>NC_092507.1:40491613-43344113 GCF_047511675.1 Marmota flaviventris
TCTGAACAAGTCTATCCCACTAACCACAACAGTGTATCACTTCCATCATATAGTAACCAAAATGCTGTGGTGAAGAGAAAATTTTAAAAATACAGATCAGTTGGGCCAGATCAGTTGGGACTATATACATATAGATGCCCATTTTAACTTTTTTTTTTCTTTTAAGTAATGAGTAAATTCAAGCATAGTTAACTCTTGACCAGGAAATCCCACATTAACACAAGTAACTGGGAAATAAAATATTCATATGATTCTCAACCTTCATTTTCTATAGCTCCATCCAGTATTATTAACTATAGCCAAACTGGCCAATTTGCAGATCCTGTCACCACTTTGCTTTACTCAACCTGACAAGAGGCAGGTCAGAGGGAGAAAAAGGTCATGGACAAACTAGAATTGGATAATCAGATCCCAAAGAATCAAGAGTTAACTGAAGATCAAGCAAAACCAAATATTAATTATGCCATGACAAGCATGCCATGTTAGCATGTAGCATCTACCATCTCCAATTCCAGGCAGATATAAGTAAAGACAATGAAACACTGAGCTTTACATATGAGTTACGGCAATACAAAAGAATATGTCTCCTCTGGAACGTCTCATTATGTAAGTTCAACAAAGGCAGCTCTAAGTCTTCGATCCCTTTATCAGTTTTCTCTAACTTTATAAAGTAATTCAACTGTTAAATGACATGCACTTTGCTAAAAGAAAAATCCTTTAACACTGATAAATCTATACCTGTCTTAATGGTGCTTTGGTAGGTAAAATGCCTACAGGTGGTAAGGAGTGGTAAGATTCCTCGGCTGATGCTGAAGAGGGGATCAACCGCATAGAGCCTGATATACTGACCGTTTTTCTCTTAGAAGGTGGCACCAAGGCTGGAGGCAAGGCCATTGGCACAGGTTCTTTCTCCAATGCGGAATATACCAAAAACATGGCCTTCAAAAAAGATGAACCAGGATCATATATATTAAAATCATTTAACAACATTTACCCAATGAGTTGATTATTACTCAACAACAAATAATCTAAAAGCTGTCTCAAATCCTTCTTTAAGAAATTAGGTTAGGAGGGAAAGTAAGAGAAAAATAGGAAGAAATGAAAGGAAGGAGGAAGAAAAGTAATCAAAGCTAAGCAATATTTAGGAAAATATTCCAAGCAGCTAAAAAATTTAGATACACACCCTTTAACTAAAGTTACTGCAAAGACAAAGGCAAATGATAATGGGGGGCGGGGGATAGTATCTATAAAGAAAGAAGTAATTCCTGAATATATAAAATGCTCCTAGAATTAAGAGAAGATAACCTTAAGTCCAACAGAAAAATAAAGTGTACAGATACTTTAAAGAAAACTAAATATTATAAATGGCCCATCCTTTAACATACAAATAACATAACATACAAACATACAAATTGATATAAATTCCATTTCATTCTTAATAAGAAAACTACAAGTTAAAGTTATAGTAAATACCATTTTCTACCTCGCTGGCAAAAATACAAGGTTTAATAATGTGTTTTCTTAGCTAAACTGTGAGGAAATAGGCACTGTCATAGATTGCTATTGGGCAACTGAGGGTAACAAAATATGTCAACTGCAAACACACCACTTTGGTATAAGAATTATTTTGGGCTGAAGACAACTAAGAAGCAGCAAATACAAACAAAAAGTTCTCTGCTCTCCTGCTATGTGCCTATAGGAAGGACTTGAGTTTACAAAGGTATGCCTTCTTCTTTCTGTAAGAATGAATTTCCTCCCCAAAACAACTCTAGACCCTTATCAGCCTGGAGATGGCATATCAGAAGAATCCATGTAACAAAGTTGCCTACTAACTAGACTTTATCTATCATTAGCTCCATATATATCTATCTTCTTACAATTTGCAACCCCTACAGACTCAAGGTCTTTTTCTTTTTTCTTGTCATCTCTAAAATTTATGTTCTTTATTAAAGACGCTACATAAGCTGAGTTTTAAGCAACTTCTTTGAGAGTTACTCTTTCCCTGAGTTGTCTCCTATGTACATGAGAAATATATAAGTTAATAGACTTGCTTTTCTTTAAAATCTTTTGTTAAAAATATCCCAACCAAGACCTTAATAGGGTAGAGGGAAAATTATTTTTTCTCCCCTACAGAGGTCAAATTGATACTCTTTTGAAGGGCATAATGGCAACATCTACCAAATTGCAAATGTATTTTCTCTTTAGCTCAGCTATCTCACATTTCGGAACCCATCCTTAGATTTATTTGCCTACATATAAAATGCTGCAAATGTTATTAAATGCAAACTTGTATCAGCACCCAGTGTTCATCAGTTAATATACAGTTTTAAAAACTATAATATAGCTGGGCACAGTGGCACACACCTGTAAACCTGGCAACTGGGAGGCTGAGGCAGGAGGATCACAAGTTCCAGGTCAGCCTCAGCAACTTCGCAAGACCCTTAGCAATTTAGCAAGATCTTGCCTTAAGATAAAAAATAAAAAGGACTGGTTATATAACTCAGTGGAAAAGCTCCCCGGGGTTTAATCTCCAGTACCAAAAAAACAAACAAACAAAACTATGATATATCCATACAATGAAATGCTATGAAGCAATGAAAGAAAAATCATGCAGAAACATTCTGCATTTTAACTATGATAGAACTTTAACAGGTATATGACTGTCAGAACTCATCAAATTATTCACTTAAATTGGATTCAATTTAATTATATACAGTCTTCAATAGATCAGGGAAAAAAAAAGAATCATGTGGCACTCTGAAAAGAAACTCAAGAATCTATGTAGTGTTGAACAGTGTTATCTTTTGTGGTAAGGAAAAAATATTTACTCATTTTTTTTATATCTGCATTAAGAAATTCTAGGAAGAGAGACAGGAAAAGAAGAAAAATACCTGGTTATAGAGTAGGGTAACTGGAGCAGTTGAGGACAGGAATGAACTGAGAATTTTTTTTCACTGAATGCCTTCTTGTATTGATTTCTGAACTATAAGAATGTATTACCTGTTTTAAAATATTCTTAATTAACAAATACTTAAAGCATATACACAAAGTGGGATAACTTGCCTATAGATATTCCCAGGACATAAGCTACAAGATTTTAAAGGATTCAAGACACTTTCAACACTTGTAGAATATGAAAAGTTTCCAGGGCTTTAAAAAAATAAAAAAGGGAGAAAAAGAACAGATTTTTTTTTTTAAAGTTTCCATGACTATAGTTAAGGATATGAATTACTCAAAATAGCTTAGAACCTCTAGAAAGAATCCAGCAGCAGAGCCAGTTGCAGTGGCAAACGCTTGTAATTCCAGTAACTCAAGGCAGCAGGATCACAAGTTTCAGGCCAGCCTCAGCAACTTAGCAAGGCTGGAAGCAACTTAGTGAGACTGTCTCAAAATAAAAAAATAAAAAGGGCTGGGGATATGTCTAAGTGGTAAAGTGCCTCTGAGTTCAATCCCTAATACCAAATTAAAAAAAAAAAAATTACAGCAGCAATTATGAAAAAGCTTGTATACGACTTGATTTTTTTTCTTCCCCACTGAAAATTATAATTCTCCCAAGTGGATATCTATTTTTGATTTTAAGTTTAGTTTTGTGGAGCTTTCAAATTAATGTTTACTGAACGCCCAATACAACAACATTGATTCATGATTTCTACAATTCCTAATACTTTATAAATGTAGAAACCAAGGCTCAGAGATGCCCAATACATTATGGTAAAGAAGTCACACAGCAGGGTTCAAAGATCTTCCAGCTACAATGCTCTTACTTTATCCAGATTTCATCAACATTATTAGCAACACACATGTAACTTTAAAACCCCATGCTTTCTTTTTACAACTGATAAAGCTAAAGTTTAATACATGAGTACTCAATATTAGCAGACATCAGAATTACCTGAACAGTTTGATAGCCCTATACTCAGAATTCTGAAATCATTAAGGCTGATTCTTTTAGGGCTAGGTCAAAGAATTTTCATTTTACCAAGTTCCCAGGTGCAGCATCCAGAGACCAATTTTACCTATTTGACTCAAACCAGATTCTCTACCCACACACTAGCCAACTCAGATATAGCCAACTCAATGTCAGTTTTAGGAAAACACAAATTTTCTGTCTCAGAAAACTTGAAACTCCAGAAAGAAAACAATCAGGCTAGCATATATTTTCAACCAAATTCACAGCATTTGTAGTATTAGACTGGTACCTTTCTAAAAGAAGTGACTGGCAAGCACATTAAAGGTCAGCACTCTGCTTGCTGCAGACAGAAGTCACTTCCTGAAAAAGTGAATACTACAACAAAAAATAAATGTTAGCCATTTGCTGACCATAAACAACACATTTTTTTTTTGTAAGTCAGAGGTTTTTTTTTGTAAGTCAATCTCAGGTTGTCTTGAAAATAGTTTCCTTGACAAAACTGAAGTCCCAATTTTTTCACCAATAAAAGAAAAAAAGTGAACAGAATACTTTTAATTCTGTTGGATTGTGATTGTTTGCTTTCTTATTACACTGTACTTTATCTTATTAAAAGTCTGGCACAGGGCTCGAGTTGTAGCATAGTGATAGACAACCTGCCTAACATGTGAGAGCAGTCAGTTCGATCCTCAGCATCACATATAAATAAAATAAAGATCCACTGACAACTAAAAAAAAGTGTGTTTTAAAAAGTCTGGCACAAATAAAAAGGTAACTGTACCATACTCACCAAAAAAAAAAAAAAATTATAGTCAGTTTTCAAACTGAAATATACTAGCAAATGCCTTCAGACAGGTACAGATAGATATTAAACTTAGAAGCATTTATCTTTTTTTATTTTGCATTTTTCCAAGAAGCCCTTTAATGCCCTATTAGAAACTTTCTACCAAGCTAAATGAGTCAGAAGGAAAATTCAGGGAGCTATATTTCTAATATTTCTATACTCTAATCAGCTTATTCATCAATGAGTAAATAAAATATCGATGGAGAATCACAGAAAATCTACACTCAAGGGGGTAGATCTAGTTTAAAAAGCACATTTATGTGTATATACATTTACGTATACACATGTAAAACTCTAAACAGTCATTTTGGTTGTGGTCAGAATACCCATGCTTGAACTTTTTTTTTTTCCCCCTGTGGGGCTGGGGATCAAATCCAGGGCCTTGTGCATGCAAGGCAAGCACTCTACCAACTGCGCTATATCCCCAGCCTCCATGCTTGAACTTTATAAATGCACTTATTAATTTTTTCAAAGATTTTTCTAGATTCAGAAGTTTTAATTAAACCACTAGGCTTCAAAAAATATGAAAAAGCATTAAGAATTTACATTTGATTAAATTAAACCCCTATCTCTCACCCTGCACAAAGCTCAAAATCAAAGCGGATCAAAGACTTAGGCACTAGAACAGAGACCCTGCACCTAACAGAAGAAAAAATAGGCCCAAATCTTCACCAAGTTGGCTTACAAACTGAGTTCCTTAATAAGACTCCTAAAGTGCAAGAAGTAAAATTAAGAATCAATAAATGGGATAGATTCAAATTAAAAGGCTTCTTCTCAGCAAGGGAAACAATCAATGTGAGGAAGAGCCTATAGACTGGGAGACAATCTTTATCACATGCATCTCTGATAAAGCATTAATCTCTAGGATATATAAAGAACTAAAAAAAATTAACACCAAAAAAACAACCTAATCAATAAATGGGCTAAGCAACTGAACAGACAATTCACAGAAGAACAACACAGTTGATCAACAAATATATGAAAAAGTGTTCAACATCTCTAGCAATTAGAGAAATGAAAATCAAAACTATTCTAAGATTTTATCTTACTTCAGTCAGAATGGCAATTACCAAGAACAGATCCAACAATAAATGCTGGCAAGAATGTACGGGAAAAGGTACACAATGTATACAAAGGGACTGTTGGGAATGCAAATTGGTGCAACCATTATGGAAAGTAGTGTGAAGATTCCTCAGAAAACTTGGAATGGAACCACCATTTGACCCAGCTATGCCACTTCTCAGTTTATACCCAAAGGACTTTTAAAATCAGCATACTACATTGACACAGCCACATCAATGTTTATAGCAGCTCAATTCACAATAGCTAAACTATGGAAGCATCCTAGTTGCCCTTCAACAGATGAATGTATAAAGAAAATATGATACACACACACACACACACACAATGGAATATTACTCAGCTTTAAAGAAGAATGAAATTATGGCATTTGCAGATAAATGGATGGAGCTGGAGAATATCATACTAAGTGAAATAAGCCAATCCCAAAACACCAAAGGCCAAATGTTTTCTCTGATATGCAAATGCTAATTCACAATAAGCGGGTGGGAGTTAGAGAAGAATAGAAGCACTTTGGATTAGGCAGAGGGGAGTGAAGGGAGGGAAGGGGATAAGGACAGTAGAATGAATCAAACATTATTAACCTATAATGTATATACATTATTATATGACCAGTGTGATTTTACATCATGTACAACAAGAATAAGAAATTATACTTGTGTCAAAATGCATTCTAAAAAATTTTTTTTTACACAATATCTTTATTTTATTTTTTTAAAGCTTTTTTTTTTTTTTTAAGTTGTAGTTGGACGCAATATCTTTATTTTTATGTGGTGCTGAGGATCGAACCCAGTGCCTCATGCATGCTAGGCAAGCACTCTACCACTGAGCCACAACTCCAGCCCTAGAACAAATTTTTAAAAATTTAAAAAAGAATTTACATTTGAAAAGAAATAAGAACCATTCATTAAAGGTTTGCATAGCAATGGATGTTACACAAATTAGAATTGACTTCATTGATCCCAGTTAAACAATAAATTAACCAAAATCCCAACTGGTTAAGAGTTTTAAAGGTAAATCTAGAACACAAAGATTCAGTTTTGATTCACTAGTGAAATAAATATGTGTATGTATCAGTTACTAGGGTTGGAACCCAGGGTCTTGCACATGGCAAACACTCTACCACTGAGCTATATCTCCAGATCTTTTTTTATTTTAAGACAGGGTCTTACTAAGTTGCCCAGGCTGACCTTTAGATCCTTCTGCCTCAGTCTCCCAAGTAGCTGGAATTATAGGCATGTATCACCACACTGGGTCGAAATAAGTTATTTCTAAAAGACACACACACACACACACACACACACACACAAACACAACCACACATCTGTAGTCTTCATTTTTATACTGGGTCTCTTGACACAAATGAACAAACTGTACCATTTAATCCAAGGGGAAATGGGTAAGAATTTTAAAGGTGCATGTTGAACATAAAGATTCTTATATTCAATCCAGGTTTGATTAGTTAGTCAAATAAGATAATCTCAGGGGAATTTGTTATATTTCTTTTTTTAAAAAATTTATATTTATTTTTTTAGTTGTAGTTGGACACAATATCTTTATTTTATTAATTTATTTTTATGTGGTGCTGAGGATTGAACCTAGGGCCTCGAAAGTGCTAGGCGAGCACTCTACCGCTAAGCCACAACCCCAACCCCTTTTGTTATATTTCAGCAAAAAAATCTTGCAAACTAAATTGACACAGTCTAAAAGGGTAGATCATATGAGTAAGTATATGTGAACAATTCATTATTTTGGAAGATAATTTAAAATGTTCAGGTCTTAAGTTATTTCTCTATTGCAAAAATATTTTTAAATTACTTTAATTTTCAGGAAACATTAAGATTAATTTTTAAAATTCAGTTTTTTAAAATTAATGATTGTAAATAAAGACAAGTCACATGACTTATAGTTTTGTTTGCACAAGCTAAATTACTAATATTGTAGCAATTTTAATTTTAAAATACAGTACAGAGCTGGGTGCGGTAGTATATGCCTATAGTTACAGCTCCTCAGGAAGCTGAGTCAAGAGCATCACTAGAAACCAGGAATTCAGGGCCATCCTGACAATATACGGAGATCCCATCTTAAAGAATAAGAAAAAAAATACAGATTATGTTGCTCCATTTATGAAAGTTAAAGGATGGAAAAAGATATATCAGGTAAATTCTAAACCAAAAGAATGCTAGTGAAACAATTAATATTGAACAAAACTACAAAGAAAATTCTAGAACTAAAAGAAGTAAATTAACTGAGCAAAAGCTAGGATTTGAGTTTCACATAATGTTCTAAAGCTGTGAGATAGGGAAAAAGAGAAGTAAAAATAACTGAAATGCCTCATTTTACTGGAGTCAGGGTGAACAATCTTATTAGCAAACATTGAAGAACTATGTTAGAGTACAGAAAAAGGCATACTGATTATTAATAGAATGGGACATTATAATAGAATTTCTACATTAACAAGGAGGAAGAGGTGGAGGAATCACAAATTCATCAGCAACAACAGAAACAGAAATAAAGAAGAAAATAATGTAAAATAAATAGACACAGTTGGGGAAATAAAATCAATACATGTATCATCATAAATGGGTAAAATATTAAAAACAAAAATGCTCCATTTTCAAGAAAGATACACAATAAACAAGAAATATCACATAGCAAAAAAGCACAGAAGTAGTATATCAAATCACACAAGATAGAATTTAAAGTTGAAAAAATTTCTAAAGAATGTTCATAGAAAACAAATATTAAAAATGACTAACAATAAGTCTAAGAAAAGATAAAGGGATGTTCACTATTTAAAATAAAATGTAAGCTAGGCACAGTGGCACATACCTGTAATCCCAGCAACTTAAGAGGCTGAGCAAGTAAAGACAAGCCTCAACAATTTAGCAAGGCCCTAAGCAATTTAGTGAGAGCCTATTTTTCATAATAAAAAATAAAAAGGGCTGGGGATGTGACTCAGTGGTTAAGTACCCCCTGGGTTCAATCCCCCATACTAAAAAATAAAACAAAACAAAATTTAAAGTAGGTATTTCCTGAAATTGTGTTTATTATTCTTTTTTTTTTTAGAGAGAGAATTTTAATATTTATTTTTTATTTTTTTTGGCAGACACAACATCTTTGTTTGTATGTGGTGCTGAGGATCGAACCAGGGCTGCACGCATGCCAGGCGAGCCCGCTACCGCTTGAGCTACATCCCTAGCCCTGTGTTTATTATTCTTAAATTATCCTTTTAATAAGATTCATTTTTATTTTTTTAAAAAAGTAAGTTGCCTAGGAAAAGGCTTCAGGGCATATAAAATAAACTATGTTTATTTAATTATCTTGGCATATACTACTATTTATTAAATGAGGATATCATTATTCTCCCTGTTTCTAACTATATTAATACAAATAATCCTTTGAAATTTAAAAAGTTTTATCTTTATAAGAAAAAAAAATCTTCAATACCTCTTACCAAGTCAAAGATTTTGTACCAATATTCTTAACACAAAAAAACACTTCTTTACACAGCTGGTTATGTTGACGCACACCTGTAATCCCAGCAGTTCAGGAGGCTAAGGCAGGAGGGTCACAAGTTCAAAGCCAATCTCAGCTATTTAGAAAGGCTCTAGGTGACTTAGCAAGACCCTGTTACAAAATAAAAAAGGCTGGGGATGTTGCTCAACAGTTAAGTGCCCCTGAGTTCAACTCCTGGTACCAAAAATAAATAAAGTGTTATGTGTAACAATGTTTCATGGTACATCACATACAAATCTTTTCAATACATCCCCTTTCCCCAAAACATTCCACAAATAATTGACTTAACCCCTGATATATAACTTGAAAAACCTCTGCCACCATTGTGAGAGTGTATTCTTTACCACTTTCCAACTATTACTCAAATCAAAACAAAAATGACTAGGAACTATGACTATAAATTCAAGTCAGTTTAAGTTTTTGTTTCTGCATTTTTTAAACATGATAATGATAATTTTAAAAACATATTATCATGTTTTAAAAACAATTTTGGCTTTTAAAGGAAGGAAATAGGATGAAATTTACTCAAAGACTAAAAAAAATAAGGACAAAGAGAAACTACATAATTGATAAATTTGGTATAATGAATTTATAGAAGTCTAATATCCTCTAAAGAGAAATGCTGGCATTATCTATGGGGCATGTAAAAATGTCATGAAGCTGGCAATAAAGAAAACCTTAACATATTTCTTAAAGTAGTGATTTTAGGGCTGGGGATATAGCTCAGCAGAAGACTTGCCTAGCATGCATGCAGCCCTGGTTTGATCCCCAGCGTCTTGTCTCCCCTATCCCTCCTGTCCCTGCCCATAATAAAAAAAAAAAAAAGAAGAGATTCTACAGACCACATTCTTTAGTCTTAATCCAACCAAGTTAAAATTACATACATATGTATCAAAAGCCAAACAAGCTTAACTACTTTGAAATTAGAAAACATATTCCTAAACAGACAATGGAAGAAAACTAAAAATTATCTGAAAAGTAGGAAGAAAACACTTTGTACTATATATATAGGATATATCTAAATCTATATTCTGAGAGAAACATCCTTTAAATGATATTTAAAAAGATGAAAGATAAAAGAAGTAATTTAAAAAAAAACAAATTTTAAAGGACAAGTAAATGAAAAGAAACTAGGAAGAAAAAATTAAGATAAACTGAAAAAGGATGAAAACAAAAAGGATAAATAATCTAAAAGATAGTCTTGAAAGATGAATAAACTATATAATAGATTAAATCACCAACAACAAAAAAAGAGGGAACAAAACTATAAACACTTGGGGCTGGGACTGTGGCTCAATGGCAGAGCGCTTGCCTCACATATATGAGGCAATGGGTTCAATCCTCAGCACCACACAAAAATAAATAAATGTATTGTGTCCATCTACAATTTTAAAAATATATTTAAGGGGCTGGGGATGTGGCTCAAGCGGTAGCGTGCTCGCCTGGCATGCGTGCAGCCCGGGTTTGATCCTCAGCACTACATACAAACAAAGATGTTGTGTCCGCCAAAAACTAAAAAATAAATATTAAAAAATTATCTCTCTCTTTAAAAAAAAAATATTTTTTTTTTAAAAAAACTACAAACACTTAAGATATGAAATGAGAAACTCAGAAGATACTGACAGAATAATGCATTTTTTTAAAAAAGAGAGAGTGAGAAAGAGAGAGAATTTTTTTTTTTTTAATATTTATTTTCTAGTTTTTGGCGGACACAACATCTTTGTTTTGTATGTGGTGCTGAGGATTGAACCCAGGCCGCACGCATGCCAGGCGAGCGCGCTACCACTTGAGCCACATCCCCAGCCCCAGAATAATGCATTTTGTGGCAAGAAGTTTCAAAGTCAAATAAATAGACAATTCCTTAGCAAAATTTAAAAAAAGACAGATTTTTTTTTTTGGTACCAGGGATTGAACTCAGGGGTACTCAACTACTGAGCCACATTCCCCAGCCGTATTTTGTATTTTATTTAGAGACAGGGTCTCACAGAATTGCTTAGTGCCTCGCCATTGCTGAGGCTGGCTTTGAACTCATGATCCTCCTGTCTCAGCCTCCTAAGTCGCTGGGATTACAGGTGTGTCCCTCAGCAAGACAGAAAATTTGAACAGACTAATTTTAAAATAAGATAGTAAGGTAGACACAAATGAGCTCACTGCAGAATTTTTGTAAATATTTCAAGAGATAAATATTCTACTTGGAACTAACTATCCAATTACAAGATAACATGTCTTGAGATGGGTTTTATCAGATACAATGTCAAAGCTTCTGTCCTCATGAATGAAATGTAACTAAAGCATTATTCACGTTTCCTTTCAATAAAATCAATGTGAAAACGGGGATGTATCTGGAGCAAAATTATTCCACGTAGAGGCAGGTGCTAGGATATTTCATCAAGTTAGGATATAAAAGACATTATCACTCAGCATCTTTATAGTACATTAATCAAAGTATATATCACAATGTACCTTAAAGTCAAATAAAATGAAGACAGCAAACACATTTTGTTACTCATTTATTTTAAAATATTTATTAACTACCTATAAATTCTAGGTAAAAATGTTTATACCAACAATCTGATAAACATAGTTTTCCTTCAAGGATTAATTAAAAGGGTAAATTTTCACATGATAAAACCATTATGATATTTCATATTTTAAGAACATTAAGTTACTTACAACTGCAAACTCATCTCTGTCAAGCTTTCCATCATGGTCAATATCACTCAATTCCCAAACCTTAAAAGAGAAAATTGAGAAATATCAATGTTCTTTCATTTCATGTGTTGTTTAGGAACTAAGAGAGAAAGTATACTAGAGAAATATAAAAAAGTAGAGATAAGCAAGTGCCTGGTCATTAAACGCCTTGAACAGAGTTTGGATTTTTCTTAATTGTAATGGGAAGCTTCTAAAAACTTAGATTCAAGTAATAAAATGACACAATTATTTACAGTTTGCAATCCTTACCACATAGTAGAGAAATAAACAGTGGGAAACATATACATGATTTTTTTTTAAATCAATATTTATTGAGCCCCCAATCTATGTTAACACTCATCTAGAAGTAGTGTAAGTACTGTGGTGGTAATGTTGCCTTCATCATTATTGTCATCATCAACATCACCAAAGCAGCTATTAACAGTACTAGTGAGTACATTATTTACATTATCATATTTGATGCTTACAACCCTCTAAACTGGAAAATATGCCCATTTTAAAGATCAGAAAACCAAGATGTGGTTTTCTAATTATTTGTCCATGGTCACACAACTAAGAAGCAGTATAGCCAGGATGTGACCCTATGTGGTCTGCTTAAGCAGGGAATTAAAGTAAGGGCCAGAGGTTTAGAGAGAGAAGATAAGGTTTGACATATGAAAAGAGAGTAGAGAGAAATCACTTTGGAAACAAAAAAAGAGTGTTAAATAATAGGAAGAACCCCACCTGAAGCTGGTGATCACAAATTTATGATGACATTAATCTTATTAGGCTGTCTCATATATGCAACCAGTGATAATTAGGTTCATGTAAAATTGGATTTTTAGTAAAGTCAGAGACTACTTAGTGAAGTTAAAAAAAAAAAAATTTTTGCAAGCATCTAGGAAAAAGATCTAGAGAGACAAGAATTCAAGTCAGAATATATTGGGGAAACCTAAGACAGATCTATGTTTTCTCACAAATGGATCTTAATATATTTTACATCTTAATATAATTCCCACTAAGTAGCCATCTTTAAACACACACACACATATATGGTTAAAAATAAATATATATATATATTCAAAACATCATGTTGTGCATGATAAATAAGTATAACATTGGCCATCAAATTTAAAAAATTTTCTAATTTAAAACGGGAAAAAAAGAATTCAAGTCAAAGAATAGAATTTATGATTTCATCAGGTAGAGAAGATGGAAGAAAATGTGGCAAAGGGAGCTGGGAAGAGAATATGGAATTATAGACCAGGAGTCGGGGAAACCAAGCTGCATGAGGAAAACAGTAATTTCAAAAGATAAGGGGAAAGGTTGGAGATATGGATTAGCGGTAGAACCTTTGCCTAGCATGCACAAGGCCCTGGATTCAATCCCCAGCACAGCCAAAAAAAAAAAAAAAAGGGGGGGGGGGCAGGGTGACAGTTTTAGTTTTACAAGATGAAAAAGTTATGAAGATAGATGATAGTAATGGTTGAACAACAATGTAGTATTCTTAACACTACTTTACATTTAAAATTGGATAAAAGGGCAAATATCATGTTATATGCATCTTACCACAATATAAAAAGACAGAGGGAAAGTAAAGGAGTCTAAGATTTAAAGGTCTGAGTGAAATCAAAGAATTAAAGTCTTGCAAGTATCTAAAGAAAAGATCAAGAAAAAGTTCAAGTTAGAAAGTAGAATTAATTCTTTCAAAGATGAAACTATTCCTTATGAGACCACATGATATATGGGGTAAGTGGTAAACATAAAATATTAATAGTCTTTAAAAACTGTCATGCAGTTGGAAATTAGAGCATACAGCACAAAGAAAAATGGACCTGCTTAAGGGGCTTATATATATAACTAACTTCAATCACTTATATTTTACAGGGAATAATAAAAAACACAAATAAATTGGGAATAATTTTATATATTAAGTCAGGACACAGAAAATTTTATAATAAGGCAACTTTAAAATAAGATTGTACATTTAATAATGACCAACAAGTGCTCTTAGTAAATATAAAGTTATAATACAGAAAATACTACATTTAAAACTTAATATCTTACTCTTCCAAGGATTTCCACAGGTAACTTAGAGTTGAGCAACACTGGCTTCACTTTATCACCAGACAAAAATCCATCCACTGGGCTTAAACTATCAAAAATTGCATCATATTTGGCCTTATCTTCACTCTAAAATAAAATGTTTTTTAAAACAATGACAAGTTAAGTAATGGTGGAAATGTTTTGATTGCAGTTATAAAAATCAAGTCCTCATAGAAGACATTTTTAAAAATAACATTTAAAAAACATTTTTTTTTACTTTCATCAAATATATTAATTAATAATTTTAAAGTGATTCTACTTAAGAGTCCAGTGTCCCCTATTCCTTTTGAAGCTGGAACACTCTTTGTTAGAATCAAAAGATTTCAGAGAAAGAAACAACTAGTTCTAACTCTCACTTAAACACATACAGCAAGGAAGTAACTTTCATAAGTCACAATTTTATAACATTTGATGAGTTTCTAAACATGGTATTAGGTACATTTCAAATGCAAACAAATGAAATTTTTAAAAACAAACATCAATACTCTAGGAACAAACACCAAGATTCCCCCAATTTTCCCAAAGCAAAATTTATTTTTCTTGTCAACAAGACATCTCCTAAAATTTTAAATGTTACTTGTATAACATGAAAATCTTCTATTCATTATTTGTCCAGTCAATACCAAATTCCTCATTTTTTTTTTTTTTTTTTTTGGTCACAAAATGACTAACAGAACTGAAAGATCCCTCAAAGATTCCAGTGTGGGTACTTTTCCTATTATCCTTAAATATACATATGAAAGTCTAACATGCATTGCAATGTATTTCAGAAGTAGGGGGAAAGGATATAAGTGAGTAGGAAGCAAAGCAGGAGTAAGAAATGAATAGTTACACAAATTACTTACTTTAACAGCCCATGGAAGCTCAGCTGCAGGGGTTCCGCTGGTTAGTAAAGGACTACTGGTATCATGCTAAAATGTAAATAGCACATGAATTGTTGAAATTCTCATATCAATAAGCAATGAAGAAAAATGGTCTTTGGATTTAAATATATTCATATAAAACACTGGATCTCTAAGCACTTAAAACACTTCTTACATTAAGTAGACTTTCAACTATTTTCTACTAAAACAAAGTCAATTTTCACTTGACCACATAAATCACTGTGGAGGACTAAGTAAAATATGTACTAAAAAAGAAATCCTACAACAATTGAAAGATAAAGTTATCTGGAAATTTTTTTTTTTTTTTTGTTACCAAGGATTAAACAAGGGGTTGCTTCATCACCGAGTTGCACTCCCAGTCCTTTGAATTTTTTTTATTTTGAGGCAGGGTCTCACTAAGTTACTGAGACCAGCCTCAAAGTTGCAATCCTCCTGCCTCAGCCTCCCAAGTGGCTGGGATTATAGTCAGGCACCACTGTTCTCAGCAGATATCTGAATATTAACGAAATATTTGAAGTCCTATTAACTGATGACTTTTCCCCAATATTATCTTTTAAAAACTGGGAAAACAAACCAACTTAGCATTTGTAAGTTTTAAGTACACAATACCTATTAATAGTATGTCCCAATTATTATGTTTATCTGGATGAAGACAGATTAATATTTTTTTAAATGTTTTTTAAGATGTTGATGAACCTTTATTTTATTCATTTATTTATATGCAGTGCTGAGACTCGAACCCAGTGCCTCACACATGCTAAGAAAGTGCTCTACAACTAAGCCACAGCCCCAACCCAGATTAATATATTTGAAAAATCTTTTTAATAATAGTTAGGTAACAAATCCCTATATTGACACCTGATTCCATGCCTAAACAAAGAAGTACAGACATCCCCCAAACTGAAGTTAAATTCTTTTTTTTTTTAAGAGAGAGGAGAGAGAGAGAGAGAGAGAGAGAGAGAGAGAGAGAGAGAGAGAGAATTTTTTAATATTTATTTCTTTTAGTTATTGGCGGACACAACATCTTTGTTGGTATGTGGTGCTGAGGATCGAACCCGGGCCGCACGCATGCCAGGCGAGCGCGCTACTGCTTGAGCCACATCCCCAGCCCAGTTAAATTCTTAATACTTCTAAAATATTAAGTTTAAAAACAAAGAGGAGCTGAGGTTGTAGCTCATTGATATAGCGCTTGCCTAGCACACATAACAGCACTGGGTTCTATCCTCAGTACCATATTAAAAAATAAATAAATAGATATATTGTG
The DNA here is from genome assembly GCF_047511675.1 of Marmota flaviventris. Lineage (NCBI taxonomy): Eukaryota > Metazoa > Chordata > Mammalia > Rodentia > Sciuridae > Marmota > Marmota flaviventris. Next base: position 40,507,909 of record NC_092507.1, read on the forward strand.
TCCACCTACAACTAAAAAAAAATTAAAAAAGCAAACAAACTAGAGCTGGGTATTAAGTTCAGTGTAGATCACTTGCCTATCATGCACAAGGCTCTGAGTTTGATCCCCAGAACCACAAAAAATGAAATAGAATTAAAATAAAAAGCAAAAAAAGTCATTACATTTCCAAAAAAAGAGTGGGACGAAAAGAACTAGCCATAAACAGATACAAAAAACATTTACCAAATAATGATAATTAAAATAACATAAAACCAGCAAATAAACAGATCAATAGGTAAGAATAAAAAAAATTTAAAAAAAAAACTAAATACATGAGAATTAAGCTCATGATTAAGGTAGCATTTTAAATCAGTAAAGATTGATTATTCAACCCACTACACTGGGTCTGTAGGGTAGCCATCTTGAAAACATAAATTTGAATCCATATTGATACCCAAATCAGTATTAACTTAAATATTGAAAAAAAAATTAACTTGACAATTTACTTACTTGATTAAAAAAAAAAAACAGTCATGGAGCAGGGGGGAATCAAAAGCAAGGGCAAAAGACAAATGACATGCTGGGAAAATATATTTGCAGCATATATAGACAAAGAGTTAATTTCCTAATTTTTAAAGAATCTCTAGAATTTAATAAATTAAAAAAACCTACCCAAGAAAAACATGGAGAGCCTATAATTAAATAGTCACATAAAAGTAATGTAAACTGTTCATAAGAAAAATACTCAACCTCACTTTATAAAACCAAAAGGATGAATCGGAATTATATTTACAAACCATGTGTCACCAAACTGACAATAATTGTCTAATAGTATAACAACAGTATGCTACCAAATATGTAGGAAAACAGGGCACTTGAACCAACTTCTGGTGGGAATGTAAACTAACAAACCACTACGGAAGGCAAAATACACCCAAATTACAAAGGCAAAAATTTTTGGAACATCAATTCCACTTTTGGGAATTTATACATACATATATCTGCACATGCAAAATAATATACGTACAAAGTTATTATTCACAGAACCATTTTATAACAAAACACTAAAACAATCTAAAAGTCAAACAATAGGAAGTTAAATAAATTATGGTAAATACAAACAAAGAAATACTATGCAGCCATAAAAAACAGAGAGGAAATTTTTGTGCAATGATATGTAGAGATTTATAAAACATTTGTTATTTTAAAAAGTTATAGATTCAAGCGGTCAATATGCTATAATTAACAAAAAATGAGGAAATACATACTTATACATATTTATATTTTGTTATATGCACACATAGTAACTGAAGAATACACAAGAAAAAAGAATACACAAAAAACAGTAGCAGCTATTAAAAAAGAAAATCATGTAGCTGAGGGATAGGGATAAAGGAGAAATTTATTTTTAATATATTAATTTTAATTTCAAATCATGTGGTGTCACTTTTTAATAATTAGATACAATTTACATCTAAAATCATTGCTTACAAATCTTGGTGGAGGAACAGCCAAGTTCAAGCTATTCAGTGAAACCTCCAATCCATTCTGGGCACATGCTACAAGACGCAAAGCCACAAAGAATTCCTGAGGAAAAAAAGTATGACCATTATCTACCACACATTCTACTTATAATCTGAAAATATAAAAGAATTCATAATTACTCCCGAGTTTTTGTGTAGCAACAAATATAATAACAAATTTGTTTCAAGAACACTTGCTTTAAAATTGAAAAAAGACCCATGTACAAAGATTTTTCTAACACTATAAGTAACAAATAACAATATAAACAGAAAATATTTAAATAAATTGTGATACCTACTGATAATGAAAATTTTACATAACTAATACTCATATTTCAAAGAATATTTAATGTTGTTAGAAAATGTTTTGAGAAAAAGGAATTTGAGGGTGGGAGCCTAGGAGGAAATCACTAAATGTTATTAATCATCTCTTCAGTGTGAGATTATAAATTTTGAAACATGGATCAGTAATTCAAGTGACTCAATCCTGCTATTCCAAAACAGCTGCAGAAATAAATGAGTAGCACTTAAAACAATTATATAACTGCTTGACTTCAAAATGTTTATAAATCTCCCACAAAGGTCCTTGGATTTTAAGTCTCAGTCCAAAACTAATTAAATAAATAAATGTAAAGAAGCTAAAGCAACTGGTTTTCAGCTATTTTGAGTTAGAGATAAGTCTAGGAATAGAAATGATAACAAAAGACTTTACTCCAGCTATAATCTTTACAACTTGTTGACATCCTAATACAGTGGCTTGTTGACATCCTAATACAGTGGTTTATTCAACACTTCCCTACTTTTCTAAAACCTCTTGTTCTCACCTATGTCCTATTACTCTATTCCTAACTTTTTCTTAAAAAGTCAGGCTATCTGTTTTATACAATACCTTGCCTTTCAGTCATAAATTTCTTGAAAAAATGTTACCAAGAAACCCTCTTCTGATTTACTCCAGAAGTTTCCATGTAAAAGACTCCACTCCTTGATTAGCTAGGGAAACTAATGCCTATGTCCTCCTCATTCTCTTTCATTCTGAAGTACTTCTCCACCAAATAAGCTTAATGAAACTCTTCTAGTTCTTTCTGACCTTTCAAGTCTCTTCTGCTGGAGTCTATACCTCCTCTCACTTTTAAATGCTGGTATTCTAAGTACTCTTTATATTCCTTCTTGTCTTATTCTGAGAGATTCAATTACTCTTAGGTAATCTGGTGCACTTCCTCTGTATAGATGGACTCTTTAAGTGAAATAATTCTCCATGAAATTCTAGTTCTGTTATCTAAAGTTGCGTGGGCAAGTTAATTAAAATAAAACTTCCATATAAGGGGAGCTAATACTAACTAACTTGCAATGTGTTATGAGCAACAAAATAAAAATTATACTAGAGGAGGAAAGCACCAAGTGTCATTGTCAGAACAGAATCAGGCCAGAATACTCAGGCTTGATTAGCCAAGAGATTCCTTTCAAATATACCAAGCAATACCATCTTAACACTTACTAACAAAATCAATGTTTACTCATACACCCAGAAAATTGAATTAGTAAGATTAAAAGAGCAAAATGTTTCTACAGGACAGAAAACAAATCTCAGTGGAACAATGTCACCAAACTAACATTAACCTTTAGGAATCAGATATTTTAACGTTTAGTGCTTGGTATTATTTTCACTGTTATGACAATTGCTCTTGTAAATTGCCTAATGTTGATAAAAAGCAATTCTTAGCTTAAAAATATAAAAATCTGTTGGCTATTTTTTATTTCAAATTACTTAAATTTTTCATATGAATCTCTGAATCTTACTTGTTTGTTCAGGATGCCTTTGCCATCTGTGTCAGCTAAATCCCAAATCTGAAATTAGGGGGTGGAAAAAGAATCAATCTATATTTTTAACAGAAATCATCTCAAAGATAAGTTAAATCCCTATAATTTACAACCTCATATTCTGATAATCAAATCTAAAAATCATGGAATTAAAAGTGGAAAGAACCCTTAAAGATCATTCAATGCAACCTTTCACAAAAATACTAAGACCCAAAGAGGTTAAGTGACTTGCCTCAAGAACATTCAAGGCATCGGGGAAAGAAGAAACTCAGGTTCCAACTTCTAGTCAAATGCCTTTTTCACTAACCCAGGTTTTAACTCTTTAGTCAAACATGCTCTTTCTACTGCAACATACTGTTCTTGATTTTAGGTTCTTATTAAGGTGATATTCTTTCTCATGGGCAAATTGAGAAGGTAAATGTTTATTTGCAAATAATTAAATTAAGAAAAGTGGTTATTTTTCAGGATTTTAACTATGTATCAATAAATAGCAAAATAATTTCATAGGATAGGGGCTTTCTGCCTTTTTTGTGCTCTTTCCAAAGCCTCCCAAAATCCCCATTCCATTCATCACACATTCAACAGAGACACTTATATAGAGGAAGCAGGGATAGAGCCAGCTCTGAGTGGGTGGCAAGGTTCCACTATTTCCCAACAATAATCAAATGTACTATTATTTCCTCATTTATCCTCTTCAAAAGTAATTTTTTCTTAAATTTTGAACTATGCTTTATTTTTCAAGAAGGTAAATTGCTATGTCATAAATGTCCCTCATCCCATTACTGTAACTGCTTTTCTGATTTGGTTCTTAAATTTCTTGATGGTTATGTTTCTTAATCTTCAGCCAGTTAGTCTAGCGTTCTATGTATTCATTATAACCTAGTTATAATATATAAACACTACCTTTCCAAGTATCAAGTCTGGAAGCCCTGACTTTTTCAGAAAAGCAGCAGCATCTGAAGCCAGCACCCTTCCAGTATTGCCTGTATCAACCTGAAAAGACACAAACTGTAAGCTTAGAAAGAAAACACAAAGGGAAAATTGTCACCATTTACTGGCCTCCATCCCTGTGATTTGGGACTGGCTTTTTCAAGAAATGAGCAGGAATCCTCTTACTAACAAAGGCTAAGGAATTTGTGGACAGTAATATGAGTAGAGTACCACATATACAGCAGCAGCAATTTGCTAAGTTTGTTTTTGTTTTGTTTTGTTAATCATGCCTAATATCCAATAAGAAACCAAAGCTCAGAGGAAGTAAAAGCAAATGAGTGGAGTTAGAACTTCAACACATGTCTTCTGACTCCAATTTTTTATGATTGTCACTTCAATTCCAATAATCTTAAATGGCAAGAGAAGAAAAAAAGGCAGCATTTCTCATTTCCTGGACAGGTCTTCTAACAAATGAGAATTAGCTGCCTATGTTGTCTGCCTCTTCAGTTTCAGATTATCAACTTCTGCTTTTATATGTACTCTTTAAGAACTGCAGCACTTTAAAAAGAAGGAGGAGGAGGAGAAATTGATTGCACAATAAACTTTAAGAAACCTTGTTAAAATTGTTAAGTTTCTACAATTCATTAAGGGAAATGCATCATTTAACTAATGGGGACTTTCCTTTAAGACAGAATGATGTCACAAGAATAGGGAAAAAAAAAAAGAGAGAGAGAAAAAAATTCAAAAAAATGACTCTCATTTTTGCAAAAATTTCCTAAAGTTCCATATGAAAATATATAAAGTAAATTTTAAAAAGTATACTAGGATGTCTGTGAAATAGCTGTATTGCCAGTTAAAGGATTAAGTTTACTATGAACATAAAGTATTCAAGACTGTTCAGTATAAACAAAGAGGCAAAAAAGAAAAAGAAAAAGAAAACCTTTCTTTCAAGTGCTAGAACACAGGATAAATCAGAAACTAAGCAAAAAAAGAAAGAGTTGCCTAATCCTTCAAATTTGGAATAAGAATTACAGAAAGGATTAGGAAATCTACCTCCAGAATCCTCTATAACTACTGTTCTTTGCTCTCTTCCCTGACCAGGATTGAAAAGGAATACTCATACCCAATATAACCCAAACAGAGGCACTCAGAGGAAACATCAGTCAACTCATGAAATATTTGTGTACTGTATCCCAATAAAGAATTTTACTATCTGTCATTCTTTTGGTTGCCATAATAAATTAAACATAGTCACTGAGTCTGTGTCATCTATAGGCAGTTTCTATAGTATTCTGATGCTCTGTTATAAACTATATAGGCTAGAATCTGTATCTTCAACAGACAGTTCTCAAAGATCTCATGGAAGGGTCTCTGAAATACTAATACTCCAAAAATAGAGTTTTGGGTAAAGACTTCTGAGTCGATATCACTTAAGCAATTTTTCAGGCTATACTGGTAGATGAAATAAGGATTTCCAAGATTCTTTTCAGTCTGGAAACAGATGTACTTTGTGAAAGCTGACTCCTGACCCAAGATCCAGTCAAGAAAGAATTATACAGAACTGGTTAAATTAGTGAAGAAAATTTAATTATGATTATTTACTTGAAATAAATTGTTGTTTTTTTTTTTCATTTTGCTTTGATTTTTATGGTGCTAGGGATTGAACCCATGGTCTTGCATACACTGAGCATATGCTCTACCACTTAGTTACTACACTCTGAGTCCTCTTATTTATTGATTTTATTTTAAGAGATGAGATATCACCATATTGCGTAGACTGACCCCAAACTCCTAGGCTTAAGTGATTCTCCTGCCTTAGCTTCCTGAGTATCGAGGAATATAGGAGAGAGTCACCTCATCTGGTGGTATTATCTCTAATTTTCTATTTTTCTTTTTCTTCCTACATTATCTCAATCCTCAATTTGATATGAATGGAACAGTTTTCAATGGTATCTGATTCTCGTTGGCTTATCAGAATCAAAAAACAAATACTTCTACTTAACATCTTTACTTTTTATGGCAATGTAATTATTAAAGATCTAATTACAATTTGTTCTACTTTTGTAAGGAGACAATCAGATAATTCGTGTGCAAAACAAGGTCATATTTAAGAATGATTTCCTTTTATTATTTTTATTATATTAATATTATTTTGGATATTCACATAGAAAAAGCTACTATTGAAGAACACTGCCTTTTGTGGAGTCAATACTTACAAATCCCTCTCAAGAAAACTGACTTGCTATCTGGCAAGTCCCAGCCTCACAGATAGTAAAGCAAGGTCACTTACCAGCAAGCCAGGAACCCTGGATGTCTAAGAAACCTTCAGATGTGATAAATTCATTCTAATTTACATGTAATGCTGGTGAAATTATGGAAGAGACAACTTTAAAGGTTTAGATCATAGCCTCAAGACAAAGGAAAAAACCTGGGCACGGTGGCACATGCCCGTAATCCCTGCAGCTTGGGAGGCTGAGGTGGGAGGATCCCATGTTCAAAGCCAGCCTTAGCAAAAGCGAGGCACTAAGCAACTCAGTGAGACCCTGTCTCTAAATAAAATACAAAATAGGGCTGGAGATATGACTTAGTGGTCAAATGCCCCTGAGTTCAATCCCCAGTACACACCTGCCCCCCGACAAAAAAAGATAGAACAACAATTAATAGAGGCTTTAAAATGTACAATCAAGCTGGGGATTGTGGCATACAATCAGCTACTAAAGAGACTGAAGCAAGAAGCTCGCTTGAGCCCAGGAATTTGAGACCAGTTTGGTAAAGACAGACCTCAGCTCTTAAAAAAAAAAAAAAAAAAAAAAAAAAAAAAAAAAAAAAATAAACAAATAATTGGTCTGGGGCTGCAGCTCAGTGGTAGAGCACCTGCCTTGCACATGTGAGGCACTGGGTTCAATCCTTAGCACCACATAAAAATAAATAAATAAAGATTTGTGTCTCTCTACAACTAGAAAAAATAATTAAAAATAAAAATAAACAAATAATTAAGGAATAAAAATATAATCAGATTCTAAAATTTTTCAAGCAGAAATTAATTCTCTGGCCTTTTAAACTGCTAAATAGTCTATGGTTCTAGGTCTACTAGTCAAAACCAAAGAGGCCTAAAATGGTTAATTAATCTTTGCCACAACTCTGTAGATGGTCAGGCCAGATATGAGACCAGCCTTTTCTGTAATCATCATCACAAGGTAAGGAGGCTTTTAGAAAAAAATGATCTAATACTTGGAAACGGGCAAGTGAGAGTGTGTATACCCTTGAGAGACTATCTGATATATACTATATACCCCTGAGTAACTTTCTATTGGAAAGACTGTTCTACACACTGTAGGGATAGAGGTTAAACTATGGAAAACTGAGGCCTGGTACAGTAGCTAATGCCTGTAATCCCTGTGACTTGGGAAGCTAAGACAGGGGGATCACAAGTTCAAGTCCAGCCTCAAGGCCAGCCTTAGTGAGATCCTCTCTCAAAAATAAAAAAAACAAAAGAGGCAGAAGATGTACCTCAGATGTAGAGAGCCCCTGGTTTTAATCCAAAATAAATAAATCAAAAATTAGGGGCTGGGAATGTGGCTCAAGCGGTAGCATGCTAGCCTGGCATGCGTGGGGCGCTGGGTTTAATCCTCAGCACCACATAAAAAATAAAGATGTTGTGTCCACCAAAAACTAAAAAAATAAATATTAAAAAATTCTCTCTCTCTCTCTCTTAAAATAAAATAAATCAAAAATTATAGAAAACTATTAGCAATACAAATGATTCCTGTCTATACCAATGCAAGTAAATTTTGTCTGGCAGAGTATGAATCTCCGTAACTCATATTCTCATTTTTATACTCAACTGGTTCCTTCAATAACTAATAAATTGAATAAAATCCTTGATTTCCTCCAACCCACCCTTTGTTTTTTTGTTATTTTTTTTCCTTTTTTTGTGGTGCTGGGGATTGAACCTAGGATCTTGTGCATGCTCAACAACTGCTCTATCACTAAGATATTCTCTCAATCCCCATGCTCATTTTAGATTTATATGAAACCCAGCGTTTTCAGCTTGTGAAAATTATACTTTAGTAAGTTTTAAAAACAGCATAAAAGTGGGTCTGGGGTTGTAGTTCAGTGGTAGATTACCTGCTTAGCATGTGTGAAGCACTGGGTTCGATTCTCAGCACCACATATAAGTAAATAAAATAAAGGTCCATCAACAACTAAAAAAATTTCTACAAAAACAGTATAAAAGCCATTTCAATTTGGATTATAAGTTAATTTTAATACTTATATCTGAATAAATATATCTAATATTGTATAGATTTCACATAGATATTTAAGGCAATTAAATTACTTTAATTATTTTGCCTTCTTTTTTCTAGAAGCATGCTAGAAGCACTAAGTATTCAAAGCTAGAGGCTATAAAGCACAAAAAGTTAAAAACAAGACATGTCAAATTTATTCAGCTAGCTGATAATCTACATGCATACAATTGACAGTTGATAGTATACTTTATGTTCCATCTAGGAAAAACAGACAAAAAAAATCTTACCTGTCTATAGTATTTTTCATATACAGGATTCCCACTTGATAACTAAAATAAATAAGTAAATAATAATTATATTCAATAACTTCTATTAACATGTTTGGCATACAAATATATTGAGAAACAAAGGTGAATAAAATAAAAAAGATCCTTAACTTCAATTAAGATTGGTTTCATTTCTTTTTTGCCAAGTTGAAAGGGAGAATAAAAAAAGACAGTCCCACGTTTTACTAAGGATTAAGTAGACAAGAAATAAAACAAGAATCTTAAAATTGTTTTTAACACAAAGCTGGGTACAGTAGCATATACCAGTAATCCCAGCAACTCAAGAGTAGTACTACTACTTCAGTAGGAGACCTTGTCTCAAAAATAAGAAGGGCTGGAAGGCTAGGGCTGTGGCTCAGTGGTAGAGCACTTGCTTACCATGTGTGAGGCACTAGGTTCGATACTCAGCACCAAATAAAAATAGGTAAATTAAAAGAAGGTATCATGTCCATCTACAACTAAAAATTTTCTAAAAAGAAGAATACTACTAGCAGTTAAAAAAGAGGGAGGGCAGGGGGAGCTGGAGATGTAGCTCAGTGGTGGAATATCACTAGATTCAATCCCAGTAACAAAAAGAAACAATTGTTTACATTGGAACTTTTTCTCATGCAAAATTCTACCCAGAAACCCAACATCTGACAAATTAGGGATGAAATATTTTAGCTGAAGCCAGTTGGAAGGCCCCAACATTCTACACACTGATTCTCTACCCAAGTGCCCTAGGTACCTTTGAATTCAGTTCGAAAACCACTTCAATAAAATATTCAAATAAGGGGTTGGGAATGTAGCTCATTGGTAGAGCACTAGCCTAGCACACATAATGTCATAGGTTCAACTTCCAGTCCTGCAAAAAATAAATATAAATGAATACATAAATTGAAGTACAAAAAGATGATACTGAGCTGGGCGTGGTGGTGCAGGCCTGTAATCCCAGCAGCTGGGGAGGATGAGACAGGAGGAAGGTAAGTTCAAAGCCAACCTCAGCAATGGCAAGGTGCTAAGCAACTCAGTGAGACTCCATCTCTAAATAAAATACAAAATAGGTCTGGGATGTGACTCAGTGATTGAGTGCCCCTGAGTTCAATCCCTTGCACCACCCCCCCCCCAAAAAAAAGATGATATTGACATTATCAGATGTGAAATGCCTAAACTTAGGCAGGGCCATTCAATTCACACCATAGTTCAAAGGTGTAGCATTCCCTAGGGTTGCTCCAGGGGAACTGGGTAGCACGCAATAACCACACAAGAGACAGAGATACCTTTTTCTTTGGGGGTCCTGAGACAGCTCCTCTGACCTTAAGAGTCCGCAGAAAGAGAGAGAGTGAGGGCGTGCTGACCCCTTTTATAGAGGAGAAGCCATTCAAATAAGGCAAGGGGTTAGGATTCAAGGGGTTGAGTCTAGCTTCATGATGTCTGCTGTCAGCAGGTTGACTGACATTTAGGAAGGCCACACCCAAAGGCAGAGCAAGAGAAGGGGTCACACAAAGGGCATTTCCATGGAACATTCTATCCCAAACAGGGCAAAGTGGTAATATCACAAAGGAACAGGTGAGCATAGCTCAATCCATGGGGCTGCAGGAAGGCACGCCTACGCACGAAGACACATTCTGCTACTTCCAGGATTGGGACAACCATCTGGGGCCACTTTGAATGTGGCCAGATCACTGGAAGTGACCAACATAGCCTCAACTGATAAGGGAAGGAAAATGCTAGTCACTCAGCGCGAAGGCCCTCCACACAAAGGGTTCTTTGGTCAGCAGATAAACACATTTAATATCTCATCTGAATGACAACAAAGGAATATATATTTAAAGGCTCAGGTTTACCTGTATATCAATATGTAACAATGTTCAAGACTCAGAAGTAAGTCCAGGGAAGCTTCATAGAAACTTAAAGTATGGAACTTTATGGGTGAAAATAAAGTGATTCTACACAGAGATTACAGTATATATAAAGGCATCAATTAACAGAAAGCTCAGCTATATCTATAAAGAACAGCAAGTAGTTCTGAAAGAAGATATGAGTGTGATTTTTTAAAAAATATTTATTTTTTTAGTTATAGGTGAACACAATATCTTTATTTTATATTTACGTGGTGCTGAGGACTGAACCGAGTGCCTCACGCATACTAGGCCAGTGCTCTACCTCTGAGCCACAATCCCAGCCCCAAGAGTGTGATTTTAAAAATATATATTTAGATTGAATTTTTAAAATTTTTTATTATTTATTTTTATGTGATGCTGAGGATTGAACCCAGGGCCTCACACATTCTAGGCAAGTGATCTACCACTGAGCCACAACCCCAGCCCCAGGGGTGTGATTTTTAAACAGGAGAATTTGTGAAGGATCCCCATGCGCCATGGTAAAACTAAAGAAAAATGAGGATGGAAAGAGGGACAATTGCAAGAGTTTGGAGGACTTATTTTCAAAAAAGATTCACTACTGAGAAACTTAGGTTGGACTTATAAAGGAGTCTTTTTAACTACTCCAAATATTGGTTGCATATTGTTCAAAGACAGTTAGAAACCCGTAATTAAAGTTTAAAGTCTTAAATTAATAAAGCTAAAAAAATCCTTCAGCTCATAAAACTTAACTAAGATCTATTTATATAAACAAAGTTTGCTGAGACATTGAAATGTATACTTCAAAAGCAAGGTAAAAACTGAACAAATTTAAGTGAGAGCTCAAATAGTACAGAAGATTTGATTTTGAAATTCTGTAATTAAACCTCGGAATGAATTGTAGAATTTCCACCAAGAGTCTTCCTATTTTTAACAGGATAAATTTTAGTTCTGTACTGGAAAGGAATAAAATTAGAGAAGGCTTACAATTTTGCAGCATTTAAACTTGGTGGAACATGTAAAATAATCATACATAAAGAAAACTTATTTGACAAGATCTGTCTTATAAAAATAATTTGTCAAAGATAATACTTGGATAGAGGCAAAAAGGCACTACAGATGAAAAATATGGGGCTGATAAATTTATAATTTTTAATAATAAAAACAGAATTAAGAATGTTCTCCATTTAGTAAATATTATCTGAGCAGCACATAAGGAGTACATTAGCAATTAAAAATTTTTTCTAATTACAGAAAAGAAACAACTATAAAGTTTAGCAACCACAATGTATAAAATGCAACTCTGAAAATTCATACAGACAACTTTATGAAAAAATTAAAACCAGAGTGACATAACATAGAGCAGGCTAAAAAAACTGATTTAAGGCGCTGAGGTTATGGCTCAGCAGTAGGGCACTCGCCTCGCACATGCAAGGCCCTGGGTTCGATCCTCAGCACCACATAAAAATAAATAAATAAAATAAAGTTATAAAATTAAAAAAAACTGATTTAAAAAGTTGTTATTTTCAAAATTAATCTGCTTGTGCTTCTTAGCATGCAATAAAAACCTTATTTCAGTATTATGTACAATAAAATGCTTAAGAAAATTTTATTTTTGAATTTAAAATTTAAGTGAAACTATTTTATTGATCTACCAATGCCATTAAAGTCACATTAATGGTTAAAAAATATATATTCCAAAAATGTACAGAATTTCAAATATTTTAGTATCCCTTTTTATTCTCAAAAATGCCTCAATTTGAGCAAAAAATTATATAGTCACCTACTTACAAAAGTATACCTTGATATAGAAGCAAATGAAATGTTTCCTTGATAACAAAGAGTTAATTTTAGTAGAATTTTTAGTACAGGGGGCAGGGACCAAACATAGTAAGAAATCCTGAGCTCCAAACCGTACCTTATTAATCATCAAATTACAGATTCATTGGTCACTACATAAACATATATGAGAAGGTATTAGTTTACTAAAGTGTTCTAAAGTACACCCTGTGCTGACTGCTATACTAATGTGATACAGTTAAGTGAGAATGGAAAAAGTCATCCAAATTGCCAAGTTACTACTGATCAAGTAAGATGACCAGAGTATTTTAGATGTGTCTCAGTAAAACTGGCTTTTGCCAAACCCAGTGGCACACACCTGTAATCCTAGAGGCTCAGGAACCTAAGGCAGGAGGACCTCAGGTTCAAAGCCAGCCTCAGAAACTTAGACGCTTTCTCAAAATAAAAAACAAAAAGGACTGGAGAATGGCTTAGTGTTAAGGGCCCCCAGGTTCAACCCTTGATACCCAAAACAAACAAACAAAAACCCACACAAAACTTGACTTTTCGTTGTTGAACTATAAATATGACCAATTTTAAACACACATACATCACATACACACACATAATGAATGCATGGAGGGAAAAAAAAAGCCTCAAGTCACCACAGTGATTACCTCTGGATGATGGGATAATAAGTGATTTTTATATTCTTTGTATTCCTATGCATCCTCCTCCTCTTTTATTTTATTTTATTTTATTTTTTTTTGCAGTGCTGGGGATCAAATCCAGGGCCCTGTCCATGCTAGGTGAGGGCCCTACCACTGAACTACACTGCCCCAGCCCCTGCTTTGCATTCTCCAAAGACAGTTTTATGATAAGAATGTCCTACCTATATAATGAGAATGAAACAATAAAGCTATTTTTAATCTGAAAAAAAATAAAAATCCAAAAATATCATCAGTATACAAAATTGCATATGAACTTTTAGCAACTAAACAGCTAATGAATAAATATATAACAAATTAGAATAAAAAATTTTTTGTTATATATGACAGCGAAATGCATTACAATTCATATTACATATATAGAGCACAATTTTTCTTATCTGTGGTGAATGGAAAACTTTTAAACTTTTAAACAGTTGTCAAAATCAAAATATGACTTTTTAAAATTCTTTTGTTACAATATAAAAGAATTATTTAAGGGCTGAGAATGCAGTTCAGACTATTGAGCTCAGTGGTAGAAAGCTTGCCTAGCATGTATAAGGCTCTGGGTTAGATCCCCAAGCACCACAAGAAAAAAATGAAAAATTTATTCATTATCAGTTGTGACTAAGTTAAATATTTATAAATGTAAGAAAAATTACTTCCAAAGAGTCATTTCTATTTACTACACAGTCTGAAAAAAAAAATGCAACTTGTAGAGCCTCTCTGAGGATGTTCCATTATAATGTGAGGCTTGGACATATGACTTACTTTGGCCAATAAAATGTGAGAAAATTCCAGTTCTAAGTAGAAGCTTTAAGAGCTACTGTGTGTTTTTGCTAGCTCTTACTCTTTTCTCCTTGCCAGGAAAACAATACATCACAAATAGGGACTGCTCTCAAACCTGGATCCTGAAATGAAAAGAACTGACAAAACAGAACCATAGCTAATTCCTAGGGAACCTATAATGTGGGCAATAAATACACCTTTCTTATTGTAAGTTACTGATATTGAGTTGTTTCTTAGTACAGCATAATATAGCACACACACACACAAAAAAAATATAAGGAAGTCTACACCAAAGTATACCTTGTGTACATGCATACACATAAACACACACACACGCATACATACAGGAATCCAGCTGTTGGGGAAATTCACAGGTTAGTAATGTAAAGAGTTTCTTCAGTGTCAATTCTTTTGAGACATAGATTCTGAAACACACAAAATGAACTGACATTTTAAATCCTTACTGTAAATAGTTACAGAGCAATGTAAAAAAAAAAAAAAAAAAAACAGGGGCTGGGATTGTAGCTCAGTGGTGGAGTGCTTGTCTAGCACATGTGAGGCACTGGGTTCAATCCTCAGAAAAAATTAAAAAACCCTAAAACATATTGCCAATATTTTTTTCAGTTTATTCCAAGGTCATATGAAATACAGAGTAATCAGTGAATGCTTTCATAAAATGGAAAGAAAGTGAGTATGATTATAAAAGATCTCTGTGATCGAACAGTTCTTTATCTTGGATTGTGGTTAGGGTGAACCTATATGAATCCACACCACTTTTGATAAATTGTGCAGGCTGAGTGTAACTAATCCAAAAATCATAAACTCAAAATATTCCAAAACACAAAACTTTTAGCACCAACATGACAGCACAAGTGGAAAACTCCACACCCAACCTCATTGATGGGTCACAGTCAAAATTCAGGCACACTAAAAATATTGTAGAAAATTACCTTTAGACCATGTGTGTAAGATATACATCAAACATCAATGAATTTGTGTTTAGACGTGGGTCCCATCTTTAAGATATCTCATTGCATATATGCAAATATTTCAAAGCCCAAAAATAAAATTCTAAACACTCCTGGGTCCCAAGCATTTTGGATAAAGGGTACTCAGCCTGCATATGAATATGGCTTAATTTATTTTCTGCTGCTGTAACAGAATACTATGGTCTAGATAATTTATAAAGAAAATTTTATTTCTCAGTTCTAGAGGCTGGAAGTCCAATATTAAAGTGCCAGCACCTCATAAAGGCCTTTCAGTTGTGCCAGAACATGGTAGAAAATGTAAGAGCCCATATAACAAGCCACTCTCAATACAATAAACCCACTACCAGGTAACAACATTAATTCATTCATGAGTGCAGAGTTCCCATGATCCTAATCACCTCTTAAAGGTCTCACCTCCCAATTCCAACATGATGGCAATTACATTCAATATAAGTTTTAGAGAAGATATTCAAACCATGACAGCACAGAACTGTTTATAAAACTGATAAAATTTGTATAAGGTCTATGGTTTGCTACTGTACCATGGTTATACAAGATGTTACAAATAGGAAAACTGGATGAAGGGTACAGGGGACTTATCTGAATTAACTTTGCAACTTCCAAAAAAAGGCAGCAATAATTCAGGCAGAAAAAAAAAGGAAAAGAAAATGAAAGACTGTATAGGCAAACATATACAACGTCTAGGTAGTGAAAAGGGGACAAAGGACTAGGCATTGTATCTCACACCTGTAATCCCAACTACTGGGGAGGTTCAGGCAGAAGGATTCCAAGTTCAAAGCCAGTCTCAAAACTTATTGAGACCTTGTCTTAAAATAAAAAACAAAAAGGTCTGCAGATGTAGTTCAGCAGTAGAGTGTCCCTGGGTTCAGCTCCCAATACCAAAAAAAAAAAAAAAAAAGAAGAAGAAGAAAAAGAAGATGATGAAATAGATTTTTCTTGCTTCAAATAAGCCAACTCAAAATCTTTTCAGTTTTTCTCTCTCAAAATTTAAGAAAAATGATGCCAGACGTGGTGCCTATAATTCCAGCAATCTGGAGGGCTGAGGCAAGAGGATCAGTAGTTTGAGACTTAGCAATTTAGTAAGAATTTAAAAAAAAAAAAAAGTAACAGTGCAGCACCAGTGAACATAAAAAAACAGCATTATGATGCATACAACTTTCTTTAATTTGCCATAAAAAAATATTTTAGGCCCAAAACAAAATTATTAACACAAAACAACTACTTAGGATTCTGCCTTCCAATACTTCATTTTCTTTTTTTTCCAATACTTCATTTTCAAGAGGGCTACAAAACCTGAAGGGGGACCAATCCCTACATCTTTCAACTCCTCCTCAACCACCAATACTACCCCTCTAATGGTGATCCCCTAAAGTCAAAGTACTAAACGAATACAACCAAGAGCCTACTCTTTTATACACATGCTTACACAATGTGAATGGTTTGAGTTTAGAAGACTAAAACTTCCTGATAGGTCTGTGATGTCTAAAAGATTTACATACTTTACAATGCAAAGGAAAACAGGATGAAAAATAACAATAAACAGAAGGCAGAAATGAAAATAAAAATGTGCAATAGTGTTCAAATAATCCAAACTGAAAAGGAAAACAGAAATCAGAAACCGAGGGGTCAAGAGAAAGCCAGTAATAGACAACCTTAGAAAGGAGAACAACTGTGAAGTTGTTGGTAGGGAAAGTGGGAAGGTAAAGAAAATCAAGTCCCAGCCACTCGTGGCCCATGCCTGTAATCACAGTGGCTCAGGAGGCTGAGGCAGGAGGATCTCGAGTTCAAAGCCCGCCTCTGCAATTTAGCAAAGTCCTAAAGAAACTTAATTAGACCCTATCTCTAAATAAAATATAAAAAAGGTCTGGGGATGTGGCTTAGTGGTTAAGCACCACTGGGTTCAATCTCTGGTACCAAAAAGAAAGAAAATCAAGTTCTCCTTTAGGTGAGAGTTCTCACCTGTAGACATGGGGTAAGGTACAAACAAGGAAACACAAGCAGTCACTGGAGTAGTTCCCCCAAAGAATGCATGATATTAACCATGAGCATTTGCAACTCATTTAATAGTTTAATAAGCAAGTAGTGGATGCCTTCTAGGTATAGAATGATAGGTTTGATCTATCTGGAGTTAGAATAATCAGACAGGTGGGGCTGGGGCTGGTAGCACACTTGCCTGGCATACGTGAGGCACTGGGTTCGATTCTCAGCACCACATATAAATAAATAAAATATAGGTCATTGACAACTAAAAATATATTTTGAAGAAGAAGAAGAATCATCATCATCATCAGACAGGGCTGCTGCTCTCACAAGAGCTTACATTCTAGTAAAAGTTGCAATACTTCATTCTGCAAACATGTTAAAATGTCATGTTTGTTCCATAAAAACCATTTTTAAACTGAGAGCATAATAAGCAAAGACCCAAGAATACTGTTAAGTATAGTATTCTTGAAGTTTTTAAAATTTGGATCTAAGAAAATATTGACTTTGGAAATTATCAGCAATGAGAGAAAAAGAATTTCAAAAAGATAGTTCAGCTGGATACTACTGAAAAATGATGGGTGTAAAAAGACCATACCAATAACTCAAATCAATAATAGACTACTTTTCTGGAATCTAATTCAATCTGATCAAAAAATATGTCCTGGGCTGGGGCTCAGTGGTCCAGCGCTCGCCTGGCACAAGTGAAACACTGGGTTTGATCCTCAGCACCACTTAAAAATAAAAAGATATTATGTCCACCTGCAACTAAAAATATATATAATAAAAAAATGTCCATACAACTTACTTTTTATCAAGTATAATTTTACATAAACATTATTTTCTAGATAAATCAATTTATTTTTTCTTCTTCTTTTTCTTTTCAAGAGGAAGTCTCACCATTGCCCAAGGTGGCCCCAAGTTCAAGTTATCCTCCTGGGTTCAAGTTATCCTCCTGCTCAGCGTTCCAAGTAGGGGGAACCACAGGCACACACCACCAGTATCAGCTCTAAATAAATTTATTTCTTAAAGTGAACTGAGAAAACACACGTTTACATATTTCCTAGCTGAATAGTCCTTATTTTCAAAGCAGTAAAGAATTTGCTAGTAAGGATTCTCATCAGTAATTTAAACAGTAATGACTTACAAAATGGGATGGAGGACAGACCCTCAGAGTTCACTCTAGACACCAAATTGGATTAAATAAGAAAAATATAAGACTTGCACAAATTAGATTTTTTTTCTTACAATTTACAGGGTACCCGAGACCCAAAAGGATCAGTAATGAAATGTTGTTGTTTTATAAATTAGCTGTAATCCCAGCTACTTGGGAGGCTAAGGCAAGAGGACTGCAAATTGTAGGACAGTCTGGGCAATTAATTCAGAAAGGCCTCGTCTCAAATTAAAAAAAAAAAAAAAAAAAATTTAAAGGGCTGGTGATATATAGCCCTGGGTTCAATCTCCAGTACTGGTGAAAATAATTTGTTTTTTTAAAGACAGTCCCAAGTTCCATCCTCAACACCACCAAAAAAAAAAAATAATAATAATAATAATAATTAATTTTATTTTTAATAAAAAGGCAAGTTAAACGCTAAAGTACGAACTTAAACAGCAATACATTTTAAAATCATACAAACACTGTGTTTCACAGATTCCTAACAATAACTTTCACTGAATCCTTACTGAGCATTTCCTGTACACCAGGGACTACTAATCTAAGCACATTAATGAAGCCTTTTAACTTTATAAATCATACATTAATACACTGTATTTAAAGGATAAGGAAAATAAGACATTAATAAATTGAGTGACTCAAAGTCATACATCTACCTGAGTATTGGCACCAGGATTTAAATTCAAATAGGACTTACATTATTTAATTTTTAAGTTTGTTACCTCTATTATCAATTTTGTAATTATCTTCACCATTACCTTGCTAAGATCTTTCATGTGAATGACATCATTCAAACCTTATAACACTCAGAAAAGTATTACCATATTCCTAAATCCTAAAAAACTTTCAGCCGTAAGTACCATTTTCCATTAAACACAAATAATTACTGAAATAAAAGATAAAATAACACTTTTTTATTAACTTGTACTTATGTACATTTATCTACCTTTTTTCTTAGTATCACAAAGCTTTCTTCACATTCAGAATCTAGAGATACTTTTAATTTGCTTTTGGTCATTTACAACTATGCATACAATCAGACAGACATGCTGCTTCTTATAATCTGGCACCATCTCCCCCCTCCAGAGTTCAAGCGCATTTTTACCAAGATGACCTAAAAATGAAACAAGATCTCTACATGGTTTTTTTATGTTGACAGAGTAATTTCAAAAGAGCAGCAATTTGAATTTTTCCTTGGAAAACAAATAGAGTTGGTACCCAGTGTAGCCCACAAGGTCAATCCCACAGCATGGTTGCAGCTGGGGGGAAACTAGGCACCAAGGGCCTAGGATCTTCTTTCCTTAGGACCAGTCCTCCACACAGAGGGTGTAGGGAGGCCTGGGGAGGCCATGCAGTGAGCAGAAGAGCCAGACATGGCCGAAAAGGGACTCCAGCTAGCAGGTCTGAATGGCCACCTGCATGCATGCATGGTGGACACAGAATGAGGATGGCATGCACAAGACCTAGCAGTAGGCCTCACTTCTAACACTGCAGCACTGAAAAATACTACAGTTTTCTCTTATATTTCTTTTTCTCTATTTGTTCTAACTCCTAGTTTCATTTTTAAAATTAATTAAATTACATTCAGAACCTGAATAGCATTCTTTTTTTATATAAGCATGAGATACTTTTTTTATATATAACTTTATTTATATGGTGCTGAGAATTGAACCCAATATCTCACATGTGCTAGGCAAGCACTCTACAACTGAGCCACAACCCCAGCCCTGAATGGTATTCTTTTGATATTGTGTCAACACATTAACTTCCATTACCTTTGAAAATTCTATAATGTACTCGAAGTGATTTAAGCAATTAATACAGTCTAAAGGCAACTATCAGACAAATGGCAGTGGTCAATTCAAATCTAAGTTTCAGAACTTGTTTCTTACTGACATATATGCATGGTACCTTACATGTAGAAGATAACAAATACTTTATAAGTAAAATATTTGAAAGAATGGAGTAAGTGAATAATACTAAAGAATCCTATGCAGAGGAAAAAAACTATTCTATGTCACATTATAGAATATTTCTTAGAAGACAAAGATTCAAAATTTAAGCTACAATTCAACTTCCTGTGTTTCTACAAACAAAATTAACTTTAGTAACAATTAGATGAATATTTTCTATGTACAACCAAGTACACACATGTGGAGCAATAATGACCATATCACAACTAACTCTTTTACCTGTCCTTTTGTCATCAATCTTAAGAAGCAGAAAAATAAAATTGAAGAGAAGGGTCTTAAAAATGAAGGGAGGGCTGGGGATGTGGCTCAAGCGGTAGCGCGCTCGCCTGGCATGTGTGCCGCCCGGGTTCGATCCTCAGCACCACATACAAACAAAGATGTTGTGTCCGCCGAAAGCTAAAAAATAAATATTAAAATTCTCAAAAAAAAAAAAAAAAAATGAAGGGAAGCTGGGCGTGGTGGTGCATGCCTGTAATCCCAGTGACTTGGGAGGCTGAGGCAGGAGGATTGCAAGTTCAAAGCCAGTATCAGCAAAAACTAGGCACTAAGCAATTCAGTGAGACCCTGTCTCGGAGTAAAATAAAATAAAATAAAATCCACATGGAATAGCAAGAAACCCAGAATAGCCAAAGTAATCCTGAAAGGAAAAAAACAAAGTTAGATAACTAACACTTTCCAATTTCAAAACTCACTACAAAGCAATGGTTCTCAAGACAGCATTGTACTGCCTGGGCAGACTTACATATCCACAAAACAGAATTAAGAGTCAGAAATAAACCAATACATCTACAGTTAACTGATTTCTTACAAAGGTGGTAAGATCATTCAAGGCAGAAAGAATAGTCTTTTCAACAAATGGTGCTGGGACACCATATAACAAGCAAAAGATAGCCACAAAAAGAAAAGAAAGAAGTTGGACCCTTACCTCACATCCTTTATAAAGATTAACTCAAAACAGATCAAAGAACTAGATACAACAGCCAAAACTATAAAACTTTTAGAAGAAACATAAAGATAAATCATTGTGACCTTGGATTTGTCAAAAGATTTTTAAATGTAACACCAAAAGCATAAGCAATAAAAGACAAAAATAGATAAATAAGATTTAATAAAAATTAAAAACAAAGTTCTTCAGAGAATACCATCAAGAAAGTAAAAAGACAACCCACTAAATTGGAGAAATATATGCAGACCACACATCTGACAGGACACTTATATCTAGAATACAAACTCTCATAACTCAACAATAAAGATATATAATTCAATATTCAAATGAGGAAGGGACACAGATGATTTTCCAAAGAAGATATACAAATGGCTAATAAGCACACAAAATACCCAATAGCATTAGTCATCAAGGACATGCAAAAAAAAAAAAAAAAAAAAAGCAATGAAATACCACTTCACAGCAACTAAAATGGTCAGAATCAAAAATTCATATAACAATCTAACAATCATCGGAAAGGATGATTAGAAAATTCTCATCCTCATTAACTACTGGTGGAACTATAAAATGGTGCTGCTACTCTAGAAAGCAGTCAGCAGTCTCTCAAATGGCTAAACAGAGTTCCCACATGGCCCGATATATACACAACAGAAACAACAATATTTATCCCACACAAAAACTTATACATGAATGTTTATAGTAACATTATTCGTGATAATCCAAAGGTGGAAACATATCAAATATCCATCCATGGGCAAATGAATAAACAAAATGTGGTATAACCATACAATGGAAAACTATTCAGCTATATAAAGGAATGAATTACTAATACTTGCTACAACTTGGATAAATCTCAAAACATTATGCTAAGTGAAAGAAGCCAGTCACAACCATCTACATGTTAGTTTTATTCCCTTCATAAAAAGTCCAGAATAGAGAAATCTATACAGACAGAAAGTAGATTAGTGGTTGCTTAGGGCTAGGAGAAACGTGGAGGCAGAATGGTGATACTGAACGGGTATGGGGTTTGTTTTTGAGGTGATTAAATGCTCTAAATTTGTTTGTAGATATATATTAATGACTAAAAAACAGTGTACTGGGAGTTGGGGCTGTAGCTCAGTGGTGGAGGGCTTGCCTGGCATGTGTGAGGCACTGGGTTCAATCCTTAGCACCGCATAAAAATAAAATAAAGGCATACCGACCACCTTCAACTACAAAAAATTTTTAAAAATCAGTGAACTATACACTTTAAATGGGTAAACTTATTATACTATCAATTATATCTCAATAAAGCTGTTTTTAAAGCAAAAAATATAACCTTCTTAAAGAAAACAAAAGGTCATGAGTTCAAAAAAAAATATCTTAACAAATAACCAATATTTAAACATAAATTTAAACATAATTCAGTACCTCCAGAAGTTTTGTGGAAGTGCTTGATGGTTCATATTTTTAAATGCAGGTATAGGATTTGTTTTTGTTGTTGTTGTTGTTTGTTTGTTTGTTTTAAACTACACCTGTTCATTAATTTGGATACATGGAATATTTTTAAACCTTGACTATAAATCAACTCAGTAAATTTACAATGTGTAGAATATACTTTCTTTCCACCTGGCCTTATAATGAAAGAATACCTATAATTAGTACCTAAAAAAATGCAATTTTATCAAACATGAATTAGTATACAAATTATTTCAATTATATACTTATTTAAAAAACTAAATATTGGGGCTGGAGTTGTGGCTCAGTGGTAGAGTACTTGCCTGGCATTCGTGAGGCCCTGGGTTCGATCCTCAGCACCGCATATAAATAAATAAAATAAAATAAGATCCATTTAAAAAAAAAAAACCTAAATGTTTTCTGAAATTTTCCTTATGAGGATTTTTTTGGTGAGATTATTTGAAAATAAGACTTGTTTAACTTAATCTATGTACACTGATACTGCCAAAATTCCTGTGCTAAGAAAGAAACTGGTCATAAAAAGCTGTGTGAGGGTATAAAGAAGAAAATTTCCAGAGACAAAGACAAACCAGGTCATTTAAAGCAAGTATGGCTCAAAGCAGAGTCAACAGAGTTAAGTTTCTGAACCATTCTAAAGTGCCAGATGGTTTAGAATCCACCTCCAGATCTTACAAGGCCATGCATAAAAGGGTGCCAGAATGGGCTGGGGTTGTGGTACAGCAGCAGAGTGCTCACCTAGCATGTGTGAGGCCCTGGGTTCCATCCTCAGCACCACATATAAGTAAATAAATAAAGGTCAATCAACAACTATAAAAAAAATTTTTTTTTAAAAGTGTGCCAGAAAAAAAAAAATAAAAAGAACAGAGTGTAGAGAAAAGGCTAAGAATGAAAGCAACACACTGAAGATGAAAATTGTATGCAAACTGAAATACTTGAATCTTCTTTAAGCTCACAATTTTAATGTTAATTTCCAATAATAAGTGAAATTTGACAAATTATTAATGGCCTCTCAACCAAATTAAATATTCTCATCGTAATTCCTTCAAAATAGTACATTTGTTTTTGTTGTTGTTGTTTGTTTGTTTTAAACTATACCTGTTCATTAATTTGGATACATGGAATATTTTTAAACCTGGACTAGAAAACAACTCAGTAAATTTACAATGTGTAGAATATACTTTCAAGGACATGAAAAAAAAAAAAGCAATGAAATACCACTTCACACCAACTAAAATGGTCAGAATCAAAAATTCATATAACAATCTAACAATCATTGGAGAGGATGATTAGAAAATCCTCATCCTCATTAACTACTGGTGGAACTATAAAATGGTGCTGCTACTATAAAATGGTGCTATTTGAATCATTGATGCTGTCTGCAATTCAAGATCTTAAAAACCACTCATTTGCCAGCGCCATGGCAAATACCTGTAATCCCAGCAGCTCAGGAAACTAAGGCAGGAGGACCACAAGTTCAAAGCCAGCCTCCACAAACGTGAGGAGCTAAGCAACTCGGTAAGATCCTGTCTCTAAAAAAAATACAAAATAGGGCTGGAGATGTGGCTTAGTGGTTGAGTGCTCCTGAATTCAATCCCCTCCCAAAAAAACAACTCATTTGATTTCAAAACGCAAAGGTATACATAGAAAAATAATTCAATTATACAGAAAGTAGCACATACAATTCTATAGAAAAGAACCCAGAAAGTGGTATATCAAAGGTTGTATGCAAGAGTATTAATAATAATTGATATAAAATATCTGTATACATAAAGGGCTTAATTAACTAAAGTATATAACACCTTATCAATGACATGATTCCAAAGATATGAAAAAGATGCTTAAACGACCACAAAGGAATATACCTATAATGTTAAGTTAAAGAAAACTAAACTCAGTTTAGGGTGGTGGTCATGCCAATAATCCCAGCAACTCAAAAATTTGAAACAGGAAGATTACAAATTCAAGGCCAGACTCAGCAATTTAGGGAGACCCTGTCTTAAAAGTAAAAAAGTTTTGGCTAAGAGGTAAAGCAATCGCCAAGCATGCGTGAGGCACTAGGTTTGAGCCTCATCACCACACAAAAATAAAGATATTATTATGTCCACCTATAACTAAAAAATAAATATTTTTTTTAAAAAGTAAAAAACAAAAAGGTCTGGGTATGTAACTCAGGGATAGAGCTCACCTAGATTCAATCCCCAGTACCAAAAAAAAAAAAAAAAAATCCCTTCAGAATAGAAAATTATACATTGAATAGGTGATTTCACAGCCATATATGAAAACCATATAAATAGGAAACATTTTTTTAAAACATCTTAAAAACCGTGTGGATGGTTATCCATCTACTATTTTTCTGCATGTTCCAAGTCTTCTTTAATGAGTAAGAACTTCGGAAGTAAGAAACATTTAAAAGAATACTTATATAAATTCTGTACATAAATATCAATAAAATCAAAGCAATTCTATTTACTAAGTGTCTCCTTTATACTAACGAAGTACAGTCGTCCCATGATTTCCCTAAGGGATTGGTTCTAGGATGTCCTACAAATATCAAAATCTGCAGATGCTCTAGTCCCTTAAAATGGTGAAGTGTATTTGTTTTGTTTTGTGGGGCTGGAGAGTAGGGAAGGTTGTTGCAGTTCTGGGGATCCAACCCAGGGCCTAGCACATGCTTTATCAGTCCAATGATGCAGTATTTGCATATAACCCCCACACATCCTCATGTATACTTTAAATCATCTTTAAATCAGTGACACCTAATAAAATGTAAATATTGTGTAAATAGTTGTCATACTGCTGGGGACAGGTCTTTTTAAATCTATCCTTGAACCCCATTTCTAATGTCCTAACTCAAAGTTTAAAATTCTTGCTTTAATCCAAAGAAAAAAAAATAAAACATAAGAAAACTGACTTGAATTAAATATGTTTTGAATCAAATGTCATTTTTTTTTTTTCATCCACTTTGCTGGGGATCAAACTCAGGGCCTTGTACATGCTAGGCAAGCAATCTAACACTAAGCTATGTCTCCAGCCCTGTTGTTGCCCTAGGTATGATTTAAGAAGTCATCTATATAATCAACCTTGAATACTATAAAGTATTTTTAAAAATTAAAAACTAAATTACTACAAAAATTCCATCATAATCACACGTTACTCCTTCATCATAGTACTTATCACACCAAAAAAGCAGTGTTTACCCCTAAAAGACCAAAAACTAATTCAGCTAAATGTCATGGTCTTAGTCTCATATTTCCGGGACCTACTGAAGTAGTGACACACAGGAGACATTCAGAAACTGCTTTCTGAAATAAGAGACTCAACCAGCAAAACTGGAGGCAATTTTAATGCATACAAGTTTATTTTTAATATATACTTAATTATAAATCTATATTATGTCAGTAGAATACAATATAAAATGAGGTTATCAATAATTCTTAATATCAGTGATTTATCAAAATTAAATGCAACATTTCATAAAAATTAACATCTCTATAAATAATTAAAATTGTCAATTAAGCTAAGATATTCTGACTTTTGGCCCAAGATCTCCCACTATTTTATTCTAGTTTGCAAAAATGACCATATCTGGAACATCATAAATCTTTAGAAATAGTGGTTTCAGGTTTTATTTAATAATATATTTGTTTAGTTTTTCTGATACATGCTATCATCTTCAGCAATAACATACTGAAGAAACTCTAAAAGAATATTAGATTAAAAGTAAATATCAGCAACATATCATTCACATGGATCTCATAAAACAAGCAGGATCGGATAAAGTGGACTTCAAGCCACAATTAATCAGAAGCGACAAAGAAAGCCATTTCATATTGCTTAAGGGAACTATACATCAACAAGACATAATAATCATAAATATTTATGCATCAAACAATGGAACATCTATATACATCAAATAAACTCTTCTCAATTTCAAGAATCAAATAGACTACAACACAATAATACTGGATAACTTTAAAATGCCTCTGTCACCACTGGATAGCTCCTTCAAACAAAAACTAAATAAAGAAGCTATAGAACTAAAAAAACGCAATTGACAATTTAGACTTGAAAGACATATATAGAATATTTCATCCATCAATGACCGAATACACTTTCTCCTCAGCACCACATGAACTCTTCTCTAATATAGAGCATGTTTTGTAAGCTATCACATACGTTGGCATACAATTATAATATTACCTTAATATATTTTTAGCATCTGTAGGGTTGTTTTGATAACTCCATTTCCATTGATATTAATTTTTGTGTTTTTACTTTTTTTCTTGATTAGACTTGTTTGATTTTTATCAACTTTTAGCTATATTATTTCTTTTCTATTTCATATATTTCTGCTCCTACTCTTATTTTTTCCTTAATACTACCTAATTTAAAAATAATTTGTTAATCTAGTTTCTTTCTGATACAAGTACTTTAAGTTATAAATGTATATCTGAGTACTATTTCATCCCATTCTGATATTTTAAGCTTTTATTATCACTTAGTTTAAAGCACTTCTTATTACTTTTCTTGTGCTTTCTTCTTTGACCTGTGAGATATTTATAAGTGTGCCATTTAATTTTGAAGTAGTTGAGATGTGGGAGTTGAGTTCTATATATCTTAAGGTGATTAATTTCTAATGTAATAAATCATCCAAGACACACAGTCTGCATGATTTCAAATTTTAAAAAAACATAATAGAAATGTTATATTGATTGTATTGATTACATACATGTCAAAACATGTCAAAACTGATCAAACTGCATACTTCAAATATATGCATTTTACTGTACTTCTATTTTACCTTGATAAAGCTATGAAAAAAGTAAATATTGACAAGAAATATAGCATCCTTACATAAGATTAGACTTTCATAAGCAATACATTTATAGAGGTTGCAAAATGTTAAACTACTTTCAACTATCTTTAAAAAACCCTCCACCATAACTTGGTACAACCATCACTTTCTACAGATGTGGTCTCTGTGGTATGTTGATTTTCACATTAAAACATTCATTGTTTTATCAAGGACTGGCATCTCAATCAGTTCTGTCAGACCATTTTGCCCTTACATTGATACAGACTCAAGTAGGGCAAGATGGCACATGCCTATAATTCCAAGTGACTCAGGAGAGGTAAAAGGATCACAAATTCAAAGCTACCTCAAGGCCCTAAGCAACTCAGAGAGACCCTGTCTCAAAATAAAAAAGGGATGGGGGTGTAGCTGAGTGGTTAAGTGCCCCTAGGTTCAATCTCTAGTATCCAAAGAGAGAGAGAGAGAGAGAGAGAGAAGAAAGAAAGAAAGAAAAAATTACAGATTCAAAGTTAGGCATGGTAACACAGGCTTGGATTCCCAGCTACTTGGGAGGAAGGCTTATTATACCCAGAAGTCGAGAACAATCCAGGCAACAAAGCAAGACCCCCAATTTAAAACAAACAACAGACTCATTCAATTTATATCTGAGTTGTTAAAACCAGGTACATTGGCAAACTTATAATCCCAGCAACTTGGGAGGCTGAGGCAGGTGGATGGCAAATTTAAGGTCAGCCTAGGCAATTTAGTGAGACTCTGTCTCAAAACAAAACACAGAAAGGATATAGCTTAGTGGTAGAAGTGCCCCTGGGTTCAACCCCCAGTATCAAAAAAAAAACACAAAAAACAACTAATCTGAGTTATTTACACTGCCTGGGCTATAATCTGGCTCTACAATTTTGCAGCATTATGACCTTGAAAAAATTGCTTCACTTCAGTGTCTCCCCTTTCTCTTTTTGTAAAGGATACCAAGGATTATCAGATTATCAGTTTGTAAAAATTAATGAAAGTTGCCAAGTTGTAAGGATTACTGAAAATAGTGCTTGACACATCATAAGAGCTCATAAATATTAGTTATTATTATTCTGACAGTCTCTCTCATTCCTTCTGTCTCCCCCACTCTGAATAGTTTTGTTCCTTTACACATCAATAGAGGAATGTAATATCACGTGAATGTTCATTTTCATCCCTAAATTTGACTGAAATACAGCTAATAACTGTTTACAAACACCAGCATAAAAAATGTGCCTTGGAGAACAGATATACCAGGATTCACATCTCAACTCTACCATTTATAATACAACCCTGAGCAAGTAATATAGAAGATTAATTCTGTGTGCTGTGACACACACTTGGAATTCCTCAGGAGACTGAAGCAGGAGTAACACAAGTTCGAGGCCAGCGTGGCAACTTATCAAGGCCTTGTCTCAAAATAAATAAAACCAGGCACACATCTGTAATCCTGGCTGCTCAGGAGGCTGAAGCAGGAGGATCACAAATTCAAAGACAGCCACAGCAAGGCCCTAAACAACTTAGCGAGAACTTGTCTCAATAAAAAAAGGCTGGGGATGTGGCTCTGTGATAAGCACCCCAGGGTTCAATCCCGGGTACCAAAAGAAAAAAAAAAGAACAACAACAACAAATAAATAAATAAATAAAATGGGCTATGGGTGTAGCTCAGTGGCACAGCCCTCCCAGGTTCAATCCCTAGTACCAAGGAAGGGAAGGGCATGGTTTTCACATTTATGAAACAGGAAAAAACCAATGCAGATACAGGGTATGACATCAACTTATAACAAATTTCACTACAGGGATAGTTAAAGAAAATATTTACTGAAAGCAGCATTTACTTTATGTCCTTTCTCATTCACCAATTTATTTTGTAATCACAATATACCTGCGAAGTCTCAATAATTTATTTCTACTATCCAAAAATGAGTGAGTCTATGAGGTTAAGCAATGTGTCCCAAGATTACAGAGCTATTCAGAGGCAGAATAAGAATGCTCTTACAGATATATTATTCTGCCTGTGCTCCTTACACTTAAAGATCTAGATCTGAGGCTAGGGATATAAGTCAATGGTAAAGAACCTGTCTAGCCTGTGTGAGGCCCTGGGTTAGATCCCGGGTACCGCAAAAGAAAAAAAAACCAAAAATCTAGATTTGGCAGAAGAAAAAAAAAAAAAGAGACTATAAATTTAAACAAAAATTTTAAAAAATATTTACACATAATCAAAAAATGTCAGGGCTGGGCTGTAGCTCAGTGGCAGAGCACTTGCCTAACATGTGTGAGGCACTGGGTTTGATCTTTAGCACCACAGTAAAAAATAAATAAATAAATAAAGGCATTCTGTCCATCTATAACTACAAATAACATAAACAGGCCTGGGGTTGTGGCTCAGTGGTAGAGCACTTGTCTAGCACGTGTGAGGCACTGGGTTTGATCCTCAGCACCACATATAAGTAAAATAAAGGTATTGTGTTCATATACAACTAAAAATATTTTTTAATGCCATAAACAGAAAATTTTAAAGAGAAAAAATATTTATAAAGAAGTTTGGAAAGTGGGCTGGGGCTGCAGCTCAGTGATAGAGTACCTGCCTCGTATATGTGAGGTTCTGTGTTCGATCCTCAGCACAACATAAAAATAAATAAATAAAGATATTGTGTCCATCTACAACTAAAAAAATATTAAAAAAAAAAGAATTTTGCAAAGTGAGCTGGGGTTGTGGCTCAGTGGTAGAGTACTCACCTAGCCCATGTGAGCACTGGGTTCAATCCTCAACACCACAGAAAAATAAACATATAAAATAAAGGTATTGTATCCATCTACAACTAAAACAAAATATTTTTTTAAAAAGAATATGCCAAAGTGCAAATTTTCTAAATATACAAACCCAACAGGAGGTCACATTAAAGTACTAAACAGAAAGTTTTCAAAAAAAGAAAGTATAAACGGCTGAAGAAGTTAAACCTTAACCCAAAATTTTAAAAAATAACAGGTTAAAACAATGAAGTATCATTTCTACATATGAGATAAACAATGATCAAACATTTGATAGTAACTGGGCATAGGAGCCCACATATAATTCCAGTGATTCAGGAGGTTAAAGCAGGAGGATCACAAGTTTGAGGACAGCCTTAGCAATTAAACAAGACCTTCAGCAACTTGGTGAGATCTTGTCTCAAAGAAAAAACTAAAAAGTAACCCTTGGTTCAATCCCCAGCATGGCAAAAAAAAAAAAAAAAAGGCTTCTGACCTAAATATTACAACCACTAGAAACTATTGCACATATCCATGAGCACAAAGACATGTAAAAGAATATTCACTGTAGTACTGCTGTTAACAAAAGATTGGAAACAACATAAATGTCCACCATTAGGTGATTAGTTAAATAAATTAAATACATTCACAAATAAGAATACCATGAAATTTTGAAAATAATGAGGAAGCTCTACATGTACTGATACGGAACAATCTCCTAGATCAGATAAGCTAAACATAATAAGAATAAACTGTGGAAGTTTTTTCCTTGGCATATACCCAAAGTACTTAAAATCAGCATACTCTAGTGAGGTGGACACATCAATGTCTATAATAGCTCGATTCACTACAGCTAAGCTATGGAACCAACCTAGGTGCCCTTCAGCACCTAGGATAAAGAAAATGTGGTATATATGCAATGGAATATTACTCAGTTTTAAAGAAGAATGAAATTATGGCATTTGCCGGTAAACGAATGGAACTGGAAACTATCATGCTAAATGAAATAAGCCAATCCCCAAAACCAAAGGGCCAAATGTTCGAATGTTCTCTCCGAAATGCAGATGTTAGCACACAATAAAGGGGGCAAGATAGAAGTTCAATGCATTAGACAAAGGAGAATGAAGGGAAGGGGGGGCATAGGATTAGGAAAGACAGTACAATGAATCACATATAACTTTCCTCTGTTCATATATGAATATATGACCAATGTAATTCCACATCCTGTACAACCCACAGTATGGGATGTTATACTCCATGCATGTGTAATATGCCAAAATGCATTCTACTGTCATGTATATCTAAAAAGAATGAATAAAAAAATCTTATAGAAACTGCAAAACAGGGCTGGGGCTGTAGCTCAGTGGTAGAGTGCTTGCCTAGCACATGTGAGGCACAGGGTTTGATCCTTAGCACCTCATAAAAATAAATTAAAAAGTAAAGGCATGCTGTCCATCTACAACAGCAAAAAAAAAGAAAAATTTTTTTTAACTGGAACAATATACATACACACACACACACACACACACACACACAGAATATTAAGAAAAGTACACTCAAGAAACTGGCAAGTGGGTGGTGGGGCTGTGGCTCAGCGGCAGAGCCCTTGCCTAGCATGCATGAGGCACTGGGTTTGAGCTTCAGCACCACCTAAAATTAAGCAAATAAAATAAAGGCATTCTGATCATTTACAACTACCAAAAACACATTAAAAAAAAAAAAAAGAAGAAGAAAGAAAGAAAGAGAGAGAGAGAGAGAAACAAACAAACAAACTGGCAAGAATGGCTGCCTCTGAAAAAAGGACTAGGGACCTAGGGAAGGAAGAAGACTTCTCACTAGTATTGCTTTTTTAAAAAAACATGGACTCGTGATGGCTCTTTTATTTATGACTATAAAAGACATAAGTCACAAATTCTGAGCCTCAGTATCCTCCAATTAGAAATGATGATAATAACAGCCTAATTCATTGGTTATTATAAGATCAAATGAAAGAACATAAAATGCTTTGTAAATTATAAAGCAGCACACAAAATTATAAATTAGCCTTCTAAGTGATTTCTCCAAACCTATTATAATAACTATTATCATTTCCCTGACCAATTTCTCTAAATCCAAAGATGAGAATTTTAAATGGAAGTATGCTTGTCAAGCAAGCATAAGGCCCTATGTTCAATCTCCAGTAGCATAACAAATTTTTTTTAAAAAGTAAAATGATATTTACTTGTAGAAGCATTCTCAGAATACAGTTTTACTTTAATAGTTAATGATCTCAATTTTTATTGATCTCAAATTAAATGAGTAAAATTTCAAAAAAGAAATGCTAAATCAGTTGATTAGAGAAAGAATACATGCTGTTGAAAACAAGGTAAATAAATACAATTACCATACTACTATAAAATCTTAAGTGTTTTTCTTTCAGTCTCTTCTATGCACCCTTTACTGGATTACATCATAAAATTTTTCCTGTTTACTGTAATACAGCATTCAATTATTAACATTCCTTAAACTATTAAAAGTTCCCTAACAGACATAATTTTTAATGAAGGTTTATCTTGTAGATTAGGGTTCAAGTGCTTTAAAGCGAAATTCCAGCATAGAGCTTTGTCTAATAAA
Source organism: Marmota flaviventris (assembly GCF_047511675.1). NCBI lineage: Eukaryota > Metazoa > Chordata > Mammalia > Rodentia > Sciuridae > Marmota > Marmota flaviventris. The sequence continues at coordinate 40,540,578 of NC_092507.1, forward strand.
CTCTACCTTTTCATTTATTATACTACTAATTCTCCAAGTTACTAGATCTCTCCATCAGACCATTTTCTTTTTTGGTTTCTGGGGTTATAATTTAATTAAGCCCAAAACTCCCAAAGAAGTATATTAAGTGTTTTTATGTTACCTTGAAAAGCAAGTAAATTGAGCCCTTATAAGACTACTAGAGAGCAGAGATTCAGAACTATAATTCATTGCTAAGGATGCTTGATCTTTTTCTACCACATGTTAGTCTTTTACTAGCATTCTATCTGCAAACAAAGTAAAAAATGAAGGAATGTACTCTCAGATGACTCCTGGGAGACTTTCTACTGGACAAACCCAACTGTTCCTAATTAATTTAACTATGGCAACCACTCCCAAGTGCTGAACATTCCAAGCCATTTTTCAGAATGGTTAGATATCTCTCAAGGAAGCAGAGACTTCCTGAATAAACTATAAGTACAGGCAAAAATGAAAAATATCATTAATGTGCCTTTTCCATTGTGGGAACTCAAGTATCTGTCATGTTGAATAAAATATTTCTTTTCTGCTTCAGAGCACATGTTGTAATTTTCAAACTCTGCCCTGTACTTACTATCATAATTGTTAAAACAGACCACTAAGGTGAAGTTAATCAGCACAGTGTATTTTTTAATTAAATTAAAAATAAACACCAGAAACTGAAATTATGGGAGATGTTTTCCCTCCAATTTCCAAACTGTCTGCAATATAGTTATATCACTCTTGCAATGTTTTTAAAAAGCACTAAAAGGAAGAGCATTCTTATAACATTTATTGTTTTTAGATCATACACTAGGAGTTTTTATTAAGTTCCAATTTAAGAACTTTTTAAACTATTTTTTTTTAAAAACCTATTTCATAATCAAGAGCACGAACTGCACACCCACAATTCTATCAAGATACCACTAAAGGAGACAGGCATGTGGCACACACCTGTAATTCCAGTGACTCAGGAAGCTGAGGCAAGAGGATCCCAAGTTCCAGGCCAGCCTTAGCAACGTTTAGCAAGGCCCTAAGAAACTTGGCAAGACCCTGTCTCAAAATAAATAAAAAGGGCTGAGAATGTAGCTCAATGGTAGAGTACCCCTTGGTTCAATTCCCTGAAACAAAAGAGGAAAAACAAGAGCATATACTGAAAAAATACAAGAGAGCATTGCACATGTTAAGCATCTAGTACACAAAGAAATATAACAAAAGAGAAAGCATTAAGTACTACAAATCTCGGTTCAAATTTCATATCTATCAATTACTAGCTTATGTAAATTACTTTCCTCATTTATAAAATGAATTGTTAGATGAAGTGAAGTAAAATTCCTAGCAAACAGTAACAGGCAAAAAGACGCTAACAGTAATATTATTATTAGGAATACAAATATTAGAAGAAGAAATAAGCAAGTGAAAAAGTTCAAAAAGAAAGTATTACAGATCTTTTTTGTAATCTACCACCATAAGCAAAAAATAAAAATAAAACTTTAAAACAAATTTTAAAGTTAAGAAAACTGAGGAGCTGGGAATATAGTTCGGTGGTAGAATGCTTGCCTAGCAATGTTGGATCCCCAACATTGACAAAAAGAAAACTGAGACATAGCCCAATGCCATACAGTTAACTGTTATAAAAGCTGGTTTTGATGCCCTTAATCCCAGTGACTCAGAGGCTAAGGCAGAAGGATGGTGAGTTCAAACTCAGCCTCAGCAACTTAGAAAGGCCTTGACTCACCGAGACCCAATGAAATACAAAAAAGGGCTGGGGTGTGGCTTGGTGGTTAACTAAAACATTTTTTATCTTCTCCCCCAAACTGTCAGTTTTGTTCGATTGATAAAAGCCAAAAAATTATAAATACAATCCCAACACAGTGCCTTATCTACATAATAGATACTTTGAAAATATTTGTTGAATGTAGTAAATAAACCTGCTCCAACACCATCATCACCTCATGACCAAAAGCAAAAACTAACTTCAGCATCTGTTTAATCTTCATAATTATAATAAAGCCCTTTAGAATTTTCAGTAATTCATATAATAGTTATTCATCATTCTGCTCCGGAGAGAAATGAATTAAAAGTTGTTCCTTGCCTATCAGGTGGTACACATCTATAATCCCACCTACTTGGAAGGCTGAGTCAGCAGGACTGCTGAAGCCCAAGGGTTCCAGGCCAGCCTGGACCATAGAGCAAGACCACCATAAATAACAAAAATTAAAAATACAAAAGATGTCCCTACCCTGAGGAATCTCACATTTGAGTATGGCTGTCTAAGTGTGTGTTGGTAGAGTGGGGAGGAGAAATAGAAGGTAATAGAAACAAATCAATATTGAATGTAAAACCAGGTTGCACTGTTATCTGAGTTTTTTAGACTCAAGCAGTTTTAAAAAATTAACTTAATTTTTTAAAATTAAAATTAAATTTAAAAACCACAAATGTGCTAAATATGAAAATAACGAGGAGGCACAATAGGAAATATTAACTGGGAAGGTTCTTTTTTTCTTGTGCCTTTATAATTGTAAAGTGTCTTAAGATCAAAATATTCTAAATTGATTTATTTGAGTTATCAATAATTAACCGCCTTTGTATATTCTCTTAAATATAAGACACTGAAGATTAATACTACCGATTCTGTATTTACTCTGGGTACATGTTAATACCTAAATATATATAACCACAAGAACATATGTAAATTATTTAAGCAACTAAAAAACGGACAGAGCCTGAAGCAATGATAGTAAACAAAAACTAAAAACATAGTTATTACCCAGGGAGAAAATAAAATATGCACACAATTTAGAAACAATTTTACAGAAGCTTTCAAGAGAACAAAATTTTCAAGAGAGGAAAATTCCTGCCAGAATTTGCCAACAGAGCCAGAAATCCACAGCTTGCCAGCAGGCACCTCATGTAATGCAAGTCACTAACTAGACTCGTAGAAAGTGAACATCTAAAAAGTCAATGTTTCTATTCCTCAAATTTGAGTTTCAGAAGGACCTTTCAAAATAGACTCATGGGACCAAGACTAAACCATTACATTCCATGTTAAAGGTTCTTCCCTGCTTATTGGTCAAAAAGAATAAACAATAGCAAATAAACCTCTAAGGCACAATTCTTGCAAACTGAAGTTCTGAAGTTATTTTTACCTGAGGGATGTGTGTGTGTTCTTATTTCTAAGAAAAAGACTCTTTCACTCTCTCTATCCTAGAGTGCTAGGCAAAACACCGCAAAGTCTCTTGATCCTAACACAAAGACCAAATGCATGCCCTATCCCAGTGTTAAAGCCTTAAAAGCACCGGAAAAATCTAGGCCACGGAGACAAGATGGCAGGGAGATACCACAAGGCAGCTAAAAAGGCTGGGAGGGCTCAGATCAGGGAGTACATGGCCACTAGCTCTACAGAAAACAGGCTGAGAAGGTGAGGCTGAAGAGAGTTTTGGTCGTTAGAGCTGGAAGGGACTAACAGGTGTCTGGCACTTCATCACCCTGAACATAGTGGGAAGGCTATAATTGGCTTTCTTTACTAAGAGGGAGGAACCAAGCTCCCTGAGTGAATGATGGTTTGACTTTTTCTGTGAAGAACAAGCATAAAAGGCAAGAAGAACCTGAGGACAGGTTTTGGTGAAGATTCTCCCAGGACACACTGATCTGCTAGGTGGTTCCCAGCACCAAGCCTAGCCAAAGTGCTACACCTGCTAAAGGATGTTTCCTCTGTTATCCGTTCGGACAAGCTATTAGGTGAGAGTTCCCTACCCCCAACCGGGGTGGAAGTGAAAGTAGATTTGGGTGAAAAAGACTGAATCGGGGGGTCTGACCCAGAAGTTAACCTGATCAGGAGCGGGAAAGAGCTGAATTCCTGAATTCAGGAAGGGGCGAGCAGGGCAGGTACCTGAGTAGGATGCGACCTACTGGGAAGCAAGGCTAACTGGAGAGAACTACCGGAGAAAAGGAGGGCTTCCGTCGAATTCCAGCGGACAAATGCTGCTTAGAGGGGGCCTGTGCGTCCGCTCGGGAAGGCATTGCCGCCGGTGGCCCAGAGGGCGACCCGCCTGCGACCGGGGGTGAGGCTGCTCCGCGCGAGCTCAACAGGAGCTCACCTGGCGGGCGTGTGGCCTGGAAGGGGAAACTTCCTGGGTGGGTGAGAGCTGACGCGGCTGGGCCAGCGCGGGACGCGCGAGCGCGGCCCGGGGCACAGTCCACCGGGCAGTGGGCTGGGATGGGGGCCGCGCGGGGCGGGGCAGGGGCGCCGGCCGATTCGGGGCGGGGTCGCGGCCGCGACGGCGGAGCTCCGGCTCCGGATGGCGCCCTGGCTCAGTCCCGCACACGCTCTCGCCCGGGCGCACCGGCCGCCTAGCGCGCGAGTCGCGAGCAGCTGCCCGGGTCAGCGAAGCTGAGGGCGGTGGGGGAGGGGGCCGGGGGCATCGGCCGGCCGAGCCCGGCGACGGGCAGGCGGCGTTACCTGTGTCAGGGAGAGCTGGGCTGCCGCAGCCATGGTGTTTCCATCATGCACGGGAGGGGAAGGAAGGACTGGCGGACTGGGGCTCGGGGCGGGGAGGAGGCGGAGGGAGCGGCCGTAGGCAAGGCTCGGGCGGGCGGGCCGGCCGGCGGGCGGGCGTCTCCCCGAACTTCGACAACTTCCCTCCTCACCCCGCCCCGCCCCGCACGGCCCCGCCCGCCGGCCCGAGCAGGCCGCGGCGGCGCGCAAACCCTGGCGCTGGAGTTAGTGCTGCCGGACCAGAGTTTGCCCTGGGCCGCCTGGGAAAACCCGGCGCGGATATGTTTGGGGCGGACGGGCTACAGAGGCGGCACCAGATTGTCCTGTGTGAACTTAAGGTAGGTCACCTACTTTGAGCTTCTGTTTCAGAAAAATGAGAGAAAGTATACCCACAGTTAATGTGGCTTCTGAGGACTAAAACAGATAAGGATTCTAAATAATGACAGTACTATATATACTTCAGGCTCTGTACCAGATGCTTTTGTTTTTTACTTGTATGAATGAGGGAACTGAAACAGAAATGCATTACACAAATAAGGGAACAGACCAAAATAAATATCTTACGTAAAGATTAAATAGCTTGATTAGTATCTCAGTTTGCCTCTAAAGCCTTTCCATGTGCTATTATTTTAAATAATAATAACTTTTTAAGGTTGAGCGCTAAGGAGCACACCTGTAATCCCAGCGACTTGGAAGCCTGAGGCAGGATGATTGCCAGTTCAAAGCCAGCCTTAGCAATTCAGTGAGACCCTGTCTCTAAATAAAAAACAAAATTATATATGGGGGGGCTCAGGATGTGGTTCAGTGCTTAAGGCCTCTGGGTTCAATCCCCAGTACAAAAAAAAATATATATATAGGTTATTTCCTCCAGTTAAAACCTATTTAGAAGGAGGAAGGAATATAGTCCTGCTGCCTGTTCCACTTAGATTGTTCAATAAGAGAGACCTGCAGAGGGCTAAGGTTGCTAAATGTAAGAACAGGTGTGCAAGGCCCTGGATTCATCCCCAGCACCAAGAGGAAAAAAAAAAAAAAAAAAACACTAGGATCTGTTTGGTGCCTGAAGCACTCCTAACCTTGCCCTTATATTAGCTTGCAAACACTTCCTCCCTTCTGTGGACACAATTCAAGCATCGCCTCTTTTGCAAAGTATCTTCTCTCCAAATGAAAGTTACACATTCTCTTTTTTAACCTTTTTTCTCTACTGTATGAAATCCTCATCCCCCTAATGACTGTCTACCTCCCTAGATTAAGAATTCCCCAGTGGAAAATAACTGGTTTTGTATTTTTTGTATCTTTTTGTTTTCTCAGACATTAGCACATAGCTCAATAAAAGCCACATTAAACATAACACATCCTACTTTCTCATGCTGCCACTCTCAATAGGAATAACCAACCAGTTACTTGAAATTCTCATCATCGTAGGCTCAGTTTATATGCTAACTACCTCAAGAAGCTTCTAGAAGTCCACCCCACCTCGTAATTGCTCTGACGTGACTTTTATTATGTTCTGCTTGTTTTAACAGTTGAGGGCTTCTCTGCCACTCACTGAACTGAAAAATCTTGAGGACAGGTGACTGACTTACTCCTCTACCTCCCTCACAGTTTAGCTGAGCTTGCAGTAAAGCTGTAGCCTACCCCAAAACCCAGAATTGGTCTTTCTTTCTCAGGCATGGTGGCTTCCCACACCACCATCCAGTTGTGGTGGAAACCACAACTCTTATCAGTCCTAAACCATTACCACTATCATAGTAGTCCCCATTTGGCACGTTAAGAAGGACAGCTGAACAAGACCCATTTGTAATTAGCCCACTTTGGTTTTTAGACTTTTTCCACCACAAACCAACCACCCACAGAAATGCTTGCCAGGAGCTCCTAACTCCACTCGACCCCTCTGACCAGATCCAGCCTTAAAAAGCAAGCCATACAGGCCTCCTCATTTAAGAGAGTCTCCCTTGGCCACTTTATGTTTTTTTGTTTTTTTATTCAAAGGAAAAGGGAGTAATACTGTTTTAAATAATTCCACTTTGATGCATTTAACAGCAATAACCACAAGTGATATTTCTATTGGAGTTTTCTATTTTATATTATCACATCTGCATTTCACAATTCACTTCACAAATGAGGTAACAGAGTGTCACAGAGGTTAAGTGATTTGTTCAAGGTTATACAGATAATCTCCAAAGCAGTATTGTTATAGTGAAATGAACAGGGCTCAAACATTAGAAACAAGATTCCAGCTTTGACTCCAGTATTTACTAGTTACATGACCTAAGACTTGTTATAAAATAACATATGAATGCATCTAAAGTTGTAGATACACAAATTAAGAAATATCAAAGTCATAGAGCGGACTGGGCATGGTGACACATGCCTGTTATCCCAACTACTCCTGCTGAGGCAGGAGGATCACAAGTTAGAGACCAGTCTCAGCAATTTAGCAAGACTCTGTGTCATAATTTAAAATTTTTAAAAAGGGATAGGGATGTAGCTTAGTGGTAGAGTGTCCCTGGGTGGTTCAACACCCAGCACCACAAAATAAAAATAATAAAAATGAATGAAGGAAGGAGGGGAGGAAAGAAGAAAGAGAAAGAAAAGAAAGTCATGGAGAAAATTGGTTTGGGGAATACAATTTTACTTTCTATTCAAGGAAACTCTTCCAAACCTCATGTGATCCAAGACATTATCCTTGGATGAATTAGGTAGAATCCCAGATGTCTAGAATTTTCTGGAAAGGCAGTGTGTGGTAGTAGAGAGAACATTGGAATCAACTTAGTGTGTGCCCTCAGGCAAACCATATAATCTATCTGGCCCTTAGTTTCTCATGTATGATAATAAGCAAATCAATATGGAAAATGTTAAGAAAATGTAAGGGACTATTATCATTATTATGTGATTTATGTTGTCAAAAATGATACCTTATACCAGCTTTTGGGGAGGCTGAAGCAGGAGGATTGCAAGTTCAAGTCAACCTGTACAAGACCCTGTCTCAAAATTTTTAAAAAGGGATGTAGCTCAGTGGTAGAGTGCTTGCCTAGCATGTGTAAGGCCCTGGATTCAATCCCTAATAACCCCCCAAAAAGTAACATCTTCTATTTATATCATACTGCTTTTCACAGTTTATAAATGTTTATATTTACAGCATCTAGCACAACTCCTGATGCCTAATAAGTACATTATAAAAGTGTGTTGAACTGATTGGATACAGTAGTACACACCTGTAATCCTAGCTACTTGGAAGGGGCTGAAATAGGAGGATTGTCATTTCAAGGCCAACCTCAGCAAGCCCTCTCTCAAAATTAAACATTAAAAGAACAGGGACCGGGGCTGGGGATGTGGCTCAAGCCGTAGCGCGCTCGCCTGGCATGCGTGCGGCCCGGGTTCGATCCTCAGCACCACATACAAACAAAGATGTTGTTGTGTCTGCCGATAACTAAAAAATAAATATTAAAAAAAAATATGTTAAAAAAAAAAAGAATAGGGACCAAGTACTCTCGTAATCCCAGCAGCTTGGGAGGTACTAGTTTAAAGCCTGCCTCAGCAAAAACAAGGCACTAAGCAACTCAGTGAGACCCTGTCTCTAAATAAAATACAAAATAGAGCTGGAATTATGACTCAGTGGTTGAGTGTCCCTGAGTTCAATCCCCAATACACACCCCACCCCACCCAAAAAAAAAAAAGACAGGAGATGTAGCTCAGTGGCAAAGTATCCCTGGTTCTATACACAGTTCCACAAAAGAAAAAAAAAAGTTTGTTGAACTGAACACACAATCTTATATATAGTTATTTGTTCCTTGATTTTCTTATCTGGAGATAAAGTAAAGAAACAAATTCTGTAAATAACTTGTTTAAGTGGGGGCCACTTAAAGAGGGTTTGAATCTTGGTTTAAAAAAAATAGAATCAGACACCTCCCCTCAAGAGGGAAAGACTCCCTTAAAATTATTATATGGGAGTTGTTCCAGGCCCCTTCCAGAACCTAATTTGCATTAGCTTGTTTCTCTGCTTACAGGCTCTGGTTTCAGTTAATAACTTGACATGTCATGGGAGAGCCAGCCTGTAGGAATGGGAATGATGGGCCAAACTCCCAAAACAGGCCTAGAACTTCTGAAACTGGATTTGTGTGTGTGTGTGTTTTTCTTTTTTTAATGCCAATGACAATTTGCAAATGTGTGTGTCCCAGATCTCATCAAAGCACTGGGTCACATCCCAAATCTATTTTAGGATCATAAAATGTAGCTAATGGAAGATATGTTATGATCTAATTCATCGTAACAAGAGTGAACTGCATATGAGAGATGAAAAGGACTTACCTATATTTTCTAGGGAAGCTTAATATCTCTGGGTCTCTAAACCTCATATTCCTCACAAGCACTGTTTTAGTCAGCTTTTTCATTGCTATAACCAAAAGACCCAACAAGAACAACATAAAGGAGGAAAAGTTCATCTGGTGCTCACGGTTTCAGACATCTCAGCTACTGCTCTGGGCCCAAGGTGAGGCAGAATATCCCAGTGGAAGAGTGTAGCAGAAGAACACAGTCAGAAAGCAGAGACTCCACTCACCAGGGACAACATATAAACCCCAAAGGTATGCCACCAGTGACCCACTTCCTCCAGCTACACCCTATCTGCCTATAGTTACCACCTACTTAATTCATGAAAGTGAATTAATGCCCTGATTAGGTTAAGGCTCTCATAATCCAATCATTTCACTTCTAAACTTTCTTGCATTGTCTCACACATGAGCTTTGGAGGAACACTTCATATCTAAACATAAGAGGCACATTGGTGATATTAAAGCCTACTTAGTAGGAATAGTGTAAAAATTAGAGATGGCCAGGCAAAGTGGCACATGCCTATAGTCCCATCTGCTCTGGAGGTTGAAGTAAGAAGATTACAAGTTCTAGGTCAAACTGGGCAATTTAGCAAGACCTTGTCTCAAAATAAAATTTTTAAAAAGAGGTGGGATTTTATCTCATTGATAGAGCACTTGCCTAGCATATGCAATGCCCTGAATTCAAGTCCAGTATTATAAAAATAAAACTAAAAAAGGGATCACGCATAAATGGCCTATGAAAGGGCCTGGGTCACCATTTAATTCTCTACCACTCTGGCAAGACTGCAATTACTATGTTGGGCTTGCAAATACATTAGTTATAAGAAGTGGGGTGCTGCCAGGCATGGTGGTACATGCCTGTAATCCCAGTGGCTTGGGATGCTGAGGCAGAAGGATCATGAGTTCAAAGCCAGCCTCAGCAACTTAGGCCCTTAGACTTTGTCTCAAAATTTTAAAAAATAATATATATTTTTTAAAAAGGGCTGGGGTTGTGTCTCACTTGTTAAGAACCCTTGGGTTCAATCCCCAGTATTAAAAAAAAAAGAAGTGGGGTGCCTTGAGCAGCTGACAAAAATATCCTTGTCATTTTAAAGGTTCATAGATGTTCCCTAAGTATGTAAAGATGTGTCTGATGACTTAAATCTAAATATTAATAACCAAAAACTGCTGTTGTCAAGTACATTATTTCATTTGCATAACAATCCTATAGGGATTATTTTTTACATTATTTTACAGAAGGGGAATTTGTCCAAATTCATAATGACAGGACTGAGAATTATACACAGGTCTTCTGACTCATATACATTTTAAAGGACATGTTACTGGTGTCCTGTAGAAATTAAGTCATTTCTAAGAAGACTTGATAAAATAGTGCTCTTAAACGTGGAAAGCTGAAGATGAGGCTCTGGATTTATGATAACCATAAACCCGAGATGAGCTTGACAAGGAGACCTTAAATCCTGTACAGCTTTTTCATCAGTCATCTTTCAATCTTATTCTAACCCCACTTCCCTTCCCCAGCTCACCATTAAATAAAATCACAATTATTTTATTTATTTGTTTTACCAGCTTTTGCAGGCAACTGTCATATCAGCTCTTCATGAACACTGCACATCTGTGATGCCAGCATTTATAAAGTTGAGAAATGCAGGATGATTGATTGAAACTATGGGACGAAGGGGGACTGTGAGGAACTCTCTGAATATACAAAGAACCAGTTTATTTTCATGATTCTTTGAGAAGGGCCTTCCACATAAATGGTGCTAAGCTATTAAAAATAAGAAAAGTACTACAATTGTAATGGTAATCTGGAGCTCATACTTCCAAGCTGCTGGTTTCATAAATATAGCCCATCATTGTTCATTTTTGCCCAGGGCAGAGAGAATATGTGAAGCTGCACAATAATAACAATTGTGCTACACAAATAACTGTCCCTGTGCCAGAGTCAAAGCCATGAAAAGAACAAGCAATAAAAGATTTTTAAATGCTACACATACCCGGGGTGTGATAGGACAGTTCAAAATTGTCATCATTACTAATTTTTCAGTGCAATAGGATGTCCTGGGAACAATCTGAGTTTATACCTGGAAAGGCCCAGCTTGGTCCATTCTTGGCCCTATAGCTTCTTTAGTTTGTAACTTTGGACAGTCAGTTTCTTTCTCTGTAAACTGAAGGTAATAATAACACCTGCCTGATTATATATGAAAACCTTATACCTGGCTCACAACAGACACTAGATAAATGTTAGCTCCTTTGCATTTCTACTGGAGAACATTTAGGGTTTAAGTAGCCTGAACACAAAAATAGAAATCATTTTTTAAGGCTTTTTCAAAGCCGACTTAATGATTCTTAAAATATTTTCATCTGTTAGTAATATTTCTTGAGTACTATAAATTAAATGAGATTATTACATTCATGTCCCCAGTGTGCCATTGCCTTTTAGAGAGAAAGCGAATGCGGCTTTACACTTGCCCTGTTTCCTCCTTTCCTCCCCCTTTCTTATGAAGGGTCCTGGAAGCTGTATAAACCAAAAATATCCAGACATGGTGGCAGATGCCTGTAATCTCAGCTATTCTGGAGGCAGGAGGATCACAAGTTTCAGGCCAACCTGAATGATTTAGGGAAACTCTGTCTTAAAATAAAAAGAACTGGGGATAGGGATATGTCTCAGTGGTAGAGCACTAGCCTAACATGCAAGAAGCCATGGGTTCAATCCCCAGTACTAAAAAAAAAAAAAAGTGGTGGTGGGGGGTATGAAACCAAAAATGAAAAAAAAAAAAAGAATACGATGGGAAAGACAATATTTGCACTCAAGGCCAAAAATCCTTTCATCTGCAGATTTCAAAGCATTTTTTTTCCATCAGTAATTACTAGTCCTGCTTAACATGTGTGAATGATGAGACACCATCAAATTAAGAAGCTTGTCCTAAATCACAGGCCAAGTCAGAGGATAGGCTACAGACAGAACAAAGCTATCTATCTTGTTTGCCAGCCTTGGGCTCTAAAATAGGGCATAAGAGAGTCAACAGAAAGCTTCAAGTATTGAGGAGAAAAGTCTGAGGAATCCTGATTCTCTATCTTTGAATCAGTGCAGTGATAAGAACTTGGGCTTCACAGTGCACTTTGACTTCAGATCTCAGCTCAGCCCCTTCCTGGCTGCATAACTTCAGTCAAATCATAAAGTCTTGGTTCCCTTCTCTGAAAAATGGGGATATTCTTGGTGCTTAGCATTTGGGGAAAAACTAAATGATGCAACTTTTGTGAAGGAGCCTAGTACAGTGTTTGGCACTTTGCAGGTGCTGATAATGTTGGTTCATGTCACTGGTGAAAACCAAGACATTCCCCTCACACACTCATAATGACAAATAGACAACTCTTTCAAAGATTTTTCTTTAAGCCATAATCACAGTTGTGTCTTAGTTTAAAACCATGACTGTGTATTGGAAAATCTCACATTATAGCCCAAATAGAGAATGTCTTGTTCAGGCCTTCATTGCTTTTCTTGTGCTTTCTCTTACAGCCCAACTCTAGCCTATTAGCAAGTTCTGTTGGCTAAATATCCTATATATGTAAAAAAAAAAAAAAAATTCTGATTCTGTTTTCAAAGTATATCCCAATCTGACCAATTCTTACTATTTCCACTGCCACCTTCTTTCTCCTGAATCACTCCTAAATCAACTAATCTTTCTGCTTCTATGCTTGTATTTATATCCATTCTCCATATCGTAGTCAGAATAATTGGTTTGAACCCAAGGGACGCTTAACCACTGAGCCACATCCCCAGCCCTTTTTATATTTTATTTTGAGATAGAGTCTTATCAAGTTGCTTAAAGCCTTGCTAAGTTGCCGAGGCTGTCTTTGAACTTGCAATACTCCTGCTTCAGCCTCCCAAGCCAAGAAAAATCATTTTAAAACATAAATTCGATCTTGTACTTTCCTTTTAAACTTTAGGGATTTCTCATCAACCAGCTGACCAAGGTCTACAGTCGTGTTTTAGTCAGCTTCTTCATCACTGTAACCAAAAGACCTGACAATAACAACATAAAAGAGAAAAAGGTTATTTTGGCTTATGATTTTAGAGGTTCAGTCCATGGTCAGCCAACTCTGTAGCTGTGGGCCCAAGATGAATCAGAATATCATGGGGGAAGGGCCTAGCAGAGGAACTATTCAGCGCATGGCAGGGTCAGGAAGAGCAGAGAGATTTGGTTCTGCTCACCAGGGACAAAATATAAAACCCAAAGTCACACCTCCAGTGACCCACCTCGTCCAGCCACATCCCACCTGCCTACAGCTTAATCCACATCCATGGGTTAATCCACCAATTAGGTTACACCTTTCATAATCTAATCATTTCACCTCTGAACATAAAAATTGCTTGTGTTGTCTCACACATGAGCTTTTGGAGAACACCTCATAGCTAAACCATAACAAATGGGTACCATTCCAGATAAATATGTGTCAGCAAAGCACAGAAAAGCAAATGTGTTCCAAGTATGCTGAGAGGTCTGGTGGGATAGAATATAGTGTAGATGGGAGAGGGAAGAACTAGCAGAGAATGGTAAAAAGGGTTAGGGAAAAAAAAAACAGACAAGGGCTGGGACTGTAACTCAGTGGTAGAGCACTTGCCTCACACATATGAGGCACTCGGTTGGATCTTCAGCACCACATAAAAATAAATAAATAAAATAAAGACACTGGGTCCATCTACAACTAAAAATATTTAAAAGAAAGAAAGAAAAGAAGACAACCCAGACAATATCATGGCTAAACTGGAAGTGGCATAGAGAAGTGTGTCTCTTTAGAGTTTTCAGAGACGCAGAATCACCCACTGGAAGAAAGGAGTCTCTTAATGTTTTATGTTGGTGGTATTTTCAAATATAATGACTTTGACTCTTTTTAAAAAGCCCAATGAATAAGATTCCTCTTTTAAGATAAAGTCAAGATTATATAGACCAGGAATCCTAACGTCAATACAGTGGTTAAGAAGATGAGTTTGGGAGTCAAATTTGAGATTGAATCAAGGTCCTCCATTTATAAGCTATAATACCATGGGAAAGTTATTAAAAGTTTCTGAGTCTCAGTTTTATGTAAACTACATCTGAAAATGATGAAGAGGAATAAATGAACCATGTCATTAAAGCACTTTGAACAGTAATTGGCACATGGGAATGTGTGCTCAACAAATGGGTATTATCCCATTGTTATGATGATGATTTTGATTAAGAATCTGCTTTCTTTATAACTGCCTCATGTCTGTGAGTTTTATTAAAAATTCTGTGTTCCTCCTCTAACAGAGATCTGAAATAAATTTACTAAATTTTCAAAGTCTAGGAAGACTCTCCCATTTAACAGCAAAACTTGGCACAGAGAGATACATAAAAGGGCATATACTTGCACTAGAGGCACTGCCTGCTCTATTCCCCAGTCCAGAAGATCAAAATATATAAAAAGAAAAGCAGTATCATTTTTGCATTTAACTATATATGAATATATTTATACATCTTCAGTGCTCCAATTTTTAAGAAAGATTGTTTTGTTTTTGTTATTCAACATCATCTCTATATGCAAGACAAGGATTTCAGCGGGTACTCAACTAAAGACTCAAGGATTTGACCTAACATTGATGAAAACAATTGGGTGTGTTGAGTTCATGCAGAGATGTTATGTTTGTATATTATGCTGAATGAATTATGAAGGTTTTTTGTACTAGGGATTGAACCTAGAGGTACTTTACCACTGGGCTACGTCCCTAGCCCCCTCCTTTTTTGAGGGGATACTGGAGATTGAACCAGGGGCACTTAACCACGGAGCCACACCTGCAGTCCCTTTTATTTTGTTTATTTATTTTTTAAATTTTCACTTAGAATCTTGCTAAATTGCTGAGGCTGGCCCTGAATTTGCAATCCTCCTGCCTCAGCCTCCTGGGTCACTGGGATTATAGGAAGGTGCCACTGTGCCTGGCACCCAGGTCTTTTTTAATTTTTTATTTTATTTTTATTCATGTATCACAATGTTTATTAATAGATGCAAGTATATAAAATGAGGACATGAACATGATTTGATAAATTAAGTAAACTGAATTTCAATACTATAATAAGAGGGACCAATTCAAATTCTCACCATTTGTTTCACAACCACAAAAACCACTACAAGGGCATTAACAATCTCTCAAAACTGATCAGTTTTGTGCAAGTAAACATGTAAAAATATGGACTGATTCACGAATTTGTGTGTCATCTTTGCACAGGGGCCATGCTAATCTTCTCTATCATTCCAGTTTTAGTATATGTGTTGCCAAAGTGAACACTTAATTTTTTTTATTTTGAGACGGGGTCTTGCTAAGTTTTTGAAGCTGGACTGAAACATGCAAACCACCTGTGTCAGCCTCCCAAGTTGCTGGAAATACAGGCATCCACCATGGCACCAGACTAAAGAAGAATTTTCTGAGGATAATATTGGCACTATACAATTTTGCCTTACTAATTTTCAAGCTTAACCTCAAGTAAGTTACAACTGTCCTATTCATAAAATTATGTGAATTATACATCAGTAGGTAGGATAGAGGAAGTAAATTGTTTAAAGCATGAATTTAGTGTCAAAAAGACTTGACTTGCATTCAACTCCTGGCTCTGCCTCTGAGAATCTGGGGAGGTTACTTAACCACTCCATCCTTCTGTGATAAAAAGTAGATTATAATCACTACTGCCTCACTGAACAGATTGTAAGGATTAAATGATAATAATTTATATGAAGTTTTTAGCACACAATAAGCATTTGAGAAGATTTTATATATATTAAGTATATATATTAAATTTGAAGTCAAATTTGATATATTTATTAGTGATTGAACCCAGAGGCACTTTACCAGTGAGCCAGATCCCCAGCCCTATTTATTTATTTATTTATTTAATTTTGAGACAGGCTCTCTCTAAGTTGCTTTGATCCTCATTGAGTTGCTGAGGCTGGCCTCAAACTTGCAATCCTGCCTCAGCCTCCTGTGTCACTGGGATTACAGGCATGTACCACCCCACCTGGCTTAGAAGATAATTTTTTTAGTAGTAGCTTTAGTCAAATCAAAATGAAGTGGGATCTGAAAAAAAAAAAATCTTCAACATTGAAGAATTGGATTCAAGAAAACAAGTTACTTCTGAAAGACTATTCATCTGAAATTCTATATAAAACAAATTGTCCCTATAATTGAACATTCATACAAAGACTACTGTGAATAGGTTTTTAAAAATTATTTAACAAGAGAAGATTCTGATTGGAATTTCAACGGTGCATTAATTATCTCAGGCCCATAAAAGAGCATTGAACTACATACATCCTGCAAACTCCTAGCTGGCCTCTTGGACTAGTTTTTAGACTACCGATTAAAATCCCCAAAAGAGGCTTGTAGAACAAGGGACTTGTGAAGAGCAGATTAGTAGGCTTCTTTGCATTCCTATTCAATCATTTGACAAGCCAAGTTTTAGTACATACTATGCTAAGATCTCTACAAAGAAGAGGAGTTAGGAAAATAAAAAAGATTTGGTCCTACCCTCAAAGAGCACCCAGTCTGGAGAGGAAGCCAGATAAATACAATGGTAATTATAAATGCAATAAAACAGAGTTAGGAGAAGATTAAGATGCCAGAAATGTGAAGGAATACATTCATATTGTGGGACCAGGGAAAGATTTCTTAATGAGACTGTGTATAAGTTGAAACCTGAAAACTAAATAGGAAGTACCTTGGTGAAGCAAGGGATAGTCAGAAAAGGTCGTATTCCAGGCAGAGGGAATAATGTTCACAAAGGTCCGTACACAAAAGAGCAAAGATCTGGGAAGAATATGTAATTCAGGTGGTTTAGGTTTTAGCTTATGAAGGTGCAAGGCTAGGGTGAGATTTAAACTGGCCTTGTGTATGCTAATAGAAAGTGATCTTTATCCTGGGGGCAATGTGGAATCACTGAAAGACTCTAAGGGAGGGAAATAAAAATTCAAAATCATGTTATAGAAGGTTCACTTATTCATCATTGTACTTATTCATCATATTTTTCTTGCTTAGTTGCCCTGATTCCAGCCAGGGCAACTAAACAAGAAAAATAAATAAAAGGCATCCAAATTGGAACATAAGAAGTAAAACTATCTTTATTTGCAGATGAGATGACTTGTGTATACAGACAACCCTAAGGAAACAAAAACAAAACCTATTAGAATAAACAACTTCAGCAAGGTGCAAGACACAAGACAAATATACAAAAATCAATTATATTTCTGTACATTACAATAAACAGGGGCTGGGGATGTGGCTCAAGCGGTAGCGCGCTCGCCTGGCATGCATGCGGCCCGGGTTCGATCCTCAGCACCACATACAAACAAAGATGTTGTGTCCGCCAAAAACTAAAAAATAAATATTAAAATCTCTCTCTCTCTCTCTCTCTCTCTCTCTCTCTCTCTCTCCCTCTCCCTCCCTCCCTCTCTCACTCTATCTTAAAAAAAAAAACAATAAACAGTCTGAACATGAAACTAAGAAATAAATTTCATCTATGTTAACATCAAAAAGAAAAAATAAACCAGGCATGGGGTTGTACTCACCTGTAATCCCAGCTACTTGGGAGGCTGAGGCAGGAGGATTGCAAGTTTAAGGCCAGCCTGGGCAACTAAGTGAGATCCTGTCTCAAAACTTAAAAAAAGAAAAAATCAGAATAAACTTAGTAGAAGTGAATACTTACAACTGAAAACTATAAAACATTATAGTTTTATTATTGTAAGACATTAAAAAGATAAATGAAAAGACTTCCCACATTTGTGAATTGGAAGACTTAAAATTGTTAAATTATTAATACTCCCCAAATTGATGTGCATATTCCATGCGATCTCTATCAGAATCCCTGCTAGCTTCCTTATAGAAATTGAGAAGCTGATTCTAAAATTCATATGGAACTTCCAGAAACTCAGAATATCCAAAAAAAAATATTGAAAATGAAGAACAAAGTTGGAGGACTCATACTTACTCATCTCAAACTTACTTCAAAATAGTATCAAGATAGTATGGTACTGGCATAGAGACATCTAAATCAATAGAATAAGATTGAGAGTTTAAGAATAAACCCATATCTAAATAGTCACATGATTTTCAACTAGCCAAGATAATTCAACAAAGTTGCCAAGAATAGTCTTGTCAACAGATGATACTGGTACAACTGGATAACCCCAGGTGAAAGAATGAAGTTGGATCACTACCTCATACCATATACAGAAACTAACTCAAAATGGATCATTGACCATTTTGACCATTGGACTATAAAATTCTTAAAAGACACTAAGAGTTACTTCACTACAAAACTCTAAGAAGAAAACATAGATGTAAATCTTCATCACCTTTTGATTTCCCAGATGTGACACCAAAAGCACAAAAGCAACAAAAAAGTCACATACCAGGTGTGGTGGTGCATGCCTAAATCCCAGCAACTGGGGAGGCTGAGGCAGGAGGATTGCAAGTTTGAGGCCAGCCTCAGCAACTTAATGAGACCCTGTCTCAAAAAATTAAAAGGGGATGTAGCTTAGTGGGGGAGCACCCCTGGGTTCAATCCCCAGTACCACACAAAAAAAGTTAGAGTTAACATATGGCCCCCCAAATTCTACTCCTAGATACATAACCAAAAGAATAAAAAACATATGTCTACACAAAAGTTTGTATATGACTGTTCACAGCTGTATTATTGAAAATAGCCCTAAGTGGAAACAACTCAAATTTGTCTATCAACTGATGAATAGATAAATACACTTTGATTTCCATACAATGGAGTGTTGTTCAGCAATAAAAAGAATGGGGTACTGATACATAATACAACATGGATATACCTTGAAAACATTATGCTAAGTAAAAAAAATTCAGAAATAAGTGCTGGGGTTGTAACTCAGTGGTAGTCTGCCGCGCGACCAGCACGCTAGCTTCATAATAGAGGTCCTAAGCATAGAAGTTAACTAGTGAGATCAAAATAAAGACACATAACTCAATTTACCTTTTTCTTCCCCAGTTCAGAGACAGCCCTTCCTGGCTCCTGCCTCGAGCCACCTGGTGGGGTAGCGAGATTTATATAAGAGACTAGCAGGAGAGAGGGGGAACACGCCAGAGAGTGGGCTTTTATTGGGGAATAAGAAATTCAGGGGAAAATTCCATCCAATGAAGGTCAACATTCCAAGGTCAGGGTCAGTGATTGATCTCAGGGTCAATGGTCAGTCACACCCCCACACGGATGGGCTCTCGCACCTAAAGAGGGTGGGGATAAGTTCTGACATAGCTTGCCAGAACACCTCACACCCAGTCAGGGAGGTGCCCAATCATGGGTGAGAATGGCTTCCCACAGTAGAGCACTTACCTAGCACATGTGAGGCACTGGGTTCGATCCTCAGCACCACATAAAAAAAAATAAATAAAATAAAGGTATGTGTCCATCTAAAACTAAAATAAATAAATAAATAAATAAATTCAGAAATAAAAGGACCCAAATTATGTGAGTATATTTATAGGAAATGTTCAGATAGGCAAATCCATAGACATAGAAAGTAGGTTTGTAGTTGCCTGGGGAAAAAGAGCTAGTTTAGGCTACAGAGTTATAGAAAGGGGTAAAAAGTTTCTTTTCAGAATGATGAAAATTTTCAGCAATTAGATAATGGTGAGAGTTGTGCAAGTCTGAATATGTTTAAAATCATGTGATTGCACACTTAAAAAAAACATAAGAGGGGGCTGGGGTTGTGACTCAGTGGTAGAGTGCTCACCTAGCATATGCGGGGCGCTGGGTTCGATCCTCAGCATCATATAAAAAATAAAATAAAGGTATTGCGTCCAACTACAACTAAAAAAAAATATTAAAAAAAAAAAACACAAGAAAGATCATCCTGGCTTTGTGTAGAGGATGGGACAGTGAGGTCAAGAGCTTTTTTGGTGGGGCGGGCAGGGAGGGGTTACCAGGGATTGAACTCAGGGCACTGAGCCACATCTCCAGCCCTATTTTGTATTTGATTTAGAGACAGGGTCTCACTGAGTTGCTTAGCACCTCTTTTGCTGAGGCTGGCTTTGAACTAATGATCCTCCTGCCTCATCCTCCTGAATCCCTGGGTTCGATCCCTGGTACCAAATTGTCTTGAGATATGCCTGGCTAGTTGCCCAAGGGGCCCCAAACTTGAAATCTTCCTGCCTCAGCCTCCCAAGTACCTAGGATTGTAGGCATGCATCACCATACCCAGCTATAAGCCGTATTTATGATGTCACTTGAAAATATCACAACCTTTGTTTTCACAGACTAACCAGATAAGTGTTGAAATCATTTCCTTCTCTACCTTGTCATTGTGGCTTTGGTCAAGCTCCTTCCCTCCTCTGAGCTCAGGGTCCTGCCTTCAAAATTAAGGGGCTGTATTCAGCCTGCTTTCTAACGTGCTTTTCAACTCTGACATGTTCTAATCTTCTATTAACAGCTATTTTTTTTATTAAACTCATAATATGCATCAGCATTTTCCCAAGGCATGTGATCCTTTCACTCAGTTACTCCTCTTCTCAAACTCTGTTATGAATTATGTTGGGCTTGTCTTTTGATATCCCTATGTAATAAGAATTTAAACACTTGGAAAAAGTGGTGTACTGGCAGGAGCTTTATTTTCACCCAATACATTGGACTGGTAATCATGTAAAGGGCTTTGTTTTGTTCCAGAGCCGAAACAATAAAACCATCAGAACCACATGCAGCATCATTTTGTACTGCCCTCAAGTGGTGGTGGCCCAGATGTCTTTTGCTGTTTGCAGTTTAAGGAATAAAACATGCCTTCAGAAGAGCTCATGATGTCTAGTGGTCATGGGAGTCACAGAGGACCTGAGGTGGAAAGGCCCTTAGAGGATATCTGATCTAGGCTTCTCTTTAAAAGAGGGATTGAGACTGTACTGGTTGTCATCAGAAAACAAATCTGTTTTAGCATTTTCTATATTTTGTTGGAAAGCACAGGATGGGGTCTTTCTATGTTGCCCAGGCTGGTTTCAAGCTTGCAATCCTCCTGCCTGAGTCTCCTGAGTAGCTGGCATTACAAGGGTGCATTACTGCACCCAACTAGTATCACCTATATTTAAAGAGAGCTATCTTATGATTTAATAGCCTTGATACTTTCTCTGGTTCCATTTATCTGCTCCTCTTCACAGCCATTTTTTTTTCTTTTCTGTCATTCTGGGGACCAAATCCAGGGCCTAGTGTATTCTGCAAGTTGTTCTACTTCTGAGCTACATCCCCAGCCCCACAGACAAAATTTTGAGAGTTATCTACATAGTGCTTCTATTTCTGTGCCTCCAATTTATGTTTTAACATTTTCCTTTGAAATAATTCCAAACATGTGGAAGAGTTGCACAAATATTACAAAGAACACCAGATGTACCAGAGCTTAACATTTTACCACATTCTTTGAGTGTGGATGTATGTGTACTTGAATGTACATGGTTGTATGTATTTTATGAACCATTTGAATTTATCCCAGATACCCTAAATATTTCAGTGTGTATATCTCAAAATAAGGATATTCTCTTTATATCTACATACCTACCAAGTATGACGATTGAATTTTGGAAACTTACAATTGATATAATCCTTATACATAGCCATATTCAAAGTTTACTAATTGGCCCAATAATGTTTCATACAACGGGCCAACCCTCCATTTGGGTCTGATCCAGTGCTTAATCCAAATTATGCATTGCATTTAACTTTCATTACTTTTTAGTCTTCTTTAATCTAGAATTGTTCTCCAGTCTTTCCTCATTATTCATAATATTCACGCTTTTAAAGCACAGTTCGCAAACTCTGGAACCAACCCAGATGCCCTTCAATAGATGAATAGGTAAAAAAAAAAAAAAGTGGCATATATACACAATGGAATATTACTCAGCAATAAAAGAGAATAAAATCATAGCATTTGCAGGTAAATAGATGGGAGTTTGAGAAGATAATGCTAAGTGAAGTTAGCCAATCCCCAAAAAAACAAATGCCGAATGTTTTCTCTGATATAAGGAGGCTGATTCGTAGTGGGATAGGGAGCAGGAGCATGGGAGGAATAGATGAACTCTAGATAGGGCAGAGGGGTTGGGGGGAAAGGGAAGGGCATGGGATTATTAATGATGGTGGAATGTGATGATCGTTATTATCCAAAGTACAAGTATGAAGACACGAATTGGTGTGAATATACTGTATAAACAACCAGAGATATGAAAAATTGTGCTCTACTTGTGTAATAAGAATCGTAATGCATTCTGCTGTCATATATAAATTTAAAAATAAATTTTAAAAAAAGAATACTTGCCAGGTATTATATAGATTTTTCCATTTAGGTTTGTCCTATGTTTCTGCTTGATTAAGTTTGCATTTTCTTTTTGGGGGAGGTGGCAGATTGCAACACTAATTTTATTTATTTATTTATTTTTAAAGCTGTACTGGGGATGGAACCCAGTCTCTCTACCACTGAACTACATCCTAGTCCTTTATAATGTTTTTTAATATATATTTAGTTGTTGATGGACCTTTATTTAATTTATTTATATGAGCTGCTGAGAATCAAACCCAGTGCCTCACACTGCTAAGCAGGTGCTCTTCCACTGAGCTACAACTCCAGTCCCCAGTTCTTTTTTATTTTGAGACAGGGTCTCACTAAGTTGCAGAGGCTGTCCTCCAATTTGGGATCCTCCTGTCTCAGCCACCTGAGCCACTGGGGTTACAGGGTTTCCCCACTGTGCCTCTTGAGGTAGTATCTTTCTCAGTGCATCATACAAGGAGAAACACCATGTCCTTTGGGTCCATTATTGATTGTGTTCACTTTGATCAGGTGGGTGGTATCTGCCATGTTTCTCACCATACAGTTAGCATTTCTTGTTATGTAAATAATGAGTAATGTGTGGAAAGGTATAAATATCCCATTCCTCTTCAAACTTTTGCCCAACCTTCATGGATAATTCTTGTCTCAATCAATTACTATGATGGTTGCAAAACTGAGATTTTCTAACTTCATCATTTCATATGTATTTTGAGGGAATACTGGGGATTGAACTCCGGGCACTCGGCCACTGAGCCACATCCCCAGCCCTATTTTTGTATTTGATTTAGAGACAGGGTCTCACTGAGTTGCTTAGTACCTCATTTTTGCTGAGGTTGGCTTTGAACTCACAACCCTTCTGCCTCAGCTTCCCGAGCCGCTGGGATTATAGGTGTACACCACTGTGCACAGCTCATGTGCATTTTTTAGTTGGCATTCTACTGTGAGATCTTTCCATTCTCTCTTATTTATTTACATATTATATTCAACTTGTCTCAGGGTTGGCTAATGAGAGCCCTGCCAAGCCGGTTTCTGTGTCTTTTTTTTTTTTCCTTCTTTTCCCAGGCACTCTACCCTTGAGGTACACCCACCAGTCCCTACCCCTTTTCTTAGACAGCATCTCTCTAAGTTGCCCAAGCTGTCCTCAAACTTGCAATCCTCCTGCCTCAGCCTCTGGAGTTGATGGGATTATAGGCATGTGCCACCATGTTCAGCTTGACTTCTGTGTACTTTTGATGTGTCCTCATCAATTTTTTTTAACACTTCCTACTTTCTCATAGAAGATGTTCCAGTCATGCTATATATCCATGGGCTATTTCTGGAAATCAGCCATTTCTCCAATGAGATTCCCTTGTAGTGGGGGAATGGTATTTAGAAACCAAGATGTGGGCACCAAATATGCTCATTGCTACTGGGTATAATTGCTTCTAGGCCCTTTTAATAAACAGAGCCAAGGGGGAAAACAGCAATTTAATTTATGTAACTATTTTTAATCATGAATTCATTACTGGTGCCTCTAATTCCAATTCTATACCACAGGGGTCTTTATTTGCACTTCCCTTTTCCCACAGTGAGAGCTCAGGCTCCCAATAACATCTGTGTCTTTTTCATTTACTCAGTGTTATAATGCACACAAAATAGTTTCCTCGTTGCTATAATCATTCCATTACCAAAAATAACACACTAAATAAGGTTCAAGATTTATTTACAATTTTGGTTTTAGAATAAAGTTGTGTATTGAAAGTACTGTATTCAGAAGTATTTGAATTTTTTTTCTTTTCCTCCAGAGTGGTTGCATTAGATATTTAAATTAATTTATTTCTGTTGATATTTGCTTTTAGGATTCCTTCCATTCTCCTTGATTTAATTTTCATTTTTGAACTGTCCCCAAATTCAAATCTATGCTAAAAGTATATGGGTTGCTTCGCAAATTTGTGTGTCATCTCTTTATAGGTATCATGCCCATTTTCTGTGCATTGTTCCAGTGTTGGCATATGTGCTGTCAAAGCAAGCACACCTCTAATTTATTCTTCAAACTATTCAATTCTTTTAAAAAAATATTTTGGTTTTTTTAGTTGTAGTTGGACACAATCGCTTTATTTTATTTATTTATTTTTATGTGGTGCTAAGGATCTAACCCAGCGCCCCACACGTGCTAAGCAAGCGCTCTACCACTGAGCTACATACAACCCCAGCCCCCAACCTATTCAATTCTTATTTGGGCCCCCCACTTACTGAAGCTACTCCTGAAAACTACTCGTCAATGACCAGTATGTCTCTATTCTTGTCATACTTGACCTTGCATGCTCGGCTGCCTCTCCAGTGTTCTTGAAACTCTGTCCTCTTTTGGTTTTCATATTCCCATATCCCTCTAGCTTTACTCTCTCTTCACAGGCCTCTCCTCCTTCTCCTTTTCTATTCAATCCCCCTAAAATATACTGCTCCTCAGGCTTCTTCTTGGCATCCTCCACTTCTCTCTAAATTCTCTACTAGATGATTTCAACTAATTCTGTCTTCAAATGCTGATTGTGCTAATGACCATATCCAAATTCATATCTTTGCCCCAGTCTTCTCTTCTGGTGTCCAAACTTATAACCAGTTGCCTAACTGACATCCACTTGAATTTCTCATGGACGTCTCAAGTTTAACATGTCTAAAATAGAACTCCTAATTTCCCTGCCAAATCAGCTTCTCCAGCTAATTTCTCTCAGTAAATGTCACCTCCATCTACCTAGCTGCACTAGCCGGAAACCTACAGGTCATTCTTGAGTCCTCCATTTTCCTCAACTACAATGTCCAGTCCATCTGCAAAACATGAAAATTTCATCTCCAAATTTACATCAAATTGGTCCATTCCTCTTTGTGTCCACCACCACTTCACCTTTCATCTCTCACACAGACTACTTGTTGGCCTTCCTTGCACCATGCCCTATCTTCTTGTTTTTCTTCCCCAAACATTCACTTCATGTAGTAGTTACAATGATTTTTTTAAAAACA
Source organism: Marmota flaviventris (assembly GCF_047511675.1). NCBI lineage: Eukaryota > Metazoa > Chordata > Mammalia > Rodentia > Sciuridae > Marmota > Marmota flaviventris. The sequence goes on from NC_092507.1 coordinate 40,565,727, forward strand.
AAATACTAATATAAACTTACATTTATTGTGTGTTGGCTATGTGCCAGTAACTGGAAAAATATATATAAGTAAAAACATATATGTGTGTGTATATATATAACATATATTTTTATATATGTATATATACACATATATGTATATAATTTAAGTAAAAACATGTAAAAAGTGCCATGCTCAAGATCTAAACATATACATTTATTACTATTACTATTATTATTATTATTATTATTTTGGTTCCAAGGATTGAACCCAGGGGCACTTAACCAATGAGCTACATCCCCAGCCCTTTTTTTATATTTTATTTTGAGGCAGGGTCTCACTAAGTTGCTTAGGGCCTTGATAAGTTGCTAAGGCTGGCTTTGAACTTGCAATCCTCCTGCCTCAGCCTCCTGAACCACTGGGATTATAGGCATGCACCACCATACCTGGCTTACTTATAAATATTTTAATATATGTAATATACACACACACACACACACATACTTTTTCCATAACAACTCCATGAGATAATACCCAAATGTATCTCAATTTTATAGATGAGAAAACTTTGACACAGAGAGATTAAGTAATTTGCCCAAGATTATACAGCTGATAAACGATAGAACTTAGTTTTAGAACAGACTGATTCCTTATTTGTTAAGGTTCTCTAGTATACTTTACTGAGTCATGTCATTAACCAGCCTCAAATGCTGATGGAACTCAATTCCCAACTCTTTACCAAGACCTATAAGATTCTGGGTTGTCACCTCTTGCTTACCCCTGCAAATTCATCTATGCTTCTCTTTCCTTTCCTTTGTTTCATACATGTGTCTTTTCCCCAGCTTCATTGAACATGATTAGCTCTTTTCTGCTAAAAGCCATTGACATCTTCTACTTCAAATATTCTTCTCATGGCTGGTTCTACTTCATTCTTCAAGTCTCATTCTAATTTTTCTTCAGAGACCTTCCCTCCCATGCTATTTTTGAATTAGGTCCCTTCCTGTTTGGCTCTCTCTCAGCCCCATACTTGTTTTAACGTCTGTCTTCTCCACTAAAATCAAGTGCTGGGGAGGGGGGGGGTTGTGGCTCAGTGGTTGAGTGTTTATTTATTTTATGTGGTGCTGGGTTCCATCCTCAGCACCACATAAAATAAACAAATAAATAAAACAAAGATATTGTGTCCATCTACAACTAAAAAAATGTTTTAAAAAAATCAAGTGCTGTGAAGGCAAAGTCTGTGTCTCACTTTTATGTATTCAGAGACAAACTCAGTTTCCTGTTCATATTTTATCATATTCTGCTTCATTACTTCAGTGTATTCATAATTTCTTCATCCTCATCACTTTGGATTGTTGTAGCCCCGGCTCTGACTCCTCCTATACATACCCTTAATTGACCTCATGCCTCTTTCTTTACATCCTATTAGTCATAGTTTTTATTGCTGCTAATTGCCCTCAATCATCTCATGCTTCCTGATTCGAATTCCTAAGAAAGAAATATTGATTTGACCAACTCATTCTTGAGGAGCCAGGCCACATTTGTAGGTCACTTGCCTTTAGGTCATAAACCCAGTCCCAGTCTAAGCAGGGTTTGGGAGGGGAGCGCCTACAGAATATTGCCTTTCACGAGGAGGACAATTTAGTGGGCATAGTGAATGATATTTGAGTATAAGTTGCTGTTGTAGCAGTAACAAATACTTAAACAGGCCATACTATGGCCTGAGTTTCCCCAAGAATGCTCTCTTGCGACAAGCCACAGTTTATCATTGAGTCCAATTCTTTTTTTCCCCCCTCTCTGGAGAGAATAGTAAACATAAACTACCAACTGGTTGCATTAATATAGCATTTCCAAAATGTAAGAAAAACATTTGCATTCATCTGCCTTTATACCTCCTGCAACCATGGGAGGTAAAGAATATTGTTTCTGTTTAACAAATAAGGAAATTGAGGTTCAGGGAGGTAAAAAAGTGCCATGCTCAAGATCCCACACACACTGAATAAGAGCCAGCACTGGATGCCAGGCCTCAAGATACAGTGAAAGAAGCACCACCCATGTGCTTCTTTCACTGTATCTTGCTGCCTGATTTCCTGCCTGGGACTGTCATTTTGAATCACAGTCCAAGGGATTTGTAAGGTAAGTATTTGAATGTTCAATGAAATGTTTTAAAGGAGTTTGATGATAATTGGAACTCCCTGCAAGTCAATACTCTATGTAGGTTCTATAGGCTCTGGGCTCTTGTCACACACTTATCAAGTACCTGAATATTTATGAAGCACCTACCATGTACCACATGGTGTTTTACATGTACTCTCAACTCAAACTCACAACATTATAGAAGATCAATCAGATCTGTATAGTTCCCCACCATACAGATGAGGAAACTGAGAGTTAAAAGCTTAGGTACTGAACCAAAGTTGGAGATATAGTAAATGGCAGTGTGGGGATCCTAATTTAAATCTGATTCCAAAGCCCATATTCCTTATATTACACTAGACTGCCCCCCTTCTCTCTGTGGTGCTGGGATTGAACTCCAGTTCTCACACATGCTTGGAAAGTGCTCAACCACTGAGCTACACCTCCAGACCCATGTCTCCCATCTCTTAATCGGCTTTCTTACCTAGGTCGAGTTATTTAATTTATGTGACCTTCCATTTCCTTATCAGTAAAATGAAGATATCAGTACTTAATTCATTCATGGACTTATTATGAGTTTATTAGCAATCATGTGGTAGAACCTATTTCAGTAAACACAGCAAGTATACACTATCTTTCAGTTTGGTCTGAATCTAAATCCTTCCTATGTGAAAAAAGGCAGAATTATCAAATCCAATCGCCAATAAGGAAAAAGATTTCTCTTCTGAGACCCTATCCTCCTGGCAAGTATTGATGGTCCAAATTCTGAAGATACAAGGTCTGGAGGGAGACAACAGCTATTTTCCAAGGAAACAGAGCAATTTAATGTATTTTAGAGTTGAGAATGAACCTACATTCAACTTAAGTTATAAGATAGCAGAATGAAAGTTAGTAAGTATTCAATAAAGAGATGCAAGTTTATGTCTGACAAAACGAGATCTTCTCTTAGGCCAAGGACCTTTATATATAATCTTATTTAATACCACCATATTCTAAGAGATAGGTCTTCTTATGACCTTTGATTTTTAGGCAAGGACTTTGAGGCTCAGACAATATGAGTAACATAGTTAGGGCCTCATATCTGATTCAAGGTAGAGAAGGAACTGGATCCAGTTTGGCACCATCGTACCAAGTGTATAGCTGTGTGCATCCTGAAGGCTACTAACAAGTTACCTTTGTGGTGAGCCGCTTCTGCCGTTTCTGCAGACTATGGTCGCCATTACGAGATGGCGCTGGCTCCGCTGTGGTATGTGACAAACAACTCCTTATCTGAGAGAGTTGGCACATGATTTTCACCACCCTGTGAGAAAGCTCCACGCGGCAGCTTTGTATTGGGGCTTGGGATGCTTTATTAAGGCTGGGAGGGCATCCGGGGGAGAGAGAAGATTAGAAGAAGAAAGAATAATAAATATCAAGGGCCCGAATAAAACTACTGAGAGAAGATTTCGGAGTTGCGTCTTCCTTGCGGGCAAGGGGTCGCGACAAGTGGTGCCGAAACCCGGGAACCAGAACTTTCAGCAGTCAGGGGTGGTGCACCGGTTAGTCCCAGGTAAGTGGGATCCGCGACCAAAGCGGGGTTAATCCCAGGTAAGTGGGATCCGCGACCAAAGCGGGGTTAGTCCCTAGTAAATGGGATCCGCGACCAAAGCGGGGCAGCTCCTCTGTAAACACAGAGAGAGCCTTACATTTTATTGCAGCTGCACTGTGTACTTTCGCTTCTACTTTCGCTTTTGTTTTTTGTGCTTCTTTTGTTGTTGTGTCATGGGTGCCGCATCTTCAAGTCCGCTTCTCCTGGCCCTAGATGGCCTGTTACATTCCAAGGGCCTGGAAGTGAAACATAGTACTTTACAGAGATTTTTACAGAAGATAGATATCGCTGCACCGTGGTTTGCATTTTCGGGCAGCCTTACTGTACCTAGTTGGGATAAATTAGGCAAAGATCTTGACTTTGCTTCTGAGCAGGGCATATTAGAGGGTGGGGTGATACCCCTTTGGAAAATGGTCCGTAGTTGCCTTACAGATGGTAAATGCCAAGAAGCTGTGAGTGAGGGTCAGGCCGTTCTTGAACAACTACATGAGGAAAAATCTGAAGGATCACATAGTGAAGTGGCAGAGAGTATCAAAAGTAACAGTAGTGAGAAGGCAAAAGAGCCTGAAGATAAAAATAGGAGAAGGCTCTACCCAGACTTGACCGAATTCAGAACGCCTGAGAACACAAGCGACTCAGAGAGTTCTGAGGACCTTGATATATTGTTACAACAACTACATAAGATAAAAATGAAAAAGAAGAAAAAGGAGACACAAGGCGCGCATGCCTACTGTAAGAAGGGGGAGGGATCTAATATTGGTCAACAGAATTCTGAGGAGGAGGAGGTTGAAAATTTAGAAGAAGATATGATGCCTGTTGCCCCACCCCCGTATGTGGGGGGGGAGCCAAGGTTCCGGGAGGTCTTTTCATGCGCAAGTTTGGAGGACAGTTAATACAGATATGGGACTTGCATACCCTGTATTTCAGGACAATAACAGGGGAAGATATCATGAGCCTTTAGACTTTAAGATAGTTAAAACCTTGGCAGAATCCGTCCGCACTTATGGCATAGATGCCGCTTTCACTCTCACTCAGGTGGAGGGACTTACTAGATTTTGCATGACTCCCTCAGATTGGGCTAGTCTGGTGCGCGCTTGTGTCTCCCCAGGCAAATACTTGGACTGGAGAGCATTTATGCTAGAGGGCGCGGTAGAGCAGGCTGCACAAAATCATGCAGCAGGACACCCTGCCTGGGATAAGGATATGCTTTTTATCTAATGCTACTTTGCCCTCCGCAGCAGTCTGTCTCCAATCTCCGTTCCTGTTTCTTTTGGCTAATGTTACATTACAGGGGATGCTTAATTGTTCTAATGTTACTTGCTACTTGTCTGAGTGTTGGAATGGCTCCTGGACTATGGCAGTGATTATGAAAATTCCAACCTTTGTCCCGATCCCGGTTACTGCAGATCCAGAATCCTTTCCTATTGTTGAATTGATTAGAGCCCGTAGAGATTTTGGAATTACGGCAGCTATAGTGACAGCTGTGGCAGTGTCTGCTGCTGCAGCAGTTACAGCTGGAGTAGCCATGGCCAGTCAAGTACAAACTGCTGCCACTATTAATCAAGTTGTTCAACAAACTTCCACCATACTTGAATCCCAAAATTCAATTAATCAACATATTTTGTCAGGGATTTTAGCTGCCAACCAAAGGATAGATTTACTCCAAGCTCAGGTAGAAGAATTGGCTGACTTAGTGCTTTTGGGTTGTGTTGACCAACGTGCACATTTATGCATAACCTCTGTCAGATTTAATGATTCCAGGAATGCGTCCCGCATCATTGGCGAATATTTGGCTGGAAATTGGTCCATGGCAGCGGAAGACATGATCCAGTCTCAACTAACTCAGATTGCTGTCTTGAACAGTACCCGTGTCGAACCAGTGACTTTGGGTCGATTCACCGATTGGATATCTTCTGCTTTTTCCTTCTTCAAAGAGTGGGTGGGAGTAGGCATTTTTGGTGCAATGTGTTGCTTCAGTGTTATACTTTGTTTGTGGTTTCTCTGTCGCCTTAAAACTCGCCATGCACAAGAAAAGGCTATGATCATACAAGCTCTTGCAGCTTTAGAAAATGGCAACTCACCTCAAGTCTGGCTTGCGCATCTTAAACAGTAAACCTTTGTCATGGTCGTTGCACCCCAAGTTATTATAACATTGCACTGGGATCGACATGACTTTCCTTGTTATTCTCTTAGTTCTGGAAAGCCCTTGCACTCTGCCGGTCTTGCTGCCATTGCACGCAGATGGGTTTCCACACTAGTGCTTTTCTATCGCTTTAAAGTCCGTGCCTTTCTTTCAGGGTGCTGTCAACTTGTTTGTCATTAATACAGCCACAGTTCAGCCTCAGCTATCCCCCTTCGTCCACCATCGTCACGATACAGGATGCGAGGCAAGGCACTGCACTTGAGTGATCCTTGACGTGGACCTCAAGGAGAGCATGTCCTATTGCATGCGGGTTAGACGCGTCCACGCCCTGCCCCACGAAAAAAGGCGTTGGCTGATATGGCCTCGGATCTGGGGAAGGGCCCTCCTTAGGACTGAGCCATACTATGCAGCCACTTCTGCACAGTGGGATAGGACCTCTACTCTCGCCTGTATTGTTTTAATAAAACAGAAAGGGGGAACTGTGGTGAGCCGCTTCTGCCGTTTCTGCAGACTATGGTCGCCATTACGAGATGGCGCTGGCTCCGCTGTGGTATGTGACAAACAACTCCTTATCTGAGAGAGTTGGCACATGATTTTCACCACCCTGTGAGAAAGCTCCACGCGGCAGCTTTGTATTGGGGCTTGGGATGCTTTATTAAGGCTGGGAGGGCATCCGGGGGAGAGAGAAGATTAGAAGAAGAAAGAATAATAAATATCAAGGGCCCGAATAAAACTACTGAGAGAAGATTTCGGAGTTGCGTCTTCCTTGCGGGCAAGGGGTCGCGACAACCTTGATCTAGACTTTAGGACTCTTTGGATGGAACTGACTTCCAGGTCAAACATAATCCTGATATCTTGCTCATTTTTTATTCTTGGGAAAAGAAAATCAATTATATGGACATCAGCATAATTTAAGGAGAATACTAGGTAGGGTAGTATTTCCCCTGCAACCATTAAGATAAATACCAACATCTAAATACCACGTGATGCATGCAAAAGCAAGAATAATGACTAGTCTTTGTACACTACTTTATAATTCACAAAGGATATTCATATCTGTTATTAATTTGCTCCTCAAATCTCCCCTTTGATGTAGGTATTATAGCCATTACACAAATGAATAAATAGAGACTCAAATAAATTTACTTCATCTGAAAGAAGACATATAATTTTATGGTCACCCAGTCTCCATTCCCCCATCCTTTGGTAACTATACCCTATGTTTGGGGTTGGGATTGTGGCTCAGAGTAGAACGCTTGCCTAGCACATGCAAGGTTCTGGGTTCGATCCTCAGCACCACATAAAAATAAATAAAATAGGGGCTAAGGTTGTAGCTCAGTGGTAGAGTGCTTGCCTTGTGCGCATGAGGTCCTGGGTTCGATCCTCAGCACCATGTAAAATGGATAAATAAAGACAAAGATATGTGTCCATCTACAACTAACTAAATAAATAAATAAAATAAAGGTATTGTGTCCAACTACAACTAAAAAAAAATTTTTTAAAATACCCTATGTTTTCTTTGAAGTTCAAATACCCTCTGCTTCAGCAACAGTGATTGGATCAGTTCAGACACAAGATATTTAATTTTTGAGCATCAAGTTTAGAGTGTTTTTTTAAAATTTATTCTTAAACCCATGACTGAGAGTCTGAGGTACAGACTACCTCTATGAGAAAATATTATTATATATAATAATAAAATATATAAATATATATTTATATAATTTATATATTTATATAATTTATATAATAAAACAGCAAAATAAGGGCTGGGGTTGTAGCTCAGTGGTAGAGCTCTTGCTGAGCATGCATGAGGCATTGTTCAATGCTCAGCACTACATAAAAAAATAAATAAAGTTATTGTGTTCATCTACAACTGAAAAAAAAGTTTTAAAACAACAGCACATGGAGCTGAGGTTGTGGCTCAGTGGTAGCGCGCTTGCCTAGCATGTGTGACACACTGGGTTCAATTCTCAGCACCATATACAAATAAATAAAATAAAGGTCCATCAAAAACTAAAAACAAATAAATAAATAAAACAGCACAATAAAACTCATCCTACCCAATGGAAGGTTAAAAATTAAAAAGGAATATATAGTAAATTGATATATTGGGGCTCAGAAAGCAATATTCCAAAATATGTCACTTTGGCATGTTGTACTTTGTACTGAAGGACATTGAAAGAGCCTCGGAAGCAAAGTCTCTCTTTGACCTTCTCCCACTTTTCTGCCTCCCATCCCTCTTTCTTCCCCAAAGTTAGTCATAAAAAACAAAATATACCACATCCCCAAGGTGGGTCATAGAAACTAGAAATATCACCCTAACCTCACCTCCTTTTCTGTATAAGAGCTGGCCATAAAGAGCTTCTCTGACCTGCCTTGTCTGACAGAAGGTCATTAAGATCCTCATTGCAGGAAAGCTCCTGTCCCATATCTCAGAAGCCAAGATGGGTTTCCCTTCTCAGTCTATTACCATGAGATCGTATCTTTTTTTTTCCAACCACATTTTTTTATGTGACTGTCCATTCTTCATTGAATCTAAGTATAAAAATAGTTTCCCCTGAATCTTTGAGTCTTTATTTCTGAATGTTCCCTTGTCATGTAAGCCCCCCCAAATCCCTTTTTGATCCTGTTCTGTCCTGACACTATCACTGTCAGGCACTATAACTGTCCTGTCCAAGCTCTGAGCTGGGAACTGCCCGGCTCTCAGCCTAGCCCTTCCTTGTGTGTCACCCCACCTGGCCCTTCGAGCGAGGCCTCTTAGCCCAACCCTATCCCATCTCCCATCAGGCCCAGCCAGGGCCCTGCCTGAACTCTCAGTCTGTCCTGAGCCTGGCTCTCAGCCTGCCCTTGTTCAAGTGCTGAGCCAGCTTTGCCCCAGCCCTGCCCCCGCGCTCAGCTGGGCTCTGCCTCTGTTTCTCAGTGTGGGTAAGGACAGGAGCTCTCATCTAAATCTTTCATTAAAATAATATGTTATGCTTTTCTCTTATTAATGTCTCCTTTGTTATAGGGGTATCTGATATGACCCTTAGAATGTATGAGAAAAAGCTTCACATCTTTCTGCCTCTACAGATGGTGGAACTAAATCTTAATGTACAGTATATTAAATGTAAAAATGTCAATATTGCCAATTGGCTTTTTTTTTTTAAAGGAAGGAATTTTTTTTAACACCTTTATTCTATTTATTCATTTGTATGTGGTTCTGAGGATCGAACCCAGAGCCTCACATGTGCTAGGTAAGCACTCTACCGCTGAGCTATCGCCCTAGCCGCTCCCAATTGGTTTTTTAAAAATTTCAAGCAGGGTGCTGTGGCTCACACCTGTAATCCCAGCAACTGAGGAGACTGAGCAGGCGGTCCATAAATTCAAGCCCAACCTTGGAAATTTAGTGAGACATTGCCTCAAAATAAAAAATAAAAAGGGATGAGACTGAGCATCGAAGCACTTTCCTACCATGCACAAAGCTTTGAATTTAATTCCCAGTGGGGAATAAAATTACACAATAAATTAGCTAGAAGAAGAGACATACTTAAAAATACAAGAAGACAGAATAAAAATAAAAAGATACACAAGGCAAATATGAACTGGGTTGTGATCTTAACATCTGTCAAAGAATAATTTTAGTCTCAAAAACTAAGAGATAAAAAATTATTATGTATTCATAAAAGAAACAATAGATAACAAAAAAACCTAAAAAGATAACAATAGAAACAAAAGATACAACACATGGATGTACCTAATCATACAGACAGAAAATACATAGAACCCATAGGGAGAAATACAGATGCATAACTGTGGCTGAAGATTTTAATATCCTCCTCTCAGAAACTGATATATCAAGGCTTGAATAGTGTAATTATCATATTTCAACAATTTTGCATCTTATATGAGTAGCTTCCAAAAGGATTAAAGACACAATAAATGTGAAAACTAAAATTATAAAAAAATATTAGGAGACTATTATAGTTTGGGACTGAGGAGAAGGGAAGAATGAAACTTCAAAAACACAAACTACAACACAAATATAGGGCTGGGGATATAGCTCAGGTGGTAGAGTGCCTGCCTAGCATGTGTGAGACACTGGGTTCAATTCTCAGCACCACATATAAATAAATAAATAAACAAATAAATAAATAAATAAATAAATGTCCATCAACAACTAATAAAATATTTTTAAAAAGACACTGGGGGCTGGGGCTGGGGCTCAGTGGTAGGGTGCCCACCGTGCACATGTGAGGCCCTAGGTTCAATCCTCAGCACTACATAAAAATAAATTAAAAAAAGATATTGTGTCCATCTACTAAATAAATAAATAAGATTTTTAAAAAGACACTGGTCAAAGTAGATAAGATAATAGAAGATTATATTTGAAATACCAGATATACAAAACCATTGAAAATAAGTAAAAGGACAGCAACCCCTAGGTTAAAAAAAAAAATTAAAAACAAGGGTAAAGAAATACAGGGAGAAAAATAAATAAAATTTAAAAGTTACATTGTCACAGACCAAAAATGATAAAATGCCATATGCCCTAAGTCGAACTAACCAATCAACACATGGAGACAAAACTGGCAGAAAATATGTACAATAAATATTGCACAGCTATCTCTGGATTTTAGAATAGTGTGTGTGTGTGTGTGTGTGTGTGTGTGTGTGTGTGTGTGTATGTGAGAGAGAGAGAGAGTGTTTATGGGAATTGAGCCCTGGGCTTTGTGCATGCTCCCCCACTGAGCTACGTCCCCAGCCCTTTTCTGTTTTGAATTTTATTTTGAGACAGGGTCTAAATTAATTTGCCTGGACTGGCTTCAAACTTGAGATCCTCCTGTCTCAGCCTCTCAGATAGCTGGGAGTACAGATGTGCACCATCATGCCTGCCTTGATTTTCTTCCTAATACATATGTCAGCTCCAAATTTTTCACAGCAAAATCAGTTTCTTTTGAATATTAATTAAATAAAATTAGAAAAAAAATTTGAATCACTTAAAGGAATATGATTCAGTGGCAGAACAGTGGTATTTAAAATATAAATCCTAAAAAGAAACAAAAAATTTTTTTCAAAGTCTGTATGCATAATGGGTGAAACTATGTACACATTTTTTTCTTTTTAAATTTACCTTAATTTTTGAAAAAAAAAGTGTATTTATACAATTGATCAAAATAAAAGACAAGGGCTTAGGTTATAGCTCAGGGGTACAGCACTTGCCTAGCATGTGTGAGGCACTGGGTTCAAATCTCAGCACCACATATAAATAAAAATAGAATTCTATCAACAACTTAAATAAATAAATAAATAAATAGGGCTGGGGATGTGGCTCAAGCGGTAGCATGCTTGTCTGGCATGCGCGAGGGCACTGGGTTCTATCCTCAGCACCACATACAAATAGAATAAAGATGTTGTGTCCACCGATAACTGAAAAATAAATATTAAAAATTAAATAAATAAATAACTAAATAAATGACAAAAGAAAATTTAGCAAAGGTGGGTGCCGAATCTTCAAAAAATATTCAAAGAATCATTATTTTTTACTCTTCCCTCAAAAATGTGCATGAAAATCATTATCTTTATCTGGTGATATTAAAAATATGTAAAAATTAGTGGAACATATACTCGACTGAACAGAGCAGATATTTTTAGTAAACAATACTCATCAGACTGGCATCCTTAAAACTTAGATCACCCCAAACACCAGCCCTCTAACCCCAAGACAAAATGTTCCGACTCAGCCCCTGTAGCCTTGCTCTTTTTCATAATGGGAAGACTCTGATGCTATAGAAGTAGGTATAAAATCAAGCTTCATTATCCAGAGAGTATTTCATAGATTTTTAAGGTCTCTAAACTACACAAGGCAGCCTGCAGAAGGGAAGGATGAAGTTCTTGCTGCTCCTCCATGATCTTACCACCCACTGCCTGTCATCTAAGTACCCTACTCTTTGATTCTGAAATTAGGTCCACACTTCTTCTTCACTGGACAGACTCATGCATTATTTGATCTCCCTTCATTCACAAAGTCTTCCCTGAAACCCCCAGGCAGAGTTTTGTTCACTTTTTCCAACTAATATTAAATGAGCACCTACCATGTTCCAGATTTGTATCTGAAGCCCTGTGTTATGGTTTACTGAACCATATGACAGTCATGTCTGAGCCTGACTCACTGGATAGTGGATGTAATTTTTTTTTTAAAGTACACTTAAAAGGTCATTTCTTCCATGTAGAAGGCTGCCTACTCTGTATTCAATAGCAGTTAGGTACTCACATATTCAACTGATTGGTGTGGTGGAAGGATAAGCTTTGAAACCAAAAGAACTTGAGTTCAAATACTGGCCCTGCCCCTTACTAACAGAACCAGAACAAGTGACCACTATGAATATTAGATAAGCACACTGTAGGAGCTCCACAACTTCATGAGAAAGTGTAATCTGTAAAGGATGAGAATGCAAGTGATAATGGTGTGTGAACAGGTGGTACAGAAAAGATACAAGACCAACGAACTTGCAAATATGGAAAAAATTATTTAAAAATTAGCGGGGGCTGGGGTTGTAGATCAGTGGTAGAGCCTTGCACATGTGAGGCACTGGGTTCAACCCACAGCACCACCAAAAAATAAAATAAAGAAAAAAAATTAGGGCACAAAACAGCAGAGAAGAGAATGGATTGCAAATTCAGAGCTAGCCTCAGCAAAAGCGAAGTGCTTAGCAACTCAGTGAGACCCTGTCTCTAAATAAAATACAAAATAGGGCTGGGGATGTGACTCAGTGGTCGAGTGCTCCTGAATTCAGTCCCCAGTATTATAAATAAATAAATAAATAAACAAACAAACAAATAAAGTAGCTTTCCTTATGTTAAGAGGAAATCTGATTTTGTTTCTAAGTGCTTGATACATTTGCAAGATGAAAACATCAATGGGCACAAGTACAAGCATCAGCGCTACTCAACAAAGACTAAGCAATAGAAATATTTAAATGAAATAAAATCCTTAGGTATACTGGGACAAATTGAAAATGAAGATCAGGTTGACACATATTAACCTGTGTCAACAATTTTAAACACCATGATAATGCTAATTTTCATAGCTACAACTTAATTAATTAATTAACTTATTTGTTCTGCAATACTAGAGATCAAACCCAGGGCCTCACACATGCTAGGCCACTGCTCTACCACTGAGCTACATCCTTGCCCTTTTTAAAATTTTATTTAGAGACCTGGTCTCATTAAGTTGCCCAGGCTGACTTCTAACATAATTACTACTTTTGACTATATATTTATATTCAGGCACTTTACACATATTAGCTCATTTTAATCCCTACAACAACCTCATGAAATAGAAATGATCTCTCCTTTCCACTAATAAGGAAATGATCCCAAGAGGTGATGAGACTTTCTGAAGATCTTGCAGAGCAGAGGAGGTGGGTGAAAATAAAAACCCAAAGTTTCTTCCAACAGTCTCCTTTTTCATTTTTCCTTTTCTTTCCACACATTTTAAAAAATTGGTGCATTAAACATTTCTCCTTCTAAGTACCATCATCTGCTTCAGAGCATCATCATTTTTTCCCCAATTACAGTTCATCCTTCTGGTCAACACGGACTTCTTCATTTTCACCCAGCAAACCTCTTTCTTCATTATCTTCCTGCACCTGCCTGTCGGAATTTCCTGGTTCCTCTTCGGGATCCTCTTCATTTTCCTCTTTTTCAAGTCCCCAGATGTCATCTTCCCGTTCTTCTTCCTCTTCCTTTCTCTTCTTGGCCTCTTCTTCCTGTTTTCTTTTTTCCATTTCTTCATACAGTTCTCTCCATTGCTTTTCTATGTCCTGTTTAAAATGTGAAATTTCAAAGTAATTTACAGAAGGAATAAACAAAGTTAACCCACTTTAGAATATCTGGCATCTTCCCATAGCCTAAAAACTTTTTGGGATGGTATTTATTTGCACACAAAATTTCAAATGTGTGGGATGAAAATGTGTGTGTGTATGATTTGTAAATAAAAATTGATTCAGAATTACCAAATATTTATTGAATGCCTACTGTTGCTGCTGAACACAGAGCTAAACAATCTACACACATCATTTATATTCCTCACTGCAATGCATGAGGTAAGTGTTACTTGTCCTACTTTCTAAACATAGGATCTGAAGTTTGGACTTCTTTATACATTTTTTATTGCTCTCCCCAAATTGAATGTAAGCCCCATGGAGGCAAAAAATTCTTTATTTTATTTCTTGGCTACATACCTAGCTTTGAACAGGCAAATATTTGTCAAGTGAACAAACGGTTCAATAATAATAGTTATTATTAAGCACATATTGTATGCCAGTAACTTATGAGATAGTTGCTATCATTATCTCCAAATAATAAAGAGGTTAAATAACTTGCTCAAGTTTATACAGCCAGTGAAGAATGGAGCCTGAATTTGAATCTAAGCAGTCTAGTTCCAAAACTCATACTCTTTAAAAAAAATTTTTTTTAGTTATAGATGAACACAATGCCTTTAATTTTGTGTATTTATTTTTATGTGGTGCTGAGGATCGAACCCAGTGCTTCACACATGCTAGGCAAGCACTCTACCACTGAGCCAGAACCCCAGCCCCAAAACTCATACTCTTTTTTTTTAACTTGCAAAATTGTTACATTTGGTAGATGTCAAGGAAAAATACAAACCCAATTTTTTTCTTTCCAAGGGAAAGCAGTAGTCCAGCCCTAAGTATGATGCATGCCTTGATTCTAACGAAAACTCATACTCTTAACCAATATGTAATAGTGACTCAAATAATATTTGATGATAACCCCCAAATAAACAAGACAAAACCATACTAAAAGGTATAAAAAAGTCTAATAACTTTTCCCCATAATTATTACTTTAAAGTTTTTTTGGAAGTATCAAGTACCTTTTTTTTTTTTTTTTTTTGGTGTCTATGCTTTGCAAGAACTTTAAGGATGTTTCCTGTTGGATAGTCAAGCACTGGCTACACCCTGCTTGAATGGGCCTTCCTGCAGAGCCAGGACATCTGGATGCCTGGTGTCACTATCATAAGGCCATTGTCTCAAGTATTACTCCACCCATACAATAGTTCTGGGAGGGCAGAGAAGCTAGTAAACAGCACTTTCTGCAAGCCATCCATCCAAAATGGGCTCAGTGGCTCCCTCCTAGAGCACCACACTGAGTACTCAGCATGATGCACAAAAGGTATATGAGTTCTGGGTTCAAACTTGAACTCATCAAGTTAAAGAATGCATGTGGTCGACCTTGGACAGTTTATACTCTGAATCTAAGTTTCTACATCTGAAAAATGGAAGTAATAATATCTTTTTAGGTCATCTTAAGGGCTGAGGTGAATATTGCAAAGTACTCACAGAGTCATGAGTACAGAGTTGTAGATGTCCAATGAATGTGAGTTCTTTGTCTCACTTCTCAAGGCCATGTGACCAGCTGTGGGTCATGATGTGAGACTGATTTTTTAAAATGCAAATAATAGGGGCTGGAGTTGCAGCTCAGTGGTGGAGCGCTTGCCTTGCCCATGTGAGACACAGAGTTGGATCCTCAGCACCACAAACAAATAAATAAATTAAATTAAGGTATTGTGTCCATCTATAACTAAAAAAAATTAATGCAAATAACAGTGCACAACTGAGGACACAGACATTTGGAATACAGGGTGGGGGAACATCTTACCTTTCTTATTCCCCAGGTCTTATTTCCAACCTCTTCAGCAAACTCTTCATCATTTGTAAGAAGGAAATTGTCAAATATACTGCCTGATTTTACCTGTTAAAATAAAATAATGGGATTATTAAAACTGGGTACTTAAATATTAAAGGGTCTGAAAAAAATCACCTGGAGACAGGCACAGTGGTACATGCCTGTAATCCCAGCAATTTAGGAGGCTGAGGCAGGAGGACCACAAGTTCAAAGCCAGTTTCAGCAACTTAGCAAGATCCTAAGCCAATTTAGCAAGATCCTGTCTCAAAAATAAAATATAAAAAGGACTGGAGATGTAGCTCAGTGGTGAAGCTCCCTTGATTCAATTCCCAGTTCCAAAAAATAAATTAAAAAAAAGAAAAATCACCTGTAGGATAGGGATGTAGTTAAGTGGTAGAGCACATGCTTACCTATTTAGGGCCAGGGATTCATTCTCAGCACACACATACACAAATACAGTTCACTAGGAGGCCCTTGCTAAATGCAGATTCCCAAGCCTTAGGCACAGAAATTTTAATTAAAAATGGAGTTTGGGAGCTGGGCACCATGGCACATGCCTGTAATCCCAGCAGCTCAGAAGGCTGAGGCAGGAGTATTTTGAGTTCAAAGCCAGCCTTGGCAACTGAGAGGGGCCCTAGGCAGCTCAGTGAGACCCTGTCTCTATATAAAATATATATATATATATATATAAAAGGGGGGGCTGGGGACGTGACTCAGTTGTTAAGTGTTAAGTGTCCCTGGGTTTAATCCCCAGTATCAAAAAATAAAAAAATTAAATAATAATAATATTGATGGAGGTTAGGGTGGGAATGCAAAGGTTATTAAAAATTCAAATCATCCAGCATGCTTTACTGCCCCAGATGATCTGCTGTAGAAAGAAGTTAATCTACTGATATCCAAGGCTTGGTGTTCCTTCAAGCCTCTACCCACTATTTAAGAGATCTGTAAAGAAACTTCCATAATTCTGCTAACCTCTAGTTTGTGCCCAGTGGCTCATGCCCCATCTCAGATTGACAACTCCTCCTTCTGATGATGCCTACATATAGATACTATATTTAAGGTCCTCTCCTTAGAATAATCAGAAAAACTAAAAGAACATGGGGGAAAGAAAAGTTTTCATAAGAAATATAAGCAGAATTTAAATTCTCTAAAATTTAGATCCTATACCATATTTCTCTATTTTCTTAAATAACAGTTTCAGTATTCACCATTGAAAGAAAGATTAATTAAATTCATGGCATGTAATATTTTCAGTGTTTGTTTATTTACTTCATAACAAAGGAATAGAATAGAAGGAGCATAAGACCTGGAATCAAACAGACCAGTTCAACCACATAGTAGTTGTATGATCTTGGGCAAGTTACTCAACTCCTCTGACAAGAGAAGTAAGGGAAATAATAACTCCCTGTGATAGTGTCATGAGAATTAGAGCTAATATGTGCAAAGCACAGTGTCCAGCAGATAATAGATGCTCAGTAAATGATAATAGTGATTATACTTTTTTGGTATCTGGATATATTTCAAAACAAACAAAAGGAGGGCCAATCAGTGATATTTTACTTTAGCACCATGTTAAATCTTCAAGTCAATTTCATGGGAGAAGTTGTGTGACCAAGAAAAAGCCTCAGGTGAGTTACACTATGTCGCTCCCCAAAGCTTTGAAAACTTCCGCCTTGCCATACACTTTTGTGACCAAAAAGGGTTTTGTTGTTGTTTTTTCGTATTTTGTTTATGTTTTTGTTTTTCATGAGAAAGACTTTTATTTGGCTCATCTCACCCCACCAACCAACAAAATAGATAGAGATTGTTATTTTGCTCTGATTCATTTGAAAAAATTTTGTCTACAAAATTCCTTGTGCAGGGACTGAGGTTGTGGCCCAGAGGTAGAGCGCTCGCCTACCATGCATGAGGCACTGGGTTCGATCCTCAGCACCACATAAAAATAAAATAAAGATATTGCGTCCACCTGTAACTAAAAAATAAATATTTTAAAAAATTCCTTGTGCAACTGTAAGATATTTTCTGACTTTGGGGATTTTTTCTTTTCTTTTGAGTTGTCAGCAATCTTGCTTAGAAAACTGCCAGTTTGCCTGGTGTGGAGGGGCAAGCCTGTAATCCCAGTAACTCAGGAGGCAGAGAGAGGAGGATTGCAAGTTCTAGTATAGCCTGGGCAACTTAGGAGACCTTGTTTCAAAATAAAAAAATAGAAAGGGGTTGGATGTAGCTTAGTGGCAGTGTGCCCCTGGCTTCAATTCCAAGCACCAGCAAAAAACAAGGAGAAGGAGAAGGAGGAGAGAGAAAGGAAGGAAGGAAAGAAGGTGATCAATTGTTGGCTTTTCCATTTTTCCTGTTTCCAATATTACTAATCTCCCTTGGTCTCTTCAGTGATCCCTTGCTCTCTTATGTCAAATTCATAGATTATGAGAGTACCAGTCCTGCTTTCAAAAACTTACCAGTGGGATGACCTTGGTCTATTTACCTCCTCTCTATGCTTATGTTTTCATCTGCAAAATGGCAAAAAAATATACCCTCTCTGGTTTCTTCACACAGGAGAAAAGAACACATAAGAAAGAGCTGTTTTTTGTTTTTTTTTTCTTGGTGGTGCTGGGGATTGAACCCAAGGCCTTGTGCATGTGAGGATGTTGCTCAGAGGCAGAGCACTTGCCTAGCTTCCTAGTCTGGGTCACCAGCAACACACACACACACACACACACACACACACAAATTGAAAAAAAAAAAGAATGGAGATAGCAAGTCCTACCCTCCTGGCTTCACAGGTCTTTGACACAGACCACCTGACCTAAAGGATATCAATGTGCTTTGCATTATGGCTGGGCTATACTCATTGAAGTTTACGTTACTGAATAGATCATGAGGAGTCCCAAAGGAAAAGTATTTTCTTTGCTCTGCCACCCCCGCCTAGCCTCTGCCTTGACCAAAGAATGCAATTACTTATATCTAAAAGGAAAAAAAATAAAGGGATTATGTTTGAAGGCCTCAGAACAGGGAACAGGAGGGGTCAGGGCAAGGCAGAAAAGTCAACCGACTTACTAAATGGGGATGAAGAAAGGACAGAGAGGGCAACTGAACCAGCAGAATATCCAAAGGCTGGAAAGGGGGTTAGGATGGTTGGGGAGGGGCAGGTAAAGGAATATCCATCATTTTCATGTGTAGAGTCCCTTGGCTTTTCCAATAAGGTGCAGAGACTGTGATAAACTGTATGCTCCAGGTTAGCTGAGTGGGGATGGTAGAGTAGACAGCTCGATTCCAGACCTAACTAGATGTTAGAGGGGAAAAAAAATGCCTTCAAGGGCGATGTTAGCATCATGCAGAATTCTCTCTCTCTTTCTCTCTCTCTCTCTCTTTCACACACACACACACACACACACACACACATACACACCATAAAGAGGTAATGCTGGGGGTTTAGAAATAGAGTCTCACCCCAGTCCCAGCATCTGTATTGTAATAAGGTTCCCCAGTGACTTCTATGCATGCTAAGATTTGAGAAGCATTTCTCTGGCATGGTTTAAATTCTTAAAATAGAAAGGTTTGCCTGCTTAGAGAGGCTGAGAGAACCCAGAGCAATTAGTGTCAAATAATTTTTAATTTTGTAGATGACTAAAGTTTAAAATGTGTACCTTAAGGATTTCATTGGGGGAAAAAAGAGGGGGGCATTTTAAGACAATAATCAGACTAGGCATAGTAATACGATCACATGTGTTTCCAAGATGTAGAAAGTTCCTATAATGTATTAAAAAGGGACAATTAAAAAAAAGAAAGATAACAATGCAAATTTGTGTAAATTATATCCACATTTATCAGATAAACCAGGAAGGAAAGCTGTGCTATTTTTCTCCGCCACTGCTCACCTGAATCCCTTCCCTGCACCTGGTAATTTACATATGTGACCTCCTTGCACTTCTATGTTGGTGTCCTTGAACCAGAAAACACAAAAGTGGAAATAAAGTGGGAAGTGAATAAAGAAATTAAGAGACACTTGAAATATGACGTGTCTAATCCAGAGACCTTTGGTGGCTGTGAACTATAGAAATAAAACAGAGATTTCTAGGACCAGGGACCTGCCAAGATACACCCAAGGATAAGTGGCTGTGGTTTCCATAGGTTCTGTTGTATTGTGGGTGTAGTCATTACAGAAAGAACTTTAGAGACTGACAGACATGTATTTGAATTATCCTGTCTCTCCCATGCACGAGCTGTGTGCTCTTGGGTACCTCACTTGACATTTCTGAGCCTCAATTCTCTCCATTGTAAAAGAGGTAATAATAAAATACCTTACAGAGGTGTGGGAATTAAGGGAGAAAATATAGCTAAAGCATTGATGCCAGGCCAATGTTTACAAAACCAAGTTACTTCCTCTCCAGGCGAAATCTTCCAGGACTATGCAGATTGACATTTCTAAAGACTTCCTGGGAGGGATTATGGGCCAACACAAGTCTCAGGGAAAAAAAAGATGGAAAGGAAAATGACTCTTCAAAGTCATGAGAATCTGATCCTTACAGATAGGGCCAAGGAGAAATGACTGGCAGAGAGAGAAGCAAGGCAGGGCCTGTCATCAGGGCTGGGACTATCACTTCCAACATCTGTCCAGGGATTTTAATATTTCAGACTTTTGCCACATCTCTGGTTTCTGTTTATCTATAGAACTACCCTTCAGGAATCATACAGGACCAGCAGAAGTGGTGTAAAGTATCAGAACCCTGCATCTAGCTAGGTGTGGTGGTACACATCTGTAATCCCAGAGACTGGGAAGGCTGAAGCTGGAGGATCACAAGTTCAAGGCCAGCCTCAGCAACTTAGAGAGATCCTGTCTCTAAATAAAGTATAAAAGGGCTTGAGATGTGGTCTAGTGGTTAAGCACCCCTGGGTTCAACCCTAAGTCCAAAAAAACAAAACAAAACAAAAAAACCTGGACCTGGTGCCAGAAAGTCCTGCACTCAGGTCCCAGCTTCCTTTTTCTTTTCTTTCTTTTTTGGGGGGGTATGGGGTGCGGGTACTGGGGATTGAACTCAGGGGTGCTTAATCACTGAGTCACATCCCAAAGCCTTTTTTGTATTTTATTTACAGATAGGGTCTCACTGAGTTTCTTAGAGCCTCACTAAGTTGCTGAGGCTGGCTTTGAACTTGCAATCTTCCTGCCTCATTCTCCCAAATCGCTGGGATTACAGGCATGCCCCACCATGCCCAGCCCAGATCCTAGTTTTCTGCTCACTTTCCCGGTTGTATATTATCTGGCAATTTAACTTTTCTGAGTCTCCTTTTCACATTTAGAAATAGAAGATGTATAATGAAAATTAAATGGCATATCCCTTAATGCCACGCTTGGTACATGGTAGGAACTCAGTCAATTTTAGCTTTTGTAAGAGCTAAAATTACTAGGATGAATATAATTACCCATTTTAAGGATGAGAAGTTTGAGGTTTGGAAAGATAAAGGCTTATTCAAGTTTGTGATTTCCAACCTGGGGATCTTTCCACAGTGTGAAAACTAGAACCGTTGATCAGAGTCCAGAAAGCTTTACCTGCCAAAGGTCCAGGCCAAGAACACTGATGTTATAATAATGACAAATGGTGGGGTCAGGCTTATATTTAGGGTTGTCTATTTCTGGATGAATCCACTCTCCCTGGTAATTGGGATTGTCAATGATCCGAGGTTTCCACTGTCCCTGAGCAAAGAACCAAAGAAGAACACAGGATTAACATTTTTCCATTCTTCTGATCTCATGTAATCAAAAAGGCCAATCAATTCATTAGAGTTGTTGTGTATTAGACATAAGAATTCAGACCAGGATTCCTGGAGCTTCTTTCCCTTTCTTTGAGTTAATGCACAAGACTCTTTCAAGTTGCCTTTTCTACTCAGAGGGTGCTAAAGGATGGGGCAGAGACTCATTCTGAGCCTGTCCCCTCTCTGCATGAGCTTATTCATGAAGTTAAGAAACTGTGGCTTCTCAGAGAACATCATCTAAGTATCTTGGCACTCGGGCCAATCTCGTCCTGGTGGGTGGCACAGGAAACTGTGGCCAAATAAAATGCTTGCCTCAGTCAGTTTTATTGTTGGTCCACTTGTCAGCTGACTTCTTTAGCTCTTGCTTTTGACAGGAGGTCAGTCAATTTTAGCTTTTTTCTCCTGTCCCCTAACAGCTTGAGTTCATGCATGTTTTACCCTTTCCCCTTCGGGCCCACTTCTGAGACTTCCAGATACTGACCCCAGACCCATTTCCTGTTTGGACCATGTTCTTTTGGCTGCTTTCCACTGCACTGGACAAGCTCCTTGCTCAGCAGCTTGAGCATTGTCTTTACCAGCCTATCCTCTCCCAGTTGGGCACAGCCCTGAGAGAAGGGTTGGCATGAGGACAACGTTATTTGGGGTAAGGGAGTAGAAGGGAGGGAAAATGACCACAGGATCTCAGAATTTGTTTTGTAAATTAGAATATACATTGCTTCTATCTTATTTTTCATACCCATTGGAAAGACACACCCCCCTCCCTACCTCCACCTCACCTTATATTTGAGGTTTGGTATCAGGGGCCCTTCCCACTCCCCATCCATCGCCTCATTCCAGTCATCTGGCTTTTTGGCCTCTGGGTCTGGGATGTACTCAAAGTCCTCCCAGTCCTAAAATGAAATGTTTCTTCATGCAGATAGATATGTGGTCTGGAATGAAACTGGGGCCCCAAGTTTAGTCAGGAGGAACTGGTTCCCTACCCCAACCATCCTTCTGATCACCTACATAAAGGGCCAGCTCAGGACTTTGTAAATAAACTCCTATGCAGGAGAGAAAAAGCCTTTAAGCAGCAACTCCTGCCCCACCTCTGGGTTCTCTATCACTCTGACCTTGAGTACTTGAAGCTCAAATCAGATAGGAATTTCCCTTGTCTCTGACCTCACCCTTTCCCCAAACATGTGCTTATTATGGTTTGGATGTGGTTTGTTCCCACCAGCATTTAATTGCCAGTGTGATGGTATTGAAAGGTGTTGCAATTTTTGAGACAGATTTTCTAGGCAGGGTTCTCTCAAGAGGATAGCTCCCAGGATAGGATGCTAACTGTCTGTTTCAGGAAGCTGAGCCCCAACCAGCTAATCAGTTTCCATCTTCTTCTGGTTCATTTTGCAGGGGGAACAGAGGCCTGCAGCCTCTCTGCTTTCACCCAGGACTTGAGCCAACTCTGACAGCATCAGGTGGAGGGTTTCACCAGGAGGGCGGATCTATGGTTAATCTTGCTGCCCTGGGCCTGCCCACCAGGCTTGGTAGGAGTTTAGACCTAATTTTCCCACGGTGCTGAAGGCCCAGACACTCTGCCTGATTATCTGTCTTAATCTCTGCCTAAATCTCCCTCCCCCTGTAATTGGAGTCTTTTGCTGAATCTCTTTACATAAGGTTACACTGCAGGCTTCTCTTTAAGAACTGTTAGTCAGCTTTTTGCCACTGTGACCAAAAGACCCCACAAGAACAACTGAGAGAAGGAAAAGTTTATTTGGGCTCATGGTTTCAGTTATTTACTCCATGGTCAGCCAAGTCTGTTACTCTGGGATCAAGGTGAGGCAGAATATCATGGCAGAAGGGTGTGGTAGAGAAACAGGGCTCACCTCATAGAGGTCAGGAAGAAGAGAGAGAGAAAGCAGCTGCAAGGAAGATGAACTCTTTCAGGTCACATTCCCCAGTGACCCATTCAAACTAGGATGGACTGATTAGAGTACAGTTCTCAATCCATTCATTTTGCCTCTAAATATTTCTGCATTAACAAAGGAGTTTTTTGGGGACACGTTATATATCCAAGGACCAAACCCAGCTGTTGGGTTCCCTGCTGCCCTCACCTACCCCAAGCATCTCCTCACAAGAAACTGACCCTGCTCTGACCTGTGGAGTAGCAACATGGCAGGTGGGGCCCTCCATGGGCTGGCTCTGGAAGACTTCTAGGCTGTCCTCCTATCATGTACCACCTTGAACTTTATCCTCCCCAAATACTGAACTGCTGCTTCAGTTCTTTTCACAATCATATTATTTTCCACCTAACCATTGCACCTTTGCTTCACCTATTCCCTAGGTCTGGAATGTCTTTCTTCTAACCCATTTTTACTTCCCTTACTCTAGTGAATTTATTGTTTGAAATTCAGTATGTTATAAAGGATATAAATGCCATATATTAAGGATTTACCATGTACCAGACATTATGTTCTGTATTTTATATTAGCTCATTTAATCTTCACAACAACTTTCATGCATGGGCATCATACTAATCCCTGTTTATGAAACTGACTTTCACAACAGTATGTTCTTTGCCCAGGGTTTGTTAGTAGGTTGAGTTCTCATAGTTAATAAGTGGTGGAACTCACATTGATGCTCATGTTTGTCTGGCCCCAGAGTCTATTTTTCTATCCCTTGGGTTAATCTAATCACTTAAACATTATCTTCTTTCTCAGACCACAACCTATATACTCCACCCCAAACTGGGCTTGGGCTCTCACAGGCTTTGACCTCCCTGCGTCTCAGCACTGATCACAGGGTATGATCTTTGTTTTCTTATCTGCCTCCCCTATTAGACTCTGAGTTCTTGGAGAATAAGGGTTGTCCTTGTCAAAGATACCTCCAGTACAGCTTTCCAGAATGATAATGAATCAATGAGTATGTACCTTATATTGCCCATATCAATAACTTTGGAGTCAAAGAAATAGAGGTGCAAATTTTCTTTCTAATGTGTGTGTGCTTGGGCAAGTCACTTCGTTTTCTAACGTGTTTCCTTATGCATACAACACTGCTCACAGAGGTTGTCAGAAGGATCCTCAACAAATGTGTGCTCTCTTCCCTCCATACTGCTTTGAATACTGATCTTGATGGGCCCAGTCTCTGCTCTATCATTCCCAGCCTCCTCCTCTTACCTCACTGCTGGGATCCCACCCACTTCCCAGACAAATATCCTCTGACCTCAGGTTTCTTATCTTCAGGATCTTCTATTTGCAGGCGTTCATCCCATTTCCTTGGTTTCCGGGCATAGGGGTCTTTTATTTTCCTGGGAGGCAAGAACTGCCAATCATCCTCCAGTTCCCCAGTTGCCACTTGCTGGTTGTCAATTTTGACTTCATAAGTAGCATTAGGACGAATGATCAGAGTATACAGGTGAGTGTCTTTATTGATCTATAAAGGAAATGGGGAAATATCTCAGCTCTATATTGAACTTCCTGGATCTCAAGCATTAAATACACGAGATCCACCTGAATGCCACCTCCCACATTTTCACAAATATACTTTATCACATCTTCCTCCCCTTTCTCTGGTTAACCCTCTAGGGATCCTGGGTCTGTTGTCCTAGTACACACTCCTCCAGTCTCCCTTACCTTCCAGCCTCCCCTTCACAACAGCTCTGATCATTCTCTGATCTTGACTTTTTCTGTCTAGCCCACTAGACTATGAGCTTCTCAACAGCTGGAGTCATATATGATCCATCAGTTGCTTTCCTGCTCCAGAGGAGGACATCAGGGAGCTCCTGCACACATAGCCCCCACACCATCCTCCTCAGGAAGGCTCTGGGTTTGAACCAATAACCCAGGCCCGATGGCTTCTTTAGACTCAGTTCCTATCTTTTCTGTGCCCTGGCTGTGCCAAATCTCTGGCAGTACCACTCTTCCTCAAGTTTCCTTGACTTTTCTCAAGCAATTTTCTCCTTTAGGAATTCAGTTCTCTGTAAAATTATCATATCCCTTCAAGTTATGCTCATCTTTGAAAACTTAGCCCAGGAAAAAAGTTCTTTTAGGAAGGATTGCTGGACTGGGGTTGTGGCTCAGTAGTAGAGCGCTTGCCTAGCATGTACGAGGCACTGGGTTCTATCCTCAGCACCACATAAAAATAATTAAAATAAAGGTATTGTGTCCAACTACAACTAAAAAAATATATATTAAAAAAAAGAAGAAGCATTGTCTAAGCCTCCAGTTTGAGTGGGGGTCCTCCCCTGTATACCCAGACCCCAATTATACTAGGTGGTCATTTTCCTTTTTTTTTTTTTTTGTGCTGGGGATTGAATGAAGGGTCTTGTGCATGCAAAGCAAGCACCTATCAACTGAGCTATATTCCCAGCCCCAACTTTCCTCTTCTTGACTCTTATCTTCACTTAATTGTAAGTTTTATCAGGTCAGAGGTCATGTCTAGCACATCGTCCACCCCCAAGTCCCAGCACAGAGTTAGCATTTGGTGAGTGTTTGTCAAATTACTCATGAAATCCACCTACTTTCTTTTAGCTAAACTTAGTGTCTCTAGCCTGATGTTACTATAATAAACTGACCCCCCATCTTAAAGCCCAGCATTCCTTACCTCCCCATTCTCCCCAGTATCTAGCATTAGGGACTGGGCCATGCCATGCATTGAGAACTTGATATGACTTTCACAGGCTTCTGGATCAGCTGATCTTTTGTGAATTTATAGCACTTCCTTAGCTCTACTTTCTAATCTGTATAATGTAGATGATAGTGTTTAGTTTATAAGGATTAATGAGATAACATATATAAAATGCTATCCTTCCCCCCAGGCTGAGGACCAGCCCTATACACTCACCCTGCACTTGATGGTCTTGTTATTCTCATGGTATTTCCCTTGGTAATGAAGGATGACCTGTACTTTGTTGTTGCCAAAGCCACAGATGTCAGGTCCTGGAAATTAAACCCCAAAGCATGATTTCACATCAATTTCAGGCAGTTTGCCCAGTCCAAGGCCAAGATCCAAGACAGACACAGCATGTGTGTTAATCAGTATGATCAGCAAGAAATACATGACATACTCTACTGTAGGAATATTTGAGAAAGATTTAATGAAAGGAATCTTTATAAAGGCAGGGTCAGGACATTGGGAAAGCTATAGTGCTATCTCAGGGCTAGGAAGTGGGGTTAGTCCCACCCAGGGCCTGAAGGGGTAAGGAGGAGGAGTTACCAGAGCTTGGAAAAATAGTCCTGTGGAGAAGCAGCCAGGAGAAAAGGGTACTCTTAGTTGAGGGATACAGCTCTTTTCTGTCTCTCTGATGTCCTGCCAGGGAACCTATTGACCAAACCAACCGGAATCCCCTCCTGTGTCAGGCATTTTATACCATGTCATTTAATTCTCACAAGTAGGTATTACTATCTCCACTTTTAGCTGGGAAAATTGTGTCTCCGAAAAGTTAAGCAGCTTGCCCAAGGTCAAACAGCTAATAAGAAGCCTTGCTGGGATTGAAATCACTGCCTACCTAGTTGCAGAGCCTTAGGGCCTTTCTACCTTGTGAAAACTCTCAGGGGAAATATTTATTGATCAGTAACTCTGAGCCCAGAGAACTTTATATGCCAAAGGTTCAGGAATAGACTTTAACCTAATTTTCAAGTTCACCTTCTGAGTTAGTGTTCTCTGACTATCCAACACACACTAACACCCCTACAATGTGCTCTAGCTACATTGATGTTCTCACCATTTCTCTACTTCCATCTGAATTTTATGACTCAAGTTTTGCACACATGCTTCCCCCACCCTCATTACATACCCTCTACTTCCTTCCCTCCTTATTAAAATCTAACTCAATCTTCAAAGAACAATTAACATCTCCTCCCAAAGTCCTCCAGTTGAATTGAATCATGCCAGGATCTCATTCTGTGATCTTATAGCACCTCATTAATATCTTTTAAAAAATATGTCCTTCATTCTTCCTCCCTGCAAATCCCTTACAGAGATTGAACTCAGGGGCACTTTATCACTAAGCTACATCCCCAACCCTTTTCTATGTTTGATTTAAGACAGGGCCTCACTAAATTGCTGAGGCTGGCCTTGAACTAGCTGTTCTCCAGCCTCATCCTCCCAAGAAGCTGGGATTACAGGTGTATATCTGAGGGTTCATTCCATCGGTTAAAAAATTATTCAATTACCTGAAGGTGGATGGATGAAGTAGAAAAAACACAGGCTTTAGAGGCAAATGGACTGGGTTCAAGTTCTGGTTTCCCACTTACTCACTTTGGGCAAATTCCTTGCCTGAAAGAAAACCCAATCTTGTAGGGTTGTTTGAGGATCAGATAAATAATGTACACATAAAAGGGAAAAAATCACATTTTTATTATTTCCAATTTTCCTACTACTACCACTGTGTACACATACATTTCTTGTGAGAAGGGTAAATTCTGAAGAAAGAAAAATGAGCAAAGACACATAATTTTGACAACCAGTGATGCTATAAGAATGAAGGACATATTTTTAAAAGATATTAATGAGGTGCTATAAGATCACAGAATGAGCTCTGAATAAGAGATCAAATGACAAAAAACTAAGTAGGAAAAGGGGAGGATGCAGAGCACAGTGTTTCATTGTAGTAATAGCTTTTGAGACTGTGTACATTGTTTATGACAACCTTCTCTCCTCACCCCCAACCCAGGAGTATTGGGAATCAAACCCAGGACATTGAACATGCTGGGCAAGCACCTCAACCACTAAGATACAGTTCCAGTTCCCTTCTCTTTCCCCTGTGCTATAAATTTGCAATACCAGGCACCTCCCCACCTCTTTGGTCTATTTATATTAACATTTAGGTTTAGAGTTGCTTTTTTCATGTCCTGTTGAAGAGTCCTACTGCACAGGTGGTGTGAAGCTATCACATTACAAATTTTGTTCCAGGTCAACGTAAATCTTTTCAACAACCACAGTAGTTCTTATCTCACTTAGTACCTTGTAGGACTGACAGCAACTGCTTTCAGAGAGCTTACCAAACATGATGTAATACTCAGATTCTGAATGCATATCCTCTTGGTTCAGGGTGGCAGGAAATAGTTTCACATACCCGCCACCGCAATCAATGCCTTGCTCGTGTTTTACTGAAAACTGAACCACCAAGGTCTCATTCTCATTGCTGAACGGTTTAAACCTTGTTGAAAGGGCATAAAATTTGGCATCTTCACTGGTCTGGAGACCTAAAAACAGAGAGCATAGAGACTTTAGGATTAAATGACCAAAAAGCAACCAGAGAGACTCATCACTTGATCTAACCAATCTCTGGTATTTTCTCACACACAGTAGCTGTGCTGGAAGTTTTATACTTGTAATCTCATTCAAGCCTTAGAACAATCCTGCAAAATGGTATACCCCCACTTTACAAGTCTGGAGGGTGAGTTCTGGGTAAGTCAAGAGACCTGCATTGGACCACATTCCTGATAAGGAATCAAGCTGGAAGTTTTAGCCACATTTGACAAATGCTTTCTTTCCTTCTATCCAAGCTACCTCTGCTTTTCAAGAGATATTTAAACACTGCTCTGTAGCTTTACAAAACAAGGCCCTGGTTTGTTTTTTTTTTTTTTTTTTTTTTTTTGAGACACCTCCTCTCCCTGCCCCACCCAGGCCAAAATGAGGCTCTGCCAGGCAAAAGTGCTGAGGTTAAAAGAGGCCCTGCAGGGGCAGGGGCTGTGGCCCAGTGGTAGAGTGCCTGCCTTACACATGTAGGGTATTAGATTCGAGCCTCAGCACCAGATAAAAACAAATAAACAAAGATAATGTGTCCATCTACAACTAAAAAAATGTTTAAAGAGAGAGACCCTGTATCAACTCTTAGATCAAATGATCATCTTTGCTATTGTTGACTGAACACTTAATCTTTTTTTTAAAAATATTTTTTAGTTGTAGTTGGACACAATATTGCCGCAGTCTGGCTGGGCACAATCAGAAGCCACTTGTCAAAAGAAACTAACTTTATTTTTAGAACCAAACACGCCAAACAAACAGCCTCTCAGGAAAAACCCCTCAGAGCCCAACTGCCACCATCGGCTTTTCACAAGCCTCTCTCTCCCCCCACAAGCTTCTCTCCACCTCCCACAATCCTCCTGCTCTTGAGGCCGATTGGCTGGGTCACGTGGGCAGAGCCAAAAAGTCCCCCAATGAGCAGCTCCGTGGTCTGAAAGGGCAGGGAAACAGTCCAATGAGCATCACCGCAGAGGAGCCAATCAGCTAGATGTTGCTGGGGCCGAGGAGCCAATCAGCTAGATGTTGCTGGGGCCGCTGTGAGCCAATCATCAGCCGGCAGCTGGATTGCTGGCAGCTGGAAGTTTGCTGGGGCCCCTTCGGCTGTGGCTCTCAACATCTCCCCCTCTCTGTTTAAACAACAAGCATGTGGCTTAGGGACCGTGCCTGTTAGGCAGTCCAATTCAACATATGGTCCTTACCCGTCATCGGATGAACTGACCTCTAGGCGTCAGCCTCCTGTCTTAGGTTGGTACCACTGCAATTGGATCATACCCGTCACTGACTACCGGTCCAGCATACAGCCATACTTGTGGATAGGCCTTTGCACCAGTGGGGGGGTGAGGTTCTTTGCCTCACCTCTGTTGGCCCCCAAATTTTAGACCATCACTAGTAGAGGAGGATGCAAAATGCCATGACATAAAGCCAATTGAGGGCTCCTTTGAAAAATTGTACCACCGGTGACATCATCAGCAAAAATACCCCAACACTACCACAAGTCGCTGCACCAACAGATAGTTCAAAATGCATACAGGTGAGCTCACAATGTGTCCAGGCAAGTTCTGCAAGCAGTTCAGTGATGGCTATTGTAGAAGGTGTAGATTGGTTTTATCTTTGACTTCACCAGCACTGGGATGAAGATAGGAATTCTGGCAATAATGGCTAAAGAAAAAATTATGTAACATTACAGAAGGCACTAAAAGAAAACAATTTTCTTAACAATTTACATTGTCTTCACCGGCACTGGGATGAAGATAGGAATTCTGGCAATAATGGCTAAAGAAAAAATTATGTAACATTACAGAAGGCACTAAAAGAAAACAATTTTCTTAACAATTTACATTATCTTTAAGAGAATTATTAAATATAATGAAAAGGAAAGGTGAAAGTAAACAAACAGATCTGTTAACCTTCTTTTTTGTTTACATATTAAAACAATCCTCAACAGTTGTTTACCCAATATAAATTAAACCATATAAATCACGTGAAAAAAAAATATTTGGATCCATTTTATCATGAGCGCTCATCATATATGATATATGGACATTCAAACATATAACACAAAACACAAGTGTGCACACATAACATAATACATACAACACATAACATTATAGTAAAGGCCTTATAACTTTTTACAGGTGAAATCTCCATTGCAATGTTTAAAAACTCTATAGTCAAAAAATAGAACTGATCAGCAAAACATTAACCTAGGTCTGTATGAGCTCAAAAAACAAAATAGAACTTCATGATATGGCAAAGGGCAATAATAAAATAGATATTGAAAAAAGCATCCTGGTTCTGTTGCAGATGTAAGAATAGCCAAACTGGAGTTTTGGATATCAGTTGTTATGGATTTGAGCCAAATCATCTTCTTTTTGGTCTGTAGAAATCGCTTTAGTTAATCTTTCTGGAATCCAAATCGGCTGCTGTTCTCCCTGTGGAAACACATAAACAGACCCCCGACTCCAGACAATCACTGGGTCAGGACCTTGGTTAATCTCTCTGGAATCCAAATCGGCTGCTGTTCTCCCTGTGGAAACACACAAACAGACCCCCGACTCCAGACAATTACTGGGTCAGGACCTTTCCATTGTCCTGTTAGAATATCCTTCCAAAGTACCTTGGGCTTATGTACATTTTTTGGACACATATGCCTTTCCGCAGCACTAAGTCCTGATGAATCCAAATTTAAAAAGTTTAGAGTAAAAAGGGTTATTTTAAGTTTATCTTTGGGGAATATATACCCCTTCCCAATTCCTTCTTTTTGCTTTAATAAGTACATTTTAATAGTTTGATGAGCTCTTTCAACTATGCCTTGTCCCTGTGGATTGTATGGGATTCCTGTTATATGAGTAATGCCAAATGTTGAGCAAAATTGTTTAAAAGAGGTAGAAGTATAACCAGGGGCATTATCTGTTTTTAACTGTTTTGGAACACCCACAGTGGCAAAATTTTGTAAGCAGTGAGCTATAACATCTTTAGTTTTTTCTCCGGCATGAAGGGAGCCCATCAAAAATCCAGAAGAAGTATCAACTGTAACATGCAAATATTTTAATTTTCCAAATTCTGGCAAGTGTGTGACGTCCATCTGCCAAATATGGTTAGGTATCAATCCTCTAGGATTGACTCCAAGATTAACTTGTGGTAAAAAGGTCACACAATTTTGACATTGTTTTATTATTTGTCTAGCTTGTTCCTTAGTTATTTTAAAACGCTTTTGTAAAGTATTAGCATTGACATGGAACATTTTATGAAAATTTATAGCTTCTTCTAGTGTAGAGAAAATATGTATGTCATGTGTAGTTTTATCTGCTAAATCATTGCCCAAACTAAGGGCTCCAGGCAATCCTGTATGTGCCCTGATATGTCCTATAAAGAATGGATCTTTTCTGTCCCAGATTAGACTTTGTATAGTGGAAAGCAAAGAGAAAACAGTAGAAGAAGGGGAAATCCTACCAGCATCTTCAAGAGATACTATAGCATTAACTACATACTGACTATCAGAAAATAAATTAAATACAGAATCTTTAAACATCACAAAAGCTTGTAAAACTGCATTAAGCTCTACCTTTTGAGCTGATTGTTTGGGTACTAAAAATGTAAAAGTTTGATCAGGGGTAACTACTGCTGCTGTACCATTATTTGACCCATCAGTGAATATATTTGGAGCATTCATGATAGGTGTTTTTCTTGTCATTTTTGGAAAAATTACAGGATGCAATGACCAAAAAGACAATAAAGGATTAGATGGTAAGTGGTTATCAAATGAAACATTAGATTTGCACATGATTATTGCCCAAGTATTTAACTCATTAGCTAACTCATCAATTTGATTCATAGTGTATGGAGTAATAATTTTATTGGGAGAAATTCCAAACACTCCCTTTGCTGCTTTTATTCCTTTGAGTATTAATTGTCCTACAGCCTCAGGATACCTAGTAAGAATAGTATTAGGAGAATAAGATAAATGTATCCATAATAATGGACCTTCTTGCCAAAATACTCCTGTAGGAATATTTTTTGTTGGTAGTACAATAAATAATAAAGGCAAACTTATATCAATTCTATCCAAATGCATATTTTCCATATATGTTTCAATGATTTTTAATGCCTTTCTTGCTTCAGGCGTTAACATTCGGGGTGAATTTGGATCTGATGGACCTTTTAGGATATCAAATAAAGGTCCCAACTCTCCTGTTGGTATACCTAAATAAGGCCTTATCCAATTTATGTCTCCTAATAACTTTTGAAAGTCATTAAGTGATTTGAGTTGATCTACTCGTATTTGAATTTTTGGTGGACGGACCATGGTTGAGGATAATAGAACTCCTAAATAATTAATTGGAAAATTTAATTGTACTTTATCTATTGCTATCTCTAGATTATAATTTTTTAATAAGTTTGTAAGTGTGGCATAACATTCTAGCAATGTGTTTTTATCTTTGTGTGCTAATAATACATCATCCATATAGTGAAATATTTGTAGTTCAGAATTTTGATTTCTAAGTGGCTGGATTGCTTTGTTAACATAAATTTGACACATAGTTGGGCTGTTAGCCATCCCTTGAGGGAGTACTTTCCATTCATATCTCTGATCAGGACCTTCATGATTCAGTGCAGGGATAGTAAATGCAAAACGTGGACTATCCTCAGGATGAATTGGAATTGAAAAAAAACAATCTTTAATATCTATAACTAAAACATACCAGGTTTTTGGCAAAGCAGACAACTGAGGAATCCCTGATTGAGCAGGTCCCATAATAACCATCTCATTATTAATGGCTCTTAAATCTTGCAATAATCTCCATTTACCAGATTTCTTTTTGATGACAAAAATGGGAGTATTATGGGGAGATACAGAAGGTTGTATATGTCCTTCTGCTAATTGTTGTTTGACCAGGTCATGGGCTGCTTGTATCTTTTCTTTAGTCAGGGGCCACTGAGGAACCCACACTGGTCTTTCTGATTTCCAAGTAATTTTTATTGTCTCAGTGGCCCTTTCTGAAAATCCAACCCATGTCTGTCTGTTCCTTGATCTATTTGTATTGGTGCTGCTATACCTTGTTCTTGTTTTTCTAATCTTTTTCCTTTCCTAAAACCTTGTCTAGTCATAATAGTGGGTGCATTTTGGTTGATGTTATTTGTTAATGTCAAACCTAATTGATCTAGGACATCTCGTCCCCATAAATTTACGGGAAGATGATCCAATACATATGGCTGTATAGTTCCTTCACATCCTTCAGGATCCTTCCAATCTAATACCATTGCACTTCTATGGGGATTAGTCGCCACTCCTAGGCCTCGAAGCGTTTGAGTGGCTTGTTGTAATGGCCAATGTTTTGGCCATTCTTGACGAGAGATGATGCTAAGGTCTGCACCTGTATCCAGTAGCCCATTAAATTCATGTCCTTGAATATTTAGTTTTAGCATGGGGCGAGAATCTAAATTTAAAGAAAGCATAGCCCAATCTACACCTGTGGAACCTAATCCCTTGGAACCTCTTTCTACAGTACGACTGGAAAATTTATCATGTAGGCTGGGTATTATTAACAACTGTGCTATTCTATCTCCTGGTGAAATTACTGATATACCCTTTGGAGAACTGGCTATAATTTTTATTTCACCTTCATAATCGGGATCAATTACCCCAGGACTTATCATAAGTCCTTTTAGAGTAGAAGAGCTGCGTCCCAATAATAAGCCTACTGTTCCTTTGGGAAGAGGTCCTTTCACCCCTGTGGGAATGATTTGAACTCCCATCTCTGGAGTTAGTACTGCTCTGGCGGAGGCGCAGATGTCCAACCCTGCGCTCCCTCTGGTTTGTCTGATGAGGGATCTGATGGACAATGTGTCCTGGGCACTACCCTGATGGGGTTGCTGGGTTCCTCCAGTGCTCCGTATATTTGTGGTTTTGGGCCCCGGAGCATTGGGCCCCCTTGTCCATTTTTTGGCAATGGAGCCTGATGCCTTTCTCCACGATATCGTGGATAAACACCTGGTCCTTGTTCATTTTTTGATAATGGAGTACCCTCTATGGTGGTTTGAGAACGGCATTCATTAGCCCAATGTCTCCCTCTACGGCATCGTGGGCAAATACCTGGTATTCTACTCCTTGGATACCTAGTTTTGTTAAACCCTCCTCCAATGGGGCAATTCCTTTTAAAATGTCCTGTTTGTTCACAATTGTAGCATGTTCTTGGCCTGGCATCTAAAGCCTGTTTTACTGCAGCTGCCACAATTTGCCCTTGTTCATTAATGTCTCTGGCATCTAAAGCCTGTTTTACTGCAGCTGCCACGACTTGCTCTTGTTCATTAATGTCTCTACATAATTTAATATATGTGTTTAAATCTTCATGTTTCCATGGTCTAATGATATCTCTGCACCAACGATTCGCTTGCTCATAAGCCAGGTGTTTTAGTAATGGCATTGCTTGTTCTGTATTCCCAAAAACTCTGGTAGCTGTTTGAATAAGCCTATCTACAAATTCAGCATAAGGTTCATTAGCTCCTTGTATTACCTTAGATAATTGACCTTGTAAACCTCCATGTCCTTGTAAAGTCTTCCATGCCTTAATTGCATCTGCAGCAATTTGTGCGTATACGCCAGGATCATATGCAATTTGTTGCTGCTGATCCTCATAAGGTCCCTTTCCTAACAACATATCTAGATTTCTCTGAGGATAACCAGCTGCTGCATTTCGCCTAGCCGTCTCCTTGCAAAATTCCTCATTGGCAACCTTCCATAACAGGTATTGTCCTCCATTTAGCACAGCTTTACACATATTAGCCCAATCTGCTGGCGTCATGTTCAAGTTGTTAATGGATTCGACCAAGCTTACAGTGAAGGGTGCTTGAGGACCATAGGTTGTTACAGCCTCTTTTAGCTGCTTCACTGTTTTGAAATTTAAAACTTGGTAAAATCGCTGCCCTCCTGCCTCAAATACAGGGCATGTTAATATTTGAGATCTTGTCTCAGGATCCCAACTATCAACTGCGGGGGTTGGGGACCTCCCAGCATATGGAGGTGGCCTTGTTAGTTGGACACTTACGTCCTCTGGTGATAGAAAGGTGTTAGTAGCAGTCTCCTGTAGAGGTGGTGCTGTTGGTTGGACACTTACACCCTCTCGTGATAGAAAGGTGTTAGTAGCAATCTCCTGTTGTAACTTTCCCCCTGATGGCTTTTTCTGTTTTACACTTTCTTTCTCTGTCTGACTAACTTGAGAGGCCTTCTCTTTTACTTGAATCTTTTCCTCTGTCTGACTAACTTGAGAGACCTTCTTTTTTACTTGAATCTTTTCCTCTGTCTGACTAACTTGAGAGACCTTCTCTTTTACTTGAATCATTATGTCTTCTCCTTCCTCTACCATTGTCTGAACTGAAGGCTTTGGACTAAGCAAACAAGATACGAACGTCCACAATGGCAATGTGCCAACTGGCAGAGTCCCTGGGCTTTTCTTTTCTATTCTTTTTAAATCTTCACCATGATGGTTCCATTGTGATATATTTAACAACTCCTCCTTAAAAAGCCATGGGCTACATTTTTGTATTGTATCAACGTATGCCCTGACTGCTATTGATTTTACTGGGATGCCTCCTTCCTCTAACAATTTACTTAACACTCTTTCAGTTTGTTTTTTACTAATTTCTGATCCCGTATTTCTACTATAATACAACCCAACAAGATGACGCCAAACAAAACCGAGACAGAATGAAATAAAAAGGGAACAACAAAAAGTCATTATAGCCTTTCTATCCTCCTGACATGTGCATCCGTCCTTTCTCCCTATCTGTTCCTCAGACGTAAATAGTTTTTCCTCAGATGTGAGCGGTTTTTCTTCCGTCTCACTCATCTCCAGGGACAGGCAACTTAAAACAAAAGTGAAACAAAATAACAAAAGAAGAATCTTAAAATGGCTACCCATCCTCTCGCCCTGCCCTCAGGGGCGAGCAGTTCACTTACCCTCAGTCGCTCCCCGTGCGAGCCACCAGATGCCGCAGTCTGGCTGGGCACAATCAGAAGCCACTTGTCAAAAGAAACTAACTTTATTTTTAGAACCAAACACGCCAAACAAACAGCCTCTCAGGAAAAACCCCTCAGAGCCCAACTGCCACCATCGGCTTTTCACAAGCCTCTCTCTCCCCCCACAAGCTTCTCTCCACCTCCCACAATCCTCCTGCTCTTGAGGCCGATTGGCTGGGTCACGTGGGCAGAGCCAAAAAGTCCCCCAATGAGCAGCTCCGTGGTCTGAAAGGGCAGGGAAACAGTCCAATGAGCATCACCGCAGAGGAGCCAATCAGCTAGATGTTGCTGGGGCCGAGGAGCCAATCAGCTAGATGTTGCTGGGGCCGCTGTGAGCCAATCATCAGCCGGCAGCTGGATTGCTGGCAGCTGGAAGTTTGCTGGGGCCCCTTCGGCTGTGGCTCTCAACACAATATCTCTATTTTATTTATTGTTATGTGGTGCTGAGGATCGAATCCAGTGCCTCACACGAGCTAGGTGAGTGCTCTACCGCTGAGCCACAACCCCAGCCCCTGAACACTTAATCTTTACCAGACAATATGTTCATTCATGTGTGTTATTGCACTTAATCCTCATAAAAACCTCATTAGTTGGGCTCTACTAATGTCTCCACTTTGTCATAAAATTGATGAGGCCATTTCACTTGTCCAGGATCACCCAACCAATCCTTCTAATTCCAGAACCCCCAGCCTCCACTTCAAGTCTTTTTCCTCCTCCCTCTTCAGCAAATATCATGGTGGTCAGGGATCTTAGAGTCTTTCTAGTCTAACCACATTACTTTATTGATGAGGAAAACATGCTCCAGTGAAGAAAGGTTACTTATTCAAGATCACACAGTCACAAATAACAGACAAGCCAAGTCTCCTGGCTCCCAGGCCAGTAGTCTTTATTATGCTACGCTGCTGCCCAGCTGACTGGTGATGGCTCTGCCTCTTTAACTCTCTGAGTCTCATTTCCTCATTAACAAAATGTGGATAATTATTTCTGTCTCACAGGGTTCCTGGTGAAGGTCAAGTGAGCAAGAGATGCGAGAAGTACTTATAAACTGTCAACAGAAATCCCATAAGTCATATAAAGAATGGGTTCGTGCAAAGTGCTTTTGGAGACAAAATCATTCTTGTATGTTAGACCCTGCAGTCTTGTTCAGTATTAATTTATCTCTTAGCTTTCCATGTACTTTTAACTTCTTTATCTCTAATTGAAATTCCCATTATATTTTAACATAAAATACTCCCCACTTTTTTCAAATTTCCAAGTTAATAAATGCAATATTTCTATTTTTTAAAAAAAGCTATCAACATGCAATGTAAGGGGCTATCATGATTCATGCTTGCTCAAGGTCTTTACTTCATGAGCTCACAGTTCTCTCTACTTCCCTGAGTCACACTCTGGTGAATTTAGGTTTATTTCAGTCCCTTTGAGTAATTTTTAAGCTCCTGAAGAACAGGGCCATCTTTATATTCCCAGCATCTAGGACAGGGCCTGGAATAGAAGAAATGCTCAATAAATGTGTATTGAGTTATTAGAAGGATGATAGGTTCTGATTCAGATAAGTTCCCTCAAGCATTTATTGCACACCAGGCTCTTTGATAAGTACTTCCCTGTCTGACATCATATTAAGAACTGTGCACATTTTTATTCCATGATGACTACTACTACTACTATTTTGCAGTACTAGAGATTGAACCCAAGAGTGCTCTACCATTAACTACACCTCCAGGCCTTTTGTTTTTTAGAGACAGGGTCTCACTCAGTTGCCCCCAGCTGGCCTTGAACTTGTGATCCTCCTGCCTCAGTCTCCCCAGTTGCTGGGATTACAAATATATGCCACTGTGTGTGGCCTGTTCTCATTTTAAAGAGATTTTTTTTTGTACTGGGGATTGAACTCTGGGGCACTTGACCATTGAACCACATCCCCAGCCCTATTTTGTATTTTTATTTAGAAACAGGGTCTCACTGAGTTGCTTAGTGCCTCACTTTTGCTGAGGCTGGCTTTGAACTTGTGATCCTCCTGCCTCGGCCTCCTGAGCTGCTGGGGTTACAGGCATGTGCCACCCTGCCCAGCTAAAGAAAATTTAAAAGAGATCTTTCTTCAAAGATCTCAGGAAGGGGAGCAGTTAGAGAAGCCAGGAAAGACTTCCTTGGAGAAAGGAGTGGCACAGGATCAGAAGAGCAAGTTTTTTGTTTGTTTGTTTTTTGTGTTTTTTTTTTTTTAAAGAGAGAGAGAATTTTTATTTATTTTTTGGTTTTTCGGCGGACACAACATCTTTGTATATGGTGCTGAGGATCGAACCTGGGCCACACGGATGCCAGGTGAGCGCGCTACCGCTTGAGCCACATCCCCAGCCCAGAAGAGCAAGTTTTGAGGCTCTGTTCTGCCAAACTCTGCCTGATTCAGTTCCCCTTCACCAAGCCTCTTTCATACCCCGGGGACCTTCCAGACAACCAAAAGGAATCTGAAGAGCTTGAGTGGGATGAGATGTGAAGGATGACAACTGAGAGTGAAATGATAGGAGACGGGTGGCTATGCAGACTGCCCTACTGGAGTCACCATGACACAGGTGTCCGTCCCATGGGTCACTCAGTCTCTAATTCTCTAGAAGCAATTTTCCAGAGTGGATTTAAATAAGATTTAAAATGCTCAAACCAGTTTATAATGCTCTCCTTCAGTAAACATGAAAATGAGATGCATAACAGTAGCCAGGAAGGAGAAGATGGGAAATCACTGCAGAGAATGATCAATGAATTCTATTTATAGACAAAAGCTTTCTGAGACCAAAAACCCATGCTGACAGTCCTAGTCCTCAGAGCTCACTCTTTCTTCACAATACTATTTGCCCTTAAAATGGCTCTGTCTAATGAACATGGCAAGTGATGATATTGTCTCCTAAAATCAAGGCTCAGAGAAGTAAAAAGACTTGTTCTAATTGTATAGTTAGTAGGTGATGGGAGTTAGCCCTAGGTCTGTTTTGCTCCACTATCTACAATACTAAACTGCTCTAGGGAAGAGAAACATTTGGACATTATGCAGTGCTTTCTTCTGCTTCAAGTGCAGAGTGCTACTTGAAAAATCCTAGGGGGGTTGGGAAAGCAGCATAGTCCGAGTAATGAACAGTTTCTGAAGCCAGACCCACAATCAGATCTCAGTCCCACCCGTTGGCAGCTGGTTATATGGACTTGAGCTCATAACCCAACCTCTCCTAGGCTCCTTTGCAAAACTGGGAAAATAATAGTGACCACCTCATAAAGTTGTTAGAAGGATTAATGGGAATAATATGTGTAAGGACCTAGTTTAAAATGCCTATTATTCAATGAATGGATATTATTATTTTAGTGGAAAGTTAATCCTTTTCCATTAACTAATTTTTTTTTCCTTTTAGTCATGGGAATTGAACCCAAGGGTATTCTACCACTGAGCTACATTCCCAGTCCTTATTATTTTTTATTTTGTGACAGGGTCTTGCTATGTTGCTAAAGCTGGCCTAAAATTTGTGATCCTATGGCCTCAGCCTCCAGAGTAACTGGGATTAGGTATGCACCACCCTGCCTGGTCTCCATCTTCTAATTTTTTAAGTAAGAGAAATGAATTGATAGTCAGAAATAAAAACAATTGCATAAAAGTCAGAATTTTCCCATTCAATTGGTGCATTCCTGAATCTCAGTATTTACCTTTATCTTTTTCTTGGTCTCCATAAAATTTTCCTGCCGTAAGCTGAAATTTACCATAATCAGGCCGATGTTTAGATTCTACCCATCGTTTTTTCCATTCATCTGTGGAGTAAAGGAGAAAAAAAAAGCAATATATTAAACTTATTTGTGACTGGGTGTGGTAGTACACATTTGTAAGCCCAGCTACTTGGGAGGCTGAGGCAAGAGTATCACAAGTTTGAGAGGATCCTGGGAAATGTAATAAAACCCTGACTCAAAGTAGCATAAAAATGGTTGGAGATTAGATCAATTCTTGTCTAGTGTGTGGGAATCCATAGGTTCAATCCCCAGTACTACAAAATAAAAAAAGGAAAAAAAAATTGTCTTTTGTTAGAAAATAAAATGCAGCCAATGCTGATCAAGTCTTATGGAAAGGATAAGAGTATAACAGAGGATGACTCCAATATTCCTAAAATCCCCTCACTATACAATTCCTAAGATCTTACTCTTCAGGCACTACCACATGAAGTGGCTTAAATACCAAGTATGTGAGTAATTTGTACATAATGCCTTACTCTATCATCTTTTATGACAGTCAAATTCTAAAGACCACCATGGAAATATGGTTGAAGGGCATGAAAT
This sequence comes from Marmota flaviventris, assembly GCF_047511675.1. Classification (NCBI taxonomy): domain Eukaryota; kingdom Metazoa; phylum Chordata; class Mammalia; order Rodentia; family Sciuridae; genus Marmota; species Marmota flaviventris. The sequence continues at coordinate 40,606,537 of NC_092507.1, forward strand.
ATTTGTTCTCATAAAAGTAGATAGAAAAAAATGTGCTTAGGAGGCTAAATCATATGTACTTATGTTTAGCAAAGCAAAATAATAAAATTAGCTTACCAAGTAAAGAGATTAGCAGTAACATTTTATACTTCTTGAATTAGTAATGATGATAATGAACAATCAATTTCCATTTACCCTCTTTTGTTGCTTAAACTTTTTAGACTCTCCCTTACGGTTTCAAGGAGATGCTGATAAATGTGTTTTCTTTTGGCACAGATGGCATGCAGACAAAGAGGCATTCTTTTTGGGACCTGGCACTCCATCCAAACATTCATTGCCTTTGTGATTTTATGCTTCAGAGTTGCTGACTCCCACTTCCTGGGCCCATCATGGTCCCAGAGTCACAGGGCAATTTGGTAACTTGAGATAGAAAAGGCCTTGGAGGTAGCCTTATTTCATCTCCTCCCTGCAGCTGAATGGATATTTCTCAAATTCCACTCCCCAATATCTCAGCCTTAGCTCTACCCATGAAAATCCTGAACCGGGCTGGGGATATGGCTCAGGTGGTAGCGCACTTGCCTGGCATTCGTGAGGCACTGGTTCGATCCTCAGCACCACATAAAAATAATTAAAAAAAAAATGAAGATGATGTGACCTAAATCTAAAAAATAAATACTAAAAAAAAAAGAAAATCCTGAACCAACATACACCCATTAAGGCCACTGTGAGCTGCTCTGTCAGCTACTGTTACTTAAGCCTGATGACTCAACTACTTCCTTTCATGAAACCCAAGGGCCTTGGGCTTGCTTTTGAAGGAGTTAAGAATATACCACCCTAAAATATGCTGCTCTGGCATATTGACTGTGTTGAATTAAAGACATTTAAAAACAGCAGGTGCAAGAAGATCACTCTGACCTTCATTTTTTTTCTTAAAAATAGGAATAAGGGCTGGGGTTGTGGCTCAGCAGTAGAGAGTTCGCCTAGTGCATGTGAAGCATTGGGTTCGATCCTCAACGCCACATAAAAATAAATAAATTAATTAAATAAAGATATTGTGTCCAACTACAACATATATATATATATATATATATATATATATATATATATATATATATTTAAAAAACCACAGGAATAAAATTCTCATGTGAAAAATGTCTTGCTGTGCATGGTGGTGCACGCCTGTAATCCCAGCACCCTGGAGGCTGAGGCAGGAGTATTGCTAGTTCAAAGCCAGACTCAGCAATTTATCAAGCACCTAAGCAACTCAGTGAGACTCTTCTCTAACTAAAATATAAAAAAGGTCTGGGGATGTGGTTCAGTGGTTAAGTGCCCCTGGGTTCAATCCCTGGTACCAAAATATGTGTGTGTGTGTGTTGTGTGTGTGTTTGTATGTGTGTGTGTGTGTGTGTGTGTGTGTGTATATATATATATATATATATATATATATATATATATATATATATATATATATATAAAACATTCTTATTATTGAAGATGGAAATGGAACCTCATGAAAATCTGGACAAACAAACCTCATTACACCAACCTTTATCTTCCTAGTCACTTCTCTACCCGATTCACTTCCCTACCAAACCCCTTTGCCTTATCACATTTCACAATCTATTACTTGTCCAATTCAGTGTTTAAGAGATTAATTTTGCTCCTCTGCATTTTCACTTCTTTATGAGCAATCCCATGCCACATAAAACATGTATTAAGTGCCCAGCACGGTGGAATACATGTATAATCCCGGCAACTTGCAAATTCAAGGCCAGTCTCAGCAACTTAGCAAGGTCCTAAGCAACTTAGTGAGACCTTGTCTCAAAATAAAAAGAGCTGGGGAGGAGCAGGGGTTGTGGTTCAGTGGTAGAGCACTTGTCTAGCATGTGTGAGGCACTGGGTTCGATTCTCAGCACCACATATACATAAAAATGAATAAAAAAATAAAGCTCCTAAACATCTAAAAAGTGCCCCGGTTTCAAGTCCCAGTACAAAACAAACATGAATTAAGTAAATTTGTATGTTTTTCTCCTGTTATTCTGTTTTACATCAATTTAATTCTTAGTCTCAGCAAGGACAGCCAAAAAACCTAAAAGGGGATTAGGGGTATAGCTCAGTGGTAGAGAGTTTATCTAGCATGAGCAAGACCCTGGTTCAATCCCTAGCACCACAAAACAAAAGCCTCAAGGGAAGAAAGAAAATTTTCCTTCCCCAATACTTCATTGTTTTCTCTGTCTCTCTCAAAGTCTCAGTATTTGATAGCCTTGGTGCCCACCTCTCTCTCCCTCCTAAGAGAGTGGCGTCACGAGTTTCTGCCTAAAATTACTGTGGCTTGTATGAAGTAGACCTTATTTCTCTGACCGTAGTTGATCCAATGAAGGATAAGTATTGATGCCAAAGTCAAAAGATCGATGCTAAAGCCAAAGATATATGTTAGGACCTCATGTGACACCCTGAAAACTTCACCTTATTCACATTCTTGGACGATGCTAGGAGATAGGTACTCTTTGTTCCATTTGGCACCTTGTTAGTGGTGGACCTAATAAGTGGTGGAATCAGTTCTGTCTGGCTTGCATAATTGTCTTTCCTCTGAAAGAAGAAAGAGATACAAGGAAAAGTGCTATGCAGGAAAAAAAAATGTGTTATAATTTATAATAGCTACTAAAATGTTTTTTTAAAAGAGAACTATTTAAAACAAAAGAAAAAATAGATACTATTTAGCAGCCATATGTAGGCATTGTGCTGAGTGCTTTATGTGCATTATCTCATTGTGTTCTCATAATAGTCCTGTGATGAATGTCCTGGTTTTTTTTCCCCCCATTAAAAGATGATGAAACTGAAGTTTAGAATCTTGCCTAAGAGCCCAGTTAGTAAGTAAGTGAGCAGCTTACCCAGGTCTATGCAACACTAAAATCTGTACTTTTAGCTAGACTAGACTAGACTACTTAAAATAGTCTAGACTCTAGACTCTATATATTTCCCTAAGATCAAACACGTGAAAAGCCCTTTATAACCTAAAGAGTGTGCAACCTGTGTAAGAGTCAATTGTGGCATTTTATAGTTTGTGATGTATAATTTGTGTATAATTTTAGTACACAAATTATTGTACAAAATTTATCTTCCTACTGGACTGGTAAGTTACATAACGATTTTGTTGCCCATTGTGTCCTGGTATCTAGCACACAGTAAATTGTTAAAAAAAAAATTGTTGAATGCCTGAATGGATGTGTCATTATGCTTTTTGCCTAAACCATAAGATTCTCAGCCTTACAAATAGAATAATGCATTTATTCATCCATCCGACAAATATTAATTGAATTTAACCAGTATGTAGAGACGATTGTACAATCTTGGCCTTGAACTTTATGGTAGAAGATATTAGAACAGAAGTCCAGACTTCCCATCTCAAATTATTTTTCAGGGTAAAGAGTACGGATGCAATTCAAACCTGACACAATTTAGGGTATCTAAAATTAGAAGCCTCTCTTTTTTAGGAGAATAATGTCATATGATTAATAAAGTTCCATTTTATTGCCTTATAATTTTCCTTTTAACTTTATAATGTCTTAACATCATGAAAGACTCAAGCCAGAATGACTCTCAGTGGTCATTTAATCTAACTTCTTTACATTATATAAAGGAAAACAGAAGCCCACAGAAGGAAGTAACTTGCTTATGGACACATAGTTACCAGTTGCAAATCTGAGACTAGAATCTAGTACTTCTGCACTCTGGCTCTGGGCTCATTTGTTCCTTCATTCAACAAATGAATATTAGTCATTCACTTTGTGCCAGGGATTAGGTACACAGACATGAAAATCTGACAAGGCCCCTTCAGGGACCTATGAGCCTTGGGGAGTTCAGGGAATCTGGTAGAAGAAACATACAAGTAAACAATTTAAACAGTAAACAAGTAGACAGACAAGTGAAGCAATAGTGTGGTTAGGGTAGGTTAAGGAAGCAGAGGGTAGTAACATCCAGGAAAACATCTACTTCTCCCAGGCATCAGAGAGGACTTCAGAGGAGGCTTGTTTGAAGAAAGAATTAAAAGGGCAGAAAGGCGAGGAGAGGGTGTTCCAAACAGAATGTCTTGCATTTATAAAAGCCCAGAGGCATGAAGCAGCATTGTGTTTCAGGGTAACTATAAAAACTGTATAGTTTTTTAGGGAAGAGGAGAAGAGAAAGAGCCACATCAAGGAGAGCTCTTGAGACCAAGGTAACATTAGATTAGTCTAAAGTTGAATGCTGCCATTTCTTCCCACCTGATAAATCTTCCCTTTAAATTGGTCAGATATCGATAGGTCTACAGAGACCTCTCCAGCAAAAACTAATGTGTTTGGGATCTGGCACATCTGGCTGATAAATACACATAATCACACTCAAATCTGTAGAGAGAAGCAAGGAGGCCATATAAACATAGTTCCTCTCTAAACATAGTCCCCCATAATTGTACCTCCCAACCATCTGGCTTGTGATATAGCTCAAATCAACAGACTGACTAGGGACTCAGCTCTGCCACCAGCTTTAGCAATATTTAATTAAATTAATTAATTTATTTATTGATACTAGGTATTTAACCTGGGGGTACTTAACCACTGAGCTATATCTCCAGTCCTTTTTATTTTTTTTATTTTGAGACAAGTTCTCACTAAGTTGCTGAGGCTGGCCTGGAACTTGTAATCCTCCTGCCCCAGCCTTCCAAATCGCTGGAATTACAGGTATGCTTACACATCTGGCTTCAGCAGTATTTTTAACTTCTTTGTAACTCAGTTTCCTCATCTGTACAAAAGTTACCTAACTCATAGAGTTTTGGGGATAATTAAATAAAATAGCAACGCAGCACAGTTGTAGGCAGGCAAGTGCTCAATCAACACCAGTGGTGTTATATCTGCATATGTGTGTATATATGTATACAAAGTTTCATAACATCAAAGGTAAAGATAAATAAATATTTTTAGATTTGAAGATAAAAGTTGTATCTTTCCCAGCATCTAGTCCTGAGCCAGAATAGATCCTTTAGAAGAAGCTTGAATAATTAGATAAAAATACAGATTTGCTGTATTTATTCAAAATTGTAAGATCTTATTCAACAGAAGAGAATTTGTTAGACAATCTAACATTTACCTCTTCAGGTGCCAATATTTTACCTACCATTTTCAGTGGAAAACACTAGACATGATAAAAGATACTAGTCTCTTATGTACAGAATTCTAATAAAAAACGTAAACTTTTTAAAGACTCAAACTGTCTATCAACCTATAATGTACAGCAGAGATGTAGGTCTGGTTTTCAAGTTTTTCAGTCTCCACTGTCCCTTTTCTGCTTGGAACACTCACTTCTCCCTGAGATTAAGGTGTTTGCCTCTAGCAACTGACTGAGCTGTTGTATATGACTTGGGCAATTCCTTTTCTGCATCTGTGTCTTCATCTATTAAAAAGGTATTATATTTAAACTCTTTAAAGAAAGGAACGCTGGCCAGGTGCAGTACCCCACGTGTGTAATCCCAATGGCTAAGGATCACAAGTTCAAAGCCAGCCTCAGCTAAGCAACTCAGTGAGACCCTCTCTCTAAATAAAATACAAAAAATAGGGCTGGGGATGTGGCTCAGTGGTTGAATGCCCCTGAGTTCAATCCCTGGTACCAAAAAGAAAGGCAGGCAGGCAAGCAGGCAGGCAGGCACGGTATTGTGGTGTACACCTGTAATCCCAGCAATCTGAGAGACTGAAGTAGAAGGATTGCATGTTTGAGGAAAGCCTCAGAAATTTAGTGAGACCTTGTCTTGAAAAATAAAAAGGGGGGGGGGGGGCTCAGTGGTAGAGTGTCCCTGGGTTCCAACCCAGTACCACAGAAAAATAAAAATAAAGAAAGGAACCCTGTTTACATAGTAAGTGCTCTACAAATGTTTATCAAGTAATGGATTGGCATGAGGACCCAATTAGTTAAGATAATAAAAATAATTATTGTTGCTGTCATTGAACGAGAGCTTCTAGTAGAACTTCCACTTCTCTTGGAGGTTGTCATTTCTAATCCACTGTATCTTAGCCAAGTTTGCTAGGAAAGTGGACATTAAATAAGAGCCTATATGCTTGCAGAAGGAAAAAATACTAGTTTTTCACTTAAATATTTGCAGAGCACCTTTTCTGTGCTGCCTGAGTGCTAAATGCCAGGGTACTAATTTGAACAAGACATAATTCTTTGAACTCTCAAACCCTCAAAGAGGTTATAGTCTAATGAAAGACATCTACTTTTCTTATTTTATATTTCTTTTTTCTTTTTCTTTTCAGTACTGGATATTGAACCCAGGGATGTTCTACCACTGAGCTACATTCCTAGTCCTTTTTAGTTGTTTTGTTGGTACCAGGAATTGAACTCGGGGGAATTTGACCATGAGCCACATCTCCAACCCTATTTTGTATTTTATTTAGAGGCAGGGTCTCACTGAGTTGCTTAGTGCCTTGCTGTTGCAGAGACTAGCTTTGAACTTGCTAGACTCCTGCCTCAGCCTCCTGAGTCGCTGGGATTATAGGAGTACACCACCACACCCATTGTATAGTCCACTTTCTTGAGGGCAGATTATCTACATAAATTATTTGAAATATATCTTGTATTGGGCTGGGGTTGTAGCTCAATGGTAGAACTCTCACACTTGCCTAACACATGTGAGACACTGGGTTCAATCCCCAGCACCACATAAAAATAAATAAATAAAACAAAGGTATTGTGACCGTCTACAATTTTTAAAAGTTGTGTTTTGTCCTCATTTATTTATTTATTGTATCATTTCATTATATTAGTATGAACTAATGGATATTTATTTTATACTTAGAGTTATAATCTAACCCAATACCACATTATTTTGTTGCTCAATGTCTTTAGCCATTGGGAATTTTTTTTTTTCAGAACTGGGAATTGAATTATAGAATGATGTAGTGCTGTGAACTTCATCCTCAACTCTCATTTTTAAATCTTTTCCCATATTTGTAGTGGTACATTATAATAATACATAGTGGTAGGATTTGTTGTTATATATTCATACATGCACACACTCTAACTTGGCCAATATCATTCCCTAGCATTTTCCCTTTCTTAAAGTTCTTTTTAAATATTTTATTTTTATGTGGTGCTGAGAATCGAACCTGGGGCCTCACACATGCGAGGCAAGCGCTCTACCTCTGATCCACAACCCCAGCCCTTCTCTTTCTTAAATTTTATTTTGAGACAGTGTCTTGCTGAGTTGCCCAGGTGGGCCTTGAAATTACTATCCTCCTACCTTAGCCTCCCCAGAAGCTGGGATTACAGGCCTATGCCACCATACCCTGCTGCCATCCCAAATTCTTCCAGTTGGTTCTTGTGTCCCTTTGACATTCTCCTATGGTTTTGTTTTTTGAACACCTCCTTACTTTCTGAAACTATAAAATACTCAGATGTCATCATGTATATTCCCTTCCCAGTCCTAGAATCGGACATTTTTTTAAGGAAGCCTAGTTTCTTTTATTAGATAATGGTATTATAAACCATAAAATGGGCTCTGGGTATCATTAATTTTTTAAAAGTGTTTTAATTAGAGTATAACATTTATTCAGGTAAGAGGACAAATCATAAGAGTATTGCTTGATGATGATGATGATGATGATGATGATGATGATGTGTGTATGTTGCTTGGGATCAAACCTGGGGCCTCACATACGATAGGCAAATACTCTCCACTAGATTATATCCCCATTCTCATTTAATGATTTTTTTTCCCACTGGAGATTGAACCCATGGGTACTTTACCACTGAGCTGTATCTCCAGTCCTTTTTATTTTGAGACAGGGTCTTGCTAAATTGCTTAGGACCTCATTAAATTATTGAGACTGGCCTCTAACTTGCAATCCTGCCTCAGCCTCCAGAGTTGCTGGGATTACAAGGATGCTCCACTACAAGCTCACTTAATGAAATTTTAAGGCAAATTACCCAAAGACCTGAAGTTACAATTCCAAAGTCTCACTTCATACTATTCTAATATCCTCTACTCTGCCTTTCCCATGACATTATAAAATAGGAAGAGAGAAAAACTCTAACCATCCTTTGAATATTTCCTCCTTTACTCCTTCCATTTATTCATTAGTGTTTATTCAGGGCTTATTAAGCACTAGACAGGGAACAGAATAAAGTTCCTCCTTCATAGAATTTATATTTTAATTGGAGTTTATTGTTCTAATTAATTGATAAACTTTAAACAAAATAGCATATAAATATGTAATATAATATCAGGTAACAACAAGAGTGATAAGGGGGATGAGGTTGTATGTAGCTCAGTGTACAGCACTTGTCTAGCATGTGTGAGGCACTGGGTTCAGTCCTCAGCACCACATAAAAATAAATAGGCTAAATGTGGTGGTGCACACATGTAATCACAGTGGTTTGGGAGGCTGAGACAGGAGGATCGTGAGTTCAAAGCCAGCCTCAGCAAAAGCAAGGTGTTAAGCAATTCAATGAGATCCAGTCTCTAAATAAATAAAATATAAAATAGGGCTGAGGCTATGGCTCAGTGGTTTAGTGCCTCTGAGTTCTATCCCTGGTATAACCTCCCCCCAATAAATAAATAAATAAATAAATAAAGACAGGTATTGTGTCCATTTACAAATAAAATAATTTTTTTAAAAAAATAAGGAGTGATATTGTGTCATTTTAGATAGGGGCATCCAGGCCCTGTGCTGAGATGATATTTGATCAGTGATTGAAGAGTGGGCCATATTCCAGGTGAGCTACACAAGCAGAACACCAGAGAGAAGGAAGAAGGGAAGGGAGCTGGCACTTCCTACGTACCAGGCACTGTGCAATATGGTTTCCATATCTCATTTCATTCAGTCCTCACAGTGCCTTTCAAAGGAGGTAAGGTAATCACCTCCATTTCATGGACACTCAGATAGGTTAATAAATTACCCAAGGTCACCCACTTAGCAAATGGCAGAATCAGGACTTGAAGCCTCATCTGTCTGCTCCAAGGCCCTCATTTTGCCTTCTCATCCCTGTGAGCTCCAGAGAGATCCTTGCCATCAGTTTGTACTTGAGACCTGGAAAGGCCAGCTGGATGGGGCCTCTTTGGTTTGGGCATCTTTCCAGGGTGATTCTTCCCCAGGCTCAGCATTTCCAAGTATCCCCGAATCACAGATGGTCTCAATTGCTTATCAGTCGGAGGCCTGAACAGCAGGGTGTTCCTCAGCCCTGCTGGGCTGTCCTCACTGTGTCTGTGCCAGCTGGGCACAGAGGCCCTTTGTCTCAGAATGTCTCTTCAGCCAAGTTTTCATGGTCAAGTCTGGGAGCTAACAGAATTAACATTCACACACACACACCTTGTGACTCCTGCATCATTCAGCTCCTCATTTGAATTCCAGTTTCCTTCTGCCTGATTTTGTGTTTTGACAATGGTCACTGCTGTCACCATTAGTCTTCCACTCATATCTATTTGTATCATCAATTCGATGATTCTCCAATTCAATCTACTAACATTCTTGCATATTTTAATGTGCTAGTCCCTATGCAAGTTCTGGGATTCCTAAAGCTCCTGTTGTCCCTGAAGCCACTAGTATTATGACCTGATGACCATCAGACATGGCAACTTGATTCAGTGGCCAACAAATTATATATGAAGGCAGGAGACTTGGGTTCAGCAAGCATTTCTGCCACCAATTTATTATGCCTTGGGAAAAACACTTTTCCTCTCCAGAGCTCAATTTCCCCATCTGTACATGGAAGGTTGAATTCTAAGGACCTTCTTCATTAAAATAATGTATAAAGAAAAGAAAAAAAAAACTACTGGTACACAATAGGCATTCAATAAGATTAAGTTCCATCTCATTGAGTTTAGTTTCCTGGGTTCCCTGAACCAAGAATGATTTGCATTGGCTAATAAGAGCATTCTGATATCTGAAAAGTCATTTCCCAGGGAAGTTCATTCATTTATTAATTAATTAATTCATTCAACAAAAAAAATATTGAGCACCAACTATATGCCTGTCCCAGGCACTATTCTAGATGCTACAGATATTACAATGAACACAACAGGGAAGCACTGAGTTCTCAGGAAACTAATCTAGTGATGAGGAGAGCAAGAGAGAGGACAGAAAAGGGCAGGGGGTGAAAATATTTTTAAAAAGAAACATAGTGGGAAGTAGTCTAAAAAATTGAATATGCAAAAGTTCACAAGGGAAGTGTTTGGGGTATGGAAATGTTCTGTATATTGATTATAGTGGTGGTTACACAGGTGTAGACATTTTTCAAAGTTTAATGAATGATACACTTTATTTATATATTTATTTATTTTGGTACTTCAGATTGAACCCAGGGGCACTTAACTACTGAAATACATCTCAGCCCTTTTCCTTTTTTATTTTGAGACAGGGTCTCAAAAAGTTGTTGAAGGTCTCCCTAAGTTGTTGAGGCTGGCCTTGAACATGCAATCTTCATGACTTAGCCTCCAAAAAGTCACTGGGATTGTAGGCATGCACCATCATGCTCAGCTGAATGATACAGTTTTGTTGTTAATTTTTTTTAAGTTTTGAATGATACAGTTTAAATAAGTAAATGAATGTTTTATCTCAAGAAAGTTGATTACAATTTAAGTCACATAAAAGGATAAAATATATTTTTTTTGATGGATAAACAAGAAAAGTCCCTGTCAGGAAACATTTAGACAGAAATCTGGACGATGAGAAGGAGGAAATGTAATTAGGCAGAAGTCACAGAAAGTGCTAAGACCCTGAGATGGAACTGAGCTGGCAGTGTCTGAGAAAGAGCAAAGAAGCCACTGTGACTAGAAAGTAATGAGTAAGCAGAAGACAAAAGTGGAGAGGCAGGCAGGGGACAGGTCACAGAGATTCTTGTAGGTCACAGTAAGAAAGATGGATTTCATTTTAAATCTAATAGGAAGGTGTGGAGGTTTTTAAGTTTCAAAATGATATTATCTGATTTGCATTTCTAAAGGTTGCTTCTGAATTTTATATCCGAAGAGATTAGGGAAAAGCAGAAAGGCCATTCAAGTTAGTGAAATAGTCTACATGAGAGGTGGGTAGTGATAGGGCAGGTAAAACATAGCAGGCTTTGAATATATTTTGAAGATAGAATCAATTAGACTTGCTGATGAAAAAAATAAAGGAATCAAAGATGAATCTTAAATTTTCGATCTAAACAATCAAGTGATATGTTGGTCTACTTACCAAGATGGAGCAGACCAAGGGAGAAAGACCAAGTCTGAAGGAGAACACCTAAGTTGTGCTTTTAACGAAGTCTAAGATACACATGAATTTATGGACATCTTGTTTTATATCAACATTTATGAGTTTGGGTAAAACAAGTCAGTGCTTAAATCTTTCCAGTGCTTTCCAGTACCCTAACAGTATTGGATTTTCTAAACTGAGGATAAGCCTCACAAACCTGCCTGGCACAGTGGTGCACACCTGTAATCTCAGCACCTCAGAAGGCAGAGGCAGGAGGATCACAAATTTGAGGCCAGCCTTAGCAATTTAACAAGACCCTGTCTCAAAATTATACATTTATACATTTCAGATGTCTCAGTCCTGCTGCTATGGGAAGATTATTTGAACATTCTCTTTCTGGAGTATTATTTTTTGGTGTGTGTGTGTCAGAATTCAGTCCAATCATTCAATCATTCAACAACAGTTCTTAACCTGGAACCTCTCTAGGGCAGCCACTGACTTTGATATTGAAAACACAGAGGAAAATCAGAAATAGCCAGTGTGCACAGGGCTGACACAAGAAGCAGACACAAGAAGCACAGAGGCAGCAAAGTGGATTAGGCAAGCCTTCCTGGTAAAGGAAGGTCATGAAGAGTTATCTTTACAGCATGTAATGTGCTGGATTTTATTCATGATTTTGACCTCATCAACTGTCTTGGGGCTTAGGTCTTGAAACTACTCTTTCCCTGATTTCAAGGGACAGTTCAGAAACATTGATAAAACCCTTGGGCATTTCACTCCTGCCACTTTGAACAAGTGGAGTTAGTCCTTGGGGAAATGGCTGCAGGTCTATGCATGATTTCTTTGCTTCAGAAAGGAATTATGGTGTCAGGTAAAGCCAGGCCAGGCGGGGAGGAGGGCCTAAGAGCTGGCATTCAGAAGCTTGCAAAGGTTGGGCTGAGATCAATCAGGAAATGGGAGGCTAGCACCCTATCTTTGGAAGAGGCTGTGCTTTGTGCAAAGTTTCCTCCACAGCCAATTAGTGAAACTAAGGGATTTCTTGCATCCCACTCCTCAGTCAGCACCTAAACATTCCCCTGTGTGTTGGCACTGTGACATACACCTATAATCCCAGCAATTTGGGAGGCTGAAACAGAAGGATCACAAGTTCAAGGCCAGTCTCAGTAACTCAGCAAGACCCTTAACAACAAAATAAAAAATAAAAAGGATTGGGGATATAGCTCAGTAGGTTCAATCCCCAGTACCACTGTGTTCATGCACAGCCTCACTACTTTTCACCAAGAAATTACAATAATGTCCTAGAGGGTCTTCCCATCTCTGATCTCTCTGGCTAGCTTCACAATCCATCTCCATATCTTGTTGACATGCTGTAAGATACAGGTCATGTCTGTGTCTCCTTGCTTACCACCTTCAATAGTTCCCCACTGCTTTCAGCAAAGTCTAGGCTCCTTGGTTCCCTTGATCCAGCCCCTGCCTGCTCTACAGGCTCACCTTCTCTAGTCTCCCTTCACACTTTCAGTTCCCTGGAGATACCACTACAGGCTGCATCATCATTTAGAGCCTTTGCACTTGCTGTTGTTCTGAATTGGAATGCCCTTCTTCCCATCTCTGCTTAGCTGTGGACTCTTGTTCATCCCTAAGAACAGTGCTTGGGTTTTGTATTCTTCCTTGAGTCTTCCTGTCCCTCCCTCTTGTCTGGGTTATTCACTCCTTCCTCTGCACCACCTCTGCACCTGGCTACCCTCAACATGGTGTTACTTGTATCACAGATGGGGAAATTGAGTCTCAGAAAGAGGAAAGGGCTTATCCAGACTTTGAAGTTGGAACGTGGACTCAAATCTAAAAGTTCCCAATTCCTAGGTAATTTTCTTATTCACTATTCTCTCAAATAATCAGATTTTACACACACAGAGGAAGAGTATTTGTGTGTGTGGGGGGGGGGCCTGAAACAGTACTGTTGAAAATCTGTCTTTAAATAAGCAAGATCTGACATAATTACCTGATGGTCCTGAGACATTCCAAGGTTCTCTAAGCTCTATTTTATGAACCACAAAAGTTTTCACTATCACAAATAATGCTGTCATTTTTTCCCTCCAGGGTTCACTTGTTTGTACTTTTGGGATGAAGGGGAGGGAAAAAAACATGTACTGCATCTACTATGTACTAAGAGCAATGTTTTGCCTTTCTTATCTAATTTAACTCTCAGTATTCATTTAATAGAAAAGGACATTGAAACGTAGACATAGTTAGCTACTGGCCCAGGGTCACACAGCTAAGAAATAGCAAGCAGGTACTTAAACCGTGGTCCTTCTGGTTCTAAATGAGCCCAAACAAGGAAAGTCAGAGGGATCACTGGGGCAGGTGATTGGGGAGGATCAAGAAGGATCTGGTCCAGGGTCACTCCCACTGCCAGAACGCTTACCCCCGTCTTCAAACTCCTCGCGCAGGTAGACTTGGCGCTGCACCTGTTCCCCCAGTATGCAGGTTGCCAAGAGCAGTGGCAGCAGCTGCAGCCCCTTCATTTTGCAGAGGTCCCGTATCCCTGCGCCCAGCCTCCAAATGCAGGTACCTGGCCAGCTGTTGTGCTGCTGCTGCGGGCTGCTTCTACCTGGACCCCTGGGAGGGGCCTGAGATCTCTATACCTGGCCGCCTCCCATTCGCGGCCTTGGTGGGGGTGAAATGAGGGCTACAGCCAATGGTTGGGGACCACGCTCTGAGAGTGCTGGAGGAGCTAAGGGGCGGGGTGGTGGTGGTGGTGGCAAGTGTTATGAGAGCTACAGTGAAGGGTCCCTAGAGAGTGGGGGAGTGGCAGGGCCAGTTGAGGCTGGCCTCAGGGTTCCCTTGAGCCTACTCAACTTTGGTGTAGCTGGTTTCAAAGCGCTCTCTCATGTTTCTTTCTACTATCCTTAGGTCCCTGTATCCTTCTATCTTTCCTTCCATCCGTGGGTCCATCCATTCCCTAGGGCTATGAAGAAACTGTGATAGCAGAGTGACCTCTGTTTAACAGAAATATCTAGGGACCAGAAGAAGTCTTAATCCAGCATGGGATCTCAAGGAAGCTTCCTGAAGGAGGCATGCCAAGATTGCAGGAAGAAATGGGAAGGAGGAAGAAGAGCAAAGGCAATACTACCTGAAGACGCAGAGGAGGGAAAGACTGGCGAACTAATATTACTTCTATATCAGCCTGTACATTTCAATCACGGTTATTTCCCCTATTGTGAGGAAAATGGAGCTCAAAGAAGGGGGGATGTACCAGCGTTTGCTGATCATTGCACTGTGCTAAGCACTGCAGCTGGCACTCAAGTGCATTATACAATTTAATGTTTACATCCAAGTGTTTGAGGAGAGTGGGGTTTTTTTGTTATTGTTGTTGTTTGTTTTGTTTTGTTTTTGGTGTGGGGGACCTTTATCTTATTCATTTATTTATTTGCAGTGCTGAGAATTGAACCCAGTGCCTCACACACACTAGGCAAGTGGTCTACCACTGAGCTACAACCCTAGCCCCAGGAGTGTGTTTTAAGGCTCACCTTACAGGTGAACAAACTGGAACTCTGAGATACAAGTGACATACCATGGTCATATAGAAAAGGAGTAGGGAATGGAAATCAGACTTTTTTTTTTTTTTTAATTAAAAGAATTTTTTTTTTAGTTGTAGATGGACATGATAACTTTATTTAATTAATTAATTTATTTTATGTGAATATGCTAAGCAAGCACATGTGCTAAGCAAGCACTCTACCACTGAACTACAACCCTAGCCCCAGAAATCAGAACTTCTTATTCCAGTACCTCCAATACACTTTTATTTCATTTCATCCATCTATTCAATGTTTATTTGTTGAGGTCCTATTATGTGTCCGGCACTGAAGACACAGAGGAGAACAAGACTGACAAAGTCTTCTCTCATGGAACTCATTTTCTAGTGGAGGAGACAGAAAAATATAAAGAAAGCAAATAAATGAGATAATTCCTTCTCTAAAAAGTCAAAGTAGTGAGAGAGGGTTAGAGAGAGAAGGGGTAGACTCATAGACTGGTAAAGGGAAGGAGTCAGGGCAACCCTCCTTGAGGTGACACTTGGATTTAAATCTGAATGAGAAGCCATATATTGAACTGGGGGCAAATGTTCTAGGAAAAGGCAACATCAAATCCAAATGCTCTGAGAAGGGAAATGAGTTTTCTCATTTGAGCAGCAGAAAGATGGCTAATGTGGCTTAGGCACAGTAAGCAAAGAGGAGGTGAGGTTGCAGAAGGAGTTGAGTCAAGGCTTCAAAGAAGCCTGTAGACCATGGGAAGGATTTGTAACTGGTGTAGTAGGAAGCCCTTGAAAGGAGTGACATCACCAGGTTTACATTTTTAAAAGATCACTTTGGCTGTTGTTCACTTAGTTGAGAATGTCAAGTTGAAAGTCAAAATATATAAATCAAGCTGAGAAGAGGTCCTGGCTACAAATATAAATTTGGGGAAATATAAGTGGTATTTTAGGCCATCTAGCTAGATCTTTTTAAGAGGGAGGAAAGATTGAAGAACCATGCTAAGTACCTAATCCTGAAGAACTCCAACCTTGAGAGGTAGGCAGAGAAAGTGGAAGAAGCAAAGGAAACCACGACTGACTCCAGAAGAAAGAGCCACCCTTAGAATCCTAAGGGTTTTTACTCATTGACAAGGAAGTCTTCTCCTAAAGGGAGTGCCAAAATTGTAATTTTATTAATGTATACTAATCACTCACTATATGCAGAGTACTATGCCAGGTGCTGGGGCCAGATAGGTGTGTAGACAGAGAGGACCTAATCCTTGCCCTCCAAGAATTCTCAAGCCAGCTGGAGAGATGGCAACTTCATTTAGGCACCTAACTCAGGACCAAAGCTGCCTGTGTTTGGTGCCTCAGTAAAGGCAAGAACAGCAGAAGCACAGGGGCAGTGAGATGTGCCAGGCAGTGTGTATGATTTACTTGTGTCATCTCATATAGTCCTTGTAAATCACTATTCTTATCCCCATTTTAGACAAGAAGGTAATGAGTCTTAGAGATGTTGGGTAAGTTGCCCAAGGATGCATAGGTGACAAGTAGCAAAGCCTGGATACTCAGCTAGATCTCCCTGACTTCAGAGCCCAAGTGCTTAATCGCTGTTTTTAAAATTTTGTGACAATCTGATAGGGTTGACATATAAGGTTCTTATGAAGATGAAGCATCCAAAGAATAAGGTGGAGGGAGACAAAATGAAATGATGAACAGGATCAAAATGTTCTAGGCCTTGAAGTCTAGATGGAGGAATTTGGATTTTTTTTCCTCTAGGCCAGAGTTTTTCAATTTCTATTTTATTGATATTTTAGATCAGATAAATTTTTGTTGTAGGGGATAATCCCTGAATTGTAGGATGGTTAGCTGCATCCCTGACTTTTACCGAACAGATTTAAATAGCACTCTCTCCAACAATTTTCACAACCCAAACTGTCACCATACATTGCCACATGTCCCCTGAGGTGTGCATGTACAAAACTGAATCTCAATTGAGAACTGCTGCTCTAAGAACTGGTGGGGTTCAGGATTTGAAAGAGTGAATAATAATGATAATTTATAATGCTTTCTTAACATTAAAAACCTCTCTTAGAATGACCATTGTGTTGCTTGTAATGTATCAGCCTTTGTGAAAAATTATATTGTGTTTCAACTCTGATAAGTTGGACTTACTCATACCTAGTTTGGTAACATTCACATGGAGTCTTTTCATTTTAGGTGAAATGATAAAGTTAACAATGTGCCTTCTTTGTTTTCATATATCAGGTTCTAGAACAATGAATGTAAGAGTTGGTGAATTTTAGAATTGCACTACATACATAATGTCTTTTTTAGGATATGTTGAGGTCAGAGATATGTCAGATACAGAATAAATGACAAATGTCTTCATTTATAAATAAAGATGTTGGTTTTAGACTTTTGATCCCCATATCTTACAAATCAATAAAATATGTGGGCTCTATATTATTTTCTTCTTTTTAGGGGCGGAGGTGTAATAGGGATTGAACCCAGGGAGTTTAACTGCTGAGTTATATCCCCAGCCTTTTTTATTTTTTATTTTGAGATAGGGTCTTGCTAAATTCCTTAGGCCCTTGCTAAGTTGCTGAGGCTAGCTTTGAACTTTTGATCTCCTATCTTAGTCTTCTGAGTCACTGAGATCACAGATGTGTGCCATCATGCTTGGCTTCAGGTGTATTTTCCATATGGGGAAAAAATGTATGTGTGTGTGTGTGTGTGTGTGTATACAGTGCTTGGAGTCTAACTCAAACCCAGGGCCTTGCACATGTTGTGTAAACACATTACCTCTGAGCTACAACCCCAGCCCCCAAGAATATATTTTTAAACTGGATGTGGTGGCTCATTCCTATAATCCCAGTGACTCTGGATACTGAGGCAGGAGGATCAAAAGTTTGTTGCTAGCCTCAACAACTTAGCAAGATGCTGTCTCAAAATAGAAACTAAAAAGGGCTGGAGATATAGTTCAGGGGTAGAGCACCTCTGGATTCAATCTTCAGTACAACACACACACGCGCGCGAGCACACACACGTATATTTTTAAAATTGTTTACTTGTCTTAATCTGTGCTATTATAACAAAATCTCCAACACTGAGTAACTTATAAGAAATAGAAATTTATTTCTCAACTATATATGGCACATGCCCATATTCCCTGCTACTAGGGAGGCTGAGGGAGGAGGATTGATTATGCTTAGAAGTTAGAGGCCAGCCTGGACAACATAGGGAGACTCTGTTAAAAAAAAAAAAAAAAAGGATACAAGGAGAAGGATCACAAGAAAGAAAGGGAGAGGATCATACATTCAAGGCCAGCCTGTACAATTTAGCAAGACTGTCTCAAAATAATATAAAAATAAGCTGTGGACATAGCTAAGTGGTAGAGCCCTTGTCAAGTAAGCATGAGAACCTCAATTCAATCCCTAGTACCACTAAAAAAGAAAAAGAAACAAAAGATATTTTTTTCTCAGGTTCTGGAGGTTAGAAAGTATAAGATCAAGGTACAAGCTGATCTGGTTTCTGATAAGGGCTGTTCTCTGCTTCCAAGATGGTCTCTTCTTGCAGTAGCATCATATGGCAGAAAAGAGGCAAAAGAAGATGAATGTGTTCTCATGTGGCAGAAGGACCAGGCAGCTCTCTGAAGTCTCTTTCATAAGGGCATTGATCCCATAATGTGGGAGGAACCCTGTGAGTCTAACCTCCCAAAAGCACTACCTCTCAATACTATCACTCTGGGGTTTAAGTTCCAACATAGGAATTTTGGGAGGACACATACATTTTAACCATAGCATTACTGTATAAGGTACTTTAGGTGACTCAATATGATTTACTTACTTATTTCACAGTCCTAGGAGTTAAACTCAATGGCTCTTTTCCACCAAGCTACACCCCAGCCTTTTTTATTTTTTATTTTGAGACATGATCTCACTAAATTGCTGAGACTAGCCTGGAACTTGCCATCCTTCTGCCTAGGCCTCCCAAGTATCTGGGATTTTAGGTGTGCACCACTATGCCTGGCTTCAAAGTGATTTAATTTGGTATCTTTTGAGCACCCCTATGAATCAGGCACTGGGAGAGAAGTAAAGGCATAGTTTCCAACCTCTAGATGCATCTAAACAAAAGGGATGTCAGGCTTACATGGACTGTCTTACCTTGTTCTGTTCCTTACCAACCATGTGATCTTGGGCTAATCCAAGTCATATTATGATCTTTTTAGGCCTTAGCTACTTTTGCCTTAATGGGTACTTTCCTCCATAAAAAAGTATTTAAAGATGACTGCATTGGCATAAAGACAAATATAATGTGGGCAAGGTTCATTATTATATATTCATTATTAATGTGTTCTTTTTTTCTGGGCTGATATTTATTTATTTAGTTAGTTTTGTACTGGGGCACTTAACCATTGAGCCATATTCTCAGCCTTTTTTTTTTTTAACTTTGAGACAAAGTCTCACTACGTTGCTTAGGGCCTTACTAAGTTGCTGAGGCTGTCCTTGAACTTGTGATCCTCCTGCCTCAGCTTAATGAGCTTCTGAAATTATAGGTGTATGCCACCACACCCAGCTTCTCTTCTGGTTTTAAAATAAATTAAAATTAAAACATTTTCTTGGGCCCCTAAAAGTACCCTGGGTCCCTAGCATGGTGCCTACTATGCCTGTGGATAAACATCTTTGGGACCAATTGTTGATATTCTTGTATCCTTTTTTTTGAACAGTGTCTCCCTATGTTGTCCAGGCTGGCCTCTAACTTCTAAGCATAATCAATCCTCCTGCCTCAGCCTTCCTAGTAGCATTTCTCATTTCCCACTCCTTAAAATTTTAGTTTTGTAACATTGTTAGAGATTTAGAAGTTACATGAGAGCACAAGTCTTATTTGTTCTCTACTGTATACTTACAGCACTTGGCATAGAAGTAAATACTCAGTAAAATGAACATGAAATTAGTCACATAATACCAGGATATAGTATACACTTGATAAATATCAGATTTATTTGACCAGACCTCCTAGGGAATTGGTCAGTATATACATAATAGATATTAGAAAACTGGAATAGATGGTACAAACCCTGAATGTAACAGGAATTTAGATCAGGAAGGATTGTGTGGGTCAATCACTTCACATGTTTTTTTTTTTTTTTAATTGTTTATTTGTTTAGTGCATCAATCCCACTCAGTCATATTCATTCAACCATAACACAATCTATCATTAGGATAGAAAGTGGAAGTGTTCAAAAAAATCAATTGACATTCAAGTACAACGTATTTACATACACAGAGAGTTGTACAAGTATTGCCATGTAGCTCCAAGCCCTCTGCAGATTTAATTACAGAGCTACAAAGTGAGTGCATAAATTATGCACTAAGGTCCATGTTTTGGAAATGACTGTGTAGTCCTGGGAATTAGATAGGAGGTTAGATTTTTGTAATTGATACTCTTCTACTTCAGGGGTGAAACCCTGGAGATCAATGAAAACTTCTTTCTTTCTAAAGACAGTGTGTCTGCAGTCCTACAGGTCTAACTGGACATTTAAACTCCAAATACTAGATGTCGGGAGGAAAAGAACAGTTCAAACTGTAATCTGATTCTACTCAGCCTCTCACTGTGGGGTCATTTGTTTCCTTTGACTTAACCACATCTGAAAAAGATGCCATTTCCCAGATGCATAGTATGAAGTCTCAAGGCCTTTATGTCTTTTCCTGATGCTGTTCTGTTTGCCTGGAATATTCTTCCCCTCTTCATTCTGGGAAACCCCACTAAGTTCCTATTCTTAGTAGTTTCTCTACAAGTGTTAGTTTCTCCTCTTTTAAAAATAAAGCAAAGCATTCATGCCTATAAACTCAGCTCACACATTACTTCCTTTGGAAGTCTTTTCTATCTTCCCTAAGAATGCACTTATACTAGACATCAATTATATAGAAGCACTTTGCTGGGTCCTTTGCATTTATTATATTGTTTAGTCCTCTAGGCAATTTTATGCAGAAGATATTTTTTTTTACATTTTTTGGTGTATTATAGTTATACAAAATGGTGGGATTTGATGTTATATATTTGGCAGAAGGGATTTTTTATCCTAAGTTCCTAGGTCAAGAATCTGCTATCTAGGGCTGGGGTTGTAGCTCAGTAGTAGAGTTCTTGCCCAGCATGTGTGATGCCTTGGGTTCGATCCTCAGCACCACATAAAAATAAATAAATAAAATAAAGGTATTGTGTCCATCTAAAACTAAAAAATATATATTTTTTTTTTTTAAAAAGGAAGAATCTGGGTCTGGGGTTGTGGCTCAGTGGTAGAGCACTTGCCTACATGTGTAAGGCCCTGGGTTCAAGTCTCAGCACCACATATAAATAAAATAAAGATCCATTTACAACTACAATAAATATCTATTTTAAAAAGGAGAAGAAGAAGAATCTGCTGTCTAAAGGTCATGTATCTTGGCCAGGGTCCTCCTGTAAAAGGTAGAGACGGAATTGGAATCCAGTTCTACCTGAGGTTCTCCTTCAGGCAAGTCAGGGCTCCATTCCTGAAGCTCTCAAAATCCTTCCATCATGTCCCTCCCCAATACATCTCACTGTATGGTAACTTATTTATATACCTTCATAAGCTAAACTCTTTGTGTATGAAGTACTGGGTATCAAACTCAGGGCCTTGCACATGCTAGGCAAGTACTCTACCATTAGCCATATCTATAGCCACCCCCCCACCTTTTTAAAAAATATTTTTTTAGTTTTCAATAGACCTTTATTTTATTTACTGATACATGGTGCTGAGAATAGAACCCAGTGCCTCACACACGCTAGGCAAATGCTCTGCCACTGAGCCACAATCCCAATCCCTTTATAACCCTTAATTTTTTTTCTGTGAGACAGGGTCTGGCTAAATTGACCAAAAGGGCTTTCAATTTGAGATGCTACGACCTCAGCTTCCCAAGTGTTTGGAATTACAGACATGTCACTGTGCCTTGCCATACTCTAAGTTCTTGAATCCTAAAACAAATATTGCTTCTTTCTTTATTCTTAGCCTGGCACAATGACAGGCACATGGTGAGTGATAAAAATACACTGATGGAATGAGGTGAGTAATAACAAAACACTTGGCAGTTTACAAAACATTTCAAATACACGATTTAATTTAGCTATAAAAGGCCCTGCTTTTTGAAACTAGCAACATAAAAAAATAAGCTAAATGCAAGTGAAAAAAAATGAACAAAACATTATTGTGAATAACAATATTGTAAACAGTTACAAAAAAGTAAATTAACTGTGGCCAAAAAGAATGAGGGCTGAGAAAAAGATTTTTAGATTTAAAGATTTAACATCTTAAAGTTTTAGTTAGGGGGCTTGGAGGAATATTTTTAATACATTATTATTATTATTATTATTATTATTATTATTATTATTATTATTATTATTTTGGTATTGAGGATTGAATGCAGGGGTGCTTAGCTACTGAACCATATCCCTAGCCTTTTTTTATATTTTATTTAGAGATGGGGTCTCACTGAGTTGCTAAGTGCCTTGCTAAGTTGCTGAGGCTAGCTTTGAACTTAGAATCCTCCTGTCTCAGACTCCTGAACCGCTGAGATTACAGGCGTGCACCACCATGCCCGGCTTTTAATACCTTATTTTATTCCATTCTCGTAGGAATCAGTGAAGTGAGTAATATTGCCTCTCTTTTCTGGAAGGGGAACAAAGTCTCAGAAAGGTCAAGTAATTTGACCAAAGTGACACAGCTGTTTTATGGCAAAGCCTATTTTTATGTTCTAGTCTCTAAAAATCCTCTTTAAAAAAATTGGAGGTGGTTAAGGTTGTGGCTCAGTAGTAGAGCACTTGCCTAGCACATGTGAGGCACTGGGTTCAATCTTCAGTACCACATGAAAAAATAAGCAAATAAAATAATAAAATAATAATTTTTTCGCATAATTACTGGGTTATTCTGTGCCAGTGTTTTAGAGAATGCCAATAATTTATGTTACTTTTCTTTCTTTATTTTTTTTAGTTTTTGGTGGACACAACATCTTTGTTTTTATGTGGTGCTGAGGATTGAACTCAGTGCCCCAAGCATGCCAGACGAGTGCGTTACCACTTGAGCTACATCCCCAGCCCTCTTTCTTTCTTTTTTTTTTTTTAACCAACAACAAAAGCATTTTAACAGGGGTCTTCTGGCTAAGTCCTGGGATGTAGTAGCAAGTATGTGTCTAGTACAAGTAACTTATCTGGGGTTTGAGGTCATTAAACATGGGTGAGAGTAAGGCAGTGAGACAAGGAAGTGAAGGGAGCCAATAATGCATACATTACTGGGCTAGTTATCATAGGGGCCAGCTGGGCCTCAGTGATTCTGGGGAACTCTGGGAGACAGTATAGGACACATGGAGGGAATCCCAGTGGAGTGGTGAGGAAGCTGGGGTATTATCCACCAATTCCCATTTGTTATTGGTTCTGGTGATGTTAAATCTCTAAAACTTCCAGCTTGCTCTGTGTACAGGCAGAACATGGTTCCTGGCCAGAGAGAAGAAGGGAAAAACACAACAAAATTAAACTCAGGCAAAGAGATGCAGGTGTTTCCTGTAAGTAGCCTTCAGCATGTGGAAGTGAATGCCAAGAAAATATGAACAGGAAACCAACAGCATCTGTGACTGAATGTAATGGGATGTGAATCCTGCCCATACCACTTAATTTTCCACTAGGCTAAAAAAAAAAAAAAAAATTCATTGCAAGTCCATCTACACTAGGTCATGGATTGACAACTATGATCACTATAAGCAGGGACCTATAAACAAATCTGGCTTGTCTCTTGTTTTGTAAGTGAAATTTTATTGCCCATTCATTTATGCTTTTACCTTACTAGGCCATGTTGAGTAGTTGGGATAGGGAACATTTGGTCTCCATGTCAAAATATTTACTACCTGACATTAATAGAAAATGTATGTCAACTTCTATGTTAGGTACTTGGGATACTGAGATGAATAAGATCATTTCCGTGTCCTTAAAGAGATTATAATCTATTGAAAAACACACATATGTAAACCAATAAATGCACAAAAATGTTACAAATGCTATAGCAACCATTCAAATGAGGGAATAGTGATTTCTAACTAGTTGGGGACAAACATCAAGAAAATATTTATAGAAAAGGTAATAGGTACTTTAACAGAATCCTGAAAGATAAGTAGATATTTTCTGGACAAACATACAAGAAGAAAGACATTCAATTCAAGGGAGTAGAAGTAGCAAAAATGTTGCATAGATCAACAATGACATGAATGTAGCATCGTAATTGGAAGTGGAAGTGAAAAGAGGAAAGACTTGAAAAAGACTGGAAAATAAGGAACTGAGTCTGCACGCCTGGCACACACCTGTAATCCCAGCAGCTAGGAAGGCTGAGGCAGGAGGATCACGAGTTCAAAGCCAGTCTCAGCAAAAGTGAGGTGCTAAGCAACTCAGTGAGGCGCTGTCTCTAAGTATAATACAAAATAATTAATTATATTTTATTAGATCAAATGCCCTTGAGTTCAAGCCCCAGTATCCGACCCCATAAAATAAAGGAACTGAATTTTATCTTTTCTTTAGAAATAATGGTACTGGGCAAGTGGTGCATGCTAACATGGGCTGGGGATGTCCCTCCGTGGTAAAGCACCCCTCGGTTCAATCCCTAGTACCAAAAAAAAAAAAAAAAAAAAAAGATACAAACAAATATAACTGCAAATTCATGGCTGTGGTGATTAATCTTCAAATTAGTTTGTGTGTGGGAAGGTTTTTTGTTGTTGTTGTTGTTGATGTTGTTACTGGGGATTGAATCCAGGGGTGCTTCACCACTGAGCTCCAGCCCTTTTTTATCTTTTATTTTGAGACAGTTTTGCTAAATTGCTGAGGCTGACCTTGAACTCCTAATCCTCCTGCCTCAGTCTCCCAGGTAGCTAGGATTACAGGTGTGTGCCACTGTATTCCACTATTCTTCAAGTTATGGGGACATGGATGGTGTAGAATGAGCAGAGAGCATGAGAATTCTGTAGGACTCCTGGTTGAGTCAGAAGCTGTGGCAATCTGACAAGATATCACTTTAATGATAGTTTGAGCATCAGTTTGAACCATGATATATGTTTATTTCAGCTCCTCGAGGAGATAGACATGTTTATAAATGGCAAATGCCTCACAAATTCAGAGCTGACATAATTGCCTGATGGTATTTTTAAATTCTACTCTTTTAAAAAATTATTTCACAAAATGTCATTTCTTTTCTCATTGTAAATACAATGCCTCTGACTTACAGAAAATTTGGAAAACACAAAAGAAGTATAAAGAAAAAATAAATAAAATCAACTATAATCCCATATGCTCACTACAGATGTTTTCCTGTATACCCTTACAGTCTTCCAGGTAGATATAAAAACTTTTTTTTTTAAGTTATTGATGGACCTTTATTTATTTATTTGTTTATATGTGGTGCTGAGAATCAAACCTAGTACCTAACACATGCTAGGCAAGTGCAGTTCCAATTTTATAATAAACTTTTAATATACAAAATTTTTTGTATATCAATCAATACATTAAATTTTATATCATAATTTTCATTATCATTGTATCCCAGATTTTGTGTGTATTTATGGTGCTGGGGATTAAACCCAGGGCCTCATACATGCTAGGCACATACTCTACCCCAGAGCTACATTCCCCAGCCCTTTTTTTATATTTAATTTTGAGACAGGGTCTCACTAAGTTGCTTAGGGCTTCTCTAAATTGCTGAGGCTGACCTCGAACTTGGGATCCTCCTGTCTCAACCTCCTGAGTTGCTGTAGGCATATACCACAGAGTTTAATCTCAATCTAGCTTCTTTATTTTTTTATTTTTTAAAAATTTTTCAAGTATTTATTTTTTTGGTGTAGATGGACACAACACAATGCATTTTTTATTTTTATGTGGTGCTGAGGATCAAACCCAGGTCCCACCTGTGCTAGGCAAGCGCTCACAGCTTTGCCACAATCCCAGCCCCAATCTAGCTTCTTTAGTCTTCTGCTTAGGCCTGTGGGAAAATCACACAAGATTCTACTTTTGTCATTTGTGACTTGCTTTATTGAGATTATGGCACCTGTCCTGCAGCTCTCCTTTCAACATCAACCCCTGCCATCATACGGGTAATTTCAACTTCCATGTAAACAATATATTCAGCATGGTGGCCTCCCATTCCTTGACTGCTAGGTCTCTTGTAATCTATATCTCTTTCTACACTCCAGATTTCAACTCTTATAGCTTCTCTCTCAAACTTCCATCACCTATTAACTTCCAACTCTGAAACTGGAAATATTCTTTTTTCTCTGACTATAACCTCCCAGCCTCCTGCTTGCCTTATTCCCACTAATCTTAAACCTCACAAGAGACCCAACCCAGTCACTTAAATTCTTTCTCCAAATCTGTCTTTCTTTTCTGCCACAGCTAGCCTGGCTTCCCAGTCTTTCTGTCACACTTACCCTGTAAATCTCCCCAACCTTGGGTAATTTCAATTATGTGCCTTCTCTATTCCTATAGTTTCTGAGAATCCCTGACATTTAAAAAAAAAAAATGCCCACAACCAAATAAGCCAGTGAAACTAATGGTTGGTATCTTCAACATTCAGCTGGCTCTTCACTGCTACTTTGAAGTCCCTTTTCATTTCACAGGACCCCTTCTTCTCGCTTTTCATACTTCATTATCTTAAAGTTCACTATATAGATCTACCCCTCCCCTTCTTCCCCTGCTATTCTTTCCCTACCTGTTAATGAACTTCTTTTTCTCCTTTTTAAAAAATATTTATTTTTTAATTTTAGGTGGACACAATATCTTTATTTTATTTTTATGTGGTGCTGAGAAACGAACCCAGTGCCTCATGCATGCTAGGCAAGCGTTCTCCCACTTGAGCCACATCCCCAGCCCCTCTTTTTCTCCTTTTCCTCCTCCTCCTCCTCCTTTTGGTACTATGGATTGAACCCAGGGGCACTTTACCGCGGAGCTACATCCCCAGTCCTTTATATATATATTTTTTAAATATTTACTTTATTAGTTGTAGTTGGACACAATATCTTTATTTTACTTATTTATTTTTATGTGGTGCTGAGGATCGAACCCAGGGCCTTGCACGTGCTAGGTGAGCACTCTACTGCGGAGCCACAGTCCCAGCCCCTATCCTTTATACTTATTTTACTTTATTTTTCAACTTTGCTGAGGCTGGCCTCAAATTTGGATTCTCCTGCTTCAGCCTCCTGACTTGCTGGAATTACAGGCCTGCGTCACCACGCCTGGCTGTTAATGACCTTCTAATTCATAAAGAAATAGAGTTCATGAAGGAGGAGCCATCTTAATTTCTTGCATTAGGTCTTGAAGTATTTTTTCTAGACATTGACTCCTCCCAAATTCTCTCATTCTTTTCCTTTATAATAGTTTGTACTCCCACCCCCCACTTACCTCTTCATTTTACCTTCTTTACATGCTACTGCCTTCTAGGGTTTCATCCTTAACCATACCCTCTATTCACATTTCCTGTAGAATCTCTATGCCTTTGGATACCACCTATGGATTTCCTTTGGATTAAAACCTCAAATTTGTGATTCTAGCTCTAGTTTCTTTCCTGAGCTCCAAATTCGTATATCCACTTGCCATTTCACCATCTATTTCCATCTAGATGTGCCACACACTTCAAATTCAACATGTTCAGCATTATCTTTAGCAGATTCCCTGTAACTCCTTCTTTTTAAAATTTTTTTTTTTATTTTTTAGTTGTAGTTGGATACAATATCTTTATTTTATTTACTTATCTTTATGTGGTGCTGAGGATTGAACCCAGAGCCTCGCACATGCTAGGTGAGTGCTCTACCACTGAGCCACAACCCCAGCACCCCCTGTAACATCTTTTCTTTTCCTGTGTTCCCAGCCTGGAAATCTGCAGCCCACATGATTCTTGCCTTTTCCTCAGCTCTTGAACACTTCTCTTCTCCTTCCTCTTCTTTTCTATCCTCTATGTTCCTGCTTTCTTTTTTTGTTAATTAAAAAAATTTTTAGTTGCAGATGGAAACAATACCTTTATTTATTTTTATGTGGTGCTGAGGATGGAGCCCAGTGCCTCACACATGCTAGGCAAGCACTCTACCATTGAGCTACAACTCCATCCCCTGTGTTCCTGCTTTCATTTAGGCCTCATCTTCTCTCACATACTCTGGTCTTCCTGTTGCCAGCATGGTATCCATACTGGTCACGGCAGATAGATTGCTCATCCAAAACATTTGTATCTAGGGGTTGGGAGTCTAGCTCAGCCCTTGCCTAGCATGTGAGAGGAACTGGGTTCAATTCCAAGGACCAAAACTTATACCAAACAAAAAAAAAATGACAATGTTGTATATTCTTGTCACCGTACATTGTGTGTGAACTCATTAAGGATGTTATAAGGGGCTGGAAGTCTAGCTCAGTGGTAGAGCACTTGCCTACCATGCATGAGGCCCTGGGTTCCATTTCCAGTAACAACCCCCCACCAAAAAAAAAAAAAAAAAAGTGATGTTGTGAAATGATCATTATTTGTATGTAAGTTTCTGTGCAACAGAGCAAAGGCAAAATTAGTTTTATCTGGGTATGGGCACAAAGGTCTCAAAGAGAAAGTGATATTTGTACTGGGACTTGAATGATCAATCAAAGTTTCCCCAGGCAGAGGAGAGGGGAATGAGGGGAAGGATATTTCACCACAAGGGAATAATGGGGAAGAGGTGAGAAGTTCATTTCACATCAGTTTCACAAACATCCAACCTAGGTTTTTATGTCCCAGGTAGTGCTCTTTCCTTGGGAATATAGAAGTAAAGAAGTCACTGATCTCAAGGAGGTAAAAGTCTAAAAAAAATGACTTTTTAATTTAACCATTATTTAATGAGGAAGGTTGCTTGGGAGATTTAACCCACTAATCTATATTAGCTCCTCTAAACCAATCCAAATAAATATATTATATAGGTAAAGACTGTGTCCTGGTGGTGCATGCCTGTAATATCAGTGACTCAGGAGGCCGAGGTAGGAGGATCAAAAGTACGAGTCCAGCCTCAGCAACTTAGTGAGACTCTGTCTCAAAATGAAAAATAATAAGAGCTGTGGATATGGCTCAATGGTAAAGCATCTCTGGGCTCAATTCCCAGCAACAAAACAAAACAAAACTGTGCCTTCAGAAAACTAGCTTCCCTAGTCTCACCTTGCCCTTTATTTGGGATGTCTGCTGCTGCTAAGCAGACTGTCTGCTTCTTCCACTGTTACATACTGCCTGCATGAGCCACTATGCTAAGCTTGAGGATGCACATGGAGTCCTCAAAAAATCCAAGTCAAGGGGCGGGGATTCAGACCCTGAACAAGTAGATACAAGAAGGAGTCCCAGATTCTTTTCAGAAGAAGTGAAGATGGCCAAGTGAGGAGCGCCTCCGTCATCTGACCATTTGGCTTCTGGGCTGGGGGCAGGCAGGTACCCAGAAAGCCAATTGCATCTGATGGACCATGCAAGAATCCTTGTCACACAGAATGACCACTTTCCTGATATTTAAGTGCTTTTATATTCATCTCAAAAAGAAATTCTGAATTCAGGATTTGGCAGGTACTTCCATATTGTCTTCTAGAGCGGGTAGTCCTGCTTCTTTAATCCAGCTACTTTCCCTACTGAAATATGGATACCTTTCTACACAATACCTCCACAGTTGGGAAAGAGGTAAGAAGATCAGTTCACATCAGTTTCACAAACATGGTATGGAAAAGACTGCTTTTCTTTTGTTTCACCTTTCAGATGCAACACAGAAAGATGCCCTGAGGGTTCAGTTATCCTGCTGACTTCTCCAAGAAGGAAAAAAAGCAACTGATGGGTCTTATGCAATTTGCTTAATTATAAAAAAATTATTTTGCATGTTGAAGGCTGATGTTTAATTTGAAACGGGTGCTTAGATCGTGGTATTTGTAAATTCTTAGCCTTTTGTTCCAAACAAGAATAATAAATGGCAAGTATGAATGACTTCAGGGTTTTTAAAAAAAATGTCTTCCAGTTTTGGCCACTATTGTGGTAAGCACATTTGAGACTGCAGCAGTAAATTCCAAATATTTGTTGTAATTTGAAAAGAAAGAGATGTTAAAAAGTTACATATATCTCTAAATCCTGGTTCATCTTGTGACATAGATTTACTGGATAGAAATGAAGGTCTGGTTTTGCAGATAACCCTTTGATGTGATAAAGAAGCATAAAGACAAGATATCAAGATTGATTTCATTACTGATAAACCTAAAGAGATTCTGTACAAATACATATTTTTACATCTGTAAATCCACATTTTTGGATGAAAGGAGGGATTTTTCTCCTAGAGACAGAAGTTGTTGTTGACTTTTTCAAGTCTTGGAACGTTTGCTGTTTTTAAATTTTGTCATTCTTCTACAGACTGACCAGATAGCGTAGCGGCTAATCCTGTGAGTACATGCTTACATTTAGTTGAAAGAACGGTAAAAGCAAACAACCCAGTTTGAGTCCACAATGGAACCCTATTCACCTTCCTAAGATGAGAAGCTGCTGTATTAGAGCTTCATTCATCCTGTTTTGTGGAGTCCTACAGCACAGTAGAGTTAGTTTTCCATGCAGCCAAAACTGGAAGAAAAGTAGCATGAGTAGTCTTTTAGTTAAGAAGGTGTGATGGACCCTATAGTATGACCTGCCTTCAACTTTGGACATAGAAGAAAAAGAATGAGAAATTTCCATATAACTCCTTTTTCCTAAGAAAAAGAAACAAAAATGTCTTATGTAGAACCATTTGAATTTTTTTTTTTTTTTTTTTTGGAATTTTACATTACATAGTTCCGTTTTTTATAAAGTCACAAGTAACTCTTTTCCTTCAACCCAGATGGGTACTTGGATTTATTTTTCTAGGTGGTAGGTGTAATGTTAAACTGAAAGGCTGGGACTCAGGTAAATTTCCCCAGTTGGAATTGGACTTTCTCATTACCAAGTGGGTCTGTCTCAGAACCAATGTTTCCAATCCTTTGGCTGTTTCATTGTAGACTTAGAAGAAATTCAGGATCTGAAAAAGAAAAAAACCTCAAATAAGAAAAATAGTTCCAATAATAAATGTGGGTTTTGTGTTTCATTCATAGATTGAGAATTTATTCAGGGTTTGAAAAAAATTCAAGAAATACGGCTCTTCCTTTTTTTCCTTTTAACAGTTATATGATAAAGACTATAGTGGAAAACTGTTTTTGTTTCCATACAAGGACCATTGTATGATGTCAAGCCTTTCATAAGAAGCATGAACACTTTATTAATGATTTTTAATTGAGAAAAATTTTAAACTTACTAATGAAATTAAGAACAGATAGTATTACTAGATCATCTCTGTTTTCTGGAATGGTTGCTGAGGACCATGGGTGCGATGATGCTGGGAACATAGGGTAGACTTACCCAAAATTGAGAGTGATAGAAATTGCCAAAAATGGGAAATGTTGAGCATTGTTATGATTAGATTGGTGAACCAATTTGATTTAAAATAAAAAAGCTTTTTCACAAAATAAAAAAATAAAGAGGTTGTTCAGGGTAGAGGTGGGGCACAAGGGAGTGGTCAGTTCCACCTGAAGAAGGACATTTGTGAATCATCCTGAAGGAGGATGTATAGTCCAGGGTAGCTGGAATGTGGTTCTCCAAGGGGACGTTAGAAGGAGGATGCAAAAAAACAGTTCATTTTTCTTTGCTCTCCTTAGAACGTTGGTAGAGCCTAGAACTCCTCAAATATTTTTTCTCTCTTTCCCAGATCCTTTTTGCCTCATTTTCCTAAACATGATATCTCATTCCCTCTCTCTAGAAAGAGGATTGGGTGGGAAAGAACCAGAACATGCTGTTTGTAGACAAAATAGGCTATGTCTTGTTTTTCTTTTTTTCAAACTTAACTATGATCTGTTTTCTCTTCACCTAGTCACCCAACAAAGGATAATTGTATTTTTATAGGTTTCTATGTTTTCCCTTAAGAAGGCAACATGCTGGGAATGTTGTTTTATTTCTGGCCAACAAATGCCAATTAAACAAGACAACAATAACAGTAATAACAAAAAGCAGTTGGTGGGAAGTTTAGGAAGAGAAAGCAACAAACCACCAACAACAGAATGTATTATGAAATAATTTGCACCTACATTCCCAGCTGTAGAAAAGTTGGAAATCATTTTTACTAGAAACTGAAAAACAAAACCTAAAAACGACAACCACGCATGGAGGCGTACTCCTATAATCCCAGCAACTCAGGAGGCAGAGGCAGGAGGATTGCAAGTTTGAGGCCAGCCTCAGCAATTTAGCAAGAACCTGTTTCAAAAAAAACAAAAAGGGCTAAATATGTAGTTCAGTGATTGAGTACCCCTGGGTTCAATTGCCAGTACTAGAAAACAAACAAACAACCCACCCACCCCCCAAAAAAAACCCCCAGGAAAACCACATTTCTGAAAACTTCATGTGAGTAACACAAGCCATTTTTTATTCTTCCTTAAAAAAAATCAACAAAAACCCTCAACAAGTCAGGAATGGTGATACATGCATAAAATCCCAGTGGCTCAGGAGGCTGAGGCAGGAGGATCACAATTTGAGGTTAGCCTCAGCAATTTAGTGAGACCCTATCTCAAAATAAAAAATAAAAAGGACTGGGGATTAGCTCAGTGCTAAAGTACCCCTGGGTTCAATCCCTAGTACAAACTCCCTGCAAAACATCAACAGCAATAACAAAAAGCCAACCTAACAAACGTGGTTACATAAACAATTATCCAGTTACACAAGTTAGAAACCTTGGTATTATCTCTGACTCTCATTTACGCCCTCCCTCATTTAATTCCATTGCTTCGTGAGTTTTCAAAAAAAATTTTTTAATACTGGAAATTGAACCCAGGGGTGTTTTACACCCCTAGTTATTTTATTTTTTATTTTTGAGATAAGATTTTGCTAAGATGCTGAGGGTCTCACTGAGATCCTAAGGCTGGCCTTAAACTTGCAATCCTCTTGCCTCAGCCTCAAGAGTCACTGGTATTATAGGCATGTGCCAAAGTGCCTGGATAGTTTAAAAATCTTATTTCTAAAATGTTTTTTAATAAATATATAGTATAGTTATCTTTCCTGTTCTTGATCCCTGTTCTCATTGTTTGAGCTTAGACCCTTTTTATTGCTTGCTTGGCTTTTAAAAAGTCTCTTTGTCTTCTTGTCTACAATCTTGCCCCTCTGTCCCCAGTTTTCTGCCAGGATAATCTTTGGCTGGGGTTATAGCTCAGGGATAGAGTATGTGCCTAGTATACACCAGCCTTGGACTCGATTCCTAAAAGAAAAAAAATCATGCCTTTAACATTTATTGATATTCTAATAATGGCAGGATGAAGTAGCCTCAATTCCTGTCCTTGGTGAGTTTATGAAGTTAATAGTTAACACTATCTCCACCTTTTGGCTCTGAGTCTAATCTTTTTCCGCTGTACTTCAGCTGCCACTTCATTCCATGCAAGGCCAGTCACTGAGGAATGTAGGAATGAGAGCTGATGTGTTTCTACCACGTTTAATTTTAGCAGATGATCTAAAGCATGGAGTTTGACACTGTGTAAAATGTAGACAAAGTGCTGTGGAATTGGACATGATCTTAGGAGTCAAGAACTGCCCTTGCTCCTAACTCTTCCTGATGACTGGTGTTGTGACATTTGAAGCAGAGTCTGCTGATGCCTGGTGACCCTGATGAAAGTCAAAACTGACTTAGAAGTTGATGATGCTGTCTATATCATGTCTAAGACATCTATTTACACACCTAGACAATGCAAATACAGCTTGCAGCTGGGGTGAAATAAATCTGGGAGTAAAAGACCTAGATTCTAGTTCTGATTTTGCTTTTCACTAGTCGTGTGAATTTGGACAAGATATTCAATAACTTTTTGTTGTTGTTGTTTTTATTACTGGGGATTGAACCCAAGGGTGCTTTTACCATTGAGTTAAATCCCCAATCTTTTTAAAATGTTTTAATCTATAGACTTTGAGGCAGGGTCTTGGTAAATTGATGAAGTTGGCCTCAAATTTGCAATCCTCCTGTCTCAGACTTCTGAGTCTCTGGAATTACAGGTGCATGCCACTGTGCCTAGCATAACTTTGTATACCAGTAACCTCATCTGTAAAATGGATATAATAATATAAACCTTGAAGGATGGTGGTGGGAATTAAAGGAGAAAAATTTAGATGATAGTACTTAGCAAAGTCCTGTAACCTAGGTAAGTTTCAATGGAGACATAATTTAAATCAAACAATAATTATTAAGCAACTTCTATGTGCTAGGTACTGGGCTGGTTTCTAGAAATGCAAAGACAGTTAAGACCTGATTCCTTCTCTTAAAAGGCTAAGGGAGGGGCTGGGGTTGTAGTTCAGTGGTAGAGTTCTTGCCTAGCATGTGTGAAGCACTGGGTTTAATTCTCAGCACCACGTTAAAAAAATAAATAAATAAAATAAAGGTATTATGTCCATCTACAGCTAAAAATATTTTTACAAAGAGGCTAAGGGAGGAGTAGTAATAGTAATTAACACTATGTAAGTCTTTTAACTTAACCTGAATCGTGATGTTTCAAGATCATCACACTTTGGTTACTCCAAAAGACATCTGTAACAGGAGGGTTTCTGTTGATTAGTTTCTGGAACATCAATTTTTTTTCAGTTCAAAACTTTACATATTTAGTACTGAACCAACTGAATCTACCACTATAGCACTTTCATAGCTAAAGAAAGACCAGATGCATAGTTAAATATGCTAACTGTCCAGACAGTGGTGACATTTTCAGCTTGACATGGTAAGATGATCATGATCTTGATACAGTAAAAATATGTGTGCCATCTCATGTGCAATTCCTTATAGATCCAGGTTGATTTCCTCCCATGTATCCTCTTGGAGTTGTACCTGATTTTATTACCAGTTTTTATCCTAATCCATTGATAAATGGAATGATTTTTGTTTTTTTATGACCAGGAATTGCTTGATCCTCAAAGCCTTGTGAGAAGACATAGCAAAGAACACAGTCAAGTGCGGGCACCATTATGGTGGAGAAAAGGCAAAGACCTGGAACATCAATTTTCATGAGAAGTGTGTAATGTGTTTTGGGTAGACCATTGCAGCAGAATAAAAATTCAGACATGTTTACATGAACTCAGATACATGTCACTGAATACTATCAGATAGTTAGGCAAGTGCATTAGTTTCTTTGAATCTCAGGTCCCTTACTTATTAAATGTTGAGATTTCCAGGCACAGTGGTGCACAACTATAATCCCAGCAACTCAGGAGTGAGGAGGACTGCACGTTCCAATCCAACCTCGTAATTTAGTGAAACCCTGTTTCAAAATAAAAAAAAAAAATTAAAGAAAAGGCTGTGGATGTAGCTGAGTGGTAAAGCACCTATGGGTTCAATCCCCAGTATCAAAAAAAAAAAAAAAAAAAAAAAAGAGACTGACTCAAAGGAGTACAGCAAAGATTAAATGTGATAAGCTATGTAATATTTTTGGCACAGTTCCTGATACACAGTGAACAATAAGTGGTGGAATTGAGGAAAGTACATCTAAAAGGAAAGAAACTGGCTTTATATTATATTAAGTTGCATGTATGTTTTGTGTCTTTGGTTATCTAGTGCTTGTTCTCTACCAGGCATTGTCTAAACTTTTTATCCATGTAAGTTCATTTAATCTTCCAAACAGTCAGTTTGAAGGCAGTTACTATTGTTATTTGTATTTTAAAGATGTGAATCTGAGGGGAAACTAAGATACAGAGAAGTTAGAAAACTTGCCCAAGTTCACTTAGCTACTAAGTGTTGGATACTAAATGTTTGTTGTACAAACTCGGGTACAGTCAGTCATGCATCCTTTAACAACAAGAATACTGTCTGAGCATTTGTCATTGTTGTAGGCCATTTTGTCATTGTTCAAACATCATAGCGTACACTTACACAAACCTAGATGGTATAGCTTACTGTGCACCTAGGTTATACAGTATAGTCTATTTTAAAAATGTACATGTAGACATACCTATGATAGGGAACAGACAGATGTGAACAGTGGAAACATGAGATTCTATAAACTGGGCCCACTGTGCTGATCCCTAGGTTTTCACCTCTGAAAAACAATTTACCAGGCTGGGGTTGTGACTCAGTGGTAGAGCGCTTGCCTAAAATATATGAGTTAGGCAAGTGGGTTAGTGTCTTTGAATCTCAGGTCCCTTACTTATTAAATGTCGAGATTTCCAGTTCAATTCTCAGCACCACATAAAAAAATAGTGTGTCCATCTACAGCTTAAAAAAAAAAAAGCAATTTACCTGCCGGCCTGCCTAAGTCCACAGGATATGTTACATTCCTTAGCAAACTACCTGTTATCTGTTGAAGAAATGCAGGACCCAAAAGAAGAACACAAGTTATCTTGAAACAAAGCTGGGGGCGGTGGTGGGATGACTTTTATGAACCTTACACAGACCAGATCTTGGAACTAAGGGAGATAAGGCTAATTCCCCCTAACCATAAAATCTGTAAGAACAGGTTCCAGTTAGAACTGGTCAGCATGGGCCAGCGACCTAGAGTTGTTATGGCAGTGGGGACTTGAAAGTCTGATGTCACCCTGCTTTCAGTCAAAAGCAAGAGGTGGAGCCAGGTGCATGCAAGCCTGTAATCCTAGTGGCTCAGGAGGCTGAAGCAGAAGGATTTCAAATTCAAGGCAAGTCTCAGAAACTTAGTGAGATCCTTAGCAACTTAGTGAGACTCTGTTTCAAAATAAAAAAAAATAAAAAATGCTGGGGATATAACTCAGTAGTAGAGCACCTCTGGGTTCAATCCCTAGTACCAAAAAGAAAAATTTAAAAATGAAGACACAGGTGGCTGGGGTGGTAGCTCAGTGGTAGAGCACATTGATCCTCAGTACCACATAAAAATAAAGGTTAAATTCTTTTAAAAAGAAGGAGACACAAACACAATTAGCCTAGGCTCACACAGGGACAGGATTATCAATATTATTGCTTTCCACCTCCATGTCTTGTCTCACTGGAAAGTCCTTAGGAATGATAGAACACATGAAGCTGTCATCTCCTTTGATAGCATTGTCTTCTGAAATATCTCCTGAAGGAGCAGCCTGAGGCTGTTTTATAGTTAATTTTGTTTTTTTAATAGTAGGAGTGGGGGGGGTTGGGGAGCTTGGGTTGTGGCTCAGTGGTACAGCGCTCGCCTAGCATGTGTGGGGCACTGGGTTCTATCCTCAGCACCACATAAAAATAAAATAGATTACTATGTTCAACTAAAACTAAAAAATAAATGCTTAAAAAAATAGTAGGAGTACACATTAGTTTTTCCTTTTTTGTGCTACCAGGGATTGAACCCAGGGAAACTTTACCACTGAGCTACCTACATCCCTGCCTCAGCAACTTAGTGAGACCCTGTCTCAAAAAATAAAAACAACTGGGGGATATAGCTCAGAGCTAAAGTGTCCCTAGGTTCAACCCCCAGTACAAAAAATAAATAATTAAAAATAAAAAGAAACAAAGACTGGACTCAAACTAGCTAGCAATCCTCTGATCCTCTTCCTCAGGCTCTGGAGTTCTTAGATCACAGGTGTGTGCCACTGCATCCTGCTTAGAGACCTACAGTCTTTACTTTCTAAACATTAAGAGATTATTCATTTCTGGTTTGGGGATGTGGCTCAAGTGGTAGCGCGCTCACCTAGAATGTGTGAGGTACTGGGTTTGATTCTCAGCACCACATAAAAATAAAATAAAGATATTGTGTCTACCTAAAAATAAATATTAAAAAAAGAAGATTATTCATTTCTCTACCATCTAACTCCAGACCCCACTGACATCTAAATCATTTTCTCTGCTCTCCCTCTTGTTACTATGGAAGAAACAGCTGCTCCTATAAAAGATCAACTTTTTCACTTGGGCTTGGGGCTTACCAAGAGTTCTACTATTGCTATTCTCCTCTTTCTCTAGGATGTCCCCAGTATTTCTCTTCTCTGGAAATCAGCAAATTAACACTTTCTAGTACTTTCACTCAAGACTGAAAAACAAGAAAACAAAGAAGCCCTCACTTACCCTCTCTTCCTCTTCTAGATAATGCTCCACTTCTTGGTTCCCTTTCTAGTTCTTTCTGCTGGTATTTGTGTGGCTGGCTTTTTCTTATCCTTGACATCTGTTTAAATGCCACTTCCTGTGACAGGCCTACCTTGACCCTCTAGTATAAAGTACCCACCCACTGACTTCCTTTTTCATCAGTTTATTAAATTCTCTGGCAAGGGTTTATCAGTAAAACCCTGTTCTTGTAACTCCAACTACTTGGGAGGCTATGGCTAAAGCATTTTGAGTTGAAGGCCAGCCTAAACAGTTTAGCAAGAACCTGCCTCAAACAGTGGACACATCCAATGTCAGGAATTGAATAATTTTCTTGTTTAGTGTTTACTTCCATCACAGAATGTACTTTTTTTTCCCCCCCAGAGATTGAACCCAGCAGTGCTTAACCACTGAGCCACATCCCCAGCTCTTTTTATTTTGAGATACAGTCTCCCTAAGTTACTTAGGGCCTAAGCTAAATTGCTGAGGCTGATCTTGAATTTTTGTTTTTTTAATATTTTTTTAGTTATACATTGACACAACACCTTTATTTTGTTTATTTATTTTTATGTGGTGCTGAGGATCGAACCCAGGGTCTCTCACGTGCAAGGCGAGCGCTCTACCACGGAGCCACCACCCCAGCCCCCTGATCTTGAATTTGTGATTCTCCTGTCTCAGCCTTCCAAACTGCTGGGATTACAGACCTGTACCACCACATCCAGCTACAGAATGTAATCTCTTAGAGAGCTCTCTCATTAAATGTTGCATTCACTGGACCTCCGACAGTGTCTGGATATAGTATGTGGTTTATAACCTTTTTTTTTTTTTTTTTAACATGCGGTGCTTAGAATCCAAACCAGTGCCTCACACATGCTAGGGAAGCGCTCTGCCACTGAGCCACAAATACTTATACTGCCCTTCTAGGCTGCAAGTGATCTGCTTTTACTTCTCCAGCCTAGCATCCTACCACTTTTCCCCTGGCTTACTGCTACAGTAACACTGAGCTTCTTGCTATTCCTAACATCTGGTCTTTACAATTAGAATTCCTTCAGCTTGAAAGTCTCTTCCCCCAAGTTCCTCCTTCATTTTCTTCAGGTCTTTGCTTTGGTCAAAAGTTACCTTCTCTTTCAGACCTTCTCTGTTTAAGAATCTAAAAAAGCAGGGGCTGGGGTTGTGGTTCAGCGGTACAGCGTTCGCCTAGCGCATGCGAGGCCCTGGGTGCATGCGAGGCCCTGGGTGCATGCGAGGCCCTGGGTGCATGCGAGGCCCTGGGTTAGATACTCAGCACCACATTAAATAAATAAATAAATAAATAAATAAAACAAAGGTACTGTGTACAACTAAAATAAATATTAAAAAAGAATTTAAAAAGGCAACACTAACTTTATTTCTTTCCTTGTTAAACTATTTTCCAGGGCACTTACCAATTTTCAATATATCATTTACTATGTATTTTCAATGTATCATTTACTATGTTTTGTCTAGTGCAAAACAACAAATGTTTATTAATTGAATGGGATTTGTGGAACAAATGCATAAGTGAATATCAGAAGTGAAGTATTTTGGTATCATCGCGGCTTATTATTATTTATTCCTTGTGTGAATAAATAATCATAACAGCAGTATTCATGCTTGCATTCTCGCTGGCTGGCACCGAGCCCTGCACACAATAGTCGCCCTGAGCAAGCGTGTTTGACGGTGATTGCTGGGGGCGTGGGTCCGCGAACCCACCCACAGCAGCCGCCGCTGGCTCCGCCCCGGCCCCGCCCCGGCCCGAGGCGGCCCCGCCCCCCGCATGCTGAAGGCCATATAGGCGAGTGACGTCAGGCCGTTTGTTGTCATTGGCGGCTCCCAAGATGGCGTCCATCGTGGAAGGGCCGCTGAGCAAATGGACTAACGTGATGAAGGGTTGGCAGTACCGTTGGTTTGTGCTGGACTACAATGCGGGGCTGTTGTCCTACTACACGGTGAGTTTTCGGAGGACAAAGCTCCGAGCGCCTCGGGGACCTTCCTTCTTGGGTGGAGGTGAGGGACCGGGACTTTGGGTAGCCGGGTTGAGGTTGCTAGGCTGGGGGTGCCGCCGTACGAGAGGGTTCCCTTGTGGGGGAGGGTTTTGCGTCCTGCATAGCCAATGAGGGTGAAGGAGATGTTGTTGCAGCCAATAAACAGGCACTAGCTGTCTGATTTATGGGTTGGGGGCAAGCCACTTTCTTTTTTTGGGGGGGGAGGTCTGGTTTTAAGCAGGTGGTCGTGTCCCACGCGGTTGTGAGCTGGTCGTAGTTATGGTTTAAAAGGTCCGGCTATGCGGTCCATGCCGCCTCTCCACGTTGTCGTGGACTTTACACAGTACTCTCAGGCCCTGTAGACGGCCGCACCCCTTAGCTTCCCTCCAGGGAACAGAGAGCTCTGCTTTTTTTGCAAGCGTAGCCCGAAGAGCCTGGCCATGTCCAGAGGTGACCCTCGGACAGAACCAAGGTGTCCAGAATTCCTCCTGTCTGTCCAAGTTGGGGGTGTTATTCAAGGGATACATCCCATTTTTTCAGCGGGAGACGAACGTAACCGACGCCTTAACTTTTGAGAAAAGAGGATTTCCTATGCGCGCGGGTCTCTTTAGGCGAGAGGTAGAAGGCATAGTGCAGTGTCCCCTTGAAAGTTATATTCTGGATGGGCTGAGTTGAGGGTTTCATTGTCGTTAACTCGGAGCAATGATGGTGGGCAAGTAGGTGAATTCTTATGAATTTTGTTTTCGATTACCCCTGCCACCCCATAGCCTTAGAGATGGAAGGTCAGTGGTATCTGAGAAAGAAATTACTTACAAAGTTATTCCTCTGCATGGTGTATAGTTAATAGCTAACTAGAGGGAAGAAATCACTTAAAAGGACGAAATGTCTTGAAGGCTTTAGAAAATAAGGGAAAATAAAATTATGGAAGAGTTAATGTTAATGAGAGAAATGGGAACAAATTTACGCATTCATTAAAAAAATATTGAGTTCCTGCTATGTGTGTTTCCATGCCAGCAAGAATCAATGATGATGAAGACATTCACTGTTTCTCTTCTCAGGAGCTTTCATTCTAGTGGGTCCCTTAATTCATTTTGCTCTTAATAACGCTACAGGATAGGTACCTACCTATTCATTATCCCCATTTAATATCCCCATTTTACAGTTTTGGAATCTGAGGCTCCAGGCTTTTATGTAATTGCTCAAGATAATATAGGCAAGCAGTAAGTGGTGGAATCAAGATGCAAAATTCTTGGCTTTCCAATTGTTTCCATTAAGCTTCACTTTCACTGCAGGAAGGAAATATGTGAAAGCTCTAAGTTAATAAGGCAAACCTGCGAGAGTTAAAGTATTAGTTTTCATCATCCAGCTATCAGTTTCCTTTCTCCACCCTTTTATGTGGGAGAGTACTAAACCTTAATGAGTCTTAGGCCCGTTTTTTAAGATTATTTTTCTGTAGGAATGGAAGAGAGGCGACTGAACCTCATATCCTGAAAAATCTGGAATTAGAAAATCCCATGAGCTAGATAAATGATGAGTAATATTTTGTTTCAATAAGTGTGAATCAGAAAAACACATGGAACCTATTAAATTTATTCAAGCTAGAGTAATTCCAGTGAGTGGCACTATGGAATTAAGTTACTTTACAAATCTGAATGTGGTATCTTATAGGAGAGGTCCCAAGCTCTGGTTCTTGGGAGGTACTAGCCCAGATATAATGTTTCTTTTTCCTGTTAGTGTATGTCATTTTTCTGCCTCCTTTTGGTTTTTGAATACTTGGACAAATACCTCTTTGTCTTACTGGCTAAATACAGGTTTATTTATTTTTTTTTCATATACTTCCTTTTCTTTGTCCTTAATACACTTATCCTCCCTTTTGAGACTGGATTCTATACAACATTATCCTTGCCAGAGGAAGGAGGTATCATATTTCTCACTAATGGCCATTTAGAAGTTTTGGCCCCCTA
Organism: Marmota flaviventris; assembly: GCF_047511675.1. Classification (NCBI taxonomy): domain Eukaryota; kingdom Metazoa; phylum Chordata; class Mammalia; order Rodentia; family Sciuridae; genus Marmota; species Marmota flaviventris. Next base: position 40,648,291 of record NC_092507.1, read on the forward strand.
GTTCTTTTTTTTTTTTTTTTTTTTTCTTCCCCCTCGTACTGGGGATGGAACCTAGGCGTGCTTTACCACCATCTTCACTGGGAGTACAGGAATGTACTGCCACACCCGGCTCCCCTAGTTCTTTTGTGTTAAAGTATTTGCTTGCAGAGTAATGTGACACTAAAATGATACACAACCCCTAATTAGAGGCATTCCAGTAAAGATAGGAAAAGGATAGGTATTCACTGGGAAAGCAGGAGACACTTTGAATGTTGATGATGAATTCTGTACATTTGGACATTTTTTCAGGATATTTGGATTCTGAAGGATTTGAACATACATATTAATGATTTGCATGTGGCTGATAGATTGCAGCTGTATTTTCTAGGACGAATATATGAATTTGTTATACAGTATTTTAAGCAGGGGAATAAATAGCAAGTCACTTTATTTCTTGTTTCCAAAATCACTTGGGCTCTAATCTGACTCTGTGGTTCTTCATCTATGGGTATCCCTGAAAACTCTGAACTAAAACTACATTGGCCTTATTTTAGAGTCAGCCTATCCTGAGAATGGATATTGAGATAATCTCAGGATTGGGTTAGGATCATTGAAATTGCTGTGAACTGAATAGATTCACCCAGGCCATTCTTTTTTTTTTTTTTAAATATTTATTTTTTAGTCTCAGGTGGACACAACATATTTATTTTTATATGGTGTTGAGGATCGAACCCAGTGCCCTGCGCATGCCAGGTGAGCACGCAACCGCTTGAGCCACATCCCCAGCCCCACCCAGGCCATTCTTCATCCTGGATGTTCACTACACTTCACTAAACTATAGGATGGAATATTTTCTTTTGTTTCATAATTTATTTTGTTTTTATAATATTGAAAAAATTTTTTTTTTCCAGTGCTAGAGATTGAACCTATGGCCTTGTGCATGCTAGGCAAACTTTCTATTACTGCACTACATTGCCAACCCAATACTTTGCTTTTGAAAAAGAGTTTCATATTTTTATTTTGCCCAATACAAAACTAGAGAAACTGATTACCTCCTTTAGGAAAGTAGATTTAGGCACTTGTTTTCCAGTTCTAGCCGTGTCTCTTAGTTATATTTAATAAAGTGTAGTTCATACAGCAAGCATTTATTTAGGACTGACTTTGAAATAGGCATTGTACTGTCTATGTTGGGACTGTAAGCATGAAGTAGAGATAATTCTTTTATGTAGGAACTGACAGTGTTGTTGGCATAACTACAGCCATCTTCCTTTTACCCACCCCCACTTTATGAATACTGTTCTTATTCTCAAGAGATAGAGACTTGCTGGTCTCTGTTCTCTCCTTGAGAGATAAAAAGTTGTTCTTCTCTGTTCTCAAGAAGCAGTAACTTGCCTTCCGCAAAATCAGGTGATGCTTGCTATGCCAGTAACAAGGGCTAAACCTGCCCCTAAAGGACGGCCATGATTCTGATAAAAGGTAATGCTCAAGGGGGATTTGCTGCTGCTCTCCCTCTTCTGCTGCTCTTTCCTGCTTGCTGCTGCTCTCCCTCTCTTGCTGTTTTTTCTGTGTGAGACAGCCTTGTCAGGTGTCTGACAATAAATCTGCTCTGTAATTGGTGTGCCTGTGGTTAGTCCTGCACCACTTGTCTTTCAAGTGTAGCAGAGTAGACCCTTAGACATAATTTCAAAACAATATGATACTTTCTATAATAGAAATATGAAGAATATTATGGGGACATGGCTTAGAAAAGGCTGGAGACATTTGAGTTGACTTAATGGAGGAAGATAGAAGAAGAGCATTTCTGGCAATGGGCAAAGATATGCATATACTGGGAAGCTTGAGAACATAAGGTGCATTAGAAGGGTTTTGAGAAATTCTTTTTTGTGTGTGGTACTAGGATTGAACCCAGGGCATGGTGCATGCTCTACTACTGAGCTATATTCCCAGATCTCCACTTTTTTTTTTTTTTTGGTGGGGGGAGTACTGGGGATTGAACCAGGGGCAATTTGCCACTGAGTTACATCCTCAGCCCCTTTTATTTATTTTTTCCTTTTATTTACTTATATGTGGTGCTAAGAATCAACCTCAGTGCCTCACAGATGCTAGGCAAGCACTCTACCATTGAGCCACAACCCCAACCCTTTTTATTTTTTATTTTGAGACAGGATCTCACTAAGTTGCTTAGGGACTTGCTAAGTTGCTGAGGCTGGTTTCAAATTTGTGATCCTCCTGCCTCAGTCTTCTGAGTTGCTGGAATTACAGGTGTGTGCCATTGCACTCAGCCCTTTATTTTTATGTTGCAAAAAATGTATGTTTAGAATGAGGTAGCCAGACTCTGTTTAGATGATTTCAATTTTGTTGGCAGTGGTCAAAGCATCATAATCAGGAGCCAGTTGAACATATACTTTTTTCACTCCTTTGGGCCTGAAGAGTGTTGACCTTGGCCACATTAGCATTACAGAGCTTCTTTGTAGCCTAGGGATAACACCTTGGCCACATCAGTATTACAGAGCTTCTTTCTTTTGTTTTGGTACTGGGAAATGAATCCAGGGGCACTTAACCACTGAGCCACATCCTCAATCCTTTTTTTGTATTTTATTTAGAAATAAGGCCTCCCTGAGTTGCTGAGGCAGGCATTGAACTCTCTATCCTCCTGCCTCAGCCTCCCAAGCCACTGGGATTATAGTAGGCATGCACTGTTACTCCTGGCATTACAGAACTACTTCTTTTTTTTTTTGATCAACTTATTTAATCTAGTGTTTGTTAGCCCTAACATCCACAATGAGCATAAGTGTGTTGTTATCTTCAGTCTTTTTCTTGGCTGACTCAGTGGTCAGGGGGAACTTGATGACAGCATAGTGATCAATCTTGTTTTCCCTGGGGCTGCTCTTCTGAGAATATTTGGATTGCCTCTGGAGTTTTAATATCTTGGGCTGCTGAAGTTAGGTGATGTACAGATCTTCTTGTAGCTGTGGATGCCTTTCAACACTGCTTTTTGGCCTTCAGAGATTTTCTTTGGCTTTGGCCTTGGGAGGGGCAGGAGCTTTATTCGCTTTCCATGCCATATTGGTGGAAAAGCTCCCAGCCCTTTATTAACATTTTTTTAAATTTATTTATTTTTTATAGTTGGACACTTTATTTATTTATTTTTATGTGGTGCTGAGAATCGAGGGCCTCGCATATGCGAGGCGAGCACTCTACCACTGAGCCACAACTCCAGCACTCCCCCTTTTAAAATATTTTTTAGTTGTTGATGTACCTTTATTATTTATTTATTTATTTATTTGTGGTGCTGAGGATCGAACCCAGTGCCTCACACATGCTAGCCAAGTGCTCTGCCACTAAGCCATAACCCTAGCCCCCTAGCTCCCTTTTTAAACATTTTATTTTGTTTTATTCCTAGGTTATCCATGTTGGCTTCCAACTTGCTATCCTCCCACCTCAATCTCCTGAATAACTGGGGGTTTGAGAAATTCTAAGCAGCTCTAGTAGAAAGTGAGATTGAATTCAGAAGGTATTTGGAGCTACAAGTTAGGCTTGGAGTTAAAGATCTGTTGGCTTATAGCACAAAATTGGTTATTTGAAAATTTATTATTAGATGAAATGCCCAGGGAGAGCTAAGGATATACATTTAGGAACATTGTGTGAATTGTGAACTGTTAGTGTAAATCATGATCACAAAGGAAGATGAGAAGGAAAGAAAATTGGAATAGGTGAGATATTGATATTCAAGGACCTGGAAGGTTAGAAAATTCATGTCTTTTGTTAATTTATCAAATGTGTATTGAGTACCTACTGTATGTCAGGCATTTTGCTAGAAAGTGGGAAATAAAATAGAAATCAACCATACTCAGGATACCTAGAGTGTACTGAGTGGGGGGTAAAGCAAGTAAACTATGATGGGAAGCACAGAATATTGGAGGGGCCATAGTTAGGCTGTGTGACTCCTAGAAGAGGCAGATTTGTTTTGACCTGAATGAAGTAGAGAGGTTAGGCAGGTGACTAGAGAGGGAAAGGTGCTTGAAACAAATGGAATAAATGTTTTTGGAGGAGACAAGAGTAAGGAACTTGTCAGTCCTGGAACTTAAGCTGTGCAATAGGCAATAGTGGGAGATAAACTGGAGAACTAAGCAGTGGGGCAGATAATAAAAGGCTTTTTTGGCAAACTCTGCTAAGAAATTTGAATTTTATCTTTAGGGCAGTGGAGAGTCATTTTGGTGTTGCAAGCAGTTTTTAATTACTAAAAAAAATTTTACTTTAGAAAATTTCAAGTATACATAAAAGTAAAGAGGATAGAAAAATGAATTTCTGTCATCCAGCTTATACAGTTATCAACATATGGCCAACCTTGTTTTATTAATAATCTTATTAGCTCCTTCCTCCTCCATTTCCTAAATACCACATTACTGCATTTCATTTGTGAATATTTCAGTATGTGAAACTCAAAGTTAAGGTTTTTGTCTTTTTTTGGAGATACTAGAGATTAAACTTAGGTCCTTGTGCATGCTGGGCAAGCACCATCTATTGCTGATCTACATCCCTAGCCCCAAAGTTAAGATTTCTTTTAAAAAATGTTATCAAGGGGCTGGGGTTGTGGCTCAGTGGCAGAGAGCTTGCTTCGCACATGTGGGGCACAGGGTTCAATCCTCAGCACCACATAAAAATCAATAAACAAAATAAAGATATTAAAAAATGTTATCAAAATACCTTTATTACAGTTAAATAGTAACAATAATGTATTAATACCAAATATCCAGTCTGTTCTGTTTTGTTGATTATCTCAAACTTGTCTCCCTTATCAGTGGTTTGGGTTAGGATTCCAAATGAGATCTGCATATAAAAGTCCTGAGTATCTTTTAATATTTAGATCTTCTGTCCCTCCTTTTTTCTTCGCCATTTATTTGTTTAAGAAACCAGGTCCTGGGACTGGAGATATAGCTTAGTTGGTAGAGTGCTTGCCTTACATGCACACCAGCACCAAAACCAAAAACCAAACAAACAAAAAACAGGTCCTTTGTTGAATTTTCCACATTCTGGATTTTGTTGGAGACATCCTTTTAGTATGTTTAAACATGTTCCTTTGTCCTCTTTATTTCCTATAAACTGCTACTTTGAGCTAGAAGCTTAATCAGATTAGTTCTTTTTTTCTTTTGAGCAAAAATACCTCATAGGTGGAACCTATCAAATCAAGAGGCATAAGATAACTGGTTTTCTTTCTGTGAGGTTAAAACTGATCAATAGATTTAGGTGAAAAATGTATTTTTATTTATTAATTTTTTGTACTGGGGATTGAACCCAGAGGTACATTCCTAGCCCTTTATATTTTTTAATTTGAGATAGGGTTTCATTAAGTTGCTTAGGGCCTTGCTAAATTGCTGAGGCTGACCTTGAATTTGCAGTCCTCCTTCCTTAGCCTCACTGGGATTATAGGCAAAATATGTATTTTTTAAAGCATGCTGTGGTTACTGAGGAGATTGTTTTTTGGCAGGGCTTAGTGATTGAAGTGAGTGAAAGGGGAAGAGGAGGATGATGACATCCAAGTTTTTGGTTTGAGCTGGATGAATAGGGAAGATAAGAACAGGTTCTGGGAGAAAGGTGGTTGCTTTTGGGTATATTGAAATTGAAATAAAGATGTATTAATAGTTTGGAGCTTAGTACAAAAATCTGGGCTGCATATAAATATTAGTTTTTTAGATATGAGTACTCGAGAGAGTGACTGTGAAGAATAGATCTTTGGTTATGACACTGAAAAACACCACTGGATTAGTTATCTATTGCTTGGTAACAAATTCCTCTTAAACTTATTAACTATAAACCACAACTATTTATTATCTCATAGTTTGTGTCATACTTGAATGGTTCAGGCTCAGGGTCTCATGATTGCAGTCAAAACATTAGTCAGGGGGTTGGGAATGTGGCTCAGTGGAAGAGTACTTGTTGGGAATGTGGCTCAGTGGAAGAGTACATGAGACTCTGGGTTTGATCCCCAGACTGCCTTTCCACCCCCCAAAAAGAGACATTAGTCAGGATTTAGTCATCTGAAAGGCTTGACCAGGGTTGGAAGATCTGCTTCCAAGGTGATTCACACAGTTGTCACAAAGCCTGTTTCTTGCTGACTGTTGGAAGGTGGCCTTATTCCTTACCAGGTAGCTTCTCTCCATTGGGTTACTTGATGTCATCATGACAGGCAGCTGGTTTCACCCAGGTAGAGTAATCCGAGTGAGAGCAAGGACGATGACTCCATACTTTTCATGACATGTTCTCAGACCATCACTTTTGCCTTATTCTATTCTTTAGAAACTAGTCATTAAGTTCAGCACATGTTCCTGTGGGAAGGAATTTTATACACTGGGCACATTGGGGGAGAAGGAGGATTTACCGCCCCCCCCCACTGCCGCAGTCTGGCTGGGCACAATTCAGGAGCCACTTGTCAAAAGAAACGAACTTTATTTTTACAACCACACACCGCACCACACAGCTCCTCAGGAAAAACCCTCAGAGCCCAACTGCCACCATGGGCTTCTCCCAAGCCTCTCCACCTCCCCCACTCCTCCTGCTCTTGAGGCCCATTGGCTGGGTTGTGTGGGTGGAGCCAAAAAAAAGTCCCCCAATGAGCAGCTGCGTGGTCTGAAAGGGCGGGGAAACAGCCCAATGAGCATCACCGCAGAGGAGCCAATCAGCTAGAAGTTGCTGGCCGCTGTGAGCCAATCATCAGCTGGCAGCTGGAAGTTTGCTGGGGCCCCTTTGGCTGTGGCTCTCAACACCCCACCACCCTTTTTTTTCAGTCCTGGGGATTGAATCCAGGGGTGCTACATCCTCAGGTCTTTTTAAAATTTTGAGACAGGGTCTAAGTTGTTGAGTGTATTGCTAAATTGCTGAGACTGGCCTCAAACTTGCAATCCTCATACCTCAGCCTTCTACATTGCTGGGGTTACAGGAGTGTACCCCTGTACCCAGTTGTCTTTTTGAAAGGAGAAATTATGGCATAATTTTAAACCACCAAAACCTTATGTAAGGGATTGTCATAAGAAAAGCCTGAATAGGGGAATGAAAAGGGACAACCAGAGATAAAAGAGAAAAGCCAGAAGAATGTGATTGTCATGGAAATCAAGGTGGGGATAGTAAGTTGGCCTGAATACTGGTGAGAGGATTGATTAGATAAGGGCTAATACATATCTACTAGATTGATCAACTTGAACATTGATGTCCTTAGTGAAAGCAGTTTGTATGGAAGGGTGGGTGTGGAAGACAGATTGGAGTGGTTTGAAGAATAAATAGGAGGAAGAAGTAGATCAATAGATGTGGATTATTCAGGATGATTCATTGCTGAAAGGGCAGAGAGCCATATGGAATTGAGGGGAAGGGCTTTAAAGTTAGGAATATGCTTAAACGTTGTAGGGATAAGTTATAGCAGGATCCATGTTAAAAATGAGGGAAGACGTCTGGGGTTGAGGCCCAGCAGTAGAGCGCTTCCCTAGCATGTGCGAGGCCCATCCTGGGTTCTATCCTCAGCACCACATAAAAATAAATAAAGAAAATAAAGGTATTGTGTCCAACTACAACTAAAAAATAAATATTAATTTTTTTTTTTTTAAAGTGAGGGAAGAGTCCGGACTTGAGAATAGAAAAGATTTAGAACATTGGCTTTGGGAACTGGAAAAAGGAATAACTAAAGACAAATTAAAGGCTAAATAGCATGAGGAACTATTTTGATTATAAAATGTTTTATTTAGTCATTATACATACATGTTTAACCCTTTTTCTTGATTTGTATTGTTTTTTTGTAACAGTTTTCAGAGAAACAGTGAATTAGTAAGTTACTCGTGCCACTCAAAATTATTCTTTGTAAAAGGAGTCATTAGAGAAATCACATTCTTTGCCATCACACACTGGAAGAGACTCATGATGACTTTGCATTTTAAAACCACTGCTAGTCAAAACACATTTAGGTGTTATTTGGCAGTTTTTAGCAAGTCTAGAAGATTTTTTGAAATCCCCATTTAATGTTTGGATTTTAGGTTTTTGAAATGTTTAAGTTTAAGTAATATATGAAAGAAGTAGTCTCAGATTCTTCTAGAAAGATGTCAGTGCCATTCTTATCAAATAATTAAAAGTAAATTTATTTTTTTTCTAAATAAACTACTCTGGAGTGTATCAATTTTTTTTTCTTTTTTCTTTTTTTTGAATCGGGGATTGAACCCAGGGTGGTTAACAACTGAGCCACATTTCTAGCCTTTTATAAACTTAAAAAATTTGAGACAAGGTCTCACTAAGTTACCTAGGACCTCATTAAGTTGCTGAACCCTGCTTTGAACTTGGCGATTTTCCGGTTCAGCCTCCAAGTCACTGGGATTACAGGCGTACACCACTACACCCCGCAAATGTTGTCTTTATTAAGCTTATATGGCATGTTTTAATATTGGTTGAGTATCCCTTGGTGGAAATGCTTGGGACCAGAAGTGTTTAGGATTTCAGATTTTTGGGGGATTTTGGAGTATTTGTATGAGTATCACAAGATATTTTGTATATAAAATAAAACTAATTTATGTTTTATATACACTTTACACACATAAGCTGAAGTTAACTTTGATACTTTTAGTGGGCTTGTGTTTTGATTGCAACCTGTCACATGAGGTCAGATGTGGAATTTTCTACTTGTGGAGTCCTGTTTGTGTTAAAAAGTTTCAGGTTTTGGGACATTTTGGATTTCAGATTTTTGGTTAAGGATGTTCAACCTGTGTACAAATCTGATAAAATAGCTTTAGAATTGTTAAAGAAAAATTATATTGCAGGACAAAGTGGCACACACCTATAATCCCAGAGACTTGAGAGGCTGAGGCAGGAGGACTTCAAGTTCAAGACTAGCCTCAACAATTTAGCGAGGCCCTAAGGACTTAGTGAGACCCTGTCTGAGAATAAAACATAAAAAAGGACTCGGGGTGTGGTTCAGTGGTTAAGCGACCCTGGGTTCAGTTCAGTCCTCAGTACTTGCCCCCTCCACCCTGCCCTACTCCCCCCAAATTATTTCTAAATTTAAATCCTCTGAAAAGAAATCTTCTGTGGTAATAAGTGGTATCAATGGGAAGAAATGTGTGAAAATTTCACTCTGTTTTTTCCTAATCCTGCTGCCCCCATACTGAGGATTAAAACCAGAGGTGCTTGCTTGCTTGCTTTATTTTTATTTATTTTGGTACTGGGGATTGAGTTCAGGGGTGCTCTATCATTGAGCTACATTCCCAGTCCATTTTATTTATGAATTTGAGATAGGGTCTCACTAAGAGGATGAGGGTCTTGCTAAGTTGCTGACACTGGCCTTGAACTTGAGATTCTCCTCCCTCAACCTCCTGAGTTGCTGTGTTTTACATAGACCATGGAAATATACATATTTACTATTAGTATATTCTGCAATATTTAGAAGGTTATATAAACTAGAGTAGGACTGTGCCATTCTGTCTGAGTATCTTTCATTTTCCTTGAATACAACAGTTAGTCTTGATTTTTCCCTTTCCTAAAACTTCTTAGCCTAGCTCATAATTCTCTTGGGTGTTTAATTAATTTATATTTGTTATAATTAACCAACCATATCTCTAGTACATTCTTTAACAGTACAACAGGTTTGTAACCTCCTTGGTGGCAGTTTGTACTGAACCTTATAATCTTCAAGCCCTACAATGTAACACATTATTTTAGTGAATAGAATGTCCAGGGTCCTCAAACTAGGCTTAGAGTTAAGATGTAGAAGACCACTTGGAATTCTAGTTTATATAGCCTTCTAAATATTACAGAATATACTAATAGTAAATATGTATATTTCTGTGGTCTATGTAAAACCTGATTGAGATTATATAAATAGCAGTGACTTCTGATTAATTATCCAGAACCTGTAGAACTGTGTGGGATCTTTTGGTTAAAATCAGACAGTCAGTTCTTCTTGCTGTTTTGAGCAGTTTTGTTGATGGTAATAATTTTCTGAAAGATAAAAAGTAAAATTGCTAATCTTTTTTTTTTTTAATTTATTTTTTAGTTGTAGTTGGACACAATGCCTTTTATTTATTTATTTTTATGTGGTGCTGAGGATCGAACCCAGGGCCTCACTGGTATGAGGCAAGCGCTCTACTGCTGAGCCACAACCTTAGCCCCAAATTGTTAATCTTAGAACTTGGCTGAATGCCTGTAATCCTAGTTACTGGTGGGGAGGGCTGAGGAAAGGAGGATCTTAAATACATGACCAGCCTTAAAATCCTGCTAAGATCCTGCCTTAAAATACAACTACACCTTAAAAAAAATAAAAAATAAAAAAATACAATATGATAAAATATACTACAATATAATAAAAGGTCTGGGGATGTAGCTCAGAGGCAGAATGTGCTGGGTTCATTCTCCAGTACCACCAAAATAGAATTGTTAATCTTAAATATGCCATTTCTATATGTGGCAATAGTTGTGGGATTAGATTTTCTAATAGTTAGGTAATAGGTAATCCCAACTAGAACTAGAACAATACAAAAGTGATTTAGATTAAGAATTAAATTCCCTTTACTGCTAATAAAGAAAACCAAATAAACATCCAGCCCAATCAGTTGTTTTCCTTCTTATTGATTTTGTTGTAAAGAATTACCTTCTTAGACTAATCTAGACTGCCTTTAAAAAAAAATGGAATTTTCGCCTGGTATGATGGTGCATGCCTGTAATCCCAGCAACTCGGGAAGCTAAGGCAGGAGGATCTCGAGTTCAAAGACAAGCCTCAGCAAAAGTGAGGTGCTAAGCAACTCAGTGAGACCCTGTCTAAATAAAATACAAAAAAATAGGGCTGGGAATGTGGTTCAGTGGTCAAGTGCCCTTGAGTTCAATCCCCTGCCTTCTTCCCTCCTTCCCTCCCTTTTTCCTTCTCTTTTCTTTCTTTCTCTTTTTTTATTTTGTGGTACTCAGTATTGAAACCAGGGATGCTGTATCACTGAGCTATATCCTCAGCCCTTTTTATTTTAAGACAAGTTTCACTAAGTTGCTCTGGCAGGCCTTGAACTAGTGATCTTCCTGCCTAAGACTCCCAAACAGCTGTTATTACAGGTGTGCAGCCACTGCACCCAGCACTTCAGAAGTCTTTTTTTTTTTTTTAAACTTCTTTATGTTATTGAAAATTCTGTCTTAGTTTCCAGTGATAATTTTGTTGCTAAACCTAGTGGGTACCTTTTTACTCTTAATCTTAGAGCTGTCTCTGTAGTATATGATGATGGGTTACTCTTTCTTTTAAAACTTTAAAACAGTAGTTTTACTCTTCCTGAGAAGATGATAACCTGTTCTTAATTAAAGGGAAAAACATTCAAAAAATAGTGAAAGGTATATCTAATAGAAGGAAGAAGCTAAAAGTTCTGCCAGTTATGGTGGCACATGCCTGTAATTTCCGTGACACTGAAGGCTGAGGTAGGAGGATTGCAAGTTTGAGGCCCTCATGGATTACTTAGCAAGATCTTATCTTGAAATGAAAAATAAGAAAAGGGCTGGGAATGTAGCTCAGTGGTAGAACAACCTTGTATTCAATCCCCAGTTACTGAGGGGGATTAAAAAAAAGAAAGAAAAAGAAAAGTCTGACCTAAAATTTCACTGTCTTTGTTTTGGAGAGTAGTTTTTCATATGACTCTATGTTTAAATGCATATGTATGTATATTTTAAATAAATGGAATCATTTTATACATGACAATCTATAACCTTAAAAGCATCTTAAAATTTTTCTATATAATTTATTATACCATTTTATATTATATAGTCAAGTGGGCAAATGAACAAGGTATAACACTTTCTTTCAACCTTACTTAATTAGGTCCAGATCTCATTTATATGGTTTGTTCATTAGCCTTCCAGCATTGTGATAAAACACCTGAGATAATCAACTTAAAGGAGGAAAGAAATTTTTTTGGTTTATGGTTTAGAAGATTTCAGTCCGTGGGGGATCCTTTGCTTTTGAGACTGTGGTGAGACCGTAAGTCATGGCAGGGAGTGCATGGTAGAATGCACATTCTTTTCAAGGGCATGCCTGAATGACCAAACTTTCCTCCAGTATCCCCCAACTCCTAAAAGGTTCCTCCCAGTGGTGCAATAGGATGGTGACCAGACCTTTAGCATATGAACCTTTGTGTTCATTTAAGATCCAAATCAGCTGAGCATGGTGACTCACTCTTGTAATCCCAGCTATTTGGGAGGTTGAGGCAGGAGGATCATAAGTTTAAGGCCAGCCATAGCAACTTTGTGGGATCCTGTCTCAAAAGAAAAAAAAAAAAAAGATGGGGTTATAGCTTAGTGGTAGAGTGCCCCTGAGTTCAATCCCTGGTATTAAAAAAAAAAAAAAACAAAACAAACAAACAAAAAAAACTAAACCTTAACGTCTGGCTTTGTGAGATTAAGATTCCTATGTTCTCTGTGATGCTGAAAGAGATAGTAGTACTAATATGTCAAATAGTTCTCCCTTATCTGAGCAGGGTACTTTGCAAAATCCCAGTGGATTACTGCACATAAAACCAAACCCTACATATATAATTTTTTTAAACTATGCATAGTCTATGATAAATTTTAATTAGAAAATTAGGCATAATGACATAACAATAGCTATGGTATAAATAAGACAATAATTATAACAATGTACTGTAATGAAATTTATGTGAATGTGGTCTCTGTCTTGAAATATTGTATTGTATTCACCCTTCTTAGGATAGTGTGTGATGCTACAGTGCCTATTTAATGAGATGAAGTGAGGCGAATGACATAGGCTGAGTAGGTTAGGCTACTTTGTAAGGGTTACTGGAACATTAACACTGTGATGCAGTTGATTGGATAATTGGATAACCCTGACAGCTAACTACATGACTGAGGAGCAGGTAGTATATACAGCATGGTTAAACTGGACAACGGGATGATTCATGTTGCAGGTGAGCATGAAGGCATTAGATTTCATCTTGCTACTCAGAATGGAGTACAATTTAAAGCTTAGGAATTATTTCAGGAATTTTCCATTTCATATTTTCAGACTGTAGTTGATTACAAGTAACTGAAACCTCAAAGAGAAGCCATGGATAAAGCGGGACTGATATATTATCTACCATGGTTCTGCTTAGCTGGATATTACTCTCTTAATTAAAGCAGTAACAAAGACTCACCAACAGGCAAGGAGAAGATATGCAGATTATACTTTTTTTAAAAAAATATTATTTTCTAGTGGTTGATGGACCTTTATTTCTTTATTTATATGTAGCACTGAGAATCAAACCCAGTGCCTTACACATGCTAGGCAAGTGCTTTACCACTAATCTACAACCCCAGCCCCAGAATCTGCTTCTTGATAGGTAAATAGCAAGTTTTTAGAAGAGATGTGGGATTGGAAATATAGCTGTAGTCATTTTTGCTAAAGAATGTAATAAAACCTCCTATTATGTGTTAATCTCTTTTCTAGGTTCTTGCCTTCCCTCCTTCCCTCCCTTCTTTCTTGCAGTTCTGGGGATTGAACCTAGAGCCTTTTACATGCTAGGCAAATACCTACCACTGACTTACATCCCCAGCTCCACACCCCTGCCCTCCTTGCCCTTTGAGATCAGATCTCACTAAATTGCCCTGACTAAATTGACCTTGAATTTGCCATCCTCCTGGGATTAAAGGTGTGCACTACCATACCTGGCTTGTTTTATATATATTCTTTATTAGCAGATACTGTCATCTCATTAAGCCTCATAGCCCCTCTCATTTGTTTTTGCTACCACTGTAAGCATATAAACCACCACGATATCTCACCTTGTCTATTGTAAACATCTCATAATCAGCTGGGCATGATGGCACACACATGTAACATCTGATTTGGGAAGCTGGGACAGAAGGATTGCAAGTTTAATACCAGCCTCAGCAATTTAGCAAGGCCCTAAGCAACTTAGTGAGACCCTGTCTCAAAATAAAACAATGAAAAGGTCTGGGGATGTGGCTTAATGCTTAAGTGCCTCTGTTTAATTTCTGGTGCCAAGGAAAGAAAAAAGAAAGAAAACTTTGTTTTAGAATTATAGTCACCTGGAAGGGGAGAGTAAATGTCAATTTCTGATAGGAAACATCCTGCATTACTGATCCACCATGTTGTACTTGCATTTTAACTTTCAGCTTCTGCCTTCATTATTTTCCTAGAAGTTCATACATTTTGAAGTAAAATTGGAACTGATAAAGAATGGGTGTTTTAAAATTGCCTTTTGAAAAAGTACTTTTCCCCTGATTATAAAAGTGAAATATAATTCTTTTATAGGTCATTAACTTCTCAAGTCCTTAAAAGTTTCATAAGCAGTTTGGCATAGCTCTGGAATTCTTGAGCTTTCTTATTCTCTCATAACTTTCTCTTTTAAAAAAAATTTTTTTTAGTTGTTGATGGACCTTTATTTTATTCATTTATTTATATGCCGTGCTGTGAATTGAACCCAGTGCCTCACACAAATAGGCAAGTGCTCTTCCACTGAGCCATAATCCCAGCCCCCAAAACTTTTTTAAAAAATATTTCATTAGTCATTGATGGACCTTTATTTATTTATATGTGGTGCTGAGAATCAAACTCAGTTCCTCACACATGCTAGGCAAGCACTCTACCACTGAGCCACACCCCCAGCCCCCCAAAACTTTTTAAAATATTTTTTTTAGTTGTAGTTGGGCACAATACCTTTATTTTATTTATTTATTTTTATGTGGTGCTGAGGATTGAACCCATCGCCTCACGTAGGCTAGGCGAACCCTCTACTGCTGAGCCACAACGCCAGCCCCTCATAATTTTCTCTTAAGCATCAACTTCTGAGAGATATTCTTTAAGAAATTAATTTCTTAGACAGTGTTTGAATTTATAGCATTTCACCCTGTCTTTTGATATGTACATACTGTATTTCAAATGCTTTTCCTTGTTATCTTGGAATCATATTTAGCACTTTCTTTGCAAAAATATTTTCTGAGTTCTAAACTCCAAATTTGAACAAAGAGCTTTTGAACATGGCCCCATTCTAAATTAGGCTCTATAGGATCAGTCTTGGAATCAGAATAATGCCTCTGAAATTTCATGGTGTTCTGTTCTTACCAACTACATTTTTTGTTTGTGTGTTACACACATTTTCCTATATTCTTCAGATATTTGTAGTGCTCTTCTTGTTTTCTTTTCATAATTGTATTTTGGGCCCTGACTTAGTCTTTTCCAAATAAAGAAAAAAAGACCCTCAGGCAGTTTTTGATAAAGAAGTGAAGTTGAATGATAGTAAATTATTATAATTTCACAGTTTGGTGGAAGGAAGTACTAATATCCAAGCACAAACCAGTTGGAGTTTAACACTCCCCTATCCTTTCCTTCAATCAACTCTTGTGAAAAAACATGAATCAATATTTAGTATTTTGGGCAATATTTGAGGAAAAAAAGAAAATCTGCTTTAAGGTCCAGCATATATTACTGATGTACTACAAATAATTTGCAGACCTTGGGCTGCTATTTAGTATTTAATACTTAACTGTATAAAGGATACAAAACAGAAACTTTTAAGTCATCATGGTTGTCCTTAATTAAACCTGTGAAAGCTGTTCTCTTCACTGATCTGTTGGCCTGGAATTCTGAATTGAAGATAAAATTGTCCTTTTTAAACAGTGAAAGATTTGGCATTTTACAATGTAATAGGCCATAGATCAAGATACTGGTTCATATTCTTTACCCACAAGTTTGAAATCCTTAAAAGCTCTGACGTCCTAAAGCTTTTTTCTAAATTTATGATATACTCATTTGGAAATAAAGCCTGTCTTGAACTGATATGTGGCTGTTTATAGTCTTTATTACAGTTGGTGTAAATATTTATAATGTTATACTTCAGAAATATTAGTATTATTAAATTATGTGCATGGTTACCCCAGACCTCATTACATGTATGATATAGTTAATATAAAAAAAGTATAATGTATATATAAAATATGTTTTACATGTATATATAAACACACACACATATATATATGTAGACCTATGTGATCTTGTTACTTAGGGATTGATATACCAGAGAGTTCAGAACTGCTGAGAGCTTCACAGGGTGACATTTACTTGACTGAGTTCAGAAGGATTGCTCATTTTATAATCAGCCTTTGTGGTTCAGAAAAGCTTTGAAGGAAGACTGAGATTAACCAGGTGTGTAGTGACTTGTATAAATGCCACAGGCTTGTGTGCCTCTGCGGTCATACCTGGATTTGAATCCTATTTTTCCTCTTTGCTGTCTATGAGACCATGGGCAAGTTACTTAAACCTTTCTGATTCCTCAGTTATAAAATGGCTGTAATAAAAGAACCTGAATCATAAAAGCACTATGAGAATGAAGTATACAGTGGTTAAAGCACTAGCACACTGTCTGGCACATAAGCACTCAATGATAACAAAGAGCTAAGGTTTATGAGAGTGTTTTGACATAGTAATATTCACTAAATGTAATTGTGTTCATTATTACATAAGCTCTATTTCAATTTGTTAATTCATAACAAGAAACATCACTGTTGAGAAGACTGCATTTAAGCTGTACAGTTGTCTGAATAATTAGTGCATTTACTCTCTGAAAGTGGGCTATATGGAATGCCAAATTTATGAGCAGCAGCAGACCGAGGGGAATTATGTTATAGATATTTAATGGCATCAGACATTGACAATGAGACGCATGATCTCCAGCTTAAGAGATTTTACACACACACACACACACATTTTTTCCTGTTTTCTTGAAGGGAGGTCAGTCTTATTCCCAGGGTCATGGAGGGACCCCCAACATAACTTTCACCTTGTTTCAATTCATTTCCTAAGGCACAATCTGTAGTGTGATTAATCACTAAATCTAATGCTCAAAATAAGGCTATCTATACTAGGGAGTGAAGGATTGACAGAGTTATTTGTGATAACTTGAGGGGTGAGTGATGGGGGGAATATTCTTCCAGTACTTTGGGTCTATAACTCCTCAAAGTTTTGTTGGTATAGCTTTCCAGCAGCATGATGGCATTTTGTGTGATTAAGAACCCACAAGGCGAAAAGTAGTGAATACTCCCTAGGATATTCAATGCTATGAGAATGGCTTATGGAGTCTGCATCCTCTAAAGTAAAGAGACTTCAGGATGCGTGTCATTGCTGTCATTAACTATTTTATAATTATTGTATATAGTGCATCTCTGTGGAATTTTGGCAAGTGTAACTCCTTTATTTTTTGTGGTATAATTATATCTAATAAAAAATAGATTTTAAGTGTATATTTAGATGAGTCTTGGAATTTGTTTACAAGCTTGTTACCAGTCTCCCAGGTCAAAACATAAGAGTGTTGCTATCATCCTGCAAAGTTGCTTCCTGTCCCTTTCCCATCTATCTTACACTTATGCCAGCCAGCCTCTCATGATTTCTATCTTTATAGGTTAGTTTGCCTGGCACAGTGCCTTTTTGTCTAACAGGAGTGGATGGTCTAAGGTGCAACACTGACTAGGAATACAACCTCTTATGCTCTTGGAATGAACTAACATGAATCTCCAGGCTGAAGCAGTGTTTACATTTATATGAAAAGCAGAGAAACCTTTTTGACGTTTGTCCACCTTCATTTTCTACATGCCTTTTACCATCAATTTTTTTAAACTTTTTTTTTTTTTAGAGAGAGAGAGAGAGATATTTTAATATTTATTTTAGTTATTGGCGGATACAACATCTTTGTATGTGGTGCTGAGGATTGAACCCGGGTCGCACGAATGCCAAGCGAGCGCGCTACCCCTTGAGCCACATCCCCAGCCTACTTTTACCATCAATTGATTAGATGTTTATTCTTTTTTTAACCCTTTAATTTTTTGTTTTTTATTGGTGCATTATAGTTAAAATGGTGAGATTCAGTGTCACATATTCATATGTGCACACAATATAACAACACGATGTGGCCAGTATCATTCCCCAGTATTGCCCTTTTCCCTCTCTTACTCCCTTCCCCTGGTTCCTTTCCTCCACTCTATTGACCTCTTTTTGATTTTCATGAAATCATCCCCTACCCCTCCATTTTTTCCGTTTTCTTCTCTGGCTTCTACAAAGGAGAGAAAACATGACCTTTGACTTCCTTTGACCTTTGGCTTATTTCACTTAACATAATGTTCTCATGTTCTATTTTCCTATAAAAAACATAATTTTATCCTTATTTATGACTGAATAAAACTCCATTATATATAAAATATATACCACATTTTTTTTTTTAAATCCATTCCTCTGTTGATAGACACCCAGGCTGGTTCCATAGTTTGGCTATTGTGAATTGTGCTACTATAAACATGGGTATGTATGTATCACTATCGTATGATGACTTTAATTCTTCAGGATAAATACCAAGGAGTAGTATAGCTGGGTCATATGGTGGTTCTATTCCTAGTCTTTTGTGGAATCTCCATATTGATTTCCATAGTGGATATACTAATTTACAATCCTACCAACAGTTTAAAGATGTTCCTTGTTCTTCAGATCCTTTCCAACATTTATTATTGTTTATTCTTGATGGCTGTCATTCTAATTGGAGTGAAATAAAATTTCAGTGTAGTTTTGGTATGCATTTCCCTAATTGCTAAAGATGTTGAACATTTTTTATATATTTGTTGGCCAAATATTTTTTCTTTTAGAAGTGTATGTTTAGTTTGTTTGCCAATTTATTATTTGGATTATTATTTTTTTGATGTTAAAAAAGTTTTTTGAATTCTTTATATATTCCAGATATTAATCCTGTCAGAAGAGTAACTAGCAAAGATTTTCTATTCTGTAGGGTTTTTTTTTTTTTTTCACATTCTTAATTGTTTCCTTTGCTGTGCAGAAGCTTTTCAGTTTGATGCTATCCCATTTATTAGCCCATGGCATCATTTCCTGAGCTTTTAGGGGTCTGTTGAAATTGTTGTCTGTGCCTATAAGTTGGAATGTTGACCCTGTGTTTTCTTCTAGGAATTGCATAATTTCTGATCTGATTCCTAGGTTTTTGATTCATTTTGGCTTGACTTTTGTGCAGGGTGATAGATAAGGACCTTATTTCTTTGTTCTACCTGTGGATAACCAGTTTCCCCAGCATCATTTGTGAAAAAGGCTGTCTTTTTTTCCAGCACACGCTTCTGGTACCTTTGTCAAGGATCAGATGACTGTGTCTGTGGGGGTTTGTCTCTCTGTCTTCTATTCTAAATGTAGATTCTTTGCAAAGGGGTGGTAGGGATGCTGGATGGGAGGAGATATAAGGATGAATTAGATACCCTGCCCTGAAGGAAAAGGGATGACGCATGTGCATACATTATTATCATACAAATAATAGGTCTCTTAATTAAGGGGTGCTATATTTTAGTAAGTTCTGACAGAGACATCACATATAGCTGTCAGAGATTTGGAGCAAGCAGGTGAGACTCTTGCTTGATCTGTAACACAAATTTATTTTAAGCAAATTAAAATTAACATTCAAATAAAAAGTGTATATGTCTTATATAACGGGTTTGGACGGCATTCTTTGCTTTATAAAAGGGTTGTAGAATTAATTTAAATGGTAAGCTAATTTTCCCTAGTGAGTTTTAAATATGTTTCTGCAAAACTTTTCCAGACAAGCTGGGCTCTATGTATACCTGTAATCCCAGCTATTTGGGAGGCTGAGGCAGAAGGATTGCCAGAATGAGTCTAGCTTCAGCAATTTAGCAAGACCCTGTCTCAAAAAGTAGAAAGGACTGGACTTTCAGCTAGTATTCTCTCATCATCAGAAACTACTATGATTCATCAAGAACTTAGTCTTTAGTGAATGGCAGCCTTGGGCAGGCTTGCTGTCAGGGGTAGCTAGGGGTTACCTGCAGCTGGAACTTTTCTTCCTCACCTCTCTGCTTCTCTCACCATGTAGGCTTTAGTTGTCATTTTCTTCACATCCAAGGCACATGATTTTTATGCTTGTGTGGCATCCATATCATCCATATCTTTACAGCTTCAGGAGCAGATAGGAAGGAGCTCTTTCTTTAACTTCAAATGATAAACTCCCCAGGAAATACTGTCCTGCTTTATGGGGTATAGTGGGTCCTGTGATTAGTCAGCTTGGTTAGATAACCACCCTTTGACACTCTTTCTGGGTGATATTGTCATACTAGCTTTCCTTTAATCTCACATTAGGCCTGAGTGAGGAGAGAATGAGGGAGAGGGCCTGCCCTGTGCCAATTGTGAAAGATTGAGGACTGGAGGATATTAATGTGCAGATACAGTCTAGGAGAATTGTTTGCAGGGCAGCGGCAGCCTTTTCAAATTGTGCCTGCTGTATCAAACTCTGCTATATTTTATTTGTGCATTATTAAGTAATTTACTTGGTCTCCCTAGTTTCACTTTGATTTATAATATTTACAGAATTCTTACCATGCAAGATTTTGTGAGGTTTATTGTATATGAAGTGCCTGTCACATAGAGGGCATCAATGAGAGAATCTGCTGCTGTTATTATCTTTTTTCACAGGTTCGCATATTTATTAGTGCTATTGTTCTAAAATAGAACTTTGAAGATGTTTTTGTCTTTGTAAATAAATCTTCACTAGCTCTCCATTAACTATTGAACAAAACTAAATTTTTCTA
This sequence comes from Marmota flaviventris, assembly GCF_047511675.1. Lineage (NCBI taxonomy): Eukaryota > Metazoa > Chordata > Mammalia > Rodentia > Sciuridae > Marmota > Marmota flaviventris. The sequence goes on from NC_092507.1 coordinate 40,668,862, forward strand.
ACTACTAAGTATTTTTTTCAGACCATTTAGGATCTGATCCTGGTAATGTTATTTTCACCCTTACTTCTGTGTTCATCTCTGCTCTCTATGCTCTGGTCTATAAGACTACTTTCTTATGAGTAGGAAAGTAAATTTTCTTTCTTGATAGTGTTCCTTTGTTTGGAATGATCTTTTCCTCCCTACCTTCCCTCTTATCAGAGGGATAACTGAAAATGATTAAAACAAATATGACCAGGAAATAACCAAGAAAATCAGAGGGAAGGTATTATTATTATTATTGTCAGAGGGAAGGTATTATTATTATTATTATTATTATTTTGCCTTTTGGTACCAGGGATTGAACCCAGGGGCCTTTTATCACTGAGCCATATCCCTAAGCCCTTTTTATTTTTTGAGACCGGGTCTCACCAAGTTGCTTAGGACCTTGCTAAGTTGCTGAGGCTGGCCTCGAACTTGTGATCCTCCTGCTCCTGCCTCCTTAGTTGGTGTGTCCAGTTTTTTTTTTTTTTTTTTTTTTGCTCCAGATGGAAAAGTTGAAATCTCATTGTTGCCTTCCCATATCTTTTTTCATAGTAGGGAGCCTTTTGGAATTTAAAGCATTTTGTACTTGTTAAAATAGTTTACATGCTAGTCTTTTTTCCTATATTTTCCCTACATTTTTATAAGAGTCTTAAGCCAGTTATTTTGTAGAGTGTTCCACATCATTCTGGATTTTCTTGGTTATTTCCTGGTCATATTTGTTTTAATCATTTTCAGTTATCCCTTTCAGTGTTTTCTAATTAGTAATCCAAATAGTGGTATCATCACTGGGACCTGTCTACCTATTTCTGTTTAATGTAATATTTATTTATTTATTTAAAAAATATTCTGTAGTTGTAAGTGGACACAATATCTTTTTTTTTTTTTTTTTTTAAATTTTCGGCGGACACAACATCTTTATTTGTACGTGGTGCTGAGGATCGAACCCAGGGCCGTGCACATGCCAGGCGAGCACGCTACTGCTTGAGCCACATCCCCAGCCCACAATATCTTTATTTTTAAATTTTTTTACCCAATATCTTTATTTATTTTTATGTGGTGTTGGGGATCGAACCCAGGGCCTTGCTCGTGCTAGGCGAGTACTCTACTACTGAGCCACAATCTCAGCCCCACAATATCTTTATTTTTACTTATGTGTGGTGCTGAGGATTGAACCCAGTGCCTCACGCATACAAGGCTAGCGCTCTACCACTGAGCCACAACCTCAGCCCCTGTAATTTTATTTTAAAAATTGTGGGCTGGGGATGTGGCTCAAGCGGTAGCACGCTCACCTGGCATGCGTGTGGCCCGGGTTCGATCCTCAGCACTACATAACAAACAAAGATGTTGTGTCCACCGAAAACTAAAAATAAATATTAAAAAATTCTCTCTCTCTCTCTCTGTCTCTATCACTCTCTCTTTAAAAAAAAATTAAAAAAAATTGTGTTATGGTGGAAAAGAATCAAGGATGAATATGTGGCTCTTAACTTGTTTGAGTTTACTTTGTATTCCAACCTTATCAGATATTTTCTAACCTGATTGTTATTATTTTTGTATATTGCCTTTGTATTTTTGGTGGGAATATAAGTAAGTAAGGGTACAGTTAGAGGGCTAAAATGCTTAAAGAATATTTTTCTTAAGTATTTTTTTTTCACTAGCTGTGTTATTAGTAAAGAACTCTTTTTGATTCTGCTGGTTTTGAGAATTTTTTTTCTAACCTGTGTTAAGTCCTTCTTATATTTATAAGTGGATTATAAGAAGACTTCTTAATACCTCAGTAATCACTTGTGAACCTGAGTTTGGTTCAAGAGTTTGGATGTGTAGGGCAGGGCACCTGGAGTTTCAAGTGGGACAATTGTCTATAAAACATAATCATACAATATCAGCTTGATTTGCTTCTTCTTCACGTAGGTGGAGTACAGAAAAATGCCAGTTGTTTAAGTATTAAATATTTGTTGAATTTTGGTTATTTAAAGTTTAACTTTGTTATGCATGAGCAGTTTAATTTTAGGAATATTTACTGAATGTCAGCACTGCACTTGTTGTGCATAACAGCCTTTGCTTGACTCAGTATAGTGAGGGTGACATAAAGGATAAGCAGTGTTTCATCAGGAAATGTGTTTTTAGCTCCTAATGTGTATCAGACACTGTTTTGAAGCACAAGTCAAGATGTTATTTCTACCCTCAAAGGAATGTGCCACAGGGTGTTGCAGGCTACTGGAGACTGGGAGCCCAGGGATAGAAATCCAAATCTAAGCAAGCTAAGGTGCTTGATGAGTGACAGCAAGGCAGAAAATCTGGGCCAAGGCTATTCCAAGCTGAATAATGTTGGATGAGAAGTCACAAAGGCAAAAAAGTCGGCCATTTGGGGAATTGCAAATAGGTGAAGTTAAAGCAATGTTTTTCAAAGTGTGGGCCTCCCTGATTTGTTGGAATCATCTGGGAACAATTCTTAAACACCTAGGTCATTCTTAGCCTTCCTGATGATTCTCTAACTCACTGAAATAGGAGAAACACTGGGCTAGAATTAAGGGACAGGAAAATTACAGTGTAATATGTTACATTAAAGGTATATATAAAGTTCTATGATTAGGTTAATTTTTATAGTATAGAAACCATTTTCATTTAAAACTCTGTAATTCCCCTATCAGTAAATGATTTCTTTTGGGAAAATGGGTGGGCAGAAGGGATGGATAGTACTATAAATCTCATTTTTTTATTCCCAGATAATTCTAAAAACAATTGATCTGTCAACTTTTTATTCATCAAATGTTTTATTTATTTTTTTTAGTCCAAAGACAAAATGATGAGAGGCTCTCGCAGAGGATGCGTTAGACTAAGAGTGAGTATTTTATTCATTTTTATGAAAACCAATTTTGACAGAAAAAGATGTATTTTGATGGATTCGTGGAAGTCCAAATTTAGTTTAGCTTCCTGTCTTTTACAGGTAAGGGACAAGGGGAAATATTAAATGAGTTGTAATGTTGGTTGTATAGCAACAGTAAAAAAACTCTGAGAAATCCCCATGTTAGCCACTTGGTTTTTCCTGTTCAATGCTATTTAATAATGTGTGTGTGTGTGTGTGTGTGTGTGTAGCATATGTAGAAATATGTAATTTCTATAGGACACATATATAATTTGAGCCACATATATAATTAAATTTTTCTGGTAGCCTCATTTAAAAAAGTGAGATTAATATTTTGTCCAAACCAATATATTCAAAATATTATTTCAACATGTAATCAATACAGAAATTATTAATAAGATATTTTACATTCTTTTTTTCATAGCAAGTCTTTGAAATCTGTGTTGTCTTTTACACCAAAGGCAGATCTCAGACTGGCTGCACTTCAGGGGAGGGGCTCAGTGGCCACTTATGGCTAGTGGCTACCTTATTGGACAGTGTTAATCTCTGATTTCCATGCTGCTTTTGATTGCTCATTCAATTTCTATCACTGTCCAAATAGGTACAAGCTAGAAAGAGTGCATGACTGGAGACACAGTTTTCTAGTATTCCACTGTATCTAAAGAAGAGTCTGCTTCTATCACTAGTAGGTAAATCAGCTTCTAGTATCCCTTTCTTTTTCAAGATGATGCTTATTTCATTCTGCCATTTTTTTTTTCCCTGTATCCTTTCTTTGCTTGTTTTGGTGCTGGAAGTTGAATCCAGGGTGCCTCTTTACTTTTGAAGAGGTGAATATATTTGGTTAACATATTGTTGCCTTTTTTATGAATCCTTGGTAGAACCAACAGGTAACTCTCAGAAGATAAATTATAACTGAAAAATTGTGGCACTGAGATAGGAGTCTAAGTGTGGCAGATTTACAGGATAGAAATGAGACAGGCTTGTTTTGTGCAGATGGTGAATATGTGATAGCATAAAGATTTTTAAAAATTCAACTTATACTTTTTATTTTTAAATTTACTTTGGTTTCTCTTTTTTGACTTCTTGGTATAATTGCTTTTCTAAGCACTTGCTGTTGACCTCATTCACTATTCAGGTTTGTCTTAACTGCTTTTTTGGCTTGATATAGGCTCAGTAGCAAGACCTGGGCACAGCTGTATTGAGACAGCTGAATTTAGTGTGGATTTGGGCCACTGTCTCATTGTTATAATTAGCGCGCTGGTTTTATTCGTTTGTTTTGTTTTTGCTTTTTAAATATAAGTTGATTAATCATTAACCCCTGTAACTACTACTCAGGTTAAGAAATAGGATTTTGCCTGCTGCCCCTGAAGCTTTTCTCTGTGCTGCTTACCTGTCTCCTAAAGTAATCACTTCTGTTATAGTAACTACTTCCTACTTTTTTTTCCCCCCCATGGGTACAGGGGATTGAACCCATGGGCACTTAACCACTGAGCCACATTCCCAACCCTTTTTATTATTTTTTTTAATTTTGAGACAGAGTCTTGCTAAGTTGCTGTGGCTGACCTTGAACTTGGGATCCTCCAACCTCAGCCTCCTGAGTCACTGAGATTACTGATGTGTGCCACCATTTCTGGCCACTTCTTGCATTTCTTTATCAATTTATTACCTAAGCATGCATCCCTAAATTCTACAGTTTTATTTTTCTTATTTTAAAATGATGACTTTTTTTTTTCCAGAGTTTATCTATTGAAGAATCCAGAGCCTTTGACCTGTAGGAGTTTCGATAGTATAGATTTTACTGATTGCAGACTGGTGCATTCAGTGTGATCCTCTGCCCTCTGTTTTTGCTGCAGATTGACAGCTGCATCCAGAGAATGGATTGGACTCAGATTTGATCCCATTGGCAAGACTACTATAGGCAGTGGTGTGTTCTTTTAGCAGGAGATAAAGTGTCTGTTTTTTTGCTTCTCATTGATCTTAGTAGCCATCGATGTTTAGTGCCTACATGCATTAAATCACTGGGGGTTGCAAAATGATGACAGTCTGTCATTGTTTAATTTTTACTAGGAATAATTTTTTAAGGAGACACTTCATCTATTATTTGGTTACCCAATGATGCAGTCAGTTCAAATAGGTAAGATAATTGCTTGATTACTTCCTTTTACTTAATCAATTTTCAAGGTAATAGATTGACTTCAAATACCACCATTTAAATATACCCAAAAGAATTGGAAGCAAGGACTCAAATATTTATGCATCCATGTTCATAGAAGCATTATTCACAATATTCATGAGGTTGAAGCAATCCAAATGTTCATACACAGATGAATGGAAAAACAAAAGGTAATACAATAGAATATTATTCAGCCTTAAAAAGGAAGGAGAATTCTGACACATGCTCAACATGGATGAACCTTGAGGCTGTTATCCTAAGTGAAATAAGAAAGCCATAAAAAGACAAATACTATATGATTCCTCTTACATTAGGTAGTTGGATTAATCAAGTTTATAGAGACAGGAAGTAGAATGAGGGTTTCCAGGGACTGGGTATAGGGGAAATGAGCATTTATCATTTAATGGGTATGGAGGTTTAGTTTGAGAGGATGAAGAAGTTCTGGAGATGCATGGTGATGATGGTCATACAACAGTATGAGCATACTTAATGCCACTAACCCACAAATGGTTAAAGTGGTAAATATCATGTTAGTATGTTTGCCACTACACATGCGAACATGCATTTACTTACTCACAAATTTCACATTTATTTACTCACAATTTAACTCACATTTTATTTACTCCAATCCAACCTCTTAGTTAGATTTGCAAAGGTCTCACAAGACTGAAATCAAGGAGTTGACTGGGTTGGGTCCTTATCTGGAGGTTCCAAGTTGCTGGCAGAATTCAGTTCCTTGTGTTTGAAGAATACAAGATGTCTGTTTTCTTGATGGTTGTCAGCAGCACATATTGCCCTATGGCCCCTCCATCTTCAGGTCAGCAGTCCACATTGAATCCTTTTAGTACTTTGAATCCCTTTCACTTCCTGTTCTGCTACCAGTTGTACCAAACACCCTGCTTTTTAAAAAGCTTCATGTGTGCTGGGTTGTGGCTCAGTCCTAGAGTGCTTGCCTAGCATGTGGCCCTGAGTTTGATCCTCAAATACCCACCAAAAATGAAATTAAATGAAATGATATAAATGAAATGAAATGAAATAAAATAGGCTTTATGTGATTAGATTAGGTAAGACCCACCAGATGATCTTTTTAAAAATATTTTTTTATTTTATTTATTTATGTGCAGTGCTGAGAATCAAACTCAGTGCCTCACACATGCTAGGCAAGCGCTCTACCACTAAGCCACAACCTCAGCCCCAGATGATCTTTTTACCCACTGTTGTCTCATCATATTCAGTTTCCACCCACACTAAAAGGTGAGTTTATACAAGGACAGGTCTGTGAAAGCCATTCTTAGAATTCTGCTTGCCACATAACATGACAGAGAAGAACTAGATATTTCTGTGTTTAAATCTCATTTTACCCTTTGCTTTGCTGACTGAAACAGGGAAGCTATTTTGTAAGCTTTCTGAGCTAGAACTTTCTCTTCTTTAAAGTGGGGATTATAATACCCTTTTTGCAGAATTTTGTGAGGATAAGGCACCTTGCACTTAGATAATCTGAGTTTTATTACTAGGTGTATGTGTATGTGCATGTGCACACTTGTGGAGCATTGTAATTTAGACTGCCGTTTGGCTTTCTGTTTAAGAAACAACTGGAAAGGTTGTTTGAAATACAGGTTCCCAAGTCCCACCTTCCAGACATGATGTTTTAAAGTAGTATTCCAGAACCTTTATTTTAAAACAATATAAACAAACAAACAAATAAATAAATAAAAATGGATTTTCTTGGTGATTGTGTTGTGCAACCAAGTTTGGAACCACTGGTGTAGGAGGAATCATAGTGATCTGGGGTAGAATCTAAGAGTTTCACCTCTATGAAGATAACATTATATACCTTGAAGGGATGTGAGATTTAGCAATTATGTAAGGATAGGGTTTGGCACTTAATACAGATCCAGTAAATGTAACTTCTATGGATGGTGATGATGATGATGATGACAACGATGACGAGGAGATGATATTAATGATGATGATAGATAATGCATCTAGATTTCAATTGAGCTTAATGAGTTATTACTGACTGCACCATTGATTTGCTTCTCCTCCATCCCATCCTGTGTTCCAGGCACACTATACCTTTTGTTCCCACACTGTGTGTGCTTATTCCTCATTGCTTCTGACACATTTTTTTATTATATTGTGAATTTTCTGCACCCTCTTGCCTGGCAATTTCATCTTTTAAGAGACATTTCAAATGTTATTTCTGTTCAGACTTTCTGACCTACACCCTTTCAGCAAGTTTGGTGGCTCTTTTCCTCTACCTTTTTACATTTGTCACTTATAGTCATAAAGTACTTGTTGCAGAGTATTACATGTTAATTTGTCTCTTGTCCCCACTTGATAGTAGGTTCCTATCCACTGTAACATTTGCTTGGCGCATAATAAATAAGCATTAAAAAAAGATTATTAATTTTATATACTTATAAAAATGATGACTACATACTGGAGAATTTGCCTTTTCTGTGGTTTATGTACAGAAAAACTGTAGGAATTATTTCAAATGAGATAATGCTGACTTCTTAAATGAGAAATATGAGCTAGTAGTTTAATAGGTTTCTAAAAAAACAAAGCAAAACACCCTTGTGGTTTTAGGCTACATGAAAGGAGAATGGGCTGGGAGAATGGGGGGAAAGAACCATAGGGGAAGTGTAGATCGGGGCCTGTGCTAGGTGATTTTCACATGTACTCCCATGGTAGAAGGATAAAAACAGGTTTCCCAAGTTGTTGCTAGGTAGTATAAAACCCGTGAAACTTTGACTGTTGGTTACAAAGTATTTGCCACTAGAGGGTACTGTTTCCTTGATGAAAGAATGAAAGTTGGTTGATGCTTAGGTTCTGATCCCACCCCGATATTCTAGTCAGAAGCAAAATACTGACATTTTCAGGTAACATCTGCAAAATGGAGAAGTAACAACATTAACGAGTCAGTGTAAAGTAGAGGCAAGAATGCGGCATCTATGAAATAGCTCTGCCACTTTACTGTATGAGTTCTATCACTTCACTAGCTCTGTGACTTGGGCCAACTCATGCGTTGAACTCCTTTTTTTTTTTACTCTGTGAGATCAGGAGCGTTCAGGGTCATATGGCTGTAGACAGCAGCCTTTTTTTTTTTTTCCTTTAAATCTCTGGAATGGGCATCATGCTATTTACTCATAGACTTATGCATTTCAAATTAATTAATATGTTAAAAACATATCCAACAGCAGTATTTGGGTCTTGGTAGGATCTTAATAAACAGTAGTCACTGTTACAATTAACAATATTAATACACAGTTGAACCTCAAATCCTGACAAACTCTATACAGGGGTTTAGGAACCACCAAAGTAAGATGGATTATAATTCAACAAAATATTAATGTTATTAAGTCTTTGAAAACTATTATTTCACATGAAACTTAAAGTAACTCTCTTTTACTCAGGACTGTGAAATTAAGCATGAGCTGACCATTCCTTATCTGAAATGCTTGGGACCAGAAAGGGTTTCAGATGGACTTTTTTGGATTTTGGAATATTTGTATATATATAATGAGATACCTTGGAGAATGGACCTAAGTCTAAACATGAAATTTACTTTATGTTTCCCATATACCTTACCTACACAGCCTGAAGGTCATTTTACACAGCACTTTTAGTATGCCTGCATGTGAAGTCAGGTGTGGAATTTTTCATTTGCAGTGCCATGTTGGCACTCAAAAAGTTTTGTATTTTGGAGCATTTTGGATTTCAGATTTTCAAATGAAGGATATGCAACCTATACCCCATTTACCTATTGTGCTAGATATGAGTTGCCTGATTGTCCAATGGATGCATTATCTCTTCTCTTTTAGTTCATCACAAAAGAGGTCAGCAGTGTACCATAACAAATTATTAATAGTTTCTGCACTGACTTATGCTAAAACCTCATTCATTGTCTATAATATTCATATCACTCCCCATATCCTTAGTATTGGGATGCATCTAACAAAAAGTGACATCTTTGGATGCAGGAAGTTATTATTTTTAAAGTAATGTGTAACCTTAAGAATGTCCTCTTCTCCTCTCAAGTTTGTATCCTATAAGAAGTATTAGCAGGCTGGGCTCAGTGGTGCACACCTATAATCCCACTGGCTTGGGAGGCTGATACTGGAGAATTGCAAGTTCAGTGCCAGCCTTGGCAACTTATCGAGGCCCTAAGTAGCTTAGTGAGATCCTGTCTCAAAAAAATAAAAAGGGCTGGGTATGTAGCTCATACCATAGCCCCTGGGTCAAATGCCCAGTACCCAAAAAACAAACACAAAAATATATTATCAGTTGTCATTTCACTGTGAAAAATTACTCCTGATTTTGGCTTTTCTTTTTAATTCAATAGGCCCCCCCCCCCCCCCGCCCCCCGCCTTTTTCCATCTCCATCTGTTTGCTATGTATTTGACGTTTAAAATATCCTCCCTGGGGCTGGGGGTTGTGGCTTAGCCGTAGAGCGCTTGCCTTGCACGTGTGAGACCCTGGGTTCAATCCTCAGTGCTACATAAAAATAAATAAGTGAAATGAAGGTATTGTGTCCAACTAAACTAAAAAATAAATATTAAAAAAACTAAATTATCCTCCCTTAGTTTGGTGTGGTGGCACATGCCTGTAATCCCAGTGACTTGAGAGTCTGAGGCTGGAGGATTGCAAGTTTGAGGCAAGCATCAGCAATTTAAGTGAGGCTCTAAGCAACTTAGCAAGACTGTGTCTCAAAATTAAAAGGGCTGTGGATGTGGCTCAGTTTTTGAGTGCCTCTGGGTTCAATTTTCAATACCCAGCAGATGCACCCCCCCCTTCAAAAAAACCCACAGAAAATGTCCTCCTTTGGACAACACATAGATAGATACCTATTTAATCTCTGTGATTAGTACATAAATGTCATTAGTGCTATATTTTCTGAATGATTATACTATTTCATAATTATAAATTAAAAGTTAAATAAAAGAGAAAGTGATGGAAAAAAAATATATATATATATAAGGAAAATGCTAACTATGGCAAAGCTGAGAAACAGCATTAATATTCAACATAAAAGAGCTTAAGAAAAAAATTAAAATTGTTACAGAAAAAGAGAATACCAGAGGCCCAGTATGGTATAGATAATGTTCTTTGACAAGGACAGAAATAAATTAGAAATCCCTTAACAAAAGAGCAGCCACCTGCCCCCTCACATATATACTTCTAAATAATTCATCAGTGAAAGTAGAAAACATAATGGAGATTGTGAAATATTTAAATCTGAATGATAATAAAGGGACCATGTGGTAAAACCACATCTAAAGAAGTCTATGATTTATAATCTTGATGAATGTATTATAAAATGGAGATTAAAAATTAATGGGCTAAGCATACTTTAAAAAAATTAGAAGATAGAGGAAATTAGAAGAAAAAAACAAGTGGAATACATTAATGAAATGGGAGATAAGTGTTAGAGAGCATCAATAAACTGAAAGCTCATTCTGTGTAAAAGGATAATGAAATCACCCCTTAGATTATTTGGAGAAATAAAAGCAGAGGTGTAGATAAGCAATATTAAGAATGAAAAAGAAGAGAAATGCACATATATAGTAGAGATGAAACTTGTCAGTGAGCTATGAAAATCTTTTGTCAATAAATTTGCAAGCTTATGTGAAAACAGATGATTTCCTTGAAAAGTAAACATCACCAGAATTAACTCAAGATGAAATTGGAAACCTAAATAATACCAGACCATTAAAGAATCTACTCACAAAAAAGTGCCAACTTTTAACCAAAGCTTCTAGGAACAGATAAGCCTACTATTAGAAATAAGGGAGGATGGGTGCTGGGGTTGTGGCTCAGTGGTAGAGTACTTGCCTAGCACTTTTGAGGTACTGGGTTCCATCCTTGACACTACATAAAAATAAATAAGTAAATAAATAAAATAAAAGTATTGTGTCCATCTATAACTAAAAAAATCAAAGGAATAAAAAGGAAATAAGGGAGGATTCTCCAGAATAGAGAGAATCTTCAATTTTATAAAGGTGATGTAACCTTAGTATAAAAATCATGCAAAAGACAGTATTTTTTTCCCCCTTTGCTGATTCTGGGGATTGAACCCCCAGCAAGATGGAGGAGCCTGCTTTTGCTGTTTCTTCACAGTATTATCCTCTGTAGGTCCTCGTGAATGCTGTAAAATCAGAATGAAAAAGTTAAAAAAAAACAAACAAACAACAACAAAAAAAAACGTGGTATGGAAAGAACATGAAGAGTTTGGTGCAGCAAGAGGAAGGGTGTGCAATGCAGCAGTGAATGAAAGGTTAAGGCCTGGCCAGTTTCCAAGAGGCTTCTCCCTGAGAAGCCATGAGAGGGGAGTTGGATAGTGGGAGATGCAGGGTTTTGCTTTTGTTTCACAAGTTGTGGGGAATTGATCTGGAAGAATGATATAAAAAGTAAAATTACTTGGTATTTGTGTGGAAATGTTGAGAATGAGGACATGTTGGATCTCTGTGAAGTAGAGAGAAAGGAATCCCCGGGGGGGGGGGGGGGGGGGGCGGTGACAATGGAAAGATTGGTTGGGCCAAATTTTGAACAGTCTTGAATGTCATTAGGAGATAATGTTGACTTTATTAGTTTGTGGGGAGACAAAGTTTTATACATGTGGGTCTCCCTCTCTTTTTTTAAAAAAATATTTATTCTTGAGTTTTAGGTGAACACAATATTTGTATTTTACATTTATATGGTGCTGAGGATTGAACCTAGTGCCTTGTGCATGCTAGGCAGGCACTCTACCACTGAGCCACAACCCAGCCCACATGTGGGTCTCTTGTAACTGTTGGTGCTTTAGAAATATTTCTCTTGAGATAGCAAAGACTGTAAATTAGTAGGTGGCCAGATTTATTGGCCTCAGTGGTTCATGCCCGTAATCCTGATTATTCTGGAGGCTAAGACAGGAGAATTCCAAGTTAGAGGCCAGCCTCTGCAACCTAGTGAGACCTTGTCTCAAAATTAAATAAAAAGGGTCGGGATGTTGCTCAGTGGTGGCCAGACTGAAAGCAGTCAAATTGCATTATGGGGAAAGCCTGTTTTATAGCCATCCTGAATGAGCCAATCTCAAATGATGAAAGCCTGAAATAAAATAGTTGATGAACAATAGTTCAGAGGTAGAATGGGCATATCTTGTGGTGATGGAATGAGGGAGAATTTGAATAGACCTTGGAGACTTCTATCTGAGTTGATTAGATGACTGGTAAGCTTACATTAAGGAACCTGAGAGAAAGAACAGGCATTTGGGAATGGGTTAACAACAGCTTTGTTGAGATATAATTCACATATCATACAATACACACATTTAAAGTATGCAGTTAATGTTGACAATGTTTTCAGATTTTTTAAAACCACTGTCACAGTCAATTTTAGAATATTTTCATCATCCCATAAAGAAACCCAGTACCCATCAGCATTTACCATTGCACCACCTCCTCTGGCCTGAGGCGATCATTAATCAACTTGCAGTCTTTATGAATTTTCCCCTTCTGGATATTTTCTTTCTTTTTTGTGGGGAGGGCGGGGTGGGCACTAGGGATTAAACCCAGGAGCCACATCCACAATTCTTTTTATTTTTTTTATTTTGAGACAGCTCTTGCTAAGTTGCTAAGGCTGGCTTTGGACTCATAACTGTGTTCTTCCTGTCTTAGTCTCCCGAGATGCTGTATTTACAGGCATGAGCCACTGTGCCCAGCTCTTTTGGATATTTCCTATAAATATAATCACATAACACTTGGTCCTAAGTGACTAGGTTCTTTCTCTTAACATAATGTTTTCAAGGTTCTCCCATGAGATCACTTGTGTTATACTCATTTCTGCATTTTATGTCCTGTACTAGAGGCAGGGACTGTTGTTTTGTATTTCAGAGCTGTGCTGTTATGGTTTAGATATGAAGTATCCTCCAACAAAAGCTCATGTGTGATACAATGCAAGGAAGTTTAGAGGTGAAATGATTGGGTTGTGAGTTTTAACCTAATCAGTGCATTCATCCCCTAATAGGGATTAACTGTGATAACTATAGGCAGGTAGGATGTGGTTGGATGAGGTGGGTCATTGAGGGGATGTATTTTTGGGGTATATATTTTGTCTGTGGTGAGGGGAGTCTCTCTCTACTTCTTGATGGCCATGTCATGCTTTCTTCCACCACATTCTTCTTCCATGATGTTCTGCGTCACCTTGGGCCCAGAGCAATGGAGCTAGCTCTATGTGAACTAAGGCCTTGGAAGCTGTGAGCCCCCAAATTAACTTTTCCTCCTTAAAATTGTTCTTGTCAGTTCTTTTGGTGACAACAGTGAAAAAGCTGACTAAAACATGTATCTAGCATATATTTTTGTGTTTAGTTATTAAGTACTACTATATTTTGTATTTAGACTCAGAAAATAGTTGATGTATGATAACTTAGAAGGTTAACTCAGTTAATCACAAAATCAAGTTAACCAGAATAAACTGCTTACATGCTTCTCCACTGAGGTATGTCTATATTTGCTGTCATGAAATAAGTAGGTACTATGCCTATCCAGTCCTAGTTCTGCCATTAGTTCTCCTTTTTTAAAAAAAATTCTTTTTAGATATACATAACTAGAGTGTATTTTGACATATTATACATATATGGAGTAAATTTATTGTAATTAGGATTCTATTTTTATGGTTGTACGTGATGTGCAGTTACATTGGTTATGTATTTATACATGAGGATAGGAAAGATATATCCAATTAATTCTCTTTCCTATTCCCATCCCCACCCTTCCTTCATTCCCCTTTGTCTAATCCAATGGACTTTCTTCCCCTCTCTCACCTCCCTTGTTGTGGGTTAGTATGCACATATCAGAGAGAACATTTGGCTTGTGGTTTTTTTGGGACTGGCTTATTTCATTTAGCATGATATTCTTCAGTTCCATCCATTTACTGGCAAATGCCATAATTTCATTCTTCTTTATGGTTAAGTAATATTCCAATGTGTATATATGCCACATTTTCTTTATCCATTCTTCTGTTGGAGGTCATCTAGGTTGGTTCCATAGCTTGGCTATTGTGAATTGAGCTGTTGTGAACATTGATGTGGCTGTATCACTGTAGTATGCTGATTTTAAGTTCTTTGGGTATAGACCGAGGAGTGGGATAGTTGGATCAAATGGTTGTTCCATTATAAGTTTACTAAGGAATCTCCATACTGTTCTCCACCAATTTGCAGTCCCACCAGCAACATATGAGTGAACCTTTTTCCCCCATATCCTTGCTAATGTTTATTGTTACTTATATTCTTGATAATAATTGCCATTCTGACTGGAGTGAGATGGAATCTAAGCGTAGTTGTAGTTGCTAGAGACATTGAACATTTTTTTCATATATTTTTTGACCATTTGTATTTCTTCTTCTGTGAAGTGCCTTTGCCCATTTATTGATTGGGTTATTTGGTTTTTTTGACATTAAGTTTTGAGTTCTTTGAATTTCCTGGAGATTAATCTGCCATTAATTCTTTGTATGACTTTGGGTGAGTCCTGATACTCTCTGGAGATATTTTCCTTACCTGAAAATAGGAGTAAAATTTCCTTCCCAATCTTAAACTGAAGAATGAGGAAGATAATTCCCATGGATGGAACTGTATAGAGGTGAGGTTCATTCAGATGGCCTCTGGGAATAAATGAATAAATATTTCATTCTGTTACCAAATATTCCTGGGACAAAAGTAGTCTCCGCATGTAGCTTTTTTTTCCCAAGTGGCATTTTTTTTTTCCTCTTGAACCTTTTCAATTCTCATTTTCAAAGTCTCTGATTTTCTTTGGTATATGGTTCTCTTGTCACCCGCTTGGGGTATTTGACATATCCCATGCTCTCTAGTCTGGAATATTATACTCATTTCTTAAGGACATTTACCTATTGACCTATTGACTCCTTATTTTACATAATTTCCTTAATTCCTGTTGTCTTAACATAATGCATGTAGTTAAATATAAAAAAAAATAAAAAATTTAAACACAACCTATTTACCTTTCCCAAACAATGTAAAGTAAGTGAATTTTTTTTTTTTTTTTTTTTTGTGCAGTGGGTGTTGTGGGCTGAACCTTGGGCCTCTCACATGCTAGGCAAGTCTCTCCCATTGAGCTATATCCCCAGATCTCCAAAATAAACAACTTATAAACATAGTTCCCTTTCCCATCGTTTGTAGAGTTGTTCATGCTTTTCTTTAGAAAACATATACATGTAAATATGTATTTTTTTAAATCAAGGATTAATTGAATTTTAAACACAAATACAAGCTATCAGTATATTCTGAAATTGCCAGTACACCTGTGGTACAGCTGTCAAGTGAAAGATATCTTTATAACTTGATGGTCACAAGTTAAAGAAAAACAAAAACAAAAATTAAAATCATTTCACAGAAAGGAAGGGAATAATATGAAAATAGCTCAAGAAATACAATAATGAGCAAAAATATATGGGGAAGGAGGAACATGTACTTTTGACTTCACTGAGAAACCAAGAGGAGACTGGTCTACCTAAATGTGTACTTTAGTGCCATGTGTCAAAATAAATACCCAGTGTCTTGGGAGGCTGAGGCAGAAGGATTTCAAGTTTCAGCTGCAACAACTTAGCAAGACTCTCAGCAACTTGGAGAGCCCCTGTCTCAAAAAATAAAAAGGACTGGGGTTGTAGCTCAGTGGTAAGGCATTTCTGGGTTCAATCCCCATTACCAATAAATAAATAAATAGCCCTAGATTTTCAAGACCTCATAGCAGTTCTGTTGGGGGAAGCAGACATATAAACAGATAATCACAATATAGTGTGAAAACTGCCACAGCAGAGTAGTGTTCAAGTGGATATGAGAGCATCTGGAAAAAGGGATTGGACAGTGTTTGAAGCAAATGTCATCTGGCATTTCTTTACTAACAAGCATAACACAGAAGCAGCCTGATGAAGAACAACTGCCTTCTTTGAGCCTCACAACAAACCGGGGAGGTGTAGGTTTCTGACTCACATTTTAGTGAGCAATTTAAAGCTTAGAAAGACTGTATGGCTGGTTCTTAAACACAGATTACAGGTTCAGCTTCTGTGTGTCTCCCCTCCCCCTCCCACTAGGACCATGCCCCTTATGCAGGGCATAGAAAGTGTCTGTGCAGGGCAATAGACTTGTATTGCCAGCCCCTTTCCTTTGCATCTCCCTCCTTCAGCAAAACTCGAGTCTCAGCTTTTCTGTCTAGCCTGCTTCCAGTGTCCTCCGTGCATTGAGTATTCCAGGGCTGTAGCAGTAGTGAATATTGCTGATGTCATTGTTTGCCTTATTGGGATTTTGCTCTTTGTTTCACAGGGAGCTGTGATTGGTATAGACGATGAGGACGACAGCACCTTCACAATAACTGTTGATCAGAAAACCTTCCATTTCCAGGGTGAGCTGAAAGAAGAGATTCTTTCTCTTCATAGTCCCAACTGCTTCTTTCCTTCTCTTTTGGGTTGTTTGCTGAATGACTTGAATGGTTTTGCAACTGATCCTGCATGAACGAGTGCACAGGAACATTCTGGATGAAGTGGTACTGCAGGTTAGGCAGGGATTTGTATCTGCAGTGGAAACAGATCTATTTGAATCGACTGTGGACTGGCGGCAATTGGAGATTAAAAATTTAAAGGATAAAAATCAGAAAAAAGAGTAATGGGCTGCTGCTGCTGCTGGCTTGTGTTTACAGAAGGTTGCTGATCTTCTTTATCAAGGAGTGTGATTCTGCTTCTGCATGAAGAGTCTAAAGACTGATTGTGAAGGTTGCAGTGTTTGTCCATGTTAAACTCAAAATGTAAATTAAATTGAAGCTGGCGGCAACCTTTGGCTTTAAGGTTTTGCTCTGCTTCAAGAAGTACAAGTTTGCATTCATTTCATCTGCATTTCTGTGTCTGTATGCCAGCCATCATTTCTCTGCTATTATCCGTTTTATAGTTAATAACACCAATGCCATCTGCCACTGCTATGTTTCGGCATTGCATGCTATGGTTCACCGGTAGAAAGGGTAAGGTACTGTATGATCATTCTCATTTCATCTTGCTTTAAAAGCTCTAAACCTGCAAATAAAAGTCAATTTTTATGATCTGTGCTAATGCATCTCTTCCATTAGGAGTACTTATTAGTTTTGGTACTAATATTTGTTGTTTTGTCTATCCAAATTAAACTCTTATGTTTAAAGCAGTCCAAGAAACTTAGAAATGGAAAGATTTGGAGATGTTAGCACTTTCTCTGAGCTACAAGTGATAATACACTGTTATAAATGTTAGGTATACCAAGATGAATAAATATTAAATAAATTTATAGTTTAAAAATGTTTTGGTTAGGAAGTCTAACAGTGATCAGATACACAATATGAGGTCTGCAGGCAGCTATTGTCCTGTGATAGGAAGCTATATTGAGGGTGTTTTTCTTCATTGTCTTGTTTGAGAAATTGACACAGAAAAATATGCTGCTTATATACAATAAAAACAAACCAATGTACTCAGTAGTGATATCTCTAATGCTTTCTCCTGTTTATCCTTAAAATATTTACTGTTTGGTAAACTTATTTTATTCAGAGCTGTTAAATAATTAAATAATGTTGCTTTTCTGAATTTTTCCTCTACATTTAAATTCATAAAGCAGTTTTAATTGTATTATGAAAACCCAGTCTTTATTTTTAGGTTAAGTATGTAAAAGCTGCTTATAAACCAAAGCAGATAATTTCCATACACTGGAACTCTTTACTTGAATGAAGTTGAATAATGCTTCTCAAGCAAGAGCTGCAGATGTAGGTAAAAGCTGCAATACGGAATTTTCTCCTCTGCAGTTACTAAAGAGGCACCTCCTTTGGACTCCCAAGAACCTGTGTTTGCTTGTTTAAAGCAGAAGTGACTTGAATCTCTAGAGCAAAGGCACCTCTATCTTATTTATTTTTAAATTATTTATGCTAAACTGATCTACACTTTAACACTCTCATATTGATGTGACTTGCTTATAAAACAAGATATTCCTTAATGGATTGTTTAAATGATAAAGATAAATAAGAGTTATGTATATTTTAAAAATGAATCCTTTTTCTGAGACTGTCAGACTGATTATTTTCTACTTAATAGTAATAGGAGTTTTAGGCAACATGAGATCTAGCTTTTGCAAAGAACTCAGTAGTAAGACAATATTTATTTTTTTTGGCAGTAATGAGAGATATTTCACATTTATTGCTCATGAGAAAATCTCTACAAATTTTTAAAAGTTTCTCAATGTCTTATCTTAAATTCTTTTTTTTTTTTTTTTTTTAAATATTTATTTATTTATTTTTAGTTCTCGGCGGACACAACATCTTTGTTGGTATGTGGTGCTGAGTATCGAACCCGGGCCGCACGCATGCCAGGCGAGCGCGCTACCGCTTGAGCCACATCCCCAGCCCCTTAAATTCTTTAATAAGAAGTGAAAGCAAATTTTGGCTGATATGCATTAACGTGTTTAAATATGCTAGAGTTTTTACTTATTTAATTTATGTGTGTGTGTGTGTGTGTGTGTGTGTGTGTGTGTGATGTTAGGGATTGAACCCAGGGCCCTATGCATGGTAGGCAAGTACTCTACAATTAAGCTACATGCCAAGTCCGGTTTTTATTTAACATGCCAGGATTTTTAAAACTAAATGATGAGAGCTGGCGTTGTGGCTCAGTGATAGAGTGGTTGCCTAGCGTGGGTGAGGCACTGGGTTTGATCCTCAGCACCATATAAAAATAAATAAATAAAAATAAAGGCATTGTGTCCACCTACAACTAAAAAAATATTTAAAAATTTAAAAAATAATGCATTTATAAAACACACTCTACTGTCAGTTATTAAAGGGAAAGTTATGGATACATTTATTTATGCATTCAACATCTATTGGTCTAAAATTAATCTATAAAACATTAATCTGTAAAACATATAAAACTCCTTGCCCTCTTGGGCCATCCATTCCAGTAGAGAGAAAGCCAATGTATAAGATATTAGTACAATATAAGGGATTGATAAGACCTGAATTGGGGGAATAAAGCAGATAAAGAGAAAATGAAATAGGAATGAGTGTGTGTGTGTGTGTGTGTGTGTGTGTGTGTGATGAAATTTTAGATAGGGTGGTCAGGAAAAGACTCACCGAAATAGTGACTTTTGGTAAAAGAGCCGAAGAAAATGAGGGAAAAAGTTAAATGACTGTGTTGAGGAGTGAGGTGGGTAGGCACATCACTCAGGCCAAGGGAGTAATATGTATGAAAGAGCCTTCCTGCCATATTTAAAGGACAGCAAGGAGGTTGGCTGAGATGGAATATGGATAGCCATTGAGGAGACTAGAGGGAGATGAGATCAAGAGGTAACAGGAGCCCAACTGTGTGAGGTTTTTATGAGAACCTTGAGTTTTACTGAGATGAAAGGCCATTAGAGGATTTTGAGCAGAGGAGTGACTTGATGTGACTCATGGTTTTTCTTTTTTTAAATATCTTTATTTTTATTTGTTTATTTTGGTGTGGTGCTGGGGAGTGAACCCAGGGCCTCACATATGCGAGGCAAGCATTCTACCACTGAGCTACAACCTCAGCCTGTGACTCATGTTTTAACAGGATCATTCTGGCCACTCTGTTGAAAATAATATGCAGAGGGACACAGATAGAAGAAGAGGAAGTATTTTGGAGGCGTTGAACCTAGAAGAGAGAGTGTGATAGTTCCCATGTGATAGCAGTAGGGGTAGGGAGGCAATGAGAAGTGGTCAAATTGTGTGTGTTAATCAACCTTAGTGAGCTGTAATTAACCTAAAATAAAATGTACACATTATATAGTTCAGTGAGTTTTGACAAATTTATTTACTCATAACTACCATCACAATGAAGATATAGAACACTTCCATCACTCCAAAAGATTGCTTGAATGCCCCTTTTGGTCAGTCCCCACTCCCAACCCCTATCCCCAAACAGCCACTGATCTGCTTTCTATCAGTACAGTTTAGTTTGTTTCCTAGATGGTATCATATAGTGTGTCTCTCTTTTAGTTCAGCATAATGTTTGCTGCATATATTAGCAGTTCCTTTCATTTTGCATGTGATAGAAAGAAAAGTTGACACCAAGATTTTTGGTTTGAGTTGCCGTTAACTGAAGGTGGAGGACTGAAGGATGTAATAGTTTCGGAGAGGGGGAATGTGGGCACCAGGAGCTTAGCTTTAGACATGTTTATTAAACAAGTTTTAGAAGTCCACCCAGTTGCCAAGTGGAGATGTCAAGTAGGCAGTTGGAATGTGGAGTTCAGGAGGAAAGTTTGGGCTGGAGTAATAAATTTGGGGACTTATTGGCATATGGTACATGGGTGGTATTTATAGTCATGAGAATTTGGGAATAAGTGTAGAAAGGAAAGATTTAAGTACTGAGCCTGGGTCTTGAACATTTACACAGAGGGTATTAAGATGAGGCAGAATTAGCAAAAGGGATTGAGAATAAAGGAGGAAGAAAACCCAAGTGAATGTAATACCATAGAAGCCAAGGGAGAAAATGTTTCTAGGAGGAGAGGTAGATCAGCAACTAAGTCAGATGCTGCTGGCAGACCAAGTAAGATGAGGACACAGAAATTATCCCAGGATTTAATAATGAAACCTTGAGAAGAGCAATTTTAAGATAGGAGTATAAACATTGCTTTCAAGTTCTGCTCTCAAGGGAAGGTGAGAAATATAGCAGTAGCTGGAGGGGGAAGTGGGTGCAAGTGAAATTTTTTTTTTTTTTTTTTAGGTTAAGAAAAATAATAGCATGTTTCTGTGTTGTTGGCAGCAATTCAGTAAAGAGGGCAAAATTGATGATGTGGGAAAGAAAAAAGGGCTAATTGTTGGATCAGTGTCCTGGAGAAGGCGGGTAATTAGTTATCTAAGGCATTGCCATTGGCTAGAAGAGTTCATAGTAAAATAGCTTTGAGTGTTAATGGGACCTCAAATGAATTAAAGTAATGGTAAAGGGGGAAGGCAAAGGGAGAAGATTTGAGATTCTTAGGAAGTAAATCACTAGGAACTGGGAAATGGGAGACAAGAGAATTAAGAGTACCAACTGTGATGTTCTTGGCTCGATTTAACTCTTGGATGTTGTAAACATCTGAAACAGAGAATCCAGAAGAACAGAGGTGGCGAGGGGTCCTCTTATATTTGAGGACACAAATGATGATAATTGAAGCTGAGTCTGAGCTGCAAGTGGAGATTTGTTATCATCAGCATATTATTGGTAGGTGGAACTAGAAGTTGAAAATTTGAATGTCCAAGAGTGAGGCAGGTAAGTAAACGAGTGAAGGGTGAAGCTGGATAATGGTTAGCAATTTCAGGCTGGAGTTGTAGCGCAGTGGTACAGTTCTTGCCTAGTATGTGTGAGGCACTGGGTTCTATAGTCAGCCTATAGATAAATAAAATAAAGGTCTATTGACAACTATAAAATATTAAAGAAAAAAAAAAGATTAGCAATTTGGAGCTTTGATACCCTGTTCAAAGGGTAGCTGCTATTTATAGATACTTACAAGCTTTTGGTAATGCTTACCCAGTGATGGCCAGTCCATGTTTTTTTAAGAGAAGCCAGAAATCCAGAGTTGGTTTTTGTTTAGTTTTGTTTTGCCAGTCAGGTTGAGTGTTATATGCATGTGAAATATCCAGATTTAAGTCTCTAGATGTAAAAATATTTTTTACTTTGGTCAAACAAAGTGCATCTATGGGCTAGATAAAACCTTTGGATTTTTCAGTCTTTGGTAAAAACCGTGTTAGTAGTGAGTATGAGCCATCTGGGAGATCAAAGTGAGACGAGAGCTGGGGATTAGACCTTAGGTCACACTGGGATGGAACTGCCAGCAGGCTCAGAGGGATGATCAGAGAAGGTAGGATGAAAGCTCTTAGTTTCAACCATTTAAACTACATTTTTTGTAGATCAAAAGTAGTCTCTCATCAGCAGTTCATGTAGCTTAACATAATATAGTTCATACCAGTGATAGGAAAAAAAATTCAGTTAAATTTTACCTTCAAATAAAATTGTATTGGGCTGGGGATGTGGCTCAAGCGGTAGCACGCTCGCCTGGCATGCGTGCGGCCGGGGTTCGATCCTCAGCACCACATACAAAGATGTTGTGCCTGCCGAAAATTAAAAAATAAATATTAAAAAATTCTCTCTCTCTCTCTCTTTAAAAAAAATTGTATGTATTTAATGATTTAATATATGTAATGATTCATAACAGTTTTGTAAAATTTTTTGGTAGTTGTAGATAGACAGAATCCCTTTACTTTATTTGTTTATTTTTATATGGTGCTAAGGATTGAACCCAGTGCCTCACACATGCTAGGCAAGCACTCTGCCACTGAGCTACAGCCCCAGCCCGCATAGTATATTGGAATGATGATAATGATAGTGAATATTTATTGAATGTTTATTTTATACTAGGTACTTCTCAGGGTTTTTTTGTTTTTGTTTTTTGGTAACGGGGATTGAATTCAGGGTCACTCGACTACTGAGCCACATCTTCAGCCTTATTTGTATTTTATTTAAAGACAAGGTCTCACTGAGTTACTTAGTGCCTTGCTATTGCTGAGGTTGGCTTTGAACTCACAATCTCCTGCTTCAGCCTCCCCAGCAGTTGGGATTTTTTTACAGGTGTGCACCACTGCGCCTGGTAGATTTTTTTGTTGTGCTGGGAGTCAAACCTAGTCTCATACTTGCTTGGCAAGCGCTCTACCACTGAGGTTCGTCGTCAGCCCTCTATTCAGTTTTATCTTTATTAAACTATGCAGTTCTTGCAACTTTATGAAGTAGGTACAGTTATTTTTTTATTTTATAAATAAGGAAATTGGTCACAAACAGAGTCATAAGGCAGAACTGGAATTTGAACACCACATTTGTAATTTTTAGCCATTATCTCTTAGTTGTTACAGAATCATTTTAGAGATTTGTCAACTAGCTGATAATGACTTATCATTTTATCAAAAAAGAAATTTTAAATCAATGCCACTTAATGCAATTTTAAAATATGGTGATTTTAATGTTCTGCATGTTCCATTACTTAGTAGAGATAGTAACAATAACAGTGGTGGTAACAATAGCTACTACTACTACATCTAAATATTTATTATGAACCACTAACTGTTTAACTGACAACATACATCACTTACAAAATTACTAAACTCCATAACTTTGAGGTTGTTTCACTTCTAGTTTTTTTTCTTTTTAGTTATACATGATAGTAGAAATGTATTTTGACTATATATATATATATATATATATATATATATATATATATACAGTATAACTTCCCATTCTTATGGCTGGTTGTATAAGATGTGGAGTTAAACTGGACGTGTATTCATATATGAACATAGGAAAGTTACGATTAATGATTTCTAGTTTTAGAGTTGAAGAAACTGAATTTCAGGGAAGTTGAGTAGCAGAGCCAGAATCAGTGCCCAGGCCAATCTAGATCAGTGGTTCTCAAAGTGTGGTTCCAGACCAGGAGGTCAACATCATGTGGGAACTTATTAGAAATGCATGTTCTTGCCCTCTCCACCCCCATTGCTTAGTCAGAAACTCTGGGAATGGGCTCTCTCTAGTGATTCAGGTGTGTTTTAAAGTTTGACAACTGTGGGTCAGGAGTCAGAGGTTTCACATACTATTCCACTTTTCTTTTTTAACAATCTTATACATTGGATAGAATTACTCTTAATTTATAGATAAGAGAAGTGAGGTATTCTCACTTCTTAGATTGTTTCTTGCTGTGATCTAGCCATCAGCAAACCTGGTATGTGAAAAATCTAAACTTTTTAAAGATGAGAATTATGGATATGTATGTCATTAGTTCTTCATAAAATAATCCTTTGCTTTCAAGGCACTTACTGAGAACTTCCTTTATGGAGTATATTCTCCAAAAGAATTTCATGTATGAAATTTGTTTACAATGTATTTGTGCATACTTTAGAGTAGCAATTTGCTAAGACAAAATGCAGCATGTTTAGACATTAAAAAGGTGCTTAAATGTGAAGAACTTTGAGGAACTATATAAGTCTTAGTAGAAGTTAAGACTGTGGTGGTTCTGATAACCAATCTTTTCAACCCTCTGTTAAAGCTTCCTTATTTATTAAAATGCAGAATTACTACAAATGATGCAATGGTTAATGTTATGGTGAAGGAAAGTGTTTAATTTAGAAAGGTTATATTGATCAAGTGTATTAGGATGTCGCTGCTCCCACTGCATTAACATCAATCAGCTCAGCATGGTACATCTGCATCATTAATCATTTAGAAGAATAGACAGTAAATCATTAGACTAAAACATAGTTGTGGGCTTAAATGTCTTCTGTTTTAAAAATAAGCATCTCAGCATTATAACTCACAAGCAGATGCAATTATCTTCACTTTAACTATTGACTTAAAAAATTTCCTGCAGAGGAAATTTTTTATAATCTCCCCCGCAAAAAAAATCATTTACAGACATGTAAAAGAAGTAAGTTATAATTAATTCTCTAATTAGACATTATTTCAATGGGTGTTAAGTGGGGAAACACTATTAGATTCATGAATCAGGAGTTTGTTATATTACTCTAGGAGGGCTGGGTCTTACTGGTGTGCCTTTTTCTTAAAAAAATATTTTTTACTTGTAAATGGACACAATACCTTTATTTTATTTATTTATTTTATGTGGTGCTGAGGATTGAACCCAGTGCCTCACACGTGCTGGGCAAGCACTCTACCACTGAACTATGACTCCAGCCCATGCCTTTCTTTTTAATTTGCTCTGCTCAAGGTCTTCCCTAAATATTTGAAATTATAATCTTCTCAGGTTTAATTATGGATTGCTTGGCTTAGTGAGTAGAAAGGATTAGAGAGGATGTTTTATTTTTATTAGTAATTTATGTATGTATATATTTTAAATATTTTTTGTTATACATGGATGCAGTATATTTATTCTGGGAAAATATAGAATAGTATAAAGATGATACTAATAATTACTCCTGGTCCTGCCACCTGAAGATAATTGTTACTAACATGCTTGTATATTTCTTTCTAATTCTTTAGTTGTTTATTTGTATGATTTTATAAGAGTAAGTCATTCCATGTAAATAAAGTTATCTAGCTTTCCAATTTTAAATATTATATTGTGGCCATTTACCCACTATAGTAAATATTCTAAGAAAACATGATTTTCAATGTTATACAATATTCTACTATGTGAATAATCATATTTAGCCACTGATTAGTGTTGTACAAGTTTTTCTCTATTTTAAATAATTCCATGTTGAATATCTTTGTACATAGGTTTTTAACCAAATGTCTGTTTTGTTTAGGATGAATATTCATTAAAGAATTTGTCAGAATAAAAGACATAGGTATTTTTAGTATTTTTGAAACAATATTCAATTTTTTTTTTTTTTTTTTTTGTGTGTGTGTGTGTGTGTGTGGTATTAGGAATTGAATGCAGGGCCTGGAGCATGCTAGCATGTGCTCTACCACTGAGCAATGTCACAGCCCTTTTAAAATTTTTGTTTTGAGACAAGATATTTCAGCATTGCCCAGGCTAGTCTCAAACTTGAGATCCTCTTGCCTGAGTTTCTCAGCCGGGATTTCAGGCCTTTGCCACTGTGCCTGGCTTCTCAATTACTTTTAAGATGGTTTATGTTGATTTATACTCCTTTCTGCTTTATCACACCCTCATCAGAACTTAGTATTACAATTTTTAAAAGTATGTCAATTCAGGGTCCCCCACCCCCTCACCAAAATATATTTCAATGTGTTAATTTCTCATTTGGTGACTTCTCATTTCCTGGTTGTTTTCATTATTGTTAGAGCGTTTCTCTTTTTTCTTATATCCTTTGGAAAGGTAATTATCCTGTTTTCTGAGAAATTGCTGATATATATCGTTATCTTTTTTCAGTTTGGAACACACATTCACAGTTTGAAGAGTAAATGAAGATGCATAATGAAAAACTACTTTTGTGTATAATGTGTGCCTGAAAATGTGGATTAAAGTCAACTATGTTGAACAGTGACTTGAATGGTTATAGGAGGGTATATTCTTGCCACAAATTATAAAGTTCTTATATTATAAAGTTCTTTACCTTGCCTTTTAAATATAATATTACTCATAGATTTTATCCCTTAACCTTCAAAAATGAACATTTGGGCAGTCACCTCAAGTTTAATCAGCCAGATTCTAAAGTATCCCATTGATGAAGATTTTGTTTTCAGCATGCCTAATGATTTCTCCATTATGTTTATAAAACATCTCTTTTTTGTCATTCCTATTGGCACTTTAATTTTTTTGTTTTTCTATTAATTGAAAAATATGGTAGGATGCAGAATATATTCAGATAGTTGTATGATCATAGCTCTTCAAATGGAGATGATGATGTGTTGTAAATATAAATCCTTGCAGCTTTGCAAGATGTGATGACACAAAATGTCCCTTTGTTGCTATAAGAAAAATCAGGCTGGGGTATAACTCAGTGGTAAAGTCCTAGCCTAGCATATTTGGGGGCCTGGGTTCAACCCCCAGCACACTCACCTCCAAATGCCAATTTTTCTGTGACGAGTCAGTATACAAGAAAAGTGCACATTTTATGAAATTTGAGTAGTCAAGTACTGTATATGTAAGATCTCATGCCTCAACAATCTTTAGGAGCATGAAACTACTTGAGGGACATTTAATCTTTAAAGTGAATGTACTTGAATATAGGAATTCACTTAAGGGAATGATAAACCAAGCGCAGTGATGAGACAGAAGAAAGTAAAGTTGCTATCGTTGAAGAAGAGGGTTGAGGGCCTGCAGTCCTGCCCCTTGGTAGTGCTTAGATACTGATAGAAAAGAAAATACCAGTATTCTCTTTATTTCAGCCATTCATTCCTTTAGCTCATGTATTTTTAAATCAAATACTTGAGTGCTTATTGTAATACTGGGTGCCAGGCTAGATTCTGAGTATAATGGAGTGAGCAAAGTTCCAATCTTAAGAACTTTACAATTTGAAAGGCATTGTTCCAGAGGAGGCTTCTTGGTTGCACAAAATATTAGGTAGTTCTTGGATCCCCTCATTAAATAATCCTGAGTTAAAGCTCTAGTAATTCTGATAATGCCTGGACTACACTGACCTTGTTTTTTATTTTAAACTGCCAACTAACTGCTGAACTCTCCAAAGAAATACTTAGCTCTGCCAAAGTTGTCTTTGTCTTTTAACCTTTTCATTCTTTCTTGGACATGCAGTTTATGAATGTTCATTCTCATAATCAGGATGCTTTTATCAATTGTACTCCTCACCTAACATCAGTTCAACATATGAAATAAAGTTGTGTTTTAGCATCGTATTTTCTTTTAATTTTTTTTTGTAGTTAGACAATACCTTTATTTTATTTATTTATTTTCATGTGGTGCTGAGAATTGAACCCAGTGCCTTGCATGTGCTAAGTGAGCACTCTACCGCTGAGCCACAACCCCAGCCCCTAGCATCGTATTTTCTTAATATTCACTTTAGAGAACCCTAAAACAGTTTTCCCTGAGGGAAAAATCAAATTCAAATTAATGATAAGAAAACTCCCTCTTTGCTAGATTGCTGGCTTTAATGAGGACATCTACTTTGGGTGACTGCCTAGTGGGAGGAATTGGGATTATATAAAAGAAAGTTGAGGTGATCTCCTTGCATATGGGTGATTTAGGTGAAGCAGGGAAGAGTGTCAGTGAGACTATTTATTTTTGGAGAAGCTGATTGGAATTTTTTTTTAAAGGTGATTGTAATACACTTTCTAAGTGAACCCCTGATAAGAAAAGAAGGAGGTGCCATGGGGAGGAATCAGACACCAATGATGCAGTTAATGTTGTGCTGGGCACTATAATCCTTGTAGGTACCTCACATGTGCTTATGAGGTAGTCATTTTATCCCCATTTTATAGGCAAGAAGACTGAGGCTTGCAGGAGTTTTCTTGTTTTGGTTTGTTTTTTTTTTTTTTTTAAAGAGATAGTGAGAGAGAGAACTTTCTTTTAATATTTATTTTTTAGTTTTCAGCGGACACAACACCTTTGTTTGTATGTGGTGTTGAGGAACGAACCCGGGCCGCACACATGCCAGGCGAGCGCGCTACCGCTTGAGCCACATCCCCAGCCCTTGGTTTGGTTTTTTAATTCAAGGTCACACACGTAGGAAGTAGCAGAGCTGGAATTCAAATCCATGCTGTTTTCTTTCTACAGTGCTGCTTATCCATGCCTTTCCTTTCTTGTTACCTCAGCCCACACTGACTTATCATTTATTATACCTTAGCCTTCATTGCAGCCTTTGCTTCATTGTTGTTCTCTCTCCATTTAAACAGAATCACATGTTTCTTATTCCAGTAGAATCTTAGTGTTTTCATGCTATCAGGTTGTTTTGGTTGTCCAAGTTTCTCCTTTGCTCAGTGTCTATCCAGGTTGAGGTTTGCCATGGGAAGTCACACCTCTTTGAGGCAAGAGAACTCAGACATTGGTTGGAAGAGATGGTAGTGAACTGTGGCATGAGACATAAATGAGCAGATCTATTTTTGACTATGTAGGAGGCTTAGAAGCCTGGCCAGAAAAAGGCCTGGGAATGCTCCCTGTATGGATTAAAGGAGTCAAACATTTACCTGTATCCTGTTTAATTTTATTCCTTTTCTGACTGTACAATTTCTGTGTTAACTGAGGGATTATTTTTCAGGTTGTTGAGGAAACCAAACCATTATATCTTCTTATTTTTGTTCCTTCTTTGTAGAGAAAGTCCTGCCTTCCTAGGAAGAATAAATGTACAGTGTGAAGTAACCAGTATTGCTTTAAGCATAGTGATTTAGTACAAATTATACTAAATGATAAATACAAATCCTAAATTATAATGAGGACTGAACCAATGACATTTTGCTGTATCTAGATTATGCCTTACAAGGCAGGGTTAAAGTGTGTGGAATGTATTGGGGTTGTCTGAGCTCATACTGCAGTCTTGGTCTGAGAGTATTTGCTTTCTGAAAGAAAGGCAAAGATATTATGTTAACATCTTATAGCTAAATATAGAGAAGGAAGGAAGTAGCTTACTGCCAGCTCTCTGTCCCCAAGCAGAATTGTCTGGAGAAACTGTGAGGGCAAAGAGTGAAACCTTTAAAAGGTGGTTCATTAGGAATGTTATAAGATGATAATGCAGAAATGCCTTCACTCTACTTTACACTTGATCTTAGCCAAAAGGCCGAGAAGCGATATCCTTCACTCTACTTTATACCCTGAAGAAATATTTGCATACTTTTAAGTCTAAAGGGCTTCTTTATCCACAGTGTGCAAGGAACAACATTAATTTTTAGACATCTCTAAGCATCTTATTTAGAGTAACATAAATCAATTATTGTAACTTCTTTTCTATCCCTGTTTTAGGCCATGTCTACTTTGGCTTTGTTTATCCCAGAAACAAAGAATCATACAGATATATTTTATTTGCCTTGTGATAGTTTCCTCCCTGAATTTTCTGACAAGTATTAATATTTTTCCTTCTCTTTCCTTTTGTTGATTTAACTCAAGTTGTGATTGTATAGCATCATTCTTATTTTTTGAACAACCCTTAACTTTGGTCTCAATGGAAAATACTCTTTTTTAAAAAAAATAATTTATTTATTTATGGAAAATACTTTTGAAGGTCTGTATTTCTTTTCATAAACTGAGATTGCTTTAACTTCTCAAAATTCATTCATTCCTTTTCTCTCTCTCTCTCTTCCTTCTCCAGAATACATTAATGATTTTTTTAACTTTTCCTGAGAAGATAATATTTTCTACTCGTGTATATTTGAGTACTTCTAGTTAATTAACAAATTCAGTAAAATTTATGATAATAAAATTCCCAAAGAGGTTAGGTTTATTAAATTTCAGAATTAATTGAATCAGAGATTTTTCAGACTCAAAAGTAAAATTTTTGGTGGCTTACTGCTTCTCAACTTGTTTTTCTTTCTGTGTTCTTTGTGATGTGGAACAGCATTTACATTTCCCCTTAAAGTTCATTTGAGGACTTCTCTTTCTCTTAGTCCCTGTATATCTGATGAGCCACAGTATCCATCTGTGTTTTCCCTGTTTCCCTAAGTCAATTACATGGCCCAGGTCTTTATCATTTCTGACCTTCATACTTTCTGTGTCTTTTAAATTTCCTTTTTTCCCTTTCCTTCTGCCAAAAGCAGAACAGTTCTTTTCTTACTAAGTTATTTAGGTTCTTTTCTTAAATAAAATCCTGCTTTCCCCCCAAAAGTTCAAGATTAAGGATAGTGACCTTAAAAATCAAGCTTTCACTAAAACCTGGAGTTAAAGTAGTTATAAAATATTTATAGGGACTAAAATTATTACTATGTAGTTACATATCTTTATGCCAAGGATTTTCATTGATAGGAATAATTTGACTTAGAAGCATGTGATTGTAGAATAAATTGAAAAAAACCCATTAATTTACATATGGTTTTTATTATCTTTGACTGAATCAATGTTGAGTTGCACAATAAAATGCTGACTTTGTCCTGGAGAATCACAGTATTGACTCAGCTAGTCAAAGCAGAAGTTGTGGGGGAGAATCTCTTTTATAAATATTTGCATGTTTTATTTGACAGTTTTAGAGACGCTAACTACAACTATTAATAAATCTTTAAAGGAGCCAATTATGGCAACTTTAGTAGGATATTAAACAAAAATAATAATTTCTTAGGAAATCAAAGCTTTTTTTAGACTCCAAATATATAAAAGGAACTCTACATTGACTAATGAAATCAGTAGATCATCATTTCTCATTCAAGTGTTTATTGGGCAGGTGCCTGACATGATTTTAGGGGCGTGGGATACAACAATAAACAGAACAAATAAAGATCCTGCCTTTATAAAGTTTGCATTCTGCTGTGAGGAGGCAGACAACAACTAATAAACACGGGTAAATACATAATTTAGAAGGGATAAGTACAATGTAGAAAAAGGGCAGATTAATGGGAAGTTTTAATGCTAGGTTAGGGACTGAACTTTAGTATATATGTATCATTTGTGAAGATGACAAATTATCATCTGACCTGTAGTTAGAGTACTAGTTAGTTGCTTAGAAAATGTTAAGCTTTAAAGTTAAGAAAGTGTGGATCAGATTCCATCCTAGATCTTAGGGAGTACATAGCTAAGCAGGGGAAGGGGAAAAATCATTAAACAAACTAGCATGTTATGGTGTTATAGATACTTCAATAAAAACATGTATAAAGTCTAATAAAGCACACAGCCCTTTCATTTTTCTAATCTGATCTCACCTCTGTGATAAGCAGTTTATTTAAACCATGACTTTTTTTTTTTTTTTTTTTCTTTTTTGGTACTGAGGATTGAACTCAGGGGCACTTAATCACTGAGCCACATCCCCAGCCCTTTTTTGTATTTTATTTAGAGACAGGGTCTCACTGAGTTACTTTGTGTCTCCCTGAGTTTCTGAGGCTGGGTTTGAACTCTCGATTTTCCTGCCTCAGTCTCCCGAGCACTGGGATTACAGGAATGCGCCACTGTGCCAGGCTTAAACCATGACTTTTATAAGCCTTCTAGATATCAAATCTTGCTTAGATTGCTTTATGCTTGGTGATGTAAATTGATCATTTTTTCCCACACTTTATTACCTTAAAAAAATTAGCTTCTGATTACTCAACATGTCCAAACTTGTTCCAAATTATAATCAGTTGCACTTTTTTTAACCACCTAATTATCTAAGTGGAGTGTTTTTATTTAGCATCCATCCAGCATCCATCATGTACTGCTATAAATACTTAATGAGTAAAGCACTATAAAATTTGCAAGACACTGTGCTAGGCACTAGAAATGCAGCAATAAATAGACTGACAAAATTCTGTATTCTAAGATCTTACAATCTAGTGGAGGAGGCAATCAATAATTAGAATGTTTCATATATACATATATGTAGTTCTAAAACTTGTTCAAGGTCTGAGCATCCTGTACATTTTCAAATATCATATGAGGACTCCAAAGAGCTTGTGTTTACAGATATCTGTTAATGTTCACCAGTTCAGAAATCAAAAAAGGGATTTTAAACTTATTTATTTAAAAGTAGTAATAATAGTCTGTGACAAAATAACCATTTCCCTACTCCCCTCTACAAGATAATGAGAAGAGTGACATATTAATTTTTTTCAGTTCTGTTTAATGTCAGGCTTAACAGAAGATATCTGGATTCTCATATCTGTTTCTATATTTAATCTGTTATATGTTGTTTTGATTGAAGTACATGAAAATATAGCCTCATACAGGTATGTAGTTAGAAAAGGAAGTAATGCTTTACTAGTCTCTTAAGAGAATTGTGAATATTCTTCTTTGGTATTTCACCAAAACTCAAGTGATAGTTTTTTAAACATTAATTGCAGTGTAGAAGCTGAAACTATACAAATGAAATTGATATATGAAAATACTGTTATTCAAATCCTTTGGTTTAGCAATTTGAACAGCTCATTCACCCTCTGTATGATTTTGTAACATGCATTGATCATTTAGGAATACTGTTTTTTCACTGAGTTATATAGATCTGACATAAATATTTGACATATTTTGTTTTATGACATAAAAAGTCATATTTGTTGATATTGCTTCAAACTTTCAGAATCTGTCAAGGTCATGGTGGTTGATAAATACATGTCTTCCAAAATTCCATTGTTTATCTAAAAGCTTGAAGTTTATAATTGGCAATAAACATTGTCAGTGCTCATAGATTTAGCTTTTATTATTTGCACAGAGTTGGGCTCAAGCATTTCATCTGTGGAAACAATTTGAGCAAAAGCTGGGAATTATGATTCATGTGAGCAGTAAGCACAGTGTAACTGAAACGTCATGGTTCATCATGGTTCATGCAAGAGAATATTGGGAAAGTGCTTACTTGGGCAGCACATATACTTAAATTGTAATGAGATAGAGAAGATTAGCATGGCCCCTGTGAAAGGATGACACACAAATTTGTGAAGCATTCCATACTTTAAAAAGTATATTGAGAAGTAAGACTAGAAATGTATTTTTATTGATGATCTAGAACTATAACAGTTGCCCAAAATTGTCCCTAAGGCTTAAGACAATGCCTGGTACCCGGCATGTGTATTTATATAGTATCTGAGTGATAGAATATTTGAGTTTAAGAAAGGAAAGATTCTCTTATCATGAGCAACATAGGTGGAGAAGGTGACATTTCCCTATAGCCCAGAAGAATGAATACAATTCTAATAAGCAAAGATATTAGAGGCTAAACAATGTGCTACCTGGAAAGTGATTGTATTTTCCAGCAGACTGTAAGTTCCTTGAGATCATGGATTGTTTTATCCTTGTTCATGTTCCAAACATAGTATCTTATGCATTCGAGGGCTCAGTAGTTATTTCAGCAGTGACTCAGGAGTTAATCCTGTAAACATGTTTGTGTGTGTGTGTAATGTTTTCATTTTATGCTAAGTGGGAAAAAAGAGGTCTTCCTGATTATGGAGGTTAATTCTACTTTTTACTTCAATTGCAGAACATGCAAATAACCACTTCCTTTAGCAAATAGATGGTAATTTTTTATAATTGTTTCACGTCTTGAAGGAGAAGGAAATATGACTTAAGGAGGACAGATTCCTAAGTAGTGTTTCAGCAACAATAAAGTTTAAGAGTTTAAATCTGTTTCTTGTGGTTTGGCTTGTATGAATTACATAGGAAGAGTGAAATTTTTAAAATTCTCTCAGGTTCTTACTTATTCAGTCATACATAATTTAGAAAATGTGACTGTATAAGTAATAAAAGAGCTAAGATTTTAAAATCCTGAATATGCAAGTATTTTACCTACTGTTTTACTGTACAAAGAACCTTTTTTTAATGAATGCTTTATCATTATTTCCTGCAAACAAGGGAATTTTTCATATATGCTGAATATAGCTATTAACATTGGAAGTGTTAGCATGAGGAAATCAACACAGATGCATTTAATTTATTTATTTATATGTGGTATTGAGAATCGAACCCAGTGCCTCACACATGCCAGGCAAGCACTCTACCACTAAGCCACAACCC
Source organism: Marmota flaviventris (assembly GCF_047511675.1). Taxonomy (NCBI): domain Eukaryota; kingdom Metazoa; phylum Chordata; class Mammalia; order Rodentia; family Sciuridae; genus Marmota; species Marmota flaviventris. The sequence goes on from NC_092507.1 coordinate 40,702,942, forward strand.
CAGCCCAACACTGATGCATTAATACCACCTAATCCTTAGACTCCATTCAAGTTTCACCAGTTGTTCTAATAATGTCCTTTATAAGCAAAAGAATCTAATTTAGAATCACATGTTACATTTAGTTGTTTTGTCTCAGTTACTTTCAGCTTGGAGCAGTTCCTCAGTCTGTCCTTGAATTTTATGTAAGCCTTCACACTTTTTTTCCTTTTCCTTTCTTTGTGTGTGTGTGTGTGGGGGGGGGGAGGTGATATTAGAGATGGAACCCAAGGAGCCTTTTACCTCTGAGCTACATCTCCAGCCCTTTTAAATTTTTTGTTACTTTTTTAAAATATTTTTAATTGTAAATGTAAATACTTGTATTTATTTATTTTTATGTGGTGCTGAAGATCGAACCCAGTACCTCATATGTGCTAGGCAACACTCTACCACTGAGCTGCAACCCGCGCCCCTCTTTTTATTTTGAGACAGGAAGGGTCTCAATTGCCCCAGCAGGCCTTGAACTTGTGATCCTCCTGCTTCAGCCTCCTGAATAGCTGGAATTACAGGTGTGTGCCATCATGCCTGGCAAAAACTTGACACTTTTAAAGATTATAGGCCAGTTATTTTGTTCCCAATTATTGTTTTTTTCCCCCTGATGCTTCTTCACAATTATATTCAGATCACACATCTTTGTAAGAATCGTAAAAATGTTAGTGTATTCTTATCATAGGATTTGAGTTTGTTCAGTTGGTGATTTATAATGATGTTCTGATCATTTGATTAAGGTGATATCTGCCAGACTTGTCTTAGAAAGTTTTATATTTTTCCATGCTTTATTAATATTTTGTGGGGAAATTTTTAAAAAATATTTATTTTTAGGTGTAGATGGACACAACACAATGCCTTTATTTTTATGCGGTTCCACTGCTTAGCCACAATCCCAGCCCCTGTGGGGAAATATTTTAAAGTTACCATTTCTTATCAAACTTCCAATTTGTGTATTTGATAGTAACTCCTGTTTTTTTTTTTCTCAGTGGATTATAACTTGCTAACATTATTATTTATTTTGGTGCTCAGTTCTCAGTTTGACCAGTAGTATCCCATGTAAGCTGATATCTCTATCCTTTTGACATGTTCTTAACATAAATCTCTAAATATATCCATACTTTCTGGCACCAAAAGATATTTCAGGCTTTGTACCATCCCTATTCTAATTTTGGAATCAAACCACTTTTCTAAAAAGCACACTAATTCCTTTTAGTAGAGAAATTTAGAAATGAAAACCTGTTGCTAGGTGTCACAGCTCCCAGCCCTTTCTTTGGGAGCTAAGAAATATGAATGTTACTTCCATACGTTTGAGTATGGTAATGTACCTCCACACCCATATTGAAAACAATGAAGTTATACTGATACTAACAGTTCTAGTCTAACACCATGGAAGTTGTTCTGATTTTTCCTCCTTACCATATTTGTAACTCCATTTTTCAAAATGAGAAATGCTTTTTCCTTGTTATTTATATTTATTTGATCAGTCCTTCAGTATGTCATTTTTTTTAATCATCTGCTTCTCTTTGGAATGCCACCCTTACTCTATTTGGCCTTGGCAACCTGTGTCTGGCTGACCTTGTTCCCCACAATGTGCATACCGCCTTCACTTTTCTTGGGCTCGACTTCCCATGTTGGACTTAGCCATCGTGTAGAGCCCGTCTTCATTTTGCTTTGGGCTCTGATGTTCCATGCTTGATCTTCCCTTTGCTTGTTGAGATATGCTTTGTCTTCATCCTGCTCAGACTCTGACATCCTGAACTAGACCATTGATCCATTTGATATAATGCTTTTAACTAAATTATATAGATTTTCTAATGTCCCCTTTCTGTTTTAAGATTTGACTTACTGTTCCACAGAATCATTTAGTTGTGACAGTTCCTTAGTTTTTTCTTATCTTTTATGACCTTGTCATGTTAGATGAATATTGGTCAACTATTTTGTAGAATGTTTTTCATTTTTGGTTTACCAGATATTTTCTCATGATGAGATTGAGATGATGTATTTTTGCAAGAATACAATAGAAATAATATTTTCTTCTGAGATTGGGAGAGGGGTATGTGATGTTAACCAGTCTTATCACTGGTAATGTTAACTTTGTGTTTGGGGGGTAATAGTTTCTTTTTCTTTTTTTTTTGTGGTACTGGGGATTGAAACCTGGGCCTTATGCATGCTAGTTAAGTGCTGTACCACTGAGCTATACCCTCAGCTCTGGTGATGTTAACTTTGATGATTCAATTAAAGTGATGTCTGTCAGATTTCTCCATTGTAAAATTACTACTTTTTCCTTTGTATTTGGTAATACCTGAAAGAAATACTTGAAAACTATGCTAATTTCATCAAACTTTCCACCTCCAACTTTTCCCACTGCTTTTAGCCATTAGTAGGTCTTGCCTGATGTTGAGAGCCACAGCCGAAGGGGCCCCAGCAAACTTCCAGCTGCCAGCAACCAGCTGCCGGCTGATGATTGGCTCACAGAGATATTCTGTAATCTTGTCCACCCGGATGCAACCCATGGTCCTAACTGCCAAGGCCTGAATCAAAGGATTGGGATCTTCACAGTCCTTCACAAAGCTGTTGACAGCCATGATGGCCATGTCTGGCTGACTCTTGGCATAATTCATCAAGTAGAGATACACAAGTTTCTTCAGTTCCAGGTTATCAGTCTGCATACAGTTCACTACATCTGGAAAGAGAGAGCATAGGATTTGAATCTGCTATGAGATCCCGTAGAGAATCCAGAAATCCCTGATCTTCCACCATCTGGGCATTGATATCATGGTGTTTTGCCACACAGACTGCTGCTGTTTTCCGAACATAGGGGTCTTCATCCTTTAAGCACTTGCGGAGGGGCTCTTCTGAATAGCCTCACTGATTATAAGGTATTACAATGCAGGGGCAGAAACAATGTTGAAGCCACTGATTCGCGTTTCAACCAGGGAGCTTCGGGGTGTGAAGTCTGGCTGCAGCATCCAAAACCATTTAGTAGTTTGAGCTAAGAATGTAAACTTAAAAAACAAGAGGGAGGCTGCTCTGAATGATACAGATGTCTGCTCACAGTACAGCTTGAAGTCCCTCACCCCAAAAAAGACTCGAAAACAGGATTGAGGCCACAACCCACTGAGCTGCTCATGTCAGGGGCTGGCCAGGTGACTGGCCATGCAGCTGGGCAGCACTCAGCGGTCAGATACCAGCTTGTGGTTCCAGAGCAGATTTTGCCCCCAATTTTCAGGTGTCTGCAAGTAAAGTTCTCAAACATCGGTGCCTTTACCAAGGGGGGGAGGAGGGAAGAGGACATGGAACTGCTGGCAGTTTGTTGACTCCACCCTGAACCAGTCCACAAGGGCACAGGTCTTGGCCAGGTAGGGTAGGGATCTGCCTGTTACCACTCTTTCTTCTTTTCATCCATGGAAACACCCCCAGGGCCCAGAGCCACCACCAGGAGCAAGTCTCCAATCACCGACATGGTCTGGAAGAAGTCGTACTTCAGGAAGTCATGCATGGGCTTATAGACTGGAATGGTCCAGAAGGCGTTGAAATACACATTGATAGCAAACAGCCAAACAACAAGAGTCAAAGCCGCCAGCTTGGTTTTAAAGCCAACAGCCACCAAGATCATCAGAGCTGTGCCCACGATGTTCTGGATGATAGAAAAGAAGCTGGCATCAAAGTGAAGGAGGGTCATGAACATCAGGACCAGCAAGACCCTGCCTCCGAGCTGCATGTACTGCTTGGGAGAGCTCTCACGCATGGTGGGGACACCTGCAAACATGCTCTTCCCTTCCGAACGGGACTCTGCTAAGAGCAGCAACAAACCTCCTCCCAGGGCCAGGTTCCTCATCAAAAACTTCAAGTCCCACAGAATGCTGTAGGCGATCGTCTGCAGTGCTATGATTCCGAAGAGCCCAAAGCAGGCTACTGCACGAAGTTCCTGCTCAACACCAAGACACAGCCAGCTGGTCGGCGAAGTCCTGGGCTGTGCCCATCAGGTCGTTCTGGCCCATGGCGGTGGCAGGCTCGGCTGGCTGCTGCTCGGCGCTCGCTCTGCTGGCTGCGGCCTCCACAGGAAGTGCCAAACTTCCAGCTGCCAGCAACCAGCTGCCGGCTGATGATTGGCTCACAGCGGCCCCAGCAACATCTAGCTGATTGGCTCCTCTGCGGTGATGCTCATTGGGCTGTTTCCCTGCCCTTTCAGACCACGGAACTGCTCATTGGGGGACTTTTTTGGCTCCGCCCACGTGACCCAGCCAATCGGCCTCAAGAGCAGGAGGATTGTGGGAGGTAGAGAGAAGCTTGTGTGGGAGAGAGAGGCTTGTGGAAAGCCGGTGGTGGCAGTTGAGGCTCTGAGGGTTTTTCCTGAGAGGCTGTTTTGTTTGGCGTGTGTGGTTCTAAAAATAAAGTTAGTTTCTTTTGACAAGTGGCTCCTGATTGTGCCCAGCCAGACTGCAGCAGCCTGCAGTAATTATTACAGTGATGTTGGTCTAGTGGTGATTTTTTAATTTCTCTCATTCTTTCTCCCTTATTAATTGTAATTCCTTTGAAAGAAAAGATATCCCTTCTCCCCATTTCTATATTCAGTTTTTTTATATGAGTATTGGTCTCATGTATATTTGCTATATTCTATGGGTTATAGTTCAGTGCTATCTGGATTTGTTTTTTGTTTTGTTTTCTTACTCAAAAAAAATTTTTTTTGGCACTATGAATTGAACCTAGAGTCACTTTACAACTGAGTTTCAGTCTGAGTCCTTTTTATTTTTTATTTTGAGATAGGGTCTCACTAAGTTGTTGAGGCTGGCTCTAAACTTGGTGATCCTCCTGATTAACCTTCCCACATCATTGGAATTACAGGTGTGCACCACCACATCTAGCCTTGCTCCAATTCCTTAGTCTTCCAATATCTAGTCAAGATACTGTTTTTCAGAACTGCTTCATGTCTTAGTTATCATTAGCTGCTACATAACAAATTATCATAGGTTGCATAGCTTAAAATAGCAGATATTTATTTCTTTCAGTCTGGAGGCTGGGAAGTTTGAGATAGGGGTGCCAGTGTGCTAGGTTTTGGTGAAGGCTCTCTTCCAAGTTGCAGATAATCAATTTCCCCTTGTGTGCATATTGTGGAAAGAGTGAGAGCTTTCTGGGGTCCCTAATACCATTCAAGAGAGTGCTACCCTCATAACCTAAATACCTCCCAAAGTCCCCATCTCCTAATACCATCCAATTAGGGTTAGGCTGTTATTAGATATTTAGTTCATAATATTTTCTTCTTCACATCTTTCAGAGTGGTTGTCTTACTCATTTGTATTTTTAGGTTAATTTTTTAGGTAAATTTTTTAGTTTTTGCATTCTATTCTTCATCTCTTCTTACCTTCCTGGTTGGCTTTCATCAGTTAATTTGTGGGAGGGTATGTGAAACCTTACTGATTCTAAGATTTTGAACATATACCAAAAGATATATTCAGAAAAGTGTTTCTACTTCCTTAACCCTGCTCTCCTGTTCCTATTATCTCTGGTTTTCTATCCTTTCTTGCTAATGACTTGTATGTAATCAATTTCTTTTCTCTTCCCCCCCCACACCCATACACAGTGGGGATTGAACCCAGGAGCTTTACCCCAGGGCCTTACCAAATCGCTTATGACCTCACTAAATTGTTGAGGCTGGCCTTGAACTTGGTTCGTTCTCAGAATCCTTCTGTCTCAGAATCCTTCTGTCTTTGGAATTTGTAATCCCAAATTGCTGGGATTACAGGCATGCACTACCACATCCAGCCTAATTTCTTGTTTACTCTTGTATTTCTTTTATAGGAACAAGCAGACACATGTGTATTTTCTTTGGTATCCTTATTTTTTACACTAAAGCTGCACACTTTGATTTTTTTCATTTAGTATTGTATCTGGAAATCACTCCAAATTATTCTAATGGAATCTTCCCTATTCTTTTTTTTTAACCTGCATAATACTCCAAAGTTTATTAAATGCATACTCTGTGTGGGTATTTAGAGTATTTTTCAGTATTTTGTAATTACAAAAAGTGTGACATTGAATAACCTATCTGGGGTTTCTAGGACTTCTGAAATCTGTGGCTTAATGTTTTTCATAAATTTTGGAAAATTCTCAGCCAAATGGTACTTCTGTTCTCTCCTCTCTTTTGTCTGCTTCTGGTATTTCAGTCACATGCATGTTATAGTATCTTACCCTCTGTGTTGCTTTTACCCTTTCTTCTGTGTTTTCTATCCCTTTGATTCACTGTCTATTGTTTCAATAAGTTTCTTGTAGTCTCTCTTCTGGTTCTCTATCTCTTGAATTGTATTTGATGTTAAAATAATCCATTGAGTTCTTAATTTTGATTATTGTATTTTTTTTTGTAGTTGTGTATGGACAGCATGCATTAATTTTATTGGTATGCAGTGCTGAGGATCGAACCCAGTGTCTCACACATGCTAGGCATGCACTCTGCCATTGAGCTACAGCCACCGCCCATGATTATTGTATTTTTAATTTAGAATTTATAATTGGTTATTTTAAAGATCTAAATGAGAAACAAAACATTTTTGTCATTTACTTATTTTTTATGTATTATTAGTTGTAGATGGACACAATACCAGTATTTTATTTATCATTTTTATCCGGTGCTGAGGATTGAACCCAGGGCTTCTTCACACATGCAGCAAGCGCTCTACTACTGAGCTACAACCCTAGCCCATTTTTGTCATTTATAAAATAACCTGGAGCTTCTGTTGATGTTTTTGGTATGTTTTTTTTAAATATTTATTTTTTAGTTGTAGTTGGACACAATACATTTATTTTATTCATTTATTTTTATGTAGTGCTGAGGATCGAACACAGGGCCTTGCACATGCGAGGCGAGTGCTATACCACTGAGCCACAATTCCAGACCCTGTGGTAGATATTTTATTTGAAAAATTATCTATAGAAATATAATTCATCTGATCTCTTACAGAAAATATTTTAATTTGCTTTTGCTAACTAAATAGGTGCCTGGAGTCACTAACAATCTGGGAGTCATTTTAGTCTATTCAGGCAACAAGATTTTTCTAGTCCCTCCTGATGACCAAGCAGTTGTTTTGCTTTACCCTTAATTTCAAGGCACAGCCATTGAGGATCCCAATCAAAACATTGGCCATTTACCAGAATTCCTGCTGTAGATGGGCCCTGGCCTCTAACTTTCAGTTTGAAAAGACTTCTTTTTAAAAATAGACTATTTTGGGACAGTTTCAGATTGAGCTGAAAGTACTGTTCTCACATATTTCCTGCCCACACACAATGAGCCTTGTAAGTGCATTGTCCAGTCTAATGATTCTTTTCTTCAAATTTCTCATATCACCAGGCAAAAAGTGGCCCTAAGTACCAGGCTTATCTTCTAGATGTCTGTCCTTTCCCATATCTTAGCCTGATAATTCTTGTTGGTGTCTGATGCCTTTGACCAGATTTTTTTGCCTTTTCATTTAAATCCAATTTATTTATTTATTTTTATTTTAATATTTTATTTCTTAGTTTTCGGCAGACACAACATCTTTGTTTGTATGTGGTGCTGAGGATTGAACCCGGGCCGCACGCATGCCAGACGGGCGCGCTACCGCTTGAGCCACATCCCCAGCCCCAAATCCAATTTATTTTTTGAGTGACACATAAAAACAAAAATTGTGCATATTAGTGAACTAAAGAAATGTTTTGATATGTGTTTACATTGTATAACCATTAAAACAGGTTAAGCATATCTTCTCAAGCATTTATCATTTCTAACACTTTTAGAATTCTTTTCTCTACCTTTTTGAAATGTATATTATTGTTATCTAGAGTCACCCTGCTGTACAATAACATACCAGAAATTCTTGCTCCTATCTTAGTAAAACTTAGTATCCATTGATTAACTTTCTCCCAACCCTTTCACCCCTTATTTTTCCCAGCCACAGGTAACCCTATTATACTTTCAACTTGTATGAGATTATCTTTTTCAGATTTCATACGTGAGTGAGATCATGTGGTACTTGTCTTTCTGTGCCTGACTTACTTAACATAATGATCTCCAGTTCCATCTGTATTGTTGCAAATGATAGGATTTCATTGTCTTTTTAATGACTGAGTAGTATTCCATTGTGCATATGGACCACATTTTAAAAATCCATTCATCTGTTTGTGGGAATCAGTTTTTTTTTTTTTTTTTTAAGTATTGTCAGTATAGTTTTTCTAGTTGTTCTCAGTGGGAAGGTTGGTCTGATCTATGTAACCTATCTATTAAACACAGTTTTCTCTTTGTTATATTTTTTGCAAGTAGACTGCATTTCTGCTTAAATATTAGATCTATTAGATATTATAAACTCAGATAAGACAGATCAAGGTAACACTGTTAGGGGAGTAGCACAATTAAACACCTCTATTAGCATTATGGTCTTAAAAGTTTGCTTTCAAATATGGAGATACAGTGTAGAAATTATAGTTTTAATTTTTATTTTATTTTTTTATGTGGTGCTGAGGATCAAATCCAGGGTCTCACATGTGCTAGAAAGCTCTCTACTGCTGAGCTACAACCCCAGCCCCAAAAGTTTTAATTTTTTATTATCTCTTATTCTAGCTCGTGATGCTGATGAGCGAGAGAAGTGGATCCATGCTTTAGAAGAAACAATTCTTCGACATACTCTTCAGCTTCAAGTAAGAGTCTTTACATGACTTCTGGATAGTTTGTTAGGTGTGTGTGTGTGTGTGTGTGTTTTCTGTTTTTTTTTTTTTTTTTTAAATAACTGATATGATATAATAATAAGTTGCTTATTCTTGCTTTTATGGTATTATCATACATTGTAAAGTTATAGTCCTTTATTTTCTTCTGTTTTCTGTAGGACAGAGTATTGATTTTTGTTTAGAAAGAAGATAATATAATGCAATGTTAAAAATGAAGTGCTGTGTTAATTTGCCACAGTAATTGTTTTTTTCATTTACTATATTTTAATTGTCTTTGTTTCTTTCCACATTTTTATTGGTTCATTACAGTTGTATATAATAATGGAATTTGTTGTTACATGTTGTACATGCACGTAATGTAACAATATAATTTGTCAGATTAATTTTTTACTTAATATCAATAGTTGTTATTGATATAATCAAATTATAGAATCATGCATGATAATAGGTAAGTGCTGAGAAGTTGATCTCATTTTCTCATTAATAGGATTTGGCTATTACCACATGCATTGATTAGTATGGCAATACTAACTGGGATAAAAGTGAAAGAAAACTCAACCAAAAATGGATCGAGGAAAAAAAAAGAGAAGCCGATTTAGTTGAGGTTTAATTTGAAATAGTTCCTTAAACAACGTTGTGAGGACTCAGATTCCCCATCTCTGTTTCTAGATTCCATTTCTTCTGTTTTGGGGCTTCACTTTCAGATAGGTTTTCCCTTTGTGTTGTTAAGATGGTTGTAGCAATTTAGTCGCACATCATAGGAACTCTGAGTCCATTGGGGGCTCTTGTTCTTTCTGGAGCTCAATAAGATCAACAGGTGCAGTGCTGATCACCTTAGCTTCAGTCGTTTGTCTGATCCAAATTAATCACAATTTCACAATCATATGTTCTACCTTGGAGCTAGGATGTTATGGGCTTCATCAGAAACAATTGATAGTAGGGTAGAAGATGTGTCCACCTTACCCCATCCCAGAGAGTAAAAATAAGGGAAAAAACAACAAATCTCTCTTCTACAATATAGAAAATACTCATCTATGTTTATTCTCCAACAAAAGAGCTTATTTTTATGGCATATAAAGGATTTCATTTTATTTTGATTTAGAGGATTGAATTGTAGAAAACTGCTTTATAAATTTTTCTCTCTACTTAACTTTTGTCCTACACCCGGAATTAGCTTCATTAGATAAGATGTATAAGGAACTTCATGTTGTACAAGTTGTGAGGTCCCCATCACTTGAAAGTATTCAAGTAGAAGCTTAAAAACATTTTTTGAGTATGTGGTTATTCAGGGACAATAAGACATTACTATGGAGTTGAAGTAGTTACTCTATGAGTTATGTTTTTTAAAGCAGTTTCGTGGTCTCCATGGTTTTTTTTTACCCCTTTAATTTAGGGAGTTTTTTAAAAATACAGCATCATTTCAATAAATTTGTGATTCAGCAAGTTGATAAGTGTTTAATAGTAATATTAGACTGAATGTGGCAGATGAGATTTCCCCCACATTTGGTTTAGACTGACATATAATTCTGTCAATGATCTGTTTTCAGGCTACCAGTACCAATATTTCTGCCACTGTATCTCTCTTTAAACCTACACAAATGCTGTTGCTTACTTATGTTCTTCCAAATAGTTTTAAAATTTCTGGCCTCTACATCTGTATGATGTTCTTAATCTTTGAATGTCTTTTGCCCTTTTCTTCAAGGTCTAGTTCAAAACTGACCTCTTCTGTGGAAACTCCACTGATTGGTCCTCCTCCCTTGGCATCCAAGTTCAAAGTGATCTCTTTCCTTTGAATGTCATAATCATTGCACAATTCACGGAGTCCTTACCATATTCTTCTTGTTTACCTTTTAAAGTATGTAGAATTCACACCTTTCTAGTTAGCATACAGACTCCTTAAGGTCAGATACTGACTTTGATAAGATTTTGATAAGAAGAGCATTTATGTATCTTTTCCAAATTTAATGTACAGAGAGGATAAGACATTTAGAAATATGGAATTAAATGTTCATTTAAGTGACCAAAGAGTCTCTTCCCAGAGGAAGGCAAGTGTGGTAAAGACGTTTGCTCTGGAGCCAGAATGTCTGGTTTGTATCCCAGTGTCATAACTTACATTTAACCATTAACACTTAACTTACTGTTTCTGAGTTCCAATGTCCTTATCTTTAGAAGGACAAGAAATAACCACTTAATATGAGTTGTTGTGACGGTTAAATGAAATTAAATGTAAATTGGATGAAATAATGCCTAGCTATAGTAAGAACTTGATAACTGTTAGTTGCCATTACTAATAAAACAGCTACTGCCATTTCCTCTGCCAGTGCCTGGTATTCTACTAGTGCTCAGTAAATGTTAGTTAAATGAAGAAATAATTGAAGGAATTAATGAAGAAACAGATAGATTGCTTTTCCATGCTGTTATTGAATACTTTGAGAATATGACCAAAGGGACTGGTAGTTCACCAGAAATACCATTAAATCTGTGGGTGAAGCATCATTATGCAAAAAGGAGATGTGGTAGAATTGCAGTCATTAGCCTGTAATCCCAGTGGCTTGGAAGGCTGAGGCAGAAGGATCATGAGTTCAAAGCCAGCTTCAGCAACTTAGGGAGGCCCTAAGCAATTTAGCAAGACCCTGTCTCAAAACAAAATATAAACAGGGTTGGGGATTTGGCTCAGAGGTTAAGTGCCCCTGGGTTCAATTCCTGGTACAAAAAAAAAAAAAGATAGCAGTTATTATAAGGCTTGGAAAATAATAGAAGCAATGCAGAGGCTTTATTCAAAGGACAGTCTTCAGGTATGATAATTACATGTATGCCAAATCTGTTCTAGAAGAACATGAATTTAGTATTTAAGGTACATTTATAATAGTAGCTGAAAAACCAATCTTTTAATAGTATTGAGATACCTTGATTCATGTGTCTAACTGGGTGTTCAACCCCAGGATTGCAAAACCCCAGCATACTGTTTATTAATCCCAAAGAACTTGGTGGACTCAATGGAAAGGGTTTGGACATTTTACTACTGTGGAGGGCTACATCACACCTACAAGCAGGAGAAGTATATAGGATAGGTTGCACGTGTGGTATGGAAATGGGTTTCTTTATATGTTTTGTGAGTATATTCTTCTATTTTACAACCAAGTTTGCTCTGCTTTGATCCCCACCTAAAGACTGGAGGAGATAAGGGAAATGGTTAGTTTCTGTTTCTCTCATCACATTCCTTAGACTTTTTTATCTCACTGCTTGGAACAATAAGCATTTCAAGGCACTGAATAGTGTTTACCCCAATAACTGAGATTAATAGGAATTTTTGGAGCCTTTTTTCTTGAGTGTTAACCTGTTTCACCGAATATTAACTTTTTCAGACATACATTTCAGTTATCTCATTATGTAAAGATCTGTTACCACAACTGTATTATTTCCCTTGGACTCATTAGATTTTATTTTCATGTGATATAGAAAAGTAGGTGTTTGTTTTCTCTCTTGAAGCCCTTTGTTTCCCAAAGGAAATGATTGCAATATAGATATATTCCTTCTTTCCAGGTAAAATGGTGTGGAGAAGTAGTCAGTTACTTGAGTTTCCTATGTCAGAAGAAGATGCCTCTGAGGGTTGTTGCTATTACTGGAGGCAGATGAATTTCTGACTTCTAAATTGGTGCTTAAGATTTTTTAGAATTCAATTTTAAAATAAATTCTGTTGTATTAGTAATAGCTTTTCTATCTTGAACTCTTAGGAAGGAACTAAGAACAGATGGTCCAGTTTTATAGATAACTAGAGGTTTTTCCTTTAACTGCCAGAAATTTATTTTAACTGTGTGTTTTTATGGAAATCTTACATATTTTTTCTGCCTTTTCATTGTAGAAAAGAAAAAGCTTTGAAGTAATATATGTTTAATCCAGAATGTATGGAGAACATAGAAACTTTATTTATTCAGTAAATATTATCAAGCATTTACTGTATTCCATGTACCATGGTCCATGCCTTTATGGAACTCAGTCTAGTATAAAGAAGAAGCCATAATGACAATCAAACTTTAAAAATCTAATAAAGCAAACATGTAGGTAAGACATGCTTCTACAAAATTTTAATCTATTAGAAGTATATAAAATATAAGTAATAGGGCTGGGATTGTGGCTCAGCGGTAGAGCACTCGCCTAGCACAGGCAGGATCTGGGTTCGATCCTCAGCACCACATAAAAATAAAGGCATTGTGTTGTTTCCATCTACACCTAAAAAATAAATTAAAAAAATATATATAAGTAATAGCTTTTCCCAAGTTTTTCCTCTGGAGATAAATATGTTTTTCATTTATTAACTTCCTAACCCTGATGTAAAGTTATAGTACATAAATGAAGAAACATTTAAGACAAAGAATAACTAGACAACACAAAGCAATTTTAGTCATCTTGTGGCAAGGAATTGGCTATTTGGTATTAAATTTGGCAACTCAAGTGTTTTTTTGTTTTGTTGTTTTGTTTTTTTTTTTAGTTGTAGATGGACACAATATCTTTGTTTTATTTATTTTTGTTTTTTTTAATGTGGTGCTAAGGATCAGACCCAGTGCCTCGCGCATGTGAGGCAAGCACTCAACCACTGAGTGACAACCCCAGTCCCGCAACTCAAGTGTTTTTAATGAAATTGGAAAGTTGTTTCAGAAAGGTAAGTGACCAGTGCAGAGTGTTACCTGTAAATATTCAGGCACTTGGGGCTGGTATTGTGGCCTAGCATGAGCAGGACCCAGGTTCGATCCTCAGCACCACATAAAAATAAAGGCATTGTGTTGTGTCCAACTACACCTAAAAAAATAAATATTAAAATAAATTCAGGCACTAGGGCTGGGGTTGTGGCTCTGTGGTAGGGTGTTTGCCTAGCATGTGTGAGGCACTGGGTTCAATCCTCAGCACCACATAACAATAAATAAATAAAGTCATTGTGTCCATCTGTAACTAAAAATCATTCAGGCCCTATTACTCATAAAATGTAACTTTAAAAATTAAAGGGTACTGAAGGCCCATATACAAAACCATTACTTCCTGTCGCTCAGTTTTCTCTGTTCTGCTCCTCAGCCTAGCCAATTTTTTTCCTAGTGTATTGTGCTACATTAGTAGCATGATAGCTAGCATTTAATTTTTCAATAGACATTTTAAGCTCCTAAAACATGGCAATCCCTGTGTTACGAAATGCTGAGGATACATTGGTGAGCAAGGCATTGCACTGTCACGGGCATCTTGAGTTTGTGTAGAATGTGTTCACTCTAATCTTGAACTAAATATTTCTTTGTTTGATAATCCATTAAGATTTGCATGCAGTTTACCAAGTTTTGGAATATAGTGGCCTTAATCATGAGGTGCAAGGACTTTTACTATATATGCCAAGTGGTATATTTATTCCACCTGGCTAAAGTTTCTACTTGGAAACCTATTAGCTGATTTCAGTTTTGAGATTTCTGGGAATCAGACATGCAAAATATTGAAGCTATATATCCTGCTTCTGAGAATTGTCTTTTAATGTTAATCTGCTTCAGAAAAGTGGCTTGTATTGGTGAACGAATGCCCAGGGAAAACATGATTTGACTTTAAAAATATTTATTTATTTATGTATTTATTTAAGAGTAGTTTTAGGTTCATGGTAAAATTGATCAAAAGGTACAGAGTTTTCCTGTGTATCCCCTACCTCCAAACATGCATGTCTTCCTTGATGACCAAGATTTTCAACCACAGTGGTACATTCATTACAATTGACCTACCCTAACACATCATTATCACTCAAAGTACATAGTATATGCTTGGTTTCATTCTTGGTTGTGTTTGTGAGTTTTCATAAATTTCTAAAAACATCTATTTATCATTACTAAAAATTCTCTGTACTACACTTATGTATCCCTCCCTTCCCTTACTTCTTGACAACCACTGAACATTTTACTGTCTCCATAGTTTTTCCTTTCCCTGAATGTCCATTTCTGATGGATTTCTTTCCCTTAGAAAAATAGATCCAAGTTTCCTCCTTGTCTTTTTATGTCTTGAATACCTCATTTTACTGCTAAATATTCATTCTAATCTTGAACTAAATATTTCTGTTTGATATATTAAGAATTGCATACAATTTACCAAGTTTTGGAATATGGTGGCCTTGATCATAAGGTATAAGGACTTCTCCTATATGCCAAGTGGTATATTTATTCCATGTGGTAAAAGTTTCTACTTGGAAACCTAGTAACTGACTTTATTTGACTTCAGGATGTACCAGCATGTCTTGATCCATTCATTCACCTACTGAAGAACATCTTGGTTGCTTTCAAGTTTTGGCAATTATGAATGAAGTTGTTATAATTACTATGTGCAGGTTTTTATGTAGGCGTGTTTTCAACTCCATTGGGTAAATACCAAGGAATGGCTTTTCAGTGTTATGTGATATGAGTATGTTTAATTTTGTAAGAAAACACCTGTCTTCCAAAGTGACTATATCATTTTATATTCTTGCCAGCAATGATTGAGAGTTCCTTTTTGTTCCACATCCTGGTCAGGATTTGGTGTGGTCAATTTCCCAGATTTTGGCCATTCTGTATGGTATATAGTAGTTTTTATTTTTATTTTAATTTTTATTTTCCTGATGACATATGATGTGGCACATCTTTTCATATGCTTATTAAGAGTTCTCTAATATATTTTGATTAGTAGTTATTCATCAGATACATCTTTTGTAAATATTTTCTCCCAGGATGTGGCTTCTCTTTTTATTCTCATCAGTTCTTTCTTTCAGGCCTGGGGTAGTGTATCTGAAAAATGATTGCCAACCCTAGATAATCTATATTTTCTTCAGTATTATCTTCTAGGAGTTTTATGATTTTGTGTTTTACGTTTAGATCTGTGACTCATTTTGAGTAAAATTCTGTGGGTGAAATAAGGTCTTGGTCTGGTTCTTCTTCTTCTTTCTTATTATGGATGTCTAATTGTTTCTGCTCCATTTGTTGAAAAGTCTATATTTCCCTATACTATTCATTTTTCCTTTTTGTCAAGGAATAGTTGACTACATTCATGTAGTTCTGTTTCTGGGCTGTCTATTCTGTTCCATTGACCTATTTGTTATTATTATTAATATTTGCCAATTCTACACTATCTCAATTAGTGTCAATTTTCAAGTTCTGTTCTCTTTTAATATTGTGATGGCTATTCTGGATCCTTTGCCTGTCCATATAAACTTTAGAATCAGTTTGTTGATATCAATAAAATAACCTTCTTGGATTTTGATTGGGATGGCATTTAGTTTGTAGATCAAGTTGGGAAGAACTGATCTTAAAGGCATAGTGTCTACCTATCAATGAACATGGAATATGTCTCCATTTATATAGTTCTCTGGTTTTGTTTATCAGTTTTATAGTTTTCTTCATGTGTCGGGTTTCTATTCTTGAGACTAAAAGGCTCAGGGGTCACTCCAGTTGAACTGGGCTAACTGGGCTGCGCAAAATAACCACACAAGAGATACAAATATCTTTTTGTTGGGGGTCGCTGTAACAGCTTGCTAGCAATGATTGAGAGACCCTTAAGGGTCCGAAGAAAAAGAGAGAGCGAGAGCAGGCGCTGACCCCTTTTATTGAGGAGAAGCTATTCAAATGAGGCAAGGGGTCAGGTTTCAGGGGGCTGAGTCTATCTTCATGATGTCCACTGCCAGCAGGTTGACTGACACCTGGGTAGGCCACACCCAAGGACACAGTAAGAGAAGGGGACACACACACAAGGCACTACCATGGAAGATTCTATCCTAAATAGGGCAGGGGATTATATTACAAAGGAACAGGTGAGCATAGCTTCACCTGTGGGGCTGTAACAAGACACACTCATGCACGAGACACTGACCCTCGAACCCAAGAAGGGTGGGGAAAACTCTGCCACATTTCTGTGACTGAGCGCCTCAGCATGCAGCTGGGGAGTGTGACTCAGTCACATGTAAGGTTGGTCTCCCACATTCATGTATGTTCTAATCTTAGAGGGAAAACTTTTGGTTTCTCACCATTAAGTTTGATGTTAGCTCTAGTTTTGTTTGCTTGGTTGGTTTTCCCCATGGTGCTGAATCTTGGACCCAGAGGCACTTTACCCCTGAGCCACATCCCCAGCCCTTTTTATCTTTTATTTTGAGACAGGGTCTCACTAAGTTGCTTAGGGCCTCCATTAATTGCTGTGGCTGGCCTTGAATGTGTGATCCTCCTGCCTCAGCCTCCGGAGTCACTGGGATTACAGGAGTTGATTGGCTTTTTGTAGATATTTTTCATGTTTTGGCAAGTTCCCTTTTCTTCCTCATTTACTGAGAGTTTTTATCATGGATGGGTGGTGGATTTTTGTCAAATGTTTTTCTATATTTACTGATATGATCTAATTTTTCTTCTTTCACCTGTTTATGTGACAGATCATATTTATTTATTTTTGAATATTGTATCAGCCTTGTACAACTGGGATAAATGCCATTTAGTTGTGAATGTTTCTTTTTTTTACATTGTTGAATTCCATTTGGTAATATTTTGTTGAGGATCACTATTCATGACAGATACTGGTTTATAGTTTTCTTTGCCTAGTTTGAGTATTAGGATTATGCTGGCCTCATGAGTTAGGAATTATTTCTTTTGCTTCTGTTTTCTTGAAGTTATGATAGAGAATCAATGTAATTCTTTCTTAAATATTTGGTAGAATTCACTAGTGAACCCACCTGGGCCTGGTGCTTTCTATTTTGGAAGATCAATTTCTTTGACCCAGTATAGACCTGTTCAGATTTTCTATTTATTCTTGTATGTGTTTTGGCACATTGTCTTGCAAGGAATTAGTCCATTTTATTTAGGTCCATTAACTTGTGAATACAGAATTGTTCATAGTATTCATTTATTATCTTTTTGATGTCCGTAACATCTGTTATGATGTCCCCTTTCATTTCTGAAATTAGTAATTTGTTTTCTGTTTTTTTTTCCTTACTCTGTTCAGAGACTTACAAATTTCATTTCTAAAAAACCAGTTTTTGGATTATGTTGTTTTCTGTATTGGTTTCCTGTTTTCAATTTCACTGATTTCTGCCTTCATTTTTACTATATTTTCTTCCGCTTATTTTGGATTTCATTTAATCATTATTTTCTAATCTTATAAGGTAGAATCTCAGATGATTGATTTTAGGTCATTTTTCTTTTCTGATATATGCCTTTCAATGCTGTAAATTTCCCTCTTGAGCACTGCTTTCATCATATAATACAAATATTATAAATTGTGTTTTTCATTTTCATTTAGTTCAAAATAATTTCTCTTGGGATTTCTTCTTTGCCCCAGGTATTATTTGGAAGGGTGTTGTTTAATCTCATGTTTGGGATTTTCCAGCTGTCTTGATTTTAGTTTAATTGTGTTATGGTCTGAGAGTAGACAGTATCTGATTTCTCTCTCTTCAATTTTGTTTGTGTGTTTGATGGCCCAGAATATAGTGAATCTTGATGAATAGTCCCTGTGAGTTTGAGGAGAATGTGTATTTTGCTGTTGGGGGAAGTAGTTAATACATGTCCTATATCTAGTCAATTGTGGTATTGAGTTCATCTATGTCCTTATTGGTTTTTTTGCCTGGGGATCTGTGCATTTCTGATAGAGCAATATTGAAGTCCCCAACTAAGACAGTAGATTCATTTGTTTCTCCATGTAATTCTATTAATTTTTGCCCCATGTGTTTTGATGCTCTATTGTTAGGCATACACATATTAAGAATTGTGATGTCTTCTAGATAGACTGTTCCCTTCATCATGTTATAGCCCTCTTTTATGCTTGACAACTTTCCTCTCTGGGAAGTGGGCTTTATGTGAAATTAATGTAGCTACTTCCACTTTCCTTTGGTTGCTATTAACCTGGAATATTTCTCCATCCATTTACTTTTAATCTATATATGTCACACACTTTTTTTCCCCCCTTCTTCCCATAGTGGGTGAGCAGTGATGCTAGAAATCAAACCTAGGGCTTCATGCCTATGAGGCAAACTCTCTACCCCTGAGCTACATCCCTAGCCCAGCCCCCAAGAGAGGCCGGTGTTTTTCTTTCTTTCTTTTTTTTCCCCCCTCCTGTGATTGAGTCTCTCTCCCTATGTTGCCCATTCTGGTCTCCAATCCTTGGAATCCTGTCTTAGCCTCCAAGTGCTGGAACTCATGGCATATGCCACCACACTTGGCATGTCTTTATATTTAAAGTAAGTTTCTTGTAGATAGCATATAGTTGAGGCTTATAGTTTTGATCCACTCTGATAATTTTTGTAATTTAATTGGTACATTTAAATCACTGCCATCAGATTGATTACTGAGACAGTTGAATTAACATCTACTATATTTACTACTATTTTCTATTTCTACCGAATGTCCTTGTTCTTTGTTTCTGTCTTCCACTTCCCCCCCTGCATTTTGTTGCTTTAATTAGGTTTTTATATTATTTCATTTTCTCTCTTTTTCTAGAGTATCAGTTGTATTTCTTTTAAAAATTTTTTCATTGGTTGCCCTAGAGTTTGCAATATATATGTACAACTAATTCAAGTTCGCTTTCAAATAATACTATACTATTTCACAGGTAGAGTATTTTAGAATAACAAAATAATCCTAATTCTTTCCTTTGATCCCTTATATCATATGCATCTTTCATTTCACTTATGCATAAGTGTACTTAAACGTACATACACATACATACACATCAAATACATGATTACTATTTTGAAACTGTTATTTATTAGATGAATTAGGAAAAATAAAAGTTTTCATTTCCTTCTCTGATGCTCTTTTCTTTCTTTATGTAGATTTGAGCTTTCAATAATTTTCCTATTCTTTTAATATTTATTTCAAGGCAAGTCTACTGACAACAAATTTCCTCAAGTTTTGATCAGAGTAAGTCTTTATTCTTCACTTTTGAAGGATAATTTTGCAGGGTATAGAATTATGGTTTTAAAAAAATTATTTAAAAAAATTAAAAAAAATAATAAAAAAAATTTTTTTAGTTGTAGTTGGACACAATACCTTTATTAATTTGTATATAGTGCTGAGGATCGAACCCAGCACCTCACATGTGCTAGATGAGTGCCCTACCACTGAGCCATAACCACAGCCCCTAGTTTCCTTTTTCTTAAATCCCTCAGTACTTTAAATATTTCTTTCCAGTCTTTTCTCGCTTTTATTGTTTCTGTGGAGAAGCTTGATGTAATTCTTATTTTTGCTCCTCTGCAGGTAGGCTACCCTCCTCCAAATTCTTTCAGGTTTTTTTTCTTTGATATTTAGTTTTTCGAAAATGATATGCCTAGTTTGGTGTTATCCTGCTTGGTGTTTTGTGGGCTGCTTTTATTTGTGGCTTGGTGTCTCATATTTATTTGTGGAAATTCTCAGTCATTAGTTTCAAAAGTTTCTTTCTTCATTTCTTCTTTGGTATTCCCATTAGGTATGTTATAACTTCTGTAGTCTTTCCATGATTCTGTTATTTTCCCCCTCTGGGCTTTCCAAGTTTTTGAGGTTATCTACTAATATCCTCAAATTCAGAGATTATTTCCTTAGATGTGTCCAGTCTACTAATTAGTCTATCAAAGGCATTTTTCATTTTTATTGTGTCCTTTTGTTTTTTTAAGCAGTTTTAAAAAATACCTTATTGCCCATCTGTTCTTGCATGCTACTTTGTCTATTAGAGTACTTATCATGTTAATCAGTTGTTTTTAACTTCTCATTGTAATATTCCAATATCCCTGCCATGTCTGAGTCTAGTTTTGGTAACTGTCTCTTCAAGCTATTTTTTCCTTTTTAAGGTTCTTATAATTTTTCCTTGATAGCCAAATACATTGTAAGGTGGTGGTAAGGTGTGGGTGGTGAAGTATGTTGTAGTCTTGTGATTGGGTCTTATGTCTTTTAGTAAATTTTGTGAACTTCATATGTGCTTCTTAAATCCTTAACCCGGCTCTTCTCTCCCATAGGTAGGACAGGATGGCTAGAGAGGGTCGGAGTTGAGTATTTACCTTCTCCCACATGGAAGCCTAGAAGAGAAGCAAGAGGAGATTTTACTCTAATTAATATCAATTGTGATGACAGTGTAGAGCTCTGAAGGTGAAACTTACAAAAGCACCACCCCCATCCCAATACTTGATCTCCTAGGAGTTTATATCTTTCAGATTTGTCCACACTTCCAGCATTTGTAAATTAGAGATCTGATTTCCCTATAGCCCATGCTGGTTACCATGGAAGTTGTGACTTGTGTGTTCTGCTCATGTAAGTTGTGATTCTGTATATGTGTTTCTTGGTCTCCTAATTTGGAGGGCAGCAGTTTGGTGCCTGTGCTTCTTTTATAGATCTAAGAACTGTTGATTTTCAGATTGTTTAACATTTTATTTGTTAGGGCAGAAGACTGGGACATTCAGGCTTCTTCCATACATACCAGACTGAAAACCCCAAAGCTTCACTTGATTTGACTTTTTAAAATTTTTTGCCTCTTTTTTCCTTCTGTTGCTACTAAAAGTATTTTGTCATCTATGTTTGAGATGACATTAGAATAGAATATGATTTCTAGTTAAACATTTTTGGGGCTTTCTAGCAGAAGTAATATTTTTTAAGGTAACATGAATTTAAAATTCAAAGAATATATTTAAAATTTTGACTTTTTCCTATATTGATTTTTATACTTCTTAATGATCATATTCTGTTCTCCCCCATCCCAAACAACCACAAAAATAGTTCTATTAGTTCAAAGATAAGTGCTGTTTTAGTCAGCTTTTTTGCTGCTGTGACCAAAAGATCTGATAAAATCAACATAGAGGAGGGAAAGTTTATTTTGGGGTTGTTTCAGAGGTTTCATTCCATAGATGGCCAACGCTAGTCCTCAGGGATCAAGGTAAGGAAGGACATCATGGCAGAATTATGGAAAGCAGCTGGAAACATTATACCAGGAAGCATAGAAAGACAGCTCTGCGGAATAAGGACAAAATATGTACCCTTCAAAGACATGCCCCCAACTATTCACCTCCTCTAGCCACACCCTACCTGCCTACAGTACAACTCAGTTAATCCCTATCAGTGGATCTGCACTGATTAAGTTAAGGCTTTCATAGCCCAATCATTTCACTTCTAAACTTTCTTGCATTGTCTCACACATGAACTTTTGGGACACACCTTATATCTAAACTGCAAGTGTTAACTTCTGATTCATAGGTTGGAAATTACTTGCCATAAGTTGGTTTTAGTCATTTTTTTGAAATAACTTATAGATTTATTTAAAAACATTTGAGTTGCCAAATTTGGTTATAGCTTCTTGGCACACAAAAAAATTGCTTTATTTTGTAATTAGTTTTCATTTTACAAGCTCCATCTTTTATGCATACTGACTTTACACCAAGATTAGGAAAATGAGAATTACATGTCCGCAACTAATAACCCATCTATAGTGTTCAACTGTGCAAGCATGGATTTTGGACTGGAGCTGGGACCTCTTTAACTATTTTACTGTAACAGTTTTTTACACTAAGAAAAACTTAGTATTATTGTTGGGAGACAGTCATAGATCATATTCTCTATTGCCATTAACATTTGTCTATAAATAAGAAAAACTAATGCTAATTGGCCCCATTAAATTTTTACTAGAACTTTAAATATTTACACTATACTATTAAAAAGTGACAATGTCTTAGATTTTGATACTAACCCCTAATGATGGTAATTGGAGATTTGGAGGATACTTTTTAAAAAAAATCTTAACACTTTGCTAGGCATTATTAAGTACAATGTCCTTGGTGACTCCATGGTCTTTCTAATTGGGAAGACATAAGCACATGAAATAACTGGTAAGCAAGAATTATATAAATAAGCATTATGTTTCTTACAGGGTCAAGCAGTACAGTACATAGACAGAATCAGAGATGTAGACGACTTCTCCTCCTCCTCCTCCTTTTTTTAAAAATTCCGCCTAGAGAACCGTTGGATCAGCTATTGTGGAATTAAGTCCCTGGACTACCCAGGTACAACATAAAATATTAGAAAGGCAGATATTAAACGAAAATTTAAAAGAGTATAGACATTGTCCTTGTTCATCTGGCAAAACGAATATATTTCTTCCTCTATCACTGCTTATCATTGGATATGTTTATTTTTAGAATAAAAATAGGTAATTCATTGTTGATATCTTCCAGGCATTTTATTAAATACTTATGATATAGTGTGAAACAAAATCAGACAGGATCCCACTTCACTAACTTATTACACTTAACATAAGCATTAATTAAAAAAAATAACAAGTAGAAAGCAGAGTGGTTGTCTGGATTGATTTCAGAAGGTCATGAGGAAAGTTTTAAAGTGATAGAAATACTCTATTT
The DNA here is from genome assembly GCF_047511675.1 of Marmota flaviventris. Lineage (NCBI taxonomy): Eukaryota > Metazoa > Chordata > Mammalia > Rodentia > Sciuridae > Marmota > Marmota flaviventris. Next base: position 40,725,992 of record NC_092507.1, read on the forward strand.
CTTTCCCTTTTTGGGGGGGAGGGTGGAGTACTGTGGTTGAACCCAGGGGCCTTTTTTGTACCCTTCAAAGACATGCCCCTAACTATTCACCTCCTCTAGCCACACCCTATCTGCCTACAGTACAACTCAGTTAATCCCTACATATTCAGCTTTTATTTTTATTTTGAGACATGGTCTTGCTAAGTTACTGAGGACCTTGCTGAATTGATGAAGCTGGCCTAGAACCTAGCGATCCTCCTGCCTCAGCCTCCAGAGTCACTAGGATCATAGGTATCTGCCACTGTGCTTAGCTCTGTTTCTTAATTAGGTGGATACATGGGTGCATACCTTTGTCAGAACATTTGTGTTGTACATTTAAAATGGATACATTTGGGCCCGGGTTGTGGCTCAGTGGTAGAGTGCTTGCCTAGTATGCCTGAGGCACTGAGTTCTATCCCTATAACCACATAAAAATAAACAAATAAAATAAAGGTATTGTGTCCATCTTAAACAAAAATAAAATGGATACATTTTATCATGTAAGTTGTCATTCAATAAAGTTGATTAAATGTAGAATTGTAATTCTGGTAAGAATCTTACATGGTCTGACAACATATAATGGGAAGAACTGACATGGGCAAGGCAAGACACGATAATGAGTAGAAGTTAATTAATTAAGAGTGGAGTTGGTGTCAAGGAGATAGTATAAAAGACAATAGTATGTGCCTAGGTCCTGAAGTTGGAAAGTCCTTGACAAATTAAAGAATACTGAAAGAGGTTTTGTGTGGAAGGCAGAAAATAATGCAAAGGTAGGGCGAAACCATGCGGGTCTTTGTTAAGTACTGAGTCATATCCTATGCACTGTGGAAAGCAGTTGACATTTTTTTTTTTTGAATAATTTTTTTAGTTGTAGATGGACACAATTACCTTTATTTATTTTTATGTGGTGCTGAGGATCGAACCCAGTGCCTCACACACGCAAGGCACACGCTCTACCACTGAGCCACAACCCCAGCCCAGCAGTTGACATTCTTTAATTGGTGGTGAGGTGAGTGATGAGGAGGCTACTGAAATTGGTTATGGAACTAGTCTGGCTATTTTGTATTGACAATGAATCTGAGGAGCTAGGGTAGATTCAGCAAGACTTTAGTGAGGATATTATTCCAAGAGGCCAGGATCTGTAATAGGGTGGTGGTGATGGGGAGAGGGAAAATTGAGGGTGTATTTAGGAAGAAAACAAATGACAGAACTTGGTAATGCACTGAAAGTGGAATATGGGAGGTTTGTCAGGAAGACTACTAGGTTTATGGTGTAGGTGCTAGGGTGGATGGTAGTGGTTTCATTTACAGAGGTAGGTAGCTGCGCTGGGGAAATACCAGACTTTTAAAAGAGCTGGTAGGGGAAAGAAGAGTGCACTTGTATTGGACATTTTGAACCAATTTACATAAAAAAAAAAATCTTTAACATTGAGTATAGCAGTGTAGCTTATTTATTCAGCTAGCACTTACTGAGCCCTTAGTGCAGTACTGTGCTATGTGTTGTAGAGGGTAACAGAACTACAAAAGTACAAAATAATAATTGGATATGTTGGAATTTAATAGAGGCCTGGGAGAAGTAACCACAGAGAAAAACAGAGCAGAAAGGAGATTGCCCTTCAGATCATTTATGTCCCTGATTTCCTGAATTTTGGGTGTTTCTCTGTCGAGGTCGTCTAAGCCCAAACTTTAGATGTAATTTTAAGTTATGCCATCTGGATCTTTGAAGAATCTTCACAAAACACCTACATTCCTTATGGAGCCACGGCACAACAGCAGGCCCATGGAAGCCTCATCGATTAATAAAATTAAACAGGCATCCCGAGCTTTTGTTTATTGATATACAGTAGTATGCTTCTCTCCCGCCTTCCTCCACCCCCACGCGACACAAACAAACTTTCAGGAAGCAAAATCATTATCAAGATGAAACTTCTGGGTCCAGGCTCCATAGTTACCTATAGCTGCCAAAATGCTGAGGTGAGTGTAGGTGAAGCATTTTTACCGCTGTGACCTGATCCTTCCTCACCACCCAATGGGGCGCCCCGCGGCGAATCCCTGAAGCCAACCTGGGTCCCCGTGAGCGACAACTGTCCTTGCCAGGTGCCGCGGTGCATTTCTCAGGAGGCGCCCAGGCTACGTCGGGAGGCAGCAGCAGCTCGCCCTCCCGCCAGGACAGACTTGCTCCTGCCTTTCCACGCCGAAACTGGCCCAACCGCCAATCGTCAGCTGCTCGCCTCCCCTCCAGCAGGTGACCCATGGCCAATCGCCAGGGGTCTCTTTGCCAGGAGCCGGCAGGGCCAGCCAATCGGGGCGGTCCCTAGGCCGCTGCGCGGGCGGGGCGGAGGGACGCGGTACCCGGGGGGGGACGGGCTGAACCTCTGGCTGGGCCGTCTGCGCCGCCGCCCGGGGATCGGATCGAGGGAGTAGAAGAGGGGTGCGCAGGAGCAGCCCCCGCTCCCGCCCCAGGAGGCACCGAGGGCGGGGGCCTCAGCGAATGGCTTTCTTGCTGGCCACTTGCCGAGTGAGTAGACCCCGAGGGTCTGGGAGAGGGGCTGGTCCCCACCCCTGAGTCCCCGGGGTCCCTGCTGCCTGCCCTGGCAAAGGCCAGAGGCGCCAGTGTGGTGCTTCCCCTGCCTCCTTCTCGCCGCCCTTTGGGGTGAGTAGGACGACGTGGCTGCCCAGGCCCCTCTTCCTGGGGAGTTCTCACTTCCTCAACAGTGATGGGTAGAAGGAAGGTTGTTGGCCTCCAAACCCGGCTTAGGAGGGAATCGCTTTCCTTTTTTTTTTTTTTTTAAATCATTTTTGTGGAACTCGTTTTTCTTTTAGAAAGCTGACTCAGAGTGTAATTTTAAACATAAAAGTTAAAGCTTTTTTATCCCCCCATGGAAAGCTTAAATTTGACCAGTTGTCCACTAATAGGATCTCCAGTTGCAAACCAAATTACTTTTTGATGTTTTGCTTTAAACACTGTGCTCTTGCTTGACCCAGTATTTTTGTGTATAATTATGGGTGCTATTTTTTGTATGTGTATGTGGTGGGAGGTGGTTTGTGCTTTTTTGGGTATCTGTTGCAAATATATCGAAAACTTTGGTATAGTTTTATGGGGTTCACTTAACAACTTGAAGGGTAGATTTTAGGTTCTCAGCCTGCCTTAGTGAAATTTGCTTATAATTAATAGACTAGGAAGCAGTTTTGAATCGTGTCCTTTTTTCTTGGCATTTATATTGTATATTTAACAAGTATTTTTATCTTGAAAGATTGAACAAGATAAATTCTTGCTAATTTGAAGTAAGTTTTTCCTAAAATATTTTTTTTAGTTGTAGCTGGACATAATATCGTTATTTATTTTTATGTGGTGCTGAGGATGGAACCCAGTGCCTCAGGCGTGTGAGGCGGGGTCTCTACCAATGAGCCCCAGCCCAAACTAACTTTTGGTTTTGTTTGTTGATCAAACTGTTTAACTTCTTAGATGTGTTAAGGAAATTAAAGACAAATCAAGTAATTATTTACTAGCATCTCATTGGTGAAGCTGGGAGGTATTTTTTTTTCATAGTTTTAAGAGTTTTTGCAGTGAATAAAGTTGGAAATTCTCAATTATTTGTGAATCTTCTCACAAGACATTGCTTATATTAAACAGAGTAAGTGAGAAAGCTCTTTAACGATTAGTATCAGCATCTCTGATTTATTTTTACTTAGAAAAAATAAATTTTAATATTTGTATTTTTGGTGTAATGCAGCGCAAGAGACTGCTTCAATAAAAATGCCACATTTCCTTTCCTAATCCTGGAAATTGTTAAGGATGCTGTTGTTTGTATGTATATGGGGAGGGAGATGGTTTTATACATCACTAAAAACTCAGATTTTTAGTCTGAGTGCTTAAGTGAACAACAAGAAAGATAAGAAGTTTTGTTTCCAAGTGTCCTGAGTTTGGTTTGTACAGGAATGACGTACTTGAAATGCCCTTTAGTATTATCAGAGGCTGCAAAGATCATTGGTCACATCCATTTGGTATTTCCAAAGTTCTAGGTGATATGCAGGGTTTTTTTTGTTTTGTTTTGTTTTTTAATATGAAGAGATTGTGTTCAGTAGTAATTTAACCACTCAGCCATTCCCAGTTGATTTGAAGATCAGCAGGGAATTTAGTTGAGTGCAAATTTGGTCCATCTATGAAAGAGCATTGTGATATTACCTGATTGAAAAATCATGCAGTTGTCTGGCTTATGGGCTGTTGATTGAGAGAGAGGATGATGACAAGAAAACAATTTATCATCATGCTTTTATTCTACAAAGCAAATACTAAGATGTCCCCTATATGTTGAGTTTGTTAATATCTAAACACTGTAGACCAATAATTGATATTTATGCCAATGATTTTGATATAAAGGAAACATTTGTATGATTAATATAATGTACTTATTAAAATTTTGTAAAGTTTTCAGTAAAAGTTTAAAACAAAGATTGTTAGGCTTGAAAAAATAGTTCTTAGATTGAAGATATATTAAGCAAATAGTCCCGTTTAAATATTTTGATGAATTGTGAAGTTCTACCTCGCAGAGATAATAGTTATTTAAAATCATTTTCCATCTTTGTTTTCTGTGACCAGTCACCAGGTTCTGTTTGCCTTGGTAATGTCTTTTTTTCCTAGATGATAAAGCTTTAATTTTCCTTCATCATCTCTCACCTAGACTTCTGGAAAAATCTTCTGACCAGTCTTTGACTGTACTTTCCCCACTCATCCTTTTTAATAAAAAACAAACCTGACTGAATCGCTGCCATGCTTAAAAATATTTTGATTTCCTGTTGTTAAAGTCTAGCTGTTTCACATATCCTTGGAGGCCCTTCACAAACTGGTCCCAGTTTTTCTCTCTTGAGTCTGTTTTTCACACAGCCTTGTTAGTTTACCTGGTTGTATCTCAGGTAGTAGGCCAACAGGTCTTGCTCAACATATGGGGCATCTGTACTGTCTTCCTTCAGAATGAGAGTACTCTTGTCTTTTCAGTGGCTACTACAGTATTTTGTTCATGTCCCTGTATTACAACTTTCACTAAGTTGTATTGTAATTTTATTTTGCTCACATGTCTGATTTTTGCATTAGGCCAGAGATCAAAGGTTCTTACTCATCTTTGTATCCCCGGGGCCTTTGTCCCTAATCAAGTGCTTGGTTTGCTGGAATAGAAAGGTGTGATGATACTGTTCCTCACCTGTCATAAGGGTCACAGCTGAAACCCCTATAACAGAAAACAGATTTTAAGAAAAAAGCTTAACAGATGTGTTTATTTAAAAGCTTTACATGTTAAGAGGGCCTTCACAGTGAATACCTAAAAGACCCAGGGAAAACTTTATGTTTAGGTGAAGAATAGACAGCTGTGTAGAATGTGGTTGAACAAAAAGGTGTATGACTAATGTAATAAATTGAATGAGGGAAACTCAGCAAAGGCCTGTGTAGTCATTATCATTCTCTGCCTCAGTATAACATTTCTTTATCCTGGGTAATGGGGAAGGACCCCTTCCAAAATGAAGGTCAAATAAGGTAGGTCAGAGGTGTCTACACACAAAGGTGTGGGTATATTTCTAGGTATTATAGCTGGCTTTGGGAGAGAGGTTCTAGTTTCTCTGGCCTACCTTGTGAAAGAAAGTATAGCAGGAAAAAAAGAAAAAAAAGGCAGGAGAAGTTTAGAAAGATATGTTTCTGAGATCCTTGCAGTGTTCTTCAGTTGAAAGAGCCATATTTTGGGATATTTTTTTGTTGTTGTTGTTGTTCCAACAATACATAGTAGGTATTTTAACACATGCTTATTATGTGATTAAAATATGAGAAATAATAATATTGTGAATATGCAAACTTTTAACTCAGTTGTACTGGCTTAGTTTTTCCTTGTGAAATAAAATCTCCCAGGTCACTAAGTTCTTGGTTACCAGCAGACTGGAAAGACAAGGGACTGAAGTAGGTTTTAGAAACATGTTATAAATGGTGGGCAGATTCTGAACACCCCTAACCTCCAAATATGTCCTCTAATATAGTTGAAATAATGCTAAGAGCAATGCTTGCATAGTGTGGTCCCGGTGCACTGATTTTATCTCAGGAAAAAGCTTGCTAAGTTGTATTGTAAGAGAATTCAGGGCAGTTACTTGGAAGGCATAGACATAATAGTCATTCAACAAATATTTGGGTCATGAATGAATGGTAAGGTCCATCTGGTACCTGCATGCATGTGCTTGAGAGACAGTATGCACACTTCCTACGTTAAAGTTAACTTATTTCTGGAGGCACCTTTTAGAACTTGGCTTCATTACTATATTGACTGAGGAACTTATTTTGTTTTTTCTAAAATGTGCCACTTCAACCAAGTTATTCTGCTTACCCCCATTGTTTCTTTGCATTCTCTGCATTCCTGAGAATGTTTTTAAAATCTGATTGCTTTAATCTTTCTCCCTTAGTGTCTAGGTTACACTAAATGGTAGTTGGCTTGAGTTTTAACATTTTTTATCATACCAGAGAGGATGTGGTTGCAACTTACAAGTTCTTACTATCTTTATTTAAATTAAAATAATTTTTCAAAGATGAATAAGTAGACCCCAGAGGTATTTACTCTCTGGGTGAATAAGGGTTGTTTACCTGGAGATACTCCTTTCACAGACTCCTAAAAGTGGAAGAATCTTAAAAGTTCGAATTCAGAATTCAGTCTGTTTTTTTCCCCTTCTCCTTCCTTCCTTCCTTCCTTCCTTCCTTCCTTCCTTCCTTCCTTCCTTTCTTTCTTCCTCTTTCTTTCTTCCTTTCTTTCTTCCTTCTTTCTTTCTTTCTTTTTCTTTCTTTCTTTCTTTCTTTCTTTCTTTCTTTCTTCCTTCCTTCCTTCCTTCCTTCCTTCCTTCCTTCCTTCCTTCCTTCCTTCCTTCCTTCCTCCCTTCCTTCCCTTCCTTCCCTTCCTTCCCTTCCTTCCCTTCCTTCCCTTCCTTCCCTTCCTTCCCTTCCTTCCCTTCCTTCCCTTCCTTCCCTTCCTTCCCTTCCTTCCCTTCCTTCCCTTCCTTCCCTTCCTTCCCTTCCTTCCCTTCCTTCCCTTCCTTCCCTTCCTTCCCTTCCTTCCCTTCCTTCCCTTCCTTCCTTTCTTTCTTTCTTTCTTTCTTTCTTTCTTTCTTTCTAGTAGGAGTTTCCGAGAAGCCAAATGATTTGTTTGGAGTCACACAGGAAGACCCTTACTTTCTAGGACTTAAGCTTAGATGATGCTTGCTTTGTTATTATATCTAGAAAGTGTCAAGGTGCTGCTCTGGTGGATCTGCATGCATTGCTTCTTAAACCCCAGTTCAGTTCTTCAGTTCAGCTACTAATTTTGATTTCCTTCAAAGTCAGCATCCAGATCTGAAAAATACCATCTTATATGTCTCTAAAAGAATATTATTCTTCATTTGGTCTTTTTAAAAAATATTTTCTTAGTTATACGTGGGCACAATACCTTTATTTTGTTTATTTATTTTTATGTGGTGTTGAGGATCGAACCCAGTGCTTCACATATGCAAGGCGAGTGCTCCACCACTGAGCCACATGCCAGCCCTGGTCTTGTGGTTTTTAACCTCTCTTTGAGTTTATACTAGCCCTTCAGTCTGGGAGTATATCTTTTCTGGTTATTCTCCACTTTCTTACAAATTCATTTTCTGCTTTTTTGTTCTATGCTCCAGGAGCCTGAACTTTACAGCCTGTATCACCTGGTGTCCTTTGTCCTTAGGCTTCTGTTTGGGTTTAGTCAATGGGAGGCAGCAACAGAAGAAGGAAGGTTAAAAGAAAGAGAACCTTTGGAGTATTTATTGCCACTGCCCCTTCCCTGCTTTGATGCAGTTTTAGCAGTGACTGTCCTACAGCTGCAGTATACACTGAGTAGCTCCTCCTGTGATTGGCTCATGATAACATTATTCCTTGCTACTTCAGAATAGGAGTAGTAAAGGCTTCCTGCTGCTCCCTTATTCCTGGGGTCTTCAGCATCCCTTGTTTCCTTAGCCCTGCAATCACTTCTACAGTCACTTTGTTAAAGAAATGTTCAAACACTTCATCTGATAATGCTGTTTTCTGCCATGGCCCACTGCTGTAATTTTTCTTCCCCATTTCTGTCCAAATCCTGTATTGTTAAATGCCACCTCTCAGAAATCTTTCTTATTCTTATAACTTTCTCCTTTAAATCTTCTAGTGCCTTTCTTTTATCATTTATTTTACCTTGCTCAAATCAGTTATTTGTAGACAGATGTTTATGTCTTCTAATAGATTGAAACTCTTTTAAGACAAGATCACTGTCTGCTTCACCTTGGCATGGCCAACATAGAGCCATAGTCATAGGAGATGCCCAATGAGAAAGTAACTATTGTAACACTGAATTCTATACCCAGAGTAGTATGTATAAAAATGTGCTCCTAAGATTTGGCCAGAGAGAATGAGCTTTTAGAGGGATGAGATGATTGTCATTGCCTGATCTTCCTCCTCATTGTACTGCAATTTATTTCCATATTTTTTCTCTAATCTTTCTTTTTTTTTCTTTAAAAATTTTGTTAGCCATAGAAAATTCAACATTCATACTTGTAATGTAGTAAATCTTTTTGAAATAACTAAGTATGTGATTTATGATTTTTATCATGAATACTCTGGTTTATAATCTGCGAGAACTTATAGTTCTTGGATACTTTTTTATGTTTAAATAGTTAATACGGGTTGAGGATGTAGGTCAGTAGTAGAGCACTTGCCTATTGTGTGAGTGTTTGGGTTCAATTACCAGCACCACACACAAAAAACAAAAACAAAAACCTGTCAGGCACATTGCAATTCATTCTTGTCCTGTTTCAGATCATCTTGATAGGTTTCTGACAATAATTGAACTAAATCAGGGAAATTTTGTATACACTTTTAATAACTATCAAAAATGTGCCTGTGTTTTCATGCGACATTCATTGGCAGCTAAAATCAGATATATAAAAACAACTTTGACATATGTAATTTTAAGGGATAAGGTGCCAGAACACTTGTAGAACCACCTGTTCTTTTCAGTTCAGGATTGTTTTTGTTTTGTTTGTGTGAAATATAAGCCTTGTTTTAGTCTGACTCCTTTGTCATGTTAGCTCTCCTCTGGCATTAATTTGTCGATTTGTTATATTTGCTGTAAAGAGATCCAGTTTTGTTAGATAAATCAGGTTTTGTTTTGGAAAACATAATCAAATTTCCAAGTATTATGCTATGAGAATTCTGCAGTTATTTCAAAACTCGAACTAACTACTAAAATTCTCAGTTTAAAGATTTACATGTTTAATTTTTCCTAGTTATACATAGACTAGATTTCCTGGAAACTTTCCTAAAACATTTATATTTGGTAAATGGTTAAAAATGGACTTTCTAAAGTCTTTTAATGGCTGTTAATCTGAGGTTGGGGAAGGGAAGAATGTATTTTTTTTTTTAATTCCATACTAGTAAGCTACTGAATTTAATTTAGATACTAGAATGACATAAGAAAGATTTTGCAAGTAGCCAGATCAACTAAAGTGTCTCAGAAGAAATGCTTTGATTGATTGCCAAATACCACATGGACAGAACAGTACTTTGTTAGGTGATGTGATATAGTAGATGTTTTTGTTCTTCCTGAGATTGCTTTCTTGAATGTTGAGTCATGCTCATGTTGTTGGCAGGAAGGGTGTGGAAAAAAAAAGTTAGGTATTATGCTTTGTTTTACTGGCCATTTTTCTTCTCACCATTTCATTTATTTGAGTATAGTGGTGATTGCTAAGTTTTAAGTACTTTTTATTGCCTTGTGCTTTACCTTTAAATGATGTTATAGCTGGGACTATGGCAGGTCACTTGCCTGGCACACCAGAATTTTTTTATACTACATTTTATACTACATACTTGGAAAGGTTTTTGAGCACTGTCAGTATTACCACATTTATTTCTTTAACATATTTTGAAAATGTGTACTTAGAAAAAATTAAACATGAATATAAATAGTAGAAACAAAGAGTCTCTTAAATGCTCCCAGTCCTCAATCCCACTGCTCTGGAGTAACAGCATTTTATGTTTTGGTTCATGTTTTATTTCAGCATGTGTGGTGTGTGTGTGTGTGTGTGTGTGTGTGTGTGTGTGTAAATAACCTTTTAAAAATGCATCTTCTAGTATAACAAATAGCTTTTTTAAAATGCAGCTTTAATATTATTTGTGTCTCTAATATTATGTAAGCACCCATTATCAATAGAATTCTGGTATTTTTTTTTTTAATTTCTGTAGTTTGCTTTCTGCATTCAGACACTGTAAACTCATATTTAAGATTTTTTTCTTTAAAGGTAATTTGCTGTACCTGAATACTCATAATCTTAATTCTTTTCATGATATTTATATATTGAAAATGCCAGTTACATTCTAATAATAGAGGGTAACCAGGTACTTTATTGTCTAAATGGGGACACTTTTGAGAGTGAAGGAGGCTGCTAATAATAATTTTGCCTAGATAGCAGGCATAAAGACTGTCCTATGCAAACATGTGTATGGTCATCCTATTTATAGACTTTAGGTTTTTGTTTTGTTTTGTTTATTTAGTTGCTTTTTATACTGTTTTGTTGAAATAAATTGGGAGAATCTTAAAAAAAAAAAAAAAAAAGCCGCCAGTGATTTCAATAGAGGAAAATGCTACAAATCTCAGACTTCTGTTGTCCAGTTGCTTGAGTAATCAAATCACTTTACGGAGTCAATGCTGTTTTTTGTTTCACAAGTCCAAGGGTTATGTAAGAGTTTAGCAATAGGTGAAGGGTTATGCTAAGGTAAGAGTTATGCTAAGACTTGGTGTGATGATTGAAATTCATGAATTTTAGCTAGTGTCTGTACCTGATTTCTATTTGGCAAAGCACCCTATTTCTGTCACATTTATAAGAGCAATTCAGATTTGTTTGTAGATTTCTAAAAGACAGAAACAACTACCTATAAACTGTTTTCTTTGTAAATTTAAAGCAAAAAGCAATTCTAGTTTTTCAGAGATGATAGTCTTAAGGAAAAAATAGGCTTTCTTTATACTGTTTGGTTTTCAAGGTAATAATTTTAGGTAAAATAACCAATACTTTTCTGTATCTCATTGGATTTTTTTTCTCATCTGATTTCTAGACTGCATTCATTTCATCACTTGTTTTGTCTGTTGCTCATACCTTATTTTATTACTATCATTATCTACTATCTTCAGAGTTCATCAACTTAATGTTTCATTTCCTATTTAAGGAGACGCTAAATACAATTTAACTTAGTGCTTTTATCCTTTTCTTGATTGTGTATCTCTGAAAATTGCACGTGGTTTATAGTATTATCTGATTTTTTTTTTTTTTAAGTTCAACCAGTATCCTTTGTGACTTCTATATGTTAAACACTGTGTGGAGTTTGGGATTATAGTGGTGAATCTGGATTATCTGAGACTCCAAATTATAAAGGGAAGTAGAATACCTACTATTGTATTACTTTACACATATTTTCCCCATTTCGTCTGCCTAGAAACCTCAAATGGTTTTTGTTATTATATTATCTTATTCTGGAGAAAATGGAGAAAGAAAAAGTGATTTATTTGGCTAGAGCACACAGGTAATTTATTAGGAAGTTGCAGATTCAGCATGCAAAACTAGATCAATCCTTAAAGCTTGTGCACATTTTTATTTTTTTATTTTTTTAAATGTTTATTATTTAGTTGTAGTTAGACACAGTACCTTTGCTTCATTCATCTATTTTCATGTGGTGCTGAGGATCGAACCCAGTGCCTCGCAAGCACTAGGCGAGCGCTCTACCACTGAACCACAACCCCAGCCCTTGTGCTCATTTTTAATACCTTAAACTCCTTGAGGCAATTTTCAAGTTATGTTTTTGTACCCTTATGTTATAAGAACTCTTTTCAAATTTCATTGATTTAATAGAAAAGTGTAATGTATTTGAAGCCAGAGGACTAGGTTAGAATCCCTGTTTAAAAAAAAAAAAAAAATCTAGCTGGAAGATTTGAGTAATAAGCAATATCTGTCTACTATGTTGTGATGATGAAAGGAGAAAATGTAAAGTGTCTAGCAAGATACCTAATACTATAAAAAATTTTAATAGATATCCATGGTGAATCCATGGTGTTAGTCTGCTTACTCAAACAATGGGGGGAAAAAAACCTCACTTTTTAGGCATTCTTGGAAAACCCAGCAATTTTAGGTAAGATACCTAGAGCTACCGTGTTGGTAATAGAGAATTTAATTTGAAGCCTTGGATTGTCAGTACACTGACTTAATGGAAAGTACTTCTCTGAAGGTACTGTGGAGAATATGGTTTAATACTAGGCTCAATTTTATGGACATTTTAAAATTGATAATCTTTATTCCAAATGAACTGATAGTTGAGTATTAATCTTTAGGATTAAAATTAGGTAGAAATTCTTTCCCTCAGAATTTCTTTGTTATCTTTAATTCCTGTTTTTCCTTTAGCTGAAGTGGATAAATCTTAGGGATAAATAGGAATTATAAGTGTTTCAAAATGTTCAGTTATCCAGGGGAAATCACAGATTAGCAAGCCTCACTTAAAATTGTGATCTTGTTAATATTTCTGATTTTTTAACATACTTTTTTCATCATTAAACCAACTTTTAAGACATTTGATAGGGAGACAACATGGTATTATTTCTTTAAAAATTTAATTTGCCAACTTAAATTTCAAAACAGAAAAGCCAATGAATTTGGCATAATGTTTTGTTTTTAAACTTGTCACTTGCTGCTTATGTACCTGTTTTTCCTCTGTATAGTTACAGATTTTCTCTTATTTTTCCTTTATTTGATTATTGATTCAGACTCACAGTATGGTAACTTTCTATTCTCTCTTTTCCTTACCTTTATGGAAGATCAGTACTACACTTGCTTTTTTCCAGTCTTCTGGTATCTCTCCAGTTCTTGAATTTTCAAAAATAATTGTAAGTGATTCAATTGTAAGTATATCCTATACTTCTTTCATTAGATGAAAGCTTATTTGTGATGCATGTCATCTCAAATTGCTAATTGTTAACAGAAACTTTCCAAATAACTTATATTTTAATGAAAATGGCATTCTTGTAAAGTTATCATTAAATATAAGGTATGTTTTTTTGCTAATTTCAAGAAATCATCTACTTTTATTCATATCCATGTCATTTATTTTTTACTGAGGTTGTTTTCTTTTGTATTTTATCTTTGTTGAATTTTTAAGCCTTTTTTTTCTTTTACAGTTCTACTGACAGCTTACCCTGTTTTCTTGTTATTCTAAAGTTTTTTGAGGCTTACAGTATTTTCCTTCCTCTTTTTGCAACATTTTTATTATATATGGTTTTTTGTCCTGTGATTAAGAGAAAGTACTGCAGATAGAGTACTTAGTTCTCTTAAGTTTTCACTGAGAAGTAAGATTTGATATGAAAATTCTCACCTGTTAAAATTTTATCTATTTATTTATTTATTGGTACTGGGGATTGAACCCAGGGGCACTTTACCACTAAGATAGTTTAATTTTTGAGGTGGGTCTTGGCTAAGTTGCTAAAGACGGGCTTTGAACTTCCCACCCTCCTACCTGTCTTAGCTCCCAAATAGCTGGGATTACAGGGGTGCACCATGGTGGCTTGCTTGTGAAATTCTTTTAACAATATTATTACTAAGCCTTCCTGTTGTTACACAAGTTAACCATAAATTTCTTAATTTCCTGATTCTGATCTCAAGAAGACCCTAAATGACGTTTACTTCCAGTGTCATTTCTCTTCCTCTGTTAACAGGAATTACTTAAAAAGCTTTTACTGCCTGCCTCAAAAGTTGTCTCCTGTGAAGTTTTACTTAAAGGGAGTATCTCTCCAAAGCAGCTTTGTGTGTACTTCAGGCAGTTTTAAGGACTTCCCTTGCAGTACTCTCTCTCTCTCTTTTTTTTTTTTAAAGTATACATTTTAAATAGTGTTTAGTGTCCCAGCTAAAGTAATTATCAGGAATTGATTTAATTTTTACTGATTTGTTAGCTTTTAAGTCCTTTCTGAGAAAAGCGGTTCCTGTAGATTGGGCTTGATGTATGTTTCTCTCTTTTCTCTCTATATGTTAAACTGGATGTGTAGATCATGACTGATAAAGAATTATCTGTTATTCACCATGACTATGTATTTATTTTAGTTTTCTTTATTTTTAAATTTTTTTTTAATATTTATTTTTTAGTTGTAATTGGACACAATATCTTTATTTTATTTACTTATTTTTATGTGGTGCTGAGGATCAAACCCAGGGCCTCACACATGCCTCACACATGCTAGATGAGCGCTGTACTGCTGAGCCACAATCCCAGCCCCTTAGTTTTCTTTATTAGCAAAGAACTCTTGAAAGCTAGAGACTATTTTGCTTTTAGTATATTAACCCATAAGTGGGGTTTTTTTTCTTTATATATATTTCTAATTTTTATGATTAGATTGAAATTTAATTTCTATGGAGATTTTTCTATCTCAATTTCTTGTTAAATGAAGAAAATTTGTATTTATTTCCCTATAATTGCAGTGTTTAAACTGTAAGTAAATCCCTACAGAAATTGTCACTTTATAGGCTATGACACAAATTAGGGAGCAATAATCTCTTTAGTCCTGATTGCCAACAATTTAACATAATCACTTCAGTTAACTGCTGAAGAACATGGATAGAGGAGAAAAGAAGGGAGGGAACAGAGAAAGGAAAAGAGAATCAGAACAGAAAGGCAAAAGAAACTAGGGGAAGACTGGTATTGTGATTGACAGTTGCCAGATGCTGCAGCCAACTGCAACAGTGAGCTAGCACTGGAGGTTGCAGTGATGACTGAATGGTACATACCTGCCCTTCATATAATCTTTTAGAGAAATCAACCATTAAGTGTAACCATAAAACATGACCAGAATATTAGAATGTATATCTGCTGTCAGACTACTTGATCTCAAGAAGTGTGCAGTCCTTCCCTGTTCTCAGTTCTTTTAAGGGGAAGACAGAACACCCTCAGTGTGATAAAGGATTGTATTAGTCCTGTTTAAAAATAAAACTCCATTGAAAAGGATTATTATGATTAAATGCAGTGCCTCAGTATTCTAAATGTTGAATGGAAAGAGGAACAGATAATTCAAGATAATTTTTATGAAATAGTCTCTATCATCTCAAGAGATACTCAAATGAAGACTAGAGACTCAAAGACATTATAAAAGTAACTTCTGTGAATGGGAAGTTAGAGTAGGTGACAGATAATGAAACTTGTGATACTTTTTTTCTAGAACATTCTTATTAAACAGTTTAATTAGTAAAGTTTTTTTGATAAGTTTGTATATGTTATCAATTGTAGAAGAGTTAAAAGGATTTTCTTTTTGAGTACATGCAGAATTTATGGATTACTATGCAAAAGAGGTTAGGCCAATTCTGATAACTGTCATTATGAAACTTTCCATTGTACATTACCTGAAGAAAAATGGTTTGGTGAGTAGATCTTTGAATATTGGATATTGAAAAGCATGGAGATGATTATTAAGGTAAAGGAAAGTTTCGGAAGACTATTCAGATTCAGGATTGAGAGGAGAGATGAGTGAGGTTCATATATGATTCTAGCAACATCAAAGGATCAATTTTTAAAGAATTAATTATAGGATTCAGATTGAGGTAATGTAAATTTGTTTCTTTTTATTTCCTGGAAGATTTTTTTTTTTAATTTTAATATTTATTTTTAATATTTGGCGGACACATCTTTGTCTGTTTGTGGTGCTGAGGATCGAACCCGGGCCACACGCATGCCAGGCGAGCGCGCTACCGCTTGAGCCACATCCCCAGCCCTCCTGGAAGATTTTTAATCTAATAGTGATTTGTTCAATAGAATATGTTAATCAGACTTTTATAGTGGTAATTCTAAATGGTTTCAAAAGGGAGTCTTAAAGTTTATATTTCCCCTCTCACGTAGATGCCTCACCTTTTCACTTATGAATATGTTGTTGATCTTTTAAAATATTTAGCAAGAATGATGTATTTAGCTGATTTTAATTAAATCATTGATAATTATAATATTCTGTGAAAAACAGAACAAAACAAAAGCCAGGCCAAGCATTCCTTCTAATTTTTCTGTAGCATGATAACAGGCAAAGAAATAGCTCCCTTCTACTATAATATCCATGAAATGTTATATGTTTATCCTTCCTTTTCTTCATCTTTATTATACTTGACAAATCAAATGTTTCTAATAGAAAGTTCTTTAGATTATCTTTTTCAAAAATGAAGATCTTTAACCAAATTTTATAAATATATCTAGATTGTGTGTACATTGTTTATATGATTTTTTTTGTTCTTAAACTGCTTTTTTTCATATATAATATCACATATATACTGGTTCAAGCAGGTTTGGTGTTTTTTACATATATGTGAAAAAACGAATAGGCAGATTTATTACCTTTGAATTTTGAAAAACAAAAGAATTACAAGTTTTTTTTTTTTTTTTCCTACCACATTCTTAACAGGACTTAGTAAAATTCTAAGTTTTGGCTCAGAATCCGAATTTTAGATTGAGAATAACAACAATAGCAAGAGTAATAATTGATAGTGTTGGCTGTCATTGTCTTTGGTATATGTAATAGCTGCCGCAATAATAATAGGAGGAGGAGGTAGAAAGAAGACAGAAGGTTAGATAGAGAGCCATGGTGCCTTTTTAGGGCCTGAGCCAAAATTAGAAACTAGGTTTGCCAACCCACTGTCCTTTCCATAAGACCCAACCATCTCAATTTGTTTCGAGATAATGGCTGAGAAATGCTTTAATACTATTAATAGAAGCGTTATATGTGCAAAGATGAAGTATTGCTGTAATAAAACTTTAACCTCAGTTTACTATATTGTGGGAAATGTGAAAATGAGTTCATTTAGAATCAATTTTTTGATTGAAAGGGAAGATAAGAAAAGGTCAACTTTGAGATAGGTATGCTGAGCTGTTCCTCCTATATTCACCCATTTAGTATACGGAGTTATGTAGTTGGGATAGGACTCTTTATTTATTTATTTTTTTGGGGGGGGTACTGGGGATTGAACTCAGAAGGTGCTCTACCACTGAACTATGGGAGATACTACAACCCCAGTCCTTTTTTTAAAAAAATTTTAATTTTAAAATTTTTGAGACAAGGGCTGGGGTTGGCTCAGCAGTAGAGTGCTCGTCTAGCACGTGCAAGGCGCTGGGTTCAGTCCTCAGCACCATATAAAAATAAAGGCATTGTGTCCAACTACAACTAAAAAATATTTAAAAATTTTTTTTGAGACAGGGTCTCATTAAGTTGCTGAGTGTCTCGCTAAGTTGCTGAGGCTGACCTGGAACTTGTGATCCTTCTGCCTTAGCCCTCAAGTCCCTAGGGCTTGTGGGGTATGCCACCAAGCCTGGCTTGGGTTAGGATTCTGGCAGTAATATTTCCTTATCCTATTCCCCTGCTTAACTATGTGACAACTGGGCATGCATATTTGGTAAGCTGATAATGTTGTTTTCTCCAACTGTTTTGTTCTTTATACCTAGGATTGATGTGTTTTTCAGGCAGAGCTGATTAAGAACCTTTGAGTGAAGTTAAAACATAGAAATTCATGTTCTCCTGGAATTTAAAGTTTATGTGACAAAAAGTAGAACATACCATGGCTAAATTTTTAAACTGAGAAATAAGTGGGTCCTCTAAATAAGTAAACATTTACACCATGTCCAGAGTGTAGTGTTCGTGCCAAGGGTGAAAGTAAGTAGGGAACTTAATTAGGAGAGAAGTTTTGTCACTTTCATTTAGAAAGGGGCATGTTAGAAGAAGCGAGGATTTTAAGGTTCTTTTTAAAATTTTAATAGAATAACTGTAAAAAAGGAATTTTTAGTTGTAGATAAACACAATACCTATATTTTATTTATTTTTGTGTGGTGCTGAGGATGAAACCCAGTGCCTCACAAGTGCTAGGCAAGTGCTGTACCACAGAGCTATAGTCCCAGCCCCTAAGGTTCTTTTTTAAATAAGGAAGATACAGAGCTGATGGAGAATGTTAAGCAATGGGAGAACTAAACAGTGAGAATATGAAGTTAAGATTAAGGGAACAGAGGAATGTACTGAACAACAACAAAAAAATGGGTAAATAGTATTCTAGGTAGTTTTTATGTTTCTTTAGCTAAGTCACTGTTGTTCTTGTGGTGAATGAGAGCCAATTATGGGTTGTTGGGGCTAAAAAAAGTTGATTCTAAAGAGCAGGTTAAATCCTCATTTGGCCATTTGCACATGTAATTGGTGAGACTAGAGTAGCACTTGAAGCTGAGAGGAAAGTTGATGTGTCATTATTTTTGGAGAATTTAGAAAACAAATATTTCTGTAAAAGTACTATTTCTTTTTAAAAAACAAAATGTTTTCATTTATAAAGGTTGAAATATTTTGTTTTATTAAACCTTGCTTGGGTACTGCTAGATTTATTGCAAATTTTATTTTTCTCTAGGGTTTGGATTCAGGATTTGTTCCTAGTGTCCAAGACTTTGACAAGAAACTAACAGAGGCAGATGCTTACCTACAAATCTTGATAGAACAACTAAAGGTATGACATAAGTTTATATATTGAATTGATATAAAGACATAATGTTACTGAGTCTGATTTTGAGTAAAAATTCTTTCTTGCTATAAATTTATAGTCCTCATATGGTTCTTCAGCAGTTTTAAAGCTGACTTATTTGTATCTAATCTAATTATATTGGTAAAGAGCATATTTACATAATGTGCTTTTTGGTCATTAAGGAAAAGGTAAATATCTAGATGTAGTTAGAAGAAAATAAGACTTGGCTTATTTTACATTCATATTCTGTTTAAAATTTCTATGAAACTGGTAAGGTTTAGTGGCTCAGTCTCTAAGACCTTTTTTTTTTTTTTTTAAATTTTAGGGAAAAGTGTAGGCGAGACAGCTTAGATATCTATCTCTTATCATTGCAGAGTAAATTATCTTATTTATTTATTTATTTGTTTATTTAGAAAATTCAGATCTAGGTTTAATGTTGTCTTCCTAGGTATTCCCTACACCCATCTTCATTTCCTAGTAGATACAAATAAGATAAATAATTAAACTGCAATTTAGGGGAATATTGGTCTCCAAGTAATTGGAAGTTTAATTACACTGCTTGAAAAGATTAAAAGCAATGTTCCACTATTTACAAAATTATTTTAATTTCTACTTTAAAATGAATTAAAAGCAGAGGTCTTAGGAAGAAAGGGAGTGTTGATAAACTTGGGAGACAAAGCAGACAGAGCAGAGTTTGAATTGATATTTTAAGTTCTTAAGAGAGGTGTGTTTTCTTTGTAATTCTACCTGAATGATTGACTTTTACTGTTTGCAGTCAATCACATGATGGAACATAACTTAATACAATGCCAAAAATATATGCTGTATTGAAAAATGCATATAAATTATCTATGGAAGAAATATGTTTAAGAATTTTTGCTTCTGTGTTTAGGAAGTGAACACAGTGCACTAAAGTGGATTGATGTTATAACCTGTTTTTTAAATTCTTAATCCTGTAGCTTTTTGATGACAAGCTTCAAAACTGTAAAGATGATGAACAGAGAAAGGTAACTTAAATCACCGTGATTTTGACTTAAAAAAGCCTTTTGGAAAAATAACAGATACACCAATCAGTATTTTGACTATTATGATAGTATTATTGACTTATTGTAATAGTACTGTCAGTGAACCTTATGGGAGTTTTCTAGTGAGTTTTTGTTATGGTTTTGTAATTAAAAGATTACAAAATTTAATATTATTCCTGTTTTGTAAGTTCTCTTATATATAATGTGTTGAAGATGGAAAGTATATTTTATTAAATATACATATGGTCACTTCAGATACAAATAAATAAATGGGCAAGAATTGTCAGAACAAACAACTGACATATAAGGAAACATGCTTTAATTATAGTTCTACTGTTCTTCCCATCCTTGGATTTCTGATGTCTACTTTATAGTTTGCATATTGTTTTTTCTTTTTTGGGGGTGGGGGGTGTGCTAGGGATTGAACTCAGGTGCACTTAACCACTGAGCTACATCCCCAGCCCCATTTTGTATTTTATTTAGAGACAGGGTCTCACTGAGTTGCTTAGCACCTTACTTTTGCTGAGGCTGGCTTTGAACTCACGATCCTCCTGCGAACTCAGGATTCTCCTGCCTTGGCCTCCCTAGTACTGAAATTATAGGCATGTGCCACTGCCCCCAGGTTGTTTTCTCTTTTCTAAATTAGTATTTTCCCTCTCCTGGCAACATTGTTGTTATTATTTTCCCTTTTTTTGACTGTAGCCTTGCATTTGGCCCTTTAAGACTTGTTAATAGTAGTGACTCAGGTTCTAATTCACCTACCGTTAATTCTAAATTTCGTCAGTCCAGTCCACTGTCATTTTTTAAACAGTTTTGGAAAGGATAAGATGATTCTGAAAGAAAACATTTTAAAATTACATAATGAAACTTACAGAAAAAAAATCTTGTATTCAAAAAAGGAATAGAATGTTTTATATTAGTCTTACAAATCTTGAATTGAATCACATGAATTCCATTTAAGATGGTTTAACCAAAAAATGTCTTGAGTTTTTAATTTTAATGTTCTGTTTAGATTTAAAAATATAATCAAGTACTTTCTTCATAATTTTACATTTGCTTAAAATAATGAATACATTTCTAGTAAAATTCTTTATGACTAATCAGCAAAAACAAACTAGTATATTTATATCTCTAATTATTTTTGTTTAAACTTATTTTTCACAGAAAATTGAAACTCTCAAAGAAACAACAAATGTAAGTTATGTGTTTGATAAACTGACTGTATTATAAGGTGCTGTATATGTTATCTCTGTATTAAGTTGCTGATATTAATAAGAACAATTGAGGCTTTAGTTTTTATGGATTTTTACAGGGATGTTTTAAGAATTATATTCGCATCCAGATGAATTTAAACCAATAAAATAATCCCTGTAATTGAAATTGACTTGATGTACCAATTTATCTATTTCTGGTCTTGCCTGAGATCCTTGGATAAAAGGTATCATTCATTCACCTAGTGTAGGTTGAGTGAGTATCTCTTATACGAAATGCTTGGGACCAGAAGTAGTTCTAATTTGGGGTATTTTGGATTTGAGAATATTTTTGCACAAAATATTATTGTATCAAGTATGGAATTTTATACTCTGGCATCCTGTCAACATTCAAAAAGTTACAGATTTTGGATTTATTTTTTTCGGGGGTGGGTGGTACTAGGGCTTGAACTAAGGGGCACTCAATCACTGAGCCACATCCCCAGCCCTATTTTGTATTTTATTTTGGAGACAGGGTCTCATTGAGTTGCTTAGCACGTCACCATTGCTGAGGCTGGCTTTGAACTCACGATCCTCCTGCCTTAGCCTCCTGAGCATCTGGGATTACAGGAGTGAGCCACCGCACCCAGCTAGATTTTTTAATTTTTAATTTTTGGATTAGGAATGCTCAACCTGTGTGTATTCTCTTGTAATTAAAATATATTGAGATTCGATTTATATAATGTACTAGCCTTCTGACATTACCTGACAGACTAATTAGATTTGTATCTTGATAAAAAGTATTTTAAAAACAGGTAAGATAGTATTCCAGGTTTATCAGTATTTTCACAGGGTCCTTTATTTTTTGTACTTCCATGAATCTTAAGTAAGTGCTGTAGGAATGTACAGGGTGGCTGTTCTTAATCTAAGAATTTGAAAGTTAATCAAACTCATATTTTTCTATTTGTGGTGTTGAAAAGTCATTTAGACAGTGTTTTGTATAAATAAACAATATCGTGGCATTCCTTAGGAGATCATAGAATTGCTATTGAATTAACTTTGAGACTATCAGCATATTAGAATCATGGGATATCCTCAAGAGGAGGGTATCTTTTATATAGTATAGACTTGACCCTTGTGCATTTGAACTGATTTTTTGTATTTTTAAGCTTCAACATTATGCAACCATTTTATTTGAAGTAAGATCCTAAAATCCGTGTTTTGTTTTTATAGAGCATGGTAGAGTCTATTAAACACTGCATTGTGTTGCTGCAGATTGCTAAAGTAAGTAAATTTACTTTCGATTACCTTCATGTAATGGATTCAGAAATTCTAATGGCATTTTCCTTTTAATAACCACAAAACTCAAGTTCTGAAATACTACCTTTCTATGATAAATTGAATTGTGGAGTTACTGATATTGAACAACCGTTTTGTTTGGATGTTATCTTACTTATGTGTGTGTGTGCTGGTAACACTTTTTCTCAGTGGTTGGGAAGGAAGGGAGCATGTTTGAATTACTCACCCTTTCTTTCCCTTTTACCCATTTTTATAGCTTGGAACAAGGCCATCTTTTGCAAAATCTTTTCAGTTAAAAACAGATAATGCCCCTGGTTATACTTCTACCTCTTTTAAACAATTTTGCTCATCATTTGGCATTACTCATATAACAGGAATCCCATACAATCCACAGGGACAAGGCATAGTTGAAAGAGCTCATCAAACTATTAAAATGTACTTATTTAAGCAAAAAGAGGGAATTGGGAAGGGGTATATATTCCCCAAAGATAAACTAAAAATAACCCTTTTTACTCTAAACTTTTTAAATTTGGATTCATCAGAGCTTGGTGCTGATAACGCCAAGGTCGTGGGTTCGTTCCCCGTACGGGCCACCAAATACCGCAGTCTGGCTGGGCACAATTCAGGAGCCACTTGTCAAAAGAAACGAACTTTATTTTTAGAAAACACACACCAAACCACACAGCTCCTCAGGAAAAACCTTCAGAGCCCAACTGCCACCACCGGCTTCCCACAAGCCTCTCAACCTCCCCCACTCCTCCTGCTCTAGAGGCTGATTGGCTGGGTCGTGTTGGCAGAGCCAAAAAAAGTCCCCCAATGAGCAGCTCCGTGGTCTGAAAGGGCGGGGAAACAGCCCAATGAGCATCACGGCAGAGGAGCCAATCAGTTGGCAGCTAGAAGTTTGCTGGGGCCGCTGTGAGCCAATCATCAGCTGGCAGCTGGAAGTTTGCTGGCAGCTGGAAGTTTGCTGGGGCCCCTTCGGCTGTGGCTCTCAACAATAGGTATTTTAGGGCATTCATATTTCCTTCTCTGGAAGATGTTAGAAGAAGAAGTGATACAGTGTGTAGGCCTGTTGGAGTCATCTCTGGAAACCACTCAGGATTTTAGATAGCTGTACAACAGTTCACTCCAGGCTTTTTCACATTTTATCCACTCATCAAGAACATTTTTGGTGTGCTTCTCTTTGAAGTATGTTTTGGTTCAACGTATTAAAGCTCTTTTCTAGAACTTTCTATAATTTAGTCTGAACATGCAACCTATTTTCATCCAGCTCAATAGACCTACATTTCAAGGTCCTTCAGAATGAGTAATTCAGGTCAAATAAATGGAGTTGGACTTTTTATTTAATTTCAGAAGGAAGTTTTATTATTAAGGTTTTTTTTTTTATGTGCAAATACAACTCTCCTGTGCCCATATGAACTGTGTATGTCTTTAACCTAAGTTAATTGTAAATCAGACCATATTACTTGCCTAATCAAAAATGCTTTTCCATTTTATTTGAAATGAAATCTAAACTACTTAGCATAACATACCATTTGAGCCATCACTACTCTCTTGTTTTCTCCTATCCTTGCTTAATCATACCATTCAATAACATTGGCCTGTTCTAGGGATTTTTACTTGCTTTTCCCTTCACCTGGAGGGAACTTCCCATAGATTTCCACCAGACTCCACTCCCTTACTTCACTTGATTCAGATTTCTGCCAAATAAAATGTCTTTGGAAAAACCTCCCTGGCACCTCTACCTAAAATAATTTCTAACTCCCACTAGTTTCTTTTAATCATGGTCTTGTATCACTAACCAAATTTACACAGTATATTTGTTTATATGTTATCTCTACATGAGAGTCAAATCTTATGGCAGCCTGAGCTGCCATAACAAAATAATATAGATAACAACAGAAATTTCTCATTTTGGAAGCTGAAAGTTCAAGATCAAGGCTCTGACCTTTTTCATTTCTGATGCGGGGGCTTCCTTTTTGGTCTGGAGACACCCTGTAAATTCATATAGTCTTTCCTTGATGTATGTACACAGAGAAAGCATAAGTTCTCTGGTCATTCTTCTTTTATGGATACTGATCCTATTTATTCAGAGCCCCATGTTTTTTTTACCTCATTTAGCCTTAATTAAATCCTTAGAAGCCTGTATCCAATTATAGCCACTTTGAGGATTAGACCTTCAACATAGGAATTTGGTGGAGGGGGGCACAGACATTCAGTCTATAATAACAATGTATTCTCAGTATCTATAATATTTGCCTGCCACATAACTGAATGATTTTTCTAATGCATAATTTTTTTAAATGATTGCATGGTTTATATTTATACCTATATTTCCACTATAGGTATGACTCATTTCATTTAGCTGCCTTTACTATGCTGTGATGAAATTTTGTTTTTAGTTGTAGATGGACACAATATTTTATTTATTTATTTTTATGTGGTGCTGAGGATTGAACACAGTGCCTCACATGTGCCAGGCAAGTGCTCTACCACTGAGCCATAACCACAGCCCAGAAAATTCTTATGTGTTAATCGTTAGGCAAACCTAAACAGTTAACTGATCTGTGATTAAGAGACAGTGTTTTGGGGGCTGGGGTTGTAGCTCAGTGGTGGAGCACTTGCCCGGCACATGTGAGGCATTGGGTTTGATCCTCACCACCACATAGAAAGAAAGAGAGAGAGAGAGGGGAGAGAGAGAGAGAGAGAGAAAGAGAAAGGTATTGTGTCCATCTACAATTAAAAATATTTTTTAAAAAAGATACAAAGTTTTAAAGTAATAATAAGAAGCAACATTGCACAATCTTAAAGAACATAGACTCTGGACCCAGAATGAGTTTGACACCAGTTCCATCACCAGAGCAAGTTTGTTTATCCTTTCTATGCTTTGCTTTATATTCTGTGTAAAACAGTGATATTAATAGTACCTACCTCTTACTTATATTGTGAAATTTAAATGGATTACTATTTGTAATGTTCTTAGTAGCAGACATATTGAGCCCTAAGTATTTCTTAAATATAAAAAAATTTAGGAAGGTAAATTTAAAATGACAATATAACATTTTGATAAAAATGGGAGAACTTCTATCCAGTGATGGAAATATAAATTGTCATATCCATTTTAGAGGACTATTATTCATTGGCAGGTTAATAAAGGAGGGTGATAATGCCATCTAAGACTTCACAGTGATCCAAGAAGTTGACTAAACCTTTTTGAGGCTGATATATATTCTAGCAGAAATAAAATTTTATTCTTCAAGTCTGAAAGTATTTTTTTTTTAATTGCTTGGTAGTATCTTTTGTAGAAGGTTTTAATTTTGGTGAAGTCCAACTTATCTGTCTCTTTTATTGCTGTGTCTTTGTTGGCATATCTAAGAAATCATAGCTTGAGCTAATGTCACACAGATTTTGTTCCCATGTTTTTTTAATTTTAGCTCTTTAAGTCTACTTTGAGTTAATATTTGTGTTGTGATATGAGGTAGGGACCCAAATTCATTTATTTTTTGTTTTGTGAATGAATATCCAGAATCCCAGTCCCTTTTGATATCTCCTCAACATATAATTAGGAAGTTTATGAGCATAAAATTAAGAGGGCATTCACTAGACTACATTGCCTCATTAGAGAGGTGGGGATATGTTTCATGTTTTTTTTTTTTTTTTTATAATGATGGACATGGTTTAAAAAATACCAGAGTTTATAATTATGGTCAAAAGTCTCCCAAAATTATGTGGTGCTCGTGTTTTTGTTGACTATCATATTTTCAGATCTCAGTCATGCTGGTATGTTCAAAAAAGAGAATAACCATCATGTATAAGAATGAAGGGACTTATAACCAAATAAATCTGGTGTAATTTAAGTAGGAAGTAACATTGGACTCTTTCTTTGTTTCATTAAAATAATTCATATTGAATTCAATAGAATCTCTGGTTGAGATTTTGCTTTACCTCACCCATTAAAAGGCAACTTGTAGTTTATTTAGAAGATAAAAACAGGAAAGGAGAAAGGGAAAAAGTGAGTGTAATAGAACAGAAATCCTAGAATTTATATGGGAGTGGTTGATAGTAAGGCATGTAACAGCCTGTGGGTTTAGATTTGACACTGCCTTAAAAAATAAACCACAATGGCAACTCAAATAATAACTGATTTAGAGTAGCATATGCTACTAATTGAGAATTTTTTAGGGGGGAAATGTTAGATGTTTATATTAAACTATACTAAGAAGTGCTGGTTTTAAATGTGATGTACTTTGTCAGTAATCTATTGCCTTTTAACAATTCACCCCAAATTTTGAGTGTCTTAAAATAACTTCGTCACTTATTTTCTGCACAGTTCTGCATTTTGGGTAGGCCTCATGGCTTGTCTCTGCCTTGTTCAATCTTGGCTTGATTAGAGGCTGGAGGATCCAGTTTCAAGATGGCTCACTTATATGGCTAAGAAGTTGGGTGGGGTGGGAGGGTTACGTTCCTCTCCATATAGTTCTTTTCATGACGGCTTGGGCTTTCTCACAGTGTACTAGGGTTCCAATAAAACAAGATAGAGGTTTGTGGCATTTAGAAGTCAGAATAATCATTACTCTTATACTGGTTGGTAGATAACAGTCACAATGTTGAATCCAGGTGGATTCAAAAGTAGGGAACATGATGTGTGCCCTTTTTTTAATATTTTTAAATTATTTATGGACCTTTATTTTATTCATTAATTTATATGTGGTACTGAGAATTGAACCCAAAGCATCACACATGTGAGGCAGGTACTCTACCACTGAGCCACAACCCCAGCCCGATCTCTGCTTTTTTTTTTTTTAAGAATTTAACCTTTATTTATTTGTTGTTGTTGTTTATTTGTTTTTATGTGGTGCTGAGAATCGAACCCAGCCCTCATCTGTCCTAGGCTAGCACTCTACCCCTGAGCCACAACCCTAGCCTGGTCTCTGCCTTTTAATGGAGTTATTTTTGGACATTTTAAGCTACCATGTTTATAATTCTAAGAAAGCCTTTTGGAAAATCAGTCTAATATTTAGAAATTAGAAGAGGAAAACCAAAACTCAATTAAATTTTCATCTTAGCAAGACACTTTCTTTTCCATTTTTCTTTCTCTGTAAGTTTCAGTAATTTATTTTCAACTTTATTTGTATTCAGAATTACTGAAACTTTGGGTGCTTTAAATATATAGTTAACTTAGTTGTGCAAATAAAAGGGAAAATGTCAACTTGAATTATGAGAATATTAAAATGGAGATACTTTCAGGGATTTGTAAAATACATGCACCATGCCAAGGTTCCCAAGACGACCTGTGGGTTTGGAGATTGTCTAGAAGGACTCACAGCTGTGACCTACTGCAAAATCAGGAAAATGAAAAGACACAAGGAAATGTCCAGAGCAAACCAAGCAAGAGTCTTATCCCAATGGAGTCATATAGGATGTATTTAATTCCTCCAGTAACAAATCATGATTTGTTATCTACCTAGGAAAACTCATTAGACAGCCTTTGCCTAGAGATTTTATTGGAGGATTGTCACATATGCACTCTCTTGACACTTAATACCATTCCAGATTTAAAGAAGAAAATTGGGTGTTCAGCATAAACCTTAGTGTTTCCATAAACAGCATAGCTACGTTGAGCCACTCTAACTAATTATGCTGGTGGGAACTTTCCTATAACCTGAGTTACCAGATACCAGCTAAAAGGACAGCTTTGCAATCATGTTTTTCTAAGGAGCCATTCCAGGACTGCTATGATAATTCTTTTCTGCACATATACTTAAAAGAAATTATCCTAAGTCTTCAGATTGCTCTTGTTTGATGCTTTGGTGTATAGATTTCTGGGAAAAAAAATCACAAATAAATGAGATATAGGTTGGCTGTTATGTTTAAAATCAAAACCAAAGATTAGTTTCTACTCAAACTTAGAACACTGGTACTTGCCTGTAATCCCACTGACTTGGGATGCTGAAGCAGAAATGTGATCACAAGTTTGAGGACAGCCTGGGAAACGTAGTTGAGAACTTACCTCAAAAAATAAAGAGGGCTAGGATATAACTCAACAGTAGAGCACTTACCTAGCGTGCAGGGGCACTGGGGGCGAATCCCTAGTATCACAAAGAAAAACAACAATAAAAAATTTGAAAGCTTCCAGATAGGTTACGGTTAAAACCTTAAGCATTTTGTTTAAATACATTAACTGCATAATACTAAAATGTGAACTTTTTCCCCCCCGCAGTTATGTTTGCTGCTTTAGAGAATTGTTCTTTTACCAAAAAAAGGGTTGGGGGGGCGGGGGACTATGACAACCAGAAACCTGGTTTCTCTTGGCTTTATATTTTGGAATCTCTCCAAGGTATCTAATAGAAGGAATACTATTATATTTCTGTGTCTATCTGATGTCTTTATTTTTGTATTACATTTATATTATTATACCCTTAGATGAAGCAAAAGATAGAGTATTAGTTTTCCCTTTATTATTAATATTTTTTAAAAGCTTTTTTTTAGTTGTAGATGGACACAATGCCATTTATTTATTTTCATGTGATGCTGAGAATCAACCCCAGTACCTAACATGTTAAGCAAGTGCTCTGCCACTTAGCAACAACCCCAGCCCAGTTTTCCCTTTATTAATAAAAACTGAATTTTATGCAGATTGTGGTGGCATACACCTTTAATCACCACTTCTTGGGGGCTAAGGCAAGAGGATTGCAAATTTGAGGCCAGCCTGGGCAATTTAGCAACCATTTTACACAAATGGACATGAAGAAATTCAAAAAAGATAGTTTTTTTTAGGTCATAGTATTCTAAAAATATACCAATCTTAATAATCATCTTACCTTTAAACATTTTTAAGTTTTTTTTTTTTCTTCCCTACATTTCTCTCAGTACAGACTTTCTCCCCCAAGTATTCGATGGTTACTTCCTATATATATAGTACTTGTCCAGGAAGTATTTTTTCATCTCTTGAGGATGAGACAGTCCCAAAAGATTGCTCATTCCTCCTGTATGCATCCATGTTGGTCACTGGGGCGCTCAGGAGAGTGGGAAGGAAGAGGATTGAAGAGTCCAAGATATATAAGATGAATTCTTAGGTTCCTTCCACATGAGGAATGAGTGTGTGTTGGCAACTCCATCACCTTCCCACCCTTTAAGTATATCCTTGTAGTGGCAAGGCAAAATAGCTTATTTGTTAAGAGCATGAATTCTGGAATGAGACTGCTTGTATTGGAACCCTGGCTTCCTCTATTTCAGTTGTTCTCATCTGTCAGGGGGAATAATAATAATAGAACCTATATTATCGGGTTGTTGTTGGAATACATGAGTTAATATACATTAAAATGCTTGCCAGGTATTAAGTATTGGCTGCAACATCATCATAGTACAGATATAGCAATTATGGTTACTGAAACAAAAATCAGAAACAAAAACAATTACTTTTTTTTAGGAAAGTAATAGTCTAATTCTGATACCCGTAATCCGAATATGTGCAGTTGTGTCCATTTCAAGTTTTTCAGGGTATGTGATTGCCACACCTTGAAAGTACAGTGAGAGTTTGGGAATTTTAGGGATTGGAATAAATGACTATAAAGTTTAAGCTAAGAAATATTTAGGATCTTCAACCCTAAATTAGTACATCACTTTTAATTGTTAGTATAATTACGACTTCAGTTTAATAGGTTATTTTCTCAGCAAACTTAATTAAAATGTCTGTGTAGAAAATGAATTGTCATGCTATTGATGTTGATTATTTTGTAGCTAGCAATGGAGTTATGTTTGGCTAGGAATGTACAAATGGAATTTGTACATACATTGTAGTAATACATTGTAGTATTCTAACACTATTGCTTACATAGTAAAATAAGCTTTCTTAGTAGAAAAAGTACACATGGGATTACTTAAATAAAAGAATAAAGTTAATATTCTTAACATTTTTCCTAAAGGACCAGAGTAATGCGGAGAAGCACGCAGATGGAATTATAGTAAGTTTAATCTAATCTTTTGTTTCCTTTTACTTCTGCAGAGCATTATAACCAGTCATGTCAGGAGAAACCTGAATTTCTACTCATTTTTCAACGCAAATTCCTTTTTTCACTTACTCACTGCTTTTTGTTATTAACTCTTGCAATTTTCTGTGAGCTCTTTAAGTTGGCCATCTTTCAACAATCATTTGGAGAGGAAATGACAATCTTAAAATTATTTCTAAGTATTGGTTTCAATTGAATCACTTTGCATGTGTTACTTGATGGGTTAATCATGGTATGAAAACAGCTTTTATAATTAAATAAGGCATAAGCAGGAAGTAGCCTCTCTTTTTGCCCTGAAACTTTACAAATGTCAGCTTGTCTGAGATCTGGAAACATTTTGTAAATCTTCACAACCATCTCATGTTTATGAAAGGATGAGCATGTTATTTTTATATTTGGCTTAAAATGGAAAGCAGAAGTTAGATATCTGTGTTGTTTGCATATTTCTTAAGAAGGCAAAATACAAGAAATATCTTTGAAATATGAATTAAATACAGTGTAATTTCTGTTTCTGTGTTCAAAGTGTGAGCCCTAGTGATATAATACAATTACATGAAATAAATACAATATAATGTTATATATCTCTTCCTGAGATATCATTGAAGATTGTTAGCCTCATGGGAAAGGACTGTATGTATTCGTTGTCCAGTAACTCCTGGTCCCCAAAACTACTCCTAAGGAAGCTTGTGTTGGCAGTTATTTTCATGTCCTTTCCCTCTAAGCCAAAGTTAATTGTGTTAAAAAATGGACAGGATTTTATAAAGCATACCAAAAATGTTTGATTACTTGCAGTTATGAGCATTTGGCA
This sequence comes from Marmota flaviventris, assembly GCF_047511675.1. Lineage (NCBI taxonomy): Eukaryota > Metazoa > Chordata > Mammalia > Rodentia > Sciuridae > Marmota > Marmota flaviventris. Next base: position 40,756,892 of record NC_092507.1, read on the forward strand.
AGTTTATACTCAGAGGAAATTTAAGCTTGTAAAAAGCAAACATATTTGATTCATTTGCCCAAGAACTGAAGCATTTTGAGTTTTTATTTTGAAGAAAAGAACTGTTCATGATGTCTTAGATCCACATTGCTTGGACTTACATTACAGCCCTACTGCTTACTACCTGAGATCTTTAAGCAAGTTACTTAACCTTTCTGATTCTTATTTTCCTTATTGATAAAGAAAGCTGAAAGGTTCTGCCTTCAAATGTTATAAGGTACAGAATGATCACATAGTATTCAATAAATGTTAGCTGTGTGTACTTATATGTATATATAGTTCATTATATTATTTTGCATGAGTTTCATTAATGTCCTAGCAAATTAGGGCCTGAAGATTATTTGTTTGAACTTCTGAAACTCTGCACATTTTTCAAAGCAGTATATAGAATATAATTTTACATACTTTAACCTGAAGTTGATTGACCAAGAACCATAGATAAATGTAGAATAGTTACTGTTTTCTGTCAAAGACAATAAGATTGAATACTTTTAATATACATACTGTCAAAAAGACAAAACTATATATATAACTAACAAACGTAGTTATAGATCTTATTAGCTTTTATTTGTGATTCATGGATTGTAGAACCTCCATCCTATTTTTTAATTCTATTTTTAGAATGAGATCTACTGGGCAGTACCAGAACAATGGATTTTGTAGGTTAGGAACAAGGAAACTGAAAAGTAGAAAACCTGATTGGTTAGCATCAGGTTATTTTTTTTGTAACCTGGGTTAAAGCAGAGAGGACTTCATTATTACACTGAATCAGATAGATGGGAATCTCCTATGTTCTGGAAAAACTGATCTCCTTTGAATTTCAGTTTGATTATGCAGCATTTAGCATGAGTGACTCCATTTGGTTTGGTCTCATCTGTTGGGGCTAAATATAGGAGCTTAGTTCAAAACAGTAATTGCCATAATTTTCATTTAACAATATAAAGAAGTTTAAAAAGGTATTTTCTTGGGTTGACAAGCCTAATATTAGAACATTTCATTTGGAAAGATTATATCCAAAAGACAAAATTCTGGTACCTGATTACTTTGATTCCAAAGTTACTTTATTTATTATTAGTCCCTTCAATGAGAGGGTTAAGGAGGTGATATATTCTCATTCCTTTGGATTAGAGCATTAGTGGTGGGATTTGCCCTTATGAAACACTTGGAGTCCTTTAGAGAAAAGCACTTTGTAACAAGGAATTTAAAAACGAGTAGCTCCAAGACTTGTTAAGATGCTTGTATAATGACTTGATCCAGATCTGAAAAAAGAATCGTAAAGTAATAATAGGAAGCCCATAAAGACCATGTAATCCATTTTTTCTTTATTTTATAGGCTGGATTAACTGAGACCCACAGATAAGATGCTTGAGGGGTCTAAGGAATTAAAATCCCAAGGCTCTGTTTTTATCCTTTTCTCAGTGCTTCAGAACATTCCCTACTTTTCTAAGTTTTTGATTAATAATGATTACTTTCAGGGTATTTTTCCTAAATGTCTTTTATTTCTCAGAATATCTATGATAAGAGGACTGTTGTAGTGACAAAAATCATAATTCTTGTGTGGTTTAAGAGATCCTACTTAATGATTTTAAAATGTTTGTAGATAGGGGTTTTCTTGATTTTTTAAAAAAAATTATTCAGACACTAATTGAAAACACTACAAAAACTTAATATTGTTAGTTGATTTTTAAAGTTTTTACAGTTACTTTTTTGGGATTAGTCATTAGCCACGACCTGGATTTAAAATTCATCCAGACCTTCTTCCCCATTATTAAAAAAAAAAAAAATCAGTAAGTGGCTCGTAGAGTCTTGTTTTTAAAATGTCATTGGGCTGTCAGAGTAATTTTTCTTGGAATCACAGAAACCTGGACTCCTCCCCGCTAAAATTATGCCTTCTATTTGTTTGTTTCCTTTTCTGTATTCTCAAAAATTAAGCCTTCTTCCTATACTTAGTAGAAGGTACATCTTTGCCTTGAGTGACCATAAAACTGGACACCAACATTGTGTGACAGAGTGGTGGATAGCAGTGGTCTAGGATGGAAAGATGAGATCTTCTTAGTGTAGATCCATTAGCGTAATGATAGGTATAAATTTTATTAACACCAAAGAAATATTTATGATGAATTGTTTTTGAAGCACTGAATTGAGAGGTTATTGTTTTTGCTTCTTCAAATCTTCTTCACACCATTTTATAACTCCTAAATTTTTCCAGTTAGCTTTACTATCTTATTTGGACAGTGATTGATTCATTTTCTTTTCTTACTGTGCTTTGTTAGAAGAAACTCTTACATGTCTGTGTAGAAAAGGTGTTTCATTTTCTCTTTGCATTTTGACTCTCCTTATCTATATAGCTGCCTTCAGGATTTTGCTGTCAGGAATGGGGCATTTTACTCACATGGGAGGGTTAGCACAAGAAGAACAGTTAATTAAAAATAACTACATTGTGTTTCTTTATCTCAGAGTACTATTAATCCTGTAGATGCAATATATCAACCCAGTCCCTTGGAACCTGTAATCAGCACAATGCCTTCCCAGACTGTCTTACCTCCAGGTATAGTATTTGGAAAAATGTTTCACAGATTCATTGATGAGAAAAAATTTACCTTATATGGTCATTATAGTAATCTTAGTATTTTCTGTGTGTGTGTGTTTTTTTTTAAGTAAATAAAATGATCATCAAAAATAATACAGCTGAGGGGCTGAGGTTATGGCTCAGCGGTAGAGCGCTCGCCTTGCATGTTTGAGGCCCCAGGTTCGATCCTCAGCACCACATAAAAATAAATTTTAAAAAATAAGTGTATTGTGTCCAACTACAACTAAAATAGAAATATTAAAAAAAACAGCTGAAAGTAGTAAAAGAAATTAATAGTATTTTGATATGGAAACTTTTGAAGTATGATGAAAGGGGCTTTAGTGTTCAGAGATGGAAGGCAACGTGGACTTGGATTTGCTAGTAGGACAGAAATATTTATTTATTTATTTTTGTACTGGAGATTGAACCCAGGGGTGCTTCATTTACCATTGAGTTACATCCCCAAACTTTTTTTTTTTTGAGGTACAGACTCACTAAGTTGCTTAGGGCCTGACTAAGTTGCTGAGGCTGGCCTTGAACATGTGGTTCTTCTACCTCAGCCTCCCAAGTTGCTGAGATTGCGGCTGTGCGCCACTGTGTCTGGCTGGTAGAACAGAATTTTTTGACCCAGCATTCATGACTATCAAAGAGAACTTAGCATACCTTAATCTATTTAAGGGTAATCCAGGAATATTCAATTTGGAGGTATTCTTTTTTTTAATTTTTAATTTTTTTAAACATTTATTTTTTAGTTGTAGGTGGACACAAAACCTTTATTTTATTTTTATGTGGTGCTGAGGATCGAACCTAGTGCCTCACACATGCTAGGCAAGCGCTCTTCCTCTGAGCCCCAGTCCTGGCCCCCTGTAGGTATACTTTATAATTTTGAACAATACAAAGTTTTACTTAAGATACTGAGAATGGGAAGAATAAAATTTGTGATGCCTCCTGATCAGATGTAATTTTAAGTATGGAGCAATAAATACTTTTTTAAAAAAACAGACAAAAGAGGGCCAAGGGCCAACACCCCGCTGTCCTGATTCCCTTTGTTTTTCTGTTGCATCCATCATATCTGTGTTCTTGTTGATGATGACATAGTGAAGCCAGAAATTGCATTATAAAAGGGAAAGTTCTTTTTTAAAAAATACTTAAAAGCATGTGAAATCCTTTTATGAATTTTTTGCTCCTTAAGAGAATGAGCTTAATATTACTTTGAGTACTAAAGAGGAGATACTGTGCCCTGTTTCACATTTTATGTGGTTTGGGACTTACAACACATTATCAACAGAAGCATGTATTGGTTCTACAAAATAGTTATACAGAGCATTTGCCTATCATGGCTGGTATCTTGATATCTTGCCTGCATATTATCATTGAGTTTAAGAGGCTAATAGGTCAGAAAGAAGGAGTAGCATGAAACCTAATAAAATACTATTTTAGAAATTTCTGAACTTTGTGATCTTGAATCCCAAACAATTGCAGTCAACAACAGTGTGTGTGTTTGGCTGTTTTCTCTAACTTATTTCACATATTCAAATCTAGAACCAGCTCAGTTGTGTAAGTCAGAGCAGCGTCCGTCTTCCTTACCCGTTGGACCTGTATTAGCTACCTTGGGACATCATCAGACTCCAACACCAAATAGTACAGGTACAGATTTGTGTAACCTTTTTTCCTACAACTCTCCATTAACATTTAAGATTTGTGTATGACTCCTAATGAGTAAAAGTTGAAGGAATATGATGTATATTTCTATTGGAAATAGTTTTATCATTATAGTACATACATGAAATAGTTAACTTTGTTATTGAATCAGAAGCTTTAATAAGTAATTATAGTTTAAATAAAATATTGCAGGGTTTTGTGTAGCTTAATAATTATTTGGGATTCATATTGAATTTTTGGGGAAATTTACTCAAGTTAGACTTTTGTGTACTTTCTTACTGTAAAGAGATCAGACAAGGGGCTTGGGTTGTGGCTCAGTGGTAGAGTACTCGCCTAGCATGTGTGAAACCTCGGGTTCGATCCTCAGCATCACATATAAATAAATTAAGATATTGTGTCCAACTAAAAAATAAACATTTAAAAAAAATGAGACACATGGAATAAATGCTTTTTAAAAAAAGAGAGATCGGACAATATAGAAGTATACAGAAAAGTTGAAAGTCCTCATTAGCACCCTCCCCCGATTTACATACATGTTTGTACAAATGCATAAGTGTAATTTTATTTAGTTGTTTTCATGTTCATATAATTAGGTCTACAACATTCTTTTTATAGCTGCCTGGGTAGGTGTTACCTCTTTTTCCATTAATGCACATTTAAGTAGTTTCCAGTATTTTCCTGTTATAGCAGTATTTTTCAGTGATATTTTTGTACGGTACCTTTGGCACATAAACATTTATTAGTCTTTCACATTTTTTGCCACTTCATTTTAATTTACATCTGCTTAATTTGTTTGGAATTATGGGCTTTATTTTTTTCTCCAATTTACAGGTATACTATTCATGTTAGATATTAGATTTTTTTTTTAAAACATTAAATTTATGTTATACTACCTATAGAACCAAATTCAAGGAAGCACTGAGTGCTTTGGACCCTGTTAAGTCAGAAAGCCAAGGGCAGAACCACTCTTGAGAAATGGGAGATCAGCCCCACTTCTTCCTCCGCAGATTTCTTTCTGGGTAGGACTTTTCTTATGTAATAATAATAAATTCCCATGTGATTTAGCCTATTTCAAATCTTGAATTTGTGAATGCACTGATCCTGTTGTGTTGGTCTTTAATATTTAACCGTGTGGGCAATCTCTTCTGAATTTTGAAAGAAAAAAGGTCAACAATAGCCCTCTTAGAAGCTCTTGGGAAAATGCAAATAAAGAATTTGAGTATAAAGAAGTTGAAATGTTTTGGCTGACTTCTGTATTTTGTGAACTGAGTCACAATTCATTCATATTGACAGTAGTACCAGTGATTTTTTTTAAGGTTGGATTGTGAAGCAGACAAAATTTATCTGTTGAAAAATAGATAAAACTATTTACTAATCTTGAAAACAGGAGGAGCTTTTCCTTAGATTAATTTTAGTGTGATTATCTTTTCAGAAGTATTTCAGAAAGAGATTATTTCAAGAATCTTACTATTGTGATTTTTTGTCTTGTTTGAGCTTTCATCCTTATTTCTACTTTCTCCACCCTCCTTTCCTTTCCTTTTTTCACTAATGTGAAAAAAAAAAACTAAGAAATCATTTTGTTTGCTCTCATAAAGGTGCTCCCAGTTATTTGGTTTGTAGTTCCCAAACTCATTTTCTTCTGAGACCCATTTTCAGTGGTGTGATTACCTGGAGTACTTGCATGTTACTTAATTATTTATAATTCCTAGTCTAACTTCTCCTATTCCAATAAGAGAAAGTGTCTTTCTTATCTTATTTCTGCTGTTGGAGAAAAAAAGAGAATTTAAAGTTATTTGCCTAGGTAAGTTACCTTTTGAATTTCCACAATTACTATTTTAAAAGTATTTTTGTGAACATGGCAACCAAGTGTGACAGACTGATTTGCTTTTTCTTAACTATTGAACCAAAGACACAGGAATGGATTAAAAATCTGCGGGTAGCGTTAGATTCATTTTCATTGCTGTTACCTTCCATTTCTTCCAGATCTGTAACCTTGGCTTTTGATTGCCATCAGTGATTTACTTAACATTAGCCTCTAGCAGGTATCTGCATAAATTGGCGTGAATTATGTGACAGACTTAGATACATAGCAAATTAAGTTGATCTCAATTCTTTCTTTAATATATATTTTGGCTTTATTGCTCCACTTATGCCAGCTGATCATTTCAGATTTGATAGTAGTCGTCTTTATCTGGCCTTCCATATCTTTGGTTAGACTCTTTAGGAATAGGAAGACATTTTTCCTAGCCTTTTCCTCTTCTGCATTCTTTCCCATGCTAGCCCTCTGTTTTTATTTCTGTCCCTGAGCCCCAGGCATCTGATTTATGCTTAGGTGGAAAAGAAATGAGGAGCATGTGTAGTGTGTGCTCAGAACTTTGTGTAGAGGTTTAGAATTTTTCATGTGACTTCTATGAAAAAGGAATAATGTGAATGTAATATCCTGAACAGTATTCTAACATTTGTGAAAGTGTTGCTATTTTTTCTGTATGTTTTCTATATGGTATATTTTTCACTGGGTCTTAGTATCTGGCCTCTAGTATAAAATAAGAGTTTTGGCTTCCCATTGGTACTGGTGTCTGTTTCAAGACTTCAGTATCACAATTCACATAATCAAAAGCACTGCCTTCCTAATATTAAAGAGAAATTCACCTTAAATTATAGTTTGGGGATATAGAATCTTTTTCATTTATTTAAAAGGCTATTTCCCCTTTCTGTAACATGATAGGCCTTTTCCTTGTTTACTTTAAATGTTGATTTTCTTTACAAATAGTGTGGAGACTTCTACTAACTTAACCAAACTCTTGATCTTAAAAAGGTCTGCTTTGCCCCATCTCCCTAATTACCAACATTTTTCCCCCTAATTTAAACCTTTTTAACTTTCTAGGCAGTGGGCATTCACCACCTAGTAGCAGTCTAACTTCTCCAAGTCATGTCAACTTGTCTCCAAATACAGTCCCAGAGTTTTCTTACTCTAGCAGTGAAGATGAATTCTATGATGCTGATGAATTCCATCAGAGTGGCTCATCCCCAAAGCGCTTAATAGAGTAAGTACATGAATAAAATGTGTATTTAAAAGACTCCTGGTTTTTAAAGATATAATTTGATTTTGAGACTGATGATAATGAGAGACTTGCTTTATAAAGTCTGCTAAAAGAACAACCTACTTTTCATTGGCTTATTGAGCAAAGTGAGTTCTAAGGGAGTTTTGCTTTTACTGCAGATTTAATCCAAATATAATTAGTAGCATCATTGTGGCAATGTTCCAAAAATGTAAGTTCAACTCTGGAAATTTCTATAGCACCAACATTAGGAATGGAGCTAATCTGATTGTGCAAACTATGAAGTATTATACAAGTAAGAGCAACTTAGAGTCTGTTGGGGGAACAGATAGACATGTATAATCCACAGAAGATACAAGGTATGGTGTTTTAGTCTGCTTTAAGCTGGGTAACTATAAACTGGGTAGTTTATAAACAACAGAAACATTTCTCACATTCTGGATGCTGGGAATTCCAAGATCAAGTTGCTCACCGCCTTGGGTGTCTGGTGGAGGGCTTGCTTTCTGGTTCATGGATGGCACCTTTGAATGGTTTGTTCTCACATGATGGAAGAGGTAAGATGGCTCTCTAGGACCTCTCTAAGACTAATCCTATTCATAAGAGTACCACCTCACAATCTAACTACTACCCAAAAGCTGTACCTCATACTATCACATTGGTCATTGAGCTTCAACATATGAATCTGGGGAGGACACAGACATTAAGACATGCAGTAAGAATAAGCACAAGCACAGAAAGCCATGGGACATTTTGAAGTCTTGAGAAGTCAGGGAAGGATTCCCAGAGGGAAGATTTGGCGGGGGTTGGGGATGGGGGGGTGGTAATGATCCAAAGGTGAGATGTGGGTGAGTAGAGAGAAGGGAAATGGGGCTAAGGGGAGGGGTAAATGGAAATGTTTGCTTGCAGAATCAACCCTATTAGAAAGGCCTAGAGGCAAGGGGAGCTTGATTTCTTTGAGGAGTTGTTAAGTATTTTGGTGTGACTGAAGTATAAGGTATGGTAAGTGGTTAAAAAGAAAAGCACAGAGCAGGGAAAGATGTGAAAGTTGACAAGGACCTGGGCATAAAAGTCTTTAGCCTTTTATGAATTTTGAACATTTTTACCATGAGTGATGGCCGTTACTGGTCAGATCTGCATTTTAGAAATAGATTCACCTAAATTATGTAAAATTAAATGTGGGTGGGTGGGGGGCACTGGATTACAGATAGAAAGACCAGCCAAAACCTGATAGTAATAATATTGGGAATGGAGGGAAAGGTTCTAGAGATAGTAAACAGGCAGATTTTAGCTGATCATGATGATATATTTTTCTTAGAAAATATTTTACATCATTGAGTAAAAGCTAGGTATGTACCATTTTGTACAGTGAAAGTTTGAACTGCCATCCATTTACACGTAGCTAATAAGCGAAATACTTGTCAGCTCCAATAGTATACAAGTTTCTATTGTTAAGACTTTGGATTCTGAAGTCTTAAAAAAAATGGCTTCTAAATCTGTTTTATTTCAAAGGTGTGTGACCTTGGTCAAGTTATTTAATCTATGTAATCCTTTTCCTTATTAATTTCAACTTCAAGGGATCACTGTGAATATGTAAATGAGAATAATATAAGTCAAGTGCTAAATTAGTGTCTGGCACATAATAATAGCTGTTATTTTATTTCTTTTTTGTATTGGGGATTGAACCCATGGGTGACTTACCACTAAGCTAGTCCCTAGCCTTTTTTATTTTTTATTTTGAGACAGGGTTATCACTAAGCTGCTGAGGCTGGCCTTGAATTTGTGATTCTCCTGCCTCAGTCCCCTGAGTCACTGGAATTACAGGCATGTGCCACTATGCCCAGCTAATAATAGCTGTTATTTTAAAAAGTGAATTAATCTTTTATATATTCTGCTTGTATTTATCATAGATGTATTTGGCTTAGTTTTTCCTGGCATATTTTTTTTTAGCTTTACTGCTTTCATGGGGATTGGTACTATTGTTATGACTTGGGTTTGCTTTCTAAGACAGTACAAATTTGGAAATTATTATATGTGAATTTATAAGCAAAGTATGATGAGGTAGTCCCTAGATATTGGATGTTGGTTTCTTTTAATAAGAAATTTTGTGTAGGGCCCTGGGGTTCTCTTAAATATTGAGAAATCTGGTATTTATCTATAGTTGCATCATAATGGCTCAAAATCTCAGCTGTTATAAGAAAAATGATTACCGATTATTTTGGCTCATAAAGTTTTTTTGACAGTGGATACAATTCAACCTTTGTGGGGAAAAGTGAAATATGTGATCTCATTAAAACAGGGTAGTCAGGGTTCAGAGTTTTGAGCCCACAGTTCAAAGGAAGCTGAGCAGTAGGACTTCATTTAGCATGGACTGACTGACTGACTGACCGATCAACTGACTTATTTCCTATCTCCCTTGCTACCTCTATCCATATTTTTTGGTTTGAAATGGGGTCTTGCTGTGTTCCCATACTGGCCTTAAATTCTTGGGCTCAAGCAGTCTACCCACCTCAGCGTCCCAAGGAACTGTGACTATAGGCACACCATCTTGGTATCTTGTCTTTTTATTATTATTATTATTATTTTTCTTCCTGGTACTGGAGATTGAACCCAGGGGCACTCTACTAAACTACATCCCTAATCCCCCTTTTGTTTTATTTTGACACATGTTCGCTAAGTTGCCAAGGCTGGCCTCTAATTTCTGATCCTCCTGCCTCAGCTTCCTAAATCATTGGGATTACAGGTGTGCACCACTGGTTCTCTTCTGGATGGTCTGTTAGGAAATAAACTATTGAGATTGGCAAACTTCTAATTGCCAATGAAATTTCCCTTTAATTTTTTTCTAAAATTTTATGATTATGGGGCTAAAAGAAAATAAGCATTTATAAGAAAATTCCAGTTAAAAGGTTGATATCTGAGTTTCCATCATTGGGGTTTTTTGGTTTTTGTTTTTTAGTTTTTGGCGGGAAGGGTCCCAGGGATTGAATTCAGGGGCATTCATCCACTGAGCCACATCCCCAGCCCTATTTTGTAGTTTATTTAGAGACAGGGTCTTACTGAGTTGCTTAGCACCTCACTTTTTCTGAGGCTGGCTTTGAATTCATGATCCTCCTGCCTCAGCCTCCTAAGCCACTGGAATTACAGGCCTGTGCCACCTTGCCTGGCTTCATCATTGTCCAAAAGAACTAAAGATAGTCTCTTATGCCAGACATTAGCTATTTTTCTAAATAAAACACAACTGAAAATGTCTTGCTAGTAAATGGACTTACCCATTCTCTTAAAGCATATAATTATGTACAGTAAAGTATTTACTGTAATAAGCATGTCTGCAAGTTCATCTGCATACTGGTGGGCTGCTCCCACTCCTCTTTCTTTTAAGCTTTGTGCTTTCTGTGTGCCCTGCCCCTCAAATACACAGTTATGTACTTCCTATTTGAAAGGGTTCAGAGTCAATTTCTGTATGCATCTAATCCTTTCCGAGTTCCCTTCCCCACTAAATTTCACATAACTCTTAGATACCACAGTGTTTTGTTCACTTGTTTGCCTTTTGTTTTAAAAGAGGTTTTAAATCCCTTTAAATTTAGTGTGCTGGCTCGAGCTCCACACTGTCTTGTAACCTCACCCTACTCAAATATGGAATTTATATTCTTTGCCTGGCCTCTGTAGGCTTTGAGCTGTGATACCTGCTTACCATCAGCTGCTCCTACTAGTTTTCTTGCTCTCATACCATTTTTCCCCCTTTCTCTGAAGGAAGAGAGCTTATTAGCTTACGTCCTTTCATTGGCTAAAAATGTTTAGTGATGATAGCTTTCCTTCTCAACAGTGTTACTGAGCAGTGTGGTTTACACATTTATAAGTTAGATGAAAAGTACATGTTGAAAAGAACTTCTGCTTTGGAGTCAGATGGGTGTTTGAAATGGCTCCACTGGTTTCCAGCTATATGACCCCAGACCCATGATTGACCCTGTGAGCATCTGTGTGTCTGAGAATAATAATGCTTTCCTTACAGGGTTGTTTTAGAGCATTTGGCACATTATAGGTACTCAGTAAATTGTTATTATAATTAAGTTCAGAACTTTAATATTTTTGTACTTCATGATCCTACATTTCATTCTTGACAAGTGAGCCCATTGCAGATATACTGTCCTGTACTCATCTGTGTTATTGTCTGATTAACTATATTCTTTAAATATTGCTCTAAATGAGGCAAACTGTAGAATGGTTGAGGATTTGTCCCTTTTCCGTTTTCATATGGACTGGCTGAGGATTTGTACCTTTTCCATTTTGTTTTGTTACTTGGGATTGAACCCAGGAGTACTTCACCACTGAGCCACATCCCCAGTCTTTTTATTTTTTGAGACAGAGTCTTGCTAAGTTATTGATGGTCTCACTGAATTGCTGAGGCTTGGCCTCAAACTTGTGGTCTTCCTGCTTCAACCTCCTGAGTTGCTGGGCTTACTGACGTGTGCTACTGCATCCAGCTTAGATCTGGTTCCTAACCATGGGTAAAGAGAAAAAGCATAGCATAAATACATTTGACCTTTGGCATTTCTTCTAAAATATGATGTATGTTTTATGGAATTTCAAGTTAGGTCAGTTGATTTAAAAGATTTGACTATTTTGATGATTATAAAAAAAACTCACAAAAACTTTGAAGATTACTAAATGATAATTTGACTTCTTGGGTCTTTTACTTGAGTTTTCAATTGCCTCTCAAAACTGGTGAGATAAACATTAGTTATGTACTTTGTAATGTATATTACTAAATTATCCAAGAAGCAATATTCAGTTCTTGAAGAATAGATCAAAAACCAGGTAACCAGGGCAAACAATGTTTAATAAGAATACGTAGTGTAGTCTTAATAGATGGTTATTTTAGTGTCTAATATAGGGATTTTTAGGGCATTCAGGCTTATTTTTTATAAAACTGTAATGGTGGGTACATATCGTCATATATTTGTCGCTGATGATAACACATAGAATGCATAACACCCCACTCACATAACACCAAGAGTGAACCCTAATGTAAATCATAGACTTTGAGTTATGATGTAGAATTATCACTTGTAACGAGGGTACAAGTTGTAACAAGTGCGGGATGTTTGTGGAGGAGGCTGAGCATACACTTAAGGACAGGGAGTATAAGGTAACTCTGTACTTTCTGCTTAGTTTTGCTGTGAATCTCAAAGTGCTTTATAAAATAAAGTTATTAATTTAAAGAAAAGATAAACAAGGGTAAACTTATATATAAATTAGAATATATAATGTTTTATACTTAAGATTTGTAATAAGACCATGATTATTATAGAGAACCATTTTATAAGCACCTGAAATGTGAGAAATTGGTTTTCTGATTTTACACTGAATAAGTAAACTACAGTCAGGCATGGTGGCTCATGCATGTAATCCTAGCAACTTGGGAGGCTAAAGCAAGTTCAAGACCAGCCTCAGCAACTTAGTGAGAACCTGTCTCAAAATAAAAATAAAAAAAAAAAATTAAAAAGGGGGGCAGGTCTGGGGATGTGGCTCAGTGGTTAAGCGCCCCCTGGGTTCAGTCCCCAGTTTAAAAAAAATAAATAGTTAACTGTGCTTTTCTGATTATTCTTCAATTTATGTACAAATACTTCCCTGAGTAAATTGTGAACACAGGTATAATAATCTAATACAGGTAGCTTTCTTTAGACCTGTTGACTAGCTCATAAAGCCAGTTATCATAAATTTACTTGAAAAAAATGATTTTTTATTTTTTTAATTTCAAATTTTTTTTAATGACTGGAAAAGGTGTTAATACCATTGTGGCTTTTATCAGAGGATCTCAAAAATATGGATAAGACATCTTTCTGAGGCTTAATATAAGACTGTTGACTTTCGAAGTTCTGGGAATTGTTGCTAAGTGTTGTGACACATCTGCATTTATACAACGCAACAAAATCAGAAACGAACTCTAGTTTCAAACTTGAATGCAGAGGCAAAAATCTTACTAATTTTTGATTCCTTGTCATAAAACGTGACTTGGTTGAATACACCATGCAAAAAGAACAAAACAAGAGACCTTGTCATCAGGCCTCACAGTTCACAGTCTTGGTGACAGGGAGAGAGACGGAATTGCGTGTGTGTGTGTATAACCTGAGAACTGTAAGAATTGTTTGTCATCCATCTGTGTATTTTAGTTTTAAGTAACTTTATAAGTTAACATCTTGCTATGACTTCAAATTGCTTTCTTTAGCTTAAGAAGGTGATTATTATTATTATTATTATTTTCTTAGTTCTTCTGGTTCTGCCTCAGTCTTGACACACAGCAGTTCGGGAAATAGCCTAAAACGCCCAGATACCACGGAATCACTGAATTCTTCCATGTCCAACGGTACAAGTGATGCTGGTAAAGGACTTTTGAAAACAACATTTTTAATCTTAGAAACATTTGTAATACTGGTAGCAGCATAATTTGGCCCAATTTAATACTAATCTAAGAGGATCTGTTTTGTTTTAGACCTTTTTGATTCACATGACGATAGAGACGATGACGGAGAGGCAGGGTCAGTGGAGGAGCACAAGAGTGTTATCATGCACCTCTTGTCACAGGTTAGGCTCGGAATGGATCTTACTAAGGTAAGAGCTAAATTTGGGATTTGGTTTAAGACTTAATTTGTATGTGTGATTCCCAGGGATTGGGTGGTTATAATACTTAGAAAAATGATAAAATTTATATGTAAAATGATATACTTGTGTCATGTGATTTAACATACAGACAAGTAATCTGAAAATTTTGTAAATGGTTGATATAAGTTCACTTATGATTTCCTGGAGAATATGAGTTATGGAGATTAAGATTTGAATTTTATTTTATTTAAATGAGAAATAATAATGGGGACTTGGTTAGAAAGCAAAACCTCAATTGCGGTGATGTGTGCATAGAATCACAGTGAACAGAGTTCCAGTCTTCGGGTGGAAGGATCTGTGTTTACCTCCTACCTCTGGTAATGCCAAACCATCTGACCTTGAGCAAATCCCTTCCTCCAGATCTCCTGCAAAGTGAACATACAGTGGCCTCCTTCTCAATGTTATTGTAAAGATTAGAAGATGCATGTTGAGCCATATAGTGGCTATATTCTGGATTTGAATTTGAATTTAAAGCTGGAGCTTTAAACAGTGATTTAGGAGACTTAAGTATATCTTTGTGTATATCTGCCACTGTGCTAAGCATGTTTAACTCCATTTTATAAATGAGGAAACTAAACCCAGGTTGGAAAAAAATTTTTTTTTTTTAGTTGTAGATGGATAACAATACCTTTATTTATTTTTATTTATATTTCTTTTTATGTGATGTCTAGGATTGAACTCAGTGCCTCACGCATTCTAGGCAAGCACTCTACCACTTAGCTACAACCCATCCCTCAGGTTAAAATTTGGCTGAGTCATATTAAGGTGGCAGAACACTGATTCTAACCTGGCTTATGATTTTAAAATGTGTCATCTTTCCATTGTTGCCCTTGAAGTGAGGGTTTGAGCTGTGTAGCTTTCATTTCATATTGGTTGAATTATTGTATCTATCTTTAGAATTTTAGAAAATTTATTATTTTCACTTTATTTATGACAAAATGAACTCTAGTACTTTGTCACTGGTGAACTTAATCTTGATTTTGAATTTAGAGAGCTATTATGAAAAATGCTAATCCAGTAATACCTTTTAATAATTTATAGTCATGAGTCATTTAACCATAGGGACATGGTCAGAGAAATCTGTCATTAGGCAATTTTGTCATTGTGTGAACATTGCCTACACAAACCTAAATGGTATAGCCTGCTACACTCCTAGGCTATATTATAATTTTATGGGATCATTGACCTATATGAGATCCATTTTGACCAGTTATGTGGCACATAATTTTATCTATCATTGAATCTTTTATTTAGAAATATTTCACAAAACTAGAAAAAGTAGACTACAATTCATTCTGAAAATTAAGAGACCCAGAATAGCCAAAGCAATCCTGAGCAAAAAGAATGATGCTGAAGGCATCATAGTACCAAACCAGAAATTATACTACAGAGAAAAACAGATTGGCACTGGCACCAAAATAGACATGAAGGCTAATGGAATATAATGGATGACACAAGACAAGCCCACATAAATACAGTTACCTGATACTAAAACATACGTTGCCAAAAACATGTTGGAGTAAAGATAGTCTTTTTAACAAATGGTGCTAAGAAAACTAGATTTACATATGTAGAAGAATGAAGCTCTCAACCTGCAGGGAAGTCAACTCAAAGTGGATTAAAGTCCTAGAATTAGAAACTCTTATTCTAAGAGGTAGGCCCATCACTCCCAACATATTGGTATAGGAACCAACTTTCTTAACAATCCCCCTAGAGAGCAAGAAATAAAACTAAAAGTCAGTAAGTGGGATGCCATCAAACTAAAAAAGCTTCTGTATAGCAAAGAAAACGAGCATGAAAAGAGCCTACAGAATGAGAGATCTTTGCTACCTGCTCCTCAGGATATTAATACCCAGAATATATAAAGAACACAAAAAATCCATAAATGGGCAAAAAGAACTACACAGACACTTCTCAAAAGAAGAAATACAAGTGGCCAACAAATACATGAAAAAATATCCAACGTCTCTAGCAATTAGGGAAATGCAAATCATAACCAATCTCACTCCAGTCAGTAATCAAGAATAATTAGGGCTGGCAAGAATGTGGGGGGAAAGGTATACTCATGTATTGTTCGTGGGATTGCAAATTAGTGTGTCCACTCTGGAAAGCAGTATGGAGGTTCCTCAAAATACTAGGAGTAGGGCTAGGGATGTGGCTCAAGTGGTAGCGCGCTTGCCCGGCATGCGTGGGGCGCTGGGTTTGATCCTCAGCACCACATAAGAATAAAATAAAGATGTTGTATCTACCGGAAAAACTGAAAAATAAATATTAAAAAATTCTCTCTCTAAAAAAAAAACAAGCAAACTAGGAATGGAATCCCCAAATGATCCAGCTATCCCACTCCTCCATATATTTCCAAAAGATCAAAAATCAGCATACTATAGGGAAAAGGACACATCAGTGTTTATAGCAGCACAGTTCATTATAGCAGCACAGTTCACAATAGCCAAACTCTGGAACCAGCCTAGGTACTCTTCAATGGATGAATAGATGTACTCAGTGAAAGGAAACTTGCACAGAGGAAATGACATTTGAACATGCAGTACCCCTTCTCTGTTTTTCATCTGCTGGGCTAGTTAATGGGCATTTTGGAATAGATGAATTTGAGTGGTATTGTTTTAGAAACATGCCTGGGCAGTATCTGATAAGTGTTAAAATGATTGGAATGAGTATTCTTTTAGCAGTTCAGTAATCTGTGTTTGGAATTTAATCCTCACAGGTCAATTGTGTTTTTCAGGTAGTTCTTCCAACATTTATTCTTGAAAGAAGATCTCTTTTAGAAATGTATGCAGACTTTTTTGCACATCCGGACCTGTTTGTGAGGTATTTGAACACAGTAGTTTCTAGTTTTTCAGTTTTGTTACTCAATAGCCTTCTGCCTTTGCAGGATAAATGAATTCCTTCTCGCCTTTCAAACATTTCTGGGTAACAGCAGGATTGAATGTTTGTTTACATTATCTGGTGATGGTGATTTTGTAAGGCAACCAAGTTTACCACTTTAAAAAACTTCTTAAGAACCGATTAATAGATGCCCAGTAAGTATAAGGCCAAAATTATAGGCTTATTTGATCCAAACATTGATTATACTGTTAATTTATTTGTACTGTATCCTGGGAGAACTTCACTGAACTGAATTCAGAAAACTTTTCTAAAGGTTTCTAAACAAGAAAACTTTTCTTGTTTGGCAGGCACTTTGTTATGAACTGGAGAAAGGAAAAAAATCTGTGTCTGCCCTTGAGTTTACAGTCTAGTGTCGGATTATAAACTTTCATAAATTTTAAACTTAAAGTTTGTACTGTTAGCTGTCTGTACAAGGATATATGTAAAGGTAGGATTGATTTATGAGGAAGCAAGTTCACATTGCTGTTTTTATCCGTAGCAGGGAAATTTTCTTTGTAATCGGAAATGCTCTAATCTATTTTCTCTGATTGTATCTCTTGCCTTGGACTATGATTCACTGCAGCCAGACATAAATCCCTCAGGTTTCATGGTGATTGGGCAAATAGGCTGACATATATGTATATATTTATTCCTTCTTGATGAAGGTTTTAGAGGACCAGATAACCAGTTTCGAAAAGGCATGAATACAAATACATATGGAAGTGTTTAAGTTAGTAGATAATTTAACAAATAAGCTTTTTTAAAAAAAAAAAAAATTTTGGTAGTTGAGATGGACAGCATGCCTTTATTTTATTAAATTTTTTTTTTTTTATGTATTGCTAAGGATTGATTGAACCCAGTGCCTCACATGTGCTAGGCAAGCCTTCTGTCACTGAGCTACAGCCCTAGCCCCAACAAATAAGCTCTTATTGGTAATATGTGCAGGTAAAAATAGAAAGTATCAATTGTTCATTAGATCTGAAATTTAAGGGTTGTTTTTTGTTTTTGTGAGGATTAAATTTTGTGGTCCTTATGAACCACTTGAATAAAGTATAGCTAAAAAGCCAATAGGTGCTGGACATGTGACCCATGCCTGTAATCCCAGCAGCTTGGGAGGCTAAGACAGGAGGATAGCAAGTTCAAGGGTAGCCTCAGCAGGTCAGTGAGGCTTGGCGAGACCCTATCTCAGAATAAAAAGAATAAAAAGGACTGGGGATGTGGCTCAGTCATGTGTGCCTCTAGGTTCAATTTCTGGTTCCAAAAGAAAGAAGAATGCCAATAGATGAGATTAAATGGAATACTGAAAATACTTGATTAATTAAAAAAAAAAAAAGGAGAGAGGAGAAATAATGCCATGAGGAACAAAAAGGACATGTAGAAAACAAATATTAAGATGGTAGAGTTTAAGCTCATTTACATCAGTAATTATGCTAAATGTAAATATAATATGCCCACAATTTAAGAGAACAGAGATTGTCAGACTGGATAAAACAAAATGCAGCTGTGTTGCCATTTCAAGGGGAGAGACTTGAAATATAAAGACATTGCTTGGTTAAAAGTAAAAGGATAATTAAAAAAAAAAAAACGGGCTGGGGATGTAACTCAGTGACAGATTGTGTGCTTAGCATGCAAGAGGCCCTGGACTTTAAAAAAGTAAAAGGGTAGGCTCCCAGGTCAAAATGGCAACCAGGCCTGCTGTTGCAGCATCAGGCCAGTGGCTGGATGGTGTCCGAAAATGTTATTATAATGCTGCAGGAGTCAATAAACTAGGAGTAATGAGAGATGATACAGTATATGAGGATGATGTAAAAGAAGCCATAGAAGGTTTCCTGAGAACCTTCCAATCCCACCAGTTCTTCCCTGATTTTTCTGAGAAAATCATAAGACTGTAGAAGATCCAAAACAGTATAATTGGTCACCTTGATTCAACTGACCTTTCTGAACACTGCCCAGCAATTGTATAACAGCCTTCTCCAGTGAACACCATATGGAGAGAAAAAAAGAAAAACCTAAAAAAGATAGATCATATGCTGCAAAGCCTTAATCGATTTAAACTAATTGTATTCACATAGAATATATTTTCTGACCATGAAAGGATTAAATTAAAAATTAACAATAGATACAGGAAATATCTGTTTGTTAATAAAATAATGTACTTACATTAGGTTCTGGAACAGCAAAATTAATCCGTTGCACTAGAAACTAGAAGCACTGTTTGCTAGGGTAGGGAGAGGTGGTAGTTGCTTGAACAGAAGAATGATAAAACTTTCTAGAATAATGATTAAGTAAATAGATATGTACGTTTGTCAAATTCTTCAGACACTAAGATTAATGCATTTAATTATGTATGTTATACCTCAATTAAAAAAAAATCTTAGGGGTAACTCTTGGTCCTGGGTCCTCTCCAATCCATGGCTTAGGGCAGACATGCTAATAAAAAAGCAGGGCACTAAATTTTTTCTTTGTCTCTTGCAGCATTAGTGACCAGAAAGATCCTAGGGATCGAATGGTTCAGGTTGTGAAATGGTACCTCTCAGCCTTTCATGCAGGAAGGAAAGGATCGGTTGCTAAAAAGCCATACAATCCCATTTTGGGTGAGATCTTTCAGTGTCACTGGATGTTACCAAATGACACTGAAGAGAACACAGTGAGTTCTGCACCAACAGCTGTTTTATCTTAAATTGTACTGATGGAAAATTTTACTTCATTTAAGGGCAGATAACAGTGATGAAGGCAGTGAGCAAAATATGCTTACTATGCAAAGAACATTGTTGTCAAATTAACATATTTTGAAAATAGTGAGGAAGAGTTATAGTGGAATGAGATGAGAACAGAGATTGAGAAATCAGATCATATAGGGCCTTGTACACCATAATGATAATTTTATAGCTTGTCAGAATCTCATTTTTGTTTTGAAAAAGTCATTATGATGAGTTTCTGAAAACCAGATTTAGAAGCAAGGAACCATTCATTATTCCAAGAGAGAGATGCTGGATTCCAGTTCTGTTTTGGTGGTAGAACTGGTAGATGGATTGGGGGAGGAAAGGTAAGGAAATCAATCAGAGATGAGCCCTTGGATGTGTGCTTCAGCAGGTGATACTGTCATCTACTGGTAAGAAAATATTGGACCTGGGGAGGGAAAAAATCAAAGAGCTCTGATTTGAAATTAGAATATAAGGGGTTTGTTAGACATGTAAGTGAAGTTGTCTGGAATCTGAGAGGGTAGAATATGGAGAGAGTTCTTAGCTGGAGATGGGGCTTCCAAAATTTTAGTATGTTTAGATGGTATTGTGAAGTCTTACATTTGGATGAAATTACCTAGGAAGATAGCTTAGCTAGTGAAGAGGATGTAACCCAGAACTGAGCCCCAGAACTCTGTCATTTATAAGTCTAGGAACATTAATGAACAGTTAGATACACACTAAAAGGCTTCTAAGGATGGAAAAGAAAAAGTTCCTAGTCCATTGTGCCTGCCACATAGTAATCTTTCAGTAAACATGAGTCTCTATGACTTTTCCTTCCTAAATGACACATTACATATAGTCTTTACTAAAGATAATCAGTATATGTCTATTCTTATTCACTTGACAGACATAAGTATCCACTGTGTCAGGCCTTTAGGATTGTCTTAGTATAGTCAGGGAGATTGACACAAACTGTAATAATAGTATTGTAATTGAGTGCCATAAAAGAAATATGTGTAGGGTGATTGTGTATATAGGAGGGAACAAAGACTCCAGTTAACAGATTTTCTGTATTGTCATTTGTTTTTGTATTGTCCACATCAGTAGGAAATTATGTTGTATTTGCTTGCAGGAGCTAGTTTCAGAAGGACCAGTTCCCTGGGTTTCCAAAAACAGTGTAACATTCGTGGCTGAGCAGGTTTCCCATCATCCACCCAGTAAGTTACACAGCTCTTCTGCAACATCCACTATGAAACTATTCTGCCTGCTGAAGATCATTAAAAATTCTGTAGCTGAGATTGCTTTATTGTCAGTTGTATGGCTAGCTGTATCATCACCATTACTTGAAGTAGAAACTCAGTTGATTTGTTCTTAGTGTCAACTCCTTGTATAAGTTTCAAGATTCTTAGTATCACTGACTAAATATATATATGAAAAGAAGGAAGTTGGGAGATAGATGTGGTACACAACTGTCCTCACAGCCACTCAGGAGGCTAGAGAATCATGAGTTTGTTTTATTTTGCTTGAGCAAAATAAAAAAGGGTTAGGGATGTAGCTCAGTGGTAGAGCACCCCTAGGTTTAATCCCCAGCATCATTTTATTTAAAAAAAAAAATGGGGGCTGGATTGGGGAAACCAATGCTTAATGCTTCTAAACTCACACATAATGCTCTGCTCTAGAGACCTTAGCAACTTTCAGACAGTTTGTATAAATGATATGTAATTTTTATATTGTATATTCTGGACATAGTGGAAAGAATAAATATCCTCAACATCTTGTTTAGTGAAGTATTAAAATTGTAAGTACTGGATGGGCTCAGGTTGGGGCTGGTAATAGGCATGCTTGCTGACCAGAACACAAGACACTTTTGATTTTATGTCTCCTGGAGTGTCCACAGCCAAATTCATTTTAGGGGAGCTTTGAATGGATGCTTACATTGGAGAAAGAGTGGAAAAGGCAAGTGGGTACCCCATGGCCTAATATAAGGTTGTTCTTTGAGAGGTAAAGGACTTCCCTGTGAAGCCAGGTTTTTCCCCCAGATGGGGTTTAAAGAGGTAGCTGTAGCTATATAGTGCACTAATAGAAAACACTTTCCTATTCAGTTTCAGCCTTTTATGCTGAATGCTTTAACAAGAAAATCCAATTCAATGCTCATATCTGGACTAAATCAAAATTCCTTGGGATGTCAATTGGGGTGCACAACATAGGGCAAGGTAAGTTTGTGGGCATTGGGTGGACTACAGTGTTAGTAGGAGTTTGTATGTCTTCGAATACCTGATAGACACCTGTCTAGTAAGGGAAAATGGCTACAGAAAGCCATACTGCATGCTATTGGGTGCATGAAAGCATATGTACTGGGATGAAGACAGGGGTGGGATACAAAATAGGTTACTCCTAAATCAAATGAAGTATCCATTAGGCAAACTACAAAGCCTTGTGGCCAGTTGACACTATTAATCAGAGGTTTTATTCCTTCTCTCCCCAGGCTGTGTCTCATGTCTAGACTATGATGAGCATTACATTCTCACATTCCCCAATGGTTATGGAAGGCAAGTAGAGCCATTTCCATTTCCTCTGATCAGCAGAAGACCCCACCAAATCCATTCCTTTCCTCATAACTGTCAGCCTTACCTGAGAACTTTTGATTTTCCAGGTCTATCCTCACAGTGCCCTGGGTGGAACTAGGAGGAGAATGCAATATTAATTGTTCCAAAACTGGTTATAGTGCAAATATCGTCTTCCACACTAAACCTTTCTATGGAGGCAAGAAACACAGAATTACTGCTGAGATTTTGTAGGTATTTTGTTTTTCTCAGTGCTATTCCATTTTTCTGAAATACTTCCTTTTGTCTTAAACTTCTTTGTTAGGGATTATTTTAATTGTTTTGTCCTTTTAAACTTGTAGTACATCTCTTACTAAAATCCCTTATGAAAAGGAGACCTAGAACTCAGGTTCATAAAAGTCAGGGGTCACTGATGAGACCTGCTTCCTCACAACCTGATTTGCAATGGGAACTGAAAGAGGTCTTCTACCTTTTCCGGCTAACCCAGACCATGGATTCTTAAAGATTGGTCCATAAACTAGTCCTTAACAGCAGACTTTGTGACTGTCCCCTGAGTGTCTCCCAAGTCTTCATAGTCCTTCCCTTTTCTGTGCCTTTGCTAGGGGGAAAGCAGTTGGTGGGTTCAGAGCTTGCCTGGAAGGAGGAGAGTGCAGTGTTGTGCCACTGGACTTTTCTCTGCCTTGGAAGGCCTTTTGGGAACAGTGTCAGATGGAAAATACATGACTGGTAAACCAGCTTTCCAGGGAGATGACTTAATGTGGATAACTAAATTGGCACCCCAAAACATCTTGAGCAGGTTAGGTCCAGGAACATAAGATGAAGTTTACAAAGAATCAGTAACATTGTTGGATCAGAAAATATGGCAGGGCTTAGAGAGCAACATGAGTCACTGCTAAAAAACAGGAAGACAATGGAAGCAAGTTACCCTCCTTTTGAGGTAGCCAACCCAACAGGAACTGTTAGCTCAACAGAATTTTCTGCCAATTAGAGCCATATGTAGTAGAATACCTTCAAAAGTTGTGAGCTCGCTGGGCACAGTGACACATGCCTGTAATTCCAGTGGCTTAGGAGGCTGAGGCAAAGCCAGCCTCAGCAACTTAGTGAGGCCCTAAGCAACTCAGCGAGAGCCTGTCTCTTAAAAAAAAACAACATTAAGAAAGGTCTAGGGATGTGGCTCAGTGGTTAAGTGCTCCTGGGTTCAATCCCCAGTAAACCCCCTTCCCCCACACACACACACCAAAAAGTTGTGAGCTCAAAGAGCTCTTTGTGAAGTCGTTTTATTCAGGATTTGAGCATCAGACAAAGTTTGAGCATCAAACTTTTTGGTCTTTGGACCCCTTTATTATATCCATCAATATTTTCATGAGAAATTAAAAGATTTTAAAATATTAATTTTAAAATTAGATTTTTTTGCAAAAATAAATTTTCTAAAACTTTTAAAATTTTGTGAGAATAATAGCTTTTTATGTTTTGAAAGTTTTATAACCTTCAATATAATTAATAGAATACAGGTAGATTGTACTATCTGCTACTTCTATTCTGTTGCTACATATTGCATAGTCTTTGGAAAACACTGTACACTTGTGAAAAAACCAAATGGAAACAGCAAGTAACATCTTATTAAGAAAATAGTTTTGACATTAAGCACTCCCTCCCTTATAGGGTTTTGGAAACCCTTAAGGGTCCCCAGACCACACTTGGAGTCATCGCATAATAACCTTCTAATCCTGGGATTTTTTCTCTCATTGTTCCCTTTCCCCCCATTTTCATTTGTTTCCAGCAAGGGATAGCAGTTTTCATCTCTCTACCTTGGCTTTTTTTTTTTTTTTTTTTTTTTAATTTCTGGTCTCTTTTAGCCTCAGTTTATGCTTTGTCCTTCCTAACCTGGCCTATGCTATTAAATTTATCTGCCCAAATTCCATATCTGCCAGACACACCACTGTGGTGTCAAGTAAAGGCCTGTCAGGGCTTTGGAGGATCCTTGTTTAGGAAAAGAGCCAAAACTATTTGATCTAGAGATTCCTTTAAGCCTGGGGAGAAAAACTATATACTAGAGTTAAGTTTCTTCGCACCAGCAGTTTTGCCCTTGACCCCTGGTGCCCACATGAGCTCACCACACACTTACCACTTAGAATCTCATTGGTGAGTGAGTCTAGTAGGCTGTGAACAGTTGGAGGGCAGGCAATGTGCCAGGTGCCAGCACCTAGCACAGGGCTCCCTTGCCTATCTCACACCTGTTGCTCATGGGATCTGTGGCTTATTAGCATCTTGTTTAGGGCCTCTTTCTTATCATTAGCCTTGAGAAGTCTAGTTCCATTAAGCAATTTTTACCAAAAACCTCACAGTTACTCTTTTATGTTCTATGCTTTGACAGTAAACCATGCTGCCTACAAAAAAAAAAAAAAAAATTGGTAGAATAATTCCCAATTTGACACTAACACAAATATTTCCTTTTATATTTAGTTCTCCAAATGACAAGAAGTCTTTTTGCTCAATTGAAGGGGAATGGAATGGTGTAATGTATGCAAAATATGCAACAGGGGTAAGAACCTATATTTTGCCACTTGTCTTTGGCTACATTTAATTTCAGCCTATCCCTTTTCCTACTTTTCCATTTGAAACTTTAACCACCAATACCACCTATAGTGTCATCTCTTCAGGGTGAGCTTTACTCTTCCTTCCCCTTCCTCCTTTCCAGCAGTGCAGGTAATAGAATGATTTTTACTTTTCTTTCTTTACAAAACACTTGAGAATAATATATGTAAAACAGTGCTTGGCACATATTGAGCACCCTGTGTTAGGCCTATCATCTGAATGTGTGCCATGTTTGTAAAATGGAGTGCTAACCAAATTTGAGTGTGTGTGTGTCTACACTCAAAAACTAATAAAATTAACTAAACTGCCACCAGGCATTCAGAAATGAGTAAGTAAATGAGTCCCACCATCAAGGAATTTTCCCTCTGTATACCACCCATGAAATGTTCTCATTAAGCCATGAAGAAAGGTGGTATAAGGATAACAGGAGGAATCTGTGAACTGCATTTCAGAGAATTTGCAATGTAAAAAGCACACGAAGATTAATTGTGATGAGTCTGGCTTCCTAGGAATGATGACCATACATGTAGCAACATAGCCACATTGAAAATATCTGTAGCCACATTTAAAATATCTGTTGAATTGAGCCTCTGGACTTAAAACATAAAATGGTATTATTTTAGCCTTAAGGCTGCATATAAAACTTATTAAGGCTACATCATTAACATACAGGAAACTTAATCTGTTAATTAAAGCCTTCTGTGAAGAGTTGACTTTTCCTCAGAAAACAGTTTAAACGATAAAATATCCTTTTAACCTCTCCTTTTCTAGGAAAATATGGTCTTTGTAGATACCAAGAAGTTGCCTATAATCAAGAAGAAAGTGAGGAAGTTAGAAGATCAGAATGAATATGAGTCCCGCTGGTAAGGAAAATTAGAACTTCTTTTCTTCAGTGGAAATTATGGCCTTGGGAGGAAGTGCTTACATCTGCCTCTGTAGTTGACCTCTTGACCCTTCCATGATCACATTTTAAATCTAAGGGAGGTTTTTCCTGAAATGCAGCATCTCAGCTCCTCTGTTCTAATCCTTTCAATTTATAGTAAAGGACACTCAAGCCCTAGAGAGGGAAACTGACTCTCCCAGGTAGGTATAGATAGAACCAGAAGTAGAATCACAGGTCTCAGCTCCCCTTGTCCTTTCTCCTGTTGCTCTTGTTTATACTTTGATAGCTAACAGGTGGGTCTTCTTAGGCCCATTTCTGTATTATTTACTTCTGTGCCCTGTTGCCACCTTTAGGAGATTTATTATAACACTGAAGAGCCATTTGATTTATATTATTATTTTTATACAGTATTCAGAGGTGGCTCTAGACTTTCATTCTCAAGATTGTCAGTCCCTCTTGATCTCTCTTCTTTAGCCTTTGGAAGGATGTCACTTTCAATTTAAGAGCCATTTGATTTATATTATTATTTTTATACAGTATTCAGAGGTGGCTCTAGACTTTCATTCTCAAGATTGTCAGTCCCTCTTGATCTCTCTTCTTTAGCCTTTGGAAGGATGTCACTTTCAATTTAAAAATCAGAGACATTGATGCAGCAACTGAAGCAAAGCACAGACTTGAAGAAAGACAAAGAGCAGAAGCCCGAGAAAGAAAGGAGAAGGAAATTCAGTGGGAGACAAGGGTAAGCCCCACCTAACTGCTATTCCCCTGTACCTTGAGTAGTAGTAATTCATTCACGTTTTAGCAAGGTGGTGAACACTATGAACAAAGATGATCACTGGTCCCTTCCTGAAACTCATTTCATCCAATGAGGAGAGAAGGCATGGAATAATAAAAACTACCCTATAAAAGAATAGTACAAAACAAGCAAATAAATGAATTCTTCTTCTTCTTACAGTTATTCCATGAAGATGGAGAATGCTGGGTTTATGATGAACCATTACTGAAACGTCTTGGTGCTGTGAAGCATTAGGCTGAGAAACAAAAGTTTACACCCGATGACCAGGGCAAGTCATCCAAATTAAGCAACAATCTTCCTTTGGGAGAACCTATCACTCCCTTCTTATTGCAGTGGTTCCTATCTCAGGGATACTGGACTTTCTGACACAGATGAACAATTAAAGCTGGAAAAGCTTCCCTTTCTCTATGGCAGTTAAGATTTTGACTTCAGTCCTGAGAAAACAAGATGTCTGCTCCTGTTCCAGACCCCATGCTTTGAAAAGTTTCACTCTGCACTCTTGTTCTGCTGTTAAGACATGACATATAGACTCTTATTTCTTCGTTCATGTAATCTCTTGGGTTCTATATATACAAATATATACACACAAAAATATACCTGATGGCAGATTTTTCATAATCTTCCATCTATTGTAAATATTGGTTCCTCAGAGTTGTTTTAGAATATTAGTGCAATGTATTAAAATCAAGTGTTAGGAAATTTCATGGTTTCACTTATAACTTTTATTTTGGAAATGAACTATTATTAAATTGTATCTAAACCTGGATTACAGTTGAATTATATTCAGTGCTTCTTAAGGCTTCATAAAGTAATTTTTCCAACCTTTTTAAAAAGTGTATTTTTTTTTTTTTAATCTTCATGTTTAGACATGGAAGCCACTTATTTGGCAACCTTGAATATAGTAGCTTTTCACAAGAATTCTTAAAATACTGGAGGGTCTGGCCTCCTTTTCCTCTTATCGTGCTGTTCTATCTTTTGTCCCTGCTAAGCTTTTTCCTTGTGTTAACACACATAAGGCTACCAACATTCACCAAAAATATTTTATTGCCTTACAGTGTTTAATGTGTATTTTTAGATCCACACACCACACTGAAATAAAACATAATAAAAAGAATGCCACAGCAGCAGATGGCTCATTCTGAAGGGTAATACAGAACTATCTTTATTTAAAAATACATTAAAAAAAAAAAAAGGTATTAGTACCTAGCATTTAGGTACTAATAACAAATTGGTTACATAGGGCCTCTCAAGAATTGGATTCTTCATCTGAGATGACACAGGCCAAAGCTTCCCAAATAACTGCTTCAAATGTGTCAAATTCACACTTGTCCACCCTCTACATTGACCCTGTGTTGGTTAGTCTCAACAGAAAAGGAAAAAAAGTAAATTGAATTCTATGATGCCAGTGCAAAAAATTCAATGGAAGCCCAAAGGCAGTAGTAGTGTAACTCCATAAAATACAAACACATCTTTAAATACACACTCCTTCAGGCCAACGAGACTGCAGTTTATTTGACTATTTTATGGTAGGGGAGAAGGCTAAGTGTTGATGTGAAAGCCCTGATATCAGTAATGGGGATGGTAGAATCTGCCAGCAAAGGAGAAGGTGGCAGGTAGGCTAGCTGCATCACTTCACAAGAAGAGTTTGAATCCTCACCAGAAGGGGTGCCATCCCCTTCCAGTTCATATTTCCCATATCCAACAACCTGAAAGAGGAAAAGACTCAAGGTTAAGAAATGTGTTGGCTATATTGTAGGCAAACAACTTGTTTAGAATTTCTGTTAACCACCCAAACTCAGTAAATGACAACCCTGGAAAGAAAGGAACTATAGTTTACTTAACCATACTCACATGAACACTGAGCATTTTACTTCCTGGTCCTCTGTGAGCCTTGAACCAGTTAACCAGGTCTGACTTTGAAAATGACTTCAGAGCTTCAATCTTATAGAGGAAAGGGAGATAGGAAAGACAGATTGATCCTGCTTATATCTGAGCACTTTGTTTTATTTTCAGTGTTAGCTCTAGCCTTCCAGAGAAGGATAGAGAGAGGATGAACCTCTGTGGCACAGCTTCATGTTTCATAGTAATGATCTACATTAGCAGGTAAGCAAGACAGCAGATGTTATAATTACAACTCAGTACTGTACTCAACTAGAAACCCAAGTCTTTGGTGTCACATTTCATTTCTCTGGCTTGAGAAAATATAGCAACTACTGACGTCAACTGGAGTGCTTTTATTGAGCTGGGCTCCTTCTGCCTCACAGAGCAATGATGTCTTTGCTAATGCACTGCAGGAGAGCTACCTATAATCAGAGGTGGCACTGAATTGCAGGATCCAGAGAGTTCTTTTTCATGGGTTCTATTATTTTGAGCTAGAAGTCATCAAAAAACCTATACAACTGGAATAAGTAAATCTGGAGGACATCAAGTCCAACTTTCTATAGCAGAAACCCTTTTTAATCCATATATATAATAAAACATTGAGCTTCTCTGAAAACAGGTAGTGGGAGGTAAACTTTAGCACCATACTCACATAGCCACCTTAGCTGGAAACTCAGTATTTGAATCAAGAAATGAGCAAGTGGCCAGGCCTCAACAAGTATCCCAAGTAGCACAATACTGGGATGCTTGCACTTGAAACTCATAGAATTAGGAACCCTCACGTCAGGGCTGTGTTGGTCTGAAAATCATTACCTCGTGGGCAAGACGGTCAAAGAGATACTGTTGTGTTACCACTTCATTCCAGTTCCTGTCCACCTCCTCCCCAAGGTGGGTATCTTCACACTCTTTGAGCTTGATCAAAGCTGTAACCTGTTCCCACCAAAGAGACACTCAGGCATGACATCACATCAGTGTGCACAGCAGGAATTATAATCCTATCAAATCTGGCTTGTGAAGGACCTAGCCAGCATTACCAGAAGAGAGGAAGCTAGGGGGACATTATGATCAGATAAAGATGGAGCTATAAATCTCAAACCCGCTGGGCTTGGTGGTGCATACCTGTCATCCTATCAGCTTGGAAAGGTGAGGCAGGAAGATTGCAAGTTCAAGGCCAACCTCAGCAACTGGTGAGACCTCTGTCTCACAAAAGGCTGGGATATATAGCTTAATGGTAGAGTTCCCCTGGGTTCAATCCCCAGTACCACAAAAACAAAAAACTGGCCTACACACTGTGAAAAACTGGTATATGGTATCTTGAAGGCTTGCATAAACCAAGACTAGACAGACCAGTGCAGTCACCTGGGTGTTGAATGCATCTTCAGTGAGGTTCTCGATCTTCTCTTCAAAGCTGGAAAGAAACTCTTCTATCTTCTTATCAACAATTTCAGAGCTGAAATAGAATATCTTCAATGAAAAGCAATCAGAGAGCTCATCTCTGGCAAAAGTCAAAGGAAGGAATTAGGACTAAGGCATATTTCCAAGAAAAAGACATAAGTGTTTTCTAAGACTTCCATACTCAACCATAAGCTGAAGGAGGGAAGAGAATGGGGAAGAACCTTCCTATACCCGGCCCCCCACCACTAGAACAATTTCCCTAGTATCCTCATCCAGAAGTAGCTACAGCCATACCTGACCATTCCAAAGCTGAGAACTATCAAGACCTTACATTTAGTTCCAGCATAAATGTCAAGTTGGGAATCATTACCTTTCTTGTTCTCATCTACCTAATGAAAAACATTGGCAAGTGCTGTCAATAAGACTTGAGCCAAGTCCTAAAGGGCCACTGGAACCCACATATCAGTCCTCATTATGGTCATCTACTGCCTCCCCTTCTGCTCCCTAGTGACTAAATAGAGCAAACCCTGCTTGTTTTAAGAGTTGCATGAGGCTTAAGGAAGTATCTGTAGTTCCCATTCTCCATGTCTAGAATAGGTTAGATCCATTTATTCACTGGCTTACTCACTTATATTTGGTTGCCTGAGTCCCCACAGTGACAGAGAATCCTAGAATCCCAGATGTATTCCGACAGGTTGGGTATACATGGTACCTATAAACAAAGTGAAAAGTTTTTTGGGCTCATGAGGTTACTGGGCTCTGCCTTCAGAAATTCAAGGGGGGAGGGTTTCTGCCCACATACTGGGTTCTGAACGTCCTAAAAGATGACCATAAATGTGTATACAACTACTTAATTCTCTTGTCAAGGTGTGCACCCCTTTCCTGAACTAGGGACCACAAGTTAGCTTGCTTTCTTATTTATCTTGCAACTTGACCAAACTGAACACATGATCATAGTCCAAGATGTAGCATATTTCAAAAATCTGACAACTAAGGCATGGAAGGACTGTGAAGTTCTGAGAGGCTGCAAAAGAAGCCCCAGACTCATTTGTAAAATTTCAGTACCCTTATCAGCGAACTTACCCAAGGGTCTGCTTGGTTCGAAGGAAGTCAAAACAAGGCTCTTCCATGTGCATCTGTAATTCAACACACTAACCATCAGCCCAGAACGCAGCAAAGAGACTTCCATTTTCTCCCCTCAAAAAAGTGTTCCACATACCTCCATGGTCCAGCCTCTCACTACTTTCCTCCTATATCCCTTTTCTGTGCTCTTACTGGGTAAGAATACTAAATGACTACCCCAAGTCACCAGCTTCCAAGGAGAAAGGCTGGGTCTCAGTGAACCCAGGCTCTTAAAAACACCTTGACTCACTTTATGCACTTACCACAAGCAGCTCCATAAGAGTATATTCTCTTAAACTCCTGGTACCTGACTGAAAAGACAAAGTGATCAGACAAACTAAATATCCAGTGGCTTACAAAACTTTTTAATATTAGCTATTCTTTTTAAAACTTTTTTTATAACTTTGCTTATTATTTTTTATTTGGTGCTGAGGATTGAACCCAGTGCCTCCCATGTACTAGGCAAGCGTTCAACCACTGAGCCACAACCCCAGCCCAATATTAGCTATTCTTAAGAACTACTTATTATCATCCCCTCTCTTCACCCCAAGAGAGGTAATCATACACTCTCCCTTCCCACTAACCTGAAGGTCTGTAAGAAGAACTATGCTAGACACCTGTAACTGCAGGTGAACATGGAGGTGGGTCTAATAATCCTGACCTGCCAGATCCTGCCTGGAGGACCTAGAGAACTCACAGGATACTTTCTAAATTTAAATTCAAGCATTTTAGTTCAAGGCCCTATGGAAGATAGCAGGAAATGGTTGGGGATCATGAAGGAATAGGACCAGATCTATTTCATAGGTAGAAACAACTGTTCATATAAAAAACATCCAAAACGAAAAAACCCTACTTAGAAGCCTCATCCTAACTACCCCAGAGAATGACAAAATATCTCAGAATGAAGATGGCAGGGGACAAAGACAGAAGATGGTTGCCTGTGCATGCATTTCCAGAGTCAGGCTCTTCTGAGACTCATTTCTCTTGATCTTCCCACTTCACCAGAGAAAGAGGCCTGTGTGCCCTAGAAGCCCTTAATAACCAACAATGAGATTTCCTATTTTCTTCTAAGAAAGCTGCAAAAAAGAACCAGTGCATCAAGTTTCTATTGAAAATGCTCTCTGTGAGGAGGGAAATGGTTTCCTAAAAGCAATAGTTTGTGCTAAGAGATGACTAAAAGAAAGAAGTATCTTCAGTCTCACATGTGAAATCCTGCCTAGAACTCTGCCTCTGGGTTTTGAGAAATTAAGAGACATATAAGCAGGGCCAGGCTATACTATTTATGGAGTTTGGGACTGAGAGTTGGAACCTAGAAAGACTGCAGGTTGGTTTTTTGCTATCACCAAGCAGATACGCTCCACAGAGAAGCTGGGCCTCTAAGGAAAGACAAAAATCTATTCACCTAAATCCAAAACTACTGTGGCTCCTGAAGCACTCATTAAGAAGACTAGGGAAGCGAGGCATGGTGGCACATGCCTGTAACCCTAGCAGCTCAGGAGGTTGAGGCAAGAGGATCACGAGTTCAAAGCCAGCAGCAGCAAAAGCGAAGCACTAAGCCACTCAGTCAGACCCGGTCTTTAAATAAAATACAGAATAGGGCTGGGGATATAGCTCAGTGGCTGAGTGCCCCAGAGTTCAATCCCAGTATTTAAATAAAATAAAATAAAAGACTAGAGAAAGGCTCAAGTTCACCAACAAAAGATGACTGACATAGGTCAATTTACTTCTGACACCAGACCAGGGCAATGTCAGGATAAGACTCAGGCCTAGGGCCAGAAACACAATACAAGGACAAAAAAAAATTTTTACAAGGCCATGGTACTCAAACCCCAGACCAAGGACCTTCACAAGACCTGAAAGGTAAGAACTGATAAGGACTTCCTCATGCAAGAAACTCAGGACCACAGCAGCAGCTATTGGAACTCCAGAATTTGGGAAGTCAGATGTCAAGCTGGAGATTTAGAGAAGATCCTTCTTATAGATTAGAAGTTGAGTGGGAGATTAACCACAGGCTAAAGTAGACCATGTGTTAAAGGGACTGTTGAAAAGTGCTTCCTTATTTTAAGCTCTTCCCAAGCCTCCAGAATAGTGTGCAAAGAATACAGATTCCAAGGACTGACCAGATAAATTGGAGACCAACAAATGAGGGACTCAGAACCTTGGATTTATCATCTATAAAGTGGAAGTAATAAATCCTTTCCCTCAGGTGTTTTGAAACCTTTATGGCTCATAATCATTCTTGTTCAGTGTATACTGATCGTTTGGCTAGGTTTACTTTTGTCTATTTTTCAAAACTGTCCTTTTAACAGGTCTATTTGGGGTTCTGTTAGGGAAACATGCAGGAATTTCCATCCATACTGCATCAGTTCTTCCAGATTCTAGATTAGTTGATTAATGGAGCAATATCTCATAGTAGAGAAAAGGCCCATTTTACTGATAGAAGCAAAATTTAAACGTAGTTGCTTCAAGAGGAAAAATGGCACAAGAAGAATTTAAGATTTGTGGTTAAGTTACAGAGGTAACAAGAAGGTCATTGGGTCAGCTCATTCCAAGGTACTTTGGACCTTCCCCCAGACTTTCATGCCCTAAAGGTACTTATCCACAAGAATACAATGGGACCAACTGACCTGGTAGTAAACAGTGACTTCAGAGTTGGCATCACCCTTGTTTAGAGCTCTCACTTTGCATAAGTGGTGGCCACTGGGTAGCTCTACCACTTGGAATTGCACAGGCATTTCTTGCTCCAGGGGCATGAAATTCAGCTTACTGCAAAAGAATCACATGGGTTACTGAGGCAGTGCCTTTATTCACATACACCCTTCCAAAAGAAATAGCCAGGCCATTCACAATCCCTTCTGATTTGCTTTATCTCAGCCTCAAGAAAATCTACCATGGGTAAATATTTCAAATGTGAGTTTAGTAACAATTAACTGTGGGGCTTAATGCCCTTTTTCTGAACACATCTCAAAGAGAAAATTCAAACCAGTACTTACTCAACAACATATTTCAGGAAATCCATAGATTCCTAAGAGGTAAAAGAGAATTACTGTATTAGTTCCTCTTGATTTATTTCACCCAGAACCATGTAATACCAATTAAGTCATTTCATTGATCAGGAAATCAACTGAATGATAATGTTTAATTATTAAATACTGACTGTGTATGGTGGAAAGGGAGGTACTATGATTGAACCCAGGAGCACTCTGCCTCTAAACTACATCCTTTGCCCTTTTTTAAATTTTTATTTTGAAATATTCTTAAGTTTCTTGGGCTAGCCTCAAATTTGGGGATGCTCTTACCTTAGCTTCTGAAGTGGCTGTGCCACCACACCCAGGTGAATACTCTTAAATGAACAGCTCCTCTTCTGGCTCCCTCTGCAATCTGCTTACCATACACTCCTCATTGGATCAAACTTACTTGTTTAGGGTGAGTGTATCCAAGTGGACCTACCCCTGTGTTTTAGAAATCTGGGCCCAAGGACACAGAGCCTGGATAGAATAAGCACTTATTCTAAGAGAACATATTCTCTTCCTCTCCAAAAATTTCTCCTACAAAATAAAAGATTTCTTCGACAAAATGAGGTATTTTCCAGCCATGGCAGCACACACCTGTAATACCACAAAGGACTGAGGCAGGAGGATCTTAAGTTTGAGGCTGGCCTGGGCAACTTACCAAGACCCTGTCTCAAAATAAAATAAAAAGTTCAGTGTCAGAGTGCTTACCCATGCCTGAGGCCCTGGGTTCAATCTCCAGTACCCATACAAAGACACAAAAGCCAGGGGTAAGGGGGTGTGTGTGGGGGGGTGGGTATGGTTTCTAAAGTGGTTTTTCCTGGGGGCAATCCATAGTACCAAGTTCTCTGGACCCAAAGCCCCTTCTTGGTACTCCCACTGTGTCCAGAAAAAGGCAGCTATTCTTATTCTTTTTGTTGTGGATTCAGACTTGGAAAATTCTTTCTGTGGGCAGGACAGATACTAAGGATGGTTTGAGGTTTGGGGGATATAAAGATAGAAAAGAAGGGATGGATAGCAGTCACAGTTTCAAGAGTGATTTATAACTAGGTGGGGTGGCACATGCCTATAATCCTAGCAACTTGGGAGGCTGAGGCAGGAGGCTCACAAGTTCAAGGCCAGCCTCAGCAACTTAGCAAGACCCTGTCTCAAAATAAGAAATAAAACAGGTCAGTGGTTAAAGCACCCCTAGGTTCAACCCTCAGTACCAAAAAAGAAAAATAATAAAGAAGATTTATGTATTCTATCAAAGGGTCAGTCCTGAGAAACTGGGAGGCCATAAAGGAAAACAGTCAATAGCCATTTTAGGAATGCCATTCTGCCTGGAAAAGGCCATTGTCAAGTTACAGTCAATAGCCATTTTAGGAATGCCATTCTTGCCTGGAAAAGGCCATTGTAGAGTTACAAGACCCCAGAAATACATCTAATTTAATATCAGAAAAAATTCTTTATGGGGCCGGAGTTGTAGCTCAGTGGTAGAGCACTTGCCTACCATGTGTGAGGTACTAGGTTAGATTCCCCAGCACCACATAAA
Source organism: Marmota flaviventris (assembly GCF_047511675.1). NCBI lineage: Eukaryota > Metazoa > Chordata > Mammalia > Rodentia > Sciuridae > Marmota > Marmota flaviventris. Next base: position 40,792,226 of record NC_092507.1, read on the forward strand.
AATAAATAAAGTACTGTGTCCACCTACAACCAAAAATATTAAAAAAACAAAAAGAAAAAACTCTTCATATGTTCCCAATCTTCCTCTGCTTCTAATAAGGAAAATGAGTAGTATTATCACAGATTCCTCCCTTTTCCCTCACTTCCACTAATTAAGTTTTAAGTTTGGGCCATTTTCTACCTTATTATTTCCTATTCTTTTTCATTTCTTTGGCATAATCTCAGACTTCATCATTGTTCATATAACAAAGTTTATCATACTAAACATTTTTTAGTATGATAAAGTGTACAGTTCAGTAGTGTTAACTATAGTAGTAACTATATTCACACTGATATAAAATAGATTTCCAAAACATTTTCATTTTGTAAAACTAAAATTCTATACCCATTAAACAACTGCTCTCTTCCTTCTTTCCCCAATCCCAGCCTCTGGAAACACCATTCTACTTAACCACAAATCTTAAATTCTTCAATGGTTCTCCATTTGCTACAGAATAAAGCCCAAGGTTCCTTCACCTAACAAAACTTATAACACATAGGTCTGCTTCTGTATATATGTATAACATCCCTTGCCACATACTACTCCCACTTTAATCTCTACATTAAACTCTTCATGTTTTCTACAATCTTCCACAAATGTAACCAACAACCCCCGACACACACACATTGTCAAACTCATTTCATTCAAAGTCATAAACAGTCTTCTTCATAGGAAGAGAGTTGCCTAAGTATCAGAATGGCAGATTTCCTCCAAATCAGAAAATGATAATGCTGGCCCACAAAACTACAGAGCTTCCCGCTTCATACAATTTCAGAGTACACCACTGCACTGAAGCCCAGAATACAGTAATAGTATACCTAACACTCACCATGCTTGTGACATTTCCTTGTACCAGGCCCTCAACAAAGAGTTGGGCTTTGAACTCTTTGACAAAGCTCAGGAGAGACTCCAGGGAAAGGCCATCCATCAAAGCCCGGTACTTATCAATCATTGACCAACGGGCATATTCCAGGATTAAAAGTCGCACATCTCTGCACAAAGAGCAGAAAAACAAATAGCAACAACCTCTGTTGCAAGAAATGCATCTTAAAAGTACAGAAATATTTGGTCAAGTTTTATAGATGATGTGTTTTTTTAAAGAGACAATTTCTATCACAACTTAAGATGGGGGGGAAATGTCATAATCATCAAAAAGAATTTCAAGTTGCATATACAAAGTTTTTAATGGATTTTACTCACCAGTACAATAATACACTTATCTAGTCTTAGTTGCAGAGTAAAATATTTAACATAAGTAAAGTTGATAGATGACTCAAAGCTTTCCCAGTCATATGCCAATTTAGCATTATTACTATTTTGGTTTGAAGTCTCACTAACATTAATTACTGGAGGCTACTATGATGAGAATCTATAATTGCAGTGACAATATAGTCTAGGTAATGTCTCTAGTCTAGAAGCAGATTAACTTTACCTCCTTATCTCCAAACCAACCTAAACCTACACCTAATAAGCTGTTTGAACTTGGCAAGTTAACTAATAACTGTGATTCAATTTCTTCACTTGTAATAATGCCTACCATTTATTTGGCATAATCACATGGTGAGAATGAATATATATAAGTTCTTTGAATAGTGCTAGCACATAAATTTTCCACGAATAGTAGGCATATTATTATTCTACTACACTTCAATAAATTTCCAAAGTGACTGGGTTTTACTAAAATAGTAGTTGATAAGACAGGCGCAGTGGCATATGCCTATAATCCCAGTAGCTCTGGAGGCTGAGGCAGGAGTGTGGGAGACCAACCTCGCATGTGACTGAGTTACTCTCCGGCTGGGTGTCTGAGGTGTCCACGTAGCAGAAATGCAGCATGACTTCCCCACCCTTCTTGGGTTCAAGATCGGTGTCTGTGTAGAGATGTGTCTATCCACTACCCCAGGGACCCAATCACCTCATCTGACCTTGCAACACTGCCCCCCCCCACCTTCATTGGATGGGATTTTCCCCAGAATTTAGAGTTCCCCAATAAAAGCCCACTCCCAAGCATGCTTGCTCTCTCTTACTAGCCTCTCCCATAAAAACTCGCTTCCGCCCTGGAGCTTGAGGCTGAGAGCATGAGGAACCGTCCCCTGGAACTTGGTTTAAAGGTAAAATTGTGTGTCTGTGTTTCATTTTGTAACTCCCTGAGAATTTCCCTTCATGACCAAACAATTAACCGTCTGCACTGGCTGCGGACAAAGCAGGAGAAACACTGAGTTCAAAGTCAGCCTCAGCAAAAGCAAGGCACTAAGCAACTCAATGAGACCCTATCTCTAAATAAAATACAAAAAAGGGCTGGGGATGTGGCTCAGTGGTCGAGTGCCCCTGAGTTCAAGCTCCATTACTCAAAGGGGAAAAAAAAAAAGGAATTGATATAGTAGTATTTTTATAAGTAAAACAAAGTAGTATTCAGGATTTATGGGATACACAGCACTATTATCATCATTTCAACAATTGCAGACAACTCTTCTTCCCAAATCAGATTATCAGTTAAACCTAACACTTAACCCCTTCTTCTTTTGTAATTTATGGGCTCATTATAACTATGTCAAAAGCAGGGTTTCCATTTAAAGTTGTGCTGTTTGTTCACCATTTTCAGATGTCCAGCAAGGGAGTCAAGAAGAGGTTTGCAAGCCCTTTGCAAAAGGGCTATACCTGCTCAGAGGGGACTTATCTGTTCTTCCCACAAAGGCTCTACCCTGCTGATAGGGTATCCCAAAGAGAGCTTTCTTTCTGATTCACACAAAGGTATCCACATAGGCTATCATTAGCCCTGGACTAAAGTAAAAACAGGCTCTGAGGGAAGGCCCCAGGGACAGCTTTTTATGAGAGGGTTCAAGCATTAGTGTACAGGCTGTTCAGTTGCCTTGCTTTCTTCAGGAACCTTAGCTGAATTCTGTATAGTTAAAGTTGCCAGATAAGTGACAAGCAACTTAATTGAGATACTTATCAAACCTTATAACACACTAAAATCACCAGTAAACAATTTTGGACTACAAACAAGCCAGCACTTAACTGTTTACTTACAAAGTAAATTGCAAATTATTTAATGATTTGCTTACAAAGATTAGAAAAACATTCTTCTTTATTTTCAGCCTCTAATCAAGTATAATAGGCTGCTTTTAGTCCTGTTCACAGATAGTTACTTAATCTGGATTTAGAGATTTTATGATCTGAAGCCACAGCACAATTCTCGCATGTCTGAAAATAAGCACCAAAATTAGCTTCACTCCCTGCAATTCCCTAAGAAAGGTAAATGCTTTTAGGTTCCTAAAATATAAATTGATCCTGTGTATACGCACTTGGCCAGAGTCTCAGGCTTGATGAGAATGTTAAAGTAGGTCTTCTTCAATTGCTCCGTTATCATTGTAAAGACAGCTGGTGTGGAACTAAACTCAGCTAAGTAGTCAATAATGAGCTGAAACAGTAGCTGTAAGGGGGGAAAACAAAAGAAACACTTGATGTGGCAAAGCATGAAAATCTACCAAGTGTTAGGGGGCAAATGTTTTCCTTTGGTTTTTACCAGGGATTTAGCATAATACTAGGCATTATAGAGGACATAAAAGAAGTACCAAAGGGCTAGGGCTATAGCTTAGTGGCAGAGTGCTTGCCTAGCACGTGTGAGGCACTGGGTTTGGTCCTTAGTACCTCATAAACAAATAAAATAAAGGCATTCTGTCCACCTACAACTACAAAAAAAAAAAAAAAATTAAAAAGAAGTACACTAAGGACTCAAGAGAATCTTCAGGGACTCAAATTCTCAATATTTGCCAAATTTGGAGCCATGGTTCTTCCTTTTTCATTATTTTCCTGAGTATTCTCAAATATTTTTTTTCTTTCCAAACACACTTATTTCATTTTATCTAGTGTCCCTACCACTCCAAAATGTGACTTTAATTGGATGAACATTATATATTAATTTTAAAAACTGATAATTTTATAATACCCAGAAGGTGAGTCTCAAGGTCTTTTTTATTTGCTTCATTATACAGTTTTCAACTGGGGATGTAATTCATTGGTAGAGGATCAGCCTAGCAAGTATAGGACCTGGGTTTGATCCCAGCACCACCACCACAAAAAAAAAAAAAGATTTACAGTTTTCTTTAGCTAGCTCCTATACTATTCCTACTTATTCCTAGGTATTTTGTTGTTTTTCTCAATATCGTAAGTGTAATATTTGTTTCTACCCACTTCTAAGTGGTTTTTGCTACCACAGGAAAAGAGCAACTGATTTTGAAATACTGAACTCATGACTAGCCACACATCACAAATTAGTTTTAATTTTAGTAATTAATGGTAGGAATTCAGTAATAATTTTAGTAGCATCTTAGGTTTTCTAAGAATACAATCAGATCATCTACAAAGAAAAATGTTATTCTTTTCCAAAAAAGTTTCACTTCATTTTATTGTGGTAGTCAGAACCTCAAAAACAATGTTGACTAACAGAGGTGATCATGTATTACTCTGGGCTTGTTTCCTGATTTTAATGTTCAGTGTTTCATCATTTAATGTAACACTTGCTGTTGGTGTGGGAGGGCTGTTAATAGTCTTTATTGAGTTTAAATAATTTCCATCTATTCCTATTTATTATGAATGCCAATACCAATTCATCAAATTTTTGGCATTTCTCACAATATTTATATAGTGGTTGCTCTTTTTTGATTCATGTTATAATGAGCTATAGCCATCAATTTCTTAATACTGGACAACCCTAGCAGTCCTGGTACTTGGTCATGATGAATTGTTCTTTTTGCTATATTTATTGACTGATTTTGCAATGCTGGGGATGGAACCCAAGGCCTTTTGCATGCTACTCAAGCACTCCACCATTGAGCTAGATTCTCAGTCCTAATTTTCAAAAATTTTTAGGAAGTATGCATCTATATTCTATAGGTAAAATCAGTATTGTGTTTTCTATACATAAATGTTTATGTTCTATATCATTTTTTAATATTAAGACTAGGTAAACTTTATAAAATGAAAACTATCAAACACTTTTCTATGGTTTGTATTTTGAAAAAGCTTTCCAGGTAAATCTAAAACATACTTTCCAAATAAAAACCACTATTAATCTATTTGGATTTTAAGCTGTATTATATTTAGTCCTTTAGAGTGAAAAAAAGTAATATAGTAATATACTTTGTGGTACCTTTTCTTAAGACCAATCTTTGCTCCTAGGTAGGTGAGGTGTAAGGGTATAGAGGGGGGAAAATATACTCTTCTCTTGAGTTTCTGTCAAGAGGGAAACTAATGCTTCCTAGGCACAGATATGCTTTCTTTTGTTTTTTTTTAATATATTTTTTAGATGTTGATGTACCTTTGTTTTATTTTATTTTATTTATTTATATGTGGTGCTGAGGATTGAACCCAGTGCCTCACACAGGCTAGGCAAGCACTCTGCCACTGAGCCACAACCCTAGCCCTCACAGATATGCTTTCTGGCAGGTTCTTTCCTCTAGATTTTTTCTTGTATGAACCTATTCCCCAAACTTTAATACAATATATAATGTATCTAAGAAGCCTAGATATAAAATTTGTTGTTGGGTACATTATATTATTTTACCAGGCGTTTAAAGCATATCATTTTTTCCTCTGCTAATATTAAATTTATGTCAAAGTAACACTGAAACACATTCCTTATCAACAGATACACAACCTTTTAGAAAAAAAGGCTCATAAATTTAGAATGAAAATGAAATACATATTTGAAACAATAGTAGAGAGTACAAAAAAAGAGGAAGACAGGGCATAAATATTGGAGTTCTACTCCATGACAGTCAATAAACCAGGTCCTTTAAATCTGCCACTGGCATACGGTAAAACAGTTCTAAATGCCAATGTTGGCTAACAACAAAGGTAAGTGAGATCACGTCAACAGCCTGGGCTGTATTGTACACACTGCATAATAAGACATATATAATTCTTTGGTTATAGTCATAGTTAGAATACCTGTCATCAGCCAAGAAAACTCATGATACAAACATTTCTTTTTAGGTGTAGTACTTCATGCACTTGCCTCTATGCTTGATATTACAGGGGCAATAAACAAACATTATACCTTAAAGCACTCTATGAAGAAAACAGTACATAAACTTACAGGTAGTTTGTGGTTGAATCCTTTTACTCGAATAATTAAACCATGCTCTCCAGCTACCAGTTTATACTCCAGCTGTGCCACATCAGCTTCATAAGCTGGTTCCGCAAGATTATGGGTAAGGATATTGACAAAGATATCAAAGAGGACCACACTGAAAAGTTTACCGAATGCAAACAACATTATTAATTGGCAAGAAAGACATGAATAGATTTGCTTCAAATTAGAATTTTTTAAAAAAACTTTACTTTTAGAAAGGTATTATTAATTCCTCACTCTGAAATGTAAAACTGAATGCTAATTTGGTTCAAAGGTAAATATAGCTTACTCAGGACTCAGTTTCACAGGCATATTAGTGGTGCTTCCTAGGCTTTTTCATGTCATGTACATGTATAAAATGACATTAGTTATATTGTATAATGAAGGGAATGGAATAGGCATCAGAAGCTATTGGCCTAAGGCTCATGGCTTCTCTCCAGACTTTTTTGAGGGTTGGAGGGTAACTAGAGATTGAAGCCAGGGGTGCTCTACCACTGAACATTATCCCTAGTCCTTTTTATTTTTTGTTTTGAGGAGGATCTTGCTAAGTTGCTGAGGCTGGCCTCAAACTTGCCATCCTCCTAACTTGAACTTACCATCCTGTCTCAGTGAGCCACAGCCAAGTGCCACTGTGCCTGGTTACTCTCCAAACTTAAGCTTTCTGACGGACAAATTGAAAATATGAGGGAAGGCAAGTTTTTAGAGTAAACATTATAATAGAGTTTAATACTGCTTGTCATTTTAAGGTTGGATACAGTTAAGTGGCAAAGGAAAAGTTCACTATCAATTCCTGAGCACTTTCTGTGACTCTGCACATCTTAGGCTCTCTAATTTTCTACAATGTCGCTATCCAAATATTTAGGCAAACTGCTAAGAACAAGTTGTAATTTGATTCTTTGGCAGTGTTTAAGTACAGGATCAACAGATCCAACAGTCCTCACTATAGACTAGGAGTTAACCCTAGAGTACAGCGAGAACTGATCATTAAGAACTTTCACAATTCACTAAACTCTGTGACTAGCCTACACCATCAGCATGTTTTACATATGGGTGCTAGAGTATGATTTTAATGTTTAGTACCAATACAAATAGCTTGTCTGGAGCATAGGAAAAACGTAAATCAGTAACATAGTTCAAGTACTGTGAGAGAAAATGAGAGGATGATTTAAACCAAGATAAAAGTTTTCCAATAATTAAAAAAAAATGGGCCTGGGGTTGTGACTCAGTGGTAGAGCACTTGCCTGGCATGCGTGAGGCCCTGGGTTTGATCCTCAGCACCACATAAAAATAAATAAATAAAATAAAAGATCCACTGACAACTAAAAAATATTAAAAAAAAAAATCAGAAAAAGGACAGTTGCTTACTTTGCGGCAGACTTCTGTATCAAAGGTGTAATTAGATGGAAACGTATGTAGGCTGAAAAAAAAAAAAAAAAGACCGTAGATAATTTATGGAAGCTCAGAGGCTTCAAATATTTTTTAATTGTGAATAAAGTACAAATACTTAAATCCTCATATTTTAATTTTTTCTACACACTACATTTTTATTTTTAAGGTTTTTTTAAAAGACAGTATTTACCATTCCAAATAAAGTACCCTGTGAGACTTTCTAAGTGAAGATCAGATATATGGATACACACAAAGAGGTATATGAATATTCACACTTATTAATAGCTTCAGACAGGGAAAATGTTAGGGTATACATGTCAAGAACATTAAGGGAATAACCCTAAAGTTTACAGAAAGTTTTGACAGAACCTTTTTCTATGGAAGCTGAATTAAGAACATTTTCTGAAAGTCTTATAAGCCATTCAAGAAAAATTGTGAAGAGGTGGTGATATAGCTCAGTGGAAGAATGCATGCTTAACAAGCAGAAGACTGTGGGTTTAATCCCCAGCAGAATGATGAAAGGATGGATAGAGAAAAAGGAAGAATGGAGGGAGGGAGAAAAGAAGAGAGGGAAGATGGAAGGATTGATTTATGGAAACACTTTCTCAACAAACTCAAGATTTCTTCACAGAACTAAGGTATAACTGTATTTGGATTTGGGACATTAGTTAAATTACATCTAAGGACACTTAGTTTATGATTCCAAGTTGCTTCAGGAAGTTTCAATGCTATAAACCAGGAACAAAACATAAAAAAGCCACATAGTTTGGGTCATAACCTTAAAAATCAAGAAATTTAGTCTGTTTAACAACTCTACATGATGCTTCCTTTATAATGAAAAGCAAGATAGCAAGAGGCAGATGGGGGAAATTTTTACATCTGTAATGCTGGATTAGGCTACTGTTATATCCAAGAATAATTTTTAAAAAAAGTTTTTAGTTGTAGATGTACACAATACCTTTATTTTGTTCATTTAGTTTTTTTATTGTGGTGCTGGGGATCGAACTCAGTGTCTCACACATGCTAGGCAAGTGTTCTACCACTGAGCCACAACCCCAGCCCTGTAAGAATATTTTTTTTCATATAATCTTATGTTCAAATAATACCAATTCCTTAAATGGCCAAACATCTGGCTCCACTTTCATTTATCTAAAAGAAAAGTATCTGAAAACAATTAATTTCTAGGCTTGAATTTTTATTTACTGAAAAACAGAGTATCTGTAAGTATTTATGTGATAACATAGGAACACAGTATGAATCTGATAGATAAGCCTAGAAAAGGTCTCCACAGGTAAAGGGAAAAGGAAGTGGGCAAGACACAGGGGGAAAAAGAATGTTGCTATGAAGAGGAGGAAGATTTGTTTTAATTACCTCACATCTTTTAGGGAGGGTAACATATTACCTTTTGGGATTTTGAATTTGTTGTCTTTCTTATACCACAGGGAACCTTGTGGAGTATTCACAATTTTAACAGGGTATTCTGTTTCAGGGCAATCAAAAGCCTTCAATGTGAAATCCGTGGCTAACAAAAGAACAGAATAAAAACATTCCATTATTCTAACAGAATTCTCAATCTGTTCTTGGTTTTAAAAGTTTAAATAACCATTTTTTGTGTGTGTGGCAAAAATAAGCCATATTTAAATACTAGAGTATGCTGTATATAAACTCTGAAAAATCTGTGATTTCCCAAATTTCGATTTCCATGAATTTGGGTTCATTTCCTTTCTCAAAAAAATTCTGAAAGAGGAACTTCTGATTAGGATAGTTGTATAATTCACTTTATGAATGAATACATTCTTGAATGTCTCTTACCAACTTTATGGACATTTGAAAGTCTACAAAATAATTCTGCTCAAACAAAGCCAAACTTGTAATTTCAGTTAATAAAAACAAATTATTACATCCAATATAGGTGATAAATAGGTAACTGGAGGGAAAATGAGAATGAAAGAATAAATTGTTATAGTTATTTCTCTTAAAAAAACTTTAGTTGTTTAGATATTTAATGTTCAAGATATGAAACTGAATTGCCCAAAATCATAAGACTTATAAAAATAAAAGTTAGCCACAAGGGGGCACATGCAGGCCGATAATCTAAGTGACTTGGGAGGCTGAGACAGGAGGATCATCAATTTTGAAATCAGCCTCAGCAACTTAGTAAGACCCTCTCATAAAATAAAAACCAAAAAGGGCTGGGGATGTACATCAATTGTAAAATGCCTTTAAATCCAATATAGTAAAACACACACACACACACACACACACACCACATGGCTTTTTTCCTAATTGAGACGAGATGCACATGATAGAAAATTAGCCATTTTAAAGTGAATATTTCAGAGGCATTAATACACCCACAATATTGCACAACCACTGATCTAGTGCCATATAATTTTCCAAATCACCCTAAAAGGAAAGCCTATTATTTTTAAGGGAGTTGCTCCCTATTAACCATTCCCCTCCCCAGATCCTAGCAACCTTTACTATGTTCTGTCTCTGTAGATGTACTTTTTTAGATATTTCAAATAAATATATTCATATATGGCCTTGTCACTTGGTATGGTATTCCCAAGGTTTATCACTGTATTTCCTTTCTATTTATGGCTGAGTAGTATTCTAGAATGTGTATACCACAATTTATCCAATCATCCATTTGGCTGTTTTTTTATCTTTTGACTGTCGTTAATAATGCTAGTATGATCATGATGTAAGTGTATTTGTTTGAGTGCTTTTTTCAACTCTTTTGTATATATATATGTAGTAATGAAATTGCTGGGAAAATAAAGTTTTCTGAATGTATTACATTCACAGACAACTGTAAAACCTTTGACTTAGGATAAGTAGCTTTCAAATTTTCTTACTACAACTCACAGAAATATTTCCAATGCAAGCAAGTTGATAGATACAAAACAATATTTTTTGAAATAACACCTTTTCTTTATGTAATAAAATATTTTCTATATTCTATTCTAATTGATTTTTTAATGCTTTACAGCCCAATTACACTGACATCACAACCCATTAATATTTATTTTACAACATTTTGATGGGTTGTAAACCACAATTTGAAAAACACTAGAAAATATGATAAGATAATGACAATTTCTTCCTTTGAAAGGGTCAGCTATTATGTTCAAGAAAAAGCATAAATGTCAGGAAGCCAAGATTGGGGTTTAAGTCCCAGTTCTTCTATTCACCAATTAAATAGTTTGGGATAAGTCACTTTGTTTTTCTAAATTTGTGTTTTCATTCAGAAAAGAAAAGAATAATGCCTATAACTGGGATTCTAAAATAGGAATTCATATGGTACTTTGTAAAACATTATGTACTATACAAGTTTTGCTGATTAGTACATGGATAGATTATGTAAAATGACTGCTATCTTACTGACCTATGTACTTGTTTTCAGCTGGAAGATGAAGATCTGGATTTAATTCAAAATTACTCTTCCACAGTTCAGCCCAGGAGTTTTCAACATCTGTAGAGAAGAAAGACAAACTGATCCAACAAATAAGGCCATGATCAGAATTCTCTTAACAAACCTATCATTGACTAGCCTCCACAAATTAATTCTGACACATCCAGGCAATCTAGAATTTCACTGTTCAAAGTGTAGTCCCATTAGCACTCTTATCAGCTGGGAAACTGTTAGATACATAAACTCTCAGGTCCTTCGCAGACCCCTTGAATCATTATCTGTATTTCAATAACATCAAAAAGTGACACACTATATTTGAAAAGTACTTTTCTAAAAATGATTTCCAAATACCAAAACAGGATTTTTTTCAATAGCTAATAAATATAAGCATAGCAGAAAATAATTCCTCCCAAATTAGAGTAAGTAATTTTCATTTCAAAGGGAACTTTAAAAAAAAATTATACTCACCCCACCACAAGAACCATCAGATAAGATCATTAAAGCATAAAAATTCCAAAGTAAATCAGATATATCTAATTGGAAGACAAAATATTTACCTTCTATGCTGTACTGAGTCCCAAACCACTTTTCCTTGAGGTTGCATTTTCCCTCATTAGCACCAGAGAGTAGAACAAGATTTGCTTTTTGAGGAACTAGCTGATTAAGGGCTTCGGCAATGACCTAATAACAGTGGAAGGGGGAATGGTGGTGGTAAGGAAAGGGAGACATATACAATAATAATCTTAACTTAATATATTTCTGTTAAAAAGGCAAAGTTACATTGTTAGACACCCCCAAGATCCTAGCATCCTGATGTTTATAAAACTATTTAAAGTGCATGAACACCCATATTTACAAAGCATCATTAATTAATTAATTAATATGTCAAGTATTTTTTTCAGTTTTACTGAGGTATAACTGACAATTATCAAATGTTTCATGATAATAAGTCCCACATATTAACAGCACTAGCAATAAAAACTGCTATTATTTACTATGTTTTTACTATATGCCATTCAGTGCTCAACATACACTATTTCATTTAATCCAAAAAATAATAATAAGGTATAATCATTTTAAAGAAAATAATACTCAGCTTCAGAGATTAAAAACTAATGCTTAGGTTAAAGATTATGTGATTTACAAAAAAAAAAAAAAACACAGCTAGAAGTGTCAAAAGTGGAATTCTAACCATACTGTACATGCCAAAGAATATACTCTTAAAAACTATATACTACTTCATACACAAGACAGTAAAATGATGCCAAAGCAAGGCCTCCTCTAATAATCCTTCATCTGCGATAAGGATTAAATTCAAGATTATGTAGTTAATTTGGAATTTCAAGTAAAATTTAAACATTTCTTTGAGAAAAAACAACAAATGGTGGTTTGGAAAAAACACTCAGATCACTAGACATAACCAACCTAGAGAGATAGCAAGAATGTGTAATTGTTACTTCTTCCTTTGCCTTTCCCTATCCTCTTTAAAAGAAAGTTTTGGAATAAACACCCTTTCTAAAATTTCTCAACCTCAGCACTAGTAACATCCTGGGTCAGATAATTCTTTGTTGTAAGTAACTGTCTTCTGCATTTTAGGATGGTTGGCAGCATATTAGGCTTCCATTTACCAGATTTCAGGAACCGCCCTCTCCATGCCCAACCCTTAGTTATCACAACCAAAATATATCTAGACAGTGACAAATATCCCCTGGGGAAGAAATCATCACTGGTTGGCTACTGTTACCCTGTAAGAACAAAGGTGATATGTTCCCCAGTAGTAGAGGAATGCCCCTCACCAACTATTCACCTATATGTAATATTATCTGTAAATCATGTTTCTAATTTAGAGAATTTTTAATTTGGGGTGGGGGGGTTCTGGGGATTGAACCCACAGGCATTTAACCACTGGGCCACACCCCCAGCTGTGTGTGTGTGTGTACACGTGCGTGTACACACACACACACACACACACACACACATATATTTTTTAAACAGGGTCTCACTAAGTTGCTGAGGCTGGCCTCAAACTTGGAACTTACTACCTGAGCCTCTCAAATCAGTGGGATTATAGGCATATGCCACCATGCCCAGCTAATTTAGAAAATCTTACATTTTTCTTGTAAGAATTTTGTGATCCCCCAAAGTTATTTATTTATCAAAGTCAAAATACTTTTAAATATATGCAAAACTGAGGGTGGCACATGCCTATAATCTTTTTTTCAATAAAGATATCCAACATAATATGTAATAAAAGAACAAAGGTTTTATCACTTTGGTTCCAGTTCAAAGTCACCTTATTGAACCATACATCATGAAGTTAACAGTTGTACATCTAGGAAATTTACCAATAGAGCTCTCTTTTACTGGTGTGTATATTTTAATCTATCTAGTAGGTATTTCTCCCACTCTTTGGTTGGCTAGAACAGCAATCTGTATCTGGATTTAATTGTCCTGAATTTCCAAAAAAATTAAAAGGTAAGCTAAACAACTTCTTAAGTATGTTTAAGAACTAAATAAAATAATTCTTAACTGCCTTAACTATTTTAGATGTCTGAACAACGTGAAAACTTTAAGCTTCTTATATTAAAACATAATCATGTAAAATAATGAGAAATTACTCATACAACTATTGCAATTTCTTCTGCTTAAACAAATAAAAAATCCTGACTAAATATAACCAAGTTTTCTCTTTTCTCAGTTCTTAAGTATACTCTTGGTACTTTTTCACCCTTCTCTTTTCCTAAAAGCAAGTTTTAGAAGTGGAAACCTCCTTACTTCCGGCTTGTATTCAAAAAGAAGCTGATCTCCAGTGAGAAAGTCCTGCAGTGGGTACAGTTGCATGTTTTCACACATGTTTTCCACATACTCAACTGGATCTGTCTGTAAAGAGGCAAAATTAAATATTTCACACCAGAACCTCTCCGCTGTTATCCTTTTTTTTTTTTTTTAATTTTTTAATACTTATTTATTAGTTTTCGGCGGACACAACATCTTTGTTTGTATGTGGTGCTGAGGATCGAACCCGGGCCGCACGCACGCCAGGCGAGCGCGATATGGCTTGAGCCACATCCCAGCCCCCGCTGTTATCCTTAATTGGCCACAATACTCATATATTTTCTGTTTTCAAAAATGAACTCAAAAGTAGATATAACTGCAGCTTAAGAATCTGATGCTTGCAATTCCACAAAAATATCAGTGGAAGGTACTGCCTTAAGGAGTTTAACCTCACACCCCTCCAAACCCCTTCTGAGTCTGACAGCTCAACTAGATTCTAGTCATGTTACAGTCTCTTCATGAGAGCAATCATAACACTGAATTGTAAATGCTCATCTGTCCAGTGCTCCACATGACTGCAAGGTCAATAAAGACAGTTGACCTACTACTACAGCACTATCACCAAAAAACTATTTGTAAGGATCAAACAAATGAAAACATGAGTATCATTAGATAAAATTATTGAGTAGCGAGTAAAACAGTAGTTACCAGAGGTGGGAAGGGTAGTGGGCAGAAGGGATAGAGAGAGGATGGTTAATAGATACAGGAATACTGCTAGATAGGAACAATAACTTTTAATGCTCTTTAACATAGTAGGACAAATATGGTTGACAGCAGTTAATTATATATTTCAAAATAGCTAGAGGACAGAATTTTGAATGCTTCCAACATAAACTAATTATAAATACTTGAAGTGATAGATATGCCCATTAACCTGATGTGATTGTTACACATTGTACTGTGTATTAATATATCACTGTACCACACAAACATGTACAATTATTATGTGTTAAGTAAAAATAAAGTTTTAAAAAAAAGTTATATTACTCAGTATTGTACAGTTCTCTGAACCAATGAAATGGAAATAATTTTCCAGAAGAAAGCAATAAATTCAAGTATTTATTAAGCATCCAGATACACAGAATTTTAAAACTGAGGGTGGCACACGCCTATAATCTTAGTGACCTGGGAGGCTAAGACAAGAAGTTTGTAAGTTCTAGGCCAGCCTCAGCAACTTATTAAGATCCTCAGCAACTTAGACTTGTCTCAGAACGAAAAATAAAAAGGACTAGGGATGTAGCTCAATAGTACAGAGACCCTGGGTTCAATTCTCAGTAACAAAGAAACAAAAGGACCTCATAGGTCCTGTAGATAACAAGTGGTTCCATTCCCATGTTTCACATAGGAAATACACTGATTGATTAGGTGACTTGCCAAGCTTACACAAGCCAAGTAATTCTGGCTTCCGAATGTTATCTACATACTATTCCCCAAATACCTTCCTGCCTAGCCCTTTACCATATATATATATAGGCTGCATCTTATCTAATGGGAGAATGAAAATGAAGGTTACTGCATTCTGGAGCAGTAGTGGCATAGGGTGGAGGCAGGAACAGACAAGCACGTATATATCATTCATACATTTTCATATAAAAATAGGATTAAAAAAAAGTAAGGAAAGTTCACTGTTAGCTTTTTTTCTCTATTTGAGAAAACATTCCCGTACCATCAATGTCACTAAAGTACTTGAAATAGCTCTTCCTGTTGTGTTCTCTATTTTTAAAATTATTTTAACTAGCTATTTACTTAAATGTAATTGCTCTCTTGTAGGTTATAGATAAAACTGAGTGATTCCAAGTATTTCCTATGAGAAAACACTAAGGACTCTAGCCAAAAGCAGATATGTCATGCCAAAACAATAGACTATGTGTTAGGGAAAAACCTTTTAAATGGGCTGGAGGTAGAGCATTTGCCTAGTGTGTAACCAAGGCTCTGGGTTAGATCCCCAGCACCACAAAAACAAAAACACACTTAAATGTTATCATTTAATTTTTATTTTATTTATTTATTTATTTATTTATTTATGTACTAGGGATTGAACCCAGGGCTGCATTGTTACTGAGCTGCATCCCCACCCCCTTTTTTCATTTTTTTATTTTGAAAGAGTCTGATAAATTGCTGAGGCAGGCCTTGAACTTGCAATCCTTCTCCTCAGTATCCTGAGTTGCTGGGATTAGTCATGTGCCACAGTGGCTAGCCATTTAATTTTTCTTTAAAATGTAATGCACATAGTACAATATTCAACCTTTTAAAGTGTATAATTTGGTAGCTTTTAGTACAATCATCAAGTTTTGTAATCATTACCTATCAAGTCTCAGAATACTTGCACTCACCCCAAAAGAAAATTTCTTACTCATTAGGCAGTCATTCCCAATTACTTACTTCCCTCAGTCCCTGAGACATCAGTCTATATTCTCTATGAATTAATCTATTCTGATTATTTCATATGAATGGACCTATTTAAAACGTGACCTTCTGTATTTGACTTCTTTCATTTAGCAGAGTGTCTTCAAGATTCACCTAAGTTATAACATAAATTATTCTTTTTATGGCTGAATAATATTCCCTAATATACAGAGTCTACTTTTTATTTATCCACTCATCGGTTGCAGTTGTTTCCATGTTTTGACTATAATATATAATGCTGCTATGAATATTTGTGCATAAGTTTTTCTGCAGACTTATGTTTTCAATTCTCTTGGGTGCATATCTAGGAATATGGATTCCATCCAGATCACCCTTTCTGTCATTGCTAATCCACCGTGTTTTCCTGAACACTTTCCACGATCAGTATTGATGCTGGGGCTCCTTGGAAGGCCCAGCCGATGCAGCAAAATTCATATAACTAGTTCATATAACTCATATTTTGTCTGATATTTTGAGACAAGGTCTCACAAGCTGCTTAGGGCCTGGCTAAGTTGCTGAGGCTGGTTTTGAATTTGTGATGCTCTGGCCTCAGCCTCCTGAACCACTGGGATTATAGGCATGTGCTACAATACCCAGCTTGGTAGTTTGTTTTTGTTTTTGTTTTGTTTTGAGTGAGGGTGGGGAGAGGGGGAAATAGGGGAATGGTAACAGGGGATTGAACTCAGGGCCACTTGACCATTGAGCCACATCCCCAACTCTATTCTGTATTTTATTTAGAGATAGGGTCTCATTGAATTGCTTAACACCTTCCTTTGCTGAAGCTGGCTTTGAACTTGCAATCCTCCCGAGCTGCTGAGTTGGTTAGGTTTTAATCTAAGATGTTTTGGGTCTTGTGTTTTCAAATCAAGACAAATATTCATTAATACAAATACTCATCATGCCATAGATTGGGGGGAGTGATAAGTTATGGAATGGGGAGATGGCAGAAAAAAACATTATCTTGAAATACTCATCATGCCATAGATTGGGGGGAGTGATAAGCTATGGAATGGGGAGATGGCAGAAAAAAACATTATCTTGAAATGCACTTCCAACAAGTAACTGATAAGGCAAAAGAAAATATCATTTACTTAAACAATGCTAAAAAGCCAGTTGCAAAGAAAAGGAATCTGGGTATGACAGAGTTGTCCACAATTCTCATTTCCACTCTTTTCCCTGCCACAGTTCTGGTCCACATACTGCCATCATAGCTGATGAGAATACTGATCAACATCACTCCTGGAAACACAGATGACAGGACTTGAGGGTTCTAGATTTATCAATCCACTTACAAGGAATGTCTCTAGGACCCTTTTAGTAATCAATATGGGCCAGGTAGATTTTTCTGTTCCGTAAATAAGATTTCTAGTTCATTTCAAATAACTTCTTTTGAAGTATATAAACCACATTAAAACAGAAGTCAACAGTAACTGGAAATCTCGTTTTTGTGATCTTGTACTCAGTACTAAGTATCCTTTACTCATAATACATATTGAGGGAAGAGTACAGTGATGATCCAAAAATTCAGCTTTCAATGTTCTCTATGGTTGTTAAATCAGGAGCTCTCAAATCTAGGGTCCCGATATATCCCCTACAAGATGTCAGCAGACAAATTCAGGAGGGACCCATTAATTTGGTTGGAAAGAAATTACATATATTCACTAATCTATAAGTTACTTCTTTAAAATTATGAATATAGGCAACAAACCATGGTAATATTAATAGTATCTATGACCTTCTCCAAGAGAAATCACATTTGTAGATATCATGTATACTCAATGCTACTTAAAAATCCTGAAAATTACTAGATATTCTACCACATCTTGTTATTTAATAAAGAAACACATTATTATTTTTTACTGTTTTGAGTACTTTAATATTCCTTTGTAAACTACTATATTATGCATTTAAGAACACCATGGGAAAAAAAAAAGAACACCATGGGGGGCTGGGACTGTAGCTCAGTGGTAGAGCACTTGCCTGGCATTGTGCGAGGCACTGGGTTCGATTCTCAGCACCACATATAAATACATAAATAAAATAAAGGTCTATCAATGACTAAAAAAAAAAATTAAAAAAAAAACACCATGGGGAGTGGGGAAACACTATGTACTGTGTATTAATTAACATTATTGTTTCAATGTTAAATTTCCCACTGAGACAACTATATTGAGGTAAGGCAAGAGACTGCCTCTGCCTTGATACATGCCAAAAAACATTTAGGCGGGGCTGGGGTTGTGGCTCAGTGGTAGAGTGCTCACCTAGCACGTGCGAGGCCTTGGGTTCAATCCTTAGCACCACAAAAAAATAAATAAAATAAAAGTACTGTATCCAACTACAACTAAAACATAAATATTTTAAAAAAACATTTAGGGTGAAGTATGACATTGTATATAATTAACTGTCAAAAGGTTCAATAAAAAATAGACACACACACAGAAAGAGAAGAAAGAAAATATGATGAATTATTATCAACTGGTAATATTATCAATTTAAGTGAGCGATATACCAATGATCACGTACTACTGATAATTTTTCCAAAATTTTAAAAAGCCAAGAGGATTAAGTAGTATTCTGAGGAGGGGTCTACAACATTCAACAGACTTCTAAAGGGATCCAAGCCACAAACAGGGGGAAAAACCCTCTGCTCTAAACTCTTTACCTTTCAACATTAAATAATATCTTTCTTTTATATGTCCTTATACTATATAGATAATTTCTTACTTATGTTCCTTTCTATTGCCTAGAATATAACCAAATCTTATTCAAACCCTATATTTTGATACTGAACTCAATTCAAATTTACTACACCTATGAAGACTTCTCCTATCCTATTTCAATCAAGGAAAATATTGTCTTTCCCCTAAAATAGCAAAGCTCAGTGTTTCTAACATTATACATGGCAATTACTACAGATTTACCTTAAAGAATACCTTCACAATATTTGAATTCCCAAACTACCATAGCACAGCAAGCTTTCCATGAATGTTTATCAGAGGGATAGATAGGATGGATGATTACATTGACAAATGGCTGTGATACAACATGATCTATGTCATCTGTCTAATCCTGTCACTGTTACTCAATATAAATACTCAAAACAAGATTTAATTTTTAGATAGCCTCAAGGCCATCTTGAGACTCACATGACAAAGAGTGGCAGAATAAAAACTCCAGTGACACTTCCAAAAAGAGGAACAATGTCCACACCAGTTTCAACTTGGTCACAGATAACATTCAAAAAGAATTTGACTTCCAATACCTGTTCTTGGTAATGAAATTCATTATCCTCAATTTTCTGAATCTCTTCAAAAACTCTATGAAAGAAAATGATAATTAGAGATATACTTAAATTTATCACTAGAATCATCAACAAGAAAAAAGAAGCATAAAAATAAAGAACTGGCCAAATAAATGTAAAACCTTAGCGTACACTCACATGTAGAAGGATGAGGATATGAAGCCAGTAAAGGAAATAGAGTAGGAAATGCCTGAAAAACCATCCCACAGGACTAAACCATGTGTACTGGCAGGCTGAAGGCTAAAACATATTAGAATTGACTCCTGGCCTCATTCTAAGAAGTTTTTATTACCTTTTTTCTGGGCCTAGCTTCTGCAGCATTTTTAAATACTGAAAGACAGTATGAGCAACCTGAAAACAAAACATCTCATTAGTCTATTACATAAAGTAATACCTATATAAAAGAAAAAAACTCCATGTTAATATTTACCTCGTAGAAATGTTCATAACCTTCATCAGTTAATGTGATAGAAATGCTGAACACTGAATAAGTAGAATTTTGCTCAAATCCTGTCTCACCATTTCCACCAAATAATGCAAGAGCCCAGCACCTATAGTTGGGAAAAAATAATCCAATCAGTATATCTGAATTGACAGCCTACAAATACTTCAAATTAACAAAATAGGCTTTTCTATGTAAAATTTGGGAATCTTAGCTTTTGATTAAATATAATTTCTAATAGTAAATTTCAAAGTACAAATTTTAAAAGCATAAAGCCTTCCAACAGACGATTGTGCACTTGGGAGTCCCAGAAGGAAGTAACAGCCGTCTTTACCTGTTTAATGGGGAAGCTAATAGATATTGCAACACAGTAAAACACTAACAGTTTCATGAAATCAAAGAACTTCTTCTTGAAATAAACAATACAAAATATTAAGATATGGCTGCTGGGAAGCATTTCACTTATCATTTCTTATTTTGTCTCTTAAAAGAAATCTTAAAATGTATCAAATACATTCCAGTTTAGAAAGTCAAATGAGCTCTTTGAGACTATTAGCTAATCTATATAGATTGTCTAAGAAAGAAACAAGACTGGATCTTTTCCTGACTAAAATAATATCCTAAACTTTTTTTTCCAAAACACTATGGAGTACTTTATGTATTTTCGTGTCATCCTTGCACAGGGACTGTGTTAATCTCTGAATCAATTTACTTTATTTTATTTTTATTATATCTGCTACCAAAGTGAGCACCTGAAAACTTAAGGGAGAAGGACTCCAAAATGAAGTATTTGAAATTGTAATAAAGTTTGGTAAATTTGCACACATCTCAAAGCACATTATACATACTGTAAAAGGTATGTATAAACTCAATTATAATTGGTTTATTCTTTTATAATAACTCTAGCCTCTTCATTTTCTTTATTTTAGAACACACTGATATCTTCAAGCACCTCTTTACATTTCTCATCTCTTTTCATTCTCAAATTAATTAATTAACAAAAAAGTCAATCAAGGAATTACCATAATATCCTGGTCCTGATTCTAAAGTTTTGTTTCTATTATTTGGATGTAGGTGACTTACATAGGTGCTTACATGCATCATGACACACTCTGCTAAGAAAGTTACATACACTTTTCACAACCTCATATATTTTGTACAACTGATCTACACACTGAAATTTTCATTAAAGTCTACCTTTTGGTTTAGAAAAGCCTAAAAAATCCAGTTTTTAAATAATTTACTCCTTTACTATTTTGTCAAATCCAAATTCTTGATTAGAGTTAACCAATTTATGTAATTCTGGAATTTATTACTTTCATTTATGATGTTGGTGTACAGTATGAGGAAATAACAAAATAGAAGATGACAATTAAAATAAATGAGGTTATGGATATGATTACAACTAAGAATTAAATTTTATTGTAGACCTCCTGGCAGCTAAAGCAAAAGAACCAGCAATGTAACACTTATTGTTTACTATTATCTTTCAGAGGTTGTTATACTGAAAATTCTTAATAACTGAATACTTGCTTTTTTCTAAGGTAAGAAAGAATGCTGCCTTTGCCTTCATGTCCAACCAGCCAGGAGATATAATGAAGTGGCTTCACCCTTTAAAAAAAATTTAAAGGTCAGAAAAAAAGCTTTTTTACACTAGAAAATCTTATCTCTAAGACTATAACATTTGATTTATTCTTTTTTGGTTTGGTTTGGTACTAGGGGTTGAACCTAGGGTTGCTCTACTACTGAACCACATTTCCAACCCTTTATAATTTTTGAGACAGGGTCTCACTAAGTTGCTTAGGGCCTCTCTAAAGTTGCTAAGGCTGGTCTTGAATCTGTGATCTTCTTCTCTCAGCCTCCCAAGTCACTGGGATTACAGACTTGTGCAACTGCACACAGTAACTACAATATTTGATAACATAATTAAACTTGTTCTTACAGAAAGCCACTAAATGTGAAATTGCAATTAATTTAAAAGCAGCAAGATAAAAATATAAAATATGGTAAATCACTTTATCTGAAATCATTGAATGAGTACAATCATTCCAAAATTTAAGGCTAACTTCTTTTCTTGGATACCAAACTTCTCTCCTTTCATGATAAAATCTTATTTGTCTCACCCAAAATAAAAGTAATATAGACTATCATTTTAGAACCTAATACAGGGCTGTTATGAATCACTCTGTCTACAAACAAAAGCTTTGTAAAATGAAATGTGTTATTCTAAAGGTTGGAAATCTGGGTTCTCGTTTTAGTTTTTTCAATTAAGTCAGTTTCTAGTTTTAGTTTCCTTCAAGTAAATCAGTACTTTAAACAAAAGACATAACCTCACTGTATTTTTATTTTCACTTGTCCATGTGCAGAGTTTTCATGCAAATGCAGTTAACAGGTATTAATATTATATAATAATAGCCTAAGTAGTTGCATATGTTATTCAAATTCTTTACCCACTAGCTTCTACATAATTTTTAAAATGTAGTCCTTAACAAAATATAGATATCCAGAAAAATGAATTAGGTAATCAAATGAAGTTACAGAACTCAATTTAGGAAACTTTTTTTTCTCTAATCAGTAAATTAATTTATTTATTTAGAAATGGAATTTTGCCATGTTGATCAGGCTGGCCTCAAAGTAGCCTCCTTTCTCAGCCTCCCCAGGAGCTGGGACTGCAGGCATATATCATCATTCCCACCAAAACTTTGTAAACTCTTAAAAATCAGATATAATATTATGATTTCCACTATATTAAGCAACACTGAAAGCCTATACGACATTGTTTAAAATGTGAATTGATTTACATATATACTAAGACTGGCACAGAGGAGTGAGCTCAGTGGATCACATATTTTCATCTAAACAAAGCTAATTGTACTGTATTTAGTATCTAGAGGAATAAACAATTATTGGCTTCTCTGTAAAAACTGGATCCCTATAGAAGCTAATTTACTGGATATTTATATTTGGAGATTCAAAATAACTGATGGTGATAGGGGTGGGGGTGAGGCATTGCTGGGTATTGAACCCAGGGGTACTCTATCACTGAGCTACATTGCTAGCCCTTTTTATTTTATTTTATTTTATTTTTAAAGAGAGAGGGGGAGAGAGAGAGAGAATTTTTTTAATATTTATTTTTTAGTATTTGGCGGACACAACATTTTTGTATGTGGCGCTGAGGATCGAACCCGGGCCGCACGCATGCCAGGCGAGCACGCTACCGCTTGAGCCACATCCCCAGCCCGCCCTTTTTATTTTTTAATTTGAGACAGGGTTTCACTAAGTTTCCCAGGCTGCCTTGAATTTGTGATCCTATGTCAGTCTCCAACTTGCTGGGATTATAGATGTGCACCACTGTGCCTGGAGAAATATCTTGTTAAAACTAACAGTCCATTTAAAAAAAAAATAAGCAAATAACTGGATGGAAACATAGAAATTTTAACAGTTTTTGGAAAAATAATCATTAATAGTTTTTTTACTTTTCAATAATTTTCAAAATTACCACAATGAACTACCTTAATAATGCATTAAAGCAGTTAAATTGTTTATATGTAGTATAATTCTATTTCCATAAAAAGTATGTGTGCTTTATATTTAGTATTTTAATGCCTAAAAGATATAAAGGAAACTATTAAGGTTAGATATATATTAGAGGACAGGAACAAATACAGAAGCAGAACTTTACTTCTCACTTAATGGCTTTTTGTCTTATTCGACATTTAAAAGCATGTAGTAATTTTAAACAAACTTTTAAATATGCTTAATAATGCTTCTTGAGACTTCATAACTAGATCATTGAGTATATTACTTTTTTCTATATTTTCCTTATACCAAAAACAAGTAGACAATATGTATTTTTTTCTGCTTTCTCATAAGCACACTATTTTTATTAATTTTATGAGACCTGGTATTCTAACAAAAGCATTTTTTTTTACCAAGCTCAAGCAATACACATTACTTTCTTTTCTTCTGATTGTATATGTGTCCTCATGGCTTTGTTTTGTCCACAGTGGTTTTAAAAGATTAATTAAATTTTTATCAACTCAATTGCATTTTCATTTGCATTTATTTCTAATTATACAGTATTTGTATGTGTGGATTATTTGATCCTTATCTTTAAAAAATTACCCTGGCCCAAGCTGTACTGTTCATATATACATAAGTTGAAATACCTTCCCAATTAAAGTAAATATGCCTTAACTCATAGTAGCAAAAATCCTTGATGCTTACTCAAAAAGTTATTTAACTTTACTTTTTTGGCAGGGGACTGGGGACTGAACCCAGGAGTGCTCTACTTTTAGCTACATTCCCATCCCTTTTTATGAATTTTGAGACATGGTCTCACTAAGTGGTTTAGGGCCTTGCTAAATTGCTGAGGCTGACCTCCAACTTGTAATCCTCCTGCCTCTGTCTCCCAAGTAGCTGGAATTACAGGCCTGTGCCACCATGCCTGGCTATGACTTTACTTCTGAAAGCATCAAATTAAATGGTAGCCACCACCTAATAAACCATGCATAGATATATTTTTGTACTAAAAATACAAAAGAAAATAATTATAAAAGTTAACATTCTACTAAATGCTCAATTTTGAAGACTATGGAAAGGTAGTCACAAGAGAACTCTAGTTTTTAATACCCAAAAGGACAGTAAAATATACAGCAAGACTTGGAAAATCCAGGCATGTTTAATTTCCAAGTTTAACACATCTGTGTTTACAAATTCAGAATTCTGTAAACGTAAACCATTTAGCATGTTTTAAAAATATAGGTCGCTCAGTATCTAATGAAGTTTAGTTTCCCTTGAACTCTTACCTGTAATGTTGCTGTTGAGGAGGAAGTGCCCATGTGATGGTCAGAGCATGAATTTTTCTGATGGGAACAACTAAACAAAATATTTTCCAGAAGAACAGATATTAAGTGTTTCTCCATAATTTTTACAAGATTATAAGAACTTTTTAAAAAGTTAATTTTTAATTATATTTCATCCTCCAATAAACAGAAGGTTAAATAAAATGCAATTATTATTATTATTTTCAGCTGCCAATTTTCCAATTTGAATAATGTAATTTTTGGCGGGGAGGGTATGAGGGATTGAACCTAGGGATGCTCAACCCCTAAGCCATATCCCCAGGCCTTTTTACTTTTTATTTTGAGACAAGGTCTTGCTAAATTGCTGAGGCTGGCTTTGAATTTGAGATCCTTCTGCCTTATTCTTCTGAGCTGCTGGGATTACAGGTGTACAGCACCACTCCTAGCCAAAAAAATGCAATTTTTATAAATATCTTTTCTATTTAGTTTCTTTTATCTTTTCTATTTACTTGGTAGTAACAAAACCAGGGATGAAAGACCAGTGAAAATAAGAAATGCTGCTAAGGATGAATCTCTTCTTTCAGGAAAGGATACAAAATTAGGAGTTAGGAGATCCATGGCAAAAATCCAGTCCTACCATCTTGCTGTGTGTGCTTATGTGACTTTGAGAAAAATCACTTGCACTTAAAATCTTTTTGAATCTGTTTCTCATGGTAAAATGAACACCCAGTGTACTGGGTACTCACTGGGGTGGGTGGTGGTAGAATAAAAGCCCAATAGAAAACAATAAACAATAGAAAATGAGTTGTCTCTGGGAATAAGAGGCTTAAAAGAACAGAGCCAGTGGCAGAAGGGGTGTACAGAAACAGTCACTGATCAGAGGAAGAAAAAAGAAGAGAGACTAGCAATGGGGTGAAAGAGAATACCTAAGGCCATCAGGAGAAAGAGAAAAAAAAATCTGCCACAATAAAAGTAGCAAAGAGAAATGGTGAACTAAAAATGCTTCTGTAATATTCAGTATGGGTAAATTTAGTAAATTACAGCATAATCACATGACTCATTAAGAGGTTATTACAGAATGATATTAAATTTTAAAAAAGCAGGAGTCGGTCAATCAATAAATGGGCCAAGGACCTGAACAGATACTTCTCAGAAGAGGTTATACAATCAATCAATAAATATACAAAAAAAAAATGCTCATCATCTCTAGCAATCAGAGAAATGCAAATTAAAACTACTCTAAGATACCATCTCACTCCCAATAAGAATGGCAGCCATTATGAAGACAAACAACAAGTGCTGGCGAGGATGCTGGGGAAAAAGGTACACTCATACACTGTTGCTGGGACTGCAAATTGGTGCAGCCAATTTGGAAAGCAGTAGGGAGATTATTTGGAAAGCTGGGAATGGAACCACCGTTTGATCCAGCTATTCCTCTTCTCGGACTATAACCAAAGGACCTAAAAACAACATACTACAGGGACACAGCCACATCAATGTTTATAGCAGCACAATTCACAATAGCTAAACTGTGGAGCCAACCTAGATGCCCTTCAATGGATGAATGGATAAAAAAAAATGTGGCATTTATACACAACAGAATATTACTCAGCACTAAAAAATAATAAGATCATGGCATTTGCAGGGAAATGGATGGCATTAAAGCAGATTATGCTAAGTGAAGTTAGCCAATCTCAAAAAAACTAATGCCAAATGTCTTCTCTGATATAAAGGGGATGACTCAAAAAGGGGAAGAGAGAAAGAGCATGGGAAGAAGATTACCTATATATAGGGAAGAGGGGTGGGAGGGAAAGGGAGGGAGAAAGGGAATTGCATGGATGGTAGAAGGAAACCCTCATTGTTATACAAAATACATGTATGAAGATGTGAATTTGGTGTCAACATATCCTGTATACAGAGATATAATAAATTGTGGTATAAAGGTATATTAAGAATTGTAATGCAAAAAAAAATAAGAGAGCTCATGTAAAAAAATAAAAATTTTTTAAAAATTTTTAAAAAGTAGGAGTCAGAAGTGTATGCATTAATAACATCATTATTATTATTATTATTATTATTATTATTTTTATTTTAGTACCAGCACTTAACCACTGAGCCACATCCTCAGCCCCTTTTTATATTTTATTAGAGACAGGGTGTCTCACTGACTTGCTTAGGACCTTGCTAACTTGCTGAGGCTAGCTCTGAACTCTTAATCCTCCTGCCTCAGCCTCCCAAGCCACTGGGATTAGAGGCATGTGCCACCACACCCGGCTAATAACCTTATTTTTTATGTTAAGAAAATATAATGGGGGGCTGGAGCTGGGGCTCAGTGGTAGCGCACTTGCCTGGCATGTATGAGGCACTGGATTTGATTCTCAACACCTCATATAAATAGAGAAATAAAGGTCTATTAACAACTTAAAAAAAAATTTTTTTAAAAAGAAAATATACTTGGGGCTGGGGGTATAGTTCAGTGGTACAGCATTTGCCTCATACGC
The DNA here is from genome assembly GCF_047511675.1 of Marmota flaviventris. Classification (NCBI taxonomy): domain Eukaryota; kingdom Metazoa; phylum Chordata; class Mammalia; order Rodentia; family Sciuridae; genus Marmota; species Marmota flaviventris. The sequence goes on from NC_092507.1 coordinate 40,819,495, forward strand.
ATGAGGCCCTGGGTTCAATCGTCAGCACCACATAAAAATAAATAAATAAATAAACAAATAAAAATAAAGATATTGTGTCCATATACAACTAAAAAATTTTTTAAAAAAGAAAATATACCTATAAAAAAATCATGTAAATTTGCCAAATATGATTTATCTCATTGATCTAAGGGGTAGTTCATCCTGAGTTCCTCAATCTGACATTTTAAAGATTTTCTTCACTTAACAAATATTTGTTTTATATTAGAGTTAAAATAATTTCCAAAGTGTTTTCTCTCTTATATTTTTCCTTCTGTAAAGGCAGACGAGAGCAGAATGTAGATAAAATGAATTAAGAAGGAAACAAAAAAGCCAAAGAACAAAGAGAATAGGGTAAATCAGGGAAAAGCCATGAAACAGACTCAAGTAGCAACAGGGCACTATCTGTCACTAATTGGATATCCCCTGTCCATATACTCCCTTTCCAACACAATTGTATTTCCTGCTGTGTTCTCATTTTCAAAGAAAATTGGCAGTCTTAATTTTTAGAGAATGTGCTAAAGTTATTTCAAACAGTTTTAAATCTTAGAGTCACAAACCTCTATAAAGTTTGTTAAATGCTGGTGTGTCAAATGGATCCGTTAAATGCCCAAAGTTTGGTTTGGGTAACCCACTGAAAACAAAACAAATAAATTAAAATTTAAATGGCAAAAGTTTTTATAAGCAGTATCATTAGGGATATCTAATTGAATAATAATTATAATATATTCTACATTTTTGCTGACTGGCAGGCATTCTAGGCATAAACCAACAGTTGGCAATAAAGCCATTAATTCCTCAACTACACACTCTATTCTTAACCTCAGCTTCAATAACTAACATGCCTTTACAACTTACAAGATAGCAAATAATGAACTGAAGGGAGCCTACTCTCAGTTTTCATTGCCTCTATAAGCCCCATTCAATTTTAGTTCTCCCTATAAAAAAGTCATTCCAGAAAGAACATTTACACTAGAGATAATAATTTTCTTTTTAGTACTGGGGACTGAACCCAGAGGTGCTCTACCACTGAGCTACATCCCAGCCCTTTTTTATTTTGAAACAGAGTCTTGCTAAGATGCCGAGGCTGGCCTCAAACTCAAAATCTTCTGGCCTCAGGCTCCAGAGTCACCGGAATTACAGGCAAGATGATACTTTTCTTATTCAATAAATATATATGGAATGATTATTAGGTATAAAGCACTATATTAGGAACTGTGGTGTTTTAAAAACTCAGCCTCTTCTTTCAGGGGCTTCCAATCTGATTAAGGATAACTACACATTTCTTATAAAAATATGGCCAATACAAATTAGTATCACCTCAAAAACTCTTATTCTATATCATTAAGGAACCAAAGTTATTAATAATAGGAGAATTTTAAAAATGCTCATTAGGGACTGATAGAACCTAATGAATCCCTCAGAATCAGTATCTGTGATTTTATTAGTGAAAGATGTTTTTTTAATGAAAGACATTCGATTTGTTATGGGACATTTCTATATCTCATATTCATTTCTTATCAGAAAAATAAAAAAATTAAATTAAATACCCCCCAAATTTGGCATGGCTTTAAATTATCTTCCCAGACATAAAAAGCACTGGTAATTTTCAATGGAAATTTATTCAATACCAAAATAATAACCAATCAGTTGTTATTACAATTTTTTTCCATAAATTTAAAATGACTATGTATTGGGATGATGAACTGGAAAAGCCACTAGCTTACTCACCTGATATTAAAAAAAAAAATGCAACAATAAAGTATCTTTCACTTATTTGTATTATTTTGATGAATCTGAGGTGGACAAAAATGTTAAGGAGCATCCTGAACTGATACATTATGTAATTTCTAATAAAAACCATTTTGGTTTAACAATCTGAAATAAGCTTTCTAGGTAATATGGAAAATCAGTCATCATCTACAGGTTTTTCTTTTACGGGGAAAAGCATACCACATTCCAAACAACTGACATTTAAAAAACAAGCTTTCAGAATACACAATTTGTTAGAGGCAGAAGACATATTATGGTTCTCACCATAGTACTTTCTTTCATTATTATGGTTTCAAACACCAAACACAGTAACAGAAAAGCTCTGAATAAATGTAAAAGAGGCATAATTTCTTCAGAATTATTGTTTACTATAAATTTATAAGCCTGTAGATTTCGACTATGGAAATGGGTTCTCCAACTTAAGTTTTCCCACTCAAAAGCTGTGTAATCTTGGCCAAAGTTATTAAAATTAAGTCTTAATTATGACATGTTTAAAAAAACAAAAGAAAAAAGCCTTTGTGGCTCATATAAAAAGATATGGTCTCTTAAATTCTAAAGTATATGACTTATAAAAAATAAGTAACTTACTTGTTTGGTATCTGGGAGAAGATTTCAGTCACCCAGTTTTCCAAAGTATCCAGTGTTTCTTGAACGGAAGAAAGGGACACATAATATTGTTATTCAATGTAGAAACAGAATTAGATTTTTCACAGATCTTTAGCTTCAAAACAAAGAGATATTTTAATTTGAGAATTACTTGCCAGTTCTTAATCAGTAATAAGTAACAGGAAAAGTAACAGCAGATAAAAAAAAAACCTTAAGACACACAATTTTATTAGACTTCATTTCTCACTGGTAAACTTAGAAAAGGCACTCAAGTTCAAAAAAAGTGAGAGAGAGTTTTTGTTTATCATTAGGCTAGTGTGAAGGACCAAGAGAGAAGAAATATATCAACCATCCTCTTACACCCATTCCAAAACTTATACCCATTCCAAAACTGCTAGCTTCTAGGAAGGTCTCCCCAGACCTAACTTACTTCACTTGTATATACTACATTATACTTACTGAGGTTTTACCCTATAAGTCTCTTTTTTTATTTTTATTTTTTTTAGATGTATGGACCTTTATTTTATTCATTTATTTATATGTGGTGCTGAGAATCGAACCCAGTGCCTCACACTAGGCAAGCGCTCTACCACTGAGCCACACCATCAGCTCCCCTATAAGTCTTTTTGTTTCATTTATGTATGATTTCCATCTTGTTTTGATTCCTTTCTTACATTTCCTAAGAAATTTTTTGAAATTTTTAATAAGACACAAGATCTAAATGAAAAAGGAGATGTTTTAGCTTTATCAAGTGACCATCAGCGGAGTCACGTGAGTTTCATTAATTCTCAATTAAAAAAAGCCCAATTTAGAGCATGTGCTTAGCATGCAATTGGCCCTGAATTCAATCCTAGCACTCCCTCCCTCAAAAGATGCAAGATGCGAATATAACTAATCAAAATTTGAATTTATTCTATACTATTTATTCAGATGTTTAACTTTCAAGTAGCATAATAAATGTATAAGCTGCAAAATCTATGGAATCCAGATTGTATAAATGGTTTTCATTAAAACTATGGCTTATTTAAAAATTTTGCAATAAACATTTATAGTTCTTATTGGTTATCACAAAGGAAGAAAGTGCAAAAGAAACAATACACACTTGAAGAAAACTTCATGTATATGAAACAAGTTGCAACTATTAAAAATTATAAATTAATTTATACAACAAACTTGGAATTATCTGCATTAACAAATGTAAAAAGAATCAAGAAGCACATCTAAAATTTGAACAAAAGAATCTATCATACCATAACCAAAACTTTGTTAAATCAAAATAATGGACTATTTTGATCATAAATGCAAAATTTTTTTATATGTAACCCAAGTTAGCTTTGACCTTAATGTTGACAATATAGAGGGCAAAATTTAATAAAAAGGAGACTCACTTAAGGTTAAAGAATTAGCTTTTCCAGAGGAAATCTGCTAAATGTAAGATTATGTTAAAAGGAAGCAACTGACTTTGAAAAACAGCCTAAAGAGGTGAAAATGTAAAGAAAACAAAAGAAAGCTTCCATAATTCTCTTAATGAGAAAAAGTTAACGAGTTACTGAAGATAATAATACAAGATAGAAAGGAGTAGGAGTATTCATCAATCTTTTATAATTAAGATACTTCTATCATTGTCACTATAATTGATTTCAATCATGCCAATTTAAAGGACCTTATGTGAAGATGGACAGACAACTTGCCCTGTAAGAGTTTATAATCAGGGGCTGGGATTGTAGCTCAGTGGTAAAGCGCTTGCCTAGCACATGTGAGGCTCTGGGTTCGATCCTCAGTACCACATAAAAATAACATTTTTATAATAATAACATTGTATACAACCTCCAACTAAAATAAATTTTTTAAAAAAGAGTTTATAATCAACAGAAATTAAATGTAAAACCACAGAAACAGAACATCTGAACTTGGCTTAAAAAGCCAATTCATAAAGCCAGGTGTGGTGGTGTCTGCCTGTAGTCTCAGCTGGGAAGCTGAGGCAAGAGGATCACTTGAACCTAGGAGTTCAAGGCTAGCCTGAGAAACAGCAAGATCTTCATCTCAAGAAAAAAAAAAAAAGCTTAATTCTTGATCTATCAGTGTTATCAGTATACTCACAGACAACATAGACTAGCCTGTAGATACATCCATTTCTACAAGAGAAAAACATCTGCACTGGTCTGTGGTGTAGCTCAGCGATTTGATCCCCAGCACCATAGGGGAGGTAAACATACCGTGAAGTATATTAAGTGCTAGAGTAAACTGTATGTAATTATGATTTTATTTTACTTTTTTTTTAGTTATTGATAGACCTTTATTTATTTATACGTGGTGCTGAGAATCAAACCCAGAGCCTCACATATGCCAGGCAAGTGCACTACCGCTGAGCCCCAGCCCCAGCCCTAGCCCTGCAATTATGATCTAATGCTGCATCTTTACATTTGTTTACATTTCTCTCCATAGTGAATAATGACATGTATGGTCTATAAGTTTTTGCATAAGTTTTGATAAATCTTAACTTTTATTTTTATTTTTTAGTATTTATTTTTTAGTTGTAGTTGGACACAATACATCCACTTCATTTGTTTATTTTTATGTGGGGCTAAGGATCAAGCCCAGGGCCTTGTGCTAGGCGAGCACTCTATCACTGAGCCACAACCCCAGCCCAAATCTTAACTTTTAATTTTCCCTCCAATACCAGTGATTAAACTCAGGATCACTTTACTACTGAAGCTACCCTAGTTTCTTTAAATTTTGAAATAAGGTCTTACTTAGCTGCAAAGACTGATCTTAAACTTGCGGTCCTCCTGCCTCAGCCTCTGGAGTAGCTGGGACTACAAACATTCACCATCGTTCCCAGCTATATTTTAACATTTTATAATAAATGTCTATATTTCCTGGCAACAAATAATAAACTAGACCATTATCTATCTATATTTTATGCATTCATCACATACCAAATAAAATTTTTCAAAATTTTTAGACTGTATGTTTCTCTACAAGTTTTTTCGAACTGTTGTGGATCTTAAAAAAAAAAAAAAGTCAGATAAGTGGACTCAATGCAGTTTCCATACTGTTGTTCAAGGATTAACTGTACTTCAGAATAACTCTAAAGATAATATTACCTTTGGATTGAACCACTAATGTCATGTAATGAGCAGAGTAGTAATGCATCCAGAATTCTCTCAATCTAGCATGTGTATCAATATTATTCTTTTTTGGTTCATGCTTGAGAGTCTCAGCATTTCCTGTAAAAAGTTGGAAAAAAAATTATAAAAGTAACTAAAATCACTTTTTTGTTAAAAGTCTTCTACACCAACAATGCATGTTCTGCCACTTTACTTGACCTATGAAGAAATGCAAGCAACAAGAATATTGAATAGTGTATAATAATAAACAAAAATTCTTAAGGAACAATTCTGAAGTATATTTTAATACACAAGGAATTCACCTCTGGTTAGGAATACCTCAACAGCAGACAAGAAATAAATAAGCTTCCTTGCTTAATAGTCTAATACTCAATTCAGTTTACCCTCTGAATTAGTTTATTAATATTCTGCCTAATTCTTAAAAATAAAGCAAATAAAGCCAGAATATTCAGGGAAGTACAATATATTTGAAATATACTTTATTTATTATTGCTTTGTTTTAAGTATATTCTAGATGAACTCATCCCAGTTTCTACTCTATTGGTTAAAAGGATTAATATTAGGCTATAAATGAATTCTACCACCAATAAAAAGCCATTATGAAAAACAGATAAACAGCTTACCAGTTAAAATAAAATTAGATCATAATTCATACTTAATGACCTTCTGTTGAAAAGTTATCTAGCCACCCAAAAAAGCAAAAGGAACTTAGCTACCCTAGCTTTATAATTTTAATTTATCACCTTTTCTTTTTTTTTTTTAAAGAGAGAGAGAGAGAGAGAGAATTCCATTATTTATTTTTTAGTTATCGGCGGACACAACATCTTTGTTTGTATGTGGTGCTGAGGATCGAACCCGGGCCGCACGCATGCCAGGCAAGCGCGCTACCGCTTGAGCCACATCCCCAGCCCAACCTCTTCTTATTCTCAATCTTTCTTACCTAGAAAATATGAAATATTATTATTTAGTATCTTACCCCAAAAAAACTTGCCCATAGGATGTCCAGGTCTAGCAAGGCTCCCAAACAACATTTCTTTCCTGTTTGCATCAGATGGTCTTGCAAGTTGATATTCTGTCATTTTAAAGAAATACTTTTAATAAAATTAAATTCTAGTATCTGTTCTAATTTTTTTGAAATTCAAGCTTACAGAACTTAAAACAAGTAAGTAACAAAAATTAATTTTTATAAATCACTTAAGACTGAAGTTGAGAACTTAATGACTTAGGCCTAGCTTTATCACTTAATCTGTCACTTTGGGTAAATCAATCACCTTTCTAGAGTTTTCTCCTATTTTTCAAATGAAATAAGGCAGTTATGATCTAAAGGTTTCAGCTCTAGGTTACTATGTCCAAGAATTTACTGAACAAAGTACTAATAAAATATTAAACCAGCAGGGCATGGTTTAATTACATGCCTGTAATCCCAGTGGCTTGGGAAGCTGAGGAAGGAGGATCACAAGTTAAAGGCCAGCCTTAGCAAGTTAACAAGACCCTGTCTCAAAATAAAAAAGGGCTGAAGGTGTATGCTCAGTGGTAGTGTGTCCTTGGGTTTAATCCCCAGTATCAAAATTCAATTCAATTAGATTCAATTAAATTTAATTCATGTTAATACCTAATCCCCAATGGGTAGAGACCTCAAGAATGAGATTACTGCCCTTATGAAAGAGATTACTGCTCCCAAAGAGCTTCCTCATCTCCTCTGCCATGTAAAGACACAGGGCAAAGATGACTGTCTATGAACCAGGAATTGGGCCTTCACTAAATATTCAAAACTGCCAGGGCTTTGATCTTGAACTTCTCAGTTACCAGAACTGTGAGATATAAATTTCTGTTGTTTATATGCCACCCAGCCTGTGATATTCTGTTAAAGCATCTAAAACAGGCTAGGAGAGCTAGAATTCCAGTTCTGTTACTAACTAAACTGTTCACCCTTGAGGAATTTATCTAACTTACATTTCTGTATCTATAAAATGAACTCAAAAGGACTTAGTTCATATGATTTTTATAAGGAGTAAATATTAATTTTTTTTGGTTGTAGATAGACACTATATCTTTATTTATTTATTTTTATGTGGTGCTAAAGATCAAACCCAGTGCTTCATATGTGTGAGGTAAACACTCTACCACTGAGCTACAACTCCAGCCCCAAGGATTAAGTAATTAAAAAAAAAATTTAATGAATACCTACTGTGTTGTTAGGTACTACTGAAATAGTTATTGGGAGTAGAAATTTGAATAAACAGTAAAAGGAGCCAAGTCCATGGCCTCAGAGAGTTTAAATTCAGGCAGAGGAGAGAAGCAATAAACAAATGAACAAATGTTTTCAGATAATATCAATTAGAGATGGGTGCTGAGAGGTCCCAGCTTCCTAAGGAGTCACTCAAGCTAAGGGTTGGCTCCAGCTATACTTGAAAGACAAAACAGGAGTTTTCTGGGCAAAGATAGGAAGAAGAGTGTGTAAAATATTCTAAGGAGAAAATGGGGAAGGAGAATATGCCAACTCCAAAAAAGAGAAAGAAGGTTAATATGGTCAAACAAAGGTCAGAATCAAAGCAGAGGCCAGGAAAAAAAAAAAAAAAAGGAAAAAAAGTCTAGACAAGAGATATGCAGGATGGCTGAGGCTGTAGCTCAGTGGGAGAGTGCTTATCTGGCATGTGTGAGAGGCACTGGGTTCGATCCTTAGCATCACATAAAAATAAACAAAATAAAGGCAAAGGCATGGCGGAGAGGGGAGATAAGCAGGAAATAAATTTTGAAAGGGTCTAGGTAAGACCTTTGAGAGAAGTATAAAATGTGTATGAATATAGCTCTTGGTATCATATAGTCAATACTGACTATAGATCTTTGGTAAAATAACTGATTTTGGGTCTTGGGGTTACTTATTAATCCCTCTAAGCCTCAATTTTACCATTAGTCAAATAAGGATAATGGGGATAACAATCACAATAATGCAAATAATAAATGTTCAAAAAATGATGTCAATTATTTATCATGGAATAATGTAGTGCATTGCAGATGCTTAATCAAGGGAATTGACATTATCAGATTTGGACTCCTAGTAAACTCATTCTGCATGAAAATATAAATAATGGATTGAAGGTCACCAAGAATAGAACTAGAAAAAAAAACAGTTACAAGTCCTTACTATTATATTTGGTGAGAGAACAGAAACTAAAGTGAAAGTAGAAACAGAAGCAGAAGTAAACATATTCAAGAAAATACTTTAATTATAAGTCATGAAGGCTAATCCAAAGATGATTCAATAAAAAGTATAGTCACAGCTTCAACAGAGTATTTTTTTCTTTTCTTAAAGTCTCTGTAAAAATATGAAGATATGGCTACAACATACAAGAAGCAACTCCATTACTGAAGATGTCCATGTCCGAGGCCAAGGGTATAGTTTAGTAGAAAAGTGCTTGCCTAGCATGAAAACAGATTCTTCCCTAGAGCATCCAAAAGAAAAACTACCCTAGGGAAACATTTTAGAATTCTGACCTCCAAATCTGCAAAAAAATAAACCTGTTTTATTTTAAGCCACTGAATTCTAGTAATTTGCTTAGCAGCAACAGGTAACTAATATCACAGATATGTAAACATATCTACAAAAAGGAATTTAATTACATGGCAGGTTATGATAATTATAATGTTGTATCTCATTCATTAAGTCTCATATACTAAAAAAGCTAGTATTCTTAACACTACTGACCCATTCAATTTAAAAAAGTAGATAAATAATAAAAATTCATTATATCTGAATACCCAGAGACCACAATCTTCCACATGATTAGATAAAAGGGCTTTGTTCATATCCTTCATTCAATCACTGAGACATATTATAGTTAATTATGTGAGAGTATGAGCTAATATTAAAATAGTTAAATTTTAAGAATAATTTTTGCCAAAATCTTGTTTTATCAATAAATAAATCCCACCTTAAAAACTTACCTTGTGGATATGTCCTATGAGCAAGTTAAATGTATTCAAGAAAACTAAAACACTGAGCAAATCTATATGCATTATGCTGATAAATGCTTATAAACATATACGTACACACCCTTCAATGAAAGAATAGACCAAAAATAGATAATCTACACAAGGAACAGTAATAAAGTATTGAAGTCAGTATTATTTAACAAAAGGCCAGGAAAGAATTAATTTCTTCCACAAACAGAAGGAGACAAATAAAGGGAAAGGATTCTATTGGATGAATCTGTCAGGACCCTCCAAATCTTTATATATATGGAACTGGCCATCTAAGCATGCAGGCAAAGAAAGTCATTAAATGAAACAAGTAACAGAAGAATGATAGAAGAAAGACTCTCACATGGAAATGGAACAGAAAAAATAACATTTGATTATTCAGCTCTCTAAACTGGTTAATGAGGGCCTGGGGATGTGGCTCAAGCGGTAGCACGCTCGCCTGGCATGCGTGAGGCCCTGGTTCAATCCTCAGCACCACATACAAAAAAAAATACACAAAAGATGTTGTGTCCACCAAAAAATAAATATTAAAAAATTCTCTCTATCTCTCTCTCTCTCTTAAAAACCAAACTGGTTAATGAACATTTAAGTAACATGTCATATCAGTTATAATAGATCACAAATTGAAATTTAGGTCGTCTATCATTAAAACAAAAAAAAATTGAGCAAAAACCAAAGCCCAACAGGGATTTTGCCATAAGTTCATCTTAAACCAAAACAAACTAGTATGTGTGCATGCATAATGTAATGAAGCATAATAAAATATATTCTGATTTACACTTGTAGTATCTAATTAAAGATTTTTTTTTTTTTTTTTTTTTTGGTGCTACTGGGGATTTAAACTCAGGGCGTTATGGATGCTTGGCAAGTACCCCACCACTGAGCTTCATCCCTAGCACTTTTTATTTTTTTATTTTTTTGAGTCAGGATCTTGCTAAGTTGACCAGACTCATTCCAAACGTAGGATCTTTCTGCCTCAGTCTCCTGAATAACTGGGATTACAGGTATGTAACACTGTGTCTGGCCCTGAGGTCTACATTTTTAAACATTGATTTAACCCATTCTAGAACCTATAGGAAAAAAAACATACTAGAAAGCATTTAAGAAACACAGATAGGGTTGGGGATGTAGCTCAATGGTAGAGCACTTGCCTAGCATATGCAAGGCTTTGGGTTCAATCCCCAGCATCATACACATCAACAAAAAGACACAGATAATAGTTATTCAGTCTCAAAACTTGATAAGGGTTTTCAGAACTTTCCTTAGTAATTTTGGCTTTCCATTTGTTCAAAAAAATATCTGGGTCTAAACTAAAACAGATTTTGGTAGGCAAGTAAAATGAAGTAATAAACTTGATTTAAAGAAACTACTAAAGCTAGGAGGCAAATAAGCTATCTTATCCTCTGTTACAAATAAATTGAGGGTCATAGCTAGTGACATTTCTATAAGTTAAACAAAGATGTGGTGACTTCCAGACAAATGGCTTTTTGGCCATGTGTGGTTTACTCAGCCTACTCAATGTATTAAGTCATTATTAGACCTAGACACTGAATCAAGCCAAGGAAGAAAATACTATAAAAACAAACAAATACAGACATCTTGATTTTTCAGTTGCTACAAGCCAAACCTAACCTATATAAATTCAAAGTTTCCCCAACTCTACTAGTACTACTTATACTACATAATTCTAATGCTAAAATAAAGCAAGTAATGTTATTCTACAATGGTAATGTTTATGGTATAAAGCTCTAATGAACCTCACCCTATTGAATAGTGAAAGTCCTTATTGTTTACATTCTTTAAATCCCAAAGTTAAGAGAAATGGTCAAGAAGTAAAATTAAATGCATTTCCTGCTCAGGGATTTATTTCTTCATCCATAGATATATAACAATTGTTTTTGTAACTAACAAAATTTAAGACACAAAGCACCTATACACAACAAATAACAAGTAACAAAAGAAAAACTATAATAAATATCAGGACAGTATACTTGAAGCCTCAGAAAAATGTCTATTCACACAGAAAGAGTAAGAGAACTTTTAAAGCTTTAATACCTAATTAGCTTGAAGAAATTGGCTACTATCTTCCTGTGTACACCCGCTTGTAATCCTAGCAATTCAGGAGACTGAAGAAGAAGTACTGGAAGTTCGGAGGCCAGCCTCAGTAACTTAGGGAGAACTTCAGCAATTTAGCAAGACCCTGTCTCAAAAACTAAAAAGAGCTGGGGATATAGTTCAGTGGTAGAGCCCCACTGGGTTCAATCCCCAAAACAAAAAAAGAAAAGAATTAGGCTACTGTCTTGCAAAAGATTAGCCACTATGGTAAAATTCTGAAAAAACAAACCATGAGTAAGCTAAATTCTAGTATTCTTTTGAAATTACTTCAATTCTAACCTGAATAAGAAATTTATTTCCTTCAGGAATTAATATGACATATTTATCTCAATGTTGCCCTTTAAGATATAAAGATAAAATGGCCTAGGGATAAACAATGATAAATGTGCTAAATAACTGGTTCAATAAGGAAAGAAATCATTAAAAGACATGAAGCACTTTTTTTTACCACTATCAACAGCTTCAACTTCACGGTCAATTGCATCTCTGATCATTAGTGGATGGATGAAGAACTGGGCCCATCTGAAAAACAAACAAGATAGACATTTCTGGTTTTGTTCAGTTTCATCAATCAACATCTATTTTTTAATTAAGAAATTTTGCTAAAATGGAAATTTAGTTCACAAATATAAAATCAAAATAACATTCTGCATTTCTGTATTAAAAAATCTACAAACATTCATTATAAAATATAATAAGCACTTATAGAGAAAAGTACATAAAACAAACACACAGAAAATGTATAAATATACAGACTAATGTATAACTACAAGAAAAACATATGAGTGCCCCACTCAGGTGAAGAAAGAGACCATATGACAACTACCCTTTCCTCAAAATTATCCTGAATATTATGGCAATCATCTCTCTGCTTTTGTTTATATTTTACAACCTGCAGTTTTTGTCAACCTTTTTCTTCATCATCAACCCTAAGGAGCCTTTTTAGTAATTTTCTCTCATCTACTCCATCCCCTACCATTGACTGACTGATTATTAATTTTGCAGTTAGGAGGGCGGAATCCAGGGCCTCACCCATGCTAAGCAAGCATTTTACCACTTACAATTTACCAATTACATCCCAAGAGGCCCCTATAATATCTTTTTTTAAATTTATCTTTTAGTTGTAGATGGACACGATATCTTTCTTTATTTTTTTGTGCTGCTGAGGATCAAACCCAGTGCCTCACACATGCCAGGCAAGCGCTCTACCACTAAGCCAAAACCTCAGCCCAGTATCTTTGCTTTTTTAGCCTATTGCATTTTCCTATTTTTAGAATCACCTAATCTACATAATACTAAATAAACTTTCTGAGATTGTGGTTGGAGTATCACTGAATGTACATATCAAGAGAACTGACACCCTTTATAAAAATGAGAGTTTGAATGCACAAATAATACTCTCCACTTACGTAGGTCTTTAATAATTCTCAATAAAGTTTAGTGTATTTCTACTACATAATTTTATGCTGTTTTTGGAAGATTCCTGGGTGCCTGATTATTTTTAATGATATTATAAAGATTTATTTTAGTGTCATAACTCTACTACATAAAAATAGTACTGAGATATATAAATATGTGCATGTCTGTATGTATAATTAAATATATTCTGCCTTTTAATCCCAACGACTCAGATGGCTGAGGCAGGAGGATCACAAGTTCAAGGGCAACCTGAACAACTCAGCAAGGCTCTAAGCAACTTAATGAGAAACTGTCTCAAAAGAAAATATTATAACGGCTGAAGATGTTGCTCTGTGGTTAAGTGCCCCTGGGTTCTATTCCTAGTACAAAAAAAAAAAAAAAAAAATCTCATTTTAATTTTAGTACTGGGGAATGAACCCAAGACCTCACACATGCTAGGCAAGCACTCTACCTCTGAGCTACATTCTCCAACACTTTTATTCTCCTTAAATTTTTTATCTTGAGAACTGGTTTAAGTTGCCAAGACTAGCCTCAAACTTCTGATATTCTTGCCTCAGTTTTAAGTAGCTGGGATGACAGGTGTGCACCATCAAACCTGGTATTTATTTATTTGTGTTTTTTTGCGGGGGGGCAGGTGGTACTAGGGATTAAGGTAAGGGATGCTTTATCACTGAGCTACATCTCCACTCCTTTCTATATTTTTATTTTGACACAGGATCTCAGTAAGTTGCTGAGGCTAACCTTGAACTTGTGCTCCACCTGCTCTAGTCAACCTAGTTGCTGGGATTACAGGCATGCACCACTGTGCCCACTGCAGCAACTTTTTATTTTGTAGTCAATCTACCTTTCTAAATTCTCTTGTTGAAATTAATAATTTAGCTGAGTGCGGTGGCACATGCCTGTAATCCCAGTGGCTAGGTAGTTCAAGGCTAGCCTCAGCAACTGAGCAAGGCCATAAGCAACTTACTGAAACACCGTCTCAAAAAATAAATAAATAAAAATAAAAAGGGCTGGAGAGAACTGGGGTTTTAGCTCAGTGGTAAAGCACCTCGCATGTATGAGATACTGGGTTCAATTCTCAGCACCACATAAAAATAAATAAATGTAATAAAGATATTGTGTCCATCTACAACTAAAAAAAATGTTTTTTTTAAAAAAGGGCTGGAGATGTGGCTGAGTGGGAAAGAGCCCCTGGGTTCAAATCCCCCTACAAATAATAATGATATAGCTGTAGAAGATTTTGAATTTTTTATGTATCATCTGCTATGACAGTTTTGTGTTTAGCATCTCCCCCCCCACTAACTTGTATTAGAAATGATAATTACAGATTACCACAGATTGTATCTGTCTTGTTTCTGATCTCAAGTTAAAATTTTTCAAGTTTTCACCATTGAACTGTTTACCAGTTATCATGAGAAAATGGTCTTATACTGTTTGCTAAGAACATCTTTAAAAATAGGTACTGAAATTCATCATACATTTTCTACAAATTATTGAGATGTATTTTCTCCTTTGATATGACAATGTGATGAACTACATTAATTCATTATGTTACATTACTTCATTTTTCTAGGATGAACTCAACTTAGTGTTGACATACTGTCCTTATATATTGCTATTTGTGGGTGAGCCTGGCCTATAATTTTTCTTATAATTTTTTCTAAAAAAATCATGCTAGCTTCATAAATAAGGAGTTATTATTTCTTTCAGTTTTGGTAGTATTCTAAACCTAAAAACTTACAAGAAATTTTCATTACTGATTTCCTTTCTTTGATGGTTATAAGATTACTTGAACTTTTAAACTATTTCTTCTTATTTCTGTTAGTTTTATAAATTTGTGTGTGTGTGTGTGTGTGTGTGTGTGTGTGTGTTTTACTGGTGATTGAAGCCAGGACATTGCACATGCTAGGCAAATGCTCTATCACTGAGCTACATCCCCAAACCCTTTTTATTTTTTATTTTGAGACAGTCTCCCTAAGTTGCCCAGGTTGGCCTTGAACTTGCAGTCCTCCTGTCTCAGTCTCCTATGTAGCTGAAATTATAAGCATGCAAGACTGTGTCCAGCTAAAATCTGTATTTCTAAGAACTTACGTACTTCACCTAATTTTGTTTTCACTTCCTGACAGAGGTTGTTCAAAATCTTATTATACTTCCTTCCAAGGGCTGAGGTTGTGGCCCAGTGGTAAAGCACTTGCCTAGCATATGTAAGGCACTAGGTTCAATCCTCAGCACCACATAAGGATAAATAAATAAAATAGAAGTATTGTGTCCATCTTCAACTAAAAAAAAAAAAAAATCTTATTATGCTTTCAATATCTGCAAAAGCATATTTATTTTCATTCCTGATATTTGCACATACATGTTTTTTCTTGACCAGTCTTATGAAAGGCTTATCTATGAGTGGTATTTTTGTTTTGTTTTGTTTTTCCAAAAAATGAACATTAAGCTATCTAAAATTCTGTTTGCATCAAGATATAATTTGGCCTGGGAATGTAGCTCAGTGATATAGTGCTTGCCTAGCATGTGTGAGGCCCTGGAGTTCAATCCCATTATCACAAAAATAAATAAATAAATAAAATAAAAATTTCACATACCATAGAACTCCCCCTTTAAAGTATATGACTAGGGAAACTGTACTCTTTAATAAGAGTGATTCTACATTTTCCCTTACCCAAGCTCTGGACAACAAATGGTTGTCAATTCTGGACAGTTAATATAAATGGAATCATACATTGTGGATTTTTTTCTTTTTGTTGTTTTGTTTTGTTTTTTGGGTTGGCTTCTTTCACTTGATATATAATGTTTTCAAGGTTCATCCACACTGTAGCATGTATCAAACTTCATTACCTATAGACAAGTAATATTTCATTGTTTGAAATATTTTATTTATTCATTCATAAATTAATAGAAATTTGGGCTGTTTCCACATTTGCCCTGTTATGAAAAATGCTACAACGAACATTCATGCACAAGATTTTGTGTAGATGATATTATGTACTAAAAGTACAACGGCTAGGTCATATAATAATTTTTTGATCAATATATCAACATTGTAAACGCTATATATGCTAAACCCAAGGCCAGCATCATTCTAAATGGAGAAAAATTGAAAGCATTCCCTCTAAAAACTGGAACAAGACAGGGATGCCCTCTTCACCACTACTGTTCAACACAGTCCTAGAAACCCCAGTTAGAGGAATTAGACAAAAGAAAGAAATTAAAGGTATACGAATAGGAAGAGCTCAAACTATTCTTATTTGCTGAAGACATGATTCTATATTTAGAAGACCCAAAAAACTCCAACAAAAAGCTTCTAGAACTAGGGGCTGAGGTTGTGGCTCAGCGGTAGAGCACTTGCCTTACATGGGTGAGGTGCTGGGTTTGATCCTCAGTACCACATAAAAATACATAAATAAAATAAAGGTATTGTGTCCAACTACAACTAAAAAAATAAACATTTTTTTTAAAAAGCAAGCTTCTAGAACTCATAAATGACTTCAGCAAAATAGCAGGATATAAAATCAACACCCATAAATCAAATGCATTCCTATGTATCAATGATGAATCCATTGAAAGAGAAATTAGGAAAACTACCCCATTGACAATACACTCAAAAAATAAAATACTTGGGAATCAATCTAATAAAAGAGGTGAAAAACCTCTACAAAACAACAGAACACTAAAGAAAAAAATTGAAGAAGACCTTAGAAGACTGAAAGATCTCCCATGTTCTTGGATAGGCAGAATTAATATTGTCAAAAATGGCTATACTATCAAAAGCGCTATACAGACTTAATGAAATTCCTATTAAAATTCCAATGATGTTCCTCATAGAAATAGAAAAAGCAGTCATGAAATTCATTTGAAAAAGTAAGAGGCCTAGAATAGCAAAAGCAATCCTTAGTGAGAAAAGCGACACAGACCTTAAATTATACTTCAGAGTCATAATAATAAAAATGGCATGGAATTGGCACAAAAACAGAAGTGAAGACTAATAGAACAGATTAGAAGACACAGAGTCATGCCCACATAAATATAGTTATCTCACACTAGACAAGAGTGCCAATAAACATAAAATGGAGAAAAGATAGCCTCTTCAACAACTGGTGCTGGGAAAACTGGAAATCCATAAGCAGTAGTAGAATGAAAATCTATCTCTCACCCTGCACAAAACTCAACTCAAAGTGGATCAAGGACTTGGGCATTAGACCAGAGACACTGCATCTACTAGAAGAAAAAATAGGCCCAACTCTCCACCATATCGGCTTAGGAACCAACTTCCTCAATAAGACTCCTAAAGTGCAAGAAGGAAAATCAAGAACCAATAAATGAGATGGTATCAAACTAAACAGCTTTTCAAAGCAAAGGAAACAATCAAGAACATGAACAGTGAGCCTTCAGAATGGGAGAAAAATCTTTATACCACCAGCACCTCAGACAGAGCATTAATTTCCAGGATATACAAAAAATTTAACACCATAAAAACAAATAACCCAATCAATAAAAGGAATGGACCAGGCACTTCACAGAAGAAAAAATATGAATGGTAAAAACAAATATATGAAATAATGTTCAACATATCTAGCAATTAGAGAAATGTAAATCAAACTACACTGAGATTCCATCCCACCTAAGTCAGAATGCCAATTATCAAGAATACAAGCAACAAAAAATGTTGGTGTGGGGGTGCAGAAAGAGGTTCATTTATACATTGCTGGTGGGATTGCAAATTGATGCAACCACTCTGGAAAGCAGTATGGAGATTCCTTACAAAACCTGGAATGGAACCACATTTGACCCTGTTATCCCACTCCTGGGTTTATATCCAAATGACTTAAAATCAGCATACTACAGTGATGTAGCCACTTCAATACTTACAGCAGGTCAATTCACAATAACCAAGCTATGGAACCAGCCTAGATGCCCTACAGCAGACGAATGAATAAAGAAAATATGGCATATATACATAATGGAATATTAGCCATAAAGAAGAATGAAATTATGGCATTTGCTGGTAAATGGATGGAACTGGCGACTATCATGCTAAATCAAATAAACTAGTCCCCAAAAACTAAAGGCAGAATGTTCTCTCTGATATGTGGATGCTAACCTATAACAAGGGAGGAGAAGATCAGAAGTTCATTGGACTAGACAAAAGGGAATGAAGGTGGGGGGGCGGGGATGGGAATAGAAAAAACAGAATGAACCAGACCTATCTTTCCTATCCTCATATATAAACACATGACCAAAGAAACTCCACATTACGTACAACTACAAATTGGAACAAGTATCTATTCCATGTATGTGTGCTATTTCAAAATATCACTGTCATGTAAAAAAAAAATTTAAGTAATAATTTTTTGTTCAACTTTCTGACGGGTTTCCAGTTTTCCAAGGAACTGTACCACCATCAATTTCACCACATACCTGCCAACAATAATTAGTATTGTTTCCTTCTTTGAAGTGGGTGTGAAGTATCACCTTAGTGGTTTGATTTTCAATTCCCTAGTGACTAGTAACATTAAATATCTTTTCATATACTTATTGGCCATATGCGTATCTTCTTTAGAGAAATGTCTATTCAAATTCTCTTTTTACAGGGGGGTGGGGTTATAAGGGATTGAACTCAGGGGCACTGGACCACTGAGCCATATCCCCAACCTTAAAATTTTGTATTTTAGTTAGAGATAGGGTCTCATTGAATGGCTTAAAGCCTCACTTTTGCTGAGGCTGGCTTTGAACTCACGATCCTCCTGCTTCAGCTTCCTGAGCTGCTGGGATTACAGGCATGTGTCACTGCACCCCACTTTTAAGATGGGTTGTCTTTTTATTGCTGATCTCTAAGAGTTCTACATATATTCTGGATATTAGATTATCTCATCAGATATATGATTTGCAAGAATTTTCTTCTATGCTGTGAATTGTCTTTTCACTTTTTTCATAGGGTTCTTTAAAGCAAAAAAAGTTTTTAATTTTAGTGAGTCCTAATTTATTTGGATTTTCCTTTATTTCTTTTGTTTTTTGATGTCTAAAACATTACAAGTATTTATACCTATGTTTTTCTTCAAAGAGTTTTATAATTTTTGCTTTTACATTTAAGTCTATGGCCAGTTTAATTTTTGTAGATAGTGTGAATACAGAGTCCAGGTTTATACTTTTGCAGATGGATAGCCAGTTGTCCCAGCACCATTTGTCCAAAAAAAATCTTTTTCCACTGAATTGTCTTGGCACCTGGCAAATGACTATCAATGTAAAGGCTTATTTCTGGAGTCTCAATTTTATCACATTGATCAAAGTCCATTCTTAAGAATGCCAGTACCATATTGTAGCTTTCAGTAAATTTGGCGAAGTTTGAGTCCTTCAACTTTATTCTTTTTTTTTAATATTCATTTTTTTAAGGTGTAGATGGACATAACACAATGCCTTTATTTATTTATTTTTTTAATGTGGTGCTGAGGATCGAACCCGGGTCCCACCCATGCTAGGCGAGCGCTCTACCGCTGAGCCACAATCCCAGCCCCTCAACTTTATTCTTTTAAAAGACACTTTTGACTATTTTTGGTCACTTGCTTTCCACATAAATTTTAAGATCAGTTCACTGATTCTTCAAAACTGGCATATGAAATTTTGACATGATTGAATTTGCAGACAGATTTGAAAAGAACTACCATCCTAAAAACATTGTATTACAATCTAAGACCACTGGACTATGACTTTCCATTTATTTAGGTTTTCTATTTTCAACACTTTCTTGTGATTTTCCACACACAAATCTTGCATTTATTTTGCTAAATTTATTCCTAAGTATTTTATTAGTTTAGATCCTATATAAAAGAAATTATTTTCATAACTTCATTTTTGGATTTTTCATTGCTACTATATAAAATTCCAATTTTTTTTTCTTTCTTTTGGTACTGGGGATTGAACCCAAGAGTGTACTACCACTAAGCTACATCCCTATCCCTACCCCCTTTTATTTTTTGAGACAGGGTCTAAGTTACTGAGGTTGGCCTCAAACCTGTGATCCTCCTGCCTTAGCATGTGGCATAGCACCCAACTCTCCAACTGACTTTTGCATACTGATCTTATATCCTGAAACCTTGCTGAATGCTTCATTATTTTTAATAGTTCATTTGTGGATTCTGCAGGATTCTCCATATGTAGGGAGTTCTAGTTATTTGTGGTAATTATGTTCTCCAAAGTTGTGACAACCACTGAATTAGTGAATCCTGAACCCATCTATCCTAGAGGAAATATATATGTACAGATACATGTACACATACACAAAAATTATTATCTTAAATCCTAAAGGTATATCATAGTATGTTCTATTTTTAAAATTTTACCATATAGAGAATAGGTTCAGAAGTGTTAACATGTTTGAAGCCACCATACTAACAGATGCCAAGGGAATTCAAACCCATCCAACTGACTCCAGTGGCAGAACTTCTTGCATTACACTGTTCTGTACTCTAGCATTTTCATCTTCTGGTCATTTCTGCATGAGAACTTTTTAATAATGTCACCTTGTTCAACTATGTGTAAATTGCATGCTTAGCTCAAAATTTTCACCTCCCCACATGTCCATGAATAACCCATAAGGGCCCCACAAGTATGGATTTTGAAATTACAAATAAATTTTTAGTGAACAGATGAAATTGCAAATATGGGTAACTGTGCATAATGAGAATCATTGCACAAGATTATGTCATCCAAAAAGAGACTTTTGTTTCTTCCTTTCCTGCATTCTGTTTTCTTATCTAATTGTCCTGGGTTTTAGCCTTCACAACAATGTTGACTAGAAGTAATTAAGAGTTAAAATTTTGTCTCTTTCTTGGTTTTCAATCTTTCACCATTAGGTATGTTACTTGGAGGCTATTCATAGATACCCTCTATCATATTGAGTAAGCTCCCTTTTATTTCTACTTTATCATGAAAGGGTACTGGGTTTTTCAAATGCTTTTGCTGTGTACGTTGAGATTACAGACTGAGAAATGTTTTTGTTCTTTCTTCTATTAATGTGACATAACATAGTGATTGGTTTTTCAAATTGTAAACTAATCTTGCTTTCTTGAGATAAATGCAATTTGATCATGGTATGAATCTAGACTCAGTTTAGGTTTTTTTTTTTTTTTTTTCCTAGAGGAATGTTGTTTTCTATGTTCATAAGTGATATTGTCCTGTAGTTTCCTTTTCTTGTTATGTTCTGGTATCAGAGTAATAATAACATAATATAGTTAGTTAGAAAGTATGATCTCTTCTATTTTTGAGTTTGTGAAGCATTGGTGTTGATTCTTTAAAAAATTGGTAGAGTTGCATCAAGAAGCTATCTAGGTTTACACTTTTCTTTTGTAGGGGGATTTTTTTTCCCCCGATACTGGGAAATGAGCAAAGAGATGCTTTACCGCTGTGCCACATTCCCTTTTTAATTTTTTATATTCTAAGATAGCTCTCACTAAGTTGCAAAGGCTGACCTTGATCTTATGATCCTCCTGCCTCAGCTTCCCTCATTCCTTCTGGAAATTTTTTTTTTTTTTTTTTTTTTTTTTTGGTACCAGGGATTGAATTCAGAGGCACTCAACCACTGAGCCACATCCCCAGCCCTATTTTCGGGGTCTCACTGAGTTGCTTAGCACCTTGCTTTTTATTGAGGTTGGCTTTGAACTCACAATTCTCCTGTCTCAGCCTCCTGAGCCACTGGGATAACAGGCATGCATCACCACATCCGGCTGAAATATTTTTTGATTACAAATAAAATCTCTTAATTTATTAAAAATCTACTCAGGTTTGTCTTTTTAAGAATATTTCAATAATTTGTATCTTTCAAGTAATTTGTTCATTTCATTGGCTTCTCTGATTTGTTAATATGCCATTATTCTCAATGTTTTTTCATATTCTTATTATTTTGGTAAGATCACTAATAATGTTCCTGCTCTCAGATATCATTTTCATAATTTGAGACTCCTTTTTCCTTGATCAGTCTAAGCTGAAGATTTGTCAATTTCTGTTGATCTTTAAAAGTAACCATATTTTGGTTTGGCTAATTTTCTCTATTGTATTTTATTTTCCTATACTATTTTTATTTATTTATGTTTTTTGTATGCGTGTGTATGCTGGGGATCAAACCCAGGGTTTCTTCACACATGCTAGGCAATCTCTCTACTGCTAAATACAGTCTAGCCCTCCAGTCTACTTTTTATTACCATTCCTTCCGCTTCCTTTGGGTTTTATTTACTCTTCTATTAGTAATTAACATTGTTCATATTGGAAACATATGTGCCTCACTAGTTTTATCAATATGCAGTGAGACTTGAGGGCAATAATAATTGCTTTTTGCTTCAAAGTCTGTTTTTTTCTCATACCAATAAAAACACATTGGCCTTCTTACATTATTATCTCCATGGTATACCACTTTATGCTGTTTTTACTTGCAATCTTTCTGCATCGTTAGGCTTATATTTAAGTCTTGAAAACTGAGTCTGACTAGATTTTTTAAAAATCCAGGCTGATATTCTTTTTGTCTTTTATTTATTTTTTTTAAAGAGAGAGAGAATTTTAATATTTATTTTTTAGTGGTTTTTTTTGGCGGACACAACATCTTTGTTTGTATATGGTGCTGAGGATCGAACCCGGGCCGCACACATGCCAGGTGAGCATGCTACCACTTGAGCCATATCCCCAGCCCTCTTTTTGTCTTTTAAATGGAACTTGGTCCATTTACATTTAGTGGAATTACTGATATACACACACAGTGCATCTATTTACTCCCTTCTACTTTTACAATTTGTCTCACTTATTCTGTTTCTTATTTTTTTCTTCTTTGAATCTATAATGTTTACCAATCATTCCAAATATTTTTCCTTTACTGGTCTATAAGTTTTATAATCAAATCTGGTTTGTTTGTTTTTTAGAAAACACACGTATCCTTTAATTTCCCAATGTGTAATATCAATACGTTATAAAACTTTTTTATTTTTGGTTCTTTTGCTGTTGTAATTTTAATTCTGTAGAGTTTTAAAACTTCATATTTATTGTTTTTGTGTTTTGATATACTGGGGATTGAACCCAGGGGTACTCTACCACTGAGCTACAACCTAAGTCATTTTTATTTTGAGACAGGTTCTTGACAAGTTGCTCAGGTTGGCCTTGAAAGTGCAATTCTCCTAACTCAGCCTCCTACTCAATGTTCATTTATATTCACTCATAAAATTATTTTCTTTGTTCTTCAATCTTTTTTGTTGTTGTTGTTGTTTTTGTATCTCTGACCTTCATTTTCCTTCAAACTAAAAAAAAAAAAAATGCTTTAGAAACTTTCTTCAGAAATTTCCTTCAGTGAGGAGCTAGGGTTGTGGCTTAGTGGTAGAGTGCTTGCCTTGCATGTGTGGGGCACTGGGTTCGATTCTCAGCACACATAAAAGTGAACAAAATAAAGGTCCTTCAATGTCTGAAAAAATATTTTAAAAAAAGAAAGAAATTTCCTTCAGTGAGAAGTTTGGGTCCATCTAAAACTAAAAATATAAAGAAATTTGGATAGTGGCAAACTGTGATACTGTGAAATAATTATATATTTGGTCTTTGTACCCATTTTCTGGCATACAACTCCCAAAATTCTCGGAATCCCTGAACTGACAAAATAGGGTCTAAAAGGCTGCTTTTGCTAAAAATACTGACTCTTCACTTGGTCCTGCAATGCCTAATGGGTAACTAAAAGCATCTCTACCTTCATTCTGGGTCTTCTTTGCTACCTTAAACTTTGGGTCAGATTCCTACCAAACTCTGCATGTAGGCATGTTAATCATTTAAGGAGTGTTCATCTAAAGCTGGTAATCCTTCACTTTCAAGGCTGAAGGTTCCAAGATAAGAACAATTAAGATATTTTGAACACTGGCGGGAACATCATAATCAATACACAGTTAACTGCCAGTGTTATAATGTCCTGTTTCAGACCATCTGAGTAGAACCTAAAAGTTTCCAATCATTGCTCTAAATCAGAAGGTCTAACTCCATGTTGTCTTTCTGATTTGCGCTTTCTCTGAGTCATACTCTCCAACAGTCACCTTGTATTCCAGAAACAACATATCTGATTGATCAACACTTCACAAGAAGAGTCAAAACTGCATCCAGGGAGCAGCAACACTCTTATCAGTAGTAATGATCAGCCAAACCAAAGTGTGACCATGTCTACTAGACTATGCATACTTAGTATCCTCAACTTTTATTCTTCCCATTTAATCCCAAAGATCTTGTTAGCTCCTCAAAGACAGGGCTTAGAACACTAGTACCCATTTCCCAATGTGGTCACACTGAATAATACATTCCTTTCCTACTTCACCATTACTTCTCTGCTTGATTTTGGGGGAAAGTGGTCAGATCTGTTGTGTTCGCACTACCCAAAGTCAGCCCCCCACCCCACCCCACAGCCTAGAACTCTAAAAGTACCAGTTCTTTACTCGGACCTGCAGATGCCTAATGGGTAACTAAAAGTTACAGTGCCTTTTTCTATTCTAATTAATTGACTGCTAGCTTCAGCATGGAAGCTGGTCCCAAGAAATATCAAAGCAGGATTAGATGATTGGGACTTTCAGGCCCACCTCTCAATCACTGGATAGGGGAGAAAGGATGAAAGCTGACCACAAATGGATAATAATTTAATAAATTATTCATATGCATATGCAATGAAGTCTTTTTAAAAAAATGACTGGGTTTGGAGAGCTTACAGATTATTGAACATATGGAGGTTTCTGGAGGGTGGTGAACCCCTTTTTCTCTTATCCCTTATCCTCTGCATCCCTTCATTTATATCCTTTGTAAAAATCCTTTATAATAAACTGTTTAATGCGTTTGCCTGAGTTTTATGAGCTACTCAAGAAAATTAACTAAACAGAAGAGGGTTGGATTGTGGGAAGCCTGATTTATAGCTGATGAGTCAACACAGGTAAAACAACCTGGGTCTTATAGATGGCATCTAAAGGGATAAGGTAGGACTCTGGGGGACTGACCCCTCAATCTGTGGGAGCTCACACTTTCTCTGAATCAATCAGAACTGACTTGGTTCAAAGAACACACAGCTGATGTCCATTGCAGAACTGATTCCTTGCTTGTCATTGGGAAAAGTCCCCATACATTTGGAGGTCACAGAAGTCTGTGTTGACTGTGGTGTGAGAGCAAAGGGAAAAACAAAAAACCAGGGAGCTTGTTTTTCTAACATGAGAGTTCTTGCAGTGGCGTATGAAGGTCTATTTCACTATGATTCATAAGAGATATCTGTTTAATGTAGAATTTGTGGTTAGTTGGTAGTTATTTTCTTTCAGATCATTAAGGATATTCCATTGTATTTTAGTTTCTATTACTACTGTTATATTAGTCACTTGTTGGTATAGCTAATATTCCTTTGAAGGAATTTTTCCTATCTGGTGAAGAATTTCTACATTTAATTTTTTATAGTACTACTGTTTTTCTCCATGTGAATTTCCTTTAATGTATCCTTCTGGAAATTATTATACTTCTTTACCTTCTGAATGGTTGTCTCACATCAAGGTTCTAAAAAACTTCCCATGATAGAGCATTCAAATGTCTCTAACTTCATTTTTCCCTCTCTTCCTTCTGGGACTCCAAGTAATAAACACTGGACATTTTCCCCTCTATCTTCTGTGTCTCATACTCTTCATGTTTTTATTTTCTCCACTTTATGCTATATTTGGGTTAATTTCTTCAGACCTTTCTTCCAGTTAATAATTCTATCCTCAGCTATACATGTTAAACATGTGCATTACACTTTCAATTTCAATTATAATACTTCAGTTCAAAATGTTCTTTCTCATTTTTTAAATTTCCCAGTTCATACTTGATAATTTCTTACTCCTTTCAAGTATATTCAAATTTGTCCTCCCTTTCTTAAAAAAAATAGCATATTTTTATGACTTGGATGTCACCATTCCAATGTCTGAAATTTCTAATATGTTTCTGTTATCTATTCTAACTCACGTTGTCTTGTTTTCCAGGGTATCTGTCTATTTTTTACTGAGAGTTGGATTACTTGAAAAACTACTTATAGGAACAATGTAAGACCTAGAATGAAGGCATCTTCTTTTTAAGAGGATTTACACTTGCTTCTTCTAATCTTCTAGGAACACTGCCCAATTCTGAACCATAATGAAGGCTTCAGGTTCTCCAGAAGACTCAGAAGGCATTTTGAACATACTCAATAATTTCTCAGGATGACTAATTCCTTTTCTTAACTTGAGAGGACAGCCTTTTGGAGTCCCAGCTTATTATGAAAAGAGTCTCTGGTAAGACATCCCCCCTTGGGAACATACTTGATTTTTTATATTTGTGGCCCTTGTCCTACTACACTGATAAATAAGTTCAAATTTATTGGATTAGCAAATGCCACCACGATAAGACAGCTTTCATTCTCATTTACTATTACTGAAATGATCTAAACATAATCAAATGATATGACCTCTGTGACAGAATTAGATTTTACAACCTATTGAAAAATACTGGCACTTGATCCACATTATAAGGGGCATGTTACAAATGACATTAAGGCTTTTAATTCTTTATTATCTGTGAAAGTATAATATAGCAATTAGTATAATATTTGTAATATGTAATGATCTACCACTATCTACCATTTCTGGCATTAATTTATGATTTGATATTCACGTTAATTTCTCATTCATGCAGTAGAATTCTTCTTATTAATTCTGGTAGGATTTTTTTCAGTAGAGATAAATGTGTGAGCCAAGAATAATGGTGTATGCCCATAATCCCAGCAATTCAGGAAACTGAGGCAAAAGTATCTCAAGTTTGAAGATAGCCTCAGAAACTTAATAAGATCCTGTCTCAAACTTTAAAAATAAAAATTCAAAAAGGACTGGGATGTAGCTGAACTGTACAGCATCCCTGAGTTTAACCCCCAGTTTAAAAAAAAAAAAAAAATGAGGAGAGAGAAATAATAACTAAGGGTGTACAGAAATTAGGATATTCATCATAGCATTATAGTACTGGAAAACTGGAAACAATTGTCTAAGAATAAACCAATTGAAAAGCTTATGATATTTCTATACAATGTAAATAATAAGTGACACTTAGAAATTGTGTTTTATAAATAATTATAAGTGAAAATTATATCTTATTTTTAAATATAAGTTATAAAAGGATATACTTTATTTCATAAACATTTTAAAAAGTATCTGTCAACTGGTTATCTCTAGATTCTAAAATTATAAGCAATTTTATCTCTATTGTTTTTCTTTATTCTAAATAAGCAATAAATTACAACAGAGTCTACACAGAATATATTATTTACAAAACTCAAGAGTTATTTAAGAGTTTCTTTAATATAAAGACTAAGTTATTTTAGAACAAGAGTCAACATGTATTTAATAGGTCTTTTTTCCAAATAAAGTATTCTGATAATTCTATAGAATCAAAATACTACTTGAAAATACCATAGAACATACCCAATATTTCCATTTTTAAGAAGTTAACAGATCTTAAGTATTAACATGTTAATATTTATATTAAAAAATATACACTTTGATTTAATTACCTATCCAGAGCTTCCTTGAAGTATTTTCTCTGAACATCAAACTGAAAGACTGTACGTTCACAATCAGTTGAGGCATTATCACTACCCCCATGTTTCTTTAGGAAGGCATCAAATCCATTCTCATCTGGATATTTCAAACTACCCATGAATACCACTAAGTGAAAAGAACAGAAAGTCACACAACACAAAAATATAGCCAATATATTTATTACGAAGGATGAACTTTCTTATATGTGCAAAACATTTGAAAGAAAATATTCCAAGGCATTAACAATGGTTGTTTCGTTAATACTTACTTTCTTTATTACATTTCTGTTTTTGCATCATTCTATAATGCTCACATATTTTATGTTAAGAAAAATCAAGCACTTCATTTTTAAAGAAAAATAAGACAAGCATACACAATTTATTTATAAAAAGGTTAAAACTGAACACAAGCAATATATATATGACAATTGTTACCATAAAAACTAATAAAGTAAAAAGTTTCCTCTCAAATATCTTAGAAAAATTAAATGAGTAATTCACAAAAAAAAAAGTATGGATGTAAATATTTGCAACTATGTAACATCCACACAGCCTTTATTTAGGTACGTTCCTAATTAAACTAAAGTTTTCTATTTTGTTTTGTTTTTATATTAATTATGTCTTTTTTTTTTCCTGTATTTCTGGTGTTCTAACATCTTTGGGCATTACAAACACTCAAACAGACTTCCCCAAAAAGGGCTAACCAATTCCTAATGAATAGCAATCATTTCCCAATCTGTTGTCTTTATCATAACTTGAAAAATAATGCCTGTATTTTAAAATGTTTCATTTTCATCATCATTATAAGTACACTAAAGAAAATTAAAATCACCCCTGTGATATTCATAAGTCAAAGATTTCTTAGCTCCTTTTCTGGTTAAATATATCATACATATATTTATATATATTTATATAAGTTTCTAACCAATTACTTATCTTTGAAATCAATGCATACAAATTTGGATGTGGGGGAACACCGGGGAATGAAAGATCTTACTGTGCTCCAAAAAGTGTGCCAGCCCGGGCAGGTCATCTGGATCAGCAAAACTCCCAACTCCAACACAAAGAGCCGCTGCAGACTGGAGTAAGTAGAACACATAAAAATAGTTGAGTCAATTCTAAAAGAGTAATATCAGCATCGCATTGTAAGGATTCATTTGGAGATGGAAGTTTTCCAATACAAACTAACAAAATTCTTTTCCTGAGAATCAGGAGGAGCAGCAAAGTGAAACTCACCAGAACTGTGTCAGTTTCACCCTGCTGCTCCTCCACTTGCCATCCTGCCAAATGCTGAACAGGTGCAGACCTAGAGGGGAAAAAGCAGAAACAGACAGAAACAAAAGGAAGAGGGACTGGCCAGCCCACCCAAATATTATTTCATGTCAGCATTTCAGAATTCTGAACCAAGTTTGTTCCCAGAATTATTAGATTGGGGAAATCTGCAGAAATAACATATTTAGGTTGATTAAAGATTAAGCAATTGAAAGCTCTGTTACTAGATGTGAAATCTCTCAATATGTTACTTAGAAAGTTTTTATTTTATTAAAATAGGGAGTAAACTAATGTTTTAGGAATCTACTGAACAAAAACAATAAGTAAATGGTTAAAGATAAAATCTTTAGCTATTAAAAAATGACAGAAATAGAATTTAAGAGGCTTTTTAGTTCTTCACTTCTTACTAAACATACACCGCATATATTACTTATCATTATACATTCTCCCAATACCTTGGGAAAATCAAGCTTTTAACAAAATAGATGGCCAAGAGGTATACCAAACTCTGCAGTTAAAATGATTGGGGCATATCATTAAATCACTGTAAGTTAAAGGACACCAAAAAAGGAAAGAAAAACAGTCAATTTGAATAATTGAAGACAGGAAAGCAAATATTTCTCAAATTTTATAAATGTCAATTTTACAGAGCTAATCCATTTGGTAAAGTGGGGTTTTGATAAATAGGTTATCTTCTTCGGAAAAGAGCGTTTTAAAAATTGGGGCTGGGGATGTAGCTCAGTGGTGGAATATATGCCCCTGCGTTAAATTCCCAGCACCACCAAAAAAAAAAAAAAAGTATGTACCTGGCATACAATCTAACCATGTGTCAGAAAACATAAGTATGTTTAAAGAAGAACCAAACAGCCTCACTTGATACCATAAATCTCATTTTGAAGACTCAGGCACATAATAAACTCAGTCAAAACATGGGGAAATATCCACTTCTTCCAACCACAGTCTAACCTGTTCTGTGATGTTTAATTGATGCCTAACCTGCTTTCAGCTCCAACTACCCCATAAAGATTTCTTGTCTCGACCAGCAGGGTTGAAGACATTTTTGAATAAGTTGACTTAAACCACAGTTTATCAGTCAGCTTTGACCACAGCAAAAACAGGCTCTGCGATTGCTAGAAAAGAAATTCATACTTGAGAATTTTCTACCCAAGAAATTCATAATGGAGAAATGCATACTTGAGAATTAAGAAAGCTCTGAACAAATCATAATTCAGTGTATATCATACTTAAATTTCAATCTTACTAATTTATTAAACTTTCAGATCAAAACAATTTGGGGGAAGGAAGAAAATGGAGGGAATAAAACATGTTTCAGAAACTTCTTAATTAGGCAAAGAGTCTCAAAAAAAAGCTGTATTTTTTCTTTCCATTTCCTTTATTAATTTTCATATTTACCATAAACAATGTTCATACTTCCCAAATAATAATTAAATCATAAAACACTTCAAAACCTGTACCACTCATAAGCCACCTCTTACCTAGACTAAACTACTTGAGTTTCTTTTTCCAGACACTTATTCATTCAGTGAACTAAATCATTTTTCCATTGTTACAACCTTGGAATCTTTCCTTTCACTTGGGTACCTATTACTTCTGGAATCAAAATGATCTATTTAAACTACAATTATCAATTAAGAAAACATATAAAGAAGTCTAAAGCTTGGGGAGAGCTCCTTATAGACAGACAGAAATTACAGAAAGACAGATAAAGAAGGAATTGTATAGATAAGAAATATGTAATTAAAAAAAAAAAAAAGAAAAGAAAAAGGTCTGAGATCATAGGCAGGTATTGTGGAATATGCCTGCAATGCCAGCTATTCAGGACACTGAGATATGAGTACCCAAGTTCAAGGCCAGCCTGAGTAACTTAGTCAGATGCTGTCTCAAAACAAAATAAAAAGGACTGGGAATATAGTTCAGGAGTTCAGTCCTGAGTTCAATCCCTAGTAGTGGGAGGAAGGGAGGGGAAAAAAAGGGAAGGAGGCCTAAGATCCTCCAGAAAGACAGGGACAGGGCTAGAATTAGAACCCAGGTTTCCTATCAGTGTTCTTTCTAATCGATAACTTTTCTTACAATTCTGCAATTTTTCTTCTTTTATATTATTGCTACATTTGGAAATGAGATCTATTTTAAAAGTGAATTTATTAATTCCCAATTTGTTTATAAAGACTTATAGATTACCAGGTGACTCTCTCTCTTTCTCTTTCTCTCTCTCTCTCACACACACACAGACACACATTTTTTTCAGTGTTTTGAGTTTCATCTCTAAAGCTTTTCAGGCTAACACCACTTGGCCTATCATACTACACAAAAACAATTCAACATTTTAGTAGTAAAGGGCAAAAGTTCCTTTAAAAACATGACTCAGGGCTGCATGTGGTAGCATACACCCGTAATCCCATTGGCTCGGAGGATGAGACAAGAGGATCACAATTTCAAAGCCAGCCTCAGCAAAAGTGAGGCACTAAGCAATTCAGTGAGACCCTGTCTTTAAATAAAATAAAATAAAAATAGGGCTGGAGATGTGGCTTAATGGTTCACTGCCCTGAATTCGATTCCCAGTACCCAAAAAACAGGGGGTAGGGGGGACATGACTCAACAGCCTGAACAACTTGGTTGAAAGAACTGGTACACTCTTTCTTTAAAAAAAATATTCTCCAGGAAGAGTGACTATCAAACAAGTCATTTAAAAACATCATTGAAGCCAGGTGCAATGATATCTGCCTATACTCCCCAGCTACTTGGGAAGCTGAGGCAGGAGGATCATCTGAGCCCAGGAGTTGAAGACCATCCTGGGCAACATAGCAAGACCCCCATCTCAAAACAAACAAAAATTACCATTGAAGACTTTTTAAGTATTCATGTAACACCTAAATTTTAGTTTAATAATCTGATGGTAAATCCTGCATAAGTAAATTATACCATGTCGAATGTGTTATCAATAGTCAAGAAACTAACTCTAATTTGCTGGTCAATTCCACTGTAATGCCTCCAAAATATTATCTGCTAACATGGGAACTCCATACTGCAAAATGGAAGCACGCTTCAAAAAAATAATGTGAGAAAAATTTACTATCAAGACTTATATAACTATTCATTGGTTGCTATTATATATTAAATGAAGTTCAACTCCCTTTCTATTAAACTGTTGTAATGTAATTATTTGTCCCATCCTTTGGTGCTTTTCACAAAAATAACTAAGTCAATTCAATTGTCTAGATAGAAATTACCCACATAGTCCAGAGGAAGATTCTACACTACTGGCCTCATTCTTTTCTTCATCTTTTTCTAGTCTCTCCAAGAATACACTCTTATTCCTTTATCTCAGGCTAAGAATTATACAGATCCTCACCTCTTGGCAATTGTTCTTAAAAATATAAGGTACACAAATACACATAAATTCATATATTACCACTGATCACCTCTGAAAGGTTATTAAGAATTTTGTTTTGTTTTCAGAATACCTCAGATATTCAGAATTAGAACCCAGGTTTAATATAAAAACTTTATATTCCATTAGTTTCTATAACAAGCATTACTTTTATAATCAGTATAATATGTTTTCAAAATATAATCCTTATATAGAATACAGGACAGACATTTACTGAAGTTCAAAAGAAAAACATTTACTTCCTTTTTGGTGGTAAGAAATAAAGCATGAGTTTAAAAGTTATCCCAAAGAATTCCCAAATTTGAAAAGGACAAAATAATAGACATGACTCACACCTGTTTTTCAGTGGTTTTCTTTCTAGCTTCTGCCCTCTCTTCCAATTCTTCCAACTCATTATCCTCTGTATCAAGATCAACTTCATCATGCTCATCATCATCAAATTCACCTTCATCATCAAAACCCTCTTCATCATCATCTTCTATCTCAGCCCCAGAATCTTCATCATCATCATCTTCTTCATCATCATCTTCTTCTCCTTCTTCCTCCTCCTCCTCTTCCTCCTCTTCATCATCTGTTGCATTTCCTGTTTTACCTTCCATATTACTTAGATCTGAAATCAAAAGTGCCTGCAAGCCATTCCGTAATTTGATGTATCTGAAAAAAAATCATAAAATATTTTGATTCAGACATTCATTCATAAGCCCAACACAAGCGATGAGCTTGG
The DNA here is from genome assembly GCF_047511675.1 of Marmota flaviventris. Classification (NCBI taxonomy): domain Eukaryota; kingdom Metazoa; phylum Chordata; class Mammalia; order Rodentia; family Sciuridae; genus Marmota; species Marmota flaviventris. The sequence continues at coordinate 40,852,527 of NC_092507.1, forward strand.
TGAAATTTAAGGAAAAAAATGTCAAGCACAAATGCATGCACACACACGCACACATACACAAAAAATGAATACTAGAGTGCACACCCCCAACTTATCTGCAGTTTGATTTGCCCAATCATGATCCCAAAATACTAATTAATACATTTTTAAAATGTTTTTTAGTTGTTGATGGACATTTGTTTTTGTGTGGTGCTGAGAACTGAACACAGTGCCTCGCACATGCTAGGCAAGTGCTCTACCACTGAGCTACAACCCCATCCCTAATTCATACATTTTAAAAGGTACATTGTTCTTAAATATCACACCATCCTGCTATTGTCCAGCCTAAGATGTGATTATCCCTTTGTGTATACAATACCTACCCATTAGTCACTTAGTAAACTGTCTTGCTTATCAGATGGTCTACTGCAGGATCATAGTGCTTATGTTTAAGTAACCATTAATTTACTCAGTGGTCCCCCAAACACAAGAGTGATGATGTTAATAATTCAGATATGGCAAGAGAAGCCACAAAGTACTTCCTTTAAGTGAGAAGGTGAAAGTTCTCAACTAAATTTAAAAAAAAAAAAAAAAAATATATATATATATATATATATATATATATACATACATACATACACACACACATACATACATACATGCATGCTGAGATTTGCAAAAATCTATTTATGAAATGTGAAGAAGCAAAAATAATTCCACACAACTTTTGTTGTCACATATCAAAATGCAAAAGTTATGGGCTGGGGTTGTGGCTCAGCGGTAGAGCGCTCACCTAGCACGTGCGGGTACTGAGTTCTATCCTCAGCACCACATAAAAATAAAATAAAAGTATGTGTCCAACTACAACTAAACAAAATATTTTTAAAAACTGCAAAAGTTATGGTCATAATGTATAATAAATGACTGGGGAGGAGTTAAGATGGAAAAAAACATTAAATTTGTGTACATAGGGTTGGGTGGAGGCTCAGCAAGGTAGAGTGCTCACCTAGCACGTGTGGGGTACTGGGTTCGATCCTTAGCACCACATAAAAATAAGTAAATAAAGTTATTAAAGAAAACTGTGTATTTATGTATAATATACATAAAGTTCAGTTCTATTTGTGGGTTCAAGCATCCACTGGAGGCTACAGAATGAATCCTCCATGGTTAAGGGGAACTCCTGCATTTGTAAACCAAATTGGTTGACCTGGGAGAAAACTTCAAAACCTAATCAGTTTCTGAATAGCTGGAGGGAAATGAAGGGACCCACTTTACTTTGAACCAAACTATATTTATATATTTACATATTCAAAAAACACATTTTAGAAGTTAAACACACACATCACACCCACCATTTTAGCCTCTTCCATTTTTTAGTTTAGAAGTAAACATTCTACATTACTTGAAGATCTAGCCTAAGAGAAACATCCTTCAATATACAGGTGACGCCAACTTAAGTATTAAAACAAAAATCACAAAAACTTAACCTCTGTTGTATTTCTATGTTATATTTGACTTTTTAGACTTAAGAAACTGTTACATCCCTAAGAAAATTAAATTCAATGACTGCTATAACCACAGGATGTTGATTATTGTTTAATAAAACTATTGTGGCAGTTTGATGACTAGGTGCCCAGTAGAGACTGCTCTCCCATCTTTATGTATTAGAAACTAATGCTATATTAGAATAAAAATTTTTAAAATGGGGCTGGGAAATGTGGCTCAGTAGTAGAGTGCTTGTCTAACATGCATAAGGACTTGGATTCAATCCACCAAAGAAAGGAGAAGAAAAACTACAATCCTATAGTCCTTTAGGTACTCACTGATCAGTAAATTAGACAATCAAATCAGTACAATGCAGACTGACAGAGGTAAACACAGAATGTTTTAGAAAAAAGAAAGCAGTCAGGAAGGCTTCTGAAACAAGGTACACTGGAAGTCTTGAAGAAGAAAAGAATCAAGCAGAAACTGGGAAGAATAACATGCAAAGAAAGACATGGAAGAAGGTCTCTGGCTCAAGATGAAAGAATGAACACATGGATTTATCTCCCTTTTATAATCACATTTCAAAAAAAAATATAAGATATTCAATCAATAAAATGATGCTCAATCTCACCAGGAATCCAAGATAATCAAATTAAACCATTGTTAATCCAACATATTAAATACATACAAAAAATTATTGCTATCCAATATTGACAAGGAACAATGTATTCTCCACACACTGCTGATAAATCTCAAGTGGTACAGCATTTTTGGTAGGGAAAAACAGTCATATCTTCTTTTTAAAAAATATAAACTGTACTTAACTTCTAGTCCAGTAATTTTGTTTCTAGGTCTTTCATGGAAGTATTCACACTCTTGAGCAAAAATATATCAAAAATTTTCACTGTAGCAATGTTGGTAATAAAGTATTTATACATATGGGCATAAATATGTACATGGATATTTCTAAAATGTCTAACAAAACTTCTCTCTTCTAGCTAATTCAACCTGTCTTCATTAATTTGATTTCATTTATTCTCCCACTACTCCTGTACTGACAAAACAGACTAAAAGAGATTCTGAACTATGTCCAGAATTAAGAATATGGTAGTATTTCCTTTATAACAAAACACCTAGCCACTCATTTTTATGTATTTCTTAATAAACCAACATTTTGTTAGGAATCCATTTTTGGTTATTAAAATTTTAAAACAGTTTTCATGGGCTGGGGACTTAGCTCAGTGGTAGAGTGCTTACCTAACATGCCTGAGGCCCTAGGTTCAAACCCCAGTGCAAAACAAAACAAAATAAAACAAAAAACTGTCTATTTAAATCTAAAAACACTTGGGGTCTACATGGGGAGAGAGGATGACATTCCTATGAAGTACCCTCTTTTAACCTAAAAAATTTAGCACTGACTATCCAGGCCTGAAATTAACAATTTAAGACTGGACTCTATATCATTAATTACTATATGGCATGTTTGGAACGTTAGCTAACTTTGCAGTTTAAAGCCTGTAGACCTAGTTTAAGCAGTCAGTAAAGTATTAAGTACTATTCTGCCCATCAAAGCATGAAAGAAATCAAATCCATATTAGGCGACAGAGAAAGTAGAGGGAAAAAAAGAAAAGGTGGGATGAGGAGAAAGGAGGAGAGGAAAAGGGCAACAAACTGCATGGTACAATATAATTTCAGCAAATGATTAAGCTTCAGAAATTCATGTCATCTCTACTTGTTAAAACAGAAAAGACCATGCCAACCCATTTAGGACTCAATAGAGCTGGGGGTAACTCAGTGATAGAGCACTTTCCTTGTATATTCAAGGCCCTGGTTCAATCCCCTGTCTCTCTCTCTCTCTCTCTCTCTCTCTCTCTCTGTCACACACACATACACACACACACACACACACACACACACACACACACAAAAGCCATTTAGGACTCACTAGAAGTCCACTTTGCAAATAGCAGCCCTTTCCTACCCTCAGTGTTTCTCACCTATGGACGTAGCTCCTAACATAACCTGGTCAATCTTCCCAGCATGACTTGGAGTTTCATTCTTCCCAAACCTTGACTATGGGCTAGTTTTTGTAAGCTTTGTCTTATGGGATGTGATAAAATTAATGTTAAGATCTGAATCTGAAGCCTAGGGCTTCAGGTGCTTTGTACCTTCTGCCTTCACTCCGGAGACTCAGCTGCCATGTAAAGTTTAAGTTAGACTATGATTAAGAAACCATGCAGAGAGAGGAGGTCCATCCTTTAGCAGTCTCACCAAGGCCTTAGAAGTGAAATTTAAGCCATCTTAGTCACCCTATACCAACCAACCCACCAAATGAAGGCTATCACACGTAAGCACCAGTAAAAGGAGCAGAAAAACTGGCCAGTCACTCCTCTGAATTCTAAGAAATAATAAACCATCATTGCTCTGAGCTTGTAAGTTTTGAAGTGGATTGTTAACACAGCAATATTAATACACTGGGAAAACTAAAAAAAAAAATAGCATGTCTCCCATATGATACAATAATTCTACTTCTGGATATACACCCAGAAGAATCTAAAGCAGGGACTGAAACAGGTATTTGTAAAGCAATGTTCATAGCATTACTCACAAGTCAAAAAACATGGGAATTAAATCAAATGTCCATTGATGGGTGAACAAACAAAATGTGGTGTATACACAATAGAATATTTGTCTTTAAAAAGAAGTAAATTCTGACACAAGCTATGTGGATAAGCCTTGAAGATATTATGGTAAGTGAAATAAGTCAAACACAAAAATGACAAATATTGTATGATTCCACTACCTACAGTAGTCAAAATTCATAAAAGGTTAGCTGCCAGAGGGGGAGGGAAGAAGGGGAAATTGTGTTGTTTGTTTATTTAAGAGATGGGGTGTCTCACTATGTTGCCCAGGCTGACCTCGAACTCCTGGGCTCAAGTTATCCTCATGGCTTTGCTCTGCCACCCAAGTAGCTGGGACTACAGGTATATGTCACCATGCCCAGCTGGGAGTTATTATTTAATGGGTACAAAGTTTCAGTTTGGTTAGTTGAAAGGTTCTAGAGATGGATGGTACTGATGGTTGTACAACATTATAAATATACTTACGCCAATGAAATGTATTTTAAAATAGTAAATAATGTTTTATTGAGACAAAAAATAAAAGTACCTGTTTTCCCCATTTGATTTTAGAATTAAATAGAAGACATAAGAAACAGATAAATATCAAAACGTCAGTGTTATCTTTGACAAAAGTTAGATTGAAGAATATGACTTAGTAGTAGTCTGAAAAGGGCTTGCTAAACACTCTGTGAATTCAAATTTTCCAGTAAACTATACTCACCAAAAAGCAGAGCTTGTCCTACAAGTTAGCTTACTGCACTTGCTAAAAACATGTAAAATACTGGCTGCCTATAGCCTAAAGAGGAGAAATTAACATAATAAGTTGAAATCCTAGGTCATTCCACCATTCTCGCTAATCAGATGTTACTCCTTTTGTGGATAGAAGTAGTAGGGAAAAAATTAGAGGTGGTATAGCAAAATACCTCCATGTTGAGCCAGCAATCCACCATATTGTATAACAGTTTCAAATGACCAAAAGATATGTAGATATAGATAGGTAGATAGATATGGGGTGGCAGAAGAAAATAGAAAGGAAGAATTTGCAAAATAAATAAATTTTCTTTTCCTCCAAGAAAATTTCTTAGGACTGAAGAAAACGCATTCCATTACTGCCTGAGGTGATCACAGAGGAAAAAAGCTCTGGCAGAAAATTGTAGCAGAATTAATGTTAGATCACAAAGGACACTAAACAAAAATAAAACATTTTTACCAAAAGCACAAGCAAATAGTGTTGGGTATGGTGGATCACACCTATAATCCCAGCAGCTTAAAAGCCTAAGGCAAGAGGATTGCAAGTTCAAAGCCAGCTTCAGCAATATAACAAGGCCCTAGGCAGCTTAGTGAGACCTTGCCTCAAAATAAAAGAGCTGAGGATACAGCTCAGTCTTAAGCATCCCTGGGTCAATTCCTGGTACTAAAAAAAAAAAGCACAAGCAACAAAAGAAAAACCAGACATCATCAAAATAAAAAACTTTATGCTTCAAAGGACATCAAAATGACAGTGAAAAGAAGAACCAGCAAGAGAAAATTTTGCCAATCATTTATTTGAGACATGTATCTAGAACATAACAAAAACTATTACTACAATAAAAAATGAAAGATGAAGGATTTAAACAGACATTTTCCCCCAAAAAAATATATACAATGATGGCCAATAAACACATGAAAAGATGGGTCAACAGCATTAGCCTCTAGGAAAAAGTGTATCAAAACCACAAGGAGATACTACTTCACACTCACTAGGAGGGCTATAATCAATAAGATAATAAGTGTTGGTAGACTATAGAAAAATTGGAATCTTCATGCATTGCCAGTAGGAATATAAAATGGCACACTTTGGAAAATAGTTTGACAGGTCTCCTCAATGGCTAAACAGAATTACCATAGGGTCTACTCCTATTTCTACACCCAACAGAAGTAAAAACATAACCACACAAATATCTTTACATCAATGTTCATAGTAGCATTATTCATAATGGCTAAAAATGTCCATCAACTGAACAACGCATAAATAAAACATGACATATTCATACCTTGAACACATTATCTAAGTTAAAGAATCCAATCACAAATAATCACATGAATTTGATTCCATTTACATGAAATGTTCAGGAGAGAGAAATCGGGAGAGATGGAAAACAGATCTGTGGTTGCCTTTGGCTATGATCAGGATGGAAGTATCAACAATCCTGGCAGCCAAGGGGCACAGGGTTTCTTACTGAGGTAATGAAATTGTCCAAAGTTGTGATGATAGGTGTACAACTCTATAATTATACTAAATCCTAGACTGAATGTATAGTATATGAATATTTTGATAAAAGTATTTCTTAAATAAGGCAATATTTAACTCTGGAGAAAACAATGTTGTTCAACAAATAAAATATAATTATAGTAGACTTACATGTCTCAGTATGAACAGTATTTTTTAAACTATAAATATTAATTATTAGTTTATCAAAAAATTGGGATGTATTTTAAAAAGGAGATGGAAGTTATATCTAAATTTTATCATAAAATACCCAGTTAATAAAAATTAATTATTGATTTTAGCAACATAATCAACTAGAACTTAAGATTTGTATGAAATAAAATAGTAAGACGGTACTTTTTTTAGTCCATTCACATTTGACAAGCCCTTTCTGCAAAATTAATTTTTAAGAAATAATAGTGGGGTAGGGAGGGGAGCATGGGAGGATTAGATAAATTCTAGATAGGGAAGAGGGGTGGGAGGGAAAGAGAGGGGGCAGGGGATTAGCAAGGATAGTGGAATGTGATGGACATCATTATCCAAGACTCGAATTGGTTGTCAACATACTTTATATATAAACAGAGATATGAAAAATTTGGTATATATGTGTAATAAGAATTATAATGCAAAAAAACCCCAAAGTACATGTATAAAGACATGTATTGACGTGAACATACTTTATATTCAAAGATATGAAAAATTGTGCTCCATATGTGTAATAAGAATTGTAATGCATTCCGCTGTTGTGTATTTTAAAAAAATTTAAAAAAATCAATAAAATGGAACATAATAAAGATCCCTCAGCCAGAAGAAGTGGTGCAGACCTATAATCACAGCAACTTGGGAGGTTGAGGCAGGATTTCAAGTTTGAGGCCAGCCTTGGCAATTTAGCAAGATTCTCAAAATTTAAAAAAGGGCTGTGAACACAGTTCAGTGATAGAGTGCCAGCGGGTCCAATCCTCAGTACTGCCAAAATTTTTTTTTAAAAGGCCCTGAAAAATGATCCATTCATATATACAAAACCTAACATATGTATGACAGAGTTGCATATTGGAGGGAAAGGATGTCAAATTATGATTTACGGTCAGCATATTAACAATTATTTTTACATTTCTTTTTTTGTTGTGGTTGGATAATGGCGTTTGAACATGGGTTTTCTACCACTGAATAAACGCCAGCGCTTTCTAATTTTGAGACAGGCCCTTGTTAAGTTGCTGAGACAACTTGTGATTTTCCTGCCTCACACTCAGTTACTAGGATTACAGACCACTGCCACATTTTTCATTTTTGAAAATACTTTTAGTTTTTAGAATAATTTGAGATCCATGAAACTCAAATTTCAATGTTCATAAAGTTTTGTTGAAACATACATAGCCACACTTATTTATATGAATGCTGTGTGGCTGCTTTTATGCTACAGTGGAAGAGTTTAGTAGTTGTGACAGAGAACTTATGTGGCAGTCTCACGCTTTGTACTGCTGTTGATACCCTACAAATAGTAGCAATGCACTTATATAAATTTTGAGGTCAGCATTTTGAGTGTCACATGTATCAATGTACTACAACTTTCTTTTAAATGAGTACATAATTATCATGTCCAAAGAAAGAAAGAAAAGTAGAATTCAAATGTCCCTTTCAAGGCAGAGGGAAGTGTGGATTTTGTCATCAAACTATATGGCAAAACATTGTGTCATGTTATGATGAGGTCTAAGACTAAGTACTAATCATAATATTCCCAAGTCACAGTAAATAATTAGAAAATTTAAAACAAAGTGTTATATCACTATAGAATTTCTTCAGAAACATGAAAGTGAACGGCAGTTTCTGAGGGTTCATTTGTAGACCAAGAAATGGAAGCTATTTACCAATGGGGAGTTAGATCATTTTTGCAGCAAGCAAATAAATTCATCCAGGAAATAACTGCATGAAACTATTAACCTTTCTGTGAGAACTAGTACTCATAGCTGAAGACATTGTGGCAAGATAAATAGTGAATTAAAAAAGCAAGGCAGGCTAAGGCTGTAGTTCAGTGGCAGAGCGCTTACCTAGCACTGTGTTTGATCCTAGCACTACATAAAAATAAACAAATAAAATAAAGGCATTCTGTCCATCTACAACTATAAATTTAAAAAAAAAAAAAGCAAGCCAAATGATTTTAAGATTTTTGTCATTTGATATGTCAACAGATGTTACCAATGCTGTTATTTATTTAAGGAGAATTAGCCTCAGAATGTGAGCAACTACATAGTGTATTATATGGAGAACTATATTCAAAGGGAATGGGGGGGGGGAAGCACAGCTTAAAGTGTAATCTGCTAATAAGTATTACCATTGATGCTGCTAAAAATATGTGGAGTATAAAAAAGGTTTAATTCAACAAATTTAGAGAGCCTCTGAAAACATGAGGTGTTTTAATGCCTATAGTTATTCATCGTCTTATTGATCAGTAGTACTTTGTAGAAAATATTTGATTCTACTACATGATAACGGAACCCGTAGTGTCATTGATCCTTACAGACATAACAATTATAGTCATATTTTCAAGGACTGAGGTCAGCAGTGCCTATCTGTAGGGAAAGATCTTTCAAAGAAATATATAAAAAAATCTCATTACAAATCAGTATTAATGGACTAATATTTGCAATCTATTTTGATGACAGGGAACAACAACTTTAAACCCCAATAAAGCAAAAGGTTATCACAGTAAAAATAATTCCATAATTTTCACAAAATGGCACTTTATTTTGAACTTCATAAAGTTTTCATTAAAAATTAGTAGAAATTTGTTTTGTTACAAGTATCTACATAATATCCTTGATTCTCTCACACATGAGAAAACCTATCTGGATTTTTTTTTTTTAAACAGAAATCATGGTAATCCTAGGGTAATAAGATTGTTTAAAGTTATGCTTAGATAACTGATTGTCCATATGTTTTTAAAACATTAATAAAATTAGGTCCCCACCTACATATAAAAAAGCAAAACTCTAACACTTTTAGAAGAAAATAATAAAGTAAATATCCTAACTCCAATTAAATTTTAAGAGGGTATAAGCAAATGGAAAAGATGTTACAGACTTAAAAGAATATATACTTGCAATTCCTATAACCAACAAAGGAATGGTATGAAAATTTATAAAGAATTATTTTTTACCCCCTGTGGTACTAAACACTAAACCCAGGTGTACTCTACAACTGACCTGCATCCCCAGCCCTCTAAAAATTTTGAGACAGGGTTTCAAGGTGGCCAGCTTGGTTTCAAACTTTCCTATCCTCTTGTGTCAGCCTCCCAAGTAGCTGGGATTATAGGAACGCACCACCATGCCTGGTTACAAAACATTAAAAAAAAAATCTTGTGCTCACTTTGGCAGCACATATACTAAAATTGAAATGATAATAGAGATTAGCAAGGCCCCTGGGCCAAGGATGACACAAATTCATGAAAACACCCAATTTAAAAACAGGTGAGTCATAAAAGGAGAAATCTTTATAAAAAATCTAATGTCAAGAATCAGAATGGAAAGAAGCAGGAATTTTCATGCTCTAATGGTATAAATATTTTTTAAAATGCAACCAATTAGAAGAGCATTTTGGCAACATCTATTCAATAAGTATACAAATGAGTATATCCTTCAAAGATGAGTAATTTTACTTATTGATAAATAATGTATGAGTATATATATTTCAAGATGAGAAATTTTACTTATTGATATCATTACACTTATAGGTATATGCTCTACATAAACCCAAAGTATGCAGAGTCACAGATAATCCTCCAAAGCATGGAAACAACTTAATACAGACTAATCAAAGAAAAAAAAGCAAAATCAAAAAGATAAAATATAGTGGAAATTGGGAATAACCTAAATGACTAAAATCAGAAAAACAGGTAACTAAATTATGATCTATTTATCCAACAAAATATTAAACAGCAGCTAACACAAACAGTATTACTAAGAATGAATAAATCTCAAAAGCAATGTTAAACAAAAAAAGCTTGTTGGGGCTGGGGATGTGGCTCAAGTGGTAGCGCTCGCGTGGCATGCCTGAGGCACTGGGTTCGATCCTTAGTACCACATAAAAATTTAAAAATGTTTAAAAAAAAAAAAAGCTTGTTATGGGACATCCAATGTGATACTATTTCTATAATGCCTTAAAACATGCAAAAATAATTATATACTGCTTACAGATAAATGCATGTTTATACCCAGTATTAAAATGTAGATAAAAATGGTATTTAGCAAACTTCAGATAATGATTAACACTGGAAAAGAAAGGAAGGAAATTTGAGGGTGCAATATACAGAGCTACAGAGAGCTTCAACTGAATCTGAGAAGAAAAAAAAAATTAATCTGAAACAAGAATAAAATGACCTGAGAGACATCAAATAGCTTATCCTTAAATAACAATGAGGCCAAAGGAGATAAAGAAGGAAATGAATACACGTTTTAGACAGTTCAATGGAGGTCAATGTAGTTTCGATGGAGGTCAAGTAGTAAGCAGGGGCCTGTTAATAAGGCAGGAAGAACAGTGTTGATCTGGAAGCCAATAAAATTATTAGACATCCATCTAAATTTTGGAGTATCTCATTTCTGAGACCTCTTCTCTTCCCTGTCCACCCCTGCTCTATGTTATCCAGTTTTAATTCTTTAAATATCACCCTGTATAAAACTAGCAATCACTCAGTTTGCCACCTTTTTTGTCTTTTTTTTTTCCTCCATTGCCATTTGACATACTGTTTATTTTCTTGTGCATTCTTGAATAGTTCACTCTGTCACATGATTCTGATAGCATGAGAACTAGAGAAACAAAAGATTATTGGTGATCTTGAACACAGTTATTTTGGCACAACAACAGTCACAGAAGACAACTCTGAGCGAGATCAAGAAATGAGAGTAGGGGCTGGGGTTGTGACTCAGACGTAAAGCATTTGATACTCAGTACCACATGAAAATAAATAAAGGTATTGTGTCCACATACAACTAAAAATTTTAAAAAGAAATAATAAAAGTAGATAAATTGCAAATTCCAAATACGTACAGACAACTCTTTAAGATAGGCTTTACTGGAAACAGGAAATAAGTAGCTGGAAGAAAATAATTCAAGGACTATGTAGAATAAAGAAATACTTTTCTCCTCAGGATAGAAACCATTTCAGCATATCTGTATGCTCCTGGGAATGATCCAGTAAAATGTAAAAACTGATGATATAGAATGGAAAAGTAACAACTGCTGGAATAATTAATGGAACATTGAAGGCAAGATGAGATGGAATCCAGTGCACAAGGTCTTAGGCATATAAACAGTTCATTTATTAACAACAGAAGAGAAGGTACACAAAGGCTCAAAAAGACAAAAGTCCCTCCCCCCTTCAAAATTTTCAGAATAAAGGTAAAAGAAAAGTAAAAATCACAAAAATATAAAATAGCTTGAAAAATATGGTTACAGGGACATATAAAATTGTTACTCAATAAATGCTAGAAGGCCAAGACTGAATGAAAAGTGTCTGTCAGAAGTGATTCACAGGAGTACACAAGTCAAACATAACCAAAAACAAGAAAATGTGCCAACCAAAACAGTATAACAGAAGATGAAGATGAAGCCAGAAAGTTAAGAGCCAAAAATAGTACCTTCTACCTTATCTGTTTACCTTGCTTATAAAGAACCAAATGAAAAAATCCAATTCATTCTAATTACTACTCAGTAATGTATTTTCATAGAATAGCATTTAAGCTATCATGTAATTCAGTACCCCCTAATATGATTAGTATGAAGAACAAATGAGATAATCTATGTAAGCTCCTTAGAACAGTACCTGGTACACAGAATGGACTCAACAAATATGAGCTTTTTCTGGTAGATTATTGTTGGCGGTGGTAATAAAAAATATAGAATCTGTCAAAAAGCCTACCTGGAGAATGAGTGAACTTGCCAAACTATAGTCGGCTTCCAACCCTTCTAAAAAAACAGTGCAATTCTGGGGCTAAGGTTGTAGTTTAGTGGTAGAGCACTTGCTTTATATGTGTGAGGCACTGGGTTCAATCCTCAGCACTACATAAAAATAAATAAATATATTTTTTAAAAAAAGAGTGCAATTCTGGCCTAACCATGGAAAACTAAAAATATACTATAATCTACTAAATTTCCTTTGATTTGGACAGCCTTAATGTTTGGTTTCATTCTAACAAACTACATGAATATAAATCCTCTATCAGTGTGGAGGTCCCATAATACATTATGTTTTTGTCTGCCAGATCTTACAACTAGAGAATATCCTAGAAGCATATTACATCACTAGGGGTTTCCATATATATCTATCAAACACAGACTGGGCCCAAGCTAGGCGTGGTTGTGCACGCCTGTAAACAGGAGAATGAGACAGGAGGATCTCAAATTCAAAGCCAGCCTCAGCAACTTAGCAATTGCTAAGCAACTTAGCAATTTTAAGCAAATTAGTGAGACCCTGTCTCAAAATAAAAAAAAATCAAAAGGGCTAGGGCTGGGGCCTGGGGTTGTAGCTCAGTGGTATAGCTCTTGCTTAGCACACATGAGGCACTGGGTTGGATACTCAGCATTAAATATATTAAAAAAAAGTATTTTTTAAAAAAAGCGGGGGCAGGTAGGCTGGGAATGTAGCTCAAAGTTAAGTGCCTCTAGCCCCAATCTCTGGTACCAAAAAAAAAACACTGGGTCCACACCCACAGAATACATTTGGGAATAAACAGTCATTTGAGATAATAAATTTTTTAAAATATTTATTTAGTTGTACACAATACCTTTATTTTGTTTGTTTTTATGTGCTGCTGAGGATCGAACCCAGTGCATCACACATGCTAGGTGAGCGCTCTACCGCTGAGCCACAACCCCAGCCCGATAATGAAAATTTAACAATCTTAAGATCCAGTAAAACAGTAATAATTAAGTTATGTCAGAAATAAAACATACTAGAAAACATCTAATAAGAAAATGTCCATAACATTGTTAAATAACATTTCAAACTATGTAAATTATATATTTTTGTTTATTTTTGCAGTGTTGGGGATCAAACCCAGTGCCTCATCCATGCAAACAAAACACATGCTCTATAACCAAACTACATCCCTCCCTGCCCCCACCCCTGGCCCAAGTATATATCAATTAAAAACGCATAGGAAATAAAATATTAAAATTATGTAGTCGTTAAGTCTACATGAAACGCTTATGAGGGTGTTGTTTTTATGGACTTTCTTCCTTTTAAAAGCTAAATTGCACAATATATTTTGTTCTGCCATTGTCATTCAACAAAACATTATTAAATGCTTTTCTGTGTCAATACATAAAGTACCAGGTCATTCTTTTTCTTCTTTTTTAAATAATAAGTACCTATCTTTAAATATAGTTATACATTCTTTTCATTGTAAAACTATCGAAACTTTTTTCTTTGTACTACGGATTGAATCCAGGGGCCCTTTTTATTAAATTGCTTAGGGTCTCACTAAATTATTGAGGCTGGCCTCAAACTTGCAGTCCTCCTGCCTCAGCATCCCAAGTTGCTGGAATTACAGGTGCACACCACTACACCCAGCTCATAACTTACTTTTGATTGTGTATGGCACTGAGTTGATTCAATTCAGAACCTTGTACATGCTAGGGAAGCACTCCAACACTGAGCTACATCCCCAGCTCATAACTTAATTTTATACAACCAACAGAAAATAAAATTGTTACAAAAAAACGCAGCCAAGAATAGTCTTATATGGGGCTGGGGTTGTGGCTCAGTGATGGAGCTCTTGCCTAGCATAAGTGAAGCACTGGGTTCAATCCTCAGCACCACATAAAAATAAACAAAATAAAGGTATTAAGTCCATCTACAACTAAAAAAATTTTTTAAATAGCCTTATAAAAACATTTAATAAGTGTAAACATAACAACAGTAACTAACAGGCTGGGGTTGTGGCTCAATGGTAGAGGGCTTGCCTAAAATGCGTGAGGCACTGGATTCAATTCTCAGCACCACATATAAATAAAAAAAGTTGCTAACATTTAAGGGCTCGCTTTGTGCCAAGTACAAGCCTACATATGAATTAATACACTAGAGTATCACTGTGTGTGTTATTACCATTGGCATAATTTCTTTTTCTTCTTTTATAACTTGCTTATTTGTACTTGTTTACTCTGAAAAATCAGGTCATTCTTTTTCTTCTTTTTTAAATAATTTCCTTTATTAGTCATTTTATACACACAAACACACACACACATATTTAATTGTAGATAGACACAATACCTTTATTTTATTTACTTTCTTTTATGTGGGGCTGAGATTGAACCCAGTGCCTCACATGTTCGAGGCAAGTGCTCTACTACTGAGCTATAACCCAGCCCAGGTCATTATTTTTAAAACCTCGCCAGAATACAAATTAAGTCTAAAAATTTCTAGCAAAATATCCTTAAGAGTTCCAAGAATATGCCTGACATGTAATATCTGTGCATTTATATATTTTACAAACTATATTTGAGAACCTACAATGTGCTGGTCACTGTAATGAATAAAACGGACATCATCTCCATACTCAAGCATTTTTAACCTAGTAAGCATTTGTTAAATTGAGTTAATAAGGGGAAAGAAAAAAAGAGAGGAACATTTCAATTAAAGAAAGACTAGTACCATACTATTTGTCAGTGCACACCCTTCAACACGCAATAATTGTCTCTTAAGCCATACTTGGAGGATTCAATGAATCCAAGCTTCTATCTTCAGATTAATTTTAAGAACACTGAAATTACAGGTGCACACCACCACACCCACTTTATTACTTATGTCATTTTCATGCTCAGGAACCCATAGTCTTTCAAGGTATTTACCAAGTATACCCCACATTATACTTCTCTACATAAGCTTTTTCAAACTTCCACAACTTCCATACCTCCCACTACTTTCCTTCCCCACCCCCCACTTCAGTACTTAAGATTAAACCCAGACAGGGTCTCACTAAATTACCAAACCTGACTTGGAACTTGTAATCTTCCTGCCCCAACCTCCCCAAGTAGCTGGGATTACAGGCAAATTCCACCAACCCTTCAAGATTTTCTCCTCCTTCTAAAACCAATCCCTCCATATATATTCTTGATCCTGTCACCTCACTACTATGGAAAGTCAATGTTCCATCTACTATCTTCTTTATCTTCAACTTCTCCTATCAGTGCTTTTGTTCCTCAGACAATAAACACACTATATTTATTCCACCATGAAAAAACTATCCCTTTTCACTTTAAAATCAAACCTGAAAAATGTCTACTTCACACTCTAAAAGTTCATGTTTTCCATCCATTCCTTATCTCACTACAACCTAGCTTCTGCCTTTATACCACTCTTTTGAAGCTGCTTTCACCAGGAATAATTTATTGGGTTCTGTTTTTTTTTTAATATTTTTTATTTGTCAATGGGCCTTTATAAATAATATGCTGTGCTGAGAATCAAACCCAGTGCCTCATATATGCTAAGTAAGCATCCTATCATTGACCCACAGCCCCTAAGAAGAACTGTTTTTAATTCTTAACCTCTTAGTATTATATAACTATTATCACTCCTTGATTCAAGTATTCTCCCTCTACTGGCTTCAAGGCCATTGCCATTTAATTTCTTTTTGCTTCCTGAATGATTCCTTTCAATTTCAACTGTTTATGGGTTCCTCTCCTGTGTCCAAGCATTGAAGAGATGAGTTAGCTTGCTCAAAGTCACAAAACTACTAGACAGGAAACCAGATACAAAAATGACTTTATAAACATATGTGTGTGTGTATCTCCCTAACAACTATCAGAATTAACAACACATTTCAGTTTCATTATCTGCTCCCTGATTCTATCACTGCAGATACCACTGTTCCTTGAAGGCAGAAAGAAGACTCACCATCATCATCTTCAAAAGGAGAGAGAGCTTTTTAATGGTAACCTTATTAAAAAAAAAAAAAAAAAAGTTTTTTTTTTTAACACAGAAACAATATAATTCTTTCTACTCTTAACAACACAACAGCCCTCATTAAAGAAATTAGTCTAAGGAATGAGTCAAAAGATATTTATTAAAGTCATACTAGTATTCAGAAGACTGAATGTATTTCAACCTTTAAAGTATTCATATTGTTAAATGAGCTTGAATTTCATAAGTATCCCTAGCTTGCTGCTCTAAAACTAAAGGGATGCAAAAGACTTGGATTCGGGTTTCAGACAAAGGAGGTGAATGTTGCCAAGCTCCTAGAATTTATATAAATGTCAAATATATAATGATTTCTTTGTAACTCTAAGATTCAATGATAACATCATTAATGTGTATATGTACACAAATGAAAATGAAACATAATTATTCCAAGGGTTTTATTGAAAAGATCAATAGATAAACCTATATTCTTCCCATCCAATACAAAAGAAAATGTTCTTTTATTTCCTGATATATAGCTGTCAATACCTTAGATTTACCTACAGTTTCTGCTCAGAAGTGAACCACCCCATTACTGAAATCAGCAGATATTAATGTTCTCAATGCAGTTGTTCTGCTCACTTGAACTGTGCTCCTCTTTCTGTTCATCAACATATAATAGTAAACAACAAATTCTCAGAAATAGGCAGTACCTTATTCAGCATGTATTCATGATTCCATTTAGTATGTTGAGAATTTATTAAAATAACCATCTCCTAACTTGTAACAGTCTGACCAAATTTTAAAATAGAAAGGCTTGCCCTCCAGGAGCTTACATACCTGTTCATTTGTTTTTCTCCCTTCCACCACAGAAATACAGGTCATTTTACAGACAGATTAAACATGGAAAGTGTTTTATACTTATTTTAGTCAATCCAAACTTCCTAACATTAAGTGCACTTTATGATTAAAATAATTTAGTATTTAGAATGTCTACTACTAATCCTGAATTTCCACTCTAAACCAAAAAAAAACTGGAGTAATAGTTCACAACCTGGAGTTCCTTAATCCTTCCAGAAGAAAAGAGAATTAACACTTACCCGACATTTATTCAGCTCCCTAAAAAACATAACAAGTGTCCTGGAGATACAGTCAACATTTCAAAAAAGGTGAACACAAATTATATAAATAGAAGAGTAAAATTCTGCAGGCTATTACTTAATAAATACAGACTGGTAAATCTTTCAAGGCATTATTTTACCATAATGTTCCTTTAAACAGGTCTTCCTCTGGTGCTTATTTACACATTCAAAAGGCATATAATTATGATAGCTGTATACTATAATGGATAATGTACAAAGTTCTACAAAAATGCAATGGAAAGGGGAATTAATTCTGCCTGAAAAGGCTTCACATAGATAATATCTGAGCAACTCTTAGAAGGATAATTTAGCTCTCTAGTCTGCAGATGCCTCATGTATTTTTGGTTACAAAATATTGCAGAATTTACCTGTAAGTTGTATAAATCTTTAGAGATCACTTATCCTGAGACCTTCTACCTTCAAAGTAACAGAATCTTTTCTTTAAAAGTCTAATTGACACTCTAGTGTGTAAAACAGGTAAAGTGGATAGACGGGCTCTTTTGAAAGGCAAAGTTATTGAAAAGTTGCTGTACTCAAACTTCATTTTAAAATATGAAAACTGAAACACTAAGAAAGACAATGATTTAAAGGTCACATAGAAACAGAAAGGAAATAATTTATTGAAAGTTCACCTGTTAAGTCTTATCTCCCCTTTTAAGTCTTGCTTCTCTCTCCACTTGGAATTTATCACTCCTTACTTCATTCCCTGGTCTACCTGGCACATGTTTCCATTATGGCTTCTATAAAACTTTTAAGTGACCTAATTTTATGTGTCTGTATTTCTCTACTACATTGTAAGCTCCCTGAAAGAAGGGAATGTCTTAATCATCTTTGTATATCACCCAGAATAAAATGTTGTGTACTGCATTGTATCTGACTAAGTATCAAAAAAGATTAAAGTTGGCCTGGTACCTGGCACATAGTAGGATTTAATATTATTTATCAAATCAATTTGTGGAACATAAGGTTATTAAATAATATACCTAAAGCAGTTACAACAGAGTTTGATACACTGTGTCTATTCCATGAACATTAGCTATTATTATGTAACCTTATATAGAAACCCTGAAGCCATTATTGAAATTTTAACCTGAAAGACAAAAACTAAGCAACTTTTAATTTACATATTCCTAATACAAGCACATATTTCATGAGAAAAAGACAAAATCTTGTACATCTTAAAGGATGGCAGCCTGGGAAAAAATAATACAGAGAGTTGTATGTGATTAATCTCCAGACCTGGAGTGAAGAGAGAAAATGGACTGGTCTTAATCTTGGGGCTAAGTCATATCTTTCTACACCTCAGTTTCAGTCACCTGTGAAATGGGGGTGGTGAAATGTTAACTCTAGGCTTCTTTCCTGCTCCTGCTCTAACACTATAATATATTTGGACCTAGAATCTTTCAGCTTTCAACTCAACATGAGTAAAAACTTTATTTTTTAAAAAACCAGCAAATGGTGCACAATGGATTTGGTGTCAGAAGGCCTGGATTTTCATACCAGTCTGATATCATTTAGCTGTGTCATTCTGAGCAAGAAGCAAACTCTCTGGGTCTCAATGTCCTCAACCTGTAAAACGAAGGTGTTGGACAATATGAACTCTTTAAAATACATCACAGTCATGATATTCTATGAAATAAACTAGCTCTAAAGGAAATAGACAGAGATTAAGTCACCATTTATTAAAGATGTTTAGAGGGCTCTGCATAAACCAAAAGTAGAGAATTTCAGGATTAGAAGACTACCTCTCAATCAACTGAGGAACAAGTAACTCTCCAATGTATTTTTGGAAGAGGTCTCCCAACGATTCTAGTTCTGAAGAACGACCCATGTGGAAAAAGTCAGTCATTTCATCTTAGGCCAACTATGATGCAAAGTTCTTTACTGAAGCCAACCCATCCTCTTATAACTTTTGCCCCCTACTTTTACCTCTCACTCACCTCTCAAATGTTTCTGGTTAGCGGTATCTCCCCTTAACTATCCTCTCCTCCAAAATTAAGATTCTCCAACTCTATCCATCTTTCCTTCCAACAGAGTACCAAAACCCCCTTACCGCCCAACCCGCCTTCCTCCATTCTGGCTTTAGTGAACGTCAAAATTACTCAAACAGCTCTTTCCATTCTGACACGCTGATTCGCTATGGAACCTAAGATTTCTCACTTACCCAGCTGATACCACCCCGCAGGCCCTAATTGCCCTTGCCCCCTCCACTCAAGGAAGCCCTTGCGGGGAGAAGTATGCCCTGTTACCCCGAGAAAGAGAAAGAGAGAGGGAGAGAGGGAGAGAGGGAGGGAGGGAGGGAGGGAGAGAGAGAGAGACACACACAGAGAGACAGACACACACATACACACACACACTCTCACACAGAGACAGAGAGAGAAAGAAGTGACGGCGGCGCCAACACAGGCCCGCACCCTGTTCTCCCCATCAAACCTCCTCCCTCACCGGTATTGCTTGGGGTCGCTGGGAGACTTGATGATCTCAGGGTCTCCGGCATTACTGAGAGACCCCCTCCGTCCCTCCTCCTCGGATTCATCCGCTCCTAGACGGGCAACCCGGCCGCTCTCGCCCAAATCCTGTCCATTGGGTTGCAGTTCAGGGCAGCTGCAGGTGGACTTCGCCTTGTTCCTTCCGGGCATGGTCACAGTAGGAAAAGGTCTGGTAGAGTCTTCACACCGACCCCGCGCTCCGATTCTCCACAGCGCCGCGAGCTCCCGCCCGGCCTCACACAACTTCCTCCCGGTGGCACAGACTGCAGCAACCGCGACTCTCCTCAGCATTCACCACCAAGCCGTAGTGATGGGCATCCCGCTCCCCAGGGCCCACCCCCTCCTCCTACTCCAGCCGCTCCTCCTCCTCCTCCTCCGCGTTCCAGAGGCGGCGGCCGCGGCCGGCGCTGATGCTGCCGCAGCCACAGGGGAGGACAGGCCTGAACCCCTCCCCCAACTCGGTCTCTCTCACGCTGACTTCTCTCATCCCCCGCCCCTCTGGACGCGGTGACGCTACTGACGTTAGCCAATCACGAGACAAGAAGGCAGTTACGCTCATGGGAACAACCAATGGTAACAGGGAAGGAAAGGAACCAAAGGGACCCGGCTGGATTCTCGGAGCACCCAGAGAGCATTTCGAAGCCTAACGTGGGCGGGGCGACAGAGAGGAGGCCGAGTGACGCGGAGGACGACGGGAAAAGGGCGCCTGCGCTGCGTTTATGACGTATTCGACAGCGGCTTTAAGGCAGTAAGTACTGCTCCGCGTCTCAGAAAAATATTCCCCTAGTGAGAAAACTGTGAAGCGAAAGCGGATAGATTGAAATACAAAGTCTTCTCCCGTTCGCGTTATATTTTGTGAACTCTGCCTCTCAAACTCGAGGCCGAACGTCTGGCCGTGACTCATCATATAACAAAAAGCAGAAGGCCGGAAGTCTTTTCCTTCGCCCAGGAGGTGGACGCTGCCCCCCTGAGGGGGAGTCAAGCGCCGGAAATAGCTATTGAGCGTTTCCGCCGCTTTCCTGTCAAGTGCTCTTGCTTTTCGCCCTCAAACCTTATGAAAGTGATTGAAAGATCGGTCTGGACATTTTTTTGGCTCCGCCACAGACTAGGGTCCACAGTTATCTTACCTTTAAGTTCACCGAACTTTTATTGAACAACTACGACGTGTCGGCGAGCTGCTTTTAAGTTTTTTCTGCTTGCAGTAGCCTTTGATGGGCAAGCTAAAATGTGACTTAAGTATAGACACAATTAAAAAAAACCGTAGCTGACAATAAGATACTGACAGGTTCCGATGATACTAGCACATATAAAAATGAACATGAATGAATGGAGAAAGACTTGAAGCAGGGATATGTACTGTGGGTTATTATATCTTAAGTTTTTCTAGGCCTCTTCTGAGCTCCAGGCATGGGATAAAGCCCTGAAAAAAAAAATGGGGTATTCAAAAAGTAATAAATGCTATGAAGAATACAGGATAGGAGGATAAGGAGTTGGGGAGGACAGGTGTGGAAGGTTCAGGCAGGAAAGGATGAAACCTGAACTGGGGCAAAAGATGATATTGAAAAGTATTGTTCAACGATCCCAGTTTTCAAGAACCTATCAGCTTTTTAAATAAGCAGCTCCACTAGACTGCCCTCCTTCGGAGCAGTTTTTTTTCTTTGTATCTCCAATCTCTAGCACGGCTTCCCAAAACACAGTAAATCAGTAAATGTTTGCTATTGAGTAAATACCCGCAGCGACATTGTCTATATTGTATTAAGAATTATTTTTCTCTCCAAAGCAATAATGCCAGAAGTGAGAAATCATCCAAGTACAGCTAGCAATTAGATTTTCCTTACTAAAAAACAGAATTTACATCTTTAAGTGTGACCTATTAGTTTTCCTTTATTTTTTACTTTGCAGTACTAGAGATTGAATCTACAGCTTAACACATGCTCAGCCAAGCGCCCTACCGCTGAGCTACATTTCCAGCTCTTAGAATTTTGCTTTAAAAAGATCTCTTAGTGGGGCGTGGTGGCACAAGCCTGTAATCCTAGCGGTTTAGGAGGCTGAGGCCAGAGGATCACAAGTTCAAAGCCAGCCTCATCAAATTAGTGAGACCCTGTATCAAAACATAACAAAAAAGGCTGGGGATGAGGCTCCATGGTTAAGCCCCCATGGATTCAATCACTACAATAAGTTCAAAAAAAAAAAAAAAACTCTGAATTTTACAAGTCACCAGATTCAAAATATGGCAACACCGTATAGTGTGGCATTCCATGTATTCATTCTATGTATTCATTCCACCAACAAATCCAGCTGGGAATAGAGTGATGAACAAGAAATTTTCTAGTTCTTTTGATTGTGAATAGTTCCAGAAGGAGATAAAGACACATAGCCCATAGCCTGGCCAAAGAGTTCTCTAAAGAAGGAAATTTAAGCTAACATTTGAAAAATATATAGGAATGGTGCAGGAATGTGTAGGAATGGGTTTGTCAAAAAGCTTTTGATAATCGGGTCAGTATGGCTAAATTACAATAATCTGGGAGCAAAAGGGAAGGAGATGAGTGGCAAAAAAAATCATACAAAACCTAAGAGTAAGTCTCTATTTTGTGTATTTTTTTGTATCATTGGATTCCCAGCTCTTTGAATGGTTTCTGAAACTCTGTAGTATTTATTCAGTAAATAATGACTGAACAAATGAAGAGAAGTCATGATCACAAGTGTTTTCCAAGTAGATCACTGTGGCTGATGTGTGAAAAATAAATTGGATGGTGAAGGGCCAGGGAAAGTCTGTAAATGAGAAAAGAGGGAGCAGAGCCAGGTATGTGATCTGTGCCTAAAGTTCCAACTACTCAAGAGGCAGAGGTAGGAAGATTGCTTGAACCCAGGAATTATGGGCCAGCCAGGGAAACAGAGAGAGACCTGACTCAAACTTTAAAAAGAAAAGGAAGAGGAAGAAGTTGAGAGGCTACTAAATAATATAGGCAATAAAAAATAACTTGAGTTTGGGGAATGATGGTGGAGATAGATAAGTGGTGTATTTAGGAGGTAGAATTGACAGGTTTATTAGTAGTTGATTTGATGTGGGGGAATAAAGAAGAGAGTAGTGTAGGCATAACTTTCTAGCTGATTTTCTGGTTGGATAGATGATAATCCCAGTAATTTTCAGAGTTTCTGAAAGGCAAACATTTTAGAAGGAGAAGAGCATTGGCTCAGTTTTGGACTTTGAGTCAGGTTGAGTTCAAAAAAGAGACCTAAATTGGAGATCAAAATGTTGTGGTTTATCAGTTTCTAAGTTGTAACCAAAGCCTACTGAATAAGACCACCTCAACCCCCATTGAAATTGTGAAGTAAAAAGAGAAAAGGGCCCTAGGACCAAGCTGTGAAGAGGAAGAACTCACAGAAGAGACTGCCAAATTGGTAAGAGAAAAAGCAGAATGTGATGTCCAAGGAAAAAATAATTCTCTGATGCTGGGCTGAGTATAATTTCGAGCCCATAGCAAATGTCAGAATTTCAGATTAAATGTATCAAATATGAAAATTGATAAGGCATCACAGAAGTACTTTAGTTTGGGTCCTTTAGATACAAAAATAAATACCTAGCAATGGAGATGAAGCTCACAAATGACCTATGGCATAACCAGGACTTTCAAACCAAAAGCATTATTTTCCCATTGAAAATAATTTTAAAAGTTGCCACACCTCATTTGCTCTTTTTTAAAATGTTTTTTTAGTTGTAAAAGGAGACAATAACTTTATTTTGTTTATTTATTCTTATGTGGTGCTGAGGATCGAACCCAGTGCCTCACGTGTGCAAGGCAAGTGCTCTACCTCTGAGACACAACCCCAATCCCATACCTCATTTGAATACTCATAGTTATTATAAAAAGTATTTCCTGGAGGAAACATTAAATCAAGCTACTTCCATTTATAAGAAATTGAGCTAAAATAAATAAATAATAAAGTTAAAGATCACAGGATTATAATTTTAACCCTATTTATCTAGTCTTTCTTACAGTATATAAATGCTTTTTTTTTCCATTTCCACTCCATCATTAGCATCCTATACTCCTTTCCAGCTTACCTCATAGATTTCCTTCTCATTAGGTAGTGACCCTTTGCTCTCTATTATTCTGATGAAGTTCAGAAATCATGAAAAAATAAAAACATCTCATTTCTATGTTTGATGCCTACCTCTGAAAATTATTTTAATTTTAGTCAATGTGATAGCTGTCTACCTACCAGAGAAACAAATCTGAGCTTTACTCCTAAAAACTCAAAGGTAAGTTATTCTTAACCCCATTATTCGCCTTTATGTTTTGAGAGTTAGGAAAAGTCAAAAGTATGATGGAGTATTGGTTCTACGTTGAGTAGATGTAGAACTCAATACATCTGGTGTGGCATAAGCCCATTTAGCTTCAAGCCCAGAATTATCTTCCTTTTTCTAGTACCTAAAATTCCCGTATCTGTGATTCATTGTAATCTTTTATGACTCCTCTTAAATGCCTGTTACACTTTTGAAAGAAATGAAAACTAAGGCCATTTTGTGACTAGTGTTTCAATTTTAGAACACTCTCTGGGAAACTTGAGATCATCATAAACCTGGGGTGGGTGAGGAAATTACTAAATGTAGGTGAAAAGGCAAAGAGGAGGTAGGTAACAACAGAATTATTATTTTCAAAATACTGTCTGTGGCCCACGCTCTAGAAATTATACCTTTGGAGCTCTAGCTATTATGGGTCCCACCCACTGATTGTTATCCACCTTTGGCAGTTTTGTATCCAGGTCAAGAAATAGGCCTATTTTTATGGAGCTTTGTTTATGTAATATACAAAGTAATTTATGAGATTATAAAAACAGTTTTCTCCTTTATTATAAATATGGTTATAGGAGGAATTTAGTGCTTAGACCTTAAGATAAATTAGGAATTGCTCTAAAAATTATGCCAAATGAAAGATTATTCTATAACCAGTGCCCCTCTTCTGGTTTAAAGATATGCATTTTAAGACTTTGTCTAGAAAGGAAAATGTGAAGACACAAAAATTATGTTTATAATATATAATTCAGATTATGTTACTATTCTTTTTAAAATTTATCAGTGGCCCCTCTTTTATTTTTTTCCTCCTGGTACTGGGGATTGAACCCCAGGGGCACACTGCCACTGACTACATCCCCAATCCTTTTTTAAATTTTTATTTTGAGATATAGTCTCTCTAAATTGCTCAGACTGGTCTGAAATTTGTAATCCTCCTGCCTCAGTCTCCCCAATAGCTGGGATTATAGGTCTGTGCTAGCATACCTGGAACACACTGACTGGCTAGCTGAGTATTTTATTTATTTGTTTGTTTGTTTGTGTTTGTTTTGGTTACTGGGGATTGAAACCAGGAGCACTTTACCACTGAGCTAGTCCCAAGTCCTTTTTACTTTTTATTTTAAGACAGGGCTCATTAAGTTGCTAAAGCTGGCTGGGATTACAGGGGAACACCATTATGCCCAGTCACAATGACTTTCTTACTCTAACACACCAGGATATTTCCTTTTTTAGGGCTGTTATCTCTGCCTCTTGGCCTGGAATATTCTTCCTTTAAATTTTGCATTGCTGGCTCCTCATGAGTCATACAACAGTTCAAATGTCATTCTCAAGAAGTGTCTTCTATTATCCAAAATAGTATTCATTATTTGAAATTATATTATTTATTTGTGTATCGGCTTTTTGACTATATACTGTCTATATTATCAGTCCATGCAGAGTTGGTATTTCATTTGTCTTATTTCCGACCATATGGCTAGAATCAAAAATCATGCCTAGTATATATTGAATATTCAATAAACACTTGTTGAGTTAATCAATGAATGATACAGAAAGGGAGGACAATTGAAGTTTCAAGACCAATTGAGTGTGTATAGCTTTAAATTTGAGATGAACACCTTTATCATTGGGCATGGAAAGAAGATATAGGCAGAGATAGGTACAGATGTAGCAAAAAAATTAACTAGTATTAGGAAGAAGGAAGCAACTAGAATTTATTTATTTACTTTGTTACTAGAGATTGAACCCCAGGGCACTTTACCACTGAGCTACATTCCCAGCCCTTTTTATATTTTATTTTGAGACAAGGCCTCACTAAATTGCTGAGGCTGGCTTTGAACTTGTGATCTTACTCCCAAGCCACTGGGATTATAGGTATGTGCCACCGCACCTAGCCCCCCAACCCCCAAGTAGTGGGGATTGAACCCAGGGTACTCTATCACCAAGCTCCACCCCTATCCTTTTTATTTGATTTTATGATAGGAATTTGCTAAGGTTCCCAGGTTGACCTCAAACTTGCCTCAGCTTCCCACATTGCTGGGATTACAAGCATGTGCCACTGTGCTTAGGTTTTTAGACTCAGGGCCCCCTGAACATGCTAGGTAAGTGCACTACCCTTGAGCTACACTCCCAGTGTAGCAGCAGGAATTTAAAAGAGTTTTTGTCTGATAGTCCTCAGCCTCTGTTCTCCTTTTGAAATATGATACAAAGTCAGTGCTGTGACTGAGGGATAGGTAGTGTGAGGGGTCTTGCTTTCTTGGAAATAAGTAAATAAGATATTTGCTTTTACTGTTTGTTTAAATTTCACACATCTTGAAACCAAGCCCAGGTGGTAGTTTCTGTTTCCTGAGTAACTATCATACTTTGTGCCAAGCATTTTACTTTCATTGACTCATTTAATCTTCACAAAAATCTGAATCTGACACTCACTAGTTTACAGAGAAGTTAAATATCTTGTACAAAAAAAAAAAAAAAAATGAAGCTACCAGAATTGCAAACTGTATGTTTCTGAGTCAAAGATTATATTCTTTCATCTCTTATGTGTTGCCTATCAGTAACCCAATGTGGTTAATTCCCAATCTAATCTTTAATTGCAAAGTAACAAATGTCATAACTAATATATCCCAAAAGGACAGTTCATCACTATCACTAAGAAAATGTCTGGCTTAAATCATATTGTTATGTCCTGGGCATGTACCAATATGTAGCAATGAATCCCACCATTCTGTATGATTATAATGCATCAATAAAAATACAGAAAAAAAGTAAGTATCTAATATTCCAATAATCATCCTTCCTTTCTGAATTATTAGGTCTAAAAGTCACTTACTGAGATGGGGATGTAGCTCAGTGGTAAAGCACTTGCCTAGCACATATAAGGCTCGGGTGCCATCCCTATATAGCTAATAATAATAATAATTAATTAATAAATAAACAAAGTCACTTACTTAGGTGGTGGACTAAGCAAGCCAGGACCTCTGGGTAGGAGCAACACAATGATATGTGTCAGGACACGAACAATGTAAGGAGGTGACCATGAGGGCTAATGGTGCAAGTGTCCGAGTCCAAAGAAAGGAGAGTGAGGGGTGAGGGCAGCAGTCCTAATGGGAAATTGGTTACATACAGGGGTGTTTTGGCCTTTAAGTAAATATATTGAAGATAATGAGAACCAGGTTTCTCACTGTGTGCTGGGTTTCTGTTCTCACGACTAAAAGGCTCAGGGGTCACTCCTGTTGAACTGGGCTAACTGGGCTGCACAAAATAACCCCACAGGAGACACAAATACCTTTTTCTTTGGGGTCGCTGTGACAGCTTCTCTGACCTTAAGGGTTCGCAGGAAGAGAGAGAGAGAGCAGGAGCTGACCCCTTTTATTGAGGAGAAGCTATTCAAATGAGGCAAGGGGTCAGGTTTCAGGGAGCTGAGTCTATCTTCATGATGTCCACTGTCAGCAGGTTGACTGACACCTGGGTAGGCCACACCCAAGGGCACGGTAAGAGAAGGGGACACACACAAGGCACTTCCATGGAAGATTCTATCCTAAACAGGGCAAGGGATTATATTACAAAGGAACAGGTAAGCATAGCTTCACCCATGGGGCTGTAGCAAGACACATCCATGCAGGAGACACCGACCCTGGAACCCAAGAAGGGTAGGGAAAGCTCTGCCACATTTCTGTGACTAAGCACCTCAGCACCCAGCTAGGGAGTGTGACTCAGTCACGTGTAAGGTTGGTCTCCCACAACTAGGGGAGGCGGAAGTTAAAAGATGGAAAAGCAGAAAATTGGAATGAACTCTGCGATGTTAAATTATGTTGTACATAATTTGAGACTATGTAAGCTTGGTCAAGTGCATGCCTAACCTGTCCTAGGTTTAACATCACAAAGTTCATAATTTAAAGTATCAAAGTTAAATTATAAGTATCAAAGTGAACTCACGATTTTCAATAGTGTTTTAGTTAGGGTTTTCATCACTCTGACCAAAATACCTGACAAGAACAATTATAGAGGAAAAGTTTATTTGGGGCTCACAGTTTCAGAGGTTTAGTTGGTGGTTGGCTGATTCCATAGATCCGGGCTAGAGATGAAGCAGAACATCAAGGCAGAAGGGTAAGGAAAGAATGGAGGAAAGCAGCTCAGGACATGGCAATCAGAAAAAGAAAGACAGTTTAGCTCACCAGAACAAAATGTATACCCCAAAAGCACACCCCCAAAGGCACCTCCTTCAGCCATACCCTACCTTACCAACAGTTACCACCCAGTTAATCCATTTGAAATTAGGTTAAAATTCTCATAACCGAATCATTTCACCTCTAAACTTTCTTGTGTTGTCTCACACATGAGCTTTTGGAGGACACCTCATCTCTAAACCATAATAAATGTATAGAGAGAAGTAAATATATGTGTCCATGTATATGAATATGTATATACATGCATATATTTTCTAGGAGCAGTGACTCCCCAATAGCAGTGAGCATACCTAAACCCCCATCTTGATTCTAATTATCATTCTCCACTAAAATGCCATTTTCCACTAATAGCAACCAGGGTTTCTGTGAGAAATAGCTGATTCCAAGGCTAGGGCAGAGAAAATTCAAGATGAGCCTGGAACATCTTGTTAAACCAGAAAGTAAGGAAATGTTCAAAGAATGATGAAGACATGTCAAAAAGACATAAAGCCCAAATGTGGTAGCATATACCTTGTAATCCCAGTTATTCAGGAAGCAGAGGCAGGAGGATTGCAAGCCTGAGCAATTTGGCAATACTTGTTTCAAAATAAAAATAGTGTTGGTGATATAACTTAGTGGTAAAGCACCCCTGGGTTCAATTTTCAGTACACACACACAAATAAATAAATAATAAAAAATAACAGGACAGCTTAAATAGATTCTCACTCCTATGGCCAGAATGGGAACAACTGAACATCAAAACAAATAATGATAAAATAGATAACTCATTTTATAAAATAGAAATCCACGCATCTAAACTGATGAGTAGAATGAATGAATGAATGAGAGGAAAAAGGTTTTTGTTACAATACCAACAATGAATATGGACTGGATGATGAAATTAGAAAATCACCATTTGGCAACTATACTAGCAATTAATTCAACCAAGAAATATTTAAGTACTACTTTTAAATTTGATAAAGGATAGGATATCTACATAGTCTCAAAGTATCTCACCACAAAATAATTATTAAGAAGAAACAAAGGGGATCCGTTTGTGACTCAGCAGTAGAGTACTCGCCTAGCATGCGCAAGGTGCTGGATTCAATCCTCAGCATCACATAAAAATAAATAAATAAAATAAAGGTATTGTGTCCAACTACAAAAAAAAAATTTAAAAAAGAAGACACGACACAAAGGATGTGACTCTACTTTGTGTATAACCAGAGATGTAAAAAATTGTGCTCTCTATGTGTAATATGAATTGTAATGCACTCTGTTGTCATAAATAACAAATCAAAATTTTTTTAAAAAGAAGAAACAAAGAAAATTTTTATAATGGGAAAACCTGACAAACACCATTTCTGAGCACAATAACATTATTACTAAGGAACAAATTGCAATTGTTATCAGTTAACAGTATACAATGAAGAAAAATCCAGCATCATTTCTGTGCTATTCCTACCCAAAATGTGCAACTTGAATCTAATCAAGAGGAAACAGACTAACCCAAAATGAGGGACATTATATAAAATAGCCCACCAATAATCTTTAAAAAGTAGCAAAGTGATGAAAGTCAAAGAAAGACTAAGAAACTGTTCTGAATAAGGACTAATGAGACCTGATAACTAAATGCATAATTACAAATGGCATTATCAGGACAACTAACTAAAGAGTTCTGTGGATTATGTGATAGTAATGAATCAATGTTAGTTTCCTGATTTGGGGCTGGGAATGTAGCTCAGTGGTCAAGTGCATACCTAACCTGTCCTAGGTCCTGGGTTTGATCCCCAGCATGTGCGCACACACAAAGAAAAAAAAGTCCTGATTTTTGAGGATTTTAGGGTAACCAGACATCATATTGGCAATATATTCTCAAGTTGTTCAGGAAGGAAGGCAGCCTCTCTGTACTGTTGTTATAACTTTCCTGCACATTTGAAATTATTTTTTTAAAAAGGAAAAAATATCACTGAGGGGAACAAAATGAGCACAATTTGAAACATTGAAACTGCCTGCCAGTGTCTTAAATGTAAAATGTGAGTCCTGGAATTTGTGGAGAAAAACAATGTTTATGGGGGTAATGGTAGTAATTATTCTCTGTCTATCCACACCCTCCAAAATCATGCTGAAGATTTTCCTTTTAGAAGCCTTCTTTGACTATTCTAGTCCATACTTATCACCCATTCCATACCTAAACTCAGAATGTACATTGTTTATTTCACTTCTTTAGTCCTTTTTTTTTTTTGATACTTGGACACGATACCTTTATTTCACTTATTTATTTTTATATGGTGCTGAGGATCGAACCCTGGGTCTCACACATGCAAGGCAAGTGCTCTACTGCTGAGCCACAACCCCAGCCCCCCTTAGTACTTAATCATATATAACCTTGTGACTTCTCTTGTATTATTATTGTCTTGTATAAATTTTAAGTTCTTGTTTAAATCTTGTGAATGTTATTTTCTTAATCATAATAAGTTTAGAAACAGATATCACATATGGTTTCTTTCTCTCCTCAACATTACCTAATACATGTTTTGCAATCGCATTTTCATATCCTAAGGACTGTCAAAAATAATTGATTTCGCCAAGCAAAAATTTCATACATACCAACTATATATTAGGCACTGTAAATAATAATTACTTACATGTATAGGATGCATTGTAGTTAATAAAACATCTACACACCCATTATCTCATTTGTTATTTCTAACAACTCTGTGAAATAGGTGCTGCCATATGATAAACAAACACAGAGAGGAATTGTGAATTATTTAAAGCCATATAGCTTTTAAAGAGCAGAATTGGAATGCCACCTTCATTCTTCAGATTACAAGTTCAGTTTCCTTTTTTTTTTTTTTTTGCTTCACCATAGAAAGCAAATAACAAGTCTGGACCTCTGATGTTCATAAATATTGTATTAGTTTTCTACTGCTGCTGTAACAAATTACCACAAACTCAGTGCCTTAGGTGATACAAATGTATTATAGTTCTGTAAGGATAAAAGCCTGATACAGGTCACCCTGAGCTAAAATCATGAGGTTAGCAGAGTTGCATTTCTTCCTAAAGTCTAGAAGAGACTCTGTTTCCTTGTTGTTTCCAGCTTCTAGATGCTACTCATATTTTTTGACTTGGATTCCCTTCCTCCATCTTCAAAGAAAAAAAACATTGCATCTCTAGATACATCCTCCTCTGACCCTCTATTCCACTTTGAGGGATCCTCACAATCATGTTTGATCTACCCAGATAATCCAAAATAGTATCTCTATTTTAGAATTAGCTGATTAGCAACCTAATTACTTCAGAAAACTTAACTGTCCTTTGCCATATATCCTAACATATTCACAGATTCCAGGGATCAGGACATGAATATCTTTGGGAGTCCTATCATGTGGATGTTCTTCAAATATGCACTTTCCAAAGATCCACTGAGCATTTTCACATCTTAACTCATGATATGAATAGTTCTTCCATCTACTGAAAAATCAACCATTAGATTCCAACAGGACAATTTGTTTACTGGAATATTGACTTTTAGCAATTAGTTTACCAAAAACATAAGCCACAGTTGATTTACAAAATTTAGCATCTTCTAAGTCCACTGTTCCCATTCAACAAACAAGGAGGTCAATGACATTAAGTAACTTGCCTAAGGACATACAGCTAGTAAGCAATAGAGCAGTAATCCAAACTTGGACCCTATTTACAAAGCTTAAAAGCTAGAAGCTTTTATCACACCATTTTCTCACCAATAATAGAAACTCCTAGGGCCTACATTTTTTGAAAAATCCAAATAAAATTTACTGCAACTTTTTGTAGAGTTTAATTTGTGCTACAAGATGGGCCTCATAGAAAATTATTTAAAGCCCCTCAGGAAAAATATCCATGGCTTAAGGTATAACCACTTTTGTTTCTTCTTTGGGAAAAAAGATGAGAGATGATCTCTGGGTCAAATGAAGGTGAGGAGTAGAGAAGCAGAACTTAAGGTTATTTTGTGTGATGATGAAAGAATTGTGCTAATTGATTCTTGTAGCATAAAATGAGAAGTGTCTTTTTTTTTTGTCAGTTGGTCTTCAGTGGCTTCAGTAGATATAAAACAATATCTCATCCCAACAAAAGGATTACACATTGATTAAACTAACTTGTTTCAACTGGGGCCTACATTTAATGCCTGTGATTTAAACATTAATTTGTTCCTTTGAATCATCCACTTTTTTTCTGTTTTTTTCTTTTCTTGGAACCCAGGAATATACTGCCACTAGCTACACCCCCAGTTCCTTTTTTATTTTGATACAGTGTCTCCATATATTTCCCAGGATAGCCTTGAACCTGTGATCCTCCAGCCTCAGCCTCCTGAGTTTTCTGGGATTACAGGTGTGTGCCTGATTGGATTATCTATTTTGGGGAGTGGAACCCAGGAGTGCTTAACCACTGAGCAACCCCCCCAATCCCCCTTTTTTTGCTTTAATCTTTTTACTTATATATGACAGTGGAATGCATTACATTTGGATTACTGCTCTATTGCTTACTAGCTGTATGCACAATTTTTCATATCTCTGATTATATACAAAGTATATTCACATGAATTCATACATGTACTTTAGATAATAATGACCATCACATTCCACCATCATTTCTAACCCCATGTCCCCTCCCTTCCCCTACAACCCCTCTGCCCTATCTAGAGTTCATATATTCCTCCCATGCTCTCTCTCCCTACCCCACTATGAATCAGCCTCCTTATATCAGAGAAACATTCAGCATTTGTTTTTTGGGGGATTGGCTAACTTAACTTAGCATTATCTTCTCTAACTCCATCCATTTATCTGAAAGTGCCTTTTTTATATTTTATCTAGAAACAG
This sequence comes from Marmota flaviventris, assembly GCF_047511675.1. Taxonomy (NCBI): domain Eukaryota; kingdom Metazoa; phylum Chordata; class Mammalia; order Rodentia; family Sciuridae; genus Marmota; species Marmota flaviventris. Next base: position 40,885,699 of record NC_092507.1, read on the forward strand.
GGTCTCGCTGAGTTACTTAGGGCCTTGCTAAATTTCTGAAGCTGACTTTGAACTCATAATCCTCCTGCCTCAGCCTCCTGAGCTACTAGGATTACAGGTGTGTGCCACTGAGCCCATCTTGGATCATCTACTTCTTACAGACTGCCTTGAAAATGCAAATCACTGCAGTAGAGGCAATAATATTACAGAAAATGTTTGGCATTTAATGAATTTAATATTTGTAGTTTCCACTAATCAAAAGTGAACCAACCCCAGGGCTGGGGTTGTAGCTCAGTGGTTGAGCGCTTGCCTCGCATGCATGAGGCACTAGGTTCAATCCTCAGTACCTTATAAAACAATAAATAAATAAAACAAAGATATTTTGTCCATCTACAGCTAAAAATAAAATAAAATAAAAACTTTAAAAAGTGAATCCCAGTGATCCCTGACCTGGAATAATGTTAACATTACTAAAGTTTGGTTTAAATCACTCACTAGAATTCTGGTGTTGTGGTTTGGGTACAAGGTGTTGTGCAAAAGCTCCTGTGTTAATTTATAGGAATGTTTAGAGGTGAAATTATTGGGTTGTGAGAAGCCATAACCCAATCATCCTAATTTGAATGGACTAACTGGGTGGTAACTATACATAGGTGGGACTTGATTGGAGGAGGCAGATACTGGGGACATGCCCTGGAAAGGTTCATCTTCCCTGTGGTTCCTTCCCCTTTCTTTCTGCTTGCCAGCCACCAAGAAGTAACCAGTGCTCCTCCACTATGCTCTTCACCATGGTGTTCTGCTTCACCTCAAGCCCAGAGCAATGGGGACTAAAACCATGAATTAAATTGAAGTTTTCCTCTTCTAAGTTGTTTTTGTCAGGTATTTTGGATACCTGACAAAGCAAAGCTGTGGGGAAATGTCCCTTAGTAATTCAGTCTAGTCAATCTCCTAGAATCCAAGTTTTAAATTTGCTTTACTATATGATTTTCATCATATGTGTCTTATTTGGAAATTATACTCTATAATGTCATTCCTAAGAGAGGATATTTTTCAAGAGTCTTAATTAAGATGAATTCTTTGGTAATATCAAGAATCTATATCATAGTGACAAGAAGCTGTCAAGGGTGATCCCATATCAGCTTGAGAAGTTGCATATTATAATAGTATCAGGAGACATGGGTTAACCTCACTACTTGTGGGTCATATGATCTAGGGGAAATTATGTAATTTCTTTAAGCCTCAGCTGCTTCTAAAAATGGATATAGATTCTTGCTTAATAAAGTTGTAAGGCTTAAATAAAATGATGGATGTACAAGTGTGTGGCAAAGGAAGACAAAATCCTGATAGGAGTGTGCATGAGTATGTAAGCAAACAGCTGTAAAAAACAATTAAAAAGGCATAGTAGGGGTTGGGTTCAAATCTTTACTGTTGCTTGTGTGATCTTGGACAAGTTCTAAGTCCTTAGAAACTCTTAATCTTGATTTTCTCATTTATAAAACACATTCCTCATAGAGTTGTTGTGAGCATTAAATGCCATTATACTCTAAGAGCAATTATTCTAGAGTCTGACCCCAAGTATATGTTCAAGAACTGTGCACTCTTTTAGAGTGCAAGTACAAAGGTTCCAGATGGTTGTCTTTAATTGACCTGATGATGACAGACATGATTTCTTGTTAAACCACAAGGCGGAGCTAGAGACATAGGAGTGGATGTCTTATTTAACAGGAATCTTCAGATTTCAGGGAGAAAAAGAAGTAGTTTTTCATATGGAATCTTCAGATTTCAGGGAGCAAAGAAGTAGTCTCTCAGAGTCCATGGGTTTTGCCAAAACAAAACCTATTTCCCTTTAAGCCACCACTCATGTTCCTCTGAGTCATTTCTTGTTGTTTGCTTTTTTGTTTTCAAAGAGAGAATAGTAGGACTGGGGTTGTGGCTCAAGTGGTGCGTTCCCCCAGCACGTGTGAGGCACTGGGTTTGATCTTCAGCACTACATAAAAGTAAAATAAAGATATTGTGTCCACCTAAAACTAAAAAATGATTTTAAAAAAGAGAGATAACAGCCCAAAGAACACTCAATAGACATCAATAATGTGAATTTCACTTCCCCCTTGGAAAAAAATTTGGATTTAGCACATAGAAGATGACTATATAGTTATAAAAGAAATCCTTTAATATATTTAGCTTTCTTCTCATTCTTTAGCCCAGAGACCAAAGGCAGCTTTTGTCTACACTCTGCTTATGTGACTGATTTCCTGTCTCTCAGAGCCCAATTCTCTTTCCCAAAGGCATACTAAGAATTTCTCCCAAGAAGCCCATGAGGTCCCCATACAAATATCACTCCTGGAAGTCTGTCTTAGCATCCCAGGATGTTAAGTATATAGATTAAGTTTCAGTTGTTCTCAAAGGATCACTTTGAAGGTATATTTTGTAAGCTCATTAAAAACTCAACTCTCATTACTTTCAAGCATGCTCCTGTACGCTTTGTACTATTATAATTAGAACCTCGTGAAAATCACAAAAATCTACTTAAAAGATGATGGCAGTACCAAATACCAGCTTCAAAATGCCACTATTTTCAGGGCCCCTGAAAGCATTGCTACAGAAATGAGCTTAGATCATTCCCAAATCTAAGTGCATAAGACAAATTCCTTCATTTCTACACATAAATACACTTCATGCTCAAGTGAGGGAGAATGGAAAGATCATTCTAGGCAGAGTTCCAGGACATGAAGAAGGTCAAACAGAAAACAATGTTCTCACAGGTTTGAAAGTAATTATATATGGCTTGACTAGAAAGGTTGAGAGGGTGAGTGGCAAGAATTAAAGCTGGAGGGCTTGGGCTGTAGCACAATGGTAAAGTGCTTGCCTCTAATGTGTGAGGTAATGGGTTCGATCCTCAGCGCCACATAAAAATAAATAAAGATATTGTATGTCCATTTACAACTAAAAAAATTAAATCTGGAGAAAAATCATTAAGCCTCGTATTTTATAATAAGGAGTATATATTTTATTCTGAGAGCAATGGAGACCCACCAAAAGGCAACAAGGTATGGCAAGAAAAAAAAATTGTTTCGTGCTTTAGAAAAATCATTATAGCTGCAAGATAGAGAAGGGAGGAAGGCAAGTCTGGGCAGAAGGTATGCAGGATATTTTCTGTTCACCTCTCCAGATGCTTTCTCCATCATCTATCTGCTCTGTGTCCCAGAAGTTTGAAATGTGTGCATTCCCAACAGGTTTCCTTGCTCCTCTGTTGGTTGGATCCAGTATTAGGACAGAGCAGCAGATCAGAGATTAGGGGGAAGGAGAGGTCCAAACATTTATTCCCCATCTACCTCTCTGTTGAGTCATTGTGTGAGGATACCTGCCACCACCAAAGGTCACAGCTATTAGCAGTCAGCACCTTCCATACAACTGCCATCTTCCAATCCTTATAATCATTCCCTCCCCTGCCCTTCAACTGTATGGGTAGTAATGATTCCAACTTTGCTAGGACTGTTAAAACTTTGCCTCCCTTGTTGGTCTCCCTAAACTGTGCATATGCCTTGTGAATGGTTCCTTTATTGAACACTCCTCAAATTATCTAGTTTGTGTGTGCCATCTATTTCTTACCAAGACTCCAATGGATGCAGAAAGAAACCAGTAATACTGTGATGGTTAGCATTTATTATGTTCTAGGCACTCTCCTATGTCGGGTTTCTGATCTCACGACTAAAAGGCTCAGGGGTCACTCCAGGTAAACTGGGATAACTGGGCTGCACAAAATAACCACACAAGAGACACAAATACCTTTTTATTTGGGGTCGCTGTGACAGCTTCTCTGACCTTAAGGGTCCGCAGGAAGAGAGAGAGAGAGAGCAGGAGCTGACCCCTTTTATTGAGGAGAAGCTATTCAAATGAGGCAAGGGGTCAGGTTTCAGGGGGTTGAGTCTGTCTTCACATGTCTACTCTCAGCAGGTTGACTAATATCTGGGTAGGCCACACACAAGGGCACAGTAAGGGAAGGGAACACACACAAGGCACTTCCATGGAAGATTCTATCCTAAACAGGGCAAGGGGTTATATTACAAAGGAACAGGTAAGCATAGTTCCACATCCATGCACGAGACACCTTCCCTCAAACCCAAGAAGGGTGAGGAAAGCTCTGCCACATTTCTGTGACTGAGTGCCTCAGCACCCAGCTGGGGAGTATGACTCAGTCACATGCAAGGTTGGTCTCCCACACTCCTACACAGTTTATATATATTTAATGCTCACAGAAGCCCTATGAAGTATCCTTCCTTTACAGATGAGGAATCTGTGATACAGAGAGATTGAATAATTTTCCTAAAGTCACACAGTTTGTGAAAAACTGAGCCAGAACAGACATAGTCTGTTTCTAGAGTGTATTTTCTTGACCACCATGCCCTCTGGTGAGGTAAGAGTTGATGTTGTAAGTTGCAGCAATAACAATGGAATAGAGAAAAATGAAGGAATTTAAGACCAGTTGTTGCTAAACCCAGTGTAATTTAAAGTATCAATTGGGATCAAGAGGCAATGAGGACTGGGGTTGTGGCTCAGTGGTAGAGTGCTTGCCTAGCACATTCTAGGCCCTGGGTTCGATCCTTAGCACCACATAAAAATAAATAAATAAAATAAAGGTATTGTGTCCAACTATAAATAAAAAAATTTTAAAAAGAGGCATTGAAATTCACTGGTTATAAACATAGATTTTGGAATTAGATGGACCAGGCTCATATTATGTTAGCTGAGTGATTTTTTTTGTAACAGGGATTGAGTGCTGAGCCACATCCCCAGCCCTACTTTGTATTTTTTATTTAAAGACAGGATCTCACTGAGTTTCTTAGCACCTAGCCATTGCTGAGGCTGGCTTTGAACTTGGGATCCTGCTGTCTCAGCCTCTGGAGCCACTGGGATTATAGGCCTGTGCCATTATACCTGGCTAGCTGAGTAATCTTAAATAAGTCATTTTCTCTTTCTGGATTTCAGTTCCTGCATCTGTAAAATAGGATTAATAATGTCTACTCCACTGAGTTTCTTTAAGAATTAAACAAGATCCTTTCACATATTACTTAATCTGGCATGTAGTACATCTTAATAAATAAGATTTTTAATAAAGGTGCTTAATGAATATTTATAAATAAATAAACCCAGAGAGACATGGGAGCACCTGTTGGAATTTAGGTATGTTAGCTCCAAAATGCTATCATCAGTGACTAAGAACTTGCCCTGAGAACAAACCAGCCCTTCCCCTCCTTTCTGTGCCTGTGTTACTTGGCTATTTTTGTGGTATATTTTTTTGATGAGGTACCAGGGATTGAACCCAGGGGCACTTAACCACTGAACTACATTCCCAACCTTTTTAATATTTTATTTTGAGACAGGGTCTTGCTTGTTAAGTTGTTTAGGGCCTCGTTAAGTTGCTGAGGCTGGCTTTGAACTCGAGATCCTACTGCCTCAGCCTCCCAAGCCACTGAGATTATAAGCATGTGCCACAACTCCTTGCTATGGTATTTTTTTAAATATTTATTTATTTATTATTTTTATGTGGTGCTGAGGATCGAACCCAGTGCCTCATTCTTGCTAGGCAAGTGCTCTACCACTGAGCTACAACTCCAGCCCCTATGATGTGTTTTTAACTATGATGTTTGAGTTATTGGTTATTTGTTTTTCTCTTCTGCTAAGCTCCACTAGTCCAAATTCATATCCTTATCCTCAGTTACTATAATTATATGTAGCATACACTAAGAACTCAGTAATATTTGTTGAATGAATGACTCAGTACTTCTAGGAAACAATTCCCTGAGTTTCATCTCAATTATCTTTCTTGCTGTCATGTAGATTAGAAAATTACTCTACTTTTTTATTAATTACTTTTTCATTTATTCATAAATCCTAGTGCACACTAGGTGCTTGGCAAATATTTTTAAATGAATGAACTAACATTAAGCAATTGCAGTAAATTGGAAGCTATAGTCAGAATAGCTAGACTCAAATATTGGCTTTAATGCTGTGAGACATAGTTAGATATTATCAATGTGCCTCAATTTCCTCATGTATAAAATGAGGATAATTGAATTTATTTCATAGACATATAAATATTTTGAGAATTAAATGATAAAACTGGCTGGCCCGTGGCAAGGCTTAACAAATGTTACCTAGGTAATGTTGAAAATGAGGGAGTTACTCTGGAGCCACCATGCATTGTTTTTTGTTGTTGTTGTTGTTTTCCTATTAACAAAGTGTGTAACACCTAGTGCTCAAAGCATTACTCTGAGCCTGCCTCCCACCACATCACTGGTCAAGGAATAGGTCTCAAATTTCAGAGGTCTTAACAAACATCAAGGAAGATAGTTTGCAATAAAAACAAAACAAAACCAGATTCATAGGCCCACATTTTGAGGAATGCTGAACTAGGTTCTTAACAAATCAACTTTTTAATTGAAATTGGTTTTACACTGCAACCCTGTCCTTGAATTTGTGTCTGAACCTTTTGTACTTCCCAAGAATTAACCCCAGTTAGTGTGAAGTTTCAGTCTCTCATGATCTACTGCAGGACCAATGTGCAAAGTGGTCCGTACTTATTGGATGTTTTTTCACTGCTCATATGCCAGACAGCCTGCTAATTTCCACTTCCTCAACTTGGCTAGTTTCTCAGAGTGAACCTCTTTCTTTTTAGGTTCAAATACTCCCCATCAATGGCTGGCTTTGAACTTGGGATCCTCCTGTCTCAGCCTCCTGAGCCACTGGGATTATAGGCCTGTGCCAGTGCACCTGGCTAGCTGAGTGATCTTAAATAAGTCATTTTCTCTTTCTGGATTTCAGTTTCTGCATCTGTAAAATAGTACCCATTCATCAAAATTAGCTCAAGCTTAACCCCCCTTGCCCCATCACATGCATGTCCTTAGAAACCATTCTTGGCTTTCTCAGTTGTACCTTTCTTTCCTCCTCATTGTGGGTTGTACATCTGTGCTTTCTTAAAGGGCCACTTTAAGATTAAGTGGAGGGCTGAGGCTGTAGCTTAGTGGTAGAGCGCTTGCCTAGCATGTGTGAGGTCCTGGGTTTGATCCTCAGCACCACATAAAAAATAAATAAATAAAACAAAGGTCCAACAACAACTAAAAAAAAATTTTTAAAAAGATTAAATTGAATGATGGTCATGAAAAATAGTGTCTGTCGGGCTGGGGTTGTGGCTCAGTGGTAGAGTGCTTGCCTAGCATGGATGAGGCACTGGGTTCAATTCTCAGCACCACATATAAATAAATAAAATAAAGGTCCACTGACAATTAAAAAGATAAAAAGGTCTTTCCATATTGATTTTTCCAGATTATATCATCATATGTTAGTAACCAAGGGGGTCAAAATCAAAAAATTTATAATTCTGATTCTAAAGACTCATATTATGAGTCTCTATTGACCATAAAACTAAGGAGCCAGATTGGGGTTGTGGCACAGTGGTAGAGCACTTGCCCAGCACATGTGAGGTACTGGGTTTGATCCTCAGCATCACATGAAAATAAATAAATAAAATAAAATAAATGTGTCTACCTACCATTAAAAAATTTTTTAAAAAAAATCACTAAGGATTCCATGTGATTTTGGGACTAAAAACTAATAATAGTCTGAAGGTTTTGACCCAAAATTTTTGTTAAAGAATGGGGGAAAGTATGAAGGTAGAGAAAACAGGTTTTACTGATAGTCCTGGGTAAGCTCCTAACTTTCTGAAAGCTGGACCTAGTGTTTGTCCCAACACCTTTGTAACCTCTAGAATTGCTTAGCAAAATGATTTCTACTGAGTAAGTACTCCATTCATGTATAATTGAATCATGGGAAGCTGCACCATATTCTTGATTTTCTTGCCCCACATAAGAAACACTAAGATCTGGTGAATATGTTTCCCCTACCTTATTGTGATGAATTGTGTAAGTATGAAGCAAAAGGGAAAGAATAAAGGTATGTGTGACCCTATAATGGACAGAATTGTGCCTCCCTCGAAAGAATAAAGGTATGTGTGACCCTATAATGGACAGAATTGTGCCTCCCTCTTCATATGTTAACGTACTAACCCTCAAAGTAACTATATCTGAAGATATATAAGACTATAATTAAGGTAAAGGAGGTCATAAAAATGAAGCCCTAATTCAATATAACTGGTGTCCCTATAAGAGACAGAAACACCAAGAAGGCAAGTGTCAGAGAAAAGACCATGTGAGGACTCAGCAAGAAGGTAGCCATCTGCAGCTTAGGAAAACCAAACCTGCTGACACCTCGATCTTTGACTTCCAGCTTCCAGAACTGTGATAAAATAAATTCTGTCGCTTAACACACAAAGTCTGTGATATTTTGTGGTGGTGGACCTAGCAGATTAATACAGACTTTATTCTACTTTCTATGTGTTTATTTACTTATTATTTAATTTTTGGTGCCAGGGACCAAACCTACATCTTTGCAGATGCTGAGTACACTCTCTACTGTGAAATATATCCCTGGTTACCTATTCTACTTTTCTAATACAAGTTAAATTTCCTCAAAGTGTGTTCAGTGCAACTTTAGCAAAGTTTTAATAGATATACAGAAAAGAGGTTTAATGGTCAAATAAACTTGAGAAACATAGGGTTAAAACAAAATAAATCTGATTCTCAGGGTTTTAAATTTGCTAACAGGGGCTGGGGTTGTGGCTCAGCGGTAGAGTGCTCACCTCGCATGTACGAGGCCCTGGGTTCGATCCTCAGCACCACATAAAAATAAATGAATAAATAAAATAAGTGTATTGTGTCCAACTACAACTAAAAAAAATAAATATTTAAAAAAATAAATTTGTTAACATACATTTTGATTCTCCAATATAATGCAGTATACAACATTTCCCAAAGTTGTTTGGACATAAAACTTCCTACCCTTTTTTGGAGCAGTGCATATTCCATAGGACTAGTATTCTGTGGGAAACAATTTAGAAGTATAGTTTTATTTTTCTTATGCTGATCTGCCTGCGTTTAAAACTATCCCATTATACACTGTCAGATGTTGAAGAAAAAACCCTGGGAAAGAGAGTCTGAGTCAAGTAGTATAAAGCTCCAAATGAATCATTCCTGGAATGAGAAACAACCCTTTCTGGAGGTCCTCAGAGAAACAATTATTTACTGTCATTCCACCAACATCCTTCTTCAAGGACCAACCCAGATTTAGAAGTTTCAATGGCCAAACCCAAAATTGAAACTTACTACCTACAAGGAAGTCAAACTACAGTCTGGGAATCAAGACATTTGTAACTATTTCTATTTTTTTTATTCTTTTTTGTTTCTCCAAAAACATAGGCAATAAAAATCTTTTAAACAAAAGGACCCTTTGAGCTTGCTGTCTAAGCAAGAAGATGATGAAGAGAGAGTGTACCCAATACCATAGTCAGATTGGGATGTGCATGGAGAGGAGGGGTGGCAGAGTAACCCAAAAGTAGTGTACAGTAACAAACACCAAAAAGAGAGGGAAATAGGCAGAGTCTGTGGAGCTTCTAACAAGGAAGAAAGAATAAAGGAAGCTCTTTTTGGCTTGTGCGGCAGGATTTAGTCTTTAAAAGAAAGGGGAAAAAAAGATATAAATGAAGCCTCCTCAACTCTATATAGAGATTTGGAGGTCCTAGGCCAAAGTCAGATGTTGTTTCAGTGAAGGTTCATCACATACTTATTGAGTACTTATTATGTGTCAGCATTGTTCTAGCAAAGAAATAACAAAAATCTCTGCTTTCACAACTTTACCTTCTGGTGGGAGTTTTTTTGTTTTTAGTTTTCTGCTTTTTGTTTGTTTGGTTTGCTGTGCTGGTGATGGAACCTGGGACCTCATACATGGTAGACAAGTGCTGTACCACTGAGCTACATTCCCAGTCCTCTAGTCATTGTTTATCATATTTATGCTAATTTTTATTGTAAAAATATCATACAGAAGGTTGTGTACAACATATGGGGCCATATTAAAAATAATCACAAAGAATAATCATAAAGCAAACATAAATCTACAAACAGCCTTGCTTATGAAATAGAATATTACCAGAACATAATGAGTTCCCATGTAATTTTTATATCATGTTTTCCTCTCCCACAGAGATAACACCTATTCTGAATTTTGTATTAATAATTTCCTTGCATTTTTAATTAATTTATTTATTTTAATAAGGTATATATGACAGCAGAATGCATTTTGATTCATTGTACACAACTGTGGCACAACTTTTCATTTCAATGATTCCCTTGCATTTCTTTATAAGTTTTACCACAGTTTCTGTGAAATACTAAGCAATTTTTTATCAGTCAGGGTCCTGGCAGGAAACAGATGGTACAGTCAAATTAGGATAATTTGAGGAGAGTTTATTAAAAAAACTGTTTACAAGGGTGCCAGCAGGGTATGGTAAGAACACCGAATAAGATATTAGCCTGAGGCTGATAAGAGGTCTTATTACTCTAGGCTTGAAAGGGAGGGGAGAGAGTTATAACAGGAAATCAGAGACAGTTGGGAGGAGTACTTGATAGGGGCTGATACCTACAGAAGAGGGAACCCAGCCAGTGTACAGCAACCCCCACTGAGAATAACAGAGAATAAAATCAATCCTACTGGGCTGGGGACGTGGCTCAAGCGGTAGCGCGCTCACCTGGCATGCGATCCTCAGCACCACATACAAACAAAGATGTTGTGTCTGCCAAAATCTAAAAAATAAATATTAAAAAATTCTCTCTCTCTCTCTCTCTCTCTCAAAAAAAAATCAATCCTACTGTCCTTTAGTTCTCTAAACTTCTGTGCTGCCTCCTTTCAATGAAACCTAACCAAAGTGAGAAGTCAAATAAGCCCATTGGTGTGACCTATGTAGTTCAGCCTCCTAGAAATCAGAGAAGTATGTAGAGGCTCAAACAGAAGATATCTAGACAAAATATCTTGCTTAGTTTTGCCTGTTTAAGTTTATAGAAATGGAATCATACAGTGTATATCTTTTTGCAATTTGACTTTTGGCTCATTCATTAGAGTAGTTCATGAATAAACAAGCAGTAGCTTGTTCATTCATAATCAGTTCTGTATAATGTCCCTTTGTATGACTTAATCACAATATATTTATCCAATCTATAATTAATGGACATTTGGGCTGGTTCCAAGTTTTTATATTTCAGAAATAATACTGCTGTGAGTATTTTTGTGAGTATCTCTTATTACAAGAATGCATATGATATATATGTAATTGCTGAATCATAGGTGCAAGTTAAACTATAATGGATAATAAGAAACTATTTTCCAAAGTCATACTATCTACACTGCAACTAGCATTAAGTGAGGGTTCATCTTGTTCTACAATCTAACATTTGGCATTGTCAGACTTTCTAATTTTTTTTTTCTTAAGTGGTGCTTGGGATCAAACCCAGGGCCTCACAGATGCTAGGCAAATTCTCCACCAATGAACTACATTTCCAGCCCCAGAGGTTGCAATTTTTTTTTCAGTGAGAAATAGTATCTTATGGTTTTAATTTGCATTTCCTGTTACTAACATGATTGAATGTCTTCTCATATGCTTTTTGTTTATCTATATTACCTCTTCTAAGAAATGATTTTCCTTACATTTATTTTTCTGCTTCTCTTTAGTCAGTTGTATGTCTTATAAATACCTTCTCCCCCTTAGTGCCTTGTTTTTATATTCATTATGAGGTATCTTTTGGTGCACACAGTTGTTACTTTTACTGTGTTTGAATTGGAACTATTTTCCTTTATGGTTTGCACTTTTGGTACCTGTATAAGAAATCTTTCTCTGCCCTGAAGTCAAACATATTTCTTATTTTGTATTTCAAAAATTCCATTGTTTTACATTATACTATAAACTTGAACACCTTCCTATATAAGTCTTGCCATGGTCTGAATGTATGTTCTTCTCTCCCAAAATTCTTATGTTGGAACTTAATACCCAGTGTGATAGTATTAAGAGATGAAGCCTTTTGAAAAGTGAGATGAGGCCTTTGCCCTCATGAATGGGATTAGTATCCCTTTATTTAAAAAAAAAAAAGTGAAGGGAGTGCTCTTGTCTCTTTTTCCTTCCCACCAAGCAAGAACACAGCATTTGTTCCTCCCATGTGAGGATGCAGCAAGATGCTATTATTGAAGCAAAGAAAGCCAGCCCTCACCAAACACTGAATCTGCCTGCACCTTTATCTTGGACTTTCCGAAACTGTGAGAAATAAGTTTCTATTATCTATAAATTACATAGTGTAAGGTATTTTGTTATAGAAGCTCTAATATACTAAGACAAGTCTTAAATATACTTAGAATTGATGTCTGTGCATGGTGGAAGGTAGGCATCAAAGCTAATTTTTTACCACAGAGAGAATCAGTTATTGAATAGTCTTTAGCTTTTTATAACTAATTTGAAAATGCTTCCTAGGACAAAAAAAGTGTTTTCATTTTGTATTAGACTTTTCTTGGATTCTCTGTGTACTTTTCTATACCTTTGGAAACCCTATAGTCTTCATTTGAGCATCTCTATAACAATTTTTGATATCTGGTAGGGCAGAGCTATATCATTCTTTGGAATTTTCTTGGGTCTTCCAGGAAAGAGCTTAAGTTCCATGGGAAAAAATCTAATTTAATTGGAATTGCATTGGATCTATGCATAAATGTGAGGGTAATGGATACTTCTAAAGTATTTTTATGATAAAAGTATAGATGTGCATTATAAAAAGAAAATATTGATAAGCAAAAAGAAAAACATAAAATAGTCCAACAACCCAGAGACTACCACTATTAATATTGCAGCATAATATATTCTTCTATATTTGTGTGTGTGTGTGTTGCTGGGGATAGAACCCAGAGACTTGTTCATGCTAAGTGTGCACTCTATCTTTGAGCTATACCTCTGGCCCCTAGTGTTTTAATCTTATGGTAATTGACAATCTATAACATTAAGTCTCTGTACTAAAGAGGTACACTCTCTGTTTATTTCAGTCTTTAATATCTTTCAATAATTTTGTATAAAATTCTCCCTAAAAAGATATGCACAAACTTGTTAGATTTATTCCAAGGGACTTTATATACTTTTTCTACTTTGAATTATACCTTTTAAAAATTGATTTGGGACTGGGGATGTAGCTCAGTAGTAGAGCACTTACCTAGCATGCACAAGGCCCTGGGCTTAATTTTTAGCACTATAAAATGAAATGAAATTAAATATAAAGTAAAATAAAATAAAAATAGCTTCTAAAAAAAACAGTGCTCTTTTGTTTATTACTATATGCCCAATATAGGCCTTGTGGCTAACATGCAGTATGTGCTCAGGAAGTACTTATTAATTCAATGAATGAATAAAAAGACCTAGTAAACTGTTGAGTGATCTAATGAAATATACATAGGGGACTTACTTGTTATTTTCTGCTAGCTTACCACATTAAGGACTTCAGTTTCAGAAGACTTCTATTTAATACTAGTTCTCCAGGAATAATGACTTATTAAATCATTATCTTTTAGATCATCTTAATAGAGGAATAGTTTAATAGCATCTATCCTGTTGTCAGATCTGAGAGTATGGTAATTTTAATGTTGGGGAAGGCAAAACATGCTCTATGACAGCATGAAGACACTAGTTACCTGTAAAGTGTGATAGGGTTTTAATATTTATGTCTTCTCCAAAATTCATGTAGAAACTGTATTAAGAGGTGTGGCCTTGGACTGGGGTTGTAACTCAGTGGTAGAGCGCTTGTCGTGCACATGTGAGGCACTGACTTCAATCCCCAGCACCACGTAAAAATAAATAAAGTAAGGTATTTATCCATCTACAACTTAAAAAAAAAGAGGTGTGGCCTTTAGGAGATAATGAGGTCACATGGGCTCTGCACTCGTGAATGGGATCAGGTGCCCTCATAAACAGGTCTGATGAAAGCCAGTGGCACATACCTATAATCCCAGCAACTTGGGAAGCTGAGGCTGGAGGATGGCAAATTGAATGCCAGCCTGGGCTACATAGACTCTGTCTCAAAATAAAAAATAAAAAGGGCTGGGGATATAGCTCAGTGGTAGAGCATCCCTGAGTTCAATCTCCAATACCAAAACAAAACAAAAAACAGGGCAGGGGTTAGATTTTGATGGAGCAAGTTTGCCTTTTTGGCCCCTTCCATCTCTTCTACCATGTGAGGAAATAAGAGTTCCTTCTCTCTAGAGAATACAGCAACAAAGTGCCATCTTGGAAGCAAAGAACAGCCTTGAACAGATCCCAATCCTGCCAGAACCTTGATCTTAGTTTTCCCAGCCTCCATAACTATGAAATATTTCTGTATATTTTTTTTCTTCATAAATTACCCAGTCTGTCCAGGTGCAGAAACATATGCCTGTAATCTCAGAGGTTCAGGTGGCTGAGACAGGAGAATTACAAGTTCAAGATGAGCCTGAGCAATTTAGTGAGGCCCTAAGCAATTTAGTGTCTCAAAATAAAAAATTAAAAGGTCTAGGGATGGGGCTGGGGTTATGGCTCAGTGTAGAGTGCTCACCTGCCACAGTCTGGCTGGGCACAAATCACAAGCCACTCAAGAGGAATAAACTTAATTTCTGAACTCCACCAGCACACTCCACACATGCTCCCCAGGAACTCTCCCAAACGCCACCCACACGGCTCCTCCAGGAACTACCAACCGGAAATCCCTCCTCCGGCACTTCCCCAACCAATGCAAACTCTCCAGTAATCCCCGCGAGAACTCCAAAGTAGCGCGAGAACTCCAAAGTAGCAGGGGCCGAGGCAGACAATAAAGGTCTAATATACAATTGAATCAATTCAGCATCATCTTAATGGCTTGCCTCTCAACCAATACTATTGGCAAAATGCCAGGGGCCATTCCAACTCGGCTGTGGCCCTCAACATCTCCCCCCTTCTGTTTAATTAAACAACAAGCAATGTGCCTTAGGGACCGTGCCTGTTAGGTTGTCCAATACTACATATGGTTCTTACCCGTCATTGGATGAGCTGAACTCAAGGCGTCAGCCTCCTGTCTTAGATTGGTACCACTGCAATTGGATCTTACCCGTCACTGACTACCGGTCCAGCATACAGCCATACTTGTGGATAGGCCTTTGCACCAGTGGGGGGGTGAGGTTCTTTGCCTCACTTCTGTTGGCCCCCAAATTTGGCCTTGGTGCCAGTGGCGGGGGGTGAGGTTCTTTGCCTCACCTCTGTTGGCCCCCAAATTTTAGACCATCACTAGCAGAAGGGAAGAGGATTCAGAAATGCCACGACACCAAGCCAATTGATGGCTCCTTTGGAAAAATTGTACCACCGGTGACACCATCAGCAAAGATACTCCAGCACTACCACAATTCGCTGCACCAACAGATAGTTCACAATGCATACAAGTGATACATAGTCCAGGCAAGTTCTGCAAGCAGTTTAAAGCAGAGGAATCCATCAATATGTCCATTTCCTCCCAAAGTAAATCGACTACTTGATTGAGCATCACTTGTTGAGTTATTATTCATTGATTCATCAGTTTATACAGTTTACTGTGATAACTATCAAAGAAGCTGTAGTTTGTTTTTATCTTTGTCTTCACCAGCACTGGGATGAAGATAGGAATTCTGGCAATGATGGCTAAAAAAAAAATTATGTAACATTCCAACAGGTACTAAGAAAACAATTTTCTGAACAATTTACATTATCCTGAACAGAATTATTAAATATTGCCACAATCTGTCTGGGCACAAATCATGAGCCACTGAAGCAGGAACAAACTTTATTTCTGAACTCCACCAGCACACTCCACACACGCTCCCCGGGAACTCTCCCGAACGCCATGCAGCTCCTCCAGGAACCACCAACCGGAAATCCCTCCTCCCGCACTTCCCCAACCAATGGGAACTCTCCGGGAATCCCCACGAAAACTCCAAAGTAGCGCGAGAACTCCAAAGTAGCAGGCCAAGGTGGACAGTAAAGGTCTAATATACAACCGAATCAATCCAGCATCATCTTAATGGCTTGCCTCTCAACCAATACTATTGGCAAAATGCCAGAGGCCATTCCAACGTGGCTGTGGCCCTCAGCATCTCCCCCCTTCTGTTTAATTAAACAACAAGCAATGTGGCTTAGGGACCATGCCTGTTAGGTTGTCCAATACACATATGGTCCTTACCCGTCATCACATGAGCTGACCTCAAGGCGTCAGCCTCCTGTCTTAGGTTGGTACCATTGCAATTGGATCTTACCCGACACTGACTACCGGTCCAGCATACAGCCATACTTGTGGATAGGCCTATGCACCAGTGGGGGGGGGGGTGAGGTTATTTGCCTCACCTCTGTTGGCCCCCAAATTTGGCCTTTGTACCAGTGGGGGGGTGAGGTTCTTTGCCTCACCTCTGTTGGCCCCCAAATTTTAGACCATCACTAGCAGAAGGGAGGAGGATTCAGAAATGCCACGACACCAAGCCAATTGATGGCTCCTTTGGAAAAATTGTACCACCAGTGACACCATCAGCAAAGATACTCCAGCACTACCACAATTCGCTGCACCAACAGATAGTTCACAATGTATACAAGTGATACATAGTCCAGGCAAGTTCTGCAAGCAGTTCAAAGCAGAGGAATCTATCAATATGTCCATTTCCTCCCCAAGTAAATTGACTCCTTGAATGAGCATCACTTGTTGAGTTATTATTCATTGATGTATCAGTTTATACAGTTTACTGTGATAGCTATCGAAGAAGCTGTAGTTTGTTTTTATCTTTGTCTTCACCGGCACTGGGATGAAGATAGGAATTCTGGCAATGATGCTAAAAAAAATTATGTAACATTCCAACAGGTACTAAGAAAACAATTTTCTGAACAATTTACATTATCCTGAACAGAATTTTAAATATAATGAAAAGGAAAGGTGAAAGTAAACAAACAGATCTGTTAACCTCCTTTGAAAACAATTCTCAATTTAAATTAAACATATAAATCATGTGAATAAAAAAAATTTTGGATCCATTTTTCATGAGCGCTCCCCATATATGATATATGACATACGCACATACAGACATACAACACAAAACACAAGTGTGCACACATAACATACAACACATAAGACAATGGTAGAGGTCTTGTAGCTTTACACAGGTGAAATCTCCATTGCAATGTTTAAAAACTCCACAGTCAAAAAATAAAACTGATCAGAAAAACATTAGCCTAGGTCTGTATGAGCTCAAAAAATAAAATAGAACTTTATGATGTGGGAAAGGGCAATAATAAAATAGACATTGAAAAAAGACATCCTGGTTACCACCTGAGTTTTACTCTTTTTTGGATATCCCATCCTTTTTCCTGTAACTTGCATAATGGGTCTGAAGGTATTCCCACAAGCAAGCCCCAAGGTTTTTATATTTGAAATAGGCTTTAATGGTGTTCATTATTCATTAGCCTCCAGGTGTGGGAGAACCACTGTTGCAGATGTAAGAATAGCAAAGCTGGAACTCTTTATATCAGCTGTTATGGATTTGAGTCAAATCATCTTCTTTTTGGTCTGTAGAAATCGCTTTGGTTAGTCTCTCTGGAATCCAAATCGGCTGCTGTTCTCCCTGTGGAAACACACAAACAGAACCCCGACTCCAGACAATCACTGGGTCAGGACCTTTCCATTGTCCTATTAGAATATCCATCCAAAGTACCTTAGGCTTATGTACATTTTTTGGATACATATGCCTTTCTGCAGCACTAAGCCCTGATGAATCCAAATTTAAAAAGTTTAGAGTAAAAAGGGTTATTTTAAGTTTGTCTTTGGGGGATATATACCCCTTGCCAATTCCCTCTTTTTGCTTTAATAAGCACATTTTAATAGTTTGATGAGCTCTTTCAACTATGCCTTGTCCCTGTGGATTGTATGGGATTACTGTTATATAAGTAATGCCAAATGATGAGCAAAATTGTTTAAAAGAGATAGAAGTATAACCAGGACCATTATCTGTAAAACTGTTTTGGAACGCCCACAGTGGCAAAATTTTGTAAGCAATGAGCTATAATATCTTTAGTTTTTTCTCTGGCATGAAGGGAACCCATCAAAAATCCGGAAGAAGTATCAACTGTAACATGCAAATATTTTAATTTTCCAAATTCTGGCAAGTGTGTGACGTCCATCTGCCAAATATGGCTAGGTATCAGTCCTCTAGGATTGACTCCAAGATTAACTTGTGGTAAAAGGTCACACAATTTTGACATTGTTTTATTATTTGTCTAGCTTGTTCCTTAGTTATTTTAAAATGCTTTTGTAAAGTATTAGCATTGACATGGAACCTTTTATGAAAATTTATAGCTTCTTCTATTGTAGAGAAAATATGTATGTCATGTGTAGTTTTATCTGCTAAATCATTGCCCAAACTAAGGGCTCCAGGCAATCCTGTATGTGCCCTGATATGTCCTATAAAAAATGGATCTTTTCTGTCCCAGATTAGACTTTGTATAGTGGAAAACAAAGAGAAAACAGTAGAGGAAGGGGAAATCCTACCAGCATCTTCAAGGGATATTATAGCATTAACTATATACTGACTATCAGAAAATAAATTAAATACAGAATCTTTAAACATCACAAAAGCTTGTAATATTGCATTAAGCTCTACCTTTTGAGCTGATTGTTTGGGTACTAAAAATATAAAAGTTTGATCAGGTGTAACTACTGCTGCTGTACCATTATTTGACCCATCAGTGAATATATTTGGAGCATTCATGATAGGTGTTTTTCTTGTCATTTTTGGAAAAACTACAGGATGCGATGACCAAAAAGACAACAAAGGATTAGATGGTACGTGATTATCAAATGAAACATTAGATTTACACATGATTATTGCCCAAGTATTTAACTCATTAGCTAACTCATCAATTTGATTCATAGTATATGGAGTAATAATTTTATTGGGAGAAATTCCAAACACTCCCTTTGCTGCTTTTTATTCCTTTGAGTATCAATTGTCCTACAGCCTCAGGATACCTAGTAAGAATAGTGTTAGGAGAATAAGATAAATGTATCCATAATAATGAACCTTCTTGCCAAAATACTCCTGTAGGAATATTTTTTGTTGGTAGTACAATAAATAATAAAGGCAAACTTATATCAATTCTATCCAAATGCATATTTTCCATATATGTTTCAATGATTTTTAATGCCTTTCTTGCTTCAGGCGTTAACATTCGGGGTGAATTTGGATCTGATGGACCTTTTAGGATATCAAATAAAGGCCCCAACTCTCCTGTTGGTATGTCTAGATAAGGCCTTATCCAATTTATGTCTCCTAATAACTTTTGAAAGTCGTTAAGTGATTTGAGTTGATCTACTCGTATTTGAATTTTTGATGGACGGACCATGGTTGAGGATAATAGAACTCCTAAATAATTAATTGGAAAATTTAATTGTACTTTATCTATTGCTATCTCTAGATTGTAATTTTTTAAATAAATTTGTAAGTGTGGCATAACATTCTAGCAATGTGCTTTTATCTTTATGTGCCAATAATACATCATCCATATAGTAAAATATTTGTAGTTCAGGATTTTGATTTCTAAGTGGCTGGATTGCTTTGTTAACATAAATTTGACACATAGTTGGGCTGTTAGCCATCCCTTGAGGGAGTACTTTCCATTCATATCTCTGATCAGGACCTTCATGATTCAGTGCAGGGATAGTAAATGCAAAACTTGGACTATCCTCAGGATGAATTTGAATTGAAAAAAAAAAACAATCTTTAATATCTATAGCTAAAACATGCCAGGTTTTTGGCAAAGCAGACAATTGAGGAACCCCCGATTGAGCAGGTCCCATAATAACCATCTCATTATTAATGGCTCTTAAATCTTGCAATAATCTCCATTTATCAGATTTCTTTTTAATGACAAAAATGGGAGTATTATAGGGAGATATGGAAGGTTGTATATATTCCTCCGCTAATTGTTGTTTGACCAGGTCATTGGCTACTTGTATATTTTCTTTAGTCAGGGGTTACTGAGGAACCCATACTGGTCTTTCTGATTTCCAAGTAATTTTTATTGTATCAGTGACCCTTTCTGAAAACCCCATCCATGTCTATCTATTCCTTGATCTATTTGAATTGGTGCTGCTATACCTTGTTCTTGTTCTCCTAATCTTTTTTCTTTCCTAAAACCTTGTCTAGCCCTAATAGTGGGCACATTTGGATTGATGTTATTTGTTAATGTCAAACCTAATTGATCTAGGATATCTCGTCCCCATAAATTTATAGGAAGATGATCCAATACATATGGCTGTATAGTTCCTTCACATCCTTCAGGATCCTTCCAATCTAATACCATTGCACTTCTATGGGTATTAGTCGCCACTCCTAGGCCTCGAAGCGTTTGAGTGGCTTGTTGTAATGGCCAATGTTTCAACCATTCTTGATGAGATATGATGCTAAGGTCTGCACCTGTATCCACTAGCCCATTAAATTCATATCCTTGAATGTTTAGTTTTAGCATTGGGTGAGAATCTAAATTTGAAGACAGCATAGCCCAATCTACACCTTTGGAGCCTAATCCCTTGGAACCTCTTTCTATAGTACTACTGGAAAATTTATCATGCAGGCTGGGTATTATTAATAACTGTGCTATTCTATCTCCTGGTGAAATTACTGATATACCCCTTGGAGAACTGGCTATAATTTTTATTTCACCTTCATAATCGGGATCAATTACCCCAGGACTTATCATAAGTCCTTTTAGAGTAGAAGAACTGCATCCCAATAATATGCCTACTGTTCCTTGGGGAAGAGGCCCTTTTACCGGCTGTGGGAATGATTTGAACTCCCATCTCTGGAGTTAGTACTGCTCTGGTGGAGGCACAGATGTCCAATCCTGCACTTCCTCTGGTTTGTCTGATGAGAGATCTAATGGACAATGTGTCCTGGGCACTACCCTGATGATGTCACTGGGTTCCTCCATGGTGTTGCTGGGTTCCTCCAGTGCCCCGTATATTTGTGGTTGTGGGCCCCGGAGCATAGGGCCCCCCTGTCCATTTTTTGGCAATGGAGCCCGATGCTTTTCTCCATGATATCATGGGTAAACACCTGGTCCTTGTCCGTTTTTTGATAATGGAGTACCCTCTATGGTGGTTTGAGAACGGCATTCATTAGCCCAATGTCTCCCTTTACGGCATCGTGGGCAAATACCCGGTATTGTACTCCTTTGATACCTAGCTTTGTTAAACCCTCCTCCTATGGGGCAACTCCTTTTAAAATGTCCTGTTTGTTCACAATTGTAGCATGTTTTTGGCCTGGCATCTAAAGCCTGTTGTACTGCAGCTGCCAAGACTTGCCCTTGTTCATTAATGTCTCTACATAATTTAATATATGTGTTTAAATCTCCATGTTTCCATGGTCTAATGGCCTTCTTGCACCATCTGTTTGCTTGCTCAAAGGCTAGCTGTTTAATTAATGGCATTGCTTGTTCTGTGTCCCCAAAAACTCTGGTAGCTGTTTGAATAAGCCTATCTACAAATTCAGCATAAGGTTCATTAGCTCCTTGTATTATCTTAGATAATTGACCTTGTAAATCTCCATGTCCTTGTAAAGTCTTCCATGCCCTAACTGCATCTGCAGCAATTTGTGAATATATAGCAGGATCATATTCAATTTGTTGCCGTTGACCCTCATAAGGTCCTTTTCCTAACAACATATCTAAATTTCTTTGAGGGTAACCGGCTGCTGCATTTCGCCTAGCCGTCTCCATGCAAAATTCCTCATTGGCAACCTTCCATAACAAATATTGTCCTCCATTTAGCACAGATTTACACATGCTAGCCCAGTCTGCTGGCGTCATGTCCAACTTGGTAATGGATTCGACCATGCTTACAGTGAAGGGTGCTTGGGGACCATAGGTTGTTACAGCCTCCTTTAACTGCTTCACTGTTTTGAAATCTAAAGCATGGTGAATTCGCTGCCCTCCTGCCTGCTCAAGTACAGGGCATGCTAATCTTTGAGGTCCTGTCTCAGGATCCCATCTATCAACTACAGGGGTTGAGGGCCACTCAGCTGTCTCCATAGGTGGAGCTGTTGGTTGAATTACACCCTCTGGTGATAGAACGGTGTTAGTAGCAGCCTCCTGTTGTAGCTTTTTCCCTAATAGCCCCTTTTCCTTTAAATTTTCTTCCTCTGTTTGACTAGCTCGAGAGACCTTCTGTTTTACTTGATCTAAAATGTCTTTCTCCATGGTCTGGACCTCTAACAATTTACTTAACCCTCTTTCAGTTTGTTTTTTACTAATTTCTAATCTACTATAAAGATAACGCAACCCAACAAGATAATACAAAACAAAACCAAAACAGAATGAAACAAAAATGGATCAAAAAATCGTTGTATCAGTTTTCCTATTTTCTTGAAATGTATTTTTGTGGTCTATCTCTATCTCTTCCTCAGGGCCGAACAACTTCAAACCTTGATCCAACCATTTTTCCCAGTTTGCCTGAGAATGTTCTAGGGATAGGCAACTTGAAACAAAAACAAAACAAGAACACATTGTTTTTTGAAATGATCACCCATTCTCTCGCCTTCCCTCAGGGACGAGCAATTTACCTTACCTCCAAGCTTCAGGTGTTCCCCGCACGGGCCACCAATTGTCGCAGTCTGGCTGGGTACAAATCACTAGCCACTCAAGAAGAACAAACTTTATTTCTGAACTCCACCAGCACACTCCACACACACTCCCCAGGAACTCTCCCAGATGCCACCCACACGGCTCCTCCAGGAACCACCAACCGGAAATCCCTCCTTCGGCACTTCCCCAACCAATGCAAACTCTCCAGGAATCCCCGCGAGAACTCCAAAGTAGCGCGAGAACTCCAAAGTAGCGGGCCGAGGCGGACAGTAAAGGTCTAATATGTAATTGAATCAATTCAGCATCATCTTAATGGCTCGCCTCTCAACCAGTACTATTGGCAAAATGCCAGGGGCCATTCTGACTCAGCTGTGGCCCTCAACACTCACCTAGCATGCATGAGGCACTGGGTTCAATCCTCAGCACCACATGAATATAAAATGAAGATATTGTGTCCACCTGAAACTAAAAAATAAATATTTAAATTTAAAAAAGGGCTGGAGGGGCTGGGGTTGTGGCTCAGCAGTAGAGCGCTCACCTAGCATGTGTGAGGCCCTGGGTTTGCTCCTCAGCACCATATAAAAATAAATAAATACAATGAAGGTATTGTGTCAAACTACAACTAAAAAAAAAAGAAAAGAAATTATATATATAATTTCTTTTCTTTATATATATGGATGAGGATATAGCTCAGTGGTTAATTACCCTGGGCTAAATTCCCAGTAGTAATAAACAAACAAATGAACAAATAAAAATAAAATACCCAGTCTCAGGTATTTTTGAATAGCAGCACAATTGGACAAAAATAGTATCCTTTGCAAAGGGGAATAGATGAAGGAAGGGAAAAAGAAGCGACCCTGATCCTAGTTGTCAGGAAATATTATGCAGATATGATCTGTTGAGAATGAGCAAATTTTTCTTTTTTTATTTGTTCTTATTAGTTATTATGACAACAGAATGCATTTTGACATATCATACATAAATGGAGTATAACTTCTCATTCTTCTGGTTGTACATGATGTAGAATCCCACTGTTCATATAATCAAACGTACATAGCATAATAATGTCCACTTCTTCCTACTATCCTTCTTACCCCTATACCCCCTCCCCTCCCTTCACTCCCCTCTGCCTAATCCAAAGTACCTCTATTTTTCCATGCCCCACCCCCTTATTTTGAATTAGCATCCACCTATCAGAGAAAACATTTGGTCTTTGGTTTTTTTGGGATTGACTTATTTTGCTGAGCATGATATTCTCCAGCTCCATCCATTTACCTGCAAATGCCATAATTTCATTCTTATTTAGGGCTGAGTAATATTCATTGTGTATATATACCACATTTTCTTTATCCATTCATCTGTTATAGGGCATCTAGTTTGCTTCCATAGTTTGGCTATTGTAAGTTGAGCTGCTATAAACATTGATGTGGTAGTGTCACCGTCATATGCAGATTTTAAGTCCTTTGGGTATAAATTGAGGAGTGGGATAGCTGGAACAAATGGTGCTTCCATTTCGAGTTTTCTGAGGAATCACCATACTGCTTTCCATAATGGTTGCACCAATTTGCAGTCCCACGAGTAATGTATGAGTGTACCTTTTCCCCCTAAAATAGCCTAAAACAAAAACAAAAACAATAACAACAAAAAAACCTAACACTTATTGTTGCTTGTATTTTTGATAATTGCCATTCTGACTGGAGTGAGATGAAATCATAAGAGTAGTTTTGATTTGCATTTCTCTAATTGATAGAGATGTTGAATGTTTTTTTCATATATTTGTTGATCATTCATATTTCTTCTTCTGTGAAGTGTCTGTTCAATTCCTTAGCCTATTTATATACTGGGTTATTTGTTGTTGTTGTTTTGTGTGTGTGTTGGGTTTTTTGAGTTCTTTATATATTGTAGAGATTAGTGCTCTAGCTGAGGTGCATATGGTAAAGATTTTTCTCCCATTCTTTAGGCTCTCTCTTCATGTTATTGTTTCCTTTGCTGGGAAGAAGCTTTTTAGTTTGAGTCCTCAATTTATTGATTCTTCATTTTACTTCTTGTGCTTTAGTAGTCTTGTTAAGGAAATCAGTTCCTAAGCCAACATGGTAAAGATTTGGACTTACTTTTTACTCTATTAGGTGCATGGTCTCTGTTCTAGTGCCTAAGTCTCTGATCCACTTTGAGTTGTTTTGTGCACAGTGAGATATAGAGGTTTAATTTCATTTTGTTACATATGGATTTCTAGTTTTCCCAGCACCATTTGTTGAAAAGGCTATCTTTTCTCCAGTGTGTGTTTTTGGCACCTTTGTCTAATATGAGATAATTGTATTTATGGATTTGTCTGCGTGTCTTCTATTCTGTACTATCAGTCTATGTGTCTGTTTTGGTACCAATACCATGCTGTTTTTGTTACTATAGCTCTGTAGTATAGTTTAAGTTCTGGTATTGTGATGCCTCCTGCTTCATTTTTCTTGCTAAGGATTGCTTTGGCTAGTCTGGGTCTCTAATTTTTTCAAATGAATTTCATGATTGCTTTCTCTATTTCTATGAAGAATAGCATTTGAATTTTAATAGGAATTGCATTAAATCAGTATAATACCTTTGGTAATATGGCCATTTGGACAATATTAATTCTACCTATCCAAGAGCATGGGAAATTTTTTCATCTTCTAAGATCTTCTTCAGGGCTGGGGATGTGGCTCAAGCAGTAGCACGCTCGCCTGGCATGCGTGCGGCCCGGGTTCAGCACCACATACAAAGATGTTGTATCTGCCAAAAACTAAAAATAAATAAATAAATATTAAAATTCTCTCTCTCTCTCTCTCTCTCTCTCTCTCTCTCTCTCTCTCTTGAAAAAAAAAGATCTTCTTCAATTTCTTTCTTTAGTGTTCTGTAGTTTTCATTGTAGAGGTCTTTGCCTCTTGATTCCCAAGGTTTTTTTTTGTTGTTATTGTTTTTGTTTTTGTTTTAGGCTATTTTGAATGGGGTAGTTTTCCTAATTTCTTTTTCATTGAGTTCATCACTGATGCATAGGGATGCATTTGATTTATGGGTGTTGATTTTATTATATCCTGCTACTTTGCTGAATTCATTTATTAGTTCTAAAAGTTTTCTGGTAGAATTTTTTGGATCCTCTGAATATAGAATCATGTCATCAGCAAATAGTGATAGTTTTGAGTTCTTCTTTCCCTTTTTGTATCCCTTTAATTTCTTTCATCTAATTGCACTAGCTAGAGTTTCCAGGACTATGTTGAATTAAAGTGGTGATAGAGGCATCCCTGTCTTGTTCCAGTTTTTAGAGGGAATGCTTTCAATTTTTCTCCATTTAGAATGATGTTGGCCTTTGGGTATAGTATAGATAACTTTTACAATGTTGAGGTATATACCTACTATCTCTAGTTTTTCTAGTATCTTGAACATGAAGCAGTACTCTATTTTGTCAAATTCTTTTTCTGTATCTATTGAGATGATCATATTATTCTTGTCTTTAAGCCTATTGATGTGATGAATTACATTTATTGATTTCTGTAAGTTGAACCAACATTGCATACATGAAACTGAACCCCACTTGATAGTTGTGCACTATTTTTTAAATATATTTTTGTATGCAATTTGCCAGAATTTCATTGAGAATTTTTACATCTGTGTTCTTCAGGGATATTGGTCTGAAGTTTTCTTTCCTTGATGTGACTTTGTCTAGTTTTGGTATCAGGGTGATGCTAGCCTCATAGAATGAGTTTGGAAGGGTTCCCTCCTTTTCCATATCATGGAATAATTTTAGGAGTATTGATGTTAATTCTTCTTTGAAGGTCTTGTAGAACTCAGCTGAGAGTCCATCCTTTTCTTAGTTGGTAGGTTTTTGATGGCATCTTCTGTTTTATTGTTTGAAATTGTTTAAATTGTATATGTCCTCTTGATTCAGTCTGGGTATATGTTTCTAGAAATTTGTTGATGTCTTTGAGATTTTTCTCTTATTGGAATATAAATTTTCAAAATAGTTTCTAATTATCTTCTATATTTCAGTAGTATCTATTGTGATATTTCCTTTTTCATTATGAATTTTAGTAATTTGAGTTTTTGTTCTTTCTTTTGAATTGTTTCTTTTGTTTCAATTTCATTGATTTCAGCTTTGATTTTAATTATTTCCTGTTTTGTACTTCTTTTAGGGTTGATTTGTTCTTTTTCTAGAGCTTTGAGATGTAATGTGAGGTCATTTATTCATTGACTTTCTATTATTTTAATGAATGAGCTCAATGCAATGAATTTTCCTCTTAGCACTGTCTTCATAATGCCCCAGAGATTTTGATATGTTGTATTGGTATTCTCATTTACTTCTAAGTTTTTTTTTTTTTTATTTCATCGGCTATCCATTGGTTATTTGATTTTTTTGTAGTTGCTTTGTGGGGTTTTAATTTTCAATATAAAACTTTATATGTAATGAAAAAATAGATACATACACCTCAATATTGAAAAATAAGTACTATTATTTTTAACTACTGTTCTTTTAGATTCAGTTTTTAAGTGATACAGAGATAATGCAAATATTTGATTTAGATAACAGCTGATTCAAAGTCATCTTAGCCTGGCACAGTGGTGCACGATTATGATCTGAGGCAGGAGGATTATAGGTTTGAAGCCAGCCTCAGCAACTTACAGTTAGGCTGTAAGCAACCTAGTAAGACCCTGTCTCAAAATTAAAAATAAAAAGGATTGGGGTTGTGGCTCAGTGGGTTAAGCATTCTTGGATTCAATCCCTAGTACCAAAAACAAAAAACAAAACAAAAACCAACAGTCATCTTGTATATCCACTAAGAAAGACAGAGGAATAACATGAAGGAAGTAGTAAAGGCCTCCCATTACATGGACATGATTACATCTCAGGCAGCTCTTGCAGAAGCTGGGAACTTGGAAAAGCAGCTCCCCATAAGTGAGCGATAGGACTCTTGGTACTGCTGCCAACTTACCCTTGAAGAAAAACAGGGAAAAGCATTTTTCAAATTAATCAGATTTCAGAAGTTTTAGGCAAGGATTTAAATAAGACCACAAAGGGCTTTAAGCTCATAACTACTTGACCAAACCATTTCTTTCGCAGCCTCCTCCAGAACCACCTTGATTGTGATCTCTCTATCCTCTCAACGTCCTTCCAAAATGTTATCATCACCACCACTCTTCAGCTAAAATGTCTAAGATGTCAACAGATCATCCCTTTTGTTCAGAATGAACATTCAATTCTCTTTATTCAACAAACCCTCAATATGCCAGAACCTGTGGAGAATCTGGGAATTGACAGAAAAATAATATACCCTTCCCTGGCCTTCAGGAGTTCACCTCTTGGGATGGCAGAAACAAACATAACTGGCTGGGTCATGTGACACTTTGTTTCTTCAAAGATGTCTTCACAGCCTCCCATAACACAATGTAGCTGCTAAAGCCAGAGGGGGCTGAAACAGGAACAGTTGAAAGAGATCCTCTTCTGTTTGTCTTATGCATGCTGGAATGAGTGGCCCTGTATGTGTCCTGGGCGTGTGATGAGGGTAGGGTCTCCAACAAAAATCTGTGTTCTTGTTACTAGTATCAACCCCAGTGCAGGTTTCAGAGGTGCTTCAGTATAAGAAGGAAGACAATACCCCATCCCAGTGCTATCAATCAAGAATTACTTTGCTCTTATTGCTTTGTAAATTGGTCATCAGCAATATTTCCCTAAACATAGGTCTGCCCACAAGAGGCCAGAATAGATGCAAATTCCACCATCACTGCCTCAAAGATCTCAAACCATAATTTTCCTTCAATATCTGTTTTGATCCCTGAGCTACTCCATTGGTTCCATCTCTTTCCTTTTTCCTTTCTTTCTTTCTTCTCTCTCTCTCTCTTTTTTTTTTTTTTTTTTTTGTGTGTGTGTGTGTGTGTGTGTGGTTCTGGGGATTAGAACCCAGGGCCTTGTGCATGCAAGGCAAGCACTCTACCAGCCCTCTTTTTTAATTTTTTCTTGGCAATTTTGTTCACTCAAGAAGGTTTTGGGGCTACAGCTCAGTGGTAGAATGCTTGCCTAGCACATGTGAGGCCCTGGGTTCAATCTTCAGCACCGCATAAAAATAAATAAATACAAATCCATTTAAAATTAAAAATTAAAAAAAGAGGGGCTCGGGCTGTAGCTCAGTGGCAAAAAGCTTGCCTAGCATGTGTGAGACACTGGGTTTGATCCTTACCACCACATAAAAATGAAACAAATACAATAAAGGCATGCTGTCCATCTATAACTACAAAAAAATTTAAAATAAAAAATAAAAATAGAAATAAAAGGAGCTACGGTTTTGGCTCAGTGGTAGAGTACTTGCCTAGCATGTGGGTTCAATTCTCAGCACCATATATAAATAAATGAACAAAATAAAGTCCCATCAATGTCTAAAAATATATTTTTTTAAAAAATAGAAATAAAAAAAAGAAAGATTTATATTAACTGGTACACTACACTGTAGTCATTGATGGAAGGGACTCTGGGATCTCAGTCCAAATTCTGTGTTTATTAACTGTGTGACTTTAGGCAAGTAAAATATCCTCTCTGTTTCTTCATCATAAATGGGGATAATAATAGCACTTATCTTATAATATCATTGTAAGGATTAAATTGATTTATATGTAAAAGGTTTGAAATAGTGTCTGGATCCTAGTAAGCACAATAAAAGTGTTAGCATTGACCATCAACTGTGCGCAAATCACTGATCTAAGCTCTTGCATTATCTCATTTAACCTTCACAATCACCCTGTGAGGTTGGTACATTTTACAAATGAGAGGTATATAACAGAGCTCTTGAATAAAACAGATTAAGTAAGCTTCCCAAGGCTTTGTTCAGAGTGTGAACAAAACAGGTGGGGTTTCTGCTGTTAAATCTTTTTTTTTCCCCAGTACTGGGGATTGAACCTAGGGGTGCTTTGCCACTCAGCTACTGAGCTACATCCTGCCCCCTTACCCCTTTTTTAAAACTTTGACACAGAGACTCATTAAGTTGTCCAGGCTGATCTCAAACTTGTGATCCTCCTACCTTAACCCCCCAAGTCTCTGGGATTACAGGCATACACCACCACTCCTGCCTATCATTAAACTTTTAAAGCAAAATAATTTTAGGATGATGAATGCAATGAAGAAAATGAGTTAAGGTAAGAAGATGTGATAGAGTCAAGTTACACTAAAGAAGTGACATCCAGAGACTTGTTGCCCTTCTCTGCCACTGGCCTCTATTCAGAGCCACTTTGGTTTATGTCAACATACTTCCATAACTCTGCATGTTGTTAATGCAACTATTGGAGTTCATTTCCTTTGTTTATGTAGGTCCCCAAGCCCTTTAGGCCCCAAAGCCCATTGGCCTTTGCTTGCTTGGCTTATTTAACAGGAAAGAAAATGTTTACTTCACAGAAAAAAAAGAATGTATTCTGCATCATTGGACAATCTATTCCACTGTAACCAGAAAATTTCATTCTGACACAGTAAGTCCTGTGGCAAAGTAAACACAGGAGGCTATGAGCTTGGGAGACAGAGGAGTACAAATTACATAGAGACTTAAGTATGTCCTAGTTCTCTTCTCAAAAAAGAGGTTGTCCCTCATTTTATTGGCAGTCCTCACTTTATGAACTAGTGTAGTTTGAAAATACTCTTTACTTTGTGCAGATGGAGGTAACATATCCTTCCAGGAGAGTCTTAGGCAGGAGGAAAAGAGGCCCAAATACTTCTTCCACAGGGATTTCTTTGACTACTGTGGATTTCTGTGTCTTCCATAGGACATAGGGATTTTATTCTTCTGGTTACTACTGCCCTTATAATATCTGTTTTTTTTCTGGGGGTTTCTGTTATTTTTCTAGGGCTATCTGTTGTTTTTTTAGGGACTTCTGTGTCTTCCACAGGACATGGGGATTTTACTCCCCTAGTTACTGCTGCCCTTATAATATCTGTACCACAGATATTATATAATAAAGTACCACAGACTGGATGGCTTAAAATGAAAGAAACTTATTTTCTTGCAGTTCTGGAAGCTGGGAGTCCAAGATTAAGGTGTCAGCAGGGCTGGCTCCATCTGGAGACTCTGTGGAAGAATATGTTCCATGGCCATCTCCTCGCTTCTGGAATTGCCAGCAATGCTTTGCATTCCTTGGTTAACAGCTGTATTACTCCAGTCTCTGCTTCCATCATCACATGGCCTTCTTCCCTGTGTCTCAGTCTTCCTTTTCTTTCCTTTATTTTAATATTTATTTTTTAGTTGTAGTTGGATGCAATACCTTTATTTTAATGGGTGCTGAGGATCGAACCCAGGGCCTCGTACATGCCAGGTAAGTGCTCCACTGCTGAGCCACAATCCTAGTCCAAATTTCTTTTTTCTTTTTCTTTTTTTTTTTTTTTTTTGGGTGGTGGTGGTGCTGCTGTGGATTGAACCCAGGGCCTTGTGCATGCAAGGCAAGCACTCTACCAACTGAGCTATATCCCCAGCCCCCCTTTTCTTCCTCTTATAAAAACAGCAATCATGGGCTGAGGCTGTGGCTCAGTGGTAAAGCACTTGCCTAGCATGTGTGAGGCCTTGAGTTCGATCCTTAGCACCACCTAAAAACAAATAAAAATGAAGGCATTGTGCCATCCTTAGTGTATGTGTGTGTGTCCATCCTTAGTGTATGTGTGTGTGCAATCATTGGATTTAGGGTTTACCCTAATCCAGGATGGCCTTATCTTAATTGGGTTACATCTGCAACAACCCTATTTCCAAATAAGACTGCAGTTACAGATCCCCGGCTTTAGGACTTAAGTTTATCTTTGGGGGGGGGGATGTAATTCAATTCACGATAGCATCTTTGTGCAAGTTGGAGACAGACGCCCCCTCTGGATGTATGCTGTCTTTCTCCTATGATTTACTGAGCAGACAGCATCTTTATGTGAATTACACCAAAGAATCTTTTCTTTTAGTGGAAGGAATCATCTCCATATACCAGGATACAAGGCTTTTTTTTTTTTTTTTTGTACTTGGACCCTAAGCTGGATTTCAACCCCATTTATCCATCTGTGCCCCGCTTGGCAGGACACAACCTGTTCAATCACAACCTTGCCTGATCTGCACTCAGCTGGCTGCCTCTGGTCTGCCCCTCCCTCCATTCCGGCCCACCTTCTTCCTTCCATTCCTACATCTTGGGTATACAATACATTCTTGTTTTCTCTATCCAGTTTTACACACACACACACACACACACACACACACACATATACACATATACACATACACATGTATATATACATATATTTTTTCTTTTTTTAAGTTGTCATAATTTTAATTTGTCATAATAATGGACTCAATGGCTTTGTTTGTTTTTATGTGGTGCTAGGATCGAACCCAGTGCCTCACACTTGGAAGGCAAGTGCTCCACCACTGAGCTACAACTCCAGCCCTTTATCCAGTTTTTAAAATATATCTTGTGGAATGATCTCATTCTGTATCTCCTCATATTTTTCCTTCTCCCCTGGAAACATCACCCTAGTCCGTCCTCCACCATGACATCTTCCTCAGCTGTTGGAATTCACAATGATCTCCCCCTTTCCCCTTGGGTCAACCCTCCATCTCCTATTTGCAGTTCAAGTAGTTTGGATGGAACTAACCCTACTCTGTTGCTCCAGAGACGGGCACAGGAATTAAGCTTGGCCATCCAGACCACCTCATCTCTTAGCAGCATGATTTATCTAAGAGAATTATATACATGACCCAAGACTTTTGCCAAAACTATCAAAGCGGAAGTATTCTCTCCCTATCCAGATGGTTTTATTGGTTGGGTAAACTGGAACAATCCAGAAAAGAGTAAAATTGACAGAGAATCGTGATAATATAATTTAATTATTTGGTTAAGCTATATCTGAAGCCAGATATACCCCTTGGACTTTATAGTAGCAAACACTAACAAATTCCCCTCCCATCATGACCCCCTTCTTCTTTTCTTCTCATAATTTTTAAATGGATTTATGTTCCTTGTAATTGAAAGAATTATGACTAAATGCAGTATCTTGACATTCTTCTCTGCTCTGTTCTTCTAGGCCCATCAAAGTCTTCATAGTGGCTAGGAGTCAACCAGGTAAAAGAAAACAAATAGGGTTTCCCAACACAACATGGTAAGGGTGGATGTAGGACTGACTGACTCTGCTGCCTGCTTAAACTTGTTAAACTTGCAAGGAGTAAGGGGCCAGGGTAGAAAGTGGGTTCTGCCCCTTCTTGGAGCTGCCAATTCTGTCTGCATTTTGTTTCATTTTCTTAGGGATTCACCATTTTCCAGCTCAGCGGTCTTGTTCTGTTAGGAACAATGCTAGGAAGCATGCAATGCTCCTTATTATTCTTTGCATCACCAGCACAAAGGTATAACCAGCACCTGGACTGGCTCTCCCTGAGCTTATGTAGCACTAGACTGTCCTCCACCATGACACCTTCCCCAGCTGTTGGAATTCACAATGACCTCCCCCTTTTCTGAGTCTATCATGAACCTCTGCATTGCACTATGACTTTTTTTAGTATTTGTACTGGACCTATTTTCACAATTCCTTTTTAAGGTCTCAAAGGCTAGAGTCTCCTCCCAAAGTTCTTAGCACAAATTCAGGAAAGAGTTGCTCTATAAATGTTACTTGTTATTATTGTTTGATCTGAAATGTACCCCAAAGTCTCACATGTTGAAGGCTGGGTCCCCAATGCAGCAATGTTCAGAGGTGGGCTTCTGGGAAAAGTTTGGCTCATGCAGGGGCTGCTCCATCAGTGCATTAATCTATTGATAGCTGAATAAATTACTGGAAGTTGGTAGAAACTAGGAGGTAGGACATGGTTGGAGAAATAGGTCACTGGGTAGCATGCCCTGAAAGGGTGTTACTGGGCCCTTCCTTTTTCTCTTCTTCCTATGGCAACATACTGAGTAGCTTTCCTTCACCATGCCCTTCCGCCATGATATTGTCTCACTTCAGGCCCAAAGCAATGGAGCCCCCTGATCATGGACTGAAACCTCTGAATTGTGAGCTAAAATAAATCTTTCCTTCTCAGGCTGGGGTTGTGGCTCAGTGGTAAAGCACTTGCCTCACAAGCATGAGGCCCTGGGTTTGATCCTCAGCATCATATTAAATAAATAAAAATAAAGATATTGTGTCCATTTACAACTAAAAAATATTTTTTAAAAAAATTTAAAAACAAATAAATAAATCTTTCCTTCTCTAAGTTGTTTATGTCAGGTATTTTGGTCACAGTGACAAAAAGCTAAGAGGATAGTTCAAATGAACTTTATTGTAAGGATACAGTTTGTACTAAGGAAACACATCAACACAGAACAAAGAGATACTAAACATAATATTTACAAATGGGATCCTCCCTTTCGCTACTGTTATACCACTGTATATCCATTATCCTTTATATTTGTACAAACTCAATACTACTATATAACATTTCATATTATAAATGTTTCTAAAAATAGCTGTCAGCATACAGAACATAGGTAGGGAAAAAAAGGCATGAAAACATCTGCTTAGCTAGAATCTGATGGTATGAGATGTAAGGGTTATTATTTCTTTCTCCTCAGTCATATAGAAGAATGACTCCAACTTTTACTAATTGCTCCTCCTGAGGAATTCTGCCCAGCCTGTTATGGTACATTTTCTAAGTTGGCATGAAACCAGATTGTTCCCTGGTTGAATAAATTAGAAAGAGCAGTTGGGGGAATTGAAGGTAGTATGCCAACTGGATAAGATAACATGTCTCTGTGACCACAGAGACCATCTGCCTCTAGCTCTTGATATAAGGAAAGCCCTGCTTCTCAACTTTGCTCCAAGAATTAATTTTGTTGTGGGTGTGGGGGACTGAAAGAAGAGTAGTTTTCCTCTACTTCCTTCTCTTCCATAAGCAGAGAGGAAACCAGATGTATACATAATTGATGCTTAGGTTTTTTTCTTCAGCTGCCCTCCTCCAGCCTCCTGCCTCCCCCTACCATATGCAGGGTTCAGAATTAGGGCTATCCACACGTGGGGGCAGACTACCCTGTTCTGAGACAAACCAAGCCATTCTTTATGTAGTTTTGGTGCTTCACTGATGCAGGTCTTAGTTTTCCTTGTCTAAATACGGGGAATACTGGGCTGGGGCTGGGGCTGGGGCTCAGTGGTAGTGCACTTACCTGGCATGTGTAAGGCACTGGGTTTGATTCTTAACACCAATATAAATAAATAAATAAAATAAAGGTCTATCAACAACTAAGAAAAATATTTTTAAAAAAAATATTGGGAATAATAAAACCTGCATTACAGGGTATCAAAGATTAACAGGGCCTAGATGAGAAAGTGCTTTGGGAATTGTAAAGTACTGAACACATAATTAATGTTTTTATGCTATTCTAATCATAATGTGTATGGACCCTCCTCTCTGCTCCTTTCTCTTAGGCCCCAACTCCATTTCAGTTCACAGCTCTGTTCATCTAATCCACAGCATGAGTTTTCTTGGCTACTTTTAGCCTCCAAAAGTTTTTCTGAAGCCATCAATATCAAAGTATGTTGGCCTTGATAATTTTAGGTGAGGTTCAGTTCCTAGGAGATTTTTGGAGGAGGGAATCCTTGGAAATGGTGCTGAGAGGATTATGCTCAGTTGAATTCCAGGCTGAATGCCATCCACCCCCAACACCCAACAATGTCTCACCCCTCATTTATCATAAGTCCACAAGTTTCAGTTTCTAAAATGCATTTTTGTTTGATTCTTGTAACTATTTTGTGAAGCAGGCAAGGTTGTTTAATTTCATCTTATGGATGAAAATATGTTTCTCCAAGACCCAGTTATTATGTTGCAGAGTCAAAACCCAGATCCAGATCCCTGGAATCTTGGAATTTTGAGTGCTGGAGGGAACTTCTAAAAAATATTCTAGAATACTTGAAACCCTCATTTTGGACTATTCTTCATTCCTGAAAATAGCTGCTAGAGGAAAAACAAAGTATAAGTAGTACTATTTTGTAAAGTGTGTGGTGGCAGCCCCTACTGTAAGCAGTCCAACAAGGTCATGAAAAAGAGCAATTGAAGGCCTTTTTCCTGAACTTCTCTTGTTCCTAATTGGAGTCTTCTACCCTGATCACTAAGTCCAGGTTCCATCTCCTGCTAATAACTCCCTTCCATTGTCCCTTTGCTCATGATGTTTACACTGGCTCTCTCCAGTCTCTGGTTTTCAGTGCCATTACAAAGATCTTGGATTAGATTTGCCTCCCTGTCACTGCCTGATTGGGATGATTTTGTGTAGTACAACAGTCAACACTACACATTTGCCACCTGCTATATAGTGTGCCAGTTATTGACCTAAGGGCTTTAGATGCATTCTTTCATTGAATCCTTTCAACAATCTTACAAGATAGATATTATTTTTCCACTTACATATGCTATAACTGAAGTTCCAAGAGTAATCTGCCCAAAGTCACAAAACTAGTTAGTGAAGAAGAACCAAGAATTAAACCTGGATGTCAGAAATGTAAGCCCTGTGTGCTTAACTACTGTACTATACTACCTTCTCAGATCCTATTCTGTGGCATAATGTTTACAGGGATTTGAAGATCATTTACCTTGTGCAACTCTCTCTGCACTTTCGTTTCCAGGCTTCCAGTTGTATGGTGGGTTTGTCCTCAGAAAGATTTTGCTCTGCTTCACAAGCACTTGTTGCTTGATAAATTTAGTCCTTCTTGAATTGGAATGCATTTCTCGTTCTTAAACACAGCTGCCTGGTCTTTTCTCAAACACATGAGACTGTGCTCCATTCTTAACAAGTCTACTCAGAGATTCTTATTTTTGCTCTTCCTTTTGTTACCCTTGAGGAACCCACAGCACATGGATCATCTAGATGCACTTAAGTGCTGCAATGCTTTCTGGCAGTCTCAGATACCAGGGTCATAAGCCTGGCTGATTGGTGATGGGGGTCACACAGCATTGGCTGTTTTCATTGTACCCAAGAAGAAAGGAGGCTTTCGTAAAAAAAAGGATTCCTGCCAAAATCCTGTTTTCCACTTACAGTTCTTACAGAAAACGGGCATAGAATCAAAGAGCATTTGCGCCAAGAGGGCCCACAAAAACCATCTGGTCTTAGCTCCTGAAGCCCAGAGATGGAGCAATTTAAGCAAGATGTACAACCTTTTAGCTTTACACATTGCTAAACCCGAAAGAGATGCATTAGAATCTAAAGGGAGCCTAGATTCCTAATCATCCTCCTCTGAGACTGGCTGATTTACTTTGCTCTCCATTAGCATTTCTGACATGATTTTGTACCAAGCAAAGGGAAGTATTTTATTCAAGTCTCCCAGAGATTTCTAATTTAGGTATTTGCTATTTAGCCACTTCAAAATGATAGAAGACAAGTATGTAAAAGCTTATGCCACACAACCCAGTCCAGTCAGTAGTGGACTCAAGATGATGGTGTCATTAAGATGGCTAAGGAATAGGAACAGTTGTGGAGGAAGGAGTGGCAATGGTGTTAGCTGTTTTGATTAGCTCTTGAGAGCTTGGAAAACCAGTCTCTGTGTGGACTAGTGACCCTTAGTCACAGGAACTTTGCCTGTGCTGTCATCAGTCTGTCCATGGAGAACTGCTTCTAATCTTGAGAAATCCCTCTTCCCACTGCATCCAGGTACAAGAAGAAAGAACCATGGAGACAGTATGTTTCTTTTCCAGATTATACTTTTTTAAATTTTTTTTTTAGTTGTAGATGGGCACAATACCTTTATTTTATTTATTTTTATGTGGTGCTGAGGATCAAACCCAGTATCTCACATATTCTAGGCAAGAACTCTACCACTGAGCTACAACTCTAGCCCCAGATTTTACAGTCTTCATCAAAAGTCCATGATAAAGGGATTTCCTGAAAGACCTCATTTAAAAAAAAATTAGAACTTCTACACTTTGAACTTGGAAGATTATATGAAAAGTAAACTGAGAACCAGAGAAGAGACAATATATTTTTGGTTTCAAGTGATAAGAACCTAACTCTAATGTTCAGAGCTAAATGGAACTTTATTAGAAAGATAAACTGAGCTGTCTAACAGAATCAAAAGAAGAGGTGACTGGCTGAGTCTCAAAAAACTAGGATTAGCCAGGCATGGTGATGTATGTCTGTAATACCAGTGATTTGGGAGCCTGAGATGAGAGGATTACAAATTTGAGGCCGACCTCAGCAAATTAGTGGAGCCCTCAACAACTTAGTAAGACCCTGTCTCAAAATAAAAAAGGCCTGGGGATGTAACTCAATAGTAAAGCACCCTGTGTTAAATCCCCATTATTAAAATAGTCAGGATCAGGAGCCAAAGAACCAGAGGCCTCACTCTTTCTCACCTTATATCTATGTCTCTGTGTAATGGCCTTGTCTCTTAGTATAGACTAACATTTGTACGTGAGTTGAGGACAGTCCATCAGAGTTTTAGAGTGCATGTCCTCACGTATTTATTTGCCATTCAAAATGGAAGAGAATAGCTCCAGGTTTTTTTTTTTTTTTTTTAATAAAAATCTTAGGGAAGAATTCTGATTAGCTTTGCTTGAACACATGGTCCCCTTATTGACAGTCTTCACTAGAAGCCCCTGGTTTGGGTGAGGGAATAGTGGTACTACAAAAGAAGAGATTGCTAATTCCTGAAGATGGGGGCTGGAGGGTGGTGGGGGATAGCTGGGCTATCCTATAGCAAGTTAGGGGCAGACTCAGGGCTAGAAAGAGAATCAGTTTAAAAAATATATATATTAGCTGGGCATAGTGGCCCAAACCTGTGATCCCAGCAGCTCGGGAGGCTGAGGCAGGAGAATCACAAGTTCAAAGTCAGCCTCAGCAACTTAGTGAGGCCCTAAGCAACCCAGCAAGTTGTCTCAAAATGAAATGTAAAAAAAGAGCTGGGGATGTGACTCAGTTGTTAAGCGACCCTGGGTTTAATCCCAGGTACCAAAAAAAAAAAAGAAAAAGAAAATTATTAGTAGTAATAATGGAAGCTAGGCACAATGGTACACACCTGTAATCTGAGCTACTTGGGAAGCTAAGGTAGGAGGATTGCAAGTTTGAGGCCAGCCTGGACAACTTTACCAGACCCTGTCTGAAAAGCAAATACGAAAGGTGGAGGGGTTGGGGAGGTAGCTCAATGGTAGAGTGCTCCTGGGTTCACTCCCAGAGGGCAATAAATAAATAGTAATACTAATGGCTACTTCTGAGTCATTTTAATGTGTTGTATGAACATAAATCTCAGTTTTACTGAGCTGTACATTCATTTTTTAAATATTTTTTTAGTTGCAGGTGGACACAATGCCTTTATTTTTATTTATTTATTTTTATGTAGTGCTGAGGATCGAACCCAGTGCCTCACCCATGCTAGGCAAGCACTCTACCACTGAGCCACAACCCCAGCTCCCATTCATTCATTTTTTTTTTTATTCTTAAGAGGTTGATGTTGTGTAGAGAATGGACTACAGGGGAGAAGAACCAAGTCATCATCAGTAAGTATGTATATAGAGAAACTGTGATAGCACTCTAGGGAAACACAATGGTGCCTTGAACCAAGGTCATGGCAATGGAAATGGAGAAGAGTAGATAGATTTAAAATCTATTTGAAAGTAGAACCATAGGACTTTCTACTGGATTAGGTGTGGAGATTTAAAAAAGAAAAATCAAGAAATTAAGAATAACACCTAAGTTTCTGACAAGGCTAGTGCCAAAACATATGTGGGGCAGAATAAAGTTCCAGTTTGGACATGTTAAGTTTGAGACAGGGAAATGTCTGGTAGGTTCTTGGGTATACATGTCATTACCAAAGTCTTGGCATCCCAAACCTCAAAACTAGACGAGTTCTCCAGAAAAGTGAATGTAGCAGGAACAGAGAGCCCAAGTGTTTTTTGAGCCATTTTTTCTGAATGTACTGAAAGCTTCAGCTAGGCTTCTGGCCAGGCCAAGTCAGATAGGAATCACAACCATTATTCACAGTGAATCTCATGGAATGAGAAGCCAGTTTCATTCTTCAAGGATAGCTAAGAAGTAACCAAATGGACTATTTAACAAGCATCAGAACTTCTCATCTAGATATCTCTTGATTACTCCAAAGTAGACCCTTTGGACAACTAAACAATTGATGAGGCTTGTCCAGCTCTAAACCATTTTGACACTTCTCTGGGGATATTTGTAGTACCAGAATTTAAGACCCCAGGAAATTTTACCAGTCTGAGTTTCAGATGATTCAGGGGTGTTTCATGTGGATTAAAAGATTTGCCACAGTATTTCATAGTTCTTCCTGTTAAGAGATGGTATCTATCTCTCCACCCCTTAAAATTGGGCTTAGCCATGTGACTTGCATTAGTCAGTGGGACATTAGCAAATGTGATAGAAATAGGCTTGAGTGCTTAAAAATGCTCTGCATTGGAGTGTGACCTCTCTTGCTTTTGGGAAAACTTTTGCCACCATATGAACAAGTCTGGGTAGCCTTCCAGGGGATTAGACCACTTTGACAGAGGCCTTAACCACCCCAGTCTGCTGACCTTTGACAGAGGCCTTAACCACCCCAGTCTGCTGACCTAGGATCCAGACATGTGAAAGAAGCCATTACAGATTATCCAGCTTTAGCTGGAAAAAGCACCCAGCCAACACAGAATCGTGAGAAATAATATAAATGCTTGTTGTCTTAAGCCACAAAGTTTTGAAGTGGTTGGTTAGATCCCTCAGAAGACAATTAACTCTTAACCAGGCACTTTTTTTCGATGTTGATGGACCTTTATTTCATTCATTTATTTATATGTGGTGCTGAGAATCAAACTTAGTGTCTCTCACATACTAGGCAAGCTCTCTACCTTAACCAGGCATTTTAAAGGTGTTCCACAGGCACAGATAAGCTTTCTCTCATCCATACTCTTCTTGGGAAATTTGTATTTGATCAGTCATCAAAAGTTGGAACTTGGGGCTGGGGTTGTGGCTCAGTGGTAGTGCACTTGCCTAGCATGCGTGAGGCACCCGGTTCGATTCTCAGCACCATGTACAAATAAATAAAATAAAGTCCATCAACAGCTCAAAAATATTTTTTTAAAAAGTTGGAATTAAAAGATGAAATATTAACTGAGTAATGTAAAGCAAAGCCCATAGGTAGTAGAATAACTTGGAGGCAGTAGAGTCTTCCTAGGTCTCTGGAAATCAGAAAGCTCCACAAAAGTGATTCAGGTTTCCTAGGCATGTGTTCTCATAGTACAATGTAGATTTCCTTCAGAGGTACTTGGTAACCATATTTGGGTGATGACTTGACAATGTCTAGACTAAACTATGAAGTTATATGCTTCAAGGTCAGGACTGTGTCTAAAATGACACTGACTGTATCGTGGCACGTAATTTGTTGATTGAATAAATTTGAGTTTTGCCTACTTAACATAAAGGATTTAGTCCTTTAAAAAAACATCACTTGGGGCTGAGATTGTGGTTCAGCGGTAGAGTGCTCGCCTAGCAGGTGCGAGGCCCTGGGTTCGATCCTCAGCACCATATACAAATAAATAAATAAAATAAAGGTATTATGTCTAATTACAAATAAAGATAAATGTTAAAAATAAATATTTTTAGTTGTAGATAGACACAATACCTTTATTTATTTATTTGTATGTGGAGCTAAGGATCAAACCCAGGGCCTCGCACCTGCTAGGTGAGCGCTCTACCGCCGAATCACAACCCCAGCCCACTAAAAAAATTTTTTTTTAAATCACTTAACCGTATTTTTGTCTCACAGGCCAGTTTTTGTTCATACTTCCAACCTCAGGATGTTACTTGATTCTTCAACTATGGTAGATAGTTGGGTATAAGCTTAGGATAGAAAATCTGAAATTGATGAGATCCCAGGACACTGATAGTTGTAATTTCTTTTCCTTCCCCCAAACTGTTGGCAAACAAAGTCAAACACTTCAGGAAATTCAACATCCAAGGAAGGAGCTTTGGGGCAGGATTAAGTGATAGGAGTGGGAGAGTCTGGTTCTGGAGGATGCTCATCTCATTCTGTGTTACAAGCCTATAGTTACAAAGCAATTGGAAACCAATGGTTTAACTAAGGTTATTTAACTCTGAGAATCCTTGGGAGTCTATCACAACCACCAACCCATCAACTATACATCTGAGACAAAAGAAGAAAACTTAAAGAGTATGAGTCAGACAAATGTGGGTTCAAATGATGTATATTAAATTTTTTCCAGGACCATGTTGCTTGCCTGCCAAATTGGAATAATAATATCTTAGAAATAAAATATTCTTCTAAGTACCTCCATTAATCAGTTACTTGTAGGCAGGGATCATTTGATTTGTTTATATTTATTCAGTTTTTAATAATGTTGGGTCCATAGTAGATACTCAGAATAGGTGAATTTCTTCTTGCAGGTGATCCAAGACCTATAAGCTTCATTAATAATGGACTCTTAGGGCAATTAGATTTCCTCCCTTTCTTGAACTCAACATTCCCTTCTGTAACACAGGATATTCTCTTAGTTTCTTTCCAACTTTAGTATTTGATGAACTTGCCCCTTCAGTAACTCTACCCCACTGCTGCTCCCCATTAGTAATGCTACAGACTGAGGAAACATAAGTCACACATAATTTTGTATTTACAGATACACATGCATTTACAACAAATTATATAAAACAACTACAATACTATTGGACTCACAGCCTAATTTTGCCTCTTTAAAGGTCAAGAGGTTTTTTTAATCTTCTTTTATTTGGATTGTTTAGAAAGATGAAATCCAGGACAAGTTTCACTAGCACATATTATTTTGCTTGAACCTTGGTGGTTAATTGCGCTATTACTATGATTGATGAACATTGCACTGCAATCAGCTGGAAGCTGCTGCCTTCCACTCAACAGAAATGAGGTCACAGAGCAGGGCTGGGGAATTGTCATCTAACAAGCAGGTCTGTTTGTTGCCCAGTAGAAGAGTTTGCCACTAGAACATTTAACTCTTGATTCCATCTGTTGTGAAGATTCTTGCTCCCTTGACTGGCTCCTGCCTTTTAAAGACTTTATAACAGTTTTAGGTAAAACAATTAATCTTTGGATGTTCAGTAGGAGAGAACAGACTATTGGATATAGTTACTAAAATATCCAGAGTAGGGACCTTGGCCTGAAATCCTACTACTAAGGTAGATGCCCAGAGAAAATAGTAATCATCCATGACACTATATGCAATTTTATGGAGTAAAAAGCACATCCCAGGGCTGAGGTTGTAGCTCAGTGGTAGAGTACTTGGCCAGCATGTGTGAGGCACTGGGTTCAATCCTTAGCACAGCATTAAAAAAAAACAAATAAAATAAAGGTATTGTATCCATCTACAACTAAAAAAATAAAATAAAAATTTTAAAGCACATCCCAGGCTGGGCATGGTAGTTCACACCTGTAATCCTAGCAACTCAGGAGGATTGCAAGTTCTAGACCAGCCTCAGCAAATTAGTGAGGCATTAAGCATCTTAGTGAGACTCTGTCTCAAAATAAAAAATAAAATGGACTGGGCATGTGGCTCAGTGGTAGAGAATCCCTAAATTCAATCCCCAAGTCCAAAACAACAATAACAAAAAACAACACACACACACACACACACACACATCTAGAACCAAACCCCTGAGAAGGGAATATATATTTCCATGATCAGAGAAGTCAATCAAGTCAAACCCCTAACATGCCCCATTGCAGTAGCATGGAGGCTGCTCAAATCATTGCATGAGAGTCAGATAAGTATAACCTGACAGAGGCAAATGTAGGAAAAGCCAGTACTTGGCCCTGAGAAGTACTGGGCATTTTCTATTTAGGCCCATGGGATCTGGTTGCCTGGGAGACTAACTCTGCTTTCCTGAGCATGAGACATCCATCACCTCAGATTAGTCTGAGTAGTTGAGCAATTTGTTAACAGATTAAAGACATAAGTCTTTTCTCCAGTGTATCTGCAATCTGATGGCCCTGGCATTGTATCCTAATGTGTCTCTCATGCTTGTGTGATCTTGCTCAAGTTTCTTGTCTGAATAATATCTATCTAAAGGAGATGAAATATAAAATGTGGTTAAGAACACAGAACTTGTAGCCCACAACCTGGAACCCCACCCCAACCATTTATTCATTATGCGACCTTAGGCAAACAAGAACCTCTTTGTACCTTCTTTTCATCATCTTTTTAATTTAATTTTATTTTTGCAGTGCTGAGGATTGAACCCAGGGTCTCATGCATGCTAAAGCAAATACATTTCTGAGCCGCACCCCTAGCCCAATTTCCTCATGTTTAAATGAGGTCAATTACAATGCCTTCCTCACAAAGATGTTAGGTAGATAAATGAGTTAATATGTATAAAGTGCTTGGAACAATGTCTAGTGCAGAGTAAGCATGACATCTGTGTTAG
This sequence comes from Marmota flaviventris, assembly GCF_047511675.1. Taxonomy (NCBI): domain Eukaryota; kingdom Metazoa; phylum Chordata; class Mammalia; order Rodentia; family Sciuridae; genus Marmota; species Marmota flaviventris. Next base: position 40,929,602 of record NC_092507.1, read on the forward strand.
CTGAAATGGCATTGGGATGATAATCCTGATCGCTCAGATTCGTTCTGAAGATGAACTAAAATGCTGAAGGTAAAAATAAAATCACAGAATTATTTGTGCCTGAATAGACCTAAGATCATGCAAATAAAATCCCCACTTTATAAGTGAAAAATCAAGACTCAGAGATGGGAGGTAGCTGGTTCAGAGCCACACATAATTAAATGGCAGGGTCCAGGTCTCCTAACTGCAAGTCCAAATTTTGTCCTCTGCATTGCATCAAAAAAAGCAACATTTCCATAGAGATGACTCTGGATGGTTCTTTTATGTGGTCATTTGACCTGTTGCCAGCTAATGCATTTTCCTAGGACAATGAAATGTGTTTGAAATAGAAAGAAAACTGAGAAAAGGCTCTTTCCCTAAACACACACTGACTCTTGAAGTGGCACGTTAGTGTAGGAGAGAGAAGGCTAAGGATTTGGGCCATGGTTGAGAGGAAACATTTTCAGAAATCATTGCTAGTTCCATATCATTACTTCAGATAACCCCAAATGTGTCCCTGTGTCCACAAGCTGGAATCATAAACTAATCTATTCAGGCTTCAGAGTATCTATTTTTGGGGGTTAGGTTGGTTTGGTTGTTGTTGTTTTCTTCAGGTGCTTAATTAAGGGGCTTCCACCAGAATGGGCTCTTTGGTAGACACCAAGGTGTCACTCCCAGGACAACAGGATTGATATTGGGACCTCTGTGTTCAGTTTTCCCGAGTTTTTCAGGGCCATTTCCCTTTTGATTTATTCTGCTTTGGCTCACATTTCTCAGTGGAACTGCTCAGAAGTAGCTGACAAGTGGGTTAGAGGAAAGGGGCAGGATGGGAGAAAGACCCTATGAAGAACAACAGAAGTTTAGAGGGATTTGATCTAGAGACAAAGTAAGTCCTAGAGGTCATTATTCTTGTTCTCAAATTATTGGAGGGTATCATGGGCAGAAAGAGCAGAGGCAGCAAGATCTCTGACAGCAGAGCTGATACCATTGGGGTGGGAAGGGGAAGAAGAATCTCCAAGAGGCAGATTCCAGCTTGAAGCAAGGAAAACTTTCTGAGTCTGAGAGCTGTGCAAGGATGGGGTCCCTGCATGAAAGCTGTGCTTTAAAAGAAAGAGAATTGGTTGCAGGGCCTGACAGCCACTTATCAAGAGATGGGAAGGTTGGGACTGATTAATTAGACTAGGTATCTCACCAACTCTTAAAATTTTCAGGTCCTGGGAGCCCAAGATCCAAAGATCAATTTCGTGGAGTCCCCACAATCAAGAACCAGCTGGAAAGAAGCAAAATATGAAACTAATGACCCATTCTTTATCTTGCCTGTTATTTCTTTTTCTCTTTCTTGCACTCATTGCTTGCTATTTCATATAGCAGGTACCTTTGACATTTGCAGGAGATAATCCTTTTAAGTATATTTCTGACTCAGCCTTTGCTCCTTCAGCATCACTAGAGAGTCTGAGCTCTCCAGAGATTAGTGCTGGCCTGTCACCACAGCAACTGCCCAGGCCCTGTGGGCATCCATTGTAACAAGCATGGGACTTTGTGAGCCAAAGCTTGACTGTGGTGAGAAAAAACTCCACAGGGAGCCTGATATGAAGCAAGAAGGTTGTACTTTGGGAAGTTTTCTTTAATAGGATTAGCTGTAGAGGTAGGACTCACTTTACACATTTGGCCAGCTCCTGAAAAGTGTGGGTGTGTGACAAATTTTAGTAAATGGAGGAAATCTCATCATAAAGGCAGAAAGTAAACTCTTCACAAGTCCCTGATTTAAATCCTCTTCATAAAATGGAGTTTTTAAAGGGAATCTCCACCAATGCCATGTCCTGTGCTGTTAGTCTAGTACTGAGCATCTGTAATTGGGGCCACCTGCAGAGAACTCCCCAGGGGATGGCAAAGAACAGCAGCAACTCAGCTTGCTGGGGGCTAGGAATGGACAATGTATAACAAGGAGAAGCAAAGTGCACATGGGGGCACAACAGGGGTAGGCTTGGAGAGTGGGCCTTGCCTAGCATGAGCAGTTCTGCTGCAGCAGTGGTGGGGTGTCCGAGAGACGTGTATTCTTAGAGGCACCCAGCACAGAGGGGTCCGTGTCCAGCGAATCAGACATCTTATCACAAATGGCATCCACCAGGCGCTCGAAGGCCTGCCTCACACTGATGTTCTCCTTGGCACTGGCTTCAAAGAAGTCAAACCCTAGGAGAGAAGAGACACAGGTACATAGTTTCCCCATTCCTTCAGCTGGAACCTTTTTGTGCCCCCAGCAGAGTACTCTGGATCAATATGGCCTGTACTCAGAAGTGAAGTGAGGAGGCCTAATTCCACAGGCAGAGGGTACTGCTTCAAGGAGACAGTATAGGGCAAGGGTTACCTGCACAGGTTGTAGAGTCAGACAATCTACCATTGACCCAGCTATTTAGTCCCATGCAAATCACTTGTTCTCTTTACAAATCAATTCCCAGGGTTGTAAATAGTGATAATTTTACCTACGTCACAGAGTTATTTCAAGTACAAAACAAGATAATGCATGTGAAGTATATGGCCCGATTCCTGACACAGAAGGAGTGTCATAAGGTGTTTGCTTAAATATGTGAGCATTTATACTTCTTAAAGCATTTAGTACATCCATTATCTCATTTGCTTTTCACATTATCCTCTCCATATCACTCGTGCAGACACTGTGGCCTAGGGAATTAAGCTGGCTTGCCCAAGGTAAGTAAAAACACCAGTATGAGAAGCCTCAGTTTTGGACTTTTTGACCAGGGATTTTCTTCTTTCCCCTGCTTCTCACCCAAGTCCAGCCAGCTCTAATCTGGGCTCTAGGAGGCAGCCCAAGAGCCACAATGAGCTGGGCATGGTGGTGTATGCTTGTTATCCCAGTGACTCAGAGGCTAAGACAGGATATCACAAGTTTAAGGTCAGCCTCAATAACTTGAAACCCTATCTCAAAATAAAAAAGGACTGGGATACAGCTCAGTACCCCTGGGTTCAGTTCTCAGTAGAAAAAAAAAAAAAAAAGCGCCACAATGAATAAGTGAAGTTTTATTTGATCCTTTCTACCCACAAACACACTGGCTTGTCTCCATTCAGTGAGGTTCCTCCTCCCTAAAGCCTAAAATCCACTAAAATGATTCTATAGATCTTTCCTTCCCCTCAAAAGCCCAATAAAAGGCCCAGGGGAAACTGCCTGAGGTGTGCCACATTCTTGTCTGGTTTTTGAGATCTCTGACAACTCTTTCTGTGACAATGAATAACACTTGGTTGTCCCAAGAGAAACAATCCAAGGCCCTCCTAGTTCAGACAATGTGGCCTATCCCACCTGAGGAATCCTGACCAGGTTGGTGGCAGCCCTCAGAAGCAGAAACTGCCCTTCCCATCATGTCCCCAGGGCAGCCCATTCCCTCCCCTTTTTCTTCCTTCCTTCCAAGTCTTCATTTCTTTTCAAAAGCCTCTCTTCCTTTTTTTCTTTTTCTTTTCATTTAGCTCATTTCCCCCTTATGTTCCTTGAACTTTCTGTTGAGCATCTACTATCTATGTTAGGAGCTTTAAAATATCATTACTTAATCCTCACAAGAGCCTGTCATCATCTCCAATTTACAAATGAGAAGACAAAGGTTTCAAAGTTCTGTGTAACACTCATACATGTGGCTGTGTTAGTGGAAATCAGGTTTATACCTGTGTTTGCCTGAATCTGAAGTCTATATAGAACCCTGCCTCTCGTTTCTTCCTCTTTCTTCCTTTCACTTGGCATTCTTTCTTCTTGATCATATCTTTTTTCTTCCTTTAAAGTCTGTTTGCTTGATCTTACTACCACAGTGTCTGAATCCGGGAGAGTCACTGCACCTGTCTGAATCACTTAACCTCTCTGATTCTCAGGCTACTCATTTGTCAAGTAGGAATAACAACTGAGTCTTCCTACTGAGAGCAGTTGGGAGGATTGAGTGAGAAAATGGATAAATTGCTGAACAAAAGTTGCCTGTTATAACGTTTCTTTCTGCTCTTCTTTCATCTTGCTCCTCTCACCTCTATATCTTTCTCCCTCTTTTATCATCTCTTCCCACAAAGGGGAGAATATCTTTCTTCCTCCCACCTCCCACCTGTTACTCCACCATCCACAGAGCAGCCTGAGGCCCTAGGTACAAATGAGGCTCCTTTTCTCAGCCTTCCCAGCATAAAGGCACTCACAGCTCCTGCCAGCCCAGCTCCAGCTGCTAGCCTCTCCGGTGGCTGAGTTCCTGACCTGAGAAAAGCAAGCTGCAGAAGTGCTCGCTAATTGTGGATATGTGACGAAGAAGAAGAAGGCAGCTGCTGGCTCATTATCCTCAGCATCAGAGACCCTTCAGCATATAGCTTTTCCTTAATGAATATCACAAAAATTAGCTCCTTGGTATTTGACTGGCTTATGGCAAGTGGCAGTGTTTGGGCATGTGGAGGGGAGTGTATTGCTTGCCTAAGAAAGGAGCAAACAGATAAAGTAGTAAGTAGGCTTTCACCATCACTATAGATGAAGGTGAGAAAACAGGTCAAAGCCAAAGGCACCAATTCCTTCTGAAGAACTGACTCTGAGGGAAGGACATGACACATTGGAAGGTGGGCATTGAGAAAAGGCCTGAGAGCCAGCCTGGATTTTAATACAGCCTGTCAGTTACTAGCTCTGTGACCTCAGGGAAATTCCCTAATGACCTTCAGCCTCTATGTCCTTTTCTGTAAAATGGGGTCAGTGCTATATACCTCATAGGGTATTAATGATAATTAAACACACAAAACTATGTGAAGTGATTCACATAGAATACATGGCAATTCCCCTTCCCATATTTTCTCCTCCCACTATAGTCTCTACCCTTCCATTGTCTTCGGGGAAGCCCTCTGGTTCTTCATCATTCATGGTCAATCAATAAACCAGTTCTTACTGTACAGATGTTGCACCAGGTTTGATGTTGAGTGTCAGGAACACAAAGAGATCAAATCTACCTGTGGAGAAGCCACGCTAATAAGAGAGTCCATTCCTCACTTCTGCATTGTTCTTAACAGTGCACAAATACAATTTTAGAAAACCTTGTGAGGTGGGTAAGCCAAGGCAGGGTTTATCACTCATAATTTGTAGATAGGAAAACTGAAGCTCAGAGATGGGGCATAAAGGAGGACTCTGTTATGCCTCTTTGTCTCACTCTCAGTTGGAACACTGACAGAACAAGCCATAACATTCTAACACAATTAGAAGAACCAGAGGCCATACAGGAATTCAGAAGAGAAGGAGAGGAGAGGGAAAGGAAATTTTCTGAAGTTACTGGGGATGTGAATTTTAATGTCAGAACTAAACAAAACTCTTCACCTAACTTCTCATTCTTCAGGACCCAGCTTCGGTGTGGTTCATTTCCCCAGTGATTCCCTCTGCCTTATAACTCATTCCTTGTGTGGTAAAAATCCATTTGACTGGGAGCTCCCCAAGCAGGGACTGTGCCAGTCATCATCAGAGCTCAAGACCAGTGGAGTAGTAGGTGCTCAGTGAGTATTTGTTGAATGAAGGAGGTTGGAATGAGCAGGGAGGGCATGGTTGAGGGGATACAGACATTGGGGCTCATGAAAGCTTAGCTCAGCATGGAAGATCCTGTGCTGGGCTGTGGGGACCCTGAAGTGAATCAGACACAGTTCCTACCCTTGAGGAGCTCCTAGTCTAGTGTGTAAGAGAGACACTTTAACAACATTTTAGAGATTAAGTGCTGAAACAGTGGAAAGGTAAGGGATGCGAGGGTACAGAGAAAATTCCTCACCAAGTCTGGGGGCTAGGGAAGATTTCTCCAAGAAACCAGATATCAGCTAGATGAAGACATATGACTGAGTATTCACATGAGAACATACATGTGTAGCACACCAGGCAGGGGAAATGGCATGAGCATAAATAAGCGGGCAAAAACACAGCATTGATATATGCTAGAAGGAGAATAGTAGTTTATTATCATTATAGCAAAAACCCAAAATGGTGAGAGATGAAATCAGTAGGAAGCTAACGTAAAGAGCTTATATGTCATGCCAAGGAGATGATTTCACTGTCTTCTCAAAGGTACCCAAAGTACTGAGAACTCTGATTCAAGCTACCAACTCATGGGTCTAGTCAGGTCAGAATAACTCCCAATTACCCCCACCCAATTACTGTCAGACTCCTGGAAGGCCCTTTATCAGTAGGTCCTGGTGGTAACCTTTTCCTCAGGTTCATTAATAAAGAATCTCATGGTCTGAGAATCTAGTGAGGCTAGAAAGTTGACAACCAATTAAGCAGACTAGCCATTCCTCACCCCCATTCATTTCTTCCCTCTAATTGGCTTCAGAACAATGAGATTTCTGCTGTCTTATTTGTAGCCCAATTCTTTTTTTTTTTTTTTTCACAAATAGGACTTTTTATTGGTCACTATTAAAAATTTGAATTTTAAACAGATTCTTGAACTGGTGGTTCATATCCATCAGCTCGTTCAACTTTAGCACCTGTCTCATCTCCTGTAGCTTTTCCAGAACTACTACCTTCACCATGAAGCTCCATGAGTTTTCCCAATTCAAACTTGGGCTTCTTCAGCATTTTTACTTTTCTAACAAAGACATCATGAAGAGGATAAATTGATTGGCAAGCCTTCTCTATGTCTTTCCCAATGCTGTCTGGAATCAGTTTATTGACAACTTCTTTCAAGTCATTTGTCTGCACTTCCCGGGTCATGATTTCCATCATCTTCTTCCGGATTTGGCGGACCTGCTGGTGCTGAGCGTAGGAAGTCTTCCGTATCTGATTGTTGCGTTTTTTAGTAAAACCAACACAGAATAGACGCAGCAAATAACCATCTGTAGTCTTGACATCAACATGAGCCTCGATCATCGTCTGCCATTTTTTGACCATGGAACACATTTTGTCACGGGTAAGATCCATGCCATGGAAGTTGGTCAGGCAGTTTTTTCCCTGAACATCCTCAGTAATTAGTTTGAACTTCCTAAACGCAACTTCATCATTCTGCAGATCAGCAAGACTCACTTCAAACACCAGACCCTTGAGGCCATCAGAAGCAATTTTGGTTCCCTGGGTCCTGGTGACTAACGTTTTTCCAATATTTCTTATATTGAACATTGCCGGTGCTTTCACATCATACCAATCTTTCTTAGAAAATGGATCAACCACTTTCTTCTTGGCTCCCTTCTTGCCGCCTTTTGTAAGGCACTTGTTCTTGCCTACCGCCATGGTGCTGCTCAGAGAGCCAAAAGGCTGTAGCCCAATTCTTAAATCACTCTATTATGTTCCCCTATGATGGTGTCTACCTTTCCTGTCCAAAGGCAGTTGTTACGGATCCACAGACTGTGTGTCTACATTGCCTTCTTCTGAACTTGACCTCAGATTTTATTCAGAAATTCACAACTAGCTAAATTTACCTCTCCTCATTCTGACACTGCTCTAAAATATTTCTCCACTATTATTATTTTCAAATCCCTTCTTCATCCTACTCTGATACCTCCTCATCTCCATCATTTATCATTCTTCAACTCACAATTCTCTTGTCATTGACAATTTTGGCAAGGGACTCACTTCCTTTCTACCCTAGGCTTACTCTTATTCTCAGGTACCCTGAATTTCATGTGAACAATCGATCCAATACTTTGGCCTATTAATTTCTTGACCATTTAATTTCCATTGTCCTTTTCCATTTTGCTTCAGCTATGCCCTTGTCTTATTACTTGAACTATTTTGACTTGGATTTGCAGCTTTAGAACTGAAAGTGGTCTTATTAATTTTATATCAGCCACACTGGCTCAAAACTCAAGACCCTTACATTAGTCAATTTTTCATCACTATAACAAAATATTTGACATAAACTTCTTAGAAGAAAAGAGGTTTATTTGGATCACAGTTCCGGAGGTTCAACGTCCTAGGCTTTGTGGTGAGGGCTGTCCCTTAACTGCATCATTTTATGGCCAATAACAATGGTGGGAGTGTGTGTGGGAGCAAGAAAATTATATATCTTGAGCTAGGAGGCAGTGAGAGCTGGGTGGGGCCAGGTTTGCTACTTTTATGACAACCCTCTCAAGAGAACTCAAGAGTGTCCTGAAAACTTCCTTCCAAGAGCACACCCTCAATGACCTAAACCTTCTACCCGGCTCCACCTCATAAAGATTTCACTACCTTCCAATTTTGCCACCCTGGGGACAAAGTCTTCCATCACAGTGGACCCTTGGAAGGCCCTCAAACTACATCCACACCATAGCAACCCTGCATGGCCTGGCCTCTGTATACTTCTCCAGCTTCATCTTTGGCTTACTCTGTGCATACAATGTACCTCTCCCCTCTACCCCCAATAGCACTTTGCTCATTGTTTCAATCAGATTTCAACCAAGGAAATGGGAACTACTCTTAGCATATAATCCAGAGGACATTGGTTACATAGGTGATGGAAGAACTGAGAAGCTGAATACAATAGAGGAAACCCAGAGATTACCAGTGGGAAAAAATAGTATTATTAGAGGCAAAGAAAGCTGGAACCAATGGAGTAAGAGTCAGAGAAGAGGAGCAGCCACTGCTGAAGTAGCCATCCAGGAACTCCAATTCCAGGAAGCATAATATTTTAGGGTCTCTGCCTCCATATGATCTTCAGAAAGGGGCTTCTCATCCCTTTCCTGGATATGATTGGAGATAACTCTGGCCAGAGCCCAGGGAGGCTAGTAAAAAGGAAGCATGTTTCTGCCTACAAGGGAAAGAGAGTGTTTAAAATGTGGTCTTGAAACACATGTATACCAGCATAGGGTAGTGGGAAAAGTGCCCACAGAATAATAAGAGTTTGGAGAGGGTTGCAGGAGAAAAAAAGAATGGGAGAAGGAATGATAACAAACAGTTTAAGGACTGGCACAACCATCTATTCAAAGAATATTAAAATTTTCTCTATAAGATTTTTGTTTCCCTAGTCAATAAGTTTCTTTTTTTAAAAAATATTTTTTAGTTGTCGAGAGACCTTTATTTATTTATATGTGGTGCTGAGAATCAAACCCTGTACCTCACACATGCCAGGCAAGTGCACTACCGCTGAGCCCTAGCCCCAGCCCTAGCCCGTCAATAAGTTTCTTATGGGCAGGGAACCCATTCACCTCTGTGGCCCCAGGATCCATCATGCATTCAGTGACTAGAATTCAATTCAATCCATCATGCATTCAATTATGCACCGCCTAACCTACTAGAGATTTTAAATCTCTACCTATTGGCAACTGGCTTGCTGTGTCTCCTTGTGGGAGGAATATATCTCCCATCCCATCAACATTAGGTTGATGATAGGACTTACTTTGACCAATGGATATGGGCAGAAGTAATGTGACCCAAGTCCCAAAAGAAGCTGCATAGTTTAGCCATTCTGGGTTGGATCCCAGAGTAAGAAGGCACAGGAATGGAGTCACAACTGACTTGCAGCTGGTACATAATATGAGTGAGAAGTAGACCCTTATCATGTAAGCTCACCTGGTTGGTTGTTACCACAACATATTCTAAAGAAATATCATTAATATTGTGACTGAGGTAAAAATTTAAAGAGAAATCATGGCAGGCTTTGGGGGAAACACTATTGGATGACAAAATAACAATATTAAGATTTGAGTCTAAAGACTGAGTTTGAATACTGAGACTGCCGTCTACTACTTATATGGCTTAGAATAGCTACATTATCTTAAAGTTCAAAAATAGACATGGGATCTGGCATGGCTCGGTATGTGCAAGAAACATGAGTGGTCTGGACTCAGCTTCTTCTTCAGTAAAATCACTGATTTACTGCAGGGCTGGTAACATGCAACTGTACAGGTACAGACACAACTGATGATAATACCATCTAACTAGCTGGGTGTGAGGATGAAGGGCACAAGAAAATTGCTATGAAAGCACATTGTGAGTTACATCACTGTTAGTTATTATCAGTGCCAACTAGTTCTTTGTTTCTCTTCAACCAGGCTCAATGATATAAGGTTTCTATAATTCATCTCAACCCTCTAAATATTTAGTGAACACATAAAATAAGCAAGGCAAAGTAAAAAGGGTCTGTGGGGTGAGTAATAAGTAGAGGAATTGTGTGAATCAAAATGAAATCAGGGCTGGCACTCGGTGGCAGAGCCCTTGCCTAGCATGCATGAGACACTGGGTTCAATCCTCAGCACCATGTAACAAACTAAATAAACAAAATAAAGGTAATTTTAAAAAATGAAATCAAGCATGGTAGCACATGCCTGTAATTCCAGCAGCTCTGGAGGCTGAGGCAGGAGGATCAAGAGCTCAAAGCCAGCCTCAGCAATTTAGTGAGGCTCTGAGCAACACAGTGAGACCCTGTCTCTAAATAAAATACAAAAAAGGTGGGTATATGGCTTAGTGGTTAAGTGCCCCGGGTTCAATCCCTGGTATTAAAAATTTAAAAAAAAAAATCAAAGTTGGATATATCTAAATAGAGCCACTCATTCAACTAATCCACACCCCATTTTTCAAACAGACAAACAGACCCAGAGAGAGGAAGCAAGATGTTCAAGGTCAGAAGCAAAAAGCTCCTAACTCCTAGTCTGGGTGCACTTTCCCACTACTCTATGCTAGTATACATTTCAAGCCCACATTTTAAACACTCTTTCTTTTTCTTATAGGCAGAAGCACATTTCTTTTTTTACTAGCCTCCCTGGACTCTAACCAGAGTTATTTCCAAACAGATGCAGGAAAAAAGGATATGTCAAGCTAAGAAACAGAGTACAGTTGAGTCCTGGGTCTAGTAGACTTCCTAGTTGCATGAGCTAATAAATTCTATATTTTTTTTTAGAAAAGCTAATTTGACTTGGAATTTTATCACTTGTAATAACAACAGTCCTAATTCAAGCAGAACTTATCACAACTAACATCTTTTTTTGAGATATAATTCACATACCACACAATTCACCCATTTGAGGATCAAACCCAGTGCCTCATGCATGCTAGGCAAGAACTCTACCTCTGAGCCACAACCCAGCCCCCCCGCATTTGCAATTCTTAACATGCATCTAGGTTTATTTATATAGTTATTTGTTTAATGTCTCTTTCCATGCTAGTTCCATGATGGTAAGAATTACAACTGTTTTGTTCACTATTATATCCTGAGTGACAGGACAGAACCTGATACAGAGTATGTGTCTAATAAACATTTTTCAATGAATAAGTGAAACATATGAATGATTATCTACCCTGTGCTGGATGCTTGAGATACTGAAACAAATCAGACATATTCTCTTTTCTTAAGGGCTAGGAAGAAATAGATAAATATGTAAATAGGCAAATTCTAATAAGCAATAGAGGAAAGCTCAGAAAGTTATGTAGGACAGAGATAGGTAACTTTGATCTACCCAAATTTAACCAATTCATTAAGGCCTTCTTCAAGTACCTCCCTAAATCCTGCACTAAGAATTAGCTCATTTTCTATCTGCATTCCTGTGTGCTGGCAGTGTCTCAGGGGACTGTGGATTGAAGGTATAATGGGATAACCTGAAGTTATCCAAGTGTGGGCTTTACCACATGCTTACTGTTCTGTGAACCAAGAGGAGGCACTTTCTGGAATCTGAGAACCTTTGTAATAGAGTAGGAACAGCAAGGCCCAAGATGACCCAACTACCCCATTTATTAGGCCCTTACAGTGTGCTAATTTCTAGTCCAGTCCACTTTGGAGAATAAGGGTGAGGACACATAACACACCTCTCTCTCTCTCTCTCTCTCTCTCTCTCTCTCTCTCTCTCTCTCTCTTCTAATACACATAATACAAATATACAACACATAATTCACATTTGTACTTCAGAAACTGTCAGAGAATATAACTTTATGTTCCCTATTCCTTAACACTTAAAACATTTGCCAGACACAGTGGTGCATGCCTGTAATTCCAGTAGCTCAGGAGGCTAAGGCAGGAGGATTATGAGTTCAAAGCCAGCCTCAGCAATGGCGAGGCACTAAGCAACTCAGTGAGACCCCCCAAAAAAAAATACAAAATAGGACTGGGGATGTGGCTCAGTGGTTGAGTGCCCCTGAGTTCAATCCCCAGTATTTCAAAACAAACAAACAAACAAAATATTTAAGGTGTGACAAATACATACTTAGACTGGCTAAAAGTCCAAACAGTCCATCTTTTCCTCTAGAGGAAGATATCATATATTCTACAGACATGGAACTCTTAGATTGAATTCCAATAGTTACAATAAAATAAAATCAAAACTGCTCTTTTAGGCAAAGTAGGTATGGGTTCCTCTATGTGGCCACTGAAACATGCCTGGGTACCTGGGCCTCAGTGGAGTATAGGAACAAAATGTTCCAACCTTGGAAAAAGCATCACTGAGCTTCATATGCAAATCACATAGTTTTGCCTTCTATATAGTTACTTTTGTTGTGAATTGTGTTTTGGTGAGAACCATCAGTTTACATTGAAAGAAATGTTAAGAAACAATCTATGATGTTCAGTGTTGTTGGAAGGATGTATAATATCAAGGACATGGTTACATTCAGTATAGAGAGTCTTCTCTGTATTTGCCAATGAAGAGCAATGCTTCTCTGGAAAAATAGGTTTGTTTTTATATTAAGAACATTCCCTCTTTGCAATGTTCTCTAGGAAGCTCAAAGGCAATATTTTGGCCCAATTCTTTCAAGTTCACAAGAAAATTATTATAAAATATATTTATGCGACACATATATATCCATACATATATGCACACATACACACATGCATTATGTACATACCAAGTTGCTCTGCAAGGAGCCTGCCCTTCTCAGTGGGAACAACTCTCTCTTCTTCCATGTCACATTTGTTCCCCACCAGAATAACCTGTGCATTGTCCCAGGAGTAGGTCTTGATCTGAGTAGCCCTAAAAAAGAGAGAGAAATATGCTATAGATGGAAAGTTTGTGTCTCTTACATTCACAAGTTGAGCCCAACCCTACTTGTAATGGTTTTTAGAGGTGGAGCCTCTTGAAGCTAATAATGACATGAAGATAGAGCCCCAGTAAATGGGATTAGTGTCCTTACAAGGAGAGAGAGATAGAATGTGCTCTCTCTCAGCCATGAAAAATGATACAATCAGAAGGACGCTGTCTTTAGACACTGGGTGGATATACTGGTATCTTGGTCTCAGACTTCCTAGTCTTCTGAACTGTGAGAAATAACTGTTCGTCATTTAAACCACTGATATTCTTGTTGTAACAGCTCAAAATGACTAAGACACACATCCTCCTAGGTTGAAAAGGGAATTTCAAAAGTCCAAGAAGCAGTTTCCCTTCACAAAACTAGTGAGTTGCTGCCAATTTATTTAGCTGAGGACAGACACACACATACCTACCCACACTGGCTGTCACAGATTCTGACCCCCAAACCTTGGCTGCAAACTCACCCATCTCTTTGGAGTCCTTTAATATTTTGTCAATCTTCTTACTGGGCAGAGAGCTCATTTTAAAATGTGTATCTGACTACGATGTGGCCTTTTTAAAAATATTTTTAGACCTTTATCGTTTTTTAATTTTCAGTGGACACAACATCTTTATTTTATTTTTATGTGGTGCTGAGGATCGAACCCAGCACCCCATGCATGCCAGGTGAGCAGCGCTACCGCTTGAGCCACATCCCCAGCCGTACAATGTGGCCTTTTTAAAAAATCTTCTCTAGAGGGTCCCAGACTAGCTGTGATCAAGTCCAGGTTCTTCAGTTCAAAACCATTCATGTCAGGTCTCTCCAGGCTCATTGTACCTCATCCTGACTCACAAGTCTCACTCCTTCCTCAAATAAGGCATTAGGTCATGATTATTTGTAGATGCCAAAATATCAACAGTGATTTCCTTCATATAAGATGATTATGAAAATTTTTAAAAATATGTGTCAAATGTTTGTCCTTAAATTTTTGAAAGTAAACGGCCATTATTTCTAACCTTAGAAACAAAATTTTAGCAGAGGGAATAAAGTAGGATCCTAACATTGTAGAGACATCATTTTGTGTGGGTGGATGGGTCTCTGTCCCAACCACCTCATCACATGAAAACCCTGTACCTTCACCATGCCACCTATTATACTTGGTTAAATTTATCTGTCTCTGTCTGAGGGCAGGAATAAGTGTATTCATCTTTGGGATGCCAGCACCTTGTACAGAACAGACTTGGTGTTGGTGAATGTCTGGATCAGCAGATGGTTAATCCTGAATCATATCTTGAATTGACTCTATTCTGATACTGAGATTCAATCTACATGAACCCTAACTGCATCCTAGACCTATTATTGAACCTGCTACTAAAACAGGTCCCATCACCAATCATCATCTATGGTAAGAAGCCATTCCCTTGAAGGATGGAATTCACTCAATCACCATTTGTTGTAGGCCCACAAAGATTCAGGCCTCATTTGGGCACTGGAGCTTTGATGGCAGGTGGAGACTAGGCTAAGACCAAGTTGCCTAGAAGGAAAACTCAAAGGCCAGAGCTTTGGAGTCTTTGGATTCAAGGCAGGTACCTGAAGCCAACTCTCCTATCTCTCCATGTTACTCTTCCTTTTATCTTCCTCCCTCCTCCCACCCCATCCTCTCTCAGCTCCAAGATTAGAAACAAGCTCAGGTTATTCTTGGAAAAGTCGTCACCAGGTGTTAAAGTCACCATGTTCTTGAGAAAGAATGAACAGAGACTGATGGAGGGGAGAAAAGGGGCCAAGGCATACAGGAATGAGCAGTGTGGAGACACTTATAAGGCTAATCACTCTGTGGGAGGTGTGGTAAGAGAGAGAAAATGGAGAGGGAAGGAGTGAGGAAGAGGAAAAAAATCATAACTGAAAAGAATAAAGAGAAGAAGAAGGGAAAAGAGAAGAAGGAAAGGAGAAAGAAGGACAGTAGAGGGAAGAAGTTGTTAAAAAGGAAGGGGAGAAAAGGGGAAAGAGGATGATGACTGAGAGGCAGAAAAAAGAACACAGGTTCCCAGGAATGACATGGCATCTTGGACTGTTGGTCACAACAGAGAAATGGAGCAGGCAGCCTGTAAGATCACACCCAGTTCAAGGCTCCAAGTAGCCAATAATGCTTCACATAATCATGACAACTACTCTTTGGGAAGAGGGAAGTCCTCAAGCTGCTATGGTTTAGATGTAGTTTGTCCCCAAAGAGTCATGAATTGGAAGCTTGGCTCCCAGGGTGGTAATGTTAAGAACTGGTGGACCTTTAATAAGTGAGGCCTAGTAGGAAATAATTAGGTCATTAAGGACACTTCCCTCTAAAGGAATGGATATAATTCTTGAGGGACTCTAGTTAGTTCTTTGTGAGAGGTTTCATAAAGGAGCAAGACTAGTCCCCTCCCAATCTCTCTCTGGCTTCCTTTCTTACCATGTGCTCTCTCCCTTTTGCTCATGTTCCTGTCTTGATGCCATCTGTCATGATATGATGTAGCCAGGAGAACCCATGCCAAAGCCAGTGACATACTGTGTGGACTTTCAACCTCCAAAACTGTGAGCAAAATAAACTTCTTTTCTTTCTAAAGTATCCAGCCTCAGGTATTTTGCTATAGCAACAGAAAACTAACTAATATAGCAGCTATGGGCAAAAGATAACAAGAGAAAGGCTTGGCACTGGCCAGCATTGTAGCTGGGTACCTGGCTCACCCAATTCTCTGATTCTGAAGAACAGCCATGGCACAGACATCTCACCTTCTCACATCCTCCTTTGATTAAAGGCACTAGGAATTGGCCTTTCCCTGTCACATGTCCATTCCCTTCTCCTCCTTTCTCCATGTAAGTAACTCCTCAAGAAAAAAGACATTATTTGCTCAGTGTACTGATTTCTACTGCAAATTGAACCTTCATGAACTTGAACTAGATTTGCTATTAGGCCCCAAACCCAGCCCAGGGATAGTGAAGTATCGTGTGAATTCACTCTCCACTATAGAATAATCTTATATAGAATAATCTTCCTGAAACATAAATCTGAATTTGTTGATTTTCATTTCAAATGTTGTCACCTATGAGATAAAATCCAAACCCCACCATATAAAATCTTTCATGATCTGTGCTCTTCTTTCCCTCTCACCAACCTTCTTATCTTTGCACATCTATATTCTTTCTCTGAAAATTCTTATCTATTTATCCCTCAAGCTAACTCCTGTTCAGTTTACAAAATGTAGTGTATGTGTCATCAACCCCAAGACATTTTCTCTCTCTTAACTGAGATAGACAGCCCTCCCCTGGGTTCCCACAATCCTGATGTCTCAATTCATCACTGTACCTGTCACATAATATTCTTGTAGCCTGCTTCCTACTCTGACTTCTCTCATCTGAGAACTCCGTGAGAGCAGGAGCCATGTATGAGTCATCTGGCTTTCCCTAACATACAGTATAAAGCCTAGTGCACGTTAGATTTTCATGAACAGTTTGCCAAGTGAATGAATGAATAAATGAGTTTTGTACCAGTCCTGGACAGCATTGAAGGACTCTTCATTGGTGATGTCATACATGAGAATGAAGCCCATGGCCCCACGGTAATAGGCTGTAGTGATGGTCCGATACCGCTCCTGTCCAGCTGTGTCCTAGATGGGAAAAGGGGGAAAAGGAAAAAGTCAGCTTCCTAGAAAGTCTGCTTTGGTTCCTAAAATGTCCCCCCAGACAATTAACTCATAATCTAAGGCATATTTAAGGAGTGTTTATTATGTATTGTGCTTGTGACTAGAATAAAATGATTTTTAAAACCTCATAGAAATAAAAAAATTATTAAAATCCCAATAAAAATTGGCAAGACATGAATAGCTTCTACAAGGAAATACAAATATAATAAATAAATATTATGTTAAAAGCCTTAATCTTTTTTTAAGTGGACACAATACCTTTAATTTATTTACTTATTTTATGTGGTGCTGAGGATCAAACCCACATGCAAGGCAAGCACTCCACCACTGAGCCACAATCTCCGCTCCACCCCAAAAGCTTTAATCTTTTTCTTTTTTAAAAAAATATTTATTTTTTAGTTGTAGGTGGTTTTTATGTGGTGCTGAGGATCAAACCCCGTGCCTCATATATACTAGGCGAATGCTCTACTTCTAAGCCACAACCCCAGCCCTAATCTTATTCTTAATAATAGTTCTCATTATAGATGAGGATGCATTGAAATGTACAAACTTGTTTGTGGGAGCAGAACTTTTGTTAAACCTTTTTGGAAAGCAATTTGGAAGTTTCAATAGCATTAAAAATGTTAATACCCTTGGCCCCAGAATATTCCTTCTAAATATTTTCCTACAAAAATCAGACAAATATTTACACACAAATGTGTTATGACTTTATTTTTCATCAATTTATATATTCAACAAGAGGAAAATGGTTAAAATATAAGAATTTTTATGTAAATGAATATAAGAATACTTATTGACATGGGACAATGCTTATAGATGTGATATAGTATCAATACCACAAATTTATATGTGGAAATGAAAACTATTAAAGAAAACACACCAATAATAGATATTATCTCTGAATAACAGACAAGAATTACTGCTGACAAAAATGAGGCCTTGAGGGCTGGGGCTGGGGCTCAGCAGTAGTGCACTTGCCTGGCATGTGTGAGGCACTGGGTTTGGTTCTCAGCACCACATATAAATAGATTAAAAAATAAAAATGTTTATCAACAACTAAAACAAAAATAATTTTTAAAAAATGAGGCCTTAAATGCAGGACATCTGATTCTAAATCTAATGATTTATCCAAAGGCATTTATTGAACACCATCTATAATAATAATAAAAATAAGAAATGATCACAATAATAATTACAGAGTGTCATTATTTGTATATGCATTGCACTTGTATCAAGAAACTTAAGAAAAATCAAGTAGATGTATTATGATACTCATCTGATAGATGAGGAAACAGATTCAGAGAGATTATCCAATACATGTCAGAACCAAGATTCAAATCAAGTCTATCCTACTCCTATATCCATTATAATATATTGCCTTAGCCACGACCATACTTTGTGTGATATAAAAATGGAACTAGAGGAGCTGGGATTGTGGTTCAGTGGTAGAGTGCTTGCCTAACATGTGTAAGGCACTGGGTTTGATTTTCAGCACCGCATATAAATAAGTGAACAAAATAAAAGCCCATCAATGTTTAAAACAATATTTTTTTAAATGGAACAAGAACCACTCCTGTTCTCAGGAAGCCTCTGTAGAATTGTGGAAGTGGTTAAGATATACCAGTGAACTGATAATTAGCAATATGAGACAGTATGTCATCAGAACCAGATAAATGACACAGAGAAAATGTGAAATATAAGTTCAGGTAAGGAGAAATTGGGGAAGTTATGGAAGATATCAAAGCAGAGGTAACATATATTATACAAGTCAGGACTCTTCAATTACAAGCAATCTCCAAATCTCAGCAGTTTGAACACAAAGTTTTTATTTTTCATTGTTGGTATATGCCCACTAAGGGTTGGATGGATGTTCTGCTTTGGGTCCTTCTGATTCCAGGATAAAGACTGACAGAGAACTTCCAAAAGGAAAGATAGTGCGTGAGTCATGTGTTGGCCTATAAAATTTCTACTTTCCAACTTCACTAACCAAAGCAAGTCAGGTATCCACACCCAAATTCCAGGGGGTAAAAAAGTACAATCTCATAACATACCCAGGAGTAGAACCAGAAATATGTGGAAGACAGCATACCTATTTCCATAGGTAGACTCTGCACTGAGCCCGGGAGCATTGCCTGAAGATGTGCTTATTTGGCAATACAATGAGGACAATAGGGACTTTCTTATTTTTATTATTTGTTCTAATTTGTTATGCATGACAGCAGAATGCATTTCAATTCATTGTACACAAATGAAGCACAACTTTTTATTTATCTGGTTGTATGCGATGTATCATTGCACTATATGTGTAGTCATACATTTACCTAGAGTAATGATGTTCTCATTCCACCATCTTTCCTGCCCCCATGCTCCCTCCACTCCCCTCCCTTCCCTTTGTCCAATCAGAGTTCTCCATTCTCCCCACACCCCACTTATCAGAGAGAATATTTGGTCTTTGGTTTTTGGGATTGACTTACTTCGCTTAGCATGATATTCTCAAACTCCATCTATTTACCTGTATATGCCAAGATTTAATTCTCTTTTAATGCTAAGTAGTATTCCATTGTGTGTATATGTATGTGTGTGTGTGTGTGTGTGTGTGTGTGTGTATCATAGTTTCTTTATCCATTCATCTATTAAAGGGCATCTTGGTTGGTTCCACTTTTCAGCTATTGTGAATTGAGCTGCTATAAACATTGATGTGGCTGCGTCAGTACAGTAGACTGATTTTAGCCTCATGCATGTTAGGCGAGCACTCCACCACTGAGCCACAACCCCAGCCCCTGGAGTGAAATTCTTAAATTTTAAGATTTTAAGTCCTTTGGGTATAGACAGAGGAGTGGGATAGCTGGGTCAAATGGTGGTTCCATTCCAAGTTGTCTAGGGAATCTCCATACTGCTTTCCAGATTGGTTGCACTAATTTGTAGTGCCACCAACAATGTATGAATATACCTTTTCCCCCACATCCTTACACTTATTATTACTTGTATTCTTGAAAAAATGCTGGAGTGAAATTCTTTTTTTATATATTTATTTTTTAGTTTTAGGTAGACACAGTATCTTTATTTTACATTATGTGGTACTGAGGATTGAACCCAGTGCCTCATGCATGCTAGGCGAGCACTCCACCACTGAGCCACAACCCCAGCCCCTGGAGAGAAATTCTTAAAGAATTTTTTAAACAGAAAAGTAGAGAAAACATATTTTGGCAACAGGAAGAATTTTTGCCAATGTGTACTCCAGAAGAATTTAAAGAATGGTGGGAAATGGGTAAATGACAAAGCTAGAAAGAGCTTTGAGTGCTCTGCTATGGAGTATGGACTTTATCTTTTAGGAACAAAGATTTTGAGGCAGGGATTAACATAATTAGATGTTAGCTTTGAAAGATCACATTGGCAGAGTCAGGTATGGTGGCACAAACCAGTAGTCTCTGTCACTCTGAAAGCTGAAGCAGGAGGATCAAGGCCAGCCAGGGAAATTTCCCAGAAATAATAGTAATAATAATAATAATAGTAAGAATTAATAAATGGGATATTTAAAAACTTCTGTTTCTGCAGCAACAGAAACAATTAAGAATTTTAAGAAAGGACTTATAGGGCTGGGGCTCAGAGACAGGACCTATAGAGCTAGGGCATGCATGAGGCACTGGGTTTGATCCTCAGCAATGCATAAAATAAAATAAAGATATTGTGTCCACCTATAACTAAAAAATAAATATTAAAAAAAGAAAGGACCTATAAAATGGGAGAAAATCTTTGCCAGCTACCATTCTGACAGAGACTATCTAAAATATGTAAAGAACTCAAAACACTTAACACCAAAAAACCAAACAGCCCAATCAATAAGTGGGAAAATGAAATAAACAGACAGTTCTCAAAAGAAGAAATACAAATGACCAGCAAATGAAAAAACGTTCAACCTTTTTAGCAATTAGGGAAATGCAAATCAAAACTACAATGAGTTTTTATCTCACTCCAGTTAGAGTGGCAGTCATGAAGAATATAAATAATAATAAATGCTAGAGAAGATGTGGAGAAAAAAAGAACACTTTTATACTGCTAGGATTGTAAATTAGTACAACCACTATGGATATCAGTATGGCAGTTCCTCAAAACATTAGGAATGGAACCATCATGTGACCCAGCTATACCACTACTTGGTATTGATCCAAAAGAATTAAAGTCATTATACAGTAAGGATACAAGCATACCCATGTTTATAACAACACAATTCACAATAGCCAAATTATGAAACCAGCCTAGGTGTCCTTCAATAGATGTATTGATAAATAAAATGTGATATATATACACAATGGAGTTTTGTTCAGTCATAAAGAACAATAAAAATGCATCATTTGCAGGAAAATGGATGGAACTTATGAGTATTATATTAGGCAAAATAACTCAAACTCAGAAAGTGGAAGGTCATAAGTTTTCTCTCATATGTGGAAGCTAGAGAAGAAAAGTGGGGAAAGAGTTGATGGGGGATCTCATGAAAATCAAAGGGAGATTAGCAGAGTAATGGAAAGGGATGAGGGAAGGAAAGAAGGGAGAGAAGGGAAAGGAGAAACACTGGGGAATTATATTGTTTTATCAAGTTATACTGTTTTATCATGTGCAGGTATGAATATATAACAACAAATCCCACTATTATTTACAATTATAATATATCAATAAAAATATGGGGAAAGACTGCTAAAATTTCTTTTAAAAATTAATTAAAAATTTTAAAAAGAGGCTGAGGATGTGGCTTAGTGGTAGAATGTTTGCCTAGCATATGCAAAGCCTTGGGTTCAATCCTCAGCACCGAAAAGAAACAGAAAGATCACTCTGGCACCATGTGGGGAAAGGAGTGGAAGGAGAAGAGATGGGAGACAGGAAGGCTGAACAGAAGATCTTTATATTTGTTCAGGTAGGATCTAATATAAGGGTGTGAACTAGAGTGGTAGCAACAGGGATGGAGTAGGAACAGATTCATTAGGTATTTAAAAGGTGAATTGTAAGATATGTTGACAGAATAGATGTGAAGAGATGAAAAATGAAGAGTAATAGTTATGTTCTGTCAAGGCTCCATTTCTCCAACGTAGCAATTCAGCTCTGGCCCAGACTTGCATAACTTGACTCAGCAAAACAAAACCTGCATTTAGCATATCGACCCTTCTTGAAGAGCACATGAATTACCATCTCCCGTTCATTGAGCAAAGTCTTTAAGCATCTTATTTTTCATCTCAGTTTATCAGAATATAACCAACTCCTAAAGACTCCTGCTGATCTGCAGGCTTAGTCCCTAAGTACTGTCCTTCATGATTTAAAATTAAGCCACATATAGCACCTCTCTTTAGGATTTCTGGCAAATAAAATTTTCTCCAGGTTATAAATAAATGTGTGGAAGAATGGATGAATGGATAGATGGGTAAGTGAATTAATGAGTAAAGGAACATCTAACATTTGCAATCTTAGGTGCTATAGAAAGAAATGCTTGTTGTGTGCCCTATCTGCACAAAATCTTTGTGTATGTCTAAGAAACACTGCAGCAATATTTTATTTACTCCTCCCATGCCTTTGCCTCTGCTTCCTGAGCTTCTCAGAACCAACTCCTATAGACTCCTGCTGATCTGCAGGCTTAGTCCCTAAGTACTGTCCTGCATGATTTAAAATTAATTCACCCTTCCTGATCTAAAGGTCCAGACAGGTCTGAGCTCCTGCACAGCTACCAGGTCTCAGTTCTCCTCACTCCTCCCAAGCCATGTCTTATTCCTCTGTAAGAGTATCTAATCCCCTTCTCTGTCTGGAGCCTGGCCCTATGCACCAGCTCTTTAACAGGAGAGTCTTGTAGCCCAATTGATATCCAACTAATTATAAACCCTAATATGTAATCATAAAGAGCTTGTACATGGAGTCAGTTTCATATCTGTACTCCCAGTGCCTATCACAGGGCTGTGCATGCAATAGATTCAATCACTGCTTATTAAACAAAAAGGCCAAGCTGAGCTGTGATGCACACCTGTAATTCCAGTGACTCAGGAGGCTGAGGCGGGAGGATCAAAAGTTCCAGGCCAACCTCAGCAACTTATTGAGGCCCTAAGCAACTTAGTGAGACCCTGTCTCAAAATGAAAAATAAAAAAGGACTTGGATGTAGCACAATGGTCAAGTGCCCCTAGGTTCAATCCCCAGTACAAAAAAAAAAAAAATTTTTTTTAAATTTTTCCTTTTTGTGGTACTAGGAACTGAACCCAGAGTCACTCTATCACTGAGCTACTGGGGACTGAACCCAGGAACACTCTACCATTGAGCTACATCTTCAGCCCTTTTTATTATTTTATCTTGCAAAGCTGCCCAGGATGGCCTCAAACTTCTGATCCACCTGCCTCAGCCTGCTGAGTAGATGGAATTACAGGCATGCACCCCCCAAAGCCAGCAAGATAATATTGTTTTAAGATTAAAAGTATGATCTTTAGAGTTAGATTTCTGAATGTGAACCACAGTTCTACAGCTTACTATGCAACTATGATGTCTTCCAGTGATCACTGTCTCCTGGTATTCATAGTCTTAGGCAATCCCCTCCTTGGACAATTTACCCTTGGAGCACTTAGTTTCTTTTTTTTTTTTTTGGTGAGGTGGTACCAGGGATTGAACTCAGGGGCACTCAAACACTGAGCCACATCCCCAGCCCAATTTTTTTATTTTATTAGAGAGAGGGTCTCACTGAGTTACTTAGCACCTTGCCGTTGCTAAGGCTGGCTTTGAACTCGCAATCCTCCTGTCTCAGCCTCCCAAGCTGCTGAGATTACAGGCGTGCACCACCACACCTAGCCTCTTTTTAAAAAAAAATATTTTTTTTTTTAGTTGTAGGTGGACACAATATATGTATTTATTTATTTTTATGTGGTTCTCTCATGCAAGGCAAGCACTCTACTACTGAGCCACAACCCCAGCCCCACCTTGTTTCTTAATGTATACAGTTGGAAGATAATAATACCCACCTCATAGTTTTGATGAGAATTAAGAATGTTACATATAAAATGCTTGGAAGAGCTCCTGGTGCATAATTAGCTCCATACAGGCATCAGTTATTGATTTTTTGCTTCCCTGGGCCAGCTTCCCAGGATCTGCCCAGCATGATTAGACAGGTCTCATGTCATGTATTACTTTCCTCTCATTCAAAACTGTCCTAGGATTCTCCAGAGTCTCAATGTGATGCTTCCCTTAATGAACAGCAATGTGGCCTAACAGAAAGGAAATGGATGAGCTTTTGCCTTAGTCTGACTCCTAGCTCTGTCATTATCAGCCATGTGATTTTTTTCTTTTTTCTTTTCTTTCTTTCTTTCTTCTTTTTTTTTCTGGTACTGGGGATTGAACCCAGACCCTTGAACATGCTAGACAAGCACTCTATTGACAAGCTCCATCCCCAGCCCTTTTTATTAGGAGACAGGGTCTCTCTAAGTTTCCCAGGCTGGACTTGAACTTACAGTTCTTCTGCCTCAAACTTCCTGAGTAGCTGGGACTACAGGCATATACCATGACACCCAGCTTTAGCCATGTGATTTTGGACAGGTTGGTTATTTCATCTCTTTGGGGCTCATTTCCTCACATATGGAATAGAAATAAAATGCTTAGGGTTTTGTAAGGTTTTTCTAATTAAATAAAATATTTTTTTAAATGTCTGGTACATAAGAGGTAATCAAATGTGAGTATCATTATAATTTAACTTTTAAAGTCAAATTTTAAAAATTATTAAGCCCTCATTTCCTCATCTGTAAAGTAGTGATAATAATATCAACCTTGAAGTGGTTCTGTGAATATGAGAGATAATGTAAGAGTTAGAACCTGGCAGAGCACTGAGCACATGGTAGGTTCTCAGAAAAGTTCATAGTAGCTGCTGTTACTGTTGATATTACCATTGCTATTTCATTTAAAGAAAAGCAAGGTTAGAAACAACAAGCCAGCTCTCACTATCCTCTGCTCAATGGAAGGTAGTCTAGAGAATTGCTCCTGAACCTCCCTCTTTTATTTTTAAAAAAAATCACATTGACGAACATTGATTCCTCTCCCACTAATGAGAGTCAAAAATAGAACCAAAGAGGAGACAGGAAGGAGAAAGAAAGAGGAATGACTCACTGGCTACTTGAGGAAGGAGACCATGTCATCAAGAACAATCAAGTCGCTTCTAAGCAACAGACATTCATTGAACTCTTCATATGAAGAAAGCATTATGACAAAGAATGGACACCAGAGTGAGCAAGCCACTGCCCAGGCCTCCAGCAACTCTGTCAGTGTGGCAGACAGACACAGAGGTAAGCGGATGAAGACTAATGTCAACTGAACACCTATTATGTGCCAGGGCATTTTGATAAGTGCCTTACATATGGGATCTTTTCATAATTTGAGGTAACAAAATAAAATTGCTAGTTGAGCATTGCTCTGTGCCATAGATTAAGTACTTTTCCCATTTGATTTAATTTTCAAAACAGCCTTCTGAAATACTCTTACCTTCATTTACAGATAAAGAAATGTCAAATAACTTGCCATAAGATCTCGAATCCAGGAACACTCTACCATTTGTCAGTTCATGGCAAACTCAGAATCAAACTTGGACTCTTTCTGATTGCAAAGCCAATGCTCTTTTCAGAACAACTTTTCTCCTACATTATTTCTATTAATTATAATTTCAGCCTGAAGCAAGTCAAGTTTGCATCTCTTTTTCATATATCAATTAACTAAGGATCACAGAAGTTAAGAAAATTGCTAGTCACAAGCTATAAATGAGCAAAGTCAACAAGTTCAATCCCCAGTATTACAAGAAGAAGAAGAAGAAGAAAAAAAAAGCTGAATTAGGATACAAATTCCATCAAAGCCTTTGAGTTTTCAATTCAGCCTACAGCCAACCAGACTGTGTATACTTGTTCCTTTGCTCCCTAGGACAGGACCGAGTTCACTCAACAGCTTCCCAGACAGGTGGTCCTCCAACCATGGCTAAGGCTACCAGGAATCCTTCCAAGGACTTTCCTTACACCAGAGTATAAGGCTGGAAATCTCTTGCAGATATTAAATGAAATAATGTGTCTAGAACACAAGTGCTCAACTAATATTCACTCCTACCCTTAACTTCTTTACAGAGATCCCTCACAGTCACCCATACACACACTAATCATGTTTGCTTCACATTTCTGCCCAGGCTACACTCTGCTACATGTGCTCTCTCCCAGCTTTTCCAGTTGTCTTGACCATCATATTGTTGAATTCTAAAGTTAAAAGAAACCTCATAAGTTATTCAATCTACTCCCTCAATCAAAGTAGGCATTCCTTCCATGCCACATTTACATTGTTTATTTATTTGTTTGTTCTAATTTATTATATATAACAATAGAATGCATTTTGATTCATAGTACACAAATGGAGCACAATTTTTCATTTCTTTGGTTGTACACAAAATAGAGTCACATCATTCATGTCTTCATACATGTATCTAGGGTAATGATGTCCATCTCATTCCATCATCTTTTCTACCCCCATACCCCCTGTCCTCACCTCCCTCCCCTTTGCCCTATTTAAAGTTCTTCCATTCCTCATATGCTCCCCTTCATGGATCAACATCCACTTATCAGAGAAAACATTCAGCCTTTGGTTTTTTGGAATTGGCTTACTTCACTTAGCATGATATTCTCCAATTCCATCCATTTACCTGCAAATGCCATGATTTGATTCTCTTTTAATGCTGCTGTGTAATATTCCATGCCACATTTACATTGGATATTTCCAGTATCAGACACACACTACCTCTCCAGGCAGTCATTCCACTGACCACAATTCTGGTTATTAGAAAATTTCTTCCTTTCATTGAGCTGAAATCTACTTTCTATCCGTTGACTTAACTCTGTTCTCTGGAGACATGAAGAATAAATCTACTGATTCACTCATGTGGCAGCCATCCAAATATTTAAGTCCTGTCTTCGTTTAACTATTTTAGAGTTTACAATATTTTTTTCCTCTTATTATCTGTCTTAATTCACAGAAATGTTGAGAGATCTAATATCTGCATTCCACAAAAGGGGCAACTGAGACTTAAAGAGGCAAGACGGGGACTGATGAAAATGAGCTTAAATAAACCAGGTCTTAAGTCTCCAAGAGACCAGCGCCCTTTTCACAAGGCTATATCACTGAGTTTTCAATCACCTGTCACAGGGACCTTGACAATTAGCAGAATGACCAGAACAGTGAAGGGAACTTGAAACCTACTAAAGATGTTAAGCCCTGGGGGGATGGGGAATAGTAGGCTCTCTTCAGATATCTAAAATGCCTATCTCTTTTTCTTTCAAATCTTTACCGGACACTGATTTTGTGCCAAGATAGATACACAGATAGATACAACACAGTGTATCTAGCATTAAAGTCTACAGTGTCTGTTTACTGTAGAAGATAAACCTATATTGGATTCGAGTTCTGACGTAGGAAAGCCCCCTTTCCTGTGCCTTCCTTGTGCCTTTCCTTCAAGTAACATCCTTCTTTCAGAGCTCAGTTCAGCGTAGCATTCCCACCATCCTGGCAAAATCAAATGCTCCCCAATTATATGCTTTCCTGGCACCATGTGCTTCTCATTTGAAAAGCACTCATCCCCACTGTAATTTTGTATTTATTTGTATAATTATTTGATTAGGATCTGTCTCCCCTGCCAAACTGCAAGTGCCACAAGAACAGGATGTCTGGTTTCACTTACTATTGTGTCTCCCGTGCCTGGCACAGCACCTGGCACATAAGGCTGGAGTGTTCCAATAAATATCTGTTGAAAGGATGAATTTATTGGGTGCCTGCAACATTGTGGATAGAACACATTGAATGTCAGATGAGTCTTTCTGAAATTCAAATCTCATCATCTCCCTCTGAGTCTAAATATCTTCCTTGGTTTTCTAAAGCCCACAGCTTCTCAGTAGTTATAGACCCTTCAAGATCTAACTCAGATTTCCCTGCCAATTTCTGGTGTCTCATTCCTTGATGGGACCAATGAGTTCCAGTTTTTCCTAAATATCTGTGGTCTCCCAAACACAGTACTCCTTCATACCTCTGCACCTTTGCATATGCCAATCCTTGCTTATACTGTCCCTTCCTTTTTATAATATGGGACCTTACTCACAGGTCTTCTCTGAAGTTTTCCCTGATACACCAACACACAAGGTAACTTCTTTCCCTGCCTATAGAAGGTTTGGCATTGTATCATTGTACATATCATATTCACTATAGTTTCTGGCTCATCTGTCTGTCTTCCCTTTTAGAATGTGAGGACCTTCAAATGGAAGTGTATTTAGACCCTCAACTATAGCACCTGGCACATAGTAGGCACTTAATAAGAATGCTGGTGAATGAAACTCAAAGGTTGACTATGTACTGAGTTGGGAACTCAATTAGAACTTCAGGGTTGAATGAAATAAGCCCTGTGACATCATACATGCCATCACCTCTTTTTGGTCCCTTTCATTGTTGTAGAGGGAGGGCTAGTTGTGGCTCAGTGGTAGAGTACTTACCTCACACCTGTGAGGTACTGGGTTCAATCCTCAGCACCACATAAAAATAAATAAATAAAAATATTGTGCCCATCTACAACTAAAAAAAAAAAAGAGGGAGGCCCAGAGTAGTGACAGAACTTGGGAAGCCACACAATGAGTGAGAAGTTAACTCTGGTGCCTCCACCGAGTCCTGCAACACACTCACTCCCCTAGTGTTATACTTCCCTAGTGTTATGATTTGGATGTGAGATGACCCCCAAAATCTCATGTGTGAGAAAATGCAAGAAGGCTTAGACGTAAAATGAATGGGTTATGAGAGTCTTAACCCAATCCGTGAATTAATCCCCCCATGGGATTAATCAAGTGGCAACTGAAGGCAGGTAGGATATGGCTGGAAGAGGTAGGTCCCTGGGGGCATGCCTTTGGGGCATATATTTTGTATCTGGCAAGTGGAATCTTTCTGCTTCCTGATTTCCGTGTAAGCTGCTTCCCTCTGCCACACTCTTCCCCCATATTTTTCTGCCTCACCTCAAGTCCTGAGGAATGGGGCCTGCTATCTATGGACTGAGACCTCTGAAACCATGAGGTCTAAAATAAACTTTTCTCCTTTGCAGTTTTTCTGGTTGGGTCTTTTAGTCACAGCAGTGAAAAAGCTGACTAACATACCTAGTGAGTCTTCTCTCTCTACCCCTCTTCAGTTCCCTCCCTCCTGGCCAGAGTTGGGTAGGGATGATAGGCACCAGGGAGGTAGGTAATGGGAGTATTGGGGCTGGCTCTCCCCATACCCATTCTCAGAACCACAGATGCTCAGCGTCAAGTCCTTTGTATTTTGTAGCAGCTGGGAATCAAGGCTTTATGTCTCATGGGAATGGGAGAAAACAAGTAAAAAAAAAAAAATCTGGAGCCCAAGGACACATAAGTAGCAACTGGTTATATCCTTCAGGAAAAAAGGCAAGAAGGAGGCCACTGGAGTCCAGGACTGAGGGTTATGAAGCACTGCACTGTGCTCTGTGATCCTATCTAGGCTTTGAAGTTCAGGTCAAAGGGTACCTATCTTGGGAAGTCCTTCGTGATGCAGTTTCAAAATTCATCACCATTCCTTTTGGAATGTACTTTGGCTTCTTTTTTAGCAGTAGCAGAGCACAGACTATGAGAGCTAGACGATTATTGGGAGAATATCAATTTCACATGTATTTACTGAGTCTGCTCTGCCAGTGAATAAGATCTATGTGATTCCTACCCTCAGAACTCTCATAGTCCAGTGAGGAATTTACTATACAGGTGACAACTATGATAGGTACACACAGAGTCAACTCCCTTGTTTTAGTCAGCTTTTTTCTTTTCTTTCTTTTTTTTTTTTTTTTTTTTTTTTTTTTGCTGTGACTAAAAGACCTGACAAGAACAATTTTAGAGGAGGAAAAACTTATTTGGGGACTCACAGTTTCAGAGGTCTGAGTCCATCAGAGGCCTGCTCCATTCCTTAGAACTCAAGGTGAGACTGAACATCATGGCAGAAGAGTATGGCAGAGGGAAGCAGCTCACATGATAATCACAAAGCAGAGAGGGACTACACTTGACAGATGCAAAATATATACACCAAAGGCATGCCTCCAATAACCCACCTCCTCCAGCCACACCCTACCTACCTTCACTCACCACTCAGTTAATCCCATCAGGGATTAATTCACTGATTGGGTTAAGACTCCCAATCATTTCTCCTCTAAACCTCCTTGCATTGTCTCACACATGAGCTTTTAGAGGACACCTTACATCCAAACCATAACATCCCTAATTTTACAGATGGGAAACCAAACCCCCGAGAAACAAGTAACCTGTTTTCTTATTTTTGACATTGTTCTCTCAGACAAAACCCTCAAAACCTGCCGCAGTCTGGCTGGGCACAATCAGGAGCCACTTGTCAAAAGAAACTAACTTTATTTTTAGAACCACACACGCCAAACAAAACAGCCTCTCAGGAAAAACCCTCAGAGCCTCAACTGCCACCACCGGCTTTCCACAAGCCTCTCTCTCCCACACAAGCTTCTCCCCACCTCCCACAATCCTCCTGCTCTTGAGGCCCATTGGCCGGGTCACGTGGGCGGAGCCAAAAAAGTCCCCCAATGAGCAGCTCCGTGGTCTGAAAGGGCAGGGAAACAGTCCAATGAGCATCACCGCAGAGGAGCCAATCAGCTAGATGTTGCTGGGGCCGCTGTGAGCCAATCATCAGCCCGCAGCTGGAAGTTTGCTGGCAGCTGGAAGTTTGCTGGGGCCCCTTCAGCTGTGGCTCTCAACAAAACCTCTCACAGATGTGACCACCAACTTCCATAAAGATATAGGCACCACATTATACTTCAAGCAGATGAACTGAAAGTTATAGAGCTTCCTTTCATTGTTTCTCAATGTATCTGGCATATCTCAGACATTCAATAAATACTTGTTGAATGAATGGATCACAGCACCTATGTCAGGAATGTGTTTCCACTCCCACCTATACTTCTTATTTAGACTGGAAGAAAGACTGTGCCTCCTCATTTCTGTACCCTCAGTATCTAGAGCAGTGCTTGGCGCCTGCCAGCAAAACTATTTAACAAAGCTGGGTGCTGTTGTCCATGCCTGTAATCACAGTTACTCAGGAGACTTGGGCAGAAAGATTGCAAGTTTGAGGCCATCCTGGGCAATTTAGTGAAACCCTATCCCAAAATAAAAATAAAAAGGGTGGGAGATGAAGCTAGATCAATTGTAGAGAGCTTGCCTAGCAGACACACTGCCCTGGTTCAATCCTTACTATGGGAAGCAGGGGTGGTGGTGGTGCACTTTAAAGCAACAAAGAAATTAATGAATGAGAGAAGAGTGGACAATATGATCTCTCTGTTGCCCTAAATAACATCCCCCAAACACACACCCATCTTCTTGAAACCCTCTATTTCCTAGCTTCGGGGATACCGCACTTTTCTGGTTCTTTGCCATCATCTCTTCCTGCTCTTGCTCTGTCTCCTACACTGGCTTCTTATCCTCCCCTGGGCCCTCACTTTCAAGTTACAGATGGAAATTTCCAGTTGTCTGCTGGACATCTCCACTTAGTCTGAATCCCTTGGCATGTACATGGTTAATTACTCATTATCACTTATTTCATTTGTGTCTTCTCTCACAAATAAGTCCTCATGAACACCTCACACATGTCTGGACACACAGCAGGTATTCTAAAGATGTCTGCTAAATGAACTATAATATTCCAATGCTGTGCATGGACAAATTTAGCATCAGAGTTGCCAACCCATTTCCTCTTCACTCTTTTTGCCTCCAAATTGACATCAGCACCATTCACAGCACTCTGAGAAATCACTCTGGGGAATTCATTTAATTTGCCACCTGCTGTATCCTTTATGTGACTCACCAACTCCCTTCAAGACAGGAAAATGTAGGGAGAAAAGTGAGGTGGGAGAGGGCCAAGAGGAAAAAGAGAATCTTGGAACAAGATTACACTTAATATATCGTCAGGTCACAGCAAGTAAGAGGAAATGAAGAAAGTCAAGTCTGGCACTGAAAATTACAGGTGCTAAAAATAGTTCTCTGGTCAGACAATTAACAGAAAAGAAATGGTTAAGGGATGACTGTCCAATAAGTAATCAGAGAAATACAATGTGAAATGACAAAATATAATTTTTTACCTATTGAATTAGTTAAACTAAGACTCCATGATATAAGCTTTCCACACAGATAAAACAAAATAGGGATTTCACTATTTAGAATATGTCTAAAGGAAATAAATAAGAAACCTATGAGAAGTTTTGCAAATTGAGAATGATCATGGCAATATTATTCAAAACAGTCCCAAATTGGAAAGCAGTTATAAGTAATCAAATAATGGGGAGGAAATTAGCTTTGAGGGGCTAGAGACAAGACCTCATTCTCTCACCAGTTTAGAGAGCTCAGCACAACGTAACTGTAAGAAATACTGTTGACTGAATTAATTAATGAATGGATATGGTACTCCCTTCCTATAAAGTATAATGAAGTCATTAAAAACATAAAGACTTTCTAATAATGTTAGATATATTTATGTTGTCATGTAAAATAAAAGTTCACAGAAAAGAAACTGGAAAGAAATCAACAAAAAATATCAATCATATTTTCTTCTTTAAGCTTGGCTGTAATTTAAAAATATTTTTATATTACTTTTTTAATTCAGAAGAAATTAAACCCCTAGTAAGAGCT
Source organism: Marmota flaviventris (assembly GCF_047511675.1). NCBI lineage: Eukaryota > Metazoa > Chordata > Mammalia > Rodentia > Sciuridae > Marmota > Marmota flaviventris. Next base: position 40,961,900 of record NC_092507.1, read on the forward strand.
GGCAGTTACTATTCTTACTATTCATAGTCCAGGGAGAAGGAAAAATGGGAAAAAACATGGGAGACCAACAATAAGTTGATATTATAGCTAGATAGTGAAGTTCTTGTACTATTTACTGTTCCTGCTTGAGTTAAATACATTTGAAATTTTCCATAATAAACAGCTTTAAAAAAATAAGAAGACCTGAAACAACACACTATCTGGGAAGAATACAGGGAGTTCCATTTTTTTTTAATTTTATAATTTTATTTTAATTGTAGTTGGACATAACACCTTTATTTTATTTATGTGGTGCTGAGGATCGGCGCGCTAGGTGGGTGCTCTACTGCTGAGTCACAACCCCAGCCCTGAGAGTTCCATTTTTAATGGGATATAAAACTCTATATTTCATGGATGTTAAAATGCCTACTTTTCCGCATTTAAGCCTCTCTGAAATAAGGATGTATCTTACAATTGACAATACCTTAGATTCTCTAAAACACAATACTTAAAACACCATATGGGGGAGGAAGTAGGAACTGAGGCTGAAGCTAGATTTTGGCTGTCTTGAATACCAGGCCAAGGCACTGGGACACTGTCCTGAGGAGAATGAGTGATGCTCCCGTCAAGGGGAGGAAATTCAGTAAGTATGTGCTAAATGGTAAGGGTGTTATTATTGGGACACTGCTGCGCATATCAAGGGCCAGAAGACACTGACCTTTGTGGAAAAAGTGTTTGAGGACTTGCCCTCCTCTCTTGTCATCTCATGAGTCCCAGTTTTCTTCTTCCTCAAATCTTTCACATTACTTTCATTTTCCTGAAAGCATAATTGTTTTCCTAGAACCCAAGCCAGCACCATCACTGATGTAAATATCCACAGTCCTGAGTCCCCACAGTAGCTTCTGATGTGACATTTTAAAGCCAAAAAACCTCTGCTTGATGCCTGGCACAGGGACCTACTACTGAACTCATTCCCGAATGGAGATAAAAGGAGTTCACGTATACAGGGCAGGCAAGAGATTAAACTGAACTTCCCAGGACATCTGGGACTTAACTAGAAAGAGAAATCAGGAGTTCAGGATCTCCAGCCTGCTCTGGGCTATGCTTTCCCTCTGTGTCTCAGAGCTGCTTTCTTTGGGGATTTGGCCCCAGTAACCATAGCAGACAAATCCCCTAAGGATCATTTGCATACAGGTGCCAAAGTGTTCTAAAAATAGGATCAACACTCTGGCTCCACAAAGCAAAAGCCTTGAAATTTATTTATAAAGGATGGTGGGGCAAGCATGTGAGGAAGGAGGAGGAACCTCTCAGGAGCAGCCTAACAACAGGAAGCTATAATTGCAGGCTGGGAGTCAAGAGCCCTGGGATCATTTAATTTTGCCACTCATTTGCTTCGTGGGCTTAAGAACAACCTGGGCTTTGGACCTTCCATCTTTAAAATAGGGATATTAGACTAGATGATTTTTAGGGCCCCTTTTAGCTCTATGGAGTTATAAGGATATTATGTATACTGCATCAGGATACAAAATAATTATTATTATAATGAAATAATAATTTTAACATGAATTGAGTACTTACTAAGTGACAGGCACTGTGACAAGTGTTTTTCATACATTACTTCAACAGTCCTCACAACCAGCTCTTTGAGGTGATTAGGAACTCAAAGATACTGAGGTACTAAGAAGAATGTTTACAGAGTACTTGCAAATATTCCCATTTAAAGAGTGTTAGAGCTGGGGATTTAACCCCTGTGCTGTTCTGTCTTCCAGGTTGCTAGGATGCTAAACTTATCCCTGATTTTCTAACCTAATGGTCTCAGGGACTTATGTTCATATCACCCCTTTCCATCCTGTTCTCCCTAGGTTCCCACCACCATGGGATACTCCTGAAGTTCCAAACATTGTATTCCCCTATCTCAGTGCTTTGCTTATGCTGTTCCTTCTGCCTGGAAAAGCCTTATCCCCTGCCCTGCTGAACCAGTCCCTACCTATCAATCAGACTTCAACACAAATGCATCCCCCTCCATGACTCATTTCCTCCAATACCCACAGGCAGAAGTAATGACTGGGTAACATTTGCTGTAACAGAGTGTGCCAGGCACCATGGTAATTCTTACCACAACTTTCTGGGAGAAGTTCCTGTTTCATGCTCTTCTTACGTATGAAATAACTGAGATTTAGAGACTAAATATCTTACCTGAAGTCATATAGATGAACCCTATGGTCTGATCTGACAGTCTTCCTTACCCCTGTTCTACCCACTTTCTAACTAAGCAGTACATGAATTGCTACAATGTTTGTCTCTTCCATGAGATAATAAACTCTTCTAGTGACTTTTATAAAAACTCTACATATAAACTCTTTCTATAAATCCTTGTAGTGGTTTAGTTTGTTTGTTTGATTGATTCAATTTTGAATGTTTGAATGAACAGCTGAGAGATCATTTGAGCAGTGTACCAGGGAGATAGTGGGGAATCAGGCTAGAATCATAACCAAAGAGAAAACAAAAAGGTTAAGACCCTCACTGTATCTAATCTTTCTCTGCCACTTGTTCCTTTGGAACAAGATTTTAAAAAAAACAAAAACAAAACAAAACAACTATCTATGCTCCTTGGCACCCACTTCTGTTCTCACCTCAGGAGTGAGATCACCTCCTCCAAAAAGCCTATTGAAACTACCCTAATTCTCATCATTCCCTTAACTTTAGTGTTCCTTTAGCACATAGGTGTCATTTAATTAAACACTATAAACCTTAATGAAGAGGTACTATGAGGGACAGCAGAAAGACTATGGATTTGAGGATGAAGCCCAACAGAGTTCCAATTCCCACTCCACCACTTCCTGACATGTAACCTTGGACCAGTTACTTGACTTTCTCAACTACAGACTAGCCAAAAAACAGTGTTGATAATAATATCCTTTTCTCCATATTGTTGGGAGGATAAAATGAGTTAAGTGTTGTGACAGTGCCTTGTCAGCTGTAAAGCTCTGTATAAACATGAGTCGTGTTCATTCAGCTTACAGTTTGCCCTCAATCTGTTTGTTCTTTCCCCTGGAACCAGCTCCAGGCCAGGTCTCAGATTCCTGGGGAGATGGAGGTGTAGGAAAGTGTACAGAAGGAGGAGCCCAAGAAAGTTGGGATGGGAGCTTCCTCAACAAACTTCTGCTGCAAGGAAATGAAAAGACTTATTCCCCCACTAGTGGTAAATTTCCAAGCCAGCCTTTGGGCTCAATCAGTTGACATGGCAACAACCAGTGGGGCAGGACAGTACCATAAGAGGGCACTTTCTCCCCTCATAAAATGACACCTCATGGTAGTCTGAACACAATGTCTAACCTCAGGAACACCTTGGATTTTTTTTTGTCCCCCACCCATTACCTTCATTATCTATTCCTCCCCAAGTGTAGCTGAGAAAACTGTGAAAAGTTCAGCCTGAAGTCATATGTAAAATAATTATTATAGCAAACCCAGCCCTATGGCACATGCCTGTAATTTCAGCTCCTCAGAAGGCTGAGACAGAAGGATCACAAGTTCAAGGCCAGCCTGGGCAATTTAGTGAGATCCTGTCGAAAGATAAAACATTTAAAAAGGGCTGGGATCTAGCTCAGTGATAGAGTGCCCCTGGGTTCAATCCCAGTATTATAAATACATAAATAAGAATAAAATAGTCCCTGTAGCAAGTCACAGTTGTGTGTACCTATTGTCCTTGCTACTGGAGACACTGAGACAGGAGGACTGCTTAAGCCCAAGGCTTAAAGACCAATCTGGGAAACATAGTGAGACTCCATTTCAAAATAGATAGATACAATTAAATAGTTCCTTAAGAGGAGGCTGTGATGTCCTGGGACGGCTCCAGTACAGCATTGTTGGCTCCAGTACAGTGTTGCTTGTGGTTGGGTCTTACTTTTTATATGTAAAAGTAGTGTGATTCAGTGAGAGGAACGCAGTTGTGTTTGGAGGTGATTAAAAAAATCCTGGGTTCAAGTCCCATTTAACCCTAACACTTTCCTACACCTCCATCTCCCCAGTCACATAACTTTGCCTCTTTGGGCCTCGGATTCCTCTTGTGTGTATTGAAGATTATAAGACTTCCTCTTATGATGATCATGTGAGATTCCATAAATATCAGATGATCTGCCTGATCTAGTGTCCACAATGGCTCTGAGAGAAAAGTGAGTAAGAAAATAGTGTGCCCTTCTATAGAGGCCAGCCAAGAGAAGCTTCAGACCTCCTAGCCATTGATGGGCAGAACTGATGGAGAAGGAGGGAGACCTTGACTCGGGACTTATCACTCACTTTGATTTTGGCAGTGTTTTGGGGATTTTGCTTGTTTATTGTTATTGTTGTTATTGTGGCAATACTGAGGATTAAACACAGGGTTACTCTGCCACTGAGCTACATTTCCTTTTTTAAAAATATTTATTTATTTATTTATTTTGAGACAGGCCCTTGCTATGTTGCCCAGGCTACCCTCAAACTTGCCATCTTCCTGCCTCCCAAGTAGCTGGGATACCAGGCATACACCACCATGACCAATTCTGTGAGTCTTTATTGAACTCTTATTCTTGGCAAGTTCCTGTGCCTGTGCCTGTGCCTTGCCTGGTGCTGGAGCTGTAGACATGATTAGACTTGGCCCCTGCCCTGAATCAAGCAACAAATACATGAAAAAAAAATATTCAACATCTCTAGCAATTAGAGAAATGCAAATCAAAACTACTCTTTAAGATTTCATCTCACTCTAGTCAAAATGGCAACTATTAAGAATACAAACAACAATAAGTGTTGGCGAGGATGTGGGGGAAAAGGCATACTCATACATTGCTAGTGGGACTGCAAATTGGTGCAGCCAATATGGAAAGCAGTATGGAGATTACTTAGAGCCGTTTTTTAACTGTTCTGTTCTAGCTCCTTCTAGAACTGGAAGAATCTATCAGGTATTCCCTTAAAACTATAATTCTGACTTTGTCTTTTATTTCTTCACTAATTACTTCAGACTTTATTTTCTCAGGTGGCTTATCCTCTCCTGCGCAGGAAAAATTACCCTGGCAAGGTGCTGGCCGCTTCGTGATAGAGTGCCAGTCTAATGGATTTATTATATATTGATGGGGAGACCCCCTCCCTCCCAGGTTTTAAGCACTGGAGTGACAGTGATCAGAAAACACTTGGAGAAAGCAAGACTGGGGTCAAGAAGCTCCATTCAGGCTGCTGCTATAGTCTAAGTGGAGAGAAAATGGGAATCTGAGGTAGGAAAGGGGGAGAGAAGAGAGCCAGGCTCACAGTCAGCCCTCAAAACAAATAAACAGAATAAAGGTTTGTAGAACAGAATTGGGATGAGTTTTGGAGAAATTTAGGAGATAGAATTGAGGGTTCTCGTGAACAATGGAATGAATAGGAACAGGAATAAAGGATGACCTCAGTTTTGAGCTGGAGGCAGTGTTGGTGAGGGTGCTCAAGACAAGCAACACAGATATCCCCTTAGACTTGACCTCCTATTCATCCAGGCCTGAGCCAGAGACTCTGTGTCATTAGCTCAGAGTTGACAGACTTCACCAAGGAAGGTGAGAAGCACTAGAGTACAGAGAGGATGAGAGTTTCCAATGTCACCTTGCAACTCAAGGTGCAGGGCAATTGTGTGGGGGAAGGAGGAGTCGCAGGAGGGAGGGGGTTATAAACCCTCAGTTAAAGGGCCTCCCCTACTCCAACCCCTGCCCTTAGCAATACATCAGGAAGGTTCTAAGGAAGCTAAATCATTTCCAATCTTCAAAGGCAACTAGACATTTGCAGGGGCAGAGTACTGAATATGGGGGTGAAGAGGGGAGACGCACATCTAATTTCTCTGCTGATGGCTCCATATTGTCAACCCCATAGCTCAGTCTTAAAAATGATAGCTATCACCCAAGATCAGTCACAACAGTAAGGCATAATAGGACAGGAACAAACAAATCCTGACTTACCCCTCACCCCCACTATGGGACTTTGTGTTTGATTATCAAGCATTTGTTACAGGCACCATGCTAGGCCTCTTCCTTATATTGTCACATTTAATCTTTACTACAATATTAAGAAGTATTAACACTTTTCCTATTTTACAGCTGATTAAACAGGTTCAGAGACACTACTTATGCCATGTGTTCATTCTACCACAGCTGAACTGAGTCCCCTATGCCTCCCCTCATCCTGGGCCACAGTGTGTGGCAGATCCTAAGAGACAATTACATTAAGTGTCAGCTCACTTAATTATATATCTATACACCGGTGTTGCTCAACCTGGGATGCTTATTAGAATCACTTATGAAGTCATGGGGGCTAGAGAGACAGGAGAGTTGATAGAAAGGGAGGGGAGTCTGGAAAGCTAACAGGTAATAGTTTACAACAGATGTGTCCCTTTTCAAGAATGTTTGCTTGGAGATTACAATTTTTAGCTATGGTGTTGACTCTTAATTTCCTGTGAGGTCCACAGAGTATCACAGCGCATTAGAAAGAATGGTGAAGGCAATTGGGTGTGATAAGAACACAGTAGAAAGCTCTAATTTTGAAGCCCAGCTGTGCCATTTACTAGTCTGTATGATTTGGTCAAGTCTCAACTTTTCTGAGTCTGTATCCTCATCTGTTCTGTGTACCATACATTGAGATAAAAAAGGAGATAAAACATCTGAAAAATATATAGTTGCTACTATATAAATATAATGTTTAACATTTTCACCATTTAGTGTGTGCTTTACCAAAGTCCATACTCCATGTGAAAATATAACAAGGAGAAGAAGGGGAGAGGGCATAGGCATACCAGGATTTTGAAGTCAGAGAGAACTTGATTCAAATTTGGACTCTGATATTTACTATTTGTGTGAACTTGAGTAAGTAACCTAACTCCTCTGGACCTCAGTTTACTTATCTGCAAAATAGGTGTAATAACAATACCTAGCTCACAGGTTTATTTTGAGGATGATATGAGTTGATAGAAACACTGACACAGTGCTGGCATGACATCCGTGTGACTGCCAGTTCACATCAGCCCTAGGGGAAGGATTACTAGCCTTATTTACATAAATGGTAGCTGTTTTTCATTGTCCCAATAATTACTGATGTATAAAGTGGCATTCAGAATAAGAATAGCACCCCCTCCCCCTCCATCCAGTCTCTGGGCCTCTAAAAAACAGGGATCAAAAAGAAGCAAGAGGAGCTGGGTTTGTGGCTCAGAGGTAGAGCGCTTGCCTAGCACATGTGAGGCACTGGGTTCGATCTTCAGTATCACAAAAAATTAAATAAATAAAATAAGGGTATTGTGTCCAACTATAACTTAAAAAAAATAAAAATTAAAAAAAAAAGAAGCAAGGATCCTCCCATACCCAACACACAACCACTGTCTGTCTGTCCTGGGTCCATCTGTCTTTATTATAATTGTTTCATTTGACCTTTGTTCCTCTGCTCATGTCAATCATGGCAAGAAAAACACATAAAATTAATTTTTAAAAATTATGGGAACAACCCACTTGAATCAAATGTATGAAATATGATATGTCAAGAACTATGTAATGTTTTGAACAACTAATAATAAAAATTTTTTTTTAAATTATAGGAACAAGTCCAACTTTCCCAGACCATCCCCAATTACTGTACTCTGATTCCCATATGGCTCAGTTCATCATCTTTTCTAAACTTATCTCCTCCCCTCCCCATTCAAAAAATTCCCTGTGCCTTCTAAAAATCAGTTATCAGAAAAAATCTTTTTATCAATCTCATTGAATGTTCCTTTCCCTATCTTATTGTAAATGAAACCTAGCTCTCCCTGAGAACATGGCTCCCCCAAAGCTTCCAAATTTCTGGTTTCTTCCTTTCTCATCACCCTTCAATCACTAGGCCAGGAGATGGGATATATGTTGTAGCCTCTCACCCCTGTATCCAGACCACTTCCCCCTTTCAAAAAACAAAACAAAACAAAATATCTCCAGCTTTGAATCTCATATCATGAAATTATGTCACCCATTCATCCCCCTACTGTCAAGTGCACAGCTGCTGGTTCACTGTTACTTTCTCCATAATTTTTTGGTGATTTCAATACCCATATAGAGGGAGAAGAGAAATTGGAGATGGGAATGATTTCAATACCCATATAGATGAGCCTTTCAACCTTTTGGACTTTCATTTCCTTAAACTTCTCTCCTCCAGAAATGTTGATCTCTAACCCCACCTCATCCGTCACTCTCACAGTCATACCCTGGACCTCAACTTTCCCAAAAGTAATTTCAAGTGTCCCACACTCAGCCCACTATGATCTCCAGCCCACTCCGAGATTCTGTTTCAATAGTGTTCATCCCCTACCATCTCTTTACCAGCCCTCACCCCTCTGATCCTTACCTCCTTCCCAGCTCAGCTTGAATCCTACAGTCAATCATGACAATAACTTCCCCACAAATGCCTCTGACTCCCTTGGCCCTCTACTGCTTTTTTTGTACTTTACTTACCTTCATTAAAGCAATCTCTGCCTATTTTATGCATGTATCCACAAAGCAAAATATAGCTGGAGAAAAACACAACCATTTTTCAAACTTATGAATTCTAACTTATGATCACTAATTTCAAGTAGAGCTCTAATGCTAATTAGCAATCAAATTACATTTCCCTAGTCTATTCACTCTCCCACTTTCCTGTAAGACAGCCTCCTCTCTCTTCAAATCTCTAATCTTTCTCCTCTGTCCTAACTCTTAGTTGATGTCCTTGTTTCCTCCTTCATCAGAAAATTGTATCCAAGAGGACTCCCACCAGTACATGTAACCCGAAGCTACACCTGTGCCCAAGCCCTCTGCTTTCTCTCCTGATGACATGGATGTGCTCTTAGCAAGGACTCACCCTCCCATCAGCTCCCAGATACTGTCCCAAGAATTCTCCTCTCTCTCCTATGTCATACCAGTTTTGTGTTTTTGTATCTTTATTGGTTTTTTGATTTGTTGATCCCCATTGTATTGTTTCACTAGCACACAAAGATTCTGTTACTTTTCCCAGCTTAAAAACAAAAACTCTTCTAATTCAATTCCCTTGCTATCCCAATTATTTCCTTTTCTTTACAGCAAAATCCTTGAAAATGCTATGAATTACTTAACGTCTCCAATTTCTTTTCTCCCTCTCTTAAGCAGGTTTTCATTCCTGTCACTTTACCAAAACAGCTTGTATCAAGGTTATCAGTGTACTCCATGTTGCAAAATCCAGTAGTCAATTTTTGGTCCTCATATTCATAACCTGTCAGATACATTCAATACAGAGGTCCCTTTCTTTGTAAAACCATCTTCACTTAGCTGCCAGGACACTATACTTTCTCTTTTCAATCACCCTTTTTGTCTTCTTGCCAATTCTTCCTCATTTTCCCAACATCTCAATGTCAGAATATCTCTGGGCTTAGTCCTTAAAATCTTTCTTCCATCTTCACTTTCTCCCTCATTGGTCTTATTCAGTCTTGTGGGGTTTTTATTTACTTTTTTATTTTATTTTTACATTTCTTTAATTTTAAACTTTCTTTCTTTTTTAATTTTTTTGTAGTTGTAAATGGACACTGCTTTTTTTAATTTTTAATAGTTATTTTTTAGTTGTAACTGGACACAATATCTTTATTTTATTTTATTTATTTTTATGTGGTGCTGAGGATCAAATCCAGTGCCTCGCATGTGCTAGGCGAGAGCTCTACCACTGAGCCACAATCCCAGCCTCTGGACACAATGCTTTTATTTGTTTATTTCTATGTGGTGTTGAGGATAGAACCCAGTGCCTCACGCATGCTAGACAAGCACTCTGTCACTGAGCTACAGTCCCAACCCCTAAACTTTATTTCTTATTTATTTATTTTTAAGTGATGCTGAAGATCAAACCTACCACTATCAAGCTCTACCACTGAGCTACAATCTCAGCCCCTATATACTTATTTTTTTAATGTTTTTTTTTAGTTGTTAATGGACCTTTATTTTATTTGCTTATTTATATGTGGTGCTGGGAATTGAACCCAGTGCCTCACATGTACGAGGCAAGCACTCTACCGCTGAGCTACAACTCCAGCCTCTATTTACTTATTTTTGATACTGTGACTTGAACTCAGCGCCTCACAAATTTCATGGTTTAAAATACCATCTACAGGGCTGGCATGGTGGCTCAGTGGTAGAGCACTTACCTAGAACCTGTGAGGTACTGGGTTATTTCTCATCACCACATATAAATCAATAAAAATAAAGTTCTATCAACAACTAAAACAATTTTTAAAATACCATCTACATATGATGACTTGCTAATTTATATTTGCAGTCAGGTCCTTTACCCTGACCTGTAGACTCATTCATTCAATTGCATATTCTGTGTCTGTTCTTGGTTATCTAACAGCTGTCTTCAATATAACATGACCAAACAGAGTCTTCATTTGTCTCCCCAATCCTGTTTTCCCTACAGTATTCTTCATCTCTGGGCTATAACCTTCCAGTCTCTCACATCAACCTTTTGACCCCTCCTGTTCACTCTCCCACTTCATCCAATTCAAATCCTGTCAGCAATATTTTTGACATATAAATAGAATAGAATCTAACTATTTTCCCTACCATAGCCACTATCGCCCTTGTTGAAGAAACCATCATTCCTAATCTCCACTGTTGCAAATCCTGACAGGTTCTACCTACTTCTGCCCTTTGCTCTTCATAATTTATTATTGAAACAGACATAACACTGTCTCAGAGAAACCCTGTTAAATATTAAGATGTAAGTAGTGTAATATTGCACATTTTGTGACTATACTAAAAATCAGTGAACTGTATACTTTAAAAGAGTACAGTTTTATGGGATATAAATTATATGTCAAAGTGTTTTAAATGCAATGTAGTAGCTTAGGTTGGATCATGGAATAGTAAAAAGGATATAGTAAAAAAATACTGAAATCTGAATAAAGTTCTTAGTTTAATCAATCATATTATGTCAATAACAGTCTCTTAGTTTTGACAAATGTACCATGGTTTTGTAATATGTTAACATTACACAAAATGGGATATATAAGTAAAGGATATATGGAATTTCTCTGTACTATCATTGCAATTTTTCTATAAATTTAAAATTATTCAGATAAAAAGTTTATTTAAAAGCTACATCAGGGGCCACTGGGGTTGTGGCTCAGCGGTAGAGCACATGCCTCGCATGTGCGAGACCCTGGGTTTGATCCTCAGCACCACATAAAAAAAATAAACAAGTGAAATAAAGGTGTTAAAGAAATATATTTTTTTAAAAAAAAGCTACATCAGGGGGCTGGGGTTGCGGCTCAGTGGTAGAGTGCTTGCCTAGCATGCATGACACACTGGGTTCTATCCTCAGCACCACATAAAAATAAATAAATAAAATAAAGATATTGTGTCCAACTACAACTAAAAAATAAATATTAAAAAAAACCTACATCAGACCATGTCATTCCACTGCTCAGTGCCTAAAATGTATCAATATTTGTATACATGGTGTATTCCCATTGCCTACATTGAGTGCTCCTTAGAAGAAGGGATGTTATTTCACCAATCCCTGCAGAGCTTAGCACAGCCAGGCATTTAAAAGGTCCTCAAAAGCAAATATGCTTTTGCAAATGCCTTTTCTTTTGTCTATAAGGCCTTTTCCCTATATTGAGCTGAAAAATTTGTATTTATTTGTTAAGACCCAGCTCAAATGTACCCTCCTTTATGAAACCTTCAATGATTTTTCCAGGTGGAAGTAACTGTTCTGCTCCATATTCCTATAATACTTTCTTCATCTCTTTATTATATCATTTATACCATATTGTAGTTGTTTATGTGCCCTTTTATCATAGAACTTGGCACATACTATGTGCATGACATGTTTTTTTGAATGAACGAATGTGCAAAGGGCTTCTAGGTTATTTCTTTTCCACCCACACCAATTTGAATGGTTGGAAGTGGGTGGTGGGCCTCATTGAATAGCCAATCAGAATTACTGGTTAATTCATTTACAAATTACCAAGACAGACTATGCCTGCAATTCTGATTTGACTTCCCATAGTCTTTGTTGTGATTTTTAAAATCAGATTAAACCTTTTCCAGCAGCTGGCTCCTACAGGCTTTGGGGAGATGAAAGTGTCAGCATGTCTCTGCAGCCACACAAGGAAACTTGCTGCCTAGAAAAATCAATTCTGATTATCACAAGAGCTGAGCAAAGGATGATGTACTCAGAAACTGTCTCCGTACTCCAGGAGCCATAGGAACATGTCAGAGTCCCAGTAACCCTGCTCAGCCTTCAGACTGTTCTGTGTTGTCCACTGGCCTCTATCTAGATCTCCAGTTTAGGTTCGGGTCGCTAGAGCTCACCTTCCTAAAGGTAGCAGAAGGAGTCCACACTGGCCTGTGGATGAGTTTGTGCTGATTCCAGGATAAGGTATTATTAGCAAGCCCCACTTGCCCAAACCACTTTAGTCATGCATTTCATCTTAGCTTGTTTGTTTGTTTTTGGTACCAGGGATTGAACTCAGGGGCACTGGACCAGTAAGCCACATCCCCCACCCTATTTTGTATTTTATTTAGAGACAGGTTCTCACTGAGTTGCTTAGGGACATGCTTTTGCTGAGACTGTCTTTGAACTCACAATCCTCCTGCCTCAGACTCCCCAGCCACTGGAATTACAGGCGCATGCCACGGCACCCATCCTTATCCTACTTTTGATGAGTAATGAGACTTCCTCTCTGACTCCCACATCTATCTCTAAATTGGTTCCAAACTTAGGTAGGGAAGAAAAGGAAGGCCATTTATTGATCCCCCTAGAATCTCAATAAAAACTATTATTTGTTCAGCATTTAAGGTACCATGTTGGTGGCTGAGGACCAAACTCAGGCCTTGCACATGCTAGGCAAGTGCTCTGCCACTGAGCTAAATCCCCAACCCTGCATTATCTCTTTTTGTTTCTTTTTCTTTTTTACCTTTATTTTATTTATTCATTTTTATGTGCTGAGGATCGAACCCAGGACCCGCATGTACTAGGCAAGCGCTCTACCGCTGAGCCACATCCGGAGCCCGCATTATCTCTTTTAAATCATTGCCAACATAGCAAAGCAAGTGGAATAATAGAGGTGTATGCAATTGCCATGGTCACTGAGGGTTTCAGAGGAGAGACTTGAAAAGAAAGAGGAAGAAAAACAGCAATCCAAGGTAGGCCCAGGATCAAGGACAGTGACCTGTATGTCCTTCACAAAGACAGAGTTCTTGAGCTCAGGATATATCTCAGTGGTAGAGCATTTGCCTGGCCTGCTGGAGGCCTATGCTTCAATCCCCAAGTACAGGGGGTGGGGAGTGGGGCAGATTAAGAAAAAAGATAGAGTTCTTGAGTTTTTGAATCGACAATACAAGCTTGTTGGAAAGGCTAGCCAATGCATTTCTGGTCTTTATACAAGTAACCCCAGACACATTCCTGTCTTTAAAGTCTTTGACATGCAGGCCACCAAAAAAGCTTCACTAGTGGGAGTAGAAAAGAAGAGATTTTGTCTTTCCATGATGGCTGCCCCTGTCACTGGACCATCCCAGTGGCAGGGATCAGGCCTAGAGTAAATTGTTGTAGTGAAGGTCATCAGCTAAGTTAGTCTTTTAAAATGTGAATAGAGCTGAGCAGGAACCCCAGTTACAAGCCTGGGGATGAGATCTAAGTCACAGTTCAGTAATTCCTAAGCTCTGAGTCCCAGTGCCTGAGGATGAAAAAGATCTGTCCTTTCCTTCAGGACCCATACCACAGAAGAAATGAGATTCTTTTCATTCATGTACTTAGTGCCTATCTCTCCACTGGGGTGCAAAGCATGTGAGCAGGAAGGATTTATCCCCACCCCAGCCAATGACTGGCACAGTGCAAGTACCAGATAAATGTCTACTGAATAAATGAAATGATGACATTTTCCACTTGGCTCCGCATAGATAATTTGACATATCTGACCTCATCTCCACTTCCCAGGGTCTGAGGGAATGTGTGAAAGACACAACAAGTGGTTTAAAAAACACACAGAAGAATTCACATGCCTGAAAATACCCACAGTTCTTATAAGATTTCATAGCTCTCCATGGCCTTTCCCTTCCATTTCCCCCACTTAATTTCACAACAACCCATGAGGTGAGGACAGCAAGGAATGGGGAAGGGTCACTCCAGATAACTCCACATCACACAACCACTGCAGGGTAGAGACAGGACTAGAATCTGAGACTCCAGAGTCCCAGGTTAGTTCAGTCTTCCCACAAAGCTGTAAATATTTTCCCCGACCCACACCGAACCTGCCAGCATCTGTGATGGGTCCCACGTGGAAGTGGTGGAAGCCCCTCCTGCTTGTCTCTTTCCACAGGTCTTCAGGGGTTGCCTGGCAACCAGCACCCAGCAGTAAGTGGCCTCTAGCTGGGTCTGTTGCTGTGAAGTTACTAAGTCTCCTTCCCCTCACACTTAAGCATGCTCTCGCTCCCTATTAATGAGACTTTTCCCCTAGCCCCACCTCTCCAGTAAGATTTTCTTTTCTGATTCACAATAATTAACCTCTCAGGAAACCAAGGAGGTTCACAGAGGCCTATGTGGTAAGGATCCCAGGGAACAAGACACTCCCAATGCCTTCATCATTCAATATCCCCTAAAGATGCAGAAACTCCTATTGTGGGTGGTCCTTCTCACTGATGCTCATAACCTCCCCTTCTCCCCTCTCCATCTTCCACACTAATAACAGATTTCCAAAATCCCCTGGGAGAGCTCAAAAGGCCTGGAAGCACTGAATGGATACTTCATATGTGGCTAGTGAGTACTAGGTGTTGTTCCAGTACTTTTGGAATCACAGATGAAAAACCTTGGGAGGGGACCCCGTCACCTTTTACATGTAGACTAGGAGATAGAGAAAGAAGGAATCTAAAATTTCTTGCATTCCTGATATATGCCAGACACAATACTATGGCTCCACATTAGTCCCTCTCAGCAAGCCTGGGAGAATTTTACAGTCAGAGATATGTATTCATAGAAGCCAAGTGATTTATCAGAGCTTACAGTTTGAAAAAAAAAATCACATAACTTTTGTGTAAAAAGTTTAGAGAATTCTATCACAGGTATTGGAGAGCCATTGAAGGGTTTTAACAAAATCAGTTTTGCATTTAAAAAAAAAAAAACCTCTGACTTCAGATGAAGGAGAGATGAAATTGAGGCACACACACAGAACAACAGCAACAAATTGTGGTTTGGATCCAAACTAATCAAATTGTATACGTTAAATATGTATCAGTTTCTCCATTTACAACTAATTGATTATCAAATTTGGCAAATTCTGGTCCTAAATCTCTAATCTCTGTACTCATTTCCATCCCTTATGTCACTTTGTCACTGTCTTAGTGTTATGGATTGAATGTTTGTATCTTTCCAAAATTCAGGTGTTGGAGCCTTAACTCCCAGTGTGGCTATATTTGGAAACAAGGCCTATAAGAAAGTTATTAAGGTTAAATGAGGTTATAAGGGTGAGACCCTGATCCAATAGGATTATTGTCACTGTAAGGAGAGACACTGAGGAGATCGTACACTCTCTCCCCTAGGTCCACATGTGGAGGAAAAGTCATGTGACACATAGTGAAAAAGTGACTGTCTGCAATCTTGCTGGCACCTTGATCTTGGACTTCTTGTCTCCAGAGTGTAAGGAAACAATTTCTGCAGTTTAAGCCAATCAGTCTGTGGCATTTTGTTATGGCAACCCAAGCGGACTGATGTACTTTAGTTCAGGCCCTTATAACGTATACAAACCACTGGTGCATTTCTCTCTCTCTCTCTCTCTCTCTCTCTCTAGGTCAATATTGAATTAAATTAGTTGGTTAATTTTTAAGTAATTTTATGAGATATAATTTACATATTAAAAACTATACATATTTAACAAATACAATTTGATCAGTTTGGATCCAAACCACAATTTGTTGTTGTTGTTTCATCTGAAGCCAGAGATTTTTTTTTTTTAAATGCAAAACTGATTTTGTTAAAACCCTTCAATGGCTCCTCAATCAATACCTGTGATAGAGTTCTCAAAAGTCATTAAGTAAGACAAATATAGGTACAGTGTACATAATATATGATTACTAGATTACATATATTATGTACACTGTACCACTTTTGTACACAAAAGATGTTTAAAAATATAAAAATGAAATTAACAATATGAATATTCAAAGTTTAAATTTTAATGTATTTATGAACAGCACAAAAAACAAATTTTGCCCTGTAAAAGCACATACACACATATAAAAACCCTTTGATAATTTTTTTTAAGCAAAGCAATGTTTTTTAAGCAAAGCAACTAAGTCATATCTAATTAGATCTTTATTGATTTTACCTCGAAATGTAAACTGAAAATGAACTTGTGCTGGAATCACAGAACATCACTTCAGCCATTTTCTTGTGCTCACTTGGGTTTACTATACTTGGTACTGTCTTCAGAGATTTCTTTACAGGACTCTTTAAAGGCCACATAACTAGATTTCATTTAGTTAAAACTAAATAGTATTATCAATAAATCCACTTAACCAGGTACAGGAAAACTGCCAAGCTCACAACAGGCTAAAAATGAAAAAAACAGAGCAAGGAAGTCACTGCTGCCAACCCCTTGAAAGGGCTGAATGCCTCCTACAACAAGCTTTTTCCAGAGTAGGATATATTTGATACAGGGATCAAACAAAGATGTCTGTGCCAATCCACAAAGTAAATGTTAGTAAAACATTAATTTATTTTGTATTTATAGATTAAAAAATAAGCTCTAATAATTTCTTCAGATCCCAAAGAAGTCTTCAGGCTTGTACCCTCTAGCTAATGGCAAGAATCTTCTGTGCATTATACAAGATTTCCCTGACCTCCAATCGGCTGCCTATGTCCTCTCCAGCAAATTTCTCTCTCAACATCCCTTCCCTGCTCTTTCTCAGCCTTGATTCAGTTTCACTCTATTGCTCACCATACCCTAAATACTCGGTGCCCTCACCCCTCTCTGTGATTGGCTGCAAAGATGACATCAGATAACACAAGTGATTGCACTAGGCACTAAGAGGTGCTTTTAATACATGCATGTTTACTCTCACCACAAGAGAGTTAAACTAGATCAGTGTTCCACAATTTTAGCCTGCCTTAAAACCACCTGGAAGACTTCTTATACCACAGATTGTTGGGTTCCACTCCCAGCATTTCAGATTCAGTGGATCTGAGATGGGGTCTAAGAATTTGCATTTCCAACAAATCCCTAACTGTTGCTCATATAGATGGTCTAAAAACCACACTTTGATAATCAATCAACTAGACAACCTGTATAGCTTCTCTCATTTCTAATGATTTATGATTCCTCAGTGCCTTTAAATGAACAAAATGAACACTTATCTCTATAAGTTAACATTAAATATTATCATAAATTGAAATAAGGCCTCTATAAGACCTCAGATGTGCAGTGTAGAGAAAAGAACATATAATTTATAATCAGAAGATCTGAGTTCAAATCAGAAATTTGCGGGAGAGGACATAGGCAGCCGATTGGAGGTCAGGGATATCTTGTATAATGCACAGAAGTTTCTTGTCATTAGCTAGAGGATACAAAAGTTGTGCTCCATTTGTATGGCTGACTTAAGGAAAGTTACTGTCTGTTTTTTTCTGTAAAACAGGGTATATAAAAACAGTATCTGCCTCATAATGTTAATTGTGAGATTATGACAATCTGTAAAAATATTATATATAGACTGTCCAAATAAATGTACAATGCAATATATATATATATATATATATATATATATATATATATATATATATATTTGCTAAGCAAAATAGATAATAAACAATATGTTTTGAATATCTTCACAAATTTTCAAAATTCCAACCCTAGTGCAAATTCATTGATGAGTATATGATCCATATGGTATTACATCATTTAAAATATATACATGAGGAAGTGGGGGGGGGCGGCAGAATGAGATGGACATTATACCCCTGATGTATGGGTATGATTGCACAAATGGTGTGACTCTACATCATATACAACCAAAGAAATGAAAAGTTGTGCTCCATATGTGTAAAAATTTTAAATAAATACACACACACACACACACACAAGTTTTACCAGGTGCAGGAGCATACACCTGTAATCCCAGTAATTCAGAAAGCTAAAGCAGGAGGATCACAAGTTCAAGGCCAGCCTCAGCAAGGTCCTAAGCTACTCAGTAAGACCCTATCTCAAAATAAAAAGTAAAAAGGGCTGGGGATGCAGCTAAGTGGTAAAGTGCCCTGGATTCAATTCCCCATACAAAATATATAGAGAGAGTAAGTATTATATAATTTAAAATATATACATGAGCGGGAGTTGTATATATGTAATAGTGTTTGTGTGTGTGTATAAAATAAAGTGTGTATATATAATATATATATAATAAAGCATGTACACATGTATATAAATGAACATTGTGTGCATATATAAACTTTATTAGTACCATTGGTAAATAACAACAATAGTGGTTGTGAAACCAGTTTCCAATATAGTTCCAAATGATCTTTCTCTCCCAGTATTCAAACCTTTGTGTAACTTCCTCCCACACTGAATCTATGACCAAGAGAATACTCTAAGGCTACATGAGAGACATTTCCCTTTCCTCTTTGGTTTCTTAGATTGCTCACTCTAGGGAAAGCCAGTTACCATGCAATGAAGAGGATTAAGCAGCTCTGTGAAGATACTAAGAGGGCCAAATGGGAAGAAGTAAGGCTTCCTGCCAACAGTCTGCACCAGACATGTGAGTAAGCCACCTTGGAAGTGGATCCTCCAGACACAGTCAGTCCTCCAGATGACTGAAACGCAAGCCAGCATATGGCTACACTTCGCAAGAAACCCCAAGCCACTCCCAAATATTAGACCCACAGAAACTAAGAGATAATAAATTATTATTGTTTATTTATACCACCAAGTTTTAAAATAATTTGTTATGCATCAATAGATAACTGATACAGTAACTAACACTGATTGTGTATTTGCTGTATTCCAGGAACTACACTAAGCATCTAACAGCCCTATGTGTAGATGCCCTTATAATTTCCAAAGAAGAAAGGATGACCCAGAGAGGTTAAATAATTTAGTCAAGTTTCTGTGGCTACTCAGTAGTAGAAATAGAATCTGACTGAACCCAAGTTTCTAACTCCAAAGCCTAGTTTCTTAGTCACTTGTTTACATAGTCAGGATAAAGTCTCTTGAACATCTAAGCATCAGACACAAATGAACCCTCAGAGGAGAGCAAACTTACATAAAACCAGCATGGGGAAGCCCAGGGGTCAGACCTAAAGCAACATTAACATTTGATGTTAGTATCTAAAGATTCCAAGCTGGTTCCACCTCCCAGCCTGTAGACTAGCAGACTAGTTATATCTCAGGTCAGCACTGCTCAAGATGCCCATGACTCACCCAGATCTGCAGCTTCACTCGCTTCTCATGACGGTATACTGTCTTCACCTTGAAGTCGATGCCCACAGTGCTAACAAAGGCTGGGGTGAAAGTGTCATCAGCATAGCGGAAAAGGAAGGAGGTCTTGCCAACACTGCTGTTGCCGATGATGAGCAGTTTGAACATATAGTCAAAATTCTGGTCAGAGGCATCTTTGACTCCAGTTTTACTGTCAGTCACTGAAGCCATCTGCAAGAGAGACCTATGGTCACTTGAGAACACACCTCTAGTGTGACTTTCAGTCACCAACCTTCTAATGGTCAACTGTCATTTACACACTCTCCACCCCAGCTTAACAGAGGAAATACACAGAATCACCCCATCGTTGCACCTGCCACAAATGTTGTCTCAGGACTAGGGTGGAACCCAACTCCTCCCCTTCAATCCCATTCAGCAAATATTTACTGAATATGTTGATCTGAGGCAAGCCCTAGCTGGATTTGGGGAGTACAAATATGAATCAGACATGGTGGCGGATCTCTGGGTGGCTAGACACTAGAATAAAAGAACAGGGAAACAGAAGTAACAACTATAGGGAAGTGATAAAACCTTGACTAAGAAAGTCCACAAGAAGCCTAACCCAATGGGAAGACATGGTGGTCAAGGAGAGTCTCCTGTAGGAGGCAGGGCTCAGTATAGGGTTATCATTCCCTGTTTCAAAAGCTTTTATGGCTCCCCACATCTCTAAATATCAAGTCCAAACCATTCAGATTAATGAAGAACCAACTAACCAAAGAATCAACTTTCTAAGCTTTTGTTCCCCAATTCTTCTCCCCATCAACCTGTGCTACCTTAATATTAAATTACACTTTACTCCAAATACTCCACAGTATGCCTTCGTCCCTTTGTATGTGGATTCCTTCTGCCTAGAATGATTTTTCCCCCTAATAAACTCCTATTCATCCTTGTAGGTCCAGGTAGAGTGTCACCTTCCCTGTGCATGGCAGAGATATGACTCCTGCTCCTGTGTTCTCACAACACTCTAATGGTACTTTTGTCATTTTGGAACTGTTTACTCTTCTGGCCCCTCTTTTAGACTAAACATCTGGGATTTAATATACTCCATTTCTGCATGCCTGGCTTCTAGCACAAATCCTCACACATAACAGCACTCAGTAAAAATGTGTGCTGAATTAATGAAAGTCACTTCATCACTTTGGGGCCCCAATATCCTCATATAGGAAATGGGGAGAACAATTTCTGCCCTTGCGTTTCTCATGAGGCTATTATAGGGCTTGAATGAGATAACAATGATTATGACCTTCATAAACTGATAAATTCCACAGTTGTGTGAATTTAAGTCCTTATAATCCAATCTTTCTAAGCCTTGATCTTTTATTTGTTCATTCACTCATTCATTCATTCAGCAAATATTAGTATGTGCTAGGCCTACTACCATTCTCTCCTTTTCTTAGAACACTTTGAATCTGAACTCCATGATCCAGTGTAACAGAAGAGGAAGGAGGTCTTGCCAACACTGCTTCTGCCAATGATGAGCAGCTTGAACATATAGTCAAAATTCTGGTCAGAGGCATCTTTGACTCCAGTTTTATCACTGCTCACTGAAGCCATATGCAAGAGAGACCTATGGTCAGTTGGCTACTTTGAGTCACCAACCTTCCAATGGTCCTATTACCTGATGTGAGTCCTTTAGTTGCTTCTTCTACAGCTTCGAAACACCAAGTGCCCTACTTCTCCACCTTAAGTCTCTCCTCTTGCTTAACACTAGGTACAAACGGGCTAGGTAAGTAATCAGGGAATGGTAGAAGGGTACCTCTAATGTGAGAAAGTGTTCAGGTTATCATTGTCTTTGGTAGTTCTGTTTTTTTAATACCTTTATTGATTGATTGATTGATTGATTTTATGTAGTGCTGAGGATCAAACCCAGTGCCTCACATGTGCTAGGCAAGCGCTCTACCACTGAGCTACAACTCCCACCCAAAAAAAAGAAAGGGAGTGAGATTGTTGAGTTTGGCTTTATGTAACTCTCAGATAAACTATAAAGACAAGAAGCTGATGAACATAGAAGGTTGTTTTTGTTTTTTGCAGTACTAAGGATTAAACCCCAAGAATAGTCAGGTCCTCTACCCCTGAGCTACATCCTCAGATCTTTTTATTTTTATTTTGAGATAAGGTCTTGCTAAGTTGCCCAGCCTGGCTTTGAATGCAGGAATTCTCCTGCCTCAGCTTCCCAAGTCACTGGGATTACACTACCACACAATACTCAAATGTAAATTTAAAGCACTCTTTAAGAACAATGAGACACATATAGAGAATTGATAATAGTTATTAAAAAAAAAACTTTCTTAATATATCACCACTAGTCTTCAGTGCCCTCTGTTCTTCCTGCCTTTATATAAGACCCTCAGCTTTATCCCTGTATCATCAGTCCCATGACAAGGCTCAAGAGGTATAAAACATGTCCAGGATACTTGGAGGCTTAGGCACAACAGCATTTTTAAATTTTTTTTTATTCTAATTTGTTATATATGATATATTACACATATAGAGCACAATTTTTCATATCTCTGGTTGTATACAAGTATACTCACACCATTCGTGTCTTCATACAGGTACTTTGGATAACGATGTCCATCTTATTCCACCATAATTTCTAACCCCATGCCCCCTCCCTTCCCCTCCACCCCTTTGTCCTATTCATAATTCCTCTAATCCTCCCATGCTCCCCCTCCCTACCCAACTATGAATCAGCCTCCTTTTATCAGAAAAAACATTCAACATTTGGTTTTTGGGTTTTCACTTAGCATTATCTTCTCCAACTCCATCCATTTACTTGCAAATGTCGTGATTTTATTCTCTCTTATTGCTGAGTAATATTCCATTGTGTATATATGCCACATTTTCTTTATCCATTCATCTACTGAAGTGCATCTAGGTTGGTTCCACAATTTACCTATTGTGAATTGTGCTGCTATAAACATTGATGTGGCTGTGTCCCTGTAGTAGGATAACAGCATTTCCCCCCCACACCCCAGTGCTAGAGATTGAACCCAGGGGTGCTCTACCACCTCTTTTAATTTTTTTTTTGTGGAGACAAGATCTCACTAAATTGCCCAGGCTGCCCTTGACATAGCCATCCTGTCTCACAGGCATGCACCACCACATTCAGCTAGACATAATATCATTTACATGAAAGAAGAAAGTGAGGTTGGAAAGGAGAGTGCAATTGGCTGTTTAAATTGTCTCACAGACTTCACTTTTCAGTTTGTCATAATACAAGATATAAAGCCTATTTCAAGAATTGATGATTCAAGCCAGTGAGGGGGCACACACCTGTAATCCCAGTGGCTCAGGAGGCTGAGGCAAGAGGATCTCAAATTCAAAGTTAGCCTCAGCAAAAGCAAGACACTAACCAACTCAGTGAGACCCTGTCTCTAAATAAAATACAAAATAGGGCTGAGGATGTGGCTCAGTGGCCAAGTGCCCCTGAGTTCAATCCCTGGTATGCCCCCAAAACAAAACAAAACAAAAAAAGAACTGGTGATTTAAAAGAATTGTTTTTTCTACCTAACAGAAGGGAAACCACCACAATGACATGATACCATCTTTCACTCTGCTCCATTCGTCTTTCTTTGTCTTTGTTTACAAAAGAAAATTTCTGCTATGAAAGTACATATTCATTATAAAAAATTTGAAATTTATGCAAATGTATAAAAGATAAAAATTTAAATTATCTAATATCTCACTTACCCAAAAATGACTACTATTAAAATTTTAGGGGCTGGGGATGTGGCTCAAGCAGTAACACGCTCGCCTGGCATGCGCACAGGGCGCTGGGTTCGATCCTCAGCACCACATAAAAATAAAATAAAGATGTTGTGTCCACCGAAAACTGAAAAATAAATTTAAAAACTTCTCTCTCTCTCTGTCTCTCTTTCTTCTCTCTCTCTCTTAAAAAAAAATAGTATATTTCTTCCAATATATATTCATTCAAAAAAAATGCTTGTACCACCATACATGCCTATTTTTAAAATTATATCTTCTTAAATTTTTTTTAATTGTAGATGGACACAATATCTTTATTTATTTATTTTGTGTGGTGCTGAGGATTGAACCCTGTGCCTCACACGTGCTAAATAAGCATTCTACCACTGAGCTACAGCCCCAGCCAAGAACTATATCTTATTCATTAATTTAAAAGGCAATGCACACTCATTGAAGGTAATTCATCAACTTTTCATTATTTACTAGTATTATTTTTCATCATCTGTAATTTGCATTATTTTCTTACTTTTTAACATTAAAAAAATAAGTAATATGGAACCTAAAATCTTATACTGAAAAGTAAGCGTTGCTTCCATCCTGGTTCCCAACTTCCAGTTCCCCTCCCCAGAGGCACATGTTACCAATTTATATCTCCTTCAGAGATATTTTTTGCATATACAAGCATAGAAAAATATACTTTTTATTTATATGTAAATGATAGCATACCATACATTCTAGTCTATAATTTCTATGCATATTTTAATAGCTGAGATCATCTGCACAGAAAGTATAGACCAGAATGTATGGTATGCTATCATTTGGCAAAAGTATTTAAATTTTAAAAGTATTTAATAATTTAGTCATGTATGACTAAAAAAAAATAAAATCGTATGGGAAAAAAAAGTATTTAATAATTTAAAAAGTACTAAGACTTTAAAAATTCTTCATAAAATCATTTCCTACGACCAGTTCTTTAATGTTGTCATTCTCTTTGAGAGCTGCTTTTCAGTTTAAGTTGTGTTTCTATTCTTAATTATTATATATTAAATTGAAGTGAACATTTCTCTCTTTTTTTAATTATTTAAGTTGTAGATGGACTGAATACCTTTCTTTAAATTTATTTTTATGTGGTGCTGAGGATCGAACCCAGTGCCTCACATGCTAGGCAAGTACTGTACTACTGAGCTACAGCCCCAACCCTGAAGTGAACATTTCTTTGCATAAACCTTTGTTCACTTTCCTAATTATTTCCTCAAAAAGTGGTCAAAGGGCAACTTCACTAAAACACAGCTTTGATTTTCATTTTAATTTCATGTCCTTTATCTTATTTTATCCTCTAAACCTGGGAAATAAAGTTGAAAGGACAAGGATTATTCCCATTTGAATTAAGAAGATTCACCCAAGTCTCATAGCTAATGGCTGAGACTAGACTCGGTACCCTGCAGTGTTATGGGAAAGTTTTAAATTTCTGCTCTACCCATCAGTTGAATTCTTAAGCAAGTCGTATTGACTCACTAAGTCAGAGCATTATTACCTTAAAATAGGAAATTGCCACCTACTTCATGGAGCAATGGTACAAATATAGTAAGC
Organism: Marmota flaviventris; assembly: GCF_047511675.1. Lineage (NCBI taxonomy): Eukaryota > Metazoa > Chordata > Mammalia > Rodentia > Sciuridae > Marmota > Marmota flaviventris. The sequence goes on from NC_092507.1 coordinate 40,986,651, forward strand.
ACTACTATATGTAAACAATCTGAGCATTTATTGGCCTATAGGAGGTACTCTAAAATTATTACTTCACTAGCCCCTTTTATTCACATTTGCTGTCAAATTTTGTTCAACTGCCTCTCTCTCATCTGGGCTTCATTATTTGGGTGCTGTTTTACAACAAACTAACTGCTTCTCTTTCTGGATTGAAAGGAGTTTTATCTATCATGGGGACACCAACACTGGACCTATATCTTTAGAAGATGATACTTCTTTCAATAAACATTAATTATTTTTCATGTGCCAGATTACCAATATAAATGTTTTCATTTTATCTGATGAAGCCAGTTTTACACTCTTAAACTGCTAGAATTAGAAGGATACTGAAGTGACAGGTTTATCATAACAAAAACCCTGGCTATTTGTGCCAGCTTTCATAGTAACTCAGTGTATGAAATTGGGCAGGTCATTAAAACTCTAAGACTCAGTGTTCTCATCTAATAATAATAATAACTACTTCACAAGGCTGCTGTGAATTTTAAATAAGAGAATGAATGTAACTGCTTTATACACCATGCTGAGAAAATACATGTGGCCTTATGTAGAAACAGAGGGAAATTTTTCTACATTTATTAGCCTTGCAGATGTGGAGAGTGGAGAGTGATGGCGAGAGTCAAAGATAGTTTCAATTCCTGTTCCGATCCAACCCCTAGCATCATTTTGTAGGTAAATGAAATTGAGGCTCCACAAAGAGAAGCAAATTGTTTAAGGCCACACAGTTCATGATCCGAACTTCTGTTAGCCGGTGTCTTCCAGATTTGACAGGGCTTAAGGAAGATAAAAGCCAGAACAATTTTAGGGTGAGTAGAGAAGTGTCCCCAACACCATTCCGTACTTGCCACACTCTGCCATCAACATCTGCTTATGTGCACACAGCACAGCTTTCCCAGTAGGTGGTGTGAGAATAGAAGCCCCCAAGGGGGATCTTCTCAGGAGGGGGGCAAGGGGGACACAGACATCTGGAAGAGAGGCAAAAAACGTCCCAGCAGGCAGCCCCCTGAGGCAGATCTGAGCAGACAGGTCACTGCACAGTAGTGCATGCAGAACTGCATTTGTAAGATAAGATTGATCAAACCTTCCCTCTCTTTTGTGACAGTCACATAAAATGATAAAGCTGGGTGGCTCACTGTCTCCATGAGCAATACAAATGAAGGCCTAGGAATCATCTGGGAAGTATGTTATCCCTGATCCCAGGCTGGGGGAAGGAAAGAAGTGGATCCTCAAAAAAAGATGTGAAAAAACAAATGTCCCTTTCAGTCTCATAGGCAGCAGAAATAAACACCTAAGTAAGAATCAACTTCAGCCAGGAAAAAGGCAGGGGAGATATCCCCCTAAAATCCATCAAGAAGATATCAACTCAATAAATATAGCAAAGAAGGGAATTCTTTTTTGATTGAGCCAAAAGCTCGGACAGGGAGATTGAGTCCAAGAGACCTGGGTTAAGTCCTGGAACTCTCAGTAGTTGTGTAAATTTAGGCAAATCACATCCCGAGCCTCAGTTTCCTCATCTAAAAAATAAGTTAATAAAATGGCTTCCTGGCAAAACTCTTGTAAGAATTAAAACTAGTACATAAGAGAGATCTTTATAAATCACTTTGAAATTTTGGGGTTTTTTTTTCTCTGTGCTTCATGTTTTCTCATAGCAACTCATCTAAGTACTGAAAATAGTTTGGGGTTCCAAAGCAAACAAAGTCGATATAATTTCCTGCTTTGTCATTTATTAACGGTGAGATCTGGGCAAGAAATTTTACATGACTAAGAAACAGTTTCCTCCTTTGTAAAATAAGCATTTGGGGAAGAATATAGGTAATATAGGTGATTTAGCACAGTACATGGAATATAGCAGGTGTTCAAAAAATGTAATTCCTTATCTTCCTTCAGAGAACATTTATCAGTGGGGCTAAGGAGTTAGGCAAATGTGGACCTCCCTCTACTATATATATGCCCATTCTCCCAAAAGGCATATTCTTTTAAAATTAAATCTTTAATTCATTTTCCACTGCCAACCCATCATCACCAGCCTAGCCCAGCCCACCTCCTCATTGTTATCCCAGGTCTTGTATAGCCAATAGAAACACCATCATAATTGCTATCATATATTGAGCTCCTACTAACCGCCAAGTATTCTACTAGTTACTTTCAATGCATTTTATCTGCACAACAGCAGATGCTTGATAAATGTTCATTTTCTTCCTTCTCCAGGTTGGAAAAAGATAATATTACTCAGCAATAAAAGAGAATACAATTTTGGCATTTACAAGTAAATGGATAGAGATGGAAAATATCATGCTAAGCAAAGTAAGCCAATGGGAAAAAAACAAAGGCCGAATGTTCTCTCCGTTAAGTAGAGGCTGATCCATAATGGGGGATGGCATGGGGAAAATGGAGAAACTTTGGGCAAAGGGGAGGGAGTGGAGGGGATGAAATATGGGGACAGGAAAAATGGTGGAAAGTGATAGATATTATTACCCTAGGTACATATATGAGTGCACATATGGTGCAATGCTACATTGTATACAGATAAAAGAAAAGTTGTGCTGCAATTGTATACAATGAATCAAAATGCATTCTGCTGTCATATATACCTAATTAAAATAAATTTTTAAAAACTTTAAAAAAAGATAGCCATGTGTGTAACTGCTGACAGAATGGAGGCACACCTGCATAAGAACATCAGTGTGTGGGTGGGAGATGTGGCTCAAGCGGTAGCATGCTGGCCTGGCATGCGTGCTGCCGGGTTGGATCCTCAGCACCACATACAAAGATGTTGTGTCCGCCGAAAACTAAAAAATAAATATTAAAAATTCTCTCTCTCTCTCTCTCTCTCTCTCTCTCTCTCTCTCTCTCTCTTTAAAAAAAAAGACATATTAAAAAAAAGGAACATCAGTGTACATCACATTTATAAGTACTTTACAGTTTACAAAGCTCTTTTCACCCATTATATCCTATTGGCTTCTCATAATCCTTGGGGTAGATGAAGAAATTGAGGCAGAAACCACCTCAGCTCAATTCTTCATTCAGTCAACATTCACCAAGCACCTAGCATGTACTGGGCCCTGTGCATATTCTGGGAAGATGTCCTAATGAGCTCCAAACTTTTTTTTTTTTTTTGTACTTATAGATGGACAGAATGCCTTTATTTTATTTGTTTATTTTTATGTGGTGTTGAGGATTGAACCCAGTGCCTCAGCATGCTAGGCAAGCACTCTGAGTGCTGAGCTACAGCCCCAGCCCCCATGAGCTCCAAACTTAAGTATTCTGTTACTGATAGCTTCTTCTTCTTCTTTTTTTTTTTTAATTACAATCTTTAAGAAACTGGAAATTTATTTCTTGGATTGGAGGTCATTTTAGATTTTGCCTTTTCCTATACTGTATCCTCTAGTAGGAATGCACTTTACTCCACTACTAGCTAAAATCCCTCATGAGGAGGTTCCCTGACCCACCTGCCTTCCCAAAAGGCCTCGCCTCTGACTACCACCATTCTAGCCCTTCCCATTACCACAGAGAGGGCCTTTCATAACTTCCATTGTCTTCCTCTGTTTATAGCATAGAATAGATGTGTGCTGTACCTAAGCGCATACACTCATATCCAATCATTTTATTGTCCTCCATCCCTGCACATCTGGATTCTGGGAAGCTGTGATGGAAACCCATACACACCCACATATACACCTCTCTTAGTTTCCAGAGGTTGCCACACTGTCCACCCCAAAGTCCCTTCCACGCTTAGACTCCAGAACAGAGGAAGCCTATGGATGAATTTTTCCTGTCCACGATTTGCTTCTTGTTAGTGATCCCAGGTGGCAATGTAATCTGGTCCAGTGCTAGTCCCCCCCCCAACACCTCTCAGTCTTCTGAGAATCCTAGCACCTAGGCTTCACTGTTCGCATTACTTCCCCCAACACACCACAACCCACACCTGGTCTCCTCCCCAACCTGACCCAGTGCCCCCACCACCCCAAATTCTCCAAGTTCGCTCACCTTTCTTCCACCTCCAGCCTCCAGACCCTGCTCTATTCCAGCGTCTCCCCGCCCCGACTCCTGACTAGAACCCAGGCGCCCCCTGCCCACATCTAGAACCATGCCCACTCCCTCCTCCAGCTTCCGCGCCCTTGCTCTGCAGTCCGGGTAGACCCAGCTGGCCTCCCACCTTTTCATTCTTCCAAGCTAGCAGCTTCCAAGCCCCACCCCTCGCCCTGCATTCACCGCGACCCCTTCTCGGGTACCAACTGGGTTCCAGCTTTGCGCTCCCTCCTTTAGTAGCTATTCATATTCACACCTCCTGTCCGCTGACCCTCTCTCGGACCTGACACCCTCGCCTACTCAGCGCCCCTTCCTCTCAGCACCTCACTCCTCATCCGTTCCCCTCCCCTCCCCTCTTCGCCTCCACGCCTCCTCCTGCCCTAGCTCCTCGGCTCCCGGGCTCCCTCTTTCCGCACTAACCCTCCCAGCTCTACCCCGAGCCGCCAACGCCCCCCTCCCCAGTTTTCCCAGCAATCCCGCTGCCCTTCAGTTGCAGCTCATCTTTCCTCCCATGCGGGGCACGCTTTCTTGCCCTCTGCCCTTGGAGCTCCCCGGGAGGCCCCTACCTTTCAGGGAGAGCCCCTCAACGCCCCCTGCCAAGGCCAGTGCCTCCTCCTTGTCTCGGCGCCCCTCTCTAACGGCCTCCCCCAGCCCTTCTTTTCGGTGTCCCCTCGGCTGCCCAGCGCTAGCTCTCAGCACTCGTTCACTTTTCCTCGCCGGCTGGATGATGGGGCCGCGCCCCTTACCTCGGACTCCGAGGTGGACGAGGTACTGGCTCACGGACTGCGCAGCCGGACAGTCCCACGTGGCGGCAGGAGGGTTGCTGCGGGATCTGGGGAGCCTGGCAGGGTGGAGCCGGGTGGAGCGAGACGGACGGATCTGGTCCCCACCTCAGCGGATGAGGACTGAGGCTCACTCAGGCTCCAGCTGGGTTCAGCTCCCGCTGAGTCCAGTCCCCGCCCAGGGGCGGAGTCCGTGTTCGCCCCGCCCCTAGCTCCTGGCAGGTGTTGGGAATCCAAGGTATCTTGGGGGCCCACAGCTTCCCCATATTTGGGTGGCTATTGTGATTTACCTTAATTCTCACATCTTGCTCCACAGAAAATCTACTGGGTGACCAGAGAGCTTTGATGATAAAGTAGATGATGATAGGCACTGAGCTTTCCTTTTTTCAAATAACTTTCTTGCGGGTTACATCGCTCCTTTCTCACAAAAGCCCAGAGAGGGAGAGAGGCAGAACCTTAATGGCGGACTACAAGTAGAAACTAAGCCAGAAATCTGGGTATCGTCCTCAATTTGATGCATTCCTTCACTTGTTCTGCAGTCCTGGTAGACCCAGCTGGCCTCCCATCTTTTCATTCTTCCAAGCTAGCAGCTTCCAAGCCCACCCCTCCTGGCCTTAGTATATCCTTACTCTTCCTCTTGATTCCTACTGCCCATTCTCTGATTCAGGATTCATTACTTCTTGCCTGGACTAAAGCAACAGCTTTGTTATTCCTAATTCTGCTCTCCAATACCTCCTCTACATCAGTGGCCTGAGTAACCTTTTTGTAAAATTTTTATTACTATTATTAATTTTAGTTGTAGATGAATACAATACATTTATTTATTTATTTATTTATTTGTAATACTGAGGATAGAACCTAGTGCCTCACATGTGCTAAGCAAGAGCTCTACCACTGAGCCACAATCCAAGCCCCCTGAGTAACCTTTTTAAATGTCACTATCAACCTGGTTTTAAAACAAACCAAAAGAAAAAGAAAAGAAAACTTTCAGTGTTTCCCCATTACCAACAGTAGCTTGGAGGCTACCAACTGGAATGGAAAGTTTTCTTGCCTGAGCATTAGAAAGTCCCACTCTTCCAAGAGTGGTATGTACAGAAGATAATTAGCAACCCACCTTCAAACCCTCTTGTGGACTTCACTTCCAGTCTTCCTGAGGCCACAGGAGCCAGCTGACTGTTTTAGTCTAAAGTAGTTGTCCTTCCCTACACTCTTCCCCTATACCAAATCTTAGAGGTCTGAGTCAAATACCAAAACCAGTTTTTCACCAAGTTGCATTCTGAACCTGTCTACATTCTTTCCCCCCAGCCTAGGCAATCACCCAAATTAACAGTCCTTCTGCTTGTCTGTCCTGTCCCTCAGACTCAATCCTTTATTCTATTCTGAGCTTCTTCCCAACCCTTTCACTCATTTCTATTGCCCATTTCTCAGACAGCCTTTTCCCCTGTGTCCCCTAGAGCCCTCTTCCTTTGTCAACAAACTCTTCTACACCCACTGCTTCTTCAGAGTACTCAGGTTACTTCTTTGTATTTATTGAAATATTACTGTCCTCCAGGACCCTGCTCCCTTTTTAGCCCTCTACGAGAAGGCTTCTCAATTTCCCACTACCCACACACCATAAAACTAGGAGGTGGGCCAGCATTGCCACTTCCCCGCTTGTACAGAAATTTCTTCTCCTTTTCTCTCCAACCATACCATCCTCATACCCTTCCTCACCACTGACCTCAGTTTCTCTTATGTGTTAACTATTTCAACCCCTGGCTCATGGTCATCCTCACTAGCCCCTGTCATACAATCCTCATAGTGACTTCAATGGTCATGGGTTTCCGGGCCCTCAGTCACTGGCCTTGTTTTTACATTACTGAGGCCACCATCTCCCATAGTATACTGAACCCCTTGATCACTTACTACTGGGACCTCTGTAATCTCAAAAGCAAACATCTTAAGGGCTGGGGCTGTAGCTCAGTGGTAGAGCACCTGCCTCGCATGCGTGAGGCACTGGGTCCAATCCTCAGCACCACATAAAAATAAATAAAGATATTGTGTCCATCTAAAACTAAAAATATATTTTTTTAAAAAAAGCAAACATCCTATGCTGACTATTCACTTACTTTCTCCAATAAACCCTTACTTTCCTCATTTCAAAATTGGTGAGAAGATAATGATTATTCATTCTTCACAGGAATAATAACATATAAAACTATCCTTTTAAAGTTGTGAAACATATAATATGAGAACAGATGGCATTGCTTTTATGTAGCCTCAGGTCTTTCTCCTTCTCCTCTCCCTGAAAGGCCATATGTAAAAGAAAGAGAACAGGCTTGGGGCCAGCAGACCTGGTTTTCAATCCTTGTCACAATACTGGTTTGCTGTACAATCTATGTCAATTGCCTTATTTTTTTGACATGTGTATCCCTTCCTTATCTGAGGAACATAACAAGAGCTACCTTCCAGAATTGTGAAGATAAAATGAGCAAATGAGCTACTGGAAAGCACTTAATAAAAGGCTAGGTACAGAGTAAGCACTCAATAAATATGAAACATTGTGGTTATTATAACAGAAAAAATGCTATATTTAACCACAACTGCTTTCTAAGAAGGATAGATGCTAACACACAGAAGGTCCTTTGTCTTATTTGAGTCCCTGAATGTAGAGTAAGTCTGGGAGAGAAGGGGGGAGCACCACAAATTTGCTCGATGTAAAAAGATGGAGGAGAATTTGAAATTCAGTTGGCAAAATGGGAGGGAGGGGTAATAAAGAGAGATGGGAGGGGGAAAAGGAAAAAGATAAGTAAGAAAATCAGTGTATGGGGCTGGAGATGTGGCTCAAGTGGTAGCGCGCTCGGCTGGCATGCGTGCGGCCCGGGTTCGATCCTCAGCACCACATACAAACAAAGATGTTGTGTCCGCCGAAAACTAAAAAAATATAAATAAATAAATAAATATTAAAAAATTCTCTTAAAAAAAAAAAAGAAAATCAGTGTAAAGGTAGATTCTGCATGGGTAGAGTCAGAAGAAATCTTCCCATGGTGAGTGGGCAAAGGGTTTTAAGCACTGGCATGACTATGATGTGACAACTTCTGTGACTCTCCAGATGTCAAGAGAGTCTACCACACCTACAAATGCTTTCTGAGAGGAATCACGATGGTGCATGAGTAAGGAAGTTAAGCAATGCTTTGTTTTGTCTTAATTGAAAAAGGAGACTGGAGGTACCTCTAAGAGCACGGGCTCTCATGGAATTGACAAAAATCTTGTAGAGAACTTTGAATTACATATTTTATCCCCTTTAATCCTCAATATAATCATGCAAGGTATGGATTATCACCCTCTTTTCATAGATAAGAAAATTGGAATCAGAAAGCTTATGTAACTTGCTCAAGGTCACACATTTGGTAAATGGAAGAGCCATTTATCTTGGAGTCTGTCTGACACCAAGGCCAGGGGTTTTTCTATCAGGCCTGAGAATTTTGGTTGCTCAGCGAATACCATTGTTTCTACAACAAAATTTCCTAGAATCTTTTCTAGTTGTTAGGATCAAGAAATCAACCTTCTCTAGTTCATATTTTTTATTTTCATAAATTTTTATAAAATTTATGTTTTTTTAAAGAGAGAATTTTTTAATATTGATTTTTTAAATATTTATTTTTTAGTTTTCGGTGGATACAATATCTTTATTTTTTTATTTTTATGTGGTGCTGAGGATCAAACCCAGTGCCCCACACATGCCAGGTGAACGCGCTACTGCTTGAGCCACAGCCCCAAAATTTATGTTTTTATCATATGAGAATCAGTCATTTAAAAAATTTTTTTATTTGTTCTTTTTAGATTTACATGACAATAGAGTATATTTTGACATACTATACATACATGGAATATAACTTATTCTACTTAGGAGGTTGTACATGATGTGGAGTTTCACTAGTGGTGTATTTATATATGAACATAGGAAAGTTATATCTGATTCATTTACTGTCTTTCCAATTCCCATTCTCTTTCCCTTCCCTTCCTTCCCCTTTGTTTAATCTACTGAACTTCTACACCACCCCACCTTGTTGTATGTTAGCATCTGCATATCAGAGAACATTTGGCTTTTGGTTTTCTGTGATTGGCTTATTTCACTTAATATGATAGTCTCCAGTTTCTTCCATTTGCTGGCAAAAGTCATAAAGTTGTTCTTTGTAGTGGCTAAGTAGTATTTTATTATGTATATATGCCACATTTTCTTTATCCATTTATCTGTTGAAGGGTTCCTATACTGGTTTCATAGCTTAGCTATTGTTAATTGAATGGTTATAAACATTGATGTGGATATTTCACTATAGTATGCTGATTTTAAGTCCTTTTGGTATATACTGAGGAGTTGGGATAACTGGGACAAATGGTCATTCCTTTCCAAGTTTTCTGAGGAACCTTCATACTGCTTTCCAGAGTGGTTGCACCAATTTGTAGTCCCACCAGCAATGTATGAGTGTATTGTTCCCCCACATCCTCACCAATATTCATCATTACTTGTATTCTTGATAGAGATCAGTCACTTTTAAAAGGTAGTATCATATGTGGATGTCATTTGGAATTAGTAAATCTTCACAGGACAAATATTTATCCTAGTGTGAGTCCCTCGTGGTCAGCCTGTGAACTTAGCCAAAATCACAGGTCAAGTGTTCTTATTCAAACTCTTCGGTAGGTTGCCTCATGCCACAGAGGAGTTAAAGCAGGTTCCTGAAGCCCACCAGAACCTGTGAAACAGCTCAATAATGTAGAGTTCATTGAGAGGAATGGTGGAAGATGGGGCCACAAAAACAGGTTGTGATCAGATAGTCCAAGGCTTTGTAAATCATATTAAGGGTTTTGGACTTTACCTTGCAAAGAAAAAAGGTTTGAAGCAATGGAGTAACATGATAACATGTGTCTGTAAGAAAGTTAACTCTGACTGTTGTAGGAACCAATGACTTAGATTGGAAGGGTAGGAAGCAGGGAAACAGGAGATAGGGAAAACAGTCAAAAGACTGCTATAATAATCCAAGCAAGAGACAAAAAGAACCAGAACTAAATCATAGCTATGGGGAAGGTAGAAAGTAGAGTGTTGTGATATATATTGAAAGGTAAAAATTCCTTGGACTTGGTGGCAGATTAAATGTGAAATATGATGGAAAGGGCTTTGGCAACCAAGTAGATAGTAAAGCCATCTATTGACGTAGGGAGCAGAGAAGTTGTTTCTGTTATCTATTGCTGCATAACAAACCACTCCCCAAAACTCAATGGCTTAAAACAAAAATAATTTATTATTTCTCACAATCCTGTGGGTGGTTATATAGCTCCATTGCTAGTTTCACTTCGGATTACTTAGGAGCTGCTTTCAGATGGAAGATCAGCTGGACAGGAAGGAAGGTCTAATATGTCCTCACTCATATGTCTGGCAGTTGGTGCTAGCTGGGCACCATGGTTTCTCTTCATGTGGCCTCCCATGTACCAATAAGCTAGACAAACTTACATTCTAGCCTCAGGGAAGTGTTCCAAGAGGGTAAAAGCAGAAGATACAATCTCTTAGGGCCAAGCCTCAAAAATCATCATATCACCTATAATACATTCTATTGATCAATTCAAGTCATAAGCCCAACACAAGGGGATGGTAAAGTAAACTCTGCCTCTGATTGGGAAGGAGAGCAAAGTCTCATTACAAAGAGGCATGGATAGAGGGAAGGGAGGAACCTAGGTCCTTTTGCCAGTCTATCTCAGGACTGAACACATATTTGGATAAATGAGAAAAAAATGATGAAAATCTCAAATGCCACCTCATGCACTAATCACTTTTTCCTTCTTCCCTATGCATCAGTTTCTTCATTTGTAAAATAAATGAATGTGCAAGTTCGTTCTCCCCATCTACATCTCTTTATAAAGTGAAATTGGTTAAAATGTACACTAAGGGCACTGTCCTGTCACCAAGACACAGTGCTGTCAACAAGGGTGGAATATGAAACACACATAGGAAACATTTAACATGTGAATAGTCAAATGGTCGAACCTGGGAACTACCCCCTATTCCTCTCTCCCTTGCCCACCCTACCAACCCTTCACCAGTGCTAGCCCATTCTACTTTTCTGGAGCTCTCCATTTCATCCCTTCTTCTCCATTCCATGACCAAATCTTCCTCACTGTCCTACTCCCACAATAACCTTCAATCCTCCCTAAAATCCACATTCCATACTGGAGTACAGGACTCTTCCTAAGCCCAGCTTAAAACCCCCATTGCCTTCCTCTGAAGTCCATCTGTTTAACATGAGCCCATGGTCCCCGGTAATTGGGCCCATCTACCCTTCACTCTCATTGCTAGTCACATGCTCCTCATACCTTGACCTCCAATGACTTTAAACTGTGTGGTGTTCTCTGTATGTGACTTGCTCCATAACATCTCCATGAGTTTGAATGAGTTTTTCCCTTTCCCTGGAATGTCACTCCCTCATTTATTCATTTACTCATCCAACTAGAAAATATCTCCTGAGCATCATGTGATGGTTTGGACACAAAGGTCCATATGTTAAAGGCTTGGTACCCAGATTGGCTCTGTTGGGAGATGATGATACCTTTAAGAGGTAGGACTTATTGAGAAGTCTTTAGGCCACTAGGGCATGCCCTTGAAGGGGATAGGATAGTGGGACCTTGGCCCCTTTCTCTCTTTTATGTACTGGCCACAGAGTGAGTGGTTATGCTCTGCTATACACTCCCTCTATGATGTTCTGCCTCACCACAAGCCCAAAAGCAGTGGGGCCGATGGACCATGAATTAGAATCTCCAAAACTGTAAAACAAAATAAACATTTTATCTTTGTAAGTCAATTATCTCAGATATTTGTTATAGTGGTAAAAAGCTGACTAATACGTACTTGCTTTGCACAGAGGTGAATAATTCATGGTCCCTAACCAAAAGGAGCTCAGTGTCTGGTGCAGGATAATGATGCATAAAATACACTAATTTGAATTCCACAAAGGTCAAGGCCACACTACCAACTAATACAGCACCTCCTTGATCACTCTTAGAAGGGCTTAAGGGCTATTTGTTGAATAAATAAGTATATAAATATTTACAAAGGATTTTTCATTTCCACCATTTCATTTAATTTTCATAATATAAGCCTGTGAGATGGGGTTTGAATCATGCCATCTTAGATGTGAGCGAAAAATTACTAGCCCACGGTTTCTTAGCTATTGAAAGTACAGAAAGCCAAGACTGCAGGAACACATTAATGTATTTGGCAAGACGTGGCTATTTTCTCTGTGGTTCTGGTCAGCAGGGAGGAACCTGAGGTGTTAGGCCTGGCCCCATGCTGGGTCCTGGGATGCAGACTTGAGACTTACCCTGGGCTTTTAAGGATCAGTTGGAGTTAAATGCATGGAGAAGCAGCCAAGCTAGATGGACCAATATGAGCAAAGGCCCAAAGGTGTGAAATGCTGTGAAGTCTACAGGGAACCTCAGAGAATTTTGAATCTTTAGAAGCACAGGTAATGGACACAGTAGCAGGTGTCAGAGCCTGTGGTCAGCCAGAGCCTAGGGGGCCATACTAAGGTAATAGACTTAATGGTCAGGAAATGCAAAACTTACAAGGCTTTATCCAGAGGAAGACTTATCTGAATTTGTTTTAGAAAGAGCTTCGTCTGCACAGTAGGAAATGGATTGAACATCCTAAAATGCAGGTGCAGAGAAACCGGTAGGGTGGCAGGGTAGTTTCAAATAAAGAGTGTAGGACCTGAGATGGAAGATACAGTGGGATATTAGGAGATGATAAGAGTGAGCAAATTTGGTGACTGATTGGACATAGATGGGGGAAAAAGGAACTTGAGGCAACTAGGAGAACTTTCTGTCTTGGGTACAGTCATTCCTTGTGAGGAAAGGAACAGAAGACACAATTATGGAGGCATTAGGGTCTAGAAGAATAGGAACAGGAGCCCGATGGTAAGGCAGCAACTGCTCTGGAAATGATTATTCATAATTGTCTTCATTTATTTTATTCAAATTTAATCAAATCCATCAGTGGCTCTGTCAGACTTCTCCAGAGCCCAGAAACAGAATCTTGCACTGTCAGATTTTGTCTCTGCCTCCTCCACCCTCCGGGCCTCTATCCCCAGTTATTAACAGAGAAAATACCTGTTCCATATTTAACACAGACAATGATAAGACAGCACTCTGTATCAGGGTTTTAGTTCAAAACTTAATTTAAAAAAAAAAAAAAGAAAAAAAAAAACTTATTTGAGATCTTACTGAGGAGCCAAAGGAACCCCAACACAGCCTTCCCCCACCAACCCAACACGGGATCCCTCTGTCCTCAACATGGTGCTTACTTCCAAAGATGCCTCTAGGGCAGACTGCTTTATCCTTAGATAGCTGTTGTTAAGAAAGTCCTCTGGGGCTGGGGTTGTGGCTCAGGGGTAGAGTGCTTGCCTCACAGTTATGAGGCACTGGGTTCGATCCTCACCACCACATAAAAATAAATAAAGGTATTGTGCTCATCTACAACAAAAATATATTTAAAAAAAAAGAAAGAAAAAGAAAGTCCTCTGCCTATGTGTAGCTTCCACCCTCTGTTCCTAGATCTCCATCATTCTGTCATTCACTCATTCCACAAAGATTTCCTTGATCACTTAGTATATGCCAAGCAGTGTTCCAAACACAGAGCACACAGCATGACCTAACAGAGGAAACTCCGGCTCACATGAAAAGAAACAAACAATAAGCAAACAAAATGTGTAAGAAAATTTCAGATAGCGATGAACATATTTAAGGAAAGTCTCCAACAAGATGATATGATAGAGTGACTAGGGGATAGGACTTATTTTAGGTTGATTAAATAGGGAAAGCCTTTCTGAGGGAGCGATATTCGAGTTGAGACCTGATTGATGAGAAGGAATCAACTCATATTAAGGATGAGGAAATTGATGTGCAAAGAGGATAGGTAATTCTTCCAAGGCGAGACTGGCTAAGTGACTAATGCTAAAGCTTTCCCCTTCTTGCAGTGTGTTTACAGAGCAGTGGCCTAAGCATTTCTATAGTCTGTGGTCAGGGTGTTCAGTGCCCATGAGGCCAACTTAGGCACAAAGCCTCCCTTGACTGTCTAAGTTACCACCTATCATTGATCATTTCTCTTTCTGTTAACCTCTGTTAAATAAGGGAATGATTTAAATTAAATATAACTAATATAGTAAGTTTAGAACTAGACAGTTCTGAATTCAAATTCAAGTCTTACCATTTGCTAGTAATGTGCTAGAATTTCTCTAAATCACAGGTTGCTCACCTGTAAAATGGGGATCAGAATTACTTTATAGGTTCTTTGAAAAAGGTAAATTAAAAGTGGATAATGTAGCTGGGTATGGTGGCACACACTATAACTTTAGGGACTCAGGAAACTTAAGCAGGAAGATTGCGAGTTCAATGCCAGCCTCAGGAACTTAGCAAGACCCTGACCTAAAAAAAAAAAAAAAAAAACTTGGGGAAATAGTTCAGTAGTAGAGAGCCCTTAGGTTCAATCCCCAGTTCAAAGGAAAAAAAGGTGACAATATTTGTAAAATAGTGTAGGGCCTAATGTAACGTGGGGCATGTTGCATCAGAAAAAAGGAAACCTAACTTGCTGGCTGCTACCCGCTTCCCAGTCCTGGGACCACAGGTAGCTAAGAGAGCACCTAGCAATTAGCCAGAAGGCATTGCCATGGGTTGTGATGAAGAATCGGACCACCTCTAGGATAGGCTCAGAACTCTTCTGCCCTCAAGGACAGTTCATGTCTCCCATTACTGCCTGTAGGATGGGTGTAAATGTAAATTCTCCCCACCCTGCTGACCTTTACCCTGATTGGCTCCTGTACATTATATTAGCTGTGTATGTTTTGTTGGGGCTAAAAACCCCGACAAAATAGGGGGTGTGTAATGGGAAGTTCAAGAACACAAGCAGCTTTAAAAGGATCTGACAGCTCTTATAAATAAGTACATAGTGCTTGCCAGTGGTTTCCCTTTCAAATAGCTTTCCATGGAACTGAAGAACAGTTACCAGTCTTGGAATTTATAAAATAAGTCAGAATGCCTTCCTAATTTTGCAAGACCAGTTCCTTAAGTCTCTCAGAGGGCTTGCTAAGAAAGGCTGACTGAGAAGGCTGCCCTGTGACCCTCTGCAGAGATTCAGTCTCATACTCCCTCTTGTGTTGTATATGGGAACTTCACTCTCTCTGGACTGATCAGTAGCTATGGTGCTGAAATCAGCCTGGTTAATAGGGCTGAATGGAAGTGTACTAGCACTAATAAACACCTAGTAATATTTTCAGAAATCTTCTGAGATGACTTCTACATATTATATCACGTCTCTCATCAACCATTCAGCCTAAGTATAAACTGAAACTCAGCAAGATTAAATTACTTTTCCAAATAACCATGGATAATAATAGACAAAGCAGACTTACAGGGAAGAAATGGAAAAAATCAGAAAACAATGTTTATTGCACTATAGGATAAAATCCAACTTTCTTAGCAAATTTGATCAGGTCCTTTTCTCTCCAGCTTTATCTCCAACCACAAACACCCTCAGTCCTTATGCTCTGGTCACACAGAAAAACTTAAAAGTTCCCAGAAAATGCTTTATATCTCACCACTTTTGCATAAAACTTTGTCTCTAGCTCAGGGTCCTTCATCAACACCTCTCTTCTACTTAGAAAACCACTTCCTATTTGTTCTGCCATACTATCCTTCTTACTTGGAGAGAAGGTAATTGTTCCCTCCTTTGTGCTACTTCTGGACCCCACACTTTCTGTTAGAACATAATGGCTCAAGTCAGATGTTCAACCCTAGGAACATTCCAATTATTGATGATGCAGCAATCATAGTTTCAAGGACTGAACAAAGAAGTACAGTGAGGAAATCAGCTATGGTGGCACACATCTGTAATCCCAGCAACTTGGGAAGCTGAAGCAAGAGAATCTCAAGTTCCAGGCCAGCCTCAGCAACTTAGACCCTGTCTCAAAATAAAAAGAGCTTAGGTTATATGTACCTCAGTGGTAAAGCATCCCTGGGTTCAATCTCCAGTACCAAAAAAAGAAAGAAAGAAATACAATATAATCTACATTCTGGTGAGGAAGCATAGGCATTAAACCAATAAGTCACACCGATAATTAATTACCATGGGATAATAATTATTATTTTAAAGGAAAAGCAGCAAGGAGATTTTTTAAAGCCTGTTTTAGTGGCATGATCAAGGAAGGTTTCACAAAGTAACATTCAAGTGGGATTTCAAATTACGAGTTATATAAAAAGACGGTGAAGAATAAATCTGGTAGAGGGAACTGCATGCATAAAGGCCATGAGAAACACCGAAAAGTGGAAAGAAGGCCAGCATGGCTGGAAGGTGTTAGAAGAAGGTGTTAGAATAAGAAGGGCTGGGATTGTGGCTCAGTGGTAGAGCGCTTGCCTAGCACATGTGAGGTGCTGGGCTCCATCCTTAGCACCACATAAAAATAAACAAGTAAGAATAAAGGTAGTGGGGCTGGGGATGTGGCTCAATGGTAGCGCGCTTGCCTGGCATGCGTGTGGCCCGGGTTCGATCCTCAGCACCACATACAAACAAAGATGTTGTGTCCGCCGAAAGCTAAAAAATAAATACTAAAAAAAAAATTCTCTCTCTCTCTCTCTCTCTCAAAAAAAAAAAAAAAAAGAATAAAGGTATTGTGCTCAACTAAAAAAAAATTAAAAATTTCTAAAAAAAAATTGTAAAGGGAATATAATGTGATTATATTTTCCAAAACCTGTGGAGAATAGTTGGAGAGAGGGGCAAGGATGGATGCAAGAAAACCACCTAAATAGCTATTAGTTTATTTAGCCACACATACCTTAAATATTTATATACATAAAATTCAAAATACTTATACTATATATAAAAAACATAGGTTCTAGATCTGGGGATGAAGCTTAGTTGATAGAGTGCTTGCTTCACATGCATAAGGCCCTGAGTTCAATCTCCATTACCAAAAACAAACAAACAAACAAAGGATATAGGTTCTATACCAGGGTTTGAGAATACTACCATGAAGAAGACAGATAAAAGCCCTTCCTTGATGGACCTTACACTGCAAAAGTCTAGGCAACAAATGCTGATGGTTTAAACCACGGTGGCAGTGATGAGAATGAAAAAAATGTGAATTAGTTTGCTAGGGCTTCTGTAACAGAGTGCACAGATTAGGTGGTACAGAAACTTGTTTTCTCACAGTCTGGAAACTAGAGATCTGAGATTATGGTTGGTTTCTTTTGAGGCCTCTCTCCTTGGCTCATAGATCGCCATCTTGTCTCTTCACATGGCCTTCCATCTGTGTCCCTGCCCTAATCTCCTGTAAGGACCCTAGTGACATTTAAAGACCCTATTTTTCAAATATAGTTATATTTAAGGTAGTGGGGGTTAGAACTTCAACATACAAATTGGAGTGAGGGAACACAATTCAGGAATAATAAGAAATGAGCCACGTGTGGTGGTCCGTGCCTATAGTTTCAGCTACTCAAAAGGCTAAGGCAAGGAGATCATTTGAGCCATGAGTTTGAGATCAGCCTGAGCAACAGAGGACTACCTCGTTTCAAAAACAGAACTTTTTTTTTTTTAAAGAGAGAGAATTTTTTAATATTTATTTTTTAGTTTTCGGTGGACACAACATCTTTATTTATTTTATTTTTATGTGGTGCTAAGGATCATACCCAGTGCCTCGCACATGCCAGGCGAGCGCACTACCGCTTGAGCCACATCCCCAGCCCCAGAACTTTTTTTTTAAGGAGAGAAAATAAATAGTAACTAGTGATTATGGGGTAGGGGTTAGAAGAAGATGACAAGGGGCTAGGATTGTGGTCCTAGCATGTCCTCAGCACCACATAAAAATAAAAAAATAAAATAAAGGTGCTGTGTCCAATTACAACTAAAAAATAATTTTTTTTTTTTTTTTTTTAAAAAAGAAGATGTCAGTGATGGGTCTCAGGTTTCTGGCATGTAAAATAGTGGAAAGTGGTGCTATTATTTATTTGATAAGGAAATAAATAAATAGTAGAAAATTGCAGGAAAGAGCATCAGGATCCATTTCCTCTTTTTCATTACTTATCGTCCTTTAAGGGGTCTTAAAGCAATGTACAAAAATGCATTGGTTTGGCACCTGGGGCTGTGGCCCAAGTGATAGAGCTCACCTAGCATGTGTGAGGCACTGAGTTTGATCCTCAGCACCACATAAAAATAATACAGATATTGTGTCCACCTAAAAACTAAAAAGTAAATATTAAAAAATAATGCCTGGTATGGGCTGGGGTTGTGGCTTAGTGGTAGAGCACTGTGAGGCACTGGGTTTGATCTTCAGCACCACATAAACATAAATAAATAAAATCAAGTTTTTTTTTTTTTTTTAAATGCATTGGTTTGGGCTGGGGTTGTAACTAAGTGGTAGAGCTTGCCTTATAAGCATGAGGCACTGGGTTCGATTCTCAGCACCACATAAATATAAAATAAAGATATTGTGTCCACCTAAAACTAAAAAATAAATATTAAAAAAAGGAAAAAAATGCATTGGTTTGAGCAGCAGCATATCAGAATATTTATTGATGCATAGTATCCAGTATGCCTGGAGAGAGTGGATCAAACATGCAATTCTGAATTAAGAGAAATTTCACGGAGGGAGGATAGGAAAAGAAGAATTGAAAGGGGGTTGAAATGGAGCAAATTATATTCCACACATGTATGATTACATCAAAATGAATGCCAATATTATATATAACTATAATACACTAATAAAAACATTTAAAAAGAAATTTTTTAAATAATTTTTTCAGCGAAACTTTTCTTACTCATTTCCCAATCCCACACTCCTATTAATATGAGAGAAATCATTTGCCTGAGGCTATGAAGACAGAAGCCAGAGTAGAACAAGTAACGAAAGAATAAGAAATGATGAAGATTTGACAGCATGGCCCAGGCTGGACGGACATATGAAGCCTGCAAATTGTCATTGGGGTAATCTTACAGAGATAGATTGATGATAGAGAAAGGAACATTTATGGTTAAAAAAAAAAAATGTATCTGAGGATAAGGAAGGAATGACTTCAGAGCACAATGGAAGGATAAGTAAAAGCCATCTCCTCCACTAGAACAAAAGGGAAGGAGAAGGGACAGATGTAGGCAGGTCTATAGATTTAGCAGTAAAAAATTGAAGGAGTTATGTAAAATCCACATGAGGTCAGAGTGAAATAGAAAGTGTTGATCAGATTGGCTGAAAGGACAAATAGGTAACTGTGGTCAGAGTATGGATTTCTAGATTCAAGATTTCAGAACAGTTTGAATGACAAGGTGAAACCAATTGAGGGGGCTAAGATACAGCTGAGATCATTGGTATTAAGAAGTCAAATAAATGAGAGTTCAAGGTGTTAAATGATGTTTCCCTTATGATGTTTCTTGTGGTAAGTAATGGAGACCCCAGCTTCAGTTGACTTAAACATAAGGGAATATACTAGCTCACATACCTGGAATTCCAAAAACAAAGTGGGATTTGAAGTTGACTCCAACTGTTTCACGGACGTTTTCTCAGTATTTGCTCCCTACATGTGTTGCCATCATTCTCAGTTGGATAGAAAGTAAAAATTCAGAAGTAGAACAAGTGAGACTTCTGAATTTCTAAAATATTAATTTGAATTATGAATCAATCCAAGTCGTGCATTGTTATCCGAACATATTTATCCAAAAGTTCCTTTTCTGGGGAAATTCGTAGGTCACCTCAGTCTCAGCAAGGGTTATTGAGCACACTATTCCCTATAAATGTCAAAATCCACAAATTTTTAAGTTCCTTATATAAAATGGCTTATGATTTGCATATAAGGTAGGCACATCTTTCTGGGACATGTAGGTATGGTAGTTGACTGTATATTGTCAATGACAAAAAGGAATGCAGACATAAGACTGCTAAAAAACTAGTTAATGACTTAAAGGCAATAAAGTCTTAACCTTTGAGGTTGTCTTCACTTTGAGAAACAGAAATCATTTGCATATAATAGTTTTCTACAAGTTAACATCTGTCTCTACAGAGTAAACTCTAAACAGTAAATATTTGATCAAATTAAGTTATATTATTTTGAAAAGTCAGATAACCCATTAGGCAGAATTGTTACAACAATACATAAAATGATGTTAAAAGTTTTGAACAAATTTTCTTAGCACTTGTTATTATTTTTTTTAAATGTTTATTTTTTAGTTGTAGTTGGATACAATATTTTTATTTATTTATTTTTATGTGGTAAGAATTGAACTCAGGGCCTTGCACGTGCTTGGCGAGCGCTGTATCACTGAGCCACAACCCCAGCCCCTTATTATTACTTTTAGAAAAACAAGTTCTGAGAAATAATGTTCACATGTACATTCATGGAGATGGGAAAAGTTTCATTATTGCAATGACATTAAATTCTTTGAACTCTTTTATGCCCCCAAATCAGTGGTCTAATATTAAAAAACATATCCCTTGATAATTAAATTAGGTCCTCTTTCAACAACATTGTAAACAAAGAAATATAAAGCATTCAATTTGCAAGAAAATTTGTTACTTGTTCAATAGAGGCATTCTAAGTATATCACAAAAACTTAACTAAATACTTATTAACTACATCTCAGACTTTTTCACTTGCCTTAGAAGTACCTTGTATAACCCAAATTCCTCAGAAAGATCCAAGAAAATCTTTATAGACATAATATGCTTTGATAAAATGTATTTACATTTTGTGCTTTAAGCAAATTTTAATCAAACATTTGGCTTTATTTCAATTTATTAGGCAGTCTTACGTATTACCTAAGTAGCCAACCACTTTTCACTGTTTAATCAATTTAAATCAGACTGTCTCTAAGAACAACTTGATTTTAGAAAGTTGGAATAAGCAGGGTTAAAAAAAAATTTATTTACTTTGCAGTACTAGGGATTGAACCAAGGCCTTGCATATGCTAGGCAATCGCTCTACCACTGAACTACATCCCTAGACTTGAATGAGTATTTTAAAGTCAAATGTATAAATTACATGATAAAATGCTCACGTTTACAGTTCAATGAATTTGCACAGTGTGTACACCTGTGTAGCCATGTCATCACCATAGAAACTTCCTCCTGTGCCTTTACAGTCAATCCATCTTCCGGCCCATTCCCCCAATGCCAGATGTGCACTCTCACACTATTGATAAGTTCTGCCTCTTTTATAACTTCATATAAATATATATTTTTTAAAGAAATATTTATTTATTTATTTTTAGTTGTAGTTGGACACAATACTTTTATTTTATTTATTTTTATGTGGTGCTGAGAATCGAACCCAGGGCCTTGCACATGCTAGGCAAGCGCTCTACCTCTAAGCCACAACCCCAGCCCCATAAATATACTTTTTTTGGGTACCAGATTGAATCCAAGTGTGCTTAACCACTGAGCCATATCCCCAGTCCTTTGTTCTGAGACAGGATCTCCCGAAGTTGCTTAGGGCCTTGTTAAGTTGCCAAGGCTGGCTTTGAACTTGTGACTCTCCTGCCTCAGCCTCCCAAGCTGCTGACCTTTGTTTTTACTTGCCTTTCTTTCTTTTCTTTTTTTTTGTAGCAAGACCCCATGTCAAAAAAACCCAAAAAACAAAAAACAAGTGTAAGAGAAGAGCACTGGCTTTAGGACATGGATGGTGAAAGAGCAGGAGTCCTTGGTTAGGACTCCTAGAGCAGGCCCTCAAGGTTAGTTTTCTTTTCTTTTTTTTAACATTTACTTTTTAGAAGTAGTTGGACACAATACCTTTATTTATTTATTTTTATGTGGTGCTAAGGATCGAGCCCAGGGCCTTGCACTTGCTACACTAGCGCTCTACTGCTGAGCCACAATCCCAGCCCAAGGTTAGTTTTCTTCCTGAAGTGATTTCCCTCCCTCCCTCCATTCTCCAATAATAACAAAAAGGCCATCACAGCACATTTCCTTTTAAAGTTTTATTAAAGTTTAATGAACAATTAATATTTTATCTTTTTGGGGGGATTAACCCCAGTACAAAAATATCATTGATGATTTGACAAAAATGGCTCCACCTAGGGCTTGAAGGTTTGAGTTTCTCCAACAGTAATAAGGGAAAGCATGCTTCCAGCTGGGGCTCGGTCCAAGCACATAGTCATTCCTGCACACGCATGCATGCTAACAGCCTGAGCAGGAAAAGAGGAAGGAGGATGCAGGGATTCAGGAAGAAGCCCAAGATTATTCCCAGGAGAAAAAGACAAAAAAACAGGCTGGTCTCCTTGACAGGGGATAGAATTACTGATTTACATTTAGGATTTACTGTTTTCTTAAAAATTGCTATTCCGGCCATTTTAACATTGTAGAAAAGATGCTACTAGTCTCTTTCACCACTAAGGTGAGTAAAGCAGGAGGAAATGGGAAAAGACTCAAAATACTGAAGTGTAAGTGAGGTATTAACCTCCAAGTGGCTCAAGTTCTGTGTCAGGTTTCATTCTTTACATTCAAAGACAGATGGACATTTAGGTGACAGGGAGCAAAAGAAGCAAGTCTGCCACACTGCTGGATCCACAAACAATCAGACCAGCTTCTTTTAACAGATCTCTTCCACAGTGAGAGAGCTCCTTCCAGTGTAGGAAGAAAAAAGGTTTCCCGGTCAGTTTAATTGTTTTGGGCAATTCCTCAATATTCCCTCCTCTGCTGCTTTCCTTCCAGAACACTATTTTTAATGAAGGAAGGGATATATCTGTGTTACAATTCATCTTCAAGATGTTTTTCTCTGAAGGCATCACCTGTCAGTCTTTCCTGAGCTTCCTTCATCCCCTGAACAACTGTGAAATAAAGAGGGAAAAATATGAAACACAACTTAATATCTGATATTTGAACACAATATAGATTCTTAAATGTTTTAGGAGAAATATTTAAGAACACAACTTCTGTACTCAACATCTAGTTTTAAATTTTAGTCCTAGCATATCATTCTTTGAATCTGTTTCCTTGTTTATAAAATGATATAATCCCACTTATTTCTACACATATTTTAAAAAGTGGATGATAGAAGTGCTTCATAAATTACAAAGTCCTACAAAAATGTTAGCAGTTACCCTGGCTTACCCTCTAAGATTAGAGTTGATTTCCTCTATGTTCACTTGATAATAAGGAGGAGAGAAGAGAACACCTTCCTACCATCCCCATTGTTTTTTGGATGACTGTTGCATTTATTTCATTCCCTGTAGAAGTTACAGGTTATACTGATGATGGAGTGTATGTATGCATATATGCATTCTGAGGGAATGGTCTCCATTGAAGCATGTAGTCATTTCTACTATCAACTATACATGAAAGGAGCCAAGTTTTCAGGCAAAATAAAAGAGAAACCTAGAAGGAAGGCCTCAGGCAGACAGGAGATGAAATTTCTTATATATCTCAGGGCCTCTCTCCTATGGATTTGCACTTCAAGAAGGGCAATGATTTCAATATAGGCCTATGAGTGGTGGTTCTACAATAACACCCCTACACAACACAGGCTGGAAACTAGGTTGAGCCAGAGTCTGTAAATCTTGGAAAGCACACCCATTAGCTCCTAATATAGTGATATTTTCCTTTTGTCTTGCCTGTGTCTCTAGTTAAGACAGGTTTGAATGTTCCAGTTTCATGTCAGCTGCGCCACCAGGAACTCAGGGAAGAGTCTTGTGTTCACACTGGACTATGCCAGTGTGGAGAGGGGAGTGGTAACTTGGATAAAATTCTAAGAGAAGGCAAATCTCGAAGGACAAGAGTTTAGGACCTAAAACTCAGCTGCCACTCTCTTGTGTGGAAAATCTCCTTCTAACACCAATCTCTTAAGATCTTCATTTGGTTAAAGAATATGCTACTCTCCTTAACCAGAAAAGGTGATGACAATATTTCCACATCTCTTCCCCTTTCCTATTCTGAGAATAAGAGTTTCAAGGACTCAAAAACAAAGTGATCCTCAACCTGGCAGTTTGACAATTGGGGACACGTGGCAACTTGGTAAACAATTCTTTTATAGATCAGGAAGACTAAGGGAGGAAAACAGTAACAAAACATGGCATGAAATCCAACCCTTCCCCTAAGATGACTGCGTGCCAGAATTAGAGATCAAAAAAGCCTAACTGAAATTATTTCAACCTTCCTTTGCCTATCTGTACTGATGCCACTCTGTCTGCAACATGCTTTTCCCATTCTTTTGCTGTGTCTCATTCTTCAGGACTTAATCCACTCACAATTTCCTCTAGCAAACCTTACAAACGCTCCGTGTTGGGCGATATCCCCCTCATACATCATTTCCATAGTTTGAAATGTCCTCCTGTTGTCTCTAGGGAAGGGTCCATGTTATCTTTCTCCTGTATCCTATAGAGGATCTGGCCAAAAGCTAGGCATGCAGGAGTTGCTTGGCTAACAGGTTAGATTAAGTTCCTATCACAGACCTTGCCCATTAGGGCTCATCCTAGTTAAATCTAGCAGCAATCCTCCCCAATTTCTCAAGCAAAACAGTACCTTGCTCAGCATTGATGTAGAAATACTTGTAGCTGGGGTTTCCATTCTCATTGATGATTTCAGGATGCACCTTGCCACTAGGATCTATTGTAGAAAAAAGGGCACAGGGATTGCAATAATTTTAACATATAATACACTAGGCCCTCCAGGAAATAAAACCTCCCCATGTTTGCCCATTATCTCACTGCCCTATCCCTAACATTTCATGCTGTAACCACAATGAATTCCTTGCAATTCCCTGAACAATGCCCACCACCTTGTCCCATGCCTTGGCACATGCTGTTTCATCTTTCTAGCACGTTTTTTTTTTCTGCTTGGTAATGATGAGGCCAACATTTTTATTTGTATCCCCCATAGAATCCAGCCAAATATAAAGCCAAGATTAGGTGGTCACTAACTATCTCTTATAAAACTGTTTGTGGAAAGACATTTGCTTGGTTGTATTATTCTGTTGCCTCAGATGCACCATAGGGTCAGGAATGGGAATTGTGGCTTATCCTTGGCCCTGCAGTGTCACACACGGTGTCTGACATGGCTAATGCTCAAAATGACTGTTGAATGAATAAATGGAAGATCAAACTCCTCTCATTGCTCATAAAAGCAGTTATTGGAAAAAGTTTCCCCACAAACCTGCAGGTTTGGATTTCAGAACTCTCTCTCTTTTGTTTTTTTTGTACCGGGGATTGAACTCAGGGGCACTCAAACACTGAGCCGCATCCCCAGCCCTATTTTGTATTTTATTAAGAGACAGGGTCTCACTGAGTTGCTTAAGGCTTCACTTTTGCTGAGGCTGGCTTTGAACTCACGATCCTCCTGCCTCAGCTTCCCAAGCCTCTGGGATTCAGTATGTGCCACTGTGCCTGGCCAGAACTCCCCCCACTCCTTTTTTTTTAGTTGTAATTGGACACAATATCTTTATTTTTATGCAGTGCTGAGGATTGAACCCAGTGCCTCACATGTGAGAGGCGAGCACTCTACCACTGAGCCCCAGCCCCAGCCCTGGAACTCCCCTCTCTTAAAACTGGTTTTTATTTGTTCTTGGACATCCCAGTATAGTTTCACAACTATATATATACTTCGGTCTCTTGCATCATTTCTCTATCTACATCATGAATCTCCCAATTAAAAATTTTTGCCTTACCCAAGAAAAGAATTCGTGGAATATAACCCCCATCAGGGCTGAAATCTTCATCCTTGGGTTCTTCTTCATCCTATTAAGAATAAATGTAAACCTTACATCAGATCATGTCCTCCCTCTCCTCAAGGACCTTCAGATTCCTCTCTTGTTCAGGACTGCAAGGCCCTACATGATCTGCCCTTGGGACACTTCTCAAACTTCATGTTCTACCCTGTTAAGACTTCTTCAGCCCCATTAATCTGCTTTTTGTTGGTGTCATTCAGCAAACCAGATATGCTCCTAATTCAGGCTTTTGGACTTGCTCTTTCCCTATGTCTAAACATACTTCCTGTGTCATCAGAAGCTCACTCCTATTTCTGCTTCTAATTTTTACTCAAATGTTGCCTTTTCTTCCACTTACCTAGAATTGCAAGCCATCTTCTCCTTTATTTTTGGCGGTAGCATTTACCACAGACTGACATATTCTACTTGTTTATCTCCCCACACTACACTGTAACTGCTTTGAAGAGTTACATAAGCATCTGGGCTATACATTAACTATATAAGCAACTCCTCTTGCTGTCTCAACCTTAAGTGTTAATGTGTTCAGAAGATTTTTAATCCTATGGTTAAACATTATCTTTACAGAAACTTTTGGAAAGAAGTATCATCACAGAGTATCCAAGTAACTTCACATTTGGAGAGTATGATCTAAAAGGAAACACGGCTAGGTTACAGTACCTACTTCTTTAATTTACTAGATTCTATGATTTTGACCAAATCACATACTTTCTTCAGGTCTAAGATGTCCTTTTTGTAAAATGGGAATAATACCAATGGCCTAAAAATTTCTTCCAAGTCTAAGATCTGATATTCTCTGACTCAGGATTCCTGAAGTCTATATGAAGTACATAAAAGATGTCTCATGAGGAAATAGGAAGACTGTACATAAAAGTCCAATTCTAAGCAGGTGCTCAAATGAGTAAACTTTGCAGGGTGTTGTAATCTTCATATGTGATTACATTTTTTAGTCTAAGTATAAAATTCAGTCATCTTTTTTTTTTTTTTAAATATTTATTATTTTTAGTTTTCGGCGGACACAACATCTTTGTTTGTATGTGGTGCTGAGGATCGAACCCGGGCCGCACACATGCCAGGCGAGTGCACTACCGCTTGAGCCACATCCCCAGCCCTAAAATTCAGTCATCTTATTCAAGCTCTCCTCTCTACTTCCTCCCCAAATTAGATACTAACACATCTGATGTAAGCCTTAGTATGAGAAATCAAGATAAAAACAAACATAGGATAATCAACTCTATATTCAACATGACTTTATACTCTTACTGTTATTAAATCCAAAACAATAAAGTCTTAAAATCATAGCACAAAAGGAAAAATTCTTTAAGGCTTACCTCAAGATTTACCATAACAAAATTATGGGAAAGTTCAGAAATTTCTGTAGATTCTGCAAATTTGGGCTTTAAAGCTAGAAGGGGAAAAACGATTTTGAGTACAAGAAACATCATACCCAAACCCCAATGAGCCTAAGCATCACTTATTCTCCTTGGTAGTTCATGCATTTGCTGATTCATATAAATTAAACCTTCTTTTTCTTCCCTCCAAAACCAGAACTACTGGAGCACCTAGATGCTGGTGCTGCTTCTGTCACTTATTTGCATAGCTGTGGCCTTGAGTGAATTACTTCATTTCTCTGAAGCTTTTATCTCACTTATAGAGTACGGATAATGATACACAAATAGCAAGAGGAAGCATCACTATTTGCTTTTATGGTTCAGTACAACAACTATTAAAAGAGTAATAAGGTAACAACACTTTGCCACTAAATATGTGTGTGTACACACATTATACAATTATTTATGCTAATTTTACATTCCTTTCCTAACTAATATTTTAACTGTAGAATACCAAATTAAGAATAAAACCTGATTGGGAAAGGAGCAGGGTAGTATAGCAGAAAGAATTACATGCCACAAAATCATATAACCTTGGTTTGATTCTTATCTTCCTTAACCAGACAACTTCCTTAACCATGTACAGCTTCCTCTAATATTTATTGCCACATGCCATTTTAGCACTTAATTCCATTTTCTACATAACTGTTGCTGCTGTTTTTCTTTTTTTGCAGTGCTGGGGTTGTACTCCACCACTGACCTACATCCCCAGTCCTTTTTATTTTTTGAGACAGGGTCTCACCAATTTGCTGAGATTGGCCTTGAAATCGCAATACTCCTGCTTTGGCCTCCTGAGTAGCTGGGATTCTGCAATACCACCCCTGGCTTATATAACTGTACTTTAATCACCTCAAGCTTCCTAAAGCCCCCTGTAGATATATAATTACAAATTTCATGAAGGAAATCTACATCATATATTTCTTTGGTGTTCCTTAAAGCAACCACAGTGCTGTGTAGAATCAGTGATAACATTTATTAAATGTTAACTTTGACAACACTTCTAAGATCCGTTTTTAGATTGAGAGCATTTACTGACCTTTGCAAGCTCCACACCAAGACTTATGGATAATCACCATAATAGGCAATCCACTTAAAAACAAAACAAAGAAATTATAATCTAGTAATTGTACTTCCTCAAAGTATTCTAATAAAATAACCAATTTATGGAGATAAAGATGTTTCTGTAGTATGATTTCAATTGGTAAAATAATAAGACAATCTAAATATTCAATAGTAATAGATTTTGATAGCAAAATATTTATAAATTCTGATATTCCTGTAAATTCTGCAGATTTGGCCTATAAAGCTAGATAGAAAGACTGGAATGGAAGAAAACATCCAATTACATTATTTTAAAGGTTCCAGTAATTCTAAATTATTATCATGAAAAATAATCATTAAAAATGTAAATGAAAATTTTTGTTGGCACGTTAAAAACTAAGATATAAAATTTCTTTTTTAAAAAATATTTTTTAGTTATACATGGACCCAATATCTTTATTTTGTTTATTCATTTTTATGTGGTGCTGAGGATTGAACCCAGTGCCTCACATGTGCGAGGCAAGCGCTCTGCCACTGAGCCACAACCCCAGCCCTCTTTTTTAAAATATTTTATTTTTTTAGTTTTCAGTGGACACAACATCTTTATTTTTTTATTTTTATGTGGTGCTGAGGAACAAACCCAGTGCCCCAGGCATACCAGGCGAGTGCATTACCGCTTGAGCCACACTCCCCAGCCCAAGATATAAAATTTCAATACGGTTTTAGTCAACTATACAGCCCCAAAAGAAATGTATCAAAACATAATCTTGGGCTGGGGATGTGGCTCAAGCGGTAGCGCACTCGCCTGGCATGCGTGCGGCCCGCGTTCGATCCTTAGCACCACATACAAACAAAGATGTTGTGTCCGCCAAAAACTAAAAAAAATAAATATTAAAATTCTCTTTCTAAAAAAAAAAACAACAAAAAAAACCCATAATCTATAGATGAGACAGTGGATTTTTTTCTTACATTTGTGTATTTTTTCAATTTTCTTAAAATTAAACATTTTTTTAAATCAGTGATGAAGAGTGTTTTTTTTAAAATTATAAGCAACATAATCTACCTGAACCAGATTGGTTAAATGAAGCTCTTAAAAGTTTTCAGTTCAAATGTTAAATATGAGGGCCCTATATAGGCAGGCATTAGCTTACTTCATCACACAGCCTGTTATCACCATACCACCATAATACTATACAAGGTATAATAGCTATAACTGTATTTACCATATCGAACTCCATTGCACTAAGGAATTATTGATAACAAACACTTCTACAACATTTACTTATGCCAATAAATATTATCTAAATATACACAAATTAGCTCATTTAGTGATAAATGAGTTACTCAATTACCTCACCTTACGCCATTATAAACCTATAGAGACGTGTGCCTCTAGTACTTGTAAAGACTTAAAATCATATAAGAAGGGCAAGTTTAAGTGGGTAGTGGGATGTAGCTAACCATAATAGCCAAAACATGCTAAACGTTTACTAGATGACATTGTACAATGTGCTGTACGTTCATTACCTCATTTAAATCCTCAAAACAACTCAAGGGTAATACTTTCAATGGTCTCATAATATGAGAAAACTGAGACTCCCAAGAGATCAAATAGCCAGCCCATCTAACCCATGTTTTAAAGCTCCATTCACTTTCAGAGCATGAACATTCTAGAATGTCTTGCTCCCCCTTTTCTCTCTGGCAAACTCCTTTGCAAAGCCTTTCCCAAACTGCCTAGTCTTTCTCTTCTCTGGGATCCTAAAGCATTTGTCATCATCTGACCACCAGTCTTTTTCATCCCATTATCACCTATCTGTATTTCTCACAAACTTTTCAAGGGCAAAGACAGACTAGTTAGTCTTTGAAAAATCACAGGTACTGGGGCTGGGATTGTGGCTCAGTGGTAGAGCGCTCATCTAGCATGCATGGGGACCTGGGTTCGATCCTCAGCACCACATAAAAATAAATAAATGGAATAAAGGTATTATGTCCAACTATAAAGGTATTGTGTCCATCTACAACTAAAAAATAAATGTGATAATTTATTATCACAGTTATAGTACTTAAATTTGTTCTAAGAAACCAACAAAAGAATGAAAGAAAGGCTAATGTGATACATATCTTAAAATACAGAATAAAGCACAACAGTCATTAACGTGCCATAATACAGTCACTTTAGGGTGGCCAAACAATCTAATCTTTTACTGAGCATTATAAAAATACAATTTCAGGACTGAGGTTGTGGCTCAGCGGTAGAGCACTCGCGAAGCACAGGTGGGGCCCTGGGTTCGATCCCCTACACCACATAAAAATAAAGATATTGTGTCCAACTACAACTAAAAAATATATATATAATTTCAGGGCTGGGGTCGTGGTTCAGTGGTGGAGCACTTGCCTAGCACATGCAGGGCCCTGGGTTCGATCTTCAGCACCACATATAAAGAAATAAAATAAAGGTATTTTGTCAAACTATGGCTAAAAAATATTTTTTTTAAAATAAGAGTTCAGCCAAAGATATAACAATAATGCGTGTTTATATACAATATTACACTAGATTACATGAAAAACATTTAGTTACATTAAATGAGAGAGACTCGAGCAGACTCACTACTTTTAAAATATTTTATTGGAGGAAATAACCTAGTGGTTATGTCTTTCGCTTTCACAAAATCAAAGATACTTAATGACCAAAAACAAGGGGTTTATCAGTAAACTCAGTCCCAGGAAAAAGAAACTAGCAAAAATCAGGTACTCAGAAAAGATTTGTGATATGAAAGACTGGCCAGCACAGAGTCCAGAACTGTTCACAACTGTTTTAAAACAATTCTTATCCATCCAGTCTCTTCACCCACTATTCAAATGGGAAGAGTCAATGGTGTGTGATATACCAATCCAATCTAAGCAATCCCTGACCACTTGAGCTGTCTTCTATGGAGAAATTTGCCAGGATTCTCTCTAGTCTCAAACTTATGCTGTAAACTCAGGGCCTGGCACAGGGGCAGTCAGGAAAGTTGGAACAAATCAGTAAATTCAGCAGCTCCACTAATATAACACGCTTTGCAGACCTTCAGACTATTCTTCCTAGAGAAGAACAGTGGAAGCCACGGATTCCCCCTACCGCTCTGATTAGTGCAAGCTCTGTCCCAGATACTGAATAAACATATTGGCCAGTTGATGCAGGTTCTCATTGTTGGGATGCATTTTAGTATAGGAAATAAACTGGCGACGAAGGCGACTCAGTTCTGCCATGGTCAGGGGCCGAGTGAATTTTAGGTGCTCGGTGGTGCCTGGAAGTGTTAGCAAGTCCCCAGGCACAGCGCACTTCTGCGCTTCCATCAGTCTGGCCAACACCTGGCTTGTGACCTGATCCAACTGGTGTAGAAAGCTGCCGGAGGCAAGGGGCTGGGATTGTGTAGACTGATGTGGTGGGGGAGCCCGGTTCTCAAACAGGGCAGCCCGGATCTCCGCCACAGGTAATGCCTCTTCTAAGCCCACCACAGTAAACAAAGGCCGATCCCAACGGTTCCGAGAGTCAGGAGTCTCAAAGCGCAGTGTTAGAGCCTGCATTAATTCAAGAGGGTAAAAGGCACTGGTCACATGCTTCACAGATTTCTCAGGCTCCGCAATCACTACAGCTGAAGAATCTGATGCTTCGGCTTCTTCCGGCTCCAATTCCCTAGGTCCGTGGGCCCCGGTTCTCCCATTTACTATAGAAGCCGGTTCGGTGACAGTACTGATGTCTGCAGGCTCAGATTTCCCGCCCTCCTCAGCGCGCGGCCTCCAACTCACACTAACTTTCGGGCCCGGGTTCTCTTCCGCGCCAGTCACCTGAGGTCCTCGGCTGGCACCTCCTGGCCTCACGCAATAAACCAGGCAAAGCGGCGTGCGCGCTGCCCGCGCTAAGCAGTAGAGCTCGTAGCGGAAGCCTTTGATGTAGTTAAGCGAGTCCAGGATGACCACGTCTTGGCGACTCAGGCGCCGTTCCACGGCGGCTCGCAGGGCCCCACGCAAAGCCTTCTCACGGGCAGAATCGCCGTACACGGTCGCGTCCTCCGCGCCTAGCACCGAAGCGTCATCCACCACGTATACCGTGTGGCCCTCAGCCGCCAATGCCCAGCGAAGCTCTTCTGCACGGCGGCTCTTGCCGCTGTACGGCAGCCCGCAAAACACCACAAGCGGCATGCTACCAGGGAGCGTCCATCTGCAAACTCGTCGCGCCAACTTCCGGGTTGCCTACGTCACGGATTTTAACCGGAAGCACAAACGGGTTTGCACTTCCTGTTTTACGGACTGGCAAGACTTCTTGTTTCTATAGAAACAGGGGCTCTAAATCAATTAGGTCCAGGTCCAGCTTACTAGAAAGGAGATGCAGAGACTAGAATGACATCGGTTATTCATGCTAAAAGTTACAGACTTCCGGAGAATGTGATCTCCCTGGGTCGAAGACTGAGCCCGCCTATTTATTTATTAGTTGTAGATGGACAAATACCTTTATTTTGTTTGTTTATTTTTATGTGGTGCTGAGGATAGAACCCAGGGCCCCGCACATGCTAGGCAAGCGCTCTATGGCTGAGCCACAACCTCAGCCCCCATTTATTTATTAATGAGCATTAAATACTGCAAAACTGCTAACACTTATATTTAGCATACATAAGGCAATTGATAATACTTGTTTTGCTCATGTGTGCACTCACACCTACTGGCACTCAGTAAATGTTTATTCAATAATCATTTTAATTATACAACATCTCCAAGGCTGGGGATTTAGAGATGAAAATAAAAGAGTGCCCCTGCAGGAGATCAAGTGTCTGAATAGGAAGAATCAAGCACCTACATTCAGAGTAATAAATGCTATAATGGGTGGGTATAGGTTGGGTTATAAAAGAACAAAAGAGAACATCTGCCCAGAGAAATCATTAAAGACTTTAAGAATTTGAAATTTTTCTCCTGAGCAGAGATGACAGATATAATACAGGATGTCCAGTTAAACTTGAATTTCAGATAAACAAAAAACTTTTTACAGTTGTATAAGTATGTCCAAAAATTGCATGGACCTATTTAATATTATTTATTGTTTGTCTAAAATTCAAACTTAATTGTGTATCCTTTGTTTTTATTTGCTAAATCTGGCAACTCTGCTGCAGAAGATTTGACACTCAGAGCCTGGAATCTGTAGATTTGTTCTAGGAGCAGGAAACACTATAGTAGATCTAGAAATGTGAGTTTGTATATCTGAAATTATGAGTGTGTATAATATAGGAACACATATTGGAGTGGAGTAGATCTTTGTATGGCTCCAGTACACTGTAGAAGAGAAAATGCAAGTCTTGGCTTTTCCACTTATTAGTAGTTTACAGCAAGTTATTTCATTTTTCTGCATTTTAATTTCCTTTTCTATAAAATGATAATTTATTTCATAGGTGTATCAACTCAGAGATTGTAAAGATTAAATAAATCAATGCCTATAAAATAGTGCTTAGACTTCCCTCCCCTGACCTGCCTTTTCTTCCTCATGGTCGGAGTTGTGTGCGCATAAACTAAACCCACTTGGACTAGGAGACTACTTGAGTCTAGTAGGCAGTATGGTATTTTGGTTGAGAGTACAGGCCCTGAAGGAAGTGCCTGGGTCGGAATCAAGGCTCTGCTACTTACTAGCTGTGTGATCTTGGGTAAATTACTTAATTGCTCTATGCCTCAGTTTTCTTATCTCTAAAAAGAAGGTAACAAAAAGTACCCCCTCATAGAGTTGTTGTGAGGATCAAGTGAATTAATTCATATAATTTAATATCTGTATATACTAAGCACTTAGTAAGGATTAGCTAGTAGTATTGTTGTTATTATGAGGCAATTATGCAGTTCTTGCTCTGCCTTGGCATAGCCCTTCATCTGAAATTAATGCTATGTTGAAGATTAGAAAGAGTCTTACCACCGTAAATAATCTAAAGCATATTTTGTACCTGGCTGCTGCTTCTCTCTTCCCATCTTCTAGTGTTCTCCAGTGAATATGATCCCCAAAACCTGGAACAAATAAGGCTTATAAACATTCACACAATGAATAAAGGACACAGACCTAAAAAAGTAGTGTGGCATGTTCATGAGATACCCACAAAAAGGCTTTCCTCTATTAATAGCCTGTGTTGAAGACCCAGCTTCCCTGATAGAAATGAGAGACCATGAATAGTCCCCTATCCCAAGCCTCAGTTTTCATATCTATAAGATGGAAATAACACCACCCAATCAATAGCTTTTAAGGAAATTAAAAAATGAAATGAAATGCTTTGTAAACTATCACAGAGTATGCCAGTAATACTGTAAGAATGAATGAGCAGGGCGCGCACGCCTGCAATCCCAGCAGCTTGGGAGGCTGAGGCAGGAGGAGAACTGCGAGTTCAAAGCCAGCCTCAGCAATGGTGAGGTGCTAAGCAACTCAGTGAGACCCTGGCTCTAAATAAAATACAAAATAGGGCTGGGGATGTGGTTCAGTGGTTAAGTGCCCCCAAGTTCAATCCCCAGTACCAAAAAAAAAAAAGCAAAACTAGAAAAAGAATCCATGAATGAGAATTTTCCATACAGTAAACATAAAGTAGGTCATAACAAATCATAACTAGTTGAAGGTGACATAGCAATACAACTTAGAGTCAGAAGGACATGGGACTCCACTTCCCAGTAAGTGTGTGAATTTTTATGAGTGAAGTAAGCTTTCTAAGCCTCAATTTCCATATCTGAAAAATCAAGACAATAATACATACTTCAGAATGTTGGATGTAAGGACTAAAGAAGGTAATGCATTTTAAGTGATTGTTGTTAGTATTCCCACAATTTAGCAAGAGTGATCTTTTTCAATCACATCACTGACAGATAAGAAGACTTTCATAGGCTTTCCAGAGCCCTAAAGATAAAGGTCCAAGGCTGGAAGCAGAAGATTTGAGAATATGGCATCTGCCCACCTCTCCAGTCATTTTCCACACTTTTCCTAAAACCCCATACACAGAAATACTTTTACTTCTTTAAATGCAGCATGTGGGTTGGGGATGTGACTCATAGGCAGAGCAATTGCCTAGCATTTTCAAGGCCCTGTGTTGACTCCCTAGCATTACAGAACCAACCAAACAAACAAACAAACATACATACATACATACATACATACATACATACATAAATAAATAAATAAATGCAGCAGGCACTCTCTTCCCTTCAGTATTTCATAATCACTTTACCTCTGCCTTTTCTCCCAGCCTGCCCTCCAGTCTTCAGGTGTAATAAGAGGACAATTCTTACAAATCTCCCCTAACTCCCAAACCAGCCTCTTCTCCTCCCATTGCAGCACTTCCCAGACTGAATTGTAAATATTTATGTATCCATCTCCCTCTCTCCAAGGGGAGCTCCCTGAGTGCCTATATCTGTTTCATTCCCATTTCCCTAATATTTAACAGTACACATGAATATAGCAAGTTCTCTATAAAATACACATGAATATACAAGTGCTCTATAAAATAGTTATTGAATAAACAAATCTTATCTAGGCCAAAACACATAAAAGTCTTAATTTTTATATCCAGAAAATGTTAGTGATCCTAAAATGCTGTTATTTATTAATCAGTTTATTTGTGACCAGCATACTACATGTGCTAACTCATTTAAATTTGGCCTTAACAATAACCCACTTTACTTCCCTACATTTCAGTTTTCTCGTCATTAAAATAGGCATAAGTGGGCTTGAGAATGAACGTAGCTCAGTGTTAGAGCACTTTCGTAGCCTGTGTGAGGTCCTGGGTTTAATCCTCAGCACTGGGGTAGGGGGTTGGGAAGAAGCATAATAGTTCTGTCTTATCAGATCACTACCAAATATTAAATAAGAAATATAAAATCTCAACACAGTATTGAACATATTGTACAATCAGTAGGTAGTAGTTTTTGCTATTCTTTACATAAAGTTGAGACTTCTTTTTTTTTAAATACATTCAAAATACATTTATTTATTTATGTGGTGCTAAGAATCGAACCCAGTGCCTCACACATGCTAGGCAAGTGCTCTACCACCAGGCCACAATCCCAGCCCTAAAATTGAGACTTCTAAGGCTCAGAAGTTATCATCAGCTGTTATTAGATCACATTGCTACTCAATGGCCAATCTGAGATTTAACCTTCAGTCTTCTGCCTTTTCAGCTGCTAAATCTGTCTTCCAGATCATTCTTTCCCAGAAATAAATTCAAATCTAATTTTCATCTGTGCTACCTCAAGGGAATAAAAATTCATCCAGATTAGCACATGGAGGCAGTATTCAAATTTACCATCATCACTTTTCATTCCCAACAGCATGGGCTGCTGGCCAAGAGAAAATATCACTTGCCTAGGGCCCAAAGTTTGATCCTGAAGAGCAAATGACTGAGTGAAATTGGGAGGATGCCCAGGAGAACTGGAAGGTGTCTAATGTGATCACCATCATTCTACCTACAATACCTAAACTAAGATGACTGAATCCTGCTTCAGCATAGTGCCCAACCAACCAACCTGAAAGAATATCCTGCTACAAAAAAGTTTAATCATACATAAACAGACTTTCAGAATGGATTCACTGTAATAATGGAAATCCCACCACAAACACAAACTAAGCTAAAAATCAGATGAGAAACAGTGAACAACCAGTAAATGGTAAGGCTGCCCTGAAAGTAAATATTCATTATAACATGGCAAATGGAGAATCTGAGACTCCCATATTAACCCAATTCTCAAAAAATATGGCTAGAGTGATTCCCATCATTAGTACTCTCTGGTAGATGAATCAAATGCCGAACCTTTCTGGAGGGAAGCATTCCCTACTTTATCCTCTAGGACAATCAACATTTTATTAAAAAAAAAAAAATAGCCATTATGGGCTCACAATCATAGATCAATAAAGATATAAGAAAACAAGTCAACATAAGTAAGAATAGAAGCAAGAGTGACACTTTGAAGACTTCAGCTATCAGGATTATCAGCCACAAAATACAAAAATAGGAATATATGAAATGTTAGAGAAATACATGGAATCACAGAAACAGGCATGCACAAACACACATACACACACATAAATAGACAAATTTGTGATGGTACCAAAATCTGTAGAAGTAACCCAAAGGCTACATACTATATAATTCCAATTAAATAACATTCTGTAAGAGTCAAAACTATGAAAATAACAAAAAGATTAGGGTTGTCAGGGTTCATTCTCTCATGGGGGAGAGGAAAAAAAAATAAGTGGAGCATAGGATATTTTTTAGTGATTTTAAACTATTCTATGTGATACTGTAATGTCAGATACATGTTATTATGGCCTGAATTATGCACCCCGAAAATAATTCATATGTTTACATTCTAACCTCCTGTACTTTAGAATGACTGTTTTTGAAGAAACAGTTTTAAAAGAGGTGATTAAGTTAAAATGAGATCATTAGGATGGGCTCCAGCTCTAATTCTTATAAGAAGAGATTAGGACACAGATGTAAACTGGAGGAAGATCATGTGAAAACACAGAGAAGACAGTCATCTGCAAGAAGAAATCAACCCTACTGACACCTTGACCTTGGACTTGTACTCTTCAGAACCCTTAAGAAAATAAAGTTCTGTTGTTTAAGCCACCTAGTTTGTACAAAACAGCCAGGCATGGTGGTGCACATCCTAATCCCAGAGACTCAGGAGGCTGACACAAAAGTATTGCAAGTTCAAGGCCAGCCTCTGTAATTTAGAGAGACCCTGTCTCAAAAAATAAAAAAGAGGTATAGATGTAGCTCAGTGGTATAGCACCCTAGGTTCAATCCCTAGTACTGCAACAAAACAAAACCCACAGAACATACAATAGCAAGAGTGGACCCTAATGTAAACTGGGGATTTTAGTTAATAATAATCTATATTGGATTATCAGCTGTAAAAAATGTACCATATTAACACAAAATGTTGACAAGGAAAGATGGGGAGAAAGAGGAGAAAGGGCATATGTGGGTATGTTCTGCTCAGTTTTCTGCAGACATAAAATTGCTTGAAAAATAAAGTCTACCAATTTTTCAAAAAATATAATGGATAGAGTAAAACGCAAATTAGAGACAGGTGGAAAGATATATTAGAAGTTATCCAGGATGCAGACCAGAGCCATGAAAACAGACAATGTTAAGAGAGGCCAAGAGGGCTGGGGATGTGGCTCGCCTGGCATGCATGCGGCCCAGGTTCGATCCTCAGCACCACATACAAACAAAGATGTTGTGTCTGCCAAAAACTAAAAAAAAATAAACATTAAAAAAAAATTCTCTCTCTCTCTCTCTCAAAAAAAAAAGAGAGGCCAAGAATACAGAGATTGATTTAAGTCTAGCATACACAATTATTTAAGGTGGTGAAACTGTAGAATGACAAAACCATTGAGTGAGAAGATATTAAAAACAGTCAAAGAGAGCCAGGCTTTGTGGCGCATGCCTGCAATCCCAGCAGCTCGATAGGCTGAGGCAAAAGGATCACATATTCGAGGCCAGCCTCAGCAATTTAGTGAGACCCTGTCTCAAAAAATAAAAAGCACCACTGGGTTAAATCTCTAGTACCTAAATAAACAACAGAAAAATGACATATTTCCTACAAAAGATCAATAATTATGCTATTATACTGATAGGAACAATATAAATCAAAAGAGAGCAGAGTATCATCTTGAAATGCTAAAAGAAAATAACTAAACCTAGAATTATATACTCTAAAAAAATTATCTTTCAAGCATAAGGACAAAGCAGACATGTTTAGATAAACTGCAAGGTTTTTTCCCCCCCACCACCATCAGGTATTCACCACTCATTATTATTTCAATAAATAAGTATTTATTCAACAGGATCATATAATAGTCAAGAGCATGGACTCTGGATCCTGACTCCTGGGTTTGGATCTTGGCTTTGCTGCTTACTAGTCATATGACTTTGGGTATGTTAGGTAATTTTCCCACACTATAAAATGTTTCCTCAGCTATGATAGCTTAGAATAGTAATATTAATTACTACAAGTATTTGCTATTGATATAACATACCAGGCACTAAGT
Source organism: Marmota flaviventris (assembly GCF_047511675.1). NCBI lineage: Eukaryota > Metazoa > Chordata > Mammalia > Rodentia > Sciuridae > Marmota > Marmota flaviventris. The sequence goes on from NC_092507.1 coordinate 41,025,680, forward strand.
TCCTTAAAAATATTAATCCTCCCAACCCTATGAGGTAGACGGTCTCATCAATCCCATTTTACAGATGAGAAAACTGAGGCACATGGCCTGGGGCTGTGGCTCAGTGGTAGAATGCTTGCCTGGCATGCACGAGGCACTGGGTTCGATCCTCTAGCACCACATAAATGTAAAATAAAGATATTATATCCACCTAAAACTAATATATATGTGTGTGTGTGTGTGTGTGTGTGTGTGTGTGTATAAATAAAGAAAGCTGAGGCACAAAGTTTAAATAACTTTCCCAAGGTCACCTAACTTGTAAATGTCAGAGCTGAGAGTCTGAACTTAGGCAGAAGGGTTTAGACTCTTTGTTTTTAAGCATTACACAATACTATCTGTTAAAAAAGAAGATAAGGTCAATGGGACAAAGAGAGGGAAGACAATGGAGGGCCTTACAGGTCATTATAAAGACTTTTTTAAAAAAATGTTTTTTTAGTTGTAGATGGACACAATACCTTTATTTATTTTTTTAATGTGGTGCTGAGGATCGATCCCAGTGCCCCACACATGCAAGACGTGTGCTGAGCCACAACCCCAGCCCCATAAAAGAAATGACTTTTTAACTCGTGATAGTGTACACCTACAATCCCAGCTACTCAGGAGGCTAAGATGAAACTTGCAAATTCAAGGCTAGCTTGGGCAATCTAGGAAGACCCTGTCTCAAAATAAAATAAAAAGGGCTAGGGATATAGTTTAGCAGTTGAGCACTTGCCTAGCATGTGCAAAGCCCTGGATTCAATTCCTAATACAGGAAGGATGGAAGGACAGAAAGCAGAAAGGCAGATAGTCAGGCTTTTCCTGAGCTACTGGAGGGTTCTGAGCAGTTATAACATGATGTAATTTGTGTATTATGGATTTTTGAGCTTCTGTGCTAAAAACAGATAGCAAAAGAGTATTTATTATAGGGTGAATTGTATCCCCTTCCCCTAAAGAAAGGTACAGTCCTAACATGTGACCTTATTTGGAGACAGGATCATTATAGTGGTAATCAAATTTAAATGAGATTATTTGGGAAGACCTGAACCCAGTATGATTAGTATCTTTATAAAAGGGTGAAATTTGGACAGATATGCACACAGAGAGAATTATGGTCATCTCCAAGCCAAAGAGAGAAGCCTGGAAAAGATCCTTCCCTCTCAGTCCTCAAAAGGAGCAATCCTGCTAGGAGGAATATAATATTGGATTCTGGATACATTTTGAAGACAAAGTCAACAAGATTTGCCGTGAATATAGGGTGCAAAAGCAAAGACAGATGTTAAAAGCTGATATAAATGATACAATAAAGAAAAAATATTAATGACACAGGACTCCCTGGTAAAATGCCATTAAGTAGGTGAGACGAAATCTAGTACTAAAGTAAAGGGATTAGCCCTTGCTAGAAATACGGATGATTTATCAAGTAACAGGAAAAGAAGTACTGGTGGGTAAATGAAATGGTGAGAATTTTTGGAAGCCTCCTATGATCCCCCTTTATGTTCTATTAAATGGGAATATGGTCACTAACTGAAAATAAACATTGTGGAAAAGTATTGGAGATTTGCATACAGGAGAAAGAATGAAATAGTGCCCTATGAGAGAAAACTACAAGGATAGCTAAAGGATACATTTTAGATAGGAAATATCAGGAAAAAACCCATATACAAGAATAGTGAACAAGTACATGGGTAAACATGTAGTTAAATCTAAATATTCATAAAAATTTGTAAAGCCCAATTCATAGTTTTAGAAAACTGAACTAAATTACTGAACAACTGCTTATAAGTAAAGAGGGGCTGACTGAAGCTTAATATTCTAAGGCACCCTTACCATTGGGGGAATTAAGATAGTAAAATTCAAGAGTATTTAGTAAAAGGACTAGAGTACCAAATTTCAAACTAATAAAGGAGATAAAATAAGAACATGTAAATGCTCAACCTCCAAAAAAAGGGGAAAAATGGAAAAAGCATAGGAAAAATAGTAGTAGAGATGGAAACTGGATAAAAGAGCAGCTGTCAATAATAACAACAAATATAAGTGGACTAAACTCACCAATTAAAGTTAAAAGATGAAACTATCAGATTTAGCTTTAAAAAAAAAAAATCCGAACTACCTTTATGATGTTTATAAAGATATACCTAAAACAGGACTTGCAAAAGTCAATGGTGGTGTAATTCAGAAACAGATAACAGGCAAATGCCAACCAAAAGAAAATCAAGGAAGTTAGATTAACATCAGATTACACTGTTTCTCCACAAACCTGGGCTACCCAGAAGCTAGGTGATAATTCTTACAGTTGGGGAGATTGTTGTTAATAGAGACACCAAAGCACCACTGTTCAATGATTGGAATGCTCTGTACCTGTGCTACTCAATATGGTAGCCACTAGCCACATGTGGCAACTAAATACATGAAATGTGGCTAAGTTCATTAAGGACCTCAGTTTTTAATTTTATTTAAATTTAATAAGTTAAGTTTATCTAAATTTAATAAGTTAAATTTAATACATTTAAAATGTCACAATCCTAGAGACCAATTACTCCAACCCTCTCACTTTACTGAGTTCTAGAAAAATACAGAAGCCATCTGAAATTTTGGTCTTCTAATTTCTAATTAGCAGGCTTTTCCAGTATCCCAACACTTCCCAAGCTGATCTATTGCAATACCCCTAAGAAGTATACCCCTAAGAGGTATAATACAAACACTCTACTATCATCACTTATTTTTTTTTTAGAGAGAGAGAGAGAATTTATATATATATTTTTTTAGTTTTTGGCGGACACAACATCTTTGTTTGTATGTGGTGCTGAGGATCAAACCCGGGCTGCATGCATGAGAGGCGAGCGCACTACCGCTTGAGCCATATCCCCAGCCCTATCATCACTTATTGAATGCTTAGTTTAGGTGATAATTATAATGATACTAATAGTATAATGATAATAACAATATTAATAATGACTAATACCTACATGGCATTAATTATGTACCTGATACATTTTTTTTTTATATTTATTTTTTAGTTTTCAGCGGACACAACATCTTTGTTTGTATGTGGTGCTGAGGATCGAACCAGGCATGCCAGGCTACCGCTTGAGCCACATCCCAGCCCCCTGATACTTTTTTAATGCTTTTACATGTATTAACTTATTTAATTCTCACAATAACCTTGAGGTACAAACTCTAACTACCTCTTTTTTACAGATAAGGAAACTTAAGTTAAATAGCTTGACCTTACACTGCCTGTAAGTGACAGAGCTGGAACTAAAATATAGGTTGACTTCAGAGTCTGTAGTTATAAATATTCACTGCACTTTACTGCTTCTGTAGCAAAAGTTAAATGAAGAAATGAATGAAGGAATGAACCTTCACCAAAGCACAATGAGAATACTGACTTCAATTATGTAAAACTTGAGTTCTTTGGTTTCTCCTTCAAAAAGAATTTATACAGGTGCACTACTTTACCTTGTTACTAAAATCATCCACTCCCCAGAACCACCCACACTCACTCCTATGCCAGCATGGAACACCTGAAGATAGTCCAGTTTCCTAAAGTGTCAGCTGCATAGCCATTTAATTTATGCCAGTTTTCTGTAAAGTAAGCTAAAGTCTCCCATGCCAGCAGTTCTTCTCCTAAAACAGTTAAAAAGGCAAAGCAACCATTTCTAAATACAGCATTTATATCAGCATTTCCAAGCTTTTCATTCTAAAAAGTGTTTTAATGAGTGTAAGCTAAAGACATAAGAAAAGTATTATCCACCCTCTCCCAGCAGATAAAACCTGAATAACAAAAGGTCAGACAGACCGGAGTTAGAATCCTAGCTCAGCCATTTACTATTCTCACAAATGCAAAATATGGCTAACGAAAATATTAATCCCACAGGGTTGCTGTGAAAGTGAACAGGATACCGAGTGGAAGGTAAATACTTTGTAAGTATTAGTGCCAAATGTTTATCCTAAAGACTTGACAAAATCATCTATATGTTTTGCGCCAGAGAGCAAACTGCCTCTACTGACAGCTTTCTAGTTTCTCCCTCTGCAAGGAGAGGATTAAAATCCAGGCCTCCCCATGCCTATGTAGTGCTTACTCCACACCACTGTGCTTTCTTAAAACAGTGGGGACACTCATTCTCTCCTCTCTGCAAATCACAAGGCCATCTTCTGAAAAGAGTCAGAGATACTGAAACATCTAACAGAGATAAGAAATCTCACTCATCAAAATTTTCAGGAACTACTGCTTCAGGTAGCATTTGGGTGGGGGGTGAGTGGGGTATAATCTATGTCCCAAGAATCCATGTATAATAAATACATACAACAAAAAACTGAAGTATTATAATTCCTTTAAGGAATAATTAAACATTCTTCCATGGGAGGAAATAATGCCAGTTAACATTTAAGTGTGTGACACAATATTAAATGTTTTTTTTTTTTCATTGAATTCTCAAAACCCAACCCCCCTACCCTGAGTTGTCGTTCTATGTACTGCTGCAGTTATCTGGTATTTTCCTTCTCAAAGTCCATATATGTTGTCATATAACTGCCTACTTACTTGTTTTTAAAAGTACAGGGGACATAACAATCATATTTACCATTCATTTTTTCTTGCAACAAATATTCTTGAGCATTAACGAGGCTGAAATGGTCCTGGCTCACTGTGGCAGATAATATTTACCAAAGATAATTACAATAAAACCTTCCATCTCACATGCTCCTCTTACAAATGTGACTTCAGTGTGCCTCCTATTTCATGTATAGATGTTAATGTTCCTTCCACTTGAACCTGCTCCCACAGAGTATAGTAGAAGTGATGCCATATGACCTATATGGTTAGATAATAAAAATGCTATGCATTTCCATCTTATTCTCTTGGGTCACTCATTATTGGGATCCAGCTACCATAATGGGGAAGAAGCCTACCCTAGCCCATGCAGAAAGACCACAGAGAGAAATAACCAGTCTGTTGAGGCCCCTGACATCATGGAAGAGAGAAATATTCCCCAACTGTGACTCATTCAAATTCCTGACCCAGAGACAAGGCAACTGGTTTTGTGTCAGAACACATTAAAATTCGGAGCTAAACTCACATCCTAACACCATAGTCTTCCGTCTTCCTCGGTACTTAATATTTTATTCTAAATAAACAGTAACCTATTTTACAATGGGATTAAGAACATTCTGCAAATATTACTAGTGTATTTTAAACATTCTGGCCTAATGGAATTCACTGTGCAGGCTTCATCACTGAGATGGAAACCTCAGAAAACCCTTCCCTGATCTTCCTAACTCAGTTAATTCCTCCCTCATCCTCCTAAACCTTTCTACTATTTCCTACTCTATCACAGTTTCATTTGCCCAGCTGAAATCGTCTTATTAATTTGTCAATGAGTCTACACTACTTTCTCTGACTTGAATATAAGCTCCATGACAGCAGGAATCTTATCTGTCCAGTTCATTGATAGTGCCTTGGACAATGCCAGAAATATAGTAGGTGATCAAAAATTACATACTGAAGGAAGAAATGGATGCATTCAGTCCACTGAAAGTCCACAGAATGTCTTTACCCATGAAGGAATGTAAAGATAAGGAGGATAAGAGAAAACAATAAAAAATATTCCAGCAGAATCATTCCATATAGTCAGGTCATTTAAAAAAAAAAAATGGAAGAGGGGGTGAGATCCAAGTATAACTAACCCCCTTAGAAAAGCATAAACCCTGAGTTCAGTGGATCCAACTTTCAACCAAGAAAGAGCTGATGAGGAGAAAGGTGTTCAAATTGTGAATGAAGATGTAGGTAATGGGATGGAGTTGGGATACTAACCTCCATTCGTAACTACCGATCATTCCCTCAGAAAAATAAAAAATAAAAATCAGTTTCTCTAGACACACTGGCTGAACCACACCGAAGACAACTGTTGGTGGCCCTCTAACAGCAGAACTTCTATACTTCATCTGGCCCTTTTCTTTTCATCTCCCAGGGCAAGGAGGCAGTAGCCTAGCTCTTCAAGGAAGAGTGAGGAATCTTCAGATCCAAGGCTGGAATCTCGACACAGTAGGTTCCCGAGGACGCTATTTCTTTAGGAAGGGAATGTGACCTTTCCTGAGGATCTACCAAGTGCCCAGCACTACGCTGGGCTCTTAAACATGCTTTTTCTAATTTACAGACTATTTCTTCCCCCAATACAAAAATTAATAGAGACCTTAAGTATAACTTCCCCATCTTACCTTTCCCGAACTCACTACTCCCTACCCCAAGAAATAGTCAAAACTCTAGGTGCGGTTGCGGAAGAAAAAAAAAAAAAAAAGAAATCTGGCGTAGCCTAAGAAAGAAAACCCGAGGGGAACAGTGTTAGACAAGGGAAGGGTCCTATTCGGTTGGGGCCCCGGATCAGTAAAGATTAAGATAAGAATGCAGTCTGACCCTTTCCAAGCCCAATGTGTCCGTCAGAAGAGGTGATCAGGAGCAGGAAACTGAAGCCCAGCAAACAGGTGGCCCCGAGACGAGGCCACATCTCCATGGTGCTAGGTGCGCGGGACCACCGGGTTGACCCGACACAGGGCCCGAGTCACCGCAAGAGATCCGTTTCTTTTCCTTAGAGCGGGGTCAGCCCAGACCCTCTCTTTCTCAGATTTTTTTTTTTTTTTTCCAAACTCTGAAGGAAGTGATGTTAGACGGATGTGGGTGGTGCCTCCGGGGTCCGGTTTGGGATGGAGTTAAAGGTGCAGATCACGTGGAAGGGTTCGGGAAATGCTCTCGAGCGTGATCTGCCTTCTCAGGGTCTTGTAAGTCGAGGCCTCAGTACGAGCGGAAAAAGGTGGGCTGAGACGGTGGGGGTGGGGGTAAGGGAGAGGTTCGGAAGAACCGTTGTGGACTAAGTCTGCCGGTCAGACTAACCCCTCCCCCTGCCTCCCCCGCCCCCAGAACCGCTGTACTTAATATTCAAAACGCAAATTATTGATTCGTGAGGTCAACCTCTCCCAACAGTGGGTGAGTCGCCTATTGGCCTCGAATTTCCCTTCCCCCACCGCAAGTAAGAAAAATCGGACAACCGGAATTAATTAATTTCCTGCTCAGGTCTCCTGATAAACCCATTCTGCATTCAACTGTCTCTTGCTTTGCAGGCATGCACTTCACTTTCACGCTAAGGAGGATGCAACCAACTAATACAAGCTCCAAGAAAAACAGAGTTGGGGCTTCTTATTGCAAAACTAAATGTTCCAAGGGAACCAGGTCATGTTACTGTAGGCATTTAAAATGTAAAGCTTCTTCAGATTAAATCTATTTTTGTTGTGGATTAAATATTTCTTTTTAATTTTCGGCCTCTACTGCATAACAGGCCAAAATCTCCCATCTTTCTTCTATTAGTTTGAGTCCAACAGTACATACTTAATTAATAGTGAAAAGCACCAGAACAAAACTACACAAACAAAATCATTTCGCCCTTTTATTAGGTTCTCCACAAACTAAGTACCGACACAATGGAACGCCTGGGAAACTGTAAGCTCCAGGATGCAGCGCGGCACCCGGCACCTGCCGCCAATAGAAATTTTGGGGTGCGCAAAGCAGGCTGGGTTTTGTAGTTGGGATGCGCGCTCCCGAGATAGGCCGCGAGGGAAGGAGAGGCGGGGCTGACTGTGTCACGTGGGCCTCGCTCCCGCCGCCGCCGTCTTTCTCTGTCTCGGCTGAGGCAGCCATCTTGCTCTTGCCGCGTGCTGGTGTTGGAGGACCCTCCCTGCTTCAGGTGAGACCCCCGGCGGTCCCGCCACTCCACGGCCATAGGCCGCTGCGCACGATCTCCCCCCGCCCTCTTCTTCCGACACCCGCCAACCGCTCGGGCTGCCACTTCCGCCGTGGCGCGGCGAGTGGGGGCGGAGGCGGCTGGCTTGGCCTGTCGGTTACCGGCGGCGCAGCTGGGGGTCGGCACCTGAGGGAAGGTCCCCAGCACCAACGCCCCCTGTGAGAGCGGGACGGTGCTTTTGCCGCCCAAATCCAGTCCCAGGAGGCCGGTGGACCCCCTCTCCTCTGTCCCATTACTCTTCGTTATTCACAACAACAATGTCATATGTTTTGAGCTTATACAGCTTATCTGTTGTCATCTCAGTTGATGCTTCCAGTCTACAGATAGGGAAACCTAGGTTAGCACCCCGCCCCCTGCCCGGAGAACCGGACTCTCTTGCAGGGCTCATCACCTTATAATGGCAGAATTTGTTTACAAGTCTGCCTCCCTTTTGAGACGTTGACTAGCCCATCCTTATAACCCCATCACTTCTTGATGATTGACCGACAGGCACAGTGGTATACAGCTAGTGAATGGCGGTTTCAACTTCCCTTCCCACGTTATTTCACTTATACCTTAGCTATCCCCTCGGGAATGGTGACAATAGTTACCAATTATTGAGTATATTTCTCTGAGCCATATCTTGTGCTTGATAATCTATCTTTAACCCTCAAAACAACCCTGTGAAGCATGTGTTATACCTTTCCTGATGCAGGAGGAACAAAAGTTCAAAAAAGTAAAATACTTTTCTGAAGCCTTAAGTAGAGTAGACCCAGTGTCTTTGATTCTACAGCCTGTGCTTAAAGAAATCTCATAATAAAAAGTTGAGACTAAAGGTTGAAATTATTTTTATCCCTGTGTAAACATGATGTATGTGAAAATGCCTACCACAATGCTTGGAACTTAGGTAACTTAGGTTACTTAGGTTAAGTATTGATTAACCTCATTTTTTTTTGAACTCCTAAGAAAAGTGCTAAAAGATCCTCAGATCTCCCAAGGAAGAACTCATTATCATGTGACCAAAGGAAGTTACTTCTCCCTTCGGTTGCAGAAAGGAACTGCTACCTCTAGGCCTTCTTTTTCTATTAAATTGGAAAACGCTGAACTGCTTATAATTTATGCCCCGCTGTTGTCCTCATATATATAAGACAGGAATGACAGGTACTAATTAAGATGGATTAAAGAAAAGGGAATTAAATCAGGTAATCTTTGAAGTCTACTCCAGATGCTAAGCTTGACATCTCTTCTCTCAAAGACAGTCCAATCACCTTTCCCTCTTGAATTCCACACACCACAATTTGCTAATAAGACAAAAGACCATACTTGTTCCTTCACTTCTGCTTTGAGCTTCCAACTTCCCTATAATGCTTTTTCTCTGAGATACTCCTTGAGGATAAGATTTTGCAATTCTGTTATCCTAACCACCTGGAATGGCATCTGTTCTTTCATCTACACATTGATTTAAAGAGTTAATGTGGTTCTTTGTTTCAAACAAGTCAGGACTCTTTCTTATCTTCCCAACTCTATTTCTTCTCTTCAGGATTATTACTTAAAAATGAAGAAAAGTCCCAAAGGGTTTATTCTGTGTTTGATTTTAATATTTTCACTTAGCCCCGTTTTTGCAAGAAATTCCTTAAGCTCTGTTAGTTCACTACACCTTCAAAGCCACATTACTTTGAAAAAAGTGAATATTGGTCCATTCCTGTGGAGATCTAAATATAAAGATTAGGATTTACGTCAGCAAATTTAAGTCTATGGCAGAGCTAAGATTGGCATATGCATAAGGTTGCTTGTTTTGGACTCCAAACACAGTTGTTCCTAGAAGAGTGTTTTTAGCTTCTTGATCATTGTGATACAATGCTGAACAAAGAAATAATAGATTCTAATTGTTATTTGGGAACTGGACTTTATTTAGCCTTAAAGCAGAGATGCAGGGAGGTTAGTGCCTAAATTCAATGTCAGTACAGAGTAACTAGTAATTACATAATCTTTTCATCTCTTCATCTCAAAGGAAGAAAACAATATCTTTTATCTAAATGGCGAGATCATACTGGGTTTGGAGAATCTGCCCCAAAAGATTTAATAACAGCCTAGTTCTTTTTTCCCTTCCTCACATCTCAGTAATGATCTGTTGAGCTTCAGAACAAGTCAAACAAGACTTTTAAATTGGCTTTTGTTTGTTGTGTGTTAAGATCCATCATAAACTTAAGAATGTTGTTTTCCTTAGTAGGAATATTATTGATGAAACTAGAATTCATGATTTTATAATGCTTTTAGAACTTTCAAAACAAAAATTGCTATAAAAACTTTGAGTTGCCCTTCCCACCAATTTAGTATTCATGTAACCTAGATATGTTTTTGTTAAATTGTGCAGTGAAATATGTTCCCCTATATTCAAGAATATTTTGACAAGTGTGGTATACTAACTACATCAGCACAAAGTATTAAATGAATTCTGGAGTGCTATAGAAGTACTAAATGTTGAAATCTGGTTTGTTTCCCCATTATTAACACAACATCCGACCTTGAATAGAGGACATGACTACATATTTTGACAGCTAGAACAGCCTATTGTTGAATTTCATCTTTGTCTAGCCTTCTCCCTACCCCTTTTGTCCTCTTTATGATTTGGGAAATACAGATTTTGATGTGGGAGAAAATTATTTACTTGAAGGTTTTGCTGATAATATTTGGTAACAGTTCTCCGCTCTAAAAATCTTTGGGAGGAAAAACTGGCTTGCCTACAGAGATTTTGTAATTGGCTAGATTTTACTGAATGCCGAAGAACTGAATCACTTTTTAAGGAGGAGTCTTCAAATAGGTGACTTTGAATCCCATTCTTTTTTTCTGTTTGTGTATTTGGCTCCCTGTGGTATTACTTTAATTTTGATTTTTAGCAATACCTGGTTTATGAAGCTAGAACAAGGTATTTATTATGAATATAGACAGTATTAATATGGTTGTGGTGTTAATGCATACTGCAAACTCAGTGAGCCAAAAGGTACTGTTTGTATAAACAGTTTTTTCTTTAATTTTCATAAAACAGTGTCTTTAACAAATCTATTTTTCCCCCCCTAGATTTACCAACAGCATGAATCAAGAAAAGTTAGCCAAACTTCAGGCTCAGGTCCGGATAGGGGGCAAGGTGAGTGTGGCATAAGAAAAACTGATAGGAGAATGTATGATTACTAGACAGTATTATGATTTTGGACTTGTGGTCATTGAAAACCTAAAATCTTTTCCATAATCAAGACCAAACCACATTCCAATTTGAGAATTATTTGTTTAGATCTAAAACAGCTACCTAGAAGACTTTTCTCTGATGATACAATGAAATAGCCACCTTTGTTTGAAACCTAACTTTTAATAGCTGCTAGTTATGACAAAACAAGTTTCAACACATGACTTCCATTTTTTTCATCCGCAAAATATAAATAATCCTAAAAGATGCTTCTAAAAATTAGAGAAATATTTATAAAACACCTTATATGGTATCTGTCACAGGGTAGATGCTTAGTAGATGATAGTTGTTATTATAATGTTCAGTTTATCTTCAGGGCATGCCAGATATTAGCATTACATCTTGACTGAATGTACGCACTGGTGCAGTTAGATTTACAGGATATTTAACTAGAATTTGGGTGTGATGACACCTGTTTATAATCCCAGCTACTGGGGATTCTGAGGCAGGAGGATTACAAGTTTCAGGTCAGCCTGGGCAACCTAGACTTCATCTCAAAATTTAAAAAAAAAATTTAAAAGGTCTGGGCATGTAGTTCAGTGGTTGAACACCAGCAGGTTCAATTCCCAGTTCTGCAGGAGGAAAAAAAATTTAACTAGAAATTCTTGAATGGGTTATACATTTTGTTTATTGCTAGGTTTTCCTCCTAGATTCCTGCCTGTTTTTCTATGTTGGTGAATATGAACATGAGCTTTCTTTTTTTCATATACTTTAAAACCTAAAGAAGTACTTAGTTTTGAACATCAAAAATCTTTGATTTCCCCTCAACTGTGGCCCTGGGCCCCAGGAGAATAGTTTACCTTTGTCTATCCAGTACAGTGTTTGCAAAAAGGAAAAGGAGAAAGGGGTAGGTAGGGCACTGTGTCAGTCCTCACTGTGTCATTTACTTTTAACAACAATTTCAGCTCTTGGTGACAGAGTCAGGAAAGAGGAAGAAAAGACTTGACTAGTACCTTCTCATTTCATAATGCTATAGTTATATGGTTCTGGAGTCATATTAATACACTCATGTAATCACAGTAGTCACACTGTAGCATCAAATGTAATATAACATGCCAGTGCAAAAAACTAGAGATATTCAAGAATCATAGAATATATCTGGAAAGACATGATGCCACACATCATCATCATGTATTTTAAACCATTTGTTGGTACCATCATTCATTGTTCTATTGTTTATTGAGCATTTGCCATATGCCAGGCACATAGTAGATAAATAAAATCTCCTATTCGACATATCTCAGATTGGAAGAGAGTCATGCTCACAATTACAATGAAGAATAGAAAGTGTTAAAATGAATAACAAGGTGCTCTTCCTTAGGGGAGGCAAGCTGGGATTCAAAGGATAATAAACAGCTGGGTGTGGTGGCCCCACATGGATTCCCAGCTAGTAAGAGTCCCATGCAGGATCACAAGTTTGACGCCAGCCTCGGCTACACAGTGAGACGCTGTCTCAATATAAAAATAAAAAGTGTTAAAGGTTTAGCTCAGTTGTAAAGCTCTTGCCTAGCAGGCGGGAAACCCTGGGTTTGATCTGCAGAACCAAAAATCAAATAATAATAAAATACAGGATAAATAAGAATTTATTGTCAGACTGACCAGGTTCATGGGAGAACAGATAAAAAAGGATTATTATTTCCACACGTACAAAGGCACATAGAGCGCTTAGATAACAGTGCTTAAAGGAATTACTTGCTTTGAATTCATACAGCTAGTTTAGAGTACATGATAGATAGAAAATGGTAGGAAACAAAATGACCTGATAATTTGGGATTCCAATGTAGTTTTTTATGCCTTACTAAGAAGGTTGGAATTTTATCCTGTAGGAAGTAGGCAACTATTGAAGGATTTCAGAAAGGAAATGACAGCCATTTCAGAAAGGTAGCTGGGCAGTGTGGAAAAGGGAATGAAATAGTTTAGCATAGAGAATCATCAAGAGGTTATTGCTGAACTATATGGGTCACAGGTTTAGGAGTTGGAATTGACATGATTTAATGATTGATGGGATATGGGAGATAAAGGTCAGAAAGAAGAGTGGGATGATACCTAGACTTCTGGTTTTAGAAATTGGATGTATGGAAATACCAGCAGCTATAAAACTTAGGAAGTAAAGGAAGAATAGACAGGTGGATTGATGAGCCTTTTGACATTGCATTTGATGTTCCTGAGGATCATTTGAATTGAGGTATACAGAAAGCAACTGAACTATCTCTGAGTCAGGAAACCTTCACAAATAAGTAACCCATGAGCCAGGCACAATGGCATATGCCTGTAATCTCAGCTGCTCAGAAGGCTGAAGTAGAAGGATTGCAAGTTGCAGGCTACACTTGGTAACTTCGCAAGATCCTGTCTTAATTTAAAAAATAAAAGGACTGAGATTTAGTTCAGTGGTAAAGCACCCCTGGGTTCAATACAATACCCCCCCCCCCCAAAAAAAAAAGACCATTGTAATAGTGATACTTCAATACTGGATTTTATCACAATCTGCTGCCAAATGTCCCTTCTCTCACTGGAGTTTCTGAGACTGAAGGTTCTACCTCCTCTCTGTAAAGCTGATTCCCTGAGGACTACAGAAGGAGCTATCCCTACTCCTACTTTCAGAAAGACTTAACTATCTAAACTTAGGCTGATTTTGTTCGTGTTTCCGCTTTGCTTTAGTTTATTTTTTTTTAATTGGCCCATTTTTATAACAGTTTTTCCAGTAGAAAAGTATATTTTGAGTTTCAAAGTATCTGTATTGATTGATTGAACTTTTCTGTATTGAAAATGAACTTTTTGTATCTCAGTTAAAAGTATGATTTTCAACCTGTTTGCTCAGGCCAAAATCCTAAGCATCATCCTAGACTACTCTTTTTTTCATATCCATCATCTAATCCATCAAAAGTCATGTCATCTCTTGTGACAATCTGATATTCACCATCTCCACTCCCACAAATGTCATCTCTCACCAGGACTGCTACTGGAGCCTCCTGACTGGTCTCCTTAAAGACCATTTTCCAGATAGCAACCTTAGTCCTAAGTGAACAAATCACATCAAGTCTAGCTACCTCCATGTTTAAAACTGTTCAATGACTTCCTATTACAATTAGAATAAATCCAGTTCCTGCCCATGAAATTCTAGGCTATGTAGTCTGGCCCTTGCTTATCTTTTCTGATATCATTTTTCTTCTCCTTTCGCATGTGCTCTAGCCCTTTTGTCTAGAAAAGACAATTCAGCCTTTCTTCATTCTGCTTGGATCATTCTTCCCTAGTTGTGGGTCTCAATTCATATGTCACCTTTTCATAGGGGCCTGGTAAGGTCGTGCTCTGCTCCCAGTCACTCTTAATTACTATGTTTTTGTTTTGTGATTTTATAAGAGTCCTTATCATGTTTGAAATAGGTTTTTTTTAATGTATTTACTGACTTTTCCTTTTATTGTAATGTAAAAACTTTAGGTAAAATGTTCATCTTTTTCATTCCTGGATTTTCAGATTCTCTAATACTCAAATCATAGGCATTTAATTCTTAATATGCCTTAATTCTCAAGATTTCAGACCTCTTTAGACTTTTATTGGTAGGAGCTGGTAAAGACTGTAAGAAAGCATTCTTTATAATATTTGAAAGTTGTTATAAAGTATATTAAGTTGTCTTGAAGTTATGAATTATGTCTTATTAGCAAACAGTATTTTTAAAAGTGTTTAAAGAACAGTTAGATACTGGATAAGAATAAGAACAGCTAGAACTGACCTTCAAAAAATCTGGGTTAGATTGACAATCACTACTCTGAGCAGTCTTATTGATCATTACTATTTAGAAAGTTTTAGTTAGATTGTTGTAGTAGATAGGAAGATGTGATTGCAGTTGCCAGCTGCTGAGCATGCTAACACCTCTGATTATTTTTCAGGGCACAGCTCGCAGAAAGAAGAAGGTGGTACATAGGACAGCTACAGCTGATGACAAAAAGCTTCAGAGTTCTCTAAAAAAACTGGCTGTGAATAATATAGCTGGTATTGAAGAGGTATGATCACTTTAAAACTATTAAATAATGTAGGCAAACAGCACATGTGCAAATAATTGTCTAGACTTTTCAAATTTAAAACATTAGCTTAGAAGAATCTAATATTGTTACACAGATATCTTTAAAGGAATGTAGCTGTTAAATTTGCTTTTTGAATAAAAAGATTTTAGTAAATGATATTTTAGTAAGCATGATTTTTGTAAAGATATTTTAGTAAGCAAGATTTTTATTATGCTTTTCAGACTAAAGATGTTTATGATAAAATTATGGGAATGCTCTTGAATTTTAATGTAGAATATGATTTTTTCCTAATAATATAGAAATAAATAAACCCTAAGATTTCCTCAAATAGCGTAGACTGTTTTACCCCAAGACCACCTTTTTACTCTACAAATCCTTTTTTTTTAAAAATTATATATAGATTTTTAGTTGTTGGTGGACCTTTATTTTATTCACTTATTTATATGTGGTGCTGAGAATCGAATTCATGCTAAGTAAGCACTCTACCGCTGAGCCGCAACCCCAGCCCTCTACAAATACTTTTAATTATTACATTAGCCAAGAGCCTGAAGCAATAACTTTACATAGGTTGAATTTCTTATTAGGACTCTTAAAAAATTATTGTTAATTTTTTTTAATATTTATTTTTTAGGTGTAAATGGACACAACACAATGCCTTTATTTTTTATGTGGTGCTGAGGATCGAACCCAGATCCTGCCCACGCTAGGCAAGCCCTCTACTGCTAAGCCACAATCCCAGCCCCAATATTGTTAATTTTTTAAATCAGTTTATTTTACATGTGTGTTTTGGTATTGGAAATTGAATCTAGAGTGCTTTACTAATGAGCCAGCCCTTTTAGTCTTTTCTTTTTATTCTAATTTGTTATATATGACAACAGAATGCATTTCAATTCATAGTACACAAATAGAGCACAATTTTTCATGTCTCTGATTGTACACAAAGTAGAGTCACACTATTCGTGTCTTCATACATGTACTTGTTGTGGTAATGATGTTCATCTCATTTCACCATTTTTCCTATGCCCCTACCCCTTCCTTCGCATCCCTCCCTTTTGCCCTATTTAAAGTTTCTCCATTCCTCTCATGCTCCTCCCACATTCCCATTATGGATCAGCATGAGAGAGAGAGAGAGAATTTTTTTTTTTTTTAAGATATTTATTCTTAAGTTTTTATTCTTAAATTTTAGGTGGACACTATATCTTACATTTATGTGGTGCTGAGGATTGAACCCAGTGCCTCATGCATGCTAGGTGAGCACTCTACCACTGAGCCACAGCCCCAGCCCAAGAGAGAATTTTTTATTTTATTTTTTTTAGTTTTCGGTGGACACAATATCTTTATTTTTATGTGATGCTGAGGATTGAACCCAGTGCCCCACGCATGCCAGGCGAGCATGCTACTACTTGAGCCACATCCCCAGCCCGGATCCGCATCTTTATATCAGAGAAAACATTTGGCATTTGGTTCTTTGGCATTACTTCACTTAGCATAATATTCTCCAACTCCATCCATTTACCTGCAAATGCCATGATTTTATTCTTTTTTAATGCTGAGTAATATTCCATTGTGTATATATACCACAGTTTCTTTATCCATTTATCTACTGAAGGGCATCTAGATTGGTTCCACAATTTACCCACTGTGAATTGTGCTGCTATAAACATTGATGTGGTTGTGTCCCTGTAGTATGCTGTTTTTTATCTTTTGTGTATAGACCGAGGAGTGGGATAGCTGGATCAAATGGTGGTTCCATTCTCAGTTTTCCAAGGAATCTCCAAACTGCTTTCCATATTCACTGCACCAATTTGCAGTCCTACCAGCAATGTATGAATACCTTTCTCCCCACATCCTCGCCAACACTTATTGTTGTTTGTATTCGTAATAACTGCCATTTTAACTGGAGTGAGATGAAATCTTTTGATTTGCATTTTTCTAATTGCTAGAGGTGTTGAACGTTTTTTTATGTATTTGTTGTTTGATTGTATATCATCTTCTGAGAAGTGTCTGTTCAGTTCCTTGGCCCATTTATTGATTGAGTTATTTATTTTGTGGTGGTAAGATTTTTGAGTTCTTTATATATCCTCGAGATTAGTGCTCTATTTGATGTGCCTGTGGTAAAAATTTCCTCCCAAAATGTAGGTTCTCTATTCACTTCACAGATTGTATCTTTTTCTGAGAAGAAACTTTTGTTTGAGTCCATCCCATTTATTGATTGTTTTATTATATATATATATTTTTTTTTTTTCAATTGTTGATGGACCTTTTTTTTAATGTATTTACATGTGGTGCTGAGAATCGAACCCAGTGCCTCAGGCATGCTAGGCAAGACTCTACCACTAAGCCACAGCCCAGCCCCCATTTATTGATTCTTTATTTTATTTCTTGCCCTATAAGAGTCTTATTAAAGAAGTCAGGGTCTAATCCGATATGGTGAAGATTTTGGGCCTACTTTTTCTTCTATTAGGTGCAGGGTCTCTGGTTTAATTCCTAGGTCCCTTGATCCCCTTTGGGTTGAGTTTTGTTCATGGTGAGAGATAGGGGCTTAATTTCATTTTGTTGCACGTGGATTTCCAGTTTTCCCAGCAGCATTTGTTGAAGAGGCTATCCTTTTTCCAATATGTTTTTGGTGCCTTTGTCTAATATAAATAACTGTATTTATGTGGGTTTGTCTCTGTTCTGTATTCTATACCAATGGTCTACTTGTCTATTTTGGTGCCAGTACCATGCTGTTTTTGTTACTATAGCTTTGTAGTATAGTTTAAGGTCTGGTATAGTGATGCCACCTGCTTCACTTTTCTTGCTAAGGATTGCCTTAGCTATTCTGGGTCTCTTATTTTTCCAGATGAATTTCATGACTGCCTTTTCTATTTCTATGAGGAATGTCATTGGGATTTTGATTAGAATTGCATTAAATCTGTATAATGCTTTTGGTACTATGATCATTTGAACAATATTCTGCCTATTCAAGAACAGGGAGATCTTTCTATCTTCTAAGGTCTTCTTAAATTTCTTTTTTTAGCGTTCTGTAATTTTCATTGTAGAGGTCTTTCACTTCTTTTTTGATTCCCAAGTATTTTATTTTATTTTTGAGGCTATTGTAAATGGGGCGGTTTTCCTAGTTTCTCTTTGAGAGGATTTGTCACTGATGTACAGAAATGCCTTTGATTTATGGGTGTTGATCCTGCTACTTTGCCAAATTCATTTATTAGTTCTAGAAGTTTTCTGGTAGAATTTTTTGGATCTTCTAGGTATAGAATCATATCTTAGGCAAACAGTGATAATTTGAGTTCTTCTTTTCCTATTCGTATCCCTTTAATTTCTTTCGTCTGTTTAACTGCTCTGGCTAGAGTTTCAAGAATTATTAAATAGTAGTAGTGAAAGAGGGCATCCCTATGTTGTTCCAGTTTTTAGAGGGAATGCTTTCAATTTTTCTCCATTTAGAATGATGTTGGCCTAGGGCTTAGCATAGATAGCTTTTACAATGTTGAGATGTGTTCCTGTAATCCCTAGTTTTTGCCTTGAGCTACCCCTTTTTAAAATTATATATATATTTTCTTAAATATTTTTTTAGGTGTAGATGGACACAACACAATGCCTTTATTTTTTGTGGTGCTGAGGATCAAACCTGGGTCCCGCCTGTGCTAGGCGAGCGCTCTACCGCTGAGCCACAATCCCAGCCCTAAAATTATACAGTGTCTCGCTAAATTGGTGAGGCTGGTCTGGAACTTATGATCCCCCTAGGTCAACCTCCCAGGTAGCTGGGGTTATAGGCATATGTGACCATGCCTGGCCAATTATTTTATATTTTGATGAGACTACTTTTCTCAAATATGAGACCAAAGATTATCTTATTCCAAAAGATACTAGAGAAAAACTTTAGTAATATCAACTACTTGTGATCTATTACCATCTACCTCTGCCTGATGATTCCATTTCTAATATTAACCATTATTTACATTTATTATTGCATAAGTTAGATTTAATCATATCATTACTATGTACGGTACCACCTCATAGTTTTCATTTTGTTTTGTTTTGTGGGGATGGAATCCAGGGCCTTGCACATTCTAGGCAAACGCTCTACCACTGAGCTGTACCCTTAGACCCTACCTCACAGTTTTTAATAGATTATTAATGCACATGTGATGTAAGACATGAATCAGAAATAATGTAGGGGTATGGATCACTGGTAAAGAAATATCAGAGTATCAAAGAAAAAGCAGTGGAATGGCAGTATTCAACTCTGCATATATGAATGCATAAAATAAATATTTAAATTTGCTTTGTATTTTAAAAATCATACTTATAAAATAGTAAAAAATATAAGCCGGAGCTGGGGCTCAGTGGTAGAGCACTTGCCTAGCATGTGTGAGGTGCTGGGTTTGATCCTCAGCACCACATAAAAATAAATAAATAGGGGCTGGGGATGTGGCTCAAGCGGTAGCGCGCTCGCCTGGCATGTATGCGGCCCGGGTTCGATCCTCAGCACCACATACAAACAAAGATGTTGTGCCTGCTAAAAAATAAATAAATAAATAAATAAATAAAGATATTGTGTCCAACTACAACTAAAAAAAATATTTTAAAAAATTTATAAGCCATTTTCTTTTTTTTTTTTTTAATATTTATTTAGTTAGTTTTCGGCGGACACAACATCTTTGTTTGTATGTGGTGCTGAGGATCCAACCCGGGCCGCACGCATGCCAGGCGAGCGCGCTACCACTTGAGCCACATCCCCAGCCCCTTATAAGCCATTTTCATCCTTTTTTCTTTCAGTTTGTTGTAACTATATTCTTACTTGGATAAAGATTGAGGGCTGGTTCTGTGGCTTAGTTGTAGAGCACTTGTCTTGCATGTGTGAGGCACTGGATTCAATTCTCAGCACCACATATAAGTAAATGAATAAAATAAAAGTTCATCAACAACTAAAATAATTTTAAGAAGTTGATTTGGAAGTCTTGAACTTAAGCACTTTCTATACTTTATTTTTTCCTGAGCTATTGAAAGTTTTTGTGTATTTTCATTGACTTCAAATTTCAGAGATTGTTCTCAATCGGGTGTATTTTTTTGGAGGAGGGACAGATCTAGATTCCTTCAAACTTCTTTAAAAATCCAAAACTTGGGAGGCTGGGGTGTATAATCTAATGGTAGAGTGCTTGACAGCATGCAAGAAACCCTGAATTCGATTCCCAGTAAAAGATCCAAAACTTGGACTGGGAGTATATAGCCCAGTGGTAGAGTGCTTGCTTGCCTGTCATGCGTGAGGACCTGGGTTTTATCTCCCTGCACTGTCAAAAATAAATTAATTAGTCAATAAAAATCCAAAACTTTGGTAAAAAGGAACAACAAAATTTTTTGCAACAATAAACCTGACTCTGATAATATTAAGCCTAACCTAATTTTAAGTGTTTATGCAGTTTTGTATCTTTGCCTGCCTTTCTACTCTCTAACTCCTCAGCCCCATTGACATCTTGAAGCACATAATTTTTTGTTGTAGCAGCTTTCCTCTGCCTTGTAAGTGTTTAGCAGCATCCCTGGTCTCAATCCACTAGATGCCAGTGGTGCTTCATTCCCCTAGCTGTGAGAATCAGAAATGTTTCTAAATATTGTCAGGTGGTCCTTTAGAGACAAAAATCACCCTTGATTAAAAACAATGCTTTGGAGAGAAAAAATATGCTTACCTTTCTTGTAGTTTTTCTCTGTTGTTCAGATTTGGAAGGCTTTATGGGGCTTATAAATTTCAGCAGAGGAAGGGCATTGATTTTAAATGTTTTACAATGAAATCAGGAACAAGTTAGTAATTTTTTTTTCTTTTCTTTTTTGGTGTTAGAGCTGGGGATTGAACCTAGGGCTTCCCACATGCTAGGCAAGTGATCTACCACTGAGCTACATCCCCAACTCTAGTTAGTAATCTTTGAACTCTTCAGAATACTGCCAAATTTGAAATGCTGCACTGAGGTTATGGTATTGTTGTAATTGAAATTGTTATATTAAAATACTTAATGATAGTCAAGACTTTTTGAATGTCTACTGTGTGCCAAGCATTTTGCCCTATACTTACTAAATAGTGTTACATAAAATATTAGCATAGTCTTTGTCCTTTGTTGCTTATAATCTATTGGGGAAACTGATTAGACAGACATATTTCATATTGTTCATTAATTTATCCTGTTTTAGTCTGTCCAGTTGTGCTTTCCTAAACTCACTCTTGGCCTTTTCCTGTCCTCTTGTCTCCCTAACCTCCCCACCCCAAACCAGGACAGGAAGAGGTATCCTGCCTTATACCCTGTATTACTGAGCACCTGCCATGCAGAATTTATTATTTAGGCCATTATAGACTTTTTTTTTTAAATCCCCATCAATGTTTCCAAGGGCATTGTCATTTCTCTCTCTCTCTCTCTTTTTTTTTTTCCCCTAGATTGTAATTTAGATGTTATTTCCTCCCAGAAGCCTTTCTGGTAGCACCCGTACAACAACTGTGCAAAGAAGAGTTAGGTACTTTTTGCTTTTTTTTTTGGCAGTGCTAGCAGTCAAACCCTGTACCTTGTGCCTTCTAGGCAAGCACTCTACCACTGAACCACATCCCCAGACCTGTATTTAATAAGTATGCAGTTAATTAGACTGTATTGATAAATTCTTTTTTACTGATATTACCACTGAAATTCAAAGTTTGAGTAGTTGCTGGCCCCAAAACATTACACAGAGAATTAATGATACATAATAAGCATGTGTACATTCTTGCTACTTCCCAGACTCTACCCGACCCTTTGTTTTCAACCAACAAGAAAAAATATACATTAAGTAATTAACAATACAAGAGTAACCACTGTAAAGATTTTGGATATTTGAACCTAAGATGGAGAAGGTTTTGCTGTTCTTCTTTCTCTCCCTCTAAAATTGATATTTTTGAGAACCCAAGATATTTGTTCCTTAAATAGCCCTTTGCAGATCTAAACTATTTTTGTTTAGGAACATCTAGTATACTAAATATAACCTGGCTTGCTCATACATTTTTGGGTTAAAAATGTCTTCTTGTGAAGGGAAAAAGAAGCTCTTACATTATAGTGTACATGAAAATATGTATATGGTTTTCAGAAATAATAAGGTTGAAAAAAACATATATGTCTTAGAAGAAAACCATTTATTATAAACTTGTTATATTTGGAATATTTTAACCTGTTACAAAGTTCTGAACTCAAGAAGATGCTATTTTTTTGGTTTCAGTAGTTTAAGAAAAGCAGATTAAAAAGTTAAAAGAAGACACTGTGGCCACTGTTGGGAAAAAAAAAAAAAGTTCAGTGTTTTCTGTGCTTAGACTTTCAAAGAATTAAACAAGTAGAAGGTGCATAGTTGGTGTGGGGAACAGGGAATCTGGTGAATTTCAAAAAACCCATTGAATGCACCTTCAGTGTTTTGTTTTTGATACCAGGGATTGAATTCAGGGGTGCTAAAACACTGAGCCACATCACTAACCCTTTTTATTTCGAGACAGGTTCTCGCTAAGTTGCTGAGGCTAGGTTTGAACTTTGAATCCTCCTGCCTTGGCCTCCTGAACCACTAGGATTACAGGCATGCATCACCACGCCCAGCATTTCAAGGGTTTTTAAAATGGTTTTTAATTGTACTTTATAGGCTATCAGTATTAGTGATACATATTTTTTCCCTTTTCAAAGCTTAATTTTTGTTCTCTTCAGAAACTTTAAAAACCGAAGGATTATTTGGATTAAGACAAGCAGTTCTAGTCTTTTATGTATTGATAAGTTAAATCAATTTGTTATAATACATTGTAATCATATGTAGATTTCTTTTGTATATTACCAAAAGATAAAGAAATCCAAAGCTGTGAAGACGTAGAAATGGAGGAGTGCCAAAGGTTGTTCAAAAGCCAACTAGATGATGACCATGTTTTAAAAAGGGATTCTTAGGCAAGCTTGCAATATAATCCAAAACCAAATTTCTGAAAAGATTTTATGTTCTGTGATATTCAAAGATTTTTAAAAGTACCACTAAAATGTACTCTCTGGTTTATATGTCCTAAATTATTCAATTTGCTTCATAGAGTTTTAATATTATATTCAGAGGAAGCTCCCATCTTATTAGGATGTATTTCTGCCTCCTTGGAGCCTTCCTTAATCTTTCCAGACATAGCTATCAACCTTCCGTCTGTCCTTCTGCTGTCTTTAGCTTAGATTGCTCTGCTGTAATTACTGTTTTTGCCATCTCATATTGTGGTGTATGGTAATGGTTCCTTATTAACCAAATAGTCTATTTTTAGACCAAATTTACTTAACTGTCTCACTCATTGCTTATCATCTATAACAGGAGACTCCCATGATGAGTTTGTTTGGGACCTATTAAATTTAAAAGACACTGATTATTCTAGATGAAATTGTTTTCCAGGAAGTTAAATATAGGAGCTGAGGCTCAGGAGAAAGCTTAGGGCTTTTAGAGGATATAAATTTCATAATTGTACACATAAGGTTTTTTTTATTTTTATTTTTTTGTAGTTGTAGATGGATAGCATGCCTTTATTTTATTTTTATGCGGTGCTAAGGATTGAACCCAGTTCCTCCTGTGTGTTATGCAAGCGCTTTGACCTTGAGCCACAGCACTAGCCCCCACACAAAACTTTTAATGTCATTCTTTTTCTCTTCCTGGTTCTTATTTTTCCTGAACCATTTGTGCAGAGGAAGACCGAAGTTATTAGCTGACTCTTCCCACACTTCCTTTTTTCTCCAGCTAGAGCCTCCATTGCTCATAATTGGCCAGCCCTATGGATAGGAGTAGAAGGGATATCCCTTCCATTCACCTAATGCTATAGCAGTCTTAGTTCCTCACTTGAGGTCCCGTTCTTTGTTTTTATTATTTTTTAAAATTATGATAAAATATATATAACACAAGATTTTTCCATTTTAACCATTTTTAACTTAAAATTCTGTGAATTAATTACATTCACAATCACCATTGCCACCATCTCCCAAACTTTTTCATCTTCTCCAATTGAAACTCAGTACCAGTTAAATACTAGCTCCTCATTTCACTTTAACCCAACCCCCTGGTAACCTTTAATCTATTTTCTACTTCATTTATTCACCTATTTTTTAGATATTTTATGTAAATAGTTATACAGTGTCCTTTTAAGCCTAGCTTACTTTACTTAGCATAATGTTTTCAAGGTTCATCCATGTTGTAGGATGTGTCAGAAGTTTACTCTCTATTTTTTAATTTTTTTATAATTTTTTTAAAAGTTGTTGATAGGCCTTTATTTCATTTATGTATTTATATGGGGTGCTGAGACTCGAACTCAGTGCCTCACATATGCCAGACAAGTGCACTACCACTGAGCCCCAGCCCCAGCCCCCAGAATTTTAGTCTTTATAGCTGAATAATATTCTGTTGTATGGTTATACCACATTTTATCCATTTGTCTATTGGTTGACATCTTTTATTTTTTTAAATAACTTTCTTCTCAATATAAAAATATATTTATTTTTAAAATTTTTTAGTTGTAGATGGACACAATATCTTTATATTATTTATTTACGTTTATGTGGTGCTGAGGATCGAACCCAGGGCCTCACATATGCAAGGCGAGCGCTCTACCACTGAGCCATAACCCTGGCCCCCCAAAATATTCATTATTGTAGAAAATTAGGATTATGGGGTTGGGGATGTGGCTCAAGCGGTAGCATGCTTGTCTGGCATACGTGCGGCCCGGGTTCGATCCTCAGCACCACATACCAACAAAGATGTTGTGTCTGCCGATAACTAAAAAAAAAAATAAATATTTTAAAAAAAAAAAAAAAGAAAATTAGGATTACATAAAAAAACAATAATATTCAACCATAATTCTACCACCTGAGAAAACTACCATTAGGCTTATTTGTTTTTTCTTCCTTTTTTTTTTTTAATATTTGTTTTTTAGTTATCGGTGGACACAACATCTTTGTTTGTATGTGGTGCTGAGGATCGAACCCGGGCTGCACGCATGCCAGGCGAGCGCGCTACCGCTTGAGCCATATCCCCAGCCCCTGCCTTTTTGTTTGTAGTACTGGAGATTGAATCCAAGGACACGCTCTACCACTAAACTACATCTCCATATCTTCATTTTTTATTTTGCACAGGCTCTCACTAAGTTGCTGAGACTGTCCCCAAACTTGAGATCCTCCTGTCTCCACCTCCTGAGTAGCTGGAATTACCATATATTTTTAACATATCTAAGATTACAGCTAGATGTACAATTTAAAAATCCTTTTTTTCAAATAGCTTTGTTATAAAAATTGTTTCATATCATTAAAAACTTATTAAGCACCACTCTAATAATATATGCCTACATATGTTTTATTATATGGCTATGCATTAATTTAACATTTTTGTTCTGTAGAATAAGTTTTGATAATAAAAGAATTATGTTGAACTTTTCTATAAATATTATTTATCTTCATCTCTGATTTCTTTCAAATAGATTCTTGGAAGTGTGGTTACTGGCTGAAAGGGCATGAGTATTTTTAAACTCTTCATCCATTATTTCTAAATTGCCTTTCACAGAGAGAATCCTTGTCTCGTCAAACTCTTGCTACCAGAAACTAAGATAAAGTGCTCCCAGCATATAATAATCTGATGATAGCAATAATCTTTAGTACAAACCCACATTAATGGGTTATGTTTCATACTAGCCTTTAGAAATAAGCAGGTACTGAGCTAGAAGAATTGAATATGAAGGACACTGACTTAAAGTATGTACAAAGCTCATAGTCCTCAAAATCTGTTATCCATTAACCTCATAAAACCCCACACATAATGTGTCTTATTCTTTTAACCAGTTAAGATATAGGAAGAAGTCAATAAAAGATTAATTTCTTTATAAGTGTATAGGTGCCATTACACACAGAAAAGAATGGCAATAAAACTCCATGTTTGAGACATCTGTTAATTATCAAAACTATACCTAGCCTTGGATAAGGACTTGGTACCAAAAAAATAATTCAGATCTTTTCTCTGAACTGAGAGGGCAATAACTAGCAAAAACTATAGAATCAAATATAACTTTGTAAACCTCCTCTAGCCATAAGAAATAGAAGTCATTGATGTGCAGGATAAAGAGACCATCCAATGCATCAAATACTTTCACTGCATAATCATCAGATTTTATGCCAAATATTTTTAGCAAAAAAGTGGGGTGCAACCATTATGTGACAATTTATTTTTAAATGTACCAGTATTACTTACAATTATTGAGGCTGAGGTTGTGGCTCAGTGGTAGAGCACTTGCCTAGCATGTGAGAGGCACTGGGTTTGGTTCTCAGCACCACATATACATAAATAAAAATAAAGTTCTATCAATAACTAAAAAAAAATTTAAAGGTAGTAAACCTTTAAAAAAATAATTATTACTAAACTAACTCTGTGCAAGTTTAGGATGCATGAGATACTCAGTAATATACATTAATGCAGTTATTATGATTGTGGGGTGAAATATGGTAGAAAATAGATGACTGCTGTAATGAATTTATATGCTATACTTAGAAGCCAATGAAGGCAAGTCTAGTTATTTGGTAGCAGCATGATGGGGCCTCCCAGAATGACTTAAAATGACTTGAGTCCTATAAGAGAGTTGAACTGATTCTGAAAAAAAGTTGGGCCAAAGATACAGCCCTGGAGGTGCTGGGCATCTTTACTGGAGGCACTAGTGGTACTGTTTCTAACCTGGGCTGGTTCACTCTTCCGTAGGCAATGTGGTGGCCCAGGCACCCCATTGGCATAGCACACTATAGCCCAGAACTCCTGGGCTCAAGCAGTCCTCCTGTCTCAGTCTCCAAAGTAGCTGGGACTATAGGTGTACTCCATTTCACTGAGTGAGTGGTGCTATTTCTTTTTTATATATATAGTTTTTTAGTTGTCCATGGACCTTTATTTTTATTTATTTGTATGTGATGATAAGAATCAAACCCAGTGCCTCACACATGCTAGGCAAGCACAGTACCATTGAGCCACAACGCCAGCCCAAGTGTTGCTATTTCTAAACCTTGATATGAACCTGTGCTAACATTGGACAGTTGAAACCTGACAGTATCCATGATGTTAGAATAAATTATATAGGAGAGGGCTGAGATTGTGGCCTAGTCGTAGAACACTTGCCTAGCATGCATAAGGCACTAGGTTTGATTCTTAGCACCAGATATGAATAAATGAATAAAATAAAGGTCCATCAACAATTTTTAAAAATTTTTAAATTATATAGGAGATATTCATGCATTCAGTAGATCTGAGTGAATTATGTGATAGATACTTGAAAGAGTACTATGTCTATGGTCTCTATTCCCACAGAGTTTACCTTCCAGTAGGGTCAAAGATTTACAAACACAATTATACTACAAGACAATTCTATATAATAGCAGTATCTATGAAGTGCAGTAGGTGCATAAACTACTTTAATTTTTCACAGAGAAAGAAGCATCTAGGGCTGGGGATGTGGCTCAAGCGGTAGCACGCTCGCCTAGCATGCGTGCGGCCCGGGTTCGATCCTCAGCACCACATACAAACAAAGATGTTGTGTCCGCCGAAAACTAAAAAATAAATATTAAAAAAAATTCTCTCTCTCTCTCTCTCTCTCTCTCTCTCTCTCTCTCTCTCTCTTTCTTTAAAAAAGAAAGAAAGAAGCATCTAACCTGAATCTTGGATAGATGGGAATTTGCAAGGTGAAGAAGTGGGTTTTTATAAATAATGACAGCAACACTTGAAAATGCTCTAGACTTAGGAGGACAAAATGTTTTCCTTTAACTACAAGACATGACTATAGTGTTAGAGCAGAAAATAAGAGCAAGGGTATCTTCTTTTTAACTGGAATCTCAAAATGTCTCCTTACCCATAGCCCAAATGCCATCCTTTACCTTTGGCTATCTTTAAGTGGGGGAAGTGCACACGTTTTGACATTTGTTGAAAACTGACCTAAGTATTGGTATAATGGCTAGTTCATGAAGTCTATATATGCAATGTATACAATTTGCTTTGTGAATTTAACAAGTTCCTTGTCTCTTATTTTACCTAAAAGATCAGGGGAAATATCTTAACTGATCCTGCTCAGTAAACAATTATCATTTGATAGTTTCTTGTAACTTGTGGCCAGAAACCTTATATAACTATATCATTTGCTCAGCAGGAAGAAAGGAAGGAATGCTAGAAATAAAATATTCTGTCTTTTTAAACTTCTGGTATTGCATTCTCTGTATTCTAAAATTAATTCTCCACCCCTTTCTGTTCATCTTTTATACCACCCCATTGGAAAAAACCATGAATAAATGTATTTCTATTTAACAGTATGAAACGGAATTCATCTTAGTTTTTCACACTAAGACAACATATTTCAAACTAGAAAGACAAGGATGTACAATCTCTGGGGTAGATTTCAGCCTTTGGAAGAGAAGCTTGAACTGAAGGAAAATTCATGAATACATTGGTTTTTTGTTTGTTTGGTTTTGTATTTTATTAGAGACAAGGTCTCACTGAGTTGCTTAGTGCCTTGCTAAGTTACTGAGGCTGTCTTTTTTTTTTTTAAGAGAGAGAGAGAATTTTTTTTTTAATATATATTTTTTTTTCCGGCGGACACAACATCTTTGTTTGTATGTGGTGCTGAGGATCGAACCCAGGCTGCACGCATGCCAGACGAGCGCACTACCGCTTGAGCCATATCCCCAGCCCCGCTGAGGCTGTTTTTAAACTTGTGATTCTCCTGCCTCAGCCTCCTGAGCCATTGGGATTACAGGCGTGCAACACTGCACTCAGCAAATGTATTGTTTTTGACCTTATATTATCATCTTATTTTGTAGCCAGAGAGATATTATCTATTTATCTGTGCTGTTTTTCTTTTATCTCCATTTGGCCTATATTCTGAGATAAATAATTCTCTGTTAGACTTACATGGAGCCATGGAGTTGACTTTTTATGAGCAAATAAATGTTTTAAACATGAGGTAACAAAGTAGGAAGGAAATTAAACAACAAGCAGAGAAGCCTAAGTTCCATTCAAGTACTCAGTTTGCACTTAAACAGCTATTTATTCTTAGATATGTTGCTTAATCAATAGGTGTTATTTCAATATTTATTTCTTTAACATAAAGGATTTGAATGGGAAGATTTCAAAGTTCAAAAAATACATATAGTGTGAATTTAAAAAAATTTTAGTTGTAGATGGACACAATATTTTTATTTATTTATCTTTATATGGTGCTGAGGATTGAACCCAGTGCCTCACACTTGCAAGGCAAGCGCTCTACCACTGAGCTACAACCCAGCCCTAGCATGAATTTTTTTGAACAACAATTTCAAATGTCCTTGACTTTATATCTGTAAGTAAAAAAAAAAAATTGTCTGAACTCCCAGTTTTTGAGACTCTTCACACCTGGAAGTATTGTAGAAACTCTTTATTAAACCATGTAATTGGGGTGGAATTTGGAAAATATAGTCCTACTGTATTAAAATTATGTGATTCTAAGATAGATCTAAATTAACATCATATTTCACATCTACTATGTCACTTCTCTCTAAAGCTTCTTGACCACTTGAACATTTATTTGCTTTTTCTACCAATACTAAACTTTATCTTCAAAAATTATGTAATTATTTTTTTTCTAAAGTTCATGTAAATTATGTCACGATGTCATTTGTTTAGAACAGCAGGATTGAATGCTTGCTGTGTATTGTACCCATGATAGAACTTTAAATACAGTACTAAGATGGAAGGGTACAAAAACGAAATAGTGGGGGAAAAAATTTTGTTAGAAAAAAATGGAAAATTATTTGTGAGATTTAGTTATAATTTTCCAGAGATTTGCCTTCATTTTCTCTGTGTTCCAGGTCTTGCCTGAAATATAGAAGCCCCTTTCTTCCCCTTCTTTTCTGATGCTGTCAGTGGTGTTAATCACCTCTGAGGAAGAAAAGCCCCTTCCCACTGATTATGGAGAACATTCAGCATCTCTTCTTGATTATGACAAGGGCAGTTTTTGGATGGATCATGAAATGCTTCTAAAGTAGACAAGAGTTAACTCTCTAAAATCTTTTCTAAAATAAGCATGTTATCACCAAGGTAACTTATCCAGTGGAATCAACTATGTGATGGAATCACATTATTTACACATTAAACTTTGTATAGAGATTCACTGTACAAAAAAAATCTAGAAAGTACTAGTAAGATAGAAAAACAGTAATTTAAGTAGCACATGTTCAACCTTCTCTTTCAGCTAAGTCCTAGAGCAAGTAAAATTTGAAATAATCAGTTCATACTGGTAAAAGCTACAGAAATAATGTCAGAATGATTTTAAAGATTTACTAGTCATTGATAAAGGATGTTCAGGTAGGCAGGTGGGTGGGAAATTTCTTTGATGTTTGCAGAGGTTGTCAAAAGTTGTTGAGAAGCTACATTTAAGAATTAGAGGTGGTCTGGGTTTTAGCTCAGCGGTAGTGCACTCACCTCACATGTGCGAGACCCTGGGTTTGATCCTCAGCACCACGTAAAAATAAATAAATAAAATAAAGGTATTGTGTCCAACTACAACTAAAAAATATTAAAAAAAAAAGAATTAGCGGAACTAGGGCTGGGGATGTAGCTCAGTGGTAGAGTGCTTGCCTAGCACGGGGTTCAGTCCCCAATAGCACAAAGAAAAAAAGAACAACACTGACAAAAAAAGAATTAGAGGAACTAGCTGGGTATAGTTGCACATACCTGTAATCCCGGCTCCTTGGGAGGCTGAAGCAAGAGAATCACAAGATTAAGACCAGCTTCAGTAACTAAGTAGGAGCCTGTTTTTTTGTTTTTTAAGAAAAATAAATTTTTAATAAAATAAATAAAGCTTGGGATGTAGCTCAGTGATACAGTACTTGCCTAGAATGTGCAAGGTCCTAGGTTCAGTCTCTAGTACTGCAAGAAAAAAAAAATTGGAACTAGTCAGATATAGAAGCATGTACCTATAGTCCCAGCTGTTTGGGATGCTGAGGTAGGAGGATCACCTGAGTCCAAATTAGTCCCCTTTCTAATTTTAAAAAAGAACTAGAGGAACTGTCAAAATCCCTTATAAAGAATGATGTGATAAGGTCTGGGGTTGTGACTCAGTGGTAGAGCGCTTGCCTAGCACATGCAAGATGCTAGGTTTAATCCTTAGCACCGTGTAAAAATAAATAAAGGTATTAAAAAATGATAAAAACAGGTCAATTTTTTTCTATATTTTTTATTGGTGCATTGTAATTACACATAATAGTGGAATGTTTGTACATGCACATGGATATAACAATATAATTTCATCAGTATCATTCCCCAGTTTTTCCCCTTTCTCTACCTTCTTTTCTACCCTTGGTCTCTTCTGGTTTTCCTTCTGTTTTAATGAGACTCCTCCCCCTTTTTTGCCCTTTTTCCTCTAAAGCTTCCACATACAAGAAAAATGCACAACCCTTGACTTTTGGAGTTTTGCTTATTTCTCTTAATGTTCTCAAGTTCTATTCATTTTCCTTCAGATAACATGGTTTCATTCTTTATGACTGAATATGTCATATGTGTGTGTATGTATGTTTGTATATCACTTTTTTTTAATCCATTTTCCACAGATGGGAACCTAGGCTGATTCTATAGTGTTTTTTTTTTTTTTTTTGCTGTTGTGAATTGAGCTGCTGTAAACATGGGTATGCATGTATCACTATAGTATGCTGACTTCAGTTCTTTAGGATAAATATTGAGGGGTGGTATAGCTGGGTCATATGGTGGTTCCCTTTCTAGTCTTTTGAGGAACCTCCATATTAATTTCCATAGTGGTTATATAATTTACAGTCCCACCAACAGTGTAAATGTGTTCCTTTTCCCCTACAACTTGTCTAGCATTTATTATTATTTGTGTTCTTGATGACTGACATTCTAACTGGAGTGAGATGAACTCTCAGTATAGTTTTTATTTGCATTTCCGTAATTGCAGAAGACATTGAAGATTTTTTTCATGTATATATTGGCCATTTGTATTTCTTCTTTTGAGTTGTTTCTGTTTGGTTTATTTACCCATTTATTGATTGGGTTATTTGGGTTTTAGTGTTAAGTTTTTTGAGTTCTTTATATATAATTTATATATACTAGTTATTAATCCTCTATCAGAAGAATTTCTTCTTTCCTTTGCTGTGCTGAAGTTTTTTAATTTGATACCATCACATTTATTAATTCTCAGTATTATTTTCTGAGCTTTAGGAGTCCTATTGAGAAAGTCATTGACTGTGCCTATATGTTGAGTATTGATCCTACATTTTTTTCCAGCAGTTGCAAAGTCTTTGTTAAGTTGCTAAGATTTTGTTGTTGTTGTTGTTTTGTTTTGTTTTTTAAATTTTTTTTTAGTTGTTGATAGTCATTCATTCATTCATTCATTCATTTATATGCGGTACTGAGAATCAAACCTAGTGCCTCACGCGTGCCAGGCAAGTGCGCTCCCAATGAGCCACAGTCACAGCCCTAAGTTGCTAATAAGCTTTTGATCCACTTTGATTTGACCTTTGTTCAGAGTGAGAGATAGGGTAATCTAGTCTCATTCTTCTACGTATGGATAACTAGTTTTCCCAGCATCATATATTTAAAAGACTATCTTTTATCCAGTGTATACTTTTGGCACCTTTGTCAAAAATTCAGTGACTGTTTCTCTGTGGGTTTTTCCCTGTGTTTTCTATTCTGTTTCATTAGTCTATGTGTCTTGTTTTATGCCAGTACCATACTATTATCTGTAGTATAATTTGAAGTTGAGTATTATGATGCCTCCAGCCTTGCTTTTCTTTTCCCTTAGAATTGCTTTGGCTATTTTGAATCTTATTATTCTTCCAAATGAATTTTTCTAGTTCTGTGAAGAATATGATTGGTATTTTGATGGGAATTGCATTGCATTGAATCTGTCACTTTTGATAATATGGCCATTTTAACATTGTTAGTTCTCCCTATCTGTGAACATGGGAAGTCTTTCCATCTCCTAGTGTTGTCTTTAACTTCTTTCTTCAGTGTTCTATAATTTTTTATTGTAGAGGTCTTTTCCTTGGTTAGATTTATTCCAAGATTTTCATTTCTCCCATCCCCACTTTTCTTTTTTCTTTTTAGCTATTGTGAATTAGATTTTCTTATAATAATAATGAATCTGTTATTATTATATAGGAAAGCTATTGATTTTGTGTCCTGACAAGTGGAGATTTTTGTAAATTTACTAAGCATTCGAAAAAGTGAAATATCTAGTCGATTAAATTTTAGAGTGTTTTTTTGTGAGTTTTCAGTGGTTATTTACCATATGTTGTCTCCCCTTTACAGTCTGTCTCCAAAGTAAGATACTGTCTCACCAAATGGTAATTGCACATAATGTGTTTGATAATGTAAATTGAGTAAGGTAAAGGGTTTCATTAACAAGCCAGTTTTTGGTTGATAATTTTTTTTTAATGGTAGGCAGGAACTTTCTTCTCATAGAAGTCTGAATTGGAAATCTAGATGCTATAATAAAATGACTATTTCTTGACCATACTAGCAACTTGTATCATCCACATCATTGTACTTTATTGCTAGGGTCTTTTTTCATTCGTGTTCACTATAGCTAATCACTACCTTGAGATTGCATACCTGCTAAGTAAAAAAATCAGAACTGGATAAAATGCTTTTTAAAAAGATATTGTTTTAGTTGTACCTAGCATGTGAAATACATTTTTTCCTGTGGTCATGCAGGTGAACATGATTAAAGATGATGGGACAGTTATTCATTTCAACAATCCCAAAGTCCAAGCTTCCCTGTCTGCCAATACCTTCGCAATTACTGGTCATGCAGAAGCCAAACCAATCACAGAAATGCTTCCTGGAATATTAAGTCAGCTTGGTGCTGACAGCTTAACAAGCCTTAGAAAGTTAGCTGAACAGTTCCCACGGCAAGGTAGGTATTTCAGTTTACTTCTTTCACTCTCTACCTTAATTAAGGAACCTAATAATATAAATGGTGTCCCATCTTCAACTGAGAAGATTTGCCTCAGTATGTAATTATTTTACCTTTTATAACATCATTTGTATGCTTCATAAAAGTTTGATTTTGTTTCTTTAATAATCAATGTAATATGGTATATAGAATATTCAGACAGTGTTGTTGATTGCACTATGGTAACCATAAATTCTGTATTTCTAAGGTAATCTAGAGTTCAAATGTGTCTTGTTGCCCAAAAAAATCAAAGGGCTCTGTAATTTGTATACATACTATGTAGATAGAAACTTACTTTCTAGTAAGTTTTTGGAAGAAATCTTGAATATTAATTTTTATTTGGAGAATATGGCCACTGTGACTGACTGTAATTTATGTTTATTCATATCTGAATTATTCCATTTGAATATAAATTTTATCTTTGCTGCATATAAATGTTGCCAACTGTATTGAGAGTATATCTAATTGTTAAAGTTTTATTGATTTTAATGTTACTTAAGCAAAAAAAAAGAAAAGAAATTTTTTTTTCCTCCAGTACTGGGGATTGAACCCCTGTGTACCCCCCAGCCCCTGCCCTAGCCCTCTAGCACTGAGCTTCATCACTAAGTTGCTGAGGATACCCTCAAAGTTGCAGTCTTTCTATGTCAGCTTTCTGAGTTGCTTGAATTATGGGCATGCACCACCACACCTAGCATGAATGGATTTGAATCCATTAATGGATTAAGATATATATAAAATCATTTTCTAAGCAACTATATGAAATTTAGACTTGAAAAAAAAAGGATAAATATTACAAGTGGTTTATAAAGGTCTTTGTTCTTAATAACTAATATTAAAATGAACTTTTTATAGTGTTGGATAGTAAAGCACCAAAACCGGAAGACATTGATGAAGAGGATGATGATGTTCCAGGTAAGTGACATTTCTTTGAACTTAAGACATGTAGCATCCTGTTTATTTCACTGACAGGATGACTTTCAAAATTTTATTTATTGTGATCTCTGAATTTAAATTGGTCACAATGATGTGAATAGATTAGTGAAAAAGAATAAAAGCACTCTCTTGTAGAACTTAGAAATTGTCACACAAAGCTCTGCTAACTGAATTTATTAAATTGAAATCATTGTGATTATAAATCTGCATAGTTAATGTGGTAATTATAATTGACATATGAAAACACTACTCACCTTAGTAGTTTGCTAAGACCAAAATATATATATATATCCTTAAGATTACTGTTTTAAGCAGATAAACGAATCATTATTAGTGAAATGTTCATTTCTGCCTGTTCTATGTTTTCAAGCTAATTGTAGTTGCAGCAATTTTATTTAGCTTAGAATTCCCCCAACTTGACTTATTTTTGTTGTTTTTTTTTCCAGATCTCGTAGAAAATTTTGATGAAGCATCAAAGAATGAAGCTAACTAAAATTTTTTTTTTGGTATTTTGAAGCTGGCATGGACTAGATTTAACAAATCAGCTATGTGGTTCCAAAGTTTTACAGACACAGAGAACATCACCTGTTACTAGTTCAGTAATATAAATATTTTGTATATTAATAATGCTGTTTCTTCAGCATTTTTCGGTCATTTGATTTTGCATTTTGCACTTCTTCCCAGGATCTATTCTTTTGGTCAAATATGAAGTATTGGTGCAGTTTGAGGGTGTTTTGGTTTTTACTTCTTGGTTTTTTGTTTTGTTTGGGGGCGGGTATTTTTGGTGTATGTATGTATATGTATGCGTGTGGGTATGTGTGTATTCAGTGGAGAAGAAATTGGAAAACAGTTCTATTTATCCTCTTCCTTCCCCCAGTAGAAATAAAACAAATCTTTACATTCGTTACCTTTTTTTTTTTTTCTAATTATGCACAGAATTAATGTAAAGTGAATTCTTTGATTTCAGATTTGAAGAGAGTTTTTTACCATTGGAGATTTGGTTTTAACTTGCTTGGCAAACGATCATATTTTTCATATATTTCTCTGGGTTTAAAATGTTTTTGAGGATTTTTTTTTTTGCCACCAGCTTCATGCTGGAATAATACTGCATATCTTTGGTGCAATTGCCTTAGATTCACTTACCTAGTCAGACCCAGAAGAATTTCTTTTACCAGCTTTCTTTATAACTGCTTTTTTTCCCCCTCTCCTTTTGCTCTTTAAATGGTCTGTTCAACCTTTAGTAATACTCTTCCTCATCTTGTACCTAGCTTGAGAAGGAGGTTCTCCATGTAGAGTTGAGTGCCTAATCCCTCTTTTTCTAGGTTTTGTTCCTCATCTTAAGGAATAACAGCTCTATCTTCACCTTTTTATTCTCCCTCAAATTTACAGTTTGTTAGATTTCAAACTGGAATAGCCAGCATGTGCTTGCTAAATAATTTTTTACTGGCCTTGTCCTGAATCCTAACTGTTCTAATAGCAGGTGTGAGAAAGCTTTTTTCCAGCAAGGTTGAAATGGGAAAGTCCTTTTGAATGAGAAGAAAATAGGCCATGGACTTCATCCCCCAGCACAAATGGGCATTCTGAGATATGGTACGGGCCTGGGGAGGATTCCTTCAATCACTCTCCACTCTTGGCCTTGAACCTACCTCTGGGTTGGATCTTACTGTAGCTGCTCAGAACACCCTCCTGCATGCTTTGACTAATGCTTTGCGGGGAGCACTGATAAAAACAGTAATTATTTATTTTTTTTACCTCCTTTCAGAGGACTTGGAGGTAAGTTGGCATTCATTCGCTCAAGTTTCCCTCTTGCTGTCTGATAAAAGCTTGCATTTTGCATACCAGCATTTGATAGTCAATATTTTAAGATAAGATTTAGAAAATCTGTCATTTCCTGGCCCATCACCAAACTAACTACAGCTTATCCTTGCAGCATACCAATTTTTTTTGTTTC
Source organism: Marmota flaviventris (assembly GCF_047511675.1). NCBI lineage: Eukaryota > Metazoa > Chordata > Mammalia > Rodentia > Sciuridae > Marmota > Marmota flaviventris. Next base: position 41,062,566 of record NC_092507.1, read on the forward strand.
AAGTTGGATATCTTTATTTGATATCTAAAGTGCAAGACCAACAATATATTGAGAGATCAGTAGACGCGAAGGCAAAGCTTTTGTTTTTTTTTTTTTAATCTGGACACCTCAGTTTATTTTATAAATTTGTTCATTTTTTCCTGTTATGTTTTTATATAATATATGGACTTAACAAAATAAAATAACAGTACAAAGGAGGAGAATATTTCCTCTTGTGCCTCTCTTATTGTTGTCTACAGAATTTTCTTCTTTTGTATTTCTCTTCTACTCCCTACTCCCAAATGAAATGTACTCAAGTAGTGCTTGAAATAATGTCTCATCCATTGTTAGGTCAATAGTGATACATGATCTACAGAGTTGAGAATTCTGTTCCTCTTATATTGCCCCAAAGAGGCATGTTGTGGAGCAGAGAGAGTTAGGGGGACCACTTCAAGTGGTTAGGGAGATAAGAAGATAAGCAGTATAGCAAATGGAGATAGACATCTAGAAATCAGGGGATTTGTGTTCTGGTCCAGACTTGCATTAATTATGTGACCTTGGACAGGTCACTGAAATACTCTGAAATTCATCAGTCAAATGAAATATTTCTAAATGTAAAGTTTCTTCTGCTTTTGCAGTTCTGTGAATCTGAAAATTCTCTAGGAGGGAATCTGTTCAGAGATGTATTCATCAGTACTTATAAAACTATACAATCTTCTTCCTCTTTTTTCATTTTGAAATTCTCAATGCCCAAAAATGTTTCTGCTTTCAGAGTATGTAGGCATAGTTGGCCAGGGATGAGGCCCAGTGGTAGAAAACTTGCCTAGCATGCGTGAGGCACAACAACAACAATATTGTAGGCATAGAATTTAAGAATAAAAGTATGGATGAAACTTTAGTAAATTTTAGGGTTCTTGGCATAAATATGATACACATAGTAGGGAAATTGGCCTTAAATTTTTGGGATAATTTAAGAAATATGTACGTAAAATTGATTCTTTGTCTTAATTTTTATGGCTAGTCGTTTTTTTGTTTTTGTTTTTTTTTTTTTTGTAAAGCTCATGTATTTTAGGGAAGCTGAAAATGAATGGTTGATCCCTTATTTTAATCATTATTTTCCATATTAAGTATTGATCTTAAGAATACATCTAGTACTTCAATTTATTGTTAAGTAACTAATACTTTCAGAATTCTATTAAATTCATTTTAAGAAGCCTACCAGGTTTCTGTGAAAACCCTTTATGTAGGGTCCAATTTGTTTCTTTATTTTAACTCCATGTTTAGACCTGAGTATGTTACAAACCCATAAGTAAGATATTATGCTGAGCACTATGGTGCACACCTGTAATCCCACCAGCTCTAGAGGGTGAGACAGGAGGATCATGAGCTCAAAGCCAGCCTCAACAACCTAGTGAGGTCCTCAGCAACTCAGTGAGACCCTGTCTCTAGAGAAAATATTAAAAAAAAGGTCTGGGGATGTGGCTCAATGTTAAGTGCCTAAGTTCAACCCTTGGTACCCCCCACAAAAAAAAAAAAAAAAAGAAAGAAAATGGTATGGCAGGGAAAAGCATAGGTTTAAAGATAGAGATCAGCTTCACTACCTACCTATAGCCTCTTCAGTAGGGCTACTGCAATGTACAACTCTTAAGATCCATCATTCATACTATGTTCAGAGTAACATTTTCATATACTACAATATGAATAATGTGCAGCAGTGACCTTGCTCTTGAGCCTTAGTTTCCTTTGTAAAATGGTACCTAAGATTCAGAGTTGCTTAACTAAGGTGAAGACAAATGATGATTAAGGTGTGTTACCTTCCAAGCTGTGACAAAGTTTTTTCCTGAAGCTTATGGCCATAGGCACAGCAAGGCTACATTATCAGCCCAATCTGTATTGTTATGACATATAGAGTTTGCCTGGATTATTATAGTCTCCTTAGTAGTCCTGTTTATGATTCACTCCTTCTTCCCTACACAGGAGCCCAACTATCTAAATTGATATCTGACCACATCATAGCCTTATATTTCCAACATTATATGTAGTACAATATTAAGATTATTTTACATTATTTACACTTCTTCATCTAGATCATTAGCATTTTGGCAAATGTTGAGTCAGACATTTTTTATCCCCAGCATTCAGCATAGTGCCCAACATAGAGTCTACTCAAAATCACAATAACTAACACTGTTGACTACTTACTATTGATACAAAGTTATTTAATTCTCAAACCCAGTGGGCAGATATTATTTTCCCAATTTTAAAAAGCGTCAGAAATGGTGTAGGGAAGTTGCCAAAGGTCAGAACAACTATCTGTAGGATAACTAGGATTCTAATTTAAAGCCATCAAATTAGAGTCTAAATTCTTGGTATCTTCCCCCATGCTGTTCAACAACAACAACAACAACAAAATTTCTATAGTTGTAGATAATAGACAGCATGCCTTCATTTTATTTGTTTATTTTTATGTGGTGCTGAGGACTGAACCCAGTGCCTCACATGTACTAGGCAAGCGCTCTATAACTGAGCTACTGTCCCAGCCCCTTTTTTTAGTTTTTAATTTTTATTTATGCAGTGCTTGGGATTAAGCCCAGGACCCTATGCATGCTGGGTAAGAGTTCTACCACTGAGCTACCCCCAGCCTAATGAATATGTATTGAAATGAAAATTATGTGTACATAGCCTTTACTCAAACATCCTCATCGAATTAAATTGTCCACAGCTGGCTGTGGAGGTAGATACTGTAATCCCAGCTACTTGGGAGGCTAAAACAAGAGGATCACAAATTTGAGGCCAGCCTAGCCAACAGAGTAATACTCCATCTCAAAATTTTAAAAAAGAGGCTGGATATTTGGTTCAGAAAAAGAACACTCTTGGATTTAATCCCCAATACCACACATTATTATATTTTATATATATATATATATATATATATATATACACATACATATATATATATAAAACATTATTATATATTCATAAGCTTGAAAGTCAACCCTGTCTGAAGGATTGTTCAGGATATAAGTTTGAGAATTTTCTTAGAAGTAGGATTCACAATTTTTGGATATATTTAAGAGCTTTATAAAGTTAATAATTTCATTTTTTTTGGTATACCTTCAAGAGGATACCCACCCCTACAGGTACTAGGGATCAACCCTAGGGTCTCATGAATACCAAGTATGTGCTCTATTGCACAGGATTTTTTTTTTTTTTTTTTATGCACAGGATTTTTGATGACAGTATTGGGAAAAAATCTTATAGTTTCCATGTTTTGATCTTGACACTTTTTTTTTTTTGTAAAATTTTTCCATCTTTTAGGTATTCCTTGTCAAAAGTTCCATAAACTGGAACAAGTTAGTGATGAATTTGTCCAGAAGCCACAATTTTTCTGTATTTAAAAATCAAAGTACTCTGCACAAAAACTCTTAGACTAGTAAATTCAACCAAGTTACTGGATACAAAATCAATCTGTAAAAATCAGTTGCACAGGCTGGGGATATAGTTCAGTTGGTAGAGTGCTTGTCTTGCATGTACAAGGCCCTGGGTTCAATCCCCGGCACCACACACACACAAAAAAATCAGTTGCACTTCTTATATGCTAACAATAAACAATCCAAATAGGAAACAATTCCATTTACAGTAGCATCAAAATAAATAAAATACATAGAAATAACCAAGGAGGCAAAAGACACTGAAGATTACACAACATTGCTGAAAAAAATAAAGTCAGACAAATGAAATGACATTTGTGTTCATGGATTGGAAAACTTAATAGTGTTAATTTGTCAATACTATCCATGATGATTTACAGATTCAAAGCAACTCCTATCAAAATTCCAATGATGTTTTTTGCATAAATAGAAAAAAACACCCAAAATTAAGATGGAATCTCAAGAGAACCAGAATAGCCAAAACAGTTGAAAAAGAACAAAGCTGGGAGGGCCCATTTCCTGATTTCAGAACTTATTACTTAATTCAAAGCAGCAGCAATCAAAACAGCATGGCACTTGCATAGAGACATGTAGCGCGATGAAATAGCAAAGAACCCAGAAATAAACCCTCACATATGTGGTCAAATGATTTTTAACAACACTGCCATAACAGTGCAATAGGTTAGATAGTCTTTTCCCAGTATCTATACTGGGAAATTATATACTGGGAAAACTGAATATCCATATGCAAAAGGATGAAGTCATATTGTTTACTTAAACCAATACATAGTTAAATGGATCAAAGACCTAAATGTAAGAGCTTAAACCTAAGTCTTGGAAGAAAACAGGAAAGCTTCATGACTTGAATTTAGAAATGAATGCTTGGATACTATACCAAAAGTACAGGCAACAACAAAAAAGATAAACTGGATTACACCAAAATTAAAATTTTGTACCTCAAAGAACACTATCGGAGGACAGATGGCACATGCTTGTAATCCCAACTACTCAGGAGATTGAGGCAGGAGGGTTGCCAGTTCAAGGCTAGCCCAGGCAATTTAGTGAGACTAGGTCTCAAAATTAAAAAAAAAAAAAAATGGACTGGGGATGTAGCTCAGTGGTAAAGTGCCCCTCACTCAATCCCTAATACCAAAATCGAGAGAAAACATCCCACAGACTGGGAGAAAATATTTACAAATATTTTGTATACAAGGCATGAATATTCAGAACATATAAAGATCTACAACTCAACAACACCACAAGACCCAATTTAAAAATGGATAAAGGATTTGAATAGAAATGTCTCCAAAGAAGATGTACAAATAGCCAATAGCTATCACTAATCATTAGGGAAGTGCAAATCAAAACCACAATAAGGACCGGGCACAGTGGCACAAGCCTGTAATCCCAGTGGAGCAGGAGGGTGGCAAATTCAAAGTCAGCCTCAGAAACTTAGTAAGGCCCTCAGCAATTCAGTGAGACCCTGTCTCTAAATAAAATACAAAAGAAAAAAAAAAAAAAAAAAAGGCTGGGGATGTAGCTCAGTGGTTAAGTGCCCCTACGTTCAATCCCTGGTACCAAACAAAATAAACACCACGATAAGCACTTCACACCTATTAGGGGATTCTTTTTTTGTTTTTATTTTTTTACTTGTTGATAGAACTTTATTTATTTATATGCGGTGCTAAGAATCAAACCCAGTGCCTCAACACATACTAGGCAAGCACTCCACCACTGAACTACAACCCCAGCCCCCTATTAGGAGATTCTTTTAAAAATTATAGTTTTGATAAGGATATAGAGAAAGATGAATGTTTGTATCATCCAGTGGGATATAAAATTACACAACCACTGTGGAAGACAGTATGGAGTTTCCTCAAAAATTAAATGTACCATATGGTACAGCAATTCCACTTCTGGGTATACATCCAGAAGAACTGAAAGCAAGAATTTGAACAAGTATTTGCACATGAATGTTCATAGCAGCACTATTCACAATAACACTACTCATAAAAGGTATAAGCAGGCGCTGGGGTTATGTCTCAGTGGTAGAGTGCTTGTCTAGCATATGTGAGGCACTATGTTCAATTCTGAGCACCGCATATAAATAAATGAATAAAATAAAGGACTATTAACATCTAATTTTTTTTTTAAAAAAGGTAGAAGGAACAGGTTCCATTGATGGATAAACAGTGTGGTATGTATATGCAATGGAATATTGCTCAGCCTTTAAAAGGAAGAAAATTCTAACACATGCTACAACATGGATGAAGCTTAAGGACACTGTGTTAAGTGAAATAAGACATAAAAGGACAAATATTGTATGATTCCACTTACATGAGGTATTTTAGATCAGAGTCATAGCGACAGTTACTATGGGGAAGAAAGGAATGGGGAGTTATTGTTTAATGAGTATAATTTCAGTTTAGAATTATGAAAAAGTTCAGGAGACAAATAGTGATGACTGTACAATAATGTGCATATATTAATGTCACCGAATTATATACTAAAAAGATGTTTCAATAGCAAATTTTGTGTATATTTTACTACAATAAAAAAAATCTGATGGCATGCCTCTGGAGACCCCATGTTGAGGAGATCAGTCATCTGTAGGTAAATGTGTCCATCACAAGCACTATGGATATGGTTTACCTCAGCATTAAGCCATTCCCAAGGCCCAAGTGTTGAGAAGTCACAGATGCCATTGCTAGGTGCCAATTCCTACATCCATGGTATTAAAATTGTTAGAAAATTTTAATTGTATTCAAAATATAAAAGCTGATGGTAAGAATGAGGAAGTGGGAGCGCTCACCTAGCACATTGAGGCCCTGGGTTCAATCCTCAGCACCACATAAAAATAAATAAAATAAAGGTATTGTGTACAACTAAAGAATAAATATTAAAAAAAAAGAATGAGGTAAGTGCTGCAGACTTTTTAAATGTCACAGAAGAAAAGGGTCTCCATCCCATCCTATGTTTCTAGACAAAGTTCTTACCACAATGTATTAATCCTGGCTTACATATCCTCTGAGGTTGGTTTATATTCACAGAACCTTCTTGAGAAGACTAGATAGGGGCAATGGGTATATATGTAGTGGTATAGCATGTGCTTAGTATGTGTGAGGCCCTGGTCTTGAACCCCAGCATTCCCTGCCCCAAATAGAAGCCTAACAAGTTGTGTTCACAGGGTTGACTTCACCCCAGTCATGAGTAATCAGACCAAGGTCAGAACATTGACCAAAGATCCAAACAATAGGCTAAGCTGCCAATGCATTCATTTCTAAGGAATTTATGGTAAAAAAATAAAAATTTTAAAGGCTAATTCAGCTGATAGCAGACCCTTGAACTGAATGGTCATGTAGGATATGGCTATAGCGCTAATGTTGGGCTGTGTGCAAACAGTGGAAGCTGGTAAGAATGAAGCAGAAATAACAGATGCGAGCGAGAGAAAAGCCTCAAAAAATCATTTCATAATTCCTGTCCTATGAGGCCTAGCTGTCCTTCTGAACCTGGGTTGCTAACTTGACAGATTTTTGTGTTCTTAAAAACACTTTCCTCTGCCACCATCACTTTGTTAAATTAGGTTATGAGACTCTTCCTTGTAACTAAATGATCCTAGAGTGAAGACATTTGAATATCCTCTACAAGAATTTCCTGATTAGGCTTGAGATGTAGCTCAGTGGTACAGTGCTTCCCTGGCATGTGTGAAGCTTCAATAACCAGCACCAAAAGGAGGGGGCGGGGTGTTCCCTGATTATAAATAAAAAAGACTGCTTTGAAGAGTTCACGCTCCCTGGAGGGAATTTAACATTAGATGAAGGAGTAGGAATAGATCAAGGTATTTTCAGACTACAAGGGAAATAGCATGAAGGTAGAATGTTGTCATGGGTAAAGCAAAGAATTTGGGTGCAATAATGGTCCTACATTGAAATCTTAGCTCTACCACTCCTTACATTTAACTTTCCAAACTGCAGTTCTCTTATTGGATAGTGAAGGATGTTAACACTTAGCAGAATTGTTGGGAAAGTAATGTATATGTAATCGGTAGCATATAGTAGACATTGAGTAAATGAGTTTTATTGTCAAAGCATGACTGATAGGGCCTGTTCAAATTAAATGATAGCTAACAGGCTTGGCCCAATTTGCAGCATATTTTTAGTTAACAGACTTGTTCTCAAGTTTCCCCTCTTTTGGGCCCCCCTTTTGTTATCACCTGAATCCTTGCTAATGCCAGGGGAAGAAAAAGAATAGTTGAAATAAATAGCATGCAAATATTATGAGTAAAATATTATTGAACTTTTTGAGAACAGGGAAGAGGTTTTATTACATCTTTTTGTTTCCAGCATCAAGTACAGAGACTGGTATATGATAAGCACGTATTAGGTAACCCTGAATCAATTAAATTCAGAAATGAATTAATTTGATTTAATTTATGAACAACCAAATATTGGAGTCAGGTGGTGGTCAGAGGTTTTACACAGTGTCATTCTCTACCCCCAGATATCTCAAATGTGATAAAAATCTGTCAAGTCATATACTCCAAGCGGCAGGGTTGCTCATACCTCAGTCATGATTTTTCAGAGCCCAAATCAAAGCCAGCAATGTTCTATATCAGCTGACAAATGGGTCATGGTAGTATTCCCAAGAGAAAAAAAAAAAGTGATCTCTAAAACCCAGGAGGATTGGCAAATGTGCTTCCATTTTGGTGGTAATAGGCACAATATGCTTGTTTTTTAGTGGGAATGTCCTGGAATGATCCAGATCCTTGAACCCCTAAAAACTTCACTGATGTGGCAGGCCTCTGAATTTTTGTATAGTTTATCCCCCACACTCTGAGATTCATGTGTCTTAGCAAGGCAAAAGTACTTGCCACTTACTGCATAACAGGTCCAATTAACAAAATAGTATTGATCTACTGAACTGATGTGATGTTCTGCAAATGGCCAAACAGTTCAGGTCCCTCTGGATTACATAATGGAAGATAGTACATGAATATTAACATTAGGGTAAGATCATGGATGTATATTATCACCTATCCTGTGAGAGTCTCATAGCAGGTATAGTTGAAGCCACTACTTGATCTAGTTTGGCTATCATTGACATTATTCATCAGTTTTTTCAGAAGCCAGGCTGATGAATTAAATGAGAATATGGGAGGGACCATCATTCTTTTAAAGTTTTGAGGGAGATACTAAACTCTGCTATTCCACTATAATGTGATAGATTTTTTATTTATTATCTTAGCCATTGTCAAAGAGCAGTTTCAAGGGCTTCCACTGGCCCTTTCTTACTACTACAGTAGCTCATGGTCTACAGATCAAGAAACTTACATGAGGACTGGGTTTGCGGCTCAGTGGTAGAGCAATTGGCTAGCACGTGTGAGGCACTGGGTTCAATCCTTAGCACCACATAAAAACAAATAAAGTAAAGATATTGTGTCCATCTATAACTAAAATGTTTTAAAAGAAATTAATGTGAAGGTTCTGCCAAATCTATGTGTATCATTTCAATTATACACTCAGAAACAGGAGAAACAAGTGGGTAGATAAGACAGACCTGGGCTAGGACCCCATTTATTACCTGACCCACATATATTGCCATTCCAGTAGGGGGACCATGCTAATGTGTTAGGTCCCAGGTATTAGTGTTAACTTGGACCCTGTATCCAACAACCCTAGAAAAATCTGGATCATTTCCTTATTCCAGTGTAGAGTTTTCTGAATAAATAGCCATTCGTTCCTTTGGAGAAGAAGTAGGGGAATCACTACTACATATATTTGCTGTGGTTTAGCAGGGTCCTTCTGAAATAGGAGCATGGCCATCAACTTTCAGTTGATGGTTTCTGGGTCTGAGAACTGACAAAGATTTGTGACTTCAATGTAGTAACTGAACTCAGCCTTCTCCTCATTCTTTAATTTTTATTTTTTTTAATATTTATTATTTTTAGGTGTAGATGAACACAACACAATGCCTTTATCTTTATGTGGTGCTGAGGATCAAACCCAGGTCCCGCCCATGCTAGGTGAGCGCTCTACCACTGAGCCACAATCCCAGCCCTCATTCTTTTATTTTTATAAAATAAGTTTTTAATTGAGGTTAAAAAAACAACAGCATAAAATTTGCCATCTCAACCATTTTTAAGTTCAGTAGTATTAATTATGTTCACATTGTTGTGCAACAGATCTCCAAAAACTTTTCATCTTGCAAGACTGAAACTTTATCCCACTAAACAACTTCTCATTTTACCCTTCTTCATCCCTTGGAAAACATCGTTCTACTTTCCATTTTTATGAATTTTACCACTTTTGATCCACTATATAATTGGAATCATATAGCATTTTTCTTTTTGTCTTCTCAACCTTTTTGCACGTGGAAGGGTACCAGGGATTCAACCCAGGGATGCTTAACCACTGAGCCACATCCTTAGCGTTTTTTTTTTTTTTTTTTTGGTAGTTGTAGATGGACAGATGCTGAGGGCCATTGCTAAGTAAGAATGACGCATGGCATGACCCAGGTCATTTGCAGTGACATTGCATGTAAGGTGACCTTGCTCAAGGACCAGGGCGGATCAGACAGAATGCCTTTATTTTATTTGTTTATTTTTATGTGATGTTGAGGATATGAATCCAGTGCCTCACGCATGCTAGGCAAGTGCTCTACCACTGATCTACAGCCCCAGCCCATCCTTAGCCCTTTTTATATTTTATTTTGAGACAGAATCTTGCTAAGTTGCTTAGGGCCTCACTAAGTTGCAGAGGCTGGCTTTGAACTCCGTGATCCTTCTGTCTCAGCCTCCCAAACTGCTGGGATTACAAGCATGCACCGCCTCATCTGTCTTCTCATCTATTCTTTTATAATTAAAAAAAATTGTAGTTGTAAATGGGCAGAATACCTTTATTTTATTTGTTTATTTTTATTTGCCACATCCCTTCTTTTTTAATATTTATTTTCTAGTATTAGTTGGACACAATACCTTTATTTTACCTATTTTATTTTTTATGTGGTGCTGAGGATCAAACCCAGGGCTGAGCTACAACCCCAGCCCTTATCCCTTCTTAAACTCTTTTAGTCACATATAGTGGGCAATCTATCCCATTATAAGAGCACCATGTTCTTTGAGTCATCTTCAAAATTCTTACAGGCCGTGCCCTCGAGGCTACCATTCTGAAATTTAGTCTACTCTTTGTCACATGATTAAGTGCTATCAACTAGCTTCTGCTGTGCTGAGATCTTATTTGCATTGCTACTAAGGAGTCCACCATCTCCTACCATGTCTAACTTAGGATAGCTACTACAAAATTCAATCATGCTGTGACTTCCCCCAACTTGCTGCCTTGAAAAGCATGATCAACATTCTCGTAGATTTTCCAGACTTAAGTATTGTTCCATTCCAGTAATTCTCAGTGCTTTTTGTTTTGTTTTGTGCTAGGGATTGAACTACCCATACTAAGCACATGCTCTACACCCCATCCCCATCTGAGCCCTTTGATTCCTTTCACCAGTTTCCCAGGGGTTGTGATACTTTCTTATGTAGATGTGGACTGTCAACTTCTCAAGCTTTACAAAGCCACCTCAGCTATATATTGAGTCATCTCTTAGGGCCCTGTTAAATCTTTCACAGGAGAGTGCCCCAATTTTTTTTTCAGTACTGGGAATGGAACTCAGGGCTATATGTATGCTAGGTGAGTACTTTACCACTGAGTTATAGCCCCAGCCTGAGAGTGCCCCAGTATTGACGAACATTCCCTATCCATCTTTAAAGTCCACTTCTATTTATCCAGCCCTTAAGCATACTCTCCAGGCACTCACCTGTAGATGTAAGTCAGATTGTACAACTACTTTGGCATATTATTTCTCTTTCCCCTTAGCGGATCCTGCGCTCGCCCAGTTGTACATTTGATCCTAGTTATGGATCTGATGGCCAGCAGGAATGATCAAGACAGATCCTGAGGAGAACCTGTGTTGTTTTATAAGGTACCCACAAACAAGAAAAAAGCTGGCATTTATCTTCCTACCTGGGACAGTGGGTCACTTCTATGTAAGCCCAGTGGAGTAAAAATAATCATAAAATTCAAGCTTCTCAAATGCATCTGTCTACATATCTTCACTCCTAATCTAAGTGTCCTGCTTCTTCCCTGTTAGGACCCAACTTTTGTGAGACTTGCCTATGCTAAAACTCAAGCCTTTTCTAAAATCTCCCACTCTTACAATTCTGCCTAGTAAATAACTAGCTGCAAGAGTGAGGTTTTCTTTAAATGATACCAGTGAGGTTCTTTGCTCTAAATTACTGATTGATACATCTGAGTCTATCATTTTCTTTCATCAGTTTTGGCATTTAGCAACAGTACCCACTACCACAATCCTGATAGCTGTTATTTCCCATATATCTTTCAAATGCTGGGACATTGCACCAGCTAGACAGAGAATCCCCTTCCTTCTACCTCCGTATCACCACAACTCCCCACAGTGAAAGTCTTAACGATACATATAGCATGCCAGGGATTCACCTGGCATACACCACGTTCACTTCATACACCACACTGCCACCTAGTCCTTGTGTGATTCAACTCTGGAAGTCTATACTTAGAGTCCGCTTCCTAGGACCACTCTTGGTACCAAATGTCTTAAATTAGAGTCCCTAGACACAGAGCCTGAGACAGAGATTCTGGTTCAAGTGATTTATTGAAGAATTTGTTCTTAAGAAGAGAGGAGAGATGGAAGCAACTTAGTGTAGAGGAGGAAAAAATAAGGAATAATATTGATTCTAAGACCAGCTTCAGTCTCATCCCACAGGGAAATTCTGAAACAAGAACTGTATCCCAGCCTGGGATGGTGGCACATACCTGTAATCCCAGGAGGTGAAGCCAGCAGGATTGCCAAATTCAAGGCCAGGAGCTGGACATAGTGGTGGGTGCTTGTAAATTCCAGATACATTAGGCTAAAGCATGAAGATTGCAAGTTCAAGATCAGCCTGGGCAAAATGGTGAGAACATGTCTCAAACAAAAATAAAAACATAAACAAAATCCAGGAGCTAGGTGAATATAGTTTAATAAAATAGAGCTTGCTTAGCATGTGGGTTTGATCCCTAGCATCACAAAATACAAAACAATGTTTGTCAAGCTACGAAGACCCAAAACATATAGTAGTAATATTATCTTCAACTAAGAATACATGTTTATATGGCTAGGTTGTGGCTCAGTGGTAGAACATTTGCCTAGCACATGTGAGGCACTGGGTTTGATCCTTAGCACCACATAAAAATAAATAAATAAAATAAAGGTATTGTTTCCATCTACAACAACAACCAAAAAAACTTTTAAAAAACATGTTTACAATCCTTGTCCACAAATCCAAACTTCCAACTCAACTAAAAATGGTTTAAGTCATATATATATTTTAGTATGTATTTTTTTAGTTGTGGGTGGACATAGTACCTTTATTTTATTTTTATGTGGTGCTGAGGATTGAACCCAGGGCCTCATGCATGCCAGGAGAGCACTCTACCGCTGAGCCCAGCTATATTTTTTAATAAATTTGGTGCAAATGCCACAAAAATAAAAATGTGAAGTAATGCCTCAGATACAACTAGGGGTATTTATATGACATATGACTATATATTTTTTTAAAGAGAGAGAGAGAGAGAGAAGGAGGGAGGGAGGGAGGGAGGGAGAGAGAGAGAAAGAATCTTTTTTTGTAGATGGACACAACACAATGCCTTTATTTTTATGTGGTGCTGAGAATTGAACCTGGGTCACGCCCGTGTTAGGCGAACGCTCTACCGCTGAGCCACAATCCCAGCCCTATACTATATTTTTAAATTAAAAAATTCTTAATTCTAAAATAAATATGACTTCAAGCATCTTGGATAAGGAAGTATATATAGATCTGTTGCCACCATTTGTTAAGTTGCAAATATGACATACATTTTTCAGAAGTAATCCTTAATAGTCCTACAATAGGGATTTGCTTTTCCCTTTTTTCAAGTAATGACAGAGGCATATAAAAGTTACTTATTCAAGGTCACAAGTTAATAAATGGGAAAGTCAGAGCTCTGAAACTTCAAAGCCTGCCCCTTCCCATTACACCATGCTATGTCCGCTAGTAAAATCATTGCTAGTCTATATGTGATATTAACTGTCTGTGATCCATGATGTTTTACAGAGAACACTGTGACTTCTAGAAGCTCTATTACCTGAACAGTTTGAAAAATCCCTGGACTTGATAATTTTAAATGTCTTCTCCACCTCCTGGGATTCTGTATGACTTAATAAATTCTAAGCATACTGTCAATGGTAGATTATTACTATTGTTATTTTAGCGTTTTATGGAGGATATGTACTTTGCACAAAACTGAGTACTTACTAGCAGTTATTTTTCTCAGAAAGTAATTTGCATGGGATCCAGAAAGGACAGCTTATAAGAATATCAATTCCAAGTAAAAAGAAAATGGATTTGGGAGTTAGACCTAAATACATATCTAATTTTTGCCACTTCATTCATTAGCATATAATGAGACTATGTCACTGTGGGATATTGGGGGAGTAGTCTTGGTCTTTTTAGATGCCAGACTATCTATCTATATCTATGTATCTTCTTAAATTTTGCAAAATATTTACCAAGAAATAAAAGAAATCAAAGATCCTTTCTATAGATAATTTAAAAAATGGTTGTGAAAATATGACTTTTTTCTTTTACAAAAATAAGCAATAAAACATTCATATCATGTATGTGCTTCATGGTATGACTGGCCACCAAGGTCAGGTTGTCTTGACTATGACTAAAACCAGGGAACCAGGTTCCAGGCAGTGGATAGACTTTGCAATGATTCTTTTATCTGATTCAACATTACAGATTAGAATATCCTACCCTCATACTATCCACACACCAGCTACTCAAGCACATGGGACAGCAAGTAGAGCATAGAAATGTCTTTGTATTGCATAATTTCCTCCATAAAGCTCTGTGTTGTCTACCAGAAGTACTGGTTGTCTGCACCAGTGACCATCCACTCCTGACAATAATGAAGGATAAAAGAGGATTCCTACTTTACCACTTGTGTTATTTTGCCTTTTATCTCCCTTGTCTTCCTTTCCTCAGGGGTTTCAGGGATGATTTGGAATGGCAGCAATAAAGCTGAGCAATGAAACACATTAGGCAGTTGGTTGTGAGAGTCATTTCCTTAACCTTATTGACTGGGCTTAATAAAATAGAACTAAACCCCAAGACATAGTATGTGAAGTTTCCCACAGATTTGATTTTGCTCTAAACCCCAGATTGGCATACAATCATGACCACTAATTTACTAAGTTACATAATCACTTTTTGTCATTGATAGTCTTGCTTGTGAATTAGAAAAACTTAGTTTGGCTTATTTAGATTCTCACATTTGAATATATTTTCTTAAAAATATTTTTTAGTTGTCAATAGATTTTTTTTACTTTATTTATTCACTTATATGTGGTGCTGAGGATCAAAACTAGGGTCTCACACATGCCAGGCAAGTGCTCTACCACTAAGCCACTGTTCCAGCCCCTTATATTTGAATATATTGATCTTTAAGCGCATTAGGAGCTGTTTTGGAGACAAAATGGGTGAGAGAAAGGAGTGGATTGAGAACCTCATCTGTAGACACCCCTTTATCCACACTGACCCCTGCTGTTCTCATGAGTTCTAGTCAGAACACAGGAATTTTCCTTCTCTGGATAGGCTGTGTCAGTTCATGACTTTTAAAAAGTAGATACCAAGACAGAGATAAATTGCAACATTTATTGGGGATAACATCTGTGGAAGAGAAGGAGCAGGAGTAGTCAGTAACTGAGCATCACACTTTTTACAATATTCTCTCCAGAATAAAACTCAGATAATATCTGGACATGAATATACTCGTCATGAATTCTAGCAGTTAAAAAGAAAAGACACATTCATAATTTTAAGTACTCCTTTTCCAAGATAGGGGGAAGTAGACTGGGACCTAGAAGAATCCAAGATGGAATTAATCATGCAAGGATTTTATTAAGGAAAAACACCAAAATTTAAGAGAAATTAGGTCCAGATCTGGAACAGGTTGAAGGAGCTGTCAGACTGTTATACAAGTCTGACCCTGAGTATAGGAGTGAAGAAGAAGGTTGAGAAGAAGTATTGTAGTCTGCTTTGCAGTCTGAGGAAGGTTTTCCAAAGTCATTGGGGCTTCTTCAACTTAAGTCAACCATCAGAGGAGTTCCATATCTCCCAGGAATAGGTTTACCTTAGTATTTCTGCCACACAATGGTTCATACCTAAACTTGTATTTATGTATGGCCTAAATACAAATGGATTTCAGTATCTCTGGAACCTTGGCAATTACCCTCCCTGTAACTGGAGATTTTCCAGTTGCATTCTTATGGTCAACCAAGGGAGATAATATAAAATATTGCATAAAAATATTTCATGGGCTGGGGTTATGGCTCAGTGGTACAGTACTTGCCTAGCATGTGTGAGGCACTGAATTCAATCCTCAGCACCACATAAAAATAAATAAATAAAATAAAGGTATTGTGTCCATCTACAAAATAAAAAAATATATAAAATATTTCATAACATATACATACATGGGCAGGTATCTGCTTTACTCTTTTATCATCAAAGTAAAATTAAATAACTTTATACCTATAATTCTATTTAATTAGAATAACAACCCTGAGGTAAGTACTACTGTTATCTGTATTTTTATCAACAAGGAAAATATGTATCAGAAAGGTTAAGTAACTTGTCCAAAATCCCACAGCTCCAAAGTATCATGGCTACAATTTAAATAGATTTGCCTAACTCTAAAACTGATGTGACAGGACTGGGGTTTTAGCTCAGAGGTAGAGCACTTTCCTAGCACTGGGTTCCATCCTCAGCACCATATAAAAATAAATTAATTAAATAAAGGTATTGTGTCCATTCACAATTTTTTAAAAAATTAAAAAAAGAAACTGGTGTGACAGGTACCTGAGTTGGTGAACAAACAAACAGTCCACTGCTCAAGGAGTATACAGTACTGATCCCAATAACGTACTCCTCCCCTGTCCCCTGGTCTGGATAACTAACATTTGTAGATGACTTCTTTGTTCTGGTCACTATGCTAAGTAACACTGTCTCACTCAGTCCTCAACATCTTCCCTTTTGGTTTGGTTTTACTAGCCCTGTTTTACATATGAAAAAACAGGTTTGGAAAATTTTTAATATATAGTAACATTTATTGAACTCTTACTATGAGAAGTAGGTGCTTTTATTATTTCTATTTTAATAGATGAGGACACTAAAGCACACTTGGAAATACAACCAAGTAAGTGGTAGATTGAAAGCTTGGTACTCTTCGTTTCACGGCTTACTTGCTTAGCCACTGTGACAAACTGTTCAATGTCAGGACAGCTGGATTTAAATCCCTGGTTTGTTTGACTCTAAATTATTCTTTGTACAGGCCATAATTTGCTCTTCTGCTAAATTGTTCCTGATTCATCATTCATTTCAAAAACACTCACTGAGTACCTATGGTATACTCCTGTGCTATGTACCAGGGAAATAGAGATTATCCAAACAATCAAGTATTGGGCAAACTATAAAAAGGGAGAAAGAGGGGATGGGGATGTGGCTCAAGTGGTAGTGTGCTCGCCTGGCATGCGTGTGGCCCAGGTTCGATCCTCAGCACCACATACAAACAAAACAAAACAAAGATGTTGTGTCCGCCGATAACTAAAAAATAAAATATTAAAATTCTCTCTCTCTCTCTTTAAAAAAAAAGCGAGAAAGAAAGATCTCTGTATACTGATGCAGCATAATTTCTGAGATCTAAGTAGAAAAGCAAGGTGCAAATATTTTTTTATTGGAAAAAAAAGAAATTACTAAAAAACTGGTCTGAACTCTCAAAAAATGTTAATGTGATGAATGGCAAATAAAAGGGGCTGAGGAGGGAGTATGAAGTGTTAAGTTGTAAAATTTAAAGGATCTCAGATGTTATTTCATTTACACACACTCACACACACACACACACACACTAGACTTCTGTTCCTGGATCAGGGATAAGACTGTTTTTACTGACACAGTAGTCTTAGCACCAGTTTTCTATGCTGCATTTTCCAGTAGCGCGATATAACAAGGACTTGCACATACAGTATTATTTGTACAAAATAAGAGAAACTCCAAAATTATGAATTTCAGAACTTATATAGGATGGCTTCACAGTTGCCCATCCTTCCCTCAAACAACCCTAATTAGAAGTGACTATTTCCCCAGATCTTACTTTTAAAATTGATGGTATAGAGAAAAGGATTAAACATTTATCAAGTTTTAAGAAAGAACTCTAGTTCATTCCGAGTTGGAGGTAAGGTTCTTTTCAGAAAAATGCCAGCTAATAAGTGCAGAAGAAATGACAGAATTAGAAAAATCATCACATTTCAACCACCAGTGAAATCACTGATTCACATAAGCCTTTCAATAGATGTTAAAAGGTGAAAGATCGTATGTAGTATAGTTAACTTGTATGTTGCAAGGTGTGTATGAGTGGAAAGAGAGTATTTGGCATCATTTTAACCAAATTATCACACTTAGCATCATTAAGACTCGGCCAACTTGACATCACGCGCCTCCCTATGTAATGGAATATGAAGTTCCCAATATTTCCTATGAAACAGTTTTGCCAAAAGTGTCTATCTTGGGGCTGGGGATGTGGCTCAAGCGGTAGTGCGCTCGCCTGGCATGCGTGCGGCCTGGGTTCAATCCTCAGCACCACATACAAACAAAGATGTTGTGTCTGCCGAGAACTAACTAAATAAATAAATATTTAAAATTTAAAAAAAAGTGTCTATCTTAAATTTAGTCAATTTAGGTTTAACTTCTTTTTTATTTATTTATTTATTTATTTTTTAAAGAGAGAGAGAGAGAGAAAGAGAGAATTTTTTTTTAACATTTATTTTTTTAGTTTTCGGCGGACACAACATCTTTGTTTGTATGTGGTGCTGAGGATCGAACCCGGGCCGCACGCATGCCAGGCGAGCGGCTACCACTTGAGCCACATCCCCAGCCCCAGGTTTAACTTCTTAATTTAACTTCTACTTAATGAAAATCCAAATAGTCCAGAATGTGGAACATTTTTTAAGATAATAGGTCTCATCAGTCCAAAAAGTTTTATTGTAATTTTTTAAAAGTGAGACAACTGTTTCAGATTAAAAGGATATAAGAAACATAGTAATCCAATGCAGTGACTGAAGACTGATAGAAAATCAAACAAAACTAACTACAAAAGACACTTGAAGACAATTGGTAACATATTAAAGAATTGTTAATTAATTAGGTATAATAATGGTATTTTCCTAATTATTAGGTTTACGCTGAAATATTTAATGGTAAAGTGTCATGGTATCTGCAACTTTCATATAGTAAAGAGAATAACAAAGCAAATATATTAAAATATTAATTACTAAACATAGGAAGTTAAATATGTGGGCATTTATTTAAATTTTTCGTATGTACAAATTTTTTTCACAATCAAAAGTTTTGGGGGAAATCGAGATCTGTATTCCCAAGGGGAATAGGAACTGAAGGAGGGGTGTAAGGAAGTGAGGTTTATGTGGAAGATTGGGAAGTTACCTGATAACAATTACAATACAAGCCTAGCATGATGACACACACCTGTAATCCCAGTGGCACAGGAGTCTGAGGCAGAAGGATGGCAAATTTAAAGCCAGCCTCAACAATTCAGCAAGGCCCTGAGCAACTCAGCAAGACTTAGTCTCTAAATAAAATATAAAAAAGGACTGGGGATGTTTCAGGTTCTCTGGGAAACCCTCTGAATCAGAGATAAGTGGGAAGAGGCCTTATTGATGGATGCACTTACCATCAACACCTGAGAAGAAGTGAACGACCCATGACTGGGTGCAGAGGAAGAAGTTGGACTGTGATGCAACTGCAACAAAATCTGCTGATCCTACCAGAGCTCAGGAGCAAAATAAAAACCCTCTAGAATCATCCGAAATTGAGACACAGGGGTGACCTTTATGTCTCCCACTGACCCCACCACCAGCCAGTCATTGGATTCAGACTGCACTTATGAAGGAGGTATAATTTCTGAGATCTAAGTAGAAAAGCAAGGTGCAAATGTATTTTTTTATTGGAAAAAAGGAATTACTAAAAATCTGCCCTTGGATGGGCAACTCCTTGTAATGGGCAGTTCTTAGAGAGGAACTCAGAAGTTGGAGATATGCCTGCCTTGATCTAGAATGGGGGATCTGGGTGGTATATAACAGTATCTATTTCATTTCCAGACTACATTACTGGGTACTCAAAGCCACACTGTACAGAAGTTTTGCTTCATATGGTCTTGCTGTGATGTCCCCATCAGACACTTTTATTCAATTCTACATGTATCATAAATTCCTATTATTTATGCAAATCTAAGTGAGTTTCCTAACAGCCCTGAAAAACTTAATTGAAACAATACATGAACAGGGCGTAGTGTCATATGCCAGTTACTTGGGAGGTGAAGGCAGGAGGATAACAAGTTCAAGGCTAGCCTCAGCAACTTAGAGAGACCCTGTTTCAAAATTAAAAAAAAAAAAATGTACTTCAGTGGTAGAGAGCCCCTGGTTTCAATCCCTAGTACCACAAAACAAATCAACTAACAAGCAAAACTCAACTAATAATTGAAATACAAAGTTCTACTATTTGAAGTCTAGCTTCACTCTCCGTTTCTGAATCCTATAGTTCAGTACAACAATCAGAATCTGAAATTTTACTACAGGGATTTCAGTAATGGCAACTCAAGATTCTATATTTGTAATACTCCATTCTAATCTATGACTCCAGGTTCTATTTTTGATTTCCAAGTTCTGTCAAAGTCTGAGATTCTAAAACTGAACTTCAGGTGCCAAAATTAGAAGGCAGATTTTCTTTTCATTTAATAAAGTTTTTTTTTTTTTAGTTGTAGATGGACACAATACCTTTATTTTATTTTTTTAAATACTTTTTAAAATTGTGGATAGACCTTTATTTATTTATTTGTATGTGGTGCTGAGAATCAAACCCAGTGCCTCACACATGCCAGGCAAGGGCACTACCATTGAGCCTCAGCCCCAGCCCAACAATACCTTTATTTTATTTATTTTTTATGTGGCTGTGAATTGAACACAGTGCTTCATACATGGTGGGTGAGCACTCAACTACTGAGCCACAACCCTAGCCCACACTTTTCATTTTTAAACCCCAGATTTGACTCTTAGTTTTCTAACTTCTAGCTAGAAGATGCTGAAAAGGGTTTCTTGAGAATTTGCCAAGTTACATAATACTTTATACACTCATAAATTGAGCTCTCAACTTTTTGGAATAACCAATCTCTTGATGAATGGAATGTCTTAGCAATGGGCTACTACAATAGGGAACCAGACTGGCCCCTGGCAAAACTGCTGTTAAGGAAACTTCCTAGTTTCCCTTTCCTTTCCCTCACCCACCTTCTCATCTCCGGGGCTTTTCTTCATATCCCAAGGCTCATATGCCTTCTCATGGTGGCCATCAAACCTACTTAATTCAAATGACATTCAAGAATATATTTGGAACTTTTTACATTAAAGTACAAATGAATTAAAATATTTCATACAGTCTCCTCACCCTGTATAAATATTTAAAATTTAAAGGCATAGCCAAAGAGTGGAAGCTCCTGAAGTAACATTTTACACATTTTCAAGGAGTGGAAGAGTTAATTTGAAAGGAAAATCACAAGACTTCCCTGTTGAACTTTTGAAATCATGTCACCTAATTGATTCTAGGATTTGGAAAAGTCTCTTTTCTTCAAATGGGGATAGGAAATCATGCAGATAGGGCAAGTGTCCTGGCTCAGTGACAAAGCACTTGCCTCTCACTTGTGAGGTACTGGGTTTGATCTTCAGCACCACCTAAAAATAAACAAACAAAACAAAGATATTGTGTCCACCTATAACTAAGAAGTTAAAAATAAAGAAATCATGTGCATAATATGTGTAGAAGAGATTTGCGAACATTATGTAAATATTAGTTATTGTAATTATCACTCTCCCTTTTCTGTCTGCTATGACCGTGACTACTGTGCCACCTTTCGGACATTTTTAAATTACACTGTTATTTGTCTTGAGTATCACCCAACCATATTAGATTTTTCTTGGCATAATTGAAGATCCCTTGGGAAAAAAGCTTCCTTGGTTGATTTCACTGAATTTATAATAAATCATTTAATATTAATGAGTTAAAATTATCTAGTTAACATTTACCAATGGAAAGGAGCAGGGAAACAAGGATGGAGAAGTCTTAATTCCTACACTTGAAATATGCCAGTGCGTTGGGAACTTCATAGCGTAGATGATCTTCCACCTGGTTCTTGAGAAAGCATACATTTTAGAGGAAAAAAATGCTTTTAGCAGAGAAAACAGTATGGGAAAAGGCGCAGAGCTGTAAAAGTGCCTTTAAGAATGGCAAATTGGCTTTTTCTGTTACTGCGGCGCGGCGCGTGAGCCATAAGCAGCAAAGTCTGTCCGGACACCCTGTAAGAGGCGGTGCGGGAAGTCCTGCACCGGAACCAGCGCAAGCGCCGCAAGTTTCTGGAAACGCTGCAGCTGCAGATCAGCTTGCACAACTATGCTCCCCAGGACAAGCGCTTCTCAGGCACCGTCTGGCTTAAGTCCACTCCCCGCCCTAAATTCTCAGTGTGGGGCCCGGGGAACCAGCAGCACTGTGCACAATGAAAACAAGGTGGCCAAAGTTGATGAGGTGAAATCCACAGTCAAGTTTCAAATGAAGAAGGTGCTGTGTCTGGCTGTTGCCGTTAGTCATGTGAAGACGACAGATGATGAGCTTGTCTACAACATCCACCTGGCTGTCAACTTCCTGGTGTCATTATTGCTCAAGAAGAATTGGCAGAATGTCCGGGCATTATACATCAAGAGCACCATGGGCAAGTCCCAGCGCCTGTATTAAGGCACATCCTAATAAATCCTAGTGCTACCAAAAAAAAAAAAAAAAAGGTAAATTGCTCTGTGTAATCAGAGCTTTGGGTCTAAGGAAAGGGGAGGTGATGATAGTGATCAATAGTCAATTTCCACAGCTCCTTATTGTGTACAAAGCCCCTTTTAAACATGTCCTCAAGGGAAGTTTTATAACACAGTGGGTGGTGATGACATTTGGACTTTGGTTTAAATCTATGTTTTCTTTTGTTTGTTTGTTGCTTTGTTTGAGGTGCTGGAGATTGAACCCAGTGGTGCTCTACTACTGAGCTAGATTTCAATCCCTTTCTATTTTAAGACAGGGTCTTGCTAAGTTGCCCAGGCTGGCCTTGAACTTGGGATCCTTCTGCCTCAGTCCTCTGAGTTGCTGGGACTCTAGATGTGTTCCACAACACCCAATTTAAATCTTATATTTGACAACTGTTATATTTAACAATTGCTCTCTAAGTTTTCTTGTGTTAAAATAAAAGCACCTACTTCCCTTGTTAGAAGCTAACACTTAATAACATAATCAATAGTTACCATATGCTACTATTTTAATCTGTGAGGTAGAAATTACTATCCCAGTATTACAGAGGAGGAAACAGATTGGGACCAGAGAGTTAAGAACACTGAATGGAAAGTATAAAGTTTGGGCTTACTCTTTGTAGCCTTACTCTTTGTAGGCTACATTGGGGATTTGTTCTTTACTTGGGAAGATAGATACTCTTGTGTTTCTGCAAAGAAACAGAATGAAATTAGTCCCTTTTCTACTCAAAAACATTTTTCTCATGTGGAGTTTGTTTGATAATGTGAAAGGGCCTTTGGGTGCATCAGAGAGATGGCATAGTTCACTTCTGTGGGAACTGTGAACTGGGAGTCAGAAGACCAGGTGCTAGCCCCAATTCTGTCTCTCTCATTCTATGTGATACTGGAAAGCCCTGTCCCTTCTTTGGATTTTAGATTTTGTTTTTCTCATCTGTGAAGTGGGACATTTACATCCAGCTTTCTGAAAGGAAGTCATATACAGTCTTTTAGCTGACATGATCTCTAAGCACAGAAGTTCCCTGTCTAGACTGATATTTCATGTGGGAAAGACTGAGGCCTTTCAAACAGGACTTTATCATGCAGATCACCACGACACGTATGCTAGGGTTTTAAGTATAGGTTTCTCTACCTGACAGATCACTGTTTATGAAGGGAAGTGTGATATAGAAACTGAACCTCTCCCAGTCTCAGCTTCTTCATCTGTAAAATCCCCACATCACTGGGTTACTGTGAGCTTAAATAAGAAATTATATCTTACAATATCTAGGATAGTATCTGGCACACATTTCAAATTCTTTCACTTATAGCTGTCCCTCTCCACTGTCATTGTCTTAGACCTAGCCTGGTCTACAATTTTGCTTGGGATTCTAAAACAGCCTCTAGTTTCCAGTTCAAATTTCTACAGTTCCATTCCTCTGAGTAGCCAGAGTGATATTTTAAAAAACTGAATCATATTCCTTCCCTGATTGAAAACCCTCCAAAATTTCCCACTGTCTTGGATGTAAAAACCCAAATCCTTACCATGGGCGATCAGTCCTTCACTGACTTCTGCCTGTCTTTCTCTGGGCTTATCTCTTCTCACTCAATCTTTGCTCAGGCCATTACAGTTACACTGGCTGACTGTTTCTTGGGTTATTTTCCTACACCAGGCCATTGTACACACCTCTTCTACCTAACTACAACTTGCTTCTAGGTCTCAATTTACATATCACTTCCTCAAAAGGATTTTCTTGGCTCTTTCTAAGTCATTGTCTCTCAAGATCTCCCTGCCCCCATTATTCTAATAATCTCATATTCCAGGGCTTACACAATTTATAATTAATCCTTTATATACTTTCCCCAAAATAAGTACTTTAAATCTGTCTTTACATCTCTCTATCCCTACTACTGAGCACAATTTGAAGATGTAGTTCTTAGGGAATGTTTATTAAATGAATGAAAGGTGGATAATTCATTAGTTCTCTTTTCTTTTTCCTTCCTGCTTATATTTTTACAAAACATACTAAATGAATTATTTCATAACTAACCAAAAATTTTTTTCATGTGTCAGGTTCCATTCATTTATCTTAAAGGTATGATTTTTGTAAACTTGAGATCTGCATTCCAATCCTTGATCTGACATTACTGCTGTGGGATCCAGGACTGAACTTTGGCTTTTTATTCATTAAATGAAGAGTTTAGCATGAACATCAAAAGATCGTTATGAAGAGTAAAGAGAAGGGGCATGGGGGTAGGAAAGATGGTGGAATGAGACAGACATCATTATCCTGGGTACATGTATGATTGCACAAATGGTATGATTCTACATTGTGTACAACCAGAGAAATGAAAAATTTAACTCCATTTATGTGCAATGAATCACAATGCTTTCTCCTGTCATGTATAACTAATTGGAACAAATAAAAAATACAAATCAAGTTGTAAAAAAAAATTAAAAATCACTTAAAAAAGTAAATGAGAGGAGCTGGGATTGTGGCTCAGTGGTAAAGCGCTCGCCTAACACACGTGAGGCTCTGGGTTTGATCTTCAGCACCACATTAAAAAAAAATAAAGGTTACTGCATACACCTACAACTAAAACAAATATTAAAAAAAAATGAGAATGTATATGAAGCACTTATAGTGAGACATGTTAAGTTTTATAAATGGTAGGGATTTATTTTTATTTTTATTTTTTTAGTTGTCAATGGACTTTTGTTTTATTTATTTATTTATATGTGGTGCTGAGGATCGAACCCAATGCTTCACACATGTTAGGCAAGTGCTCTACCACTGAGCTACAACCCCAGTCCAATGGTAGTGATTTTGTCACTAATAAGTATAATAATAATTTTCTGAATATTCCTAGGTCTGCGGTAGAGTATTTTTGGCTACAGAAGACAACCAAATTTCATGACAGCATACCATGGGTCCAGTCCTGAAACTGGCTCTGAATTTGGGTACCCTGTGTCTTTGAGCTTCATTTTCCTCATCTGTAAAATAGGTTTATTAACCCATTCCTATTTATCATATAAGGCCATTACAGGGTTCATACAGGATGGTATCTGTACAAAACCTTTTTTTTTTTTTTTTGGTACTGAGGATTGAACTCAGGGGCACTTGTCCACTGAGCCACATCCCCAGCTCTATTTGTATTTTATTTAGAGACAGGGTCTCACTGAGTTGCTTAGTGCCTCGTCATTGCTGAGGCTGGCTTTAAACTCATGATCCTCCTGCCTCAGCCTCCAGAGCCGCTGGGATTATAGGTGTGAGACTCTGCGTCCAGCTGTACAAAGCCCTTTTAAAAGTAAAGGGCTGGGACTGGAGCTATAACTCAGTGGTAAAGCGCTTGTCTAGCATGTGTGAGGTACTGAGTTCAATCCTCAGCACCACATGAAGAAAAGGTATAAAAAATACAACATTATTAAAAAAATATATTTTAAAAAGAATTTAAAAAATGTAAAGGGCTGTATGTAGAAGTAAAGATCTATTGTATTAATCCCTGGCTCACCTCCCAAGGAGGCTGGGTAAATAAGATGAGGTTGAAATAATGATTGAAACAATAGGGAGAGTTTTGGGCTGGAAGCCAAGTTCAAACCTGACTCTCATAGGACCAGACTTCTGTTTAATCCTCAATTAAAGAGAAAAGCCTGGATACCTCTTCAATGCTTTAGGGAGAAGTGTAAAGAGAGGAGAGAAAAGTCCAAAAGTAATACAGGGCTATCTACCTCCCCTACTGCTGCCTCTGCCCTGAGAGGGAAAAGGACCTATGTCCTAATTTTTTTGGTTCTTTCTTCCCTCAGGGCAGGTACAAAGCCTTGTTATATTCCTGAAGAAAAGGCCTTTTCTTAGCTAAATGATGATGACTGTTTCACCCATCTTCACTGTCCTTACCCTAGCATGTCAACAAATTTTCCTGGATATCCAGGGAGGAGGTGTTAAAATGCAAAAAGCAGCACAATTCAAAAGTCAATCATTAATCCATTCACTTCCTTGTGACCTTGGGCAGGTCCTGGGCTTCAAGGCCCAAATATGTAAGATGGTGAGAAATGCTGGACTCTAGGCTCTTTGCTCTTCCTTTCAGTCAGTGGTATACTGGCAAATGTTTAATTATTAGCTTTCCTAGTGTTGTTCTGACATTAATATTGGTTAATGTTTTGGAGTAAGATGAAAGTGAAACAATGAAGACATCTATTGGAACTTTATTCATCTGTCTATAATTTAAGTGACTTCTATGTTGAGTCAAATAATAGTTTTCAAATATTGGACATTACTAAATAATTTTGTGTTTTTCACAATGTAACAACTGAAGGCACAAATTTTAATTAAAATTTTAATTTTAATCTGCATTATTAATATTTGTTCTAACACTTTCTCAGGTAACAAATAAGCCCTGGCATATAGCATTTGATAATTTTGTTGGGATAAATATTCCTAGCATGACTAATTTCATAAAAGTTTTAAATTTTGATAAGGTCCAATTTATCAAAATTTTTTCCTTAGTTGCTTGAACTTTGGTGTCATAGCTTCTTAGCTCTATTGCATAATCTAAGGTAAAGATTTACATTCACATTTTCTTTGAAGAATTGTGTAGTTTTAGCTTTTGTATACAGGTCTTTGATCCACTTTTGAGTTAATTTTTGTATAAGGCATGACATACAAGTTCAACTTCATTCTTTTTTTTTAAATTTTTAAAAAAATTTTTAAGTTGTAGGCGGACAAATACCTTTTTTTGGTGATTTATTTTTATGTGGTGCTGAGGATCAAACCCAGTGCCTCACACGTGTGAGGTAGGCACTCTACTGCTGAACCACAATCCCAGCCCCTCAACTTCATTCTTTTTGCATATGGAAATTCAGTAGTGCCAGCATCATTTGTTGAAAAGGCTGTTCTTCCTCTATTGAATATGATATAGCACAGTGTAACTGAAAACATTCAATTCAAAACATTGGAAACAGAGAATTAAGGTATTTTACATTTTTGTAAAAAATTTAAAGAGGGCTGGGGTTGTAGCTCAGTGGTAGAGCACTCACCTAGCATGTGTGAGGCACTGGGTTTGATCCTCAGTACCCCATAAGTAAATAAAACAAAGGTATTGTGTCCATCTACAACTAAAACTATATGTATGTGTGTTTGTGTGTATGTGTATGTGTGTGTGTGCATGATAAAGAATAATTTGAACAGCTCTCGCTTTTTTTTTGGGGGGGGGGAAATGATTTAAAACATGAACAACCAGTTCTTCTATTCTTGGAATACAGTCCTATTTCTTTCTAAGTTTGGATCCACTTCCAAAATTTTATTCTTTGCACTTTCAGTATCATAAAGCATCTCCAAGGATTCCTTTAATGTGAAGATTCTTGCTGGTGTTACTTTCTCATCTTCATCCTTGTAGTCACCACCACTTTCAGTAAGTTTGACTTTACAAAGTTCTTATGGCTGCATACCCAGTCTTTCAAATGGAAGCAGTGTCAAAATTCCTATGCTCAACTATTTATTGTATTGTTCCATTTACATTCACTTAAAAGTTTTACTTGGAGGGCTGGGGCTGTAGCTTCAGTGGCAGAGCACTTGCCTAGCATGTGTGAGGCACTGGGTTTGATCCTCAGTACCACATTCAAAAAATAAATTAAATAAAGGCATGCTGACCATCTACAACTATAAAAACATTTTTTAAAAAAGTTTTACTTGGAGCCTTATCAACTTTGTTTCTTTGCTTCATTTGAATTTTTTCATAATACATGAATGACATGTGGGCTGTAATACTGGTAGAAGAATTATATTCTTTGCTGTCTGTGCAAGACTGGAATACCAGATGTGCAGCGATCAATCACTGACAGACTGAAAGAAGTGGTGTGATTGGTCACTGATCATGATGGCACCTGCTATTTGCATAGTGATTTGTGGACTGAGGAGCTAGCAGCAAATTTGTACTTTAAAAAAAATTTTTTTTAAGTTGTAGTTGGACACAATGCCTTTATTTTTTTTAAACTTATTGTTATGTGGTGCTGAGGATAGAATCCAGTTCCTTGCATGTGCTAGGCAAGTGCTCTACTGCTGAGCCACAACCCCAGCCCCTCAATTTAACTTTTAAAAATAGCTGTTTCTTGTCAACTTAGAGAGACCCTGTCTCAAGATAAAAAATAAAAAGGGTTGGGAATGTAGGTTAGCAGTAGAACCTTGTCCCAAATTTAATCCCCACTACTACTACTACTACACACACACAAAAAAAAAAAAAAAAAAAGGAAGAGGAGGAGAAGACATAGAAGAGAAGGAGAAATGGCTGTTTAACAATTAGATCATAAAGTTTCTTCAAATTTAACAATCAGTTTTCATGAGTCTTCTTAAAATTTAACAATCAGTTCTGATGAGTCAACATAAGCCAATCACTGTTTTTTATTTCAAACATGTTTTAATTTTATGAATCCTTTATTTAGCCAAAGCACATATGCACATACATATAAATATATTCAAAACCATTAGTTTTGTGGTTCAGGAGGGTGAGGTAGGAGGATCACAAGTTCAAAGCCAGTTGTAAACAACTTAGTGGGGCCCTAAGCAACTTAGTGAGACCCTGTCTCAAAAAATAAAAAAGGGCTTGGTGGTTAAGCTCTTGCCTCACGTACGTGAGGCACTGGGTTTGATCCTCAGCACCATATAAAAATAAATAAAATAAACATATGTTTTAAAGGGGGGGCTGGGGATGTGGTTCAGTGGTTAAGCACTGCTGGGTTCAATCCCTGGTTCAAAGAAAGGGAGAGGGAGAGGGAGAGGGAGAGGGGGAGGGGGGGGAGAGAGAGAGAGAGAGAGAGAGAGAGAAAGAGAGAGAGAGAGAAAAGAAAAACAAAAAACAAAACCAAACCCTGCAGTTTTTTTTTTCCTCTTTATTCTCTGGCATTTGGTGCCCATGTCATAGTTAGCTCTCAGTGTTTGTAGAATGAGGTGAATTCACAATTACATGAGAACACAAACAAGTCCACTTCGTTTGTTGATATGCACAACTGAAGTGTAGCACACCTAAGTAAAATAAACCTCATAAGTCATCAGGCTATAATGGATGCTCACTACTTGGTTGGTATACTCTGTACTACAATATACTTTTTATTTATTTGAGAAACTACTTGGGAAGAATAGGGAAAGGTATAAAGAAAATGTTAACTTGGGACTTTCCAGAGGGAGAGATGAGAAGCAATGTTTATGGTTAAAAAGAAGAGAAAAGGCAAGGGAAGATAATTAACTGAGAGCTTACTATATATCTGGAACTTTCTTGATAACCTTTACAATCTTGTACCATACCAACGAGAAAAACAAGACTCAAAATAAGTGATTCCCTCTAGTCAAACAGCCTGAAATTGGTGGATCTGTGATTAGAACTCAGATCTTCTTACTCCAAAGTGCAAGCTCTTTCCACTATGCTGTACTATCTCTGCATGGTGCATAGCATGGAATAGACTAATCTGGGACACCCTGAAGTAAAGCTCGGAGATTGAAATATCTAAATAACAACTATCCTTCTCTGTTCCAGGTCATGTTTATATTACTAGAACCCAGGATTCCAATCTCAAGGTCAAGTCTCCAGCCCAAGGTCTTTCCATTGTATCTCACATGCCATACTGCCTTATGTAATTCCTATGAAAAACATATCATAAACATTCACCTATATCAAGTATATCTTAATACTTCCTTACTGGAACCAGAGGATGGCAGTGAATTATGGACAGATGTTAATAACAATAATTATGCTTGTGGAAATACTTCTTGTGTTGTCAAAGTTGAATTATAAGTGGCCCCATGGTCTGCCCCACCCTAGTGGTTGGTATACATTCCTACCCTGAGTGTGGGAGGATGTTTGGCAGCGTGGAAGCAACAAGAAAATTTGTAGTCACACAGGCCCTGGTTGGAATCTTAGCTCTGCCATTCTGTCACTTTGGATAAGTAACTTCACCTTTGTTAATCTCGGTTTCCTAATCTGTCCACATGTTGAATCAGCACTCATCTTTCTCCTCAAGCCTCCTCCCCTCCCTTTTCTCCCTGCTACAAAGCACTGACTACCAAATTGCCCAAGGTAGAAACCCAAATGTCATCCTTAATTTCTCCCTCTTGTTCACATACCAATCCAATTATGAGTTTGATGATTTTATCTTCTGAAATCTCTGTTCTCTCTACTCTACCCAAATTCACTTTTGCCTGGACTACTGCAATACTTACATGTGATCTCCCTACCTCTAAATTTGTGTCCTCCAATCTATTTCCTACACAGCAATTAGAGTGATCTTTTCTAAAACCAAATCTGTTAATAATATTGACCAGATTACAAGTTCTAATGGTTTCTTATAGCCTATATGATAAAAATCCAAAGTCCTTGCCACGAATTATTAGGCTTTCCCTGTAATGATCTCTGTTTTGGCTGTCATTACTTCCTAACTTTGTTCTCTCTGCTAAAATTGTTCTCTTGGTCCTTCAGACATCTTGTGTGTTGACTCTAGGCTATTGCACATTCTATTCCTGCTGTCTGGAATGTTCTTACCTACCCCTTTCCTTTTCTTCCACCCAATTCGCCAAGCAGAATTCTTGCTGTTCTTCAGGTCTCCACTTACCTATCATATTCTTGAAGGAATCCTGCCTGACCCCAAGTTTGGGTTAGAAGCCTCTTGTTTGTGTTACTATAGTACACTATGCTTACCTCTTAAATTCATAGTCGTTTATTTTCTCATTTGGCCTCCACTAGTAATCTAAACTCTATAAGGAAAGGGATAGCACCTTGCTTACCACAGAACACACAGCCCAGTACATAATAGCATTCAATAAATCTTTGAAGATTGAATTAATGAACTGTTCTGTGGTTTCGTTGCCCAGATCTCTAACCCCTGTCCTCACACCTTAGCTTTCAGCATCTGCCTCTGGCCTCTTTTCTGGTTTAGGTGATTTTTTCAGGTTTCAGTGATCTGTTCTGTAAGCGCCAAGATTCTCAACTCTATATACTTGCTTATTGTCAGCATCCTCTACCAGTCTAACTAGGACAGTCCATTATTTTTTTTAATTTAACTTTATTTTATTCATTTATTTATTATGTGGTGCTGAGGACTAAACTCAGTGCACACGTGCTAGGCAAGTGCTCCACCATTGAGCCACAACCCCAGCCCCACGACAGTTTATTCTTTACTCCCAAGGAATCCAAGATATATATGCTAGACAACTCTGATCATCATTCCTACTTGCCCAGAAATATTCAGATAACAAATAACAATAGCTAATATTTAATGAGCAGCTATTACGTGTCAATTCCTTATATAAATATAGTATATTAGTACATTTTCATTTTACTAATGAAAAAAAAAAGTTCTTTCTGTTCATATCCAGTAGTTACTGAGGATGTGAACCTATGGTCTGCCTTGTTCCTAAGCTTTTCCATTGTATTTTTTAAAAATTTTTAGTTGTCAATGGACTTTTATTTATTTATATGTGGTGCTGAGAATCTAACCCAGTGACTCACACATACTGGGCAAGCAGTCTGCCACTGAGCAACAACCCCAGTCCACTACTATATACTCTAGAAAGGGTTATATCTCTCATTGTATCAGATTTGACTGAAAGATGGTTATTGGTGTGGAACAGGGACAGTGACATGAATGAGGTGTAATTCTTTGGAAGGGGATTTTGATAGTAACCAACAAAACTACATGAACTTTTTTTTTTAACCCAGCCACCCCACTTCTAAGAATTTACTCTAGAAAAACTAAAACAATAGAAAAACACATATGCACAAAATTATTCACTACAACATTGTAATCACAAAATATTGGCAACAACTAAATATCCCTACCTAAGAGGATGCTTGAATAATTATAGCAGTGATTCTCAAACATTTTGGTCTCAGACCCCTTTTATACTCATTGGGTACAGAGGACCCCAAAGATCTTTTTGTGGATTGTATGTATTGATATTTATCATCTTAGAAATTGAGACTAAGAAAACATTTCATACACTTATTAGTTTATTTAAAATAACAATGGCAAACCCATAATGTTGATATGTAACTTCTTTTAATGAAAGGAACTATATTTTCCAAAACAAAAACAGTGAGAGAAGCATTATTGACATTTTAGTAAATCTCTTTATCTTATTTTTAACTAGTTAAAAAATTTTTTTAGTTGTAGTTGAACACAATACCTTTATTTTATTTATTTATTTTTTATGTGGTGCTGAGGATCAAACCCAGGGCCTCACACGTGCTAGGCGAGCGCTCTACTGCTGAGCCACAATCCCAGCCCAGTTAATTTTTTGTGGTGCTGGGGACTGAACACAGAATGTGGGACAAGATGTCTACAATTGAGCTATACTCCTGGCCTCCCAAATAGCTTCAAAGTTAGAGAGACTTTATAGAAGACAGTTGAATTTTTATATATGCTTCTGAATTCAATTTGTTGGAGTATATGTTTGTTTTAGTTGAAGAAGCTAGAGAAAAATCAGTCCTTAGGTATATAATTGGAAAAGTGAGGAATTTTTTTTTTTTTATGAACACAACATCTTTACTTTATTAATCTATTCCTTTTATGTGGTGTTGATGTTCAAACCCAGGGTCTCACATGTGTGAGGCAAGTGCTCTACCACTGAGTCACAATCCCCTATTTTTTAATAGTCATTTCAAATAGTGTGGATATTTTCTTTAATATTACATCAAAACTTGACAAACAGTAATTTCTTTTCTTTTCTTTCCTTTCTTTCTTTCTTTTTTTTTTTTTGAGACAGGTCTCTGTGTTGCTAAGGCTGGCCTCAAACTCCTGGGCTCAAAACAATTTTCCCATTTCAGCCTCACACGTAGCTGGAACTACAGGTGTGTGCCACCATACCCAGTTACAGTGGTATTTTCTTAAAGGTTATTTGCAATGTGGATTCTGAAACCGTATCAATAACTTTAAAAATTCTGTTACATTAAAATACATTGGTCTAAGGCTGAGATAGGAGGATCACAAGTTCCAAGCCAGCTTCAGCAACAGCCTCAGCAACAGTGAGGTGCTAAGCAACTCAGTGAGACCCTGTCTCTTAAACAAAAATTCAAAATAGGGTTGGGGATGTGGCTCAGTGGTTGAGTGGCCCTGAGTTTAATCCCTGGTACAAACAAAAAAATCCATTGGTCTATATTACATTTTTAAAATATTTATTTATTTATTTTAGTTTTAGGTGGACACAATATCTTTATTTTATTTTTATGTGGTGTTGAGGATCGAACCCGGGTCCCGCCCGTGTTAGGCGAGCGCTCTACCGCTGAGCCACAATCCCAGCCCCCCTATATTACATTTTAAAGGTATATTTTACTCATACATACTTGTATAACATCATTCATTGGTCATTTGAAAAAAATGTTGGTATTCACTGGGGTCATGCAAAGTTTCCAAATGTTGACACATTTTATTATACAACATTAAAAAAATCCTCCACAACATTTTTTAATATAACTACCTTCAGAAAATTTGGGAAACTAAAGTTCATGGTGGTAAAAACAAGTTTCTCAAAATTCCAGTATTTATTTGAAGTCTGAATTTTATCATGAGCCACAAACATTGTTAGTTGTTTTCCTTGATGTACCAGGCTCCCTTTGTTTATTTCCTGAAAATGTCTGCCATATTCCCAGGTCTAAATAACCATAGTTTGTCTGTAATTCTTGGAAGTAAAAATAATGTTCAAGTAAAAGTGGGGAATATGTGTATTTTCTAGCTCTGTTCACTGAAAGAGCATGGAAGCAATGGCATCAGAGTAGCAGTGAGGACGTTCAGCACTTGGATCTTTATTTCTAAATACCATTGTCCACAAGAAACTAGACAGGAAAAAAAGGAAAAGAAAGCAGGTAGGGGAATTTCACGAAAATGGAAGGGAGATCAGTAGAGGAAGAGACCAGGGGGCAAGAGGAGGGGAGGGAAAGGGGAAATATTGGCCAAATTATATGATTATATTGTGTGCCTTCATAATATGTAACAACAAATCCCTCTATTATTTCAACTATAATGCACCAATAAAAATATGGAAAAATTTAGAAAATGATGAAAAAATGCTAAAAGAACATAGAAGTCAACCAAATCTACAACTTATGTAAGCAAACTCATGTAAACAACTCAATATAAACAATGGTAGTAATGACTATGTAATTACTACAATAAAAAACAATGAATTCATTTTGATATAAATATATTGATAAATGAATAAATGGAGAACCAAAAAGATCTCTTACACAGCAGAAAGATAAAAAAAATAGGATGACAAATGATAATGATGGAAGTAAAAAGTTATCATTTGGCAATTACTATAGCAATAATTGTTTCAA
This sequence comes from Marmota flaviventris, assembly GCF_047511675.1. NCBI lineage: Eukaryota > Metazoa > Chordata > Mammalia > Rodentia > Sciuridae > Marmota > Marmota flaviventris. The sequence continues at coordinate 41,097,284 of NC_092507.1, forward strand.
GAAAGAATCGTTAATAGAGCTGGGATTGTAGCTTAGTGGTAAAGCACCTGCCTAGCATTATGTGATTCACTGGGTTCAATTCTCAGCACCACATATAAATTAAAAAAAAATAAAGGTACATTGACAACTAAAAAAATATTTAAAATAAAAATAATCATCAATAAATGCTAAAGCCTTTGAGTAGGTTCAAATGACCACCCCCCCCAGATATTTATTATGGAGGTAAAAATAGTTATTTTATGGTGGAAAAACCAGGCAGATTACACTTTAATTAAGTGAACAAGGTTGCTATCACCACTGATGGGACATACAGGTATCACGATGTCTTCTGGTATAATTCACTGAGAAGGACACATCAGCATTGTAGTATTCCTGCCAAAAATGCACACCATGAATCTTATCATAAAGAAATAAACTCAAATTGGGAGAAACTTTATAAATATGTAAACTATACTCTAAAAAAAGTCAAGGTCATAAAAGAGAAAGACTGAGAAACTGCTCCAGATTAATTAAAATTAAAGAAACTTGACAACTAATTATAATTTGGAACCATGCACTGCATTCTAGACCAGAACAAAAAAATATTGTTTTTTGTTTTCTATAAAAAATACTAATATAACTGGTAAAATCAGAATAAGGTCATAGATTATATCATAGTACTGTATCACGGTTAAGTTTCTAATTTTGATAATTATACTGTGATTTTTGCACTCTGTTTTGAGGGAACTGAAAAATATTTAGGGATAAATGGATCAAAAAATAATTACAATAGCCTCTAGATATGTCTATCTAGATAAAAGAAAATTGAGTAAGCATGAGAGAGACTGATAAAGCAAATGTGGTTAGATATGGGTGAAAGGTATGTGGTAAATATTTGGCACTATTTTTCCAACTTTTCTTTAAATCTGAAATAATTTCAAAATAAAAGTAAAAAAAAATCCCAGAAACATGTAACATTTTGGACTACTTTTTCTGAATATTATAATTATATATTTTACAAATATATAAAAAACATAATTGGGTTCATACAGTAGTCTTTTTACTAAATCTGTTTTTATTACTTTGCTATTAAATCATGAACAGATTTCATTATTACTTAAAATTCTTTAAAATACATTGTTAATGGAGGCATAATATTTCTTTGTGTAGAGGTATTGTAATTTCGTTTATTTAGTTTTTTCCTCACATATTCATGTTATAAGCCTATAGTAAAACATAAAATACATGTCTTTTTTCATATACCTTTGTTCATATATTTGATTACTTCATGCTTGAGTCTGAGAACAGGAATTGCTTTATTATTACTATTATTATTTTTAATGACTAAAGTGACATAACAAGTTCCTAAATGTCCAAGTTCCTTTTTAAGTTTGGGGTGCTTTACTGACTTCTGGCTTGCTCTAAGGTGCATCTGTTTGGTAACAGACTGTAAATTCTGGATTTAACTCTGGATAGTGTTGGTGCTGCAGAAGGGTGCAGGAGATCATACCTGGTGCTAGCAGGCTGGGCTCAGATCTGGATTGTTCCAGTTGAAGGGGATTCTTATTTTTGGTAGGTCCTGAAAGTTAAGGTGAACAGCCTAAAATAATCACTCAGCAGTTGGGATTCAGGCTAGCTAGCTCAAGGAGGTTCAGTTCTGTTTAACAGTACCCAGGCTGAGAATTAATCCGAGGACACTGAGATGAATCAAATACTGAACCTGGCCCACAGGCTCACATTCTGGTAGGGGAGACATACAAATCAACAGATATTAACACTGTAGCGATGACTAGTTATAAATTGGGTAGAGCTTCTGCATTTCCCTTTAAACAAATTTTTATATACACTATATACATTATATACTCTTGTACACAAATACAATATTCATTCATTCCTCTTTCTCTCTTCCTTTAGTACACCTATAATTTAGCATATACCCTAGACCAAAGTTAGTAGTAGAATTGGAGAGGAGAGAAATTTAAAAAGCAAGAAAACAGAATTTATTAGGCTTCATGGCCTATTGTTCAGGACACAGGAGTAAAGGGGGAACCACAGATTTTTGGATTGGGCAACTGGGAGGATGATGGTGCCATTCACCAAGCCAGGAAATGGATATTTTTTTGGCCTGGATTTTATTTTATTTTGAGATGGGATCTTGTTATATCGCCTATACTGGCCTCAAACTCCTGGGGTAGAATGATCCTCCTGCCTCAGCCTTCAGAGTAGCTAAGATCACAGATGAGCACTACTATGTCTGGTTTGGTCTGAATTTTAAAGAACACATTCTACCTTTATTTTATCTATTTATTTATTTTTATGTGGTGCTGAGGATCAAACCGAGGGCCTCCCACATGTGAGGCGAACACTCTACCGCTGAGCCATAACCCTAGCTCCAAAGAACATGTTCTAAAGAGCCAAGAAAATTTTGGTAAGGGTGACTTTAAACTAACTTGAAAAAAACCATTCTTAGAATACTGGCTTTCTAAAGGATGTTTATGGCATAAAAATGAAAGTGAGGAGGTAGACCAAACAGCATGGGAATAAAGAGGTATTTTTGAGTCACTGAATAATAATGAAAATCAATGAAAAATTGAGAGTAGGGTAATCAAGTCAATAGACTGCAGGCCAAGATATTAATATGAAAAGGAGATTTATGACAGAAGAAAAGCAGATGAGAAGTATTTCAGGTGCAGGGAGCAAACTGAGTAGGAAGAGCCACCAATAATGGACTGAAATTGTAGTAGACCAAAAGGATTTTAAGTAAACTAGTATGATCAGGGAGGTGGTGGTAATGGTAAAGTCAGGCTTGATTAGCAACAGAATTTGAATAGAAGGGGAGAAATTGTGAAGCAAGAGGAAACTAGTCCTGGGAACAAATGAATCATCTTCACTCACGTAGTAGCTACACCCTGGGTAGCATAATTGATTCATAAACAAATGCAGATTTCCTGCAGTGGTAGTTATCTAGGTTTGGAAAGCACAGTGCTTATGTTAGGTTGCCAAACTGATCTAAATTAAAGATGCCCTTTCTTTAGCTTGAAAAATTTTTAGCAATAGTAACTTACCCTTGCAGCATTTTATTAATATTGCTAAGAGGACTGTTGGAGTATCAAATAGGGGATGAGAAAAACATCAGGTTACTTCCAGCTTTTCCTTAGGTTGGATGTACTTCACATGTAAAATGGTGGTAGCATAGTTACTAATTCATGAAGTTGTTATGAGGATGAATCACCGTTTCCTTCTAAGCCCCAGTTTCTCTTGTTATAAAAAGGGGAGAGCGATTTTTTTTTTTTTGTAATGTGACTTAGAGGTATGTGGTGAAGACACATCTAGGACTATACAGGAACAGTTTTCATTGATGAGATGAGAACTGCTAGGTTATATTTTCTCTGGGTGGCTGCTCAATTATTATTTGAACATTTCCTGGAGACCTTATGTACTTTTTTCATTATGATTTGTTATTATTAGGCCATAACCTAAGATAAGATAAAACTGCTTTATTATATTTTCATACAGAAAATATACTGGTTCTATGTTGATATCTGCTTTGCAACAGAAAGTCAAAGGATCCAGTGCATTAGGTTCTGGTCTTCAGTGGAGGGATGTTATATAAATCTGTTAGTGAAATTTCACCCAGACCAGGGATGATGAATGATGCACACATCTTTTTCACACACACACACACACACACACACACACACACAAAGATAAAAACGAACAACAACAAAAATTCTGGCTGGGCATAATCTTGGGCCTAAAAAAGACTGAGAGTGTTCTGGAATCAACAAAAATTGGACCTAACATTTATTGAGTACCTTCTAATAGGCCAGTCTCTCCATCTTCAATCTTCACAAGTAGCAAGGCAGGCAGGAGAAAACTGAGGTTCAAAATGTTACATAACTTGCCATGGTCCTAAAGCTATACATGGTGGAAATGGATTGCTAATATCAGGATCTGACACCAAAGTTCCAGCTCATTCTATCATACCACACTGTGGAGAAAACACACACACACACACCCTCTTTTTGGAAAACCTGGAGGCCAGAGGATCTGGAGAATTTTTCTTTCCCTATTTCCATTTTGATAGTCTTTTGTTTGTTTTTGGTTCTGACGTTTGCACCTTAGAGGCTTAGAGGCTGAGTGGGATCAAACACAGGGCATCTGTAAACAATGATTTTATAGTCCCCGCTAATGCATACAGGGATTTCCTTCAGAGCCTTACCTAGGATTTGGCAGGGATGGCGGGTGGAGAGGTGGGAGAGTAGAGGTGAGGGTGGGGGAGGGGGACTAGTAAAAGGATGATTCTTTTCTTACCTTTAAGTTGCTTATGAATTTCAGCACAAGCCGTTGGCTATTCTCTTCTCTTGTTCACCATATTTTTCCCTATTTTTTTTTGGGGGGGGGCGACTAGGGGTTAAGGGTTTGGTGCCTGTAGGAAATTTCTGTGATGATCTGTACGGTAGATCCAAAAAGAGTTAAGGTCAAAAACAATTCCTTCATCTGTTCTGGGAGGAGATTGTGTGTTTAAAAAAAAAAAAAAAAAAAAAAAAAAGGTTTGTTCTGGACATTCTTCTTTCATCCAGGCACATTGACGGGATTAGAAGGGACACCCCCTCTTTCTGTGAGAAATGAGGCATGGAAACTGCCTCACAAGTGCGGGTTCGAGTGACAAGAGCGCTCACGTACCTTCTGTAGAGAAGGAAAAGGTGCTGGGGTCTGACGCGGGTGGGGACCGCAAGGGGTTGGTGGGAACCGCGGCTTCCGGCTCTCAGGAAGCGTCGTCAGGGGCGGACGGAGGGCGGCGCAGGGCGCGCGGGGCCCCCGCCACCCCCAGGCCGCGCTCCTTCGCGTTCCCTGCCGCTCGTGCCCGGCGCGGCAGCCGCAGTCCCGGCGCCGTAGCGGGACGTGGGGTCCAGGGGGCGCTGTGGCCCAGCGGCGCGGGCGGCTGGAGCGGCGGCCGCGACGCTGGAGGCTTCGTGGAGAATCACCGCCTGCAGCACCTCGGTCGTCCCACTGCAGTCTGTGCCCCCCGCCCGGCTCACCGGTGCTCCCTGGGACCCTCGTGGCTGCGGCGGCCCGGGAGCCGATGCGGCTGGGCGGGCACTGGGCCTCAGAAGCCCCTGCCGCCGCCGCAGCGACCACATCCCCTTCAGGAGTGCGAGGCTTTGCGGCGGCCCCTGTAGCCGCGCCGGTGCCCTCCTGGGGAGGAGACTTTCGGCTCGGGGACGACTCCCCCCGGCCATGGTGAAGCGACGGCGGCCACAGCCGAGGTGAGTGCGGCGCGACCCTGTCCCGGGCTCGCCAGGCTCCCACCGCCTGTGGGGGCCCTGGTTGCAGCCCTCAGGCCGGGAGGACGGGGCGTCCTGCCGCTGCGGCTGCCTCTACCCGGCGGCTCTGGGGGCCTCAGCCCTTCCTCGCCGCGTCCCCCGGGAGGTCGAGGCCCGTGGGGGGCGCCTAGGCCCCGAGAGAATGCTCTCCCGGGCCTCGGTTCCGGTGCGGCCCGGTGTGTGAAGAGGTTGCTGACGGCTGCACCGGTGCCCTTTGGGTTTGCTCCGGGCGGGGCCGAGAGCGGCTTCTTACCCGGGTCCTGCGTGTACATCCCGGAGGGAGGCAGAGGACGCCTGTTTGCAAACAACCTTAGCTTTCCATCGCCCCGTACCGAGTCCTGCAGAGTCGGGGGGGGGAGGCCGGGTAGGGTGAGGATTGAGGTGCTAAGAGTTCAGGACCCTTAGAGCCCTGGAGTGTCTCATTCACGGATTCGACTTCCTAGAGAAAAGCCTTTTGCGACTTATTTGAGGTGAAATTTCATCACCTGCGGGTAGCTCGTCCACTCCTTATATTACATCTTATCTCTAAGCGTGATCTGCCTTGGAGAAAGCCCCATCCCGTCTTTGCGTTGCTGTTTCCTAGATAAACACTACCGTTATAAAAATTAATTTTACAGAGATTTGTGTCTTTTCCACCTCCAAGAAGAGAGGAAATATTTTAGTGCTTCAGTCCTCGGTACAAAAATGTTCCCTCTAAATAGATCCAGAGGACGGATGGAAAGAGGATTTTAAGTCGTGCTAACTGTCCTAATAGCAGGAACCCGATGGAAATGAATGTAGTCTAAATTTTAGAAGTAACGTGATTTGTTCTGGTATTAATATAAAAAAAAAGTTAGTGATTGCAGTTTGGTACAGTAAGTCAGATATTTGGGTACTTATGATTTATGGTAAATGTGATGACAGGTTATTCTTGTTTTCTAAAGTATGTGAAGGTGTAAGATTTGTAGGTACTTCTAAAACTGTAATCATGAAAAAAAATCCTTATAGTAGAAAATTGGTAAAGTACAGAAAGGTAGTACGTCGACTCTCAATAAATATTTAATAACTAGGGAAAACATTCTTAATCTCATAGTATGTTTTTGTTGGTCATTCAGAGTTTAAAATGGTGATTTTTAAAATTATTATTTCTGTGTATTAGGTTCAAAGATTAGCTGACTGATTCACTTTATATCCAGGTGTTTGTATAAATACCTATGAAAATGTCTTACTAAATTATATTGGGACCATAGTTGAATTTATCAACTAAAAACAATAATATGGGGTAGTCTTCTAGATACCTAGAAAAGCCATAATTTAACCTCTTCTGCAGCATGAGAAGCTCCTGAGGTCTAGGGAGGTTAGGCATGGTAAACATTTTTGAGGAACTGCTGTTATATGTTGTACACTGCGTTGTTTTTTTCACACAGATCTTGCTGTGTTGCCCAGGCAGGTCTCAAATTCATGAACTCCAGTGATTCACCTGCCTCAGCTTCTGGAGTAGCCAGTAATACAGCACTGGGCTCCTTGAATTGTTTTTGTCAGATTTTGTTTAAATATTTCTAACTGTAAATTTTTGTTAGATTAATATAGGTTTTTAAAAGTCTTATTCATTTCTCTAAGGGTTTTTAAAGACCAACATTAGAATCAGTTGAGAGTGCTGATTTAAAAAAATAATCAGCTGATTATTATTAATATTATTTATAATACTGATTCCTGGCAGCTTGAATTAGAATCCTAGAGATAATAGTGGCTCAAAAGTCTTTGTGTGTGTGTGTGTGTGTTGGAACCCAGGGTTCACATATGCTAGGCAAGTACTTTGCCACTGAACTACATTTCTAGCCTTAAATTTTTTTTTTTTTGTTTTTAGATTTTGAGACAGGGTCTTGCTAAATTGTCCTATTTGGCATCAAATTTGTGTTCCTCCTGCCTCAGCCTACTGTGGTAGCTGGGTTGTCTGTCCTCTTGCCAGCTAAAAATCTTAATTCTTATTAAGTGTCTCCATTCTTATTAAAGTTTGGAAATCACTGTTAAAAGTTAACTAACCTTGCAGGGTGTGGTGACACATGCCTGTAATCCCAGCAGTTTGAGAGGCTGAGGCAGAGGATTGGGAATTCAGACAGCCTCAGCAATTTAGTGAGGCCCTAAGCAACTCAGTGAGACCCTGTCTCCAAATAAAATATAAAAAAAGGACTGGAGATGTAGTTCAATGGTTAAATTCCTCTGGATTTAATACCTGGTACAAAAAAAAAAAAAGTTAACTAACATTGCTGGGCATAGTGTCACATGCTGTAATCCCTGCAGCTCAGGAGGCTGAGGCACGAGGATTCTAAGTTCAAAGCTAGTCTCAGCAACTCAGCAAAACCCTATTTAAAAAAAAAAAAAAAAAAAAAAAGCTGGGCATGTTGCTCAGTGGTTAAGTGCACCTGGGTTCAATCCTGGTGCCAGGAAAAGAAAAGTTAACTAACCATACCTAGCTGAATGAAAACATAAATTTTCTAGCAAAGCTATCAGTCTTAAGTGGCAATAAAAGTAATTTCTCATAGCAACAGATAATGGTGTTATAATGTTAGAAAGAAAAGTGAAATTTTGAGAAACAGCTGATGAACAATTCAGTTTCAACAAACATTTATTAGAGTCTCCTGTAGTCACTGTGGTGTTACAGAATGATATCTGACCACTTATCTTGGCACTTAATGGACCTTGTTGTCATTGTCTGTAAAATGCAGATAGTTATTATACTTTACCTTGTAAAACTTTTAGGATAAATGCATTTGAATAAGTATTGAAGTAAAATAAAACATTTATAAAATTGTAGCTATTAATCTGAAGTGTCAGATTCTGTCTAAGTGTTCCAAGAAGCACAAAAACGACCAAGGTTTCTACTAGTGTTTAGCTAATTCTGGAAGCAGGACAAGTTTAATTAACTGTTACAAGGCAGGGTCAGAAAAATGTTGTAATTGAGTGGAATGAGCTAGAATGAGCTAGATCTTTGCTTAGGGCTTCTGTGTCTCATCCAGTGCCATGCCCATTGGTAAAGTATAGGGATGTGGCTAACATGAGAGAGGCCCTGTGTTCAAACCCTAGCACCACCAAAAAATAAAAATTAAAAAAATTGATGCATTTATTCCAATTCCTGATTCAGTGTTTTCTTCTTCTTTTTTTTACTTTTTAAAATTTATTTTTATTGATGCATTATAATTATGCATAATAGTGGGATTCACTATGCCATATTGGTACCTGCACATAATTTGATCAATCTCATTCCCTAGTATTTCCCTTTCCTTCCCATGATTCAGTGTCGTCTTTAAGGAAATAATTGTATGGTTGCCTTATAAGTGCTAGTTTTATATTGACTTCTTTTTTTTTTAAAGGTAAGATACCTTTTTTTTTTTAGAGAGAGAATTTTTTAATATTTATTTTTTAGTTTTCGGCGGATACAACATCTCTGTTTGTATGTGGTGCTGAGGATCGAACCCGGGCCGCACGCATGCCAGGCGAGCGTGCTACCGCTTGAGCCACATCCCCAGCCCCTTATATTGACTTCTTAAGAAAGGCAGAACGAATGAAGATGATTCCTTTTTTGCTAAGCTACCACTGTTCATTGCACTCACTAAAACTTTCATTTGACACCTGTTGTGTACTGGCCACAGACTGGCTGATAGCAAGGCACAAAGCTTCATTAAAAGATAATTGCCTGGATTTTAGCTAAAGTTCTTTTGTTGCTAAAGGGTGGTGTGTGTGTGTGTGTGTGTGTTTTATGATTATTAATTGCATGATGTGGTGCTGTTTGTGGAGTCAGATGTGACAGGAATCCTTGTATAACTCTTAGAGCAATGTGACATTTGGATTTTGAGTTTATTCTTCTGTGTTATTGTAGTAAAAACTCTTCCCCTCCCAGGGAAATAGAACAGGTTCTATGAGAAAAAATTATCAAAAGCAATTAGCTCAGTGTCTGTCACATAGAAGGTAATCAGTAATTATACATTTCTATTTGTCCTTTTGAGGAAAATAAAAACAAAAACCAGGCCTTAGAATTTTTGTGTGACTTAAAATTTGGGAGCTTTAATTGTTTTAGAGAATGAATCTATTTTGGAATTCTTTGAAATTTTCGATAGAAATAATTTTGGTTCTAATTTAGTACACTTTTTTCCATTTCATTTTTTATTGCACATTATTCATATTCACAATTTTACATTGATTTTTAATAGTATTTATGTGTATTTGACTGCATTTTATAGAGCAACATTCTTTTTATATAATGATCATTGGAAAATACATAGTTGCCAATATTGAATAGAAATAGTATACATACTTAATTTTCAAAAGTAATATCAATTTATTAAACATTTAAGAACTGAAGAGTTTTTGAAACATAGTCTTTTCCTTTTGATCTATAGTAAATTAGAACTAGATTTTAATATCTGTCACACATGGCTTCCAGTCTTATAACTTATATTACCTTGAACAAGTTTCTTACTTTCTTTAAGCCTTAATTTATTCTTCTATAGAATAAGGCTGACAGTACCCTCTTTATAGGATTACTGTGAGGATTAAGTGATATGTGTGACAGAGAGCTATAGTTCAGTCCCATGGGTCCTGGTAAGTAAGTGTAACTTGAGAAGTGGAAAAATATATTTCTGTTTGAATTTTGAAAGAGCTTAAAAGATCATTAATTATTTATGTAGTTTACTACTAAGAAATAAAATCAACATGATAAAAAAAATTGGGGAGGGTATTGGAGATTGAACCTAGGGCTGCTTTCCTCTAAGCTACATCCCCAGCCCTCTTTATTTTTTATTTTGAGACAGGTTTTGCTAAGTTGGTGAGGCTGACCTCAAACTTGTGATCCTCCTGCCTGAACCTTCCAAGTTGTTGAGATTACAGGCATGTACCATGACCCCTGGCAACATCATCAGATTTCAAAGTGATAGAGATTACTTAATTAAGGATGAATCAAGGTGTCAGTAGAATCAATATTTTAATTGTATAGTTAGTACAATGCTTTATACTTTATCATAGTGGATTTTATTTAAAAATTAATTTTCAAATGCTGTGCATAAAATACACAATTAAAAAATTTTGAAGTTTAAATAGGACTTTAAAATTTTTTCTTTTTAATTTTATTTTTTCATTTTTTATTGGTGCATTATAGTTGTACATAATGGGTGGGATTTTGTTGTTATATAGTCATCTTTTAAATTATTTTAAATAGCCCACTTACAGAATCGAATTATTGGGAAAATTAGAACAGTGCGTAATATTTTATACTTATACCCTTTGAAAGTCTTTAGTAAAATAAGGTAAAGATGAGAAGATCTCTATGGACACACATTAAAATCAAGAAAAAGTGGGCTGGGGCTGTAGCTCAGTGGTAGAATGCCTGCTTCACTCGTGTGAGGCACTAGGTTCGATTCTAAGCACCACATATAAATAAATAAAATAAGTGTCCATCAACAACTAACAAAATATTAAAAATTCCCATCAATGTGCCTTAAGTTCTACTTTTCCCTTGACTAATGTAAATCCAATGACTTTTTGATTTAAAAAAATTTTTTTTTAATATAGTGTTGAGGATCAAATTCAGTGCTTCACACATGCGAGGCCGGTGCTCTACCACTGAGCTACAAACCCAGCCCTCATTGGTGGGAATTTTGAGGTATTTGGGATTTTATATTATAGAACTGTTTACAAAAGTCTCATTTTTTTCCTGCAAATTGTTTCTTTGTTTTAAATTCTTGCATTTACTTATTTAAACTTAATGCTTTTGCTGCCTTGGGCCTTTACCTATAATAAACTTGCTTGCTTGCTTCCTTCCTTACTTTCTCTGAGGATTGATCTCCAGGGGCATTTGACCACTGAGCCACATCCCCAGCCCTGTTTCGTATTTTACTTAGAGACAGGATCTCACTGAGTTGCTTAGTACCTCTCTTTTGCTGAGGCTGGCTTTGAACTCTCAGTCCTCCTCCCTCAGCCTCCTGAGCCGCTGGGAGTATAGCCCTGTGCCACTGTGCCCCCGTCAAAGTATTTTTTTGTGTGGGTGGGTATTGAGGATTGAACTCAGGGTATTCGACCACTCAGCTGCATCCCCAGCCCTGTTTCTTATTTTATTTAGAGACAGGGTCTCACTGAGTTGATTAGTGCCTCCCCATTGCTAAGGCTGGCTTTGAATTTGCAATCCTCCTGCCTCAGCTTCCCCAGCCACCACCCCTAGCAAAAGTTTATTTTTTATAATAGCTTTATTGAGGTATAATTCAAATACCATATAATTGACCCATTTAAAGTGTAAAATTCAGTGACTTTCAGTATATTCACAGAGTTATGCAAACATCACTACTATCTAATTTTATTTTTTTAAAAAGAGGACAGCTTTATTTTGACTCACAGTTTGGGAGGTGTCAGTCCATGGTTGGTTGGCCTGTCATTTGGGGGCCCGTGGCAGGCAGCATACCATAGAGGGAGTGTTAGATGCACTCGACTGCTCACTTCATGGCGGACACAACATCTTTGTTTGTATGTGGTGCTGAGGATCGAACCCGGGCCAGATGCATGCCAGGTGAGCGCGCTACCGCTTGAGCCACATCCCCAGCCCCATTACTATCTAATTTTAGAACATTTTCATCACTCCCAACCAGTACCCATTAGCCTCATCTCCAATATCCTCCCAATTCCCTCAGCTCAAGGCAACCACTAATATACTTTCTACTTCTGTGGATTCAGACAATTAATATAAATGGAATCATATAATATATAACTGGTTTCTATCAATTAGCATTTTTCCAGGGTTCAACAACATGCATTAATAGTTAATTTTTTTATCGACAAATAATGTTCTTTTGTATGAATATATCACTTTTATTCATTTTTAAGTTGGGTTATTTCCACTTTTTGGCTGTTATGAATAATATTGTTAGGAATGTTATTTCTCATTTCTGTATAAATTATTGTGTGAACATATATTTTTTGGGGATAGACAGGAGTGGAATTGCTGGTCATATGATAACTGTTTCACCTGTTGAGGAAATGCCGCATACTGTTTTACAAAGTGGCTGTACCTTTTTAAAATTCCCAACAATGAGGGTTCCAGTTTCTTTACATCCTTACCAACACTTGATATCTGTTTCTTTAATTATAATCATCTTAGTGTGAAGTGGTAAGGTAAGGTTCTATTTGAGGTTTATAATTTTTGCATATAATCATTGTTGAAGTTTTTACTGGCAGATAGATTGACAGATTGTTTGATGATAAGGAATGGTTTTGGCATCAGGACAAAAGCTATGAACTTTCTAGTTTCCTGTTTAGTAAGCAGTGAATTCAGTTATTAGAACTGGTTAATCACATTGGGTAAGTGATGGGAATGGTAGTGTGTGGACTTGTGCTATTTAAAAGGCTGTCTTTTAAGAATATTTCTTAACAAAAGGCAGTTGTACATTGATCATATCCACCTTCCCATTACCCCCTTTCATCCTCCCTTCTTTCCACCAATATATGCATATATGCAAATGTCACAGAGAAACCTGTTAATGTGTATCAGTAATATTTGTTGTTAATAATAATAAAAAAGGCAATTGTAAGCCCTAGGTTTAGTTTTCCTTTAACTCTACTGAAACATTTCTAAAAATTTAAAGTCCAGTTGAATATAAACATTCCAAAGGACTCATGTTTGACAGATTTTAAAGATTGTCATTACTTATCAATGATATATACTTTTATATAAATATAAATTAGTCATTGTTTTTTATTCTTATGTGTAGTATATTAACCTCTTTTTTGTACTCCATTCAAGGTAGTAAAACTTTTCTATGAGGGTTTGTAGGAGATAGTTCAAATACAGCAATAGTGACTTGCTAAAGTTTCTAAAAAGATTTTTCAGGCCAGTTAGAAAATACTGCAGGGAACCATTATTTTATAAACAAAATACAAGTTTTGGTCCTTAATTTCTATATACAATGGAATATCCACAATGTTTTCCCACTGAAAATCACTTTGGAAACCTGTAGTGCTGACTTTGAACTGAGGTGAAAGTTTTCCACTGGTTTGTTACACAATTTTTCAGTTACTTTGCACACCATTATTTCCATATTAAGTTATAAAAACAGTAATTTTGGAGCCTTTTTGGTAGAATTCATGAAAAGGCAAGCATTTTTTTGATTTAATTCTTTGCTAATCTTCCTGGTTAAGGCTTGGTATTTTATCTGCCAGAATTTGTTTTATTAAAATAAAGAGTAAATGATGCATGTTTTTATTACTATTTCATAACACAACAAAATATTTCAAAATTCTCTTAAGTAAAATAAATCAAGCAAGCAATTTCAAAATTTTGTGAAATTTTCTGTTAGGATTTATGTAATTGTTACTGTCCATTTTTCACTTTCAGTTGAACAAGAGAAACTCTAAAAAGTAATGGAAATAAAACACTTGCCAGTTTGTGAAAAGCCTCAGTTTCAAAATACATCATGTAGACCTTGGTATGATTCTAGTGATGTAATAATCACCCATAGTTTCTGTTTGTTTTAAAATTAGTAGCTGAGGTAAATTATTTTTGAGGTTACTGTGAAGTCACTCTTGGAAATTCCTGCTCAGTGTTTAAGAAATGAGGTTGAAATTCTTGAACCTGTCAGACAGCCCTTCAGGATTTGGTTCCAATCTGATCATTTCTCATTCCTTTTTTTCTGTATCAATTCTTCCAAGATTTCAAGTTCATGAAGTTTTCCTTGTTTTCTTTTACATTTTATTACTTGTGTAATACAAAAGCTTTAACTACAGTGTGCCATCTTTCTGTAAGGTGTTTCATGTATGTTATTTTCAACCGTTAAAATGACCTTATAATATCCATAGTATTATGCATATTTACAGTTGAGGGAACTGAGGCTTGGAGAGTTTTATTGATTTTCCACATCCATGATTTCAAATCCATGTATGTCTGACTACAGTCTACATTTTTTCCTCTTGTGAATCTTCCCATGTGTCTGTGTTTGTTTTATCTACTGGTTTTCCGCAGTGCTTCAGGAATTATTCATATTGGGAGAGTACAAATTAGTTGATTGACTTTGGTGGATATTTGCCTTGGAAGTATGCTATTGGCATAGCATTTTGTATAAGAAAAAAGTTAGGTATGTATGTATTGTATATATTTTGGGACTTTCTGCTTTCATATACTGGTATTTTTGAAGTTGATAAATGTTTCATTTGCTATTACTGCATAAATATAAAAATTGATCTGAGTCTCAGTTTTGTGATCTGAAAATTAGTGGTAGATCAGATAGCAAGGCCCTTATGCATTTAATATTATATTTCATATTCTAAAGGAGAACCAGGTGAAAAGATAGATGGCATGTAGGTGACTCCAGTCACTGGTGATGAACTATCATAGATGAAATGAGGAACTATGGACAGTGGTGGCTGAGGAAGGTGGGAAATCCAAGACCAAGAGATTATAATTTACGTAAAAGTTTTCCTTGTAATCAATAAAGATAATATATTTCTGAATAAAACCCCTGAAACTCTGAAATTAGTTTGTGATTGGGGGCCCCTTCTTTCTGTAGCTAATGCTTCAGGAGCCTGAGGCAGGAGGATCACAAGATCAAAGCCACCCTCAGCAAGTTGGTGAGATACTGTCTCAAAATAAAAAATATAAGAGGTCTGGGGATGTTGCTCCGTGGTTAAGGCCCCCTGGTACCAAACATAAATACATACATACATACATACATATATACATACATAAATGAAGAGTGGGCTTCTTCAGATTCTAAAGGCAGCACATTCTATACACAGGATGCTACTGTGGCCCATATATGAGGTGACACATAAGGCTACACAAAAGATGCAACCCTTTCTTCTGTCTTTTCTTGTGATAGTGTACATATGTTTGAGAAAAAATATATCTGGAGCTGTGTTACATGAAAATAACAAGGTCATAAATAGCACACTTGAAATAATTAAAGCTCTCCTGCTGGTCACAAAATGAACATTTAATAATTAAAATGTGGCCCTATTGTAGATCTTCAGAGTTTATTTATAAAACAAAGGAAGGAACATTTTGCATTCAGAAAGGATAAAGTGAGTTTTGATGACAAAACTTTTATATAGCTTTTCCACTCTCAAGGTATTAGAGATACTAATAGTATTAGAGATGGGTAATGTTTAGACTTTCTGGAAAGCTAGAAAATTATTATCCTTTTCTTTATTAGTTTCTTCTGGAATCCTTGGATTACTGAATCTTGACTTTGGAAAGATATTGTCCTAGGCTAGGATTTCTAGTGTATTCCCTAGGTGCAAAGAAATGTTCTTTGGTCACATAAGTTTGGGCTTTCAGCATTCTATATAGATCAAGTACAGATATGCAAATACACATTAATATTTTAAAGACAGAGTAAAAATTAAGAGAGTTGTTTAACTTTGTTCAGCTATATATTAACCCAAACTTATTTGGCCCTGGCATTCTTTTTCCCCCAACATGGTACTTAGTAATTTGCCTTTTACTGATGTAGGTCAACTTTTATCTGCTTCATTCTCACAATTTTAATGAACATTTGACTCTTGGTTGATAGGCCCTGATTATTTCCTGAAGAATATCATTTTGTTGTTGTTTACTGTCATTAGAAAGTTTTCTTTTATGTTTGGCAAAAAAATTTGCTTTCCTCTAAGTATCTGTCATTTTGTTGTTTTGCATTCTGAAACTATATAGAATAAATAATTGTCTCATCCTAATGTCTAAAGTTGACAAGTTAATACTCCCCCTAGCATATTGATTAAAAGTACATGCAGTGGAGCAGGCTGCTTGGTTTCAAATTTTAGTTAAACTACCTTTAGCTCAGTGTTATGGCACATGCCTGTAATCCCAGCAATTTGAGAGGTTGAGGCAGGAGGAAAGTTCAAAGCCAACCTCAGCAACTTAGCAAGGCCCTGTCTCAAAAAAATAAAAAGGGCTGGGGATGTGGCTCGTTGGTAAGCACCCCTTGATGAATTAAATTTGCTTTCTCTTAACACCTCACAGTGGAGATTAAATTTCAACCCATGAAACTTTGGGAACCACAATCAGACCATATCCAAACCAGAGTAAGTATTATGAAAGCTCTCATGTACATGGTGATAGTTAGGACTGTATTGACAGGAAAGGCAAACCCATATCTATAATAAGTGACCTGTACTAGTGAGACTCATTTGCTGGCCCTTCTGAGATAGAAGGGGCACAGTGTAGTCAACTTGCTTGATTTATGTTTTTTGTCTTGTGGGCTTTGATGTTGGTCTCTGTTGCTCATGGGTTGGACATTCAGAATTAGGATTGGGAGATGGAAGTCCACCCTTTATTCTCTGTCCTTATCTCTATTTCTGCCAGAGTGACCTTTGTTCATTTCCTCATCATGCTAGTTCTGGGATGGCATATGTCAGCAGAATCATTTTGTCTGTTTGTTCAGTGTCTTTTCTGCATCAGATGCTTTCTGGTGGGCATAATACATAAAACAGATTTTTATACTTTGTTACTCCCATATTCAATTGACTGTGTATTGGAAATATTTGGAAAAAAGTGCATCTGTACTGAACATTTACAGGCTTTTTTTGTTGTACTTTTTCCCTAAACAATATAGAATAACAACTATTTACATATTATTTCCATAGCCCTAGGTATTTATTTGCCTCTACCCATACCTGTTGCACATTTTTTTTTTTTTGGTGGGGATTACGGAGATTGGACCCAGGGGTGCTTTATACTGAGCTACATCCCCAGTTTTTTAAATTTTTATTTTGAGATAGGATCTCATTAAGTAGCTGAGGATCTTGCAAAATTGCTGAGGCTGGCCTCTCACTTGAGATCCTCCACTGGGATTACAGGTGTGCACCACTGTTCCTGGCCCCTCTTATCACATTATTTTTCCTTAAAGGCTTCTGACCAGTTGGCAAGTTCATTTGGCATTCATTGTCCATGAGTCTGTATATATATTCTTACCCCAGGATACTTTTCTTTCTTTCTCTTTTTTTTCTTTTTTTTTTATGAAGTTGAATATTTTGTTATTTTGCTGCAAGCTGTTGTTTCAGTGTATTAAAAATAACACCAGTAAATGCAGAACATTAATACATTAAGACAGTAGTGTTCTTCTGACACTGTACAACATACATTTTCCTCCATGCCCAGTTTTTCCAATGGAAAATCATTAAGTATACTGATCCAAATCCAGGGATGGATGTAAGCAAGTTACAATGTTTTGTTAGGCTTATAACAAGATTATCCTTGAATTATATACTTTTTATAAGTAGTTTTTACCACAGATAATTTTATGAATTCTGATACTAACCTAACGCCTACTCTAAAAATCATAAGGAATTGTAAAAAAGATGCATATTGTGTTTATCTGCAGTCATTGGGAAGTTAAGGGGTATCTTCTTCCAGTAGCAGTGTTGAGAGTAGTTTTTATGTCTTCTGTCCACCACTAACTTAAGACAACTGCCGAAGTTATTTTACACTAGTTTATTTAGGGTGCCATTTTCACTCCTCAATAGATTTTTACATATTTCTCATATGCTTCTTCACTCACTAGGTCATCTAGTTCTGAAGGGTCACTCAGTGACATCTTTATCAGCCAACCATCTTCACAACAAGATTTGTTCACAAGCCCTGGGTTTTCTGCAAGTGCCTTATTAATTTCAGTTACTTCTGGTAGAGGAGAATAGAGTTCACTGGCAGCTTTCACGCTTTCCAAAGCACCAAACTCATCTTGTTTTTTCAATTTTGTCCCAACTTCACGCAGACTACAGAGCTTCCTGTGCAAAACTGCTGATTCCCACTGTTCCAATACTGTTTTCTGTAGTTATCCATTCATGTTTCTCTGTGAATTTACACACAGAGAGCAGAGCAGGCCAGTGAGCAGCGTCCAAACGGCGTCTGCCCTCACCCACCAGGGCTGCGGTGGGCAGAGAGCTGCGGGCACAGGGACTGCGCAAGCTGCAGGCTGAAGCTAGTGTGCTCTGCACCACTTGAAGCACCATGTTCGCAAGGGTACAGAGTGTCGCCTGCTGTGTCTCTGCCACCCTGCGACCCCCAGTGGGAGTGGCCAGGATACTTTTCTTTCTACACAAATCATAACCAGGTGCACCACTTAAAAGTTCTTTTAGGAAGGTTTTCTCATTTCACTGTCAAGGTCAACCTTAAGTGTGACTATATTGGAGTTGTTTATTTTCAGCATGTATTCACATACTGAGCTGATCTGTTTATAAGCCAAGCTTCTGCTTTTTTTTCCCTCCCATTTTAATCCCAAAGGATCCCCTAAACAGCTATGGATGTGAGCTGAGGAAGGGGTGCTGGTAAAACTGTGGTGGGTGTCAGGGAAGTCTTGGCTACCTGTTTATGTAGCTTACTTATGCCTTTGGTTTTGTTTCAGAAAGTTCAATTCTTCATGCACCATTTGCATTTTATAATGAGTTACTGCTGAGCTCATCTGGCTTTGTGACTGGGAGAATCATAGTTAGCTCATTATCAAAAAAGTTCTGGACACATGGTACCCATGATCAAGCATGGCTTTTCTGTAGAATTCTAGGGTCTTGCATTTTAATTCTTCCACTGGGGCTTGCTGTCAGCCCTATACCACATCTTTTCCCACAATTAAGTGTTGTAATACAGTCTGGAGGTGCTGCACAGTTGTTTCCCCTACTCAAAGCTGGTAGCCTTTTGTGTCACCTCATATATAGGTCACAGTAGCATCCTGTGTATAGAATGTGCTGCCTTTATAATCTGAAGAAGCACACTCTCCTGGGGTCGGTGAAGGATCCCAAGATGGCTGGGCACAAACTTGCTCTAAAAACCATTGACTGGGTAGCTTTTGGGGAGATCATTCCCCGAAACCAAAAGGCTATTGCTAACTCCCTGAAGTCCTGGAATGAGATCCTCACCTCTAGGTTGGCTACTCTGCCTGAGAAACCACCAGCTATTGACTGGGCTTACTACAAGGCAATGTTGCCAAGGCGGGTTTGGTGGATGACTTTGAAAAGAAGTTTAATGCCCTGAAGGTTCCTTTGCTAGAGGATAAATATACTGCACAGGATGCTGAAGAAAAGGAAGATGTAAAAAGTTGTGCTGAGTTTGTCTCTCTCTCAAAGGCCAGGATTAAAGAATATGAGAAACAGCTGGAGAAAATGAAGAACATAATTCCATTTGATCAGATGACCATTGAGGACTTAAATGAAGTCTTCCCAGAAACCAAATTAGACAAGAAGAAATATCCCTATTGGCCTCACCAGCCCATTGAGAATTTATAAAAAACTTGAATCCAAGAGGAATTTCTGCCCTTGTATTACAAACTCTGCACATTAAAAATATTAATTATAAAAAAAGAATCTGAAGAAGCCACTCTTTTTATTTATGTATTTAAGTTTGGTACCAGGGGGCCTTAACCACTGAGTCACATCCCCAGACCTTTTATATTTTTTATTTTGAGACAGTGTCTCACCAACTTGCTGAGGGTGGCTTTGATCTTGTGATCCTCCTGCCTCAGGCTCCTGAGTTGCTGGGATTACTTACAGGTGTGTACTAGTATGCCCGGTTGTTTATTTATTTTGTTGCCATGCTGGGAATTGAACCCAGGGCCTTGTGCATGCTAGGCAAGTGCTTTAACACTGAGCCATATCTCTAGCCCTTCTACTTATTCTTTTTTTTTTTTGTTGGGGACACAAGATTGCTTTGTGCTTTGCAGATATGCATTGGCATGAACCTGACCACTGGACTCTTAAATGGCTGAGTCCTAATTTATGTGTCCATGGATTCTACATCTACAGATTCAGTTGATTATGGATTGGAAATATTTGGGAAAAAATGCATTTGTACTGATGCATGTACAGGCTTTTCTCGCCATTATTCCCTAAACAATACAGTATAACAAACAACGATTTACATAACATATACATTGCACTATGAATTATAAGTAATCTAGAGATGACTTAAATCAGGAGGATGTGTAGTTTATAAGCAAGAACTATGCCATTTTATATAAGGAATTTGAGTATCCATAGATTCTGGTGTCCATGAGGGCACAGGATCCTGGAACCAATCCCCTGTCAATACTGATGAATGATTGTAGGGTTCCCCCCCTTGGAGCACATATATCTTACCAGCCCTTCAGCATGTAAGCCACTTCTTGCTCCTCAACAAGATCAACACAATTTCATTGATGTAATAGACAGATAGATATGCTGTTCTGAGTCTCTCTCTCTTCACACTATGTGTTAAGTCAGTGGGTCTGGATCTGACAACTGGCTCAGGTCCAGTTATTGGGTAAGGGCTAGTGGATTTTTACTGGGACAGTCATTCTTAGTCTTCTGCTTTTTCTTGCCTTGTTTTGATTGTATATAATAAGCAGAACTGTTGTTGACTGTTTTTCTCCTAATGACACTATCCCATTAACTATATCTACAGTTCCCTGAGGGTCAAGCCTTGTTGATTGCCTCCCACCTTGTCAGTCATAATAATAATTGATACACTTTGTGTACAACCAGAGAAATGAAAAATTGTGGTCTATTTGTGCACTATGAATTGAAATGCATTCTGCTGTCATGTATAACTAATTAGCACAAATAAATAAATTAAAAAAATAACTGATGCACTCACTAATGTTTCTGGTGTTTAAATGTTGCCACCTGGCTATTGTTGCTTCAGTGCCCACTATTTTTATTGCTTTTAATAAGCCAAACAAGCTCTGTGACAACTTTTCCTTTAGGGAAGAAACATCACTGGACTTCTTAGCAATGTTGGTGCCTCTCATACCAGTATATTCCCGATGACCTTGGTGAATGGTCTGACCTTACATAATATATCCGTTCTACCATACCCAATTTATTGAGCCTACTAATTCTATCCTTCACTCTCTGCCATGTCAGTTCAGGCATTTCAATCCTATTCAGTGCCATCATTTTTTCTGGGCTTTCAGGAACCATCATAGCAGTGAGTTTATACCACCCCCAGGTCCATGCCACAGTGTTAATTTCCATTTTCTGAGTGCCCCAGCCCCCACTGCCTCAGTAAACTTTATCTTAGTCTAATGTTCCTGCCTCCCCTCAAAATCTAGCACCACTGATATTCCTCCAATCTGCTGGTTTATTCTTATAGTTTGAGATTTATAGTAACTTTCTCCTATTTCAGGCCCAACATGTCCTTGACAGATTTAGCATTAGCTACTATCATGGCAGCCAGGAGTGGAGATGGAGGCAAATCCAGAGTTACCTTATAGCTGAAAGGCCTCTGAATTGTGTTCCTGCATAATGGGGAGTACTGACTCATTCTTGCAGACTCTTAGGGTTCAAAGGAGTCTGGAGGATGGCAGTCTTTGAGGACAACCATCTTAGAGGACCCTATCCTATCTGTGAGGCTTCTAGATTTTCTAAAGACCTGATTTTGATATAACATACTTGCCCTGGTGGATACTTGCCCCCTGGTGTAGTGTTCCAGTATCTTTGAAGTAAGGTTCTTTAATCACCTTGAATTTGCTCTTCATCTTTTACTGTTCTCCCACTGTAGGTGATAAGAATCTCTTTGTGGGCTTCCAAAGAGACCTCTGGCCTTCACATTTAGTTTTCAACAGTTTGTTAACTGCCCTTTCTGGGGAGTCAATGCAATCTAACAGCTAGCCAATTCCATTGTTGTTGTATATATAATGTATTCCTTATACTTTTCAGACACATGAATCTTTATACTAGTCAGAGTGTTTCTCACTGGGACTGTTCTCCATAAAACTTGTGAAAGCATTAGTTCAAACTTAGGTCACCACCTTGTGCCAAGGATTGTCCGTACCTCACATCCCCAACTAGGATGAGATTCTCATTGTCAGTAGGATAGCAAATAACCTAGTTTCCAAGCTCCATCTTACCTCCTGCATTCTTAATCCATTTGTGGTATCAAACATGTCAGTTGGAGTCATTTGGGAAATAGCTTCTAAGAATAAAAGAGGTTAGGAATACAAGAGGTTTATGTGAAAGGGACGGACTTCTGTGAAAAGAAAGGAGGATGAGGCAGAACTGTCGGGGAGAGCCTTAGGACAGTATCTGAAAACATAGTGAAGACTCTTAGAGCAAAAATTATCTGAAGTTCTGAGATTACAGAAATGGCCAGACCTTAGTGCTCGGGCTGTGATCAGTCATTGGCTGGGACTACCCAGGAAGTACATGACTTCATATTAAAAGCAGGGGATCCTGAAGGGACTGCAGCTAGAGACGTGTATAATTATATACCTAGCAGCTTATTGGCAAGTTCGTTCGTTCGTTCTTTCTTTTATTTTTTTTATTGGTTGTTCAAAACATTACAAAGTTCTTGACATATCATATTTCATATATTAGATTCAAGTGGGTTATGAACTCCCATTTTTACCCCAAATACAGATTGCAGAATCACATCGGTTACACATCCACATTTTTACATAATGCCATATTAGTAACTGTTGTATTCTGCTACCTTTCCTATCCTCTACTATCCCCCCTCCCATTGGCAAGTTCTTTCATGAAGAGTGATACAAGTGACACACCTTTATGGCTGCTAAACATACTAACTACTAAGCAATGTTAGGTATTATTGTTATAATGATCCTTTGATTACATTTTTCTGAATTGCTTTTATGATTTGTAGCTAAAATTTGTTTTTGTTTTTCCTTTTTTTTTTTGCAGTACTGGGGATTGATCCCATGGTTCATCTATTGTTGTACTATATTCCCAGCCCTTTTTATTTTTATTTTGATACAGGGATTTGTAAAGTTGCCCAGCCTCTCAAATTGAGCCACTATGTCCAGCTGTAACTAAAATCTTTTCTAGAAATCTTAATTTCTTCATTATTTTCTCTTGAATATGTTTGTCAATATGAAATACAAGTTTTGTACTTAGAATAGAAAACAAGTATTTCAGGTGTGGTCTGGCACTTAGATGGTGCTCAGTGAATGCTGGTTAAAAGGAACTGAGCAATTGATCAGGTTAGCATGGAACATAATAATCTCCCCACCAGAATAGTGCAGTTTGAGATTGCATAGCTCGTTGCTTGTTTCCTGATGACTTTTTTTTTTGGGGGGGGGTGCGGTTAATGGGGATTGAACTCAGGGGCACTTGACCACTGAGCCACTTCCCAGCCCCATTTTTTATTTTTTTATTTAGAGACAGGCTGTCACTGAATTGCTTTAGCGCCTCACTGTTGCTGAGGCTGGCTCTGAACTCGTGATCTCCTGTGTCAGCCTCCCAAGCAGCTGGGATTACAAGTGTGCACCACCATGCTCAGCTTCCTTATGAATTTTCTTTTTCTTTTCATTCCTTGATGATTTTTTTTCTTAATCATTGTAGAAACTAGTTTAAGTCTTTTGATTTAATTTAAGTTTTATTTATTTTAGAAACTTTTAAAATTTGGGTCATTTAAAACACAAGTATAGAACTAGGTATCTATAAAAGTACTGTGAATTAGATGGTATTTAGTTTGATTCAATCTTTTAAACATGGATTCTTTGATCCAACAGATCTAGTTATTATACTTTTCTTTATATCATATTACAGATTTCATCATTGGACTATAAAATGGCCATATCAAAAAATATCGAACAGGATAAGATCAAGAATCGAGTTCTAGGCCATACCATTATAGATGTACCTTGAGAAAGATAATATCTATGGTCAACGCTATTTAGCCTATTAGGAATTAACTGCATTAAAATATGAACCTAATTTATACATTTATCCATTAGAAGATAATGAGAAACTTTCTCAAATAAATACCTTGCAGAAACCCAACAAACCAAGGTAGGGTGTTGAGGCAAAAAAGGAAATGATTTGGCTTGACTTAGTGATTCTGGCTATAGAAGAGTGCTGCTTTCCTTTTAAAATGTATGCTTTTGAATTTTATATGCTAGTAATCAGCTGGGTGATTTGGGGGAAAGTCCCGCAACCTTTTAGGAAAATAATGTGATTAGCAGTTCATAAAGACAGAAAGTAGAATGGTGGTTGTCAGAGGCTGGGTCAAGGAGGAATTAGGAAGTTATTGGTTAATGGGTAGAGTGTCTTTGGGAAGATGAAAAAGTTCTGGAGATGGATGAAGGTGATTGTTGTATAATAATGTGAATGTACTTATTGACACCAAACTGTATACTTGAAAATGCTTAAAATTTTATTATTTATATATTCCATACATACAAAAAAGAAATACAAAAAATATGGGGCTGCGATTGTGGCTCAGTGGTAGAGCGCTTGCCCAGCATATGTGAGGTACTGGGTTCGATTCTCAGCACCACATACAAATAAATAAAATAAAAAATTTCACCAACTAATAAAAATATTAAAAAAATAAGTTAAGAGCTGAGATGTAACTCAGTGGTAGAATGCTTGCCTAGCACGTGCAAGGCCTTGTGTTGGATCCCCAGCACTATCAAAAAAATCAGAATAGACCAGTATTGAATAACAGTGTAAAGAAACTATTGATCTCTTCTTGTTTTTAATTATATGAACATGACAAAATCTCACATCAGGGTTAATAGTGAAGTACTAAAGAGTTCCTACAATATTCAGAAACAAGAGAATATGTCTACCAGTCACCATTTTTGGAGGAACTACCAATGTAATTAGGCAAGAACAAAGAATAAAAGACATTGTCAGAGGCAAAAAACCAAACCAAACCAAAAAGAAAAAAGAAAAATAAAAACTGGTGGAGAAGGTTATATTGAAATCCTTTGTCTTACAAGTTAGAGAAACAAAAGACCCACTGTAAGTATAATGGGACTCTAGTCTGCAATGGGGACTGTTGTGCTTGTTTATGTATGAGAGGATACCAGGGGCAAAAATATGATTGAATTAGTGTATAGAATCACTTGGGAAGGGGTAAATGGGAGACAGGGCAAATTCATTGGGGCTGGGGGCTGTGCCTTTATGGATGTATCTGCCAATGTAGAACACTTACTTATGTGCTGCTGTGGAGATTCTGGAGTGTTATTGTTAATAGTATCAAATTGGTTTAGAACTTTGGATTCTTCTAAGAGAAAAGTTTAATATTTTGAATTTGGTAGTTGTCAGTATAATTCCTAGAACATTGCAAGGTGATTTAGATTATAAGAATTATTTGAGGCAGACATAAATAATAGCAAATTTAGATGTCTTTGGGTTTATATTATCAGTTATTGGAAGGTTGATAGCATTGTTTTTATATTGCATTTATTGTTATTCTTTTTGTTGGTGTGTATTTATACAGAATGTTGAGTTTCATTGTGGCATATTTGTATATACATAAAAACATAATTTGATCATCTTCACTCCCCAACACCTTTCTCCCTCCCCCTGATCTTCCCCCTTCTACCCTAATGGTGTCCTCTGTACTTACTTGGCATTCTTTTTTTCCGCTGTCTTTTCCCTCTATCTTCCACATATGAGAGAAAACATGATACTTTTCTCTGAGTCTGACTTATTTTGCTCAAAATAATACTCTCCAATTCCATCCAGTTTACTGTAATTGACTTGAAAGCATATCTTATATCTTACACAGCTTCTCTTCTTTGAATCCCCTTCTGCTACTGCAATTCTTTTAACTCTCTTTTCTTAAAAGTAACAATAGTTACATGGAAAAAGTGGCTGAGTTTTAGCATCAATTCTGCAAGTTCTTTTTTGAGACAATCATTGGAATTTGGTATGTGGCAGAGTGCCTTTTTTGTACTTTTCGTTATAGCACAGAACTTTATTTATTTTTTTTAAGTGTTGGGAATTGAACTCTGGTCCTTGTTGCAGTGTTAGCTAAAGGTTCTACCACTGAGCTGTATATCCCTAGCCCACAAAGACTATTGAAAAGACATTGACTCATGAAATGGAAAATTTAATAAAAATTAATATTTAACTAAATTAATAATTTTGTCAATCAAGTATAATTGATCCCCCACCCCAAACTGAGAGTGCATGGCAGTGAAGAGTATGACTGCTGGTACAATTTGTTTTTGCTGTCTTGATTTGTACTAAAGTGCAAGCACTTCTGCTCACTTATTTTTTCACTTTTACTGCAATTGTCATCTCAGTGAAAAGGGCAGAGTAAGACATTAGTGTTATTAACAAAAATAGTTTTGACCTTCGATATTTCCTGAGTCATGTGAATTCCCTGAGGTCTGTGGACCACACTTTGAGAACCACTAGAGTTATCTAAACTCATCCCATTTTATGTTTGGTTGCTTTTAAGCAACCAAAAGATTACTTCATACATTTACCTAGCCTATTTTAAATTTTTTATAAATTCAACAGCATGGCTAGATAAACTCTGTCAGTGTTTAACTGACTGTATTATATGAAAAAGTTTTAATGATAGGATTCTTTTTTAAAATATTTTTTAAGTTGTTGATGGACCTTTATTTTATTCATTTATTTATATGTGGTGCTGAGAATCAAACCCAGTACCTCACACGTGTTAGGCAAGCACTCTACCTCTGAGCCACAACCCCAGCCTAATGATAGGATTCTTAATGTGTACCTTTCATTGTTTTTTTTCCTTCATTGTAACTCTATGCTAATAACTTTAAAATATATATAATATATATATATATATATATATATATATATATATATTATATATTTTAGTTGGACACAATAACTTTGTTTTATTTGTTTATTTTTATGTGGTGCTAGGGATTGAACCCAGTGCCTCACACGTATTAGGCAAGTGCTTTACCACTGAGCCACAACCTCAGCCTGCTAATAATTTTTTCAAAAATAAAGGTGTGGGCTTTCTTTTCTCCCTCCTCCTCCTCCTCTACTTCCCCCTCCTCCTCCTTTCTTTTTTGCAGGTCTGTGTGTGTACTAGGGATAGAACCCAGAGCCTTACATGTGCTAAATATGTGCTCTAACACTGAGCTATATAGCCCCAGCCCTTTAAAATATAAAAGCTTGCATTCTACATTTTCTTACTCTGAACAATTTTTCTTTCTAAATAAAGACATGGCAGAGCTGGGGCTGTAGCTCAGTCGCAGAGCACTTGCCTAACATATGTGAAGCACTGGGTTTGATCCTCAGCACCACATAAAAAAAATAAATAAAATAAAGGCATGCTGTCCATCTACAAGTATTAAAAACAACAAAAAAAGATATGGCAGTTGATCTTTTGACACTTAGATCTTATGACATTCTCTCAGCAAAAATCTTTGTTTCTGTAGTTTCTTTGGAAAAAGGCAAATTAAATCTAGGATTTGTGGAATATCTTTAGCAGACCCTTTAAAAAAAATTTTTTTTGTTGTTGTTGATGGACCTTTATTTTATTCATTTATTTACATGCGGTGCGGCAAATTGAATCCAGTGACTCACATCTGTGAGGTAAGCGCTCTACTACTGAGCCATGACCCCAGCCCCTTTAGCAGGCTCTTAAAATGAAAGAAATGTTAGTTGCATTATATATTAATTGTGTATATCTTCTGGTGGTTTCTGTGTGAAATTAGGAGCCACTCGAAGAGTGAAGAAGAATTGCTTTTCATTTAGTCCAATTCCTTTTGTTGTTGTTGCAGTGCTAGGGGTTGAACCTAGGACCTTACATATTTTAGGCAAGTTCTATACCATTGAACTATACACCAAGCCCTAGTATAGTACTTATTTAAGGAAAATATTATTAAATCTTTCATAAATTATATTTGAAAATAGAAACAAATTAAGTTTTGTTGCAGATTAGATTAGATTCTTCAATAGCAAATTCTAGATGAAGTATCAAGATCATTTTAATATACTGAAATTTTGTTGCACTTATTTTTGCTGGGAATAATTTATAGTCAGCCAGCCCTAATCTGACCCCTCGTAAATTTCTCCCTCTCATTCACTGCTTTTCTTCTCATTTAATCTGCCTTTAGCTGCAGGAAGAAGAAGAAGACGAAGAAGAAGAAAAAAAGGATTGAGGATAGGATTTTTTTTGCTCAGTAGAATGGCTCTTAGGCTTAGATGATTTGAGTGTATGGTGAAAAGTTTAGTTAGGAGAAGAAATGTTAAGAGATTTGTTAGGTTTTAGGAAAACAGGCTAGGTTTTAGGGAAAAATAAAGTCAGAAGAGTAGATGAGACCATCCAATGAGAACATAGAGAGTGAGAGAAAATATTATAAGAAAGAATATGAGACTATAAAAATTACATTTAAGAGAGAAAGGGGAAAAAGCCAAGATAGGGGAGGAAAATAAGTAGCAAGAATTAAGATTTTTTTTTTAATGTTTTGCCATTGCCTTTTTTTTTCTTTTCTCTCTCTCTCTTTTTTTTTTTTTAAACACAATATCTTCATTTTATTTTTATGTGGTGCTGAGGATCGAACTCAGTGCCTCACACATGGTAGGCAAGCACTCTACCTTTGAGCCATGACCCCTGCCCTGCCATGGCCTTTTCTTAAAAATAGTTTTTTAGTTGTAGAAGGGCACAATACCTTTATTTTGTTTATTTTTATGTGGTGCTGGGATTGAACCCAGTGCCTCATGCATGCTAGACAAGTGCTCTACTACAAACTATAATCCCAGCACCCAAGTATTAAGTTTTATAGAAGCAAGGGAGGAGAATTTTTAAAGGGTGGTCAGTTGCGTTGGTTACTGTGGACAGACTAAATAAAATGAGGATTTAAAGTGTCTGTTAGGGTAGGCAGTTGGAATGTCACTGTTGATGACCTTCACTGGAATAGTTTTAGTGAAATCAAATATGAGAAGGTGAATCAGTAATTTTTTTTAAAGTGCTTGGTTGAGAAAGGAATGTGAAAGGGCAGTAACTAGAAGGAGGTTTGAAGGAGAGATTTTAATATTTGTTATCAAAAGATATGTGAATATGTTTATAGAAGTTGAAAAGACAGGACATT
This sequence comes from Marmota flaviventris, assembly GCF_047511675.1. Lineage (NCBI taxonomy): Eukaryota > Metazoa > Chordata > Mammalia > Rodentia > Sciuridae > Marmota > Marmota flaviventris. The sequence goes on from NC_092507.1 coordinate 41,126,346, forward strand.
GGCACTCAGTGTACGTTGGGAAGTAGATTGTTTCAAAATGAATTGATATACATATTGGGAGATAAATTAATTTGAGTTATGTAAACTGACTATGAATACTTGGGATATGTTTGTGTTGTAATTTATTAGAACAGCAATCACCAACAAATAGAATACTCAAAATCAAGATATTAAAGGGAACTTAGATTTTCTAGACCCAGTCCCTTCATTGGCTAGATGAGGGGATTGAGACCTCTGTTGGTAATTTTGCCTTTAACTTATTAATTTTACTTACCTAAATTTTTACATTAAACTTTGTAGTTACTTGAATTTCCTCATTTTTAGAACTGGTATTTAGTTGTGTAGAGCTGTTTGGATAAGATAGTATTCAGTTTTTTTTCTTAAAAAAAATTTTTTTTTAGATGTCTATGGACCTTTATTTTATTCCTTTATTTATATGTGGTGCTTAGAATTGAACCCAGTGCCTTACACATGCTAGGCAAGTGCTCTACCACTGAGTCACAACCCCAGCCCCTGTATTCAATTTTTAAGATATCCTAATTGCATATGTGACTTTATTTTTATTTATTTATTTATTTATTTTCACTAATTCTTCTTTATTCTCCTTCCCCTATTCAATCAGCTGCTAAATTTGAGTGAATAAATATCTTAGCCATAGAGACATCTACTAAATATTAGAATTCATGTATGTAGTTTATATGACTTTTGCCATTATTTTCTTTATGCAACTGCATTGTTAAAATTATTATTTGTTGTCAAATTATTAAATTGTTAAATCTTTATTGTACTGGCTATTTTATTTATTTATTTAATTTTTAAATTTGTTTTAAGTAGTTATGATAGTAGAATGCATTTATCCACTTTGATATATCATACATAGATGGGCTATATTTCTCATTTTTCTGAGTATACGTTGTAGAATCATATTGGTCATTCAGTCACATATTTACATATAAAGTAATAATATCCGTTTCATTCCACAATTCTTCCTATCCTCACATCTCCCCTCCCCTCCCTTCACTTCCCTCTACCTTATCTAAGGTAATGCTATTCTTCTCTAGTGCCTCCCGCCTTATTGTGAATTAGCATCTGCATATTAGAGAAAACATTCGGCCTTTGGTTTTTTGGGATTGGCTTATTTTGCTTAGCATGATATTCTCCAACTCCATCCATTTACTCGCAAATGCCATAATTTCTCTCTTCTTTAAAGCTGAGTAGTATTCCATTGAGTGTATATATACCACATTTTCTTTATCCATTCATCTATTGAAGGACACCTAGGTTGGTTCCATAGTTTAGCTATTGTGAATTGAGCTGCTATAAACATTGATGTGGCTGCATTACTGTAGTATGCTGATTGTAAGTCCTTTGGGTATAAACCGCAGAGTGGGATAGCTGGGTCAAGTTTCCAAGTTTTCTGAGGAATCTCCATACTGCTTTCCAGATTGGTTGCATCAATTTGCAGTCCCACCAGCAATGTATGAGTGTACCTTTTTCCCCACATCCTCACCAATATTTATTGTATTCTTGATGATTGCCATTCTGACAGGAGTCTCAGTATAGTTTTGACTTGCATTTCTCTTAATTGCTAGAGATGTTGAATACTTTTTCATATATTTGTTGGTCGATTGTATTTCTTCTTCTGTGAAGTGTCTGTTCAGTTCCTTAGCCTGTTTATTGATTTGGATATTTGTTTTTTGGGGTTAAGTTTTTTTTGAGTTCTTTAATATCCTAGAGATTAATGCTTTATCAGAGGAGCATGTGGTAAAGATTTTCTCCCAGTCTGTAGGCTCTCTCCTCACGTGTATTGATTGTTTCCTTTGCTAAGAAGAAGCTTTTTAATTTGAATCCATCCCATTTACTGATTCTTGATTTTACTTCTTGTGCTTTAGGAGTCTTGTTAAGGAAGTCAGATCCCAGGCCTATTTTCCCTTCCATTAGGCGCAGGGTCTCTGTTCTAGTCCTAAGTCTTTGATCCACTTTGAGTTGATAGGGTGAGAGATAGAGGTTTAACTTCATTTTTCTGCATATGGATTTCCAGTTTTGCTAGCACCATTTGTTGAATAGGCTATCTTTTCTCCAGTGAATGTTTTTGGCACCTTTGTCTAGTATGACATAACCATATTTACATGGGTTTGTCTCTGTGTTCTCTAGTCTGTACCATTGGTACACAAATCTGTTTTGGTGCCAATACCATGCTATTTTTTAAAAAATATTTTTTAGCTGTTGATGGACCTTTATTTTATTTATTTGTATGTGGTGCTGAGAATTGAACCCAGTGCCTCCCGCATGCTAGGCAAGTGTGCTACCACTGAGCCCCAGCCCCAGCCCCAGCCCACCATGCTATTTTTGTTACTATAGCTCTGTAGTATAGTTTAAGGTCTGATATTATAATGCCTTATTCACTTTTCTTGCTAAGGATTGCTTTAGCTATGCTGGGTCTCTTATTTTTCCAAATGAATTTCATAATTGCTTTTTCTGTTTTATATGAAGAATATCATTGGGATTTTAATAGGAATTGTATTAAATCTATATAACGTTTTTGGTAAAATGGCTATTTTGACAATGTTAATTCTGCCTATCCAGGAGCATGGGTCTTTCCATCCTTTGAGGTTTTCTTCAGTTTCTTTCTTTAGTGTTCTGTAGTTTTAATTGTAGAGGTCTTTCCCTTCTTTTGTTAGATTGATTCCCAGGTATTTTATTTTTTGAGGCTATTGTGAATGAGGTTGTTTTCCTAATTTCTCTTTCAGTGGATTTTTTGCTGATATATAGGAATGCATTTGATTTATGGGGTTGATTTTATATACTGCTACTTTGCTGAATTCATTTTTTAGTTCTAGAAGTTTTCTGGTGGATTTTTTTGGATTTTCTAGATATAGAATCATGTCATCACCAAATAGTGATAGTTTGAGTTCTTCTTTACCTATTTGTATCCCTTTAATTTCTTTCTTTTGTCTAATTGCTCTGGCTAGAATTTCAAGGATAATGTTGAATAGAAGTGATAAAAGAGGACATCCTGTCTTGTTCCAGTTTTTGATGGGATGCTTTCAAGTTTTGTCCATTTAGAATGATGCTGGCCTGGGCTTAGCATGTATAGCTTTTACGATGTTGAGATATGTTCCTACTATCCCTAGTTTTTCTAGTGTTTTGAACATGAAGAGGTGCTGTATTTTGTCAAATGATTTTTCTGCATCTATTGAGATGATCATATGATTCTTGTTTTTAAGTCTGTTAATATGATGAGTCATATTTCTTGATTTCCGTATGTTGAACTAACCCTGCATCCCTGGGATGAACCCCACTTGATAGTGGTGCACTGTTTTTTTAAATATGTTTTTGTATACGATTTGCCAGAATTTTATTGAGAATTTTTGCATCTATGTTCATCAGGGATATTGGTCTGAAGTTTTCTTTCCTTGAGTGTCTTTTTCTGGTTTTGGTATCAGGATGATATTAGCCTCGTAGGATGAGTTTGGAAGAGTTCCCTCCTTTTCTATTTCATGGAATACTTTGAGGAGTATGGGTGTTAATTCTTCTTTGAAAGTCTTGTAGAACCTACTGAGAATCCATCTGGTCTGGGACTTTTCACAAAGAAGGACATTTCATACTTCTTAAGGGAAGTATATATAAGCAGGACATAACAATTATAAATATTTATATCCCAAACAATGGAGCATCTATGTACATCAAACAAACCCTTTTCAATTTCAAGAGTCAGATAGACCACAATACAATAATACTGGGTGACTTTAACACATCTCTCTCACTACTGGACAGAGCTTCCAAACAAAACTAAATAAGGAAACTATAGAACTAAACAATACAATAAAAAACTTAGACTTAACAGACATACATGGAATATTTCATCCATCAACGAGCAAATATACTTTCTTCTCAGCAGCACAAGACTCCTTCTATAAAATAGACCATGTCCTATGCCACAAAGCAACTCTTAGTAAATACAAAAAAAAAAAAAAAGAGAGAGAGAGAGAGATAATACCCTGCCTTTTATCAGACCACAATGGAATGAAATTAGAAATCAACGATAAAATTAAAAATACAAATGGAGACTAAATAATACACTATTGAGTGATGAATGGATAGTAGAAGAAATCAAGGATGAAATAAAAAAAATTCTTAGAGGTAAACTAGAACACTGATACAACATATAAAAATCTTTGGGACCCTATGAAAGCAGTACTGAGAGGAAAGTTTACTGCATTGAGCGCATTCATTGAAAGAATAAAAAGGGGCTGGTGATGTGGCTCAAGCTGTAGCGCGCTAGCCTGGCATGCGTGCAGCCCAGGTTCGATCCTCAGCACCACATACAAACAAAGATGCTGTGTCTGCTGATAACTAAAAAAATAAAAAAAATAAATAAAAAAAGAAAGAATAAAAAGTTAATAAATGACCTAACACTACATCTCAAATCTCTAGAATAAGAAAAACAAATCAACACCCAAAGAGTAGAAGACAGGAAATAATTAAAATCAGAGCTGAAATCAATGAAATCGAAACAAAAGAAACAATTGAAAAAATTGACAAAACAAAAAGTTGGTTCTTTGCATATGTGACTTTAACAGCAAAAGACCAGTTAAGGCAGGTTAATATGAGATCGTTAAAAATATGATTTATGCAGCAGTCCTTAGATTCTGCATTCATCTCAAATATTTCTTTTGATCTTTCAGCTTTTGCTTAGCTGAATTAAGTGCTGTATATCTGAGTATCCATCATCATGGATTATATTGTATTGTTGGCCTGCCTCTTATTTGGCTGGAAGTTTCTTGTCTTCAGAAACAGCTCTTGAGTGTACATAGTAGATGATCATTAAATAAATGAGTAGATATATGTTTGGATGAATTAATAAACTGTATAAAAACAGATTTTTCTTCTGTTCATAAAATTTGCCAGTGTCTAAGGAAAGGAAACTTTCTATTCCTATAAAGTATGTAACACTTGTTGTGGATGGAGTTCTGCAAATTGCTTTGAATTATGAACTTTATTTTATTTTTAGTATTTAGGTGTAGCTTCCCTGTCCCCACTTTGAAGCATCATAATCATATGCATTTATTGAGTTGTTTTCCCTTAGCCTCCAAATTGATTATACTGGATGATTTTAAAGAGGATCAAACCCAGGGCCTCACACACGCTAGGTGAGTGCTCTACTGCTGAGCCCCAGCCCCAGCCCCAGCCCCAGCCCTATGGGTGGTCTTTTATTGTAAAGATTGACCAGAAGATATATTAAAGTTTTTGAAAAATCTGAGCATTTTTTTCAGAATTTCTTCATTGTTAGAGCTTTTCCTTCAGGTGATTTAATTTTTATCCTTGGAATACAACTTTCTAGCTGGAATCTTTAAATTAGGTCATTTCATGGTTCTATTTGTATTTATTTAGTATTTAGGTGTAGTCTCCGTATTTGTACTTTCAATATTTCTTTAATGACAAGTGTGGATGCCTCTCTGGCATTGTGTTCTTATTATAGTTTGCAAAGGATGGTGTTGGAGCAAGTATTAACTTTTGCTCAAATATTATTTGTAGTATTTAAAAAAAACATTAAACAGGTCAACATGACGTTGTGACTTCTTAAAAGGTTCCAAGGAAAAATATTCTAAAGTTAACTTTTCAGGTTTTTTTTTTTTGGAGGGAGGTGGAAGGATTCTGTATCATATATTTAATGTATTAGCATAAATGTTCTTTGATTGTCCAGTGGTTTTTTTTGTGTGTATGGTGCTGGGGATAGAACCCAGGGCTTTGTGCATGTGAGGCAAGCACTCTACCAACCGAGTTATATCCCCAGTCCCCAAGTATCCAATGGTTTAGTCATCTTTTTCACTGCTATGACTAAAGGATCTGACCAGTACAACTGGGGAAGAAAAGTTTATTTGAGGGCTCAACGGTTTCTGAGGTCTTAGTCCACACAAGGACTAAGGCTCCATTCCTCTAGGCTCGCAGTGAGGCAGAACATTAAGGCAGAGTGTATGGCAGAGGGAAGCCGCTCACATCATGGTGGTCAAGAAGCAGAGAGAGAAACTCCACTCTCCAGATATAAGTATATTCCCAAAGCCACGCCCCAATTCCCATCCTCTCCAGCCCTACGTACCCTACCACTTCAATTAATCTCATCAGGGATTAACTCACTGATAAGGATAAGACTATAACCCAATCATTTGTCCTCCAAACTTTCTTGCATTGTATCACATGTGAGTTTTCCAGGGATACCTCATATCCAAACTATAGCATCCAGGATAATTATTACTGAAATAACCCATTAGATTTAGAGGACTTCTAAAAGAATCAGTAAGAAAGTTTGCAAATGACATACACCATTTTTTGTTGTTGTTGTTGTTGTTGTTATTGTTCAGGAGTAGAACATTTTAGTTTCCTTTTCCAGTTCAGCACTATCTTCCTTTTGTACCCCGCAACACCTCTTACGAGGTATTTCTTAATTTAATGCCTACTAGTCTTGCTTTTTCATTTAGGAGGAAGTGCTTTCTGTTTTGACTTTCATAACAATCAAAATGTTAGGGCAGATATGTGTGTGTGTGTGTGTGTGTGTGTGTGTGTATGTATGTGTGTGTTGATAGGAATCCAACCCATGCAGTTGTGCCTGCTAGGCTAGTGCTCTACCTCTGATCTAATCCCCAGCCTATGAGCAGATATTTTTATTATCCTCCTTTAGAAGGAGGAAAAAAAAAAAAAAAACAGGTAAAAAGAAGTTAGGCAACTGTACTTAGTGGAGCATGTCTGTAATCCCAGTGACTTGGGAGGCCAAGGTAGGAAGAGTGCAGGTTTAAGGCTAGCCTAGGCAATTTAGGAAGACCTTGTCTCAAAATAAAAAATAAAAAGGGTTGGGGAAGTAGTCCAGTGTCAAGCATCTCTGGGTTCAATCCCTAGTGGTGGTGGGGGTAGATCACCACTAGGCAACTCTTCTCAACTTTTCTGTCACACTTTGCTAATAGATTGTAAATTTCCATTGAAAGTCTTATTCCAACAAAATTATTGATATTTAGTATAGGTATTTTTAAAAAATATTTTATTTTTTTTTGTTGTAGTTGGACACAATACCTACTTTTTATCTATTTATTTATTTATTTATTTTTTGGTCCTATACAGTATCTTTATTTATTTATTTATTTTTATGTGGTTTTGAGGCTCGAACCCAGGGCTTCACACGTGCTAGGCGAGCACTCTACTTCTGAGCCACAACCCCAGCCCCTGGTATAGGTATTTTAATGAAATTATAAACCTGGGAAATGATTGTTGAGGAATATCTAAAATTCTGTTACTTAGCTCTTTTAGAGTATTAGTGACTGATTAGCAAAACCAAACAAATATGCTACCAAGTAAACAAAATATGCTACTTATTGAGTTGGAAGTTTTAATATAGAGCATTGTAAAAGCACTTTTAAATCCTTGTTTTAAAAATAAAATTGTTTATTTAGCAGTTATAATTGGCATTTGATAAATGTTTTAAAAAATGATTCATTTTTAAATTTTTAATCATCATTTTGTAATTTTGTACAAAAATACTTTCATTGCTCTTAAAATGAATTTATATGTTGTGAGAGGATTGATTGCTAATGTTCTCTCCTATAGTTGAAGACTAGTTCCAGTAGTTTATATTGTTGACTGATAGCAGAGCAGGTATGTTAATGTCAGATATATCAGAATTATAGTTATTTCTAATTTTAATTGTTGTTTCAAAAAATGGCTTTATTGATATATGAACATATCATAAAATCTACCTGTGTAAAGAGTAGAATTCAGTGGGTATGTTTGGGTATACTTGTTTGGGTATACTTACAGAGTTGTGCAGTTATCATCACCATTATGGTAACTAATTTTAGAACAATTTCATCACTCCAGAAAGAAACCCTGCATCCATTAGCAGTCCTTTCTCATTTCTATTATCCTCATTTGCTTAGCCTCTGGCAACTACCCAGTCTATTTTGTCTCTGTGAATTTGCCTGTTCTAGATATTCTTGTAAATGGAATCTGTACCTGAATTCTTTCATGTAGTATATTATTTTTAAGGTTCATCTATGTTGTAGCACGTATCAACCATTCATTTACTTTTTTTAGTTGTAGATGGACATAATACCTTTATTTTATTTATTTATTTTTATGTGGTGCTGAGAATCAAACCCAGTGCCTCAGATGTGCTAGGCAAGCACTCTGCTACTAAGCTACAACTCCAGCCCTATAATTCATTTCTTTATATTACTAAATAATATTCCATTATTTCCATTATGTGTACCACATTTTGTTTATTCATTAATTAGTTAATGGACATTTGGATTGTTTCTACTTTGGGATTATATGAGTAATGCTGTTATGAACATTTGTGTACTCATTTTTGTGTGCAAATATCCCTTGGATCTTTACGTACATTGTATATCAGTTTGGGAATGGTCATTTTAACAATGCTAAGTCTTCCAAATCATGAACAAGTAGTCTTTGCATTTACTTAAGTCTCCTTTAACTTCCTTGAATGATGCTTCATAGTTTTACGAGTTATAAATCTTGTACTTTTTCATTAGATTCCCTATGTATTCTTTTTGATGCTACTGCAAATTGATTTGTTTTCTTAATTTCATTTTTGATTCATTGGTAGTGTATAGAAATAGTTAATTATTATTATTGTTTTTTTGGCAGTACTGGGGATTGAATCCAGGGCCTTGCACTTACTAGGTAATCTTTCTACCACTGAATTGCATCCCTAGCTCTTTTTAAATTTTTTTTTGAGACAAGGTCTTACTAAGTTGCCTAAGCTAGCCTCAAACTTGCAATCCTTCTGATTCAGACTCCGGGATTCAGTAGCTGGGATTTCAGGCATATGCCACCACACCCAGTGTAGTTGACTTTTGTATATTGCTCTTGTATCATGCAAACCTGTTGAATTTTCTAGTTTTTATAGTTGTGTGTGTTTGTGTGTATGTATATTCATTAGAATTTTGTACATATAAGTTCATATCTTCTTGGAGTAATTTTACTAGATGTCTTTTTTTCATTTTTTTTTTTAGTTGTAGTTGGACATAATACCTTTATTTTCTTTATTTATTTTTATGTGGTGCTGAGGATTAAACCCAGCGCTTTGTGCCTGACGCATGTGAGGCAAGCGCTTTACCACTGAGCTACAGCCTCAGCCCTTCTGGCTTTAATTCTGATGTATAATGTGGATTGAATTTTATATATGTGAATACTGTTGATAACTAAATAAAACTTTATTCCCATCTTATATACTGTGACTAGTGAATGGAATTTATTTCAGTATAACTTAGATGCTTAAATGATTTTGGATCCAGTAGTAGTAAATTGTTACATGTATATTACATAAAGAATCACTTGTCTTAAGAGACTTTTTTTCACTTAACTTTAATGGGGTAGTGATTCATTAAAACGATCTATATGTATATATGAGTCACAGTGAACTGCAGCAGTTTAAAAATGGCTTTGATACATTTCATATAGTAAAATTATTATTCACTATAAATTCAGTTATTTTGTAATCCTTACACACAATGTTGTGACCCAGGGAAGTTAAATATTATTGATATTAAATATTATTGCTATTATCCCCCTTCGAAAATAGAGTCACTGAGCCTTAAAAATATTAAGGTCATATAGTTAGTCAGTCAGTTAGTGGCTCAGCCAGGATACAAACTCAGGTTACCTGGCTCAGGGATTCCTGTACATTTCCCATTGCACTACACTGTCTCATTATTTCACATGAAACTATAAGCCTAATTTACCAAGAGTGATATCCTGGAAAGTAAACAGTCTAGCAGCACTTGGCAAAGCACAGTTTTACTAGGCGGGGCATATAGAAAGAGAAAAAAAAAAAATCAGAAGACCTAAACAGTTGTGTGCTAAAATGTACTCATTCTTAAATGATGTTGTGAGAGGAAACGCTTTGGAGAGAGACTAAAACATAAGCAGTATTTCAGGACATGGTCTCAGCAGCACCCAGACAGGTTCAGAGCAGAGTAGTTGCTAAGGACATTTTTATTTTCTGGAACAAAGATTTGAAACAGGGAATTTAAGACAAAGAGACCTAAACAACACTAGACTGTACAGAACTATCTGAAGTTACAAATCAGAGTGTGATCTTTTTATGAGAAAGGGATTGCTTGGTTTACATTGATTACTTCAGCTATTTTTATGCATGTTCACAGATAATGATCTGTTCAGTAAAAACATTTGAATGCTTTCTGTGTATAAAAGCATTGTTAGGCAGGCCTTGTGGGAGTGATACAAAGGTAAGGATGATACTGTGCTTGTCCACAAGGCCCTTGTAACCTAGTAAGGAAATTTTGTATTCAAATATACTTGTTCATCCAGGGAGACCCTGTACCAGGTATTTAGGAGATAAGAATAGGTAAATTAGAAACTGCCTTGAAGCCTAATATTTCCTACTGCCTTCCCGTAAATTTAAGTACTTAAAACCTTTTAGAAAGCAGGACCTGAAATTCTCTTAGCAAAAAATGATTCATACTATAATCATTGTGATTTGGTCACAAAGAGAACCTGACTGCTTATGGTTCAGAGCTTAGGTGTCATATTAGAAGAATATTTGCACCATATTTAACAGTGAAAGAATTAACACCTAAGATATATAAAGACTCTGACGAATCATTAAGAAAAAGAAAAAATACAAACATCCCAACAAATAAAAAAATAGATAAAAGATTTGCATAGGAGATCATAAAAGAGGAACAATAAAAAGCTAATGTCATAAGACAATGTATTTAGTCTTATTTGTTATCAGGGAAATGATAAGACTAAATACATTGTCTTTTTAAATTTTTTTTTTAAATTCTTTTTAAATTTTTTTTTTAGTTGTAGATGGACAATACCTTTATTTTGTTTATTTTTTATGTGGTACTAAGGATCAAACCCAGTGCCTCACACATGCTAGGTGAGTGCTCTACCACTGAGCTACAACCCCAGCCCACATTCTGCATTCTTAATCGCTATAACAGTGCCTTTGCCTGGGTTGGTTATCATTATACAGTATGCTGAACCTCAAATCAGTGACTAGCACACAAACACAAAACATTTAAATATTTGTTGAATGAATGAATAAAGGTAATCAATTTAAAAAAAATTAAGCATTTCATTTTGGGGCATAATTTGTCAATATCAAAAAGGACATATAATAATGACTCATTAACTTCACTTCTTGATGTTTATCTTTAAAAAGAAAACATATACATGGAAGCATGTATATGATGTACAAGCATTCTGTGTAATCATGTGAGAATGTAAGTGCTCATCAGTGTTACATATAATTATTAAAAAACAATAAAAACAATGGTATCTGATAGAATTCTATATGCACAGTTGAAATAAAGTATTTTATCTGCAAAGATATTGAGGGTCTGTTACTTGCTTTTCTCATTCAGTAATACATCCTAGATTTTAGGTGATGAAAGAATGAAACAAATAAAAGTAGCCATGAAAATATAAGAGAAAATGGTTGAATATTTTTATAATATTGGTGTGAAGAAGACTTTTTTAAACATGATGTTAAAGGCAGAGCCCAAAAGGAAAAGATTGATGAATTTGACTATGTAAAATGAGAGACTTCCATATAAGGGAAAAAAAAAACAAAACAGTAAACTGGGACAAAGACTGTAAACATATCTGTCTGTCTCTCTCTCTATCTAAAATCTATAGGCAATTTGCAGAAAGGCCAGTAATCATATGAAAGATGATTTCCAGTTTTTACTTAGAAACACAAATTAGAAAATCAGGTTCTGTTTCCCACCTGTGAAACTGATAAAAATCGAATTTACTCAGTAGTGACAAGAGCATGAAGAAAAAATTCTTGTATATCCTTGGAGGAAAAATAAATAAATAGTATGTTTAGTAGAAAATTTGACAATAGTTTTAAAAATGGAAATGTATACCATCTTTCTCTCAAACTCCATTTTTGGGGATTTATTTACTTATTTAATGGTATTAGGCAATGAATCCAGCCAGGGGCACTTAACCACTGAGCCATATCCATGGCACTTTTTATTTTTTATTTTGATATAGAGTCTCACTAAGTTGCTTAGGACCTCACTAAGTTGCTGAAGCTGACTTTGAACTCAAGATCCTCCAATTATTGTATGTTAAAGAGTAATGATACGTGTGCAAGAGTAATCATTATATTGTTTATGGATATAAAAACATGGAAAGCACCTGAATGTTCATTGATCAGGATGAGAGTTAAATTATAGTACATGTATTTAATGGAATGCTATTCAGGTATAAAAAAACTGGTGCTTTTCACCAAGATGGTAATCAAAAGCCAGGAAGTAAGCTCCTGCCCTTCCCAAAGCCATTGTCAAAGCAAAAGAATGGGGCTCAGTGATAGAGTAGTTTTCTGGCATGTGTAGGTTCAGTTCCTAGCACCCCAGCAACACAAACAAACAACAAAAAGCAAGGGCTTAGAGGACTAAGAAGGTGCTGTAGTGCTGAATAGTGTCTTCAGCCATAATCAAAAGTTCTATATGTCAACCATCTTCTGGTGCTCCAAGATACTGCAGCTCTGGAGAAGGACTATACTATGAAGAGTGCCCCCAGGAAAGACAAGCTTGACCATCATGTCATCATCAAGTTCTCTCTGGCTTCTCACTGAGTCTGCCATGAAGAAAATAGAAGATCACAACATATTCATGTTCATTATGAATGTCAAGGCTAACAAGCACTAGATCAAACAAATTGTGAAGAAGCTGTATGATGTTGATGGGGCCAAGATTAATAGGCCTGATGGAGAGAAGGCATATATTCAAGATGTTTTGGATGTTGTCAACAAAATTGTGATCACTTAAACGGAGTACTGCTGGCTAACTCTAAATATATACTTTTTTCCCACCATAATAAAAGGCAGTGGCACATCTATATGTAGACATGAATCATTTAACATGATTATGCTATGCTATGCTATGCTATGCTATGCTATGCTATGCAAAGTAACATGCATGAATATATTATAACAATAGATCATAGAATATATTTTAAAATTCCAGTGTAGTGACCTATTATTTTGTATCTATCTCCCTGTTCTGCAGTGTATATTATCATCTTTAATGGGAGCATTAGTCTACTAGATGTTGAAATGCAAATGTTATAGGAGTTCTTTTAAAGAATTTTGATGGAAATGATAGAGAAATCAAGAGTATAAAGATAAACAAATTATTTAGATCAGTAAATTGGAGGTCATCATCAACATTCATGAAGCCTAGAAGGACTTACATGGCATTTAATGAAAGAAATTAAATGTTATTGTGGTATTAATTGTGAATTTACAACTGGGGGAACAGCATGAGTAAAGGACCAGAGGTGGGAATGAACACGAATTCTTCAGGAGCAAAAAGATGTCAGTGAAGATAGAAGCAAGCTAAAGAGAAAGTGGCAAAAGAATAAGCTAGAGGGACAGGCATGTGTTAAATTATGCAGGACATTATTAGTCCATTGTAAGGAATCTTTATATTTTAAATGCAGTGGAAAACAACTGAAGAATCTAAAGTAAAAGAATCATGTGATTAGGTCTTTTTAAAATATCACTTTAACTGCTGAATGGGAAATGGATTGGAAGAGAAGATAATAACAGTAGATATGAGAATCTGAATAAGGAGAGTAATCAAGGTGTGAGGTAATAGTGGCTTGGACCGAGGTAGTGGTTATAGACAGAAGTGAATGGGTTTTCATTAATTATTGGAAGTGATTGAGTGTTGATGTATTTGGCATCTAAGGATAGAGAATGACTATAGCCTGAGCAACTTGGTAGATGATGATATAGGAAACAGAGAAGAAACAGCATTAATTAGTGTGAGAATAGATGTATGTGTTGAGTTTATGAGGTATCTATGAGATATGGAGACATTAAGTAGGCATTTGAATTTATTGGTTTAGAACCCTGAGAAGAGGTCTGAAGTGGAGAAAAAGAAATTTCGGACTTTTTAACAGATGATGTTTGAGGCAATGGTAATAGGTAGAATTCCCTTGTAAAACAATATGTCAGGAAAAGAAGAGCACTGAGTATAGAACTCTGGAAAATTTCAACATTAAAGATTAGGTCAAGGAAAAGGAGCAGGGATGGAGATGAGAAAGATACATAAAAAGAAACAGAAGAAAATAAGAATTTGTGGTGTCACCTGAGTCATGGAAGAAGAATTTCCTAAAGGAATCTGTCATTTACTCTAATTGAATTTGCTAAGATGTCAGATGAAATTAAGACCAGAAAGTGTCCATTGATTTTAGCAGTATATTATTAATGATTTGAAGCACAAATGATGGAGACAGAAGCCAGAAGAGTGGGAGCATGAGTGGTAGGTGATGGGGAGACTTTGAGAGTAGACATTTCTCTTTGAGAAAATATTTCTCTTGAACCAGGCACGATGGCACAGTCCCATAGTCCCAGCAACTTGGGAGGCTGGTACAGGATGATTGCAAGTTTGAGGCCAGCCTGGGCAACTTAGTGAGACCCTGTCTCAAAATAAAAAAATAAAAGGCTGGGTTTTATAACTTGGTGGTAGAATGCCCATTCAATCCCCAGCACTCAAAAATTTCTCTTGAATGCAAAGGGTTCACTGTTTGAAATGTGAGTTTTAGTGAATAGCTGGGTGGAGGAGTATTGTGTATCAGGTAGGTGATACTGTGGCCTTGGAATTTGAGAGGTAATACTTAGGGAAGTCTGAGAATCATTCCATGGAGATGGTAATTGAAGACTTTTTAGAAGAAAAGGGCATTAAACTGGCAGAGCAGATAGAGATTTTTTTTTGAGGGTTGTGATTAAATAATATTGGAGTGTTCTTTTCTTAAAATAATTTTTAGTTTTCAATGGACCTTTATTTTATTTATTTATATGTGATGCTGAGAATCAAACCCAGTGCCTCACACATGCTAGGCAAGCACTCTATCACTGAGCCACAATCCCAGCCTCTTGGAGTGTTCTTAATACAAGAAATGTGAACATGAACTTGTTTTTATGTAACTCAGCTATTGTAAGTTTTGGCTGAAACAAGTTAGATTATGCTCTTCTCAAATTTGTTGTAGTTAAAAGTTAGATACAAAGCCATTAATACTCAAGAAAAGTTTCAAGACAGAAGCATACATAGTACCTAATTCTACTGCAAGTATTACAGTCTTTTCAGTTTGACCAGTTTCCCAGTATTTGGTAAAAAGTAGTATGTGAAATATTTTTACTTGTATTGATGAATTTAGTGAGTTATAATTAACAACACTTCTTTACATGTACTCTTTTTTTAGTAGACTTTATTTTTTAGAACAATTTTAAGTTCATAGCAAAATTGATAGGAAGATACAGAGATTTCCTATGTACCTTTTGCCCCTACACATGTATGGCCTCCCCCATTGTCAACATCCCTCACCAAAGAAGTATATTTTGTTGTAATTCATAAACCTACATTGACATATCATTATTGCCCAAAGGCTATAGTTTACATTAGAGTTCACTCCTGGTGTTGTATATTTTATGTATTTGTAGAAAAGTATGATATGTGTCTACCATAATAGTATAATACAGAATAATTTCTCTGTCCTAAAAATCTGTGTACTCTTCTTGTTCATCATTCCCTCCCTATTAACTTCTGACAGCCACTGATCTTTTTGCTATGTTCATAGTTTTAACTTTTCCATAATGTCTTTTACTTTGGAATTATATAGTAGTATGTGGGCTTTTCAGATTGGTGTCTTTCACCAAGAAATATACATTTAAGGATATTTTATGTTTTTTTTTTATAATTTGATAGCTCATTTCTTCTTATCTATTGTTTGGATGTACCTCAGTTTATTTATTCATTCACCTACTGAAGGACATTTTGTTGCTTCCGAGTTCAGCAATTATGAATAAATACTATAAACATCTGTATGTGGCTTCTTGTATGAATATATATTTTCAGCTCCTTTGAGTGAATACCAAAGGGTGTGTTGTTGGCTAAAATGTAAGAATATGTTTGGTTTTATAAGAAACTTCCAAATTGTCTCCTAAAGTGGCTGTACCATTTTGTATTCCTAATAGCAATGAGTGAGAGTTCCTATTTTGCTATATTCTCTAGCATTCAGTGTTCTCAGTGTTTTAGATTATGGCCATTCTAATAGGTGTGTGTTAATATCTGATTTGTGTTTTAATTTGCATTCTCATGATAACATGTGATATGTAGTATTTTGTCATATGCATGTTTGCCATTTGTATTAGTCAGCTTTACATCACTGTGACCAAAAGTTCTGATAAGAACAGTTTAGAGGAAGAAAGTGTATTCTGGTTTACAGTTTTAGGGATTCAGTCCATAGCTGGCTGACTGTATAGCTCAGGGTTCAAGGTGAGGAAGAATATCTTGGCAGAAAGGTGTGGTAGAGGAAAGCTGCTCCATTTTTGACAGCCAGGAAGCTGAGAGAGAATAAGTGCAAGGAGCCAGGGATAATATAATCCCCAAGGGCGCACTTCTGGTGACCTACTTCCTCCATTCATGCCCTACTTGCCTATAATTACTACCCATGAGTCCATTCAAATTATTAATCCATCAAGTGGATTAATCCACTGCTTTGGTTACAACTCTGATAATCTAATGATATCACCTTTGACCATTCCTGCATTGTCTCACACATGAGCTTTTTTTTGGGGGGGGCATACCTCACACCCAAACTATAACTTTATGCCCTTATCCCCCCAAAGCTCAGGCCCATCTCACAATGCAAAATACATTTATTCCATATCAAAGTGTCCCATAGTTCCAGTATTGCCCCATAGATGTTCGATTTCATTGCTCTAGGCCCAAGAAGAGGCAGAAAACATCATGCCAGAGGGTGTGGAGGAGGAATGCAGCTCATGACATGATAAAGAGGATCAGAGATAGAGCTTTATTTAGCAGGGACAAAATATAAACCCCAAAGGCATGCCTCCAGTGACATGCTTCCTCTAGCTACACTCTACTTGCCTATAGTTATCACCCAGTTAATCCATGTCATTGGATTAATACATTGATTAGGTTAAGACTTTCATAACCTAGTCATTTCACTTTTAAATGTTATTACATTGTTTCACACATGAGTGTGAGCTTTTGGGTGATACCTCATATCTAAACCATAACAAATATATATTGATCAAATCAAGGTAGCTAACATTTCTATCTCCTTATCTCTACTTTGCATTTGGAGTCCTTGAAGCTCTTCTCTTCTCAATATTCATAAAATATTTATTAGGTTGATGCTGGTAGGGTATGGCTGGAAGATGTGGGTCATTGGGCACATCCTTTGGGGTTTTTATTTTGTTCCTGGTGAGTGGAGTAGTCTCTTTCCGATCCTGTTTATCATGTCATGAGCTGCTTTCTTCTTCCATACCTTTCCACCACGATGTTCTTCTGCTTCACCTCAGGGCCAGAGCAATGGAGTCAGCCACCTGTGAACTGAGACCTCTGAAACTGTGAACACCACATAAACTTTTCCTCCTCTAAAATAGTTTTTGTCAGGTCTTTTGGTCACAGCAGCAAAAAAATCTTACTGAAACAGGTTATTATGAATTACACTCTCCCACTGTTCTATAAAACACTACAATTTATTCTGTCTGTGTTTGTGTACTGTTATGGTTTGGATATGAAGTGTCTTCTAAAGACACATGTGTTAAAGGCTTGGTCCCCAATACAGCAATGTTCAGAAGTGGGGCTTTTGGGAATTCATTGGATCATAAGGTCTGTGACTTCATCAGTGGATTAACCCATACATAATTTGATGGCTATTAAGAGGTGGTGGAAACTGTGGAAGGTAGGGCCTAATCAGAGGGAGTGGGTCACTAGTGATATGTGCTGAAAGGTTATGTCTTGTCCTCTGTTCCTTCCTTGTGGCACTCACTCACTCTGCTTCCTGGCTGCCATAAAGTAGTCAGCTTTCCTTCTGGCATGATATTCTGCCTCCCCTCAGGCCCAAAGCCAGGGCCAGGTAATCATGGTCTACAGCCTTTGAAACTGAGCCAAAATAAATCTTTGCTTTTTAAAGTTATTTATGTTAGGTATTTTGGTGACAGCAATGAAAAGTTGACTAACATAGGTACCTATTATCTAACTTCCCACTATCTCCCCTCCCTACAACCTTTCCCAAGGCAGGGGGATTTTCTTTCTTTCTTTCTTTTTTTTGAGACAAGATTTTACTATATTGCCTAGAATGGCTTTAAACTCCTGGGCTCAAGTGATCCTCTTGTTTCAGCCTCCAGAGGATCTGGAACTATGTGTGTGTATTACTATGCCCAACTAGGAAATTTAAAATTCATGGCTTATATATTTTTTTTATGTATCCTAACAAGTCATTGCTGAATTTAAGGTCATCTGCATTTTTTCTCTGTGTTTTGCTCTAGTAGTTTAATAATTTTGCATTTTACATGGAGCTCTGCTCCATTTTGAGATAACTTTTGTGAAGGGTGTAAAGCTTGCATCTAGATTAATATTTTTCCATATTTTTATTGGTGTATTATTATATTCATCTTTTTTATATATGAATATTAAGGTTTTTTCAGTATCATTTGTTGAAAAGATTTTTTTTTGCTCCATTTATTGCTTTTGTTCTTTTGTCAAAATTCAGTTGCTGGGCTGTGGCTGTGGCTTAGTGATAGAGAGCTTGCCTAGCATCTATGAGGCACTGTGTTCAATTCTCAGCACTGCATATAAATAAATAAACTCTATTGACAACTAAAAAAACAATAAAGAAAAAAATTCAGGGTCTGGAGTTACAGCTCAATGGTGGAGTGCTTGCCTGACATGTGTGAGGCCTGAGTTCCATCCTCAGCACCACATAAAAAATAAATAAATAGGCTAGGGATGTGGCTTAAGCAGTAGCGCACTTGCCTGGCATGCGCGGGGCGCTGGGTTCGATCCTCAACACCACATAAAAATAAAATAAAGATATTGTGTCTACCTAAAACTAAAAGAATAAATGGATATTAAAAAAATAAACAAACATCTACAACTAAAAACATATTTTTAAAAAATTCAGTTGCTGGGCTGGGGTTGTGGCTCAGTGGTAGAGCACTTGCCTAGTATGTGCTAGGCACTGGGTTCGATTCTCAGCACCACATATAAATAAATGAATAAAATAAAGATCCATCAACATCTAAAAAAGTATTTAAAAAATTCAGTTGCTTATATATGTATGGGTCTATTTCTGGGCTATTTTGTTATATTGACTTTTCTGTTCTTACACTAGTACCATTATCTTGATTACTGGAGGTTTATAGCATGTCTTCAAATTGGGTAATGAAAAATCCTTCAAATTTGTTCTCTTTTAATACTATGTTAGCTACTGTGACTCTTGCATCTTTGTAAAACTTGAGGATCAGTTTGTCAATATCTGTGAAATAAAGTGCTGGGATTTTGGGATTGCATTCAATTTATGGATCAAGTTGGAAAGAAGTGTCTTTTTGACAGTATTGAGTCCTTCTGTCCATCAACATGGAATAGCTCTCCATTTATTGAGTTCCTCTTTAATTTTGTTTGTCAGAACCTTTTAGTTTTCCTCATGTATATATTTTGTTAAACTTTTACCTAAGTATTTCATTTTTAGTCCTAAAATAATTGATATTGTGTTTTTAATTTCAAATTCTACTTGTTCATTTGTTGTGTACAGGGAAGCAATTGACTTTTGTGTATTAACCTTGTATCCTATAACCCTGCTATAATTACTGTTAGTTCCTGTAGTATTTTGTTGATTCTTTTGGATTTTGTGCATATATGATTATGTTGTATGTGAGCTGACAGTTTTATTTCTTCCCAGTATGTTTGTATCTTTTATTTTTGTCATATTGCATTAGCTAGGACTTTCAGTATGATGCTGAAAAGCAGTGCTGAGCATTGTTACTTTGTTCTTGATCTTAGTAGCTTTGAGTTTCATAATTAAATATGATGTCAGTTGTATATTTTTTCACAAATATTATCAAGTTGAGGAAGTTCCCCTCTATTTCTAGTTGACTGGGAGTTTTTTTTTTTTTTTTTGTGAATGGTCTTGGACTTTTTTCTAAAGTTTTTCCTGCATCTATTAATCTGACCATGTGTTGTTTCTTCTTTAACCTATTTTGAATGATGGATTATGTGATTTTCAAATATTGAACTAATTTTGCATATGAGGGATAATCTCTTTTGGTTATGGTCTATAATGATTCTTTTTTGTTATTTGCATGAAGAATGCTTTATTTATGTTTAAGTACGAACAGCACTTACAATAAAACATTTTTATACTATATCTACAAAATTTAAGTCTTTGCTACAGTGTATTTCTTTTAAACACACTGAAGAAGGAATGTCATGATCAATCTATACACTCTCTTCGCAGTATTAGCCCTGTGGACATTGATGTTTGTAAAGCATCAATGTCTGTAAAGCAGAAAGGGGCGCAGGAGATCAGGAACCACAGAACAAGAATGACGCACCAAAAGAAGGTTTATTGGGGGGCACTCCCTGTGAGGTTCACGGGTCTGTGAAGGATGAAGGGCCAGGGAGTCCAGCAGGAGAGGCGAGAACAGTGCTAATAAGGGAAGCTGGAGGTAGAAGGGCCTAGGCCATCTAAATTGCAGCTACTAATAGCAGGTTGGCCCTGCCAAGTTTAGGGGGATCTTGTCTGTCATGGGTTGGTCAGGGCTGATGTGAGATGACTAGGTGATTGCTTTAGTTGGCGGGAACTTGTGGTGGTTGGGGTCCATTGCCATGTCAGCTTCTGATTGGCCATGACAGCTTCTGATTGGTCTCCTCAGCCAGGTAGAAAGTCCCCGCCCACAGCTGCTCTGAAAGGAGAGGGGGAAGGGAAGCCTGTTGACTGAACAATTTTTTTTTCTTTTCCATTTTAATACCTTTACTTTACTTATTTATTTTTATGTGGTGCTGAGGATCAAACTCAGTGCCTTGTCTGTGCTAAGCGAGCACTTTACCGCTGAGCCACAACCTCAGCCTGATATTGATGTTTAATTGGACAATCATAGATGTGAATTTCCTGGTCATCTCCAACACACAAACTTTTAGAACCATTTCCGTTGTATTTTAGTCTTCAGACCTGATTCTGGTAATCTAAGAGAGTGTGAATATCCATTCTCTTTCCAACATCCCATATTTTCATACTTTTGTCAGATGAACCAGAAGCAAAATTAGTGTCTTCAGGACAAAACTGGATGTTCAGTACCTGGGAGGCATGGCCATGCAGCATGCCAGCCAAATTGGCTTGGTAGTAGATCTTGATGTATTGAACATCTGAAGCAGTGATAAGGAATTGAGAGTTCAGGAAAAGGACAAGGAGCAGATGCATGAAGTGTGACCTTCCAGTGTATGCAGAAGTTTTCCAGTTGCAATATCAAAAATATTGATAATTCCATTTATAACTCTACTGGTCAGATATTTCCCATCAGGAATATATGCAATACTAAGAATGAATTTTTCTCTCATATCCAAAGAAAATCCCGCCCCCCCCCCTCCCCCCCCTTTACACACTTTACCCACATGAATTCCTATGGCCAGATACTAGGAATCAGGAGAAAAGGCCAAAGTCCATCCATCTATAGGCTTTTTCTGTTTGCTGTTTTCCAAGTCCCAGAGATGAATATGAATGAGCATCAAGAGTGTTGGATGCAGCAATGGTCAGGGTGTGGTTAATGTCCATAGACACCACCCCTAGCTGATGTCCCTCTAGGTTCTTCTCTCATCATGCCATTATCAGACCTTTACCACGTTATCCAGGGATTCTGAACACTGTTTCCTTTCTGTTTGTCCCCTCAAGCAACTAGCCAGATGGCATCACCATGGGCTTGCTCTTGTTTCAAGAGACTACTGGTTGATTTCTTTAATTAAAGATGAAGGGCCAAAGGCCACACAGCTTGGCTGCACCTTTTGTAATACTTACATATTATTGGATGCATTTTCTTTCTTTTCTTTAATGATGCAATGATTTTAATTTATCCAAAGTCATTTCTTTCAATATACTTAATAAGTGTATATATGAAATTATTTCATTAAGAAAAAGTGGCAAAATTATTAAACATTTTAGAGGTAATCAATCACATTGGCAAATTGAATAAGCAAATTGATTGCTAATATATCTTTCTGATAGTGAAAAATAGTATGCTGTTATCTGTATGTGCAATTGCTCTATTTTTTTTTCATTTTTGAAGGTCAAGTTTAGCAAACTTCTTGTGGTATCAGTATTAATTGACTCTCAGTTTAATTGCCTCCTCAGTCAGTTCCTTTTTTTTTTTTTCTTTTTTGGAATGAACCCAGGAAAGTTCTACTACTGAGCTATACTCTGCCCTTTTTAAAATATTTGTTTTGAAACAGGGTCTTGCTAAGTTGCTGATAATGATCTTGAATTTGTGATCCTTCTGCCTTAGCCTTCTGAGTCACCTGGATTACAGATGTGTGCCTCTGTGCCCAGCACATTGTCGGGTTTAATTTGCTAGTGTTTTGTATTTATATTCATAAGAGACATTGGTCTGTAGTTTTCTTGTAATGTCTTTATCTGGTTTTGATGTTAGGGTAATGGTGTCCTCAGGGAATAAATCAGGAAATATCCCCTCTGCTTCTGTCTTCTGAGAGAGATTGTAGAGAATTGGTATAATTTCCTTATGTGTTCAGTCGAGTTCATCAGCAAATCCATCCATGTCTGTTTTTTTCTGTTTCTGAAGTTTATTGATTATTGGTTTAATTTCTTTAATAGATATAGGCCTAAATTTATCGTTGGGTGAGCTTAGAAGATTGTGTTTTTTAAGGAATTGGTTTGTTATTGTTCGTATATTAAATTTCTCCCCAAAACTTGTGTGTTGAAGGCTTGGTTCTCAGATGGTACTCTTGGAGGTAGTCAAAACTTTAGAAGGTGGAGCTTAATGGAAGAAAGTTAGGTCATTGGTTTGTGCCCTTGAAGGGGTAGGTATATTGTGACCCTACCTCCTTCCTCTCACTTTGCTTCCTGGCTACCATGAGGTAAGCAGCCTTGCTTCACCAGCTTGGCCCTACCATGATGTTCTGCCTTGCCACAGGCCCAAAGTGATGTAGTAAAGCCATAATGGACTGAAAACTTCTGAAACTATGTGCCAAAATAAATGTTTCCTCCTTTTATTATCTCAGGTATTTTGTTATGGCAATAGAAAGCTGACTAACATATGGTCCATTGCATGTAGGCATAGAGTTGTTAATAGTATTCATTTTTCAACATTTAGTGTCTATAGGATCAACAGTAATGTCCCTTCTTTCATTTCTGATATTAGTAATGTGTCCTTTCTTTCTTAACCTGTCTAGAGGTTTTATTTTACTGATCTTTTCAGAGAATGAGCTTTTTAAATTCATTTTCTGTATTGTTGTTATTTTCATTGATTTCTGCTGTAATTCTTTTCTTCTCTTAATTAATACTTTGTATACTCTCCTTTTTCTAGTTTCCTAAGGTAGATCCTTAGGTGACTGAGTTTAGATCTTTCTTCTTTTCTAATATATACATCTAACACTGTAAATTTCCCTCTAAGCCCTGATTTTGTTGCATCCCACAAATTTTCATAAGTTGTGTTTTTACTTTCAGTGATTTCAAAATATTTTTAAAATTTTTTTGAGTTTTCATTTTTGACCCATGTGTTTTTTTAAAAAATGTGTTGTTTAATATCCAAGTATTTTGAGATCTTTCCAGATATCTTTTTATGTGTGTGTGTTTGTGTGCTATTGGAGGTTGAACTGAGGGGCTCATGCATACCAGATAAGCACTCTACTACTCAGCTATATCCCCAGTCCTTTCAAGTTTTATTTTGAGACAGGGCCTCACCAAGTTGCCCAGACTGGCCTTGAACTTTCAATCCTCTACCTCCTGAGTAGCTGGGATTATAAGTGTATGGCACCATGCCCAGCTTCCAGGTATCTTTTGGTTATTGATTTCTAGTTTAATTCCCTTGTGATCTGAGAGTAACATTGTGTGACTTTGTTTTAAATAAGTTTAGGTATGTTTTATGGCTCAGAATGTGGTCTGTCTTGGTGAAAGTCTCATGTAAACTTGAGAAGAAAGTGTATTCTGCTGTTATTAGGTGAAGTAGTCTATAGATGTCCATTTTATCCAGTTGATTGGTAATGTTAAGTTCAGCTCTGTCCTTACTGGTTTTCTGCCTGCTGAATCTGTAAATTTTTGACAGAAATAGATGGACACTATTTCTCCTTGTAGGTCTCTAGTTTTTGTCTCATGTAGAAGTAATACATGTCAAGGAATTTTTGGTATTAAAGAATTGACCCTTTTATCATATATAAAGCATTCTTTATCCCTGAGATAGATATATATATATATATATATATATATATATATATATATATATATATATATATATATATATATTTTTTTGGTTTGCAGTCTGAAACTGATATAGCTACGCTACTCCTGTTTCCTTCCTACCTTCCTTCTTTTTTTCTCTTTCTTTCTTTCCTTTTTTTTTTTTTTTGTGGTGCTGGGGATTGAATCTAGAGCCTTGAGTATACTAGGCAAGTACCTGCATACATCTCTGGCCTTCCTGTTTTCTCTTGGTTAGTGTTAGAATGGTTATCATTCTACATCCATTTACTTTTAACCTATATATGTCTTTATATTTAAAGTATGTTTCTTGTAGATAGCAATAGTTGGGTCTTGACTCTCCTTTTTTTCTTTTCTTTTTTGTGATTTTGTGGATTGAACCCAGAGTCTCACTCATCCTAAGCAAGTGTTCTACCTCCTAGCTGCATCCCCAGCAAAGGGATTTTATTTCTTAATTCACTCTGTCTCTGTGTTTTGATTGGTGTATTTAGACAATTGCCATTCAAAATGATTATTAATATTAATATAGTCTCCTTTATTTTAAAAGGATAAATTTACGAGTACAGATTTCTAGGTTGGTGTTTTTTTTTTTTTTTTTTTCTCTCTGAAGACTTTTAAATGTTTTATTCCTCTCTCTTCTTTCTTGCATGGTTTCTAAGGAGAAATCAGATACAGTCTTAGTATTTGCTCCTCTGTAGCTAAGGTGTTTTTCAAAGTGTGACTGTTTTCTGTATATTTTCTTTGAAAAATCTTTGGTTTTATGTATTTGGAGTAGGCTATGCCTCAGAGTAGGGCTTTGTTTGTTTGTTCTGCATTTATCCTGCTTGTTTTTTTCTGAGCTTCCTGGATTTGTGGATTGGTATCTGACATTAATTTGAGTAAATTCTCAGTCATTATTGGTGCAAATATTCTTTTTTCTATTGTCCTTTCCATTATACACATTTATACATTTCATATGTGTCCCACAGCCCTTAGATATTGTATTTTTAAAAAGTTTTTCTTTTAGGGGTTGGGACTGTAGCTCAGTGGGAGAACACTTGCCTCTCATGTGTGAGGCACTGGGTTTGATCCTCAGCACCACATAAAAATAAATAAATAAAAATAATGTGTCCATCTACAACTAAAAATATATTTTTTAAAAAAGTTTTTCTTTTAAATCCCTTTGCTTTTCAGGGTTGGAGGTTTCTATTGAGATATCTTCAAGCTAGAGATTCTTTGCTTAGTCATGTTGTCTCCTAAACCCATCAAAGGTATTATTCATTTTTAGTTACGGTGTTTTTGATTTCTAGCATCCTTTTTGGTTCTTTCCTGGATTTCTTTCTTTCTTTTTTTTTTTTTTTTTTTGGTAGTACTAGGGATTGAACCCCAGCTGTGCTCTACTACTGAACTTCATCCCCAGCCTTTTTAAAAATTATTTACCTATTTTTATTTTAAGACAGGGTTTTGCTAAGTTGCTGAGACTAGCCTTGAACTTGTGGTCCTCCTGCTTTAGCCTTCCAAGTCATTTTTTCTTGAATGTCTACTCTCTTTCTTGTATTGCCCATCTGTTCTTACGTGTTATTTGTTTTAACCTTTATAGCTCTTAGCATATTTCATCCTTAAAACTACACTTTTAAACTTTCAGTTTGATAATTGCAGCATCCCTGCCATATCTGAGTCTGGTTTTTATGCTTGCTATGCCACTTCAACTGTGTTTATTTATTTTATTTTTAAATATTTTTTGCCTTTAGAATTCCTTATAATTTTTTTCTTGAGAGTTGAATATTGTGTATAGGTAAAAGAAACAGGTATAAATAGGTCTTGAGTAATATGATAAATTGTTGAGGGTAAGGAAAGCATTCCATAGTCCTATGATTAAGTCTCAGTCTTTTAGCAAGCCTTCATGCCTCTGAACTTTACAGGACCTTTTTAGTCCCGTCCTCCATACGCTCCCCTCCATGGGCAAAGGATGTCGCAGACAGGATGGCTAAAGTGATCAAGAAGGTCAGTTAGGCACTGATATGACCCTAGCAGGGTTAAGCTCTAGTTAAATTATTTCTCTTGAGGGCAGAACTGGTTAAGGACAGAATGCTGGCTTATTTCAAAATGGTTTCTTTTTCCCTTCTCCCTGCCAGAAGCACTGGGGGATTTTTCTTTGATACTAATTGTGAGAAATTGTTTGAGCTCCCAAAGGTAAAACTCACAAAAGTGTGGGGTCTCCCCTATGACTGGATCTGAGAAGAGTGTTTAATGTTTCAGTTTGTTCAGTTCTTTGCATTGTTGTTAGGTTGGAGTAGTGATTTCCAAGTTTTTTATTTTTTAGTTGTAACTGGACACAATATCTTTATTGTATTTATTTTTATGTGGTGCTGAGGATGGAAACCAGGGCCTCGAACAGGCTAGATGAGCTATCTACCTCTGAGCCATAATCCCAGCCCCGATTTCCAAGTTGTATGCACGACAGACCAGAAACTGAAGTCTACATATATTCTTATAACTTTGTGCAATTTGTGGTATGCAAACCCTGTTGATTTTTGCAACCTAGAATGATCTGGCTAAGGCTGTCTTTCTTCTCATGAATTTATTTTATTATTATTTACTTATAGGCGATATAATATCTTGAGTCAGTGTCTGACTTTTGAAAATTTAAGTTTCCTATTAAAGTTGAAACTATGAATTTGATGTCATTTAAATCCATTTATATCATTTATTGTAATATCTTTGTTAAGACTTGTTACAAATTAAGGCAACCAACTGAAGTTAAAAGGAAAATAAAAGGGAGGGGGAGTTTCATAAGGATACTAAGATATCTCATAGACTCCTAAGGCAGTCATTATAGCTGTTCCTCAGGCACAGTATAGAAGAGTCAGTAATTAGTCTAGACTAGGATCCCACATTATTCTAAGCAACTGGTTAGATGGATGAGTTTCCCTTGAACATGGCATTTTATCTTGTAGTAAAAAAGTATAGGTTGGGGGATACACCATCAGTGAAACTCCCCATCTTGTACAATCACAAAAATGGGATCCTAATTAGAATAAGTTATTCTCCATGTATGTGTAATATGTCAGAATACATTCTACTGTCATGTGTATCTAAAAAGAACAAATAGGGCTGGGGTTGTGGCTCAGTGGTAGAGCGCTTACCTCGCATGTGTAAAGCACTGGGTTCGCTCCTCATCACCACATAAAAATAAATTAATTAAATAAAGGTAACATGTCCATCTACAACTAAAAAATATATAAAAAATAAAAAGAAAAAGAACAAATAAAGAAAAAAATGTATAGGTTGGGGATGATGCTCAGTTGTAAAGCACTTACTTTGCACATGTAAGACCCTGGGTTTGATCCTCAGCACTGCCAAAAAAACCCCCCCCAAAACAACAACAACAACAAAATGTATATGGAATGGGGGGATACGTTGTTCTAGAATTCTGTTGGTGGCAAAATAATATCTATTATCTAGAAATTAGAGATATGCAGTTGAGCTGACATGGTGTTAATTAATGAGTTAATCATGAACAAATTATTTACTATTTTAGGGAATATCTTAATTAGGGTCCTCTGGAGAAACCGAACCAATAGGAGATATGGACCTCTAGCTTGCAGATGGCAATTGTGGGACATCTCAGGCTCCATAATCACATGAACTTTATAATAAATCTCATGATTTCTTTTCTTTCTTTCTTGTTGGAAGGGCAGTACTCGGTATAATTCAAATGCTAATTTCAGGGCTGGGGCTATAGCTCAGTGGTAGAGCACTTGATTGGTCAATTTGAGGCTCTGAGTTATATCCCTGGTATTATACCAAAAAAACAACAACAGAAACAAACAAAAATTGCTAATCTCTTCTGGAAATACTGTTACAGGCATACTAATACATTTTGTTTAATCAGATATCTGTCAGGTTGACTGTAAAATGAATAATACATGGGGGTACAATAGTAGGGATGCTGTATATCTTAATTGTTTCTGACCACATTATGTATATACAAACTCATTTACATGGTCTTTGAGTCTTATTATTCCACATGTGAAAATTACACATATTCTTTGTTTTAGTGCTGATCTGAAATTAGTTGCTGTTCTAGAGATTTTAATGCCTCTCTATATTTGATATACCTGTTATTGTGTTTTCCAATATTTTTTAAACTCCTCTGCTGTTGTTTTCTGTGTGCTAGGTGAAAGTGATCACCTTGTTTTTTATAGCTCTTGACAGAGAATTCAATGTTTGTGAAAGATGCCAGATATCCTGGAAATTGAATTCCTGTGTGACTGTGGGGTAACAACAATGTTAACTTCCCAGATCCTGCTCTCTTCATGTATTTTAATCTAGAGAAATACAACCCTTTACAAATAAGAGATTATCTCATTTCTTTTTTCTGCTACTGTGATGAGAGTGTTTATTATAATCAAAGAACATCTTTTTAGGATCAAATTTAGCCATTTCAGAATGTCAAACAGTCAAGATACCTTTTTTATTCCTTTCTCTTCTTTTATTGTTCAGACTTGAATTGATCATTTAAGACTGGTGGACTTGATGGATTATTAATTGGTAACAGATTAGTCCGCTAGTTGATTTCAGGGTTAAAATCATGCTCTGCATTTTTATTCTAATACTTTCACACAAATTGCTTTTTTTTTTTTTTTTTTTTGCTTTACTGGGTATTGAACCCAGGAGTGCTGTACCACTAAACTATACTCCCCAGCCCTTTTACTTTTTTTTTTTTTTTTTTAATTTTTTTGCCTTAAGACAGGGTCTCACTATGTTGCTGAGGCTAAACTTAAATTTGCAATACTCCTGCCTCAGCCTTTTACGTCCCTAGTCACCATGCGTGGCTCACACAAATTGCTTTTTGATGGTGAATAATAATAATAGCTACCATTTATTTAGCACAATGTGTCAGATCTGTGCAAGGCACTTCATATAATGCTCTTTTTCATCATTAAAAGTATTCTGCAAGGGCTGGGGTTGTGACTCAGTGATAGAGCGCTCCCTAGCATGTGCAAGGCATTGGGTTTGATTCTCAGCACCACATAAAAATAAATAAATAAAATAAAGATATTATGTCCATCTACAACTAAAAAAATATTCTGAAAAGTAAATTTTTCAGATAAAGTATAAAGAAATAAGACTTAGGTTAAATAACCTGCTGAAAGTAACAACAACTATTCAATACTAGAGCATGAATTCAAACCAGCAGGTTCTCAAACCAGTGATCAAGCCCTACTGACAATGCATTAAAATGTGCTTTGGATTAAATAGGTATATTACATTTTGGTAATAGTTGATTTGATATTCTAATCTCAGTTTTGCCAGGTAATGTATTGTTATATATTGATACTCTTTTTAAATTTTTCCCATAGCTTTATTGAGGTAAAATTGAAGTACAATAAAATGCACATATTTGAAGTATGTAAATTGATTAGTTTTGGCATGTATGTAGCCAATACAATCAATATAAAGAGGATTTCCATTACTTTTTTTAAAAAGTTGAAATCATGCAGAATATGTTTCTATCTTGATTTATTACATTAGAAATCAATAACTTTAAGATATATAGAACCCCACCCCCATACCAACTATTTCCAAATTAAATGGCACACTTATAAATATCTCTGAGGTCAAGGAAGAAAGTACAAGAGAAGTAAGTAAAAATTGCTTTGAACTGAGTGATAATAAAAGGCTAAAATATCAGGCTCTCTGGGATGAAACATATTCAGATGAACATTTATAACTTAAAGTACTTGTATCAGAAAGAAGCTAGAATAATAATCAAATTATTTTCAAATTAAGTAGTAGGAAGAAAAAAATAAGAGTAGGAGCAGAAATATATGAAATAGAGAAGAAATTAATACAGCTAAAATTTGATAAAAATCAAACAAATCCAATCAAGAAAAAGCAAAAATACAAACATCAATATCAATGGAAAGGGTGCTATCAAAATAACCCTACAGATGCTAAAAACATATTAAGGTTCTATTACAATTGTATGCCAACATATGTGATAGCTTACATAACATGGTCTATATTAGAGAAGGATCTGTGTGCTGCTGAGGAAAAAAAAGTGTATTCAGTCACTGATGAAATATTTTATATATATCTGTTAAGTCTAAATTATTGATTATATTATTGAGTTCTATGTTTCTTTGTTTAGTTTTTGTTTGGAAGATCTATCCAGTATTATTTAACAGAGGGGTGTTAAAGTCATCCAGTATTATTATTTTGTGGTCTGTTTGATTCTTCAAGTTGAGAAGGGTTTGCTATATATAGATGCTCTGTTGTTTGGGGCATAAATGTTTATGATTGTTATGTCTTGTTGATGATTCCTTTAAGCAGTATGAAATGTCCTTCTTTGTCCCTTCTGATTAACTTTGGCTTGAAGTCCACTTTGTGTGATATGAGGATAGAAACCCCTGCTAGTTTATGCAATCCATGTGAGTCATATGTTTTTTCCCATCCTTTCACCTTCAGTCTGTAGATGTCATTGCCTCTGAGGTGAATCTCTTAGAGACATCATATTGTTGGGTCTTGTTTTTTTAATCCAATCTGCCAGTCAATGTCTTTTGATTGATGAGTTTAGGCCATTAATGTTCAAGGTTATTACTGAGATATGATTTATTTTCCTTATAATTTTGGTTTATTTCTAGTTTTTAATTTGCATTACTTTTTCCTTTTCTTTTTTAAAATATTTTTTTATCTGTAGATGAACACAATACCTTTATTTTATTTATTAGTTTTTATGTGGTGCTGAGGACTGAACCCAATGCCTCACACGTGCTAGGCAAGGGCTCTACTACTAAGCC
Source organism: Marmota flaviventris (assembly GCF_047511675.1). Classification (NCBI taxonomy): domain Eukaryota; kingdom Metazoa; phylum Chordata; class Mammalia; order Rodentia; family Sciuridae; genus Marmota; species Marmota flaviventris. Next base: position 41,157,419 of record NC_092507.1, read on the forward strand.
ACAACCCAGCCCTCCTTCGATTGACTGTTCCTTTAGTGTAGCTCCTCTCTTTGCTGGTTTTCACTTTTTTTTTTTTCCATTTCATCTTCATGGAATATTTTGTTGAGAATATTTGAAGTGCTGGCTTTCTGATTGTGAATCCTTTTAATTTTTATCATGGGAGACTTTTATTTCATCTTCAAATATGAAGCTTAATTTTGCTGGATATAGGATTCTTGGTTGGCATCCATTTTCTTTCAGAGCTTGGTATATGTCTTTCCAGGACCTCCTGACTTTGAGGGTCTGGGTTGAGAAATCTGCTGAGATCCAAACTGATTTCCCCCTATATGTAATCTGATATTTTTCTCTTGCAGCCTTTAAAAATTCTATCTTTCTTTTTTAAAATTCTATCCTTATTTTGTATGCTAGGCATTTTCATTATAATGTGCCTTGATGTGGGCCTGTTGTAATTTTGCTCATTTGGGGTCCTGTAATCCTCTTGTATTTGATTTTCCATTTCATTTTTTAGATTTAGGAAATTTTTTGATATTATTTTATTGAAAAGATTGTGCATTCCTTTGGTTTGTATCTCTGCACCTTCATCTATCCTGATAAATCTTAAATTTGTCTTTTCATGTTATCCCATCATTCTTGGAAGTTCTGTTCGTGGTTTCTCAACATCTTCTCTCCATGGTCCACTTTATTTTCAAGATTATTTATTTTGTCTTCATTACCTGAGGTTCTGTCTTCCATGTGGTCTAGTCTGTTGGTGATGCTTTCTATTGAGTTTTTTTTTAAATATTTTTTTTTAGTTGTTGATAGACCTTTATTTTATTACATGCAGTGCTAAGAATTGAACCCAGTGCCTCACTCACATGAGGCAAGGGTGCTACCGCAGAGCCCCAGCCCCAGCCCACTCATATTGATTTTTAAAAAAAATTTTTTAGTTGTAGATGGACATAATATCTTTATTTTTATTTTATTTATTTTTATATGGTGCTGGGGATCAAACCCAGTGCCTCACACATGCTAGGCAAGTGCTCTTCCATTGAGCTACAATTCCAGACTCATCTATTGAGTTTTTAATTTGGTTTATTGTTTCCTTAATTTAAATTATTTGTTTTCCTTTCTTCTTCTTCAAAATCTCTATCTCTTTATTGAAGTGATCTTTTCCTACCTGTATTTGCTCTCTTACTTTGCTCATACTTTACTTTGCAGATCAATTTCATTTTGTACATTCTGAACTCCTTCTCTGACATTTCTTTCACTGTGGTGTTTATGACTTCTGTTATTGGAGTACCTTGGTTTGCTTGGGGCAGTTTGTTCCCTTGTGTTTTCATGTTGTTTGTCTACCCATCTAACAGTGTGGGTCTGAGGCAACAGAGTTTCTACCCTGTGTACTTATAGTATCCCTGAAGGTTTCCAGTACCTCACTATTTAGGGGGAAACAAATTATATAATAACAACTACCAATGCAAACAATTGATAGCATTAAACAAAATAGTTCCTGCTATGATATCTGTAATGTTAATTATCACAATACACAGAAGTGATGTGATCAGTTTTGCCTATAATAAAAACAGCAAGTTTGCAACAGGGTTTACATTTTCAAATGGTGGACAGGAAATGAACAGAAGTGATATATGATATGATATGATTATGAGGAAAGAGGAGAGAAGACAGAAGAAAAAGATTAAAGGAAGAGTGAAAGAGAACAACAGAGATTGGCTGTTAGCAGAAAAAAAGAGAATCAGGAAACAGGTAGGAGAAAAAAATATATAAAGCAAAAATTTAAATAATTAAAAATAAAAATAAAAGAATACAAAACCAAAAACTAAGATATACTAATAAAACATCCTAGTTCACAAAAACCTAATCTATGTAAAATAACTGGCTTCAAAAATGCTAGAGATGAGAAGACAAAAAAATAGGAGACTATATAAGTGGCCATGAACCATTGAGGTCGCAATTAAACAGTGAAAAAGGATTTTAAAAAAAAGGAAAAGAAAAGAAAAAAAAATCTTGATGAAAAGTTGAAGGATTATTCTGAAAAATCTTAATAGCCTGGAAAGGGGAGACACACAGTTAAAAAATTATGAATCATTAATCAGCTGATAAGTGCCATGATAGTAGTAAAAGATATACAAGAAAGAGGCACCTATCCTAGACCTAGATCAGAAGGGCTTCATGGAAGAAATGATGTATAAGGTAGGACGATGAGAATAATTAAGAGTTAAGTAACAGTGGCAGCAGCAAAGTGTTGGAGAGTACTCAAGGCCTAAATAATAACACATGTGAAGGCTTTTTTTTTTTTTTTAATTTTTTTTGCTTGGTATTAAACATAACTATTTTATTTAGATATAATTCGCATACCATAAAATTAACTCTTTTGAATATACATTCAATTTTCAGTATATTCAGTGTTATACATCAACCCTATTGTCTAATTCCAGAATATTTGTATCACCCTAGAAAGAAACCCTGTACCTATTAACATCTTCCATTTCCTCTTTTCTGCAGGCCCTGGAAACCACTATCCTAATTTCTGTCTCTATGTATTTGCCTATTCTGAATATTTCATACTAATAGAACTATATGGTATGTGGTTGTCAATGATTGTCTTTTTTTTAAAATGTGTTTTTAGTTGTAGATGAACACAATAATACCTTTATTTTATTTATGTATTTATTTTTATGTGGTGCTGAGTATCAAATTCAGTGCCTCACATGTGCTAGGCAAGTGCTCTACCACTGAGCCACAACTTCAGCCTCAGTGATTGGCTTTTTAACTTAGCATAATGTTTTCAAGGTCTATCCATGTTGAAACATGTGTTGGTATGAAGGCTTATTATGGGGAATGGAGGTAGACAAGATCGGGAATTGAAAATTCCTATTGATTAAGATGAATAGGGAATAGAATAAGAATTTGAGAACACAGAATATATCATATTAGAGAGGTAAGCGGAAACCAAATTAAAAAGAACATTTTCAGCTATGTTTTGGAGCTGTGGCCTTTAGTCTAGAGGCAGTAGGTTGCTGTTGAATGGTGTTAAGTATGAAAAAGATATAAGCAGATTTGTTTTTTGCATTTGTATAGAGAGTGGGCTAGATGGATACAAAATGGGAGGGCAGGGAAATTATTAGGATTCTTACAAGTAACTGGATTATGGCAATGGGAATGTAGAGAGGTGGGTGGATATGAAAGATTTAAAAGCAGAATGATAAGACTTAGGAGTTAGATTGAATGAAGAGGTTAGAGGAATAATGGAGAGGATCTAGAATGACAGTTGAGTTTCTGAGTTGGTGGGACAGGTGAATGATGATTAAGCTCATTAAGGAGCTGGGAAGCTAGACAAATTCCAGGATGCCAGCCTGGAATAATAGGGAGTATTAAACTAGCACTGGAAAAGTAATGAAATGAAAAAAAAATGCATTTTTCAGAAATTTTAATTTATTATTAGAGTAGTATATATGGTTAGGAGGAAAAATATGAAAAGCTAGCTTTTTGTTTGGATAACATTAGTTATTTTCTAAATACTCTAAGAGGCCCAAAGCTGATTTTATTGAGTGGTTTATGCAAATCTGGAGTCAGAGCTAAGTATCTCAATAGAGGAAAGTCTTCCATCAGTGCATCTTTCTTGCCTGTCCTTATAGTTTTTACCCTTTTTCTTTAAAATATTTATATTAATTTGAAGAGTATCAGATTTCTAACTTGGTATTTCTTTTTGACTATTGCTGTATAATTACTATGTAATTACTATAACAAAATGTAATAGTTTCAAACAGCAATTTAATTATCTCTTATGGTTCTGGAAATTGACTGGGCTCAGCCACGTGGTTCTTTCTTAGGGTCTTTGTACAATTGTAGTCAGTTAATGGTTGGGGCTAGAGTCATCTTGAGGCTTGCTTGTTCACATTTGTAGAGAGGCTCATGGGCCAAATCATCAACATGTGTCCTCTCCATGTGTTTTCTTTGGCATGGTAACTGGGCTTCAAGCATGAGTGTTCCAAAAGGACTAGGCAGAGGCTGCATTAGCATATTTCACCACATAATCATCACAGATTTTATGCCAGTTTTTTTTTTTTTGTAAAAAAAGTGGGATGCAATCATTATGTGAAGATTTTCTTAGAAAAAAATGTGATGGTATTACTTAAAGATCATCTATTACTAAATTGTATTTGGTGCAAGATTAGGATGCATGAAATACTCTTGAATATATGTTAAAATTGAGCAGTACAAATTGATACATATCCTTTCTCCATGACAATTTAGTGAACATTTTATTAGTCTGAAGGGAAAAAAGTTAACACTTTAGTTGTTATTGATTTGTGCATTATAGTTGAATATTTTATAGTTGAGAAAATTTACTACAATGTTGGGAAGTATGGACTTACAAAATTTAACTTCTGTGTTCAAAGGTTCTGTGCTACTATTATTAATTTTGTTATCTGACATGCTGTCCTCAGTGGTACTCATATAAGATGTGTTTACCGTTAGTACTGCCAACACTCTAAATACACTCCACAAGTTAACTTTTGGAAATACACTGACAGTGCACATGTGCTGAGAATACATTGCTGCTCTGTTTACTTTCTAAGTGATATGACAAATAGAATTATACCATGTGATGATTACATAATGAAATATTACAAACCAGTTTTGGACTGAGAAAACAAGGTGCAATGATTATGCTGTGGTGATGATTATGTGATGAAATGTGGTACCTTTAAAGGACTAACCTTGGAAGTTACATGGTGTTTTCATCAGCTTTGCGTTGATGTGAACAGTATGTCCAACAAGAAAAACTTGGAGGAAAAGTTTATTTTGACTCATGGTTTCAGAGGGCCCCACTGTGTGTGTGTGTGTGTGTGTGTGTGTGTGTGTGTGTACGTGCGTGCGCAGGCACCTGGGGATTGAACCCAGGGCCTTGTACGTGTGCAGCAAGCACTCTACCAACAGAGCCATATCCCCAGCCCTAGGGCCCCACTTCTTAAAGGTTCCATTATATTCCCTATTGCCACACTAGGGATCAAGCTTCTAACACATGAACTTTGGGAACACACTCAAAAAATCATATCCAAACCATATCAGAATGCAGTCATACATTTCAGTGTATATTATTTCTCAAAGATAAAAATGGAGACTTTTATGATTAAATAGGATGAATGAACATACACACATACACTCTCTTTTTTCCTTTCTTTACTAAAATGGTAAAAAGGAACAACAGGATCAATAATCTAAGTTCCAGTTTGAGAACAGGACAAGACTAATGTCTTACCTAAACCAGTCAGACACAACACCACATACCACATACCATAACAACACACACACACACACACACACACACACACACACACACACACACACAATGTAACGAAATCCTTCTTCTACCTTGTTTTATTTAGGCCCTCCATGGATTGGAAAATGCCCACTTATACTGGAGAGCAATCTGCTTTACTCATTTCACTGATTCAAATACTAATCTCATCTTGAAACACCCTCACATACACACTCAGAAATAGTGTTTAGTCTGGGCACCCTATGTTCCAATCAAGTTGACACATAAAATTAACCATTACACACATGTAAAATTAACCATTACATTACTGTAATTGCTTCATACATTAAAAAAATAACAAAAGTAAATATAGATACACATAGGATTTGATATTTAATCTGTAGAATTGATTTTATTCATTTAAAGTTTATTATTTAAAAAGAAGGATCTTCAATTAGCTACACATTGAATGGAAGAAACTTACTTTGGCATTATTTTCATTTGACTTGATACTTTACCCCCCATACTGCCTTTTCTTACTTCTGATATGATTCAATCATTTATTTGATAGTTTGTTTCTTAGCATCAATAGCTCTTCTCATTTAGAGTATATCATACCATATACATATTTTTGAAGTTCTTGAAGATAGGAATATCTTTCAACAATGATTTTAAATTTTTTAGTTGTAGATGGACATAGTACCTTTATTTTATTTTATTATTTATTTATTTATTTTAGTTGTAGTTGGACACAATACCTTTAATTTATATATTTATTTTTATGTGGTGTTGAGGTTTGAACCCAGTGCCTCACATGTGCTGGGCGAGCGCTCTACCACTGAGCGCAGCCCCAGCCCCTAGTACCTTTATTTTATTATCTTTTTATGGTGCTGCTGATCAAACCCAGGGCCTCACAACCCCAACCCATCATCAGTAATTTTCATTCATTGGTCTCTGGAAACTTGAATTTTAGTTATACTTTCTTCCATTCTATTTTTTTAGTAATCACATCATTTTCACATCAGATAATGAAGTATCTATAATAATTACAGGAAATTTCTTCTGATGCCTCAGTTTATCTTTAAGTGAAGTGGTGTTCATTAGATTATCTCTAAGATGATTACCTTTTCTGAAAATACTAAATGTTGGCCTTTTTATATTGAAGGTAGGATGGTCTTAGTTTTATTCTGATTAGTTTCAACTACTAATCTCGTTTAAGGTTAAGGAATTTCTATAAGCAATTAGACAGGCATTTAAGTTGGACTACTATGACTTCACAGATATTGTCATATGTTCATTCAGAAGAAGGGAGTCACATTTGAGGAAGCACTGTCTTCCATACTACTGACAGTAAAGGCTAATATTGGATTAATAGATCCATTTCTTTATAAAGCAGTGGACTATAATCCACAAAGAATTCATTTGGAGGAAGAACAGTTGTTTGGCAATAAAAATCTCAACAGGAAGCTTTTGAAACAATTTAAAAATTCTGGATGTATACGAAAAAAAATCATACCAGAGGATATTCTCATGAAACAGCAGTTTCTTAGTTTGGATTCTTGGAGGCTCTACTATACATAAAGTAAATGGTATTTTTATGAATTAATATAATTATAGTCATTGGGTAGAAAGAGCTTGCTGTTGATGTTTACACATTATCCATTGAAGAAAAAAAGCATGTGGAAATCCTTTACTCTTCCTTTACACTTCCAACTTTTGGCCTTCTAAGACAGTATGATTTGTGTGTTGCTGCCTTCAATGCAGAGCAGGTCTTTGAATCTGAAGGTGTTAATTATAATTTATTGTTAATCCCCATTGCTTTTATTGTCTGGCTATGATAGGCTTATATGATGAAAATTAGGGCTTATTGTTAAGCAAATGTAATGAGCGATCTGTTTTTTCCTTTAGGATCAAACAGACCATACTGAGTCAGCAGGACTGGCTGGTGGTGCAGCAGGCATCATGAATAAGCACAGAGAAGTCTGTCCTTTATCACATTCATAAGGAGAAAAAGGTAAGAAAACCAATGTTCTTATTTTTCTTTGATTGGACTTGAGAAAACAACTAGATATATAGAAAATAATGCTGTTGTATTTTTGCTGTTTGCTTATAACATTGTATCTTGTTAAATCAGTAGTAGAGTTTTTCAAAAAGACTTGATGTGGGCTGGGGATGTGGGTCAAGCGGTAGCATGTTCGCCTGGCGCGGCCCGGGTTCGATCCTCAGCACCACATACAAACAAAGATGTTGTGTCCGCCAAAACCTAAAATAATAAATATTTAAAGAAAAAAAAAAGACTTGATGTTAGTCCAGAGAAATAGAGTATTTTAAAATTGCTTTTAATTATGTCACCACAGGGCTCTGACTGTGGCTCAGCAGTGGAGACTTGCCTGGCATGTGTGAGGCGCTGGGTTCGATTCTCAGAACCACATATAAATAAATAAAATAAAGGTCTATCAGCTACTTAAAAAAAATATATATAATCAGTTTCTGCTACCTTGATTGTGGAAAGATAATTTCAGCATGAAAAAAACATGTATTTTTGCAGTTTTTTAGGAGAAAATAGTGGCATATCTGCCCAATTAATGTCATTTATCTTAGTCATATAAGAGCTAAATAGTAAAACTAATTTGCGAATAGAGAATCAGAATTATAGATTTAAATATATTATTTTGTATTTATATTAGTTTGAAGAGCAATAATTTCCAGTAGAAAACTGGAGTATTTCATTAGTTTTTATAAAGTAGAAATCTGATTTTTTTTTCCTAAGAATCATGTAAGGTTTTTTTTTTCTTTCCAAGTCTAATGATAGTTTATAGGACAGTGTATGGTAGGAAGTTGTGCAGGTGAGACTGGTTTGAGAAACTGATCATACTCTTCACTGGTAACTAGTGTTGTATTGTCTGGCTGAGTTCTCTTGTGTTTATGTATAAATTATGAGGAAAGGCATAGGATAAGAAATTAAATGTGATAAGAAATTGAACTTCTTGGGCTGGGATTGTGGCTCAGCGGTAAGCACTCGCCTAGCATGGGCAGGACTCGGGTTCGATCCTCAGCACCACATAAAAATAAAATGCATTGTGTTGTGTCCATCTACACCAAAAAATAAATATAATAAATAAATAAATAGAAAGAAAGAAAGAAATTGAACTTTTTGGGACTGGGGTTGTGTCTCAGTGGCAGAGTGCTTGCCTAGCATGTGTGAGGCATTGAGTTTGATTCTCAGAACCACATATAAATAAATAAAAAATAAAGGTCCATCAGTAACTAAAAAATTAAAAAAGAAGAAGAAGAAAGAAATTGAACTTCTTTTCTCTAGTTGAGGATGGAGCAGAGGCACTTGACAATGATGTTGCATTTTGACTTATTGTACACAAATGCAACACAACTTTTCATTTTTCTTGTTGTATATGTTGCAGAGTCACACCATTCGTGCAGTCATACGTCCATAAGATAATAATGTCTTCTCATTTCATCATCTTTCCCAACCCCTATACCCTCTCCCCTCCTCTCGCTCCCTTCTGCCCAATCCAAAGTTTCTCCATTCTTCTCTTTCCTCCCTCCCCCATTATGGATCAGCATCTACTTATCAGAGAAAACATTTGGTCTTTGGTTTTTTGGGATTGACTGACTTTGCTTAGCATGATATTCTCCGTATCCATCTATCCATTTATGTGCAAATGCAATAATTTCATTCTTCTTTAAGGCTGAATAATATTCCATTGTGTGTGTGTGTGTGTTGTGTATGTGTATGTATGTATGTGTGTGTGTATGTTTGTGTGTATATATGTATGTATATATACACACAAACATACACACACACACACACACCACAGTTTCTTTATCCGTTCATGTACTGAAGGGCATCTAGGTTGGTTCCACAATTAAGCTATTGTGAATTGTACTGCTATAAATGTTGATGTGGCTGTGTCCCTGTAGTATGCTGTTTTTAAGTCCTTTGGGTATAGACCAAGGAATGGGATAGCTGGGGCAAATGGTGGTTCTATTCCAAGTTTTCCAAGGAATCTCCATACTACTTTCCATATTGGTTGCACCAGTTTGCAGTTTTACCAACAATGAATGAGTGTACCTTTTTCTTCATCCTCGCCAACACTTATTGTTGTTTCTATTCATAATAGCTGCCATTCTGACTGGAGTGAGATGAAATCTTAGAGTAATTTTGATTTGCATTTCTCTAATTGCTAGAGATGTTGAACATTTTTAAAAAAATATTTAGAGAATACACACGGAGGATGGGAAGATGGCGGCGAGGGGAGTGCATTGCCCCCGTGTGCCGCGTCACTGTGCGGGAGAATGACGAATCAGGACGGCTAAAGGCTATCTTGTTAGGAATTTCCAGCAAAAGTGGGGTGCTCCGGAACCTGGAGGAAGGATTTCCATCGCACGAGGATCGGCTACGGGGGCTCAAATGCGAGAGATTTGTCCGCACGGAGGGTCACGCTGCTTGTTCGGCAAATTACCCCGCGGCTAGAGCCTGCGGCGCGCGCTGGGAAAAGAGGAGATAGCGACGCAGGGATACAGCGCTGCAGTTTCTTTCTGCGGGCTTCTGTCAGCTGTGCAAGCACCGTACTCAGTGCTGAATTGTGGGTTTGAGACAGGGGAAGGAAGCGGTCCAATTCAGTTCTCCACACCGGTCAGACCACAGAGGAGGCCAGCAGCCACCATCTTGGAGAGCTGACATCACCATCCCTGTTTTCGACTGATCGCAGCTCATTCAGCCATAGAACAGGTAATTTTAGGCTGCCATTCGCCTGCGGCTTGCAGACAAATTACTCAGGCTCAGTGCTAAATAACCCGCGGAAACTGCTTCTTGGAGCCTGCTCTTATCAGAGCATGCACCGAGCACGGAGCGGCTGAGTTCCGGCTCCCGGAACTGCTCTGGCCCAGGGCTAAGGAGCCCGCGGAAACTGCTTCTCGGTCCGGGTCCTGCTGAGTACTGTGGAGATAAATACCAACCGAGCCTTCGTGGGCAGTGGCAACGGGACTGAGACGGGGCTTGTGAGGGCCGGTCAGGACTCACCCGTTGCTTTGGTCACCCGGTAAAGGGAACGAAATGCTGCCATTCGCATGGGATACCAACATGGCAGAGATCTGATGTCATCAGAAAGCGGCGGAGGAGAGAACTTCATCAATACCAGCGGCGACAGAAACATTTGGTCTCCTGGTAGGGAGGGTGAGTCACAGACACCCGAGTCTCTCTCGCTTTGTCATCGAGCCAGAGGGGAGGAGCGGGGCCGCCGCCCGCGCCCGGAACAGGCCCAGCGGCTCGCAGGCGTGGTGGTCGCGTGACCCCAATTGGAGTGGGGGCGGAGTGGAGCCCCCACCCACGCCCGCAAGGTGGGCAGACCTGCGACCGACCGGCAGAACAGGCCCAGTGGTCTGCGGGCGTGGTAGGAGTGGCAGGGCAGAGCCGCCGCCCGCGCCTGCAAGGTAGGCAGACCTGCGACAGACCGGCGGATCAGGCCCAGCGGCCTGCCAGCGTGGTACACACGTCACCCCAACTGGAGTAGGGGAAGAGCAGAGCCTTCGCCCGCGCCCGGATCAGGCCCAGCGGCCCGCCAGTGTGGTGGTCACGTGACCCCAATTGGAGTGGGGGCGGAGCGGAGCCGCCACCCGTGCCCGCAGGGTGGGCAGACCTGCGACCAACCTGCAGAACAGGCCCAGGGGTCCGCGGGCGTGGTAGGAGGGGCAGGGCAGAGCCGCAGCCTGTGCCTGCAAGGTAGGCAGACCTGCGACAGACCGGCGGATCAGGCCCAGCCGCCTGCCGGCGTGGTACACACGTCACCCCAATTGGAGTAGGGGCAGAGCAGAGCCGCCACCCGCGCCCGCAAGGTAGGCAGACCTGCGACTGACCGGTAGAACAGGCCCAGCGGACCGCGGGCGTGGTAGGAGGAGCAGGGCAGAGCCGCCGCCCACGCCTGCAAGGTAGGCAGACCTGCGACAGACCGGCGGATCAGACCCAGTGGCCTGCCAGCGTGGTACACACGTCACCTCAATTGGAGTAGGGGCAGAGCAGAGCCGCCGCCCGCAACCGGAACAGGCCCAGTGACCTGCCGGCGTGGTAGTCACGACACCCCAATTGGAGTAGGGGCAGAGCAGAGCCGCCACCCGTGCCCGAAAGGTGGGCAGACCTGCGACCGACCAGCAGCACAGGCCCAGTGGCCTGCCGGCGCAACAGACACGTCACCCCATTTGGAGTAGGGGTAGAGCAGAGCCGCCGCCCGTGCCTGCAAGGTAGGCAGACCTGCGGCCGGCCGGGGTGGTAGGCACGTCACCCCAATTGGAGTAGGAGCAGAGCAGAGCCTTCGCCCGCGCATGGAACAGGCCCAGCGGTCCGCGGGTGTGGTAGACAAGTCACACCAATTGGAGGGGGGGCAGATTAGAGCCGCCCGCCCGTGCCTGCAGGGTAGGCAGACCTGCAACCGACCGGCAGATCAGGCCCGGTGGCCTGCCGGTGTGGTAGTCACGACACCCCAATTGGAGTAGGGGCAGAGCAGAGCCGCCACCCGCGCCCAAAAGGTAGGCAGACCTGCGACCAACCAGCGGAACAGGCCCAGTGGCCTGCCGGCGCGACAGACATGTCACCCCATTTGGAGTAGGGGCAGAGCAGAGCCGCCACCTGTGCCCGCAAGGTAGGCAGACCTGCGACCGACCGGTGGAACAGGCTCAGCGGCCGGCCGGGGTGGTAGGCATGTCACCCCAGTTGGAGTAGGAGCAGAGCAGAGCCTTCGCCCGCGTCCGGAACAGGCCCAGTGGTCCGCGGGTGTGGTAGACAAGTAACACCAATTGGAGGAGGGGCAGAGCAGAGCCGCCTCCCGCGCCTGCAAGGTTGGCAGACCTGCAACCGACCTGCGGATCAGGCCCGGTGGCCTGCCGGCGTGGTACACACGTCACCCCAATTGGAGTAGAGGCAGAGCAGAGCTTTCGCCCGCGCCTGGGACAGGCCCAGCGGCCCGCCGGCGCGATAGTCACGTCACCCCAATTGGAGTAAGGGCAGAGCAGAGCTGCCTCCTGCGCCCGGAATAAGCCCAGCGACCCGCCGGCGTGGTAGACACATCACCCCAATTGGAGTAAGGGCAGAGCAGAGCCGCCGCCCGCGCCTGCAAGGTAGGCAGACCTGCGACCGACTGGCAGAACAGGCCCAGGGGTCTGCGGGCGTGGTAGACACCTCACACCAATTGGAGGAGGGGCAGAGCAGAGCCGCCGCCCGTGCCTGCAAGGTAGGCAGACCGCCGCCCGACCCTGCAAGGGGGACTTTTCAACTATACAAGAGCAATATAAATATATAGGGGGAAAAATTTTCAAAAACACAACAGTTTCACCAAGCAGAAAGAAATGCAAGCAGTATGAAAAGACAAGGAAAGAAAGGACCACAAGCAGTGCAGGTCAACTCAACTTTAGAAGAGGTAACAGCTGCAGCAGATGGAATGTCAGATAAAGAATTCAGGATATACATGCTTCAGATGATCTGGAGTATCAAGGAAGACATTAGACAGCAAAATCAGACAATGAAAGATCACTTTGACAATGAATTACACAAACAAATCCAGGAAGCAAAAGATCAACTATACAGGGAGATAGAGGTTATAAAAAACAAACAAACAGAAATCCTAGAAATGCAGGAAGCAATAAACCAACTTAAAAACTCAATTGAGAATACTACCAGCAGAGTAGAACACTTAGAAGATAGAACATCAGTCAATGAAGACAAAGTATTTCAACTTGAAAAGAACACAGACAGCTCAGCAAGACTGTTAAGAAACCATGAGCAGAACATCCAAGAAATATGGGATAACATAAAGAGACCAAACTTAAGAGTCATTGGGATACAGGAAGGTATAGAGCTCCAAACCAAAGGAATGAGCAATCTATTCAATGAAATAATACGAGAAAACTTCCCAGACTTGAAGAATGAGACAGAATCCCAAATCCTAGAAGCCTTCAGGACGCCGAATGAGCAAAATCATAAGAGATCCACACCTAGATACATTATAATGAAGATGCCCAACATACAGAATAAGGAGAGAATTTTAAAAGCTACAAGAGAAAGGAAGCAGATTACATTTAGGGGTAAACCAATCAGGATAACAGCTGATCTTTCAACACAGACTCTGAAAGCTAGAAGATCCTGGAATAACATATTTCAAACACTGAAAGAAAATGGGTTCCAACCAAGAATTGTGTATCCAGCGAAATTAAGCTTCAGGATGGAAGATGAAATTAAAACCTTCCACGATAAACAAAAGTTAAAAGAATTTGCAGCTAGAAAACCATCTCTTCAAAACATCCTTGGCAAAACATTACAGGAAGAGGAAATGGAAAATAACAATGAAAACCAACAGTGGGAGGTAGGACAGTAAAGGGGGGGGGGAAATAATCAAAGAGGAAAACAAACCATGTTTAGTAACATAAATAAACAAATATGGCTGGAACAACAACACATATCTCAATAATAACCCTAAATGTTAATGGTTTAAACTCATCAATTAAGAGACACAGGAGAGTAGAATGGATCACAAAACAAGACCCAACAATATGCTGCCTACAGGAGACGCATTTGATAGGAAAAGACATACATAGGCTGAAGGTGAAAGGTTGGAAAAAATCATATCACTCATATGGACTTCGGAAACAAGCAGGAGTGTCCATACTCATATCAAATAAAATAGATTTCAAGCCAAAGTTAATCAAAAGGGATAAAGAGGGACACTACATACTGCTCAAGGGAACCATACACCAACAAGACACAACAATCATAAATATATATGCCCCAAACAATGGTGCAGCTATGTTCATCAAACAAACTCTTCTCAAGTTCAAGAGTCTAATAGACCCCCATACAATAATCATGGGAGACTTCAACACACCTCTCTCGCCACTGGACAGATCTTCCAAACAAAAGTTGAATAAGGAAACTATAGAACTCAATAACACAATTAATAACCTAGACTTAATTGACATATATAGAATATACCACCCAACATCAAGCAGTTACACTTTTTTCTCAGCAGCACATGGATCCTTCTCAAAAATAGATCATATATTATGTCACAGGGCAACTCTTAGACAATATAAAGGAGTAGAGATAATACCATGCATCCTATCTGATCATAATGGAATGAAACTGAAAATCAACGATAAAAGAAGGAAGGAAAAATCATGCATCACTTGGAGAATGAACAATAGGTTACTGAATGATCAATGGGTTATAGAAGACATCAAGGAGGAAATTAAAAAATTTTTAGAGATAAATGAAAACACAGACACAACATATCAGAATCTATGGGACACATTGAAAGCAGTTCTAAGAGGAAAATTCATTGCTTGGAGTTCATTACTTAAAAAAAGAAAAAAACAACAAATAAATGATCTCATACTTCATCTCAAAAATCCTAGAAAAAGAAGAGCAAAACAACAGCAAAAGAAGTAGAAGGCAAGAAATAATTAAAATCAGAGCTGAAATTAATGAAATCGAAACAAAAGAAACAACTGAAAAAATTGACAAAACTAAAAGTTGGTTCTTTGAAAAAATAAATAAAATCGACAGACCCTTAGCCATGCTAGCGAAGAGAAGAAGAGAGAGAACTCAAATTACTAGCATATGGAATGAAAAAGGCAATATCACAACAGACACTTCAGAAATACAGAAGATAATCAAAAATTATTTTGAATCCTTATACTCCAATAAATTAGAAGATAGTGAAGGCATCGATAAATTTCTTAAGTCATATGATCTGCCCAGATTGAGTCAGGAGGATATAGACAACCTAAACAGACCAATATCAATTGAGGAAATAGAAGAAACCATCAAAAGACTACCAACCAAGAAAAGCCCAGGACCGGATGGGTATACAGCAGAGTTTTACAAAACCTTTAAAGAGGAACTAATACCAATACTTTTCAAGCTACTTCAGGAAATAGAAAAAGAGGGAGAACTTCCAAATTCATTCTACGAGGCCAACATCACCCTGATACCTAAACCAGACAAAGACACTTCAAAGAAAGAAAACTTCAGACCAATATCTCTAATGAACCTAGATGCAGAAATCCTCAATAAAATTCTGGCGAATCGGATACAAAAACATATCAAAAAAATTGTGCACCATGATCAAGTAGGATTCATCCCTGGGATGCAAGGCTGGTTCAATATACGGAAATCAATAAATGTTATTCACCACATCAATAGACTTAAAAATAAGAAACATATGATCATCTCGATAGATGCGGAAAAAGCATTCGACAAAGTACAGCATCCCTTTATGTTCAAAACTCTAGAAAAACTAGGGATAACAGGAACATACCTCAATATTGTAAAAGCAATCTCTGCTAAGCCTCAGGCTAGCATCATTCTGAATGGAGAAAAATTGAAGCCATTCCCTCTAAAATCTGGAACAAGACAGGGATGCCCTCTTTCACCACTTCTGTTCAACATAGTTCTCGAAACACTGGCCAGAGCAATTAGACAGACGAAAGAAATTAAAGGCATAAAAATAGGAAAAGAAGAACTTAAATTATCACTATTTGCAGGTGACATGATTCTATACCTAGCAGACCCAAAAGGGTCTACAAAGAAACTATTAGAGCTAATAAATGAATTCAGCAAAGTGGCAGGATATAAAATCAACACGCATAAATCAAAGGCATTCCTGTATATCAGCGACAAATCCTCTGAAATGGAAATGAGGACAACCACTCCATTCACAATATCTTCAAAAAAATAAAATACTTGGGAATCAACCTAACAAAAGAGGTGAAAGACTTATACAATGAAAACTACAGAACCCTAAAGAGAGAAATAGAAGAAGATCTTAGAAGATGGAAAAATATACCCTGTTCATGGATAGGCAGAACTAACATCATCAAAATGGCGATATTACCAAAAGTTCTCTATAGGTTTAATGCAATGCCAATCAAAATCCCAACGGCATTTCTTGTAGAAATAGAGAAAGCAATCATGAAATTCATATGGAAAAATAAAAGACCCAGAATAGCAAAAACAATGCTAAGCAGGAAGTGTGAATCAGGCGGTATAGCGATACCAAACTTCAAACTATACTACAGAGCAATAGTAACAAAAACAGCATGGTACTGGTACCAAAACAGGCCAGGGTGGACCAATGGTACAGAATAGAGGACACAGAAACCAATCCACAAAACTACAACTATCTTATATTTGATAAAGGGGCTAAAAGCATGCAATGGAGGAAGGATAGCATCTTCAACAAATGGTGCTGGGAAAACTGGAAATCCATATGCAACAGAATGAAACTGAATCCCTTTCTCTCGCCATGCACGAAAGTTAATTCAAACAAGATCAAGGATCTTGATATCAAATCAGAGACACGCCGTCTGATAGAAGAAAAAGTTGGCTACGATCTACATACTGTGGGGTCGGGCTCCAAATTCCTCAATAGGACACCCATAGCACAAAAGTTAATAACTAGAATCAACAAATGGGACTTACTCAAACTAAAAAGTTTTTTCTCAGCTAAAGAAACAATAAGAGAGGTAAATAGGGAGCCTACATCCTGGGAACAAATCTTTACTCCTCACACTTCAGATAGAGCCCTAATATCCAGAGTATACAAAGAACTCAAAAAATTAGACAATAAGATAACAAATAACCCAATCAACAAATGGGCCAAGGACCTGAACAGACACTTCTCAGAGGAGGACATACAATCAATCAACAAGTACGTGAAACAATGCTCACCATCTCTAGCAGTCAGAGAAATGCAAATCAAAACCACCCTAAGATACCATCTCACTCCAATAAGATTGGCAGCCATTATGAAGTCAAACAACAACAAGTGCTGGCGAGGATGTGGGGAAAAGGGTACACTTGTACATTGCTGGTGGGACTGCAAATTGGTGCATCCAATTTGGAAAGCAGTATGGAGATTTCTTGGAAAGCTGGGAATGGAACCACCATTTGACCTAGCTATTCCCCTTCTCGGTCTATTCCCTAAAGACCTAAAAAGAGCATGCTACAGGGACACTGTTACATCGATGTTCATAGCAGCACAATTCACAATAGCAAGACTGTGGAACCAACCTAGATGCCCTTCAATAGACGAATGGATAAAAAAATGTGGCATTTATACACAATGGAATATTACTCTGCATTAAAAAATGACAAAAATCATAGAATTTGCAGGGAAATGGATGGCATTAGAGCAGATTATGCTAAATGAAGCTAGCCAATCCCTAAAAAACAAATGCCAAATGTCTTCTTTGATATAAGGAGAGTAACTAAGAACAGAGTAGGGACAAAGAGCATGAGAAGAAGATTAACATTAAACAGGGACCAGAGGTGGGAGGGAAAGGGAGAGAAAAGGGAAATTGCATGGAAATGGAAGAGACCCTCAGGGTTATACAAAATTGCATACAAGAGGAAGTGAGGGGAAAGGGAAAAATAATACAAAGGGGAGAAATGAATGACAGTAGAGGGGGTAGAGAGAGAAGAGGGGAGGGGAGGGGAGGGGAGGGGGGATAGTAGAGGATAGGAAAGGCAGCAGAATACAACAGACACTAGTATGGCAATATGTAAATCAATGGATGTGTAACTGATGTGATTCTGCAATCTGTATATGGGGTAAAAATGGGAGTTCATAACCCACTTGAATCAAAGTGTGAAATATGATATATCAAGAACTATGTAATGTTTTGAACAACCAACAATAAAAAATTAAAAAATAAATATTTAATTTTTAGTTGAAGTTGTACACAATATCTTTATTTTATTTACTTATTTTTATGTGGCACTGAGGATCGAACCCAGAGCCTTGCATGTGCTAGGCAAGTCTTCTATTGCTGAGCCAAAACCCCAGCCCAACATTTTTTTTATATATTTGTTGATCAATTGATATCTTCTTCTATGAAGTATCTGCTCAGTTCCTTAGCCCATTTATTGATTGGGTTATTTGTTTTTTTGGTGTTAAGTTTTTTAGTTCTTTGTATATCCTAGAGATTAGTGCTCTATCTAAGGTGCATATGGTAAAGATTTTCTCCCATTCTGTAGGCACCCTCCTCATGTTATTGATTATTTCCTTTGCTGAGAAGAAGTTTTTTAGTTTGAATCCTTCCCATTTATTGATTCTTTATTTTGTTTCTTGTGCTTTAGGAGTCTTTTAAGGAAGTCTGGTCCTAACCTGACATGATGAAGATTTGGGCCTACTTTTTCTTCTATTAGGTGCAGAGTCTCTGGTCTAATTCCCAGGTCTTTGATCCACTCTTGAGTTAAGTTTTGTGCAGGTTAAGAGATAGGGATTTAATTTCATTTTGCTACCTAAGGATTTTCAGTTTTCCTAGCACCATTTGTTGAATAGGCTATCTTTTCTCCTATGTGTGTTTTTGGTGCCTTTGTCTAGTATGAGATAACCGTATTTATGTGGGTTTGTCTCTGTTTCCTCTATTCTGTACCACTAGTCTATTTTGGTGCCAATACCATGCCATTTTTGTTACTATAGCTCCGTAGTATAGTTTACGGGTCTGGTATTGTGATGCCTCTTGTTTCACTGTTCTTGCTAAGGATTGTTTTGGCTATTCTGGGTCTCTTATTTTTCCAAATGAATTTCATGGTTGCTTTTTCTATTTCTATGAGGAATGTCTTTGGGATTTTAATTGGAACTGCATTAAATCTGTATAATGCTTTTGGTAGTATGGCCATTTTGACAATATTAATTCTCCCTATTCGAAAACAAGGGAGATCTTTCCATCTTCTGAGGTTTTCTTCAATTTTTTTCTTTAGTGTTCTGTAGTTTTAATTGTAGAGGTCTTTTACCTGTTTTGTTAGGTTGATTCCCAAGGTTTTTTTTTTTTTTTTTTTTTGAGGCTATTGTGAACAGGGTAGTTTTCCTAATTTCTCCTCCAGAGGATTCATCACTGATGTTCAGAAATGCATTTGATTTATGGGTGTTGATTTTATATACTGCTACTTTGCTGAATTCATTTATTAGCTCTAGAAGTTTTCTGGTGGAATGTTTTGGATCCGCTATGTATAGAATCATGTCATTGGCAAATAGTGATAGTTTGAGTTCTTTTTCTATTTGTATCCCTTTAATTTCTTTCATGTGTCTAATTGCTCTGGCTGGAGTTTCAAGGACTGTGTTGAATAGAAGTGGTGAAAGAGGGCATCCCTGTCTTATTCCAGTTTCTAGAGGGAATGCTTTCAGTTTTTCCTCCATTTAGAATGATGTTAACCTTGGGCTTAGCATAGATAGCTTTTACAATGTTGAGGTATGTTCCTGTTATCCCTAATTTTTCTAGTGTTTTGAACATGAAGATGTGCTGTAGTTTGTCAAATGCTTTTTCTACATTTATTGAGATGATCATATGGTTCTTATCTTTATGTCGATTGATATGATAAATTATGATTATTGATTTCCATATGTTGAACCAACCTTGCATCCCTGGAATGAATGCCACTTGTTCATGGTCCACTGCCTTTTTAATATGTTTTTGTATGTGATTTGCCAGAATTTTATTGAGAAATTTTGCATCTGTGTTTATGAGGGATATTGATCTGAAGTTTTCTTTCCTTGAGTGTCTTTGTCTGGTTTTGGTATTAGGGTGATATTAGCTTCATAGAATGAGTTTGGAAGGGTTTCTTCCTTTTCTATTTCATGGAATAATTTGAGGAATATTGGTGTTAATTCTTCTTCGAAGTTTTGTAGAACTTGGCTGAGAATCTATCTGATTTTGGGCTTTTCTTGGTAGGTTTTAATGGTGTCTTCAATTTCATTGCTTGAAATTGATCTATTTAAATTGTATATATCCTCTTGATTCAGTTTGGGTAGACCATATGTCTCTAGAAATTTGTTGATGTCTTTGAGATTTTCTATTTTATTGGAGTATAAATTTCAAAATAGTTTCTAATTATCTTCTGTATTTTAGTAGTGTCCAGTATGATATTTCCTTTTTCATCATGAATTTTAGTAATTTGAGTTTTTTCTCTCCACTTTGTTAGTGTGGTTAAGGGTTTATCAGTTTTATTTATTTCTTCAAAGAACTTTTTGTTTTGTCACTTTTTAAATTTTTTTTTAAATTGTCAATGGACCTTTATTTTATTTATATGTGGTGCTAAGAATTGAACCCAGTGCTCCACACATGCTGGGCAAGCACTCTACCACTGAGCTACCACCCAGTCCTGTTTTGTCAGTTTAAAAAAAATATTTTTTTAGTTGTAGATAGACACAATACCTTTATTTTATTTATTCTTTTGTGGTGCTGAGGATTGAACCCAATGCCTCATATATGGTAGGCAAACACTTTACCACAATCCCAGCTTCTTGTCAATTTTTAAAATTTTTTTCTATTGTTTCAGTTTCATTGATTTCATCTCTGATTTTAGTTATGTCCTGTCTTCTACTTTTGGTGTTGAATTGTTCTTCTTTTTTGAGAGCTTTGAGATGTAATGTTAGGTCATTTATTTGTTGATGTTTTATTCTTTTAGTGAATGAGCTCAGTGCAATGTTCCTCTTAGCACTATCTTCATAATGTCCCAGATATTTTGATATGTTTTATCAGGTTTCTCATTTACTTCTAAGAATTTTTTTTATCTCCTCCCTGATATTTTCTGCTCTCCATTGTTCATTCAGTAGCATATTATTTAGTCTCCAGGTGTTGGTTTATTTTTGGTTTTTAACTTGACTTGGTTTCTTTTTTGTCTTTTTTTTAAATGTGGTGCCGGGGATTGAACCAGGTGCCTCACACATGCTAGGCAAATGGTCTACCACTGAGCCACAACTCCAGCCCTTCTTTGTCTTTTTTTAAGTGTAGTTCCTCCCTGTGCTGATTTGCATTTTCTTCTCATGGACTATTTTGCTGAGGATGCTCTGTAGTGCAAGCTTCTTAGTTGTAAATTTTTTGAACTTTTGTTCATCATGGAATGTTTTTTTTTCCATTATCAAACCTGAAATCTTAATTTTGCTGGATATAATATTCTTGGTTAGCATCCATATTCTTTCAAAGCTTGGTATATATTATTCCAGGATCTCCTAGCTTTGAGGGTCTAGGTTGAGAAATCTGCTGAGATCCAAATTGGTTTCCTCTTATATGTAATCTGATACTTTTTTGTCTTGGGGTCTTTAAAATTCTATCTTTATTCTGTATATAGGCTATTTCATTATAACGTACTTTGGTGTGGATCTGTCGCAATTTTGTTCATCTGGTGTACTGTAAGTCTGTTGTATTTGATTTTCCATTTCATTCTTCAGGTTTGGGAAATTTTCTGATATTATTTTATTGAATAGATTGTTCATTCCTTTGGTTTGTATCTCTGTTCCTTCCTCCCTACAATAATTCTTAAATTTGGTCCTCTCATGTTATCTCATAATTCGTGGAAGTTCTATTTATGGTTTCTTGCCATCTTCACTGTGGGGTCAACTTTATTTTCAAGATTATATATTTTGTCTTCATTGCCTGAGGTTCTGTCTTCCAAGTGATCTAGTCTGTTGGTGATGCTTTCTATTGAGTTTTTAATTTGGTTCATTGTTTCCTTCACTTCAGGGATTTCTGTTTTTTTTTCCCCCCAGAATCTCTCTTTATTGAAGTAATCTTTTGCTTCCTGCGTTTTCTCTTATCTCTTTATTGAAGTGATCTTTTTCTGCCTGTGTTTTCTCTCTTATATCATCCTTTACTTCACAGATTATTTTAATTATGTACATTCTGAACTCCTTCTCCGACATTTCTTCTACTGTGCTGTCAATGATTCTATTATTGTACATCTTGGTTTGTTTGGGGGCTTTCTTCCCTTGTTTTTTCAGGTTGTTTGTGTGTCTTACCCTCTAGCAGTGCAGATCTGAGATGTTAGTTTCTACCCTATACACTTATAGTGTCCCTGCAGGTTTCCAATACCTGTTTGCACCCAATGCAAACAATATGCAGACTTACACCAAATAGCTCCTAGTAAGATGTTTACAGTTTTGTCACAATAAACAGAAATAATGTGTTCAATTATTATCTACAATATAAATAGTAGGTTTGTGAAGGCTCTACATTTTCTAATGGTAGATAAGGCGGGGTGTGTAGCATGAGATGTTGATGAGTTAGGAGGTAAGAATATAGAGGTATTAGATTATAGAAAGCATGAAAGAGGAATCAAAGAAGTTGGCTTTTGTAAGATCTTTGCTTAGCATCTTGATGGCCATCTTAAGTGATAACTGCCATTTTAAGAAAAATTTCAATTTCCTGCCCAAGGGTGTATCATTACTCCCTCATATCAACCTCACCCTTAAATCCCTGCATTAGGACCCACCGGGCTCTAATCCCTGAGCCTGTCCCATAAAAGTCCTGAACTCCAAGCTTGTTTTGCTTCTCTTCTTCTATGGAGAGATGTGTCTTTATTTGTCAGCTCTGATAAATAAACTCCCATGTGTATCTCTGCCTGGTCTCTGTCTTTCATTTCTCACTCACCTGCCTCCTGGTTCCTCACTTTCCTTTCAGCTTTTAGCAGGAAAAAAGAGCGAAAGAGACTCCAGGGAGACAGATAAATGGCAGGAAAATTATATAGAGAGTTAATAAAATTAAATAGCAAAAGAAAAAGATATAAAAATAAAAGAATATACAACAAAACTATAAAATACTATTCAGACATCTCATTATTGAGTAGTCTGATGCATGGAAAGTACTTGGTTTCACAAATGTTGGGGTTGTGAGAGTAGGAAAAAAAAGAAAAAAAAATCTTGAAGAAAAACTGAATGATTGTTTCTGTTGGAGTTCAATATCTTCCCTGTTTCCCTTCTTATCTGAAAGGTGGGGTTGTCTGGAGTTATCTTCACCCTCAGGATAGTGAAGGTTACTAGGCTTGGGAGGATTAATTTTGGAGGTGGAACTCCTGGAGGCAGGATATAGCAATTGCTGGGCCCCATTGGAAGACTTCTCCTTAGGAATTTCCTTTGGGGTTCACTCATGTGAGGTGGGATGGGAGCCTGGTCTTAGCCCCTTACATTACCTGTGGACCCCACAATTCCTGGTCTGTAATGTAGTCTCCAAACTGTATCTCTTTTGCTACTTCCCAATTAGGAACCTCTCTCTCCAGAGGTCCTGAATGTTGAGCACTGGGACCTGGGCATCTGTCGTGGAGAGCTGTTCTGTATCAGGCAGATCAGGACCAGGCATTGAGAGCTGCAGGCTGGCCCTATGGCTGCAAGCGCTGGGCTGGGTTGGTGGCTGGGGAGTTTGGGAGACTGTAGGTACTTTGATGTTGGGGTTCCAGGCCCCTGTTGGTGTCCCAAGATGGAAGCTTTCCCAACTAAAGTTGGCAAAGGCAATAGTGGAGGTCACCCAAGATGGTGGCAGAGGTGTTTCAAGATGGAGGCAATCGTTTTGAGAGGTGGGGCAGCACGGGTGGGTCATGTAGTGGTGTTGGGTGGCCTATTTGGAGATGTAGTGCTGTGGCAGGTGGTGCTGCAGTGGACAGCTTCCTATGGCTGGTGTCCCCAGGTAGAGGCTACCCTTCGAGGGGGCTGTGGTGGCGGTTGCAGTGTCCTAAGATGAAGGTGGCAAGGGGAGCCCTGCGTTGGTAGATGTGGAGCCGGGTGCAAGAGGTCCAGTGGTGGGACACAGGGGAGGAGGTCTGGCATGGCGGGCAAGTACACTGTTTCTTGTCCCCTAGCCTTCTCACATGGGTGTTCAAGAACGTAGTGACCTTCTATCCTTTACCTGGAAAAATATTGTTCTTTATGAAGCATTGCTTCTTTAGGAAGTTTTCCACCTACTGTAGCAAAAACTGTCCAAATCTACTAAAATCCATTTTTCACTTCTATAGTAGCTGCAGGTGTGATGTGACATTTCATTCAGCGTTCTTTGCAACTTGATGTAACTATGTGACTAAACTTAGCAAAGAAATGTGAGCAAAAATATATGTGCCACTTCCAGGTTTGTGTTTTAAATAGATTAATATGCCTACTCTTTTTTTCTGAAAGAAAATGAAACCTTTCTGTCTCAACCTAGATATGACTGTGTCCCAACTTTGATGAAACAGATCAAAGAACTACATCTTAGGGCAGTGCTAATCAGTATGGCCCACCAACCACATGCATTTCTTAAGCAGTGATTGGGCCATATTGAGATAAGGAATTCTGTTTAGTTCAACTTGTTTTCTTTTTTTGCTAGCAGGTCTTTATCCAGTGTTTATTATTATTGAGAATTAGCACCTTGAATAGTATTGTCCTCATATATAGTGGAGATCCAAGGTGGAAGGAACTGTATTCAATAGAGTTTCTTGCATATATGGAAGACTTGAACTTGATTATTATGAGACATAAACTTCTGTCATTTGAACCACCAAAAATTCATGGAATATTTGATATAATAATGTATCCAAAATAATACAGCCTTGTGTCAGTCTCATTTAGATTCATCTTTTCTTTGGTTTCATGGAACACAGTGCATATATCAATTAGTATATGCCATATTACTTTAAATTTGAAGTTTACTCATTCATCTTCCCATGAGATATTGTACTCCTTTACATTAGGGACATTATCTTATTTATCATTGTAACCTAGAACAGTGCTTGTTAAATAGTAGATGCTCAAGAATATTTGTCCAAGTGTATATATGTTTTATGTTATTAATGTATGGCATAAAGAAGGATAATCAATGAAGAAGACATAAAAGTAGCATTCTGATCAGTGCTATAGTAAGAATAGGATCTCTAAAATTGAAATTGTAGCGAATGTCTAAAAGTCCACTGCTCAATAAAGAATAAAGGAGACCTATAAATAAAAAGTCAAATGAAGAGGTCCTCAGGGAGAAACTATACTCAGTTAAGTAATTATATTCTTCTTTGAATATATATGTATGAATATTTAGTGAGCTTCTGTTTTGTAGTACTGGGCATTGAACCCAGGGTCTTGTGGGTGGTAGACAAGCACTCTTTAACATTTAACTACATTGCTAGTCCTAGTGAGCTACTAGTTTGGTTAAAAGACAGATACTTTTATAAAAAGGCAAATAAAGAATTCTTTTCTTTGGAGAATGAAACCAAAGTCTCAAAAAAGACTTAGAGAACTTAAACAAAACAGATATCAGGCATGAGACGCTATAATGAAGTCAGGGAAAATAAGGGAAATCCTATATAATGAAAGGCGGGACCTTCCATTTACTCCTTTCTCTACTTGTTCAGAAAGTAGTTGTCAGGTACTATATCTCTGTGCCCTTTTATAGGAGATTAGATAGTTCCTCTCAGGAGTCGAAAGAAAAGATTTACACATATTCCCAAAGAGACACACATGTTCCCAATCAATATACAGTATGGGGTTTAGGGATATAGCTCAGTTGGTAGAGTGCTTGCCTCACATGCATAAGGCCCTGGGTTCAATCCCCAGCAGCAGCAGCAGCAGCAGCAGCACCACCACCACCACCACCACCACCACAGGTTGGCATTTGGGGAAAGCCTCCAATGGGATAGACAGAGACCAAAACACATAAGTACAAAAGAGAATCTTGAAGGAAATAAGTAATAGGAAAATAGGAAATGTTAAAACAAAGCGCTGTAGGTAATTGCATCCGAGAGGTAAGAGAAGATGTCATAAAAGGATCAGAAAAAGAAAGTGCTCTACAAATTAAAAATATTACAGACATTTTTAGTGTAATTTAAGAAATACCATTAGTCTCAAGCTTATAGAAAAGTTGCAAATTTAGTACAGAGAACATTTTTTTCTTTGACCCATTTGAGAGTAAGTTATTAGCTGTAAGCTTCATGAGTTTTGAATGTTTTACTGTGAGTTTCCTGCAAACGGACATTTGCTACATAAATATAAAGTAGCCATTAAAAGGAATTAGCATTGATGCATTACCACCATCTAATCTTTGGTCTTCATTCTTTGTTACTTGTCCAAATAATGTTTTTTATATCAAGAGGATCTAGTTTAGAATCACATGTTGTATGTAATTGTCATGCCCCTTTAGTCTTCAGTATAAAAAAGTTCTATGGACTTTGACTCTCTTTCTCTTGACTTTGACATTTTCAAAGATTATAGACCACTTATTTTTTAGAATGTTTCTTAATTTGGGTTTGTTTAATATTTCCTCATGTATGGATTTAGGTTATGCATTTTCTCCTCCCCACCTCCTTTTTTTTTTTTTTTAAAGACAGGTTTTGCTATAGTGCCCAGGCTGGCCTCAAATTCACAATTCTATTGTCTCAGTTTTCCAAATATCTGGGATTATAGGCATGCATCACCCCACACCCAATTTGACATTACTCTTTTTTATTTTTGGCAATGAATAAAATTTGTTTTGATGGGAAGTGCCTTGAAACTATGTATTCTCTTTCAACACACTTGTGATTCATTTATTCATATTATAAAGACTCATAGTTTTTCTTTTATTCAGTGGATTATAGTTCTTTGCTATTGTTATTTATTTTGATGCTTATATTTTCTATTGATTTGGCCTGTGGGAGCCCTTTCAAATTGGCATCTATGTTCTTTTGCCATGTCCCCATCATTTTTAGAGTACTTCCTTGCTTTTTAGTATACAAGATATTCAAGGCTGGTTGTCACTTTATTAAAACTTGAAATATAATTTACATACAATAAAATTCACATTTTAAAGTCTAAATTTAATGGTTTTTATATGTTTAAAAAGTTATACAACCATCACCACTATCTAATTCCAGAACATTTTCATTACTCCAAAAAGAAAGTTTTAAGTTTGATTGTTAATCCCTCTTTACCTCTAATATCTCCAGATATTTTTAATTTATTTTCTGATTCTATGGAGGTACCTATTTAGATATTTCATATCAATGGAATCAAATACTATTTAGCTTTCAGTACTTTTTTTTCATACTAGGTATTGAACCCAGGGGTGCTTGACCACTGAGCATACCCCAGCCCTTTTGTAAAATTTTTTATTATGAGACAGGGTCTCACTAGCCTTGAACTTGTGATCCTCCTGCTGTAGTCTCCCGAGCTGCGCGGGGATTATAGGCATGTGCCACCGTGCTTGGTAACCACATTTTTAAAAAATAATTAATTAATTAATTATTTTAGTTGTAGTTGGACACAATATCTTTATTTATTTTTATGTGGTGCTGAGGATCGAACCCAGGGCCTTGCACATGCTAGGCGAGTGCTCTACCGCTGAGCCACAACCCCAACCCAACCACATTGTTTTTTAAATTTATCCATGTCATAGCCTATATAAGCACCTCATCCTTTTTTTATTGTCTCATATATATTTAACCACATTTTATTTATTGAATCATAAGTTAGACATTCGGATTTTTTCTCACTTTTTGTCCATTATTAATAATACTGCTGTGAGTATTTATGTACAAATTTTTTGTGGAACTGTTTTCCCTTGGCATACAGAGACACGGAATTGCCAGGTCATATGTCAGCTATGTTTAACTTTTTATATGTGTGTGGTATTGGGGATTTGGCCCAGGGCCACTTTACAACTGAGCCACATCCTAGCCCTTTATTGTTTTTATTTTGAGATAGGGTCTCTGTAAATTGCTGAGGCTGGGCTTGAACTTGCACTCCCCCTGCCTCAGCCTCCTGAGTCACTAGGATTATAGGTGTATGCCATCATACCCAGCTTATGTTTAACTTTTTAAAATTTTTTTTTTATTTTTAGTTGTAGATGGACACAATATCTTTATTTACTTATTTTTTTTGTGGTGCTGAGGATTGAACCCAGGGCCTCACCCGTGCGATGCAAGTGCTCTACCACTGAGCTACAACCCCAGCCCCAATGTTTAACTCTTCTTAGGAACTTTTTTGAGGTTTTCCAAAAGACCCACAATACTTTATATTTCCTCCACCACACTGTGTATGGGAGTTTACATTTCTCTATTTTCATCACGGCTCTTGTACTTTTTTTGCTCCAGCCCTGAAATCAGTCATTTCTTCATTGAGTCCTGTTCCATTTAGGGGAAAATAATATTTAGAAACCAAGTCTGCTGCTAGGTGTGCTCATTACTACATGGGGTCCAGGTAGGGATCCAAGGCCGTAACTGAATAAAGCTAGAAAATGTATGTATATGCACACATTTACATACACATACATATTTGCACCTTTATTTTATGTCTCAAAAGAATCTTTATTTGATTTCATTTGTTCACAATGATACCTAAAATTCTAAACCAACACTGTAGAGTTCTTTCAGGTTTTCCTTTTTCACATTGTAACTCCCTTCTCCAACAGTCAGAAACCCTGCTCCTATTGCCCTTCACATAATTACTTATTTGATCCATTTTTCCATATAGCTAATGTCCTATCAGTGCCATATTTTCTTTTTCCTGTGTCTTATTATGCATAGGCTCTGATTTGGCATACTGAACTGCCTTGTCACTGCCTCCTTCTCACCTCTCCACATTTGAATGCCCATTTTATTCACTGGAGCTCTCTGACTTCCGGTTTTAGACCATCCCATTCACATGAATGCCCTCCTTACTTTCTTGGACTCTGGTATATAGCACAATGGGTTGTCCTTCTGTGACATTGTTACTCTGCTAGGTCTTTAACATTCTAGGCCACTTCTACAAAAGGGTATCTGCCTTATGTTAGACTTTGACTCTCCCATCCACAGATGTCCTTCCCTCATCCTACTCCCATTTGTTTATTTTAGTATTAGGTGCCAGGGATTGAACCCAGGGCCTCACACATGCTAGCCAAGTACTTCACCACTGGGGTACATCCCAGCCCTATTTATTCAATTTTTAACAACCTGTTTCTTTTTTGTTTTTAAAAACTTTTGATTTTATAGTAATAATTAATTCATAGGAATTTGCAAAATAGTTTAAAGGGTTCCTGTGAATTCGTCATTCACCCAATATTTTTGGATTACATCTTACATAAATATAGACAATGTCAAAAACAAGAGGGTGACGTTAATTCGTTGTAGTTCACTGCCATTTATCATGTGTGTAGATTCATGTAACTATCATCAAAATTAAGATGCAGCACAATTCTTTCACCACAGAGATCTCCTTTGTGTTACTTCTTTGTAGTCACATTTACGCTTCTCTCCTGACTATTCATTATTTAATGACTTTTTAAAATTAAAATCTTTATTAAAAGTCATAGGAAGAGTTGAGTAAGCATCGAGATAAACTGTGTTGTATTTCTGAATGGGAGGACTTAATATCATTCTTACTTCTGAGTGAGGACCAAGTTTGGAATTCTAATTTCTCAAGGTTGAATTTATTGGTATTCTGTTCCATTCTGCTCTAAGTCTTGGGCTTTTAAGAAGAGTTTCCCCCTAGTTCTTGGCTTCATGTAGAAAGGCCAGCTTGGGCCCCTCTTCTATAAATTATAACTTCTATAAATTTGCAGCCAATAATTCTCACCTTTCCTTCAAGCTTTCAGACAGTAGGCCTACCCTTCAGTTTATCTTTGCTAGCTTCATTGTTTTTTCTATGTTTATGACATCTGTATATTTCCCTCATTTGCTTTTAAATTTTTCTGTTTCAACCCTTTAACATGATCAGTTTTATCTAGAATTTCTCTATTCAGTGTAGGAAGGAATGCTTACTGCCTGTCAGCTCAGAATGGCTTTAATAATTTTCTTTTAAGAAATGTCAAGTCTATAGAAAAGTTAAAAAAAAATAGACCTTTTAGATACATATATCTTTTATATAGATTTACCATTTTTTTTTATCATTTTACCCCTTACTTACACTTCTTTCTCCTTTTTTCCCTGGTATACTATCACAACCATCCATTCCTTTCTCCTTTTCCCCCCTTCTCCCTCCCTCTCCCTCCCTCTCCCTCTTTTTTCCTTCTTTTTTCCCAGTGCTGGAGATCAAATCCTTGTGCATGCTAGGCTAATGCTGTACCACTGAGCTATATCCCCAGCCCCTGGGTGTTTTATATTTTTTAAATGAGTTAAGATCATTTATCTTATAGAATCTTCACATTCTAGATGTGCCTAATAGTTTCTTCATGATTAAATTCAGGCTAAGTATTTTTAGCAAGAATACTGTATAGCTGGACACAGTGGTATAAGTCTATAATCCCAGCTACTTGAGAGGCTGAGTCAAGAGGATCACAAGTTTGAGGCCAGGCTAAGCAACTAGTGAAACCCTGTTTCAAAAAAAAAAAAAAAAAAAGGCTGGGAATGTAGTTCAGTGGTAGAGCACCCTGGGCTCTAATCCCCAGTACTAAAAAATCCAAACCAAAACAAAACAAAACAAAAAACTATATAGGTGATGCTTTGTACTTGTCATTGTATCACATTAGAAAATGCACATGCTGGCATGTTGAACTATTGGTTATTTTGTGAGAACATTTCATTAGGGTGGTGTTTGTCATATCTCTTCATTATAAATATATATTTTCTCCTTGGAAATTAATAATTCAACTTTGGAATGGTACATTGAGGCACTGTGAGCATTCTCTTCTTAATGACCATTAACCTGTTCAGAATATTTTTGGTGCTTGCCTTTTTTAGTAATTGTAATTCAGTAGAACTTATTGACCAACTACTTATGCATTGTTCATGTATTCATTCCATAAGTATCATTGAGTGGATACCACATCATGTTCTATCTAATCTTTGGGGGTACATGGTGAACACAGTCTGGAGAGTGCCTTTGTGGTGCCTACAGTCAGGTAGGAGAGCTTGATATAAATAATCACACTGGCATATATTTATAGATGGTGATAAATTTTATAAAGGAAAAGAATGTGGTGCTGACAGATTATAAGGTGAGCCATTATCTTTCTTGGAGGTTCAGAGAATACTTCTTGTGAAAGTGATATTTGAGCTAAGATCTCAAATAAGAATTATGAACTTCTTGAATTTCTAGAGTATTTAATCTGTAGAGCTTTTCTATTAATTTTATCTGACAATTAAATCATAGTGTCTCATACTGAATTGATATTAAAGTAATTTATTATTTAAATTTTCTTACTTAATATTGTTTACTATTAACTAAATTATAAACTGCTGTGGCTGGCTTTGAACTTGCGATCCTCTTGCCTCAGCCTTGAAACAAGTTTGTGAACCATTAAGTATATCTTCTATGTTTGTTTTATAGTTGCCTCTTAGAATGCATGGTGAATTGGTTCCAGGACCCCTAAGGAAACCAAAGTCCATAGATGCCCGAATATCATATATAAAGTGGCATAGTATTTGCATGTAACCTATGAATATCCTCCAGTATACTTTAAATCATCTCTAGCTTACTTATAAAACCAAATACAATGTAAATGCTAGGTAAATAGTAATTATACTGTATTTTTTAGGGAATAATGTCAAAAAATATTTGTATTCAGTACAGATGTGAGTTTTTTCCTGAATATTTTCCATCTGTGGTAGATCTAATTTAGAGTTGTAGAACCCACAGATATGGAGGGCTGTTTGTATTTTGGTGATTGTAAAGTTACAGGCTTCTAGAATTTATTAACTTAAAGATTTTAAAATATATCAGATGGCATGAGGTTTTATTGTTTACCATTGTCTGCATAGATTTAGAAGAGATTTTATCCTTGTATATTTAAGATTTATAAGCTATAGTTTAATAATTAAAAGTGTAAAACAAATTTGATGTGCTTTTTAGGTTAAACAAGGCTCTTGAGTGGAGTTTCCTCACTGATGGAGAATTACTTCCAAGCAGAAGCTTACAACCTGGACAAGGTGTTAGATGAATTTGAACAAAATGAAGGTAAAAATTTACATTGGTGACTCTATTTGGGTTTATGATATGGAGAAAGAGACTGTGAGGATCTAAAAGGAAGTAAACTTTTTTTTTTTTTTTTTATGGTACTAGAGATTGAACCCAGGGCCTTGTGCATGATAAGCAAGCACTCTACCATGAGCTACATCTCCATCCCTTTTTAAAACTTTTTATTGTGAGACTTGGTGCTGCTAAATTAACCTGATTGGTTTTAAACTTGCAATCCTTCTATCTCAGGCTCCCAAGTATCTGGGATTATATGTGTGCACCACTACTCAGCAAAGATGTGGTACTTTAAAAAAAGAGTCAAGACAATAATGATATATATCCAGAGGAAGAAATAACATTTCTTAATATTATGTGCCAGATACTTACATGGATTATATCATTTAATGTTTAAAACAATCCAATAAAAGTCGATCTTCTAATTTCCATTTTATGGATGAGAATAGAGGCATAGAGAGGTCAAGCAATTTCCTCAAAGTTACCTTGCTAACAAGTGAAGTGGCAAGAGTAGGATCCAGGAAGCCTAAGCTCTACCTACTTTAAACTATCAGTTTATGTCTAAGACGAGCTCAAGAGGCAGAGTCAGGAGGATCCAGAGTTCAAAGCCAGCCTCAGCAAAAATGAGGAGGCATGGGGCTCTCAATGATACAGCACGTGCCTAGCATGTGTGAGGCACTGGGTTTGATTCTCAGCACTGCATATAAATAAATAAAATAAAGATCCATTGACAACTAAAAAATAATTAAAGAAAAGTGAGGCACTAAGCAACTTGATGAGACCTTGTCTAAATAAAATACAAAATAGGGATGGGGATGTGGCTCAGTGATCAGTGCTCCTGAGTTCAATCCCTGATTACCCCCCCACCAAAAAAAAAGAAAAAATAACTCTTCCATATTGTTTCTGTTTTAGTCAGTTTTTTCGCTGCTGCAACTAAAAGATTTGACTAGAACAATTTTAGGGGAGGAAAAGTTTATTTGAGGGCTCATGGTTTCAGAGGTCTTAGTCCATAGAATGCTGGCTCTATTCCTCAGGGTTGGAGGTGAGGCAGAACATCATGGAGAAAGAGTGTGGCAGAGGGAAGCAATTCACATGGAGAGCAGGAAATAGAGAGACTTCACTCTCCAGATACAAAATACATACCCCATAGCCATGCCCTCAATGAACCACTTCTTCCAGCTATACCCTACCCGCCTCCAGTTAATCCCATCAGGAATTGGCTTACTGATTAGGTCAAGGCTATAATCCAATCATTTCTCCTCCAAACCTTGCATTGTCTTACACATGAGAATTTGGGAGACATCTCATATCCAAACCATAACAATTGCCCAGTATATTAAAGTAAAGATATATTTTAAAACTAACTTTAAAAGATTTACATTTTTTAGTAACTGCCAATATGGTTAATTAAATTATACGTTCTCAAATCTCAGTCTAGAAATGTCTGCCTAAGATTGGCTTCATTTAGAGAAGCCTTTTCCCTAAATTGTCCTCTCAAGTTGACTTAAAGGAATAAGCCATAATTAAATCTCTTTTACCTCTCCCACTTCCCCCCTCTTTTTTTCTATTTCTAACAGAAATAGTATATAACAAATTTATGAAGTAATATTTTTCCATCTAAAGACTTGATTTTAGTAATGGTCTACAAACCTTCAAGATAGCCAGTGATTCAAGTTACTCTTTGATAGCTGTTGGGATGAGATTTAGTTTTGATTTCATTATTTTTTGTCTGTGATGGAATAAGCCCTCAATAGAATATGAGATCATAGAGATGAGAAGGGAAAAGGAAGGAAAAGTTTATCTGTAATGGCTATCTTTCTCATATTTTCTCATTGATGACCCAACATAACCTGTATCTTTAGGCTCTTTCTAATTCATGTAAATGTGAAATCTGATGATTTGGGATTTTATTGGATCTAGGTAGGTTTTGTAACTTATCAAGTCAGAAAATATATTTTCCTCTGAGTTTCAACCATTTATATAAATATTTTCTTAATACTTTCTTCAGTTTAACTCTCGGTATATTACAGTTACTTAAGTCACTAGATATCTAGGTATTTTACCTAATCCTACGAATACTATACTTCCAGAATATCATTGACTCTAAACCATTAGTTTATTACATTAATCTCTTTGTGACTTTTGTAGACTAGTAGGGTATTTTGTGTATAGTTGTTTTACAGTATATATTGTTTGAATCTGTAAAAATGTCTTATAAAATATAGCACTTACTTGCAAAAATAAATAAATAAACAAACAAATAAATAAATAAAACCACAACAACTCCTTCAGTTAAGAAGGATTTCCAACACCTGCTTTTTGGTTGTAACTGTGTTACTTTTGTTTGAACTTAGTTTTTTGAATCTTAGTACCAGTTGCATTAAAAACTAACATCTCTAACCTGGTACCTTAGAGAGTATGCTTTAAATGAAATGATTTCTCATTTTGTATTACTTTATTTCCTTCTATAAATGCAAAATATCCCACACATGGCCTGTTGGTTATACTCAGTACTTAACTTTATGCCTGGTAGTGGTGATTGAATGATTAAAATTGAAAATTTTAATACCTCATCATTCCTGTTTGAATATTATTAGATATTCTTGTAGAAGAGTATCTCTTTTTTATTTCCAGGAACCAGCTTATTTAAAAAAGAAAACACAAATTACTAAATCTCAAATATTTGCCAGCCTAAATTTGGATTTAAATTTTAGACTTAGTAATTCAGAGGATACTAAGGCTGTTCTTTACACAGTTGGATGTTTTATGATTTATTTGTAGCTTCATTTCACTGTTTTCTTATGCTAGTTTTTTTTTTATCCCAAACTGATTTACTAATTATTCTTTTAAATTCTGAAGTTTGAGACTATGCTTTTTTCTTATTCCCTACTTATAAATGCCTCCATTTTCAATCTTAAAACTTTCTGAAGCTTATCCAGTTCCTTCTGTCTCTGTAAGCTCACTTACTTTATCCTGGAAAAAATGCCTTTCTAGCCTGGTGCAGTTGTGCACGCCTGTAATTCCAGCTGCTCAGGAGGCTGAGGCAGGGAGATTGTGAGTTCAAAGCCAGCCTTGGCAAAATCGAGGCACTAAGCAACTCGGTGAGACCCTGTCTCTAAATAAAATATAAAATATGCTGGGGATGTGGCTCAGTGGCCAAGTGCCCCTGAGTTCAATCCCAGGTATCCTACCTGCATGCCTTTCTTCTCCAAATTTATTTTCTGTTCCCACATAATAATTTGCAAATATGTAGGCCACTCTATACTGCCAATTAGATATTCATGTATATTGCATGTATTTTGATTTTCCTAACTAGATTGTATACTTTGTAGAGAAATGAGCTATCATTTAAATCTTCTATTTACCCAGTCCAGTCCTTTTGCTGTGGTATATACTCGCCATGTATTTATTGTATACCTACTATATACTATGCATTGTGCAAAGTGAGGGTTTACACAAATGGAATGAAATGATTTCTGCCTTCAGAAATTATTCAGTGGATAAAAGGAGGTAAATAAGCCATTGCATTACAATGTAGTAAATGCCTTAATAAAGATATGAATAAGGTGCTAAGGGTGCACTGAAAATTGCAGTTATATCTGCATAATTTCAGCACCATGATTATAAATTATTGGCAGAAGAAAGTAGGAAAGGCTAAGTGCATTATTTCTTATTTTTCTAACTTAGACATACACAATAGCACTACAACTTGATTTATTAAAAGTCAACAGAAATGTTATATGAAATCATTCTAATTTATAAACTGTAAGTAAATTGATTTAATTAGATAAGCACTTTTGCCAAATGTCCTCAGATAATATAAATACGAACCTAAGTAATAATGTACTATGACATGGTTTCAAGCTGAATTTCACATACTGTAGCAAACTTTAAAAAAAAAAAAAAAAAACATAGCCGGGTGCACTGGCACACACCTATAATCCCAGTGACTTGGGAGATTGAGGCGGGAGGATCATGGGTTCAAAGTCAGCCTCAGCAAGAGTGAGGCGCTAAGCAACTCAGTGAAATGCTATCTCTAAATAAAATACAAAATAGAGCTGGAGATGTGGCACAGTGGTTGAGTGCCCAAGTTTAATCCCCAATACTGAAAAAAAACCCAAACCACAAAACCATAATAGGTACAACCTCAGCACATCCATCATCCACCTTCAATATAGTTAGTGACCTGCTGCTAGTTTTAATTTATAACTTTGTTTCTCGTTTTTTTCTACAGTTTTTTCTTTTCTATTTTCCTTCCTTCCTTCTTTCCTTCCTTCCTTCCTTCCTTCCTTCCTTCCTTCCTTCCTTCCTTCTTTCTTTCCTTCCTTCCTTCCTTCCCTGAGGATTGAGCCCAGAGCCAGTCTTTTATTACAGTTTTTATAAAGGCAAACTTTTTATTCCCAAAGTGCATAGATCTTAACTCCACAGGTACCCCCCGCACCCTGTTTGAGACAGTGTCTTGCTAAATTGTTCAGTCTGGTTTTGAACTTGTGGGCTTTGGAGAGCCTCCCATCTCAGCATCCCCAGTAGTTAGGAGTAGAGGCATGCACTCCCACTTCTGGCTAACTATACAGTTTTGACAAATGGAAATAACCATGTAACCTACAATCCCAATCATGATGTACTTTATATGAGCATTCAGCCTCCATAGAAAAATTTATTCATTTTCTTTGCCACTCAATTACTCTATCCTCACTACTTTTCTGTTTTTCCCCTGATCTTAGATTATTAGTCTGTGCCCAGCCTTGTATACACAAACAATCCAAAGGTGCTTTCCCCTTTCTTGGGTATGAGGGTCAGTTTAATTTTATTAGATTAACATAGAATTCTTTTGTTCTTTGAAAGTTCTCAAATATTACAATCTGATGACATGATTATAGGAATTGTCTTAAATATATTTTTTATTCCTAGCAAAAAATTATATACCTTTATATTCTAGGAATATTTTATTTTCAAATATCCTAGGTATGTTTTATTTTCAGAGTATAGTTGGAAATGTTGATTAACTTAGCCCTAGTAGCATTTCAATGTTATCAGCAAACTTACTGCAACTACTTTTTTTTTTGTTTCCAGATGAAACAATTTCTCCTACTTTATTGGACACAAAGTGGAATAAGATTCTAGATCCCTCTTCTCACCAACTGTCATTTAACTCTGCATTGGCCAGTGTGAATGAACCTGCAATTTCTAGTGAATCACAACCACAGTTAAAAATCTTCTCTCTGGCTCATTCATCTCCCCTGACCAGGGAAGGAGAAGATCATTGTGCTAATGGACAGGACTGTAGTATAAATCCAGAGATTGCCACAATGTGGATTGATGAAAATGCCATTGCAGAGGATCAGTTAATTAAGAGAAACTATAACCAGAATGATCAACGCATTGCTGTTGAAGTGGGAGATAAGAAATGTGGAAACCTAACTTGTCTGCCAGATGAGAAGAATGTTCTTGTGGTAGCTGTCATGCATAATTGTGATAAAAGAACATTACAAAGTGATTTGCAGGATTGTAATGATTATAATAGTCAATCTCTCATGGATTCTTTTAGCTGTTCACTAGATAATGAAAATAGACAATCTGATCAATTTAGTATTAGTATGAATGGGTCCACTGAAAAAGATATAAACTCTGAAAAGCAAATGGATCTATTGGATAGACCAAAAGCAGAGGAGGACTCTGTTAACCATCTATGTACTGCTTCATCTGATAATCTAGCCAATATCTGTTCCCCTTTACAATTAAAGGATGATGAAAATATAAATAGAGATCCCTACATGCCTGTTATTACAAGTTTAACAGCTGAGTCAGAAATCTCATCCCAGGGAATAGATGGAGGTCCTGATGTTAAAAAGCAAGAGAACTATATACCATGCGAAGGTCTCACAGACAAAAACAGCTCTCCTAAGACAGATTTAGGGAGTCCAAACTCCTTTTCCCACTTGAGTGAGGAGATTTTGACAAAAAAAGAGCCAACATGTGAGAGATCAACTGAAGAATCCCTGAGGTCTGGTTTAGCTTTGTGTCTCAAACCAGACATGCCTAATGGGTCTGGAAGGGACAATAACTGTGAACAGTTTTCAGATTGCCTTGTGCCTACTAATGTTAGGGCTGATGAAGATGAAGGTTATGAACATGAAGAAATTCTTGGCACTACAGCATTTCTTAATATAACAGAGCATTTCTCTGACTCTCAGGAGATGACAAATTGGAAATTGACTAAACCACATGAGATGAATGATACCCAAGTAAATGAAGAAAATGAAAAGTTTTTACAGGTTAGTCAGCCTGAGGCCACTAATGGTGATGGTGCAGTAGAGTGTGTTGGAACAGTAGATGCAGGTATAGATTTACAAGGAACTTGCATGAATGAAGGTGAAGGATGTGATTTCTCCACTGTTATAGATACACCAGCAGCAAATTCTCTCTCTAATGGTTGTGATTCCTATGGAATGCAGAGCCCAGTTGTTTCTTTTGTTCCAAAGACATTACCTTCCAAAGAAGATTCAGTAACAGAAGAAAAAGAAATAGAAGAGAGCAAGTCAGAATGCTACTCAAATATTTACGAACAAAGAGGAAATGAGGCTACAGAAGCGAGTGGACTGCTTTTAAACAGCACTGGTGACCTCATGAAGAAAAATTATTTACAAAACTTCTGTAGTCAAGTTCCATCATTGCTTGGACAGTCTTCCCCCAAGATAGTAGCAAACTTGCAGTCTATCAGTGTTCCTTTTGGTGGTGCAAGACCCAAGCAACCTTCTAATCTTAAACTTCAAATTCCAAAGCCATTATCAGATCATTTACAAAATGACCTTCCTGCAAACAGTGGAAATAATATTAAAAACAAAAATGATATTCTTGGAAAAGCAAAAGTGGGAGAAAACTCAGCAACCAATGTATGCAATGCATCTTTGGGAAACATCTCTATTACTGATACAAATGGAGAACATTTAGAAAGTTATGAGGCTGAGATCTCCAGTAGACCGTGCCTTGCAATAGCTCCAGATAGCCCAGATAATGATCTCAGAGCTGGTCAGTTTGGAATTCCTGCCAGAAAGCCATTTACCACTCTGGGGGAGGTGGCTCCAGTATGGGTACCAGATTCCCAGGCTCCAAATTGCATGAAATGTGAAGCCCGGTTTACATTCACTAAAAGGAGGCATCATTGCAGAGCATGTGGGAAGGTAAGATGCATGTATCAGCTCAGAAACCTGGCATGTTCATTTTGTAATGCTCAGTTAGAAATTAATAAAGCAGTATTCTGTATATAAATTTGTGTTTGAGAAAACATAATAAATAGCTTTTAAAAATCCAGTTCTAATAAGTTCCTATGTAAAAAATGACCTTGCTTATTGCCAAGATTTATACTGAATCAGTTTCTATGAAGAGATGAGAAATGAGGAAGTGTTAACTTTGTGGTTTCTATATTGACACATACTTGGTTAATGGGATCATTTGAAATAAGGAAGTTTGTTCTTTCAGCTTAGAACATATTTGTGGTTCATATTTTTTTTTTTACTTTTTAAAAAATTGACTATTAGACTTAAGACTCCATCTCATTTTTTTTTAAAAACTTTTTTTTAGTTGTAAGTGGACATAATACCTTTATTTTATTTATATGTGGTGCTGAGGATCAAATCCAGTGCCTCACAAATGCTAGGCAAGCACTGTACCACTGAGCTGCAACCCCAGCCCTCCATCTTACTTTTTAAAAAATTTTTTTTGTAGTTGTAGATGGACAGCATCCCTTTATTTTGTTTGTTTATTTTTATGTGGTACTAGGGATCAAACCTAGTGCCTCACATATGCTAGGCAAGTATTCTGCCACTGAGCTACAGCCCAGCCCTCCTTCTCACTTTTTTAAGTGGGATTTTTTTTTGCCATTATAGTAGATAATCTGGGACTTAATATATTGACATATGTATTCTTGTCTTTTTCCCCATATAAATTAAATACAAAATAGAGTTGCAGACTTTAGATCCTTATGGCAAGATTATAAGAATAATTGATATTCTTTAGCTCTCCTCACATTCTGATAGCTAATAACACAACTTACTAGTTTGTTTTTTTTTTTTTAAACACAAGTTGTAATTAAGGAAGAAAGGGAATCGTGTAATTTTTTTTTTTTTAGTTGTAGATGGACCCAATACCTTTATTTTGTTTATTTATATTATGTGGTGCTGAGGATTGAACTTAGTGCCTCATGTGCAAGGCAAGTGCTCTACCGCTGAGCCACAACCCCAGCCCCGGAATTTTGTATTTTTAAAAAGAATGTGAGGAGCCAGGTGCATTGGTGCATGCCTGCTATCTCAGCTATTCAGGAGGCTGAAGCAGGATTGCAAGTTCAAGTTCAGCCTGAACAATTTAGCAAGACTCTCTCAAAATAAAAAGAACTGGGAATATAGCTCAGTAGTAGAATGTCCCTGTGTTCAATCCCCAGTATCATAAAAGAAAAATAAAATGCAAAGTTCAATGTTAGATCTAGATTCAAATTTCAACTTTGTTATTATTAACTATGTAACTTTACTAATCCTTAGTTTTCTAATCCATAAAAATAGACAAAACCCCCCAAAGTGAGTAATTTTCAT
Source organism: Marmota flaviventris (assembly GCF_047511675.1). Taxonomy (NCBI): domain Eukaryota; kingdom Metazoa; phylum Chordata; class Mammalia; order Rodentia; family Sciuridae; genus Marmota; species Marmota flaviventris. The sequence continues at coordinate 41,197,927 of NC_092507.1, forward strand.
TGGGCTCTTGTGAAGACTGCATGGTAGTACAGAAGTAACAAGTGGATTAATTAGGATACTTTCAATTTGAAGGGACAGAGTATTTGACCCTCAGTGACTTAGACAATCATAACATTTATTTTAGATATAAAGAAGCTCTTAGACGCAGTTGTATCTGGGTACAGTGTCAGGATCATGGAAATTCTCTTGGTCTTCCCCTCATGGTCTCAAAATAGTAGTTCAGCTCTTAATTATCAGATTGATCCTGACAGCTTTCTAATTGCAAAGAAATTGACTGGGGTTCGGGCAAAAGAGCCTGTTTCTCTAGCTATGCTCTAAGAATCCCTAGCATCTTCCTTCAACTAACTAGACAGTTCTAGGAAGCAGGTCTTAGACCAATCACTGGAAAAGGGGATCAGGACTGCCAAGATAAGTTAATTGATCATAATTTATTTCCTGGGTATTGCCTGAACAAAAGAAGGATTCTGTTGACAGATGAAAAGGCAAGGATGGTTTCTGGCTGATTAGTCAGCAAAGTTTATTAGAAAGTCCTAGCACAAAAGAACCAATATGGGTAGTAGAAGGAAGCTGAAGCTGAGACTGTGTCTAATTCCTAAATATTTTAGTTTGTATTTGTTAGCTGAAGTAGAACTATGGTCAGTAGACTGAACAGGGTAGTTTAGGAGATTAAATTGATCATTTTTATGTTATTCTGTTTCACTTACTATATATAACACTTTATAAAATTTTTGTTTTCTTAAATGACAAAAATATTTTTGGTACAGACCAGAATATTCTAATATAATAAGAAAATTTGGTACCTTAAGTGAATTCAGAAAGAGAGTTGTGATAAAGTACATATAAATTGAAAACTTAGATGGAAATTTTGCTGTGGAATTTATGAACTCTTATGGATTATGAATTCATAATTCTATTTGCCCCATCTCCATTTATCTCAGAGATGATTATAAGGATTGATGAGAAAATCTTTGAGCTTTTCAGAAGGAAAGGACTTGTAAACATAAGTATCCTTTTTCTATTAATCAAATTATCCTGGGAAGTTAGCTGGAAAAATACCGTAGGCAATGTAATTTTTAAAATTATTTTTAACTATTGAAAAAGGAAACTTTGGGCTGGGGATGTGGCTTAAGCGGTAGCGTGCTCGCCTGGCATGCATGGGGCTCTGGGTTTGATCCTCAGCACTACATAAAAAAAAATAAAATAAAGATGTTTTGTCCACTGAAAACTAAAAAAAATTTAAAATAAAAATAAATTAAAAAAAAAGAAAAAGGAAACTTAATTTGTTCAATCCTAGTAGAAATTAAAAATATACAGTAATTTCTCTACTAAATTATCTTTACTCCACACAAACCTCTAACATATACAAGTTTCTGAGCTATTATTGGGAATAAAATGGAATTTAGATCTCATGAAATTTATAGACAAGGATATGGATTTCAGTGAGTAGGAAAAGGAATATTTGGATTTCCTAGAGTTTTGAAAAAATAAAAAAACATTGTGAACCACTGATCTGAGTAGACAAAGCCTATTGAGAATGCAAATTATATGTTCTTCATATTCATTATTATTCAGCCCTCATCAGTATGTGTTAATTTTTCCTGTTTGAAAGATTAAGCATTTTAGATTCAGAGAGGCCAAGGAATAGGTCCAAGTTTACACAGCTTATAAATGCCCTGACTTTAAAGCTAGGTACTCTTTCCCTCAGTCATTCTGCTTTCTCTAGCATACATCCTCATTGATACCAGCAGTTTGAAGAGTTTTGTTTTTCCAGGAGTTTTTTTTTTTTTTTTAAAGAAGATTACATTTTTAACACATTTATTTTAGATGTTCATGGACTTTTACTTTATTCATTTATGTATATGACATGCTGAAAATCGAACCCAGTGCCCCACATGCTAGGCAAGTGCTCTACCACTGAGCTTCAACTCTAGATCCTCCAGGAGTTTTTTCAGGTTAAGTTTTTCAAGAATTGAGGAGTGAGTCAGGAAAGCTACAAAGTGACACCACACACACACACACACACACACATACACACACATTCATATATATATATATATATATATATATATATATATATACACACACACACACACACACACACACAGAACAAAGTTCTAAAGTATGTAAGAAAAGTGGGATCATGCAAAGCATAGGTGGATGATTAGCAGTAGGAAAAGGGAAATAAATTAATCATACAGAAGTATGGGTCAATATTAAAAATATGCTTGAGTATAGAAGGGGTTAAAGTTTTGAGAAGTTACTTAGCATGATATTCAGCTATTATTATAGAGTGGGTATATTTTAATTGTTATTCATGTTTTTATAATATTAGTGGAATACAAAATAATTATGCACATTAAAATGTTTGCAGTAATTGTAAAAAAACAAAATAATTATGCTAGAATATAGAAAAATAATAAAATGTAGCAATTTGTTCCTATATTGTTGTAATGGGGGGGAATCAAGACACATGGGTTGTATTCTTTTATTGTTAATTTGAAAAGCATGTCACACATTCTAAAATAATTACAATAGTTTTATTTTTATGACTTCACGCATTTTAAATTTAGATAATTGCTCATTAGAGCAACATAATCCCCACTTTCCCTGTTTGATAAGCAATAAATTACAGACTAGAAAGAGCACTCTGTACTTTCCCCCCAATATTGCCCTGTAAGTTCAAATTATCCCCATTATTATATATCCATATTAATTTCCTGTGGAAACTGCTGATTCCAGCATATCATGGTTATTCATCCTCTATCAAGCTCCATTTGCCTTCAATATTGTGGCCCCTTTGTATTTGATGATTTGACTTAAAATGCCTAAGAGAGCCACTGAATTTCAAAGTATAGGAAAGATGATTTTTTTGAGGGTAGAGAATTTCTTTTAAAAAAAAATTCTTAAAAATCTTTTATTTGGCCAGACATGTTGGCACATGCCTGTTATCCCAATGACTTGGTAGGCTGAGGCAGGAGGATCACAATTTTGAGGCCATCCTCAGCAACTTAACCAGACCCTTAGCATCCTAGCAAGACCCTGTTAAAAATAAAGAGGATGGAAAATATATAAAAAAATAGGATGGATATAGCTCAATGATAAGGCGTCCCTGGGTTCAGTCTCCTGTACCAAAAAACAAAACAAAATAAAACAGAAAACTTTTATTTAGCCATTTGCAAGACTTTTCACACCGTTTTGATTATTTTTTACTAATGTGACAAGTTATAAATTACCAGGTGCCAGTTGATAAGAAACTGTTTACTATTTGATAATAGTAGACATAAATAGAAACTTTGAAAGTAGGACTCATGTAGCTGGTTCAGTGGTGCATATCTATAATCCCAGCTACTCAGTAAGCTGAAGCAGAAGGATCACAAGTTCAAAAGCAGCCTAGGTAACATAGACCTTGTCTCAGTAAAATTTGCAAAAGGGTTGGAGATATGGCTATTTGTGGAGCATCTCTGGGTTTAATCCTGGGTACTGAGGTGTGGGGAGAGTAAAACTTCATGAATTGATACTTAAAATTTAGATATTTTATATTATATTTGTAATGACATTAAAGGAGAGAATAATATTTTTTGAACACTTACGTTTTATGCTAGGTTTATGTAGTCTAACATTACACTTCTCTGAGATATAGCTACAGGTGAGCAAAATGTGCCTCAGAAAAGTTGAGAAACTTGCCCCAAATCTCAAGAGTTTATCAGTGTGTATATGTAGATTTTAGTACAGATCTTTCTTATTCCAAAGCCTCATACTCTTTGTAACTACACTAGACACAGCAGCAAAATTTATTTGTATTTGAACTGCCTACTAGAAATGTAAGTCTTTGGATGGACATTAGATTTGGGCAGCCATCAAGACGTAATGGGAGTTTGAATATGTGGATTTTTAAGGATGACAAGAAGTGATTGGTGCTTTCAGGTGATGAGGCAGATTAGCAAAGTTCCAGGATTGTAGGTTTTATTTACTCTTGTGAACTGCAAAATAAGGAAAAAACATGAAAGGCACCAGTTCATTAAGAGAAGTGGTTTTAGTCACTTCAGTGTATCCCCATTATTTTTCTACTTTAATTGATTTTTAAAAAGTATAATTCAAAATGATGGATTTTTTAATGTGTTCGTTAATGGTTTGAATACAACAGAGAACTATAGTGAGTGTGCAAAAGAGCCCTGAAATGGGTATGACAATTTCTGGGACTCTGTTTCCTCTTCTGCAAAAGTAGGGATTGCATAGTTTCATTTTCCTTGCACTTCTGAAAGAGCTTGTGTTAACCTCTGTTTAAAAAAAAGAATGAAAAGGAAATAGAAAACTTTGTGCTAGCACTGATTTGTCTTTGTAAAATCATTGCCAAATTTGACTGCTTAGTTACCTCACTTTATGGGAATTATATGCCATTTTGAAACATGTTGGACTGAAAGTATATTTTCTGGAAGTTATTTTGGTTGGACTGGAATACTGCTTATCAAAGTGTCAATTAAGTAAGGTAATCTTAAGGTTTTGTTTTGCAATTATTGTTTCCTTTTTTGACTAAATTTTCATACTAGCTTCTCAAAGTCCCTTTAGACACTCATGATCTTTATCACTTATGTTAAAAAAATAGTTTGGTGACATGTAATATACAAGTGGCATATTGAAACATGATCTAGATTAATTTTTATTATGATTCCAGAAAATTTTCCCCCTCAGACATTTGTAAATGTCATGTAAAATGAGCATTTATACATTAATTATAAAATGTCATATTTTGCGTTTTTATAATTTATATAATATTATGTATGTGTCTAAAAATGGTGAACTACAGTCCATTTCTAATTCTGTGCTTTTAATTTAAAGTAGTGTTCCATAATAAAATTAGGAGTAATTTTATCAATAAAGGTATAAGGAAAAACTATGTAACACTATTTTATGTGTAAGTCATTATACCACATTTTAGATTAAGTGAAAAAGTACTTTTAAGAATTGACATCATTAGAAATAACTGTTCAACTTAAAAATTGAGTCTAAAACAAACATTTTGAGATGGGAAGAAGAAACCTAGTACTTTTTAAGATTTCTTTTTTCTTTCTTTCTTTTTTTTTTTTTTTTTTTGGTACTGGCAATTGAACCCAGCAGTGCTTGACACTGAGCTACATCCCAACCCCTTTTGTTTTTTATTTTGAGACAGTGTCTTGCTAAATTGCTGAGGCTGGCCTTGAACTTAAAATCCTCCTGTCTCAGCCTCCTGAATTATGGGATTACAGGCATATGCCACTATGCCTGGCTTGGTCCTTTTTTTTTTTTAATAAAACAACACCGTGAGAGACGGCAGCCTCTTGTCCACTTCTACATATCCCTAGTCCAACTCCCAAGACATATCCACTTTTAAAAATTTTTTTTAGTTGTCGATGTACATTTATTTTATTTATTTGTATGTGGTGCTGAGAATTGAACCCAGTGCCTCACACATGCTAGGTAAGCACTCTTCCACTGAGCTACAACCCTACCCCAAGACATACCCACTTCAAAAAGTTTAATAGACTGTTTTCTAGAGCAGAAAAATGGAACAAATAGTATAGTTTTAATACACGACCCCTTCACATAGTTTACTCATTATTAAACATTGTACATTAATGTGATACACTTGTTAAAATTGATAAACCAATATCACTATATCATTTTTTACCAAAATCCTGTAAAAGAAATATATAGTGCCATAGTTTACATTAGGGTTCACTTTGTGTTAAGGATTTTGATAAATGAATGTTACACATCCTATTATATAATATAGTTACACTGCCCTAAAAATCCCCTGTGTTCCCCCTATTTGTTCATCATTCCTTTCTCTCCCAGAACCCCTGGCACTTATTTTATTATAGCCTCCATAATTTTTCCTTTTCCAAAATAGTTGGAATCCTAAGCCAAATCATTCAGATTGGCTTCTTTCACTTAGAAATATATGTTAATGGGTGGGGGATATAGCTCAATGCTTGCTTAGTTTATGCAAGACTCCTGAGTAGCTGGGATTACAGATGTGTGCCATCTCACCTGCCTACATGTTTCTTTTCATTGATGAATAATATTCTGAAGTATGAGTGTACCTGGGTTTGTGTATCCATTCATCTATTGAAGGTCAGCTTGGTTACTTCCAGTTTTAGGCAATTATAGTTACATTGTGTTTTTAAAAAATTTATTTATTTTTGCTGTGTTGGGAATAGAAACTTAACAAAGTCTCAGGCATTCTAGGTAAGCAGACTAGAGCTCTACAATAGAGTAGCATTTCTAGCCTAAATAATAGTAAATAAAGCTATTAAAACATTTCTGTACTGTCATATATAAGTGAAAAGAACAAAAAAAATTTCTATGCAAATTCCAATTTGTGTGTGTGTGTGTGTGTATATATATATATATATATATATATATATATATATATATATATATATATATCTCTAGGAACATGATTGCTGGATTTATCTTACAAGAAACTGTCTTCCAAAATGACCATTACCATTTTGCATATCTACCAGCAGTGAGAGTTCTTGTTCCATATCCTCATTAGCATTTGATGTTATCCATTATTTTGCATTTTAACCATTCTAATATGTGTGTAGTGTTTCTTTTTCTTTCTTTTTTTTTTTAAATTTTATTCATTTATTGGTATGTGGTGCTGAGAATCAAACCCAGTGCCTCACACATGCTAGGCAAATGGTCTACCGCTGAGCCACAATCCCAGCCCTAATAGTTTCTTATTTTTGTTTTAATTCATAATTCCCTGATGATGAATGATGTTTGCCACTATTTTTTTTCCCCCTGATGTTGAGATTCAAGCCCAGGGCTTAGTGTCTGTTAGAAAGGTACTTGCTCTACCTCTGAGCAACATTCCAGCCCTAGCATCTTTTATGTGCTCGTTTATCATCTGCATCATGTTTGGTAAGGTGTGTGTTAGGTCTGCAGCTCCACTTTTAATTGAATTATTTTATTTCTTGTTAAATTTTAAGAGTTCTTTGTATGTTTTAGATATAAATTATTTATCAGATTTCTATTTTGCAGATATTTTCTCCCACTCTGTAGTCCTTGTATTCTTTTAAAACACATCTACTTTAAATTCTTTTAGAAGTATTTTGGAGTATTTATACATTTTTAAACAATATATTTCAATAGAATTACTTGGCTTTTTTCTTGATCTTTTGACTTTCTGAATATGATCTTGTTTATCTACTTATTTAAACATATATTTTTAGTTGTAGATGGACACAATACCTTTATTGTATTTATTTATTTTTTTATTTGGTGCTGAGGATCAAACCCAGTGCCTCACCCATGCTAGGCTACCACTGAGCCACAACCCTAGCTGTGTGATTTTATTTATACTTGTTTACTATTTGCTTCTCCAGTTCTATTCCAAACTCCATGAAGTAAGAATCTTTTCTGTCTTGGATGCTGCTGTGTCCTTAGCCCTAATGCATAGGAGATACTTGGATATTTATTAGATGAACTAAGAAATAAATGAATACTATCTCAATGTAACAGTACATTTTTACTCAATTCTTTGAATATTTAGATGTTGATGTCAAATTCAGATGTAAGAACTTTGGGAAATGCTTAGTCATATGTGTTTTTCCTGTTTAAGGAAGAGTCAAACAAAAACAAGTTTATTTTCCTATTCATTAATGTACTGATGAGAATCAATAAATATGAGAGCATTACTCTGTTTGAAAACCTATCTTGCCTTATAGGTTGCCACAGTCTGGCTGGGCACACAATCACGAGCCACCACACAGCTTGTAGATTCAAACAGCAACTCTTTATTCCCGAACTCACACCAGCCGTCTACAAACACGTTCTGGGGAAATCCACGTTCTCTGCCCAAATCCACGTTCTCTGCCCAAATTCACCTCCACTGGGCTTCTATCTCCAAAATATACTGTCTGAATCCCGTGAGAACTCAAGGGGAACTCTGGCAGCAGGATACGCCCTATTCCCAGGAGGAATAATCTTAAACCTTAAACCTGGAACCTAAACTGGGAACGCCCTAAACACGATTATCTTAAACCCGGAACACCCTAATCCGCCCTGGTCCTTGAGCAAGGTCACCTACATTCAATGTCACTGCAACATGGGGTACGCTGGCAAGGAAATTGTCATACCTACTTACTTGGCTAATGGCTCCCAGCAATAGGTGACATGATTTGACCATCTAACATGGTAAAACAGGACAAGTATTTGGATTAAATATGAGTTCTAATGATACTAGAGAAATAGTTTCCATTATGGTCTCCAAAAGACTGTGTTGGTTAAAAGTAAGCTTCATCTAAGCTCTTTTTACACAGTATCATCTTTATCTTTGTCTTCCTCACTTTGCTGGGTGCTAAGTTTATACTGATAATATTGTGGTCCCTAACCTCATGGTATTTGAAGATTAGATCAAGGACCAAAGCCACACCAATAGGTAATTATAAATATTAGCAAGGCCATGAAGAAAATAAATCTCAGACTCATTCTAGGAAGAACACTGGGATATGAATGGCATAACAGATTCGGCCTACCTCGGAGCAAGGCAATCATGTTTTTATCTTATTGTATCCCTTATTGGTTATAGGCTACTGTCTTAGTGTTTTCTGTAGCTATAACAAAATATATTATAAAATATATAATATAAAATATATGTATATAATATAAAAATATATATAATATAAAAAAATGGTGGTGGGGAGAATTGTCAGAGAAGACCTTTGAGAAGTTACATTTTAAAAGACACTTGAAAGTTGAGGAGTCAGACATTCAAAGAACCGAGAGAAGAATGCTCCAGGAAGAGAGAACAGCATAGATAGAACCTCTGAGGTAGGAAAGCCCCTACTCAAGGAAGGAAGGAGTCTAGTATTACTGAAGTATAGTGAATGAGGGAAGAGTCATATAAAAAGAGGTTGGAAAAGAATCAGGGAGAAGATCAGATAGGGCTTTGTAGGTCAAGTGAGGAATGCAGTGGGAATCCTTGGGAATAGATGAGATCATCTAGGGAAGAGTGTACAGAAAGGGAAGATAAGAGGCTCAGGGTTGAGCCATGAGATGAAATGAATGAGGATGCAGAACAAGTGATTAAAGGCAGGCAGAAAACCAAGAAAATATATATAGGAAGTCAAAAGATGAATGCATTTTGTGAAAGGAGGCATTATCATCTATGTAAAATGTTTATGAGTGGTTAATAAGATGTAGGTAGGAAAGGGACCTTTCAACTTGGCTATATCAGGGTTGTTGAATAAAGGCATATTTGATGGAGCAGTAGATATAAAATCTAGATGGGAATGAGTTAAAAATAGAAGTGAGGAACTGAAGATGATTTTTTTTTTTTGAGAACTTTTGCCATGAGGTAGAATAGAAGAAATTGGAGCAATTGTTAGATGGAAATGGTGGTTATGGATGAATTTTGTAAGGATGGGAGATATGTGTTTACATAATGGAATCAGTGATCATTTAGAATAGAAGTTTTAGGGGACTGAGAGTGTGGGTCAGTGGTAGAACACTTGGGTAGCATGTGTGAGGCCCTGGGTTCCATCTCTAGCATTGCGAGAGAGGTGAGGCACGGGGTGGGAGGGTGGAGAGAAAGAGAAAGGGAAAGGAAAAGGAAGGAGTTTTAGGACAAAGGGGAACTATCAAAAGTTGAGAAAATTCCTTGAGAAGGCCCAAGGGATGAGATCTCTTCATATGTTGAAGGTTTGCTCTTCAATATGAGAAGGTTAGGAACAGAGATAGATGTGTCTGGTGGTGAGAGCATGAAGAAATGTATATCTTATTGGCTGGTGTTTATTTCAAAAACACAAATATTGTAAATGGTGAAAGAGAGACAAATGAAGATTTGAAGAGAAATTGTTACCTTGGAATGGGAAAGTAAAACCTAGAAGGTACTTGATTTTCTTTTTCTTTATGTGGTGCTGGACCAACCAGGGCCTTAGGCATGCTGGGCAAGCACTTTACCAGTGAGCTAATCCTTAGTCCCAGAGAGTTTAAATTTTGAGAACCCTTTGAGACTTTATATTAGACTTTCAGCTGTTTTATACTAGTTGAATTCTGACTTAATGGATATTGAATTCATTTTTCTTTGGAGACATGGTGAAATTGTTATCTTTACAGTACAAGCATTTTGGATTGGAGAAGCAAGAAAAGTTCTATAGGGCTGATCTATGCTGCCATCTATGTATTCATTTCTACTTACTTGTCTGTTCATTTATTCTTTCAGTGATCATTTTCTTTTTGCTTAGTGTTTCATTTTCATTAAAGAAAAGAAGTGGCCCCTATTAAAAGAATGGTCCCTATTAAACATACCACTTATGTTTCTGTAGATGACAAGACTTAAACATATGAAATAAGAAATGAACAATTACAGAGCCTCAATTACTCTACAATGAGAAGCAAATATATGATAATGGTGGGAGCAAGAGGACAGTGAGCTACCTAATCTTTATTGAATATTTATCTAGTCCAGATACTTTTAAAAATACCTACCTCTATTAATACATATAACAGGTCTATAAGGTGGCTGCTGTTATAATCCAAATGTAATAATTTATAAAAGTGATAAAACAGGGCAGGGGCTGTAGCTCAGTGGTAGAGTGCTTGCCTCACATGTGTGAGGCACTGGCTTTGATCCTCAGTGCCACATAAAAATAAATTAATAAACAAAGATATTGTGTCCATCTGCAACTAAAAATATTTTAAAAGCAGTGATAAAAAAGGCATAAAAAGGTTAAGTAACATGTTCAAAATCATAAAAAAATCTAGTAAATTTATTTAGGATTCAAACTCAAGCAGTTTGAGTTCTTAAGCTCACACTACAAGACAATATATGCCACAGTTTCAGGAAAACACAGATTAAGAAACTGTTGAAATTGAGATTCTTAGTAATGATCACTTCTTTTTTTTTTTTTTTAAGAGAGAAAGAGAGAATTTTTTTTTAAAGAGAGAGTGAGAGAGAGGTAGAGAGAGAGAGAATTTTAATATTTATTTTTTAGTATTTGGCGGACACAACATCTTTGTTTGTATGTGGTGCTGAGGATCGAACCCGGGCCACACGCATGCCAGGCGAGCGTGCTACCGCTTGAGCCACATCCCCAGCCCGAGAGAGAATTTTAATATTTATTTTTTAGTTTTCGGCGGACACAACATCTTTGTTTGTATGTGGTGCTGAGGATCGAACCTGGGCCGCACGCATGCCAGGTGAGCGAGCTACCACTTGAGCCACATCCCCAGCCCCATAATGATCACTTCTTTAACAACAGCTGGAATATGACCAGAGTTCCTGGGCAGCCACCTAAGAGACACAGAGGTACCTACTCTGTGCTTTGTTTTTCTGACTTAGTAAACGTAAGAGTAAGCATAATCCCTAGTTTACAGTTGAAGAAACTGAGTTGGTAAAGTATGAACTAACCAAAGTTCTGCTAGCTGTGTAAGTCAGGCTCTTTTCCCATGAGTAAAGTTGAAAGGATATAAATAAAACAACTAGGGCTGGAGTTGTGGCTCAGTGATAGAGCACTTGCCTAGCATGGGTGAGGCACTGTGTTCCATCCTCAGCACCACATAAAGATAAATAAATAAAGGTATTGTGTCCATCTACAACTAAAAAATATTAAAAAAATAAATAAAACAACTAAATAGATTTTTTTATTGTGATTTTTATGTTATTTGTGTTTCTCAGAAAAATGTCTTAATTTATATCATTTTTTAATATATATATTTTTAGTTATAGTTGGGTACAATACCTTTATTTTATTTGTTTATATGTGGTGCTAAGGATTGAACCTAGCACCTTGCACGTGCTAGGCGAGTGCTCTACCGCTGAGCCACAACCCCAACCCCTATATCATAATTTTTAAGACAAATTTTATAAATACTTATTTCAAAAATTGAAATTGAAAAATATCTGGTTTTAAATGTTATTTTGTTAGATGTCACTTTTTTTAAAAAAAATAAAGTTTTGTGTTTTAAATTAATTGCAATTTGGAACAGTTTTAACATTTGAGAATTTTGGTAGTGCATACAGAATAACTTTCATAAAATCAATGAATTAGCAGCACATTAAGACAGTTAATGTTTTGACTTATGCATTCAGAGATCAGTTTTCTTGAGGTTTACTTTTATTCTTAGATGTTAAAACATGGCCATTGGTTGTGTTCCTTTAGGATGCAGAGTGATAGTAATTTCTCATACTGAAAGTTGGTCAAGATATGATGGTAAGAGCACTGTGGAGAACAAGACCAGTATTTCCATGCTTTAGGAATATACTAGCTGACAACTAAGATTAGTTATGCAGCATTAAACTTTATATAGAAATAATATGAATGAGTATTCAGTAACCTAGTTTCATAATAATCTAGGCAAGGCACTTTCATCATCTATAAAAGGGAGATGATAATGCTTAATTTATACATTAGACATAGTAAAGATTAATTGAATGAATGAATAATAGGATTAAAAGTAATATGTAAATTATTTATCACTATTCATAGTGGATTATCATTAAATGGTGACTTACTCTAATTATATTTTTTTGGAAAATTGATAGTGATTTTTATAAAATGTTGATATTTGTAATTTTCTCTAAAAAATTAAGTCTAGTTGCAAATTTTTACAATTTGCATGCATCCAACACTGGTTTACAGTTAATTACTGTATTAATAGTCATGACTCACATTTTAATTTACTTTTAACAAAGAAAAAACTTTTGAGAGGGTGCTAAGGATGTAAATTATAGAAAAATGGTTATTATATAATAACTAATAAATAGCTTAACAAAGTAATAGAATAATTACAGTCATTTGTAAATTGGATATATTAAAACCAATAAATGCTGAAAGACTTCTTTCTTACTCAGGTATTTCTTCATGGGACTCTTCATACAATACTTCTGTTTAAATTTTCTGTGACATATAACTTGATATTTGTCATAAAGTCTAATTTTCACCAACTTTAGATGTTTCTTATCTAAAAGACTTATTTTTAGCAACTTACCCATTAAAAGCTTGGACTGTTTGAAATAAAATTCAATGATAATTATTATCACATAATTACTAAAAGATATATACACAGTAGGAAAAGCATGTGACATTGAGTTTTCTTGAATTTTAAATCACAAGTGTTATGTAATTTTTTTTAAACTTAGAAAAGGGCCATAAACCTTTAAGATAAGATTTTAGACAGCCTTGTGATTAACATAAAGTATTAGTTTACTTTTATCCTTATGCCATGGCTTTGGGAATCTGCCTATTTTGATCTGTGTGCAAGATTGTGTTTTTTACTTTCCCACTAAGCCCAAGAAATTAATGAGTACTGCATATTGCTAAACACTTGACACAGTTAACACTTGCTCTTCTTCTACAAGTCTTAAGGCATTTAAGTCATTTGGTGTTTTCTATTTGAAAACATATGTAAGTCCATATGAATGTATCACTTTATCTGAGTTTTTCTGCTGTGTTAACAAGCAAACTCACTGCTTTGAAATATAGAGGGGCCACAATTATTCATATGAGGATGATGCAGCAGAAACCAAGATACTACCTCACTGGTTTTGAGAAATCCTTAGAGCTAGGTATAAGAAGGGAAAAAAAGCAAAGTGATAGTACCAGGCACTGTCCTATAGCCACCCCCGACCAATATTATTAACAAATGAGGTAACTGAGGTGCAAAGAGGTTTAAAGTAGGATAAAAAAAAGCATAGCTAGAAAATATTGGTACTAAATTATATCTAACTCCAATTCTATGCAGTTTTTAAAAATTACATCTATTGGGCTGGGGCTATAGCTCAGTGGTAAAGTGTTTGCCTTGCATGTGTGAGGCACTGGGTTTGATCCTCAGCATAAAAGTAAATAAAGATACTGTGTGTTCATCTACAACTAAAAAAAAAAAAACATATTAAAAAATTACATCTCTTTATTCTGATAGCCATTTCCCTCTCAATATATTAGTATGCTTATGTTTTCTAAATACTGGTCAGAATATTTTTATTGTGATAAAACGTATGTGATGTGAAATTTACTATTTTAACCATTTTTGGGTGTATAGTTCAGTGGCATTAAGTGTATTCATGTTGCTGTGCAACCATAATCACTATCTCCAGAACATTTGCATATAACAATAACTTGTTCCTCTCTGTCTTTATACCTTACCCCTTCTAACCACTACTTTTTTTGTCTTTCTGAATTTTACCATTCCAGGTATCTCATAAAAGTGGGATCATAATGTTTATCTCTTTGGATCTGGCTTGGTTCACTTGGCAAAATATCTTCAAGTTCATTCATGTTGTAACCTATATCAGAATTTTGTTCCTTTTAAGCCTAAATATTATTTCATTGTATGTATACCATATTTTGTTTACCTAGTCATCTATCAGTGGATACTTAGGTTATTTCTACCTTTTGGCTATTTCTGAAATTGCCATTATAAACATGGGTGTGCAAATATGTGTTCAAGTCCTTGCTTTCAATTCTTTGGTATATATACCCAGAGGTGGAACTGCTGGATCATATGGTAATTCTGTACTTAATTTTAATTTTTTTCCTGCTATTTTTAAATTTTTTCTTTTTTAATTTATATATGACAGTGGAATGCATTACAATTCTTATTACACATATAGAGCACAATTTTTCATATCTTTGTATACAAAGTGTATTCACACCAATTCATATCCTTATACATGTACTTTGGATGATAATGTTCATCACATTCCACCATCATTTCTAACCCTATGCCCCTTCCCCTCCTCACCTACCCCTCTGCCCTATCTCTGCCCTGGTCTATTACTCCCATGCTCCCGATCCCTATCCCACTGTGAATCAGCCTTCTTATATCAGAGAAAACATTCAGCATTTGTTTTTTTTGGGATTGGCTAATTTCACTTAGCATTATCTTCTGTAACTCCATTCATTTACCTGCAAATGCCATGATTTTATTTTCTTTTATTGCTGAGTAATATTCCATTGTGTGTATACAAATGGGATGGACTCAAATTAAAAAGTTTCTTCTTAGCAAAAGAAACAATCTGTGAGGTGAATAGAGAGTCTATATCTTGGGAGCAAATCTTTACCTCTCACACATCAGATAGAGCACTAATCTCTGGAGTATACAAAGAACAGAAAAAGCTAAGCACCCAAAAAACAAATAGTCCAATCAGTAAATGAGCCAAGGACCTGAACAGACACTTCTCAGAAGATGATATACAATCAGTCAACAAATATATGAAAAAATGTTCATCATTGCTAGCATTAGAGAAATGCAAATCAAAACTACTCTAAGATTTCATCTCACTCCAGTCAGAATGGCAGCTATTATGAATAGAAACAACTATAAGTGTTGGTGAGGATGTGGGGAAAAAGGTACATTCATACACTGCTGGTGGGGCTGCAAATATGGAAATATTGGTGCAGCCAATATGGAAAGCAGTATGGAGATTTCTTGGAAAATTGAGAATGGAACCACTATTTGACCCAGCTATCTCTCTCCTTGGTTTATACCCAAAGGACTTAAAAACAGCATACTACAGGGACACAGCTACATCAATGTTTATAGCAGCACAATTCACAATAGCTAAACTATGGAACCAACCTAGAGGCCCTTCAATAGGTGAATGGATAATTTTTAATTTGTTCTCATTAGATATACATGATAATAGAAGGTATTTTGACATGTTTTACATATCTACATATCTCATTCTCCTGGTTGTACATGATGTAGAATTACATTGGTCATATAATCACATGCATATAGGATAGTAGTGTATGATTTATTCTACTATCTTTTCTATTCCCACCTCTCCCTTTCCCTTCATTCCCCTATGTCTGTTACAAAGTACTTCTGTTCTTCTCTAACCACCTCCCTCCTTATTGTGAATTAGCATCTGCGTATCAGAGAAAACATTTGGTCTTTGGTTTTTTGGGATTGACTTATTTCACTTATGTGCTTATTAGTTTTTAAAGAAATTAGTGTAACATTTTTCACAGCAGTTGCAGTTTCTCATTGCTACAAACAATACACAATGTTTCTAGTTTTTCCATGTCCTTACCAACACTTGTTTTCTGTTGTTTTGATAGTAGTCATATTAATGGGAATGATGTAGTTCTCTCATTGTGGTTTTGATTTGCAGTTCCCTTTGTGATTAGTGACATTGAGCATCTTTACAGGTGCTTATTGGCCATTTGTGTGTCTTCTCCGAAGAAATATCTATTCAAGTTTTTGCCTATTTTTAACAATCAGAACCATTTTAAATTGTTTTGAATTTACTTTGGTGGACTATACATAATAGTAGAATTTATTACAATGTAACAATAATAATTTGGTCAATTTTGTTCCCTCTTATCTCTCCTTTCCCTCTCCTCCTCTCTTCCTCTATTCTTCTGGTCTACTCTTTATTTTTTTTCAAGATCCCAACAATCCCTTTTCCCTCTTTTTTCTCTCTAGCTTCCACATAATAGAGAAAACATATGAACCTTGACTTTCTGAGTTTGTTTTGCCCATTTTAAAATTGGACTGTTCATCTTTTTGCTATTGAGTTGTGAGCTGTTTATTTTGAATATTAGTTCCTTGTCAGATATATGATTTGCAAATATTTTCTCCCATCCTATGGATTTTTTTGTTCTGTTGTTCTTTTGTCTGTTGATGCACCATTGATTTTAATCTTGATAAAAGCCAATTTATCTTTTTTTTTCTTATCTATTTTATTGTCTGTGCTTTGGGTGTCATATCCAAGAAATCATTTCCAAATCCAGTGTTCTGAACTGTTTTACTTAGGTTTTTTTTTTCCTAGGTATTTTTTAGTTTTTTAGTAACACTTTGGTCCATTTTGATTTAATTTTTGTATGTTGTATAATATAAAAGTACACTTTCATTCATTTGAATATAGATATACTTAGTTTTCCCAGCACAGTTTGTTAGACTGTCCTTTCCCCATTAAGTGGTGGAAATCTTGTTGAAAATTATACCTTGCTTGTGAGAGTTTACTTCTGGGGTTTCTGTTCCTTTCCTTTGGTCTTTATGTCTGTCTTTATGTTAGTACCACTCTGTTTTGGTTATTGCAGCTTTGTAGTAAATTTTGAAGCCAGGGAGTATAAGTCCTCCAGCTTTATTTATCTTTGTTATGATTATTTTGGCTATTTGAAGTCCCTTATGATGGATTTTTCTGTTTCTGCAATTGAGATTTTAATAGGATTGTATTAAATGTCTTGATCACTTTGGATATCATCTAAACAATATTAAATTCTCTTTCTTTCTTTCTTTCTTTTTTTTTTTTTTTTTTTTGTGTGTGTGTGTGGTGCTGAGGATTGAACCCAGGGTCTTGTGCATGCAAGGCAAGCACTCTACCAACTGAGCTATATCCCCAACCCAGGCTTTCTTTTTTTAAAATATACTTTTAGTTATAGATGGACACAATACCTTTATTTTGTTTATTTTTTATGTGGTGCTGTGGATCAAATCCAGTGCCTCACAAATGCTAGGCAAGTGCTCTACCACTGAGCCACAACCACAACCCAGTGTTAAGCTTTTTAATCCATTAAAATGGAGTGTCTTCCCATTTATTTATGTCTTAATTTCTTTCAGCAACCTGGTAGTTGTAGTCTTTCACCTTCTTGGTTAATTCCTAAGTATATAATTCTTTTTGATGCTATGGTAAGTGGAATTGTTTCCGTTTTTGGATTGTTTCATTATTTGTGTACAGAAATACAACTAATTTTTGTTTTTTGTCTTGGTACTGGGGATTGAACTTAATTGCACTGTACCACTGAGTGACATTTCCAGCCCTTTTTATTTTGAAAAAAATTTTTCAATTTTTTGTTTGGAGACAGGATCTCATTAAATTGCTAAGGCTGGCCTTGAACTTGTGATTCTCCTCCTTCAGCCTCCTGAGCAGAAGAGATTATAAAGCATGCACCATTGTGCCCAGTTAAATACAATTGATAATCTTGTATGTTGATTTTGTGTCCTATGGCTTTATTAATTCTAATAGCTTTTTTGTGCTTTTTAATGATTTTCTACAAATAGGCTCATATCATCTGTAAACAAATAATTTTACTTCTTCCTTTCCAATTTGGATGCCTTTTATTTCTTTTTAATTGCTCTGGCTAAATTTTCAATACTTTGTTAAATAGCTATGCCAAAATAACAAATCAGTGTCTTATTCCCATCTTGAAGTAAAAACTTTCAGTCATTTACCTTTGTTTATGATGTTGGTCCTGTTTCTTTCTTTTTTTTTTTTGGTACCTGGGATTGAACGCAGGGGCACTTAAACAGGGTCTCACTGAGGTGCTTATGGCCTCGCTAAGGTGTTAAGGTCCTTGCTAAGTTGCTGAGGCTGGTTTTGAACTTGTGATCCTCTTGCTTCATCCTCTCTAGCCACTGGGATTATAGGCATGTGCCACTGTGTCCGGAAGTCCTGTGTTTTTAATATAGGTCCCTTATGCTATTGAGGTAATTTCCTTCTATTACTAATTTATTTAATTTTTTCAATCATGAAAGGGCATTAAATTTTGTTAAATGCTTTCTATGTATCAATTGGAATGACCATTTTTTGTTTTTTGGTTTATTCTAATGTTTATTACATTGATTGATTTTTATTATGTTGAACCATCCTTGCATTCCAGGTATAAAAGTTGTCAGAATAAAAATGGAGCCACTTGAATAAAACCTTAAACAAAGAAAGAAAAAATAAATGTCAGTGCTGCTGAATTTTTGTTGTTTTGTTTTGTGGTGCTGGGAATTGACCCACAACTTTATGCGTGCTGAGCATGGGCTCTACCACTGAGCTATTCTCCAGACCTGGTTGTCTGGCTTTGAGAATATAAGAGAAGTGCTGGCTTAGAATGACTTTTGAAGTGCTTCCTCTGTTCAGTCTTTCAGAAGAGTTTGGGAAGGATTGGTGTTAGTTCTTTAAACATATGGTAGAATTTGCCAGCGAAGCCAACTGATCTAGGACTTTTCTTTGTTGGGATGTTTTTGATTACTGATTGAATCTCCTTATTAATTATAGGTTTATTCAGTTTTCTGTTTGTTCTTGTTTTAAAATATTTTTCTCAGAGATACGAAAAATTGTGTTCTTTATGTGTAATAAGAATTGTAATGCATTCCACTGCTGTCGTGTATTTTAAAAAAATAAAATCAATAAAATAAGATATTTTCTCTTAGTTGTAGATGGACACAAGACCTTTATTTATTTTTATGTGGTGCTGAGGATCGAACCCAGTGCCTCACACTTGCTAGGCAAGCACTCTACCACTGACCACAACCCCAGGCCAAATTTTCAGCTTATTCTTTATTCATTATTGGTGAGTTTTGTGTTTCTAGGAATTTGTCATTGCATTTAAATTGGTCACAGTTTTTTTAAACCAGAAGAGAATTCTTTGAAAAACAGAGTAGGATATCAAGTCCTAAATCAGTTTTTCCTCTGACAAAATAAATCAGAAGATTGTTATAGAATGTAATTGGTAAAGTATCTCTCCTATATGAAGCATTTATGATTATATTTAAAAAATAGTACCTATGGGCTGGTAGAGTGCTTGCCTAGCATGTGCAAGGCCCTGGGTTCAAGCTCCAGCACTACACACACACACACACACACACACACACACACACACACACAATAGAACCTATGTTCCAGAGATACATATAAGGGTTTTTTTTTTTTGTTTGGTTTTTTTCTAATGTGACAGGATTTCACTGTGTTACCTAGGCTGGTCTCAGACTCCTGGGCTCAAGTAGTCGTTCTGCTTCAGTCTCCCAAGTGGTACAGGCTTGTACCACTGTGCTTGGCTTCATAACAAAATATTTAAAAATGAAATGATATCTGAGATGTACTTCACAATTATTTGGCTCACTGGTAGAGAGTTTGCCTAGCATACCTGAGGCCCAGGGTTAGATCCCCAGCACTGAAAAAACAAACAAACAAACAAACAAAAATATCAGGAAAGAAGACATTAGGGCTGTTGAAGCAGGGTAGTGGACATTTGGGGCACTTGTTATATTGTTAAGTCTATTTTTGATGATTTAAAATTTTTGTAATAAAATTATAATTTAAAATATGAAGAACAGCCAGAATATAATTATAAAAAATAGAGATATTTTAATTGCTTACATCATAAATGGGCACTTTCTAATTCATACATAAAACATTCTTTTCTTCTTTTTAGTACTGTGATTTGAACACATAGGCACCCTACCATTGAGCTACCATATCCTCAACCCTTTTTATTTTTTATCTTGAAACACAGTTTTGCTAAGTTGCTGAAGCTGTCTTCAAACTTGCAGTTCTCCTGCCTCAGCCTCCAGATCACTGGGCTTATAGGCATGTGCCACTGTGCATGGCCCACACATAAAATTTTCAATGTAATATAAGTGTGCTATTTATAAGGCATGGTATTTTTTTTTAATATATTTTTTTTAGTTGTAGATGGACACAAAACCTTTATTTTATTTGATTATTTCTATGTGGTGATGGGGATCGAACCCAGTGCCTCATGCATGCTAGGCAAGCGCTCTACCACTGAGCTACAACCCCGGCCCCAAGGCAGGGAATATTTTTTAAAAAATCAATTCATAGTACCTTAAAGGAACTGATATCTGATTGCATCAATTGCAAACAATTAAAAAAAAATCAAAAGTCCACTAAATAAGGGACTACTTCTTGCAATGGAGATAGATATATATATATATATATATATATATATATATATATATATATATATGTATATATATATATATATATATGTATATATATGTATATATATGTATATATATGTATATATATGTATATATATATAATATTTATATATATATTTTATATTTATATTATACTTATTTATTTTTGTGGTGCTGGGAATTGAACCCAGGGCTCTGAGCTATATCCTCAGCCCCCTACAATGGATTCTTTTTTTTTTTTTTTTTTTTTGTCCTTTAATTCTTTTTTTTTTTTTAATCTTTTATTGATTTTATTTTTTTTAAATACATGACAGCAGTGGAATGCATTACAATTCTTATTACACATACAGAGCACAATTTTTCATATTTCTGTATATAAAGGATATTCACATCAATTGATGCCTTTATACATGTACTTTGTTGTTGTTTTTTTGCATTATAATTCTTTTTTTAATTTTTGTTGTTGGTTGTTCAAAACATTACATACTTCTTGATATATCATATTTCACACTTTGATTCAAGTGGGTTATGAACTCCCATTTTTACCCCATATACAGATTGCAGAATCACATCAGTTACACATCCATTGATTTACATATAGCCATACTAGTGTCTGTTGTATTCTGCTGCCTTTCCTATCCTCTACTATCCCCCCTCCCCTCCCCTCCCCTCCCCTCTTCTCTCTCTACCCCTCTACTGTAATTCATTTCTCCCCCTTGTATTTTTTTCCCTTTCCCCTCACTTCCTCTTGTATGTAATTTTGTATAACCCTGAGGGTCTCCTTCCATTTCGATGCAATTTCCCTTCTCTCTCCCTTTCCCTCCCACCTCTGGTCCCTGTTTAATGTTAATCTTCTTCTCATGCTCTTTGTCCCTACTCTGTTCTTAGTTACTCTCCTTATATCAAAGAAGACATTTGGCATTTGATTTTTAGGGATTGGCTAGCTTCACTTAGCATAATCTGCTCTAATGCCATCCATTTCCCCGCAAATTCTATGATTTTGTCATTTTTTAATGCAGAGTAATACTCCATTGTGTATAAATGCCACATTTTTTTAATCCATTCGTCTATTGAAGGGCATCTAGGTTGGTTCCACAGTCTTGCTATTGTGAATTGGGCTGCTATGAACATTGATGTAGCAGTGTCCATGTAGCATGCTCTTTTTAGGTCTTTAGGGAATAGACCGAGAAGGGGAATAGCTGGGTCAAATGGTGGTTCCATTCCCAGCTTTCCAAGAAATCTCCATACTGCTTTCCAAATTGGATGCACCAATTTGCAGTCCCACCAGCAATTTACAAGTGTACCCTTTTCCCCACATCCTCGCCAGCACTTGTTGTTGTTTGACTTCATAATGGCTGCCAATCTTACTGGAGTGAGATGGTATCTTAGGGTGGTTTTGATTTGCATTTCTCTGACTGCTAGAGATGGTGAGCATTGTTTCATGTACTTGTTGATTGATTGTATGTCCTCCTCTGAGAAGTGTCTGTTCAGGTCCTTGGCCCATTTGTTGATTGGGTTATTTGTTATCTTATTGTCTAATTTTTTGAGTTCTTTGTATACTCTGGATATTAGGGCTCTATCTGAAGTGTGAGGAGGAAAGATTTGTTCCCATGATGTAGGCTCCCTATTTACCTCTCTTATTGTTTCTTTTGCTGAGAAAAAACTTTTTAGTTTGAGTAAGTCCCATTTGTTGATTCTAGTTATTAACTCTTGTGCTATGGGTGTCCTATTGAGGAATTTGGAGCCCGACCCCACAGTATGTAGATCGTAGCCAACTTTTTCTTCTATCAGACGCCGTGTCTCTGATTTGATATCAAGCTCCTTGATCCATTTTGAGTTAACTTTTGTGCATGGCGAGAGAAAGGGATTCAGTTTCATTTTGTTGCATATGGATTTCCAGTTTTCCCAACACCATTTGTTGAAGATGCTATCCTTCCTCCATTGCATGCTTTTAGCCCCTTTATCAAATATAAGATAGTTGTAGTTTTGTGGATTGGTTTCTGTGTCCTCTGTTCTTTACCATTGGTCCACCCGCCTGTTTTGGTACCAGTACCATGCTGTTTTTGTTACTATTGCTCTGTAGTATAGTTTGAAGTCTGGTATCGCTATACTGCCTGATTCACACTTCCTGCTTAGCATTGTTTTTGCTATTCCGGGTCTTTTATTTTTCCATATGAATTTCATGATTGCTTTCTCTGTTTCTACAAGAAATGCCATTGGGATTTTGATTGGCATTGCATTAAACCTATAGAGAACTTTTGGTAATATCGCCATTTTGATGATGTTAGTTCTGCCTATCCATGAACAGGGTATATTTTTCCATCTTCTAAGATCTTCTGTTTCTCTCTTTAGGGTTCTGTAGTTTTCATTGTATAAGTCTTTCAACTCTTTTGTTAGGTTGATTCCCAAGTATTTTATTTTTTTTTTGAGGATATTGTGAATGGAGTGGTTGTTCTCATTTCCATTTCAGAGGATTTGTTGCTGATATACAGGAATGCCTTTGATTTATGCATGTTGATTTTATATCCTGCCACTTTGCTGAATTCATTTATTAGCTCTAATAGTTTCTTTGTAGACCCTTTTGAGTCTGCTAGGTATAGAATCATGTCACCTGCAAATAGTGATAATTTAAGTTCTTCTTTTCCTATTTTTATGCCTTTAATTTCTTTCGTCTGTCTAATTGCTCTGGCCAGTGTTTCGAGAACTATGTTGAACAGAAGTGGTGAAAGAGGGCATCCCTGTCTTGTTCCAGATTTTAGAGGGAATGGCTTCAATTTTTCTCCATTCAGAATGATGCTAGCCTGAGGCTTAGCAGAGATTGCTTTTACAATATCGAGGTATGTTCCTGTTATCCCTAGTTTTTCTAGAGTTTTGAACATAAAGGGATGCTGTACTTTGTCGAATGCTTTTTCCGCATCTATTGAGATGATCATATGTTTCTTATTTTTAAGTCTATTGATGTGGTGAATAACATTTATTGATTTCCGTATGTTGAACCAGCCTTGCATCCCAGGGATGAATCCTACTTGATCATGGTGCACAATTTTTTTGATATGTTTTTGTATCCGATTCGCCAGAATTTTATTGAGGATTTTTGCATCTAGGTTCATTAGAGATATTGGTCTGAAGTTTTCTTTCTTTGAAGTGTCTTTGTCTGGTTTAGGAATCAGGGTGATGTTGGCCTCGTAGAATGAATTTGGAAGTTCTCCTTCTTTTATTATTTCCTGAAATAGCTTGAAAAGTATTGGTATTAGTTCCTCTTTAAAGGTTTTGTAAAACTCTGCTGTATACCCATCCGGTCCTGGGCTTTTCTTGGTTGGTAGTCTTTTGATGGTTTCTTCTATTTCCTCAATTGATATTGGTCTGTTTAGGTTGTCTATATCCTCCTGACTCAATCTGGGCAGATCATATGACTTAAGAAATTTATCGATGCCTTTACTATCTTCTATTTTATTGGAGTATAAGGATTCAAAATAATTTCTGATTATCTTCTGTATTTCTGAAGTGTCTGTTGTGATATTGCCTTTTTCATCCCTTATGCTAGTAATTTGAGTTCTCTCTCTTCTTCTCTTCGTTAGCATGGCTAAGGGTCTGTCGATTTTATTTATTTTTTCAAAGAACCAACTTTTAGTTTTGTCAATTTTTTCAGTTGTTTCTTTTGTTTCGATTTCATTAATTTCAGCTCTGATTTTAATTATTTCTTGCCTTCTACTTTTTTTGCTGTTGTTTTGCTCTTCTTTTTCTAGGATTTTGAGATGAAGTATGAGATCATTTATTTGTTGTTTTTTTTCTTTTTTTAAGGAATGAACTCCAAGCAATGAATTTTCCTCTTAGAACTGCTTTCAATGTGTCCCATAGATTCCGATATGTTGTGTCTGTGTTTTCATTTATCTCTAAGAATTTTTTAATTTCCTCTTTGTTGGCTTCTATAACCCATTGATCATTCAGTAACCTATTGTCCATTCTCCAAGTGATGCATGATTTTTCCTTCCTTCTTTTATCGTTGATTTTCAGTTTCATTCCATTATGATCAGATAAGATGCATGGTATTATCTCTACTCCTTTAAATTGTCTAAGAGTTGCCCTGTAACATAATATATGATCTATTTTTGAGAAGGATCCATGTGCTGCTGAGAAAAAAGTGTAACTGCTTGATGTTGGGTGGTATATTCTATATATGTCAATTAAGTCTAGGTTATTAATTGTGTTATTGAGTTCTATAGTTCCCTTATTCATCTTTTGTTTGGAAGATCTGTCCACTGGTGAGAGAGGTGTGTTGAAGTCTCCCATGATTATTGTATCGTGGTCTATTAGACTCTTGATCTTGAGAAGAGTTTGTTTGATGAACATAGCTGCACCATTGTTTGGGGCATATATATTTATGATTGTTATGTCTTGTTGGTGTATGGTTCCCTTGAGCAGTATGTAGTGTCCCTCTTTATCCCTTTTGATTAACTTTGGCTTGAAATCTATTTTATTTGATATGAGTATGGACACTCCTGCTTGTTTCCGAAGTCCATATGAGTGATATGATTTTTCCCAACCTTTCACCTTCAGTCTATGTATGTCTTTTCCTATCAAATGCATCTCCTGTAGGCAGCATATTGTTGGGTCTTGTTTTGTGATCCATTCTACTAGCCTATATCTCTTAATTGGTGAGTTTAAGCCATTAACATTTAGGGTTGTTATTGAGATATGGGTTGTTCTTCCAGCCATATTTGTTTATTTATGTTACTAAGCATGGTTTGTTTTCCTCTTTGATTATTTTCCCCCCTTTACTGTCCTACCTCCCACTGTTGGTTTTCATTGTTATTTTCCATTTCCTCTTCCTGTAATGTTTTGCCAAGGATGTTTTGAAGAGATGGTTTTCTAGCTGCAAATTCTTTTAACTTTTGTTTATCGTGGAAGGTTTTAATTTCATCTTCCATCCTGAAGCTTAATTTCGCTGGATACACAATTCTTGGTTGGAACCCATTTTCTTTCAGTGTTTGAAATATGTTATTCCAGGATCTTCTAGCTTTCAGAGTCTGTGTTGAAAGATCAGCTGTTATCCTGATTGGTTTACCCCTAAATGTAAACTGTTTCCTTTCTCTTGTAGCTTTTAAAATTCTCTCCTTATTCTGTATGTTGGGCATCTTCATTATAATGTGTCTAAGTGTGGCTCTCTTATGATTTTGCACATTCGGCGTCCTGTAGGCTTCTAGGATTTGGGATTCTGTCTCATTCTTCAAGTCTGGGAAGTTTTCTCGTATTATTTCATTGAATAGATTGCTCATTCCTTTGGTTTGGACCTCTATACCTTTCTGTGTCCCAATGACTCTTAAGTTTGGTCTCTTTATGTTATCCCATATTTCTTGGATGTTCTGCTCATGGTTTCTTAACAGTCTTGCTGAGCTGTCTGTGTTCTTTTCAAGTTGAAATACTTTGTCTTCATTGTCTAATGTTCTATCTTCTAAGTGTTCTACTCTGCTGGTAGTATTCTCAATTGAGTTTTAAGTTGGTTTATTGCTTCCTGCTTTTGTAGGATTTCTGTTTGTTTGTTTTTTATAACCTCTATCTCCCTGTATAGTTGATCTTTTGCTTCCTGGATTTGTTTGTGTAATTCATTGTCAAAGTGATCTTTCATTGTCTGATTTTGCTGTCTAATGTCTTCCTTGAGACTCCAGATCATCTGAAGCATGTATATCCTGAATTCTTTATCTGACATTCTATCTGCTGCAGCTGTTACCTCTTCTAAAGTTGAGTTGACCTGCATTGCTTGTGGTCCTTTCTTTCCTTGTCTTTTCATACTGCTTGCGTTTCTTTCTGCTTGGTGAAACTGTTGTGTTATTGAAATTTTCCCCCTATATATTTATATTGCTCTTTTTTTATTATTTATTTATTTATTTGGATTTTTTAAATATATATGACAGTAGAGTGTATTTGACATATTATAAATACATGGAATATAAGTTATTTTAATTCAGATTCTATTCTTGCTGTTGTAGATGATGTATAGATTCATTGGTTGTGTGTTCATATATGAGCATAGGGAAGTTATGTCCAATTCATTCTACTGTCTTTTCTTTTCTTTTTTTTTTTTTTATTGGTTGTTCAAAACATTACAAAGCTCTTGACATATCATATTTCATACATTTGATTCAAGTGGGTTTTGGACTCCCAATTTTACCCCAAATACAGATTGCAGAATCACATCGGTTACATATCCACATTTTTACATAATGCCCTATTAGTAATTGTTGTATTCTGCTACCTTTCCTATCCTCTACTATCTCCCCTCCCCTCCCCTCCCATCTTCTCTCTCTACCCCATCTACTGTAATTCATTTCTCTCCTTGTTTATTTTCCCATTCCCCTCACAACCTCTTATATGTAATTTTGTATAACAGTGAGGGTCTCCCTCCATTACCATGCAATTTCCCTTTTCTCTCCCTTTCCCTCCCACCTCATGTATCTGTTTAATGTTAATGTTTTCTTCCTGCTCTTCCTCCCTGCTTTGTTCTTAGTTGCTCTCATTATATCAAAGAAGACATTTGGTATTTGTTTTTTAGGGATTGGCTAGCTTCACTAAGCATAATCTGGTCTAGTGCCATCCATTTCCCTGCAAATTCCATGATTTTGTCATTTTTTAGTGCTGTATAATACTCCATTGTGTATAAATGCCACATTTTTTTTTATCCATTCATCTATTGAAGGGCATCTGGGTTGGTTCCACAGTCTAGCAATTGTGAATTGTGCTGCTATGAACATTGATGTAGCAGTATCCCTGTGGTATGCTCTTTTAAGGTCTTAAGGGAATAGTCCGAGAAGGGCAATAGCTGGGTCAAATGGTGGTTCTATTCCCAGCTTTCCCAGGAATCTCCATACTGCTTTCCAAATTGGCCGCACCAGTTTGCAGTCCCACCAGCAATGTACAAGAGTACCCTTTTCCCCACATCCTCTCCAGCACTTGTTGTTGTTTGACTTCATAATGGCTGCCAATCTTATTGGAGTGAGATGGTATCTTAGGGTGGTTTTGATTTGCATTTCTCTGACTGCTAGTGATGGTGAGCATTTTTTCATGTACTTGTTGATTGATTGTATGTCCTCCTCTGAGAAGTGTCTGTTCAGGTCCTTGGCCCATTTGTTGATTGGGTTATTTGTTATCTTATTGTTTAATTTTTTGAATTCTTTGTATACTCTGGATATTAGGGCTCTATCTGAATTGTGAGGAGTAAAAATTTGTTCTCATGATGTAGGCTCCCTATTTACCTCTCTTATTGTTTCTCTTGCTGAGAGAAAACTTTTCAGTTTAAGTAAGTCCCATTTGTTGATTCTAGTTATTAACTTTTGTGCTATGGGTGTCCTATGAAGGAATTTGGAGCCCGACCCCACAATATGTAGATCGGAGCCACCTTTTTCTTCTATCAGATGCAGAGTCTCTGATTTGATATCTAGCTCCTTGATCCACTTTGAGTTAACTTTTGTGCATGGCGAGAGGAGGGGATTCAGTTTCATTTTGTTGCATATGGATTTCCAGTTTTCTCAACACCATTTGTTGAAGATGCTATCCTTCCTCCATTGCATGCTTTTAGCCCCTTTATCAAATATAAGATAGTTGTAGCTTTGTGGATTAGTCTCTGTGTTCTCTATTCTGTACCATTGGTCCACCCGCCTGTTTTGGTACCAGTACCATGCTGTTTTTGTTACTATTGCTCTGTAATATAGTTTTAAATCCGGTATCGCTATACCATCTGATTCACACTTCCAGCTTAGAATTGCTTTTGCTATTCCGGGTCTTTTATTTTTCCATATGAATTTCATGATTGCTTTATCTATTTCTACAAGAAATGCCATTGGGATTTTGATTGGCATTGCATTAAACCTATAGAGAACTTTTGGTAATATCGCCATTTTGATGATGTTAGTTCTGCCTATCCATGAACAGGGTATATTTTTCCATCTTCTAAGATCTTCTTCTACTTCTCTTTTTAGGGTTTTGTAGTTTTCATTGTATAAATCCTTCACCTCTTTTGTTAGGTTGATTCCCAAGTATTTTATTTTTTTTGAGGATATTGTGAATGGAGTGTTTTTCCTTATTTCCGTTTCAGAAGTTTTGTCGCTGATATACAGAAATGCCTTTGATTTATGCGTGTTGATTTTATATCCTGCCACTTTGCTGAATTCATTTATTAGTTCTAATATTTTTTTTGTAGACCCTTTTGGGTCTTCTAGGTATAGAATCATATCATCCGCAAATAGTGATAATTTAAGTTCTTCCTTTCCTATTATTATTCTTTAATTTCTTTCGTCTGTCTAATTGTTCTGGCCAGTGTTTCGAGAACTATATTGAATAGAAGTGGTGATAGAGGGCATCCCTGTCTTGTTCCAGATTTTAGGGGGAATGCCTTCAATTTTTCTCCATTCAGAATGATGCTAGCCTGAGGCTTAGCATAGATAGCTTTTACAATGTTGAGGTAAGTTCCTGTTATCCCTAGTTTTTCTAATGTTTTGAACATAAAGGGATGCTGTAGTTTGTCGAATGCTTTTTCTGCGTCTATTGAGATGATTATATGGTTCTTATCTTTAAGTCTATTGATGTGGTGAATAACATTTATTGATTTCCTTATATTGAACCATCATTGCATCCAGGGATGAATCCTACTTGATCGTGGTGCACAATTTTTTTGATATGTTTTTGTATCCGATTCGCCAGAATTTTATTGAGGATTTTTTGCATCTAGGTTCATCAGAGATATTGGTCTGTAGTTTTCTTTCTTTGAGGTGTCTTTATCTGGTTTCGGAATCAGGGTGATGTTGGCCTGGTAGAATGAATTTGGAAGTTCTCCCTCTTTTTCTATTTCCTGAAATAGCTTGAAAAGTATTGGTATTAATTCTTCCTTAAAGGTTTTGTAAAACTCTGCTGTATACCCATCCGGTCCTGGGCTTTTCTTGGTTGGAAGTCTTTTGATTGCTTCTTCTATTTCATCTATTGATATTGGTCTGTTTAAGTTGTCAGTCTTCTCCTGACTCAGTCTGGGCAAATCATATGACTTAAGGAATTTATCGATGTCTTCACTATCTTCTATTTTATTGGAATATAGGTTTTCAAAATAATTTCTAATTGTCTTCTGTATTTCTGTAGCGTCTGTTGTGATATTGCCTTTTTCATCCCGTATGTTAGTAATTTGAGTTCTCTCTCTTCTTCTCTTTGTTAGCATGGCTAAGGGTCTGTCGATCTTATTTATTTTTTCAAAGAACCAACTTTTAGTTTTGTTAATTTTTTCAATAGTTTCTTTTGTTTCAATTTCGTTGATTTCTGCTCTGATTTTAATTATTTCTTGCCTTCTGCTACATTTGCTGTTGTTTTGCTCTTCCTTTTCTAGGGCTTTGAGATGAAGTGTGAGCTCATTTATTTGTTAGTTTTTCCTTTTTTTGAGGAATGACCTCCAGGCGATGAATTTCCCTCTTAAAACTGCTTTCATTGTGTCCCATAGATTCCGATATGATGTGTCTGTATTTTCATTTATCTATAAGAATTTTTTGATTTCCTCCTTTATGTCTTCTGTAACCCATTGATCATTCAGTAACGTATTGTTCATTTTCCATGTGATGTAGGATTTTTCCTTCCTTCTTTTATCATTGATTTCCAGTTTCATTCCATTATTATCAGATAAAATGCATGGGATTATCTCCACCCCTGTATATTTACTGAGGGTTGCCCTATGGCATAATATATGGTCTATTTTTGAGAAGGATCCATGTGCTGCTGAGAAAAAAGTATATCCACTCGATGATGGTTGATATATTCTATATATGTCAGTTAAGTCTAGGTTGTTGATTGTGATATTGAGTTCTATAGTTTCTTTATTCAATTTTTGTTTGGAGGATCTGTCAAATGGTGAGAGAGGTGTGTTGAAGTCACCCATAATTATTGTGTTGTGGTCTATTTGATTCTTGAACTTGAGGAGAATTTGTTTTATGATCGTCGCAGCACCATTATTTGGTGCATAAATATTGATAATTGTTATGTCTTGTTGGTGAATGGTTCCTTTTAACAGTATATAATGTCCCTCCTTATCCCTTTTGATTAACTTAGTCTTGAAGTCGATTTTATTCGATATGAGGATGGCCACTCCTGCTTGCTTACGAGGACCGTGTGCGTGGTATATTTTTTCCCAACCTTTGACCTTCAGCCTGTGTATGTCTTTTGCAATCAGATG
Source organism: Marmota flaviventris (assembly GCF_047511675.1). NCBI lineage: Eukaryota > Metazoa > Chordata > Mammalia > Rodentia > Sciuridae > Marmota > Marmota flaviventris. Next base: position 41,228,777 of record NC_092507.1, read on the forward strand.
TGTCTCCTGGAGGCAGCATATTGTTGGATTTGTTTTTTTAATCCATGTTACCAGCCTATGTCGCTTTATTGGAGAGTTTAAGCCATTAACGTTTAGAGTTACTATTGATATATGGTTTGTACTTCCAGCCATGTTTGATTATTTATCTTCTTTTTTTATTTATTTAATTTATTTTGTTTCTCCATGATTAGCTTTCCCCCCGCCCTCTGTTTTTGTAGAGGCACTTCCCACTGATGGTTTTGGTTATTGTTTTTCATTTCTTCCTCGTGTTGTGTTTTACTCAAGATGCTATGCAATGCTGGTTTTCTGGCTGCAAATTCTTTTAGCTTTTGTTTATCATGAAAGATTTTTATTTCGTTGTCGTACCTGAAGCTTAATTTTGCTGGATACAGAATTCTTGGTTGGCATCCATTGTCTTTCAGTGTTTGAAATACGTTGTTCCAGGATCTTCTTGCTTTCAGCGTCTGTGATGAAAAATCCGTTGTTAACCTTATTGGTTTACCCCGAATGTAATCTGCCTCCTTTCTCTTGTAGCTTTTAATATTTTCTCTTTGTTCTGTATATTGGATATCTTCATAACAATGTGTCTTTGCGTTGGTCTACTGTGATTTTGTGTGCTCGGTGTCCTGTATGCATCTACAATTTGTATATCCGTTTCCTTTTTTATTTCTGGAAAGTTTTCTGTAATTATTTCTTTCAGCAGGCTACTCATTCCCTTGGTTTGAATCTCTGTACCTTCTTCTATCCCGATGACTCGTAGGTTTGGTTTTTTTATGTTATCCCATATCTCTTGGATGTTTCTCTCGTGATTTTTAACCAGCCTTTCTGAGTTGGCTAGGCTCTTTTCAAGATGATATATTTTGTCTTCATTATCTGACGTTCTGGCTTCTAGTTGCTCCACTCTGTTAGTGATACTCTCAATTGAGTTTTTAATTTGGTTTATCGTTTCCTTCATTTCTAGAATTATTGTTTGATTTTTTTTTTATAATCTCTATCTCCTGATAAAGATGGTTAACTTCTTCTTTTATCTGTTTATGTAATTCATTTTCAAAGTGTTCTTTCACTCTTTGGATTTGCTGTCTCGTATCCTCTTTAAGGTTCCATTCCATCTGTCTAAGGTATTCCTTGAGTTCTTTATATGACCATTTTTCTGCTGACTCTAGGTCCTCCTGAATATTTAGGCTGTCCTTCATTGTTTGTACTCCTTTTCTTCCTTGCTTTTTTATGCTGCTCATGTTACTTCTTGTTCTGTTTGACTGCTGAGTTACTGTTTACTCTTATAAATTTATTTGATGCTTGGGAGGAAAGATATTAGAAGGGAAGGGAAGAAGTCACTAAAGAGAATGAGAGTAGGCAGGTAGAATTCAAGGAAGGGGGAATAAGAAAATTGAAAAGAAATGAAAAGACAAAAGAAACAAAAACAAAACACACACAAAAAAGTTAGAAAATAAAGAAAGAAAGAAAAGAAAAAAAATATTTTTACAAATATAATAATGATAATGAAAATTAAAATTAAAAGAATAATAATAATAAAATTAAAAAATTAAAAAAAATTAAAAACATTAAAAAAATTAACAACAACAAAAAAAATTGAAAATGAAAGAAAAAAAAATGATAATAATAATAATAATAATAATAATAATAATAAATGCAGTCATAGAGTTCGATTAATTTCTCTTCCAGTAAGTGGAGCTGTGCCCACTGGGTCAAGCTTTTCCTCTCACTAGGTGGGAACCAATCCCTGTGTAGCAGCTCTTCCTCACAGACTGGGCGGGTCTCCAATCCTGAGTGCCTTGGGCCTTCTCTTGTGTTTCCTCAAGCCAGGCCATGCTCTCCTGTGACACTCACCACAATACTGGCTACACGCCATGCCTGCTGCTTCTGGGAGCCCTGTTGCGCTGGTTTCAATCCAGTTATCTCCTCCGCCCGTGATGTCAGTTCTCTGCCATGGTGGTATCCCATGCAAATGGTGACCGTTCGTTCCCTTTGCCGGGTGACCAATGCAACGGGTGGGTCCTGACTGTCTCTCCCAATCCCCGTTTCAATCCTGTGGCCACTGCCTGTGAAGGCTCGGTTGGTTTTTACCTCTGAAAGTTCCTAAGGGCCAACCAGTTATTTCAGTGGGATCGTTAGTGCTGAGTCACGAGAAGCAGGCGAACCGGAGCTTGAATGCAGCCGATCCGGGCTCGGTGTGTGTGTTCTGAGGGGCCCAGACTGTACACCCCAGATCCACATCAGCTCAGCATTGCCTAGTGATCCTGAGCAAACAGCATTTAGACAATTTACAGCTCCCTATGCCCGCGCAGTTGAAGAGGTCAGAGACTTGATCTCTCCCCGCCCGCTGCCATGTTAGATCTTCTCAATGATATTCATGTTGCCCTTACAGCTTCCTGGCATAAGCAAGTTCTTGGGATTATACAAACTGCTGCTTCTGTTTCCAGTCCAGATTTCTAGAAATTAAACCCTGCTGCCGTCGCCTCTTCCCCGGGGCCACGCTCAGGGGGCGCCGCGCTCGTCCGCGACCGTAGCTGCGCCCCACCCGGTGCCTGGCCCCCGGGGCCCAAGCGGCTGCCGCCGTGGCTCTCAGTCCCCCTCCTCTGGAGCACGGGTCCCCTTGCAGGGGGATGCAGAACGACCCCAGAGCAGGCTCTGCCCAAAGGTGCAGCGGCGAACAGGCGACCCAGGCGCTCAAGGCCGCGGTCCAGCCTTCGGAGGACAGGGCTCGGCACACAGCCCAGCTCCAACCTCTAGGTGCGGCTGCCGGACAATGTAGAGATAGCCATCAAGACAGCCTGCAGAAAGCAAATGGCGGCTCCCGCGGAGTGGATTTTCAGCACAGAAACCGCAGCCCAGCCAACAATCCCAATCCACAAACTCTCCCTGTATAAAAAATATTCAAAAAAAAAAAAAGGCGGGGCGCAGTGAGCTTTCTTCGCCTTCGCCTCGGGTACTTACAATCCGCTGCTGATTACACATTCAGCTTCTCTGCCTGGAGCGAAGCAAAAGAGGAAGCAGATCTATATTGCTCTTGTATAGTTGAAAAGTCTCCCTTGCAGGGGCGGGCGGCGGCTGTGCTCCTTCTCCAATTGGGGTGATCTGTCTACCATGCTGATTGGCCGCTGGGCCTGTTCTTCCGGTCGGTCGCAGGTCTGCCTTCCTTACAGGCGCGGGCGGCGGCTCTGCTCTGCCCTTACTCCAATTGGGGTGACGTGTCTACCATGCCGGCAAGCCGCTGGGCCTGTTCCGCCGGTCGGTCGCAGGTCTGCCTACCTTGCGGGCGTGGGTGGCGGCTCTGCTCTGCCCCTACTCCAATTGGGGTGACGTGACTACCACGCCGGCGGGTCGCTGGGCCTGTTCCGGGTGCGGGCAGCGGCTCTGCTCTGCCCCTACTCCAATGGGGTGACGTGACTATGCTGGGCCTGTTCCGGGCGCGGGCGAAGGCTCTGCTCTGCCCCTACTCCAATTGGGGTGACGTGTCTACCGCGCCGGCAGGCCGCTGGGCCTGTTCCGCCGGTCAGTCGCAGGTCTGCCTACCTTGCGGGCACGGGCAGCGGCTCTACTCTGCCCCTACTCCAATTGGGGTGACGTGACTACCACGCCGGCGGGTCGCTGGGCCTGTTCCGGGTGTGGGCGGCGGCTCTGCTCTGCCCCTACTCCAATTGGGGTGACGTGACTACCACGCCGGCGGGTCGCTGGGCCTGTTCCGGGTGCGGGCGGCGGCTCTGCTCCTACAATGGATTCTTAAAGTGACTTCAGTTAATAAACTTGGAACAGGTGTTTAGACAGAGGTAGGGTTAGTATCTGTTTGAACTGCTTTAGCTCTGATGATATTTAGTTATGTGCAAATAATTCACATTTGAAAAATTTCACAAATTGTTACTGTTACTAGTATTTGTGAATAGCTGGATATTGGTCAATTACAATCACTTTTGTGCTATTTTTGTTCTTACATGGCAAATATTTTTGTCATAATTTCGGGCTTTTTGAAAACTAGGGACAATTTTTTCCATTTTCTAATTTGGAAAGAAATAAGTGAGCATTTGATAATTTTCAGGAATTGCAAAGGAATAAGTTATTCATGCTGTAAGGTGGTGTAAATAAGCACAGAGTGGTACTTGAGTATAAAATTTGTTCATTAATTTGTCAGTAGGGTTTTTTCTTTTTTAATGTGGAAAGTCATGTATGGGAGATTTTATAAGGAAGGGAAAGGAGAATAGGAAATTACCAACATGCTTTCAGTACCTATTATGTACTACATGTTACATGCATTCTTTCATTTAATCATTTAATCTTCACAAAAGCCTTATGAGGGGAATATTATCATTTCAGTTTTATATATGAGAAAAACTAAGACTTAGTTTAAATAATTCCCATAAGGTAATTTGACTAGTGAATGATAAAAGTTAAGGTTAGAACCCAGAAGTATCACTTTAAAGAAAATTATATGTAAACACACAAATGGAACATTTTTAAGCAATCAGTCATCCCTTTGTATCTGAAGGAGACTGATTTCATTGGATGCTCAAATCTCTTGTATTAAATGGTATAGTGTTTATACATAATCTACATGTATCATGTCATATACTTGAAATCATCGGAAGATTTCTTATAATGACTAATACAATGGAAATACTATGTAAATAGGTATTTTAGTATATTGTCAAGGAATATCAAGGGAAAAAAAGCCTATTTATGTTCAATATAGTCACGATTATATTCTATCTGTGGTTGATTGAACCTGCAGATGTAGAACCCCAGGATACCAGAGGTCTAACTGTACCTAGCTGGAACATTATATCGAATATGTATTGTAATATCATAATTTGTTTCTTGACAACTAGGCAGATTGTGTTGTTTGAAGTCACGCGTAACCACTAGGCCTATTCATCTTGAGGTCATTATAATTAAAAAACTGCCTAAAAAAATGTGTTTGACTGTCATTGTTAAAATTGAGGGACCCTAAATTATTTTATGAATTTGGGCATGAGTAATGTAGCCCTTTCCAGATAGATGCACATTAATGTTTGTTTTTCCTTTCATTTATGTAGTAATTTTACTTATCAAAGAATCAATGAACAAACACTTATTGAGAATCTGTTATGTTTTAGACACAGTGATAACTTTGGGAATACTGAAATAGTGTTTAAAATAATTAATTAGTCCATTGCTTCATAGTGTAGTTTCTCATTTTAATACAAGGAAGTGGAGAATAAGTTAAATAAATGCAATATACTATGTCAGTTGTGATAATAGAGATATAGTATTTAATAAGATATTTCAGCTGTATAATAATTTAAGTTCAAGTTTGCAAAATATTTAATTCTCTTTATTTCTAAAAGTGATTTTACATTTTAACTCTAAGCCCACAGAATCAGGAAAGGTACTTAGATGATATTTAGATAATCTATGTGGTAGGGTATGTTTGGTTGTCACAATGTCACTCTGACCTCATGTGGGGGAAAGACAAAGGATCTCTCTCGGGTCTCTTTTTAAAGAATACTAGTCCCATTTATGAGAGATCCTGACCTAAGCACCTTTCAAAGTTTGCCTTACTCCCCAACACCATCACTTTGTTATGTGGGGGGTAGGATTTTAGCACATGTTTGAAGGGACACAAACATTCAGACCATAGCACTTGTCTGTTACCCAGCTCTGTTAATTGTAAATGAATCTTCATAGAATTTGCTGCAAATTTGAGCAAGTTGTTTAACCATCCAAAGTCAGTTTCTTCCTAGAAAAAAATAAGCTTACCATAACCTTTCTACGTCTTTCAATTTATAATTGTTTTGAAAATGTAAAGCCCTTTGAAAACTAAATTGGTAGTTATAGTAGCTAGATATGTTAATTTTAGTAACAGGAAGATGATCTATCTAATGTTGACCTCATTACCCCTCATCCCTTGGTTCAACTTTGTAAGATATAGGATGCTTGGCCATAAACACTGGAGAAGCAGAATTTATCTTACTGGGGAATGGCTTTCTTCCTCTATGAAGGGCTATGTGATCAATGACTAACAAGGTATCCAGGAAATTAAGTCTTAACAGGAGCCTAAGGGGACTATTATTACATAGCGTAGAAGGAAGAAGAAGGTGACATTCCACCTAAACCCAGAAGGTGAAAATGAGGTCTCAAAGCCAGGTGAAGTGGTGCGCACCTGTAATCCCAGTTATTTTTGAGGCTGAGGCAGAAGGATGCAAGTTCCAGGCCAGCCCCAGCAATTTAGCGAAACCTTGTCTCTAAAAAATAAAAAGAATTAGTGATGTACTCGGTGATAGAATAACCTTGGGATCAATTCCCAGTACAAAAACAAAAACAAAAACAAAAAAAGGAAATTTATTTAGTCTTGAGCTAAGTACAGTGGCACAGACATGTATTCCCAGAGAGGATTACAAATTTGAGGCCGGCTTCAGGAACATAGCTAGACCCTCATTCTTGATTTGAATTTATGGAAATCAAAACTATACTGATATTTTATCTCAAACCAGTTAGAATGGCCATCAAGAATACAAACATTAAATACTGGAAAGGATGTGGAAAAAAAGAACACTTTTACATAAACCTTCTGGAAATCAATGTGGAGTTTCCTTAAAAGAGTAAGAATGGAACCACCCTATGACCTAGCTATGCCACTCTTCAGTATTTATCCTTAAGAATTAAAGTCATCATACTATAGTGTAATATGCATGCCCATGTTTATAGCAGCACAATTCACCAGCCTAGGTGTGCATCAGTGGATGAATGGATAAAGAAAGTGTGGTTTATATACATGATAGAGTTTTATTGGCCATAAAGAAAGATGAAATTATGTCATTTGCAGGAAAATGGATGGAATTAGAGACCATTATGTTAAGCAAAGTAAGCCAAACTCAAAAGGTCAAGGGTCATATGTATTCTTTCATGTGGAAGCTAGAGAGGAAAAAGGAAAAGAAAGGTAGAGGTAATCTCATAAAAATTGAAGGGAGATCAGTAAAATAGAAGAAAGGTTCCAGGGGGAGGGAGGATGGGAGAGAAAGGGGAAATACTGGGGAATGATATTGGCCAAATTATGTTTTTATATCATGTACATGTATAAATATGTAACACTGAATTCCACTATTATGAACAACTATAATGTACCAATAAAAAATGTAAAAAAAAAAAAAAAAGAAATAGCCATTTGCTCTCTTAAAAGGACTGAGTCTAATTGTTTTAGGCAAGATGCAAATAAAAAGAATACTAGAAAATGTAAAAAAAAAAAATCAAAAGGGCTGGGGAGATAGCTCAATGGTAAAGCACCTCTGGGTTCAATCCTCAGTACCAAAAAAAGAAGAAGAGGTTCTGGAAATTGGCATGGCTGATTTTTGGTTGCCTGCTTTGATTTCCTGTAGCTGAAACTATACTTATTTTAATGATTGAGTTCTATATTTTGATCCCTGTCCTTCATAGCAAACCAATAGCTAGTGTGATTATTACTCCATACAAAAGGACAGAAGAAAACAAAGTTAAAACCCAGAAATTCCAATTGGTATTTGTTTTATCCTGCTATAATTCCTTTTCAAACAAATAGCAGATGCAACTATGTTTAAATGCCCGTGTTATATAATACTGTTCCTAGAAATTTGCCTGAAGGTAACTCTTGTTATGCATTGTCCTGTTATGTATTTGCTGTGTGACCTTGGCCAGGGTTTTTATTTTTAGCAAACTTTATTGATTTTCTTATTGTTGATAGACTTGTAAATCTCATTCTTGATTTGAATTGCTCAGCTTCCTGACTGCATTTTCTTTTGAAGTTTTTGGTTTTGTCTAATACAGCTCATGGCTAGTCAGTAGTGATCATATTGGTTTGCTCCCTTTTCACTTTTTGTTGTTGTTGTTTGGTATCAGGGATTAAACCCAGTGGCACTTTATCCCAGAGCTGTGCCACCAGCCCTTTTTATTTTTTATTTTGAGACAGTCTCCATTAAATTGCTGAAGGTCTGGCTAAATAGCCGAGGCCTTGTCAAACATGCAATCCCCCTCTCTAAGCCTCCCAAATTGCTGGGATTACAGGAATGTGCCACCATGCCTGGCCTTTTGCACTGTTTTCCTAGTAAGTTTAGTATTTTTTTGTCCCCCACAGGTTTTCTGTGCTTCCTGCTGTAGCCTGAAATGTAAACTGTTATACATGGACAGAAAGGAAGCTAGAGTGTGTGTAATCTGCCATTCAGTGCTAATGAATGGTAAGTATTAAAACAGGTTGATTTCCCAGTCATTGAGATAAAACAAGAGAATTCCTATGAAAAGGTTTCTTTGTGTTTCTTTACAAGTCATTCACCTTCTCAAATGTTATAACTTTGAAATATTGAGTTTAATTTTCATGTTTTGAAAGTTTCTTAGCATTTCAGAATTCCTGTGTCTAATTTAATGAATAGAATTCTAAAGTCAGGTAAGTTTTATTGGAAGAATGAATTTCTTTGGAAATTTGGTGTTGTATAATGGTTTGTTCTGGAGAAATGACTGGAAAGGGGTGGGGTTAGGTGTTATTGACTATTTAGATGATGAAGTATTAAAATTGGGCAAGGTTTTCCTTTTTACAGAAGCTCTTCTTTTCTATGAAGCGCCATAATGACTTAGGATATATTATTAACAGCACTTTTTTTCATCCACCTTGTTAAAAATAAATATTTTAGCACCTAAGATCAAGTAGCAAGTTGTACTTTTTTTCAGGTATTTCCTTAATACAACTTAGATTTGCTATAAAGATAATGGCTTTGAATGAAGTTGTTATGTGGTAAAAGAATACAGCCAGAGGAAGTAAATAAAACTTACTGTTTATCTTTTATGGAAGTGGAAATAAATCCAGGGGCATTTAAATTAAAAGCAAACATCACAACCTAAAAACATTCAGTATTCTTATAAAGGGAAACAATAAAACTGAGCAGACTATAGTATTTTCTCTTTGAATGTGTCTTTGTATAGTTGCCATAAAATGTTGAACCCAGACACCAGTGCTACCTGTGCCCAGATAGTGTACCTCTTGGAGACTGGAACTTAACTGCTCTGAGATCCCTCCTGCTCTGTCTGTCTGCATTGCTCATAGTGATGTTTTCCTGTTGCTGGCTTATTAACCTATTGCATGTCAATTTATCTAATCTGTTCTAATCTCCTATGATCCACCCAATTTCCTCCCATTTCTGAATTCTTATAATTTTGATAAATTATGAATCATTCTCTCTACTCTTAAGGGTCACTTTTGGATGGTGGTTATTCATGTAGTTGCTTAATGGATGATTTTTATTCCACTGCTTTCACTTTGGACACATGCATAGAAGGAGTATGTTGCTTAATTATGATACATAATACCTCTTTTATTCAATGAGGTCTTCCAACTTTATGGCAATTTTTTTAAACTTGGTATAGCTAAAGATGAAGGAAATGGCAGAGGATTTATATGGAATAATACTTTTTATTAAGTCAAGGAGGCCCTTAATAGGGATCCTAAGGTAATCCACTTTTCTTGGTTTTTCCAGCGTCTTTCCTCTTGCATGGCTTAGCCCAGTCTTTTTCTGAATATTTAATTTGATGCTTTTCAGTGTTCCCTCTTTTTCCTTTCTCCTTTTCTCTTCCTTCCCTCTTCCTGCAGTGCTTTAAAAGGAACATAGCTTTTGTTACTAGCCTTGTCATTCAGTTTGGAGGCAATAAATATTCAAAATCTTATGGATCATTCCTTGATATTGATTGAGATTTTTGAAAAGGTACTAAAAAATTGGGTAATTTCTGTTCCTGGGCATGCTATTACTTCATAATAAAATAAAAATAAAATTTGATATATTTTGTTTCTATAATACTTTTCATCCTGTTTACTTTTAAAGATAATAGTTGATATGTTAATATTTAATTAAATTATAGGGTATACAGAATCAATGTATTTGTGATCATTTACATTGATGAATCACAATTATATCGGCACATTTTCATGTTCAAATGGGTCCTATGCTTTTGAGACACACCAAAGATGTGAAATGGTTATTATATTGTTGGATTCTTTTTCACAGGATAATTATTGCATAAAAGCAGAATTCATAAAAATTTTTTGAGAGGTGTTCTTCTGAGCTTTATGCTTCTGAATTTTTTGAATGAGATTTTATCTCAACTAAGAAGAGCCTTGAAGTCTAGAAATGAACCATACAACAGAGTTATATTATTTGTGTCCCTGATTTTTATAGTTTATAAAATGCATTAATTAATAAAACAAAGCCCAAAACACCTAACTATTTCAAGAAAATCCTTAAAGTTAGATATTATTTTACTCCCTCTTAAGGAAGTATACAGTCTCCTTAAGGATGCCTTGGATCTAATCTTTAACTCAGACTGATCTACTCTCAGTTGTATCAGAATAATCATGTAATTATTATTTTTAAAAATATCATATAATCCTTATTTGCTCCAGCCAAATAGTTTTACGTAGACAAATGGTCTCCTTTATTGAATAAAATCACCCATCTTCTTAATATCTTCACTAGCTGAAAGAGAGACATACTATGAGTATTAGTGAGGAGGAGCTACATTATTTATCCAATATTGTGGAGGTCTTGATGTCCATATTTTGCAATCCATTCACATTGATTGTGTCTGTATTTGCTTTAGCTCAAGCCTGGGAGAACATGATGAGTGCCTCAAGCCAGAGCCCTAACCCTAACAATCCTGCTGAATACTGTTCTACTATCCCTCCCTTGCAGCAAGCTCAGGCCTCAGGAGCCCTGAGCTCTCCACCTCCCACTGTGATGGTACCTGTGGGAGTTTTAAAGCACCCTGGAGCAGAAGGTAGGGGATCATGTGCTATTCTCTCTCTTTCTCCTCACCAAGTTCCTCTGAAAAGGTGCTGATGTGACTTTACAGCACAATTCTTTAAAACACTATAGATCAGTCCCTTTGAATGGTTATTAAAGTGGAAGAACAAGGTGAGAAACGTGTTAAGACTCTATCTGGACAAAGTAAAAAATAATATTGTATTGCCTGATATTTTGTAGGCACTTCTAAAAATATGTCAGTCTACTCTTCATTTTAAGAATGGAATGAGTACACTACTTCTACTTGAAAAGAGTTGGAGAATTGAAGTCAGCCTATAAAATCCTTGCTTGCAGCCTAGCTTAATGTTCTTTGTAGGAGTTTACTAAGTGATAAAAATGAGAATTCTTCCTTCTCACCAGCCCATTCTAGTGTTGCTTTTTAGAATATATGTTACCATTTTCTCTTTTCATTTTTAATCTATCTATCAAAAAAACATGAATATATTATCATAGGTACATAGACCTTTAAATCCAAGACTTGAATTCTGATCATGTCATGATAGATAGGAAATTATAGGCTCAATTTATTTTTGGATTATTACTTCTTTATTGATTATGATATGTTCAGATGAAAGACATTTTTTAAATTCAGAGGATTATGAATAGTAGAAGTAATAATTATATATTTCCTTAAAATAATCTTGTCAAGATGTATCCCTTGATGATTAAAATCAGTCTTCCTTCATTAATTTTATGTCTTTTCATCTAGTAATATTCCCTTCCCCTTGCTAAATAGCCCGACTTTCCCTTTTGAAGATCAAAGATTTCTATTGAGATTATCGTACTTTCCCTCATTTTCCCTTCTTTTCAGATCATCCCTTAGTGATATTCCTTTGTGTTTTTGTGAGTTTAGGCTTGCTTTTCTCAAAATCTTTATTCTCTTTTACTTCATTTGTCATTTTTGTTGTTCTTCCCTAGTCTCTCTTTGTTTTGACTGAATTGATTTCCGGAATTGCATGTAAAGATATTGTTTCATCAGACTTAGTTTTCTAGCTTTTCCCTGTCCTTTATTAAAATGAAAATTACTTTGTACTGCCAGATCAATCTTTTTCTTCTTCACTTATATTCTAGCCAAAGATCTGGTCAGTTTGCTTCCCAATTCTTAATATATCTGTGCCAACTCTTCTTTTATTAAATAATAATTCTTCAACATTCTTCAGGGCATCTTTTGCCCTTTAAAAATATCATACGACTTTTCTAGATATTTAATTCCTGTGGAAACCTTATAATTTGGGGGAGATGTGGATTTATATTGATAGCTTTTTTCTTACCATGAGTTTATTTTCTAGATGCTTAAAACACTTTCCTTAGTTTCTCTGTCAGTGATACAGGATGAGTATAAGACATAATCATAGATGTGTTTAGGATTTTGAATATTTTAACACAGTATTTAAATATTTGCCTAAAAGTTATATCAAAAATATATATTTAAACATGTATTTTTTATTAATTTATAAACCATTTTTACACACAGTTATAATTCTGATATTTCTGATTGTAAGAGGCCAAATAGTGATTTCTTTGTACATCTGGAATTGGTGACCTTCTCTTCTTTGATGTTAGAAACACTATCAATATCACATTGATGCCTATTTTATATTTCTGGTCCCTTCCTCAAGTGGCTCAGCCCAGAGAGCAGAGGAGAGTTTGGTTCGCTGATGGGATCTTGCCCAATGGAGAAGTTGCTGATGCAGCCAAATTAACAATGAATGGAACTTCCTCTGCAGGAACTCTGGCTGTGTCTCATGACCCAGTCAAGCCAGTAACTACCAGTCCTCTACCAGCAGAGGTAAGAAAAACAAAACAGCAACTAAAAGTGAGTACAGTTTGCTCAGCATTGTGCTGCATCTTTCTTGCCTTTTGCTAAGTTGAGTGACTTTTGTGTAGAACTCCGAAGGTTTTGGATAGTGCAAATAAGTATTCATGGATGTATTTATAAGAGTAAAGTAAATGTGCCAAAATCAGCTTCTTCTTGTTTGCTCTAGAGAAGGTTTTCTTAAAAGAGTATTTTTTTCCAAGAGAAAGGTTCTCATTAAGGTTGTTCTCAAGTGAACTCAAGCTGCTGCTATAACTAGAAGTCAGGCTAGAGAATCTTCGCTTCTTGATACATTGGTTTTCTTTTTTCTTTCTTTCTTTTCTTTTTTTCTTTTTTCTTTTTTTTAGTATTTGTGCTTGCATCAAGAAGCCCTTTGCCAGTAAGCTACATCCCTCAGCCCTTTTATTTTGATTCAGTGTTTCACTAATCTGCCCAAGCTGGCCTCAAACTTGCAATCCTCCTGCCTCAGTTTTCCAGTTCTCTAGGATTATAGGTGTGCACCACTATGCCCAGCAGATACATTGGTTTTTAAATCATGTTTCCCAAGTTCTGTGGTGGCCTTGAGAGTGCCATGGTGAGGAAGGTTGGGGTATGTGAAGATGACTGAAGAACTAGGCTATGCTTTTCTCTTCAACTCAAGCTGCTGCTGCTGCTGCTGCTGCTGCTTCTTCTTCTTCTTTTTTTTTTTGTTGTTGTTTGTTTGACCTTTTGTGTTTCCATTTAAGATTTTAAAACAGGGTTCCAAATTTTTAAATAAGTTGCTACATCAGTGGCTTAATAGATGGAAGGATAATGCAAATTATTTAAAGAAACTAGCTTACACCAAGCTGTCACTTTCATCTCTGTAGAAGTCCCAGTTACCATTTGAGGGCTAATGGTATTCTCTTTCTGTGGATCCTAATATTCAGAAGATAAATACCAACTATAGTTTTTGGAGTCAATGAGAAAATGTCTATCTAGAAACAAAATTAGAGATATGCAAGTAGGATCATTATATTGTGAGTTGCTTTCTATTGCTTCCTTCAATCTGGTAAAGTTATAAGACCATTAATTCCAATTAAGTATTTATAACCATCTATTTTTTAAATTAGAGTTAAAAAGTTTGAATAAAGTTTTTTTTTTAAATGACATTTGTAGAGCAGTTTTTGGTCCATTGAAAAATTTGAGAGGAAGATGGAGAGATTCTTTATACAACCCCTGTCCTCATGAGCTAGAAAGTTGCTAATACAGAAAAGGAAAGATGGACTGAGTATCCTAAGAGAAATGCCTGTGAACCATTGGAATTCAGGAAATGCCCTTGAACCTTCAAATGCAAAACAGGGATTGCTGAGCAGCCTAGCTCAAATCATTAGCCCTGCCTTGGCCCACACCTTTGACTCATGCCCTTGCCTGAAAATAGTTGAGGGCCAGGGCAATGTGCAAGTGCTCAAAAATTAACTTTGCCCTGGTTCCTCCTCTAGTTCAGTCCCTAGCAACTGCCTCTTTGCATACCAACCACGTGTACACAGCTTTTCCTCTCAGTCAACAGAGTGATACAGTTAAAAACTAATGAATCTACATTGATGCATAATCACTGAGTCCACAGTTTATATTCGGATTAGATGAAGTTTTTACTCCTGAAGTTTTCATAGAATTTTTAGTTACTAATTATTTATATTTAATAGTTTTTTTTAGATATATCCATATTATTTGTGGATTAGGTCATAATTAAAATTGCATGTTGTTAAGATAATTTATTGACATACTGTATCTGTCTGTTTTCTGTTGCATTATAATAATACAATAACCACAGGCTGGGTAAGTTTCATGAAAAGAGATTTGCTTTGTCACACAGTTCGAGAGATCTAATATCAAGGAGCAGCATCTAGTGATGATTTGAATCCTGAGAAAGTGAGGGGCATTCACCTGGCCAGAGATAGGCACATGTATATGTCTCTTTTGGTTTTTCTTCCTCCCTCCCTTCCTTTCTTTCTTTTTCTTTTTCTTTCTCTTTCTCTTTCTTCCTCTCTTTTTTTTTTTTTTTAATATATGTTATGGGGATTTGAACCCAGGGGTACTTAACCACTGGCCACATCCCAAACCCTTTTTTGTATTTTATTTAGAGACAGTTTCATTAAGTTGCTTAGGACCTCACTAAGTTGCTGAGGTTGGCTTTGAACTCAGGATCCTCCTGCCTTAGCCTCCTGAGCTTCTGGAATCTCTCCCTCTCTTTTTAAAGCTACCAGGACCCAGTCACAGCATCACCTTACTAATGACCCTGTTCACCTCACAAAGGCCCCACCTCTAAACACCATTACATTAAGTTTCTACCCTCTTAACACCTCACAGTGGTGATTAAATTTTAAATGAAACCTTGGAGGGGGCACTCAAATCTTATCCAAACCATAGCACCCACATAGCTAAGTTTCCTCTTTGGAGAAGGGACATTAAATTGTGTCATGTCTGTCTTTATGTATTTCTAAGTCTGTTTTGGAGGATTTTATTCTATGGCTGCAGAGAGTGACAACCATAACTATTTGCGAGTGCAATAAACACTCATATACTCTTTACGATATTTACCAGCTATTATCATTTTGCTACATTTACCACCACACACACACACACACACACACACACACACACACACACACTTTTCTTTTCTTTTTTAATATCTTTATTTTATATGTTTATTTTTTATGTGGTGCTGAGGATGGAACCCAGGACCACACATTTGCTAGGCAAGTGCTCTACCACTGAACCACAACCTTAGCCCCACACTTTTCTTTTTTTTGATGAACAATTTGAAGATTAGTTGTACTTCACTACCTGATCCTTTCAGCTTGTATCTCTTAAGAACAAATCATTTTCCTACATAATCACAACACAATGATCATATGAGGAGGAAATTTATTCTATAATTCTACTTTCTTTTATATAATCCATATTCATATTTTCCCAGTTGTCTCATTAATATTCTGTATAGCTTTTATTTATACATACTTATACATGCACAGACACAAAAATATTTAAATACCTTTATTTTTAAAAATCAGAATCCCATTAAGGATTACAGTTGCATTAAGTTTTCTTTTTCAGTTGCTTTTCTTTAATCTTGAACAGTTCCCTACTTTTTTTGGTCTTTCATTACCATTATTACTTTTAAAGCATTGGGCCATATTTTGCATAATGTCCTCAATTTGTCTTTGTCTGATTTTTTTTCATGATTAGTTTCAGATTAAACATTTTTGTCAAGGATAATAGTACTACAGAAGGTGTGTTCATTTCTTACTGGATTATATCAAGAAGTATCAGTTTGGTAATTGGTTAAGATGATGTCTCCCGTTTCTCCGTTGCAAGAGTACATTTTCCTGTTTGTAATTAATAAATAATATGAAGGGTAATATGAGACTGTGATATTCTGTTCCCTGACAATTTTTAGCCAATGATTTTACTGTACTTTGACAATTCTTATCTGAATCAGTTATGAACACGGAACTTATATGGTGACTTTCCTTTTTTCTGTCAGATTTTTTTACATCTCTTTGTGCAGTAGGTTCTTAAAACATTTTTTAATGTGCCCTATATGTCTTCATTTGCTTTGCCATATAAATTTTTTCCACATTTTTTATTGGTGCATTATAGTTGTCATAATAGTGGGATTTGTTGTTACTTACTTGTGCATGCACACAATATAACAATATTATTTGGCCAATATCCCTCCCCAGCACTTCCCTCCTCCCACTCCATGATTTCTTTCCTCTATTCTACTAATCTCTCTTTGCTTTTTATGCCATTACCCTCCACACCTTTTTTTTTTTTTCCTTTTTTCCTCTCTAGCTTCTATATATGAGAGAAAACATATGACCCTTGACCTTTTGAGTTTGGCTTATTTCACTTAACACAGCCGTGTCAAGTTCCATCCATTTTCCTGCAAAAGACTCAATTTCATTGAGTCTATAATTTGGCTATTATGAATTGTATTGCTATAAACATAGGTATGCATATATCCTTACAGTATGATGACATTAATGTTTTTAGGATAAATAACAAGCAGTATATAGCTGAGTCATACGGTTCCATGTAAAACATAAGTATGAATGAATACAGAAACTCTAGAGAATGAATGCTACAGGGTAACAAGGTCTGGCTCAATATAAAAGGAACTAAACCAAGTTAATTATTCTGTTTCTGTACTCTTATATTATTCAACACTTTTTTAGTATTTATTTGGTAATTTGAGGAAAAACAAATGGTATAAGGCCATACTGGAATATATTTTTATCATTTTTCAAAAAATATTTTTTTTAGTTGTAATTGGACACAATACCTTTATTTTATTTGTTTATTTTTATTGTGGAACCGGGGATCAAACTCAGTGCCTCACACATACTAGTCAAGTGCTCTACCACTGAGCCACAACCCCAGCCCCTATTTTTCTCATTTTTATGGCTTAGTAGAGTACTTAATATTTAATAGGTGCTTAATAAATGGAGTAAATTCCTTTTCATAAAAAATATTTAAGTAGATGCCAGATGACAACTTCTTTTGATATTAAAGGATAGATTTATACATCATTAAATAACAGATTTGAATAGATTGCTGTATTTCCAGCACTAGGCCTTTAAATCAGTTATAATGGCTCGTAAATAGAATTTTCCAAATATCATATAATGCCATACTGGCCACACTGAAAAATATTTTAGCAAAAAATCACTATAATCTTATAGTCCTAAACTATAGATAATATAGACAAAAGTGTGGCAAGACATGAGCATATTTAAAAAAAATAGTTTTAGAATCTTTTCAGATCTAAAATACAGCAAAGTGCTTAAAGAACATTAAACTTTAGGAGACAACTTGATGAATTTATATATATCTATGTAACCATCACCCAGATACAGAATCTTTCTATCACCCAGAAGGTACCCTCATGTACTTTTCTGTTAATACCTGCTATCCTTTCTCCGAGGTAACCATTTTTCTGACTTCACCATAAATTATTCTTGCCTATTCTTGAATTTCATATAAATGAAAACATAAATGTTTTGTGTTTAACTTTGCAAGCTCAACCTAAAATTTATGAGATTTATTCATGTTGTTCTTGCACCAGAAATTATTTTTTTTATTACTAAGTAGAATTCCATTGTGTATATATATCTAATTTATCTATTCCCGTTAGTGGACATTTGGATTATTTTTAGGGTTTTTGTTATTATGAATAAAGCTGCTGTGAATATTATAGTGTATTGAGCTGTTTTTCAAAAAGTTTTTTTTTCCAAAAAGTTTAAAGTTTAAATATTTACTTAAATTCCCATTTGTATTCTTAACTATATTCTACCAAAGTCTCAGGCTGCCTTTAATGCTCACTTTGCTGATTTGCTTTTCCTAGGCAGACATTTCTTTATTTTCTGGGAGTATTACTCAGGTTGGAAGTCCTGTTGGAAGTGCAATGAACCTTATTCCTGAAGATGGCCTTCCTCCCATTCTCATCTCCACTGGTGTAAAAGGAGGTATGTGGACTTACATATTTAAATAGGTATAGTTATATATACCAAATATTGTCTTCTGGTTAAGGGAAGGAGATGGAGTTTAAGTGATTACTATCCTTCTCCTATCCAACAAAAAAAGTGCAACTATCCCAATGCCATGAAAACAGTTGTTGCTATTACTAATTATTTGAGTAGATGTTATGTTTTTATATTATAATGTCATTTTCATTCATTGGAAGGATATAATATTAATTATAATATAAAGATAGTCTATTAGAAGTTTTTCCTTTATATTTCAAAGCCACATAGTACTCTGAAGAGTTATTTGTAGTTCTAGAATTGGCTCTCTCAGATACAGTCAGGATATTAGTTTAACTTTTTGTTTTGAAGTATAATACATTCAGAAAAATACATGTAAATAAATGTGATAAGGACTTAACTTAAATAAGAGGTTTATTATTAAAAAGTACTTTCAGCATGTGTGAGGCCCTGGATTTGATCCTCAGCATTGCCCCCCCCCCAAAAAAAAAATAAAAGAAAAAAACAACTTTATATACACACATGTAATATGTGTGAATATGTTTTATGCATATTATATATGCATATTTTTAGAGAGTTCTGATAAAATGTAAAATTGTTTGGTCGAAATAATGCTTAACTTTATATGAAAGTATATTGTCGATATATCCAAATCAGCATCTAGCCAGTAAATTTTCAGGAGGTTTATTAATCATGTCTTTTCCCTTTTATTTGGTTTTCAGTTTTTTACCTAATCTCCCTGACACCAGGCTTTCAGGTTTGCTTGCTTGCTTTTTTTTTTTTTTTTTTTGGTAGTAATGGGGATTGAACCCAGGGGTGTTTTACCACTAAATTACATCTACAGCCTTTTTGTTTTATTTGGAGACAGGGTCTTGCCAAGTCACTGAAGCTGACTTGGAACTTGTGATGCCTCGGCTTCCAGAGTCTTGGGGATTATAGGCATGTGCTACCACACTCAGCTTAGAACATTTATTATGTGATGTTGTTGTGATAATTGGAAATTTTAGTTAAATAAAGAGGTTATCTTTAGACGTGGCACAAATCTTATAGGATAACCTGGACTGGATTACTTTTCATAGTGAAAAAAGACACTTGGTTCTTGGACAGCAGGTATAAACCAGGACCTATGCTCACCTATAAATCAAATGTTTGTCTCTTTCGTGTGAATAATCAGCCCATTCTCCATCAGATTTCTTTCTCAATCTATCCCTTTAACCAATCTATTACAATGTTTTCTCTCCTTACAGACTATGCCGTGGAAGAGAAACCATCACAGATTTCAGTAATGCAGCAATTGGAGGATGGTGGCCCTGATCCACTTGTATTTGTTTTAAATGCAAATTTATTGTCAATGGTTAAAATTGTAAATTGTAAGTTAGAAATTTATTTTTTTTAACTAAAATGAATTTCTTTACAGACTCATCACTAGTAAATAAAACTTTCAAATTCATTACACACAAGGATTTTTATATAGAGCTACATTTTACTGAAAACAAAATTCTGAAAAAGTTGGTTTATATAAAATCATATAAACTGAAACTCTTGCCTTTAATCACGGAGTGAGATAGGTGACTTCTCCCTGGAGGAAAATCAACAAATCTTGTACTCAGATTAAGTTAAGTTCTTGAGGTAGGTATATTAAGTCATAATTCACCACCAGAATAACTGGAAGTGAAATAAATTATCCAAGAGCGCCAAAAAATTTACATGGTAGGTTTTAATCCCAGAAACCTTAATCATGTTACATAATCATATTTAGGAAAAGTATTAGTTAATTAATAAGTAGTAAAACTTTAATACATCACAAATGATGATTCAGAAGAAATTTCTCAGTTCTTAGTGCTAGATTCATGAGCATCAGAATAAGAAAGAGAATAGTAACTTAAAATCTTGATTTTTTTTCCAGTATGGTATTTGAAAATAGAGAATGAATTTATCCTGGATGAGACAGTTTTGGAGGAAGGAGGAAGCTCTGGGGAACAGTCCTTTAGTACTGTATACTGATTTTAAGTTGACCTTAGAAACAAGAAGCACCTATATATACCACTACCTTAGAGGTTTTACATTGATGAAATGTAGATTGTAAGTTTGATGTAGGTTTCTGCCTTACTTGATCACACCTTTGAATATTTGGCCAGTTATTAATGCTTTCTGCCTTTCCTTCCAGGACCAGATTTATAATAATCTGCTTGAAACTTCCATTTGTTGTATATAGTTTCTTTTTTTATATAGATTAGGCTTATAAATTAGCTAACATGAAACTCCTGCAGTGTATACCTTTTTAATATAGTTGGATTGGGCACATCCTCTTTAGATACATAAACTAATAATTTTCAAAGTGAAAAAAAATGGATCTTTAATTAGTTTTGATATGCATGGTGATATTCATAATTTTATTTGGATTCTTTTCATGTCCTTTGGGGATCCTATTGTGTTAGGGTACAAAGGATTGAATACTATTTTTGAATATATATATAGCCTCGAAGTGAAAACATGGAAGAAAGTAGTCTAGAAAAGTCATCCTTTTCAATACTTTTTATAGCACAAAGCCAAGTAAAGCCATGTTGCTGTTTATCTATAACTGTCCCCATGAAAGGACTGTAATTAAAGTAGCTAATATCTTTTAACAGATTAAATTTAACAAATAGACATAAATTATACATTTTTAGGTCACAACCTAAAACCTAAGCTATAATATTGGCTTTTATTATTGATTCTTATATAAATAATTATTTCCTTTGGTAAAGTGTTTTTTTTTTTAAATAAAGGTGTAGGACTATATCCTTTATATAGTATATTTTGGTTTTATTTTATTATTAATAGAACATTGTTTCTTTTACTAATTATGCCTTTTAGTAGTAGGATTTAAAAGTTTAAGTGTTGAGAAAAGAACCAGAGGCATTGGCATGTTTTAATTTCTACAATTGTTCTTTGGCTCAGTGCAATGACCGAGTTTGAATTATACAAACTCAGTATGACCTATTTTATTCTTTGCTGTATTGTATCATAGATTTCTATTTATCTCTTTTTAGAATAGGATTGAGGAGAATGTCTTTATTTTTATGTTTTTATTTCATCTGTAGATGTAAACCGGAAATGCTGGTGTTTCACAACCAAGGGAATGCATGCAGTGGGTCAGTCTGAGATAGTCATCCTTCTACAGTGTCTGCCGGATGAAAAGTGTTTGCCAAAGGACATCTTTAATCATTTTGTGCAACTTTATCGGGATGCTCTGGCAGGTGGGAATGCTTTATGACTTTGCACCCTTAGTAAATGATAAAAAATTTTGGACTTAGATAAAAAATAATAGTATTAGATTTAAAAACATGGTATAAAATATAAAAAAGGGCAGGGGATATGGCTCAGTGGTTAAGTGCCCTGGGTTTAATCCCTGGTACCCCACCACCCTGCAAAAGAACAGTATAGAGTTAATTTGAAATTATCTAGATTCTCCAGGCTATATTATACCTTGAGGCTGAATGTAATTTGAGAAATGACCTGAGACTTTTACTTTTCTCCTCAATTTGAATATTTTCACATGTAAAGTCTTTAAATAAAGTAAAAGTAATTATATGTTCATGTGGCCGGGGGGTGGGGGGGGTGGGGGGGGGTGTGTTTTTTTGTACCAGGGATTGAATTTAGGGTTTTTCTACCACTGAGCTATATCCTCGGCCTTTTCTGATTTTTCAGGCTGGCCTCAAACTTGTGATCCCTGTGCCTCAGCCTCCCAAGTTACTGGGATTAGAGGCATAAACCACTGTGCTTGGCTCATGTAACTTTTGAGAGGGCAACAGATACCAGGGCATGGGAGGTTCATGAATGACATAAATGTCTTGTTCAAGAACTCATCCTTTGTTCTGGAGGCAGTGAGAAACCATTGAAGGAATTTAAGAAAATGAGTGACATAATCTGATTTACATTTTAGAAACATGACTATAGAAGCAATACAAAAAGTGGATCAAAGTCTGTGAGTCTGGTAATAGTTAAAAAGCATATATAGTATATTCATGTACTAGGATACTGCTCAAAAATAAAAACTAACATACTGCTGGTATATGCCACAAAATAGATGAATTTCAGAGACATTATACCAGGGCATAATGTCTCCATTTGCTTGTTCTATTTATATGGAACAAGCAAAATGAATTCTATGGTAATAGCAATCACACCTGAGGCTGTGGCTCAGCGGTAGAGCGTTCGCCTAGCACGTGCAAGGCCCTGGGTTCAATCCTCAGCACCATATAAAAACAAAAAACAAAACAAAAAAAAATAGATAAATAAATAAAATAAAGGTGTTGTGTCCAACCACACACACACACACACACAAAAAAAAAACTGAACTGTGGTGGGGTACAGGTGTTGGAATTGACCACAGAGCAGTCAGGGAACTTTCCTGTTTGATGTTCTATTTCTGATTGGGGTAATGGTTACATAGGTGTTTACATTTATTTAAACTCATGGAACTATATACTTAAAATCTGTGTGTGGAAGGGGTTGTATATAAATCACACTCAAAATTGTTTTTTTTTAAAAAAGCTATGTTAGGAATTAACGGAGAAATTACAGAACTTAATTTAAGTATTGGCAGTGGAAATAAAGAGTATTGGAGAGAGATGTGTAAGGCATCGATGCTTCAATTCAATAAGATTTACTAACTGAGTACAAGGAGCTAGAGTCAAGATTAGCTCCAGATTTCTGTCTTCGGCACCTGAATAGGTTGGTCTTCTTTGTTGAGATGGTGAATGGAACAGGAACACATCTGGCAGAGGAGAAAAAGATAAGTTCTTAGTTCAGTTTGTTGCATTTGATGATGTCAGGTGAAATATGTAAATAGAAGATATATGGATATTGATATAGAAGATTGATCTAGGCTACTATACAAATTTGGAAGACGCAGCTTTCATGTGATAGTTGAAGTTAATGTTGTGTATGAGATAGGCCAATGTGGAGAAATTAGGGCTGTGAATGGAGTCCTGAGAGATACCTGTAAGGAAAGGATGTGACTTATGATATGAATTAGTTATGCATTTATGAATGAATATTATGCATTTTTGAGACATAATAGTTGTAAATTTTTATGGGGTATGGTATAATAATTATATAGTGTGTGTGTGTGTGTGTGTGTTTGTGTGTGTATATGTATGTGTGTGTGTGTATATATATATATATAATATGTATCAAATCAGGGTAATAATAAGTACTTGCATCTCCAAAGACATTAATCATTCTATATGTTGGGACCTTTTATACTCTGCTAGTTAATTTAAAATATATCATAGATTGTTGTAACCAGAAGTTAACCCTATTGTGCTATAGAAAACCAGAACTAATTTGTCCTATCTTACTGTGCTTTCATGCCCTTTATCTAACTTCTTTCCTCCCTCACAATCCCTGCCAGTTTCAGCCTCTAGTGACTACTATTTTACTCCATTCTTCGATTATATCCATTTTTCTGCAAATGAGTAAGAACATGTGGTATTTGTTTTTCTGTGTCTGGCTTATTTAATTTAACATCATAACCTCCAGTTTTATCCATGTTTCTATAATAAATACCATATTTTCCTTATCTTACCTTTTTTTTTTTGGTATTAGAGATCGAACCCAAGGCACTTTATCACTGAGCTACATCCCCAATCCTTTTTATATTTTGAGAGATGGTCTCATTAGTTGCTTAGGGCCTCACTAAGTTTCTAAGGCTTGTCTTGAACTGGCAATCCTGCTTCAGCCTCCTGAGTCACTGGGATTACATGTGTATGCCACTGCGCACCATTTATCTTTTGATGGCCTCCTTGGTTGATTCTGTTTCTTGGCTATTGTGAATAGTGCTACAGTAAACAGGGGAGTGCAAGTATCTCTTTGATAGTATTATTTAATTTCCTTTGGATTTATATACAGTAGTGGAGTTGAGGATCACATTGTAGTTCTGTTTTTTTTTTTTTAATACCTTTATTGATTTATTTTTATGTGGTGCTGAGGATCAAACCCAGGGCCTCGCACATGCTAGGTGAGCGCTCTACCACTGAGCCACAACCCCAGCCCCCTGTTTTATTTTTGTAACGACTTTTCATACTGTGTTCCATATCACTGTACTAATTTACATTCCCACCAGCAGTATGAGTTTCTCTTTCTCTTTATCCTCACCATTTGTTATTTTTGACTTTGATGATAGCCATTCTAACTGGGGTAAGATTATGTTTCATTGTGGTTTTTATTTGCATTTCCCTGATGATTACTGATATTGAACATTTTTTTCATATACTTATTGGCTATTTGTATGTCTTCTTTTGAGAAATATCTTTTGTACTCTGTAGCCCATTTTTAAATTAGATCATTTGGGGTTTTTTTGGCATTAAAGTTCTTGAGTTCCTGGTTATACATTTTTAAAAAGTGTCCAGATACATTAGTAGAGTTCATTTTGAACTACTAAAATATGAAAAAAATTTTTAATATCTTTATTTTATTTTTATGAGGTGCTGAGGATCAATCCCAGTGCCTCATGCATGCTAGGTGATCACTCTACCACTGAGCCACAACCCATCCCCTAAAATATGAAAATTTTTATGAGAAAAATTACTTAGAAGTGATTGTAAAATAACAATAGTCTGAGATCAGACTATAATACATCCAAGTCATCTTAAGAAATTTTCCATAATGTAGGATGAGGCATGTACATATATATGTATGACTCTGTAAATAATATTTCAAAGCATACATGAGGTATAAGAGTCTCTCCTTGTACAGGAATTATTTCACAGATCATCAAATGTCAGGGCTAGAAAGTATCTTAGATCATTTAATATAAACTCTTTAATTTTTCCTATAGATGAGGAAAACGAAACCTAGATGTGTTAACGTCTTGACTAAATCACAGGCCTAGTTGGTGGCAAAGTTAGGACTATAAAGCTGCCAGAAACAGTGTTCTTTTTATTATTTCAGTTGCCTTTGTGCATGTATTAATAGTATATAAGTTTTATAAAATCAGGTATGCATTGTTGAGAGCCACAGCCGAAGGGGCCCCAGCAAACTTCCAGCTGCCAGCAAACTTCCCGCTGCCAGCTGATGATTGGCTCACAGCGGCCCCAGCAACTTCTAGCTGCCAACTGATTGGCTCCTCTGCGGTGATGCTCATTGGGCTGTTTCCCTGCCCTTTCAGACCACGGAGCTGCTCATTGGGGGACTTTTTTGGATATCAAATAAAGGTCCCAACTCTCCTGTTGGTATACCTAGATAAGGCCTTATCCAATTTATGTCTCCTAATAACTTTTGAAAGTCGTTAAGTGATTTGAGTTGATCTACTCGTATTTGAATTTTTGGTGGACGGACCATGGTTGAGGATAATAGAACTCCTAAATAATTAATTAGAAAATTTAATTGTACTTTATCTATTGCTATCTCTAGATTATAATTTTTTAATAAGTTTGTAAGTGTGGCATAACATTGTAGCTATGTGTTTTTAGCTTTGTGTGCTAATAATACATCATCCATATAGTGAAATATTTGTAGTTCAGGATTTTGATTTCTAAGTGGCTGGATTACTTTGTTAACATAAATTTGACACCTAGTTGGGCTGTTAGCCATCCCTTGAGGGAGTACTTTCCATTCATATCTCTGATCAGGACCTTCATGATTCAGTGCAGGGATAGTAAATGCAAAACGTGGACTATCCTCAGGATGAATTGGAATTGAAAAAAAAACAATCTTTAATATCTATAACTAAAACATACCAGGTTTTTGGCAAAGCAGACAATTGAGGAATCCCTGATTGAGCAGGTCCCATAATAACCATCTCATTATTAATGGCTCTTAAATCTTTCAATAATCTCCATTTACCATATTTCTTTTTGATGACAAAAATGGGAGTATTATGGGGAGATACAGAAGGTTATATATGTCCTTCCGCTAATTGTTGTTTGACCAGGTCATGGGCTGCTTGTATCTTTTCTTTAGTCAGGAGCCACTGAGGAACCCATACTGGTCTTTCTGATTTCCAAGTAATTTTTATTGTCTCAGTGGCCCTTTCTGAAAATCCAACCCATGTCTGTCTGTTCCTTGATCTATTTGTATTGGTGCTGCTATACCTTGTTCTTGTTTTTCTAATCTTTTTCGTTTCCTAAAACCTTGTCTAGTCATAATAGTGGGTGCATTTTGGTTGATGTTATTTGTTAATGTCAAACCTAATTGATCTAGGACATCTCGTCCCCATAAATTTACGGGAAGATGATCCAATACATATGGCTGTATAGTTCCTTCACATCCTTCAGGATCCTTCCAATCTAATACCATTGCACTTCTATGGGGATTAGTCGCCACTCCTAGGCCTCGAAGCGTTTGAGTGGCTTGTTGTAATGGCCAATGTTTTGGCCATTCTTGACGAGAGATGATACTAAGGTCTGCACCTGTATCCACTAGCCCATTAAATTCATGTCCTTGAATATTTAGTTTTAGCATGGGGCGAGAATCTAAATTTAAAGAAAGCATAGCCCAATCTACACCTGTGGAGCCTAATCCCTTGGAACCTCTTTCTACAGTACGACTGGAAAATTTATCATGTAGGCTGGTGGGTATTATTAGTAACTGTGCTATTCTATCTCCTGGTGAAATTACTGATATACCCTTTGGAGAACTGGCTATAATTTTTATTTCACCTTCATCATCGGGATCAATTACCCCAGGACTTATCATAAGTCCTTTTAGAGTAGAAGAGCTGCGTCCCAATAATAAGCCTACTGTTCCTTTGGGAACAGGTCCTTTTACCCCTGTGGGAATGATTTGAACTCCCATCTCTGGAGTTAGTACTGCTCTGGCGGAGGCGCAGATGTCCAACCCTGCGCTCCCTCTGGTTTGTCTGATGAGGGATCTGATGGACAATGTGTCCTGGGCACTACCCTGATGGGGTTGCTGGGTTCCTCCAGTGCTCCGTATATTTGTGGTTTTGGGCCCTGGAGCATTGGGCCCCCCTGTCCATTTTTTGGCAAAGGAGCCCGATGCCTTTCTCCACGATATCGTGGATAAACACCTGGTCCTTGTTCATTTTTTGATAATGGAGTACCCTCTATGGTGGTTTGAGAATGGCATTCATTAGCCCAATGTCTCCCTCTACGGCATCGTGGGCAAATACCTGGTATTCTACTCCTTTGATACCTAGTTTTGTTAAACCCTCCTCCTATGGGGCAATTCCTTTTAAAATGTCCTGTTTGTTCACAGTTGTAGCATGTTCTTGGCCTGGCATCTAAAGCCTGTTTTACTGCAGTTGCCACAATTTGCCCTTGTTCATTAATGTCTCTGGCATTTAAAGCCTGTTTTACTGCAGCTGCCATGACTTGCTCTTGTTCATTAATGTCTCTACATAATTTAATATATGTGTTTAAATCTTCATGTTTCCATGGTCTAATGATATCTCTGCACCAACGATTTGCTTGCTCATAAGCCAGTTGTTTTAGTAATGGCATTGCTTGTTCTGTATTCCCAAAAACTCTGGTAGCTGTTTGAATAAGCCTATCTACAAATTCAGCATAAGGTTCATTAGCTCCTTGTATTACCTTAGATAATTGACCTTGTAAACCTCCATGTCCTTGTAAAGTCTTCCATGCCTTAATTGCATCTACAGCAATTTGTGCATATACACCAGGATCGTATGCAATTTGTTGCTGCTGATCCTCATAAGGTCCCTTTCCTAACAACATATCTAGATTTCTCTGAGGATAACCAGCTGCTGCATTTTGCCTAGCCGTCTCCTTGCAAAATTCCTCATTGGCAACCTTCCATAACAGGTATTGTCCTCCATTTAGCACAGCTTTACACATATTAGCCCAATCTGCTGGCGTCATGTTCAAGTTGGTAATGGATTCGACCATGCTTACAGTGAAGGGTGCTTGAGGACCATAGGTTGTTACAGCCTCTTTTAGCTGCTTCACTGTTTTGAAATTTAAAGCATAGTGAATTCGCTGCCCTCCTGCCTCAAATACAGGGCATGTTAATATTTGAGATCTTGTCTCAGGATCCCAACTCTCAACTGCGGGGGTTGGGGGCCCCCCAGCATATGGAGGTGGCCTTGTTAGTTGGACACTTACGTCCTCTGGTGATAGAAAGGTATTAGTAGCAGTCTCCTGTAGAGGTGGTGCTGTTGGTTGGACACTTACACCCTCTGGTGATAGAAAGGTGTTAGTAGCAGTCTCCTGTTGTAACTTTCCCCCTGATGGCTTTTTCTGCTTTACACTTTCTTTCTCTGTCTGACTAGCTTGAGAGGCCTTCTCTTTTACTTGAATTTTTTTCCTCTGTCTGACTAGTTCGAGAGACCTTCTCTTTTAATTGAATTTTTTCCTCTGTCTGACTAGCTCGAGAGACCTTCTTTTTTACTTGAATTTTTTTCTCTGTCTGACTAGCTCAAGAGACCTTCTCTTTTACTTGAATATTTCTACTATAACTATAATACAACCCAAGAAGATAACGCCAAACAAAACTGAGCCAGAATGAAACAAAAGTGGAACAACAGAAAATCATTATAATAGCTTTTCTATCCTCCTGAAATGTCCCTATATTTCCAGTCTCATTTCCCACTAGTTGTTTCCTCATGCTTATTACATTGTAGCCAAACTAAACATTTCTTGTTTTTTATAAACTCTGATAGATTTTTACTTTCTTATCCATAATTATAGTATTCCCTTACCATACAATTGCCTTACACCCAACTATCTGAATCCTGTTCATTTTCTTAGGTCTCAAAGTACACTTCTCTATAAAATGATGAGCCTCCCCGATGGAAGTAATTTCTTCTTCTAAATTCCTTTAATACTGTATTTTTAAATTGGTCTATCTAGGGCTTGATTGTTCATCCTCCCCAAAACTCTTTAAAAGGTATGATTAGCCTTGAGGGCTCCACCTTTATGGGTGGGATTGGTACCTTTATAAAAGTTTGCCCCCTCTTGTTGTCTCCAGTTCCTTCTACCTTATACCATAGGATGATGCTGGAATGGAGGCTCCAGAAATTAAGAGATGCCAGTAATGTGGACTGTCTGCTGAGAATAACCACTGGCTGCTGAGAGAGCCAGGCTAAAAGATAGCCTCTGTACTTGCAACCAGCAAGGCCAAAGGGGCAGGACTGCCCAAGCCCTGTAGAGAACGTATCATCACCATGTGTCCTAGATGGCATACAAGGAGTTACAGGACCTGTTTGCCCAGCTGGGTTTTGGTCTTATTTTGGTTCTACCCTTCTTTCTATGCCCCTATTCCTCCCTTTTGGAATGGGAATGATTACTTTATGCCTTTGTATATTGAATGTATGTAACTTGCTTTTAGTTTTTACAGAAACTCAAAGCCAAAAGTTTGCCTTGAGTCTAAGAGGAGACTCTGGAGTTAGACTTTTGGGCAGTGTTGGAACTGTTAAGGCTATTGGACTCTTAGAGATGGACTACATGCATTTTTCATTATGGGATGGACATGAACTTTTGGAACTTAGGGCAGAATGTTATGGTTTGGATATGAGGTGTTCCCCAAAAGCTCCTGTGTTAATGCAAGAATGTTCAGGAGTAAAAAGATTAGAATGTTAGAGCTGTGACATAATCATTCTATCCTAGTTTGAATGGACAAATCTGCTGGTACTTGTAGGCAAATGGGGCATAACTCGAGGAGGTATGTCATGGGGGTGTGCCCTTGAAAGGCTTTTCGTTCCTGCGGCTCCTTTCCTCCACTCCCTCTGTTTCCTGGCTGCCACGAGGTAAGCAACTTTCCTCTGCCATGCCTTTTGGCCATGATGTTCTGCTTCTCCTGAGGTGCAGCACAAGGGAGTCATCTGTGGACTCCCACCTCTGAAATCATGAGCTCCAACTAAACTTTTCTTCCTCTAAGTTATTCTTGTCAAGTATTTTGGTTCCAGCAGTGAAAAGCTAACATACACACTCTTTTGTTATTTGTTTGTTTATTTTTGCTTTTCGTTGTATCTCATTGTGATTTTAGTTTGAATTGCCCTACTGACCAATGATATTGAGCAACTTTTCATTTATTTATTTATCATCTTATATTAGTCACGTCATTGTGTTTTATCATGGTGATGAAATACAGGCTACTTAAGAATGAAACAAGGTTTGTTTAGCTCACAGTGTTGAAGCATGAGGCCCACATGGGCTCAGTTTTGATGAGGGCACTGTGACAGATAGCAAAGACAGTGGTAGGAGCCAGTATCAGCAATTGGTCACATCTTTAGTCAAGAAACAGAGAGTGCTGGGTGGGACTTGGTCCTTTTATGACAACCCTCTCAGAGAACTACCTTCATCTTTCTGAGGTCAGGACCCCCAGTGACCATAAAGATTCCATACCAGCTCTTAGTACTTCCACCCTAGGAACAAACCTCCCAATACATGGACCCTTGGGGGACACAAAAACTATGTCCATATCCAAATCGTAGCACCATCTATATCTCTTCTTTTGCTCATATAAAAACTAAATTGTTTTCTTGAGTCTTGTATTTAAATTTTGGATACAACTCCTATATCATATGCTGTTTTTTAAAATATATTTTTAGTTGTAGATGGGCACAATATCTTTATTTTATTTATTTATTTTTATGTGGTGCTGAGAAGACAAACTACGTTGTTTTCTTGAGTCTTTTGTACTTAATAAATTTTGGATACAACTCCTATATCATATACTGTTTTTTAAAATATATTTTTAGTTGTAGATGGACACAATATCTTTATTTTATTTTAGTTTAGTTTATTTATTTTTATGTGGTGCCTCACATGAGCCAGGCATGTGCTCTACCACTGAGCCACAACACCAGCCCTCAAATACTGTTTTGCAAATATTGTTTTTCTGTGCCATGGCTTGTCTTTTCATTTTCCTGTTTTTAATAGAACAGAATTCTGAATCTTGACAAGGTCCAGTGTATCAGTCTTTTTTCTATGGTGTAACTTTAGTTTTCTGTTTTTCTTTTGTGGCATTGGGGATTGAACCCAGAGCACTTTACCATTAACCTATATCCCCAGTCCTTTTTATTTTTGAGATAGTCTTCTAAGTTACTTAGGGCCTAACCAAGTTGCTGAACTGGCCTTGAAACTGCTAACTTCTCCCCTCAGCCTCCTGAGTCACTGGGATTATAGGCATGTACCAACACGCTCAGCTATACTTAGTTTTCTAAGAATGTTTGCCTTAACCTAAAGTCCTAGCATTTTCTTTTTTCTTTTGCATTTATTTATTTATTTATTCTTTTTTTTTTTATTGTTGGTTGTTCAAAACATTACATAGTTCTTGATATATCATCTTTCACACTTTGCTTCAAGTGGGTTATGAACTCCCATTTTTAGCCCATATACAGATTGCAGAATCACATCAATTACACATCCATTGATTTACATATTGCCATACTAGTGACTGTCGTGTTCTGCTACCTTTCCTATCCTCTACTATCCCCCCTCCCCTCCCCTCCCCTCCCCTCTTCCTCTCTACCCCCTCTACTGACCTTCATTTCTCCCCCTTGTATTATTTTTCCCTTTCCCCTCATTTCCTCTTGTATGTTCTTTTGTATAACCCTGAGGGTCCCCTTCCATTTCCATGCAATTTCCCTTTTCTCTCCCTTTCCCTCCCACCTCTCATCTCTGTTTAATGTTAATCTTCTTCTCATGCTCTTCGTCCCTACTCTGTTCTTAGTTACTCTCCTTATATCAAAGAAGACATTTGGCATTTGTTTTTTAGGGATTGGCTAGCTTCACTTAGCATAATCTGCTCTAGTGCCATCCATTTCCCTGCAAATTCTATGATTTTGTCATTTTTTAATGCAGAGTAATACTCCATTGTGTATAAATGCCACATTTTTTTAATCCATTCGTCTATTGAAGGGCATCTGGGTTGGTTCCATAGTCTTGCTATTGTGAATTGTGCTGCTATGAACATCGATGTAGCAGTGTCCCTGTAGCATGCTCTTTTTAGGTCTTTAGGGAATAGACCAAGAAGGGGAATAGCTGGGTCAAATGGTGGCTCCATTCCCAGCTTTCCAAGAAATCTCCATACTGCTTTCCAAATTGGATGCACCAATTTGCAGTCCCACCAGCAATGTACAAGTGTACCCTTTTCCCCACATCCTCGCCAGCACTTGTTGTTGTTTGACTTCATAATGGCTGCCAATCTTACTGGAGTGAGATGGTATCTTAGGGTGGTTTTGATTTGCATTTCTCTGACTGCTAGAGATGGTGAGCATTGTTTCATGTACTTGTTGATTGATTGTATGTCCTCCTCTGAGAAGTGTCTGTTCAGGTCCTTGGCCCATTTGTTGATTGGGTTGTTTGTTATCTTATTGTCTAATTTTTGGAGTTCTTTGTATACTCTGGATATTAGGGCTCTATCTGAAGTGTGAGGAGTAAAGATTTGTTCCCAGGATGTAGGCTCTCTATTTACCTCTCTTATTGTTTCTTTAGCTGAGAAAAAACTTTTTAGTTTGAGTAAGTCCCATTTGTTGATTCTAGTTATTAACTCTTGTGCTATGGGTGTCCTATTGAGGAATTTGAGCCCGACCCCACAGTATGTAGATCGTAGCCAACTTTTTCTTCTATCAGACGGCGTGTCTCTGATTTGATATCAAGATCCTTGATCTTGTTTGAATTAACTTTCGTGCATGGCGAGAGAAAGGGATTCAGTTTCATTTTGTTGCATATGGATTTCCAGTTTTCCCAGCACCATTTGTTGAAGATGCTATCCTTCCTCCATTGCATGCTTTTAGCCCCTTTATCAAATATAAGATAGTTGTAGTTTTGTGGATTGGTTTCTGTGTCCTCTATTCTGTACCATTGGTCCACCCGCCTGTTTTGGTACCAGTACCATGCTGTTTTTGTTACTATTGCTCTGTAGTATAGTTTGAAGTCTTGTATCGCTATACCGCCTGCTTATCATTGTTTTTGCTATTCTGGGTCTTTTATTTTTCCATATGAATTTCATGATTGCTTTGTCTATTTCTACAAGAAATGCCGTTGGGATTTTGATTGGCATTGCATTAAACCTATAGAGAACTTTTGGTAATATCGCCATTTTGATGATGTTAGTTCTGCCTATCCATGAACAGGGTATATTTTTCCATCTTCTAAGATCTTCTTCTATTTCTCTCTTTAGGGTTCTGTAGTTTTCATTGTATAAGTCTTTCACCTCTTTTGTTAGGTTGATTCCCAAGTATTTTATTTTTTTTTGAAGATATTGTGAATGGAGTGGTTGTCCTCATTTCCATTTCAGAGGATTTGTCGCTGATATACAGGAATGCCTTTGATTTATGCGTGTTGATTTTATATCCTGCCACTTTGCTGAATTCATTTATTAGCCTTAATAGTTTCTTTGTAGAGCCTTTTGGGTCTGCTAGGTATAGAATCATATCATCTGCAAATAGTGATAATTTAAGTTCTTCTTTTCCTATTTTTATGCCTTTAATTTCTTTCGTCTGTCTAATTGCTCTGGCCAGCGTTTCGAGAACTATGTTGAACAGAAGTGGTGAAAGAGGGCATCCCTGTCTTGTTCCAGATTTTAGAGGGAATGGCTTCAATTTTTCTCCATTCAGAATGATGGTAGCCTGAGGCTTAGCATAGATTGCTTTTACAATATTGAGGTATGTTCCTGTTATCCCTAGTTTTTCTAGAGTTTTGAACATAAAGGGATGCTGTACTTTGTCGAATGCTTTTTCCGCATCTATCGAGATGATCATATGGTTCTTATTTTTAAGTCTATTGATGTGGTGAATAACATTTATTGATTTCCGTATATTGAACCAGCCTTGCATCCCAGGGATGAATCCTACTTGATCATGGTGCACAATTTTTTTGATATGTTTTTGTATCCGATTCGCCAGAATTTTATTGAGGATTTCTGCATCTAGGTTCATTCG
Source organism: Marmota flaviventris (assembly GCF_047511675.1). Lineage (NCBI taxonomy): Eukaryota > Metazoa > Chordata > Mammalia > Rodentia > Sciuridae > Marmota > Marmota flaviventris. The sequence goes on from NC_092507.1 coordinate 41,262,761, forward strand.
AGATATTGGTCTGAAGTTTTCTTTCTTTGAAGTGTCTTTGTCTGGTTTAGGTATCAGGGTGATGTTGGCCTCGTAGAATAAATTTGGAAGTTCTCCCTCTTTTTCTATTTCCTGAAGTAGCTTGAAAAGTATTAGTATTAGTTCCTCTTTAAAGGTTTTGTAAAATTCTGCTGTATACCCATCCGGTCCTGGGCTTTTCTTAATTGGTAGTCTTTTGATGGTTTCTTCTATTTCCTCGATTGATATTGGTCTGTTTAGGTTGTCTATATCCTCCTGACTCAATCTGGGCAGATCATATGACTTAAGAAATTTATCGATGCCTTCACTATCTTCTAATTTATTGGAGTATAAGGATTCAAAATAATTTTTGATTATCTTCTGTATTTCTGAAGTGTCTGTTGTGATATTGCCTTTTTCATCCCTTATGCTAGTAATTTGAGTTCTCTCTCTTCTTCTCTTCGCTAGCATGGCTAAGGGTCTGTCGATTTTGTTTATTTTTTCGAAGAACCAACTTTTAGTTTTGTCAATTTTTTCAATTGTTTCTTTTGTTTTGATTTCATTAATTTCAGCTCTGATTTTAATTATTTCTTGCCTTCTACTTCTTTTGCTGTTGTTTTGCTCTTCTTTTTCTAGGATTTTGAGATGAAGTATGAGATCATTTATTTGTTGGTTTTTTCTTTTTTTAAGGAATGAACTCCAAGCAATGAATTTTCCTCTTAGAACTGCTTTCAATGTGTCCCATAGATTCCGATGTTGTGTCTGTGTTTTCATTAATCTCTAAGAATTTTTTAATTTCCTCCTTGATGTCTTCTATAACCCATTGATCATTCAGTAACCTATTGTTCATTCTCCAAGTGATGTATGCTTTTTCCTTCCTTCTTTTATCGTTGATTTTCAGTTTCATTCCATTATGATCAGATAGGATGCATGGTATTATCTCTACTCCTTTATATTGTCTAAGAGTTGCCCTGTGACATAATATATGATCTATTTTTGAGAAGGATCCATGTGCTGCTGAGAAAAAAGTGTAACTGCTTGATGTTGGGTGGTATATTCTATATATGTCAATTAAGTCTAGGTTATTAATTGTGTTATTGAGTTCTATAGTTTCCTTATTCAACTTTTGTTTGGAAGATCTGTCCAGTGGCGAGAGAGGTGTGTTGAAGTCTCCCATGATTATTGTATGGGGGTCTATTAGACTCTTGAACTTGAGAAGAATTTGTTTGATGAACATAGCTGCACCATTGTTTGGGGCATATATATTTATGATTGTTATGTCTTGTTGGTGTATGGTTCCCTTGAGCAGTATGTAGTGTCCCTCTTTATCCCTTTTGATTAACTTTGGCTTGAAATCTATTTTATTTGATATGAGTATGGACACTCCTGCTTGTTTCCGAAGTCCATATGAGTGATATGATTTTTCCCAACCTTTCACCTTCAGCCTATGTATGTCTTTTCCTATCAAATGCGTCTCCTGTAGGCAGCATATTGTTGGGTCTTGTTTTGTGATCCATTCTACTAGCCTGTGTCTCTTAATTGGTGAGTTTAAGCCATTAACATTTAGGGTTATTATTGAGATATGGGTTGTTGTTCCAGCCATATTTGTTTATTTATGTTACTAAGCATGGTTTGTTTTCCTCTTTGATTATTTCCCCCCCCCCTTTACTGTCCTACCTCCCACTGTTGGTTTTCATTGTTATTTTCCATTTCCTCTTCCTGTAATGTTTTGCCGAGGATGTTTTGAAGAGATGGTTTTCTAGCTGCATTTTCTTTTAACTTTTATTTGTCGTGGAAGGTTTTAATTTCATCTTCCATCCTGAAGCTTAATTTCGCTGGATACACAATTCTTGGTTGGAACCCATTTTTTTTCAGTGTTTGAAATATGTTATTCCAGGATCTTCTAGCTTTCAGAGTCTGTGTTGAAAGATCAGCTGTTATCCTGATTGGCTTGCCCCTAAATGTAATCTGCTTCCTTTCTCTTGTAGCTTTTAAAATTCTCTCCTTATTCTGTATGTTGGGCATCTTCATTATAATGTGTCTAGGTGTGGATCTCTTATAATTTTGCACATTCGGCGTCCTGTAGGCTTCTAGAATTTTGGATTCTGTCTCATTCTTCAAGTCTGGGAAGTTTTCTCGTATTATTTCATTGAATAAATTGCTCATTCCTTTGGTATGGAGTTCTATACCTTCCTGTATCCCAATGACTCTTAAGTTTGGTCTCTTAATGTTATCCCATATTTCTTGGATGTTCTGCTCATGGTTTCTTAACAGTCTTGCTGAGCTGTCTGTGTTCTTTTCAAGTTGAAATACTTTGTCTTCATTGTCTGATGTTCTATCTTCTAAGTGTTCTACTCTGCTGGTAGTATTCTCAATTGAGTTTTTAAGTTGGTGTATTGCTTCCTGCATTTCTAGGATTTCTGTTTGTTTGTTTTTTATAACCTCTGTCTCCCTGTATAGTTGATCCTTTGCTTCCTGGATTTGTTTGTGTAATTCCTTGTTGAAGTGATCTTTCATTGTCTGATTTTGCTGTCTGATGTCTTCCTTGATACTCCAGATCATCTGAAGCATGTATATCCTGAATTCTTTATCTGACATTCCATCTGCTGCAGCTGTTACCTCTTCTAAAGTTGAGTTGACCTGCATTGCTTGTAGTCCTTTCTTTCCTTGTCTTTTCATACTGCTTGCGTTTCTTTCTTCTTGGTGAAACTGTTGTGTTTTTGAAATTTTTTCCCCCCCTATATATTTATGTTGCTCTTGTATAGTTGAAAAGTCTCCCTTGCAGGTGCGGGCGGGGGCTCTGCTCTGCCCCTCCTCCAATTGGTGTGAGGTGTCTACCACGCCCGCGGACCCCTGGGCCTGATCTGCCGTTCTGTCGCAGGTCTGCCTACCTTGCAGGTGGGGGCGAAGGCTCTGCCCTGCCCCTCCTACCACGCCCGGGGACTGCTAGGCCTGATCTGCAGGTTGGTCGCCGGTCTGCCCACCTTGCGGGCATGGGTGTCAGTTCCGCTCCGCCCCCACTCCAATTGGGGTCACTTGACCACCACACAGGCGGCCCGCTGGGCCTGATCTGGGCGCGGGCGAAGGCTCTGCTCTGCCCCTACTCCAGTTGGGGTGAAGTGTGTACCACGCTGGCAGGCCGCTGGGCCTGATCCGCCGGTCTGTCACAGGTCTGCTTACCTTGCCGGCGTGGGCGGCGGCTCTGCCCTGCCCCTCCTACCACGCCTGCAGACTGCTGGGCCTGATCTGCTGGTTGGTCGCAGGTCTGCCTACCTTGCGGGCGCGGGCGGCGGCCCCCGCTCCTCCCCTCTGACTCGACGACAAAGCGAGAGAGACTCGGGTATCTGTGACTCACCCTCCCTACCAGGGGACCAATTGTTTCCGTCGCCGCTGGCACCGATGAAGTTCTCTCCTCGGCCGCTCTCCGATGACATCAGATCTCTGCCATGCTGGCATCCCCTGTTCTATGGCTGAATCCCATTTTCTTCTCTTCCAATAGGCGGAGCTGTGCCCTCTGAGCCGAGCTTCTGCCCTCTATGTGCTGACAGAAATCCCTGTACGGTGGCTCCTGGGAGTCTCTCAATCCTGTTAGTCCAGAGCCCTTTCACTTATCCGGCCCCTCCCCCTGTTCCTCTTCCCAGCCAGCCAGCCAGGTCCTGTTCACCAGAGGCGGTTCCCCAAGGATCTGATTACACTTGCAGCCCCAACCGCGTGTCCTATATCCCGAACGATGAACACCCTCTCCGTCATTCATCTAAGCCCCAGTGCTGTGGTGGGGTGATCTGGGAACCAACAGTTTAATTTTTCCGGACCCCTTTGGTGGGCAGGCCCCCAGAAACTGGCGGCTAAGATCTTGGGTGTCGCCGCTGGTGCTAAGGGGAGGTGGGGATCTGGAATCCCCTCTGCTTCCCTACAGACACGCCCCCGGAGAGATTCCCGAGGTTTCCTGGCTGCTTGTATCTGGAGGGGGTGGGAGTCACACACCTGCTAATGTGGATTCCGCTGGGAAGGAATTCTGCGGAACTCTGGTAATGTCACCTCTCTGCTATGGCGGGCCCCAGGCTCCTTGCCGGAGTGTCCGAAGGGAGGGGTGGGACTGGTCTGTCTCTGGTTGGTTTCAGCTCCCGGTTCGCTATTTCATGAAGGCTTGGCGAGAGACCTCTTCCTAGAGTCCCTGCACCGCTCCTGCTGCGCTGCGCCTCGGAGGCTATCGGGGGCCGCGTGCAGGCAGCCGACAGTCGCCGAGTCGCGCGGGCAGCGGCTGGCGGGTCTGGACCTCTGCGCTGCGTGGCGGAGATTCACTCGTCTAGCGCAAACTGTCACCTCCAAAAATCCTACCGATTCCCGGCCAGTCTCTCTTTAGTGGAATTTTGCTAGGAGTTTCTCAGCAGGTCGAATCTAAGCGTATCCATGCGTCTCTCTGACCCCGTTGTTGAGGAGGTACTGAAAGCGCTGCCTCCCCTCTCGCCGCCATGTTGGATCCCCGCATTTTCTTTTATATTATTTTCTATAAGTTTTTAGATCTGTGATCCATCTTGAATTAAACTTTTTGTTTTTTTAAATCAAGTCCTGGAGATGGAATCCAGAGCTACATGGGTGCTAGGAAAGCACTCTTCCACTAAGCTATATTTCCAACCCTTGAGTTAATTTTTTGTGTAATAAATGAGATAAATCTTTAAGTTCTTTTTTTTAACTGTCTGTCTAGTTGTTCCAGCATCACTTGTTAAAAAGATTATGTTTTTCACTATTGAATTACCTTGAAACTGTTTCTGAATATTAATTGATCTTACATGAATCGGTCTGTTTTGGGACTGTGTTCTATTCCATTGGTCTAGTGTCTGCCACATACATGATTTTGTTTTCTATTTTTACTGCTGAGGACTCAAAGTATACTTTTAATGTGATAATACATTTTGTTGTTTCTTTGGAAAATCCTTGGTTATTGAATCTTTGATATTACTTCTCTTTTATCCTTCCACTGTCTTCCTTTGGAACTCCTTTTAATATTGGAGCCTCTGAAATCAGCCATCCATATCTAACTGCTCTTTTGTATAATTTGATTCTTTGTTCTTCACTACTGATCCTGAGGTATATTCTTCAGTTCTGTATGCCTTAGCCTAAATTAACCAATTTTAATGTTTCTCTTCAAAAAAGCTATTAATTCAGGAGAATATTGATTTATATTTACATGAGCTTGATAAGATTTACAGTTGTTAATTTTCAACTTTGAGATTTAATTTTAGAATAAAGCAAGAAGAGAATTTTAATTATAAACATAGACTATGTATGTTCTCAACCTTGCATGTTAAATTCTTTTGTATTTGAATACTGCTTCTTGTTCCTTCTCAACCATTTGCAGTTCTACATTTGCAGACATGTTTATCTTCTCTCAGCTATTCCTGAGACATACTAGATTTAATCCCGGGGAATTGAGAGCACATTTATGTAGCACAATGACACAATGATAGGTGTGAAAACACAACTGAAGCTGCCTTAAACCTTTGGGTGGGCTTCCCACTGCAGTTAGAAGAAACTCCAATTCCTTTTGGTCCATGTGGTCCAATATTATCTAGCCCCTAAAGATTTCTGACATTATCTAAAACTACCCCTTAATTTGCTTTAGCTACATTGATAATTTTTGTGACCTTTGAGCCCATCAAACTAATTTCCCATTCACAGCTTCTGCACTACTGTTTCCATGAACTGGAATGCTCTTTCAGATCTTTATCGGCTCATTTTGTCTTTGTTTTAGTCTGTTCTTAAATGTTTTCTGTTCAGAGATTTTTCCTGACTCTCTCAACTAAAGAAGTCTCCTTTCCCTAGCGCTATCAATCTGTTATATTATTTTATTTTCTTCAAAGCATTTGTCTCTAGTTATACTTACTGAAATTATTTGTCTCTCTCCATAGATTGTAAACTCTATAAAGGCAAGATTTTTATCTGTCTGGGTCAACTCTGTACCCATTCCTAAAACAGACAGTCTGGTATATTAGAGAGATTTAATTAAAAACTATGGGTTGAAGGAATTAATGAGTTGGCATGATGTCACTAGGAAACATTTTTTTGTTCTTTGGAGAAAAGCACCGAGATGGAAAGGTATCCTGAGAGAACACTTATGTGAATAAAAATACTGTACTTATTATTCCTGGCTTTTTAAAAAGTGATACTTATTATTCCTGGCTTTTAAAAAGTGATACTAGGTGTTGAACATAGGAGTACTCTACCACTGAGCTACATCCCCAGCCCTTTTTATTTTTTATTTGGGGACTGGGATTTTGCTAAGTTGTCTGGGCTGGCCTCGAATTTGTGATCTTTCTGCCTCGACCTCCCGAGTTGCTGGTATAATAGGCATAAACCACCGTGTCAGGCTATTCCTGACTTCTTGTTTGTACTGTGACTTGGAGACATGGAAACATACCATTCACATTAGTCTGTTTCTGAGGCTCAATATCTGTGGTCCCCTGAGAAAGAAAGAAATGACATGGGTCACTTAAGTAGGCCACTTGAGTAGATAACTTGGGAAATTTTTTACAACTTTAGATCTTTGAAAGATAGTTTTTCCTCTTATCATGTCTCTCTCTTTTTTTTAAACATGTACTTTCATTCTAAAGTGTTCTTTGTTTTTAGTTTTAACCTATGGACAACAGTTAACCCAGGCGATTTTTAAGTATCATTTTTATATGGCTTTATCAAAAGCCAGTGTTGGATTGGTAGGTATAACTCAGTGATAGAGCACATGCCTAGCATTGTGAGGTCATGGTTTCAATTCCTAGTAGCCCACCCCCAAAAGAAAAAATAAGAATGCGTAACATTTATTGAGTGATTAGTTTATGCTAGGCAATATATTCATGGCTTTATATGCACTGTTTTATTTCTTAACAATTCTGTGATATTTATGCTGTTACTGTTTACATTTTATATAAGAGGAATCTGAAAGGCATTGAAGACAAAAGTAACTCGTTGATGATCATGCACTTAGATGAAAAGTGCCTGAATTCAGATTTGAGTTTGGCTATATCTTTTCTAAATCTTTTTAGAGCCAAAAGAAGTAATATAGTGCCTCTCCAGCTTTTTAAAATTCAGGGTGAACCACAGATGCTCTAAACTGAAATCTTTTATAATGTGTTCCTTCTTAACTGCAGTTTATTGCCTTGCAGGAATTCTAAGGAACTGTCTAAAAAAAATTTTTTTTTTTTTTGTAGTCCTGAGACTTGAACCTAGAGCGTGTGTATGCTAGGCAAGTGCTATACCACTGAGCTGCATCCCTTGACCTTTTTATTTTAACTTTGAGACAGGGCCTCCCTAAGTTGCCCAAACAACTTGTGATCCTCCTGCCTCAGCTTCCTGAGTAGCTGGGATTATAAGTGTGTACTACTGTGCCCAGCTTGTCTAAATTCTTTTGATGGCTTGTGTTTTAATTATGTTAATGTTTAGAATTGTTAGTATTTCTTAAAATAAATGAATCATTTGCTTGGAAATTGTTCCATTTGAGTTGATGTGAGGATTTAAAAGTGTTTTGAAACAAAAGCAAGCTGTTGTCACATAGGTATGTAAGTTATATTTGAACTGAATTTAAAGAGAGCTACTAGTAAGCATTTGAAAAATAAAGTTTAAGCTACAATTTTAAGATGGAAAATTTCAAATTACACTAATTTTTTGGAAGACATAGTGTGATTCATGGAAATACTAGGAGTTTGAAAGATAATCTTTCCAGATTTTACTTTACCATATTTTTTACCATGTGTATTTTGAGAATCACTTATCTCTTTTTTTCTTAATACATGACAGTAGAATGTGTTTTGACATATTATAAATACATGGAGAATAACTTCCCATTTTTATGGTTGTACATGATGTGGAGTTAACACTGGTCCATGTATTCATATATGAACATAGCAAAGTTATATCTGATTTGTTCTACTCTTTCCTGTACCCATCTTGCCTCCATTCCCTTCATTCCCTTTTGTCTAATCCAATGAATGTCTATTCTTCCCTTCCCCACCTTTTTTGTGTGTTAGCTTCCTCATATCAGAGAGAACATTTTGCCTTTGGGTTTTTGGGATTGACTTATTTCACTTAGCATGATAGTCTCCAGTTCCATCCATTTACTGGCAAATGCCATCATTTTATTCTTCCTTATGGCTGAGTAATATTCCATTGGAGTCTCTCCATCTCTACTACTGAGCCTCAGTTTCTTTATTGGTAAAGTAAACCTCCCGATTGCATTGTTCTGATGATAACCTGGTTAATGCTTCGTAAAATTGCTTTGAAAATTATTGATTGAATACTCATTCTGTTTTCTAGAATGAGATGTTGTCCAGTTATAGACCAGTTAACACCTTTAAACTAAATTTGTTGACGTCTTTTGTCTTTTGGCATGGGATATGTAGAGAGCAATAGAAATATATATCTCCATAAATTAGTTCATTGGGTCCATTGTATTGAATGTTCTTACAGTGAAATACTGATACAAATTAATAATAACAGACTTTTTGAGTTCATAGCTCTGGATTATCTTTTAATGAAATTTTCTTATTTTTTTCTTATCAAATTTTTATACTCAGCATTTTATTTTTGCTGTTATCTACAACTCTGGAATTTTACTTGTTTATGTATGAAATAGTTAATGATAGTCGAAATCATTCATTAAGATTGACAGCGGAGATCCACATTAAAAAATAAAATAAATACTTAAAGGATGAAAGATGTATTTGATAATGGGAAGGGATGTAGTGAAGAATGTATGATGGAATGAAGAGGATGTTAAGTGATAATGGCAGAAAGGAAAGGAAAGGAAATAAGAATGTGTGGAAAAATAACTAGTAATAGATTCTAGGCTCTAATAGGGGAATCCCAAAGGAATAATGAATGAATGCCTTAAGTACCAAGCAACATACTTTTTACCCCTGAGGTATATTCACTAGAACAGTCTTTGTGAACCATAAATTGTATATTATGTCCTACTCTGTTTTATGCTGTTTTAACAGAATACCACAGACTAGGGTTATTATAATGAACAGAAGTTTATTTCTTACATTCTGGAGACTGAAAAATTAATGGTCAACTGGTTGGCATTTGGCAAGAACATTCTTACTGTGTCATTCCACGGCAGTGGAAGGGCAAAGATGGGGCAAAAGAGCAAGAAAGGGTCAAATGTCCTTTTTATTTTGTTTATTTTATTTTTTGGTGGTGCTGAGGATCGAACCCAGTGCCTTACACGTGCAAGGCAAGCGGTCTACCGCTGAGCCACAACCCCGCCCCAAAATATCCTTTTTAAATAAACCCACTCCCATGATAATACCATGATAAATCCATTCACTCTGCCATCATGACCTAATCTCATTAGGCTCCACCTCCCAACACTGTTATATTGCGAATTAAATTTCCAACATGTTTTTTGGGGGATATCTTGAAACCATAGCATGCCATCACTAGACCTTTAAAGGAATGTTATCATGCACCTTCCATTGTGGAGGGGAAAAAAATCTTCCATCTCTTATCTCCCATTTTCCTCCTCCCCTGTCAAACCTGAGTAAGGTTTTTCTCCTCTCTAATTGTCTGTTTTTTTGAATTTTGCATTGGTATAAAGTATCTTTTATGGTATCTTAGAATTATAGGATTGGGGCGGGGAGTAAAAAGGCAGTGGTGTATTTGGGGATCTGATCTCCCAAAAGTTCCTGCCACTCTATCCCTAATTCTGTAGTGGGTGCCAGAAAAAATGAAAATTTATACAAATATTGCTCTATGATTTTTGGTAAAGAAAAAGAAATCCTGTAAGATTTGGTTATTGTTATGTATATATTTGCATTAGAACAATAATAGTTAAAAATTTTTGGGAACACATTGTATGGCTAATGCTGTTAGGTATTTTATATATATTTTATAATTTATTTTTCACAAGAAGTCTGAAATTTAATATAATTTCCCACATTTCTACACAGATGTTGGTGCTCCCAGAACTAACTTGCCTCAATTCTACAGTAGTGAATGTTCAAACTCCATCTCATATTTTTGTGACTCTGAAATCAGATTTTTTTCTTCAAAAATCCTATACTGTTTCTTTTATATGGGGATTGTTTTTTGTTTTTTTTTAATAGATATGGCCCAGCAGCTTAATTGTACAGCCAGAGTTGGCTAATGCTTGGGCAAGAATATTACCCCTGTATTCTTTTTTTTCCCTTTTTTTAGTTATAGATGAACACAATGTCTTTATTTTGTTTTTATTTATTTTTTTATGTGGTGCTGAGGATCGAACCTAGGGCCCCAAATGTGCAAGGCAAGTGCTTTACCTTTGAGCCACAACTCCAGCTCCTACCCCTGTATTCTTAAAAGTCCTATTTCAAATGTAAAATTTAGGTGTTAATGATCAGGGCAGCATAGTGTATACCAAAGAGCTTCTCTAAATTTTATAGGGAGGTGTTCCCTTTACTTTGGATCCTACCATCAACAAACATTCCCACTTCACAACAGGAGTCTGAGTCTATAGATATAAACTCTAGTTTTCTGTTAAAGCAAGCATTAACTTCTCTGATGAGGATTTCTTGTGTTTTTGTTTTAAGAGCTTTCAAAAGAAGATTGTACCTATCTAGTGAACATATCTGTTCTTCCATTACTGAACAGCTCTCTGTAATTTTTTTTTTTTTGGTACCAGGGATCTAACCCAGAGGTGCTCAACCACTGAGCCACATCCCCAACCCTTTATATTTTTTTATTTTGAGACAGAGTCTTGCTAAGTTGCTTAGGACTTTGCTAAATTGCTGTGATTGACTTTGAACTCATGATCTTCCTGCCTCAGCCACTGAGATTACAGGCATGTACTTCTGGGCTTGGTCTCTCTGTAATTCTAAACTGAGGAAAATGTCCCCTTAATGAAGGACTGATATACTTGTTACTGTTTTACTTGCAAACCTATTAAAAAGTGCTTAATAAATAGCACTTGTATTTAAAAGAGAGAAAACTGCCTATTATGGGTTTAAATAATTTTTAAGTTGTACATCTATGTTTCATATTTGTCTCAATCAAAATTACAAAGAAAAGATCCTATCTGTGGTACTACCTTCTCCATAAATCCTCTTCTTCCCTAATGTCTCATAACTGCATTTACTGTAGACAGTTTATTACATTCATGAGTTGATTTTATTTACCCAGTGAGATATAAGCTTTGAGAGACCAGGCACCTAATCTGAATTAGTTTTTCTTGACCTTTGAGCCAAATAATTGTTATCCTGAGACCTCTAAAGTATCTCACACAGTAAAGTTATACAGTTTAACAACAATATTTTTGGATTTTAACTAGACCACCTTTTACCCTGGGATCATATGAAGTATTTCCTGCTCACCAGCATGAAGCCCTGATAAAATTGGATAACATTTTTGTATTTAATAAATGCCATTGATTTAACAACCTGTTTTCTACACAGGAGTCTTTTATAGTGAAAGATTGGGAATTAGAGTTTGGTAATGTCTGACCCAGTTTGGGGTAATAATTATTATTATAGCTGGATGCAGTGCAGTGGCTGAGGAGGCTGAGACAGGAGGATTGTGAGTTCAAAGCCAGCCTCAGCAAAAGCAAGGTGCTAAGCAACTCAGTGAGATAGACCCCTGTCTCTAAATAAAATACAAAATAGAGCTAGGGATGTGGGTCAGTGGTTGAAGGCCCCGAGTTCAATCTCCAGTACTAAAAAATATAACAATAAAAAGTAATTATTATAAATAAGCCAGGCATGGTGAAACATGCCTATAATCCCAGCTACCAGAAGAATTGTAAGTTCAAGGCCAGCCTGGGCAATTTAGTGAGACCTTGTCTTAAAATAAAGAGCAAAAAAGGGTTGGAGTGTGACTCAGTGGTAAAGCCCCCAGGTTTTAATCTCCATTATTGTAAAAACAATAACAAACAAACAAACAGCAAGAAAAGATCTATTTACTGGTAAACAATATATAATGAACTTTTTGTTTTAGGAAATGTTGTGGGCAACTTGGGACATTCCTTCTTCAGTCAAAGTTTCCTCGGCAGTAAAGAACATGGTGGATTTTTATATGTGACATCTACCTATCAGTCACTGCAAGACCTAGTTCTCCCAACCCCACCTTACTTGTTTGGGATTCTTATCCAGAAGTGGGAAACTCCTTGGGCTAAAGTGTTTCCCATCCGACTAATGTTGAGACTTGGAGCTGAATATCGGCGTAAGTAGTAAAAAAATTTTCTTCTAAGACATATAACCAAGGCATGATGATTTAATAAGTCTTAAGCTATTCAGAGCCCTTCTAATTTGATGATACAATTCAGCAGAAATAGTATTTTGAAATAAGCTAAATCTGGCTAGTCTCTCTCTACTTATTTGGGGCATAATAGGAAGGAATGAAAATATCAAATGAAGAAGCCAGTGGTTATTTATTACTTTGTAAATTGACAAGTATGGCACATGCCTGTAATCTCAGCAATTCTGGAAGCTGAGACAGGAGGATCACAAGTTCCAGATCAGCCTCAGCAACATAGGGAGATCCTAAGCAGCTTACTGAGACCCTGTCTCAAAATAAAAAATAAAAAGGGCTGGGGGTGTGGCTCAATGATAAAGTGGCCCTGGATTGAATTCCCACTGTCATTCCAAAAAAAGAGGACTGGGACTGTAACTCAGTGATAAAGTGCCCCTGGGTTGAATCCCCAGTATTCAAATAAATAAATTTACTGTTTTCATGGTTTATTGATAAAAACACAATCATCTCTAGTAAAATTAATTTTGAACTTAAGTAATTTTTTAATGGTAAACTATTGTATATGGTGAATCTGTTGTCACTTTATTGCTAAATAGTTATGATGAATTATATATATATATATATATTTTTTTTTATTTTTAGTTGTAGTTGGATGCAGTACCTTTATTTTATTTTTATTTTGCCCTGGATTGAACCCAGGGCCTCGCACGTGCTAGAGGAGCTCTCTACTGCTGAGCCACAACTCCAGCCCCATGAATTATACTTTATTTTAACCTAACAGCTGCCGAAAGCTATGGTATAGAAGCCATTCTCAATTAGTAAGGGCTACAGAAGAAGAGTTCTTTGACCATGGCTGTAGCAGTGCACTGAGTTGTGATTAAAAAAAAAAGACATTAAAGGTTAAATTCAAACTTTACTTTAATCTTTATATCTTTACCTAATTAAAAGTTCTCAGAGTCTAAGAATCAGACCACTTGAATAAGGTTTTTGGTTGCCTCACTCAGTAGCTCTGTAATTATGGGCCATTCATTGGGGCTTTCTGATTGTCAGTTTCTCACTCAAGGTCTCTGACAGCTTTTTTTTATAAACTGGATAATTTAATGCTTGCCTTGTGTGTTAACACTAGCTTGATAAATTGGAGATTATTTTATATATCATAAAACAGTCTGTATACTCAGAAAGTCAACTTTATTCTTTCACTCATTAGTTCATTCATTCAGTAAGAATTTAATAAAGGTCTACCATTGTATCAGAAATCCTCAGAATTCTGAAATGGCTAAGACCTGGTTATAGGCTTTTGGGAATCTTTGTAAGAAAGATTTATAGGAATCATGATTACAGTGGTATACTGTGTTAAAATAGAAATGTTTCTAAGGTTAAATTCTTTGAGAGTTTTAGGATGGGCTCTAACTTGACGAAGAATGAAGGAGTTAGACAAAAACACTTCTTGGATGGATCTGAAGGAGTCACGTGAATCAGTTAAATGAAGCATGAAAGATAAAGGATTGCATGAGAGGAAGCAACATGTGTATCTTGACTTATACTAGAATGTCAAACCTCAAAGCTTGAGAGATAAGCAAGCTGGTATTATCACCTGGTAATTGGCTGTCCTAAGGAGGGTCTGGTTAGGAGGCATAGAAGAGTGAACTCTTAAACTTCTTGAGCCCAGAGGAATTGAGAGATGTTTCCTGGATCATATCAATCCAGTTTGAAGAAGATTGCTTCTTAAGATCTTTTGGTCATTTTTGGAATAGCTGCAGCAAAATGTTTATTCTGGTTTTATTTAAAAGATTTCCTCTGGCTTAGGATTTATCTGCTCTCATACTACCTACTTTTTGAATCCTAAATTTAATATGTTCTAATGAGCATATTAGCCATGGTATCTCTTTGCCGAGAATTTTAAACTACTTAACTTAGTCTGATCTTTTCTCATTTCCACAGTTTATCCCTGCCCACTCTTCAGTGTCAGATTTCGAAAGCCATTGTTTGGAGAGACAGGGCACACCATCATGAATCTTCTTGCAGTAAGTTGGGAATTTTTCTTTTCTTTCTTTTTTTGTTTTTCTTACTTGAATTTGTATGGGAGAAGGAAGAGTAGGGTTTTATTATTTTATTGATTGACATGTGCCTGCTACTTAAAGAAGGTAAAGTTTTATGTTAGAGGAGAACAAAACATATATACTCTTTTGAGAACATACAGTGAAATAGTACAGGATTCCAACCCCTAATTACATACTTAATATATTAGTGACCTTGCAGGATTATTATGAAAACAGGAGGAGTATATAAATAAGATATTTAGCATTTCACTTTGTTTTCATTTTGAGACTGGCATCCTGTGTGTGTGTGTGTGTGTGTGTGTGTGTGTGTGTGTGTGTGTGTGAGAGAGAGAGAGAGAGAGAGAGAGAGAGAGAGATACACTATTCAGCCAAGGATTGGTCAAAGGTTGTACTCAAATACTTCAAGCCATTAAAGCTTCTACTCCCTGTTGATGGGTCTATATATGGACTGGGATTTAAACTTCATTCTTTTCTTGTTTGCTGGACTCTCTCATTTCTCTCTACATATATATAGGTTCTGATTCTTTTAAAATGTTGGTTGACTTGGGTCCCTTTATATCTTTTTCTGCTGCATGTATATACAGACCAAGGTCGGTCCAGGATATTTGGAGTGTTTTAAGCTCCCTGTGGTTGTTTCACCTTTCAGAACTCCTTTTTAAATTCTGACTAGTCTACATTTATACATAACTTGCTCCAAATAGGTTGGTGGCCTCAGACTAACAGAGCTATTGGCCTTCTCTTTTACTAGCCACCATCATGCTCTGATTGGACTAAGCAGTTCGTGGGGACTACCTCAGGCAAGAAGGTCATAGCTTCAACTTTATTTTTACTTGAATTTCAGTAGTTTTCTTGAAAAACACTTTACAGTGTGTTCCATTCTTTTGATCTAATTTCAGAGCATTGAAATGGTCACCATTTACCCAGAACTTAATTGCTTTGGGGGGAATGGATTTGGTGATGTCCTTACTCTGTCATGCCTATACTTGTTCCAGTTATCTTTTGAAGAGATTTGAACATTAAGAAAAACTCTTAGTTGTCACATCCGGTGCTCTTTGTCCTTACTCTGTCATGCCTATACTTGTTCCAGTTATCTTTTGAAGAGATTTGAACATTAAGAAAAACTCTTAGTTGTCACATCCGGTGCTCTTTGTTCCTTTGTGCAACTCTGTATTTCCATCTAGTGTCATTTCCTTCTGCCTGAATAATACCCTGTGACATTTATTGTAGCATAGACTTGCTGGTGATGAATTCTTTCAGCTTTTGTATTTCTAGCAATTTTATTTCTTCTTCATATTTAAAAGATATTTTTGCGGGCTGGGGTTGTGGTTCAGTGGTGGAGCACTTGCCTCATATGCATGAGGACCTGGGTTCAATCCTCAGCACCACATAAAAATAAATAAATAAAATAAAGATATTGTGTCCATCTACAACTAAAAAAATATTTTAAAAAAAGATATTTTTGCCAGATGCAAAATTCTACTTTGGCAGTGTTGTTTGAGTATTTTAAAGATGTTCCTCTACTATCTTCTAGTTTGTTTCAGATGAGAATTGTTTTTCCCTCTGTGTTTGTTCTTCTCTGTATAACATTATTTTCTTCTTTGTCTCCTTTAAAATTTTTCTTTTTATCACTGGTTTGGAGAAATTTGATTGTAATGTACCATAGTATAGTTTTCTTCATGTTTCTTATATTTGGGATTCATTGAACTTCTTGGATTTGTGGGTTCGTGTTTTTTATCAAATATTTTTTCTGTTTACCCTGTCTCTCCTTCAGGGACTTCAATTACATATACATTAGGTTCATGAATTTGTTTCACAGATGAATAATTAATTATTTTATACTCTTTTTTTGTTTCATTTAGGATAGTTTTTATTCTAAGGCCTTTAAGTTCACTAAATTTGAACTTTTATTTTTCAATATTTAAGCTGCCTTTAATTCCATCCATTAAAAAAAGAAAACTCATTGTTTTTGTTTTTTTTTAAGCATCCTTGTGGTTTTTGCTCTTTAATAAAAAGGAACACAGTGTTTTAGGTGACAGTTCTCAGCCTGTATTGGGTTAGAAGTGAGTAAACAACATTGATTTGAATAAAGCACATGAGAAATGAATTCCTGTATTTGGAAGCTACAAACTTGGAAACCCCAAATTTCAAGCTCAAACATCAGAAACTACAATTCTTAGGTCAATAGTCAATAACCAAATCTGCCAGAATCAAGCAACCTGTCAGTGCCCTGTTTAATCAGAATTTTAGGAAGGATTAAATTTGTAATGAATCCTTGTAAAATTTGCTTTCAGTCCATGTTAATGACAGCCTTGATTCTGTATATCAACATTTGTCTCTCCGTGGGAGTGCATATTTGATATTTCAAAGACCACAAAATATAAGCCGGAAAATAAACCTCTGCTGTAGTAATTTTGATGGTTGATCATCTGTTTAATGTAATATCAGTTAGCCTTGAGATTGTAAATTAACCTGACTTGATTTGTTATCACTTTTCAGTGCTGTTTAGCATCCTGAACAAAAATGCAAACAATGCCCCAATAAGTTTCAAGTAATAGGGTGGATCTTTGTTACATATGACAGCAGAATACATTTTAATTCGTATTACACATGTAGAGCATAATTTTTCATATCTCTGGTTGTACACAAAGTAGTGTCACACCATTCATATCTTCATACATGTACTTAGGGTAATGATGTCCATCTCATTCCACTGTCTTTCCTACCCATATGCTCCCACCCCACTCCTCTCTTTCCTTTCCCTTTCCTCTTTGCCCTATCTAGAATTCATCTAATCCTTCCATGCCCATCCCTACCACTTACATTATGAATAAGCCTCTTTAAATCAGAGAAAACATCTGGCATTTGTTTTTTGGGGATTGGCTAACTTTACTTAGCATTGAATTCTCCAACTTCATCCATTTTACCTGCAGATGCCATCATTTTAATTCCTTTTTAATGCTGAATAATATTCCATTGTGTATATATACCACATTTTCTTTATCCATTCATCTACTGAAGGGCATCTAGTTTGGTTCCACAATTTAGCTATTGTGAATTGTGCTTCTGTAAACATGTGGCTGTGTCCCTGTAGTATGCTGTTTTTAAGTCCTTTGGGTATAGACGGAGGAGTAGGGGGTAACTGGGTCAAATGGTGGTTCCATTCCCAATTTTCCAAGGAATCTCTGTACTTTTTTCCATATTGGCTGCATCAATTTGCAGTTCCACCAACAATATATGCCTTTTCCTCCACATCCTCGCCAATACTTATTGTTGTTTCTATTCATAATAGCTGCCATTCTGACTGGAGTGAGATGAGATCTTAGAGTAGTTTTGATATGCATTTCTCTAATTGCTAGAGATGTTGAACTTTTTTTCATATATTTGTTGACTGATTGTATATCTTCTTCTGAGAAGTGTCTATTCAGTTCCTTGGCCCATTTATTGATTGGGCTATTTGCTTTTTTGGTGTTAAGATTTTTGAGTTTTTTTTTTTATATATCCTCGAAATTAGTACTCCATCCGATGTGTGTATGGTAAAAATTTGTTCCCAAATTGTAGGCTTTCTGTTCACCTCTCTGATTGTTTCTTTTGCTGAGAAGAAGCTTTTTAGTTTGAATCCATCCCATGTATTGATTTTGATATTAATTCTTGTGTTTTAGGAGCCTTATTAAGGAAGTTGGGGCCTAATCCAACATGATGGAGATTTGGGCCTACTTTTTCTTCAAATAGACACAGTGTCTCTGGTTTAATTCGTAGGTCCTTGATCCACTATTGAGTTTTGTGCATGGTGAGAGATAGGAGTTTAATTTTATTTTGTTACATATGGATTTCCAGTTTTCCCTCCACTTGTTGAAGAGGCTATATTTTCTCTAATGTACATTTTTGGCATCTTTGTCTAATATAGATAACTGTAATTATGTGGGTTAGTCTCTGTGTCCTCTATTCTGTATACAAGTCTATTTTGGTGCCAATACCATGTTGTTTGTTATTATTGCTCTGTAGTATAGTTTAAGGTCTGGTACAGTGATGCCACCTGTTTCACTCTTCTTGCTAAGGATTGCTTTAGCTATTCTGGGTCTCTTATTTTTTCCAGATGAATTTCATGATTGCTTTTTCTATTTCTATGAGGAATGTCATTGGAATTTTGATGGGAATTTCACTAAATCTGTATAGTGCTTTTGGTAGTACAATCTTTTTGTCAATATTAACTCTGCCTATCCAAAAACAGGTAGATCTTTCCATCTTCTAAAGGTCTTCTTTAATTTCTTTCTTTAACATTCTGTAGTTTTTATTGTAGAGATCTTTTACCTCTTTTGTTAAGTTGATTCCCAAGTATTTTTTTTTTTTTGAGGCTATTGTAAATGGGTAGTTTTCCTCATTTCCCTTTCAGAGAATTTGTCACTGAGATACAAAACGCCTTTGATTTATGGGTGTTGATTTTGTATCCTGCTACTTCGCTGAATTTATATACTAGTTCTAGAAGTTTTCTGGTGGAATTTTTTTGGTCTTCTAGGTATAAAATTATATTGTCAGCAAATAGTGCTAATTTGAATTCTTCTTTACCTATCCGTATCCCTTTAATTTCTTTCATCTAATTGCTCTGACTAGAGTTTCAAGAACTATGTTATATAGTAGTGATGAAAGAGGGCATCCCTCTCTTGTTCCAGTTTTTAGAGGGAATGCTTTCCTGTGTAGGACAGCGAGGTGGATCTCCTCATTGTTAAATTTATCTCCAGAAGTTTCACATGGGTGACTTTGTCTTTTATGCCTCTACCTAGCTCTTTAAACACTTAGAATACAATTAAAATAACTTTTATAATGTCCTGATTGGTAATTCTAACATCTTATATCAGTTCTAGCTTAGTTTCCATGGAATATTTTGTTTTGCATTGCTTTGTGATTTTGATTTGTTTTTCTGATTCTTTGCTTGGTATTTTTCACTGAATGCAGACATTATAATTTTACCTTGTAGGTGTTGGATATTTTTGTGTTCCTGTCAATGTTCTTTATCTCTGTTGTAAGTAATACAGTAAAGTTACTTAGAAACACTCTCCCTTCCCCATTATATTCTACATTTCAAAAAAAAAGGGCAATTCTATTCTCCAGGTAGCCCTGACCATGAAATTTAGAATTATTTTAAAACTCTTGTCCTTTTTCACATTCTACAGCCAATCCAGTGGCAAATATTGTTGGTTTTCCCTTCAGACTTTATCTAGAATCTAACAATTTATCACCACTATTTGAACTATTAACATACTGGTTTAAGTTTTCACTACTTCTTACCCAGATGTTTTATTGTGTTTATCTCATTGCTTTTCTTTTACACTTGCTAACTCACCACCTGTTTTTTTTGGGGGGTGGGGGTGGGGGTAGGGGATGATACTGGGGATTGAACTCAGGCACTCGACCACTGAGTCACATCCCCAGCCCTATTTTGTATTTTATTTAGCACCAGGGTCTCACTGAGTTGCTTAGCATCTCACCATTGCTGAGGCTGGCTTTGAATTCTGAATCCTCCTGTCTCAGCCTCCCAAGCTGCTGGGATTACAGGCATGTGCCACCACGCCAGGCACTCACCACCTATTCTTTTTTAGTTGTACACAATGCTTTTATTTTGCTTATTTATTTTTATTTGGTGCTTAGGATCGGACCCAGGGTCTTGCACGTGCTAGGCGAGTGCTCTACCGCTGAGCCACAACCCCACCCCTCAACACTTATTCTTTATAGAAATGTCAGATCTGTTAAAACAGATCAAAACTTCCTTAAGGCAAAGTCAAAAGTCTTTGTGATGACCTATAAGAACCTATGAAACCTAGCAGTGTACTATCACTTTGGCCTTGACTCCTACCATGTTTGTTCATTTTGCTTCAGCCACATGGAATGGGGGTGTATATATGTGCATGTTTCCTTACAAATACTCATTGAGTATCTAAGGTGCTTCTGGCATTAGGGATCTAGTGAGAACAAAATAAGTGAGATTCACTGCCCTTTTGGAGATTACCTTAAAGAGAGGAGACTGATCTTTAACAGGTAAATATAGAAAATGGTAAATGATCATAAAGCAGAGTAAGCATTCAAGTATTTGTTTAATGTTGTATATAAAGGGTATAGGAAATTATTTGGTTTACTTCCTTATAAGAATTTACAGTCTAATTAGAGAGCTAGAATACATCCAGTAGGGCTTTCCTTATACATTTATTTATTTAAATAAATAGGATCTTTTTTAAAAAAATTTATTTTTTAGGTAGACACAATATCCTTAATTTTATGTGGTGCTGAGGATTAAACCCAGTGGCTCACGCATTCTAGGCGAGTGCTCTACCACTGAGCCACAACCCCACACCAATAAATAGGATCTGTCTGACATTCCTTCTATTCATGCTAACTTTATTATTGTAAATCAAATCCTACTATTGATGAATTTTTTATTTTACTTTAATCTTCTTTTGCCCAGGACTTTAGAAATTACCAATATACTTTGCCAGTAGTTCAAGGTTTGGTGGTGGATATGGAAGTTCGGAAAACAAGCATCAAAATTCCCAGCAACAGATACAATGAGGTAAGATTTATAATAAAGGTAAATTTTTTTTTCTTAATTTTATTTAAATGTTGATGGACCTTTATTTTATTCATTTATTTATATGTGGTGCTGAGAATCAAACCCAGTACCTCACAATGCTAGGCAAATGCTCTACCACTGAGCCACAACCCCACCCCCTAAATTTTACTTTTAATTGACAATGAAATCAGTTAATAATATTGTGTGACTTAGCTCAACTGTGGAATTTCATTACAGAAAGGTGGTATAACTTTTTTAGTTATGTCTTTTGACCTTTTAATTGATGCTGAGATAATAACAGATTTGCATTTTGATTAAAAATCATAAAATTCACTGTATGTCTGAAGTTTTAGTGGTGGGATTTTTTTTTTCATGTTCCCCTTTTAACTGCGTGTGTGTGTGTGTGTTAAATTTTATTTATTTAATTTTTGGTACCAGGAATTGAACCCAGGGTAACTTAACCACTGAGACACATCCCCAGCCCTTTTTATTTTTAATTTTGAGTCAGGGTCTCACTAAGTTGTTGAGGCTGGCTTTGAACTTGTCATCCTCCTGGCTCAGCCTTCTGATCCACTGGGATTATAGGCATGCACCACTGCACCTGGCTGTTATTTTTTTTTTACTGTCCTTAATGTTCAAGCGCAGCTCAATGTTAAGTCCCAAAATACCTTTTAATGAATTAAGCTATATTTTGTAACTAAAATCATATTGGCCAGGAAGGCCTGTAATCCCAATGACTTGGAAGCTGAAGCAGGAGAATCGGAAGTTTGAGGCCTGCCTCAGAAATTTAGTGAGTCCCTGTCTCAAAATAAAAAGTGCAAAGGACTAGGCATGCAGCTGTATGGTAAGGCAACCTTGGGCTTAATCATCAGTACCAAAAAACAAACAAAATAATATTGTATATACTATACACACATTAGCAGATTTATACAAAGCCGACTTTGCATATGAAGTATTTTTTTAATTAAATAAAAAATTTTAAATCAGTTCTTAAATGCCACTGGGGTTGCTGTGTTGTTTTGTTTGGTGTTAGGGTTTAAACCCAGGGTCTTGTACATACTGAGCAAGCACTTTACCACCGAACTTCACTCCTAGCCCAACCATTGGGTTATTATTTTAAAGAAAAATTTTAATAGTTTGATATAACAGTGGTTCATGTTTATTCTTTCATTAGGCAGAGTGATAACTTCCCAATCACTTCTTCTACTACTACTTCTTAAAGATTTGTTATTATTTATTATCATCATTATTGTTTGCTATGGTGGGATTACAAAACCAGAGCCTCACACATGCTAGACAAGACTATACCACTGAGCTACATCAGTAACCCCTTCTTCTACTATTTTTTAGATTTTATAGTGTATTATAATTTCCTCCCTCTTTTTCTTTCCTATTTTCCTTCTTCATTCAGGCTTATAATCACTTAATCATTCATATATCTAGTAAACACTTTGTACTTGATATGTACTTAAAGTCACACATGTCTTCCTGGCTTGTGAGCTCAGGGCTCAGCATTATTATTAAAAGGACCTATGTGAAGAAAGCCTTTACCTGTGACATTTCATGTGTGTGTTTGCTTGTTTATTTTTTCAGAACATCAGAAAATAATAGAGCATGTGCTTAACTTTTTCTGAGGTACAGTTACCATCCTTAAGCAGTTAGGTAATCCTACCTTAGAATATTGAAGAATAATAGAATAGACTGTGTAGAGTCAAACATCTTTGTTTTATTTATTTATTTTTGTATGTGGTGCTGGGGCTTGAACTCAGTGCCTCACACATGTGAGGCGAACACTTAGCCACTGAGCCCCAGCCCAGCCCGTGGAGTCAAACCTTTAAAGGGAATTATTTATGAATAATTTGTGCCTAAAGAGTGTAAAAGGAGACTGTGCTTTGAAAACTTGTTTTATTTCTCACATTTGAAGTTTTATCATCTGTTTCACAAACACTGATGAAATATATTTTGTGATATGGAATGCAAAGATGAGCAAGAATTATGCCTATATCCTCTGGGAGCTTACTAATAGTAGGATGATAGGATGTCATCCCCAAGTGAATAGTATACTTTGCTGTCCTTGATGTTTGCAAGGTGATACTATATGTTTAGAAATTGAAAAGCAATGAGGCTCCCAGATTTTTTTTTCAGTCCCAACTGAACATGTTTATCACAATGGCTATCCTTCATCTTACTGTTTTATCTGAACTCTGCAGTTTCAGTTTTGGTATGCTGGTTCAAGAATCCTTTTTCCAAAGTAATAACTATATCAGTTATCATTTCTTATATTTCATATTCAGTTAATTTAATTGATTATTTTTCTTGCCTGATTTAGCAGACTGATTTCCCTTCCCATTCAGTTTTCATTTCATCTCAACATAGGTTTATCTTTTATAATCTTGGACAGTTGACTTATGTATGTCCAGTAATTCCACTTTATAGTTGAAAAAGTAATTTTCTTTTGCAGTTTGTTCCCAACTTATAATGGTTCAACTTAGAATTTTTTGACACTATGGCGGTACCAAAGTGATATGCATTCAGTAGAAACTGTACTGTGAATTTTGATCTTTTCCTGGGTTTGGAATTGCAGTGTATTCTCTCAATGAGGGGCAGTGGTAGTGAGCCAACCCCCCCAGTCAGACTCCTAGATCATGAGGGTAAGCAACCAAAGCTCTATAGTGTCTTGTGTTGACAGCATTTTCTGGATACAGGTATTCCCAATAAATTATATGAGATATTCCATACTTTATTATAAGATAGGCTTTGTATTAGATGATTATGCTCAACCATAGGCTAATACAAGTACTCTGAGAAGTTTAAGGTAGGCTGGGCTAAGCTTTGATATTTTGTAAGTTAGGTATATTAAATGCATTTTTTACTTAATGATACATTCAACTTATAATGGGTTTATCTAATGTAACCCCCTCCTGAGTTGAGGAGCATCTGTACGTTATTTCTCTTAATCACCACAATATTTCACTTCTCATACATTTTTCTTTACTTATTTTCCATAGTTGTTGTTTTTTATTTTTCTTTGCCTATGTATACTAGCTTTTGCTTCATGGCTTTTGTACAAGCTGCTTCCTTGTTGACACATACTTCTCTTACCTGCCTAACCCCCACTCGTTATTCAGTTGTCAGCTTAAATGTCATTTTCTCTGGTAGTCCTTCATTTAACTCCTAACTACGGTAACACTCCTATTATATCCATTTCTAGAATTCTACACTTACTGTTGGTAATAGTACATTTGTAATTCCTTGATGACTCTTTCTCTTTATAGTTCCATGAGGTACTATGTCTGTCTTATTTACCACTGGTATCATTAGCAGGCTCCCTAGTACAGAGTAGGTGTGTAAGAAATACCTGTTGAATGAAAACATGAAACAGAATATGAGAAATATCTTGCAAGAAATATTCCTTAAAGATTCAGAGAAAGAAGAAATATCCTTAAATTTTTAATGGTCCTGAATCCTTTATATCTAGAACACCACAATTCATGTAGGAAAAGCTGGTAGATGTTCATCAAATAACTAAATGAATGACAGAGTCTATGGATAACGTATGCTGTTTAGGTGCTAGGAAGAGAAGGGTGGAAAATATCTTAAGTGAAAGAGGGATTGATATCAGCCTAAATGAAGGCAAGGAAGCACCAGGAATGGGCATGTCTTGTAAGAAAGTAGAAAATAATAAACTTCCCAGTATTAAAAGAGGAGGCTAAAGTAGACTGGAGGATTAGTGGGAAATGAAATTATGCAAAGAGACTGCTTGCTTTTCAGAGAATTTTAAAAAACAGGCCAAGGAAATTAGAATTTCATATGATGGTTTGTAAAGAGCTTTTACAGATTCTTAAGCAGAAACAGTGACAGTGAAAGCAGAGTTTTAGCAACCTGAGTTTTGGGTAGTAGTATGGAAAATGTAGGTGGAGAGAATGGAAAGATGTAAAGCTTAGAAAGCTAAAAAAGGATGGTTCTTCTGACAGTGTAAAATTTTAATAAATAAAATAGGCATTGCATATAAAATCTCTAAGCTTCTTTGGTAAGGCCATTAATATTCCTAATGGCTTAGGTAACCCTACTCATATTCTCATAGTGAGATTTTTATTATTGTATTGACTAACCTAATTGAATTAATGATAAATAAGTGTTATTTGTTTTGTATTGGGCACTATTCTAAGCAAACAATTGTTTTACACTGACTCAGTGAAATGAGAAAATTAAGACACAGTACTTTAAGTAACTTGTAATGCACTCACATAGCTAGCAAGTGGTACAGCTAGAATCAAACCCAGACAGTCTGATTCTAGTGTCCCTACAGTTAATCACAATAGTATAAACATCAGTTTAACAATTACCAATCTGTAAGGGATGATAAAGTAAAGTAATTATAGTATTTTCTTTTGGAGAGTACATTTGGGCTATTAAAATTGTCCAAACTCCACTATAAAAAAATAATCCTCAGTTAACTTTTGTATATTGCTAGATCACTAGCATGTCCAGTATGTCTACTTAAATATGGAAGTCCCATAGAACAATTAAACTAGAATGACATATGGGGCATTTCCTAATATATGACTGGATTTTGTTTATTTTTTATTTCTTTGGTGTTGGGGATTGAATCCAGAACCTCACACATGATAACATGCTGTACCTCTGAACTATACCCCCACCTCACAACTGTTTTTTAATATTTGTTAAGATCAGTAAAGCAATAAGTCATAGTGGGAAAAAAATCAGACTTTGGAGTCAAATAGACCTTGGGTTGATTTTTAATTACTAACTCTGTTAATAATTAAAAATAATTAACTCTAATTACTAATTACCTTGATGGATTAACTTCTGTTCTGGAAAATGAGTATGCCTACCTTATAAGGTTAATGTGACATTTAAATCAGGTGTGTCAAATAACTAGTCGGTTTCTGGTAACCATAGGCATTCATGAATAATATATTGTTATTGTTGTCATTATCATCATTCAGATTAATTGTTTATTTGATTAACTTTTATTGAACTTGTTTTACAAAATTCTCATTTACATAGTCTTATAAGGTTTAAATAACTTCCTAATATGCTAGATTTCTTTAAGAAGTATGAAGCTCATAAGTAAATCTACAGAAAAGCAGTCAGAGTGGTGAAGACTTTGGAAACCATTTTAGAAAAAGAAAATATTAATGTTAACTATAGGCATTTAATGTGAAGAATAGAAGACTGTTAAGGAATGGTGCAGCATCTATTGTGAATCTGTGTAGACCCTATTATACAATCATATCATGGGGTCATACTTGGCCCCAGGGTTCTCTTTAGGATTTAGAACATGAATCATATCTTGCCAGCAGTGTGATATCAGGTGTTTGTCTTCTAGGAAAGCCCTTGCAATGGTCTATGCAGCATTTGATATAGCCAATTGGGAGGTTTTATTTTGTTTTGTGGTGCTGGCCATCAAACTCAAGGCCTCGTGCATGTTAGCCTGGGAACATGTTTTTAGACCTTTACCCACCCTGAAATGATTGCTAAAATGCAAGGAGATGAGGTTCATATCAGGCATTTCCAGGAGTTATCCTGGCTTAGAGGCCATTTTGATGACAACAGCCAATATGTTTTATAACAGCTTCATTAGCAGAAATTTCATGGTGTCTGTAGGGCTCATGCTGTATTATAAGAGTGTCTGTGCTTAAGGAAAATCAAAGGTATGAATGGTTATCAGGTATTTATGGTTCTATTCAAATATAGTTTGTCAGTTTTTACTTCTGGTCATGCTGGAATAACAGAGACTATAATGGGTTGAATTGTGTCCCTCCATAGTTCATATTGTTCATGTCCTAACCCCCATGATTTCAGAATGTGACCTTATTTGGAAATAAAGTTTTTAACAAAGTAATAAATTTTAAAGGAAGTGATTAATCTGGGCCCTAATCCAATATGACTGGCATTGTGATAAGAAGAAAATATGGATATAGGCACACAGTGAAGGAATAGGATGTGAAAAGACTTACAGAGAAGATGGCCATCTTTAAGCCATGGAGAAAGACCTAGGACAAATCCTTCCCTTATAGCACTCAGACGGAACCATCTCTGAAAACTTTGATTTTGGACTTCTAGCCTTGATAACTGTGATATAACACATTTCTGTTGTTTAAAGCCACAAGTTTGTGGTATTTTACTACAGCAGTGCTAGTCAACTAACATATCAATCTACCTTAAATAACTAAACATCAAGATAAACTAAGGAAAATCAAACACCATAGACAATGGTGCAGAGGAGGTGAGTCCTGTGGTTACCTTAACTTTCTCCTATCATCAGATAGGTTGGCAGACCCCAAACAGATTGTACGTCTCCCTGAGTTTGGGAGACAGAGTTGAAAAATGGGAAGCTATGATGATTAGAATTTGCAAGGCAGATACAAGAAATAAAAGAACTCAGGAGATCTTCAAGGGGATTTTGTTGAGTCTTTAGCTTCTAACTTACTGGTCAGTACATTACATGAAGAATGCAGTGAAAAGGAATGGGTAGAACAATTCTTATGGGACCGGGAATAGTTTGCATACTTATCAGCCAAAGTGAAAAGGTTTCTTTTAAAAGTTTCTTCACTAGGGAACAGATTATCCCTAGTGATCTTAATTATCCATAAATTCAGGTGCCCTGATTCAGTTTAACAAGCTAAAAAAAGCTTTGAAAGAATGAAAGAAGGTTTCAGGTTCTCCTGTTAGGAGAACAATGGAAGATATTGAAAAGATCCAGATAAGACTTCAAGAAAGGAAAATGATGATGGGATGCAAAATACCCTGAATGAGATAAAGGCAGATTAGACAATGCTGAAGAAAAAAGTAGTGAACTTGGAAACATAGGAATAGAAATTATCCAAAATGAAATACAAAGAGAAAAGCCTGAAAAATTAAATGAACAGCATCATTGAGCTGTGGGTAACCTTAGGCAGCCTACTTCTAAAATATCCAAAGGAGAGGAGAAGTGGTGAATAGAAAGAATATTTGAAGAAATATGGTTGAAAAATTCCCAAATTTAATGAGAAGTGTAAAACCTTAGATCCAACAAACTGAAAAACCCAAGTTGCAAAAAAAGAGATGAAATATATATTAAGGAACTTCATAATCACCATGACCAAATTGCTTAAAGCAGAGATGAAGAATCTTAAAAGGAGGTAGTGGAGAACATTTACATTTTATATTAAGGAACAAACGTAAGAATGACAGCAGACTTTCTCATGAAAACAGTACAAGCCACAAGACAATGCAGCAAAATGGTCGTGGTGGTACATGCCTGTCCTCCCAGCGTCATGGGAGCCTAAAGCATATGACCTATGTGAAGAAAGCCTTTACCTGTGACATTCCATGAGTTTGTTTGCTTGTTTGTTTTTCCAGAACATCAGAAAATAATAAAACACGTGCTTAGCTTTTTCTGAGGTACAATTACCATTCTTTAGCAGTTAGATAAACCTACCTTAGAATATTGGCATAAGGGTTGTGAGTTGAAAGCCAACCTCAGCAATTTAGCAAGGCTCTAAGCAACTCAGTGTTGTATAAATAAACTATCAAAAAATGACAGGGAATTTGGCTTAGTGGTTAAGTGCCCCTGTGTTCAATCTCCAGTATTTAAAAAAAAAAGAAGAAGAAGAAGGAAAAAGGAAAAACAAAAAGGTAGTTTAGCTGGGGATTAAACTCGAGGCAAGCATGCTACCAATTGAACTATATCCCCAGTCCAGTTTAGAAAATTCTTTACTGAGAAAAGCAAGCAAACAAAAAACCTTCAATCTGTATTTTATACCAAGTGAAAATGTTTCAAAAGTGAAGACAAAATGTTTTTTCAGGTACATAATGCCTAAAAGAATTTATTATCAATAGACCTATCACATAAGAAATATTAAATGTTGTTACTCAGGAAGAGTATCAAATAGTGAAAAATTTGATCTACACAAAGGAATGAAAAGCAACAGAAATGGTAGGTGTGTTGGTAAATATAAAATCTTAAAATATAACTGTTTAAATGTATATGTGTGTATATATATATAAAATGTATTAAATAATAATGTATTATGGAATTAATAACATGTAGAAACAAAATATAGGACAATAAAACAAAGACTAAGAAAGGGAAAGTGGAAGCATATGATGGGGTGTGATATAATATTACTTCAAAGTATATTGATAAGTTAAAGTAACCACTAAAAAAAAATAGGTATAGCAAGTAATCTAACAAAGAAAATAAATTGGCAACATAAAAGGATGGTGAAAAAAAGAGATGTGACAAAAACATAATAGAGGAGCTATGGGTAGGAGAAAGCTTTGTGATGAGTGCTTGCCTAGCATGTATGATTTAATTCCCAGTACCTCAAGAATTAATTAACTAGAAAGATGGTAGATTTAAATCCAATCATATTAATAATCACTCAAGTATAAATGGTCTAAATACCTTAATTTAAAATGCAGAGGTTATTGGGTTGGATAAACAAACAAGACTTAGCTGTAAGTTGTATACAAGAAAACCACTTAAAATATAATGACAAATCATTTGAAAGGGAATGGGAAAATATAAGAAAAAACATAGTAACACTAATCAAAAGAAAGAATATCCAAATGTATTTCAGAACAAACAATATTACCAGAGATTACAGAGTTGTATTCTATAATTATAATGTGACAGTCAAGAGGATGTAACAATTCTGAACATTCATACATCCAATAACAGAGCTTCAAGTAAAAACTGGTGGAACTACAAGGATAAATGAATGTATTCGTATATTTTAATAACATCTCAACTGATAGACAAAAATCAGCAAGGATATAGAAAACTGAACAACATAATCAACCAATTTGACTTCATAGACTTTTATAGAATACTCTACCCAATGGCATCAGAATAACATTTTTTCCAGTGCATATGCATAGTATTTGATGTAAAAGAAGTCTTGTTAAATTTTATTTATTTATTTGTTTGTTTGTTTATTTGGTACCAGAGATTGATCTCAGAGGTACTTGGCCACTGAGCCACATCCCCAGCCCTCTGTATTTTATTTAGAAACAGGGTCTCACTGAGTTGCTTAGTGCCTCGATTTTGCTGAGGCTGGCTTTGAACTCACAATCCTCTTGCCTCAGCCTCCCAAGTGCTGGGATTACTGGTGTGTGCCGCTGCACCTGCTCAATAAATTTTAAATGGTCCATACTATACAATGTGTGATCTGGGACCACGTGGCATTAAATTAGAAGTTGATACTAGATACAGTGTGTGATCTGGGACCACGTGGAATTAAATTAGAAGTTAATACTAGAATGATCCCTAGAAAATTCACAAATTTAGAAACAAAATGCATATTTCTCAATAATCCATGGATCAAAGTAGTCAAAAGGAAGTTGTTGTTGTTGGGTTATTATTTTGTAGTCCTGGAGATTCAACCAGGGCCCCATGCATGCTAGGCCAGCATTCCATCACTGAGCTGTTACACCTATAGCCCTCCAAATACTTTGAACCGATGAAAATGGAAACATGAAATATCAAAATTTGCTGGGCATAGCTAAAGTAGTGATTAGAGATAAATTTACAGCACTAAACATTCATATTATGAAAAGGCATTTCAAATTAATGGTTTAGTTTTCTACATTAAAGAATCAGAAAAAGATGAGCAAATAGAATTCAAAGTAGAGACAAAGAAAGAAAATAATAAAGACCAGCAATTCGTAAAATAGAAGACAGAAAAACAACAAAGAAAATAAATGAAACTAAAAGGTGGTTCTTGGAGAAGATCGATAACATTGATAAACCTCTAATCCAATTGATTAGGTAGAGAAAACACAATTGCCTTTGGAACATGAGAGAGGTGACTATCATGACAGGTCCTAGAGGAAAGTAAAGGAACAATAAAGGTACATTATGAACATGTTTATACCAGTATATGTTCAACTTAGACAAAATGGACAAATTCCTTGCACATTAACCTGTCAAAAGAAGAAATAGATAACCTGAATAGCCCTGTATGTATTCAAATAATTGTAAATATTTTAAAAACCTTTCCTCAAAATAAAGTCCACATTGAGTTGGTTTCATTGGTTACTTTTACCAAACAATGGAGGAAGAAAAAACAATGTTTCTGCATAACCATGTCCAGAAAATAGAAGAGGAGTCATTCTTTTGAGTCCAGACTTAACAGTTAATAATAACAAAACCAGGAAAAGATAATAGAAAATTGGAAAACTACATATCAGTATTTCTCATGAAGATTGTTGCATAAATACTTTTCATAATTTCACTCCAATATACATATCAAAATTCATCAAATTGTACACTTAAATATGTTTGTTTTGTTTATTATGTTAAATATAACTCTGAAAAACACTTCTTCCCTTACCAAATTTGTAGACACTTAAACTTTTATTAGGTCAGTGAGGAAATATAGCCAAATAGTTAACCTGTAAAACTCTCATAAAATGAAGCAAAGTTTTGTTAATCCTTTCTCAAAACCAAAATACAAGAATAAAGAAGTTTGTGTTAGTGTGATATAATCCAAGAATCTGTGAAATCATATATTTGTACATTCCTCCATGTTTTATAATTTAGGCTGAAAGTTGGACTGAATGGCCTCTTAAGATTCTTTCCCACTCTGATTCTAAAATAGGAGTTTTGGTTTATTTTAATTCAAGACTACACATATTCTTCAGAGGAGTGTGAAATTACAAAAGCATAATTTTCAAAGGTTTGTTGTAGCACTAGTTAGAACAGACGGTGCTAAAATCTGTTTGAGGAATGCTTGGTTTTCGGCCTTCAAGGGATACATTTCTTTTAGAGAAGAAGGAAATGAAAAGAGTTGGTCAAAAGGTGCTTTGGAAAATAGTGTTGAGATAGGAGGTAATATGCTATGCTTTTTTTTTTTTTTTTTGAGTGGGGTACTGGGGATTGAACTCAGGGGCACTCAACCACTGAGCCACATCCCCAGCCCTGTTTTGTATTTTATTTAGGGTCTCACTCAGTTGCTTAGCCTGCCTTTGAACTCGAGATCCTTCTGCCTCAGCCTCCCAAGCCTCTGGGATTATAGGTGTGCGCCACTGAACTGAGCATTACTTGAATTCTTGAGAATTGCCATTCTGACTGGAATGAGATGAGATCTCAGTGTAGTTTTTATTTGCATTTCTCTAATGGCTAGAGATATTTCTTCATTTTTTTTTAACCATTCATATTTATTCTTCTGTGAAGTAGTGCCTGTTCAGTTCCTTTGCTTATATATTGACTGGGTTTTTTGTTTTTTAGTTGTTAAGTTTTTTGAGTTCTTTGTATGTCCTGGAGATTAATGCTCTCTATGAGGTGTAGGTGGCAATATTTTCTCCCATTCTGTAGGCTCTCTGTTCATGTTCTTGATTGTTTCCTTTGCTGTGAAGCTTTTTAGTTTGATACCATTCCATTTACTGATTCTTGATTTTACTTCTTGTGCTTTAGGAATCTCTCTGATTTCACTCCTTATATTGTCCTTTATCTCATAGATGAGTTTAACTATGAATATTCTCCTTCTCTGACATTTCTTCTACTGTGAGGTCAGTGAATTGTTATTGAAGTACCTTGTTTTTTGGGGGGGGAATTTGTTCCCTTGCTTTTTCATGTTGTTTGTGTATCTCCCCATCTAACAGTATGGATCTGAGGCAGCAGAGTTTCTGCCCTGTGGACTTATAGTGTCCCTGAAGATTTGTAGTACCTCACTGTTTAGGGGGAGACAAATAATAATAATAATCAATGCAAACAGTCTACAGCATTAACCAAATAGTTCCTGCTATGATATCTAAAATGTTAATTGTCACAATAAAAAAATATATAATCAATTATTGCTCACAGCAATAACAGTAAGTTTGCAAAAAGATTTACAATTTTGAATGGTGGATAGGGAGAGAATAGAAATGATGTTGATGAATATGAGGGAGGAAGAGAGAAAATAGAAGTAAAAAAGAGGTGCTGGGGTTGTGGCTCAGTAGTAGAGCACTCTCGTCCAGCATGAGCGAGGCCCTGGATTTGATCCTCAGCACCGCATAAGAAAAATAAATAAATAAAATAAGGTATTTTTAAAAAAATAAGAACAAAAGAATATAAAACAAAACCAAAATATAATAATTGAATATCCTAGTCCTCAAAATACTCATCCGTGAAAACTAACTGGCTTCAAAAATGCTAGAAATGAGAAAAAATACCTGTTGATACACAAACAACAAGTATGAATACGTATAAGAGTCCATGAACTATTCAGGTCACAATTAAATGGTGAAAAGGAAAAAAAAATTAAAATTTAAAAAAATCTTGATGAAATGTTAAAGAATCATGTCTGTTGGATTTCAGAAGATTCTCAGCTTCTCTTTTAAGCAGTATTAGGTGGGGCTGTCTGGAGTGTGATGCCTGGTCTACTATCAGGTTGGGTTGCTGGAATGTGAGAGGAAATCCTGTAGATAGAAATCTTGAAGATGCATAGATAGGTCCAGCTTCTGTTGGATGGTGATGGGTCTGAAGATTTTAAATCAGTGAACCTCCAGGGCCCAGCAGTTGCCAGTCCATACTGGAAGACTGTACCTCAGGGATCTCCCCTGGATTCCACTCATGTATTAGAGGAGCCAATTCCTAGTCCACTTCATTACCTTCGGATCTCACGTTTTTTGGTCTCGGGTTCAATCTCCAAATTCAGTCTCTCCCACAAATTTCAGGCAAGTTGCATCTTTCCCAGCAGGTCCTGCAAATGGCCTGATGTGTGTGTGGGGGGGAGGGCGGAGCCTGGTGGGTTTCCATTACCAGTATTCCCCTGTGCAAACTCCTCCCCATGTTTCATTTTCTCCTGGTCACTTAGGCACACTCTATGTTGTGCAGTGTGGGCTTACCAGGCCTGTATTTTGAGCCAAACTTGGGTTTGCCAGGAAATCGACTGCCTCAGCTGTTGTCCCTCATGCCACAGCTGCAAAAAGGTTCCTTCCTGTGTCCTCCACAGGCAGCCAGGAGAGATGCAGCTTCTTTCCCTGCAGAAAGATATTGTGCAGCACACCTTTCATTTTAGTCAGGCACTATCTTTTATTTCTGATCTCTCAGTTGCAGACATGACTCAGGCCTCCTAAAAGTGTGGGTTCCTTTAATTCCCTTACCCCTCAACTTAGCACATATAGGAACCACTTTGGCCAGTGCTTCCAGCAGTGGCACTGGGGATTTCTTTCTTATTCTATTATATCCCACCTCCTGAGTCCCTGATTTGCTTTGAATGTCCAGTATTTTATCCCAGTAAAGCCCCTGCACCCTTTTCACCCACCTTGTTAGCTGCCTATCTGCTTTCTTGGTTTTATACCAGGGATTAGCCAGAAAAGTGACCTTCTCTATTCTGCCATCTTGCAAAACCTTGTTACTGAAATAGTTACTTTTATTATCCCATTTTACAAAGGTTAGGAAACTGGGACACAGATGCCAAGTAAATTGCCCAAGGGCCCACAGCTAGCTAGTTATCAGCAAAGCCAGGATTCAATTACAGGCAATCTGGCTCAAGTCCTTGCTACTTATTATTATCCAAGACAGAATGTAGATGATGGCATATAAAAATATGCAGAATATGCTATGGCATTTAAGGGAGTGGTCGTAGTAGTGTCTGATGGGGGGTTTTAGAAAGCTTCTTGCATGAATTGGTATTTTTACTAAGCCATAATTTCGGGGCCATCTGTTTCAGGTACTTGGATTTGGGAGAAGAAAAGAGAGGCTCGATAATAGTAAACGCAAAGACGTAGTCATGGTAAATGATTAGGCATCGTGAACTAGGTTCATATAGAAGGAACACATAAGGATACAGTTAGGAAAGGAAGCAAAACAGAAAAGCTGGTTTGAGCCAGGCATGATGGTACATGCCTCTTAATCCCAGTGACTCAGGAGGCTGAAGCAGGAGGATCACAAGTTCAAGGCCAGCAATTTAGTGAGACCCTGTCTCAAAAAAATAAAAAGGGGTAGGGATGTGATTTAGTGGAAAAACACCCCTGGGATCAATCCCTAGTACCCCCTGCGCCCCCACACACACAGGGGAAAAAAAAAAAAAAGAAGAAAGCTGGTTTGGGGCTAGAGCATAGGAAACTTGTGACCAGGTGTAGAAGATGTTACATATTAAAACTGTGCTTTTGTAAGTATGGAAATATTTGTGGACTGAGTCAAAATTAATGGAGACTATAGGAAAACCAGGTATAATTTAATGTCCAGAAAAAAAGGTTATTAGGCCTTGAACTATGGTAAAAATAGGAATAAATAAAAGACATATTATAGAATTTGAATTAATAGAGTGGAGAAATACCACAACTAAATTTGATAGTCAAGTATTTATATCATTATGTGACAAGTATAAGTTTATTTTATGGTTAGAAATGTCTGTTGGATATCTGGGAACCTCTTGGATATGAGTGTTATTTTAAGAGCAAGAACATTTGTTCATTCAACTCCAAAGGAATATAAAGTTTACCTTGTTGGGCTTGAAATTGAAATTCAGGAAAATGATTTCTTTCAAGGCCAGCTAATTTATTCAGAATCTCCGAATTGAAAAAATTTCTTAGTCTGCTTAATGTAGACACAATTCGAAACCACTTTAGTCTAATGATTTGGAAGAAGCGATGGACATAACCTTCTTTAAAATTACTACATGTAATCATCTCTGTTTCATTCATGTGGTACAAATGTAAATTGTAAATGAGAGCCTAAATTAGTCCCTCAGTTGACTTTGTTAAGCAGAAATCTTCTGGCTGACTCATACTGTTTGCAGAAGAATGATTTGAAAATAACCTTTGAAAAATCCTGATAGAAGTATTTTGGAATAGTGATGTTAATAAATGTCAGCCTATCAGTGTCAGTTATTGTGGTGATAGAGTATTAATTAAAATGTTAACTTTGTGAAAGTTATAAAGAAAGCTGGGAAATGGTGATGACTTAGACTGATATTGATAAAATACCCAAGTAAATATAAACAAGTAAATATACCCTAAAAGCTATAAAGCATTATTGAGAGAAATTGAAGGATACTTAAATAAATGGAAACTTTCCTGGGTTACTGGGTAAAACTTATTATTGATAAGATACCACTGAAAGCTATCCACATATTAAGTGTAAACCGTAGCAAAATGTCGACAGCCTTTTTTGCAGAAATGGAAAAGCCAGTACTCAAAATTTTATCTGAATTGCAAGGGACCCTCAATTCAAAAATATTCTTAAAAAACAAGAATAAAATTGAAGGATTAACACTCTCTAATTTTAAAACTTTTTAAAAGGTTAGAGTAATAAGCAAGACCTGGTGGCACATGCCTTGTAATCCCATTAACTTGAGAGGCCAATTCAGTAGGATTGCAAGTTTGAGGCCAGTCTTACAACTTAGCAAATCTTTGTCTCAAAATAAAAAATAAAAGAACTGGGATGTAGCTCAGTGATAGAGTGACACAATATCACAAAGATAAAAGATATCACAATGAGATAAACATTTCAAACCCTCTAGGATTTTTGTTTTGCTCTTCTTTTTCTAGGGTTTTGAGATGAAGTGTGAGATCATTTATTTGTTGGTTTTTTCTTTTTTTAAGGAATGAACTCCAAGCAATGAATTTTCCTTTTGGAACTGCTTTCATTGTGTCCCATAGATTCCGATATGTTGTGTCTGTGTTTTCATTTATCTCTAAGAATTTTTTAATTTCCTCCTTGATGTCTTCTGTAACCCATTGATCATTCAGTAACATATTGTTCATTCTCCAAGTGTTATAGGATTTTTCCTTCCTTCTTTTATCGTTGATTTCCCGTTTCATTCCATTATGATCAGATAGGATGCATGGTCCACTAGGATTTTTGTTGTTTTTTGAATGTGTTTTCCTCCCCATCCCCCCACCCCCAAATATGGGGAATTAAACTCAGAGATGCTTTATTGCTGAGCTAGATGCTTTTATCACTGACCTACATCCCCAGACATTTTTTTTTCCCTTAGTACTGGGGATTAAACCGGGGCATTTAACCACTGAACAATATCCTCAGCCCTTTTTAGTATTTTATTTAGAGATAGGGTCTCACTAAGTTGCTTAGGGCCTTGCTAAGTTGCTAAGGCTGGCTTTGAACTCATGATTCTCCTGCCTCAGCCTCTCAGGCTGCTTGGATTACAGGTGTGTGCCACTGTGCCTGGCCCCAGGCATTTTTATGTATTTATTTTTTCAAAACAGGATCGCGCACTAAGTTGCTGGGACTAGTCTCAAACTTTCAGCCCTCCTGCCTCAGCCTCCCAAGTAGCTGAGATTACAGAGATGTGGTACCACACCCAGCTCCACTAGGGCTCAGTTGGTAGAGTGCTTGCCTAGTATGCACAACAAGGCCCTGGGTTCAATCCCCAGCACCACACACACACACAAAAAAAAAGTGTTTGTAAGGATGTGGAGAAATTGGAACTCTGATACTTTGCTGGTAGAAATGTAAAATATTGGTCTACTGTGAAGTTTGGCAGCTTTTCAAAAAATTAAACAGAATTCTCATATGTCCATGTAGTTCTACTCCCAAGTATATACCCCAAAGAACTGAAAACAAAGGGCTGGAGATATAGCTCAGTGATAGATCTCTTGTCTAGCATTATGTGAAGTCCTGGATTAAATATCTAGCACTGGAAAAAGAAATTGAAAATAAGGTACTCAAACCAATGCATTTATACACATGTTCATTGTAATAATAGTCAAAGTGGAAATGACTTTAAAAATGCCCATCAACAGGGCCACATCAATATTTATAGTAGCTCAATTCACAATAGGTAAGCTATGGAACCCACCTAGGTACCCTTCAACAAATGAATGGATAGAGAAAATGTGGTATATATACAAAATGGAATATTACTCAGCCATAAAGAAGAAAGATATGATGGCATTTGATGGTAAATGGATGGAACTGGAGACTATCATGTGAAGTGAAATTAGAATAGGAAAGACAGTAGAATGAATTGGACATAACTTTCTTATATACGTATATGAATACATGACCAGTGTAACTGCACATCAAGTACAACCACAAGAAGAAGTTATAATCCCATGTATGTACAATATGTCAAAATATATTCTACTATTATATATCACTAAAAAGAACAAATAAAAAAATTTAAAAATGTCTATCAGTGGGTGAATGGATAGACAAATTGTATAATTATACCTACAATGAAATATTTTTCAACCATAAAAATGAGTAATTACTGATACATACTATAATGTGGATGAGTCTGGAAAACTTATATTAAGTGAAAGAACCTAAAACACAATGGTCACATATAGCATGGTTCATTTATATGTAATATTCAGAATAGATAAAAGCATTGAGAATGTATACAGATTGGTAGTTGGATGGGAGGAATGGGGCGATATGGTATTGTAATTTAGAGCATAGGACAAATAGAGGAGTAGAACAAAGAAGGTTTCAGGTTAGACATTCAAAGGATTGAAGCCATATTAAAAAATTAGATCACTAAATGGGATGACATGCAGGAAAAAATGAGAAATAAAAACAAACAAATATATTATTAACTTAGCAGGAGGCCAGAGTTTTAACATCAAGGTAAGTTCAGATTTGTTAATTAGACACAAAAATGGCCCATTAGCCTTTTCCAAATTAGATGCAGAATTATCTTAAATATTTCTCTTTTTTCCCCCCATTGTTCCATTACACACACTTTCTGAACCCAGGGGCCCTATACCACTGCTATATCACCAGCACACTCACCTTTAAAAAATATCATAGTCTCTTTTTTTGGTGTGTGTGCGGGTACTAGGTATTGAACTTAGGGGAATTGAACTACTGAGCCACATCCCAAGCCCTATTTTGTATTTTATTTAGAGACAGGGTCTCCCTGAGTTGCTTAGTGCCTCGCTTTTACTTAGGATGGCTTTGAATTCATGATTCTCCTGTCTCAACCTCCCAAGTTACTGGCATTACAGGTGTGTGCCACCACAACCGTCTAGACAGTCTTACTCAGTTGACCAGGTTGACCTCAAACTTGATCCTCTGGTGTCACCTGCCCAAGTTGCTTAAGATTCAGATGTGGGGGCTGGGGTTGTGGCTCAGCAGTAGAGCGCCCACCTGGCACATGTGAAGCCCTGGGTTGGATCCTCAGCACCACATAAAAATAAATAAAATAAAGGTATTCTTAAAAAAAAGTTAAAAAAAAGATACATGTATACACCACTGCATGCATCTTACATCATTTGATAAGAACAAGACAAAATATTGATAGCTTATTTCATTGAAGATCTCAAACTTTAAGTTGTAGAATTTCATACACTTGTAGGGGAAAGCCTCACACATTTGATACTGATAAGGAAGGCAGATGCACTTAAATGTGGAACATTCTTTTGGATTTAGAATTTCAGAGTATATATCCTCAAAGAATTCAGTGACTAGGAGAAACCATTGCAATTAGTTAAACTAATTTTCATTACTTGAATTCAGTGTAACAGTAAAAGGAGAAAAAATGATCGCAAAATGTTATGTTCATAGGTTATATTATGAATCACATAAACTATAGGGAATTTTTATATGTACACTGGGGAGTTTTGTTTGTTTTTGTTTTTTACTAATGGTAACTATGTTTTTTCACTTTGTTTTCATTATTTGGTAGCTCCTTTGTCAGTTTAATAATATTTGATGTTATTTTTGTCTTTAAGAATGTGGAATTATACCATGTCAGAGAAAAAGTATCCATTCTTGGGAGAATAGGATTAACCCTCTTCTTCAATTGCAGATGATGAAAGCTATGAACAAGTCCAATGAGCATGTGCTGGCAGGAGGTGCCTGCTTCAATGAAAAGGCAGACTCTCACCTTGTGTGTGTACAGAATGATGATGGAAACTATCAGACCCAGGCTATCAGTATTCACAATCAGCCCAGGAAAGGTAAGTGTTTGAGCTAGTTGAGATTTTAATAATGGAAGGTTATTCTGAACTTGGAACATTGGCTATCTCATTTCCGTTACACACACTTTCTAGAAGAGTGACCATAAACTAATGAGCTTTTCCAAGAATGTCCGTCCATGTTCTCTAGAATTATGTTGACTCCCATGTAGTCAGACTCAAAGAGTCTTGGAAATGAGGTCTCTGTTATTGAAGGAAACATTTTAGAAGTACTGCACCACGATATTGCTTGTGCCATCACTGGTATTTGAAGGTGAGACTAGGCCCTTTAGTGAGATTGTGCTCAGATCTATTTGGAACTTGTTAGATGAATATATGCAATTAATTAATAGGTTGACAGGATTCTGGAGGAATCTTCCTAGTTTCAGTGCTACCTAGAATGTGGTCTCATTACTTAGGAGATTGTTAGAAATGAGAAATCTATGAAGCAGATAAATCTGCTAACCAGAATTTTAGCTAGATCCCTGAGTGATTAAATTATATATTTAAATTTGAGAAACTTTGCTCAAGGTAGTATTATCCAAAGTGTTTTCTGTGGTTTAAAAAAATATTCACATAAATAAATGAAAGTCTTTCTTTAATAAATAAAAATCTGAGAAACCCTGTGTTAAACAACTTCATAAACAGGTTTCCTTAACACAGATCTTTTTCAGATCCTTTAACAAGCTAATTTTTCAAAAGGAAGACAGTGTATATTTCTTCCCACATTTATTTGACCACAGACTTTTTCTTCAGGGTATCTCCCAAAACTATATTTTGTGAAATTATAATTATATTGATAAAACTTGGTAGCATTCAGAGGATGATTTAAGACCTGTGAGAAATTTGCGTCTAGATAGAAAATGACTTTTTTTTTTTTCCTTTTGGCAGTGTTACGAGATTGAACCCAGAGCCTTATGCATAGTAGGCATGTACCCTACCATTGAGCTACACCTCCAGCCCTCAAAGGAAGACTTCTTAAATAAAATATTAGTGTTTGATCTGGAAAAGAGTACATTGGAAGAAGATGGAAAAATAGCTACTTCTATTTAGATTTTATTATGTGAAAATAAGGTTCAGCTTATTCTCTATCTATACAAAACTCCATAACCAGAATCAGGTGAAAAACCAGATTTGAGGCAGATTTGGGTTCAATTTGAGATCACAATCTATTACCTTGAGAATCTGTCCAAAAGTAGAATGGATCACCAGTGCTATTGTGGGCTCCCAAACACTTTAGAAGAGTAGGACAAAGGCTGGATGACCATCTGTAGAGATACTGTAGGCCAGTGGGTAGGAAGTTGGCTTATCCCAGTCCAGTTTAAGATGGATAGTATAGTGAAGCTTTCCTAAAGCTAAATATAATTGCATATCTTTTCTTTTATAAAGAAATACTAGTAGTTGGAGTTTGTCTTTTAAATGTTTTTTTTTTCTAAGTAACTCTTCTTGGAAAATATATTTTGTACCATATCTTCATCTTCAATATATATTTAATCTAAAAAAAATTTGGAAATTATTGGATTACACTAGGGGCCACAAACTTTTTATGTACAGGGCAAAATGATTAGTACTTTAGGCCTACAGTCTTTGTCACTAACTACTCAGGTGTGATTCTGGTGTCTAAAAACTCCCTTAGACAATATGCAAATGAAGGACATGGCTGTGTTCCAATAAAAGTTTATTTATAAAACTAGACTACAGATCATGTAGGCTGTAATTTGCTAACCCCTGGACTTGACCATTAAGATTTCTTTGTAGTAATATTCTTTTGATTCTTGATTTGAGGAAGAGCAAAACAGGATCTTATTTTAAAATTTCTTTCCCAAAGCAGTCATAAGCATGAGAACTATTGGCTACATTATAGACTTATCACCTACTCTATTTTGGATATATTATTTGAATATACTTGTGCTAAATGCCTTTTATGCCTTTAGTGAACAACTAGTTTAAAAATACATTGAAGACAGTTACCTACTATATGCCCACCAGAGAATTGTTTCACAAAACATATTAAAGAAATTTTGGGGTTAGGGCTGTGGCTTAGCGGTGACACACTTGCCTGGCATGTGTGAGGCACTGAGTTTGGTTCTTGGCACCACATATAAATAAATAAAAGTCTGTTAACAACTAAAAAAATATTTAAAAAAAGAAATTACTGACTATATACTGTGGTATATAGATACAGTGTTTTTTATTTTTTATATGATGTTCGAAATTCCCAATTACCAAATATTTCATTATTGTTCCCAACCCCTCCATCTGAGGTATGTTGTCACTAAACTATTTCTATTGCTATTCTAGTGACTGGTGCCAGTTTCTTTGTGTTCAGTGGCGCTCTGAAATCCTCTTCAGGATACCTTGCCAAGTCCAGTATCGTGGAAGGTAAAGAACGAATTATTCACTGCATGTGCTTTGGTTCAGACCTAATTATACAACTAAACAGCAAGAAACATTACAAGAAGCATTAATATTTCTGCTTTAGATGTCTGGCCTCTATTATTTCTTCTGTGGCACCTCACTGTTCAGCAAATTAAAACTCTCATTAGAGTGCTTAATTCTCCAGAGAAGGGAGTAAGTGGTACAGATACCATGGGACATAAAAAAATAAGAGATGACCTTTCCTAGCTCTGGGATAAGGTATCCAAGGGGATGTAGTTAGAGTTCAGATATATGCACATATGCAAATATGTAGATGAAGTTCACTCCCTCCTACCTATAAGAATGCTGTGATTACTGACACAGTGGTGCACAGCTGTATATGTAGATGAAGTTCACTCCCTCCTACCTATAAGAATGCTGTGATTACTGACACAGTGGTGCACAGCTGTAAAATCACAGTTGTTTTGGAGGCTGAGGCAGGAGGATCAGGAGTTCAAAGCCAGCCACAGCCAAAATGAGGTGCCAAGCAACTCAGTGAGTTCCTGTCTCTAAATAAAATTCAGAATAAGGCTGGGGATGTGGCTCAATGGTTGAGTGCCCCTGAGTTCAATCCCTGGTAACCCCCGCCCCCGCCAAAAAAAAAAAAAAGAGAGTGTGAGTGCTGTGATCATCATTCAGGATACAGAAAGAGATGTGCTTGCTATGGGGTTGCTATAATTAACATGACCCATATCCTGATAAAAGTTAATTAAATGAAAAGCTAATCAACACATTTTTTTATTTTCTTTGTTGGTTGTTTATTTTGATCTGGTTAGTCTTGTTGCATTACAAATTATTCCAAAACTTAATGGCTTAAAATAGCCATTTTATCATGCTTGTTGTTTGCTCTAGATGATGAATCTTGACAGGACAGTTCAGGGACACTTTGACCCTGTTTGGTGATCTCAGTAGGGTTGACCTAAAGGTAAGGGTTATTTATTGTCAGTGAGCTAGTGTTCTCTGAAGGTTTGTTTACACACACATCTGGGTCCTACTTGGGATGATTTAAACACTAGGAGTCAGTGCTGGGGTTGTAGCTTAGTGGTAGAATTCTTGCCTTGCATGTGTAAGGCACTGGGTTCGATGCTCAGCACCATATACAAATAAATAAAATAAAGGTCCATCAACAACAACAACAAAAGACTAGGAATCATCACTGGAGTACTTTCATATGTACTCCTTAGCACAGCCTGTCAATCCTTGTGATATTGGGCTTCTTAGGTGGTGGTTCAGGACTCCAAGCATGAGTAAGCCAGCAACAAGGTAGAAGAAGTTGCACTGCTCTTTGTGACCCAGTCTAAAAAGTCATATAGTATCCCTTTGACCATCTAGTTTTGGAAGAAAGGAGAGGAATTAGACTCCACTTCTTGATGGGGAATGGAAAGGTAGCATTGTAGAAAAACACATCAAATAGAAGATGCGGCTAGTGTTGGAAAATCATTGGCCACATGAGGATAAGTTTCAGTTTCCATAGTAGTGAGCAAGGCCCTTTCTGAAAGCAGTCCTTTCTGAGGGCTGAATACCAGTGTGCTAATTAGATAATCTTACATGGATTTGTAGATACTGGCTTTGATTTTTTTTTTTTTTTTGGTAAATTTAATAAAATAGTGAAACTCAGAGTATAATAGTATTTTACAACAAAAATTCAAAACTCTTGACTATCAAGCAAGAGCATGCTATTAGGAAACTGTTAAGTAGCTGAGCACATACCTGTAGTCTCAGCTATTTTGAAGGTTGATGCAGAAAGATCACTTGAGCCCAGGTGCTCAAGACTAGCTTGGGCAACATAGTGAGACTCCATCTCGAAAAGAAAGTTGTTAAGAAGTCTAGACCAAATCTCATTTTGTCTAAAGTGACTAATTAATACCTATCTAGGCTATTGTTAAATTCGTGGGGGTTTTTTGTTTGTTTTTTTTATAAAGTGATTAAAAAAATAACATAAAAATCCTCAGAATCATATATATATATATATATATATAACTTAAGTGTTGCTTAAAGGATGAATTGAACTGAAACAGATTCTTACAAATGCAAAACAGTGTTTTTGAAAGGCATGTGTTAACCAGGCATGGTGGCACACATTTGTAATCCAGCCACTTGGGAGGCAGGAGGATTGCAAGTGCAAGGCCAGACTCTGGCAATCTAGCAGAACCCTGTCTAAAAATAAAATAAGAAGTCCTTGTGATGTAGCT
Organism: Marmota flaviventris; assembly: GCF_047511675.1. Classification (NCBI taxonomy): domain Eukaryota; kingdom Metazoa; phylum Chordata; class Mammalia; order Rodentia; family Sciuridae; genus Marmota; species Marmota flaviventris. Next base: position 41,307,067 of record NC_092507.1, read on the forward strand.
CAGTGGTAAAGTACACCTGGGTTTGATTTCCATTCATCCCCCACCACACACACAAAGTTATATGTCATGTGTTTATGTCCTTGGTTTGGTTTCTTGGGTCTTACATTTCACTGTGTTTCAGTAGAGAAATTGGCTGCTTATTTGTAAAATTTTATTAAGGCTCTGTAGAAATTATTACAGCTGACAAGATTGTATGTCAGTGAAGCAGGGTAATTGCTCAGCACATAACAACTTTTACCCTCAATTTCATTGTTTAACTTTGACTCAGGTAGATAGCTGAAAAATAGTTACCATCTGTTGACTACGTAACCTATATGAAACTCTGGTAGGTTTGCCTTATTGCTGGTCAGTAAGTAGATATATTCCCAAGTGTACTACTGTAGTGTATTCAGTGATTTACTTAACAAACGTTTACTGGGTATTCAATCTGTGCCAGGCAATCACAGTTAGGTGAGACACATGGAGGTACAAATAAATAAATACATATGATCTGAGCATAAGGAATTAAAGAGAGGAAACAGAAACAAAGTGTTCTGTGAGTCCAGAAGAGCAATGTGACCATGTATGTTTTCCCTTTGAGCAGCCCTCAGGAGAAACCCTTAATTGTATCTGAAGTGAAATCAACAGGCAAGTATTTTAAGCAGGATCCTTCTTGGCATTTGCCCTCACAACTCGTTTAATGAATAAGAAATTCAGCCCCCAAAACAAAACCTTTGTATCTGTTAGCTTTGAAGAACAGAGTGAAGTTTCACATTTAACATCTGAGGGATTTGCTAATGCCAGGTACTGCATCACATCTGCCCTCCATAGCTTTGCATTGTTTCCATCTGTATTATCTTGGTGCTGATTCTTAGATGGCGTTATGGTCCAGATCACTGCAGAGAACATGGATTCCTTGAGGCAGGCGCTTCGAGAGATGAAGGACTTCACCATCACCTGTGGAAAGGCAGATGCAGAGGATCCCCAGGAGCACATTCACATCCAGTGGGTGGATGACGACAAGAACGTTAACAAGGGGTAAATGCAGCCCACTTCCCCCCTTGTGGCACTTGTAGGACAGCTCTGGGTTTTGTCTGCTCTCTATACTGGTGTTTTATAGTTTTACTTATTAAAAGCCTGCCTAAAAAAAAGGACTGTATAATAGAGCTTTAAATTTCTGATTTCTTGGCTTAATTTGTGAAAGAGTTTATGTATTTTAAAATATTTTTTTAGTTGTAGATGAACATAGAACCTTTGTTTTATTTGTTTAATTTTATGTGGTGCTAAAGATTGAACCCAGTGCCTCACACATGCTAGAGAAGCGCTCTACTTACAACCCCAGCCTGAGTTTCTGTATTTTTAAGGGAAGGATAAGGGGAAAGATTGATGAAACAGAAAAGTCTTTCTACAGTTTCTGAAGTAATAGAAATAGCCTTTTATGACTTACAAAAAGCATTTTTGCTAATATTTGTTTCATTTGATATAACAAGTAGTATTATTTCCATTTTACAAAAGGATTCATAGGTACCAAAAAGATAAATGGTTTGTCAGATCCATAAACCTAGGACGTGGCAGGACTAGGACTTAAAACTACCTCTTTGGGCTTTAGATCTTACACTCTTTCCCAGTATATGGCAATTCTGTTTGAATGACTCAAGACAAAATTTTGGAGTCTTTTTTGACACTTTTCTTTCTCTTATACTCCACATTGTGGAATTCTTAATTCAAAGTAAATCCTGCTCATTGTACTTCATACTGTTTCTCACCACCTCTACTACTATCATCCTAGTATAAGCCATCATCTCATTTGGTCTAGATTATTGCAGTAGCCTCTTCATTGGTTTCCTTGTTTCTGGTGTTGGCCTGCGTTCCTCCAACCCAGTCTGTTTCCAGTATAACAGCCAGGATAATGTCACTTTTCTCCTCACACTCACCAATGGCTTCCAGTATTTTTTAGTGCAAAAGCCAAAGTTGTTTATGACCTATATGGTCTTACACAATCTGGGCATCCCTCTTCCCACCCTGTTACCTCTCAGAAACAACACTGGCTTGATTTCCTTCCTTCCTTCCGGGGTGGAGGTTGTACCCAGAATTAAACTCAGGGATGCTTAACCACTTAGCCACATCCCCAGTTCTTTTTGTTTTTTGAGACAAGGCCTTGCTAAGCTTGCTGAGGCCGGCTTTAAACTTGTGATCCTCCTGCCTCCCAAGCCACAGGGATTATAGATGTGCACCACCCTGCCCGAAAACACTGGTTTCTTACTTGAGTACAGCTATACTTCTACCCTAGACCTTTGTACATGCTATTCTCTCAGTTTATCTTTAGTCACATAAATCACTTCCTCGCCTTCAAATCTTTTTAAAAATGTCACATTCTCAATAAGGCCTTTCATGGTCAACTTATCTGTATTTTAACCCTCTCATACATTTCTCTCTCCCACATCTAATATTTACTGTTTCCCTCCTCATCATTATTTCTCAATAGCACTATAATATATAATATATTTTTACTTATTTGTTTTACTGTATGCCCCTGGAGTGCAAGCCCCATGAGTATAGGAATTTTAGTCTGGCTTATTCATTGCTATATTTATTACCAATACCTAAAATACTATCTGGCACCTACTAAGTATTTCTTAAAAAAAATATTGTTTGAGCTGGGCCCGGTGGTACATGCCACTAATCCCACTGACTCAGGAGACTGAGGCAGGAGGATTTCAGGTTCAAAGCCAGCCTTGGAATGTAACAAGACTCTGTCCCAACCATGAAAGATGAAAGGGCTGGGGATAGCTCAGTAATAAAGTGTCCCTTTGTTCAGTCCCTAGTACTGGAAAAAAATGGATTGAATGAATAAATATACCATAATTCATTGTATTCATCTTTTTCCCATTCATTTATCCATCCATCTGTCCATCCATCCTTCAGGTTATGTCAAAGTTCTGGTAAAGCAAATTGAATTCTCCAAGCTAGATGATGTGGTGCATACTTTTATTCTCAGTTACTTGGGAGGCTGAAACAAGAGGATCACAAGTTTGTGGCCAGCCTGGGCAATTTAGTAAGACTCTGTCTCAAAATAAAAGGTGTTGGGGATGTAGCTCAATGGAACACTTAAATAGTGCAGATCCTGGGTTCAGTACCTAGCACTGCTATAAAAAATAAATAAATAAACAAACAAACAAATAAATAAATAACGAGGAGGAAGAGGGAAAAAAGAATTCCAGAGACTGGGAATATAGCTTAGTGGTAGAATATGTGCTTAGCATACACGGTTTTCATCCACATCCAGTATGTGCTGAGTTCAATCTCTCAGCACTAGGAAAGGAAAAAAAAAAAAAAGGCAAATATGTGTTTCCTGCTAATAAGTATTCAGTCTAGTTTTTAAGAATTATAAATTAAAATAAGTGTACCAAAGTATGGAAGAAATTGACTAATAACTATATAAGATATGAAACTTTTAAAAGCAAATAGGAAGCTTGGTAGACATGGTAGGGCCATATTCAAGAAAGATTCCACAGAGAAATAACTGGTACTTAACCTGACTATGGTGAGGTAAGTAAGTATTTGCCACATAATTGTGCCCAAAGATGTATTTTAATCTGAGGGAACAGCAGGAGTAAAAGCAGAAAGAGGGCATTTAGAACATTGCACCCCATAATTTTTTTAAAAGTTTCTGGGGAGGAACAAAAAGGAACAATTTCTTGCTTCTTTTCTATTCTTCCCCCCTCCCTCTTGTCCCTATTCCCATGCTCTGGGTTGAACTCAGGACCTTGAGCACACTAAGCATACACTGTACGACAGAGTTACACCCTCAGCCAAAAAGAAGCAATTTCCTATCAATGTATGTTTTCCTGTTTCACAAGTAACCCTTTTATCTTCCCATTCTTTTTTTTTTTTAATATTTACTTTTTAGTTGTAGTTGGACACAGTACCTTCATTTTATTTGTTTTTATGTGGTACTGAGGATTGAACCCAGGGCCTCTCACATGCTAGGCAAATGCTCTACCACTGAGCTACAACCCCAGCCCTATCTTCCCATTCTTAATTGAAAAATTTAGTTTCAAAATAAGCTTGTGTTTAATTCTTATAGTTGGAAATATATATAATTGGAAAAAAAATGATTACTCTGAAAATTTGGTGCTGTAAGGTATCAGTAACTGACAATAGCAAGTTGCCCTTTTCTATAGCAGCTGCTGGTGGCAACTTCTTAGAGTAGGACAAAAACTCACCAGAAAACATTCTTGAACTCAGTTTGTAATGTATAGATTGATTGTTTTCCAACTCGTTACTGAATGTACAAATGTTTTGTCTCAAAGTATTCTAATCAACTGAGGGTACCTTTTGGGGAGGGCAGGTACTGGGCATTGAACCCTGGGCATTGAACCCAGGGCCTTGCTCATGCTAAGTATGAATGATACCACTGACCAACACTCTGACCCCCCTATTTTAGCATTGGTGCATGATGTTAGAATTTATTTTGATTTTTTTATTTTGGGGGGATATTGAGGATTGAACCCTGGGGTGCTTAACCACTGAGCCACATCCCCAGCCCTTTTTTACATATTATTTAGAGACAGGGTCTTGCTGGGTTGCTAACTGCCTCACTACATTGCTGAGGCTGGATTTGAACTCATGATCCTCCTGTCTCAGCCTCCTTAGCTGCTGGGATTACAGGTACGGGCCACTGCCCTAAATTAAAAATTTAACTTAAATTGTTTAATAATTTTAATCTAAATGAATGAAGTGAATGCCTGATAATTTGATTTTTTTTTTTTAGTACTAATACTGGGACACTTTATCACAGAACTACACCCTCAGCCCTTTTTTATTTTTTTAGACTTTTTCCTTTCAGCTGGTACAGTGGCATATGCCTATAATAATCCCAGTGACTTTGGAGGCTGAGGCAGGAGGATCACGGGTTCAAAGCCAGCCTCATAATTTAGTGAGGCCCTAAGCAACTCAGTGAGAACTGGTCTCAAATAAAAAGAACTAGGGATGTGGTTCAGTGGTTAAGTAACCCTAGGTTCAATCCCCAAAACAAAACAAAATTTTTTTTCTTCTTTTATATTTTTTTGGTATATTATTGTTGCACATAATGATGGGATTTGTTGTTACATATTCATACATGCATACAATATAACTATATAATTTGGCCAGTATTATTCCTCAATATTTTCCTTTTCCTTTCTCTCCTCCCTCCCCAGGGTCTCTTATCTCTACTCTGCTAATCTCCCCTTAATTTTAATGAGACTCCCTACCCCTCCACACATACCTTTCTTTTCCTTTTTCCTCTCTAGCTTCCACATATGAGAGAAAATGTATGATGACATATGACCCTTGACTTTCTGAGTTTGGCTTATTTTGGTCTCAAAATTCCATCCATTTTCCTGCAAATGATATAATCTCATTCTTCTTTATAGACGAATAAAACTTTATTGTGTGTATAATACCACATTTTCTTTCTTTTTTTTTTGTGGGGAGAACTGGGGATTATATTTTATTTTTTGAGACAGGGTCTTGCTAAGTTGCTGAGGCTGGCTTTGAACCCACAATCCTCCTGCCTTAGACTCCCAATCCAGCAGAATTACAGGCGCGCACCACCGCACCCGGCATATATCACATTTTCTTTATCTATTCATGGACACTTGGGATGGTTGCATAATTTGTCTGTTGCCAACAGTGTGATTGTGTTCTTTTTTCCTCTGCATCTTTTCCATCATTTATTTTTGTTTGTATTCTTTAAGACTGACATTCTAACCGAAGTGAGATGAAATTTCAGTGATTTGCATTTCCTTAATTGCTAATGATGTTGAACATTTTTGCATATATTTGTTGGTCATTTTTATTCTTTTGAAAAGTGTCTTTAGTTCATTTGCCCATTTATTGAATTATTTGATTTTTTTTTTTTTGGTGTTAAGTTTGTTGAGGTCTTTATATTCTGGATTTTACATCTCTGTCAGAAGAATAGCTCCCAAAGATTTTCTCCCAGTCTGTCTTCACATTCTTAATTGTTTCCTTTGCTGTGAAGAAGCTTTTAAATTTGATGTCATCTCACTTATTAACTTGGCATTATTTCCTGAGTTTCAGGGGTCCTATTGAGAAAATTGTTGCCTGCACCTCTATGTTAAACCTACATTGTTTACCCTGCATTCTATTCTAGAAGTTGCATAGTTTCCAGCCTGTTTTTATATTCTTTTCAGATAGGATCTTACTAAGTTGCCTAGTTTGACCTTAAACTTGTGATCCTCCTGCCTTAGCCTCCCCAGTTTCTGGGATTACAGGTGTGTACCACCACACCCATCAAATTTGACTTTTAATACATAGACAATCAAGAACATAAATGGTTTGAAAGTTGTCAGGAAGAGTCTAGAGTCTGTGCCAAATGTTTAGGGTCCTTATCAGAATAAATGTGTATCTCCACATATTGAATTTACTTGCTATATTTAGGGAGGAAATGAATTTCTAAAGTGCTTTTTCTGTTCAGGAATCTAGGAGTGATAGTACTAGAAGGAATTTGCGATAGATACAAGGATACTGGTTCATCAGTTCCCAGTAGAACTGTTCTAATTAACATACTTGGTCAAAAAATTGTTTTTTATTTCTTTGGGGGAGTTTTGGGGTGGTGTTGGGGATAGAACCCAGGGCATCACACATGCTCTCCCACTGAGCTATCTCTCTAACCCCCTTTTAAAAATTTTATTTTTGAGACAAGATCTTGCTAAGTTACCCAGGCTGGCCTTGAACTTGGAATCCTCGTGCCTCACTCTCCCAAGTAGCTAGGGTTACAAGTGTGTGCCCAGCTAGGTTAAATAATTCTTAATGAACTTTCATTAAATTCCTAATTTAACGAACTCAATTTCATTGAGTTCTGAATAGTTGATCAGTACTGAAATTACAGCACACAGAGTGCCTATATCACTTCCTTCAGAAATTCATTTGTAAGGTAGATATGTGAATATATGAAGAATATTACATGGTGAATGTTATTAGAGTCAGGAACAGAGTGGGAAAACAAAATTAGATGCATTTTTTATGGAAAGAAGGCATGCTAGAAGATCAGGTTTAATTAAATGATTTGTTTACATTAAAGAGAGCCAGCTTCTAGAAAAATGTGTTTGTGAATTTTTTGAATCATTTCAATGCATAGGTCCTCTCTGTTTATGTGCATTTTTGTACAAAGGCTTCCTATTATAATGTGCTGCAAAGATGGGTTCAACAAGGCACCCAATGTAGTTAATAGCAAGACTTGATCAGATGTATTTCTTTTCCCTTCCTCTGTTTTAGTGTCATAAGTCCTATAGATGGGAAGTCCATGGAGTCTATAACAAATGTGAAGATATTCCATGGATCAGAGTATAAAGCAAATGGAAAAGTCATCAGATGGACAGAGGTAAGGAAATGAAACTTGGTACCCTTGACCTGCTTTGAGCACAACTTTTTGCCAGGCTGAGAGCCACATTCCAGGCTGATTCCGGAAGATAAAGAAAAAATCTTTCTGAGAAAGAAGTCTTTCCATTTACCTACTAAACTCTAATTCCCCCTGGTCTGTCTTAGATCCCTGAGAAGAACTGCCATCATGTGTAGCTTGCTGTAATCTGATGAACTTGCTTTTAGAGATTATTTGCATCAGAATTCAAAGAGTACATCTCTGAGTGGTACATACTATCTTTGGTATGATCTTCAGAAAGCTACAAGAGTCTTGCTGCATTTACAGTTAAATATCTGAGATAACACAGTCTTAAAAAAAAAATAGACTTTTTTTTTTTTTTTTTTGCCAGGTGCAGTGCTGCATGCCTGTTATCCCAGTGGTTTAGGAGGCTGAGGCAGGAGGACTGCAAGTTCGAGCCAGCCTCAGCAACATAGCAAGACCCTGTCTCAAAATTAAAAACAAAAGAAAACAAAAATGGGCTGGGGATGTTCTAAGTGGGTGAGCACCCCTAGGTTCAGTCCCTGGAACTCCCCCTCCCCCAAATCTTTTATTTTTCTTTTCACAATACAAAATCTAAAGCTCAGAGATAAGTATCTTGTCAATAACTAGAGGCAAATCAGTAATGGCAAGTTGCTAATTTAAACTCATCTCTGGCCAACTTCTAAGCTCATTTACACTAAATTAAGTGCTGTTTACCATGAAGGCTGTATTAATAGAGTCTAATATGGGAATGAAAAGGAGCAGGGCTGGGCCCTGATTGTGTGGACAGTCACACAGATTAGCAAGTTTATTCTCAAAGAGTAAATAGGTAGGCCTCTTAATGGTTTTTAAACTTCATGAAGGTTCAATTATACAATCTCTAGAATTCCTTTCAGATTTGTCTTATTTTTTTTTTAATTCTGTGACTCCTCATTTTCCATTTCATGCATAAAGAAGCTGAAGCTAAGAAAGGTTCATTATCTTATTCAGGATCTCATAGCTGGTTTCTGATAGCACAGGGACTGCAGCCTGTTTCTCTTGGTCTTGAGCTGTTGTTTCATCCTCTATACCAGGCTCCATGATTTTATATTCAGCTGAGCAATTTTAGTTTCTTGCTTTATAATGATCAATCCTTGACACGTTTTTAGCAGTGCAGAGTCTGGAACATGTAAAACTCTTTATAGCTTATAAAGCAGTTTGACCTCCATTCCCTCTTTTGTTCTTCAGTAACTCAGTGAGGTAGGCAGAGTACCCATTTCATCATGCTGATGAGAAAATGGGCTTTATAACTTTGTGACTAATGCTGATTGTTAGCAGAGCAGCATCCAGGGTTCTGTCTTCTGACACCCACTTCAGAGCTCTTTCTATCATGTCATGCTGTCACTCTCTCTAGAACATACAAGCACAGGGCTGCAGAGCTGCTCCCTTGATAATATGCTTAGTATGAGCCCCTTATTTGAACAGTAAGCATTATATATTTGCATTATTTTTTTTTATATTTTGCTTTTATATTGTTTACACTTTACAGTATCCAGAGATGGTAAGTTCTTTTCATTTTTATAGAGGAAATTAGGCATTAAGAAGTCCTTTGAAAACTGGGCATGTTAGCACATGCTTGTAGGTCTAGCTACTCAGGAGGCTGAGGTTAGAGGGTTACTTGAGCCCATAAGTTCAAGACCAGCCTGGGCAACATAAATGCCATCTCAAAAAAATAAAAAATAAAAAAGGCCTTTGACATCTGTTAATCCTTTGGTTTGACTAGAGGACTCATTAAGGCATAGGCAGCTGTGTGACTAGGACTTGGGTCTCTCAGTTCACATTTGCTGTGCTTCTGACTATGCACTGGGCAGTGCTTGGCTCTGTGCTAGCACACTGACAACAGTTTTGGTGTCTACAGTGGCAGGGTTATGTAGGGAGAAAAGCTCTGTGTAGGTCAAGAGGCAGAAGAGTTGGATTCTAGGCTTGGCTCTCTGAATATTTTTGTGCACTTGAGTGAGTCACTTCCTCAGAACGTTGTCCATACATCAGTATTACCTTTTAAAAGTGTATAATGCAAAATGGAGGCCTTTTCTAGTTCTGAGTAGGATGTGCCATCAGGCTGTGGTGGAGTCTTGCAGGGAAATAGGCTGCTACTACCAATGTGTGTGTGCAGGGACCATGAAGATTTTTTTTTTTTTTTTTTTTTTGGTGCCCTACTTTTCATGACCCAGGAACTATATGGTGTCCTGCTCCTGTCAGATCATCTTGTACTTCTTGGAGAACTATAGTGCTTATCCACTTGTGAGCTAATCCACTTATTCAAAACCTATGCCAAAGATTAAAAGTCTCTTTTGTTTGGGGAACAGGTGTTTTTCCTAGAAAATGATGATCAGCATAATTGCCTAAGTGATCCTGCAGATCATAGCAGATTGACTGAGCATGTTGCCAAGGCTTTTTGCCTTGCTCTGTGTCCCCACCTGAAGCTTCTGAAGGAAGATGGAATGACAAAACTGGGACTACGTGTGACACTGGACTCAGACCAGGTAAGAAGAATCTTAGCTTCTGAAGCTGGCCTTGGGCAAAGTCTGTATTTTCTGTCATGAGTTTTCCTGAATTAACCCAGAGTTCTCCAGATCTCCTGGCCTTCACAGGCGTAATGTTCTAATCTCCCTCTAATATTAAAATACCCATATATCCTCTTGGTAAGATGCTCTCTGAACGTTTTAACCATGTCCTCTTTACCACATGCCTTCTAGAGAGTTACCTGCCTTCTCTCCATGGTCAGGAGAGGAGTGTGAGGACCTGCCACCCCTCTGACTGGCACCTGTGTGATACTCCCCAGTCCCACCCATCATGCATCACACTTTGCTCCCTTTGAGGGCACTAGTCCCTAATCTTGTTGTTTTCTTAATCCAGTTAGAGCAGGCTTCTGTTAACTGGCCGCTGCAATCACCCATGCCTTAATGAGATTTTTCTTACTGCCAATATTTTCTTACTAGTTTGTGGCTAAAACTTGAGCTTTTCCCCTCCCTCATAATTTTCCTGTTAAGGTCTCCCGTTGTCAGGCTTCCCTCATGTCTGTCCTAATGTTTTTATAAGCTCTTTGTAGAAACAATCCAGTTCACACCCCACAAGTCCCAGTTCCTTGTCCCAATGTCTTTCTCCTAAGGCTAAGCACTCTAATCTCTACAATTTCTTTGGACTTTGGCTGCCTGAGAGAGATCCCATTGGTTCTGCTTTGATGTTCATAAATTGCCAGACCTCTTTATCTCCCTCAACCCTTTAGTTTTGAGTCATTTAGAAAATGAGTGTGAGTGTTCAGCATGATCACCCCTCCCAGCTAAGTATTATTTCTGCCCAAAAGCTGCTCCTGACCTAAGGTTCTATAGGGAGAAACTGGTTCCTAAGTGCAGAATTGTTCCATTATCAGGGAACTAGTAAATGTTATGTATCTGGCTCCATTTCCTGAGTAGTCATCAATCAACAAGTATTTATTTTCTGCTTAAGGTCTTGCCCAGGGCTTTAAGAAGCATATCAGGGTATTACTAATGAAGTTTCTTAGTCCTGTTTCAAATGGTATTGATTATCTAGCTGGAGAGGGAAAATTCTCACATGAATTAGATAACAAGTGTTTTTCTGCTGAGTGTATGAGCCTCTTGAGGGCAGTGGCTCTGTTATCCTTGAATCCCTGTGTTCAAAGGTGCTCATAAAGTGGTGCATGGGTGACTGGATGGACTTAAGAACAAATGTTATATTAGGAAGCTGAACATTGTATGTTTCTCATTTTAGTTTTCAAAACCAAAAGTTAATATTATTTCTGACTCTCCATGCCTCTCTATGTGCTGCCTCTTCCAGAAAACAAAAATCCTAAGAGGTTAAGTGATTAGCTCAAGGTCTTATAGCTATCAGGTGGCCAGGATGAATAAATGACAGGTTGATAAATGGCAGCTCAGTGATGAGGAAGAATTTGTATTCACTGTCATGTGACTAGCCCATGACCAAGAAGGACATCACCTTTCACCTTTCCTGCTCAGCCCTTTGAAGGTCTTTTTTTTTTTTAAGTTATAAATGGACACAATACCTTTATTTTATTTATTTATTTTATGTGGTGCTAAGGATCAAACCCAATGCCTCACATATGCTAGGCGAGCACTGTACCGTTGGTGAACCACAACCCAGCCTTGGAGAGATCTTCTGTGTTTAGTAACCTATCATCCCCTTCTCTCTGGGTATAGGTTGGCTATCAAGCAGGGAGCAATGGCCAGCCCCTTCCCTCGCAGTACATGAATGATCTGGACAGCGCCTTGGTGCCAGTGATCCATGGAGGGGCCTGCCAGCTCAGTGAGGGCCCTGTCGTCATGGAACTCATCTTTTATATTCTGGAAAACATCGCATAGGCAAAGAGGACTTCATTTTTTCTGTTCAGACCTGTGGCAACAGCAGTCATATCCAAATCATTTGCACTTTAAAACTGGAAGATTAAACTTTTGTTAACACTATTAATGGGGGTGGGTGGGATAGGGTGGGAGTGAGGGGGCTTGGGGAGACAAGGGTGGGAAAGGGTGGTTGGGGGGACAGATGTTCTATAACTCTAAGTCTTCTATGCATTGTCCACCGAGAAGACCTGAACAGCTTCTGTTACTGCACAACAGTTATGCTATCTTGCAGCTAATCCCCTTCTGTTACATCTAGACAAGAATCCCACTCCTCTCTTTTAAGATTACTTATGGTCATAAGCTCAGAAATGTTGAAATGGGTACAACCATCACCAATGGTGCGGTGGTGGGAGGGCAGAGGGGAAATAAACAATGAAGCATCAGTTTTGCACTCTTTTTACAGAATTGGTATAAAAAGGAAAATTCCACACTGATCTTGTCCCAGTTACATCATAGGTGTTTGTCAGATAGAATCACACTTAGATTTTTGTTTATTTTCACCAGATTACTCATTGAAATTAATCAAAGACCAAAGGGATTATCTCCTTTTGTAGCCATGGAGGGCTCCTGGGTGTAAGTGAAGTTACTTGGATAGCAGAGCTGAATTCAGGATCACTTGAGATTTGCCCAGGTGAATGGTAGATATTAAACTGGGCCTTTCTGTGGAAGTCAACCAAACATACATCAAGACAGCTTTAGTTACTATGTACTATAAGTATTTTTCATTTTATTGCAAACTCTTTTTAACTTCCAGGAAAGCTACAAGTACAAAACCCCACTATGTACACTTTACCCAGATTCACTTAACTGTTCACATATTAACATTTTGTCCTATTTGCTTTATTATGTCCTGTTATCCCTTCCCCTTCCCTTCCTCTTCCTTGTTCTCCCTCCTGCCCATTTCCTCCTCCAATAAAAAGATAAGATAAATTGAGGCCCCAGGGTGTGGTGGCTCATGCCTGTGATCCCAGTAGCTGGGGAAGCTGAGACAGAGGATTGCAAGTTCAAAGCCAGCCTCAGCAGTTTAGTGAGGCCTTAAGCAACAGCCAGAACCTGTCTCAAAATAAAAATGAAAAGGTCTGGGGATGTGGCTCAGTGGTTAAGCACTCCTGGGTTCAATCCCTGGTACCAAAAAAAAAAAAAAAAAATTGAGGCCTTTCAGAGTACATTCATACATCATAGCCCATTACCCCTAAATACTTCAATATTTCCTCAACATTCTGTTACATAACTGCAGAACAGTTTTCAATTTGGGTCAAGTTCATATTGATCTATTATTTTAACTTAGTATTTTCCCAGTAACTACCTTTGTAGTGTTTTCCCCTCTAGTAAATCTTCCAGCATAGGTTTAGGGAGGGCATGTAGCTATCAATGACTTGCCTTTATCTTTCATGTCATTGGTATTTTTGGTGAAAATAGGCTGTCCTATCATATTTTTTAATGGAAAAATACCTCATTTTGAGTTTGATATTTCCTTGAATCAGTTTGTGTTTGTGCATTCTTGGCCATGATCACTATCTGATATCTGCCTGCCTCTCATTGATGGTGGTAAAGCTAATCAAAGTGTTATCCAATTTCTCCACTATTAATTTTTCCCTTTGAAACTAATAACAAGTATGTAGAGAGACACTTTCAGACCATGCAGATTTCTTGCTCATCAAATTGTCCTCTTAGACTTAAAACCCACTTTTTTCCTACCCGTACTGACTGGTCTTTTACTGTAACAAATAGTTGCAAAGTGACTCTCTAATTCTAGCACGTACTCTACCTTTACAATTTCAATTTGGTAATCTATAAACAGAAGCCTTTCCTCTTCCCTAAATATTATTTAATTTTCATTATGGTCTCATGGATTGTGTTTTCAGTGGTTCCAATTCATTAATTTGGTGCTTAAATGGTCTTAGCTTTGTCCAAATGGAGCACCTTCAGGCTGGGTCCTACATCCTTGTGACATACTCCTACTATTTTTTTAAACACTTTCTTTTCTAGCCTAACAGGATGCTCCAGGCTAGTTTAGTTTTGTACTTACTCTGCCCCAGAATTGGAATCAGCCATTTCTCCAAGACCCTTGGTTTCTTTTAATGGGAGTGATATTAGAAACCAAGGTCTGGTTTAACTAGAATATATGTGACACATTCTGATCATTTTCTTTTGTCAAAAATTTATTATGGTTACAGACCAAATGGATTCCACAACCCATACTCTGAAATATACTGCTCTGGGGCTAGGGTTATAGCTCAGTGGTAGAGTGCTTACCTAGCATGTGGTAGGCATTGTGTTCAATTCTCAGCACCATATAAAAATAAACAAAAGGTTGTTTTTGTTTTTTTAAAGTACTGCTTTAAGACATTCCATTGTCACCAGCATCTTCTGAAAGCCCAGGCCACGCTGAGTTAGTCTGTCTACAGCAAAAGTATAGCTCTAAGAATGCATCAGATCCAACGCAGGAGAGGCTGCTCCTCAGTGGCTGGAGTTGGACTTACCATTTGGCACTAACAGATTGTGAAGCTGTTTAGTAGATAATGTTACCAATAGGCCCACAGGCCAGGCTTGGGAAATGTGTCTGGCTGGGGTCTTCTCTTTCTTCACGGGATAGGGTGGGGGTTTTGTCCATATCTCTCCTCAAAAGCTTTGCCAATAGAAGCTACAGAGAATTATGAGGTCCTTTCCCATAAATTCAGAGTTATGGAGCTTCTAAAGTACACCTTGGCTCCCACACCACCAGCTTGTATGGACTGAGCCCTGGAATTAACCCCCAAACTTGACAAGAACAAGAAGCACTTGTTAAAGGGGCAGGTGTGTTTGGTATTAAGGTCCAGCTTGATCTAAATATACCTCAGAAGTTTGGAGCTTCTATAGCAACTGGTCCTATTTTCCTGTAGCTCATCTCTGTTTCCGTTCACCTAAATACATCCTGCCATTGCATATTAATTCTAGATCAGCGCAAGCTTTTCAGTTCTCTTATTAAAGATAAGACTATGGCCCTGTATAGTCGGGTCCATTCTCAACTACACTAAATGTCCTTTTACGTGCAATAAAATCACCTTGTGGAATTCAGTATTAAAAAACCAAGGCTAGTTTTCCCCTTGTTTATCTTTGGTGTTATACAATGTGTACTCTTTAAGAATTACATAAAATGAAGTGCTGAAACATCACATTTCTGATTAGGCAAAATTTTCTAGATTATAAAGACAGATCACACACACACACATCCCTATACCTCTAATCCCAGCTACTTGGGAGGCTAAGGCAGTAAGGTTCCAAGTTCAAGGCCAGCCTTGTCAAGATAGTAAGATTGTCTCAAAATAAATTAAAAGGGCTGGGGTGTAGCTTGGTAGAGGGCTCCTGGGTCCAAATCACCAGTGGTGAGGGCTGACATAGTATGTTCATTCTAAACTGACGAGGAACAGAATTGCCATTCCAGTGATTGATTAAATTTTAAAAAATTGTTGAATGCTCGCCAAATACCAGGCAATGAAGGTTTCTCCATTTGTTCTTAATACTTTCTGAGCAGCATCTGCACTCTAGGGTGGTACAGATATAGAATTTTGCCTAAATTCCTATTCTCCTGTCTTCTCCCATTTACATTGATTTTTGCTGAGGGGCCCCAAATTTCCAATTAAATTTACCTCTATGATCATCTGGGAAATAATTTATGCACTTAATTCATTCCAATAAGCAGGTTTCTGGATTTGGCTAATTTATAATAGTAATTTGTTTTACTAATGCTACAATAATAATTTAAATAATAGTAATAGAATTTCTAGGGATTATATATACAGAAGGACTAAGGAGTAGAGCAGTAGTGATCATGGCCATCTCAGACCTTAGAAGGCTGAGCCCAGAGAAGAGAAGAATTCATCTATGTGGTGGTGCTGGACCAGGTACAAATTCCCTAGGACCCACTAGTCTCAACTCTGTGTATGTTTCAAACTGCATCTGACCTTATTTGAAGGATAAGATCTTTTGGGAGATGCCACAGATATTTGGAAGCAAACATGCAGATTTCAGAATTGTGCTATGATAAAGGAAAAATAATGTTTCAGTCACAAAAGAGTTCATCTTTTAATAGTGAGACTCAGTCTAAAAAATGTCTTCCACATTTTATTCAGTTCACTAATTCAGAACAAAGTGCACACTACACTAGATTAAAGATTCAATTTAAAATTGGAAAATGATTTGAGTCATGGTTGGTTCTCATCCCATGAGTGACTAATTTTCAGTGTTTGGTTATCGCTTTTGGACAAATCTTAGGACAAGCAGGAACTGTGTAGGTCCCTCCTACTATCTATGCATGCCTTGGCTACAACAAAGGCCTTTTAAGAATCACAGCCAGCAAGCCCAGTGGGTGTCTTTGTCTTGCCTCCCTCAGTCTTAAGGTTCTGTTTTCCAAAGAACAGAGTAGTGAAGCCTACTGAAATTGAACATGTTGCAAAGGTAAATCTTTGGAGCCAGCAGAGGCCTGGGTTCAGAATCTTAAAGGATAATTTTAGTGGTCTATCCTTCACCCTCTTGTAAGTACTGGGTGGGAATGCAAACCCTAAGGGAAAAACCAGGCTGGATCAGGAACCCTTCAGGCTTGTCCAGACCATGTTAAGAAGGCTTAAGACTCTCCTTTTCATTCTAGATTACTGCTTGTTTGACACATATGTAATTAAGTGTTAAATTTCTCTGGAAATTTTGCTAGCTCACATCTGATAGGTAAGAAAGACTGGCCAGAGAGCTCTTGGAAGAGTCACTCGTCTGTAGTTCCTACTGTTATCCACTAAAAGCTCTGCTCTCTTCGGCAGGGAAGCATGGCCCAGCCCTGTTAGCTCAACAAAAACACACACAAAAAAGCTCAATCCCTGAGCTGTGCTTATGCAATAACATAATGACCAGTAATCTGAATGTATTTGCTTCAACTTACAGCCTTTTAAAAATAATCTTGAGGAATGCTTTGTTGGACTTAATGCTTCAAAAAGGAGGAAATAAAAGATGGGGTATTTATTTCTAAGTAATGTAGAATATTGCAGTTTTGAATATTAAATATATTACAACTATAAACCCCTTATTGTTTCCATCCATTCAGAAAAACAAAGCCAAAGGCAAATTTCTTGGAAAGAACTAAGGTGTGGCTCTGGTGATCAGCTGAGAGGAAAGGCTTCCCCAGTCTTCTCTCAAATATGAAACCCATGGTGGCAGTGGGCAAATGTTGCAGTTACTCTGGCTTTTTAACAATGCCAGATTTAAGATTATTTACGCTGTGTGTAAGGTACAAAATCCCTATAATGAATTAGACCTAGTTTATTAAATAAAAAATGGCTACATAAATTTATACATATTTATATTTTTTTTTCCTTCTTCTCCCCAGTTAACAAGTCTTTCATCTTAGGTGCATGGACCAAACCCAAGATGCAACCTTACCCCACTCCTTCCCACTAGGCAGTACCAAAAGTAACTTTCCTCTTCTACTAAGTCCTTTGGGAGCAGGAAGGCTAGTGCAGCAGCTGTCAGGACAAAGGCACAGGCAGAGCTGGGTGAACTGGGTTGGGTGGGACAGGTTGCCACGGACCAACTGGAGTCACGGAACCACGCCCTGTCCTGAGCAGGACTGGTTCCTGATCACCCTCAAGTTCTCCCATCCCTTAAGCAGTTACATCTTTAAAAGGCACATCCAGAAATAGTGCAATTGGGGCTGGGGTAAGCTGCACACAGTTGGTATGCAGAAGTTAAGGGGCTGTGGGACTCCATGGCACAGAGTGGTGAGGGTATCCTTGCCTTTGTCCACTTTTAGAGGAGTGGGAGACAAGGGGAAGAGGAGCTCCTGGAATCCAGCCTGCTTCTGTGGAGGGCAGGAGGGGCCAGCAAGAGCAAAGCCCAGGGTCATGGTCAGTGGCGCACATATGCAACAGGCCTTTGGTGTGTGTATAGCAGCTTCTCTCTTAAGTACAAAGGCTTTTGAGGCCAGTGAAGCCTTAAGCTCCTGCATGCTGCCGCTGGCCTGATCCTCTCCTGGAGCTGACCATCTGCCGCACAGGACACAGAGCGTAGCAAGTCAGTCTAAACCACAGTGAAAACCAATGGATTTTAGTAAGGCTTTCTTAAAGACAGTTAAGCCTTGGACTATTACCTTCCCTTCCCAGTTCTGGACAGAGGAATGTAAGAAACTCAGCCCATGGGCCCTACCCAACAGATCTGCCTCTTCCCCACAGATATGAAACTCCTGGGATTTTCCCCCAGATAAATAGGTTGAGCAAGAGAAGGGGGTCTATGGGATGCTGGCAGGGTGCAGGGGGGCAGAGGTTCTGAGGATCCCAAGAGCTGCGCACCTCACAGGCCCCTGGGCTCCAGGACCAGCCAGTTCTCGGTGACCATCTGCACGTCCTGGCCATTCAAAGGCTCCCGCAGCCTTACCTTCACCTCCAGCTTCCCCCCGGTGGGCTTTCTTCCGTCCAGAACCTATGAAGACCATGGAGAGGGAAATGGTAATTGAGGAAACAGCTGGGGGCAGACAGGTCCCTAAGGTCCCAGAAAGGGGGTGAGAGGAGCTAAGCATCCTACAGTGTTATCCAGGGAGCCTCCGGGTCAGGACACCCCTGCCTCGTGCTGTGTGTGGAAGTTGTTTCAGGGATATCTTACAAGGAAGCAATATATAAAACTAAATAAACATCAATGCTCCAGCTGAAAAGATCAAAACCTGGGGCTCTACTCACTCAGTTTTCCCCTCATTCCCCATAGCCACTCCTGGAGTAACACTGGCTTCATGGAGTATCCTGAAAACCAGAGCCCAGCCCTCACCTCACAGATGGCCAAGAGAGAAATGAATGACTCTGTGTAGCAGAGTCAAGACTAGAACCCTGACCAGTGCTTCCTCCTTTAGGGCAGGAGAGCAGGCAGCTGGAATGCAAAGCACCACAATAGGCCTGAGAAGTTCAACCACCTTCAGTGGGGCTGATACTGACCAGGCCCTACTTTAGAACAACTCCCACAGGTAGAGGGGAGGTACGCCGCAAAAGGAAAAGCCCCAGCCTACACAGGCATCAGTAAGGATAAGGTCTGCTCCCAGCTCTGTCCAGGACACTGTGTGAACCAATGTAACCCTTTTCTTCTCCAGCCTAAGTTCCCCATCTGTCTTAAGCTCTTAAGAGTCCTTGACTGTGTAATCCTATGGGTTCATGGATGCTTAAGGAGCTACCTAGAAGTTGATTTCCTAAGCAGAGACTAGCTGCATCCAAGTGGGTCTTAGACCCAGAAATACCATAATGATTTCAGACCTGGAGCCTGTTTCACTTCATCTTGCTGTCAGACAATTGCCCCAATCATAAGCCTGCCCCTAGGAACCTAGGAATCCATATGCTAAGATGACAGGATTGATCAGACTCAAGGGTCTTCTCTCTCATCCATCACCTCTGGGAACCCGAGTGATCTAGAGTATTGTGGAAAGTGTATGGCTTCTTCCTATCTGGCTGACCATAAACTGTCTCAGACCTTCTGAATCTCTTCCATCTATGAAATGGGGATACCACAAATTCCACAGATACAATGGACAATATTAAATTAAGGGAACAGAAATCTATAATAGGCTTTCTTCTTACAAGTTCTCCAGCTTGTTCATGCCCTGGGCCCTACCTCCACAATCTCTCTGATCTCACACTCATTCTCCAACCGCTCCAATTTCAGATGTGCTGTGCCAACCAGCTTGTCACTTCGGAAGAAGGATCTAAGGAGCCAAGAGGCAGCAGAGGATTAGACTGAGCAGAGAAGATGGGAATGAACTGGATGAGTCTACTGCAGGCAAAATAAGTAATAGCAGAGGTAGTGGGAACCAAAACGCCATTCCTTCCTCCCCACCCACTTTGCCATGTAACTGATAGGAGGAGCCTTACCCTTTGTGGAAGATTTCAAACTTGATTCCTTTGCTCTGGATCACTCTCCTGAAGCCCCGGTGGTTTCGGTTGATGTTTAATTTAAAGACTTGATCAAATTCTGCAAAAGAGGAGAAGGCAAGGAGGGGCTTGGCTCCTAGGAATTTACTGAAAAAGTAGAAAAGGGCAGGCTTTCCCTCTGGATCTCTTTGCCTTTAATTCAGGGTGGCTGCCATCAGGGGGTAGGGTAGAGCATCTAGGTCCTAGCCTTGGAAGCCAATAGTTTTTATACTCTACTTGAATTATTATTTTTTAAAATATTTTTTTTTTAGTTGTAGTTGGACACAATACCTTTATTTTATTTATTTATTTTTACATGGTGCTAAAGATCTAACCCAGCACCTCACAAGTGCCAGGCGAACGCTCTACTGCTGAGCCACAACCCCAGCCCCACTCTACTTGAATTATATCAAAGTAGAATGAACTTGGAATTTGGAGTAAGGATTTCTGGGTTCACTATTTCTACTACCTCCTTGTTATGAGGCCCTAGGCAAATCTCCCTACCCTAGTGAGCCTCAGTTTCCCCAATGACCTAAGAGGAATGTTGCTAATATCTGCCTTTATCTCCCAAGCTGGGTGGACCAAGTAAGACAATAGATTTGAAAGCACTCTGGAAACACATGTGCTGCCCACATAGAAAGTAAGGGGGGAAAGAAAGAGGCTTTAATCAGCACTCACCTGGAGAATTTGTGTTCTTCACCACAGATGTTTTGCTTTTTTGAGCCTGGTCCTAAATAGTGAGAAGGAAAAAGTCAGCACAGCTTGAAAAACAAGTACACAGCACCAAGAACTCCGGGCTGAATCCTGTAAGGAATGGACTAGGTCTTCAAACCCCTCCCCATAGCCAGATCCCCAAGGGATGGAGAGAAATTGAACAGAGCTCTAAAGGGAGAATGGTTCAGAGGATCCTAACAGCCTCACCGAGTTAGGATAGTGAAACTCAAACCGCACAAAAGCATCCAAATCATCAGGGGTCACCCCTGTGAGGAGAGAAGGCAGTGGGTCGGAGGAGTGGCCAGAAGCTGAATGCCTGAGATGGAAGCTCTGGCAAAGAGCCTCCTTGAGTAGAGGTGGTTCTGTGATTACCTGGAGGGGCTGGGAGGTTCATTCCCCGGACAATGATCAGATGCATTTCTGTGCTGTTGAGTTCTGAGAAGATCCTATAGCCAAGGAGAACGGAGAGATCACAAAGTAAAGGAGAGTGGCAGAACAAGGTCACCTCTTCCAGTGTCTGCTTGCTCAACTAAGAGGGAACCAGAAGAGTGGTGGGAGGAAAAGCCTATCTTGCTGGAAGGAGCAGAGTTAGCATAAAGACCTGGTCTCTGACTTCTGGTCCGGGGCTCTTTCCACAGTCACTACACAGTTCAGCTCTTCCCTGGAAGGCACCACACCCTCCTCAATGGCCCCACTGCCTGTGGCACTCAAGTCTCACTAAGGAAGAGTCTCCAGCCTCAGCTCCCAACCTCTTGCCACTGTTCCCCTTAGGCTTTGGCACTTCACAGTCCCTACACAGAGCCACTGTTCCCCTCAGGCTTTGGCACCTCACAGTCTGGAATGTCTTCATCTCAAAGTGGTGGCTGGGAGGGTCAAGGCCCTGAGCCTGGGCTAGCTGCAGGATCTCCAGTTGTTTCTTACGGTCCTGAGCCAGCTTCTCAAACCTGACAGGGAAGGGCATACACATCAGCAGAGGAAGGCTCACTGTCTGCCCCCTACCCAAGCCCCCTAAGCCCTTGCACTTACCGGGTTGTCTCAGTCACATTGCCCTGGTGCATGAACTGCTTGGAGAACAGCAGGCACTTCTAAAAATAAGGGCCCAGAGTGACTCCAGAGCCAGAACAGGACTTGCCTAAGCTGGCATGCAAGGCCTGACCTCACAAAGCTCCAACCTTTCCCATGTAGCCTCACCTCTCCTCCTCCACACATGCCTCAAGGTCACTGTTCCCAAGTCCCACCATACTTTTCTGACTACACTTCTGCTGTTTCCTCTCCTGAGGACAGCCACTCCCCAAAATTCACTTAGCAAACTTTTGTCCTTCCCTTAAAACCTAATTCAACATCACATTAGAAAGTAGACTTCTCAGAATAGTCAGCAGTTCTAATAGATATATTGAAACAAAAACATATAGCTCTCCCCTCCCATCTAAAACTTCATCCCTTCAAACTTGAACTTCATAATCACCCTCAAGGAAAGTTATTATCATCCCCTTAAAGATGAGAGAAACATGGTTCAGAGAGGTCAAAAGTGCCTTGCCACAGGCCACAAAGCCAGTAAGCAACAGAGCCAGAATCTGAATCCATGACAACCTGTTCCGTACCCCATGCCTTTCTCCATAGGGAGGTTGTGCATACTGAAAGAGAAGGAAGAAATAAAAGGCCTACTGACCTCATATTGCTCCAGAAGTATTTTTTGTAGCTGGGCATATACCTCCTCAGCCTTCTGGGAGAGTCTTAGGTCCTCATGGTGGATGAGGATGAAGTCACCCTCTTCATCCGTCAAAGGTGAAGGCACCTACCCAGGTCACAAGGTCCCGCAGGCCCCAAGAGTCAGATTACTCTCCTATTGAGCCCAACAAATTCAGAAATTCAAACTAAATGTTTCTTCAACTTCTACTAACCTCAGTGCCAGGAGCCCATTGCTTTCCTGTGTCTGCCTCAGGCTGCTGGAGCACTCTGCTCCCACTGGCCTGGCCTGGCCTTGTCACTGGGGACCACAGCAGCCCACCCTCTCTTTCCCTGTCTTTCCTGGGGCCTCAAGGGAGAAAGAGGCATGAGCTGAAGGCTCTTTCCCAGCTGTTACTATATCTATACCAATCCCTACCTCCTCTCAAAGTTGCCTGGCAAGTCAGCCATCCTCTCCTTCACCTGGGAAGACCTAGTGCTTAACTACGTAGGACTCACCTTTGAGAGGTCAACAGGTCGGCCAGCTCGGACCTGGATGATCTGCCCCTCAAGGCATTTGGCCACCCGCAGATGGGCTTTGGCCTGCTCCAGGTCCTGCCTCCGCTTGGCCTGCAGGGCTGCTCGCTGGTACTGTAGTTTCCGTGCCTCCAGCAGTGTCAGCTGTTCCTGAACTGAAGAGAAAGAGCCAATGGTTAGGACCACACCAGCCCTTCACTAGGCCCTCCACCCCTCCCCATACTGCTTGTTCCACTCACCAGTTGGACTCAGTGCCTCCTTAGAACTCAAGGCCTTGGGCTCAGGAAGGTGCCGGGATGAAGGAACCAGAGGCTGTGCTGGCTTCTTGGCCACTGGGGCCTGTCCTAGGGGCTCAGTCTACAGGTGCACAGAACGCTGTCACAGGGGGTACGTTCCCCACCCTGATCATGGCAACTCCCAGACCTGGGCTCTCTTCCTAATATTATAATAACCCTGTATGACCTGAGACAAGTGGCTTCCCCTCTTGGCCCTACAAAAGCTCAGAGCTAGAAAAAGCTTCAAAAGTTCTCTGGTCTAACATCCCTGACAGGAAACAGTAGGACAATGGGATTTTGAAGCTGAACTCTGAGTCAAAAACACCTAGGTTTGAATCCTAGCTTTGCTCTTATTCAGGTTTTTTGTCTACAATGGAGGAAAGGATACCTACCTCCCTGGGCTTGTTAGTATGAATAACATGGTCTGAGTTTACCCCTCATCTGTCATATCCACCCCCAACCCAGGGAGCCCTGGGCCTGCAGTCAAACCTTATCCTCATCCTCATCTTCTACTGGGGCTGTATCCTCTGAGGTGGCCAGTTTTTGGGCAGCTGCCAAAGTTGCTGCCACTGAATCCTCCTCAGTACCCACAGTGGGCTCCAGGCCAGGAATCGGGGGAAATCCTACAATGAGAGATGGTATGGGAAGAGGATGCTGTAGCCTCAGGGTCCTGTCTGACTCTGCCTGGGCATGGCTGGGATGTGAGACTCCCACCAGGTGGAGACAGACACATAAGAAACTCCCCCCCACCCCCCAGAGGCTCAGAGACCTTCTCCTAGAGCCCGTAGGCCAAGGCCCACTCACCTGGAGGAACAGGCAACTCAGCAAAGTCCACTTTACGTCCTGCTCGGTGTGCTCGAATGGCATCTTGATATTGCTGTATGGGAACAAAGGTAGGGACCTCTGGTCCATGGCTACCAAGGGGCAGGAACAGGAAAACTGAGAGAAAGAAGGCTCTTGCCAAGGCAGCAAGAGCTCCAAAAAGGACAGATGAAAACTCAAAGACGACCAGGGATAGCAGAAACAGCAGGGAGAAAGAAAGCAATCAGCCAGGAGAAGAGGCCAGCATAGGTCAGGGAGCTACCCAGCTGCAGGCCCACCTTGGCAATGCGCTCATGCATCCGGGCCTTGCGCTCATCCCCACTGGCCCGGGCCTGGATGCCTGCCTCACGATACTTGTTCAGCCTTTGCTGCAGGGCATCCAACATTGTCTGCGGCTCTGCAGGGGCCACTTTAAGAGGGTAAGGAGAGGACATGAGTTCTGCCTGTCCCTCCCCAGATCCCCGTGGCCTCCACTTCTGTCCCACCATCCTGTCCTACCTGAAGCTGCTGGGATGTTGGGGGTTGTCACTGGGAGCACTCTCTCCACTGCTGGGGGTAGGACTGAGGGTGCTGTGGGGGCTTTGGAAGCCTCTGGGAGGGTCTTCAGGTCTGGGGACCCAGAGCAGAAGTGAAGGCAGAGGTGCCTGGCTGGTCCCACACCTAATATTCCTCCCTAACCCCAGCTTCAGCCCGTAATTCCCACACTAACCCTCAGGTGCTGGGGGCATAGCACTCAGATCCACAGGCTGCCCCTTCTCCAGGGCCTCCAGGACAGCACCAAATCTCTATAGTAGTGAAAAAAGCAGGTGTGGATGTAAACCAGGTGACCCCAGGAGTCTGGGTTAAAATAGCTCCCCCTTAGGCCAGTCTGGCCCAAGTGTAGCCTGGGTCTCTCTCTCGCTCGCTCACTCTCTCTGAGCTTCCACTTCCCTATCTGTGAAATGAAGGATGGACACAGTGCCTTGGAGTTAGATGTCATACCTTCCCAATCCTCATGAGCTCACGTGCACGATCTAGATCTCCAGCCCGCTTGGCACTGAGAGCAGCCACTTTATACGCTCTCTGTCGGGCTGACAGCAGGGCCCGTGGGTGTGGGTCTGAATCAGGCAGGACAGCAATGCCAGGGCTGTGCAGGAGGCTGGTTTCAGATTGGGAGGGGTTGTCTATAACAGAAAACCCCCAGAAAGTTGAGTGTGGGTGGCACATGCCTGTAATCCTAGTGACTTTGGAGCCTGAGGATTACAACTTCAAGGCTAGCCCAAGAAACTTAATAAGAGCCTGTCTAAGAATAAGAAGGGCCAGGGAGGGATGTAGCTCAGTGGTAGAACACCTGCCTAGTATGAGTGAGGCCCTGGGTTCAATCTCCACTACTGCCAAAAATAAATATACAAGTAAAGCCCCCAGAGAAGGCACAAGGGTCAAAGGAGAAGGTTCCAACTTTGGGTTCCCAGTGCCCAAAGGTCTCTATTGGCTTGAGGGCCTCTTGGGGAAGGTGTGACTGAGCAATGGGCAAGTGGCAGGCTGGGTAGACAGGCCATGGGCTCTGACCCAAGGAACTAGGAAAGAATTTGAGTAACTCCAGATACCTGGCTCCATGGCAGGGGGAACTTGGGAGTCAGCCTCAGGGCTCCTGCTGGCTGTTTCCTGGGAGGCTGGGGGCCTCTTGCCCAAGGCCACTGGAGGTGGGATCTCATCCTCATTGATCTTCCTTCCTTTCCTTACGGCAACTAGCTGGGACTCCAGAGTCTGAGGGAGAAAACCAGTCAGAAACACAGGAAGCCATCTTGGCTTGGACTCTGCTCTAGCACAGGCCAATGCATCACCTCTACAGAGCTCCCCAGCTCTCCTTTCCACCTGGCCAACTCACCTTCAGGCCACGCTCACAGCGTCTGGCTTTGGCTGCTTCACCTGCTTCTTTGGCATTGGCCACAGCCTCCCGATAGTTGTGGATCCGTTCTTCCAGCAAAGCCTGCAGCCCCTGAGGCCCTCCAGCCTGTAGATACTTCAGCTCAGGGCTGGGCCACTCCACAGCCAGCTAGGCCCTTGCCATTCTCTCCCTGTGAGGAAGCTGCCCCAGAAGATGGAGTTCTGGGACTCCAGGAGAAAGAAGAGCCTAAAGCCACCAAGGTGTGAGGCAAAAATCCACCAGAGAGGCCACAGGCCATGCCAGAGGCAAACAGAGAAGCCCATCAATGGAGGCCAAGAATGGCTGTGGGGGGGTGGTCTGGGAAAACAGAAAGGCCTTTGAGGTTGGCCAGCCACAGAGGAGTTTTTCATGCTCAGAATCTGTCTGGGGGCAGCTGCTGGAGGAAGGCAATAACAAGCCATGCTACAGTAAGAACATCAAAGGCACACAGGGCCCCTCCTCAACCTACCTGAGCTGTTGAAACTGAAGTCATTAGGAGGGCTGTCTGCACTGGAGGTTCGATGTCTTCCTGTCCCTTGTCTTCCTGGAATTCTGGGTTAGCTGCCTCATCACCATCTAGGGGCCCAGCTTCCTCATCTGCACCCAGGACCTCCTGCAGCTCAGACTGGGGAGACACACAAGTCCCAGGAGCTTGGGGACCTCATGATCACACCCACAGTACATCTGAGAACAAAGGACCCTTTCTCCCAGTAATATTTCCTAATGTCAGTTTGGTGCGTAATCCTCTTTCCCAAAACATCTCTTTAATCTGACCAAGGATAGTCTTGAAAACAGTGAAGACTTCAAATTTGAGAATATTCAATGGCAGAGTTCAGACTAGAAGTCACAGGAGACAAGTCTCACACTGTATATAGCCAGGAAGACGGCAGAGTAGGGCAGAGCTCTAACTCAAAGTTAGAGATACAGAAGGAATAACCCCAGGCCTCCTCTCCACTGCCCTTTCCTCCATCAGGCCTGAGCATGACTGCAGAGCCCTTGCACACCAGCCTGGCAGACGCACCAACAGGTCTGCATCCTCCTCGAGCCCTTCTTCCTCCTCCTCTTCCTCCACATCCTGCATACAGTCTGCTGCCAACTTCTCGATGTGGGCTATTGGCATGGGAGCTGGGGAAAGGTTGCAGAGGTCAGGGCAACTCAAACTAAGGTGCACTAAAGAAAGGTCTTTAATCCATTGTACTGGGAGATACCCCAAGCAGAAATCCCTCTTCCCTCCCACAGCAAAGTCTCACCCAGAAAATTGATCAAAAGATCTTTGTCAGGAAACACCTGAGCCCTCCAACAAGTGATATTTAGCTGCCCCTTTCTCTGCATTTCTGCTGGTAGTAAACATACCCATTCATTCCCCCCAACCACACCTTAGGTTTGTAAAGATCTGTGGAGTCCATTTGAGCTTCACAATTCTGAAAGATTAGTATCATCCCCACTTTACATACAGAATAAATGAGGAATTGCTAACATCTATTTAATCCAACTAAGTGGCAGAGCAGGATGCAAACCTAGGCCTGTCTAACTGCAGAGCAAGGGGCTGATCAGTAAGCTCCTTCCCAGTCCTCTCACCATCCTCAGCTCAGGGGAACTTCAGAAGGGGAGTTCTGTGAGCTGAGGGGGTTCTCTGAGGTTCTTGATAAGAAGAGAAGATTTAGACTCCCCGATCCTCCAAGGCCTAAGATCTCTATCCTTGTCCAGGATGTGGAAATTCCACTTGCTCATTTGACACAATTTCTGCGCACTTACTCTGTATCCAGTTCTGTCTGAGGTAACTGGACCCTACTGTATACCAGGCTGGTAGGGTTAAGGATAGTGACCTGAGTCAGATCCACAATTGAGAAAGGGCAGCTCAGGAAGAGGTGAGCTCCCATCACAGCTGTATAACTGACCTCTTGTTAGGAGAGCTGCAGAGGGGAGATGGTTGTCAGAAGGACCAGGGGATCTGGCTGGCTCCTCTAGGCTTAAAGGCAAGGAACTCTCCACCACTGGCCTGTATCCACCTGGTCCTATCAGAGCTTAGCCCAGTGCTGAAAACTTACCCTGCCCCTTGGGTGCTGGCTTCCTGCCTGCGGTCCCTGCTTCCCCAGTGAGGGCCAACAGCTCAGCCTCCAGCTCCTCATCATCTTCAGTTTCATCCACCCCTAGCAGCATGTCTTCAGAGTTGAATTCCACAAAGAGCCCCAGCTGACAGCAGAAAAGTATTCTTAGGAATCTCACAATGAGAAAGGGTAGAGCCAGCCCCAGAGCCAGACCTGGGGCTCCCAGTGTGTCAGTTAGTGGATCCTTCACTCTGTGAGGACCAGTGTGCCACAAAAAGGAAACTGAGGCCTGCAACATTACCCACTTATCTCCACAGGGAGTCTTCAAAGAACTTGGAAGGATTACACTGTCATTATTGTTATTCAGCAATAGCTGCTGGACATTATACTTAACTCTCTATAAGATTGTATCAGTTAATTCTCATAATTCTGAGAGGGAGGTCCTACTTTTTAATTGTAGTAAAACATACAACATGATATTTACCATTCTATTTTTCCTTTTTTTTTTTTTTAGTTGTAGGACTCAATATCTTTATTTTATTTATTTATGTGGTGCTGAGGATTGAACCCAGTGCCCCATGCATGCAAGGCAAGCATGATACTTCTGAGCCACAACCCCAGCCCTCTATTTTTAAGTGTAGAGTTCAGTGGTATTAAGTAGTATAGCACTGTACTACTGTCACCATCGTTCATCCACACAACTCTTTATGTTGCAAGACTGAAACTCTGAACCAGTAAGCACTAACTCCCCGTCCTCTCTTCCATTTACCCTCTAGTAACCACCATTCTACTTTCTGTGTCCATAAATTTCAACATTCTAGGTAGATAGGTACTATTTTTATACTTATGTTCATATGAAACTGAGACAGCATCCTAAATGACAAAATCAGAATTTAAATAAAGTCTCCCTTACCTGCCTCCTTTAAGACAATAAAAATAGACTAACAAGTCTCAGGACTTGGATCCAGAAGACTTAAAGGGAGAAAACTGGAAGACAGGCCCTCTTAGTCTCCCATTTTAGCCACAGCCGTGTGTCCCTAGACAGCAAAGTCTTCTTATTGTCCACAGCTTTCCAGCCCTGCATCTCTGGCTGGCAAGCAATGTCATGACCCTAAGGGACCTATGAGGGCACTGAGGTTCTATCAGAGTCCTAAATCTTGGTGACTCTTAACTCTCCTGATAATTTATATGGAGTGGTGATGGTAGGTAGGAGGATGGCTATGCTTGAATCCAGGAGGGGAGTTCAGACCTTCTCTTCCACCTGTGTGGTAGTTCTTTGGACTGACAGGAAAACCACCCAGGTAACCCAATTTGCCCAAGCTGTTCAGAGACCTTCCACCCCAAAGTGACCCAGAGGTGAAGGAGGCCATGTTCATACCTGCTTGGCAGCTGCCACACCCTGACCGCTGGCCTGAAGGCCCTTCCGAGGCCGTGGCCCTGGCATCTTGGCAACCTAGATACCTATCAGGTGGGGAGTTAAAAGAGAATCAGACACACTGGAGTAGACCTGAGCCAAGTTCTGACAGTGGTAAATGTGGTTAGTGAGCCCTCCTGGATGGCAGTACTTTACCCAGGGGGTAAAATACCAATCTTAGAATTACAGGATTGAAATAAGAAACATGGGAGATGGGAGGCTGGGGACCACCTGTCAGTGGGTTTAGTAGGGAGTGTGAACACACAATATAAAGTTACTGAACTGTCTGATGGAAGGCAGATTCAGAGAAGCAACCATGTCTACAAGGTAGGTTTAAGGTTGGGCAGGATTCAGACAGACTCTAAAGTAGTGCTATCCATTCTGGAAACAACATGTGGTAGTTTATATTAATTAAAATTAAAAATCCATGCCAGACACATAGCTATATGTGGCTACTGATCACCATTAGACACTTTAAGACATATTAGATACAAAGCATTTTTCACCATGGCAGTTTCTTTGGGCACCTCTGCACCAGAGAAACCTGATTCAGCATTCAGATTCCCTCAGAGCTCCCCCAACAATTCATGGGATCTACACGGCAGATGATGTTGGGCACTGGGAGTAGAGAAGTTAATGTAACCCTCAAGGAACACTCACAGACTTCAGTCTTTAAGGAACATTTACATGGTGTAGACAAACCCATGAATAAAAAAACACCAAACAGGGTGGCTGCAGGTGCCATGGGTGGCTAGAAGTAGCCCTTTATCCAACAGAGAGAAAAGACTTCTTGGAGAAGGCGATGCCTGTGCTGAGTCATGAAGTTGGGGGAAAAGAAAAACATAGGACTCCAGGCATAAGGACAACTTCATAATGGTTCTGGGGTAAGAAAAGGAAACGTTATAAAGGCCTGGTATTACTGGGACATATACCAAACCCTGAGTCCAGAAATGGTATAAGATAGAAATGTGAGTAAGGGGCAAAACCTTTAATCCTAAAGAATCTGAGCGTTATTCTGAAGAGAGGGGGAAAGAAGTGACAGGTTCAGGCCAGTGTTTCAGAAACATCACTATATGCAGTAGGAAAGGTGCACAGGAAGTAGGAAGGAGTGCAGGGCAGGAAATCTGGGTACTGAGCATCCTGCAATAGTCTGTGAAGGCGTGTGGGGGGTGGCAGTGGGGATGCAGAGAAGCGGTTGGAGTCAAGAGTTAAGAGGCAAAATGTACAGGGCTAAGAGGTTAACTGGGTGTGGGCGCATGGGAGCTGGCGTTCTGGAGGACTAACAAGTGTCAGATTTCCGAGACGTGGGTGAATCGCGGGTGTCAACTGAGCAGGGGCTGCGGGAGTGACTCTGGGTTCAGGGGAAAGTCAAAATCGGTCCGACTCTCCAAGTGTGCGGTTTCGGTGCTGGACCCAAGTCCAGAGTCAGTAGAGAGTGCGCAGACAGAGGCGAAGCCCGGCCCCCCACTCCCACGCGGCTGGGCTCACCGCCGGGCCCGGGCTTGCCCAAGCCGCCTCCATCTCCCCGGTTGTCCCCAGGGCTACCCACGCCAGGGGGCGGGGACGCGGCATACCTCGCGGCGGATCCGAACCAAACCCGAGCCTTCTCCCTCCCGGCACCGCCCTGGCTTCCCGCGGCCCCCGGGAGACGGCAGAGGCAGCAACAGGAAGCGCCCGCCCGGGAGGCGGCTGGCACCCAACACGTGATTTCACAGTCGAGAGATTCGCAGTGCGCATGTGCAAGGCGAAGCGGGCGGGGCGCTCCGCCAGGTGACTCCTAGGGTGGGGTTCGCAATGCGCAGGCGCCTTTGGCCAGGTTGTGAGAGACACTGACGGGAGTGTCGGGCGGTTCCACCCCGGCTTAACTTCCTTCGCAAAAGCAGTAGGCGCACCTCTTCCTTTGTTCAATGACTTCGCCAAACCTTCTCTGTCGTTCTCAGGATCAGGAATTGGGCACTCGCTGGACAGGCCTATACCGCGGACGTCCTCGCCCGGCCCCCACGGTACGAGGAGGCGGGACTTCTGTGCTGGCCACCCTGGTTGTAGACCTTTCTAATCAAGTCTCCGAAGTGGATCTCTCCGTAATTTTCATAATTCAGCGCCCCCTTTCCATTCAGAAGGCGGGTAGGAACTTCAGAATAAAAGAAGCAAAGCGCATTGCAACTCTGGAAAACACTTTAAAAAGTTTATGGCCATTCATTCCTATCTTCTAATACTATTAGTGATTTCCAGAATTTTCCTGTTTCCTTGGATAAAAGGCTTTTACATCTCATTGTTTTGGGATAACTTCCCAGAGAAGGGACATCATTTTCTTTTTTGGTGTTAGTTTCGAACCCAGGCCCTTCATGTGAGGCGAGTACTCGGTCTCTGTGCCATACTGCACTTAACAGCTCTTTAGCCGACGCTGTCATAGAGCTTGTTACTTCCTGTCTCAGCCTCCAGAGTATGGGGATTACAGGCGTGCACCATTACCCCTGGCTTCATGACTTTAAAATTTTGTTGTTGTTGTAGATAGAAATAAGTAAATAAAATAAAGGTATTGTGTCTATGTGGTACTGAGAAGCAAACCCACTACCTCACACGTGCCAGGTGCCAGGCGTGCGCTCTACCACTGTGCGGCAACCCCAGCCCCTGGCTTCATCAGTTTTGAGATTTCACTTCCGTATTTTTTTTCTCACTCCTTCTAAAGTTTAACATTTTTATAATGGAATGTTTAAGGTATATACAAAGACATACAACATTTCAAGTTTAGTAGAATGCAAACTCCACAAAGGTAAAAAAATTTCCCTATTTCTATTGGGTATCTAGAGCATGGTACACAATAGGCACTCAGTAGTTGCTATTTGTGTGGGACTTAGCATAGCCTCATGGACACTTACTCCAAGTTTTTTCTTAAACCGCAATATGGTTGAGGCCACCTGCACATCTTCAGTACAGTAAACTTATGAGACATCTGCGATCTTGAGAGTGGGGTTTATTGTTCCTGAACATTTCTATTTTTGTATCATACTGCATAATTGGAACTTTTTCTACTCAACCCTGTTTGCAGGGTTCATCCACATATTTTTAGATTTTCCTTTCTGGAGTTCCATAGTATGAAAATGAATTGTCATTTTTTCAATTGCCTGCCATCACAGTGCCATGAACATTCTTGTACCTAACTCATAGTACTTATATGTGAATTTCTCCAGAGTATATTACTAGGAAGGGAATCATAGGATTTCTTACATTTTTCAGATTGTGCTAGAACATTGTTTCAAAAGTTGTCATTACAGTTTCTTATGCCCATCAGTGAAGCATTTGGGTTCCAATTATGCCATATAACTACACACAGTCTTTTTTAAAATACATATATATTGTTTAGTTATAGATGGACAATATCTTTGTTATTTTTTTTAATGTGGCAGTAGGGAGCAAACTCAGTGCCTCACACATCCTAGGCAAGAGCTCTGCCACCCAGCCACAACTCCAGCCCCTGTGTGGGGGCTGTATATACAGGTTTTTGATGTGAAATGGTTTAAAAAAATATTTTGATACTGATCCTCAGCCAATTATAATAGGCTATATATACATGAGAATATGCTTTCTCCCCAGGAGGGATTGAACCAAAGGATACTTTGCTGCTGTGTTATAGCCCCATCCCTTTCTATTTTTTGCCTAGGCTGACCTTGAACAGAAATTATAGGCCTATGTCCCATACCTGGATTATAATTGTATTTCTTAAATCTAGGACCCAATTAAGGTTTACCCAGTGCATTAGTTCTCGTATCTCTATTCTCCTTTGGTCTTGGATATTTGGGGTTTTTGTTTTGATTTTTCTTTGTGATATTTAAAATGAGTGCAACAATTGCTTTGCAGAACATTTCTCCCTTAATTTAGATTTGTCTGATAGTTCTCTCATCAACAGATTCAGGCCAAACATTTCTGGGTGCGGTTGTTTTTCTCACATAAGGATTTAAATATCAGTTTGTCTTATTTTTAGTTTCCATATAAATATTAGAATTAACTTCCAAAGTAATATAAGAAACTGTGCCAAGACTTGCATCTAGACAACGATTGCATCTCTTTATTCGATT
Organism: Marmota flaviventris; assembly: GCF_047511675.1. NCBI lineage: Eukaryota > Metazoa > Chordata > Mammalia > Rodentia > Sciuridae > Marmota > Marmota flaviventris. Next base: position 41,340,230 of record NC_092507.1, read on the forward strand.
TCTTCCTAGTAACTTAAAATTAATTTGCCAAAATAAGTATTTTATACATGAAGATTTGTTTCTATTGTAAATTTTTTAATGTTATATGTTTTTTAAAAATATATTTCTAGGCATGTTGCTAGAGATCACTTCACCTTTTTGAGCATCAATTTTATTTAAAATAATAAAAACCAGTGACCTCGGGCCTATGGTGGAAGGACAGTTTGGTTTTATACTTTGAATGTTTGTATTGACTATAAAGTTCTCAAATATTCTGGAAAAAGCAAATCATTTAACAGAAAATTCGAAAACACATGATAGTCATTTTGTATATTTTACTTCAATAAGTTTAGAAAAAGGAAATGGGGATCTTTAAAAAACAGTTGTCCTTTAGAAGGTTTTCACTCCTCTTTCAGCGCATAAAGCACATCATCCTGGCTGACGTTGAGCCGCACGCGAAGGAGCAGGTCGTTCCTGCTGGGCTCCACCAAGAGGAGGCGACAAGAGCCCAGACGGGAACACACAGCCATGGTCTCTGACATGGTTGGGTATGGCAGTCCTTCCATCCTGCACAGGGCCACATGTTGAGTGTATATCTAGATACAAAAAGGACAGGTTAAGAGGAAGGGAAGTCCTGGGTCAGTATCTGACCATTGCTTCCTTGGGAAAATTACAGATACCTGCTGCCCAGGATAACAAATAATCCAGAAGCATTAATGGAGAATGGAATGCCAGCCTGTGAATCAGAAAGCAGCATGCCTGATTCTTGGCTATCATTTGCCTAAACATGCAATACTGGGCAAGTTCACTGTTTTGAGCTTCAGTTTTACTTATAAAACATAATGCACATTCCTTATGGGTTAATAGGTATATGACTATTAACTGTCATTATTACAGAAATAGTCCTGATAGACGTGGTCTGAGTTTCACAACTGAACTGACAACATTTAAGTCATGTATTGCTACATGGGTACTCTATCAGATACAATGAGCAGATGCCAAGGCATGACTCCTGCAAAGCACAAAGGCTCAAAGAGAAAACTGAATAAAGGAATAAAGGGAGAGAGGAGGAAGCTGCAAACACAGATTGCTACCCTAATGCTCCTCACCGGGTCAATCAAGTCAGTAGCATTTATGGTCACTCAATTCTAAATATTTATATTTAGAATATAAATATTCCCTTCTACCAAGACTGGGAATGTAATAAGAGCAAGGATGTTAACCAATTCAGCTTGGGGTTCCAAGCGCACACTACAGTTAATGGCATACTGCAGAGAGATGTTCAGGAAATGGTTAACAAACTAAAATGAAAGTCACTCTTCATAAAAGAACTTTCTCTGGAAGGAGACAATAAAGGGCAAAAATATGATCCATAACTAAATGTTCACAAAACCATTTATTTTTAATACTTTTAAAAAATTTTTGGTACTAGAAGTTGAACACAGGGGTGCTTTATCACTGAGCTATATTCCCAGTTCTTTTTATTTTGAAATAGGATCTCATTAAGTTGAGGTATACTTCAAACTTGCAAACCTCTGCCTCAGCCTCCCAAGTTGCCAGGATTACAGACATGTGCCACTGCACCTAGCCCCAAAAGAATTTATAACTGACCTATTAAAGAAGCTAAAGGGAAAATGTTTTCCTGTTCCCTCTAATATATACTCACACAGATATACATACTCTCATAAAAATCTTTAACAAATACCTACAAAAGTTTTAAGGCAAGAGCCCTAATGATTCTTTTTAGATGATCTAATTCAAACTATGCTCTTCATAGACCAATTTGATGACTGTTTTCAAACATGGCCTCAATCTGAAAGCCTTGTCTCCATTCTAACATAAGCTGTCTAAAGAGTAGTAATTTTGGCTTGTTCATCTCACTTCTTGAATAAAGTTTGGCACATAGTAGGCCTTCAAGTTAATATGCAGAAATCAATTGCTAAAGGCATCTTCTTCTGCAACACAACACAACAGCCCATGAGTTCTAGATTCTATAGCATGGCAGGGTGACTATAGTTTACAATGACCTACTCCACATTTTCATGAAGAACTAGAGTAGAAGATTTTCAAAGGCTCCAAACATCAGGAGGATGGTGAGTTAAAGCCAGCCTCAGCAATTTAGCAAAGCCCTAAGCAACTCAGCAAGACCCTGTCTCTAAAGGACTGGGGATGTGGCTCAGTGGTTAAGCACCCAGATTCAATCAGTACCAAAAAAAAGGGTACAATTATTATGTATAAATTAAAAAGAACAAACTATTTAAAATCACATAAAAATAGGTATTAATCTTGTATTCTTAAGCAAAGTCAGGGTGGCTCAAAATAAAGACAAACTATTATACATTGATTATAATTTTCATCTATTTTTTGAGCCCCAGACTAAAATCTAGAAGGATTTGAGAAAAGAAGATCAACCACCTGTTGAAATGTTGCTTCTTCCAGTCCTGACCGATGGAACTCTGCAAGGATGGCTCTCAGGAAGCCCTGTTCCAGGATGGAGGAATTTCTTAAAGGAAATGAGGAGATGTGAGTTTTCATAAGGTTGCACCACCAACCCCAAGGAAAGCTAAACAAAGCTTCTCTGTCTTTAGAGAGAAGGAGAAACACTGGGAAACTATTTTTTATGTAGTTCAATAAGGTTCCTCCCTTGATAAGTCTCAAACTGATAGAGAAAATACACCACTTTGGAAAAGGGAGAATACAGAAATTAACTGCACCTGGAATTACACTAGCACCTCAAAAACATCCGTGTTCTCATTTCATGAGATGAGTTCAACATGCAGTGAGAAGCCAACTGCTTCCTTCTTGTTCCCATAGTGGTTTTACTCACTAAACTCCTTACAGTAGCTCAGTAAAATGACAGGTATTCACCTGTTGTCTTGGGTTTGTTTCTGCCTCCCTGACTGACCTATGCCCCTAAGAAAAAAAATTATGTCTTTAGTAAAGTAAGTCAAATGAGTTGAAGTTCAGAAAGGAAAGCCAGTTTCCAAAGCCTTCCCAGGCTGTAGACTGCCATTGGTCTTTCAAGGAGATTCAGGGAGCAAACATCTTACTTGATGGCAGTGATATACGATGAGGAGAACATCTCATCCACAGCTTCCATCAAGTGGGCCACAGTGACCAGGCCAGGGGAGTCAGGCTTCTCATGGGAGAACTCGCAGATTTCTGTGGCACGCCTGCAAATGTCTAGGCAACGTCGTGCATCTCCAGAGAGGGCTGCTACCTACAACAGGAACATTTCATTCTGAGGTTCCCCCACATCTCAGCTCAGGAGAATAACCAGCAGATTCTTTTTTTTTTTTTTTAATATTTATTTATTTTTTTAGTTTTTCGGCAGACACAACATCTTTGTTTGTATGTGGTGCTGAGGATCGAACCCGGGCTGCACGCATGCCAGGCGAGCGCGCTACTGCTTGAGCCACATCCCCAGCCCCACCAGCAGATTCTTGTTCAGCTGAACAGGAAAAGCAATTCTGAGAATGGACTTCTACACAGTTTAGGACTTAGCCCTGCCTGGAAACCTTGTGGATGTATAGGACTAAATTATTAACATCATACCTGGGACTCTAGTTCTAAGTCCAAACCTTTGTCTTGGTTTTATGGATAATTCCACGATGGAAAAGGTAAAAATTCTCAGCCTTATTTATTATTCAGGGAATTTAGTTAAAAAAAACAAAGAAGAAGAAGAAGACAGAAGACCCTTAACCCCAAGATAATGAACCATCCACAAACACAAGAATTCTTGTTCCTTGCATGGAGAGGGAAGAGTGCCCCCAGAAGCAGCCAGCCAAGGCCAGAGGCTGAGGGGGAGTCTATCTGGAGATAAAGCCAGAAGCTAGCTCCTCTGCAGCATGTGGTTATTTGGGGGGATGGCCCAATCAATGGCTAAGAGAACCAGAATCAAGGGCAGGGGAAGGGAAAAACCCCACAAAGCTGGAGGACCCAGAGGAGTCTGTGGTGAAATGAATCAATCAGACCAACCCTGTCCACAGCTCTGCTGTTGCTCCTTCCTCACTCAAGCAGCGAGGTTGAACGGCTCTGATCCCCCTTCTCAGGAACCCTCTACCCTCTCCCACAATGACTTAAAAGGTCATGTCTCCCAGGAATTTTCAGAATCACCACAGTCTGCAAGGGCCTGTTAGTTTCTATTCCCAGTATTCTCAGCAATCTTCACCATTCATCTGACTACCATCAGACTGCTGGGCAATATCTCTGAAATGATTACCATTTTCCAAAACTCATGATATGCTAAGTTTAAAAAGAAAACTACAAAGGCATATACGTACCCAACACACTAAGACATTAAAACTAATCATTTCTGGAAAGTAGAGTTATAGGTAGTTTTTAATGTTTTGTATAATACCTGTTTTCAGAACTCAAATTTAAGACATTGAAAACAAAAATCATTTTTCTAGGAACCAGGACAACTTATATATCAACTTATATTCTTTTCTTCCTCTAATCTCCAAGTCAATTAGTAAGAATGTCCCCTAGATTTGTCCTCCTTATCACTTTTCTTTACTCCCGTCACCATCCCTACCACCTATTGAAACAGCCCAACAGTGGTGAACAGAATGGACAAGAGATGCTAAGAGACCTAAAAACAAAGATAGAGGGGAACATTGGGAGGCAAGAAAACATCCAAAGCAGCTTTCACCCTAAGGATATCTGTGAACATTGGTGATCTTTTAAGGTTCTTTTTTACCATCACTGGTGTGGGGAAGACAAAGACAAAGCTAGGGCCTACCATCATGGACTCTAATGGGAGACCCTCCATGAACCTGGAGCTTGACCTCCACTACAGCCTCAGTGTAAGCATGAATGAGACTCATCACACAGAAGGAATGGCAGGAGAAATTGCCTGTTTTGACATGGGGTGTTAATGAGTGTGGAGTAAAGTAAACTCCCTGTTTTTCTAACTACAAGCCTTCACATGAATTTGGAGCCAAAATTTATGTGGCATCTCCTAAAATCCTCAGTGAAAAATCTTTAAAAAATGGTAACAACTGGTGGTGCCCCTAGGTGATCGCTAGAAGTAAAAAAAAATTCTAAATGAACTCTACTTCAACTCAGGTCTCCATTAATTTTCAGAAAAAGGAACAACAGGATAGTAGCAAAAGTAAAATACAGGTCAAGGCATTAAAAAAAGTAAACAAGTCTACACGTGCATCAGAATCAGCAGAAATCAAAATGAGACCTACAAAGAAATAAGTATGCTTCTTTGTACATAAATTAAAAAGCAGTCAATCCTCACAAAAGGAAAGAAAGGAGCATTAGAGGAGTAAAAAACAATATAATATTACAACAATGACAGAGATGGAAAAGTGGTGGTGACTTAGACTGGGGAATCCAAGAGCAAACAGATGCGCAACACAATTTAGAAGTTATATTAAAAATCTTCAAAATGGCTGGGTCCAGTGGCACACCCCTGTAATCCCAGTGGCTCGGGAGTCTGAGACAAGAGGATCTCACATTCAAAGCCAGCCTCAGCAACTTAGCAAGACCCTGTCTCAAAAATAATATTATACAATGTAGCTGCATATTGTTTTGGAGGCTTTAGGAACTATAATAAAGAAAGAAATAATAGAAATATTAGAAAAAAAAATTATACAATTATCTCTTTTGTTCCTCATATGATTGTATATCTAGAAAATCCTACTAAAAAACCACTAGGATTCATCAGGCACAGTGTTGCATGTCAGTAATCCCAGTGGCATGGGAGGCTAAGGCAGGAGGATTACAAATTCAAAGCCAGCCTCAGCAATTTAGCAAGACCATGTCTCAAAATAAAAAGGGCTGGGGATATGGCTCACTGGTTAAGCACAGTGGTTAAACCTGGGTTTAATCCCTGGTACCCAATAAATAAATAAATAAATAAATATTCAGAATGCTAAAGAAAACCTAAGTATGGTTGCATATACCCATAATCCGGTAATTCCAGGGACGCCAGAGACTGAGGCAGGAGGATGTCAAGTTCAAGGCTAGCCTTGGCAATTTAGCAAGTGGTGGGGTAAGGGAAGGGGGTGCAGAGGGCTAGGGGGTTAGTTCAGTGGTAGAACATTTCAGGGTTCAATCCCCAGTACTCCGGCACTACAAAATAAAACAAAAAGAACAACAAAATCTTCATAATGCTCAGGAGTTAGTAGTACTAGAACTGGAGGTAAAGAGGAACGTTTGGCTAGAAAACAAGAAAACTGGCTGAAAATTAAGAAAAGTTCAGAAAGTTAGGAAAGTAACCTTAAAATGGCCTTGATGAGGAGTCAACAAACTATGTTCCCCAACCACTTGCAAAAGCAAAGTTGGGTGACTCAATACATAGTTATGTTTTACAAAGCCTACAGTGTTTACAACCAGAAAAAGTATGCTGACCCAAGGTCCCTCTCTCATTTCATATTGTTGGGTGCACATTAATGGTGTCACAGAGGGAGCAGTATGAGAAAATTTGGGGCCTTTGCAAGGATAAGGTAAAATCTTGGGGCCTGTCTTGGTCTTATTGCAGGAGAGCAGTGTCCCTTACCCAAAACAGATTATTGCATGCATGCTGAAATCTAAGACGTTTCCCCTCTATGGCACCATTCCATACCCATCACTTCCAGAACACTGCCCTCTTGGCAAGACATGAGAAGCTAGTCTAGGAAACCAGACTACCCTAGTAGGAAAGAATGAATGATTTTGTAACTGTCCCCAGATTTTGATACAGCAAACAAGACCTACTTATGTGGTCAAAGCTCCCCACCAGCTTTTCTGTTTTTTGTTTTTTTTTTCCTGGAGGGAGGAGAAGAGGCAGGGACAGGATCTCAGTTTATTGGCAGGCCAGCTATTAACTCAAGTGATCCTCCTGCCACAGCTTCCTGTGATGTCAGAACTACAGGCATGTATATAACTCTAATCAGCTACACTTGAATGAACAAATAAGACATCCGAGGAAAGTCACCAACAATGCAAGACAGATACCAAAACCAACCACCAAAAAGTATCTTGGACGGGGGCTGGGGATGTGGCTCAAGCGGTAGCGCGCTCGCCTGGCATGCGTGCGGCCCGGGTTCGATCCTCAGCACCACATACAAACAAAGATGTTGTGTCCGCCGAAAACTAAAAAATAAATATTAAAAAAAAAGTCTTTCTCTTTCTCTCACCCTCTCTTTAAAAAAAAAAAAAAAAGAAAGAAAGAAAAAGAAAAAAAAAAGCATCTTGGAGGAAAAAGGGAGAAAATAACCTCAAATAAAGATGATTAAAAGGGGGGAGGGGGAAGGATCATTCAGAGGAAAAAAAGTCTGAGAATATGCACAAGAGCAGATATGAATAATTCTACCCATAGAGGGGTCAGGGGTAAACTCTGAGGAACTCTTTTCCAAAATGCACAGCTTGGAGTCAGACATCATGCATGCTCACCTAAACCAAGCACCTGATTCAGGACCTAGTTCCAAGTAGGAGACACTGGCATGTGCTGCTGCTGTAGCCACTCAGGGTTCAGATAATTTTGGGCAAAACAAAACTAGAAATAACTCTATGATTCTTTAAAGTGCTGAAATATTTATAGATGTATGGTCTTTTTCTTTGAGCTTAAAGCAGATATTTGGCCCACTTTGTTATCAGCAGCCTGAGAACAGTCTGTGGTTGAATGTAAGTTGGCATTCTCCTCGAGAGCTTGGATATCCAACAACTCACATCTCCTAGAGTGTGTGCTTTGCTGCAAGTCACAGTCAGGATCTCATCTTATTCTCCCAATGACCTTGTGATGTAACTATTATCATTCCCATTTTTCAGAGATGAAAATGGAAGCTCTTAGTAAGTTTCCTACAACTTCCCCCAGGCTTACTAAACTGTTAGAGTCAGAATCCAAGTCAGATTCACCTACCTGACTATACCATCCTTTTAGTTATGAAAAACTGCTTGCTCCCTGAATCAATTAATGTTAGTTTGTATATAATCCCACAATACTCATGGCCTTTTAAGTACTCACACAACAGGAATCGTTAAGAACTTTGTTTCTTTCTTGGTATTTATGTTATAGGACTTCCTAAAGTTTTCTTCATCCCTGGAACACCCAGCACAGAGCCTTTCCCATGGCAGGTGATCAGCAAAGACTTGCTGACTGGTTTGTGGGTACACCTAGGAGCTCCCCAAAGTAACTTACCTTCCTGGCTACCAGCTGGATGGCATCATCCTCAAAGGCCTTTAAATGCTTCAGTCGGGACATTAGGATCTGCTGCAGCTGGCTGTGAGTATAAGGCTGGAAGGACAACCTGGTAAGGCCCTGGGGAGCAAAGAAGACAGGGGAGCAAACTCATTGACTGCCCATTGATTGTGCAGGTGGAAAATCACTCTCAGAACTCCAAACCTAAATCCCAAGCCCACACAACAATTTACACATTTCCTCCCAGGACTACTGCTGCTTCCTGCTACTGTCATTACTGACAATGGCCAATGGTATCCTATAGTGCAGTAGTTCTCAAACTACTTTTTTGTTTTGTTTAAGATCCACTTATTGTAACAGAATCATTTGGAAATAGGTAGATGCAGAGGTGGTTCACTCCATGTGGCCAGGAGGATCAGAGAACCTAAGCTATGCACTGCACAGCCTGGGGCATCCCTTATCATGCTCTTATAATGTGACATTGTGCTTCCTGCTGACCTGCAAAGCCCAGAGAGAGTGTGAATCTACCTGGCTCATTCTTCTACTTCAAGTACCTAACAGGTGTCAGGTGGTAAGTGCTTAGTTATTGTTAAAAATAAACTCTAGGACTATATACAGTTTAAAAGTAAACAAGTGAGATGTGGTTGTAAAGGCCTATAAACCCTGAGGCAGGAGGATCCCAAGTTTGAGGCAGCTTGGGAAACTTAGACCCTGCCTCAAAATAAAATAAAAATGGGTAGGGATATAGTTCAGTGGTAAAGTGCCCCTGTGTTCAATCCCAGATACTGCAAAAACAAACAAAAAACTGCACAGGTCAGCAGAATGTCAAGAAATGATATTTGTAGAAAATCATGCAATGGCCTTTCATTCGGACATAGAAATTATAAGACTAGCAAAAACTATATTTCTTGACTTTTTGTAAGAACATTCTGAGAACTACCTTGGACCTACCAGTCGGCTTGACACCCGGTTCATCATGATCCGCTCAGGCAGATCCATGGTGTTGGCAATGGCCAGGACTACCAGTTGGGCCTCCTTATGAGTGGGCCAGTCAAAGAGATTGTACATTATGTCTTGTTTGTGAGTCCACAGAAGGTCAAGCTACCAGGGAAAAGGACACAGACACGGGGGTTCATTAGAGAGTCAGGATCCTAGAGTGAAGATCTATGACACTCTTTAGTTGCCCAGGTCACACCAGCAAAACAGCAAACAAGTCAATGAACAGGCCTAGATGAATGCAAAAGGGATCTAGCACTTTCTCCCAGCCAGCACTTGCTTCTGGGACATCATAGTTAAATACTGCCCAATTCTTCTCCAGTCCTCCCAGGGGCACCTCACCTCATCCACAAGCAGAACAGTAGTTTCCTGAGGGGACCTGCCAGTGCAGAATCGCTTGGCTAGCAGTTCTGCAGCATGGTTTGCTGTTGCCTTCTGGCCTGTCAGCTTCTGCATTGAGGAAAAATATGTGGTCAATGGTAAGGATTTTATTCCCCTGGGATAATACAATTCTTTAAAAAACAGGAAGCTATTTAGTCCAAGGACTTCAGTGTACTATTCTCTGCCTTCCATTTTAGTCTTAACCGTAAACTGAAAGGATAGGAAAAGGCACTAGGAAAAGGCATCAAAGAAGATAAAAACTGTGTGTTTAATATGCAAACAAGTGCCAGTCTCAGTGCCAAATGCCTGTAATCCCAGTGGCTTGGGAGGCTGAGGCAGGAGGTTTGCAGGTTTAACGCCAGCCTTAGCAACTTAGCGAGGCCTTGTTTCAAAATAAAAAATGAAAAAAGGCCCGGGATGTGGCTCAGTAAATAAGTCTCCTGGGTACAATCCCTGGTGCTAAAAAAAAAAAGCAAACGAGTCACACACTGATCTCAGAAGCCCATTGTGCACCATTCTATATGTGGACATTACCTGCTCCAAAGTCACAGCTAATGAACAAGAGTGAGGCCTGAATGATGGACTGCCTCTCATCCCTATTCCATAGCTTGCCATCTACTTCCTCAGAGCTAAAGACTTTCTTCAGGTTTATTCTTTAGCCAGCTCCTAATGTTAAGGTACCTGTGGGTAAGCTACCATTGCTACCACTACATGAAGAACGATGCCTGGTACATCATAAACATGAAATACACAAAATTAAGCAAACCTTTCCTTTAACATGTGCCAGTAGGAAACATTATTTTCCATAAAGGCCAGACAGCTTTGCTTACCTGCAAGATTTGCACATAGACTTGGTGGGGCTCTGTCAGTTTCATGCCATTGACCTCAATGTATTGAAAGCGAGGAATATCGTCTGTTTGGGCTGCCTGCTGTAAGCAGCGTATCACCTCATGCACAGTGGCAGTCTTTCCTGTTCCAGGGACCCCAGAGATATACATGCACCTAGGGCAAAAAAGGAATACCAATAGGCTGTCTTTGCTGGCTACCTCACGCTAGGAAGCACTGAGACCCCTAAGATTCCCTGGATGTGGGGACACTTAGGACCATACTTGAAAGCTGGTTGGAGTAGGACCATTAAATCATTCATTCTATAAATAATGCTGTATGCAAACCACCCACCTACAGATGACTAGTTTCATTTTTTTCTGAAAGGCAGAAATCCTACCTTTTTTAGTGTGGTGCTGGGGATTGAACCCAGAGCCTTGTGCATGCGAGGCAAGTACTCTACCAACAGAGCTATATCACCAGTCCAGAAGTCCTACGTTTTCTTTTTTTTAAGATTTTTTTTTTAATATGGACACAAGAATATTTTAACTTTATTTATTTGCTTTATGTGGTGCTGAGGATCGAACCCAGTGCCTCCCATGTGCAAGGCAAGCACTCTGCTGCTGAGCTATAACCCCAGCCCCAGAAATCCTACTCTTATAGAACAAAATAAAAGCTGCTACAGAAGCTAGGGGTTTCAGCAATGGTTCCCCTTATCCTCCTGACCCTGGGTAAGAAGGCCCTCTTTCCCAGATACTGCCTGCCTCAGCACAACTTACCCTCCAGTACGGTCAAGGAGTTTGCTTTCCACAAAATTGTAGATTCCCTGGAATTCCTGTTCCCGACAAGGAAGAGATTCAGGGACAGCAGAAACATGTAACCTACAATTGGTAGTAAATGGAAGAAAAAGAGGATTTTGGAAGCATCTCACCACCTACTCAATAATAAATGAAAACCACCTGTCTAGCATTCTGTGGGAAAATGGAATCACAAACTCAAGGGGATGCCTTCATTCTCAAATTTCTCCATGGACTTCCTTTCTCAACCAATCACTCCAGTGGATCTCATCTTACAAGAGTTTCTGATTATTTAATTTCTGACAGGGTCCAGGCTTTTGCATTTTGAAAAAGTCCCCATGTGGTTCTAAAGGATACTAAGAGGTACATCTTGACTAATCAGCTCCTGTCCCTGAGAAGATGGTGGCAGTCGACTGGAAGATGACTCCCCCAAGACCCTGTCCATATTAGCTCATCCAGATGCTGCTCGACAGGCTTCCTTCTAAACACACTCACTTTATTCTCTACCATTATTATGTATACCAATGACTGCACACTCCCCTATTTTATGTGAAGCAGAGGCCCCACCCTCCTGCTCCAAAATAGCACTACCTCAGTCGAGCCTCCTCCAGCATGTTGGCTGGCTCTGGGGCCGCCAGGTTTCGACTCCGGATCTGGGGAGTGGCAAGACACAGTGCTCTAGTCTTGGCCTATATTCAAAAAGAACATGATTTAGAAGGAAAAACAAGGGCAAAACACCATCCAGGACACATCACATTGATCAGGTAAAAGAGGAGAAGTGGTGACATCCTGTCTTCCTGGTTGCATAAAGTATCATGACTTGCCCCCTCTACCTCACATTACACACCCACTTTGTCCAAACTTGGTCTGTTTTTCTAATTTACACAGTAAATTAGAAAAGTACACACATAGTATCAGAATCTGGAAACAGTGTTAATCAAGGGGAAAGAATGAAAAAGTATGGATTAAGCTGGTTGTGGTAGCACATGCCTATAACTCCAGCTAACTGGCAGGCTAAAGCAGGAGAATCCCAAGTTGAAGGACAGCTAAGACAACTTAGCAAGAAGCTCTCTCAAAATATAAAAGGGCCAGGGATGTATCTCAGTGGTAGAGCACCCCTGGGTTCAATCCCTACTACCAAAAGAAAAAAAAAGTAGATATATAAGGAAAAAAAAAAAAAAACACTATTTAAAAACAATTTTCTTGAAAGACAAGAAATTTAAAAAAATCTCAACTACTATGTCAAAGAGAGGAGAGGAGAGGAGCTGTAAATTGGGTTTGAGACCTAAGATCTTTTGTTCAGCCTGTTTAAAAATATGGTTAAGCTTTAGTTCAGGACTTCCACAATCAACAACACAGTTATGGAGCAATCTCATCTGATTTTCCCCCTACAAACCGAGGATCACTGCTCGGGTTCATGTTCTATCTCCTTTTCTCCTTGCTCCTGGCTGGCTAGAGCAGGCCTGCTTCTGTTCCCTCCTTTTTACTGTGGGTGTGCCACTGACAACCATCTCTCCACCTCTGCCTCAGAAAGAAAGCACTTAAGACTCTCTGGCTGTTTAAAATCCTATTGGTGGGGGCTGAGGTTGTGGCTCAGTGGTAGAGCGCTTGCCTAGCACGTGATGGCCCTGGGTTCAATCCTCAGCAGCACATAAAAATAAACAAACAAAATAAAGGTATTTGTCCATCTACAACTAAAAAAAATATATTAAATAAAACAAAACAAAACTATTGGTTATGGAGAAAACAGCAAAGAATAAGAAAACCTGGCTGAGAAGGTAACAAGAAGCCTGAAGGACTTCTGGTGTTCTTTTTTATTATGCTGAAGGTACCCCATAGTCTGTATCCCTTCTTTTTGGTGGGACTCAGGAAATGCAATCATGCCAAAACAAGAGGGAACTGTTGCATGTTTGAGGAACTCCAGGTAAAACAGTCTCCAGACCATATGTAATCTATTGGACTCCCTTCCTTAAGGCTTTTGACTTCAACCCAAGTTCCATCTTAATATGGAAAAAATGACCATCAGCTTTACAAAATGTTGTATTTCTCAACCGTATTCCAAACTATTAAGATGCTCTATAAATTAAACTGTTTTATCCAACAGTTCTGAAACATATCTGAACATAAAATGGTCCTTAACATTTTAAAATGTTCGGCTAAAGTCCCTTAGAAAGCAGAAAAGACAGCCATTTCTCTCTTCTATCTCACTATTATACGGTTCATTATCAACACCTACATGGTGCTCCCAGTTTCTCTGCTATATTGCATTGGACAACAAAACCAACAACATAGCTCATCAGCTCTGGATTCAATTTGCACTGAGCACTAATCACGTGCAAAGCACTCTGCTGGCACTTGCTGGGGGAAACAAAGTTGAGGAGTCAGTTTTTGTACTTTCATCAGGAAGCTTGGCTCTTGGTTATTTGATCCTGGACCTTAAAAGGAACTTGAAATCAAAAATCATTGTGGACTTGATTCATTTTCAGATCTTGGGTTCACTTGGGTACATTCTTCCTTGGACAATTCAAAAGGTATAGCTTTAGATATGACAGACCTGTGCTCAGAATCCAGATTTTACTATGTGATCTCAGCATTTGCAACCTTTAAACTAACGGACCCTTAACTGGAAAATAAACCCTGAAAGACCTTACCACTTTCTTTGGTGTCTTGGAGGGGTTCTGTATGGATGGCTTCGAGGAAGGTCGCAGGTTTCTGGATGCACATCTGGTATTTCTCCTTGGTATACCAGTGAATTCTTCTTCCTCCTCATTGCTTGAGTCTGAATCCTCTGTTTTTGGCAGGAACTCTTTCTCTTCTTGGTCACTTTTATTACTTTCTAAAAACCTGAAAGGTAGGGACATATTATTTTCTCATATTCGGTGTTCAAGCCTAAATAAGAACTCCATAAAAGTCAGTGTGGATTAAGAGGCATTATAGCTTCTCCTGCCACCGGTATCAAAGGATTTGTTCCATTTCTCAGGCACTTGTTTCTGACACATTCTGCTAACAGTGTTATTTATCTCATTAAGGACCTCAACAACTTTGTGATTTGTATATTAATATTCCTACTTTATAGAGGAGAAACTGAGGCTTAGAAAAGTTAAATACCTAACCAAATTTCACTGGTTCAAAACCTCAAATTCAAATCAAGGTCTATCAGAATCAAACTTCATGCTTTTGAGCATTCCACACCATCAGCAGAGTTGCCGGCAATGCTGGTTATGGGACAATGGGAGGTAGTGCAGTGTTTCTTGTCCCTTTCATAATATGACATTTATGTGGAACTTACCAAAATTCCAGATATGCTATCAACAAATCCACAAATACCAAACAATAGAAAAGGCATTAAAGGATAAGGTCATGGATGTCCTTCAACATTTATGCTTTTTTTGCTACCCAAGGGCAGTCTTACCGTAGCTGCTTCCTAATTTGATTCAAAGTCAAGAGAAAACTCCGTCTTCGGACTCGATGGGAAGTAGTGGTAGCTTGATTTTGAGCTTTTGGTTCCTTTACCTTCCTGTAAGATATCACAGCAAAGTTATGGGAAACAGTTTTGGGAAACAGGCACTAGAAGACAGTCAGGTGAACTGCCTCTTATTCTTTTTCAGCTATCTTGGAAAGAGTTAATCACATTTTACTAAAAAATGTATAAATGAAACTGAACTCAAACTCAGGGATAAAAGTTTGCCTAAATCTTATCATTTAGATCCAACTTGTCACCTCCCAACTATAGACCAGAACATAGTAATCCCAGTTTCATCTTTTTGTTTCTGATATATTCATGAATTTACTCTGCACCCAGGTTCAAGGTCAGCAGAAATGCATATATATATATATATATATATATATATATATATATATATATATATATAAAGCATTTATTGTGCAACTTATTGTGAATTAGGTGTTGGAAGTTTCTATTCAGGAAACACTAATATGTAATTTCTAGCTGGTCACGTTTTCATTTGTACAGTTCATCTACAAATATTATCTAGTGTCAACTTTCAAAGTTTGTTCTAGATGTATTATCTTCTGTTATTATATCTGAGAATGGTTTCCGATTTTAAAACACCAACATGGGCTGGAGATGTAGCTCAGTGGTAGAGTGTTTACCTAACATGCATATAAGGCCATAGCTTCTATCCCAAACACCAGGAAAAAAAAGAATCCTTAAAATACCAACAAAGTGATTTAAAAATGATTGTGAAAAAGTGGCAAAGAACCAACAGCCACTAATAAAATCCTGAACTATGAGGCAATGCAGGTTTGGGAAACATCTTTCTACCACAATGACCTCAAATGACAACAGGGCATGTAAGAATCATTCAAAGAACATGTCAAAATACAATCCCAGGGCCCTGTGCTTGAAGCCCAATTCACCAGGTATGAGAAGAGGCTTAGGAATCTATTATGCTCCCTGGTGATTCTGTGACAGATCTACAACCCACTGATCTAAGTTATCTGACTATAACCCACTCATTTTATAAATCACACAAAAGATTTTGATTTGCTCCATGGAACAGGGTAAAGTCTCTGGGTCACCTCTTTTTGATGTTTTCTGGTTTCAGAATCACAGAAGACACCAAGGATCTCTGACCCCCTTTGACAGGAGTAAGTCTTTTCTCCTCACTAATCTGGGTGGTTTTCAAAGCCGGTACTCGGGTTCTCAGGATCAGGCAAATTTTAGGTGAGGACTTCTTATCATCCTTGGCACAAAAGAGTTGAACCTCTCCAGTTTTCTCTGGGGTTTTCCGAGCTAGAGAAGACATCTCACTTCTATGTGAGCGAGACCTCTTGGTATGTGAGGTAGTTTCAGAGAAGTCCACTTTTCGCTTAGTTCTTCCTGAAGAATCCAAGGAAGCATGTGAAGTCAGCGGGGATATCCTAGTGTTAGGTGTCCTAGGGAAACCTAAGCCCAAGAGACATCATAGATGTGGGAATGTTAGACTTAGCAATATTCACATTCTCAATCTCATTACAACTAAATTCAGTGAAATTATGCAAAGATTTGTTATCCATACTTTGAATTATTCCATGATTTCTTTCTCTTAGTTATGTAGCTCTAATTATTTTCTGACTTCTAAATTTCACTAGCAATTCTCCTGCTTAGCACCATAAGTGATGTTTATTTCTTCATGCTGGGGATTGAACCCAGGCCCCTGTGCGTGTAGCATGCAGTCTACCACTGAGTTATACACCCAACCCCTAAAAAGTCAACATCTTTTTCACCCCCTGGTACTGGGGATTGAATCCATGAGCACTTAGCCATTGAGCCACATCCCTACCCCTTTTTTATTTTGAAACAGTGTCTCACTAAGTTGTGTACGGTCTCACTAATTGCTGAGGCTGGCCTTAAACTTGTGATCCTCCTGCTTCAGCCTCCTGAACTGCAGGGATTACAGCGTGCACCACCATGCCGGGCCTAAAAAGTCAACTTCTTAGCCAGATTTTAAGGATAAATGTTCAGTAATCAAGTTTCCCTGATTGGACCAGAACAGTGGTTCTCAACCAGGAGTGATACTTCACACCCTCTATCCCAACTACATAGCATTTTAAGAAATTTATACTGGTGGTGATGTCCCTGAGTAAAAGCGAGGCCCAGATTTTTCTTAACCCAGATTATATCTGCCATTAGAGAAAAAAAGGATTTCTGGGGACAACTATCTGAGATCTGTGAACACACAGATCCATGTGGATTTGCCCCAATTTCACCAGGACCACAGGCATAAACCACCCCAGTCATTTACTCAGACACAACTAAACCGTTAAAAAGTATGTGCCAGCCACCAGAAGGAAAAAAGCGGAATGAGACTCAACCCTGATCCTTATTCAGAGAACACTCTATTCTTACTGGGAAATGACGGTACAAGCATCTATAACATGAAGCAAAATAAGTGTCCTAAATCACCTAGGTACTAATAAAGATGTCTTGTCTTTTGAGACAGACCTTAAGAGAAAGGTAAAATTCCAACAGATGTGAAAAAGGAAGGAGGGGACATGTGAAGAGAACAATGGAAGAACTGCCATGAGTTACAGCAGCAAGGCAGGAAAGCTCTGAGCACAGAGAGCTCACTTGAGTCATGCCCATGGTGTGGGGGACAGGAACTGGCAAGGCTTGAAGAGTGATCTAGTGCCTGTGTGTAAATTGTTATGGAGTCTTTATTCATAATTACTGAAAACTACAATCAATGCAGATGTCCTTACACTGGGAATCACTGTGGTGAAAGGAGTCAGACTCAAAGGCCAGAGACTACGCTTCCAACATATAATATTCTAGAAAAGGCAAACTATAGAGACATTAGCAAACACAGCCGCGGATACCAGAGACTGGGGCAAGGACTGGCTGACTGCAAAGGGGCATAAGAATATTTTGGTGTGAAACTGTTCTACCTCTTGAAAAAGGTGGTTATATGAATCTATGTATCTACATAAAGGCTTAATCTGCCAAAGGCAAGCATCCCTAATCCAAAAATCTGAAATCTACAATGCCACACATTCTGAAACTTTTAAAAGGTTGACATGACACCACAAGTGGAAAGTAGCACACCAGACCTCATGTAATGGGTCACAGGCAAACTGCAGGCACACTACAAGTACTATATAAAACTATCTTCAGTCTAGGCGTATGGAAGGCTTCAACATATGTGAATGTCTAATTATGCATGTGCAATATTCCAAAATCCAAAACACTTCTGGTCCCAAGCTTCAGGTAAGGGATACTCAATCTGTATACACTAAAAAGGGAAATTTTATAGTCTCTAAACTATAACTCAATCAACCTGACTTTAAGGGTTATTTAGGGCCAGATCTTAAAAGTCTTTGAACATGAAACTAAAATTATCCATTTTTTTCCTTTTTTTTTTTTTTGGTAAATAAGAGAGTAACTCATGTCTAGATTAATACAAATATGTTTCAAAGTCCTGGCCTCCCTCATACCTCATTCCCTGTCTTTCTGTCTCATCCAAAATATTTTCTTCCTCTAATTGTGTAACTGTATCTAAATTCCTTGCCATAACTTTCAAGATCCTATATATTCAACAGTCGAAAAATACTACAATAATTTCTGAAGATGATATTACACATTATTTGTTTTTTCCATTTTTCAAATGTGTTGTATTTATATTCAGCTCCTAAAACATATGCTGTATAAAGAATCCCAAAATACAACTTAGTAGGATCCAGTGGTGCACACTTGTAATCCCAGTGACTCGAGCGGTCAAGGCAGGAAGACTGGAAACTCAAGTTCAGCCTGGGCAATTTAACAAGATCCTGTCTCAAAATAAAAAAATGAAAAGGGCTGGGGATGTGGCTCAATGGTTGAGTATCCCTGGATTCAATCCCTAGTACCACAAAAAAACATATCTGAAATCTGGCAAAATTCAAAAGAATTAATGGCATACAACAAGATAGTCTGAGCTCTCAGAACAGCCACAAAGTAACTTTCAGGCTCACTATAAGGCAAAAAGCAGGTCATAAAAGAATGTATCTGGTGTGCTATCCTATTGGGTAAGAAAGAATGTATGCTCGAGCTGGGGGTGTTGCTTAGTGGTCGAGCACTTGCCTAGCATGTGTGAGGTTCTAGGTTTAATTCTCAGCCCCACATATAAATAAATGAATAAAATAAAGGTCCATCAACAACTAAAATATATATAAAAATAATTTTAAAAAGAATGCACGTTCATATTCATGTACACATGCATGTGTTATGTATTTAAAATCTGCTAATGTACATAATAAACCAAGAAGTAACAGATTAAATCAGAATGGGAAAAGCCCTAAAATTAAATATAAACAGAAATGAAGAACCAACCTGCATATTACCAACAACAATTTGTTTTTCAGGAGAAAGAAAATTAATCAAAGTGTTTTTACTCATTCCATGGGATATGTTAAAAAGGCATAGAAAACCACAAATAAATTTTTAAGTTTGTGTTTACTTTGGTGGGGGCATTGGTATAGCACTTGTAGAACTATTTTACTATTTTGTGTGTATTAAGATTACTTCAGGAACTAGGATTCTTTCTGAAGGAGAACAGAAATAACGTGGAAGATGAGAAGGTCCCTGTAGTTCAAATTAGAAGTATCAGTATGAATTGAAGAGTATTAACATGTGTATGGCTCCCTAGCTGTTCCACTGAGGACCTAGAAGCAGATCTTCTCTGTTATAGGGCTCTTGAAGAAACAGCTGATTTCAGGGCTCAAAATCACTGAATCATTAGGGAAATGCAAATCAAAACCATAACAATAAGACAATATGGATAAATTTAGAGGACATTACACTAAATGAAATAAGCCAGGCAAAAAAATATACTGTATGATCTCATTTATATGATGAATCTAAAAGAAGTTGAATTCATAGAGGTAGACAGCAGAATGATGGTTACCAAAAGCCAAGCAGGTGGGGAGCAAGTGAGTGCGTAGTTTTGGCAAGAGGTACAAAGTTTCGGCGAGACACAGGAATGACTTTTGAGATCTACTGAATAGCAATAAATAGCAATAATTCATTGTATATTTCAAAATAACCAATAGCAAATTTCAAACATATCAGAATAATAAATGTTAGGTAAGTGAGATGAAGGACGTATTAGTTAGCTTGATATAACATGGTTGTACACATAAAACATCACATTTTACCCCATAAATGTAATACGGTTAGTATATCAATGAAAATAATTTGAATTTTTAAAAAAGAAAAACTATCCTCCATGATGAGAGAGCACTTCATATATTTTAGGACAGCTGCTATTAAAAAAAATCAGAAAATTACAAGCATAGGTGAGTACGTGGTTAAACTGGAACCCTCCCACATTATATGTGGGAACATAAAATGATGTAGCCACTGTATGATAGTTCCTTAAAAAGAAAAGAATTATCATATGATCCAACAATCCCACTTCTGGGATACCCAGGAGTATTGGAAGTAGACTCTTAAGAGATATTTGTCCTATCTGTGCTTACAGCAGTGTTACTGCAATAGCCAAAGTGTCCATAGACAGAGGAATGAATAAAACATGATACATACATATAATGGAATATCATTCGGCATTAAAGGAAAGGAAATTCTGACACATATTACAACATGGATGACCCTTGAGAACATACTGGTAAGTAAAATAAACCAGTCACAAAAGGAAAAGTCCTGTGGTTCTACTTATGGGATTATCTAGAGTAGTCAAATTCTTAAAGCCATAAAAGAGAATGGTTTCTAGGGGCTAGAGAAAGGGGGAAGGATTGGAAGTTAGTGTTTAATGGGTACAGAGTTTCAAATTGAAGATGAGGTGTTGTTGCACAATAATGTCAATGTACTCACTACCATTTAAAAATGATAAAAATGGTAAAATTCACATTATATATATATATATATATATATATATATATATTTTTTTTTTTTTTTTTTTAAGAGAGAGAAGAGAGAGAGAGAATTTTTAAATATTTATGTTTTAGTTATTGGCGGACACAACATCTTTGTTTGTATGTGGTGCCGAGGATCGAACCCGGGCCGCACGCATGCCAGGTGAGCGCACTACCGCTTGAGCCACATCCCCAGCCCCACATTATATATATTTTAACATATGTCCAACCAATACCTGGCCTATTGCTGCACTAATTCAATACTCTTATATGAACTAATATTTTATAAGTGTTCCTTCAGCCCCAGTATGCTCCGAGAATACACTTACTGCAGAGATCCAGCCTCTTCCTTGCAGTGGGGGCAACAGGATGCACAGGAGTTGGGCGAGATTTAGAGGCAGAGTGACTTGATTCAATCCTTTTGGCCACTTGTTTTGCTGTGGTCCAAGCAGGGCTTTCTGTGTTCTTAGTCATGGCTTCCACAGGCTTCCGGCATTTAAGGCTGCCTTCTTGTAGTTTCTCCAGCTCTGCAAATAGTTCTGGGGACAATGGTCTGAACTTCTTTTCATTCCAGGATAGTTTCACAAAAAATATTTTCTCATTTTTCAGACCCACAGGTATCACTTCATCTGGAGCTAAAGCCACTACCTGAATTTAGGAAGTATACATGAACAGGAAAAGATGAGCCAAGGAAGACTGCATCAGAGCTATGATTAAAAAACATTAAGCCAACATCTCTACCTGTAATGTTATCTTTCCAATCTAAAAAAGCAGATATTGCATAGCATATTAAATAGACAACTGAGCACTTATTTAATTGTTTGAAAGATACCAATGAAATGTATAAATTACTTTCATTTTTAAAAAGTTTATTGGCTTTACCTTTTAATTTCTGTTCTCACTCTAGTTTGAGGATGCATCACTTCACTCCTAGATAATTCCAGACTTCACATAGCTGATATCTAAATCCTCTATCACTTTCCTTTCCTCCTCACCCAAATTTTCCCACAGGAGTTTCTGTAAATATGTTCCCCTGCTCAACAATGTTCCTCAGCATGGCCTTGCACCACTAATGGAGCTTGGCTTTCACAGTTCTGCTCATTCCCACCCAACATCTCCTGCCTAAACACTGCCCTGCACTCCATCCTTCCAAATCTACCCGTCCTGCAGTTTCAACTTCTATACTGCTCTTCTCTCCTTTATTTAACTCGGACATTGATCACTACAGTCGTGCCAGACCCTGTCTTCCAGCCCATCCATTAATCCAACCACCTAACCATAAAAACCACACTTCACATCCTGATCTAATCCCACTTTAGGGGACTGAAGTAGTCCAGGAATAAGCCATATATTTAGTCTCCAAACTAGTGTCCTGCTTAGGCCTATAAATGAGCCGCTCAATAGCTCCTGATTTATTATAAAATCCTACACAAATTTGCCTGTAGCAACTAGCACCCTTTGAACTGATTTACTCAAGTCCTTATTTATCAAAGCAGATTCAGCCTCACAATGCCTTACACCGGCCACAATCATAGCTAAATATAATTTTCCATATTTGCTAATTTCTGTTCATCCCTCAGGTCATAACCCAAATGTCACTTCCTCTACGAAGTTCCTAACACATGACATGTGCTCTAAATAAATATTTGTTGAGATGAAATAGGTAGAACAACAGAAAAAAATGACAGGATAAAATTCATTCCCATGGGGCAAATTAGAGCCAGTAAATTTCTGAAGTCATGCAGTTTAGAAGGTAGACGGAAGTAAGCTTCAAGACAGAACTGGGATCAAAGCACCACCTACCTGAACAGGGCCAATGATGGTCTCAGCACTAATGTTGCTGCCACAGGCAGGGTAGTCATACCAGAATATCTCCCGCGCATCAGGCTTCCGGCCCAACAAGTGCTGTTTATGGGCAGGGACTTCACAGAATCGGACAAACCACTGTACTCGAGCACGTTTTTTGGAATGAAGTTCAGAATCTAGAATGATCAGGTATGAAGGGGAGAATTAATAAAATATGAGAACATTTTATTAAGTACTTCCTATGTGCCAGTTCCTGTGATAAGCCCTCAACTATTGAATTCCATACCCATAATAACCCTGCATGTAGGTACTATGTCTTTTACAGGCAAAGAAATCAAGTTTCAGGGACCTTAAATAATTTGTCAAAGGTCATTCGATCAACCAACCACATTCAAGCTGACTCCACCTACATTCAAGCTCTTCTCAGGTTGCTCCATTTCCTAATGGTGTTATCACTGGACAAGGAATTACAAAAGGGATTTGAGAGGATCTACTCTAAACACAAGCACTGACTAGTGGATCAATTCTACAAATTGGTAATTATAAAGAAAGCATCTCACAGCAGGAAGGAGAAAAAAAGAATCCTAGCAGGAATCAGAATACTGACCATGGGGATGACTTAGCAGTCACCGGCTTGTAATCTTTAGCTTTATCATTATAATATACCATTAATATCACTGTAAGGGCATACATTCAGTAGTATCATCATCACCACCCTCTCTTCTAAACTCTTTCCAGAGAAACTAAAGCCATCCAATGGAGCAGCACACACAAGGAAATCTAAAACCTCCACACAAAACCCCACATTTCTGCTGATGTGCTCCCCCTAGTGGATTTCAGTTGCATTGGTTTTTCTTCATAACTTGTCAAGTATCTCCCCTGTGTAAATAAAAACATCCTTATCCACTGGCTGTATCCATTCCTTTTCTTAATAAGTTGCCACAGGACTATCTAACTCATGCTGTTCCTCTTTTAAATCCCTAGGAAGTAGTTTTGTGTAGTTTCTTTTTCTTTATTTATTTTTAAAGTAACATGTTTTATTAATTTTTTAAATGTGGTGCTAAGGATTGAAACCAGTGCCTCCAACACACTAGGGAGTGCTGCACCACTGAGCCACAACCCCAGCCCTTGTGTAGTTTTAAGTTGTTCTTTCTTCTTAATTCTTCCCTTGGAACCTGGCCAATCCCACCTTCCTGCATGCTCCTGTTCTGCAAAGGGCTCAAGGCTCAGCACTTAATGAGCTCTGACCTTTTCAACCCTATACACAAGTTCCTCTGGAATGTATATAACTGAAGTGCTTTTGTTTTCCTGACTAAACACCAAATGATACACCTTCCTAATCCAACTTACCCACTAAGGTCCTTGTAAAGATGCACTTGCAAAATTTATTACTAACTTCCTCATGCTGAAATTAAAGGATACAAGTATATCACAGTACAAATCACCTATTTTTTTTCCTTCCCTCTTTCTCAAACTCATTCTTTCTCTCCATCCTCCAAGTCTGCCTTTATGACGACTCTTAAGAATTAATGGAAAAGATGGATTCTTGAGTCCTCCAATTCCATTTTACCTACTACTACTGCTATGGTGAATAAAGAAGTTTTCCAGATGGAAAAGGGAATGGTTGGTGCTAACATGTATAAGGTACTCTGCGCACTGCTGTGAACTAAGGAATCGTCAGCCTCTCCTGCTCTTACCTCCCGATTATTTCTATCAGCAACAAGGTTCATTCCAGCCCCAAACTCACCATCTTCAAACAACTCAATCAACTTAGCAACATAGGGGTTTTCTTCATCATGCCCTTCAATCAACACAAATTGTCCAACTTGAATGTGCATCTGAGTCGAACAACCTATTTTCATACATATTTCTCTAGGAAGTAACAAAGAAACATGTTAGGAAATCTTTAAGGGTGGGAAAAGCTCTTCAGATCTTCTGGAACCAGAAAGTGTTCTCAAACTAGAAACTCCCCTAAATAATTTCTCTATGCTGAGCAACTCTCCTACAGGGAAACCAATGCACTCAATTATATTTAAGCATAGAGAAAAATGGGCCAAACTAATTGTTTTAGCATGAATGATAAATATAAAAGTCTTAACACAAACCCTAACTCCCCTCACTTATTGACAAAGAAAAATAAAGGCTTCCCAAGGATGGAGAGCTGCCCAATGATAATACCAAAATTATCGAGCTGGAAAGGACATATTAACATCTTTCATCTTGTTATCATAAAAAGTTAGACAAGTAGCTATGACCTTATTTTATTTATCAAATTTTACTAACCAACAACTTTGCCCCATCCCTATTTATTCTATCATCTTCTTCCATCAGACAAACACCCTCCTTACAATCAACACATATCTACACTCTCAGTCTTCAATTCATGGGAACTAGAATAGGCTGGATCTGTTATTAACAGTTTAACTTCGGAAATTGTATTTCAAGCCCAACCACAAGGCCCCATCACTCACTTGTAAGTTTGGTGGTGCAGTTTGCGATCCAGCAGTGGCCTCCCAACCCACGAGTAAGTTTGTCTGATCTTCTGTCTTGTTTGGTAGGGTGCCATGGCTCCTGTGAAAAAGCCTCAACTCTGAATTACCATGGCAAATTCTGATGGATTCTAAGACATAGTCAGCCCCCCTTCCATGAATTCAATCTTTGTTTTCCTGCCCCTGCCTCACCCCACACATTTTAGAGATAGGTAACAATTTCTTTGAGGAAAAAGTAAAGTTCCATGAAGATTAAATATAGGCAATTTGGCATCATTTATGTCTTAAGATATGCCTCATTTCTTCTCACCTAAGGAAACATGAGGGTCAACATGTACAGAAATACTTACTAGCAACAAGGCACAGAGGTGTGAAACATCTAACAATGTGAAATGTCTTCACAGTTATGATCCAGATAGGGATTAAAGATAAATGTAGTAAAGGAAATTATTAAATAGTGTCAAGAGCCCAGAGGAACCACCGGAAGTTAGAGGACTGGTTCTTATGGCTGTTCAAAAAGGGAGGGATTCCTATGGAAGATTCCTGAACTGAACATGGAAGTTAGTAAATATTGACAAAGACTGAACTCAGTTCCAAGGGATGAAGAAGAAGGTAGGCAAGTGATATTTGGGAGACAGCAATGGGTTTTATCAAGTGTATAATTTCATTTACATTTAAAAAAATGTTATCAGTGTTACTAAGCTGTACTGGTCTGATAGTTGGGAGTGGCTGTTTCTTTGCAGCTGATAGACCCAGATATGAGTACTGTGAATAGCTGAAAATAAATGCTTATGCTAAAATACAGGGCGGGGGGGAGGTACTTTTAGTGATGAAAACAGAAATATGGATGAAAATACAAATATAATCATTTTTACAAAGAATTTGGGCATTACAATCTGATAGTTCTAATAATGATGCCAATCCATTATTTTAAGCAACTTAAAAAATAATAAACCTTTCCTCTGAATTTCATGTTTTCCTTATAGAGCTAAAATTTGACAAAACTGAGTTAGAAAAAAACAAAAAAAACAGACCAACAGAATTATTCTGAATAAATGATTACGAGACCAAAATTTTAGTTTAAGTTGAAAACAACATCCTCCTTCAAAAATTAGTTTCCTAAAACTCAGTGGCATTCTATCCTACGTTCTATTGGGGAATATTTACAATCTAAAATTTTGTGTTTTGGGAAGTTTTTTTAACTTTTGAGGGAACTAATGCCAAAAAGGAAATATTGAGTCATTAACAAATAAACTGTTTACAAAAGATACATAAAAGATTACTTTAAGTAAATTAAGAGTATCAATCTAATTTTTTTTTTTTTTGTAGTTGTAGATGGACAGAATGCCTTTATTTTTTAATGTGGTGCTGAGGATTGAACCCAGTGTGCCTGGCACGCTAGGCAAGCGCTCTACCACTGAGCCACAACCCTGACCCTCTCAGTGTAATTTTAATGAGGCATAGTGTGAAAATGAATAAAGAGCAAGGAAAATAGAGCAAAACCAACTGGAAGACTTGCCCAAGTAAAAAGTAAATTTGCATTCACAATATCAAAGTATCTTTTGGTCAAAATTAGTAAACGTGTTTGAATCTAAATAAATGTTTAAGGAAATACATAACACAAATTTACCTTGAATATGTTTCTTCTGATGGATGACGTAACACAAAACTTTCAGAAATTAACTTGGAAATGTTAACCTTTTCCACAATGAAGTCAGATAAAATGTGCTATTGAGATACAAAGAAAACACCCAAGTAAATTGCAGTGCTCACTAAGCTCTCATTTAAAAAAAATTGGGGAAATAGCATCTAGTACTTCCTTATAAAATCAGTACTTCTCAGCAAACCTTCTACAATTCTCAAATAATCTAACTGTAAAATATATAGCCTAATTTTTTCACTTTGACTATGACAACTTATTTTATGTACACAATAATCTCATTTTTTCAAACCAAAAACTAGCATAGGGAAAGAACTATGAAATGTATACCAAGAGGGCTTTAAATTCATGCTCAATTATTTTAAATCTAGACCATATTTTAGTTTACTAAAGCAGATATCCTCTTTCAAAAACCAAGTCAAGGTAAAAGTCTCCTTTACTAGGAGACCATGAGCCATACTTGATGAGACTAGAATAATGTGTGCACCATAAGGTGTATAATTCCACTTTCATTTAAAAAAAAAAAATTATTAGTGTTATTGGTCTGTTAGTTGGAAGAGGTATGTGATTTACCCTAGGCTGAGGAAGCAAAGTTACTGGAAGGACCAGGACCATATAACCTGCAATTCCTCTACCACTATGCCACATGCCTATTCCCATTGTCAAACAAACCAAGTTTGTTAGTGCCCTCAGACTATGTAACTGCTGTTCTCTTTTCCTGCATTACAGGGGTGGCTCAGGTCTCAGCTCCGATGAAACTCCCTCAGAGAGGCTTTCACTGAATACTCAGTGGGAAAGTTACTCCGCCATCATGTTCTATTATACCATCCTATTATGACCATATATTATTTTCCTATTTGTTGTATTTCTCACATTTGAATGTTAAATTCCAAAGAATAGAAACCTTGAGACCTTCTCTTTATTATTCATAACTGCATTAGTAATCCTTTGTCAGGACTAGGCATATAATAGGTAAACGAATGAAGGATGGAATTTTAAAAATCACCAGAACAAGCATGGCACTGTGATGCATCCCTATAATCCCAGTAACTTGGGAAACTGAGGCAGGAGGATTACAAATTCAAGGCCAGCTGGCAACTTAGTGAGATGTTATCTCAAAGTAAAATAAAAAAATTTAAAGGGTTGGGGATATAGCTAAGTAGTACAGTACGGGAGGTTTAATCCCCAATACCACAAGATAAATAAACAAATAAAAGATAAATCAGAGCCAAGCCCAGTGATGCACAACTATAATTCCCAGCAACTCTGGAGGCTGAGGCAAAGAGGACATAAGTTCAAGGCCAGCCTCAGAAACTGAGACCTTGCCTCTAAATAAATAAATAAATAAATAAATATAATAATAATAATAAAAATCAATCAAACAATTAGGACCACAGCAGCTGTGGTGAGAATGTAGATCAGCCAAAATACTTATATACTGCCAAAGGGAATGTAAGTGACACAACCACTTTGGAAAATCAAATTTTCTTAAATTCTGAACATATGCATAACCTTTGGCCCAGCAATTTCAACAGAAATACATAATATCATCAAAAGACATGAACCAGGGCCAGGCATGCAGAGAAGCTTAGGAGGCTGAGGCAGGAGGATCATGAGTTCAAAGCCAGCCTTAGCAACTTAGTAAGGCCTTAAGCAACTCAGCAAGACTCTGTCTCTAAGTCAGAGGGGTGGGGATGTTCAGTGGTTAAATGCCCTGAGTTCAATGCCTGGTACCCCCCACCCAAAAAGTCAAGAACCAGAATATTCATAACAGCACTATACAGTGATGAAATTAAACCAACTACAACTACATAGACAACAAAATTACATGAAGCCAAGGAAATCAGACACCAAAGGTAAAAAAGTCCTGAAATCTGCTGATTTCCTTATGCTGCATCTTCAGAAGAACTCCCCATTATTTTAACTTTTCACTGAATTACATAAATACACACTTCAATCAACTCATTGCTCTTTCTCACCTTCCACCTAAAACTTTATCTCACCTACCATCAGCATACAAATTTCTCAAGAAAAATGGTGAGTGGACTGGAGAGGCTGGTCTGACTTGGTTTAGAAAAGGCTTTGGTTTCTAAAGATATCAGACACAGATGTCATAGATATTAGAAATGTGAAATATACACACCACTCAGTCTAAGAGCCACATTCAAGGGAAACAGATAAAGGAGTTGCTATAAAAAAATTTGAGCCAGTATGGAAGATTGAGACAAAACTCGTTTTTTGTAGACTAGGGATTGAACACTTGGCCTTATGCATGCTAAGCAAGTGCTCTACCACTGAGACATACCCCTAACTCTTTTTAAATTTAGTTTGAGACAGGATCTCACTAAGTTGTGCAGGGTGGACTCCAGGTTGTGATCTGCCTTTTTCAGTTCCCAGATAGCTAGGATTACAAGTGTATGCCACAATGCACAGCCTGAATCAAAACTATCTCATTTAATTCTTATGATAACCCTAGAACAATATCAGTACACAGTAAGTGTTCGATAATAAGTATTTCCTAAATTAAAGGTATATATGTTAGTATCAAGGTGAAAACTACTGTCCAATTTTATACAGGATAGCACAGCCTTAACTCAAGACTCTAAACATCCAGATTCCCATGACTGTGCTCTTAAATGCTTCACTTTACAACACACAGGGATTGTAAAGTGAACTGCATAATGTCTATGAGAGCTTACTTCTGGTGGCTTATAACAGTAAGTCAGGCTTCCTAGTCACTGAGTAAGAAGAGGTCAACTGGCCCTCAATTCCCTCACTCACAAAACAGAAGTAATAGAACCTTCCTTCCTTTTGGCTAATCTTGTTTATTAAGTACCAATTGTGTGCCAGGCACTATTCTAAGATTATTAGTGAGAAAATGCAAAATTATAAATCCACTCTCTTACATTAATTTGTATTATTTTTAATATAACTTAATATTTTGGAATTCACAAGTCACACAAAATGTTGCAAATAAATCCCAGGGAATTCAGAAAACTTCTAAAGTTCACATATGGCCCTCTATTACAGTTTTAAAAAGGTTGCAGAGAAACTTGTTAAACCAGGCTCTCACAATGGAAATGCCATTGGCATTCAAAAACTAATACAGCAGAAAAGAGGATACCATTATTCATATTTTACAGACAACTAAAACCAGATCTAATCATTGCACTTTTTCTTTGAAGTACTGGGGATTGAACCCGGACAAACTTTACCACACCCACCCACCCTTTTTATTTTGAGAGAAGGTCTCACTAAATTGCTTGCGGCCTCATTATGTTGCTGAGGCTGGCCTTGAACTTGTGATCCTCCTGCCTAAGCCTCCTGAGTTGCTGGGATTACAGTCTTAAAATACCGCATCCTGTTTAATCATTGCGCTTTCACAAGTAGACCGGATAAGGATCTCGCAACTCATTCAAGTCCACTACTTTTCCCAATTGTCACATTAAAAGGCCCTTCTGTTGCAGGCTGAATTCGAGGCAGCAGAAAGGGTGCCATTATACTTCTCTCCTGGAAAGAATGTGGATGGGAGCCTATAGTTAAAAGCCACTCATCTAGAGAAATCTGGGTAGGAGCCTAGGCATCTTAGCCACGAAAAATGACCTACACAAATCTCTGGAAGCAATCTCTACATAGGCAAAACGGGGAAATAGCATCTGATCTGCCTTCCCTGTAGCGCTTGCTACACTATGGCTCAAGAAGGAGATGATGCGAGGAAACATAGATGGAAGTAAAGGCTCAGACCATTTCTGAGAGTCTGGGATAACTGAGGGTAGAATGCACACGCTTCTCAGGTGTGGGTTTCTGGCTTCCCCGCTGCAAATTCTTACTCCCTAGCAGAGCAAGAACCCTTTTAGGAAACGGGACGTGGGAAACAGGGCCACTCCTAGCAGGATTAGAAAAGTGCCTGGGCACCGAACCGGCTTTCGGTGCATGTCTGATGAATGAATCAATGAGTGAGTCTGCAAAGAACAACACCCATAGTTCGAAGCTGAGGTCACTCACCTGTCCCCCAGGCCGCCACATTCACTGGGCGCTAAAGTTTCCTCGGGCGAGTCGCAAGCCCTCTGCTTCTCACCTCCCGTACTCTGGGAGCTCCGGGCTTTGCAGCAGCTCTGACCTGCCCCACCTGGATTCCTCCTTTACAGCCACAGGCCGCACGCGGTAGCCAAAGTTGGTCCTGGATTGGAATCGAAAGAAGCGCGAGAAAAGAAAATTTCGCGCCAAACGGCATGACCCCGCCCCCAGGCTATCGCCGTAGCTCGGCGTCAGTGAGCTCCGCCCACCTAAGGGGCGCATGACGAATATCCGCCAACGTGCCGCGGCCATCATTGATTCGATCGGCGCGCATTACACGGAAAAGTTTCATCAAGCAGCCGTTTCCGGTTCCGAGATCGTCGCCTAAGCAGTTTAAAGAGATTTCGTTCACCTTTCTCCGTCCCTTTCAATTTTTTTAAACCGGATGTGACGCATTAAAGGACCCGACGGAAATAGAACTAAACGCATTCTAAAATGGCGAACCGTACAGTAAAGGATGCGCATAGCATCCATGGAACCAACCCTCAATATTTAGTGGAGAAGATCATTCGGACACGAATCTATGAATCTAAGTACTGGAAAGAAGAGTGTTTTGGACTTACCGGTGAGCAAGAGCGCGCGGATCCCCTCTGGACTGTCTTGTGGCCCGTTTCTCCAGACTCGGTGCCAGTAGGACCAACTCTGGCGGTGGTACCGGAGAGGTGTATGTCAGTCATCCAGAAAAAGCGCCTGTTGTGTGTCTTGACTAGTCTTGAGCATTGAGGACACTAATGAATCTGATGGGATCTTATTTTATTCTGAAAGGCGTCTTAGTTGAGTCGTTCCATATTTGACGATAGCCTCCTGGGTTACAAATAGTTTTAAACTCAAGGAGCCCAGATATAATTCTTTGACATAACTTCCCGCAGGTCTTAAACGAACATCCCCATGCCCAAAACCCATAGTCTTGACTGTCCTTAAATCTTAGTCAGTTCTAGTATTTCCATGTTCGCGTCCTCTTGAGAGAAGTCTTCTAGGTGGTCTTCAAATCTTTTTTTTTTTTTTTTTTAATTCTGGCATTAAATCTTTGTACTGTGGCACTGGCTGTGGGCCTTGAGCAAGTAAGTCACTTAACCTTTCTTAGCCCTCATTTTTCTTACACGGAAATAGGGACAATGCTGGAACATTGTAAAGATTAAATGAGCCAGGGGTAGTGGTACATACCTTGTAGTCCCATTGACTCAGGGAGCTGAAGCAGGAAGATGGCAAGTTAGAGGCCAGCCTGGGCAACTAATTTACCTAGACCATGCCTCAAAATCAAAGGAAAAAAGGACTGGGATAGAGCACTTGCCTAGCATGTGTGAGGCCTTGATTTGGATCGCCAGTACTGCTCCCCCCCCCACACACACACACACAAAAGATTAAATGAGGTAATATGAAGTGCTTAGCAGAGTACCTGGCTTGTAGTAACCTTCAGTTTGTATTAACGGTTTTTTGATTATTATTTCTATTACTAATGTGCACTTGTTTTCTTAATATTGGATTCTTTTTTAATTTTTAATTTTATTTTTTAAATTTATTTATTTATTTATTTATTTTAGTTTTTTTCATTTGTAGATGGACACAACGCCTTTATTTTATGCGGTGTTTAGGACCGAACCCAGTGCCTCACATTTGCTAGGCAAGCAGTGGACCACTGAGCTACAACCCTAGACCCCTAATATTGAATTCTTGATGACTATGTAGAAGCTACAAACCTTGAACTATTTTCAACTCCAAGAAGAAAAACTTAAGGCCTAATATGTTGGGATGTCACTCTGATTATTTTTCTTTCTTTCTTTCTTTCTTTTTTTTAGCTGAACTTGTAGTAGATAAAGCCATGGAGTTACGGTTTGTGGGTGGCGTCTATGGTGGAAACATAAAACCAACTCCCTTTTTGTGTTTAACCTTGAAGATGCTTCAGATTCAACCTGAAAAGGATATCATTGTAGAATTTATAAAAAATGAAGACTTCAAGTAAGTGCAATTTTGACTAACATAAAAGCTTCAATTTATATTCAAATTATATTCAATTAAAAGGTTCAAAGTGAGGCTTTAGTTAAGTTGGGTGAACATGATGTTTCCCATTTGCATAGAGAGTTCCACTCTAGCTTTTTGCCCTGAATTTATATTTTGCATGTTAATATTAACCTTCTTTATTTTCTCAGTAAGCTCTCCATCACCCCTGCCAGTTTTGCACATTAACTGAATATTTCTTAAGCAGAACCGATTGCCTAATACGTTGGGAGGTATAGATATTCAGGGGCAGAGAAAACAACATAGGGTGATAGTTAAGAGGTGTTGTATCTGGACTCCTATGCAGACTTTGTTACTCAGTAATTGTGACTTTGAAGACATTCCTTAATTTTCTAGGCTTTTTATAATCTGGAAAATGTGGTCAACAATACCTACTCATAGGGTTTATAGGAGAGTGATTTAAAGAAGATAGTACATGTATATCAACACAGTATCTGTTGCATGGTAAACAACTAAAAAAATGTGAACCGCTCTTTATTATTACCTATCATAAAGGAATTTATAAATAAATGTACAATTCTGCTTCTCATAAAGAAATAGATGGATTTCAAATGTCTGTTATTTAAGATGTGTGTAAGAAATTAGATATATAGGTGATAGAGAAAAGGAAGAAATTTTACAAAACATTAACAACTAGAAAATAGCCAAATTTAGTTAGGCACTTACTGTATGCTGTGTGCTGTGCTTAGCACTTTACTTGCATTTCTTATTTAATACACAAGTCAGTAAATTTGGTAGCATTATCTCCATTTTATAAGGATTAAGAAAACAAACAAATACCTTGCCTGTTGTCACAGAATTAGTAAATTATAAAATCAGAATTTCAACCCAGATGACTAACTTTTTTCCAGAATCCACATTCCTGGCTATGTGTACTTACTCTGTTGTTAAATTCAGTATCTTCTTTGATTCTCAGAATAAACCTATGAAAGTAACTAGATTTTACCCTTGTTTCACAGATGATATATATGAGAAAGTTTAACAATATGTACCAAGTTTCCACATCTAGTTAATTGATAGAAAGGAAACTTGAATTCATGTCTCCATGTTTTAGAGGTGTTTGCTCTGTACTACCCAATAATAGCTTTTTGTCTGCCAAAGAGAAGAAAGGACACACTTATACAGTGCTATCATGAGAAAAGCCAGTTGTTAAACTGAGAAACTTCTTAGGTTGGCCTGTTGCTTCACTGTTATGTCTCTGTCAGGTATGTCCGCATGTTGGGGGCACTTTACATGAGACTGACAGGTACTGCAATTGATTGCTACAAGTACTTGGAGCCTTTGTACAACGACTATCGAAAAATCAAGAGCCAGAACAGAAATGGGGGTAAGTATGATGCCAAATCTCTAGACTGTTATTTATTTTTTATACATATTTATATATATATATATATATATATATATATACACATACTTTTTTTTAGGTGTAGATTGACACAATACCTTTATTTTATTTATTTAGTTTTATGTGGTGCTGGCATTCTTAAAGGAGCTTTTATTTCACCAGTATTTCTATTCTTACATTGTTACATATTCTGAGTACTCCTCTTCATTACATTGTTATCTTCTTCTATCAGGTCTTTCATCTCTCTCATGGGGACTATACTATTCATTCTATTAGCTTCCATTTGGCCTTATCAGTCTGTCCCTGTCTGCTTCCCTTTCTGTCTGCATCTTAAGCTAATCCCTGCTTTGCATCTTGTACTCCTTCCACATGTGCTCCATCTTACAAGATCTAGCTCCAGAATGGCTTTTCCATAATAATATTGCCCTAGCACTCCCAGATAAAGTAAGTTTTCCTTATAGTACATCTTCTCTAGAACTGTACTTTACATTTAGTATATAGACTAGACTAAGTGTATTCTTTTATTTTTTAATATTTTGTTTAGTTGTCAATAGACATTTATTTATTGCTTGTTGTCATAGAATTAGTAAATTATAAAATCAGAATTTCAACCCAGATGACTAACTTTTTTCCAGAACCCACATTTCTGGCTATGTGTACTTATTTTGTTGTTAAATTCAGTATCTTCTATTCATGTGTGGTGCTGAGAATCGAACCCAGGGCCTCACATGTGCTAGGCAAGGGCTCTACCACTGAGCCACAACCCCAGCCCCAGTGTATTCTTACTTACGTAAGAATCCTATTGGAAAACAATAAATATATACAAAGGGGCAACTCTATACCTTTTATAAAGAGATACTTTCTAAACTAAGGAAGGCTCTGGAGGGAAGCAAGCAAAACATTTTGTCACTAGTGTCATAACAAAACATAATAACATTTGCCTTTCTCTTCTACATGTATTAACAGTAGAAGTATAATTTGGTATAGGTTAAGTATCCCTTATCACAAACAACTCAAGACCAGAATGTTTGAGATTTCAGAGTTTTTCAGATTTTGGAACATTTGCATAAACTTTACCAATCGAACATTTCTAATCCAGAAATCTGAAATGTTCTAAAATCTGAAACATTTACATAACATATTTTGGATTTTGGGATTAAGGATGCCCAGTTTATATTATACTTTAAACTTTTATTTACTTATTAGTTTATTCATTGGACAAGTACCAGTGACATGGCAGGTGCTGTATTATATACTAGAAATAACGTGGTGAACAAGATGGACATGGAATTGCCATTGTGGGGTTAATTTGCTTATATTTTGTTAAGACAGGATTTCTCAACCTGTGGATATTTTGGGCTAGATGATTCTTAATGTGGGGGTTGTCTTCTGCATTACAGTATCCCTGGCCACTTCCCACTAGATGAAAGGAGCACTCCCTGTATGTAGGGTGATGGGGTTGTGCAAAATTACCTGTGATTGAGAACCATGGAACTGTACTATGGAAGATCTGAAAAGCTGTTACTTCAGGTGGCAAATAAGATACATGTTCTATGTTTAGGAACATTGTGGGTTCATGAGAAATTAAATTTGAGTTGTATGATGTATTAAAATTAACTGAGTTAGACAATATATTCAAGATCACACCTACATAATTCAAGACTTTTTGTTTCATCTTTCTTGCTAATTGTGACAACTTCATTTATCCCGTAAGCCCTTACTTCCAAATAGGCTTGGCACATAGATAGCCTCATAAAATAAATATTATAATTCTTTTGGGGCTTTGTTTTTTCGATGTTGTTATCTGTATTGGTCAGCTTTTTATCTCAGTGACCAAAATACTTGATTTAAACAAAAGAAGAAAGATTTATTTTGGATCACAATTTCAGAGATTTCAGTCCATGGTCAGTGTGCTCCATTGCTTTGGTCCTGAGGCAAGACAGAACAGAACAGAAGGTTATGACAGAGGAAAGCTGCTCAGCTCATGATAGCCAGAAAGCAGAGAAAGAGTCTGTAGACAAGAAATATCCTTCTAGGGCACTCCACTAAATGAGCTACTTCTTCCAACTAGGTTCTGTCTCCCAGTGAGTTCATTATCAGTGAATTAATCCACTGATGAGATCAGAGACCTCAATCACTTCCCAAAAGCCCCACCTCTGAATGTTGCTGCATTGTGGACCAAGTCTTCAAACCATGAATCTTTAGGAAACACTTCATATCCAAACCATAACATTATCTAAATCTCTTTATTTCCAGGTTGCTTGAGCTAATGATTTTTTTTTTCTTTCAGAGTTTGAACTGATGCATGTTGATGAATTTATTGATGAACTGTTGCACAGTGAGAGAGTCTGTGATATCATTTTGCCCCGGCTACAGGTAAGAGACAGAAATCTGTTATCAGGGTCACCCTTCCCCTCTAAGATAGGCAGATAGACAGTCACACATACATATTAAAACACTGAAGCCCTGGGTTTGGGGGGTCCTCTTAATAAGATTTTATATCTATGAAAAAGAGGATAGGGAGTGAGAGGGAAAAAAGTGTTTGAAAGGTGGTGCGTTAAAAGTTAGCATAGGGAAGTGTTCTTCTTTAGAATGTCATATCAAGGATATTGTAGCCCAAGTAGTGATTTTTACACTTTGTGAGCAGCTTTTTTCAATTCATGTAAAAAGCCAGACTATAAAACAGATTAAAAGAGGGCTAGGGGATGGGAGTTGAGGCCTTAATTCCTTAAATTTCCCCCTTTCATCATCCTGCCACCTTATAGAAGATTATCCATGAACACCCTTCAGGGTTGTGTTTTATGATTTTAAAACTACTTTCGCATATGATTTTAAAACTGCTTTTGCAAAATTCCGAGGGAAAATATGGTAGGTAACCTAAGGGAAAGAGAATGGGTAGAGAGATGACAGGAAGTTAGAAGATCTAACTTTAAGTTTCTGTGTTGTTATACCTGATTACTTATAGCACCTGGTCCTAGTTTCTGTCTATAAAATGAAGAAAGTGGTCTTTAAACTTTGTTTTGCAGATATTGAAAAACCCCATATATTCTAACACAGATAGTTCCTTTCTCCTCTAGGTTATAAATGGAGCTCAGGTAGGGAGACTTCCTTTGAAATAAGGCTTTTAAAGTGACTTGTTTGTAGTATAACTGACACACAATAAACTATATTTTAAATTATAAAATTTGATAAGTTTTAATACGTGTATACCCACATGAAACTATTGCCACAATCAAGATAGTGAATCCCTTCCTTCCGCTCCTCTCACTTAGCCCTGTTGATGTGCTGTTGTAATAGATTACTTCATGTTTTGAAATATAAAACATTATTTTTTCATTCAGCATAAATATCTTGAGATTCATCCATGTTATGCATGTGTATTGATTTGTTACATGTTATTGCTGAGTAGCACTCCAGTATGTATAGCCATTTACTTGTTCATGCATAATTAGGGAATACAAGGTCAATATACAAAAATCAATTGTAGGTCTATACACTGGCAATGAACAATTAGAATTTGAAATCTTATTAAAAAGACAACATTTATAGCAGCATAAAAATATAAAATAAGAATATTTTGTCAAAAGAGAAGCAAGACTTATACACTTTATACTACAAAATAGTTTAGCATTACTGAGAGCAATTAAACAAGAAATAAATAAATGGAGAGATATACAGATGTTCCTCAACTTGTGATAGGGTTACTCCCAATAAACCTATTTTAAGTTGAAAATGTATTTATTACACCTAACCTACTAAATATTCTAGCTTAGCATAACCTATTAGAACACTTACTTACATTAGCCTGGATTTGAGCAAAATCATCTAATACAAAGCCTACTTGTATAATGAGATAGCACATTATACTATAGACTACCAATTGTTTACCGATATGATCACATGACTGGGAGCTTTTGCTTACTGCCACAGCTCAGAATCAAGAAGTATGTACACCAGTGTCAGTTGTTTAAAAGTGAAAATATTTATTACATGCATTGGAAAACATTGTTTACAAATTGATGTTACCTGTTTATGTAGAGCTCTTTAGATGTAATAAAATAAAAGCCTGAAGTAAAAACATGAAGAAGTATATACTGTGATTCACTAGCTTGGTAATAGATGATAATTCAAAGTGCAGTGCCTACTGAGTGCATTTTACTTTCACACCATGATAAAGTAAGAAAAGTAAATTGGATACCATATGTATCACATTGGTGTTATATCTTGTACAATAATTTAATATTGTCAGTTCTCCCAAATTTATTCAATGCAATCTCAATCAAAATGTTAGTAAACTTGTAGAACTTGACAAGCTAATTCAAAAATTTATATGAAGTACAAGGGACTTAGAATATCCAAACCAACTTTGAAAAAGAACTGAGGAGGGAAATTGAAATGTGACTTATAAATGTTAACATATTACCAAGAGGTGTGCTCTGGTATGTGCCTCTATGTGTCCTGATTAAAGTAACTCTTAAGCCTACCTTTTGTAGGGTAGGGGTATAGCTCAGCGGGTAGAGCACTTGCCTAGCATATGCCAGGTCCTGGGTTCAATGCCCAGTACCAAAAAAAAAAAAAAAAAATTCCAGGACTATCTTTTGACCTGATTCTATTCTTCTCAAGCAAACTACAGCTTTTAACTTTTTTTTTTTTTTTAACTTTTTTTTTCCCCCCTTGAGATGAGGGTCTCAAAGATGTTGCCTAAACTGGCCTTGAATTTGTAATCCTCCGTTTCTGCCTCATAATCAGCTGGGATTATAGGTGTGCATCCACAGTGGCCCAGCTCCAGTTGAGTTTTTTGGTTTGTTTCATTTGTTTTTGTTTTGTTTTGATACTGGGGACTGAACCACTTAACCACTGGGCCATGTCCCTAGCCCCATTTTATTTATTTTGAAACAGGGTCTCGCTAAATTACTTATGGTCTGGCTAAGTTGCTTGATGCTGGCCTGGAACTTGCAATTCTTCTGCCTCAACCTCCAGAGTAACTGAGATTATAGGTGTGCACCATCATGCCCAGCTTCCTGATGAACTTTTGTTAGGTGCACCCTGACATTTGCAAGGAGTTGCTTTGAATTCTCATTCCACCAAACACAGACTCTAAGAAGTGATATATTGATTTCATAGAATTTTGATAGAAGATGAGTGAGAGCTAGATAGCATACAAATAATACTGCCTATTCTACAGCTACCCATCTAAATCATCCAACATTCTTTATTTCCTTTGAGCAAGAAAATGGTAAGGGGTCTTATCACTCAGTCAGTCCTGACTTACTTTGCCTCTCAGTTTCTTAGTCACTGCTAAGCCATATCCCAAAAGAAAATGGAACCAGGAGATGAACTGTTTGCTTAGGCCCAATTCAAAATGCATGAAGAATCTCAACAGCTTCCTGGATCTTGGGTCTGATGAACATTTGGTGTTATTCTAAGGCTAGGCCTCTTCTTTTGGAAATAATACCCAACACAGTCTCAGCCATAAACCTATTGGCCCTTGGATTTTTTAAATTTAAGTTGTTGATGGACACAATACCTTTGTTTTATTTTTGTGCAGTGCTGAGGATTGACTTGCTGCCTCATGCATGCTAGGTAAGTGCTCTACCACTGAGTTACAATCCTAGACCCAGCCCTTGGATTTTATGTGTATATAATGCTCACATATTTGGCTATACATATACTGATATTTTAGTGACATAACAGTATAAGGTAAAAGAAAACAGAACCAATAGAAAATGAATTTGTTCCCCTCAGCTTTGTATTTATGATTGTAGGGTAACTTAAAAAGAGTATATAGACTCCAGATGTATTAAACTCCTTAGGAAAATCTGAACTGTCTGAGGTACAGTTACCATACTTTTCTGACAATTCAAGAAATGCAGTGTTGGGGCCTCAGGACAGAGAAGATGGCAGTGATCCCTTTTTTATGTTCTCTGTAGAAACGCTATGTGCTAGAGGAAGCTGAGCAACTGGAACCTCGAGTTAGTGCTCTAGAAGAGGACATGGATGATGTGGAGTCCAGTGAGGAGGAGGAAGAAGAAGATGAGAAGGTAAGACAAGAATTTAAGGGTTGGGAAAGGGTGGAAGTAAGCTTTTTGTGTTTTGTTTTCAGGCTTCAATATTTAACAAAAAAAGGAAATGCCTCATTTTAAAAGTATAAATCCTTGATTCATAGCTCTGCTATTTATTATAGGTGTAACCTTAATGTTCTTTTTTAAAATTTGTTTTTGATGCTGGGGATTGAACCCTGGCCTTGCACAGAATAAGGACATAATCTACCACTGAACTACACTACCCACAGCCTCCTACTAGTGGTATTAGCATGTGTAAATTACATAACCTTAGTTTTCTTAAAAACTGAAAGTGAGAATAGTAATCCTTTTTTCTCAAAATTGTTATGAGTATTCAATGAGTAGATTATATATATAAAGCTCTTAGTATTGGCGTATGTTAATTGCCTGATAAATGTACCTATTAAAATAAAAACTTGGGAGAGTTGAACCTGTTCTAAGCAATAAGCCTAGTTTAGTGGAAAAGAGTGCCTATTGCAGTCATTCTTTCAATCATTTAAAATGCTGAAAAGCTGTTAAGAAGCAATCAGATAAATGATGAATTGAAAATGATGATATCAATTCATAAAACTATTAGGCAGGATTTAATACTTTTTAAACTCCACAATTTATTTTTTATAGACCATGTTTGTTAGTGTCTATAGATGTTTATTCTTTCATCCCTTTTGCATCTCTGACACTTTTTATTTATCTTCTTCCTTCCTGTGTAATTCTTAAGAATTTCTATTCGTATGGGTATTTTCCTAGCAAATTCTGGTTACCTGTAAATGATTATTTCACTGTCATTCTTAAAAGATATTTTTTATTAGTACACAATCCTAGATTGACAGTTTTTTCCCACAGCAGCACTTTTAAAATACTGTTCAATCCTCTGGCAACCATTATCAACTATGAGTGGTCTGCTTTCATTCTAATTAGTTTTTTTTTTTTTAAGAGTAATCTGTGATATTTTTCCTCCTGACAGCTTTAAGATCTTCTCTTTGTTATTTTGTAGTTTTATTATGATCTGACTCAAGTTTCCTTTTATTGATTACTTCATTTGGTGTGTGTTTTCATTTTGCTTTCCAGCTGTTTTTCATCAGCTCTAGGGTATTAAGGCCCTTGATCTTGTCTCTCCATTCTCTCTTTAAGGGGTTCCATTAGAAGTATGTAAGTTCTTATTTGGTCCATCTTGTAACTGTTTCTATCTTATTTCAGTCATGTATTCTGCTTAATTTCTTCAGGTATTCTTCCCAGTTCACTTGTTTTTTCCTAAATATCTCTTGTTAGTTGTTCTGATTGTGCCTTTAATTACTTATACATATCATACATAACTCATGTTTTCTACCTGATAATTCAGTGTCAGTCTTGGAGGTGTCTACTTCTGTCTGTTGCTACTGCTGACTCTAGGTCATAACATCTCACCTTCTCATATGATTGCTGATATTTGGTGCTTAAACTTGATTGATGAGGTTGCTCTGGTGATAAACTGAAGGTGGAAATTTTTCCTCCAAAAATGATTTGCAGTCATTTTTGCAAATGGATAGGAATATGTTCTGAGAACTTCATTGTTCAATTTTATTATACAGTCATCATCAGAGTATACTTACAGAAACTTAGATGGTATGGGTCATTTGGCATAACTTTTTTTTTTTTTTTTTAACAGTTCTAGGGATTCCACTCACGGCCTTGTGCGTGCTAAGCAAGTGTTCTAGTACTGAGCTATGTCTTGAGCCTAAAATTAAATTTAATTAATTAATTGTTTTTTTGTTTTTTTTTATGCAGTACTAGGATTGAACCCAGGGCCTCACATATTCTAGACAAGTGTCTACCACCACTGAGCTAGGTATAAACTTAGAAAATAGGCAGTAATTTAATACGCTGTGGAGAGCAGAATAGAAATGTGAACCCTGTCTTGTAGGTTAACTCCTATAAAGACATGTAACCTCTCTACAATTGTCAAATTTAATATGTTCCAGTAAAAATAGCAAGTTTATAAGTGTTTCTATAATAACATTAATTGTGTGTTCTAAACCTTACATATAATGTGTGTAGAAAATAAGTGCATGCTAAAATTATTAGGGTTTATAGGAAAAAGATTGAGTGCACTATCTCAGGAGATAATACATACAGTCCAGGCTGGCCACCTTGCTATGGCTAGAAGTTACTTCAGTATTAAAAATACACAAAAAGCAGTAGAAAAAGTAGAAATGCTGGCTTATGTATTGAAACAGTCAGTGCAAATGGAAACATATGCACTGTTTACAGGAAGCCCTAGGCTTCCTGTAAAGTAAGTGCATAAGGCAGGGCATTCTTCCACAAATTAAAAGCATTACAGGGCTGAGGTGCTCTTCTGTGGGAAATGAATCAAAAGTAGACATTCATTTTTCTTAATGGAAAATTTCAATGACATGCTGAAGTGGAGAAAATATACCTCCATATACTCATTACTCAGCTTTTAGCCATAATCAGTCATAACCAATTTTCTTTCCTCTGTGTTCCAACTCAGTTAACCCATACCAATTTTTTTTGAAGTACATCACGAACATCATGAGTTCATACTATTTTAGAAAAGATAGAGGCTCTCTTCTTAAGCAAAACCATGATACCATCCATCATCATTCCCTCCT
The DNA here is from genome assembly GCF_047511675.1 of Marmota flaviventris. NCBI lineage: Eukaryota > Metazoa > Chordata > Mammalia > Rodentia > Sciuridae > Marmota > Marmota flaviventris. The sequence goes on from NC_092507.1 coordinate 41,382,757, forward strand.
GCAAATCAACAATATCATCAAGTATTGGAAGTTTGCATTTCCCCAGCTATCCTATATATTTTTTTTTTTAATTTTATTTTTAGGTGGTCACATATCTTTATTGTTTTTATGTGGTACTGAGAAATGAACCCAGTGTCTCAGGCATGCTAGGCAAGCGTGCTACCACTTGAACCACATCCCCAGCCCCTTAGGTCCTGTGTGGTTTTTTTTTCTTTTTCTTTTTTTTTTCAGTTTTCGGTGGACACAACATCTTTATTTTATGTGGTGTTGAGGATCAAACCCAGCGTCTGACGCATGCAGGCGAGTGCGTTACCGCTTGAGCCACATCCGCAGCCCCTATCCTGTGTTTTTTTAAAATGCTTTTTTTTTAGTTGTAATTGGACACAATACCTTTATTTTATTTACTTACTGAGGTGCTGAGGATCAAACCCAACACCTCGCACATGCTAGTGTAGTGCTCTACCACTTGAGCCACAACCCCAGCCCTATCCTGTATTTTTTAAGTTTAATTGAGTAAGTGTTCAGTGTCCATACATCATAGTTGTTTTGGTTTTTTTTTTTAATTTTTTTTTTAGTTGTTGATAGATACACCATGTTGAGAATCAAGTCCTCTGCTTCACACATGCCAGGCAACTGTGCCACCGCTCAGCCCCATCCCCATCATAGTTGGTTTTTATGACTCTTAAAGCATCTTTAAGTCTGTAAGTTCCATCTTTCACTGTTTTATCGTACATTTTTGTGATATTATTATTATCAGATCATTTATCCTACACAAATTTACAGTCTGTTTTTCTGATTTTTATCTGTGATGTTACTAACATTTTCCTGTGCCCTTTGTATCATTCCCATTAGTTATTAAATCTTGAGGCTTAATCAGATTTGGGGGGGTTTATCTCCTTTGAAGTGGAGCAGCACTATTTCATAAGCATAAAGTCTGTCTTGTTTCATTTTTTGTTTATTCTGAGAGAGAGGGTCTTGCTAAATTGCTACAGCTGGCCTCAAACATGCAGTCCGTCCTCCATCTTCAGCCTCCCAAGTCTCTGGAATTGTCTCACCTTTTTTGATGTTAGGATCAATGCCTAGATCCATTAGGTGTTGTAAAACGGTGATATATTCTAATTTTCCATTTTTTCAGCATTTTAATCTGAAATCCTCCTGTAAAGAAAACACCCCCAAATGAACATTTAGTTTTTCATAGACAAGGCAAGATTAACTTTTCCTTTACCAGTTTAAAATAATGAATTTGGTTCTCTAGTGCCTTTCCTAGATGATGCTTTTTTGTCCTTGGTAATATTTTGAGCTCCTGGATTTAAGCAGATGTGGTATTTTCATTCATCACTATCTACATTAATGCTAAAATTTTCCCATCTTTGGCCCATAGAGGCCTCTTCAACCTAACTCTTGAGGTTTTATTAATACTTTCACTGAAGTCTTTTTTTGGGGGGTAGGGGTGGTACTAGGGATTGAACCCAGGGATAGTCTACCACTGAACTACATCCCCAGCCCTTTTTCATTTTTTATTTGGAGACACAGTCTTGTTAATTTTCTGAGGCTGGCCTCAAACTTGTGATCATCCTGCCTCAGCATTCTGAGTTGCTGGGATTGTAGGCATGTACCACTGCACCCGGTTCACAGAAGTCTTTTATACACCATCCTTGGTTTCTCACGTAACAAAACATTCCAGTCATATTTTGTATACTATGCCCCAGACCTGGAATTAACCATTTCTCCCAGAAGTTCTTGGTTTCTTCTTTTTTTTTTTTTTTTAATATTTATTTTTTAGTTTTCAGTGGACACAACATCTATATTATTTTTATGTGGTGCTGAGGATCGAACCCAGCGCCCTGCACAGAGCCACATCCCCAGCCCCTCTTGGTTTCTTTTAATAGTAAATAGTATTCAGATACCGCAGTCTAGGCACTATAAGTGGTCATTGCTACCAGGTTAATTGGTGTTACTAGGCCTTTACATTTGGCAGAACTAAAGGAATCTTTTTTTTTTTTTTTTTTTAAGATTAAAATACTTTGTATTTAACATTGTTGATCTTATATCTCTGTTTTCTTGTATGTTGAAAATCCAACTTGTTAAAAGAAATACTTATTTCTTATTATACTCACACAGTCCCAGAATAATAATACTAACACTAGGAATAATAATAGGATTATTGAAAACTGTTTTCTGGTAGTTCTTTTTTGTCTTTAGGGTTATCCCTGCAAGTAGTCAAATTATTGTGTTGTATAGTCACTTAGAGATAGACTTGGGACAGGATGGGAGGAGACAATAATCAGTATTACTAGACAGCTGTCTGTAATAAGCCTGTGGCCATCACTTACCCATCTATCTCGTTTCCAGTTGGAAAGAGTACCATCACCTGACCACCGCCGCAGAAGCTACAGAGACTTGGACAAGCCCCGTCGCTCTCCAACGTTGCGCTACAGGAGGAGTAGGAGTCGGTCTCCCAGAAGGTAAGTCTCTAGTCCTTGACCTTTTCAAGGGAGATTTTGAGGATTATACCCTAGGAGTTTAGATTGTAGGAAAAGAAAAATGCTAGTTTATGGAGAAATGTTTGCCTGATGTCTTAATGATCTATTACTACAAAATGATCACTCACAAAACCTCACTCACAGATAAAAAATGTTTCTTTAGTTCACAAGTATTTCTCAGTGATGTAAGTGGGGCTCATATATGCAGTGTTTGGACTATAAGTTCTATGTTTCTCACTTGTTTTTTGATCAGTTGTTTACTGATACAGGAGAGACCTTAGCAAGGATGGCTAGGGCAACTTCTCTGTGTCTCATCCTCCAGCAGGCTAAGTTAGCTGTGTTCTCAGTGACAATTGGAAAATTTAAGAGCAAACAAATTCATTCCTGCAGATATTCTTCCAGTATCTGCTTGTATCACATTTGCAAATATCCCATTGACAAAGCTAGAGTTAAGAGTGAGCGGGTGCTACAAGTTACATGACAAGACATGGATACAGAGAAAGGTAAAGAATATGAATCTGGGCCACTAGGTTCAATCCCTAGTACTTGCCCAAAAAAGAACTGGAGCTATTCTTGCACTCTACCAACATCCAGTACACTAACCTAGGCTCTCTTCCTCCTCTTTGTAGGCGGAGTCGATCTCCCAAAAGACGAAGGTAGGCTTTCAATCAGTTTTGATGAAGGAGAGGGTTTGGGGAGGGGTTGTTGATGTTGTGTGTATATTGTCAAACAGATCTGGTGGGTTGACCAGTCTTTTCAACAGCCCCTCACCCCGCCGAGAAAGGCATCGGAGCAAGAGTCCAAGACGTCACCGGAGCAGGTCCCGTGATCGACGACACAGATCTCGCTCCAAGTCTCCAGGTAACAGAATTTGTGCCTTGGTGTTGCTTGTCTTAAACTATGCCTCTTTGATTTCTTTGTTATCTCTTACAATATCTCACTGTTGCTTAACAGAAAAATAAATGGATGTAGAATTTGAAAATTAGGGTTCACATCTTGAGTCTTTGCTAATATGATAATGGGCTTCAGGTTTTTTTGTTTTGTGGCACTGGGGATTGAACCCAGGGGTTCTTTACCAGGGGTGCTTTACCACAGAACTACATTCTTAGCCCTTTCTATTTTGAGACAAGGTCTCTTGTTAAGTTTCTGAAGGTAGCGTGGAACCTGCCAAAGATGGTCTCAAACTTGAGATCCTCCTGAGTCACTGGGGTTACAGGCATGCACCACTGCTCCTGGCCAGTTTTTCATCTTAAATTATAGTAGTGGTAGAAACCCGACATGGTGTTTGTGAAATTAGCCATAAAGCTCTGAAGGTATATGAAGTGGTTTCATTAGTACTAATACACACACACCAATTCAAAGAAGTATTATCAACAAGAGGGGTCCCTAGCATAAGCCAAAGAGTGTTGAGCTAATGGGAAGAATTGGGGGAGATGAGGATACCAGTTTAAGAATAAAAGGATAGAATCTGACTTATCCAATGTCCTTTTCTTCTCCAGGTCATCACCGAAGTCACAGACATAGGAGCCATTCAAAATCTCCTGAAAGGTATGGGTAGAAAGTCCCAATTACAAATGAGCTAGACCTAAAATTTCCTTGTTTTGATGAGGATGATAAGAATTTCTCATTTTAAGACAAAGTAGGCCTTTTGCCCTCAGAATTACTAGGATTATACTTCTTTTACACTGTGTGTTTTTCTTTGTAAGATTATGGCTTTGGATAACAAATGAGCTATGGTCTCAGTAGACCTAGGTTTTAAAGTACCAACTTAAAAAAAAAAAATTATATATGACAGTGTATTACCACAATTCGTATTACACATATAAAGCTCAATTTTTCATATCTCTGGTTGTATACAAAGTGTATTCACACCATTTGTGTCTTCATACACGTACTTAGGGTAATGGTATCCATCTCATTCCACCATCTTTTTTTAACCCCCATGCCCTCTCTTCCTTTCCCTCTCACCCGCTTTTGCCCTATCTAGAGTTCCATCTAATCTTCCCATACTCCCCCTCCCAACCCCACTATGAATCAGGCTCCTTATATCAGAGAAAGCATTTGGCATTTGGTTTTGGGGGATTGGCTAACTTCACTTAAAGCATTATATTCTCCAACTTCATCCATTTACATGCAAATGCCATGATTCTTTTATTGCTGAGTAATAGTCCATTGTGTATATGTACCATATTTTCTTTATCCATTCATCTAGGTGGGTTCCACAGTTTAACTACTGTGAATTGTGCTAAAGCACCAACTTTCACTTTCATTTGTTCAGCTTTTATTAGAAACCTATGTGCTTTTAACCTCTGAAAGAGTTCATTTCTTCAATGATAAAATTGGATAATAATGCCCAACTCTATTGCTCTGAGACACACACACACACACACACACACACACAATTTAACCCACACATTTAATGAGTATTAGGTGTCATCTCCATCCTTATCATTGTCAACCATATCATGGACTTTCTCACGAATTCTTCGCTGCCTAATTAATAATTTATATATATATATATTGCCATTTCAGGTCTAAGAAAAGCCACAAGAAGAGCCGGAGAGGGAATGAATAGTGAACTCAGCTTTTGATTATGAGGGTATCTACTCATGTGGAAGAATTAAGATCTGTTTTCCAGGCAGCTTTAAGAGCAATTTAGTTTTTTCTTATCAAGTTTTTCTACTTTTTTTTTTTTTTTTTTTTTTGGGTATGAAAAAGGTGCTGAGTTTTGCCTCCTTTTTTGAACTGTAATCAAGATCTTTGAGGGATCTTTGAGGGATGATGTTTCTTCATGTCAGTTTTTGACCCAACTAATAACTATAACTGTATTCAAACTTATGAGGCTAGGAAAGGATCTGGGGGTTGGGAATATGAGAAAGGATCTGGCCACCTGATGAGCGACCCTTTTCTTTTTTGTTATTAAACCTGACATAGACATTTGCCCTTTTGTTTTTATTGTTGTTTAGTTTTTGGTTTGCTTGGTGGTTAGAACTGCTTTGAGAGTATTGGGATATATACCTTTCCTTCTTTAATTAATAAAGAAAAAATGATTGAAGGGCAGGGAATGAGGATAAATCAGTAAAAATATAGTAACTTTTTTCCCAGCAGTAGAAAGTGGTAATAAACCTGAAAATTGACTGGTGAGCCGCACTTTTGCAGGATTAGAATACATTCAGACATAATACTTTATCTGGCTCATTCAAGCCAGTTTCATCAAACAGTTCAGCAGTAGCACTTGTCACCCTTTATACAGCACATTCCTGTATAGTACCACTTTGTTGTTCCCCATAAGCCCTGAATTCCAGGTTCAGATCCTTAGCCTTTATTCTGCAAGTACTATTCAGTAGCAGTAGGTCTAAAGAACTGGAAAAGATTTGATGGAGAGCAAAGTAGTAACAATCATGGTTTTGACCCACGTTGCTCAACGGTCGTGCAATTAAAAAGTCAAGGGGCTAGGGTTGTGGCTCAGTGGTAGTGTGCTTGCCTGGCATGTGTGAGGCATTGGGCTCGATTCTCAGCACCACATACAAATAAATAAAATAAAAATAAAAACTAAAAAATATTTTTAAGTACAGTAGGAAGACAGGTTTTTAGAAGGGTAGAGAATGAGGATAAATCAAGGTGATAATGAAAATGATGCATTCAATTTAACAAGTTTAATTTGAGGCAGTTATGGTGTGCAGTGTAACTACATAAATTCCGGATGGTTTAGAAATAGGGATACAGTTCAGCATAGTGATCTAGTCTACAACTGATGTTTATGTAATTGCAGAAGACGAAGATGAGATTGATTGCCCAGGGTGTGCATGTAGGTAAAAGATGAACAAACAACAGCACCATAGGCAACACCAACATTATTGACAAAGAAGTACAAGTCACCTATATAAAACAAGTGAATTATTCACAAAGAAGAATTAGAAGAGAGTAGGTCAAAAAAGCTAAGAGTCTAAGGACACAGAAGCAAAGTAAGACTTTTAAATGTCCCCATTGGCCCTGATGGTCAATAGAGTATTAGACTTTGCTACAGAAGTTTAGAGGTGGGGGTTATAGCTCAATGGCAGAGCACTTGCCCCTCATGTGTGAGACACTGGATTCGATCCTCAGCACCATATAAAAATGTATGTGCATCTACAACTAAAAACCAAAAGTTCCTTTTACCTGTACTTACCTGTCCTTCTTTAATAAAGGAAAAATGATTAAATGACTTCCTACAGTTCTAGTACCAGGAGGAATTTTGAAGACCAGCTTGCCTTATAGGATCCAGCTTCTTGGAAAGTCATCTGGTCATAGGATAAACATTTCTGTTGCTCACTATTGAACTGAAGGACTTATACAGCATTATTAAAGCATCTTTTGATCTACTTGAGCTTTCATATTCTTAAGTGATTCCTTTCATGACAACACCTGAATGGAAGTTGTCCCTGAGAGCTGTTACGCCTTATGATACAACTATAAGCACCTCTACTTAAGGCTATTACAGACTCCTAGCAATTATTTCTGTACTGAGGTGACATAGGTGAAAAGGAAAGGCCTATGGACCAACCAAGTCATTATGAGTATATTATTAAATAAAAATTTAATACCAGCCATGAAGGTTGAGGCCAGGAATATCATCCCTGGTCAACTTAGACCCTGTCCCAATATAATTTTTTTAATATACACACCCACATATTTTACTGGGGACACTCGTGTTTTTATACTAAAGTAAAACCCTCACACAAATTTTTAATAAAAGAAACAAAAACCTCCCCAAATGTAAATGTTAAACGCATAGTTATTTAAATATATGATGACTTTGGACCAAAATTGGGGCAGCATGACAACTTTATAGCACAGAGCAAGGCATCCCTATTCTTTAATAAGAAAAAAAGAGATGTGAGCTGGATATGTTGAACATATCTTTCAAGATCATTTTAATAAATCAGAATTGTAGTGTTAAAATTTTTTTGCTACAATCTATATTAAATGTATTTCACAACTTACCTTTTGTACATATGTATACTTTGTACTGAAACAAATTTTAGGAAAGAATTCTTACTCCTTATGCAAAATGCATGTTCAGCATCACTTTCTACAAATTGAAATAGTGTCTTAAATACTACTGGGCACAAGGACTTCTTAATGCTAAGAAATGAAGCGAGATGTGTTCCCAAGGACAAAGGAAATAATGGCTGGTGAGAAGGTTCCAATTTAACAACCCAACTTCAAGCCCATTCCACTAATCTTTCCTGTTATTCAGTAAATATGCATTGATCAAGAAAGAATGATCACAGATGACTGTCACTCCCTCAAGAAGGTTAAAAGTAAAATTTCCACACACAATGTATACACTGAAATCATAGTAACTCTGGAGGCTGAGGCAAGAGGATCCCAAGTTTGAGGCCAGACTGAGCAACTTGGAGAAACACTGTCTCTAAAAAATAAAGAAGACTGGGTGGGTGGGGGGATTGTGGCTCAGTGTTAAGAGTATATCTGGGTTCAATTCCCTAGTACAAAAAAAAGTATATGGGCTCAAAAAAAAAAAGATTAAAACAAATGGAAAATAAGATGGGTGGGGCTTAAAAAAGTTAAAATTTTATAAATAGAAATGAAAGTCTCATTACACACCACAAAATACAGTTAGATGCATTGGTGCATGCCTTTGATCCGAACTACTCTGTAGGCTGAAGCAAGAGAATCACTTGAAGCCAGCCTGGGCAACAGCAAGAGCTGTCTCTAAAAAATAAAACAAGGCATAGAGAAAACAAACAAAGGAAATAAAAACTGGAAAAGAAAGCTATCAAAATAATACCAAAAATATACAAAAGGAACCCCAGCATTCTCAAATATCCTGATGAATTAAAAAGACTAGAAATTATGTTAGGATCTAAGCTGAGAAATCAAATAACAGGGATGAAGCAAGATGGTCTGAGCTCATGTAACAAACTTATGGAATGCAGTAAAGCAGAGGGCTCCAAAGTTAGAAAAAATTTGTGTCAATTTCATATTTTGCCAAAATTTCCTTAAACTATAAAGTCAATATGCTGGGTGTTGTGGCATATGCCTGTAATCCCAGGCTAAGGTAGGATTACAAATTTGAGGCAAACCTCAGCAACTTAGACCTGTTTCCGAAAACAAAACAAATTTTTTTACTTTTTTTTTTTTTTAAAGGAAAAGAGGACTAGAGATATAGCTCAGTGGTAAAGCACCCTTAGGTTCAATCCCCAGTACCCACCCCCAAAAAAATTTATAAAGGGAATAAATATTCTCAAGTATGTAATAAAATTATACAGTGGTGAACTTTGGGAGAAAAAAAAATGCCTGGTAATAAAATTTAACCAAATAAGAAGAGAAGGCTATAAAAGGAGTAGTAATAAACATTTTAGAAACTTTTAAACAAAAGAAATGATTATAAGGTTCAAATTAATATGAACATGGTCCTATGTGGAAATAATAAACATAAGTAAAGAAACTCAAATTTGTTGGTTTCATCTATCATATAGGACTGGGCACAGTGGTGCACACCTGTAATCCCAGTAGCTGAGGTAGGAGGATCTCAAGTTCAAAACCAGCCTCAACAATAGCAAGGCACTAAGCAATTCAGTGAGACCCTGTCTCTAAATAAAATGCAAAATAGGGCTGGGATGTGGCTCAGTGGTTGAGTGCCCCTGAGTTCAATCCCTGGTACCCTCAACTCCCAAAAAGAAAAACACCAACCTTTTCACTGTTTTCCATAATTGTCCTTAATTTTAAGAGGAATCTTTTAGAATTAAACTCTTATGGGGACGAGGGGTTTAGTTGAGCATTTCTTCAGTTTCATATTTGTTTTCATTCTATTGAATTCAGGTGAAATTAATTTGCTATGTTTGTTAAATATGATATATGAGCCTACTTTTGTAAAATTGTACATATCTCTGAGATGGCTAGAATGAATGAAGCTTACAAGGTACTAATACTTATTTCTGTTTGATGGACTTTTGAGTGGTTTGTATACTTTGTACTTTTATATAATGCTATTTTTTTTCCTTGATAAACACATTAATTTTTTTTACAAGGAAAAAATAACAGCAATTTAAAGGTTTTTTTATAAGCATAACTAATACATTTATACTTTGTTGGTTGCTACTGCAAATTGGTAACCACTCTTTCAGGAGGGCAGTTGGACAATATGTAGCAGAATACTTAGAACTTTCATCCTTTTACTCAATAATCCCATTTTTAGGAATTCAACCTAACAATAAATGTACATGTAAATAACTTTATCCTATCATTGTTTACATACATTTTATATATACGAGAAAAGCTAGAAACAGCAAAAAATGTATCTGAAGAAGACCGGACAAATAAATTATACATTGTATTATTTATGTATTTTTGAATAATCATAATAGCAAGGGAAAATTTAACCTTCATGTCAAACAATATAAAATATTTCACAACAATATGAAGTCAATAGTTGTGTGTGTGTTCTCTCTGGATAACTTAGTTCAGTTGCTCTTCTATGAATTTGAATTCAACTTTGCAAACTTATAAAACTGAGTTACTGTTGGATAAATAATAAACTAGAATTGTCTGTTTTTCAACTTGGACATTTTGCCAGTTATTGTACACTGGCAGTTACTGAAAGAGGAAAAGCAAGATACTGAAAATTAGTACTATAATTCTGTAAGTAAAACCAAGGTTATTAATTATCAGGTTATCGATTAATAACTTTTGCCTTATAGTATACTGCCTTCAGGAAGGAAAGCTAAGCTGGGGGCATTCTGTGTTACAGATTTTGTTGTTTTTTTCAACGAAAATTTCAGATATATACAAAAGTACGGAGAACATTAAAATGAATACCCATGTACACTTCATCACCTGTTCTCCAAGACTGGAGGAAGATGAAATATTTGAACATTAATTTTCAAGGAAATCTTGATACTTTAAAGTCACACTTTCAGTGATGAAATAGAGAAGGTACCTGCAGCCATCATCTTCATAGGGTTATGAAAAATCCAAAAGAATAAGGGATTTTTCATGAAAAGATCCTAAGATGTGTATGCTTGATTTAGAATACTCACTAAAAGTAAAACAGACCTTTGAATTCCTGTTATAGTTCCATCATCTAACCCAGATGAATTAACCAAATTTGACTCTTATAAAAAAAATTTATTAACTTAAAATAGAACTGCAAATACAGACAAAAGCAACTTTCTGAATATATTCAATATACAAGTATGTAAAAGAAAAAGATTTTGAATCTTCATGTTGTAGTTTTATTTTATTCTTTTACCTTTTAAAAAGTTTTTGGCACTACAAGGTTCTGTAAAGAATAGAAGTGACAAATTTAAAACACATGAAATCCTTTCCTAATTCTTAAGAACAATATATATATAAAGTCTGAAGCAACCAAAGTATGAATACAGCTAATAGAAAATAAAGAATGTAATTTTTAAATTCTCTCTTTATACAATTCATCAAGGTTAAACAAAACATAAAATTCCCTTAAAAATAGGGTAATAAAATAGATGAAATTTGTATCACTCAATTTAGTGATACTAGTAAAAACTATAGTTCATATTTATATACAAATAATACAGTGTTTAAAAACAGTCTTAGAATTTAAATAAGCTATCTAAACGTGTTAAAATTTTAAATCAGGACCTGATTTGTTTTGCTTTCCATTAAATGTCACTTTTTCTGCTGAATGTAACTGACATTGAGGTACGGATACCCTTGAGACAGCAGGATTGGCTGGTTGCTGTGCATCGGTAGACCAGCTGAAAGAAAATGGACTCGCATTACTCCGACACGTTTCCTCTTGGTGGGTGGGGACAACGCTCTCTACACCGACGGGTGGCACATCTGTCTGTTGGATACAACACAGACAGGAAACTGAAAGGCTTGTGCCTATGCATCTGACAACCCCTTAGAATTAACTTATAGGTAATTCTCGTTTTTCCTATTTATATAATAGCAGATGAAGCATGACAAAATATTTGGAGAGGAAATAATAAAGAAAAGGAAGAGGGAAATACAGGTATATGCAAGGAGATGAGATAAAAAGAAATGAAGGGGAAGAATCAATGAGGAGAAACATACCACAGAAGAATTTCAGACTCTTCTTTGCTGGAAAGCTTGTATAACTGGTAATAACAACTTCCCTCAGCCCTACTTATCTACTCAAGATAAGAACTCAGTCAATATTCTTCTGCCATCCTATAATACTGAAGTGCCTCAACAATATATGAATAATTTAGGAAGGCTTAAATGTATTAAGCTAAGGTTTACACCAGAAGCCTCCCTGTCAAAACAGGTATTTTTGAGGCAAGTGGATTACATGAAATGATCCTAGTTCCTTGGAATTTTCAATTTATAATATTCATTACCCAGGTAAAGCCACCATGGGCACTATTACACCACCAGCAGATTATAAATTCCTAATGTCATTCAGGTTCTATTTTTACTTAACAAAGTTATGTCTCTATATGAAAAACTTTGAATAGATTCCTACAGCTACTAAACTATGTCTAACCTCTTTTATAATATGGTCTTAGTTTGCCCTCTCTAGTCTTTCAATTTTACATAAATTTACCATATGCCCCCATCCCCTGGTTTTGTTATTTTCTCTTCGTTGTGACAGATAAAACTCAGTGACTTTGGACATATTACCCTCTTAGCCAAGAACAATCTTCTTTCCCTCTAATCTTAAGAGTTAAAGGGGAAAAAAAATGTATGTGTATATTTCTATATATTTTTGAAATTTGTGTAAATGAAAGGCTATTTGATTCTCAGCACCACATAAAAATAAATAAATAGAGGTATTAAAAACATCAACTTTTAAAAAAAATTGTCAAAGATTAAATCAATTTCAAGACTGACTTCAAATGTCAAAATCTTGTGTGATGTAATCTCTGATCAACAAATCCCACTCTTTCCTAGGGCAATGTTAACTCATTATTATAAACTACTTTTCTATTTTTATGTTTGCCTCTTCTAATAAAATGTGAATTAAGCATGGGGATTTGTTTTACTCCTGCTTGAGCAACAAGTACCTTGCAGACTCTAACATGATATGCTTTCTCATAAATGTTTATAGGATGCATAAATTTTCGCTCCCAAATCCTAGCTTTCACTGAGTCCTGTTCCAGGAAAAAAACCACCCAAGCTTATTATTCTAATCTGTAAGCAATGGTACCTTGAGTATAGAAAGGTTTGTTGGGCTGAAATCTTGCATTTCCCTGATGCATGAAGTTTTGATGCAAACCGTAAGGCCACGAAGCTGGGACGAGGGGGAAATGGGGACGTGGAGCATGTTCCCAAGGAATTGGAGGATTTAGCCCACGAAATCCAGGCTCTGCATTTCAACAAGAAAAGAAAAACATATTTTAAAACATTATTTCATTCATTCAAGCATTCCTCCATTCCACAAAGATTCAGTTGCCACTGGCTATGAACTAAGCTAAATCCAGGTACCAAAAAGATTTTTAAAGAATCAATCATAATTATTTGCTCAAATATAAGACAGACAAGAAGAAATATTCAATGATATATAATAATTGCTATACCAGATAGGCAAAAGGTGTTCTATATGTAACTTTTTATCCCAATGTTGAGGATGGAACCCAGGGCCTCTTGCATACTAGGCATGCTCTACCTCTGAGCTACATCCCCAGCCTGCAAAAAGTGCTCTGAAGAGGAGATTAACCCAGCCTTTAAAGGTTAAAGGAAGTTTTCTAAAAATGATTGACAATGCATAGTTTTAAAAGAATAAAGAACAAATCAGGCAAAAAGGAACAGGGGAGGGTGTTTCAGAGAGAATGAACAGCATATAAAAAAAGCTGGAAAGCAGCAAATTTGAGAACTACAAAACAAACATTATGGAAATAGTCATAGAAGGAAGTTGTAAGAGAAAAAGCTGGACAGGTAGATGAGGATAGAAATCTCAAAAAAAAAACCTAATATTTCACACTAAGGAACTTACATGTTGTATCTTTAAGAAAATGCCAACTATCCCAGAATCAATTATATAGTGACCCTGGAAGAAAGTCCTATTAGAAGTTTGAAGCGCTATAGTGTAATGGTTGAGAACCTGGGATCAGAATGGTTAGAACTTGGGACCAAACCGGTCTAAATTCAAATCACAGTTCTGAAAAGTATGAAGGTCCCATTTTGAACCTCAGATTGTTATGAAGGCTAAATGAAGTAACAAAAATACAGTGGTGGCACTTAGGTAAAAACTAAAAAAGTATGAGTCATTGCCATTCTATGGCTAACCACCCACCAAAATCTATTTTTCTTTTCTTTTCTCTCTCTCTCCATTTTTTCCCCTACCCTCAGTACTGGGGGTTGGACTCAGAGGCACTCTATCACTTAGCTACATCCCCCGACTTTTTTATTTTATTTATGAGACAGGGTCTCACTAAATTGCTCAGGCTGGCCTCAAACTTGGCAATCTTCCTGTCTCAGCCTCCCAAGTTGCTAGCATTACAGGTGTGAGCCACCATAGCCAATGCTCTATTTCCCTTTAAGCTGCATCTTTAGGTACTTTTTTGTTGTTGTTCAAAGTGCATTACCCACTTAATCTTCTGGGTCATTTCTGGTAGATTTTCTTATTCAGGGTCAATGTGCTAGGTAACAAATGAAAGACACCGTCGTTATTCACTAAACTTCCTAGCAGGAACTCAAAAATTAGGAAGTGTGAAATGTGGAAGAGTATGGAACAGAAAAATAAACCCATATAGTTGCATTCTTAAAGCTTACTCTTCCTGGGAGATAACCAGAAAGACAAAGTCGCTGGTTCACTGTTAAGTTCATAAAGCCACATTACAACTAAGAGTTAACTGAAAGTTTCGGGTGTACATAATAAATGTGACTGGGTATATAATAAGTTATATTGAGGAATAGTATTTTAGCATAAAAAGATATATTCCAATATCACCTTGTCCAATTTTCACAGCCAAATGTTTTCATAAATATGATAATCTCACTAAAGTTATTTCAAAAATGGGAAAAGTCACATAATCTACACTAATAAAACCATATTATCATTTTAATATATTCTCACCCAGTCCTTACATTTTAACAGTGGTAATTTCAGCTTTAATATTAATTATGAGTTGTGTACCAATACAAAAAATAATATTTATTAAGTTTATTATATCATAATAATATATAACATGAACAATGTGTCTACCATATGTCAGGTACTAAACTGGCTACCAGAGATAGAATGACAAACAAGAAACAAATCTTAGCCTCTAGAAGTTCACTGTAATGGGTTATGTAGACAAGTAAACAGGCAATTTTTAACACAATAAGACAAATGTTATGATATGGATATTAAGGAAACAAGGGAGAGAAAGGGTACCTGATACAATTGGAGGACAAGATCACCAAGAGTTAAAGCCCACCCCCCCCCACTTTTTGGTGTGTGGTACTGGAGACTGAACTCAGGGGTGCTCTACCATTGGGTTACTTTTCGTTTTGTTATTTAGTGGGTGTGGTTTTTTTTTTTTTTTTTTTTTGTGTGTGTGTGTGTGTGTGTGTGGTACTGGGGATCAAATTCAGTGCCTCACTCATGTTAGGCAAGCACTCTACACTGACCCAAAACATAGTCCGGGTTACTATTTATTTATTTGTCTGGGTTTGGGTGTTTTTTTTTTTTTTTTTTTCTTTTTTCTTCTACTAAGGTGCTTAACCACTGAGCCACACCCTCAGACAGGGTCTTGCTAAGTTGTTTAGAGCCTCACTAAGTTGCTGGCTTTGAACTTGTGATCCTCCTGCCTTAGCCTCCTGAGCTGCTGGGATTACAAGCATATGCCACGATGTCTGGCTTTTTAAATTTTGAGACAGGGTTTCACTAAGTTTTCGCGGCTGGCTTTGAGCTTACAATCCTGCTTCAGTCTCCCAAGTTGCTGGGAATACAGGTATGTATTACCATGCCTGGCTAGAGTTAAAGCCTTCTTAAAGAAAATGCTGTAAATTTAAAAATGGAGGTTGAGTTACCCAGGTTTGGGGCAAGACGGAAGCAGAGGACATTCCAGGCAGAGGGAATCACTTCAAACAACAGCCAGGGGTGAGACAATATGGCTGATAAATTTGTTAGATGTTTTGTTAATTAGTTCTATTAATTAATTATAACTGAAACAGAGTTCAACTATTGGCAGGTGGGGGGAAGAACCTGAAATTATAAAAACTGAACTAACTTTATATCAAAGAGCAAAACACTGGGCATGTCTTCATGGACACACAACTCAGTAACTATCCTGGTACATGTCATAGCATACACACAATAAACATATAACATAAGCAAAAGCCATATTAGAAGGACCATGTATGCCATATATCCTTTGATCTTAAAAATCTAATTAAGCTGGGCTCGGTGGCGCACTCCTATAATCCCAGAAGCTCAGGAGACTGAGGCAGGGGAATCACGAGTTCAAGCCAGTCTCAGCAACAGCAAGGCGCTAAGCAACTCAGTGAGACCCCATCTCTAAATAAAATACAAAATAGGGCTCGGGATGTGGCTCAGTGGTTAATGCCCCTTAGTTCAATCCCCAGTACCCCCAATTAAAAAAAAGAAGAAATCTAATTAAGTCCCCACATTTTGGCATTTCTGCTCCACGAAATATATAATTTGCTTTGTTCCAAACAAGCTAAGATACCTTCTACATCAGTTTTTTAAGAAATAGCATAATTTGGATAAATATTATTCATAAAGTTCCTTTGAAAAATGATAAAGGGAAAAAAATCAAGTTTTTGTCTGCATTTCTCATGTGAATTACGTTTTAAGGTGATCACATAGTTAATAAGGAAAAATTATTCTTTATAGAAGAATCACCAAGAGTAAATACAAAAATCATCATTTTATAACTCCCAGTGAATTAATGGATAGTGGTAACAATTATAAATGGCAAGACCATTAAGTAAAAATTAATGAGGAAGCCAGGTGCAGTGGCATATGCCTATAATCCCAGCAACTTGGGAGGGTAAGACAGGAAGACTGTCAGTTCAAGGCCAGTGTGGGCAACTTGGCAAGACCCTGTCTCAAAATAAAAAGGGCTGGGGATATAGCTCAGTGGTAGAGTATCTCTGAGTTCAATACACAGTACCACAAAGAGAGAGAAAGGCGGGGGGGGGGGGGGGGGGGAGGCGGGAGAGAGAAAAGAGCTTTACAATGGATAAAACAAGCTGACATCACCTAACTCAGATCAATCTTAAGTCACTAAAATAGGAATAAAATAGGAACAATCAGACAGTTAAGTTTCTTCTAAAGTAAGGGATCAGAAAATATATGGACAATCAAAAAGTATTCTTGTCAACAAAAAGAACCCTGATCTAGCTGGGCATGATAGTGCATATTTATAATCTCAGTGACTCAGGAGGCTGATGCAAGAGGATCACCAAGTTCAAACTCAGCCTGGGCAACTTAGCAAGACCCAGTCTCAAAATTTTAAAGAAGGGCAGTGGGGAGGCTAGGGGTGTACTTCAGTGGTAGAATGCTTGCTTAGTACATGTGAAACCCTGGGTTCAATCCCCATTACTGCAAGAAAAGAAAAAAGAATTTGGATCTAATAGAACCACTAAATCTTAACTACCACTTTACAGGAATGGACATAAGATAATATTGGATACAATAATGGTCTTCTTTTTTTTAACTGACATCTTTTTAAAAAATATTTATTTTTTAGTTACAGGTGGACACAATATCTTTATTTCAGTTTTATGTGGTGCTGAGGATTAAACCCAGGGCCTCACGTGTGCTAGGCAAGCACTCTACCACTGAGCTATAACCTCAGCCCCATAATGGTCATGATTTTTTAGAAACACAAACTAAAGTGTAAAAGTAAATTTGATCCAATGTCTGGAATCTGATTAAAAACTCAAACCAGTAAATTTTTTAAATGGTGGTAAAGGGTCAGATTTAAAAAATAGCAAAATTACTGATAAATTTTAAGTTCAGTAATGAAGGGGTTCATTAAAATTTATATTCCCCCTTTTTTAAGTTTCAAATTTGCCATATTTGTTTCCAAAATAAAGATAATTACTACAAAAAAAGCTAGATATACAACTAGCAGAGCTGAGGTTGTGGCTCAGTGGTAAAGCATTTACCTAGCATGTGTGAGGCACTGGGTTTGTTCCTCAGCACCACATGAAAATAAATATATAAAAAAAAATGTTAGGGCTGGGGATGTGGCTCAAGCAGTAGCACGCTTCCCTGGCATGCGTGCGGCCCGGGTTCGATCCTCAGCACCACATACAAACAAAGATGTTGTGTCCGCCAAATACTAAAAAATAAATATTAAAAAATTCTCTCTCTCTCTCCCTCTCTCTCTAAAAATATTTATTTAAAAAATGTTATTGTGTCCATCTACAACTAAAAATATTTACAAAAAAAAAACTAGCAAATATGGCAAATATCAGCTATTTTTAAATAGGCAAGAATAAATAATATTTTCATAATTTATCAAAATAGTAGTAGTTATATCTAGGAATTGAGATTATATGTGATTTTCTTATTTTTCAAATGTTCTATATAATTTATATTGCTGAAATAACAGAAAAAATTATTTCTTAATGCTACTAATTACTACTAGAATATTTTGCTCTTTCAAGAATCAGAGACACAGTAGAGTCTATGGAACATATCACAGATTTTGAAGGAAAGAAAAATAGTTTAGATCGTTACCTTTCAATTTCATCAGCTATAAAATGAATGCCAATAACACCTACACCAAGCAAGAGGCAGTGAAAATTAGTTTTAAAAAGTCACAGCTAAGGGCTGGGGATACAGCTCAGCTGGTAAAGTGCTCGCCTCACATGCACAAGGCCCTGGGGTTAAATCTCCAGTACCAAAAAAAGAAAAAAAAGTAATAGCTAACATTTATGTGTATTACCTCATTTAATATTTGTAACATCCTTATATTTTAGATACTATTAATATTCCTATTTTACAGATGAAAGTAATGAGCACAGAGATTACCAAAGACATCATAATAAATGGCAGAGCCAGCATTCAAATCCAGGCATGCTGAATACAGAGCTCACTCTATGTACTTTAATCCTATACTACATCTCCATAAACAGTGTTTGCCTTCCTTTCTTCACATTATATTTCCCAAGTTCAACCAATGATACCAACCACCAAATCTTTCTATAGACGACACAAAAGAAGAAAAGGAAGAGTTACCGGAATTCCCCACTGCACCATTGTTCACCAGAGAATTTGGAGCCACAGTACGAGGCCAGTGTCCATCATGAGAGGAGCTAGGGATTGCCACAGGTCTGGCAGCAGGCTGTGCAAAGATGATGCTGGGATCATTCAGGCCCATATTGCTGGGGGCACTGCCTGGTGCAGAGTGGATCACTGGGCCATGGATGGGCCAGGATGGGGCAGGGATCTGGAGGGGGTGCATTGGCAACAATCCCATGTTGTGCATGGGAGAATACTGAGCTGGTGGTGACTGGGGAAAGTTATACATGGGCATTTGGACCTGATGAGGGGGCTGAGCTCCCTGCTGAGGTGGGCCAAGCTTAGGCTGGGATCCTGGCTGGGATGGAGATTGGGTAATTGCAGCTGACTGGGAAGAGTTCTGTGGGAATGGCTGGGGCTGAGGAGAATAAGATGGTGAATCAGACTGCAAAGAAAAGAAAGACATATTTTAAAATTAATTTATAAACATCTTAATAAATGTAGAGATTATAAAAATATAAAATTATGGAGTTATTTCATTAGAACATTATACACAGTATATAATTAACAAAAAATAATAAAACCTCATTTTACATGAATGTAAGATTTTTCCCAAGGTACTCAAACCCTCTCTCATGGACCTTCCTATTATCCAAAGACCCTAGATATTATTACCATCACAAAGAACATGTATTTCCCATTGTGAACTTGAAATTTACATATAAATAACTCATAGTTACTCTCATTCAATCCATCACCAAGCAGTGAGTGTCAGTTATGTACTGGGCATTATTATAAGTATTAAAAATAAAACACTAACATGTATACCCTCATGGAATTTAAAATTTATGGGGGAAAATACAGGGAGCATATGAAGATTACATAAGCAATCACAATAAAGCACAATGATTACTGTAATAAAGAATGTATAGTGTATAATGAAATTCCAAAGTAAGAACACCCAAACCCATATTGGGGGAAGCAGGAGGAAAGAAAAGTTCAACAAATGTGGACATCAATTAAAGCTTCCCAAAGGAAGGGATCTTTAAGCTGAGATTCAAGGGTAAAACAGTTTTATAAAAGAATGCAGAGGTGAGGGGCAGGAAAGAACGTTTCAGGTAGAGGGAACAATATGATTAAAGGTCTACAGGCATGAAAACGCATGAAATTTTTTTTAAAAAGGCATCTGAAAGAAGTTTAATGTTATTGGAGTACAGGGCAGGGGGACAGCTTATCTGAGGCTGAAGAACTAAACAGGCAAAATAATGAAGGATTCTAAATTTCATTATATACTGAAGACATTGGGAAACTACTAAAGGGTCTTAAAAAGGTCAAGAATGATCAATCTAATCTGCATTTCAGGAAAAAACATCTGGTTTAATAAAAATGAAACAGGGAATCTTAAAAAAAAAAAAAGCTGATGAGATTTCTTAGAAGGCTGCTATAATACAGCATTTCTAAGACGATGACAGCCTAGGCTAAGGGATCCATGAGGATAGAAGGAAGCAAATGGCTATGAGTTATTTTTCAAAGGCAGAAAAAATAGGACTTAAAGGACTAATTGGATGTAGAGGTGGGGGAGAACGAAAAGCTTTGGAAACCAGACAGTGATAAAGACAATGAGATGACAAACACAAGAAAAGGGACAAACCTATGGGTGGGGGCAGACAAAGAGAAATATAAACTATAACCTAGACATGTTGAAATTGAGGTGCTTTGTTAGACATCAGAATAGTGAGGTCCATTAGACAGACTCTTAGGAGAAGCTTAAGTAAAGCTTGAGGGCAAGAGATAGAGAAAGAAAATGAGGGCAGTACAGAAGTGTGGTTGTCTCTTTAGGGTGGAGACAACCTGAGAATTCAAGTTTTGATTTCAATTGTATACTGACCTCAGGCAAGAAACATAAATTTTAGCTTCTTCACTTATAAATAACAGAAGATGCCTCATATGTTTATAATGGTTTTAAAAATATATGTAGAGACTGTGAGTACCAAGTTCTGGATAATAGATTTTTTTTTTTTTGGAGAAGGAGTCTTGCTATGTTGCCTAGGCTGGTCCCAAACTCCTCATCTCAAGTGATTCTCCCACCTCAGCTTACCAAGAGCTGGGACTACAGGCATACACAGGCCATCATGCCCAGTTGTAGATACATTTCTGTAGCAAGGCAAGAATGGTAGGAAAGTTTTATAATAGGAATAGGATTCAAGAGGGCTGATGCACAGGGATTTCAAATGTGGGTATTTTTTAATAAAGCAAACAATATTTGAAACTGTTAAAAAGCCTGGTGGTGATGCATATAAGTAGGTTTATTATTTTCATACCTTTTTAACATGTTTGATATATTTTGTAACAGGAATAAAGAATTTATGTATAGAACACAGGACACAACAATATGTTTACTAAATATCTGGGATGGAGGTGGGAAACTTCGTAAATTCTTTCCAAGATTCCACTACTCCTTTTCAAATACTCTTCAGAGTTTTTCTAAAACACGGATCACATCAGGTCTAGCATGTTTAACAGTAACAACTTTGAAGCTATAAAGATTTGGATTTAAATTATAATCTCCGTTATATTCAGTTTCCCAATTATAATGTCCCTTATATTCAACTTCCCAATTGATAAAATTTGATCAAACTATATGTACCACATCACATGGCCATTCGAAAGATTAAATTCAATAAGTATAAAGCACTGAAACATAGTTATCAAGTCTGGGCTAAGCACTCTATTGATATAGAATAATTAAGAAGTGCAAGATGATTTGGACAAGGGTTGAGAGTAACTAACTCAGCAGGGGCTGGGGTTGTGGCTTAGTGGTGGAGCATTTGCCTAGCACATACTGGGCGCTGGGTTCAATCCTCAGCACCACATAAAAGTAAAATAAGTTTAAAATTTAAAAAAAAATTTTAAAAGACAAGTAATTCAGCAAAGTTATAAAACTTGTGGGTCTGAATTTTAATTTGACACTTTGATCTTTTTTAAAGATGTATGTCACTAGGTATTCACATGTCAAGTGATACGAAAATGCAAAAGTATCATGTAAACAAAATGCCATGTACATATTGCCCTAATAGCACTGAACTCCTAACACATATGGATTGTTAAAAATAGGATGTCTATGTATACCAACAAATGAGAAAAGAGGGAAAACCCAATTAATGTCTTAACAAATTACAAGCTGTTACTAAGATCATAATCTTGGATTTAAAAGAAAGAGTGCAATAGAATAACTGAATAATTTCTATTGAATCAATCAATTTATATCGTTCAATCCCTCTTTTGATAAAACCAACACATTACACTGGTATAAATTTATCTTTTTTTAACATACTACATAAAAACATGTTCCTTCTAAAAATTTTGTCATTAGTAGTGTCTAAATTGGGAAAATAAAACTAAATTTATATTAGCAAATGAAAGTGCATGTTTGTACAGGTAGGCTCCGCAACTCAAGTAAAGATGAATGAAAAGTGAAAAGCTATACATTTAATGTTTATGTATATTGTTATTAATGGTACTGATACTTTCCCACTAGGCAAGGTGTGAGGCCTTAAAGTTATTACTTTATTTAATCCATTGTCTGATAGATGTTATTTTACAAGTGAAGAAGCAAACTCACATATGTAGCTTGCCTACTGACAGAAACCCAGATATACATTACTCCAAAAGTAATCCTCATTCCACCGTATGGGCCTAACAAGGACACCTCTACAAAGTACCATGTCATCTCAAAAAGATTATACCTGCCAATCTGAGAGAGCAACCTCCATCACCCACAGAGATAATGCTATCTACTTGTCAAGACTTAATTCATTTGCAGGCCGAATACTTACACATTCTGAGGACTGTCTAGTCCTTATGGACTGATCACCCTGTTGCTGGGCAGAACCGGCCACCTGTTGGGCATTTACAAGGTTGCGGACCAGCTGGGCTGCTAAGAGAAGACATCACAAAAATATACAAATAAAAAAAACAAAGAAAGTAGCAGAAAAACAGCAATCAATAAACTCACTTATATAAAAGAATCTTAAAATCTCTATGAAATGTTATAAACTTGGAACACTTGGACTTTTACACTATGCCTACATTAGTGAAAGACTTGACTAATTTTAAAAGATATTTTTCAAATCAACAGATCAATTTTTTCCTTTTCTTCTGAGTTTTGCTTTTTTTTTGTACTGCTGGGATCAATCCTAGAAATTCATGCATGCTATAGA
This sequence comes from Marmota flaviventris, assembly GCF_047511675.1. Lineage (NCBI taxonomy): Eukaryota > Metazoa > Chordata > Mammalia > Rodentia > Sciuridae > Marmota > Marmota flaviventris. The sequence continues at coordinate 41,405,616 of NC_092507.1, forward strand.
TATCCAGCCCCAGATCAATTTTAAATATACACCTAGGAGAGAGATGTAGCTCAGTAGTAGGGTGCATGCTTAACATGCATAAAACCCTCAGGGTTTGATCATCAACATCAAATAAACAACAACAACAAGAAAAACGTATACCAGTTTTGAAAATAAGAACAAATTATGCTTACTGATTCTCTGAAGAAGACAACATATTTCTCTAAAAAAATACTTTCTAGAGTGGGAATCTAAATAACTGGAAATCACAACTTCTAAAAGAATTAGGAAGGCTGGGGGTATAGCTCAGTAGTGGAGAATTCTCATAGTATGCAGAAGACCCTGGGTTCAATCCTCAGTGTTGCCAAAAAAAAAAAAAAAAAATAGTTTAGTAAACAAAATAAAATAGTGTTATAATTTAGATCCAAAATATTCCCCAGAATTTCATACATTGAAGGGCTTGGTACCTAATGCAGTAAGATTCAGAAGTGGAATTTGGGGGAAGTGATTGAATCATGAGAGTTCTAACCTCACCTCGGGATTAATTCACTGATAGTGATTATTGGGAGGTGGTAGAAACTGCCTACAGTTTTCATGGTTGGAGGGAGTTGGTCACTGGGGATGTTCCCTTGGAGACTAACTATATGTTGTACTTTGTCCTGGGCCTCTTCTCTCTCTGCTTCCTGGTTGCCTTAAGCTGAGCAGCTCTTCTCCACCACCCTTCTGCCAAGATGTTCTACCTCATCTCTGGTCCAAAGCAATGGAACCAGCTGACCATGGAATGAAATCTGAGCCAAAATAAATCTGTCCTTTAAGTTGTTTTTCTCAGGTGTTTGTCACAGGAACAAAAAGCTGACTAAAACAAATAGGTTTTGTTTTTTTTTTTCCTGTAAATAAACTCATTTGGTAGGAATTTTTAAGATTATTTGTGAAATACAACAGGAATAGGTCTCCCTGACTCACTATAATTTCCTCTATACGTGTTCAGGAAAAAAAAACAAAACACTTGTAGGACATACAAAACCTAAACAAACCGATAACTTGTAATGAGACGGAAGCAGTAATAAAACACCTTCCAACAAACAAAAGCCCAGGATTAGAAGGATTCTTTGAATACTACCAAACCTTTAAAGAACTAATGCCAACACTTTTGAAATTATTCCATTCCATGAAACAGAAAGGGATGGAACACTTTCAAATTCATTTTATGAAGCCAGTATCATATTCACACCAAAATCAGATAAGGACACATCAAAGAAAGAAAACAACAGACCAATATCCCTGGCAAACTTAGATGCAAAAATACTTCAAAAAATATTAACAAATTGTGTTCAACAACAAATTAAAAAGATCATATATCATCACCAATTGTTTTATTCCAGAGAAGCAAGAATGGTTTAACACAAAAATCCATAAAGGCAACTCATCTCATAAATAGAATTAAGGACAAAACTTACTTGGTCATCAAACAGATACAGTGATGAACTTTGACAAAACTCAACACCCATTTAAGATGCAAACCCTGAAGAAAATAGAGCTAGAAGGAACCTATCTCAACATCATGAAGGTGGTACATGAAAAACTCAAAGCCAACCTCACAGTAAATGGGGAAAAACTGAAAGCATTTCCTTTAAAATCCAAAACAACAAAAGTATGTCCACTCTTACCACTCCTATTTAATACAGTGCTAGAAAATGTAGCCAAAGCAATTAGAAAAGAAAAGGAATAAAATTAGGAAAGGAAAAAGTTAAATTATCACTGTTTCCAGATGATATACTTAGAAGATCTAAAAACTCCATTAAAAAAACTGCTAGGGCCAATAAATTTGGCAAAGTAGCAGGTTACAAAATCCACATACAAAAATCAATAGCTTTCCTACATACCAACAATGAATCTGTTGAGGAAAAAAAAATCAGAAAACAACTCCTTTCACAATAGCCTCAAAAAGAAAAAAAAAAAGAGAAAGAAAACCCAGGGAATCTAACCAAGGACATGAAAGACCTCTACAATTTGAAAACTATAGAACAATGTAGATATTGAAGATCTCAGAAGAAAGACCTCCCATTTTCATGGATATACAGAATTAATAGTTAAAATGGCCATACTATCAAAAGCAATACATAGATTCAATGCACTCTACACATCAAAATCCCAATGACATTCTTCAAAAAACTAGAAAAAAACAGTCCTAATATTCATTTGGAAGAATGAAAGACCCAGAATAGCCACAGCTATTCTAAGCTAAAATAGCATGCTCGAAGCATCACAATACCTGACTTCAAATTATACTGCAGAGCTGTAGTGACAAAAACTACATGGCATAACAACAAACACAGAGATCAATGAATGTTACAAATAGAAGACACAAAGATAAACCCACACATTTACAATCATCTGATCCTTGACAAAGGTGCCAAAAACATACACTGGAGAAAAGACAGCCTTTTTAACAAATGGTGCTAGGAAACTGGTTAACCATAAACAACAGAATGAAACAAGACTCTTATCTCTCGCCCTACAAAAATCAACTCAAAATGGATCAAAGACCTAGGAATTAGACCAGAAACTATGCAATTCCCAGAAGAAAACATAGGGTCAACACTTCAACATATAGGCACAGGCAATGACCTTCTCAATTGTTCCCCTAAAGCTCAGGAAATAATGCCAAGAGTTAATAAATGGGATGGCATCAAATTAAAAAGCTCTGCACAGCAAAGGAAACACTTAGGAATATGAAGGAAGATCCTACAGAATGGGAGAAAAATCTTTGCTGGCTACCCTTCAAACAGAGGATTAGTATCCATAATACTTAAAGAACTTGGCGGGCATGGTGGCGAATGCCTGTAATCCCAGCAGCTTGGGAGGTTGAGACAGGAGGATCATGAGTTCAAAGACAGCCTCAGCAAAAGCAAGGTGTTAAGCAACTCAATGAGACCCTGTCTCTAAATAAAATACAAAAAAAAGGCTAAGGGTGTGGCTTGGTGGTCGAGTGATCTTGAGTTCAGTCCTAAGTAACCTCCCTCCAAAAAACAGGACTCAAAAATTTTTAAACCAAAAAAAAAAAAAAACACTCAATTAATAAATGGGCAAGTGAACTAAACAGATACTTCTCAAAAGAAGAGATACAAATGACCATCAAATATATGAAAAAATGTTCAACATCATTAGCAACTGAAATTTTATTTCATGCCAGTCAGAATGGCAGTCATCAAGAACACAATTAATAATGAATCCTGGAAAGGATGTAAAGTAAAAGGAATGATTTTATACTGTTGATGGGATTGTAAATTAGTACAACCACTATGGAAATCAGTATGGAGGTTCCTCAAAAGACTAGGCATGGAACCACTATTTGACCCAGCTATACCACTCCTTGGTATTTATCCTAAAAAATTAAAGTCATCATACTATAATGATACATGCATACCCATGTTCAAGGCAGTACAATTCACAATAGTCAAACTATGGAACCAGCCTAGGTGTCCATCAATGGATGAATGGATAAAGAAAATGTGGTATATATACACGATGGAGTTTTATTTGGCCATAAAAAAATGAAAATGATGTAATTTGCAAGAAATGGATGAAACTAGAGACCATTATGTTAAGTGAAATAAATCAAACTCAGAAAGTCAAGGATTGTATGTTTCTTTCCCATGTGGAAGCTAGAGAAGAAAAAAGAAAATGTGGGGAATAGGGATCTCATGAAAATAGAAGGGAAGGGCTGGGGATGTGGCTCAAGCGGTAGCGCGCTCGCCTGGCATGCGAGCGGCCCGGGTTCGATCCTCAGCACCACATACAAACAAAGATGTTGTGTCTGCCGAAAACTAAAAAATAAATATTAATAAAAATTTTTAAAAAAAGGGAAATCAGTAGAGGAAAGGAGTAGGTAGAAGGAAGAATGGAGGGAGGGGAAAAGTCCTGGGAAGTAATATTAGCCAAATTATATTGGTACATTGTGTCCCAGGATAAATTCCATCATTACATGCACCAACAACAACAAAAAAAAAGGGGGGGAGGGAGAACCTCTGTAAAGAATGCTAAATTACAACTTGAAGAGACCCTGTCTCAAAATAAAAGAAGGGCTGAGGATGTGGCTCAGTAGATAAGCATCCCAGGGTTCAATCCCTGGTATCCCCACCCCCACCTCCCCAAAAAAGCTAAATTGACAAGAGAGAAAAGCCTGACTCAATTCCAAAGAATACTTACAGGGAGTAAATTTAATGTAACAACCTGTGAAGACCTTGATAGTAACCATATATAAGTACTATTCAAAGTAAAAATTTCATTGTTTAAATGTTAACATTGTGTGTGTGTGTGTGTGTGTGTGTGTACACCAGGAATTGAACCCAGTGATACTTAACCACTGAGCCATATCCCCAGCCCCTTTTTATTTTGAAACAGGGTCTCACTAAGTTGCTCAGCCTGGTTTGGAACTTTCAATCCTCCTGCCTCAGCCTCCCAAGCTGCTGGGATTATAAGCATGCACCACTGCCCCCAGCATATTTTTACTCTTCTAAGAAATTATGAGGTCCAAAATCATACAATTAGGTTTAAAATAAACAACAAATAGGCTCCTGTGCATGACATCAGCATCCATGACTTTATTTCCACCACAAACTATTTTTGGCCTTTTCTATTTACCTGCCACACTGCTATTCCTCTGACGGGCCAGCTTGACCTCTGGGCACTCCCTTCGTACATGTCCAGCATCTCCACATATAAAACATCTGAGGTCTCTGGGGTCTCTAAAGTCTCGAGTGTCGTGGAGGTCTCGGGGGTCAAGAAGGTCTCGAGAGTCTTTCTCTTCTTCATTCCCTTCTTTTTCTTCTTCGCTGTCTTTCTTCTTTAGTCTAAACAGTAAACTGCTGATACCAATAATGTGGGGCTAGGGACTTGTATACTGACCAAGTCACAGAATAAACTATACACAATTACAAAGGAACTAAAAGACCACTGCTTCATGCATTTTTGAAGACATGCAAACTCACATTTATAACACACCTACTCATATGGTAGAAATTAGGTATTCTAGTTAGTTTTGTAAAATAATATACTTAAAATTTTTAATGTTAAAATTTTAAATTTCCAAGAATTCTTAGAAATTTATATTATCTCTACTCTAAAGAAGAACCTGAAGCTTAGAGAAAATAAGTATCTTGCCTAAATTTAACAGTCAACAAACAACAAAAATGAGTTTATTCCATAATTTTCCAATTTTTGTGTTAGGCCAAATTTGATGGTGAAAGAAAAGATTTTCCTCATCTACTAAATACAGCATGTAGAACCTGGGGCATATGAAACAGATATATTTGGAGAAGTGCATAGTCCTCAGGTTACAAAATATATATAGACATACCTAACTGCATATATCTCAAGGATTCAGTTAATCTTATTTTAATTATTGGTTTGCACAACTGTGAGGTCTTCAAATTAGAACCCCATGCATTAGTCATTTTTTAATCTTAACTCCTAGCACAATTCTCAGCACACAGTAGGTGTCAATAAATGCTTCTTCAATTAAAGAAAAAGCCTGAATGAATTAATGAACAAACAAATGTTTAAGACACCATTATACCACAAATATATATCACTCTTACAAAATTCCACTCAAATGAACATTCATCTAGGGTCCAATTTAAGGCCCTGAACTGTCTCACTTAAAACAATTCTGAACACAATTACAGTTACAAATTGGCCTCACATTTATTTACCCGGTAATGTTGATATATAAACATTTGCCAACCTTTTCCTTTTAGGGCAGTCTTTCATGTAGTGGCCTATTTTTCCACATACACGGCAACATCGATCATTAGGAGCCAGTTCTCCATCTGTTAATACTCTGGAATCAAAGAAGTACTCCTAGGGAGGAAAATATAATTTTACTTGAAAAAAAAAAACAAACACTATAAAACTTCCAGCTTAAAATGGAAAGGAAAGTAAGATGCAAATGTGGTTCTTAAAAAAAGTAAATAAAGATCAACAAATATTAAGATATAATATTAAATTATAATACTAAACATTATATTGTGACATAATAAGATTCAGAATCATCACTGACATCACGGTTGCTAATAATACTAAACACTTTACATCCAAATTATACTGTACAGATATGCTACAGATGAATGAGAATATCTCAATACAGTAGATAGTATTTTCATCCTTATTTTATAGCTGAAGAATCTAAAGCTCCGAGAGTTAAAAGTCATTTTTCTACACTAAAAATCTGGTTAGGTCTCAGATAAAAGGATTTAGAGCTATGTACTCTGACTACAAAGTTCATTCTTTCTGCTACAACACGCTACTTCTGGAAGGAAATTATTCTCTGTACATATTCTCTTATGTAAATAAGGCAATTCTCTAGTTTATTTCAAATATAATTGGATTTGTAAACAACTATTAAAAGAACACATAATATCTATTATATAAAGCAAACCCTAAAACAGAAAGTAGGGAACTAAGAAGTAAATAATTTTCTTTTTTTTTTGGGCAGGGGGTTACTAGGTATTGAACCCAGGGGTGCATTACTACTGAACTATATCCCCAGTCCTTTTTTATCCTTCTTATTTTTTTACTGTGAGAAAAGGTTTCACTGAGTTGCTGAGGCTGGCCTCAAACTTGCGATCCATCTCCCTCAGCTTTCTAAGTCGCTGGGATTATAGGCACGTGTCACCATGCCCAGCTAGTTTTCCCAAGTCTTAGAACCAGGTTCATTTTTGCTTTACCTCAGCACCTTGCTTATTATCCTTCTCAGTGCTCAGTTTTGTACTGTCACAAATTCTAGCTGGTCCTAACAGTATTCATACTTCTGGAAGGCAAGAAAACATGTCCATTTAGCAGTCAAAAAATCTATCTGCAGTCAGCGAAAAGGTGATACATCTAATAGAATGACTATGTTTTTTGTAAATAATAGTATAACAGTGGTGAAGGTATTGAAAACTAGAACCCACACATATTTTCTGGTGGGATGTAAAATAGTATAGTCACTTCAGCAGTTCTTCAAATACTTAAAATGTATCTAAATGATATAGCAATTCAAGTGATAGTTATACATAGGAAATGAAAACAAATTAACACAAATTGATGCACAAATATTCACAATAGCATTACTCCTTATTTTAAAATACTTTTTAGTTGTAGATGGACACAATACCTTTATTTATTTATTTTAATGTAGTGCTGAGGATCGAACCCAGGGCTTCACACATGTTAAGCAAGTACTCTACCACTGAACCACAACCCCAGCCCTAGAATTACTCTTAATAGCCAAAAGGTAGAAGTGACTCAAAGGTCCAAAAATTGCTGATAGGTAAATAAAATATGATATAGCTAGACAATGGAATAGTATTCAGCCATAAAAAGGAAAATGAAATCCTGATATACACTATGATATGGATGAACCTTGAAATTATTATGAAATAATTTTTATTGAAGCAAATATGCCAATAGTAAAAATTAATTATAATCTTTGTAATATAAGTTTACTAATAAAAAGAATGAAATTTCTTTTGGGGGGAGACAACAGTTCATTCACTTAATTGGGGTTCAATGTTAGTGTTTCCTATCATTAAAATGAATGGCAAATGTTCATCTGTAAATGTAGATATTTTAGTTACATTTTATGTATTTCATCTTTGAAAATGATTTTGAAGGGGCATGTATGAGGGACTGAACCCAAAAGCACATCCCCAGTCCTTTTTGCTTTGAGACAAGGTCTTGCTCAGGCCCTTGCTAAAGTTGCTGAGGCTGATCTCGAACTTGCAATCCTCCTGTCTCAGCCTCCCGAGTCACTGAAATTACAGGCATGCATCACCATGCCCGACTTTTGAAAATGTTTTTGACAGATGAAGAGGATGAAGATTTAGGGTAGAGAAAATAAAGAAAGGATCTAGAATGTACATAGAAGGAATACTCTTCAATGGAGGAGAGATCTACAGATGCAATCATATTTAAAGATCTGGTAATAGAAAGTTCAAGTTTGATACTATCTATTATCTCAGAAAAATCATCTGCTAAGAATGAGAAGGCAGAGGTCAAAGGTGGGGCAAATTGCAAGGGTAGCTGAATTCTTAGTAAAACAAATTTTGAGATAATGCTTACAAAATGGGATAGCAAAATATAACTAAACAAATGAAAGATGGGGCTGGTAAATATTAATTTAGGATTGTACTATGTGTTTACTTAAAATTTCCTCATACAGATAAATAAATAAATAAAGGTATTGTGTCCATCTACAACTAAAAAATTTCCTAACTTTATGATTTTTTTCTATTAACACTTTTTTTGTTTCTATTAGCTTCCCAATTATAGGCAGATGGTGGACAGGTGAACTCATGTAAGACTGAACACATAAGGATGCAAAAGAAGATAGCACTAAAGTATGTGCCAGAAAATAGAGAATCTAAGTCAAATGAAAGAGGAAAATGAAGATAGAAGACAACTGATAGATAAGTAGATCAATACTATATATTTGAAAATCTAATGATGTGAAGAATAAAGTGGGAATATCTGAGTGAATATGAAAGGTGAAAGAATGGGAAATATATTTTATAATATTAGTCTGCACACAACTATTCTTACGCTGTTAAATCTTAGTACCTAGCAGTGAAATAGGTATGAAGTATAAACATGAAAGACAGCTTACAAGAACATTTTTCTACAATATAAGTCATAACACTGATATATTGAAGACAACCTACCTGTCCATCAAAGGAAAACAGTTAAATAAACTAGCATATCCAAGCTATGGAAAACTAAAACTATGGACTGCTAAAATGGAATAAAGTAAATAAAAAACTGGTTAGTAGACTCCATGGCCCCTTCTGCTAGGTTCCAAACTGATGTTTGGCTCTTAAAACAAAAATTATTAAAAAAAAACAAAGACTTTGGTATCAATATACAATTGAACACTACATACATATTGAGTTTTAGCACATGAAGATGGCACACTTTAAGTTTATTGAGGTCCCTAATTTAGTATTCTGCTAAAAAGTCTCACTGCATACAACACTGCTAGATTCCTGCTAAATATATACACATGGGCTGTGGTTATGGCTCAGAGGAAAGAACGCTCGCCTAGCATGCATGAAGCACTGGGTTCAATCCTTAGCACCACATAAAAATAAAATAAAGGTATTATGTCCACCTACAACTAAAAAATAAATGTTTTTAAAAGTAAATAAATAAATAAATATGTACATATGAATAGTTAGAATTCCTACAATTTCAAATAAAATGTCAAATGTTCATTTATTGCTATATCAATTAATGTTAGTAAAATTGGTACTTTTTAAAAAGTTATTTTTGTTCTTGCAAGCTTTTATATTATTTTAAATTTTCCTGTTCTTTTACTTCTCCCCATTATAATTATTGTCACCCACTAAGAGACTGGACAATCAAAAGTATCTGAGAATTAGTGCTCCAAGGGGAAAAAAGATCCAGACATCTCTCTGCTTTTTTTACTCCACCTGTATAAAAGCAGTTCAGTTCCAATACTGGACACAAGTTCAAGGATATTCCTTAAGGAAGAGAAAACACATGTTTTTTCTCTCTCCCTTCAGATTTCTTTTCTTACCCATCTCTTGTACTGAAACTGAGATGTTCTAGAGTCTCCTAACCAATAAAAAGTTAAAAAAAAAAAAATGAGATCAAGAGGAATGTGCAACACAATATACCCAGTTAAGGAAAAAGGAAATCTCTTGGTTCCATAACATTTAATTCAGTATACTGAAGCTACATAAAAATTAGAGCAGATGTCATGGCAAATAATAAAATATTTCTATGATTTCATCATGATGATATTTTCATCAAGATGATTTCTATAGATGGCAGAGGGTTAGGGTTAGTGAGCCAAACCTCAAATTCAATATTCAATTATCTCTTTCTCATTCACTCAACAAATGATTATTAGGTACGTACAATGTGCCTGACACTACAATTAGATCTTGTCCTCATGGAGCTTACTTGCTGAGGTAACAGAATTTAACAAGTAGATTAAACAAATAAACAAAATTTAATAAATATGTATTTCATCATGGTCTATTACAAGAAAAAAAAGTAGTGAGCTATGGCCATCTTTTTCCCTATTTATAACACCAACCTGGAAAGAGGATCAGGATTCTTATACTAGAAAAACAAAATTCTGCAACAAAAAGGAAAAGATTCAAAATTCAAATAACATAACTTACAGCTTCTCTGCCAATGAGTGGATAAAAGGGGGTACCAAAAAGTTTCCTTCCATTAATAAATGCCTTCATGATGAAATTGGTCACTATTGAAAAAAGAATAAAATAATAAAGATACAGACATTAATATGTCAGGGATTTAAGAGCAGGTAATCCATACATTTCAAACTTACTTTTTCTAGAAACTCCAGCACCAAGGTTATGATTCAAGTCAAAAGGATCTAAAAAAAAATATTTGTAATTAATGAATTATATTCATTGTAACATAAAATAGACTTGGCAAGAACTACAGTCTAATATTACATATTTTTAGACTGTCCAAGTCAGCAAATTATTCTTTTAAAATTATACATTAAGGGATGAAACTGATAAACATTAAGAGGAAGAATCTTTCAAATCCTAATGTGGTTCAGTTTTCTCCTCAATTTCCTTGGCCAAATTTCTGCTTTGTTATTGAATTAAAATCAACATAAATTATCACCTTCAATCGCAATGCATTTAGATGTCCACTGCTTTTCAAAAGTTGTCAATAGCTTTTTCTGCCGAATGCTAATTACATATTCCTTAAAATCAAACTCTTCAGTATAAAAGCGAAGAAGCCCCAACCAAAGCTCTCCTAAAGATTCTGTGTTCTTCCCAAGTGAAGGTAAACGCTTTTTCTACAGATAAGGAGAAGGAGAGGATGGTAAGAGGAGGGGATAAGAGAAATATCTATATTAGCCAAGATACGAACAGCAAATCCAAGTAATATTATTAAAATAAATTATGCAAATCCTAACATGTATATCTATGAGCATTTTATAACATGGACTATGAAAAAATTACCAGTTCTTCTGTTTTATCGAAGAAAAAAGCATTCCATCCATCAACCATTCTCTGTGGAATCTGTTTTCCATCAAAGATCTACATAAAAAAATTAATTTTATTATTAGATTTCAAGTTCTGCAACCAAAAGGCCTACAAACCATTACACCATTTTAGAATTTACCTAAGGAAGACATACTGAAATATCCTTCAAAGGAAACAAAGCCAGGATGGTATAATTTCATACTAAGCAATTAGTTAAATGTATCTATAAAAACCAAAGCTGAGAAAGAACACTGTAAGAGTATCATACTCTCCAAATGACAATTAATGTTATTTGATGGTCTCTATTTGGCCTATCAAAACACATCCAAACCACAGGAAAAAAAAATGAAGTTTCAGTAAAGGATTGATAAATACAGAAATATAAAATAGATAATACTGATTGATTACACACCCAAAAGGAAATCAAAAGAATAGTTTTAGGACCTGGATTCTTTTTTTTTTTTTTTTAATTGTAGATGGACACAGAATATATTTATTTTTATTGATTTACTTATTTTTTATGGTGCTGAGGATCAAACTCAGGGCCTCACATATGTGAGCAAACGCTCTAACACTGAGCTACAACCCCAACCTAGAGCCTAATTCTTTAATCAGTTATCTAAAAAGCACTTGGACGCTGGTTTTGTTCAACGGAAAATTATGTAGCTTTCCATGACAGCTTTGAAAAGATTATAAATCCTTATTATTCGTTATAAATAATAATTCAATGCCCTTGCAAACCAGGAGGGGAAAAAGAAATGCTAACTTATATGAACAAAAATATCCAATAAGATGATTTTATAGATACAACTAACCTCTAGAAGTTATTTGAAGACTTTTTTTCCCCCTAAAAGAGGTTTAAAGAAAGATTCAATAAACTGAAAAATAATGATAGGTTCAGGGCTGGGGATATAACTCAGTTGGTAAAGTGTTAGCCTTGCATGCACAAGGCTCTGGGTTCGATCCCCAGAACCTAAATAAATAGTAGGTTCAGAGTCAGCAGACCTCTTTTCAAGTCTCAGGCCTGCAAAATGGTGATTCTGATCAAAATAATCATCCTAGTAAGTCCTCAGTTTTCTCAGTGAAAACAAGAGATTACACTTATTAGGTCTGTCATTTAAAATTTTTATTCTTTTTTAACACTGTATAATCATTTTCGAAAATGGAACCTTTTAGGGAGCTTAAAAGGTCATATAAATAAAAGCAGAGGTGTTTAAGAGAATGCTGAATAAAGAAACCACACCACAACTTTACTTTATTCCATTCCTCACTCCCCAACAACACAATTATGGGTTCCAAAACACAGTTAAACCAGAAGACAGGGCTGGGATCGTGGCTCAGTGGTAGAGCACTTGCCTAGCATGTGTGAGGCACTGGGTTCGATTCTCAGCACCACATATAAATAAATAAAATAAAGGTCCATCAACAACTAAAAAAAAACCAAAAACAGAAGACAGTTAAAAACCACTAGATAAGGTAGATCTCACAGCCCTTTTCATTTCTGATGACATGATTTATAAAATTAAATACATATCTGGCCCCTTCAATTTCTTTCTCAGGTTTAAGCTCTTGGTGGCTAAGGAGTATAGCTTATCCCTGGAATTCAAATCACTCCTAAAACAAAGCTTCTCATATACAGAATATGTTTGTTTACTGAATATATTCACTCTGTATGTTACATAAAGATCAAGTTTCCATGGACTTAAGCTAGTAAGTTGCTTTTTATATTTTTAGAGAACAAACACAACTGCCAAAAATTATTTAGTATAAATCATGACATTTGATAAAACAAAAAAGTGAGAGCCTGACAATCACAGATATGAATACCTAAAACAAAACACATGGGGTTTTGCCCTCAAAAAGAAAAGTGAAGGTTTTAAGAAACTGCAGTGTAATATTTAACCTTAAAGATTAAAGATTCAAATGCTATTATAAATTATTCTGTAATTGTAAAATGAGTTTATTTTCCAGATGTTGAAATAATAAAAGTTACTTTGTTCTTTTAAAGAGAATTCTTACTTTTGAGTAGCAAAGGTAAGATTTAAACCCAATAATGTTTGCTAGTGACACATTTGAGTGGACCCATGGACCTTGGAAAGTGTTTCACAAATCACACATTTTGCCTCTTCTTTTGAACTCTCATATTTCACCATGCCTAACTCTATACTGTTTCATTTTCAATCCTCAGAAGCAGTAATGCTGCTCTCTCTTTCTGTCACTTGCTCACTCTCACTCAATATCAGTCATCCCTATCCAACCAGCGGCAGTCTTCCTTTTAAAATTCACTTAAGATCATCATATAAGTATAATAACAATTTTATATTTACTTTCTTATTTTATTGTAATATTTTAATATCTATAGCTATATTTAAATTGCAATTGTTTTTAATTGTTGAAAAAAACAGATAATGCAGAATTTGCTATCATTGATACTAAGCACATTCGCTGCTATGCTACTCCTACCATCATTCATTTACAAGATTCATTTTATCTGTAAAACTAAAACTCTTTAGCTACTGAACTATAATTTCCCAGTCCTCCTGCTCCTAGCCCTTGGCAACCACCATTCTACTTTCTGTCTCTATGAATTTGATTCCTCTGGAGAGCTCATTAAGTGAAATCAAAAATATTATCTTATTCTGACTAGCTTACCTCACTAAGCACATGTCATCAAGATTCATTCATTAAATTATTATTTTTCAGTTATTACAGTTTAAGAAAACATAAAATTTCATACAATTATATGAGAACACCACTCTCAAATATCTTTTAGTATTAATTTTCATGTGAAAATTTGCTTTTACTTATTGATTTTCTAGAATAACAAAAATTTTCTGCTTAGAAAAGCTCCTTTTGAGCTAAACAACTTTGCATTATTAATCATCAAAAACAACTTCAAGCATTAGTAATATCCAATCACTTAAGTTAAATTCAAGTACAAATGGAGTCAGAGATAATTAACTTCATTAAACATGTTCTTACCCTTAGAAAATGATCCAGGCCAATGACCAATACTTACATGATGCCAGAGCAAGGGGCAATGGGAACCCATATGACTACCCAAAAGAGGTCAGAAGAAAAAACCCATATATCGTTAGTCTATATAGTTTAGCTCTTAAACTATAAACGAACTTTCTACAATTATAACAATTCTCTACAATCACAGTCAGAGGACAAAGGCAGAAGGAAATTTTCCTAAGCTATTCCAAGAGGCCAGCATTACCAAATACCAATACCACAGCAAGACATTATAAGAAAAGAAAACTACAGACCAATATCCTTCATGAACAAAAATGCAAAATTTTCAACAAAACACTACCAAATTGAGGGCTGGGGTTGTGGCTCAGTGATAGAGTGCTTGCCTAGCATGTGTGAAGCGCTATGTTCGATTTCCAGCACCACATATAAGTGTAAATATATAAATGTCCAGTGACAACTTAAAAAAAAAAAAAAAAACGTAACAAATTGAATCCAACGATATATAAAGAAAGCTATACACCAAGACCAAGTGAGATTTATCAAAGGTATACAAGGCTAGTTCAACATTCAAAAATCAATTAATAAAACCCCTCAGATTAACAGTTCAAGGAAGAAAAATCACATGATCGTATCAATAGATGCCGAAAAGGCATCAGATAAAAATCCAACACCCATTCACAATTAAAAAATAAAGCCAGTAAAGTAACACATTCTTTTTTTTTGAGAGAGAGAGAGAATTTTTAATATTTATTTTTTAGTTTTTTGGCGGACACATCATCTTTGTTTTCGTATGTGGTGCTGAGGATCGAACCCGGGCCGTACGCATGCCAAGCGAGCGTGCTACCACTTGAGCCACATCCCCAGCCTCAGTAACACATTCTTAATAGTCTCAGCTATGCGGAAAGCCAAGGTGGGAGGATCACTTGAGACGAAGGTTTATTTCAAAACCAGTCTGGGGAACATGGTAGAATCCATCTTTAAAACAAAATAATAAAGATATTATTTCAAAACCCTCAATAAACTAGAAATAGAGAATCATGATTTAGATGTGAGGTATCTCCCAAAAGCTCATGTGTGAAACAATGCAAGAAAGTTTAGAGGTGAACCGATTGGGTTATGAGCATCTTAACCTAATTAGTGAATTAATCCCAGTTAAGGATTAAATGGGTGGTAACCGGAGGCAGGTAGGGTGTGGATAGAGGGGGAAGGTGTGCTTTTGGGGAATATATTTTGCCCATGGTGATAGAAGGCTCTCTGCTTCCTGTTGGGCATGTTCTGAGCTGCTTTCCTCCAATACACTCTTCTGCCATTTCGCCCTGCTTTACCTCAAACCCTGAGGAATACAATCAGCCATCTCTGGTCTCAGACCTCTGAAACCTGAGACCCAAAATAAAACTTTTCCTCTTCTAATTGTTCTTGTCAGGTCTTTTGTCAACAGCAGTGAAAAAGCGAACTAAAATAGAGGGGCATTTCCTCAGTGTGATTTAAAAAAAAGAAAAGAAAGAAAGAAATTAAAAGAAAAAAAGTCTACAAAAATTATTGCTAACATCATACTTGATGAGAAACTGTAAGCTTGCCAACTAAAATCAGGGACAAGGCAAGGATGTAACCTTTCACCTACTCCTTTTCAATACATGAAAAGTCCTAAATAAAGCCAATACTGAAAGTCCTAGATAATGCAATAAAAAAAGAAAAGAAAGTAAGCAGAATATACATTGGGAAGGAAGAAATAAAGCTTTCTTTATTCACATGACATGATCATTTATGTAAAAAATCTGAATCAACAAAATAACTCCAGAACTAATAAGTAATTAAAACAAGGTTATAAGACACTGGTTAACAAACAAAACTCAGTTGCTTTCCTACTTTCCTATATACAAGAAATTAAAAGCTAGAAACAAAGTGAAATTTCAAAATAGAAAATGCAATACTTTGCACCCCAAAAATTAAACACCTACATATAAATGTAACAATATATGCACAAGATCTACATGAGGAAAACTATAAAACCGAGGAACAAAATCAAAGAATTAAATAAATGGAGAGATGTTCCATGTTTATGGAAGGAAGACTCAATATTGCCAAGGTGTCAATTCTAATCAAAATCCCAACAAGTTATTTCATAGATATCAACAAACTGACTCTAAATTTTATAAAAAGAAGCAAAAGACCCAGAATAGCCAATACAATATTGAAGGAGAAGAATAAATAAAGCTGGAGGACTTATACATCTCAACTTCAAGAAATATAAAGCTATAGCAATCCAGAGTTTGGTACTGGTAAAAGAACAGACAAATAGATCAATGGAACAAAACAGAATGCTCAAAAACAGACCTACATAAATACAATCAACAGACACTTGACAAAGGAGCAATGGTAATACAATGGAGCAAAAATAGTCTTAACAAATGGTGTTGAAACAACTGAACATCCATATGCAAAACAGATCTAGAAACAATCTTAACACACTTCACAAAAATTCACTCAAAATGGACCATAGTCCTCAATGTAAAATACAAAAATATTAAACTCAAAGAAGACAATGTAGGGGAAATTCTAGAGGAGCTTGAGTATAGCAGTCCCTTTTTAGATACAACACCAAAGGTAGGATTCAAGAAAGAAATAATGCACATGCTGGACTTCATTAAAAGTAAAAATACTCTGCTCTGCAAAAGACAATGTCAGAGAATGAGTAGACAGGACAGGGAGAAAATATTTGCAGAAGACACAGCTGAGAGAGAACTATTATCCAAAATACACAAAGAATTCTTAAACTCAACAGTAAGAAAACAAACTTTTAAAACATAGGCCTAAGACTTTAACATACACTTCAACAAAGATACAAATACAACAAATAAACATATGAAAAGGCATATAACATCATATGTCATCAGGAAAATGCAAATTCAAACAATAATGACATACTACCATATGCCTAGCAGAATAACCGAAGTCTAGATCACTGACAACAACAAATGCTAATGAGGATGTGGAACAACAGGAATTCTAACTCACTGCTGAATGAAAAATGGAATAACCACTTGCAAAAACACTATCACAGTTTCTTATAAAACTAAGTATACTTATGAACCAACAATCCTGCTTCTTGGTATTTACACATAAGACTTGAAAACTATATGCACACAAAAACCTGCATATGGACCTTATAGAAGCTTTATTCATAACTGCCAAACCTTGAAGCAACTAAAATGACCTTCAGTAAGTGAATGCAAAAAGAAACTTGATATAAACAGTTATAATGGAATGTTGTTCAGCACTTAAAATAAATGAGCTATCTACCCATGAAAAGAGATGAAGGAATCTTAAATACATATTATGGAGTGATATGATTTGAATATTCACAATATTCCCAAAAGTCCATGTGTTAAAGGCTTAGTCAAGTCACCAGGATGATGCTATTGGGAGATGCTATAAACCTTTAGGAGGTAAGGTCTACTGGAAGGTCCTTAGATCATTGGGACAGGGTCCTCAAAAAGAACTATGGGGCCCCAATCTCTCAGTCTCTCTGCCTCTTAGCTCATGATACAAGCAGCTGACTCCATCGCTTTCACCTACTATGATGTGCTGCTGTCACTGGAGGCCCAATGGAATAGGGCCACCTGATCTTGGACTGGAACCTCCAGAAACCTGAGTCAAAATAAACCTTTTCTCTTTGTAAGTTAATTGCCTCAGATATTTCAGTAGTATTATAGTAATGAGAAGCTGATACACTAAATGAAAAAAGACAATCTGAAAAGGCTACATACTACATGTTTCCAACTGTATGACATTCTAGAAAAGACAAAATTAAGGCAATAAGATCAGTGATCGCCAAGAATTGGAGTGGGGGGATGACTAGGCAGTGCACAGATAATTTTTAAGGCAGAGAAAATACTTGATAATATCTGTATGATGCTATAGTATTGGATGCATCATTATATATTTGTCCAAACCCACAGCATATCCAACACCAAGAGTGAGCCCCAAAGTAAACTATGGACTTTGGATGACGTATCAGTATCAGTTCACCAGCTGTCACAATGTACCACTCCAGTGGGGTTGATAATAAGGGCAACTATGTTTTGTGTGGGCAGGGGCTAAATGAGAAATTCCTATACATTCCTCTCAATTTTGTTGTGATCTTAAAACTGCTCTACAAAAATAAGGAAATTAAATAGACACACACACACACCCCACTCCACCCAACAGAGACTCAGCTAGCAATTTTCTGCTAGGAAGATAATATTTAAAATGTTTATTTTCTTTTTACTATTTGTTTAAAAGAAGAAAAGAAATGCTGCTAAAAACACAGTCTTAGAGAACTTTTGAAAATTTACTAAGGCCATCTGACACCTATCATATGACTTGCTATTATGTGATTTTCTTTTCTGCATGACTATCAGAAAAATAAGTCTACAAATATGTGAAATCAAAATATGTAATTTTTCCGAACAACTCTGATGCTTCTCTCCTACCTCAAAATAGTCATCCTTCTAAGAAATTAGAACTGGATCCTCTCTAATGCCTACAGGTCCACATTAGCCAAGAAGGAACAGATAGATGATTAAGAACTCCTTTATACCTATTTCAGCGAGTATAATTTGGCTACAGAAAGTGACTCAATGAGTCATCAGTTCTGAATGAATATGAGTACAATCCAGTTCTCTCAATGTACATTCTACTATTTAATGCAATTAACATGTCTTCAAAAGAGATGAGAAAATTTTTCTTTGAGTTTTTTTTTTCTTAACCAAAATTCACAAGACTGACTTAAGCATACACAGAATTAAATCAAATTTCATAGTCAAGCATGAGGAAGGAAAACACTTCATAAACAATTTATGAACTTCCATCTGAGAGACCAGAATATATATGAATATATATGAGTTTATGGATGGCTACAAGAACTTCATAATAATCTGCAGCAAGCTAAGACTGTGAAATTTTAAAATGTTGCAAGATATTCAATGGTTCTATTCATTTCATATTCTTTTAGTAGTTTATGTGATCCCATAATAATTTTTCGAAAGCTTCATTGTTAATTATAGCATTAAATTGAAGGAGAAAACAACCATGATGAAATGAGCTGAGTAATAAATCACGTAATTTCTGCTGTGTTTAAATGCATTGTTTGCAAAAAATACCTTTACAGTTTTCTTAAACACCTACCTCTTGTAGAACTGGGATAACAGGTGGCTTTCTCTGCTGCAGAAAGTACAGCACCATAAGGATATATGCATATGAAGATAAACTTCCCCTGGAAGCATCTCCAATGTCACAACGCTAAAATATATATATATAAAGATTGAAAATAAAACTTCAGAGTTTCATTCCATACAGAAGTATTGATGACTTTGAGACACTGTTTTTAAAACTCACTGAACTAAAAAATGTCCAAAAGTTCTGTTACAAACTGTTATAAAGGGTGTGGGGGAAACCAGCACTTTCATACATTACAGATCAGAGTATAAATCAGGACAAACTTTATGAAGAATAATTTGGCAATATCAATATGATGAAAGTATTTCTTTTGACCTAGCCATTCTAAGAATTTATCTTGCAAAAATGCCCAAAAAAGTATGAAATGACTAAATTCTTTATTGTAGTACAGTTATAATATGAAGTAATTTCCAAGATCTATTAAGAAAAGCAAGATCTATGAATCAAAGCAAAGGGTAGAACAATGTTTTCAGTGTGCTTAGACCTAGAATAAACAGGAGACAGGAAATTCATGTATTCGTAGTGGTATGATATATTTCTGAAAGGATACAGAGGAAATTTTAACACTGGCTGCCTCCAGTAATAAGCAATAGTTGGTTAGGAAATAAGTAGGGAACGTTTTCTACTTTCCACTATAAACACTTTTATTTTAAATTTGTTTTTTGGGGTTTGGGGGACAGGGGATTGAACCCAGGGGCACTTAACCCATGAGCCACATCCCCAGCCCTTTTTGTTTATTTATTTATTTGTTTTTAATTTTGAGACAGGATCTTGCTAAGATGCTGAAGGCCTCACTCTGTTGCTGAAGCTGACTTGGAACTTGTGATCCTCCTGACTCAGCCTCCTGAGCTGCTAGAACATAAACACCTTTAGACCTTTTGAATTCTGAACCACATGAGTACATCAGCTATACAAATTTTTTTTCATTTAAAAAAAAAAAAACACTAAAAGACTACTCAGAAATTTCTCCTACTGAGTGAGAAATTACCTCACAGTTATAAGTTAAAGGAATGATTTCTCTGATGTGAACCACTTGGCTTGATTTCCAAAGCTCCATGTAGCTATAACAAAACCATCATGCTGGAGTTATTATTCTGTGAGGTGATTCTAGAAAAGTAGCTTTATCAAGTCTTATATGTAGTATGTGCCAGCATGCATTTCTTTTCTAACACACTTTTCTGTCCAGAAAGACATGTATAGGAAAATCTAAACAAATATGCTTTCTTATTGAAAAGAGTGAGATTTATGAAATGAAAATCTGACCAAGTCATTTCCAACTAAAATTCTTCCACTAACACATCACAAAATTAACTCTTTACTAAACAGCTACCATAAGTAGGCTGAACTAAAGTATACTGAACTAGGAAAATAGATTCCTGTCTTAATGTAATTTATATATTCAGCAAAATGAAAACAATCCAGTGTTACAACAAGTGTTTCAACAAAACATAAGATTCTATTTGTATTATTTTGTTTTTGTTTTCTTGGTCAGAAAAATTGATCATTAAACCCAAATACCAGATTTTCTAGCCCAGAGATGCTTTAAATATAGAGTTTGCCAATTACCATGCCTAGGATTGAAAATCATTACTATATTACCCCCAACAGGTATAATAAATTACAATAAAATAAAAGATCATTATACTACCCCAACAGGTATAATAAATTCAACACATTTAATATAGAGTATATTTTTTTCAAGGTCAGATACTAATGGGGAGGCAGAGGCAGGAGATCACTTAAGTCCAAGGTTCAAAGCCATCCTGGGCAACACAGTAATGTACCCTATCTTTTGGGGCGGGGGGACTAGATAAATAAAAACTGAGACAATATTTTTACAAGTCTAACATCAGTATGTTTCACTTCATCATGAATATTACAACAAAGTACATCATTAACTTCTTTATAAATACCTTAGCAAACACTTTCATAGTATATCCCAAGTACTGTACTCGAGGATCAATAGCTGCATAAGTAGCTAGCATTCTTGTGTTATGTTGAGCCTGAAAAACAATTCCATATTTGAAAATATTTCTTAAACTCACAAATAAAAAACACTTCAAACAGAATATATATAAATGTAAATTTTTTAAATATTTATTTTTTTAGTTGTAGTTGGACACAATACTTTTTTTTAAAATTTATTTATTTTTATGTGGTGCTGAGGATGGAACCCAGGGCCTCACATGAACTAGGTGAGCACTCTACAGCTGAGCCACAACCCCAGCCCTACAAACAAAAATTTTAAAATACCTATTAACAAGTGAAATAAAAACTTACCTTCAATCTGAAGGCAAGAGCAAATTGATAAATACACTCTTTCCTTACAGTGCTCACACTTGAAATTTTTAAGCATATAGGTATAATCAGTAACCTGTAAACAGAAAATTAAAGTATACCTGGCCTGTAAGAGAAACTTACCAATGTATTATACAAACTGATATCGCCTTCTAATCCACTTCGTCTGTGTTCAAATTTTACGATAGGCACTTTGGCAGTAGTTATAGGCAAAATGTTTCTTAAACCTGATTAAAAAAAAAAAAACTTAAGTAGGTTAAATAATTTTCATAATGCTATGAAGTATTTTCTTTTGTTTTAAAGCAAAGATTTGAACTTTATACCTGGATGTCTCTTAAGAATTTTCGCCAAATTTTCAATTATTTCCTTACAATTTAATTTCTAAAAAAAAAAACAAAAAATAAAGTTTAATTCAATTTGGTCTTGTGCAAATTCTAGTATCATACAGGCATTGCATAGTAATATTTTAAAATTTGTAGCCATAATGCATTACATATAACCTTGCTACTCAATGCATATGTGGTTTATAGACCCATAGCATCAGCATAATCTGAGAAAATAAAAGAAATGCAGAATCACAGGCTCCTCCCCCATCTATTGAACCATAATCTGCATTTTAACAAAACCCAAAGGTAATTCAAATGCAGATTTAAGTATGAGAAGCACAAAGATAGGGGTATAATATGGTTTTCAATATGTGACTCAATAACTAAAGATGGGTTTGGTAAGGGCAAAGAAATATATTAAAAACACAGGCTCTAAATTTAGATAAATCTGAATTAAAATTTTGAACTAAGTATTGACTAGCTGTATGGCTTAACCTTAATCCCTCTCAGCATCACATTTTTACTTTATAAAATCAAGATAATCATAAATTTCTGCCTTAAAACAGTTGTTGGGAAGATTACATAAGACATGTTTGTAAAGCATTCA
Organism: Marmota flaviventris; assembly: GCF_047511675.1. Lineage (NCBI taxonomy): Eukaryota > Metazoa > Chordata > Mammalia > Rodentia > Sciuridae > Marmota > Marmota flaviventris. The sequence goes on from NC_092507.1 coordinate 41,428,061, forward strand.
GTAGTAAGCTTGACACAAAACTGAGTACTTGAAAATTCTGAGCTATTTATTATGTCAATATGTTGATAAGAAAAGGAAAGATAATCCTATAAGCAGCACCTATTTTCACAAGGAAATTCTTACTTTTACAAATGTAAATGTACTGCTTTTTAAGAAGAGTGCAGAGTTGATATGGTAATGATAATAAAACTACAAGAAACACAGATGATAACAAGTATTATAAATTAACTGTATTAAATTGAAGGTATGACCATCAATCCCAAGAGTTATTACAAAATAATCCTTGCGTGAAGCAGTAGCCATAGCAGTTTAATTTGGGTATTTTCAAGGGAATCATTAGTTACCAATTCATGCACAATAAACTGAACAAAGGAGGTAATTTTTCTCTTTATTATGCAAAGATATAAATTACGATAGAATTTTTAAGTTTTAATAATGTCTCATCTGGAATATTTTATTCTTTTTCGTTGCTTCAACTTATGCATGTGAATGGCAGAGTTTACATCATATACAAATCCTTAGTGATTAGAAGTCTGATAATTAAATTTTACATAAAACATATCTATAACTCTTAACTCCTTCCTGGATAAAAATCACTTCCTATCCCCTCAATTATTGCTCTTCAAAATGGAGACAGGAAGCATCTTTTCAAGAGGTGATAAAAAGTGAGTTAAAAAAAAAATTACTTGTTAACATTTCAGTTTCTTTATAGAACAAGATAGATGAAGTTGTCTTGCTGCCGAGTGCTTTACAAACATGTCTTATGTAATCTTCCCAACCACTGTTTTAGGGCAGGAATTTGTGATTATCTTGATTTTATACCGTAGAACTGTGATGCTAAAAGGGGTTAAAGATTAGTCATACAGCTAGTCAAGTAAGTTCAATACTTAGTTAACACCACAATCTACTTCTTAGGCCCAGAAATAAGGATCTACCAGGTATCAACACTATCTTTGCTACAGGCATGACAACGTAATAAACACTTTTTGAAAGGACTATATCAAAAATGCACAAGTACACTACTCTGCTGAATTATTTTATCATGTAACAGAGGCAATACTGACACTCTGTAGATGCCAGAAGCTTGGCCTCACAACTTAAGTAGGTTAAATAATCTTGCAAGTAGTTCCTGATTTTGAAACATAAATACCAAAAGCTATGCTGGTAAAAGACATCTACAAGGATCCCTCCTTTTCTAACTGGTACTATAAAGTTATAGGACATTTCTTCCCGCTCAACCCATTCCTTTTTCCACTAGAGCCTGGATAATCTCAATCCTACTACTGGGGAAATCCTACAAAGAAGGAAAGCCTAAGGACCCACTCTCACTGCTGAGACTTCACTGCTCCTGGCATCTGAAGGTGGAACTCAGAAAGCTTTCAATTTCATAAAGTAGTAATTAGGTGCTACAGTACTATTAGTATTATATTTAATCTACATTATGGGTTCAAATAATTACAAAAAGGCAGTGAGATACAACAAAAAGAGCATAAACTCTGGTGTCAGACAGACCTGGATTCAAATCCCAGCTCCAACACTTACTAGCTGTGTGAACTTGGGCAATTCAGTTTATCTTTCAAAGCCTGAGTTTTCTCATCTATAAAATGAGGTAAATAATATCTATCTCGAACATAGGTATAAGAATGAATTGAGATAATATATGTTTAAGTGTTGGATATGAAACAAATGTTAGTTCCCTTTCCAACCCAAAATGAGTTTCTAAAGCTCACTTATAACATAGCTTCCATGGAAAAAATGTAAGTGGTCCCAAAGTACAATTAACTTTTAGAATACAACCCCGTTATAAATTAGATGACTATCTATATTTTCTATTTATAATGATACAAAGTCATTACCTAATGGAAAATAATATAAGACAGAGTAAGCAAAAACAATATTAACAAGCAAACTGAAGCACCAGCTTCTCATTGTTTCTAATGCAAAAATTTTAACTTTATGGTACACTGACTTTTTCCAAACTTTCATTACAAAACATCTGTAATTCTCAGTGATATGGCTTTTATATTACAAATGACTGAAATGGTAAATTTACTTAAGATATGAATATCTTCTAAACTGCTAATGATTTTATATTTCAAATGCTGCTATTGATAATACATTTATACAAAGACTGGCATCATGTGTTTTCTCAATATTACATACAAAAATAAAAATATTCATCTTTAGGGAAAAAAATTTTACACCTTTTCCAAACACTAATTCTTACCTCTGCATTTTCATGGCCTTCCAAGGTCATACAAATATCCAGATCACTATCACGAAATCCAAATCCATTTTTAGAAGAGCCAAATAAGCACAATCTTGCCTTTTCTAAGCAAAGGAAAAACAAGTCAAAAGTCTTAGGGAAGAAGAATCTTCTAATATCTACTAATAACCTAACATAAAGTGACCTTGTCCACTTCTATGATTTAAATTACTTACCACTGGAAGACATGCTGAGAAATTCTAAAACATCCAAATCTTTTGTTCAAGTTCCCATACCACGTTTCCACTTGCTCTTTCCACTTTTGTAGACCCCATGAATTCAACATGTCTAAACTAAAATATCAACTTCACCCCAAACCTAGTATTATCCCTACAATCCCTATTTTCAGCAAATAGGGATTTGCTGAAATCTGTTCAATTGCCCAAGTCAGAAATATATGTGAGATCCTTAATAACCCTCTCAATCTCCACATGCGCAATCACTGAGACATTTAGCTTCTTCCAACTTAACTATAAATCCATCTACCTTCATTTGTTTTCAACATCACTACCAATAATCAAGACATATATTTGAGAATTTACCTCTTGAAAATAAACCTAATTCTTTCAGGACAATTCAAGTAGATTTATAAATACTATCTTAGTACAATAGGATTAATAAATTCTCCTCCAAAAGTAAATGACTAATTCACTAGATATAAATTATGATAATGTTATTCCTTCACATTTACAATTCTTCAATAATAGCTACAACTGCAAACAAGTTGCAGCTTAACAGGGTTGGACTTTTCTTCCTCTCGATTCTTAAGCAGACTACTCACTTAGGGAACAAATTCTATATTTTCAAAACAATCCTTCCATCTGATTCTGATGCTCTACTTGAAATACAAATGACAACTGAGAGGCATAAAAGAAGCTACAATTATTAGCAAATAAAAACATGAGTTTAAAAGAGACTTAGATTTAATTGATATTTTATATATACTAACAACATTTTTAAGCAGAATCAAATAGCAACAAATCATCTTTCAAAATACAAATTTATTTTGATTCTAAATTAACTGTTTATGTACTTCTAAAATATTTGGACACAAAATTCTTGATTCTTCACCCGCATGCTGAAAACCTGCTCTTCCTGCTGTCTTTGCCATTTCATTAAATAGCACCACCCAACTGCTCAGCATAAATCTTGATTTCCTTCTTTCTTTCTTTCTTTCATATCTCACCTATGATAAATGCATCAGCAAATCCTGTTGGCTCTACCTTTAAAATATACCCCAGTTTCCAACCACTTCTCATCCTCTCCAAATCACTATTATGTTTCATTTGACTTATGCATCACTTTCCTAAATGTTTGCTTGCCTTTTTTTTTTTTTTTTTTTTTGGTGTTTGATACTAGGTATTGAACCCCAGGAGTATTTTACCACAGAGTTAGATGCACAGCATTTTATTTTTATTTAGGGTCTTGCTAAACTGCTAAGGGTGGCCCTGAACTTGCAATCCTCCTGCCTCAGCCTCCTATATCACTGGAATTACGTGCATACACCATCACACCCAGTTTGCTTGCTTCTGCTCTTAAGGCCCTATGTTCTATTCTCTCAGACCATGTGTCATTTAACAGCTAAAAGCCTGGAAGGCCTCCAAAGCCTTTCATTGGGTACTCAAAATAAAAGTCAAAGTCCTACTACTAACGTCCATGAAACAATACCTAGGCTCTGACCTCATCTTTCTATTACAGTCTCCCTCACATTCTCCACTCCAACTATACTGTACTTTTGGTCTTCAACCATGACAGATATAATCTAATCTTGGGTGTTTGTACTCACTGCTCTTTCTCTATACAATATTTTCTCTTTGAATATTCATAGAACTTGCTCCTTCATATTGTTAAGGATTCTACTCAAATGCCACCTTATCAAAGAAACTTACCATAGTAACCCATCACTTCTTTTATCTCCTGCATTTAATACACATACTATTTGCTGATACAATATATTTAGTTGACTATTTAGTTTTATTAGTTGACTGTCTCCCCTCTGAAATACATACTTCATGAAAGCAAGTTTCACCTCTTTTACTAGCAATGTGTCCCTAAAAATTAGAACACATAACATTCAATAAACATTTTTTAAATAAATGAATGAAACCCAAGACCATATGGCCACAGTAACAAAACAATCAATTTTTACATATGACATACCATCATATTCTTTTTGAATAAACTTTTCCAAGCCAATTAAAATTTGCTCCCTGTTGTGTTGTTCAGAGAAAGGTGGTGATAACTCATCTAGGTTTGAAAATGGGGAGGAGAGAGAAATAGAAAAAGTAAGAAAAATAGAATCTGAAAATATCTTCAAATATTTATCCTAAAAATTATACTTACCATTTCATTATTTGTTAACTCTTCTGACTTTAAACCATAAATGTTACTAGAGAAGGGGCAGTGGAGCAGCAAAAGATAATTTTTAAAAGACCTGTTTACATTTCACACAATTGTTTTCCCTATGAGATACCTACAAATATATAAAATATATTAAATTTTTCAAACGATTTAATGCTGTCTTATTTTTCCCAGACATTCCACTCCCCTTCCATATCCATGCTTGTTTTTCCCTCCTGTATTCATACTGCTATCCTAGGCATCTGGTCCACTCAAATCTAACAATTTCCTTAAATGTCTGGTCAAGACTCAAATCTTCTCTATAAACTACTCTGCCTAACCACAGCCTTAAAGACCTGCCCTTGTTTTGATTCAATTTATTTAGTTCTCCAAATTGCCTGACATAATGTAACACCTGATTTTATATTGTCCTTTGAATTTTCTAGTTATTCCATTTATATCAATCCTATTTTCCAATAGAACTATACATTCCTTAAGAACAAAGTTTTTTTCTTTTTCCTTCTTTCTTTCCCATCTCTACCTCAAGATATCCCCAAAACATAATACAGGAACAATGCAATAATTTATCAAAATTTTGCTATAATGAAATTAAACTAATATTCAATTAAAAAAAAAAAAAAACAAATATAGCAACAATAGATATGGGAGAGAGCAGAAGAGATGAAATGGGGTGTGTTTAATATTTTTAGTTGTAGATGAATACAATATCTTTATTTTATTTATTTATTTTTATGTGGTGCTGAGGATCAACCCAGTGCCTCACATGTGCTAAGCAAGTGCTCTACCACCTAGCCAGAACCCCAGCCCGTGTGTGTGTGTGTGTGTGTGTGTGTACGCACGTTTTAAGGCAGTGGAACTATTCTATTATTATACTATAAATGGTAGATACATGACATAATGAATGCTATAGTCCAAGTGTCTCCCAAAGACCCATATGCTATAGGTTTGGTCCCCAACCCATGGTGCTAACTTGGATTAGTGGAACCGTTAAGAGGTAGGATCTATTGTGATGGGAGTTTTCCAGTCTTTGGGGCATGCACTAAAAGGGCCTATTCTGACCCTATACCCTCCTCTTCTTTTGCATAGCAGTTTTGAGGTAAACAGTTTTGTCATGCCATGTGGTTCCACCATGGAGTGCTATCTCATCAAAGGCCCAAAGTCCAAGGGTTAACCAACCCTAGATTAAAACTTCTAACATTGTAAACCAAAAATAAACCTTTTCTCTTATGAGATGACTTCTCTGTTATTTATTACGGTGAGAGGAAATGACTAACATAATGCATTTGTCAAAACCCATAGAACTTTGCAACACAGAATGAGCCTTAAAGTATGCAAATATTTCAAAATCATGGAAAAGGTCAAGGCATTCAGGATGGAATAAAGACTGTGACAAAAGAATCTAACTGTATTATAAATGTACAATACAACTTCATTCAACAGAATAGGAAAAAGGTGGTGCTGGGCCTAAGTAACTTTGAAAATTAGCGGAATCTGTAAAATTAAGGTCAAAGGGAACTACGAGAAGCACTGTATTCTAACTGATGAAGTTTCCCATGGGAATATAAATGCTTTAACAGTTCTGATGCTGCTTTACAAGTGTACTGAAATGCTACAATTAAACAGGTAGTAGATGGTGGGAACCAGCTTTCTCATTACTGGAATGGGAGTTTACAGATAAGCAAAGAGAAGAGGTTAGAATGAGTCATGTGGTAATGGTTCAAAGTTGGATATTAGTATGGAGTTGTGTTTAGCTTAAACATAGATAAGATGATCACATACAGAAATATTTATAGATAAGTACAAATAAATGAGTTATTTGTTATTTTCTTCCTGTAAGAAGTCCTGAAAGCAAAAACATTCCAGTAGAATCAAGAACACCTAGTGTTCAGATCTCAGATCCTAATACCATTCTCCCATAACAAAGAACCAGGGCTCCTTGGAGAAATTTTAAGACTACGTCAGAAAACATACATGATGATCCTGGAGCATCTTGTAGTAACAGGAAGTAAGGAAGGGCTAAAAAACAAACAAACCACACACTGATGAGGGCACATCAAAGGGATACAGTTGCCAAAAGAGCTCCCAAATTCTAGCCAAAGCTAGAATTCATTGCATAATAAAAATAAATCAGTATTGGATTATATTCCAAGGTATAAAATATCTGTGAGTCCACAGTGAGAGAAAAATAATAAAAATAAATGTTATGAATTGTACCTTAATAAAACTTTTATAGTACCATGATCTAATCATTCCACTCAAATATTAACCCAAGGAAAAAACTAGCGTATGTTTATACCAAAACACATAATCTGAATGTGTATGACAGATTTATTTGTAATAGCCAAAATTTAGAAATAAGCAAAATATTGATTAATAAGCAAGTAGATAAACAAACTGTAACATGTCCATACAATGGAAGATTACTTACTCACCAATAAAAAGAAATTGATCACTGACACACATAACAGCATAAATGAATCTCAAACAATTACTCTGAGTGAAGGAAGTCAAACCTTCCCCCGACAAACGAACACATTCTGTGTAACTGCATTTACACAGAACTCTAGAAAATACAAACTAATCTATAGTTAAGTGATAGAAGCAGTTAAGTGACTGCCAGGCAGTAGGTAGGAACAGGGAAGGGTAAGAGGGAGGAATTACACTGGGGAATTACAATGTCATGTTATGACATCAGAAATCTTATCTTACCTGAATACAGCAAGCAATGCATAAATGTTTGGTGAATAAAGGTATGCAAGACTCTCCCCAGAATGTCTTTATAAAACATTTCTCTCTAGGCCTTTCTCATACTCTACCAAATAAAAAGCAATTATCCTCCCAAACTGTGCATGTTAGGTTATTATGCATGACCCTCTATATTTGCAAATGAAGAGGAAGGTTCATCTCAAATACCACATCATTAATTCGAATTGTTCTGATACACCTCAGTTAAAATTAATTGGGTGTGCACTGCATTTTTTTAATACTACTATAGCATATAACATTCTAATTCCAATTATGGCAATTTATATACGTGTCTTATACATTCATGTAGGGGCAGCACTGTTCCACAGCACTGAAAGTACAGAAATGTTTTTTATTTAGACTGTCCAATGCAGTAGCCTCTAGCCAAGTGTACCTTCCGAGTGCTTCAGATGTGTCCAGTGTAACTGAGGAACTTAATTTTATTTTAACTGATTTAAGGTTGAATAGCCCCACATAGGTGTAGCAAATCCACAGTCTAAGTTTCTTAAAATTAATACATATGAGAGCAATTAAATTCCTTCTGGCATTTACCATATTACCCTGAACATAGTAGGCATTTGGTAAATATCTATACTTAGTCTCTACACTATTCAAAAACCTCTACCCAAAAAAAAAAAAAAAAAAAAAAAGCAAATTGTCCTTTAATTAGAAAAGTTAACATCCAAGAAAGAATGTAGTCCCAGTAGATACAGTAATAAAATACTTACCAAAACACCTTTTACATACTAAATCAAGTATTTCCCGAAATCGGTTTGTCATTGGTGGTAGAGGTTTTAGATCTATTTTCCTGAAATCCTCTGGGCAATCATTTTTTGAATGACCATCCTTTTTGCAGATGCTGCATACTATCGTTGGCGGCTATACAAAGGTAAGAAAATAATCTAATAAGTGCCTTTTGAGGCACTTCATTGCTTAGCAATCCAAAAATAATCTTTTAGATAATTCAGTTCGGATAAACTGTGCCTTTTGGAGATTTAAAAACAAAACTTAATAAAATGCAATCAACATAAAAACTATTCTGAGCAACCACTTTTTCCTCCACTAAAATATTTATCAATAACAAATTCACTTGAGTATGTAAGATGAAGAAAATAATAGGAAATACAAAAGGAATGGCTAAGTGAAATAGCTTGATTAGCTCCCAAAGGGAAATATATGCATTATATTTTTAATTTACCAATATCTAACAAAGTAGTTTATAAATTTTAAACTGCACCTTTCAATTCACTCCAAACATTTTTCCATCTTCAGAATCAATTAATCACAGAACTCTCACTTAGCCAGTTGGTTCAACTACATCTGTGTCCTGATTGCAGGACTAGACTTGAAAAATAAATTAGCTCCATAAATAAAGAAGTATTAAATAGCTACAAGCTGAACTTCAAACCCTGTAGCTCCATTTTAAATATATTCCAGAGGACCACCAGGTGTGGTTAAAACATCAGAATTTATGCCAACTAGTTGAATAAAATTCATGGTTAAGGAAGACCACTACTCTTTTATTGTGACACATCTAGACTCTAAAATTAAAGTGTCTTCCTCCAGTGTTAGCCTGGACATTTACATAGCCACAAGGTCTGAGGCAAATTATACACAACAAACTATATACACCTCTACAGGAATAATATACTGTGGGCTAATTAAAAGTACTCCAGGAACCTTTAACTGCTTTCAAAGCATTCATTTTTTTTAAATGACATATGCAAGGGAAATTCTTTTAAAATTTTACAGATAACTAATAAAAATTAAAATGGGAGAAACAGTACTCCTTATTGAAATAGGTAAATTTTAGGGGAAAAAATATAAAATACAAGAAATACATTGTAGTTATATAATTAAGAGATTATTTTTCTAAAAATCTTGTCATTTATTTCATTCTTTCAATAGTTCATATGCTCTAAATACTGAAACTGAGATAAAATCCAACAAATATATTCTTATATAGAATGAAGAAATACTGCTTAGAGGAAGGAGGAAATGAGAAGATGTTGGTTAAAGGGTACAAAACTACATTTATTCAAAATAACTAAATTCTGGATATCTGTTACACATAACCTTAGGCCTATGATTAACAATGCTTTACTATATTCTTAAAATTTTGCTAGACAATAGATCTCACATTAAGTTCTCTTTCCACAAAAGGAGGCAGTAGGCTTTTGGAGATGATGGATAGATATGTGGTATTAATAGTGTATACTTAACTTCCAAACATCAAGTTGTATATATTAAACATATATAGCTTTTTAAATATCAATCTTTTAAAAAATATATTTTTATTAGTTGTTGATGGACCTTTATTTTACTTATTTATATGAGGTGCTGAGAATCAAACCCAGGGCCTCACACATGCTAGGCAAGCCTTCTACCACTAAGCCATGACCCCAGCCCCGCAATTTTTTTTTTGACACAATACCTTTATTTTATTTATTCTAATGTGATGCTGAGGATTGAACCTAGTGCCTCATACATGCTAGGCAAGTGCTCTACCACTGAGTTACAACCCCAGCCATCTTATCTCAATAAAACAGACTTTTAAAAAATACTGCTTATGGCTGAGGTTGTGGCTCAGCAGTAGAGCGCTTGCGCAGCATGTATGGGCCCCTGGGTTCAATCCTCAGAACCACATAACAATAAATAGACAAAATAAAGGTATTTGTCCATTTACAACTCGAAAAAAAAATTTAAAAAAAAATACTGCTAAGTAATTATGTTAAAAATCTTAAGCTTGTCCATAAATACTGATAAAACAATAAAACATTCTAGTTCTTTTAAATATTCTATTTGGCTTACATGTGCTTTAAATTATCATTTTTCATTCTGGAAGCTTATAATGATATTTCAGTTATATGTATTGTACTTAAAGCAATGTGACTTAGCTAAAGTTTTATTAATAAAGTTCTTATTGCTTATTTTCTACTACCGGGTCATTGTTGATTTTGTTCATTTGTTTGTTTTGCAATACTGGGGACTAGAACTAGGGGCACTCTACCACTGAGTTATATCATTTCCCTTTCTTATTTTTTATTTTCAGACAGGATCTCAATAAATTATCCAGGTTGACCACAAACTCGCGCTGCTTCTGCCTCAGCCTCCCAAGTAGCTGGAATTATAGGCATGACCACACCAAGCCTAGTTCACTTGAGTATTTTCTACAATTTTAATTGTTAAAGCTCAAATTCTTCCATTTTAAAAGTAGAAAAGATGGGCTTGGGATATAGTTCTGTGGTAGAGAACGTGCCCAGCATGTGCATGGCCATGTTTGATCCCCAGAACTGGAAAAATAAATAAATAAAAATAAAAGTAGAAAAGTTAGGACTCTATAATTTATAAGGGTTAATACAAAATCCAAAAGTGCTCAATGGCAAAAACAGAATCTGAATTCTTCATTTTTTTGGATCCTGATCTTAGTTTACTTCTACTTTTAGTATATTTATGTTCTCTCTTCTAACAAATAACCCCCCCACACACAAACTCACATACTTTAAAACAGAATACTGATAGAATTTTAAAAATTTCATTCTTTTTGGAAGAAAAATAAGCATATGTATAGAAATAAGCAAAACAAAATATATGGTGCTAAGTTGATTTTCATAAAACATACGATAAATACTTTTATGTATGAGAAAGTGAAGAAAACCAAATAGAGTGCTGAAACCTCTTGGTGCTTTACACACAAAATTTAAAATCAATTATAGGAAAAGTACAGAAAGCAAAAGACAAATACACACCAAAATCATTCCCAAACAATAGTCACTACCATATAAGACACTTTTATACTTCTAAACCTAAAACTATAAATATAAAGTCAGGGGTAGGGATATAGCTCAGTGGGTAGAGCATGAAGCCCCTGGATTCAATCCCCAGTACCACAAAGGAAAAAGAAAGATAAGACAAAGTCATTTCACAAAATCTTACAGATTGTTTATAAATTGTATCTTACCTTGCCAGAGGTTAAAATAAACTTATCAAACACATAATGTAATTCCTGGGAGGGGAGGTTATCATCATCATTAAGGTCAGAAGCAACTTCTGTAGCTTTGCAGTTGCAAGAGGTAGTAGATGTGTCGGTGCACATAATCTGATGTGAACTTTCTGCTTCTAAATTTGATCTGCAGTCTGTTCCAACAGATTCATCTGGGTCAGGCAACCCAATGCAATTACATTGGCTGAGCTCCTTTTTAAAACAAGTTTCTGAAGGCGCTAAGTCATTTTGTTTCTTAATTGATTTTGGCTCCAATTCACTGCCTTGACTGGCATCCGCAGAAAGAGATGAAGATTCCTGTCCATGGTTAGCCAAATCTACTTCATTTACCAACAAATTGTCATTGTTAATAATACATCTCTGTGATGTACCTTCCATTTCATCATGTTTATCAGGTTGACCTCTTTCTGTATTTATTTTTTCTGTGCTTTCCCCAAGCAGATTGTAACAGTTGGTTGCCATATTATCAGACTTCACTGGTTTCTTATTGCTTACTTTCCCCTTCTCTTTTTTCTTGAACTCCACTGTGGTCTTATTTCCACCCTTCCTCTGAGGACAGGCAAAATACCGATAAGCTGCCCTGAATCTCTCCACAACATATTCATAAACAAGTTGGCTGTTTAAGCTCCGTGCAACATTCCTCTTGACTGAAAATGGATCTAGTAAAAAAGAAAATGATCAGAAACTAAGTCTCTATTAACAAACTACATATACAAATAGAGTTTAACTATTTAATTGTCAGCAGAACACTTTTTCCTAAGGTTTTTCTAATATATAATCCCAACAATGGTTCCTGAAAACTGAGTTGAAGAAAAACCATAGCAACATCTTTTCCTTTGTTTCTTCCATAAAAGAATCATCTAGAAGGAAAAAGAGTGAAGATAATATTGAAAAATAATAAGAGGATAATTGAGAAGGTCAATTCAGTAATTATACTTTCAGTGATGAAAGTATGGGAAAAAAGAAGCTATGCCACTATGCCTCCCTACACAATATCATTAAATGAAATTTCTCAAACTTCAAGACCCAGTAATAATTTTCATCTCTTGCCAAGGTAAAATTAATGTTGGGGGATACGATATGGAACCTTGTTTGTCAACATTAGTTGTTCTTTACCTCAGCCAAGGGATAAAATTTTTAATAGTTTATCAGATGATAAGTGGCACCCCCCAAAAAAGAGTCTCCAAATTAAGTACAATACATCATCTCACCTTCAATTGCTATTCGCCTTTTAGGCCAGTTTTTGTTCTCTCTTGTTAAAATATCCTGTATTCGTACACATATGACATATTCCTCCAAAGCAAAATCCAGTGTGTAAAATTTTAGCAGCTCTAGCCATAACTGTCCCAGGGATACCTGATTTGGTGTTTCCAATGTTAAGGGAGACTGAAAGAAAAAAAATACTTTTCATTTAAGCTTCACAAAACTATAAAATCAACGACTTTTCACTTAGAAAAGGCCTCAGAGATTATGTTTTCAAAATCTGAGAAATAAAGTAGTAATTTGTCAAAAACAACCAGTCTGAGTCCCAGTTTACTGATTTCTAGGAATTTTGTTTTCTTTGCATTATCAATGACTCTCAATTTTGACTACACAATAAAATCATCTAGTGACCATTAATGTATACTAATGCCTAAATTCCATACCATTCCCACTCTCAAGAATCTGATTTAATTGATCTGGGTTATTAGACCAGACACTAGGATTTTTAAAGCTCCTTAATGTGATTCTCATGTACAGGCAAGGTAACAAACCGCTATATACAACTACTACAGCCTACTCATTGCAATAATTACTTTATATATCTAAGTAAATATCCTGACTTTCAAAAAATTCCTTCATTCAGACACATTTCTTTAGAACATACTATTCCCTGGAATAAGATAGTAAGAGCTCACATTTATACATAATGCTTGCCATGCACTCTAAAACCAATCCACTTACAAGAGCTGCACATATAGTATAATATAATTCTATGAATCAGATACTATAGGGCAAGAATCTGACTCAAGACCACCTGGCTACTAAATCCATTTTGTGAATCATTATACTATACTGCCACTCAGGTAAGATGAGGTCCTACTTCATAGGCTACTAGGAGTAGAGAGTCAGTTTAACAATTACAGTAAAGGCTAGGCTACATGCTAAGATAGGAATCTAAATATGAGAGGTCATTACAAAGAAATAATATCTGAAATCCAAATGAAAGAGCTAAATGATGACTGGTGAGAAGTATCACTATGTAGTATAATGGCATCAAATAGCCATTCACACATTCAATTCTATAACTATTTGTTGAGTGCTATGTACCAGGCAATATACTAGGTACTTAGAATATATCTTAGGAAAAAAACTTAGATCCTTGATTTCATCGAGTCTACTTTCTAGGAAAGGACAAACGTACTTATTAAGTAAATTACACTAGTAACTTAAAAGAAGTTAAGTGCTATGGGGGAAATGTTAAGATAAAAAGAGTAGAACCAGGTGCAGTGTCGCTCGCCTGTAATCCCAGTGGCTCAGGAGCCTGAAGCAGGAGGGTCATGAGTTCAAAGCCAGCCTCAGCAATGGTGACATGCTAAGCAACTGAGTGGGACCCTGTCTCTAAATAAAATACAAAATAGAACTGGCGATGTGGCTGAATGGTTGAGTTTCCCTGAGTTCAGTCTCCCATACCCCCACCAAAAAAGATAAAAGGAATAGGAACATGGGAGCAAGAGAATGTCACAGTGTCAAGTTGAATAGTCAGAATCAGATCTGTTGAGAAGGCATGATCTGATGAGAAGGAAAAAGTGTTCTAAGAATGAGGAACAAATAGAATAAAAATACACAAAGTAAAAATGTGACTATCTTTAAAAAGAAAACCATGAAGGCTGTAGTTGTAGCTCAGTGGTAGAGAGCTCACCTAGCATACATGAGGCACTGAGTTCGATCCTCAGCATCACATAAAAATAAAGATACTGTGTCCACCTACAACTAAAAAATATATTTTTTTAAGAAAAAAAGAAAACCATGAAAGTTGGTTTGATAGATTAAGAGGAAGAGTAGTAGCAGAAAACAAAGAGCTATCAAGTAAGGACGGTTTGCCTTTTCTTATAAATGAAACAAGGAGCAACTAAAGCATTTTTAGTATGAATAGTGGAAAGGGTATGACCTGACTTAATGTTTTGTTTTTTGGGGGGGTACCAGGGATTGAACCCAGGGGCACTTGAACACTGAACCACATCCCAAGCCCTATTTAAGTTGCTTAGCGCCTCACTGTGGCTGAGGCTGGCTTTGAACTTGGGATCCTCCTGTCTCAGCTTCCCAAGCCGCTGGGATTACACGCATGTGCCACTGCATCTAGCCTCACTTAATGTTTTAGAATCACCATTCAGAATTTTTGTGTCTAGAATAAGGAAAAAGGGTAGACTGCAGGGAAATCTGTTAGGAAACTATAGCAGTAATCCAGGCCAGAAATCATGATGGCTACAACCAGGAAGGTAAAGTGGAAGTGGTGACAGGAGATCAAATTCTCAATATATTTCCAAGTAGAGATGTCAGGATTTCCTAACAGATTTGATAGGGGTATGAAAGGAAGAAAGGAGTGACTTCAAGGTTTTCTTGTTTGGTTTGTTTGGTGCTATGGCATGTATGCTTTTACTACTGAGCTATATCCCCACCCCATTTTATTTTTTATTTTGAGATTGGGTCTCACTAGGGCCCCGTGAAGTTACTGAGGCAGGTCTTGAACTTGCAATCCTCCTGTCTCTGCCTCCTGAATCACTGGGATTACGGGTGTAAGTGCGCCAGCATGTCCAGCACTCCAAAGTTTCAACTGAAAGGATAGAGTACCATCAACTGAGTTGGGAAACCTGCATAAGGAACAAATTTAAGGAAATGAATAGGAGTTCATTTTAGACACATTAAGTTTAAGACACCTAAGCAGACACACTAAATGAGCAGTTGGATGAACAATTATGAAGTTTGAGAGAGAGAGATCCAGCTACAGATTTAAAATTTAGGAGTCATCATTATACAGATGGTATTTAAAATCCAAGGACTGGATATGATTACACCAGAAGTATATACACACAGGGAAAAAAAGGGACCATGGACCAAGCCCTGTAGCACTCCAACATTAAAAACCTCAAGAAGGAGGAACAAGAAAAGGAGACTAAAAAGGAATAACCAGCTACAGGTGTGGTGCCTGGAAAGGGCAAGTGAGAAAATTTTTCTGAGAAGGAGATAAATCAACTGGCAAATGTTGCTACTAAGTATAAAAAAGATAAAAATTGAGAAAATGACCACTGAATTAGCAATGTGAAGATGACTGATATTAATGACCTGAATTCTGGCAGACTAATAAGTTAGGGAGAAAGAAAAATTGGAAATACTGAATACAGAAAATTCTTCCAAGAGGTTTTATAGCAAAGAGGAGCAGCAGAATAGCTAGGGAGAGTGGTGCCAAGATTTTTCTTTAAAATGGCAGAATTAAAAGCATGTGTGGTTTAATAGAGAATTGAAAACTGGTAATTTAGGAGGGAAAGAGAACAACTGCTGAAGTAATATTTTGGAATAAAGAAGATATGGGGGACCTGGGGTTGTGGCTCAGTAGTAGAGTGCTTGCCTGGCATGTGTGAGGCTCTGAGTTCAATCCTCAGCACCACATATAAATAAATAAAATAAAGGCCCATCAACAACTAAAAAAAAGTTTGAATTTTTTTTTCAAAAACAAGATACAGAATTGAATACACTAGACTAAAACATTGGAAGTTCCTTTATGAAAGCAGGCAGCAAGGCAGAATATGTGAGTGTGTAGAAGTTCTCTTCTGATTGCTTCAGTTTTCTCAGTGACATAAGGAACTGAGAATACTGGTGGTTTGAGGAGAGATTAGAAGTGGAAGAGATGAATAGATAAAAAAGTAGATTGAGGTTCCATAAATTATTCAGTACAGTTAGAGCAATAATTTCCAGAAATATTCAAACTTCTGTAATAATGCTCTACTGAGAAGCCCAAAATTCAGAGATTGTAGATCCAGACTTTTGGAAAATACAATCCATGTATGTTTACCTTTGGTTCTCTAGCACTCAAGATAATGCCTGGCACATAGTAGGTCCTTAATAAATGAAAGTTGAATGATTAAATAAGCAAGCCATCCCCTCATAAAGCAAAGGGGCTTATTTCTCCCCCAAATCTGGCAGCAAAATTCCCATATATTGAAGTTTTTGGTCAGAGCCAAACTACTAAAGGAAATTTTCTTTGTTTAAATGAAAAAGATACATAGATTAACCTTGATAATAACATGATTCAAACAATACAAAGTCTTCCAAAATGAGGTATAATTCATTAGAGAATCTTGGTACTAAAAAACTAAACCAGATCAACCCCTCACTTTATAGATGAGGAAAATGAGGCCAAGAGGCTTGCTCAAGGTCAGTGAATCTACTATTCAAATAGCTTCAACTGAAGGCATCACAAATTCTACAGATAGAAAAGCCAAAAACAAAAAACAAAAACAGCTTACTTTGCCATGTTTTTCCTTCATGGCATTACTTTGGTTGTCTGTTTCTGTCTTCTTGGTATCATCTTTTGGTTGGTCTGCCTTAGCTTTGTTTTCCTCAGCAATTGAGTTTTTCTCAGTTGCACTACTTGAATTATATTCCCACTTCACAAACTTCTCTTCTACTATGCCCTTCAGCTGAAAGTCATCCATTCTTTTTGGGTCAAAGCCTTCAATCTATATAAAAAGGCATTCCAAATTGGTAGTGGAAAAATTATTAAAAATAAAAAATAAAAAGATGGACAAAGAGACAAACCAGAATTCCAGCTTAAAAAGTTTGATCAGAGCACTGTGCAAAGAGCAAACTATCCACATACATGCACATAAATGTCACAAACCAAGGCTTACCCAACTTCCAAGTAAGCAAGGAAGAAGAGGGGGTTTTCTTTGTTGTAGAAAAAACATCACCATTAAAGCAAAACAGTAAGAAGGAATTCCACCATCAGTTTGGGAGTCAATATAGCACAACTGCAAAACCAAAGGGGAAAAAATACTAGCATTTTGCATTCTTCAATTTACACAATAAAAAAGTAGCTTGTTATTCCTATCTGATTACTGAGAGATTCAAATAACAATGAAAAATGTAAGAAATAACCTGAAATCTCATCAACATAAAATAATAGTGGGTAATGTGTTGGTGACTAACTTTTCACTTATTTCTCTACATATATAAATGTACACACATATTTTAGTTAAATGGAATCATGTTATACATAGTGCTTTTGTTATAGACACCTTTTAAAGGTATTTTTCTTTTCTCCCCTCTACTTCTGCTTTAGCATTAACAACCTTATATGTACACTTTCATGTCTTTTTCTATAATCATATACAAATACATATACACTTCTAGGTTTACATAAATACAGGGAGAATTTTGTGGGTTTTGACTTTACTAAAATAGTAATTACAAACACTTCCCTGTATATTATTCAACCATGAATTGAGAAAGTCCTTCTAAGTCAATTAGCGAATATCTAACACATTCTTTTGAAAGGTTAAATTACAGTTTATGATCTAAATGACTACTTAATAATGCCTCCACTGAAAGACAATCACACACTTTTGAATCTGTGCAACTTCAAACAGTGCCATAATATTTATCTTTATATATAGCTCCCAAATGCTAGTGCATATTTCAATTAGCTATGTTTCCAGGAATATGTTTGCTGAATTTTACAATACATGATGCATTTTAATTACCATAGGATTACTCTCCAATATCACTGTAAGAATTTCTGTTGTCCTTCATTAACATATGAGTGAACAAAAACCCCTTCCAACACTAGGTATTATCAACTTAAAAATTGTCAATAGGATGGATGAGATGCAATCTTTAACAATTACTTCAATTTGCATGTCCTTAACAGTAAGAGAAAAATTATGCGGGCTGGGGATGTGGCTCAAGCAGTAACGCACTTGCCTGGCATGGGCGGGGCACTGGGTTCGATCCTCAGCACCACATAAAATAAAATAAAGATGTTGTGTCCACCGAAAACTGAAAAATAAATATTAAAAAAATTTCTCTTTTCTCTCTCTCTCAAAAAAAAAGAGAGAAAAATTATGCAATTTTCATGTTCACTAACCATTTGGATGTATGCTTTTCAGAATTACCTTTTTTTTTTTTTTTTTTTTTTGGTGGCAGGGAGGTACTAGGGATTGAATTCAGAGACACTCAATTACTGAGCCACAATCCTTTTTTGTATTTTTTTTTTTAGAGACAGGGTCTCACTGCCTTGCTTAGCGCCTCACCATTACTGAGGCTGCTTTGAACTCTTGATCCTCCAGCCTCAGTCTCCTGCACTGCTGGGATTACAGGCATGTACCACCACACCCAGCTTAAGTTTTTTGTTAGTTTTTCTATTTTCATACATTACATATGTTTACTTATAGACAATCACCCTTTATAGCTGACATATGCATTTAAAATATGCTATTGTTCTCAATCTACTATTTTTATTTTAGCATTATTTAGTGTATAATTTCTAGGTATCCTATCATAGCAAAAAGTTCTCCCAAATCCATAGTTTACATACATAAATTTTACTCTAAATTTTAAAAACTTCATTTAGGTGAAATTTATTTTTCCATTTTGTACACTAAGGATTGAACATTATTTTCTTCCAGAAAGATACAGTTTTGACTTGCAGCCATTTATTAAATAATCATCATTTCAATGCTGAAATAAAATATTTTCTTTCATTTATTAAAATTGAGGCAGGGGGCAAAAGGATAGGAAAGACGGTGGAATGAGATGGACTATCATTACCCTGGGTATATGATGAGTGCACTAATGGTGTGACTCCATGCACTACCAGAGAAGTGAAAAATTCTACTCTATTTGTATACAATGAATCAAAGAGCTTTCTACTGTCAAGTATAACTGATTAGAACTAATAAATAAATAAATTTTAAAAATCTTATATACATAGGATCTACTTCAGGGCATACTATTCTATCCACCAATTTATTTGTCTATTAGTATGCCAATAGTATTTATTAAAGCTGATTTATAGTGATATATTACCTTTACCCCCTTTACCATTCCTCTTTTTTAATTATTTTGGCTATTCTCAGATATTTATTCTTCCATTAAACATTTTAAGATCATCTTTATTGTATCTTTTGCCCCGCTAGTAATTCTAATTGGAAATACTGTACATATGAAAATTAATTAAAACTTTTTTTACATTAATCACAAAAAGTAGCTCAGAGTCAGGTAACTTGACTATAATAGATTATTCCCTATTACTAGAATGTAAAGAATATATCTACTTTAAAAAGAGAGCCAGAATATAAGAACTTGATATTGGGCTGGGGATGTGGCTCAAGCGGTAACGCACTTGCCTGGCATGCATAGGGTGCTGGGTTCGATCCTCAGCACCACATAAAAATAAAATAAAGATGTTGTGTCCATCCAAAACTAAAAAATAAATATTAAAAAATTCTCTCTCTCTCTTTAAAAAAAAAAAAAGAACTTGATATGTGAATTTTCCAAAAATTTAGGAGTTGTTGATTACTCATGTTCCTTCAACATCCAATACACTTGCAAGTCCTATTTCCAAAACTTAGCCCACCTCTCTCTAATTTCCTTCATATCCACTCTAAGGTAGCATAAATTATTATAATCTCTGGCCAATATATGCCTGCCCACTGGGCTTCCTGTTTCTACTCTTTAACTCTAAATGATCTTTACAAGCATAAATCACATCAAGTTGTATATTGCTTCCAAACCCTTTCTATGTTTTCTTACTGCCATTAAATATATCCAAATTTTTCACCACAGAAATTGTTTGATCTTATCTCCTACAACTTTCACCCACATTCACTTCATCTCACTACTTCTGTCTTCCTTATTGCACCTGAAAGCTCGTTCTCATCTTAAAGGCCTGCATTAGCAATCCCTTGAAGGCTGTTCCCCCAGATTTTAATTGTATCTGGCTTGAACTTAATTATCAATTTCCCCCCAAAAAATTTCCCTAACCATCCAGTATAATATCACTCTCTCACCATATTACCTCATTTTTAGAGCATTAAATTCTACCAGATGCTACATTATTTATGCATTTTGTGTACTATCTGATTCTTTCAAAAGTATGTGAGATCTGTGATAGCAAGGCTTTGTATGCTTTTTAAGACAGATGTTCCCTCCACCAGGAACAAAGTCTTAGGGCACATAGGGATCTAACAAATAGTTTGTTAAATGGACAGATTTCTTCAGGACAAATTTTTTTCATGCCATTCAGTAATATAATTTTCTTCCTATAACTTTTTTATTAAATTTATTTCTTAGTATTTTGTAATTTCTGTTGCTGTCATCAAGGTAACACTTTTCCTGTTTTTCTTCTACCAAGTTATTTTTATGGCAGAGCAAAGTTACTTATTTTTGTGTATTTATCTTAGATTTAATAATCTTAATAAATTCTCTCATTAATCACAGTAGTTTGTTTTCTGGTGCCAGAGATTGAACTCAGGGGCACTTAACAACTGAATCACACTCCCAGCCCTTTTTTTTTTTTTTTTTTTTTTTTAGTTATAGGTGGACACAATATCTTTATTTTATTTTTATGTGGTGCTGAGGATCAAACCCAGTGCCTCACGCATGCTAGGCGAGTAGCCTACCTCTGAACCACAACCCCAGCCCCACTCCCAGGGGGTTTGTTTGTTTTGTTTTTATTTTTTTGAGCCAGGGTGTCAGTAAATTGCTAAGGCTAGCTCTCAATTTGTGATCCTCCTGCCTCAGCCTCCTGAACCACTGGGATTACAGGAATGCATCACCATGCCCAACTAATCCTAGTAGTTTTTTACTAGGGTTTTCTAGATATACAATTATTATTTTTTTTATTATTATTTTTTTTATAATGTGGAGAAAGACTTTTTTTTGCAGACAGGATATCTTTTTTTTTTAAGAGAGAGAGAGAGAGAGAGAGAGAGAGAGAGAGAGAGAGAGAATTTTTTAATATTTATTTTTTAGTTTTCAGCGGACACAACATCTTTGTTTGTATGTGGTGCTGAGGATCGAACCCGGGCCGCACGCATGCCAGGTGAGCGCGCCACCGCTTGAGCCACATCCCCAGCCCCCTAGATATACAATTATACTATGAGCACAAAGAGATATTTTTTTAATTTTTCAAATATTGACATTATTTCCTTTCCACAGCATTTCCTAAAACCTCCAAAACAATATACAAAATCAATAATGAACATCTCACAGCAATTCTATTTAGAATGTTTGTTTTGTAAGTAGCTTTATTTTAACCAAAAATTCCTTTGCAACTATAAAAACTGAAAATGGATTTTTTTTTAAACATATCAGACATCTCATAGAATAAGATTAAGGCAGCTTAAGAGAAAGCTTTTAAAATCCAAGGGTCTCTTTTTCTTTTACGTGCCAAATACTGCTAAAAAATACAATTTTTACATTAATCACAAAAAGTAGCTCAGAGTCAGGTAACTTGACTATAATAGACTATTCCCTATTACTAGAATGTAAAGAATATATCTACTTTTAAAAGAGAGCCAGAATATAATCAAATGTAATTTCATGATCTTACTGTGATTTACTTATAGCTTTTTTTTTCTTTTTTAATTTAATGTCTTATGGATATACATGAAGGTGAGATTCACTGTGGTATATTCCTATATGTACATAGGAACGTTGGATCAAATTCATTCAACTGTCTTTCCCTATCCCATTCCTCTTCCCTTCTCTTCATTCCCCTTTGTCTATTTCACTGATCTTTCCTCTGTTCCCCACCCCCTTGTTTTGGATTAGTTTTCCTATATTAAAAGAAAAAAAAATTGACCCTTGACTTTTTAGGACAGGCTTATTTCATTTAGCATGATAGTCTCCAGTTTCATCCATTTACCAGTAAATACCACAAAGTCATTTTTCTTTATGGCTGAGTAATACTCTGCTGGGTATATGTACCACATTTTCTTTATCCATTCTTCTCTTAAATGGCACCTACATTGGTTCCATAGCTTGGCTATTGCAAATTGTGCTGCCTTAAACACCAATGTGGATATATCACTGAGTATGCTGATTTTAATTTCTTTGGATATATACTGAGGAGGGAGATAGCTGGGTCATATGATGGTTCCATTCCTAGATTTTTGAAACCATTTTGCTTTCCAGAGTGGTATATCAATTTGCAGTTCCACCAAAAATGTATATCTTATTCCCTATATCCTCACCAACATTTATTGTTACTTGTATTTTAGATAATTGCCATTCTGACTAGAAGAAATCTCAGTGTTGATTTAATTTGCATTTCTCTAATTGCTAGAGATGTTGAACATTTTTCATATATTTGTTGACCATTGTATTTCTTCTTTTGAGAAGTGTCTGTTTACTTCCTTTGCCCATATATTGACTGGATTATTTTTTCGGTGTTGAGTTTTTAGATGTTAAGTACACTAAAAAAAAAATCAATTCTTATATTAATCACAAAAAGTATCTCAGAATCAGGTAATTTGACTATTATGCACTGTTTCCTATTACTGGAACGCAAGGAATATTTGTTTGTTTGTTTGTAAATAATTTAGTGCCAAGGATTTCACAAAGGGGTGCTTTACCACTGAGCCATAACCCCCAGCACTATTTATTTATTTATTTATTTATTTATTTATTTATTTTAGTTGTGTGTGGACAATACCTTTATTTGTTTTTATACGGTGATGAGGATCAAACCCAGTGCCTCACACATGCCAGACAAGCTGAGCCACAACCCAGCCCCCTTTTTTACTTTTGAGAGAGGGGCTCACTAAATTGCTTAGGGCCTCACTAGAATTTACTCATTGTTGTTTCAATAAGTGATCACAAATCTCTGTCTAGACATCTGGACATCTGGACTGATATTAGACATCTAAATTGATACATCTGGATATCTGGATTACCACTCCTCTTCCTACCCCCACATCAAAGAAATAAACACAAAATAACTAAAGCATTTAGAAATACAAATTAATTCTAATTTAGAAAATTTGGATAACTAATCCATAGCTGTTGCCCAATCAAAAATTGCACCACATGAATAACAATTTAGGGAAAAGAGAATACCCAGAGACAAAGATTAGAAAAACAAATATACTAACAGAAGAAACTTAACTTACATACCATATCTTAAAACCTTACAATTTTAACTTACAATATGAATGAAAACTTGAGCCTCTTAAGATACAGTATATAAGAATAAAGTATGCCATTAAAAATTCTACAATATATCAATAAGTATACACCATAGCCCTTTATCCACAGTTTCACTTTCTACAGTTTTAGTTACCCAGAGTCAACAGCAGAGTCAACAGTGATCCAAAATATTATATAGAAAATTCTACAAATAAAAAAAAATGCATCCGTTTTGCCAGGCATAGTTGACACACACTTGTAATTCCAGTTACTTGGAAGGCTAAGGTATGAGGATCACAAATTTGAGACCAAAAGGAGCAACTTAGTGACAAAATAAAAAATTTTTAAAAGAACAGGGGATTACTCAGTGGTAGAGCACTTGCCTTACAGGTGTGAGCCCCTGGGTCCAAGCCCTAGTAGCACAAATAAAAAATGTTTTAAACTTTAAGTTTTAAATAACTTTTATTACATTATATTGTTATAATTGTTCTCTTTTACTATTATTGTTGTTCATCTCTTACTATGCCTTACTATAAATTAAACTTTATTGTAGATATGTACAGATAGGAAAAAATAGTGTATATATAACAGTGCAGTACTATCCAAGGTTCCAGGCATTCACCAGAGCTCTTGGAATATATTCTCCATGGATAAAGGGGAACTAGTGTATGGTCTATGAAAACTTTATTTTCCCATAAATTGGAACCAGTCACACTACTTTCTGTCTGGCACAGATAACTGTTTTATCCCACATGTTATGATTTATGTTTCATATCAGTATAAGGAAAAGCCTGTCTTATTTTGAAGATTAGGTACTTTTCTTTCCATTCCACTTACCTTAGCCCAGTATCGAAAGGCTAACACCAAGGGAATAAAGACAGGTTCCATTTTGCCAAGAGCAGCAAGTAAATCAGTAGTGAGACATGCCATATCGTTTCCTGCACTCACTCTACAAAGTAAACCACTGTGAATGAGAAAGAAACAAATTTTACTATGTTAATACCCTAAAATGCAGAATACTTCAAATCCTGTGGCTACACTACAGTCACCATATTTTAATTCCTAAAAGTTATAGTAAAAACAGATGTTATCATAAAATTAAAAGTAACTAAACACTAAATTAGAGAATATGTTTTTAATTCTTCCTGTGCAATTTAGAAACAAATTTCAACCTCACTCAGTATTTAAGTTCATAAAAAATAAATTCCAAAAGGAGCATTAAGAATCACCAAAATTGGGCTGAGGTTGTAGCTCAGCAGTAGCATATGTGAGGTATTGAGTATGATTCTCAGCACCACATATAGGTAAATAAAATAAAGGTCCATCTACAACTAAAATATATTAAAAAAAAAAAAAAAAGAATCAACAAAATTTACTAGGTATGGTGGCACATGCCTGTAATCCCAGCAGTTTGGGAGGCTGAAGCCGAAGGACCGCAAATTCAAAGCCAGTCTCATTAACTTAGTGAGGCCCTAAGCAACTTAGCAAGACATGTCTCAAAATTTAGAAAAGTAAAAAATTAAAAAGGCCGGGGATGTGGCTCACTGACTAAGTGGTTAAGTGCCCATGGGTTCAATTCTGGTACAAAAAAAAACCACCAAAATTTGATTTACATGACAGAAAGAACATTGTCTCTTCAATGTCAAAGTAACAAAGTAACACAACATACTTTCCTAGTTGGGTTTTTTTTTTTTTTTTGCTTTGAAGATGATATAAACAAAAGATAAAATACTGGACTGACTAGCTATACTTCTTGACTCTAATTTTTCCTATCCAACTTTCATGATTTAATTGGTATGTTATTTTTAGATCAAAGGTCAGACTAATCAATGTGCAAGCTGGCACATACCTGTAGTCTCAAATACTGAGGAGGTGGGGGTGGGAGGATTAAAAATTTGAGGGCAGCCTGGGAAACTTATCAAGACCCTGTTCTCAAAATAAAATTTAGAAAAGAGTAGGGGCATAGCTCAATGGTACAGTGCTTGCCTTGCATGCAAAAATACCCTGGGTTTAATCCTGTGCAAAAAAAAAAAAAAATATATATATATATATATATATATATATATGATTTACTAATTTATTAGCCCACTTACTTATATGTGAGTGAAAACCAAGTTATACTATATAAGTGAAAACAGGAGTCACCTTAAATGGAATGAAAGAAGTGTACTAGAGATATTTTCAGAACACAGATAAAAATGTATCTGAAATTGCCATGCAGAAGCAATTTAACACATGTGAAAGGAAACACTAGAAGGCAGATTACCTCTATGCCATTTCTGGTTTTCCCCTAAGTAATATGAACCTGGACAAATGCTTAACCCCTCTCAATCTAAATTTTCTAATTTAGAAAATAAGGAAGCTAAGCCATGTGCAGTGGTGCACACCTGTAATCCCAGTAACTCAGGAGGCTGAGATAGGAGGATTGAAAGTTTGAGGTCAGCCTCAGCAAATAGCAAGACCCTCGAAAAATTAGTGAGACCCTGCCTCAAAATAAAAAAAATAAAAAAGGGCTGGGTATATAACTCAATAGTAAAGCACCCCTGAGTTCAATCCCCAGTACCAAAGAAAGAAAGAAGGAAAATAAGGAAGGTAAACTAGATCTCCATAGGACAGAATTCTAGGTTGAATAAGGAAATACAACAATCTTAAAATGTAAGAAAAATAAGTTAATAATCAATTAAAAAAATAATAATTCTGTATTGCTTCCACATTCAACTCCGATAACATTATTGTAGTTTCCTTTTTCAAAGGCACTTAGCCCTCTCAGTCCTATAGAGTCCTATTTGATGAGAAAGTCGTTCATAACTCATTCATTTCAGTGAACTAAAACTAGATTCTAATATCCAGTAAGATTCTTAACAAGAAGCTATCTCTTATTGCTGTTTGTATCTCTAGAATAATGTAGTACCTACATAGAAGTAAATGTTCAGGGGCTGGGGTTATGGCTCAACGGTAGAACGCTCACCTCACATGTGTAAGGCCCTGGGTTCGATCCTCAGCACCACATAAAAGTAAATAAATAAATAAAATAAAGTTTTTTTTAAATGTTTAAAAATTTTTTTTAAAAAAGAAGTAAATGTCCAATATTGTTAGGTAAGCAAATGAACTTGAGGGGAAAAAAAAAATAGAAGTTTTGCCTAGAGTGTTTTATTTTCCACTGTCTGGTAACTCTATTTCGTGTTCACATTCATTTGGTAAGCTTGCTATTTTTAATTAGTAGAAACTAGTGTAATCCAAGAGCAAGGTAGATCTTTTCAAAAACAGCATACTACAGGGACAAAAGACACATCAATGTTTATAGCAGCACAATTCATAATAGCTAAATTGTGGAACCAACCTAGATGCCCTTCAGTAGATGAATGGATTAAAAAAATGTGGTGTTTATGCACAATGGAATATTACTCAGCAATAAAAGAGAATAAAATCATGGCATTTGCAGGTAAATGGATGGAGTTGGAGGAGATAATGCTAAGTGAAGTTAGCCAATCCCAAAAAAACAAATGCCAAATGTTTTCTCTTATATAAGGAAGCTGTTTCATAGTGGGGTAGGGAGGGAGAGCATGGGAGGAATAGACTGTAGATAGGGCAGAGGGGTGGGAGGGGAAGAGAGAGGGCATGGGGTTAGAAATGATGGTGGAATGTGATGGTCATCATTATCCAAAGTACATGTATGAAGTCACAAATTGGTGTAAATATACTTTGTATACAACCAATATGAATTGTAATGCATTCCGCTGTCATATTTTTTAAATAAATAAATAAATAGAAACTAGAGTAATCATATTATTCCCAGGAGAAATCTAAAACAAAGATCTTCTCTTGGAAACGTTCACTACAAATTTGGTGGGGTTTTTTTTAATATTTTATTTTTTCTTCATTATTACCAACCTTTTCTGATCTTTGCACACCACAACAGGAACTTTAGCGTGAAAATCAGATTCCACATCTACATATAATACTAGTAAGAGAAAAAAAAAAAAACAAATAAGCTAATGTCAACATCTCTAGAAGTATTTATTCTACAGTAAACACTGAGTAAAAGTTTCCGTCTAAAAAATCACTCTTATTGCTTCTGTGGCATAATCCATTCTTCTCATTATGAGCATCAACCCAGCAGAATCTCTTACCTCTATTGGTGCCATTTGCTGTGTATCACAAACCACAGGTATAGTCCCAAATACTGTCCGAAAATTACAATCACCTTAAGAGGAAAGGTCTTAATATCCCTAAAAGTTTGAATATTTCCAAGTAAGTATATAAAGTTGTTAAAACTTAAGAGATATAGCAAAGAAAGGACACCACTTACTTCTGAGGGCTATGTCCTCCACAGGAATCACAAAATGAGGACCTATCATGCTTTAACAGCTTAGTTCATTTTAATTAACCCGTGTAAGTACAAGCTAACTCTGCTGGCCTTGTTTCCTGTAAATATATGAAAACTCTGCCTAATCAAAGCTCTTAAGACTTGCCTAACATGATGAAGCACCTTTCCACCACTTTCCATCCTGTCTTTTTTATACCTCCATGGCAAACCCCTTTCCATAAATGTCTAATTTAAGTAAAGATAGATGGGTGAACATTATTTCATTTCAAATTCAAAGAAAGTCTTTCAGTAGTACTTGTTGGAATAATTAATTCAAAGAACATGTGCTTAAGAACTGTATATCAGAAATTTCATTATGCATGTGATGAGTAAGAAACAAAGAGTCAATAAGGGGTTTGAAACATAAATATAGAAACAAATCCTTTACATGACAGATCTCTACGGGATATAATGAGAACATAAAGGAAAACATAATTGCATAGATTTTAAAATTAAGACTGGTTTTTGAAACCTGATTATATAACTTAAGATGATCTACTCATGTATTTTAGTAGGAAAAATATACTTTTATTTTTTTATTTATTTTTATTTTTTAGTTGTAAATGGATCTTTTATCTTATTTATTTATATGCAGTGCTGAGGATAGAACCCAGGGCCTCACACATGCCAGGCAAGTGCTCTACCACTGAGCCACAACTCCAGCCCCAGAAAAATAGACTTTAAACATTTATTATTTATGATAGATTGGCACTCTCTAGAGAGAAAAGCTGTCTCTCATCTGTAATATCCTTTTAAGTTTTTGTGTAATTAAAAACATAAATGTAGAGTAAAGATATTGTGTCCACCTAAAACTAAAAAATAAATTTAAAAAACCAACAAGTATGTAGGGGCTGGGGTTGTAGCTCAGTGGTAAAGTGTGTGCCTAGCATGTATGAGGCACTGAATTCAATTCTCAGCACCATATATAAATAAATGAATAAAATAAAGGTCCACCAACAACTAAAAGAATATATATTTAATAACAAAAAAAACTATATTAGGGGCTGGGGTTGTGGCTCAGAGGTAAAGCACCCACCTAGCATGTGTGAAGCACTAGGTTCAATTCTCAGCACCACATAAAAATAAAATAAAGGTATTGTGCCCACCTACAACTAAAAAATAAATGTTAAAAAAAGAAAACTATATTAAAATACCTTTACAGAATAAACTATACCAAACTCTTTCTTTAAAAAATAATTTCCACTAGGTACAGTGGAACACACCTGTAATCCCAGTGGCTCAGGAGGTTGAGGTAGGTGGACTGCAAGTTCAAAGCTAGCCTCTGCAACTTAACAAGACCCTAAGTAACTCAGAAAGAGCCTGTCACTCAATAAAATACAAAAAGGGGTGGGGATGTGTCTCAGTGGTCAAGTGCCTCTGGGTTCCATCCCCAATATCAAAAGAAGAAAAAAAAAATCTAATTTCTGTCAGGTACTTTCGGTTCATGAAATTTAATTTAATGTAATAACAACAGCTGCTGCAGCAAAAGGTTAAAACTAGGTTATTGTATGCCAGGCACTTTTCTAAACTATGGCTTAATCCATTTCATCCTCTTAACAACTTCATCAGAAAAGTTATTGCCATTTCAGCATTGAGAAAACTGAATTATTACACTGAAGTTAAATTGTTATGGGCAAACAACCAAGTGGCACAATTAAAATTTGAGCCTGGAAAGTCTGGATCTGGATCCTGAGCTCTTAAGCATTTACTTCATAAGAAGAAAAGTAGGCACTATAGGTGTTGCTCAGTGGTAGAGTGTTTACCTAGAATGTAAGAAGGCCCGGGTTCCATCACCAGAGTCGCAAAATAAAAACAAACAAAACAAAAGCAGTAAATTAAAATCAAGAAAATAATTTATTGGACTATAATATATAACTTGGGCTTGGTTTGAGACACTGATATTGTTTTAAAATTTTACTTAGAAGTATTTTTACCTATAGGTATCAAATGTCCTCAATAAAAAAGCAATCTAGACAGAAAAGGCACATATGAAATTGGTATGATGCAGCTGATGCAACATAATTTATCAAATTAATGTAATTGTTTTTAAGTGGGGGAAAAAACATATTTACCCAAGACATGCACACATTTTTACGGCAAGTCTCTCCTTAATCTTTCTTCATCAATGACCTCCTAATGATTATGGGTTTTCTTGTCTTCTTTTACGCATGAAATGTTCATAATATAGTATTCCTCCCCTTATCTGCAGGGGATACTTTCTAAAACCCCCAGTGAATATCTGAAACCACAAATAGTACTAAACCTTATAAATACTATGCTTTTTTTTTTCCTATCCATACATACCTCTGACAAAGTGTAATTTATTAATTAGTCACATTAAAAGATTAGCAACAATAACTAATACCAAAATAGAACAATTATAACAATACAATGTAATAAAAGTTATATGAATGTGGTCTCTCTTGGGTTCAAGTTACTGCAACAGATGATAATCTAATAACCAAGACAGCTACTAAGTAACTAATAGATGGTAGCTACTCAGAATAGCACTAGATTTAAAACTTATGAATTGTTATTTTTAGAATGTTCCACTTAATATGCAGACCATGGTAGACTGCAAGTTAACTGAAATCAAAAAAAACAAAAGCATGAAAAATAAAACTGCAGATAAAGGAAAACTACTATATTCAAAGCTAGTATTTTTTAAATTACCTAAAATGCAGCAACTTTTTTAATATGTCAATTTTAATATGGTACCTCTGGCATAGCAATAGGTAAATTATATTTTCTGGTATACCAATTAAATAAATATATTAAAAGATACATTTATCTATCCATATATAATAGTGACTCAAACATGCTAGCAGTTTATTTGATTAGCTATATATAACCAACACATTGCATAGACCTTTAAAAAGACAACTTTAAAAAGAAAAAAAAAGAAACTCACCATTATTTTTTAAAATTCCAAGCACTTGTATCAGAAGATCTGGATGATTCATCTAAAAAATTTAAACTTTAATCAATACATTAATTTCAAAGTACAAGTAGCAGAACATTACAGAGAACAACTTCATTAAAAAAAAACATTTAAATAAAATTATGCTCTGTATTTTAAAATACGAAAACAGAATAGTGTTTTCACTTTTATGTTCAATAAATTTTGAAATCCAGAGCCTAGCACATGCTAGACTCTACCACTAAGCTACCCCTGCATCTCACTATGTCAGTAAATCTTTTTTTAGAAATAGAATATAATAAATATAGCATTAACATTCTAGAAACACTCTTAAAATTAATGGGTTCTCACATTGAGAAAAGGTTCTAAAATTCTACAACAAAACAAGTGAAAAAGAAGCAAGTTTACTTTAATGAATGTTAATAAGAATTTTTTAAGGTAAGAACTTCATAGTACATAAGACAACTGGCAGCTCGGCCAAAAGGCTTACATTAAAATATTATTTACTATAACAAGCTTATCAAATGTTTAAAGGGTATTTTGTTACTATTTAAGTCTTTAATAATCACAAATTAGGGGCTGGGGCTATAGCTCAGTTGGTAGTTGGTAGTTGCCTCACATGCATAGGGCCCTGGGTTCAATTCCCAGCACCACCAATCATCATCATCATCACAAATTAGTTGTAAAGTAAATATATCAAGTTAAAAATTAAAAAAACAAGTTTTCACCCAAATCAAATTTCATTAAGCATAAAATTATTAAAACAATTTTAAACATAATTTTGACTGATTATTTTAAATGTTTTACATCAATAAATAAGCAATGTTAGCAATGCTAACCAATACTGACATTGTCACCAATGATAATAGCTACTAATTCATAGTATCCATCACGTACCAGGTACTAATACATGAATATATGAGGTGGGAAGGAGAAATTTCCAAAAGTACTGTTTAAGTCATTATATATAAATAATTTAATATAAAAGTCATTATCCCTGTTTTGGAAAGGAGGAAACACAGACCCAAAAGTCAAGTAGTGAGCTGGGGTTGTGGCTCAGTGGTAGAGCAGTTGCCCAGCACTCATGAGGCACTAGTTTTGATCCTCAGCACCACATGTAAGTAAATTAAATAAAGGTATTGTGTCCATCTACAACTGAAAAAAAAGTCAAGTAGTAACATGCTCTTTGCAGTCAAAATTTGAACCCAGATGTATGGTTTCAAAACTCTTTTCATTTTCTATAGTGCTTCAGAAGTGACGGCTATTTAAGATATTCAAATAAAACCTCTTTCCCTTTTATTGTCTTCCTCTTCTGCTTCCTTTTTCCTCCATCCCATATATTTTTTTACCTTCCCTTCATCTGAAACTTAGCAGAAATTTCCAAAAGCACTATTTAATCACAATAACACTCTACAAGTCAGAGTTTTATATTCCCCTACCCCCTCTCTAAAAAGATAATCCATTAAAATTATGAGGTACTGATTAAGATTAACAGGAAAGGGTTCTTTCTAAGTACTTACCTTAGAAGGAAATTTTATATCTATATTAACATCACTACTTTTTAGAGCAAACTTAGTCAGAGACGAGCCATACAACCTAAGTGAACATTCTGTAATAAAGGGAAAAAATAAAAGCATGAAACCACGTGCAAATATAGGAGCTCTAAAAAACAGCAGAAGGAAAAATATATATGCATATTTCAATTCTATGTCTTTCATTTCTAATATAATGATTATAGAAGAATGGGAACTTTTCTAATACCTTTATAATATAATAATAATGTTTCCCAATTTTGGGGTACAGATATAGAATGGGGAGAGAGAAATTACTCATAAAAGTTCAGTGTTCAAACAAAATTTTAGTTAAAATTTATTTTGGAATGACTGAGAATATATTTAGCATTCAATATACAACTGTAACAAATGTACTAACCTGGCTACAGTAATACTGTCACAAACTACATTTATTTATTTTAGATAATTATATAAATATAAGAGATAGTACTTTGGGGAAATGATCATAGGCATTTAGTGCAAATGCTTTTTAAAAATACAAAGTGAAATCAAGTCAACTGATGTTACAAATCTAAAACAAAACATTTCGTAGCCCTCAAGAGTTCACAGAACAAAATAAATAGAAACATCAGGATCTACACTACCCATACACATCTTCCTCAGACTATCAAAAATTTTAAAAATACTGTTACCAAGGTATATTTTTAAAGGATCTCACCAGAAAGTAAGTTGAAAATACTATGCATGGTTGATACTGATTAGACAGGTGGTTTTGTTTTTTAAAAGTTTAAGTTTATACTCAGTTGTATATATAAAAGTCTACTTTTCAAAACTTGCAAAATGTCAGAAAGTCATCCAAGTCATTAAAATCATTAAAAATTCATTTCCATTATCAAAATATTGAATTATTTTTATACATAATTTCAATTAGGATTAAATGAATTATTTATGACAAAAGACAGAAGGAAACAAAATTTTTCCATTTTCAATTTTAATTTGCTATTATTTCTTATGAATCTCACAATGGATCTATATAATTTATCAAATATCCAAAAGACCTTTGATGTTAAGAAATGAGTCTTTATTTACAATACACACTTACTTAAACCATAAGATAATGTAAAAAAAAAAAAAAATGACATGGGTTTAGCAAATAGTCCACAGATAAATACACCTGACCTGATACCCATCTTGCACCAAAAAATAATCTTTATCTGAAGTTTTTCCTTAATTTTTTTCCTACCATCAGTCAATAGGAATTTTATTAAGTGACAATAATATTTACATTGGAAATAATACAACTTTTTAAAAAGTCCATTCATAAAAAATAATACTGGGAAACTAACATGAAATATGTGATCACTAAGAAATTATCAATATTTGGCATTTTAAAATAATTTTTCTTATTATAAAATTATGCTGTACTATAATTCTCAATTTTCCTTTTCTGAAATATCTTCTTCACCAAAGTTATTCATAAAATAATCAAAGTCATGTGCTTTTAAGAAGGAAAAATAAAATCATAAATTTACCTTAGTTCAAGAGGAAGTACATTATTTTGTGATTTTTAAAAATTAAATATAAAAAGTTTGTACCTGGTAAAAATGTTGTTATAACCTTTGACATTTCCTCCACAATTTCCTGACGGACTCGGAGGTCATCATCTGTTATTCCTTGTTCTTTTGCTAATTCAACAACTGCAATACTTAAAGCAGCCAAGTGGGCAGGGGAAGGAGGTGGCAGAGAACGAAGCTCACTTTCTTCCTGTTTTTCCTATTAATGTAACATTTCACAATAATAATATAAAAAGTTTCTATTTTAATGTCCTTATATTTAGGAAGGAAGGAAAGAAGTAATAATTAAAATATTCACCTTCTATGCATTAGATATACAGAAGTAAACAAAAGGGACAGATACTTCTGTTTTTGTGAGGCAAAATACAAAGAATGAGAGATGCGGTAGGAAGATTACTTTTAATTTTTTAAAATTTGTTCTATTGTACTATTTACATAAATTCTCAAATTCATATCAAAGTCAACATAAGTTAAACAGCTGATGATTTTGTTGTAGCAAAAAGACTATCTTAAGATATAGCAGATCTTCAATCATAACTAATCAACATAGATGCAATAATACTTCTCCGTCGATGCTATGAATGAAACCTATGCTACTTCCTTTAGGATATTCCATCAAATATTCTCACTGATATACTCATGTCAATGATTATCCTTATATTCTCCTGATATACTTACATTCTAGCTAAGAGGAAAAGATAATAGACAAATAGATATCATGTCAAGTAGAAATAAAAAGAAAAAAGTATAAGAAAAAATAAAACAGGGTGTGAGGCTACAGAATAATGGCAAGGGGGCATTGTTTTCGAACCATGTAGATAAAGAAGGCCATTTTGAACACATACACTTAGAGACCTGAATGCAGTGAAAGAGTGAGACATTTAAGTTTCTGGGGGGAGAGTACTCCATATAGTGAAAATAGCATCTGAGGTAAGAAAGTCCCTAATCCTATTTGAAAAGATCAAGATAAGGGTTGAGGGTATGCTCAGTAGTGGATTCCTGATGAATTTCAGAAAGAATTAGTTAGGCTAGGAAAACTTGTCCAAGAGGCAAAAGTCTCTTATTTAGTCTCTCATTTCCAATCTTTAGGCTTCATCCCATTCTCCATATTGGTACAATTTATTCTCCTGTTTAAAAACTTCAATAAATCCTCAACAAAATACTTGTAAATCAAATTTACCAGCATATTAAAAGAACTATACAAACCAGGAGTGATAGTGCATGCTAGTAATATCAGTGATTCGGGAAGCTGAGGCAGAAGGATCTCAAGTTTGAGGTCAGCCTCAGCAAATTCAGCAAGGGCATAAGCAATTTAGTGAGACCCTGTCTCAAAATTTAAAAAAAAAAAGGGCGGTGGGGTGGGGGTGCACTGGAGATGTGCTCAGTGGTAAAGCAAACTTGGGTTCTTTATCTTTATTGGTCATTAGTATCAAAACACAAACAAACATTGCCCTATTTATTTGTTTTATTTAGCAGTACTGGGGAATAAACTCAGAAGCAACTCTACCACTTAGCTACATTCTTAGTTATTTTTATTTTGAGACAGGGTCTCCTTATTGACGAGGTTGGCCTCAAATTTGTGATCCTCTTGCCTTAGCTTCCAGAGCAGCTGGATTATAGGTTTTCGGAATGCACCACTGCACCCAGCTGGCTCATTCTTCTTCTCCTTCTTCCTCCTTTTTTTTTTTTTTTAATAAAAAATGTAATGAGCAGCTACTGTGTGCCCAACACTATCAGAAATAATTCAAATATAAAAAATAAATAAAAAACTAAATCTGCTCAATTTGACTATTAGATATGTTAGTCTAAAAGGGAAGGTAGGCAGACAATCAGAATATAGTATATTAGGATTTCTGATCAAGGTGTGTAACAACTGCTTGAGAACAGAGGGAAGGAGTAAGAAGATTCCTGAACTGAGACTTAGAAATGAGAGGTTATACAGTATTAGTGTTACAACTTTAAAAAGAAAAATTAAAAAACTAATATTCTAATATATTTTAAAAATCATTCTACTTCTATCTGTATCTATGAGATATTTAATAAAAATAACTAAAAAATTACAAATTCCCAAAGTCAAAAGTTTAGAAAGTCTTGCATGATCTGCACTTCTCTAGTTTCATGTCATACTCTATTCAGTAGTTCTTTGCTCCCATCTTATAGATTCTTTCACAGTTTTTCACCTATAGACCTTTATTCATACTATTTTATGTAAAATGCTCCCCACCTTTTTTCACTTTAAAATACTAGTTTATGGGGCTGGGGTTGTGGCTCAGTGGTAGAGTGCTCACACAGCACACGTGAAGCCCTGAGTTCGATCCTTAGCACCACATAAAAATAAACAAACAGGGCTGGGGTTGTGGCTCAGCAGGAGAGCGCTTGCCTAGCACGTGCGAGGCCCTAGGTTCGATCCTCAGCACCACATAAATATAAAACAAAATAAAGGTATTGTGTACAACTAAAAAATAAATATAATAAATAAATAAACAAACAAAATAAAAGTATTGTGCAAACCTACAACTAAAAAAAAAAAACTACTAGTTTATGGTTCAACTCAAATGTCAATTTCTCAGCGATACCTTCCCTATTCTACATCAAGTAAAATATCTTTGCACATTTCCTTACCCCCATCTTTTAATAAGACTCATTACACTTAAACCCTTATTCACCAGTTTTTAGAAACAGTAAAGACAGGAACTGTAATTATCATATTCATTAATGCCGAGATCTAGTACTCAATAAATATCAAATAGAGTGACAAATTTTACTAGACAGATATAAACTTAGGAACTGACATTCAACATTTTTCAGGATAAACAAACTGGTCTTGAAAAGCTAATGACCAATAAAGATAAAGAAGGCAATCACAACTCTCAAGGCTATCATATCAGTTACTAAAGTAAAACTGGAAAATACCTCATTTTTAGGTTCATAAATAAAAAACACTTAATATAGAGTTTTACCATTTAAAAACAAATATCGTTTTTTTAAAAGAACTTACCAAAATATTTTTTTTATGTCGTTTCTCTTTTATATGTTTATGAGCTCCTTGGATGTTTTCAATGTGAATCAAGCAAAGTTTGCACAGGTATCGGCAATTGGTATACTCTGGTGATCGCTGAAGAGACAAGTTTTTTAAAAATGCTTTTTTTTTTTTTAATTTTTTTTTTCAAAAAACAAAGAAGTAAAGTATTGACCATATAAATGAATATAACAATTCCATGACAGACAGACAAAAGCAATAAGGAATAGTTTTTAATAAACAAATCAGTACTTATACATCCAAGTACTTTTCCAGGTAGTCACTGTAAGGTCCTTGCTTAGCATCTGGACGGCCATCTTAAGTGACAGTCAACATTTTATGAAAAATTTCACTTTCCCACCCAAAGTTGTTTCTGATAAAGGCTCATCACTCCCTCATACCAACCAACCCTTCACCACCCACATTCTCTCCCACCCAAGGGCATATCCCCACTCCCACCCCACCCCCCACATTCCGACCACCTCTAATTCCTGAGGCTGCCCCATAAAAGTCCCAAACCCCAAGTCTGTTTTGCCTCTCTCCGTCTATGGAGAGATGGGCCTTTATTTGCCAGCTCTGACAAATAAACTCTCATGTGTATCTCTGCCTAGTCTCCATCTTTCATTTCTCGGCTTGCCTATCTCCATTCCTTGCTTTCCTTTCATTGGTGCCAAAACCTAGGATTGGGTTCCCTGGTGTGCCTGCTCCCCTCTTTGAGGGTCACTGAGCAACCCCAGGGCAGATCCAAATTCCATCGTGGGACCAGCCTCCCCATTCTGCCAAATACCCTCTCTGTACCCACCACCAGACATTCCAGGTAAGACCCCTGTCTCCATTCCACCTAAACAACCTGTGGGTCCCAGGAAGTGACCATGGATCATCTGGCACTCCCAGGGTTACCATGTGATCCGGGGCACTCCCAGCCACAGCTTTCACAACTACAGCAGATCCCTACTGTCAACAGGAGTCTATAGGTGGTCTTTTATTTGGGTCCTGAGCTTTGAGAAAAACCACTCAGGGTGACTGGGAGTTGTTCCTCGTGAGACCTCCCAGCCTTGGGTTAATCGCTACAGCTTCTGTCCCTATGTAGTTCTGGCCAAGCACCCAAGTGCCTCTACAGGCCCCAACGCTTACCCAGCAGTGGTGAAGACCCCCTGAGTCCACCATCCTCTGGGTGATACTAGAGACTGGGGATGCTCTACCTCTAAACTCACCTCTTACATCTCCCCATGGGTGGGCTCCTCATCCATTCCCTCCCATACGCCTCTAGGCTATGGCTAGAGGCTAACCTAGGCTCTCTCTTTCTCTCTCTCATCTCGGACCTAAAACCCCCAAAACTTATCCATTTGTGCAATCACATCTGGCTTCAATATCCTTTGGACTCTAAATGGCTGCTTAACTGCACTCTAGATCCCAATATCAGGGATCTTCTCATCTGTTATGTTCAGGAAAATGGAAAGAGATATCATATGTTCAGGCTTTCTCCTCTCTACGTTCTAAGCCCTCTCTCTGCAACTCTTGCTCTCCTGAACAAATCCTCTTAACTCTTACCTCCCCTACGCATGCTTCCAAAGGGACAGAAAATCCTACTCCTCTTCCTTCAATACAGTGGATGAACAACCACCATACCACAATTCTCTTTCTGATGAAGCCACTGCAACAACTACCCGCTCAGCTCCTCTGCCCTTCTCTCCTCCTGCTTACAGGCTGCCACTGCCCAGCCCCACCTGTGTGTCCTCTACTCGAGGTGGCTGGGGTAGATGGTGTAATCTGGGTTCATGTGCCTTTCTCTTTGTCAGAACTTTCACAGAAAAGCCGCTTGGGTTCTATACTTCAAGCCCCACTACATATATCAAAGAGTTTCATTATCTGACTCAATCATATGATTTTACCTTTCATGATGTCCATATGATCTTGTCTAACACCCTCCTGCCTGAGGAGCGCAGGTGAGTTTGGGAGCTAGAACTCATGTTGAAGAGGTACATCAGATCTCCCCTACCCATCTGATTGGCACTTATGCGGTCCCTGATCAGGACCCCAATTGGGATTATAATTCACCTGGAGGAGTAACTTGTAAAAACCAATTCATTAGTTGTCTTAAGGGAGGACTTAGAAAGGCAGCCCATAAGACTATCAATTATGAAAAGCTCCAGGAAGTCATCCAAGATAAAAATGAAAGCCCTTCAGCATTTTTAGACCACATGACCAAGGCTTTATTACAATATACTAATCTGAACACTGAGACTCCAAATGGGAGTACTAATGACCTACTACTTCTCCCAGAGTTTCCCCGATATTAAGGCCAAACTAAGGTGCCTCAAGAGGGGGCTCCTAACTCCTCAAGCTGAGGTTCTAGGAGTGTCCTTTAAGGTGTATAATAATGGGAGAGATGAGAAGGCCCAGAAGCAGAAATGCCAGATGCTTGCTCAAGCCATCCATCTGGCCTCAGCATCTGTCCCTGGTTCCACTGGCCCATGGAAGGGTCCCTCAGGACCACTTGGACCCTGTTTTAAATGTGGTCAGATGGGTCACTGGGCTCATACATGTCCCAGGCCTCACAAGCCTTGGGGGCTGTCTAAATGCCATCAGGAGGGACACTAGGCCGTTGACTATCCCTGAGCTC
The DNA here is from genome assembly GCF_047511675.1 of Marmota flaviventris. NCBI lineage: Eukaryota > Metazoa > Chordata > Mammalia > Rodentia > Sciuridae > Marmota > Marmota flaviventris. The sequence goes on from NC_092507.1 coordinate 41,467,620, forward strand.
ATAGAGGGCCCCAGCCATCCAGCCCTTCTGGTTTCCCTTTCCAACTCTTAGGACTGGCTGCAGAGGACTGACAAGGCCCAGGTCCCCATCACCTGACCACTACCATCACTCCATGGGAACCCACAGTAACTATGTGTATTTTAGGTAGGCCTGTCTTCTTCCTCCTAGACACCTGGGCTATATATTCAGTCTTCTAGGAGTTACCAACCCTTACAGACACCTAGCCTTGTTTACGCTTTGGGCTCTCTAATTTTTACCCACTCCTTTTCGGTCATTCCACAGTGCTCTGTTCCTCTTATGGGAAGGGACATCCTCACAGAGTTAGGGGCTATGCTTTCCTTCTCCCCTCATATATGCTTCCATCCAGACTCGCTTGCCACTCCCCTGATCCTCACCCTTACCTTAAGACCATCCCCTATTCCTTCTGCCAGTGCCTTCCCATTACTCACTTCCGAGGTGGACCCTACTGTCTGGGATGTTTCAAGTCCTTCTATCGCCTCACAACACGAGCCCATTCACATCCATCTCAAAAACCCCCTCCATTTTATGGCCCAATCAAAATACCTGCCCTCCCTACCTGCTGCTGCTGTCCCTCTTTTTTTGCAGAGCAGCCTTGTCAGGCTCCTGACAATAAACCTGCTTCTTATCCCAGGTGTGTGTGTGATTATTCCTTCGATACTTCTCTTTCATTGATGCCAGTGACTTGGTCACATTCTCCCATGAGTTTTGCTCTCCCTTCAGGGGATCTGTGCTGCTTTGGGATCCTGGACTGAGGACCCAGCACAATTACCACGCACCTTCTTCCATTCACTTAGTGCTCTTTTTCTTCATCTACATTCCATCCTCATTTGGGTGACTTCACTCTTCCCCTCCCCTCCTCCTTACAAGTCTACTATCTAGAGATGCCAGTAATAAGTCTCCTCGCTAGAACTTAGATCTTGGCCAGGCACCAAGATTCTCGCCCATCCCTTCCCCTTGGCAACTTCACACCAACTCACCATGGAGAATTTCCAATCCCTTCCCCTTGTGAGTTCACTCTTGGGTCTTGGTTCTCAGCTCCTCAGCAAGGCTCACGAAAGCCCTGGCCAGGCAACCAAGACTCCTCTCCCTTCTCTCAGTTCCAGACTCCAACATGCCATGGGGAACTCCAAATCCCATCTGACTCACCTCTCGGCTGCCTCCTCGCCATACTTAGCCCTACTCCTTTGGCTCCTGATCTAAAGGCCCATCGACCAATTCAACATTCCAATCTTCATAACTTCTGCGAGCACTCAGGAAAATGGAAGAAAATCTCTATGTGCAGGCTTTCTCTTTTCTCCATTCTATACCTTCCCTTTGCTCCTCTTGCTCCCCTGCCCAGCTTCTACTTGCCACTTAAGCTCTAGATTCCTGCAGAGACCCTACTTCTAGACAAACAAGGGACACAGAACTCTCCTACATTATAAAGCCATAGGCAGCAAACTCCCTGGCCAAGGCCACATTGAAGCTAACATTGAAATACAAAGGACAGACTCAGTAGGCTTGATAAGAGGCCTAAGGAAAAAAAGAAAAAAAGGGGGCGAAAAAGTGTCAATTTAACTTTTCTCTTGGCTACAACACAGAAGAACGACTTCAAAACTTTCTATCTCCCAGATCTCACACGCCCATTTTACCCTTACACAGCTGAAAAGCAGGGATTTGCTCTAAGGGTCCTTGGACACATGCTAGGTCTAACCTTTGCCCCTGTGGCTTATCTACTGAAGGGTCTTGACCCTACTGTTCAGGAATGGGGCCCTTGCCTAGGAAGAACATTGTCCGCAGCCTTTCTACTCATTAATGAGTCAAAGAAACTCACCTTTGGGGACCCACTCACCATACCGGCTCCCCATCACCTAAAGGAACTCCTCACCTACAAGGGCTTACATTCCTTACCCCCCACTCCCCCGTCATCTTTTGCTCTACAGGTTTCCCTGATGGAAGATCCCAGTTTTACTTTCCACACATACTCTCCTCCCTGCTCCTCAGGACTCTTCCTCCTCTTCTCCTCTTACCTATTCATGCATTGAAACTGGAGGAGTTTCTTTCACATCCCTCCCACATACAGGAAGGCTCCTTGCTCCAGGCAACATACACATAGTTCACAGATGGCTCTCCTTCCTTCAGGAGGGAGTTGGTCGGGCAGGGTATGCTACAGTCTCTATAACCTTGGTTGTAGAAGCAGCTCCCCTCCCCAGTAATGCATCCAATAAGCAAGCTGAACTTGTTGCCCTCATCAGAGCCTTCACTTTGGCAAAGGGAGCCTCCCTCAATGTCTACAATGACTCTAAATACACTTTCCACATACTTCTCTCCCACTCTGCTATTTGGATGGTGCACAGATTTTTTACCACCACGGGAACGTCAGTAAAAAATTACTAATGCCCCCTTTATCTCTGGTCTCCTTCAGGCCTCAAGGCTTCCCACTGCCACTGGAACTGAAGGATGGCAGCTAAGTAATCCTCTTCTCCAGTGGGCACTTCCTTTCCTGACCTCTCTCCTTGTCACAGGCCTTTTGCTAATGCTTGCCCCTACATCATTAGATTTATTCAAGGTCAGATTCAAAGGTTCTCTAACCAAACTGTGAACCAGCTTCTGTTACAGGACTTCCAAACCCTCACCAATTTGGGTCATCCAGAGTCAGCATTACCCTGCACCTCCTGACTATCATCATTGCCTCAATGATACCCCATGCCCCTAACAAGGGTCCAGACACTGCCTCTTCCCAGCAGGAAAAAGCTACAGAAGATTGATCTATGCCCCTGTCCCTTAAGTGGCCCAATAACAAACAAAAAAGGGGGGAATATAAGGTCCTTGCTTAGCATCTAGATGACCACCTTAAGTGACAGCGCCATTTTAAGAAAATTTCGCTTTCCTGCCCTTTCTGAGAAAGGCTCACCACCCCCTCATACCAACCCCACCTTTAACCACCGCATTAGGACTCACCTAGCTCTAATCCCTGAGTCTGCCCCATAAAAGTCCCAAACCCCAAGCCTGTTTTGCCTCTCTCCATCTATGGAGAGATGTGCCTTTATTTGTCATCTGTGACAAATAAACTCTCAAATGTATCTCTGCCTGCTCTCCATCTTTCATTCCTTGCTCGCTTGTCTCCCCGTTCTTCACTTTCCTTTCAGCATCACATTTTATATACAAATTTTAAACAACATTATAATAATGCTAAATGTATTTACTACTCATCCAATATCATCTTTAGGTCCTAATGTAAGATAAGAAAGGTAATCTTGCTACTTACTTAGTCTTATTCCAGTGCTGTCCTCATTGTCCTGATTTCAAACTTTTAGTCTATCTGTCTATCTATCTATCTATTTATTTATGGTATTGGGGATTGAACCCAGAGGCGATTTACCACTAAGCTATAACCCCAGTCCTTTTTATTTTATTTTTTAATTTTGAGACAGGGTCTTACCAAATTGCTCAAAGCCTTACTAAGTGACTGAGACCGATCTTAAACCTGCAAACCTCCTGCCTTAGCCTCCCACATTGGTGAAATTACTTGGTACCATTGCACTCAGTTTATCTTTTATTCTTTATGATTACAAAAAAGTAAAATAAAATCTACCATCATTAGGGAATTTCAAAGGAACAGATCACACATATGCAAGACAATTTCAAAAGGTGAGTTTTAAGAAAACATTCCAATCAACCACAATATCATAGGAATAAATGGATAACCTTGTAAGGTAACAACTTTGAAGAAAACAACAATTTGACATAGTAAAGTATCAGTCACAGTGAGATAGGGAACAGGGGGAGCAGGTGAGGTCAGGCAGCTCACACCAGCAATTCCTGAGCTACTCTTGCTAAATCAGACATCCTGCCAGTATCTGATTAGACCAAACAACTTTCTACCTAACTACAAGATGACTGTGCTCTCAGGTCAGTAAAATTGAGCAGGGTTCCTGAAGAACCTTCCAATTCAAGGAAATCCTATGAATATTTATCCCTCCTACACAAACTCATCCCCTAGACAATATTAACAGGAAACCAAGCAGTTAGGCACAGAGCTCAACCTTAGAGCATGTCTGCCCTCAGCCCTTGAATGTGACTTCTGCTTTACAATGAACTTTTCTCTCTGCCACTGAAACATCTTTTTTTTTTTGTTTTTGGTACCAGGGAATGGACCCAGGGACACTTAACCACTGAGTCACATTCTCAGCCCTTTTTGTGTTTGAGACAGGCTCTCCCTAAGTTGCTTGGGCCTCACTGAGTTGCTGAAGCTGGCTTTGTACTTGGGATCCTTCTGCCTCAGCCTCCTGGTCACTGGGATTTGGGACACTATGCCCAGCTTTTCTGATGCCTCTTTAGTACATGTGCTACCAAAGTGAGCACTGATTCATCTTCAAATTATTTTCTACAACATGGTCAAGAACCTGGAGAACTTGAATAGATGTCTCCCCTGTCTCTGGAGACTTCCTCAAACCCCTGAGAGTGACAATACTTTACTTATTATTTTGTATATGTATTCTCAAAATAATAATAAAACAATAATTACTGATTTCGGGCTGGGGCTGTAGCTAAGTGGCAGAGCACTTGCGTAGCATGTGTAAGGCACCGGGTTCAACCCTCATCATCACATAAAAATAAAAAATAAAATAAAGGCATTCTGTCCATACACAACTACAAAAAAAATTTTTTTTTAAATAATTACTGATTTCCTGCCAGGTACAAGGCACTATGCTAGGTGTTTCATATGCAATTTATCCTTTTAATTCCCCTAATAATTCAATACGATTGGTATTATTTTTATAATTTTTTTCATTATTATAATTTCTTGATTATTTGTGTTCAGCTGTGAAAACAAAAAGCTCATATAGACTACAATATTCACAAGAATACACCAATATACTGCGTAGGTGATACTGAATTTCAATTCATGCATGTCTGAATTTGAAGCCAATACTCTACTCATAAGATTGTTAAAATAAAGAGCCTAGGGATATAGCTCTGTGGCAAAGCACTTAACCAACAAGGTCCCAAGTTCAATCTCCAGCACCACAAAAAAGAAAAAAAAAAAAAGTTGCAAAATAAAAAATTACAAAAATGCAATAAATAAATGCTAAATTTTAAAACTCCTCTTCTTCTTCTTCTTCTTCTTCTTCTTCCTCTCCCTCTCTCTCTCTCTCTCTCTTTCTTTCTTATCAATGGACCTTTATTTTATTTATTTATATGTGGTGCTGAGAATCAAACCCAGTGCCTCACACTTACTAGGCAAGTGCTCCACCACTGAGCTATAACCCCAGCCCTTGAAACACTGTTTCTAATGCCTTACACTGAAACTTCAGCAATGTTCAGTTTTTATTTCAGGTTGATCTTTAATATTCAATTCACTGAAGCTTCTGACAAAAAGATTCTCTCACTTTATTCTGATTTTCTTAATCTCAGATGATATCTTAACTGACATTGAATCTTTATCACTACAGCCTGCTTCTATCTCCTTATTTACTAAATAATAAAAATTACCCTGCCTGGTAAAATAATTCAATTTACAAGTAGCTAATCTTTATTTGGTGCTTACAAACTACCAGATCTTGTGCCAAGAATTAACTTGTATTATCTTACTTAATCCTCATAATTAGTTCCATGAGCTAGGTATTATTTTTATCAATCTCTAATGAAAAAAAAAAGATTTAAAAGGCTACATAACATAGCCAATGTTATCCACCCAGTAAGTGGCAAAACTAGAATCAGTGATTCCAAATTCCATGCACTTGACTACTATATATACTCCCTCTAATTATGAACAAACTGCTATGTGCAAGGTATTGTTATAGACAAAAATTAAATAAGACAAAAATGCTTTCATCATCATAATGTTTCTAGTTTCAAAGAAGAGATATATGAAAACTGTTCAAATATCTCCCTTATTTATAGTTACAAAACTTTATTTTACCATAAACTAACCTTTTTTCAACTTTCTGTAGACAAGCTAGAATACAGATTTCTGAGCATGAAGATTCAAAGTATTTCTAAGTCAGTACTTAGTACTCACTTATAGGGAAATCTGCCCACTTAATCTAATGGTTTGGATTTATGTCTTCTTTGGTACAAGGCAAAAATCTATATATTTATTTTTAAATTAATCTATGGGTACACTGAGCACCAAAGGACCTGATGAAATGAAATGAACTTAAGGATAACATTCTTAATGAGTATACAAAATTGGTAAAAAAAAAAAAAAAAAAAAAAATGCCAAGGACACTGACTCAAGTCAATCACTCTTTTGTCTATGATCCCTTTTCAAATCATATTACTACTATTGTGTGCTTACTTGTTTTAGTCTCTATCTAGTGAACTCTTAGAAAAGCAGTGTCATTTTTTTTGAAAAATTTTTTGTTTTTAAAAATGTCAGGCTTGCCTGGATTTAACTATCACCAGCTGATGACACAGGAAAGGCACTCAATTTTATCTTGACAATGGACATATCCAGAAATAACTACTAATTTCAGGCTTAGAAAGTTGGAAGACTAAGTAATGATAGAACTGCAAATTGCAAATAAGACTTTCTTCTAATTAGAATACTTTGACACTAGCTACATATTATGAGCTTATATTATACCTTATGAGTCTCCATTCCTTTTTATTTTTTAAAATTTTTTTAGTTGTAGATGGACACAATACCTTTATTTTATTTATTTTTATGTGGTGCTGAGGATTGAACCCAATTCCTCACACATGCTAGCACTTCTATGCAAGTGCTCTATAACCACAAACTGAGCCTCCATTCTTTGACATTGCTTTTTCTTTTCATGAGTTGATACTCTACCCTAAGTTCTATTAGTAACCAGGATTGCATTCTTCAATCTAGATATCATCTCGTTTTTCTAAACTAAACAAAATCATATCATTTCTTTCCTTTCTTTCTTATTTTTCAAGAATGATGACCCACATTGACAATTTTTCTCCTTTAATAGTTACTAGTGTTTTCATTGTTGAAACCAGGAATTATTAATGACTAGGACAGTTCCTAGTTCTTTTATTCAGTAAACATAGGAGAAAAAAAGGATAAGATAGAAAAGCAAGGAAAAAAGGAGAAAGTCTAGTAAGTTTTTAGGAGTATATTTTAGTTTGTTTCCATCAATCCAAACAGACTTTTAACTGCTAATGGGAAGAAACTGGGCCATTTTCACCAATACATGCCTATTGTCTAGCACAGTACCTATTTAATGAAGGAATAAATTAGAGGTCAACAAACTTATTCTATAAAGGGCCAAAGCAACATTTTGGTAAATACTTTAAGCTTTGGAAAAGAGTAAACATTTTTTTTAAAGATCATATGGTTTCATTTGGCATCTATTCAATTTACCTTTGCCATGGTAACATGAAAGCAACCACAGACAATATCTAAAAATTGAGCATAGCTATATTCCAACAACTTTGCTTATAGAAAAGGGGGCCACAATCAAAACTAAAACAAGGAAGTAGAGCACAGTGGCCAACCCCTAGGAAGAATAAATGAAGCCAGGCTCATAAACTGAGTATTTGTTAAACATAGGGAAGACAGGAAAAAAAGAGGGAGAGAAAGAAGGAAGGAAGGAAAGAAAAAGGGAAAGGAAAGATAAATGCTAGTCTGTCTTATCAATTAAAATAAAGAGAGCTATACTTAGGAAAGAAAAGCTATGAAACATATTTCCCTCCAAATAACTAAAACAGCAGCATACTTTTTCAAGTCGAAAGATGTGATCTCTTTCTAAGCGTTCTTCTGCTTGTTTCAAGCCTAGCCTCTGCTCAGGTGTCAATGTAGATTCATCTATCACAGTGGCATTTTCTAAATAGTCCATCTCTGAAGAATTTTCTTTATTAGATTCATCATTCTTCACTTTACCTATAAAAGGAAGCAATCACTTAGTTATCTCAGAAATGGTAATTTTAAAAAATATAATGAAAAACAAAGTATTCAACTTTTACACACACAGGAAAAGATGTATTTTCCTTGATCATATAAGTTGTTATATGTACGTAAAACTTAAGATATGCACATAGCCTGATATGGTGCTGCAGGTCTGTAATCCCAACAACCCAGAAGGCTAAGGCAGGAGGAAGATCACAAGTTCAAGTCTAGCCTCAACAATTTAGCAAAACCCTCAGCAAGTTACTAAGACCCTATCTCAAAATAAAAAGCAAAAGAGCTGGGGATGTGGCTCAGTGGTAGGGTGCCCTAAATCTAATCTCTAATCCCTAGTATCCCCCTCCAAAAAAAAAAAAAAAGATTTATACACACACACACACACATAAATATATGTGTGTGTGTGTGTGTATGTATATATATATATGTGTGTGTGTGTGTGTATATTTATATATATATATATGCATGCATGTATACATACATACTCAGGTATGTATACATATACTATACACACGTGTATATGATATATAAATAGTATCAAAATTCATGAAGAGAAGTTAAGGGTATGGCTCTGTGGTACAGCACATGCCTAGCATGCATAAGGAGTTTATTCCCCAGTATTAAAAGGGGGGGGGGGGGGCTGGGGATGTGGCTCAAGTGGTAGCGCGCTCGCCTGGCATGCGTGCAGCCCGGGTTCGATCCTCAGCACCACATACAAACAAAGATGTTGTGTCCGCCAATAACTAAAAAAAATAAATATTAAAAAATTCTCTCTCTCTCTCTCTTTAAAAAAAAAAGAATGCCTTTAAAAAAAAAAACCTACTTCATGTATCAAATGCCTGACTTTTTCTTCTAAGGTATATATCTAATTGAGACTACACTACATAAAGTTAGCATAACATAACCATCTTTAAAGGGTACCTGAAGTTAATTTGATAAAAAGCTATCAAAGACCCAAAGATTTAGTCACTGAACTAAAGACACTAACAATTGAAAGAACATATATAGACCACAAACCCCAGTCTCCTAATTAGATTGCAATCTCTTGAAAGCATAGATTATGTTTTCATCTTTGCATTTCCAGTATGTAGCAATATGGATTTGGCATACAGTAAGATTCTACACCAATGTGATTTTTTTTTTTAAGGTAAGTTGAATCCTCTTTTTTCTAGTTTAAAATATATACATACATAGTTTTGTTTTGTTTTGTTTTTTTTGGTGGGGGTGTTGTTTGGTTTGTTTTTTGATACTGGGAATTGAACTCAGGGGCACTTTATCACTCAGCTATATACCCAGCCCTTTTCCTTTTTTTTTTTTTTTTAATATTTATTTATTTTATTTGTAGTTGGATACAATGCCTTTATTTTATTTATTTTTATGTGGTGCTGAGGATCAAACCCAAGGCCTTGCATGTGCTAGGCAAGCACTCTACCACTAAGCCACAACCCCCGCCCTTAGTTTTTATTTTGAGACAGGGTCTACCACGTTGCTGAGAGTCTCATTAAGTTACCTACTCTGGCCTTGAATTTGTGATCCCCCTGCCTTCTGAATTGCTGAGATTACAGGTATGCACAGTGTGCACCACCATGCCCAATGTGTTTAAAATACTTAAAAGGTAGTTGGGCTGGGTGGCATAGATCTATAATCCCAGAGATTTAGGAGGCAGAAAGAGGAGGATCACAAGTTCAAGACCAGCCTGGGCAATTTAGTGAGTCCTTGTCTCAAAATAAAATACAATAAGGGCAGGGGATGTGGCTCAGTGGTAGAGAATTTGCCTTATATACACAAGGTCCTGGGTGATTCCCAGTACTTCAAGAAAGAGAAAAGATCAAATACTTGAAAGGATTTCAGGGAGTTCAGAATAAAGCTTAAATCCCATAGTACATTATGTCTAATCCCTTATCCTCATGAAGGCAGTAAACAGAACAACTATAAAACTTCAAATTATAATAAATGTTATAAAAGAATAAAGTCAAGGGACTAAGCTGAAAAACAACTTTAGATATGGGAGTCAGAAAAGGCTTCTCTGAGAAGATATCATTTAAGTCAAAACCTAAAGAAAGAGAGCTAACTTGCCTATATCTCTAACCTCATGTCCTGGCCTAACACTTTTCACTTCTTTCATACCAAATACACGTTAGTATTATTGTTGTTTCAAATCTCAATACCTTTATCTATGGTATTCCCTTCTCCATCAATGCCCTCCCATTTCAGTTAGTAATATTTACCTTTCCTTTATAAAGTAGATTCTTTGATGCTAATAGCCAGGTCTTATTTAACTTTGTACATTCAAATTTTAATACAACATCTTGACCAAAACTTACACTTTTATAAAAGTATGTTAAATAGATAAAAAATCTGGATGTATCTAAAAGCACTTCCAAAGTGCAATGCTCTCAGATAATCAAAAAATTCTCCTCTTTATCCTCAAAAGCCAACTATATGCCATCTAGAGGAACTATGATAGTCGATTCTTTTAAAAATATATATTTACTTTTTAGTTGTAATTGGACACAATATCTTTATTTTATTTTTATGTGGTGCTGAGGATCGAACCCAGGGCCTTGCACATGCTAGGCAAGCACTCTACTGCTGAGCCACAATCCCAGCCCCAATCAATTCTATCTTTTGATAGCTCTAATTTTATAAACAAAGAAGAAATGATGTACTTCTGGATAAGGTACAATTCCTACTAAAGGGCATAGGAGTTTCCAAAATAAGAAAGCGAACTCTTACATAACTTATAAAAAGGGCTCAAACACCCTAAGCATGGTTAGGTTAGATAAGTACTCTTAAATTATAGTGAGGGGAACACTGATGCATTGTGAACAATTTGCAATTATGTCCTAATATTTGGGGGGAAATTTAGTTTTTTAGCAACCATTTTCTTATGGAAACAAAAGAAAAGATGAAATCCTAATTTTATTTATATATTTCATTGAAAAGAAGAGCAGCAAAACACCATAATAATATAATATTCTCCTCTCTTCTCTATGTACAACTTGCCCTGTTTGACAAGGCAACTAACATTAGCAAATTCTATAAAATTATAATTTATGCCAGCATAAAGAATTAGAGAAAGACATATCTTTCTTTAAAATCAGAAAAAAAAGAAAATTATTTAATTTTTTAGAACAACATATAAAATAAAATGGTATCAGGCAGAATGTCCCAAACTGTGTTCCACATAACACTAGTTCCATGAGATACCTTAATCAAACAAGTTGTACAGGAGTGTTCATACAGACAAAAAGTCAGTGGCTGCCAGTGAATAGAAGGGAATACCTGTTAATGGGTATAGAGCATCTTTGGAGGGTGATGAAAACATCCAAAAATTAGTAGTGATGGCTGTGAAACTTGGTGAGTATACTAAAAATCACTGAATTCTATACTTTAAAAAGATGAATTTTATAGCATGTGAAGTATATCTCAATAAAACTACTTAAAAGATTAAAAATATGACACAGTAATAAGGACTATGAGAAAAGTTAAACATGTAAAAAGAATATGCCTTATCAGAAGTAGAGATGAGGATTACTAATGAGCAAAAGCCTCATTAAGAAAGCAAAAGTTCAGAGAATTAACCATATAGATATCTAGGGGATGACTGTTCAAGGAAGAAAAAAAAAGCAAATACAAAGGTGGACATTTGTATTCACATTTCAGGAAATACAAGAAAACCTTGCAAATAGAGCAGAAAGAGATTGAGAAGTAGATGACTAAAGGTAGAGAAGTAGGGAAGTGTCAGAGATCATATAAGGCCCTGCTACTCACTGCAAAAACATTAGCTAAATATGAGGGAACCACTGAAATACTTTAAATAGTAGTAACATGATTTGATTCATTTTAATAGGATTCTTCTGGCTATGTTAAAAACACAAAGAAGGGCGATATGAGTGAAAGTGAGGCAATAATTTAGTGTATGCTGTTCAAAAGCATGATCCTGATCAGCAGCACCAGCAGCATTAGCAGTTTGGAGCCTGCTATAAATAAAGTTTCTCGGGTTCCACACAGACTTTCTGAATCAAATCTCTGGGAATGATGCCCAGGAATTTCTATTTTTCATATGATTTCCAGGGAATTCACATGCATATCAAAGTTTGAGAACCCCAGATCAAGAACACTCTTCCCTCAAATACTCACCCGGCTCATTCACCTATTTCCTTTAGGTATGTGCTTTAATGATGCATTCTCAGTGACAATTTAAATTGAAACACCACCAGCAGCAACAATAGCATCAATTCCTATTTTTTCCTGATTTATTTTTCTCATATGACTTAGATATCTAACTCTAATTTCTCACTTATTTGTTCATTGTATGTCTCTTCCTAATAGAATATTGACTCCATAAGGATGTTGTTATGTGTTTTTTCCCCACCCCACCCCCCAGGGATTGAACCCAGAGGTGCTTAACCACTATCCACATCCCCAGCCCTCTTTGTTTTTTATTTTGAGACAGGACTTTGATAAATTGCTTCGGCTAATTTTTTTGTTGTTGTTGTTATTGTTTGATTTGTTTTCATTTTTTTTCCTAATATCACATGAATTCATGCTTGAGTTAATTTGCAAGTGAATCTGGGAACAACCCCTTGCCACACAGGCGGGGCAAAGACTTGTAAGGTAAAGGTGGCTGTAGGTTTCACCTTGTGGCTGAGGTTGGTTCTGAACTTGTAATCCTCCTGTCTCAGCCTCCCAAGCCACCAGGATTATAGGCATGTGCCACCACATTTGGCTAAATCACTCTTATTAATTTGCTAAACCAATTCTCCAAAAGCACCTCTACTTGGTCTACTGTTCTCCACATTATCACATAACAAAACTGCATTTAATAGAATAAAATAATAGTAATAAATAATACTCTCTACCCTTCATGCTTACTACTATAGCTTGGATCTTGACCCCAAAAGTTTATAGGATAAAGACTTGGTTCCCAGTGTGGGAAGCAGTAGAACCTTTAAGAGGTTGGGCATAATGGGAGGTCTCTGGATCATTGGAGGTATATCCTCAAAGGATAGTGGGGCCCCAAGCTTCTCCTTTTTGTTCTTTGTTTGTTTTTATTATTGTTGTTTGTTTTGTGGTAGATGGAATGATCCCAGGAACACCATACTACTAAGCTACAATCTCAGTCCTTTTTATTTTAAGACAGGGTCTTGCTAAATTGCCCAGGCTGACCTCAAACTTGTGATCCTCCAGCCTCATCCTCCCAAGTAGCTGGGATCTTTTTACTGTTTTTCATGTATTGGATATGAAGTGAACAGTTTTACTCTGCCACACACTCCCCACCATGATATACTGCCTCACCATAGGTCTAAAAGCAAAAGGGTCAGCCGATCATAGATTAGAAACTCCAAAACCATGAGTTAAATAAATCTTTTATAAGTGTAAAAGTCTTGGACTTTTGTTATAGTGACAGAGAGCTGACAAATATACCTACTATGTCAGGTACTACATAAAACTTTCTACTAGACTCTTAAAAGTAACCTGCACAACATAGGCAGCACCATCTCCACTTTAAATAAAATGAAGAAACAAAGATACATTTGAAGGAAGCTTATCCAAGATTACAAAGTTATTAAGTGGGAAAGACAGAATTCAAAAACCATGCATCTCACTCCAGCCCATTTACCTGATCATCTCACTATATCACCTCTTTTGCTTTTTATTCCCCCCCCCCTTTTGACTGTACTTGGGATCAAGCCCAGGTCCTTGAGCATGCAAAGGCAAGTGCTCTATCACTGAGCTAGCTATAGCTCTAGATCCTTTGTTACCTTTTTAAAAGAATGATCTTTAAATCAGATTTTTTAGTAACTCACATGAACAGACCCTTAATTAAGCAATCTTTTGTTTTGCTTTGTTGTGTGCTGGGGTTAGAACCCAAGGCCTATATGCTAGACAAGCATTCTACCACTAAGAATGTGCCACCACCCTTTATTTTTTATTTGAAATGGGTGGGGGGGGGGTCTCACTATGTTGCCCAGGACAAGTCTCAAATTCATGGGCTCAAAATGAACCTCTCACAACCCCTGACTTAACTAAATGATCTTAAGTATCACAATTCCTCAACTTCACATCTCTAGTGTACCATCATATTTAGATTTTTGCCATATCTAAATATCGCCTGTTCTATTACTTGATATTGTCTCTATTGAGTTACTGTCTAAACTTGTCCTTGTCCTAAACCTTATATACAATTGTGAGACTGATTTTTTTCTTCTTACACACATAAAGACAATTCTATTTAATCTTTTAAAAGTCTGTCTATAGGGCTGGGGTTGTGGCTCAGTGGTACAGCACTCACCTAGCATGTGTGAGGCCCTGGGTTCGATACCCAGCACCACATAAAAAATACTAAATAAAGGTATTGTGTCCATCTACAAGTAAAAAAATATATATATTTTAAAAAGTCTGTCTATATACTATGTATCACTAGAAATAAAAAGTAGCTATATCTGAACTCTTTGGTATTTCTCCATCTATGAAAAATAATAATTTATTTTTATTTCTATATCAAGGTAAGGCTTTATTCTTTCAACCATGGAATCAACAGAAAGAAAATTAGCAGGGCTGGGGATGTGGTTCAAGCAGTAGCGTGCTCGCCTGGCATACCTGCGGCCCAGGTTCGATCCTCAGCACCACATACAAACAAAGATGTTGTGCCCACCAAAAACTAAAAAATAAATATTAAAAAATTCTCTCTCTCTCTCTACCTCTCTCTCTCTTTAAAAAAGAAAATTAGCAAATAAAGTTCATTGATTTAAGCAAAATCAGAATTAAAATTACTCAAGGGACTGGGGACATAGCTCAGTTGGTAGAGTGCTTGCCTGGCACACACAAGGCCCTGGGTTTGATCCCCAGCATCAAAAAAAAAAAAAAAAAAAGAATTAAAATTACTCAAGACATAGACAATATTTCTGAACAATTAATTAAAAGTAAAGTCAGGATCCCAGACCAAAATTAATTTTACAGTTCTCAAGTAAACTCTAACAGTGTCCTAAGCAATTTCTGCTTCTAGACTTGTGCCCATCAAAGAATTTGCTGCACTATAGCCAAAAGGATACTTTTTAATAGAAAATCTGATCATAGCACTATCTTGTTTCTCTTTAGTTGCTTCTCAAATCACTTATGAAAAAAATTATGTCACAGTTCACAATGCTTTTCATTCTCCAAAAGATGACTTGTCAACTGCATCTTTTGCCACTCCGCCTCAAATCCCTGTTCTACTTATACTGATTCTCATTCATACTCATAGTCTCACTCCTATCATTTTCTCAGCCCCATGTCAAATCTCACAAATAAATCACATGCTTTCCCAACTCTTAGTTTTTGCCACTGTATATTACTTTACTTCTCTGCATCACAACCCAGTGAATGCAGGCTCCTTGAAACCTAGGGCTAAGTTCTTTCAATTTTCCATTATAAACACATGATTGGTCCATTAGAGGAAAAAGATACATATATGTTTGGTGAATGAACAAGCAATGTATTACCAAGACCATTTTTTTAATATTTATTTTTTAGTTGTAGTTGGACACAATTTATTTATTTATTTATTTTTATGTGGTGCTGAGGATCAACCCCAGGTCCTCGCACGTGCTAGGGGAGTGCTCTACTGCTGAGCCACAACTCCAGCCCCCAAGACCATTTTAAGAGAGTGTGTAGGGCTCAGTGGTAAAGTACTTGCCAAAGTTTTGATCCTCAGCATTGCTAGATAAACAAATAAGAGGGTGCATTTGGGTACAAATCCAAATGACTGAAGGAGTCATTAAATTTATATGTGCACAGCATTTTTACTTATCATAATAAATAAAAAGGTGATTTTTTTTTCTTTTTCTTTTTTAGCTGAAAGAGCCACACTATTAATGTCCTTTTTGTAATTAAAGTAGCTAAGCCAGGGCTAACCTAAAGAACATTAACACAAGAAAATCTCTCAGAAAAATGTGACTGGTAGAATATTCTTATTTGTACTTACTCAAATCATCTGAAATGTCTTCAATTCCTGAAGCACTATCATCAGAATCTCCAGCATTATCTGTCCTCATCTGTTGCTTCTGAGATGGTGGTAAGTTTTCCAGAGCAGATTTTTCTCTCTGTAGAGCTTCCATATTCACTTTGTCCACAGAAATAAAGGAGCTTGGGATTTTTTTTCCAGTCTGTTGTAATTCTGTCTGTCTAATACTTTCTTTCAACAGTAAACTGGTCACCTTTTCTGATTCTGCTGATGAACTGAGCCCCTTTTCTGATTTCATCTGAGAACTAGGTGCTTTTTCTGTTTTCCTCTGTGAACTAAGTGACTTTTCTGCTTCTGCTGCAGGTAAACAGGGTGATTTTTCTGTCTTCACTGGTAAATTAGGTGACTTTGGTGATTTTTCTGCCTTTGCCTGTAAATTGGGTACCTTTTCTAATTTTGCCTGTGAGATGGGTACCTTTTCAGCTTTCACTGGTAAGTTTGGTAGTTTTTTTGTTTTGCAATGACTTTGATCTCTAAGGACTAACCCCAAATCTTTAGGGCCTAGAACATTGGCAGCATTTACTTTACATGATTTAACATCTGTTTTTTCAATACAAGTATCATTTTGCTTGGTTTTTTTACTACTATTCCTATTTGGAGAGTTGGTCCCAATTTCTTTTGTAGATTTATCATTTCTAGCTTTCAAAGTTTGATTAGTTATAGCTTTAACTGCTTTGTTTTCTTCACAAATAACATTCTTCTTTGGTTCATGATTTTCACTTTTAGATGTCTTAGGCTCTTCCATTATTTGAAAACCTGCTTCTTTCCAAATATGATATTGTAAAATGGCAGATCTTCAGTAGTTTGAATTGCTCCAAATCCAGTTTAGGCAAGCAAACTATTGGGTTTAAAAAAAAAAAAATCTGTTATTGAAAATGCAAAACCATTTTTTAAAGTGGTAAGACATTTATAAAGCTTTTAAAATTTTTTCCTCAAAACTAAATAGTTTGAAAAAAGATAAAACTCTGAGAAGGAATTAAAGCCCATTAAATAACAGCCAAATATTCATAGAGAGAATTCTAATACAGTATCAAAACAAGGGATTTTTAGAGAAGTAAAAAGTTGTTTTATATTGCCAATAAGAATTTTAGAGGCTAGAGTTCTGGCTCAGTGGTAGAGCACTTGCCTAGAACATGTGAGGCACTTGGTTCAATCCTCAGCACCACATAAAAAACAGTAAAGGTATTGGATCCGTCTACAACTGAAAAAAATTTTTTTTTAATTTCAACAAGGAACTAAAATATGCAATTAATGTGTCACTATTAACATAAAAGTTTATAGAATCCTAAATGGTAAGATCTTGACCATTTTTAGCTCTCTCACAAACCAGTACCATTTTTACTTCTAATCTATTTCAAGTTAATTCTAAACATAAAAAGAATTCCAATTCTCTCCACTTTGAAGTATAAAGGAATTTAAATGAATTCTTATGTAAACAAATTTTTAAAACCCATGTCATGTTTTTACTAAAACTCAAGAGAGTCCACCATCAAGAACGAACTCTAATGTAAACAATGAACTTTGAGTGACAATAACATGTCAAGATACATTTGATTATAACAAATGTACCACAATAGTAGCAGATGTTGACAGCAAGAGATGCTATACATGTGTGGGACCAGGGAATATACAGGAACTCTGTGCTTTCTGCTCAATTTTGCTGTGTACCCAAAACTGCTCTAAAAATAATGTCTAAAAGAAGTGACAGTAAAAAAGAACACTAAAATCAATCAGAATCTATTCTGCTCTGAAATATAATAAAAATTAGTTAATGAACAAATACTAAGTTTATAACACAAACTTCTATAAATACGTGAAAACAGCCAGGCCCGGTGGCACACACCTGTAATCCCAGTGGCTCGGGAAGCTGAGAAAAGAAGGATCACGAGTTAAAATCCAGCCTCAGCAAAAGTGAGGCACTAGCAACTCAGTGAGACTCTGTCTCTAAATAAAATTAAAAATAGGGCTGGCAATGTGGCTCAGTGATTGAGTGCCCCTGAGTTCAATCCCTGGTACCAAAAAAAAAAGTGAAAATACTGTGTCTTGTTAAATTATTTCTATGCTAGAAATACCTTACATACTACATTTTATAGAAATCTATAAAAATAGATATATTTTTATAGATTTCTATAAAATGTATATAGAAATATAGAAATATTTCTATATACATTTTATAGAAATCAGGATTTTTTTTTTTTTTTACTGTTCACCTTGCCCTATATGCTTTAAATTCAGAACTATTCCTCTAAATAAAGTTAAATATAAAACTAATAGCCAGGCAAGGTGGTACACACCTGTAATCCCAGCTACTTGAGAGGCTGAGGAAGGAGGTCCAGGTCAGCCTCAGCAACTTAGACACTGCAAAACAAAAAAATAAAAAGGGCTGGGAGTATAACTGAGTGTTAATACTTGAACCCCTGGGTTCAATCCTCAGCACCACAAAAACAAAGTTATGAGGGAAAAAAAATAGTCCTGCCAACAAGAGCAAACTGCATGGAACTAAAATATAGAAACTTCGAATTTACTTGATGAATTTACTGAATTATGGATTTGGGCAAACATCTCTAATCATATAAATCTACATCATATAAACACAAAAATATCACCTATAATAAAAAGCTTAGGACACACGTCATGTATTTTCAGTTGTCTGTACATATACAAAAATGTGTTTCCAGAAAAAAAGAAACCAAACTTACCTAGAAACGTCTGCACTAAAGCATCTTACTCAATTTGTACCTAGCTTTTATAATTCGTGTTTACAGTACAGTCTTCTATATTCCTTCTCTGCCTTGATATCAGTCCAAATTAAATATAACCTTTAATTTTAAAAAAGTTGTTAAGCTCTTTTTCCTAAAAATAAATTATTGTACAAAGAACTATTTTAAGAAATTATATTTTTTTTTACTTGTAGTTGGACACAATGTCTTTATTTTATTTATTTATTTTTATGTGGTGCTGAGGATTGAACCCAGTGCCTTGCACCTCCAGGGCAAGTACTCTACCACATGCTAGGTAAGTGCTCTACCACTGAGCCACATCCCTAGCCCTATTTTAAGAAATTATGATAATTAAAATTTAAGTCAAAATCATACTAGATTCTTCACCATTAATTTTTCAACTAATATTATTTTCTAGTAAAAGAAATAGCAACTTATAACTGTATAAAAGTATGCTTTTGTTCTTAGTTCTTATACATTCGATTTTGTCTAATTATTTTGCTTTTATTTATTTACTTATTTTTGGAGGAGTACCAGGGGTTGAACTCAGGGGCACTCATTCACTGAGCCACATTCCCAGCCCTATTTTGTATTTTTCCCCCCTTTGGTGGTGCTGAGGATTGAACACAGGGCTTTGTGCATGTGAGGCAAGCACTCCCCAGCCACCCTATTTTGTATTTTATTTGGAGACAGGGTCTCACTGAGTTGCTTAGTGCCTTGTTTTTGCTGAGGCAGGCTTTGAACTTGTGATCCTCCTGCCTCAGCCTCCCGAGCCACTGGGATTACACATGTGCACCACAGCACCCAGCTGCTTTTATTATTCTTGACAAAGTGTTTTATATAATCATCCAAAGAGTTCTCAAAATAAGTTACTATTCCCAAATTCTTGTAGACACCAATTCAAGTTCCTCATTTTAAAAATAAAAATGGGTTCTATTTCTAAGTGGTTATTCTTATCTAGTAACTAATATATATTTACATTTTCTGTTGCCATTCTATAATGATTCTTTAACAATTTTACAAAAGCCATTAACAATAAAGACTTGGAATAACATCAATCCACAATTTTGTTTATAAAACTTTATAGAAACAATATTTTCCACTCAAAAAAAAAAAGAACTATATAAGTCAAGTTTGTATATATAAATAAAAGCTGTAAAGATTTTTTTTTAAATCAAGTACCTAATACAGATAAGTGCTAGTAGGGGATTTGAGATTCAGAAAAATGCCAGGTTTCATCTTAAAGTAAATAATTTGTTTCCTATAACTACAAGCACATTTAAATTGTTAACAAGATATTCCTAAACCATACTTATTTTCCAATCTTCCCCATCTTTTGACAAATGCTTCTGAGGCAAATGTCTTATTCCAAAAAAAAAATATAGTAATTTTACGACAAAATTACTGTTTTTAATTTTTTTCTTTGAAGTTCTTAAGAATAAAATTTTGCTCCCAAAAGCTCTAATTCTTAGAAATGAAGTTTCTCTGAGGCAAGGTTTTGAAAATAAAGCTCAGTGCTCCTCACTGCACACTAACAGCAAAATTTAGTTTGACCAAATAAAAATATCAGACCTACTTTCTAATTCTTGGTTACATTTTTAGAATGTTGTGAGTAGATATTAAATGAGATCCTAAAAAAAAAAAAAATGAGATCCTGACTTTAGCCCAATTATATCTTTATTAACTATCAAGAATGCCAATAATTTTACACATATTTTTTAGTTGTAGATAAACACGATACCTTTATTTTTTGTATTTTGATGTGGTGCCAAGGATCGAACCTAGTACCTCACACATGCTAGGTAAGTACTCTATCACTGAGTCACAATGCCAGCCCCAAGAATGCCAATAATGTTAATGACTTTTTTTAAGTTTGAATAATATAGTTAAAATAACATTTAGAATAGATTTCATTTTTGATCATTATCAGTCTATTTCTTCTTCCAGTTCTAATCATATCCTTGGTCTTGCTTAAATCCATACGATGCCTTACACAATGCTGGTTACTTGGTAGACATTCAAAGTCACTTGCAATGAAAAGGGTATATCCTCCAGACTGATGTCTTAACATCCCTCTTTTCCTGCTGCCTATTTTAGAAGAAACTGGAATGATTTCAAGAGAAGTTTGATGCCTTTCTATAATTCTTCCACTGTTCAATTAGCCAACTGGTTGATAGGTTCTGGGGCCTGGTTTTAAAAGTAGTTTGGATATATTAGCTTAGAAAGTGTACCTGGAACAACTGTTCCAAAATTAATGAAAAAGCTAATCAAAGCAATAGCTATCACTCAAGTGATCTTTCTCTGAGACACACACAAAAAAAAAACTATTTTAAGGTATAATTATAGAAATCTATCAGAAACTTCTATAGCTTTAAAAAACTAATAAAATTTTTAAAAATTATATATACAAATAATCCAATCAATAAATGGGCCAAGGAACTGAACAGACACTTCTCAGAAGATGATATACAATCAATCAACAAATATATGAAAAAATATTCAACACCTCTAGCAATTAGAGAAATGCAAATCAAAACTACTCTAAGATTTCATTTCACTCCAGTCAGAATGGCAGCTATTAAGAATACAAACAGGGCTGGGGATGTGGCTCAAGCGGTAGCGCGCTCGCCTGGCATGCGTGCGGCCCGGGTTCGATCCTCAGCACCACATACAAACAAAGATGTTATGTCCACTGAGAACTAATAAATAAAAAAAAAAAAAGAATACAAACAGTAAGTGTT
Source organism: Marmota flaviventris (assembly GCF_047511675.1). Classification (NCBI taxonomy): domain Eukaryota; kingdom Metazoa; phylum Chordata; class Mammalia; order Rodentia; family Sciuridae; genus Marmota; species Marmota flaviventris. Next base: position 41,488,968 of record NC_092507.1, read on the forward strand.
GGCAAGGATATGGGGGGAAAAAGGGATACTCATACATCACTGGTGGGACTGCAAATTGGTGCAGCTAATATGGAAAGCAGTATGGAGATTCCCTGGAAAACTGGGAATGGAACCACCATTTGACCCAGCTATCCTATTCCTCAGTTTATACCCAAAAGACTTAAAAACAGCATACTACAGGATGCAATCAATCAATGTTTATAGCAGCACAATTCACAATAGCTAAATTGTGGAACCAACCTAGATACCCTTCAGTAGATGAATGGATAAAGAAAATATGGTATACAGCCAGGTGCAGTTGCACACACTTATAATCCCAGCGGCTTGGGAGGCTGAGAAAGGAGAATTGCAAGTTCAAAACCAGCCTTAGCAACAGTGATGGCGAGGTGCTAAACAACTCTTTAAGACCCTGTCTCTAAATAAAATACAAAATAGGGCTGGGGATGAGGCTCAGTGGTCAAGTAACCCTGAGTTCAAACCCCAGTACCAAAAAAAAAAAAAAAAAACATAAATGGTATATATACATAATGGAATATTACTCAGCATTAAAAGAGAATAAAGTCATGGTATTCACAGGTAAATGGATGGAGTTGGAGAATATAATGCTCAGTGAAGTAAGCCAATCCCAAAAAGCCAAATGCCGAATGTTTTCTCTGATATAAAGATGCTGAAATATAATGGGGATGGAGGGGGCATGGGAGGAATAGATGAACTTTAGATAGGGCGGAGGGGAAGGAGGGGGCATAGGGGTAGGAAAGAGGATGGAATGAGATGGACATCATTATTCTAATTACATGTATGAAGACACAAATGGTGTGACTCTATTTTGTGTACATCCAGAGACATGAAAAACCAGGCTCTAAATGTGTAATATGAATTGAATTGCATTCTGCTGTCATATATAACAAATTAGAATAAATAAAATTTTAAAAAATTATATATACACACATTTGTTTAACCTTTTTCAGTTAAGATCTGCAATCACCAAGTCACTAGATGACCCCAAACAAAGACACTGACCTGCTTTATGAGTCATTTATAAACTCTAAAAAGAATGGCAGAACCATCTACCTTTAGCGTGCACTCCAACTTAAAATTTTAAAATGTGATTCTATACATGTCTTAAACACAGTGATTAGGCTGGGACTGTAGCTCAGTGGCAGAGCATTTGCCTACCATTGTGAGGCACTGGGTTCAATCCTTAGCACTATATAAAAATAAACAAATAGAGTCAGTTGCAGTGGCGCTCCCCTATAATCCCAGTGTCTGAGGAGGCTTGAGACAGGAGGACTGCAAGTTCAAAGCCAGCCTCAGCAAAAGCAATGCGCTAAGCAACTCAGTGAGACCCTGTCTCTAAATAAAATACAAAATAGGGCTGGGAATGTGGTTCAGAGGTTGAGTGCCCCTGAGTTCAATTCCCAGTACCAAAAATAAAATAAAATAAATAAACAAATAAAATAAAGGCATTCTGTCCATCTATAATTACAAAAATTTAAAAAAAAAAAAACAGTGATGGGCTAGGGCTCTAGCTTATTAGCACAGAGCGCTTGCCTAGCATGTGTGAGGCACTGGGTTCGATCCTCAGCACCGCATAAAAGTAAACAAAATAAAGGCATTCTGTCCATCTACAACAACAACAACAAAAAAAATGATGCTGTAATATAGATTCTGAGACTATATGCTTCTTCTTTTTGTTTTGGCAGTTCTGGGATTGAACACAGGACCTCATGTATGGCAGGCAAGCGCTTTAGCACTGAGCTTTACCCTCAGCCCAAAATTCTGATACTTTTAAAAATTATAGAAAATTATGAGAGACCTCCTAAGTTCCATAAAGAAAACACAATTTTCTTCTCCAACAGGAAAAAAAAATTCACTAGATGGAACTAGACTGAATTCCTAAACATGGTATATGCTTAAAAAATGAATTTTTAATGAATACACTATTAAACATTTTGAAACTAATTAAAATGCTCAATAATTATATAATCTGACATAAAAGCAATTAATTACTTTTAACAATGAATATACCAAGCTTAACATATTGATTACCTCTTATTAAACAGTAATTCTCAAATTTTAGCATTCTTTAGAGACACGTGGAGGGTCCTAAACCACCCCTAACTATACCCACCCCTCCAGAGTTCCTGCTTCAGTAGTCTGGGATGGAGCCTGAGAAGTGCATTTCTAACAAGTTTTCAGGTGACATTGATATGGATAGACTAGGGGCCACACTTAAAGAATCATTCTAAGGACTAGTCCTAAAAGTAGAAGTGAAAGGAAATCGTGTTCTCCTATACAATTTTACATACAGTGAAAATCTGATTCTTATCAGTCTACTTCATAAAGTAAAAAACCATTTCTGCTTTTGCTTACCACTAGCAGTACCTACAGAGCCTAGTTAGTACAAAGCAAGTACTCAGTAAATGTATTAAATGAATTAATGAAAAATTAGCTTCAATTGTTAATTCCACACATTACAAACATAATACAAAAGATATTTAACTTCATCACACTTTGTTGCCCAAAATGTAACTAGAAAAATGTCTCTCTTCCAGAATGCCTTCCTTAACCCATTAAGTGTCAAGTTTTCAATTCTGAGAATATTTCAACAAAATTGACACAGGTGGGGCTGGGGTTGTGGCTCAGTGATAGAGCGCTCGCTTAGCACGTGCGAGGCCCTGGGTTCGATCCTCAGCACCACATAAAAATAAATAAAACAAAGGTGCTGTGTTCAACTAAAAGAAATAAGTATTTTTTTAAAAAAAATTGACACAGGTGCATTTAAATGGATTATAAATCATAATCTAGAATTTATGTATTATATTTATTGTTATTATAATTATATTGACATATACTATTTATACACTACTATTAAGTTTTTATACGTGTTTCACATCTGGAGCAATGGGACAAAACTGGGTTAATTTACCCCTCTACTCTCCTACAAGGGTGAATTCAGATAAGTATACCTCTTCACATGAACTCTGTTCTTACCTTTCTCCTAATACTTAGCACTTAAAACTATTTATGTGTTTTCCAATTTGGACTACAGAGATATTTTTGCAAATCTGCTTTTTATAAAACAAATATGCTTACACAGTTTTAAAAGTCAATAGAACTACAAGGAAAACATTAGTCTCAAAAGCAACCACTTTTGGTGCTGGGGTTGTGGCTTAGTGATAGAGCGCTGGCCTAGCATGCGTGAGGCACTGGGTTCAATCCCTGGCACCACATAAAAAATAAATAAATAAAATAAACATATTGTGTCTATCTACAACTAAAAAAAAATGTTTAAAAAATAATGAACAAATAAATTAAAGGTATTAAAAAAAAAGAAAACTGTTTTCAACTTTTTTTAGCTGTTTCTTCCAGGATTTATTTATTTATTTATTTCTCTCTCTCTCTCTCTCTTTCTTTCTTTCTTTTTTTTGGTTATAGTTTTACAAAACACCTTCTTATTTATTTTTATGTTGTACTGAGGATTGAACCCAGTGCCTTGCACGTACTAGGCGAGCGCTCTACCCCAGCCCCTTATCTCCCTATTTCTAAATAACATGCTTAAGATGATACTTATTATTTTGTCTTAGCTTTAGATGTTATCTCTATGACTTCCTACTATGAGGGTGTGGATTTGGCCATCTCAAACATTCCCCCTAGAAAAAGACAGAATTGAATATACACAATATGGGGTGCCTCATATGCTGCATTTCTAGTACTTCCCCACCTGCTATAGCTTGTATATGGTTTGAGTACATTCCCCAAAGACACAAAGGCTGGAAGCTTGGTTCCCAGGGTGGCAATATTGGGAAGTGGTGGAATGTTTAAAGGATAAGGCCTGGTCACAGAAAATTAGGTTGCTGAGGGTGCCACCCTCTCCAAGGATTAATGTAGTTCTCGCCCCAGTTAGATCCCATTTGGGCAAGCTGTTATAAAAAGGGCAAGCCTGGCCCCTGAAATGCTCTGGCTTCCTATCTTATATTACAATCTCTCCTTCTCACATGCACTTTCACCACAAGGCTATTTGCCACACTGTCATGTACTCAGGGGACCTTCACCTAAACCAAGCAGATGCTGGTGCCAGGCTCTTAAAATTTCCAGAACTGAAAATTATATAAACCTCTTTTCTGTAAAGTATCTACCAACTAGTATCTTGTTATAGCAATAGAAAGCAGACTAATGTAGCACCCTAGCCCCACCCTCTCAGGATTTTAACTGAATATGTTAATGTTATTCACAGTTCTACTACATAGAACGTGACAGATGCCCATCAAAATTCATTTTCTCTTTTTTTCTGGACACACAACTAGACTACATTTTTCAGCATTCTCTGCAGTTAGGTGTTCTTAGGTAATCCAGTTTTTACCTCCTCATGCTCTCTTCACTTTCTCATTAAATGAAATTCTCAATCATCCAGCTTCAATTCCAATGAATTTTAAATTTTTGTGCATTAGAATCAACCAGCTCCTAGGAGGGGGTTGTGGCTTAGTGGCAAAGTACTTGCCTACCATGTGTGATGCACTGGGTTTAATCCTCAACACCACATATAAATAAAATAAAATAAAAGTATTGTGTCCATCTACAACTAAAAAAAATATTTTTGGGGGGGCGGTGCTGGATTGCAGCTCAGTGGTAGAGCGCTTGCCTAGCATGTGTGAGGTACTGGGTTTGATTCTCAGCACCACAAATAAATAAATAAAATAAAGGTCCATCAACAACTTAAAAAAAAATTTTAATTAAAAAAAAAAGAATCAACTAATTCCTAAAAGCAGATTCTCACTGTACAGGTTGGGGGGGTGCCTCATATGCTGCATTTCTAATAAGCCCAGGTGATAACCCACACTGTCAGTCAACATAATCAATGAAAACTTGGAGCCTCTAAAAGACCATATGGAACAAACTATTCATCTAGCTCTAGTTACCACTTACCTAGCAACTATTACATAAGAAAGGAACTCTTTTTTTTTTTTTCAAACCACTACTACTGGATCTAATCTTTTGACTGAAGTAATACATAAACTAATATAATCACACCTTCCTCTTGATACTTTTCAAATTAAACACTGCTTTTTTTTTTTTTTTTTTTTTGGTAGTACTGAGAATTTGAACCCAAGGCACTCCACCACTAAACTGCATCCTCGGCTTTTTGTTTTATTTTGAGAAAACGGTCCCAGTAAGGTGCCAAGGCCAAATTCATACTTGCAATTTTCCTGCTTCAGCTTCCTGAGTCACTAGGATTACAGGCATACATCACCATATCCAGATCACTGTCTCATTTGTAAGCTTTGTTATAAACCTACCAGTAAGTTTTGACAGAGCTATAAATATTCTCTTGGTATATTCAAAACATCAAATTATCTGTCATTTTTGTTGTTTGCTACTTAGATAGCACTTATTAGTGAGTCTTCTGGCACTACTAGACTTCCACCACAGTTACTGCCCTCAGATTTTCTATCATTCTACCAATTCCCTTTCCCTCTCTCATATTGACTCTTCTGTTTTCATCTTTCATGATTTAGTTACTCTTTTTTGATGGAGCACAACCTCCAGGAGCTTTCTAAGGAAGAAAACATAGGAGAGATTAAAGAAAAAAATTATTCCCCACTTGTGATATTTCATTTCTATGTAGAAGAACATTCGTTGTCATAAAATTCCTGACCTCCTTCCATTTCCCTCATTCATTCTTTCCCTAAAAAAAACAGGATAATTTATATCGATAGTGAGGTTGAGGGCTGGGGTTGTAGCTCAGCATAGAGCACTTGTCTAGGACGTGCGAGGCTCTGGGTTCGATCCTCAGCATCACATAAAAATAAATAAATAAAATAAAGGTATTGTGCCCAATTACAACTAAAAAATAAATATTTAAAAAAAAAAAAACAGTGAGGTTGAGGAAATTATCTGGGCAATGTTTCGCTTTTCTCATTGCTCTCCTCTTGGGATCCCACTACCCAAAGGGAAGAAAATTTCAGTCTGATCCTTCATTCTCTAACTTTATAGAAGTGAGCTTGGCTTCACATAGGGTCTACAGTTGTGCCTGAGGGGCTAAATCCACTAATTCTGACATTCAGTAGTAGTTAAACACTTGAAAATATAAACCTAATTTTCCAAACTCAAAGTTTTTTTATGAATAATAGTAGTCACAGAAGGAAAAAAGAAAGATGGGTGAAGAAAAATATTAGAAGAAATAATGGCCAGAACCTTCTCAAATCTGATGAAAGACTCAACTATACAAATCTAAGCTCAATCAACTTCAAGGAGAATACAATCAAAAGAAATCTATGCTAAGATACACTGTAGTCAGACTGTCAACACCCAAAGAGAAAGAAAATTTATAAGAAAGCAAGAAACTTGACCTCATTAAACATAAAGGTTAACAATTGATTTCCCATAAGAAACCAAGGAGGAGGGGAAAAGAAAGAAAGCCAGAAGGCAGTGGAATGAAAGTCCTAAAAGAAAAAAAAAAATAAATAAAATATATATATATATATATATATATATATATATATATATATATATATATATCAACTAAGAATTCTCTAGCCAGCAAAACTACTCTTCAATAACATCTCCAGATAAACAAAGGCTGAGAAAGTTCAGTACCAATAGACCTGCCCTACAAGAAGAGTTCTTTTTTTTTTTTTTTTAACAAATTTATTTATTTATTTATTTATTTTTGAGAATTTCAATATTTATTTTTCAGTTTTTTGGCAGACACAACATCTTTGTTTGTATGTGGTGCTGAGGATCGAACCCGGGCCGCACACATGCCAGACGAGCGTGCTACCGCTTGAGCCACATCCCCAGCCCAAGAAGAGTTCTTTTAAAAAAAAAAAAAAAAATTTGTAGTTACAAATGGACAGAATGCCTTTATTTTATTTGTTTATTTTTATGTGATGCTAAGGATGGAATCCAGTGCCTCACACATGCAAGCCAAGTGCTCTTCAACTGAACTACAGTCCCAGCCCCCAAAATGAGTTCTTAAGACTGAAATGGAAAGATTCTAGACAGTAACTCAAATCCAAAAGAAGAAATAAAAATTGACTACAAGATACAATCACATAGATAAATATAAAAGCCAGTGTTATACTTTTAGTTGGTAATTACTGTTTTTCTTTCTTTGATATGATTTTAAAAAACAAACACATAAAAATAATTCTAAACTTATGTTAATGGACACATAACAAACTATACAGTCATAATGACATTGTGGTCAATGACGGATCAAATGTACAACAGTAGTCCCTTAAGATTATATGGCAAAAAAAAAAAAATTATATAGCTTAGTGACATAACAGACATCTTGGTTTGAGTAAGTGTATACTCTGATGTTTACACAATGATAAAACTGCCTAACAACACATTTCTTAGAATGTATCTGCATCAGTATGAGAATAAAGATAAAAAAAGGGGAAGGACAGGGATATGCAGGAGCTGGGAGTTGGTATACTACTGAAACTGAGTTGGCATTACTCAAACTAGGTTATCATAAGTTTAAGATGTTAGTACATTATTATTCTCCAGGGCAATAACAAAGAAAATAAAACAAAAACATAAAAAAGGGAAGAAAATCAAAACCATAGTTTATAAAAAATAAACTAAATACATAAAAAGGAAGTAGAGTGTGAGGAATAAAAAGCACATAAAAACACAGATAAGAACTAGGGCATGGTGGCGCACACCCTATTATAACCAGCAACTAAGGAGGCTAAATCAGGAAGATCCCAGTTCAAGGCCAACATCAGCAACTTAGCAAAACCCTGTCTCAAAATAAAAATAAAAAGGGCTGATGACGCAGCTCAGTGGTTGAGTACCCCTGGGTTCAATCCCCAGTACCACACACAAAAAAATAAGAATACAGAAAAGTAATAACCAAATGTCAGAAGCTAATTCTTCCTTATCATTAATTACTTTAACTGTAAATGAACTAAACTGTCCAATTAAAAGGAGAGGTTGGCAAATTAGATTAAAACATACACACACACACACACACACACACACACACACACACACGACCCATCTATCATCTACAAGAGATTTGCTTTAGAGACAAAGAGATGGAAAATAAAATATTTAAAAAAGATTTTCCATGCTAACAGTAACCAAGAAAAAGCTGGAGTGGCTATATTATCATAGAAGAAAATATACTAAGTCAAAAAGGTTACAAGACACAAAGAAGGGCATTATATACGATAAAAGGTTCAATCCAACAAGGACATATAACTATTACATGCAAATATCCACCTAACTAGAGACTCAAAATACATGAAGCAAAAAGTTAACAGAATTAAAGAGAAACACAGTTCTACAATAATACTTGGAAACTTCAATACCCCAATTTCAATAATAGACCAACAAGACAGAAGATGATGGATAGGGAAATAGAGAACTTGAACAACATCATATACCAATTGACATAATATATACAGAAGAGGACTGAGGTTGTAGCTCAGTGGTAGAGTGCTTGCCTAGCACGTGTGAGGCACTGGGTTTGATTCTCAGAACATTATATAAATAAATAAAGATCTATTGACAACTTTAAAAATATATTTAAATACACACACATACACACAGAAGACTTTACCTAATGTCAGCAGAATAGACGTTCTATCCACAAAGTTGTGTCACATGAAAGACAAACAGGATTGGGTACCTAAGCTAAGTAGTAGAGTGCTTGCCTGGCATGTGTGAGGCCCTGGGTTCAATCCCTAGCACCACCAAAAAGAATAATAATAAAATGTTCTTTCTCTGGACTGGGGTTGTGGTTCAGGGGTAGAGTGCTCGCGAAGCATGTATGAGGCCCTGGGTTCAATCTTTAGCACCACATAAAAAATAAATAAATAAATAAAAATAAAGGTATTAAAAAAAAAAAGAATGGCTTTTAAAAAAATGCTCTTTCTCTTTTTTGTACTGGGAATTGAACCCAAGGTGCTTAACCACTGAGCCATATCCCAGGCCCTTTTTTATATTTTCTTTAAAGACAGGGTCTAACTAAGTTGCTTAAGACCTCACTAAATAGCTGAAGCTGGCTTTGAACTTGCGATCTTCCTGCCTCAGCCTCTCCAGCCACTGGGATTATAGACAAGCACCTCCACACCTGGCTAAAAGCTCTTTTTCTGGCTACTAAAAAGAAAAAAGAAAAAAAAAAAACATGAGAAGCAAGGAATCCATCATATGCTTTCTTTATTACTCATGTTACCTTCCTGAATTAACCAACCACTTATGCTAAAAAAGATGACATAAAAGAAGGGAAAGATAATGCAACTCATGGTTCCTTTTCCTTTCAATCCTGCCTTACTTATCAGCAAGTTAAATACAAGTGTTTCCAGAATGTGCAAATAGAAAGAAGTAACATGAAACAGTTGAATAAGTTTTATACAGGATTTCCACTGTTAAGAATGAAATATAGATGCATGTAGAAACTGAAATGCCAGCAATTCCACATTTGCACTTATTTATTTATTTATTTGGTGGGGTGAGTAACCAAGCATTGAACCCAGAGGCATTCAACCACTGAGCCACATCCCCAGCCCTATTTTGTATTTTATTTAGAGATAGAGCCTCACTGAGTTGCTTAGCACCTCGCCCTTGCTGAAGGTGGCTTTGAACTTGTGATCCTCCTGCCTCAGCCTCCCAATCTGCTGGGAGCCACTGGGATTACAGGCAAGTGCCACCAGGCAGGCTCACATTTGCATTTAAAACTAGCATTCATGGGGCTTGGACTATAGCTCAGTGGTAGAGTGCTTGCCTCACACATGCAAGGACTGGGTTTGATCCTCAGCACCACATAAAATAAATAAAGATACTGTGTCCATCTACAACTAAAAAATAAATTAAAAAAAAAAAAAAACTAGCATTGCAAAAAAAAAAAAAAAGAAAGAAACTAGCATTGTACAATACAAAGATGAATGGTAAAATTTATACTTAACGATTTGAAGTTTTTAATTCTTCTTTACTTAGAATGGCATTAAAAAGTAAATTTACAACACTACAAGTTGAAAGATTGCACAAGAAAGTAAAAGTTTTATATTTTAGTACCTTTAATGGCAATGGCACTTTCTTCCTGCTTTTTAAAAAAGAAGCTCTGCAATTTTCATTTTGCATTAGGCCCTACAAATTATGTAGCTCGGACTGTATTTTTTCAAGTAAACAAATATTAATATGGAATGAAATATAAGAATCATTACTTTTGATATATAAAGTGCTAGGTTAAGAGCTGGGGACTAATCTAAAAGGGGAGATAGTCATAAAAACAAATAAAGACAATAGTTTGCAACCCAGAGGAAAGAGCCTAAGAAAAGCCTTCATCATGGAGATAACAGTTAAAAAAGAATTTCCCAGTTAGTAAGGAGTATAAGATGGAATTAGAGAACTGCAGCAGCAGAAAATCACAGCAGTTTAAGCATTTAGAAATATCTTCTGCTCTTTGAGTACTGGTTGAAAAGAATGCAATCAAAACTGTAACGAGAGAAGGTATTTATGCTTCCAGAAAAATCTTAAGGAAAAATATTGCAAGCAACAGTAGCAGCTGATGAATAAGGATCTAAAGAAAAGGGTGGAGAGATTTGACCAGTTAGCTTGAAAGTTAGAGATAATGTTCTTTTCCCAGAATATCTGAGCTACTAAAAAGTAGTTCAAGACAACAAGAATTATTTCTTTTTTAGAAATTTAGAAAATATAAATAAATCACTGTTGAAATGACATCATCTGAGCAGCCCATTCCACTGCTGAAGTTCAAAAATCCTTTATCATGTAATTTTCATGTCTCTCCTTTTAATACACTAATTATACCTAAACCTAAAAAGAAGAGAAGTTCTAATAGCTAAGACTGTATGTATAAATAAAATATGTTCATAAAAGCTGGGAATGGAACCACCATTTGACCCAGCTACTCCCCTTCTCGGACTATACCCAAAAGACCTAAGAAGAGCATACTACAGGGACACAGCCACATCAATGTTTATAGCAGCACAATTCACAATAGCTAGAATGTGGAACCAACCTAGATGCCCTTCAATAGATGAATGGATTAAAAAATGTGGCATTTATACACAATGGAACATTACTCAGCACTAAAAAATAATAAAATCATGGCATTTGCAGGCAAATGGATGGCATTAGAGCAGATTATGCTAAGTGAAGTTAGCCAATCCCTAAAAAACAAATGCCGAATGTCTTTTCTGATATAAGGGGGGTGACTCAAAATGGGATGGGGAGGAAGAGCATGAGAAGACTACCACTAAATAGGGAAGAAAGGTGGGAGGGAAAAAGAGGGAGAAGGGGAGTTGCACAGAAGATGGAAGGAGAACCTCATTGTTATACAAAATACATATATGATGTTGTAATGAGAAAAAGAAAAAAAAAGTGTGTCACATTAGATTGGATAGAGAGAAAGGATGGGAGAGGAGGGGAGGAGTAGGGAGGATAGGAAGGGCAGCAGAATAGAATAGACAATATGATTGATGTATGTACATTCCATGTATGTATTATCTATCAAAATGCATTCTACTGTCATGTATGACTAAAAAATAAATAAATAAATAAAAATAAAAATAAAAAAAAAGAAACCAAGATCTAGGCACTATAAATGCTCAGTGTTATGAAAGTATCCCTGATTTTAGTTCCTCTCAATGGCCAGAGCTAAAAAAATATATTATGTACACACACACAAAAAAAAATATGTTCATAAAACTTAGAAGTTCCTCAGGGTTGGGGCTGGGGCTGGGGCTGGGGCTCAGAGGTAGAGCACTTGCCCAGCATGTGTGAGGCACCGAGTTCAATTCTCAGGACCACATATTAATAAATGAATAAAATAAAGATCCATCAACATCTAAAAAAATTTAAAAAATAAAGACTTAAGATGTTCCTCAAGACCCCTGAATAGCATGCAGAATGATGAATTAAATGGGAGTATAAGTCTGCATGGCGAACTGAATTTATCTTTTGGCAAAGTGAAACAATAGATTTCTAAAAAGAGTAGCACAATTTCTGTTTTAGGTTAATTTCTACAGAACAAGGAAGACAGTAGAAAGAGAAAAACAGATGAGTCAGTAAACAAATAAAAGTCATTAGCAGTAATAGTGAAAAGCATTTAAAGGTTCCTTGGAGTCTCATCACAATTTTGGTAGACTTGCAAGGGGGAGAGAGGCTATATAAAGAGTTAAATGGGGGCTGGGGTTGTAGCTCAGTGGTAGAGCCCTTGCCTAGCATGTGTGAGGCACTAGGATTGATTCTCAGCACTGCATATAAATAAATGAATTTAAAAAGATCCATTAATATCTAAAAATGTTTTTAATATTTATTTTTTAGTTGTAGTTAGGCACAATATCTTTATTTAATTTATTTATTTTTATGTGGCGCTGAGGATCAAACCCAGGGCCTCACACGTGCTAGGTGAACACTCTACTGCTGAGCCACAACCCCAGTCCTAAAAAATTTTTTTTTAAAAACAATTAAATGGGATTCCTGAAGAACCTTTTAGATTCTTCTGTAACTAATAAGCATTGTAAATCTCTAACACAGAAATATAATTTGTAACATTTCCCAGACTTTCTTGACTAAATAAGCTTCTTTTGCTAGTATCACTTATCAGTATCTCAAAGAGCTGTGAGTAACATGAATTCCAACAGAAGGCCAGCACAGAGGGAGAAAAGCAAAGAACAGTAGAGGGCTTAACTGGTGGTGGAAGTGAAGGAGATGGATAAAACAATATCAAATGTGAAGAACGCGGGCTGGGGATGTGGCTCAAGCGGTAGCGCGCTCGCCTGGCATGCGTGCGGCCCGGGTTCGATCCTCAGCACCACATACAAAGATGTTGTGTCCATCAAAAACTAAAAAATAAATATTAAAAAAAAAAAATTAAAAAAAAAAATGTGAAGAACGCAAAGAAAACTGACTAGAATACTGCCAAGCTACAGTAAGGGGCTAGCCAAATATATAAAACACCAATTCACTGTTTATACAATCTGCAAATATTTAAAAACATACTAGATAGGAGATTTACAGAATGAAAATTTCAATAAGGTGAGAACCAAAGTACTAATTGTGCTGATAGAACAAAGGGGATAAAGCCGGCCCCAGCCCCAAAGTCATATAAAAAAAGACAAAGCAGAAGACTAAAGAAACGTGAAAGATGCATATATAGATAATTTAGAAGATTTTGGTCAAAAATAGAATTGTTTTCAACCACATGAGTAGGTACATCAAGGAAAGTAATAAGAGTTGAATATCACTAGAATATAGAACTTAAGGAAAAATAAAGTTAAGTTAAATAACCTTCAATTTTATGCATATGATTGTCTAATACAATGTCAACAATTACACCAAAGCTATCAGTGAATAAAGAGGAGTGACTTGAAATGACAAAGGTCAATAAGAAAAAGACAGCAAAGATACCAGACTTATAAGAGGAAGAATTTTACAGGAGGATAGATCAAATGTTTAAAAATATGGACCTGGTCAGGCATGATGGTGCATGCCTAAAATCCCAGTTACTAGGGAGGCTGAGGCAAGAACATAACAAGTTCTAGGTCAGCCTGGGCAACTTAGTAAGACCCTGTCTCAAAATTTTTAAAAAATGGGTAGGGGATTTGGGATGTAGTTCAATGGCAGAGTGCTTGCCTAGCAACTGCAAATCCCTAGGTTTACTCACTAGCACTGAAAAATAATTTTTTTATTTAAAAATAAATAAACACACACACACACACACACACCTCAAACAAACACATATCTGGGGCTAAGGATGTAGCTCAATGGTAGAGCACTTGCCTAGCATGTATGAGGTCCTGGGTTCCCAGTACCAAAAAAATAAAATATCTAGATATCTGGTTTTCTGGCTTCAAGGAAGCAGACATGAGAGAAATAACCTATATCTCCTAGAAGATTTACAATGATGATTCTCAACTTTTTTTTTGTTCCAACGTATTCTAAGAAATAGAACAAGAAAATAAGGAACAACATAAGAATAGGGGGATGAAAGATGAGGATATCTATAAGCAGGTTTTGAATATTTATGATTATGAAATGTCTTCCTGAGGAAGTATAATCCTCATAATATCGAAAATCATTGGTTTAGAAGTGGCAATATTTAAATATAAGCTCTAAACAAAAATTTTAGCCAAACAAGATGGTATCTACATATAATCCCAGCTACTAAGAAGGCTAAGGCAGGGAGATAATTTCAAGGACAGCCTGACCAACACAGTGAGACCTTCTCTATTAAAAACCTTAATAGCTAGTCTCTGTGCACAACTATAATCCCAGCAGCTCAGGAGGCTGAGACAGGAGAATCAGGAGTTCAAAGCCAGCCTCAGCAAAAAGCAGGCACTAAACAACTCAGTGAGACCCTGTCTCTAAATGAAATTCAAAAGAGGGCTGGGGATGAGGCTCAGTGATTGCGTACCCCTAAGTTCAATCCCCCATACCACCAAAAAAAAAAAAAAAAGAAAGAAAATCTTAACAATTTATGCATGATTGTATCAAATGTATCTACCAAAGGTGAACAGAATTAAGGACACCGACATGTAACAATGCCACAACTTTATACAAAAAATCCTGGAGGTCTTATAAATTTTCAGTTTAAAAAAATACAACAAACATGTTTCAAGGTACTGCATTAACTACTATATGTCATTCATCCTTACAAACATGTAAAGTTAGTACACAGTCTTGTAAAATATCCATTTTATGTATTAATGAAGCACCCTGAGTTTATGAATTGCCTATTTTCTGTTTTAAAAACTTACTATAAGGACTAGGGATATAGTTCAGGGACAGAGCACTTACCTAGCATGCACAAGGCCTTTAGTTCAATCCCCCATACCACAAAATTTAAAATTTTGAAATTTTTTTAAATATTAAATAAACTTATTACAAAATACAGTAATCCAAATAGTATGGTACTGGCATAAAGACAGGCACATAGGGGGCTATGGTTGTAGCACAGTGGTAGAATGTTTGCCTAGCATATGTGAGGCACTAGATTCAATCCTCAGCACCATATAAAAATAAATAAATTAAATAAAGGTAAAAAATATATATAATAACATTATTTAAAAAAAAAAAAAGATAGGCATACAGACCAATGGAATAGAGAGCCCCAAATTAAATGCTCAAACATATGGTCAGGTGATTTCTGATCGGGGTATGTAGGCCTGGGGAAAGGACAGTCTTTTCAACAAATGGTACTAGGAAAATTGTATACCTATATGCAAAAAATGACCTTTCAACATATCCTACACCAAACACAAGAATTGACTCCAAATGGACCCATAACCTAAATGTAAGGACCTAAAACTTTTATTTAAAACTCCTAGAAGAAATAGAAGGGAAAATTTTTTATGACAATGGGTTCAGCAATGATTTATTGGTATGACACCAAAGGCACAGGCAACAAAATAAAAAAGACAAACTGGATTAAAATTTTAAACTTCTGTTCATCAGAAGACATTATTAACAGTAAAAAGTAACCCTCAGGGCTGGGGTTGTAGATACAGCACTTGCCTAGCACACGTGAGGCACCTGACTTCTACTTGCAGTAGAGCACTTGCCTAGCATGTGTGAGGTACTTGATTTCAACCCTCAGTACCACATAAAAATAAATAAATAAAGGTACTGTGTTCGTCTACAACCTTAAAAAAAAAACAAAAAAAAAAAAACACTGGTAAATCAAATATTTGAAAACAGATTAACATCCATAACATATGAAGAACTCCTTACACTTAACATATAGAAAACAAACAATCCAATTAAAAAGTGAACAAAGAACCTGAACAGACATTTCTCCAAAGATATATGAATGGCCAGTAAGTACATTAAAAGATGTTCCAATTACTTATCATCAGGTAAATGTAGAGTAAAACTATAAGGAGACTACTACACAACCACTAAATGCCTATTATTAAAAGCAATAGATGTTGCCAAAGAAGTGGAGAAACTGGAACTCCTCTTAAAAAAATAAAGTGTCTGTTTTCCTGTACTACACACCACAATCAACCCAGAGACCACTGACACCAGGTATGTGGGGATTTCTCCCCAACCAGCAAGTAAGCAATCAATTCTACAACATACACCAATTTGGTATCCTCTAATTGAATTCAATGCTCACACTATCTACCTGAAAACAGTATTGGACCTCCCAGGTTGGGGTCTCAGTCTCCAAAACTATATCCTTTTCTACTTTGGATTCCAGCCACAAGCCCCAGGCTGTTTTTACCTGTGCTTCTGACAGACAAAACATATATTGGGTTTGATTATTAGGGAAACAATGTTTAGTGCTTTATTATAAAGAATACAGATGAAGAGATACACAAGGTAAGGTATGGGAGAAGAAGCACAAAGATTTCAGGCATCCCACCCTCCAGGAAATTTCACATATTCACCTACCTGGAAGCTCTCCAAATCCTGTGCTTTGGAGTTTGTTTGTTTGTTTGTTTGTTTGTTTTTTAAGACTTCACTGCAAAAAGGCATGATTACCAATAAATGGGGGAGTAAAGGGCTGGGTTTGTAGCACAGTGGTAGGCACTTGCCTAGCATGTGTGAGACACTGGGTTTGATCCCCAGCACCACATAAAAATAAACAAAATAAAGGTCCAACAACAACTTAAAATATATATTTTTAAAAAAATGGAAAGTGAAAAGCCAGCAAGGTCTGTCTGCTCATATTCTTTAGCATTCCTTCCTCCTAACTATGGAGCAGAATCCATTCTAGAATGAGGATGGTCTTATGACCTATTATCGGACAAGTGAAGGTCAGAGAATTTCTTTATGCTTTGCTCCAAGACTGGAAAGTGGAACAAGATCAGAGTTTCTATGGCCTACTTTGGGAAAGAGAAATTCTAGTTTCTATGGACTTCCTAGAGGAAGTTATGAGAAACTATGGTCAAAAACAGATAGATAGATACATAGATAGATAGATAGATAGATACAAATAATATCACATTTGTGCACTGTTGGTGGGACTGTACAAATGATACAGTCTCTGTGGAAAACAGTGTGGTGTTTCCTCAAAATAAAAAAATAAAACAGAATTATCATGTGCTATAGTTCAGATCTTTTTTATTTTAATTTTTTTAGTTGTAGATGGGCACAATACATTTATTTTATTTATTTATTTTTATGTGATGCAGAGAATACCCAATGCCTCACATATGCTAGACAAGTGCTCTACCACTGAGCCACAACCCCAGCCCGGTATAGTTTGGATCTCATTATGCCCCCCAAAGGTCCATGTATTAAAGGCTTAGTCCCCAACTTGGTACTAGGCACAGGTGGTAGAAATCCTAAGAGGTGTGGCCTAGTGGGAGGCCTTCTAGTCACCGAGGCCGTGCTCTTAAAAGTGGACAGTGGGACCCCCCCTTCCCTTTTTTTCCCTCTTTCACTTTCTGGCCATTAGATGAGCAAAAGTTTTGCATCACATTGCCTCCATTATATGATGCCTCACCACAAGGTTGAAAGCACCAGGGCTAATCAATTATAGGTAAAACCTCCACCAAAATAAATCTTTTCTCTTTCTAAGTTGATTATCTCAGACATTTCTTAAGAGTAATGTGAAACTAACAGAAAATTGGTTCCAAGAAGTGGAGTGGTTGTTGCTATACCTGAAACAATGTGGAAGAGCCTTTTAAACTGGTTTGCAGGAAGAGTTTGGAAAAGTCTAAAGAAGCAGGCTAAGAAAGCCTAGAATGCCATAAGGGATGTTGAACAGGTGATTCTGGTAGGGGTTCAGACCACCAAAATGCCTATAGAATACAGACAATAAAGGCTATGCTGATGCAGTTTCAGAGGGAAATGAGGACTCTACTGGTAACTGGACCAGTAGCAACCCTTGTTACATAGTGGCAAAAAATTAGACTTGAGATCTTGTTGAAGGCTGAACTTAAATGTGATGGACTAGTTCATCTGGTAGAGAAAATTTCAAGGAATCAAAGCCCTCAAGAAGTAGCCTCAGTATTTCTGGCTACTTTTAGCCAAATTTACAGTGATAACCAGAAACAAAGAGAAACAGAACAGAAAGATTTGGGAAAACTTGGTAGTTTGGTCAAAAAAAAAAAAAGAATATGTAAGGATAAAGCCAAGGAGGGTGTAGGTACTAAAGACATTAGTAAGATTAAAATGAAGCCAAGCACTATGCACTGAGAGGGTATCTCAGGAATCAAGATCCCCACCAGTGGCAGGCTAAAAGTTGTTGAAATGCAAATTTGTTTCAAAGTCTTTGCAGGACACAATCATTTAGGAATAAAGCCTGAAAGCACTTCACTATGCTAAGGATGCCTCTCCCTCTGACCAGACACAAGGCACTCAAGGGCCACTGCATCCAAGATTCAAGCAGGTCCAGGTATAACCTCCACTAATGGCAGACCTATGGTCCACATGATGTTGACTTTGCAGGCATACAGTTCTGGGGTCATGGAGGCTTTCAGAGATTTCAAAGAACACCTAAGAGGCCAGGCAGTATTTAGCAGGATGCATTGACAGGGCAATGCAAGGAACCGTGAGAATGAAACCAAAGCTACAATGGAGACCACAAAAATTCAGAGATGCAGGCTGGGATTGTGGCTCAGCAGTAGAGTGCTTGCCTAGCACATGACAGGCCCTGGGTTCGATCCTCAGCACCACATAAAAACAAATAAACAAAATAAAGGTATTGTGTCCAACTACAACTAAAAAATAAATTAAAAAAAAATTCAGAGATGCCAGGAATATGGACAGACTGCCTGCCAAAGGAACAGCAGGAAGCGCACAGAGCTAGTTTGAGAGCGTAGCCATGTGGGCTGCAACCAGCCATTCCACAGGTGTGGACTTTCCAAGTTTTTGGAAGTCCACATCCCACCACATTGCCCTGCTGGGTTTCATTCTTGCTTCTTGGTATTTTCCTGTTCCTCCCTTCTAGAATGGAAATATTTAACCCTATGCCATTATATCTTAGAAGTACCTAACTTTTTTTTTTTTAAATAGGGCTCACAGCTAAGAGTTTGTCTTTAGTCTTACAGAAGACTTTGAATTTTTTTTCATTGTTGTTGTTGTCTGTTTGTTGTGGCATTGAGGCTCAAACCCAGGGCCTTGCATATATATGCTAAGCAACTATTGAGTCACTGAATTATACCCCTAGCCATGCACTTAAGACTTCTGGGCAATGCTGGAATGGTTAAGCTTTGGGGGACTCTTAGAAGTAGACTAAATACATTTTGCATTTTGAGACAGACCTGAGTCTTTGAGAGCTATGGGCAGGATGATACAGTTTGGATCTTAAATGTCCCCCGAAAGCCTACATGTTAAAGGCTTAACATGTCCCTAGATTAGTGCTATTAGTAAGTGGTAGAAACTTTAAGAGGTGCCAAGTGCAGTGGCACATACCTGTAATCCCTACAATTCAGGAGGCTGACGCAGGAAGATCAAAAATTCAAAGCCACCCTCAGCAACTTAGCAAGGCCCTAAGCAACTTAGCAAGACCTATCTCAATACAAAAAATAAAAAGGGCTAGGGATGTGGCTCAGTGGTTAAGCACCCCTGAGTTAAATCCCTGGTACCAAAAAAAGAAGAAGAAAAAAACTTTTAAGAGGTGGAGGCAGGTACAACCATGAATACCAGTAATCCCAGATACTCTGGAGGCTGAGACAGGAGGATTGTAAATTTGAAGCCAGCCTCAGCAACGTAGTAAGGCCCTAAGCAATTAAGTGAGATCCTGTCTCAAAATAAAAATAAAAACAGCTGGGGATGTAGTTCAATGGCAAAGCATCCCTGGGTTCATTCCCCAGAGATAGAACAGAATAGAACAGAACAGAAAAGAGGTGGGACCTAATAGGAGTTCTTCCAGTCACTGGGTTCATGCCATTGAAGGGGACAGCATGACTCCAGTCCCTTCCTCTTTCTGCCTTTGATTCCCAGCCATGAAAAATGTACTTTTCCCATATACTGCCACCATGATGCACTGCCTCACCAAAGGCCCAAAACCAACAGGGCTAATCAATCCTGGACAGAAACTTCCAAAACTATGAGCCAAAATAAACATTTCCCTTTATAAATTGATTAACTCAGGTATTTGTTATAGTAACAAAGAGCTCACAAACTATATAATCCAGCAATTTCACTTTTGAATACATACCCAAAAGAACCAAAACCAGGATCTTAAAAGAGATGTTTGGATATCCATGTTCACAGCTGCATTATTCACAGTTAAAACATGAAAGCAACATAAATGTCCATCAATAGATGCATGGATAAGCAAACTGTGTTATACCAATGTTCTTGAGCCTTGGGCTGGGGCTGGGGCTCAGCAGTAGAGCATTCACCTAGCATGTGCAAGGAGCTGGGTTTGTTCCTCAGCACCACATAAAAATAAATAAATAAAATAAAGGTATTGTGTCCAACTACAACTAAAAAAATTTTTTAAAAAAGAATGTTATTGAGCCTTAAAAAGGAAGGAAATTCTGCAATATGCTAACACATGGATGAACCTTGAGGACATTAGTTAAATGAAATAAGCCAGTCACAAAAAGACAAATACTGTATGATTCCACTTACATGAAGTAATCAAAATCCTAGAGTCAAAGTAAAACAGTGATTGCCATGGGCTGGGGGAGGGGAAAGGGAAGTTACTGTTTAATCACATTAAGTTTCAGTCTTATAGGATGAAAAGAGTTCTGCAGATAGATAATGGTAATGACTACATTATTGATGCACTTAATAACAAAAATTATTAAAACTGTAAATTTTACATGTATTTTACCTCATCTTTAAAAACTGAAAAAAAAAAAAACGGTAACATGGTAAATTCTGTTATATATATTCTACCCCAGGTTTTAAATTTTTTAAAAAGAAAATGAAAAGACACCCCACAAAATGGTAAAACATTTTTTCGCAAATCAAGCATTTAATAAAGATCTAATATCCAAAATATATAAAGAATTCTTTAAAACACAATATTAAAGACAACCCAATTTTTTAAATGGGCAAAGGATGTGAATAGACATCTTTCCAAAGAAAATATACATTAGGCAAGAGGCAAATTAAGAGATGTTCAACATCATTAATTATTATGGAAATACATATCAAAACCACCATAAACCAGGTGCGGTAGCACAAGCTTATAATCCCAGCAGCTCAAGAGGCTGGGACAGAAGGATTGAAAGTTCAAAGCCAGCCTCAGCAACTTAACAAGGCCCTAAGCAACTCAACAAGACCCTGTCTCGGGCTGGGGATGTGGCTCAAGCGGTAGCACGCTTGCCTGGCATGCGTGCAGCCCGGGTTCGATCCTCAGCACCACATATAAACAAAGATGTTGTGTCCGCCGAAAACTAAAAAATAAATATTAAAATTCTCTCTCTCTCTCTCTCTCTGTCTCTCTCTCTCTCTCTTTAAAAAAAAAAAAAAAATTTTTTAAATTTAAAAAAGACCCTGTCTCTAAATAAAATATTTTTAAAAGGGCTGGGAATGCAGTCAGTGGTTAAGCACCCCTAGGTTCAAACCCTGGTACCAAACAAAAAACAAAACAAAAAAACCCACCATAAATTACCACTTCACCCACTAGATTTGCTACAATTTATTTTAAAAGATGTATACTATCAAGTGATAGTAAGAATATAGAGAAACTGGAAGCCTCACACACCTCGCTTTTGCTGAGGCTGGCTTTGAATTTGCAATCCTCCTGCCTCAGCCTCCCAAGCCGATGGGATTACAGGTGTACGCCACCATGCCCAGCCCATACAAAAACTTTTAAACAATGTTCATAGCAGCATTGTTCATAACAGATAAGTAGAAACAATCCCAATATCCATTAAATGACGAATGGATAAATCAACAAAGTGTGTCCACAGAATATAATACTTTCACCCATAAAAAGGAATAAAGTGTTAATACATGATACAGTATGGCCAAGGCTTGGAAATATTAAGCTTAATCAAAGAAGATGGGTATAAAAGCCACATACTGTATTATTTAATTTATATGAAATGTCTAGAAAAGGCATATCTTTAGAGACAGAAAGTAGCTTACTGGTTGCCAAAGGCTTGGGGAAGGAAATAATAAACAATAACTATTAATGGTACAGGGTTTCTTTTGGGGCTAATGAAAATATTCTGGAACTACATAGGTAGTTTCACAACCTAACAACGATACTAAAACCAATGAATTGTGATTTTAGGGGGAAATTTTTTTGTTTGTTTTGTTTTACTTTAGCCATACTAGGGATTGAATCCAGGAGTGCTCTACCACTGAGGTACATCCTCTGCCCTTTTTAAATTTTATTTTGAGGCAAATTCTAAGTTGCCCCAGGCTAACCTCCAACTTGTGATCCTCCTGCCTCAGCCTCCAGAATCACTAGGATTATAGGCATACACCACCACACCCAGCTTGAGTCACTGGCATTACAGGAGTGTGCCACCGTGCCCAGCTTGAACTGTGTATTTTTTTAAACGTAAATTTTATGATACTATCAACTATATCTCAAAGAAAAAGGAAAAAAGACTACACTATTACATATTCCATTAGCCATTAAAGCAATAATGTTTTCACAAGTCATGAAGTCAGGGAAAAGGAAAATACTGCAGTAAGAGTATTACTATAGCCTGTAATCCCAGCAATTCAGGAGGTAGAGGCCAAAGGATTACAAGTTGAAGGTCAATCTCAGCAACTTAGCAAGACCCTTAGCAACTTAGTGAGACCTTGTCTCAAAATAAAAAATTAAAAGGACCAATGAAGTAGTTCAGTAGTAAAGTGCCCCACACACAATACACCCCCACACACTAATTTTATATATATAAAAATTATCAATAAATGGGTGTGTGTATATATACACATACATATATATATACATATATATATATATATATATATGTAATATGCAAACAATGTATCTCCAAGACCTGTCACAAGATACCTCCAAATAGTATTTGAATTTCATTGGCCTACACTAATACGCAGCACATGACTGGCACTTAATGACTACTTATTAATTGATCAATTTTAATAATTATTTAAATTATAATGGCTAGCACATTGATGAGATGTAATCAGATTTAGTTATTTTATATAACTCATACTTTATGTGCTTAGAAATATTTTTTAACAACCTATGTGACTAGACACAATTAACATCCTATGCACACTACATTTTGACACCCCAAGTTTGAGGTGCAACATGGTGTAATGGTGAAAAGCTCTGGTTCTAACATCAGATGGCCTAACATCAGAAGTTGAACCCGGTGCCTCAGTTCAAATCCTGGCTCTGCTGCAAACCAAATGTGAAATCTTGTTAACCCTTCTACACCTTCTTTGTTCATCTGTAAATGAAGATAATAGGATGACATGAGGACTGAGGGAAAAACTTATAAGATCATGATATAGAAAATTAATTTCTTTAGCACATAGTAACTATACAGTAAACAATTAACATTACAAATCAAATACCCACTTAAAACTATCAGATATGAGTAATTAACTTTTTTTTTTTTTTTGACAGAGCTGGGGACTGAACTCTGGGCCTGACACATGCAAGAGTTCTAACACAGATCTCCATCCCCAATCCCTACCTATTTCTCTTCCAAAGTACAGGCTGCTTTGTGTAGATCAGAACTTTTCTCACCTTTTTTTTTAATATTTATTTTTTAGTTATAGGTGGACATAATATCTTTATTTTATTTTTATGTGGTGCTGAAGATCGAACCTGGTGCTTGTAGGCAAGCATTCTACCTTTGAGCCACAACCCCAGCCCAGAACTTTTCTCATTTTTATTGTCAGGCACTAAGTTTATATGAATGTTTTTCTCTCTTTCCAGGCCAGACTTCCCTATGCTCCCAACCTATTGCTTTCCAATGCTAAACCAGAAAAAGTCAACTAGTCCAAGCCCGTGAGTGAAAAAAAACTTCCTGAGAAGCCAAAACAAGGGCTGGGGATATAGCTCAGTTGGTAGAGTTCTTGCCTTGCATGCATAAGGCTCTGGGTTCAATCCCCAGCACCACTGACAACAACAACAAAAACAATAATAATAATAACTGCTAATCTTTGCATTTTTGTACCTTCTCTTCTTTTTGAGTTTATAAGAAACGCTTAGGGACAACATGTGTTTTTTTGTTGGTGGTGGTTTTGTTTTTTATTTATTTATTTATTTTTAGTTATACATGGACACAATATCTTTATTTTGTTTATTTATTTTTATGTGGTGCTGAGGATAGAACCCAGTGCTTCACATGTGCAAGGTAAGCACTCTGCCACTGAGCCTCAACCCCTACCAGCATGTTGGTTTTTAACATTCCCCAAATTAGGCAATTGTCTAGGATTCTAGAAATGAAAGAATTAATTTGGTATATGTAAACAACCAAATTCTAAGATTAGTTTTTAAAAGTCCACATATCCTGCTTTGATCTATAGAGGCCTTGTCCCCTGTCTGTTTCAAGTCTTTCTAGAATTATTTGTTTTTGTTTTTGTTTTTTTTAAGAACATGACTTTAATTATGTAACATTATTTTATCAAAACATCTACAATTTATTTTAGAAAGTAATACATCTCGGGCTGGGGATGTGGCTCAAGCGGTAGTGCACTCGCCTGGCATGCGTGCGGCCCGGGTTCGATCCTCAGCACCACATACAAACAAAGCTGTTGTGTCCGCCGATAACTAAAAAAAATAAATATAAAAAATATATTAAAAATATAAAAAAAAAAAAGAAAGTAATACATCTCACTGGATTCTATTATATGAAAATGGTTTTTGTTTTTTTCAGGATAAACAAAATTTACTGGCATCAGCATTTACAGGTAATATTGGATATTTCATTTCTCTGAAACATTCCAAAGTCAATAAATTCAAACACCTTTTTCTATCCAGAGATTCTGATTTTTTAAGACTTCTATTTGTCGGGGATGAGGGTACGAAGATTGAACCCAGGGGTGCCCTACCCCTGGCTACATCCCCAGCCCTTCTCTTACTTTTTATTTTGAAACAGGGTCTAGCTAAGTTGCAGAGGCTTACTTCAAACTTACTAAGGCTGGTCTCAAACTAGTGATCCTCCTGCCTCAGCTACCCAAGAAGCTAGGATTACAGGCATGTGCCACTACCCCTGGCCAGATCCTGATTTGACATTTTATAAAGAATAAAACATAATTAATGATACTTATTATGTATGCCAAGGTTCACTTTGTGGTCAAAAGAAGTTCTCTAACTACTAAGATGAGTCTGCTCTGAGAACTAATAAAAATTCTCTTTAAACAGTTTTTGAAAGTCTGAGATATTTATAATTGTAATTATAAATTCTGATTTTTAAAAAGTCTAAAATTAAAATGTAGACACTGTTCTAACCAACTTAACCTAAAACAAATGTAATGCTAAGTGTGATTTAGTATTTACAAAATTAAACTAAATTTGTGCATGAAAATATTTTTTAACTTATCTGTATGATTAACAATTTGAATCAAGACAAGAAAGATCTTAAATTTCATTTCTGTATTTAGATATTTGCTAGACTTTAAACATTAAGTGTCAATATCTTTCACTTCCACTTCCAAATTATTTCAAGGAAGCTTTAGTTTTTCATTTTCCTCACTAGCCAAATGAAAAACTGCAAAGAGCAGGAAATTTTATCTAAAAAAAGACTTTTTTAAGGAACTTTCTATTTTTAAAGCTTAAAATTCTTATCTTCCCTAAAGCATATGGTTTTTAAAACTTTTTATAATTTGCTTACAAAAGCATCAACGCACACGAGGCAAAGTGAGTTTATTAATTATCTTAAGCAATGCTTTCTAAATGAAACAATATTTCTTTATAAGTTGTGACTAAACAGAACTAGGATGCAGTGTACAACAAACTTAAAGGAGACAAGCATGGATTGAGTAAAGAAAATTTCAGCATACATACACAAACTCAACTTTTCTTTTTAAGCCATCCCACAATTCAACACCGTGGTACGGCATTTTCTCTAAAATTATTCATATCTGTTTGGAATTATCCCATTTTATTAGCTAGTAATTCTTACTACTTTAACAAACAGGATATGTTGTTTCACCAAATGTTACAAACATTTTGCTGCTGCAAGACTTGGAGGATAAAAATCTCTGGAAATAAAAGGTAGCCTGATCCACTAGAGCTAATTACTAAATGCATGCCAACAATACAATCTGAATTGCATTGCTGGACACTAATTTATGGAGATCACAAATGGGAGCCGAAAGTCAAATGTCTATGGAACTACTTTTGTATCAAAATAAAGAAACATGATATACGGAAACTAAGATCTCCGGCAAGGTACA
This sequence comes from Marmota flaviventris, assembly GCF_047511675.1. Lineage (NCBI taxonomy): Eukaryota > Metazoa > Chordata > Mammalia > Rodentia > Sciuridae > Marmota > Marmota flaviventris. The sequence goes on from NC_092507.1 coordinate 41,515,197, forward strand.
AAATTTATCTGGTTTAAGATTTGGTGTTCTAAAAAATGTTTATTCAACGCTGTTAAAATAACAAGAATACATCCCATTCAGGCACGACTAGAAATCTCGCTGATGTGCTTCTTTTAGGTCTAAACATCTCTTTTCCAATCCAGATACCAAAAGGATCTAAAACCTCTTGCGGAGGCGTGCAGCACACTAGGGGAGTGCTGTCTGTTTACAAATACGAATCTCACAGTTACCCACGTCAAAAGCGCGCATTACCACCATTCGACCGGGGGGCGGGGGAGACAGAGAAGGCGGGCGAGCAAGAAACGAAATCCACACACAGACACCTCTGCCTTCTCCCACAAGGACGAGGGGAAATATTTTGTGTGTGTGTGTGTGTGTGTGTGTTTACATGTTATATATACATCTATATATAAACAAGGGTGAAAGATAAAGCACACATGACAGGGAACCATACTGGATCCAAGAGAATGCTCCAAACCATTCCCGTTAACTCAAAATCCATCTCGCGGATCTACAACAGGTTTCGGCCCCGGGCTGGTAGCCCCAGCCTCTCCACGGAGTTCGGCCCGAAGAGCCCCAATGCCCTCCTCAGGCCGCCCAGGCCGCCGTCTCTACCTCCCACACCTCAGCCTTCCCCTGGGACACCCGAAGCCTGCTTCGGCAAAGAAAGAATTGCCAGGCCCCAAGAGGGCGGCTGAGACGCGCTCGGGCCAGGCCCGACACCTGCGAGGCGCCGCACCTGAAGAGGACAAGCTGGGGGCCGCCCGGCCTTCCCGAGCACACCCCCTCGGCACCCCGCGCAGCGCGGCCGCCGGAACCTCCGTACCTGCGAGGCCCGCGAGCTACAGGCGCGCGCGGCGCCTCCTCATCTCAGTGGCTCCCGCTCCCCCTCCGCCTCCCGCTGCCGGTGCCGCCGCCGCCGCCGCCGTCGCCGCCGCTGGAGGCCGGGACACGACGAGCTCAGGACTCCACCGCCATGTCCGCCGCGCCGCGAACTGCATTGTGGGGGGGAAGGGATGGGGAGGGGGAGGAGGAGGGAGAGGGAGAGAAAGAGGAGGACCCGCTGAGGGGAGGGGGCCGAGGCCGAGTGGGAGCCCTGGAGAGGGGGAAGGGAGAGAGGAACGGAACCCTCAATGGGGTCCTGGCTTGGGCGGGGGGAGACGGGCGCCGAGGCCTGGGAGCCCCGACGCCGAGGAATTGTTCAGGGGTGTCCCCTCCCTTGCTTTTGGGGTCCCCCAGGCACCCGTTAAACCGAGAGGGGAGGGGGGAGCACCCTGGGGGAGGGGCCACCTTCAGGGGTGTGTGGTGGCCTCGAGGAAACAATGGGGAGGGGGCCGAAGTAGTAGGACTGCGCACTCACACCCACGCTGAGGAAAAGGGAGCGCGCGCGAGGACACTCGTTAGCTGGAGAACAGGGGCGGGCCCCCTAGCGGAGGGCGAGGGTCGAAGTCACCGGGGCTTTCGGGGAGGGCGGAGCTACAGAGAGAGGGTCGTGAGGTCCCGCAGCCCGCCCGGGCACCGCCGAGCCTAAGGAAGCCTAGGACCCGCGAGGTCGCGCGGCTCACTTCAGGTTCCTGTGCTACGCAGGGGACCCCCGGCGGGAAAAGGGACGCGAAGGCGCGGCGCGCTCAAAGCTATCCCCCAGGGGAGGAAGCCCTGCCCTGGGTGTGCACCCTCGGGCTTGGCACGCCACGGCCTGAGTCTCCGTGGACCCTGGGCGGCCAGTGCAGGCTCCTGAGCACCAGCGGGGAGCTAGATCCAGGAAGTCCCCAGGGTCGCCCCAAACTCGTTCATCGTCGCCACTAGCCCACCGCAGCCGTACCCTTTTCATTATAAAAGGCAGACAATTCAGGAATTAAGTCACCAGAAAATTTTTGAAAAAGAGTTCTTATAAATTATTTCGTTTCGGGCAGGTTTAGAATCGACTGTCATCAGTGGGCCCCCTCTTCATCTGGCTTTTATTTTCCTCATTTAAAGTTAGATCAACGAGGACTTAATGGTTTTGTTAGTTTTTTAAAAGACTCTAGCCTCGGAGGTTATTAGAGCTAGTTAAATCGCACAGCTTCAATCCATGAACACATAACATGTTCGCAGGAAAAGGATATGACAACGGGGGTGGGGCGGAGGTGAAAGGAAGATACTAATAATCTTATTTTTTATTTCGAGACACGGTCTCACTAAGTTGCTTAGGATCTCGCCAAATTGCCGAAGATGAACTCAAATTTTTGATCCTCCTGCCTCAGTCTCCTGACTTGCTGGGATTACAGGCGTGCACCACCGGGCCCTGCTAAATCTTAAATACTCAAAAGATAATTCCTGATAAAATTTCCTATGATTCAATGGCTGGAACTGGGAAGAGGTTACAGAGGGACAATTATCTTCATGTAGTTCATCTATTTCCGCTACACCCAGAATTGATTACCTCTTATTAATGTCCATCTGAATCCCCCAGAAGTAATAAGCTTGTTGAGACCAAGCCAACCATTACCCACTGACTGCTAGGCATTGAGCTAGGGACCTCACACACTTCCTCATTTAATATTCACAATAATCTTGTGAGGTAGGTACTGTTGCTCCATTTACAAATTAGAAAACTCGGTTACTACAGTTTTCCCCTGTCTGATGCTACAAAGCCCTGGGATAATGGATAGAGTACTGAATATCAAGTCAAAAGAGCCCTTCCTGGTTTGGGCAGTTATCAACTGGACTTTGGGCAAATATACCCTCTGAGTTTCCTCATCTGCAAATATTTAAACTGCATCCTTACTTCAAACAGATAATGTAAAGAACAAGGCAAGAAACAAAAGCCAAAGCATAAAACTTATCATTGAGATGATACTAACATGTCCTTGACTGTAGTTAGTGATACCAGTGTCCTTGGAGCAAATTCAATTAAATAAACATTTCTTGATTACTTATTATAAGCAGAACATTGAGTTAGGTGCCTAGGAATACAAAGAAATACCAGATTCCTGTCTCCAAAAGTTCACCATTGAGCAAGTAAGGTGGTTCTGTTGACCTTACAATAAAAGCAACTGGTCACATGAACAAAGAATTGGACAAATATGGAGAGGGTGTGATGAATTCCACATGGGTGAGGCTTGGATGGGAGAAGCAGAAGCAGACCTTCAAGATTTACCTGTTGTGTACCAGACACATACCTCTGATTTAGGGGACAGTCTTTAGTCTGAAGTGTACAGAAGATGATTAGTCTGAAAAAGAAAGCTGGGGACAAAGTCCCAGGGCCTCTCTGCCCTTATCCCTTCCAGATAACACTCTTCTACTACCTTTCCTATCCTTCAAGACCCAACTCAACTCCCACTTCCTTTGTTAAATCTCCCTGGTGAAAATACACACAATCTGTCTCTAATGTAATCCCTCCAATCTCTGAATCCCAACATATTACTTTTACAAGTCTGACTCCAACAGATATAAACTAGAGCACAAATACTTATATTTACATCATCTACAATACCTACATGCTTGTGGGTTATAATTTTTTAGAAATGGAATATAAGGTTTAATTAGTGCCCAGGGTCATAAAATAAGTCAAAGACAGGACTAGAATACCAGCCCTATGTTGGTTCCATTGAACTACAAACAGGTTACTAAAAAAATTATAGATATCTGGCTGCTTTGTAAAAATACTCTGAGCACTTATATATAATGCTTTGAAGTAAGATCTCATGATTGTATTTAAGTCTTCAAATTTCACCTTCCAGTTTGGAAGTTCCAGAAGTTCAGTTTCATTCTAAATCATATTTTATCCCATCTAATGAGAAACATAATTTCCCTAGTGGATCAATATTCATATTCTATTCTATTCCTAGGTGATAGGTGTTATTCAACTTGTGTTACTACAATAAAATATCAAAGGCAGCTTATTAAGTAAAGAGGTTTATTTAGCTCATATATCTGGAGGTGAGGGTGGCAGGTGGTATCACATGATGGCAGGAAAGTGTGTAGGAGCCAGGGGTCACATCTCAAATCATGAAGCAGAAAGCAACATGGTGTCAAGGTCAGGTTTTTATAATGGCCCTCTCAGGATATCTAATCCCTGCCACAGCAAGGCCTACAGTGATCTAGAAACCTCCCACTAGCCCCACCTCTGAAAGGTTCCATCAGCTTCCATATCATCTCACTGGGAAACAAATTCCTAATACATGGACTCTAAGAACAAAATCCAGACCATAGCAAAAACCTAGTTAAAAAAAAACAATAATAATATTGAATGAAAGACAACTTGGTGAGTTATCAAAACCAAGAAAGACACCTGAAAGAGAAGTCTGCTCAAACCAAGCAGATGTACTGATTGATCATAAAAGGCCATGTATGCTATTTGAAAAAAAGCAAGCTTTATACTTGAGAGTTACTGGTGTGTTACAGAACCTTTATAAGCAAGGAAGAAATATGATCAGATCTGCTAACATTTTTCTCTTGAGTCCCATTTTTTCCCATATACTTGATTTCTTCGAGGAGAAAGCAAGACTTGATGATGATCTCTAGTCAAAAAGAGTGCATTGCCCCTATGGTGTGGTCCTAACCATGTCTTTTTCACTTTGTATTCCCAACACCCAGCATAAACTTGATACACAAGAAGTATCCAGAAATTGCTTGTTGACATTCTATAAAGTTTAAATTTTTCATGATTCTTACAAAGATCATGACAATACCAAAGCTCCGAAGTTTGTGTGGGCTCACCTCAATGATAGTAAAGGGACTGGGGACATAGTTTAGGGGTATAGTGCTTACCTAGTATGCACAAGAACCTGGGTTCAATCCCAATACTGCACAATAAAAATAAACATAAAAATATGGTATAAAGTATCTATTATTCTTTTTCCTTTTGCATACTTAAACAAGACAAAATATGTTAAAATGCCTGTTTCAGAGTAAGTATTCAACAAAAATTAATTTCATTCTTAAAATTGAGTTTCTTCTCATGTGCCCCAATTTGATTTCATGTGCCCTTAAACTCACACTGACACATGTGTGTACTTGCTACCCATTGATTCAACTTAATCTGTGCTGAGGAGTCCATATATGAAATTTTAAACTACAGCCACACCCTTTAGCTTACCTCTGTGAAACATTAGAAAGTCTGTTTTTTTAAGATGGCATTTTTTTTTAAGTGAAAAGAAGATCTTAGACATTAGGGTTCATACACTTCAATTTCTCAAGAAAAAATAATGGCAGTAGATGACGCTGTAAAGGTAGAACTAAATAAGTTCTACTACTAGTTCTACTAACCTAGAACTACATCATAGGGACTTAAAAAAAAAAGTGAGCCTTTATCCTGAAGTAAATTGGCAGTTTTGGAACATTGCTAAACAGAGAGAGAGAGAGAGAGAGAGAGAGAGAGAGAGAGAGAATGAATATGAATGAATCAGACCTGTCTTCTACAGAAAAAATTACAGGTGGTAATTCAACTTCTGTTTGAACATTTGTAGTTATAGAGAACTCATTCCTTCTCAAATCTACCTATTCTAGATAATAGAAGTTCTTCCTTCATTGAGCTGAAATCTTTTTATAATGACTATTTGTTGGTAATTCTGGCCTCACGAGAAACACCAGTCTTCTTTCTTCATATATAAAAATAGGAGTGTCAATGAGATAAACCACGGCAGGAAAGGACTCAAGTCTAGCATTCTGATACAAACTCCCTTTAAGTTAGCTATTTTACTTCCCTCTGAATCAAATCGTGTGTGTGTGTGTGTGTGTGTGTGTGTGTGTGTGTATGTCTCACTCTCTCGCTTTCTCTCTCTCTCTCTCTTTTCCCCTAAAACAGAAATGAAATCCAACTTCATTCTACCAATCTCCCCCATGACCAATTCTAATGTGTTAGGACATTCTGTACTCTGATTCATCTTTGTGTCCTATAAAATGTCATGGCCTCTGTCCAGAAATAAACCATTGAGCTGGGCACAGTAGTGCATGCCTGTAATCCCAGGGCATTCCTATTCTCAGGGAGAGGGAACATAAAAATGTACTGTGCTTTAAAGATTACTTACAAGGTATTTCCATTTTTTGAAATTTGAGAACAAGAAAAACTGATCATTGTTCATAGAATTCAAAATAGTCATTGTCTCAATGTAGGGTTGTAGACTTGGACTGGAGAAGGTTATGGAAGAACCTTCTTAAGAAGTTCTGTGCTGGGCACCAGTGGCCCCCGCCTGTTGTATTCCCAGTTGCTTGGGAGGCTGAAGCAGGAGGATTGCAAATTCAAAGCCAGCCTCAGCAACGGGGTGGCACTAAGCAATTCAGTGACACCCTGTCTCTAATAAAATACAAAATGGGCTGGGGATGTGGCTCAGTGATTGAGTGCCCCTGAGTTCAATCACTGGTACCCCCCCCCCAAAAAAAAAAAAAAGAAGTGCTGGTAATTTACTAGATCTTGAACTGAGTGGTGTTTATACATGTGTATATACATGTGTGTGTGTAAACACCCATTGAGTGGCACACTTAAGTTTTGTGCTCTTACTATATCAATGTTACATGCCAATAAAAAAAGTGAAAAAAGTTAATATGTGTTTAAGGAATGGCAAGTAATCTGATGCAGAATAGGGTGAGGAAGAAAGAAAAACTTTAGCAGGTACTAGGTATGGTGGCACATTCCTATAATCCCAATGACTAGGGTGGCTAAGGAAAAGGATTTCAAGTTTGAGGCCAATCTGGGCAACATTTTATTTTTATCTCAAAATTTAAAAATAAAACAAAAAGGACTGAGGATGTAGCTTATTGGTAAAGTGACTTTGAGTTCATTCCCCAGTACCAAAAATATAAAAATAAAATAATAATTATAAATAACAAAAAAGATCAGTATGTTACTAGGAGATAAAGGTGGAAAGGAGGAATGGAAATAAAATGTAAAGAATATTGAGAGTCATATTAAAGAGCTTGTACTTGATCCTGCAGGTGATGTTGAAGAACACTCAAAGTTTTGAAAAGCTATGTGCTCATATCTTTGTGTTAGAAAGCAAATTCTGGGAACAGTGCATTCAGCTTCGGAGGGGAAAAGATGGAGAACAGAGTCTCTGGCCCAAAGAGGATCTCAGACTCTATATATTCTTGGCCAAATGGATATCGATCTTATACACATACTTGGAAATCATGAAACGAATTATAATTCAATAATTATCTATGAAAGTACTGGTGAAATTTAAAAACTTTAAATTATTTTATTATACCTTTTTTATTAACCATATTGCAAAATTTCAAATGTATAGAAAAATGTCATCAACTACCCATAATCCCCCTATTTGCCTTTTGACATATTGGATTTCCTATCCATTGTTTTTTTTTTTTTTTTTTTTTAATTTTTTTAAACAGGTCTTCAAGATGAGGCAGCTGTCCTGTAATGATGGGAGAGTACCATGGGGTAGGTCACATTTAGAGAGGCATAACAAAAGTAATTAATAAACATGTTTCAAAAGGAACAAGCAAAATTTAAACAATTTAAAAATTTAAACCAATGGGCTGAGGGTTTAGCTCAGTGGCAGAGTGCTTACCTAGAATATGTGAGGCCCTAGGTACTGCCAAAAATAAATAAATAAAAACAAAGTTTGAAACGTGTAAAAAATGAGGAAGCAAAGGCAAGGGTATAAAGGATGGAGAGGTTCAAGTGTGCCATGATCTGATTGTTGGTGTCCTATAAAATTCATATGTTGGAACTTAATACCCAATGAGATAGCATGAGGAGACAGGGCCTTTTGGGAAGTGATTAAGTCATGAAGGCTCTACTCTCATGAATGAAACTAGTGCCCTTATACAGGAGATTGAAAGGGCTGCCTTTACCCTTCTGCTATATGTGAGGACATAGAAAAAGGTGCCATCTTTGAAGCAAAGAGCCAACCTTCACCAGATAGCCTTTGCCCAGAGATTCTGCAAAGGCAGACATTGGATTCCCCAGTTTCAAGAACTGTAAGCAATAAATTACCAACTCTAAGCTATTTTATTATAGAATGAGACAAAGAATTAGCAACGACAAGGACAGCAGTATGTGTAGGAAAGTTCCTTTTACTGGGTGTCTCCAGAATGTGGTAATACTGGGTGGATTACTTAAAGGTGCTAAACTGGTGGTCATAATCATAATTATTTTAGCCATTTTCATTTAACGTTAATGTTGTTATACAGTATTCATAATCGCCTGCTTTTTTAGGGGTTAAATTTTGTTTTACTCTTTTTAGCAATATAAAAATTTTCTTTAGTATTTTTTTTGAAACTACAAAATCTTTTGTAAAAATAAAATTTTATGACAGTGCTGGGGATCAAACCCAGGCAAACACTACTCCTGAGCTACATCCCCAGCCCAGTAAAATTATGTTTAATTGACTTTTATGTCTGTTAACATGTGATACCATTACTTTTAAAAAAGTAAACATTTTGTGTATATTATAAAAGTATTGCATACCAATTGCAGAAAATCTGAGAGATACAGGAAAATATAAAGAAGAAAATAGCAGTAACAATAATCCATAATCCTCCATTTTAAGGTTACCAATCTAAACAACTTTCTGGCATATTTCCTTCCAGTCTTTTTTAAAAATGCATTTTAGCATATTTGAGATCATTATTTCTCACTTGCTGTTTTACCATAAGTATTTTTCTGCATCATTAAGAATTATTTGTGGGGCTGGGATTGTGGCTCAGCAGTAGAGCGCTCACCTAGCACATGTGAGGCCCTGGGTTTGATCCTCAGCACCACATAAATAAATAAAATAAAGATATTGTGTCCAACTACAACTAAAAAAATTTTTTTTAAAGAATTATTTGTAGAAATAGTTTAAGCATCTCAAAATATTACATTAAGTTACCAGAATTTGCTTAATTGATCCTTTATTATCAGGCATTTAAGTTACTCCTATTTTTTGCTATTATAAATGATGCTTTTTTGTATAAATATATAAAGCACCATAAGGTTGTTTTTTCAAAGAAAATTCTCAGATGTGGGATTTCTACATCAGGTACTGTGGAAATTTAAAAGGTTCCTAATGTGTACTGTCAAATTGCGTTTTAAAAATTCCACTTAGACTATTATGTGGGAGAGAAAGCCAACTAAACATTTTCAAGGCTGAAAAATGATAGGTTTCTCAGAATCTGGGCAAAGGCTAATACCATCTACAAAGGTATTTTTCTTTGGAAAATAAATACTGGCTAGTATATAAAGGTCCAGATTTAAAGAGAGAGGTTGCCAGACTTTACTTACTTTGATGTCCCCCAAGAACCTAAGAAACACACCTTTTAGACAACTAAGTACCACCATCTAGCAAGCCAGCAAAGAGACAGTTACTTAAGATTAAACAACATCAACAAAATGTCTTTCTGGGTCTTCAAAGTTCCCCACAGAATACAACACAAAATACAATTTTCCCCAGCCTTTATGTCTGCCATCTCTCCACCAGGGTCCTCCAGACATCCACAGTCCCAAGTGAAACCTCAAACTGCCCTCTCTCTAGCCCATGCATGCTCCCTTGCCTTAGCTGCCTCCACTCCATGCTCTCTCTCTCCTATCTGTTCTTGTTCTTTCTAGTCTCTCCTGTTCCTCTGCAACCCTCTAATCTTGCTAAGTGTACCTTCCTGAGTCTGTATAAATTTCCAGGCCTCCCTTTTAATACCTTCCCCACTGACTTTCTGCTCTCCATACCTCTTCCCTGAGTCTTTGTGTAATTTTCTTTTCTCTCCCTCCCTTTCTCTCTCTCTCTCCTCCTTCCTCCCTCCCTTCCTTCTTCTGAGTCCCTTACACTTTCAGTCCTTTCCTTTTCTTCAAAAGAGACAAAGTTGACCTTCCCCCAGGTGCAGACTTTCTCTTCTTTGTCCCCAAACTTCTCTCCTGGACTGTTCTATTCTCTTCAAATGGCATACCCACCAAACCCAATTTTGCAGGAGTTTCTCCCTGCCTCTTTCACACCAAAGATAGCCCTTTTTGCAACCTGTTGCCAAGGAATACTCTGAATAGAGCACTGTTACCCCTCTAAGCCAATCCAAAACTTCCTCTAGTATATATCGTTACTAGACATGCCAAGGGCCACTTATTTTATGCTCATATTTTCTTCTCTATCCACATGTCCACTTATTTTGTGCTCATATTTTCTTCTCTATCTAAATCAGGATATACGAGAGCACGAGTTTAAGCCTAGTATAGTTACCACAGGATAAGAGTTTGAAATCTGGGGCTATCTTAAAAAATCTGGGACATAATGTTGCTATAAATTCCATCTATCCAGAATCCAGCTCTTAAGCAGTTTTATGAGTAAGAAGAACCCTAAACATCCTCACAGTTGTTGAGAAGTTTATGTTCAGTATATTACACTCAGACATAAAAGGAGATTTCCCCTTTTTAGTCCACCTTCTGGGAATGAGAATTTTGATATCCAGATTGCTATCTACAAATCAAACACAGAGGGTTTTGTTTTTTGTTTTTTACTGGTGACTTTGCAAAGATCACAAAAATAATTCACTGAGAAAGACTGAACCCGTGCTCTGAAATGACAATACACAGTTTACTAGTCATTGATTTGCGCATAAATTTGAATAATGATCTCTGTGGTCAGTCAGTTCTATGTTAAACTTTCAGTTCCTCCTCCCTAAAAAAGTAGTGAAAGCTCTTAACCAAGGTAAACTCTCCTGGTCTGATATGGACTTTCCTTTCTTGTACTATATCCAAATTCTGCTGATTCTCTTCTATATGGGCCCTTTATCTCCATGGTTGCATTTGCTCAAGGTTCACTGTAAATACAATCTTAATCATATTTCTTAGGAAGTTTGCTTCCTCTAATAGATCTGCGACTCCCCCCTTCTTATTCTTTATTTGTCCCCTGAAATGACATTTCTGTTTGTGAATATTTATTCTTCCTAGCTCTAAATAATCCTAATTCTTTTTTGTCATGCATTTTTCTATCCACTCTTGTCCTCCCCTACAATGAAGGGAGTATTTCAATTTTGTTGTTGTTGTTTCTAGAGAAGAGCAACTTGTTGGTTGGAGAGTCCAAGTTCAAAATGGACCCCCAGAGAAACATGGATGGCCTGAGACATCCGGTGTAATCCAGTAAATATCTTCCCTGCCTGCAGCCCTTTGCTGGTTACAGCAGTTGGGGGGAGTCGGAGGGAGTAATCTGTAGCATTTTATGCTCAGTTTTGTGTAAGACTGCACATAATACTATAGAATTCATGAGCTCTTCTCTCAGAAGTGACTTTCCACTTTGATTTTACATGCAGTTCCAAATTTGAATATCTAGTTTCCACTCGATAACAGATCAAAAACATCAACAAGTGGGTGGAGGTGGAGGTGGAGGCTGAGGGCTAGAATAAGACAAACTGCAGGTTTGAATCCTAGTATTGCCTAACTATAGGACTTTGAGTGAGGCACTTACCCCTTTTGCCTTAATTTCTCATCTGTAAAATGGAAATAATAACTACCTATTTCACATAGTTATTATGGGATTAAACAAGTTGAAACATATAAAGTGCCTGCAAGTGTAAGCACTCTGTGGGTATTAAGTGGATGGGCACATTAGCTACTAGTGCTTATGTAACCGAAGAAAACAACTAACAGTCATGTAAGCAGGGGCTGGTATGTAGCTTAGTGGCGGAGAACTTGCTTAGTAAAGACCTCGGTTCAATTCCTAGCATAGCCAAAATATTTTTTTTTAATTTTTTTTTTTTAGTTGTAGTTGGACACAATACCTTTATTTTATTTATTTATTTTTATATGGTGCTGAGGATCAAACCTAGCGCCTCAAGTGCTAGATGAACGCTCTGCTGCTGAGCCACAACCCCAGCCCAATTATTATTATTATTTTTTTTAAAGCAACACATGAGGGCTGAGGTTGTGGCTCAGTGATAGTACACATGTGAGGCACTGGGTTTGATCCTTAGGGCCACATAAAAATAAACAAATAAAATAAAGGCATGCTGTCCATCTACAACTACAAAAAGAAAAAAAAAAAAGCAACAACATGAAAACAGAGCAATATAGGATCCACCTGTATGAAATAGAAGTTCCCAAACGTTCTCAGTTCAAGGTGCCTTTAGTGTTTCAGTGCTTTCTTTTTTTTTCTTAATGACCCCCTATGCCAAAAACAAACAAACAAAAAAACTAACAATTTTGTTTATTAAGTAGTTAAGTCCAATTTGATCAGTATTTACATTCTAATAACTTACTAGCCATCTGAAATAAAAACATATATGATATTTTATTAATGTGATAGTAGGAACAAATGTGACTCCATTTTGTTTTATGAATTCATCCTGTAAAACAGCCATGCCAAGTAGAAGAGTCATGACTGGAGCAAGATGTTCTTTTCCTTTTGCTATAGAAACCTTTAAGAACACAGAACTACCTAATGGGGTATTGTTTCTGTAACTAGATTTAACGGGGCTCTGTTTCTGTAACTGGGGTGACTGGGCTAACTGTGATTGGTTAGGCTTCCCTCCGCTTGACTGCACTGTCCCGCTTCTGTAACCTGGCTTGCTTGCATTGGCTAGACCCCCCCCCCAACATCCCTTTTGCGGTTTTCAGGCTTATAAGGAGTGCCCTTGCAATTGTTCGGGGCTGATCAGGGGAACAGCTTTATGTTCTGATCAGTCGCCACTAGTGTGCTTCAATAAAGGCTTGATTCGATTATACGTGAGTGGTCTGGAAGTCAGTTTATGAAACCCCGGGACGAAGCTTTAACTATAACATTAATAAGTAATAGTTACTTACTAGTGGGATGTGTGTGCCTGTTGAGCAATTAATTAATTTCTCAAACTTTTGGATCAGTTTAAATACTGTCACATTTGTTTCTTGTTCCATATTGATTTTCTGCATGTTACCTGCTTTTTGTTACATCAACCTTTGAAAACCCAGCTACACACACACACAAAAAAAAAAAAAAAAAAAATGACATCATCCAGAAGCATGTAGCAGGATCAAATGTTGAAACCTTGAACCCAAGTTTATGTGGTATCAGAGAAATATTGAATATCACCTTATTTCTCTTAAACTTTATAATATTCCACAGTGACCTATGAATTGTTTATAGGAGCACAGTGCTCTTTGACATGCAGTTTGGAAACCACACATATAAGAAACCAATCCCATAACACACTTTCAGGACATTAACATAGAACATCAAAGAATAACAAATAATGGTCATGTGCGTGGCTCTCAACAATGAGTATAACCTTGAAATGACTGTGAAAGTTTCATTTGTGGTCAATTTGCTCTATTAAGAAGCCTGGGATGTATCAAGTGCCTATTTAAAAAGCTCACAATTCAACATTAAAATTTAATATAAAATATTGTACTTTGAGTTCTTCTAAATACTTAGAAGATTGTTCTTAGTCTGGGAGTCACTCTGTCCTTAAGCAGCAAGCAAAGAACACAAATCTTAGGGTCACATAGATGTGTATTCAGATTAATGCCATTGTTTTCTGTGATCTTGAGTAAATCTCTCAGACTTTCAGATTGCTTTCTCATGTCTAAAATTTAAATAATAATTCTCACCTTCTAAATTCTTATAGAAAATAAAAGAAATAACTTATTACAAAATACCTAGGATATACCCTGGAATGTAACTGCTGCTCAAGAGCCCCTTGCCATTCCCCCACCCCCCCCCCCTTTTTTTAATGGGGTCTTGCTATTATGACCAGGATGACCTTGGACTCCTGGGCTCAAGCCAATCCTTCCACCTTGACTTCCCCAGTAGCTGGAAATAGGCATTCAACTTCCTCACCATTTTTTTTTAAATCTGCCTTAGGCTTTGCATCCTAAGCCTCTGCAACATGGTGTTTCCTTGGAATGATAAATCCTCCAGCTTTTCTCTGCTGCCAAACTCTGCTCATTCTGCGTCACCCAACATAAATGCATCCTCCCCTCTGAAACTTCCTTTGGCTTTTTTGGAGAATGAGTCACTCCCTCTGGTTCAATTCTGCAGCACTTACCAACTATCACCTCACTTGATTGCATTATGTTATAATTTCTTATTTATGAAAACTTATCCCTCACCAGATTTTATGATTTTCCTGCATGGCTGAAGGCACATCTTATTTTCATAGCATCTAGCACAGTATTTGGCCCTCAATAAATGTTCTGATGAATGAAGGGATAATAATAGCAAATGCTTAAACAGTGCTTAATTCTAGGCACTGTTCCAAGTGCTTTACAAATATTAACTTGTTTAATTTTCACTATAATCCTCTGAATTATTATCATTTCTATCTTCCAGATGAGGAAAATGACACAGTAAGAGTATGCAATTTGTCTAAGGTCACTCAGCTGTTAATTGTTAAAGCCATGATTTAAGCAGTTGTTGTCAGAGTCCAGGCTTTTGACCAACTCACTTGAATGCCTCACAGTGAACATGGGAAAAAATCACAAACAAATTTGGCTCTCCCCAAAGTCTCACTTCCTCATTCCTCATTTATTCATTCTTTCAACATTTGCATAACTGTTCATATGTATATTATCACACTAGACACCTAATTGCCCTTCCCCTCACTCAAGCCCTATTGCCTGCCCCTTCAGTTTCTTGAATGTATTTTATTCTCTCAGCTCTGGACTAGGATGGCCACACTGCCTGGCCAATTTGTGCTTTTCCTTCAGTTCTTAGCTTAAATTACTTCCTTTTGAAAGTCTTCCTTTATCCCCCTACAGTAAGTTGGGTGCCCCTGCCCAGGTTCCCCATGGCACTTTACATTTCCTTAATTTTTTTTGCCCATTTATTTATCTACTTTCTGCACTAGGCTGAAAGCTCCAAGAGAACAAGAACGAAGTCTATCCAGGTTATCACTGAATATCTGCAACACCTAGCTTCATGCCTGGCACATAGTAGGTGCTTGATAAATATGTCAAATGACAGATTGAAGAATGAACAAGACAAAAATCTCTATGTTTAAGAAGTCTCATGGGGACACAGATCAGTGGTGGAGTGTTTGCCTGGCATGCATGAAGCCCTGGGTTAGATCCCCATCGCTGACAAGAAAAGAAAAGAAGAAATCTAGTGAAGGGGAAAAAATCTACTAAGGATACAAGAAAATAAACATTTATAGTATATCGTGATAAAAGCTATAATAAAGATATGCCACAATCTTTCAGAGACACAGAAGGAAAGATTTCAAATTCAACCTAACGTAAAAGTGGGAGGGAGACAGTTCAGCAGAGTCTTAAGGAGTTTTGAAAAGGAAGACATGATATAGAGGTCAAAACCAGAATTATAATAGAAATTATAGTCGACATGGCTAAATCATTTTTCTGAGTCTAAAAATAACATTGACTTAAACTTAGTATACAACTGACTGGTCTAATAATAATTTGGAAGCAATATGAAATAACCTAAAGGCACTATGATAAAATAATTTTATTTATCTCTTCTATGAATTCCCATGATAGAACTTCTTAGCTCTCTCATCATATTGATCATGCTGAACTGCCATTGTCAAAGTGTCTCTATCCCACTTAACTTTGAGCTATTTAGGGGCTTGGATTAAAGAGCTTTATGGTCTGTTTCAGTTCTATGTATCCTAAGTACCCAGAACACAGCCAAGCCCAAGGAAGATCTATGAATGCTCAGGCATAACCATGAAGTCCTAAATGAACTGACCTCTAGTAGCCTCTCAACTTAGTCTCACATCCCATGCTCTGTACTCTAGTCACTATTAAACACCTTTCAACTCCCTGGACAAAATTTGGCTCTATAAAGCCTCTGGGCCCTCATAAATGCCAATGCCACTCCCTCTGTGTCTTCCCACTCATTTCCTCACTCTTCATCTAGCTAACTCCTACTCACCCTTCAGATTTCAACTTGAACATTACTTCTGAAGGAAGCTTTTCCTCACCTGAAGACAAGTATAGACCTTTCCATTATTATATTGTTTTATAATATCCTATGTTTCTCCTTTGTATCATTTATCACACTTGTAAATACTTGTTTATTATCTCTTTATTAGATCCTAAGTTTTGTAATTCAGCACCTGGACCAGAGTAAACAAGAGATACACAGGAAAAATTATTTTGAAGCCAGACACAGTGGTGCACACCTGTAATCTCAGCCTCTTGGGAGGCTGAGACAGGAGGATCCCAAGTACAAGGCCAGCCTCAGCTAAGTGAGACCCTGTCTCAAAATAAAAATAAAAAAGGTCTAAGGGTATAACTCAGTGTTAGAGTGCTCCTGGGTTAAATCCCCAGTACCACCAAAAAAATATTTTGAATAAGTTACTGAATAAATGAATCAAGTGCTATTATTTGTTTTAAGTATGATTTTAGTGGCTCAACTTTCAGGAGGTTCTGTATAGTGTTGTGCTAGATTAGAATTAATTAAATCAAATCAGTGACTCACCATTCAGTGACTTGGCTTGATATTGGAGGCATTGTAATGTATCCTTAAGAATCAGGTGGATGGGCTGGATATGTAGCTCAGTGGTAGAGCATTTGCTTAGCATGTGCGAGGCACTGGGTTCAATCCTCAGCACCACATAAAATAAATAAATAAATAAACAAATGGTCCATTGTGGCTGAGTTTGTGGCTCAGTGGTAGAGTGCTTGCCTAGCATGCATGAGGCACTTGATTTGATCCTCAGCACCACATAAAAATAAAGATATTGTCTCCACCTAAAAAACTTAAAAAAATATAAAAACAAAGGTCCAAATATTTAAAAAACATTAAAAAAAAAAAAAAGAATCAGGGTGGTTAGGGGGCATGGTTGCACAATCCTGTAATTCCAGGAAATCAGGAGGTTAAGGCAGGAGGATCACAAATTTGAAGCCAGTCTCTGCAACTTTGTGAGACCCTGTCTCAAAATAAAAAGTAAAAAGGACGATGAGTGTAGTTCAGTGGTAAAGTGTCCCTGGGTTAAATCCTCAGTATAAAAACAAAATAAAGGGCTGGGGTTGTAGCTCAGCGGTAGTGCACTTGCCAGGCATGTGTGAGGCACTGCGTTCGATTCTCAGCATTGCATGTAAATAAATAAAATAAAGATCTAAAAGAGATATTTTAAAATAAATAAATAAATAGAAGTAAAATAAAATCAGCGTTGTTTCCCTACAGAGTGAACAGTTGAAGCAATAATGCCTTATCCTAGAAAATGTATATAGGCTTCTGCTCACACCACCACCTTTGCTCTTGAACCATTTCTGCTGATCCTCTCCTTGTCATCAAATTTTCCTATGAGCTTACTTTTCTTATATAAGTTTGCAATTCATCTTTTGCAATTCATCTATTGCAGGTCCTTCCCTATCCATCCAGCCCCACAATTCACCTTTACTGGATAGCTTTTCTGGGAGCATCAGAATGTGTGTGTGTGTGTGTGTGTGTGTGTGTATAAACAAATTTATTATTATTATTATTATTATTTTGGTATCAGGGCTTAAACCTAGAGGTGCCTCTGAGACACATCCCTAGCCCTTTTATTTTTTTTTTTGAGACAAGGCCTTGCTAAGTTGTTGAGGCTGGCCTCAAACATGCACTTCTCCTCTCTCAGCCTCCCAAGTCACTGGGATTACAGGTGTGTGCCACCATGCTCAGCAAGCATCAGAATATTATAGCTCCTGGCCCCAGACTGTTTTACTCAACACCTCTTCAGACACTACCAACCTAAAAACTGGGTATGTGGAGGAAAAAAAAAAAACACAGTTCCTACCCTCAATGAGTTCCCATTCTATTGGAGAAACAAAGGGTGTGCACTATTTTGTGAAGGAAGTTCATTTCCTTTTCACTTATCACACATCCAATCAGGCTCCTGTAAGGAAGAGTTTTACTTCTTCCCCATTTTTAAATTTATTCAATCATTTATTTATATCAAAAAGACTCAGTGATATTTATTTCATTCTTTGGGTTATTATTGAACGCTATGATTATTTATTTTGTGCTCAGATAGTTGCAGTTTGGGCCATTAGGAATTCCTTTGTGTCTTTTTAGCATGTTCCCATCCTGGCACAACAGATTGTTCCAGGCTCATCTTAATTCAATCCTGGATTCAGTCCAAGGAGCTCTGAGTCTTTTTATTGAAGACAAGTATTTAGAAGCCAAGATCTAGGTCCTAGATATATTCATTACTACAGGGGTATCACTTCTAGGCATCCCCAGGAGATAATGTTAGAAAATATTTGTATGCATACTAATCTATACACATCTCTATTTATTTTTTTAAATTTTTTTTAGTTGTGGATGGACACAATACCTTTTTATTCTATTTGTTCATTTTTATGTGGTGCCAGGGATGGAACCAGGGCCTCACATATGCTAGACAAGTGCTCTACTTATTTTTGTATCTATTTTTATGTATGTACCTATCTTTAATATCAGGTTATACTAATACTGTGCATGTTTTCTGACTTTATATACATAGTTTCATACTGTAAATATTTTACTGCAGATTTGTTTTTTGTTTGGTGCTTGCTTTTGAGATTTAACCATGTTGATACATACAATTCTGGTTTGTTCATTTTAACAATTGTCTTAATAGTAGCCTTTTCTGTGATTCATCCTCTGTATTATTTCTAAGCACTGCCAACTGTAGAGATTATGTTAGTCATTCATAGTTATTATTAGTAGGCAGGATCCTAAAGAAAAAGGAAAGCTAGTTGCCCAACTCTCACTTTAGGGACATTATAACTGTCACACTCCTATGGTGACCTTCTCTTTTGAAGAATATAGCAGGAGAGCTTTGTTGAATGACCAACCACTCTACTCCTCTATTCACAGTTCTTTGGGACTAAAACTTGCCTGTTGTGTAACTGCATCAACATGGCGAATTGTCTTCTCTTGGTTTCTTTGTTCTGGTCTTATGTTTGTTCATTTCTAATCTGATTGATAATAGTTATCCTTTGTAGTTTCTTACCTTTGGAATAATTTTGTAATCTTTTAATAGTCCCACAGTTTTATTTGTCATTTGAAAAATAACCTGTTTCTCAAATTCAATCTGAAAGATTTAAATCTGAACCTTATACAGGAAATATATATATAATTATACTATAGAAATTTGGGTGATGGTTCTATAATTCTATTATAATATCACAGTCTTATACTTTGTCATTTTATTATTTATGCAAAAATTTACCACCCAGTTCTAACTAAATTGATCACAATCAGAATCAATAAGTGAGAATGAGAGAAGCTTAAAAATGGAAAGTTATCCAAGTTTCTCATTGAGATTCCTGGGGGTCTGTTTGTCACAAAGGATTGGGAGTCCCAAGAATGTGTACATATTACCAATGCTTACAGTTTTGTGTAAAGAAGATGCCCAGTGCATAGCTATTAAATAAATGGAAGGCAGATGGATAGAGGAGAATGCAAGCTTTCCTTAAGCTCTGGTATCAGAAAGCCTTCAGAGAGGACATAGAATCTGGACTGTCATTTTAAGGAAGGCAGGGACTTGAAAGGAGTTAATGAAAGAGGAGGGCATCCATCCACTTTCATTCTCTCCTACCCCTAATAGAAATGCCCAAATGCTTTCACTGAAAAGATAGATGACCCACAGGCATCATCTGATAATGGGAAAGCAATGGATCTACACTGAAGTTTTAGTCTCATTCTCACACTACACAGCAGAGGGAAAAGTGTAAACCAGGAAATGGAAAGTCTGCATTCCCTTCCTTGTGTGTCACTAACTCACTGTGTGACCTTGAACAAGTCACACTTCCTTGCTGAGCACCCCATTGCCCAGTTGCCAATGTGTTCAGTGATAGTATTGGTTTAGAAGGGCTTGAACACTAAACTTCGTGAAGCAACAGGCTTTAGACAACTGGGTCTCTGATGACAAACATAGCAAAGTATCATTATCCTAGATCCACTTCTGGGATAGAAGAGAACCTTGAATTGAAAACAGTTATTCCAGTCCACCCTCCCTCAAGAACTCGAAGTTCTGTTCCAATCGCCACAAACCATTTTTACCTTTTTTCTTTTCTTTTCTGCAATGCTAGGGATCAATCTCAGGCCTCACATGTGCTAAGCAAGCAAGCACTCTACCATGGGCACACCCCTACCCCTTATAATCCATTTTTAACAGCTCAGTTCTTATATACCTTTTTGCTAACAATCCATATAAAATTAAAACTACCCAGTTGTTCATTTGCAAATCAAATCAGGGATGTATAGACTGTCTGAACTCGTCTCCCTTGGTGTTCAGTTGAGGAAAATGAAGCCAAGAGAGTAACAGGCCTGGGCTGGGGATGTGGCTCAAGCAGTAGCGTGCTCACCTGGCATGCGTGCGGCCCGGGTTCAATCCTCAGCACCACATACAAAGATGTTGTGTCAGCCAAATACTAAAAAATAAATATTAAAATTCTCTTTCTCTCTCCCTCTCTCTCTGTCTCTCTTACTCTCTAAAAAAAAAAAAAAAAAAAAAAAAAAAAGAATAACAGGCCTTTCATAGGTTACTCTGAAAATTAGAGGCAAATAGTAAATAGTCTAACAATACTATTAAAAGACAGATTAAAGGACGCTGGTGTAGCTCAGTGGTAGAGTGCCTGCCTAGCATGCATGAGGCCCTTGTTTCAACTCCAATACTGGAAAAACAAAACCAAACAAACAAAAAGATAGATTAATCCTGGTAATTATCGAATTTCAAAGAACTATTTCTTTTCCTAGAAAAAGCAAGTTAAGCATAAGGAAAAAAAATCAGACTTGCTTCAAACTTTTCTACAGCAAAAGTTTATGTGCATCCTGATTAAAAATATGTTCTGTAAGTATCACATCCAACTATATTGTCAATATTAAAATTTGAATAATTCAAGGAATCCAGCATTCTTCTTGAAAAAAAAAATTTTTTTTGAGGTGCTGGGAATTGAACCCAGGGGTACTCTACCACTTAGCTATATATCCCTATACCTTTTTTAAAAAGTTTTTTGAAATTTTAAGACAGGGAATTTTGAGACAGGGTCTTGTTAAGTTGCCCAGACAGGCCACTACCTTGGAATCTTGCTGTCTGGCTGGGTTTACAGACCTGTGCCATCATGTCTGGCTTGAAAAAACTTGATGTCAAAATTTATCTAATCAAGACATGTATATAAGTAAAGAAAAAAGTTATCACAAGAAATCAATGATTGTTATATTAAGATACATAGATAGCTAAAAATATATAGGTAGTTATTTTTATAAATATATATGTGTGTGTGTATATTTATTTTCTTTCTTCATGTGGTTTCCCAATATATAGCTCCTAAAACCCTTAGAATCTCTATAATTTTAAGAATGTATTCTGTAGGCTAATGAGACCACTGATGGTTGGAGGCTCCTAGATGGTTTCAAGATGTGGTTGGTGACAGAAAAGACCAAGGCATGATTAGAGGATTGGGACTTTCAGCACCCAACCTCTGAGAAGGGGAGAAGGGTTGTAAGTTGCCACCAATAATCAATGATTGAATTCATTATTCCTACATAATAAAGTTTTTTTTAATATTTATTTTTTAGTTTTTTTAGATGGACACAATATCTGGTGCTGAGGATTGAACCCAGTGCCTCATGCATGCCACATCCTGAGCCCCATAATAAAGTTTTTGTAAAAACCCAAAAGGACTGGATTCTAGGAACTTTCAAATAGCTGATGTTCCCAGAGGTTAGCCAACCTAAGGGTATAGGAGCTCCTTGCCACTTTTTACATGCTTTGCCCTGTGTATCTGTTCCATCTGGCTGTTCATTTGTATAATTTAAAATATTCTTTGTAGCCAGGTGTGGTGGTGCACACTTGTAATCCCAGCAATTTGGGAGGCTGAGATAGGAGTAGTTCAAGGCCAGCCTCAGCAATTCAGTGAGACCCTCAACAATTTGGTGAGAACCTATCTCACAACAAAAAAAGGATTGGGGATGTAGCTCAGTGGTAAAGTTCCCTGAATTTAATCCCCAATACCAAAAAATAAAAGTAAAACGTTCTTTGTAATCAATGGGTAAACTTAAGTGTTTCTATGAGTGCTGTTAGCTGTTCTAGCAATTAATCAAACCCGAGGAGGGGGTCGTGAGAACCTCAGTTTATAGCTGGTTTGTCAGAAACACAGGCCACAATCTATGGTTTGTGATTAACATCTGAAATGAGGGGCAGTCTTGTGGGGTGGACCCTCAATCTATGAGCTCTGACACTACCTCCAGGTAGATGGTATGAGAATTGAGTTAAATTATAGAATGTCCAGCTGGGACCTGCTAGAGAGTTGTTTGGTATGTGGGGAAAACTTCCCCTCACATCTGGTATCAAAAGTTGTCTTTAGTGACTGAGTGAGAATAGATAGTAGAGAATAGGAAAAGCACTTTAGTTTTGTTATTCTTTTCCCTGTATCACAACAGTGTTACTATCTCTGCTTAAATCTAGATCTAGGCCTCAACGACTAGGAGAATTTTAGTTGCAAAATAAACAATAAATATTGTGAAACTTGGCAACATAAAAAAATGAGTAACAAAAATTAAGAGGTAGGAGAGAGAATGTGGGAGAAACAGAACAATATTAATCACTCTACCATGGTAGACAGTAGTCATTCAATATTTTCCAACATTAAAACGTGTAGTTTAAAATAAAATGACTATTCCAAACCTGGTATAGTGGTACATGCCTATAATCCCTGTGATTGGGGAAGCTGAAGCAGGAGGATCACAAGGCTAATTCAAGGCTAGCCAGGGCAATTTGGTGAAACCATGTCTCAAAATTTAAAAAAAAGTACTGGGGATGTAGCTCAGTAGTAAAGTGCCCCTGTGTTCAATCCCCAATACTGCAGGGAGGATGGGAGGCAGCTCCAATTATTTTCATTATCTTTTTTAAAAAAACTTTATCATTCATTAGTCTCTTTGGTTAATTTTTTTTCTGTTAAATTTAATTATACATTTTTATTTTTAAATTTAATGTGCTTAGTATGAGCACATTAAAATTATCTGTTAATAATGCTGTATAAATACATATAGAGATGTCCAGAATGATAGTCACTATGGATTAAAAAATGTTATTTTGTATCAGCCGTGGTGGCACACGCCTGTAATCTGTAATCCCAGTGGCTTGGGAGACTGAGGCAGGAGGATCTAAAGTTCAAAACCAGCCTCAACAACTTAGTGAGGTCCTAAACGACTCAGTGAGATCCTGTCTCTAAATAAAATACAAAAAAGGGATGGGATGTGGTTCAGTGGTTAAGCCCCCTGGATTCACTCCCCAGTACCAAAAAAAAAAGTTATTTTGCACGTTAAAACAAAGGGTGATTTTCTACTTTCTTCCAGGGATGTGTGCATGTGTGTCTGTGCACGTGTGTGTGTGTTTCTGTACTACTTGGATCTTTTATGAGCATGTATCATTTTTTATACCAAGGCATGTATCATTCTTTTTAAAGAACAATAAAATTATTTACTTAAAAAAAACAAGTGAGGAAACACACACACACACATGAGAGGAAGTTTGATTCTGAGAAAGCATTTTCTGACTTGCAAGAAACAGATTTCCTCGATAATATGAATTCTTACTTTCATTGAGTGCCAAGGATTTTTCACAAGTGTCTTTATTACTCACCACAACTCTAAAAGTTACACATTATAATCTTCAATTTTCAAATGAAGCTGAGGGTGATGAAACCTTTTGCCCAAGGTCACATGCCCTAAAAAGGTCAAAATCAAGATACAAACAAAGGCCTCTGATTCTCTCCACTGAACCACTGCTATGTCTAGAGAACCAGAGTTGACTCATTGTAATTAAACTTTCTCTTTGAATTTCTTCAACTTTGAATTATTCTTTAGACACTTGATGGTTTATAATGGGACACTCTCAAAAAGCCTGGAAATAAGGCTGCCTCAGAAATAAAATCTGCTCTCTATGAAATTAACCATTCAAAGGAAACTAAGAACTCTTCTGTAAAATTATGTCCAAAAGTTTGGGAACACTCAAAACTTTAATCAAGGTGATCTGGGAGTAATCTCAAAATTACAGTCCTGAAAATTGACTGTATTACTCAATGAAAACCCCATAAATTATAATTAACATATCATGTTTAGAGAACATCTTGTGAATAGAAGGGGAAGGTTGGTCTACCGGGGTACCTTGAAAGGGGAAAGTCACAGAGGCATCCTTCCAGTATTGTCTTAGTTAACAACACAAACATCATGATTTCCTTGCTCTCATCTCAGGCCTACTAGTAGGCCACCCTCTGAGCCTTGGTTTCCCATGTGACATGCTCAGAGTAATAGAGAAAATGCTCTGATCTTCTGATCTGAGTGTTCTGGTCTATTTTTCAAATTAAATTGGTTTTGTAAATACTTTTCTTTTTTGGTGAATTAATAAATGGACTTCTGATTTAGGTATCAGTTAGAGTAAATTTTCTAATGTAAGTCTGAGGATAGATCTCTGTTCTGAGAGACGCACCCACTTTTCCTGAACACAAAACCAGAGTTCTGAGCCTTCCGGATGCTGGACCATAGCAATCCCAGGCTGTGGGAATGAGTCTGAGTGGTGAGCAGTCTCTTCCCAGGAACACATTTTGAGCCCTGTTTCATGCCTTTTTTTCCCCTCCACAGCCTGACTATAATCTCCTCAGCATGGCTTCTCATTCTTAGAACCCTGTTATGAGCTGAATTATGTTCATGTACACCCCAAAATTCATATGCTGAAGCCCTAACCTCTAATACCTCAGAGTGTAACTATTTGGAGATACAGCTTTTAAAGAGGTGATTAGGTTAAAACAGTATGGGTACAGTGGGCCCTAATCCAATCTGACTGGTGTCCTCAGATGAAGAGGAAATTTGAACACACAAAGAAACTAGAGGCTCACATGTACAGAGGGACAATCATATGAAAAGGCATCAGAGAGGTGTCAGAAGAAACCAAACCTGCCAAAACTTTGGTGTTGAACTTTTAGCCTCCAGAACTATGAGAAAATAAATTCCTGTGATATTTTATTATACTCCAAACAAACTGATCCAAACCCTGATTGCACTTAATGATTGAATCAATGGATGAATAAATTATTTCCTGGTCAATTACAAAGCAGGTATTAGAACAAGATTACTATATTCCACGACAAGGCAAGACAAGAGAAGAGTCAAGATGTGAAGCCATGCAAAACTCTAGAAAAGAAATAGACTGAGAGATGCAAAACAAAAGCCAGGAAGGGAAATCTGAGAGAGTTCCCTCAACCCAATGGAAGTGTTTATAAGGGTCCTAAAGGTGAGAGTCTTGGAGACACATGTGGGTTATTGTGGAGAGAGAATCTGGACTTTGGCAGTAGAGATCTGGGTTCAAAATCTCACCCTCACTAACTCCATATATTATTCCAGGCAAATTACTTAACTTTTTTGATTCTCAGTTTTTTCATCTGCAAATAAAAAGATGAAAAAGAATACCATTTCATGGAGCTATTAGGATTAAATTAAATAAAAAAGCATGTATAAATCTGTGTAGCATCTAATAAATGTTATTTCCACCCCCCGCTTCCTGCCACGGGTTGGAGAGAGAGAGGAAACAGAGACCTAGTGAAAAAACTGAAGAATTTTTTGGGTCAATGCACAATGTTCAAAGAGTGTGATAAGTTCAGACAAGCCTGGATATGTGGCAAGAAGCCAGAGACTAGACAGCAAGAAATACTGATAAGAGTCTGATGGGAGGGACATTATGGTTCTGGGTTATCATTCACTTCACAGCTCTATGACAACCAGTGGCATAAGGAGCAGGATCCATCCTGCTCCCTTGCTGGATTCGGATTAGTAGAATTTAGGCAGGCCAACAGCCATGGGGCAGGTATATATTAAGTGTGAGAATTTCGGCTGGGAGACCAGTTGTACAAACCGACCCAGGGCTCACATCCTCTCTCTGAAACCAAATCTAATTCTTGCTATTAGAATGAGGCATGGCTGGGTTTGTAGCACATTCGAGGCAATGGGTTTCAACCTCAGTACCTCATAAAAATAAATAAATAATATAAAGGTATCGTGTCCATCTATAGTTAAAAAAAACAAACACATGAGTGAGGATGTCTGCTCCTATTTTGGTATTGATTAGGTCAGAAACTGGACAAAACTGAGCCTTTGTTCCAGAATGTATGCTAAATTTATGAGGGACTACTTTGTGCCAGGATTTTCACATACATTCTCTCCCTATCTCATCACAACCCTTGGAGACCAGAACTTATTTCTAAAATGAAAAAATTTTTTTTCAAAAAAGGAAATTGAAGGGCTGGGGATATAACTCAGTTGGTAGAGTGCTTGCCTTGCATGCACAAGGCCCTGGGTTCAATCCCCAGCACCACAAAAAAAAAAAGGAAATTGAGTGCCAGAGAGATTAAGCAACTAGTCCAAAACCATACTGTTAATAAGGAGTGGGACCAAGAGTTGGCAAATTCCAGTTAGCCCACTAAGGAAAAGAGGTTTTAATTGTTGATAATGCAAAGAAATCTCAAGGGGGGAATTTTCTGATATTACAATGGATCCCTTACAAGTGTAATATACCTCCCAGTATTTGGATATAGGGCCCAGCCTCAAACCTCCGATACCTCTACCAGAAACCATATAGCAGAGGGCAGCCCTGCAGAATATTTTCCACAGGAAACATCTGCCCAAATATTTCGAAGGCTGCAAAATGTCCCAAGAGAGAGAAGGAAAGCTGAGGCCAATCATAATCATGGTGATAAGTCCAGGTACCAGGTGGACTGGAGCAGAGAGAAAACGCAGGCTTCCTGCCTTCCGCTCCCTCTGGAAGTGTGCTGTGGTAAAATAAACTCTTTCCAAGACTCAGGTTCCCAGGTTAGTGATCTGGTTTTCCTCTAATAGGAAGTGAGCTGTCTCTCAATCAGGGGAGGGGCACGGGGGAAATTATTGCCAATTACATAAAATATGTATATGGGAAGGTTCAGATGTTTCATGTCTTCACAATTAAAAGACCTCCACTTTATTCTTAGAGTCAATCACAGCCCAGCCACAGGAGAGACATTCTTTCTCTGAGTGTTTACAAGACAATCAATTGAAAAGGATTTTTTTAAATCCCTTTTTGTTTAAAGAAACTGACATAAGAGAAAGAAAGGATTGAGTCCCTGCCAAGAATAGGCTTTCTGAACTTTCTCTCACTCAGCTCAACAGCACTTGAAGGTCTTTCAATAAACCAAGTCGCTGGCCCCAAATAGAAAATTGCTACCAGTGAAGACAAAAAAAAAAAAAAGGGGGGGGGGGTTGTCTTTGAGTTGAAATAAGAAAATAAGAGTCCATAATCATCCTGAATGTATTATTCAGGTTCATTGTTTCTTATATTCTACTTCACTTATTGGAAAGGAGAAATATAAGGAACAATGGCTAATAGAACACCTCCCCATGTGCCAGGCACTGTACTAGGCACTGAACAGCCAGGAGTATCAATATATCCTGATTCTTGCTCTCCAAGAGCTTCCAGTCTGAGCAGGAAATAGATTGGTACTCACAGATGGTACAAAAGGTACAAAAGGATGGAGAAAATGGGAAAGCCTGAAGGAGACTGAGCATACAGCACACAATTAGTGCATCCTAATTTGGAATCTGGAGGTCCCTGAGAGGGAGAAGAAATTCTTCATTCTTTTCCAAGAGTGATGGGGGAATTCATCTTATCTGGGGAATCACCCACTACCTATCCAACCTCCCTCTATTCTACATTCGGATTGCCTTTTTAGCATCCACATATCAGAGAGAACATGCAGTATTTGTGTTTCTATATCTGGCTTATTTTATTTAACATAATGCCCTTCATCCATTTTGCAGCAAATGATAAGTTGTAATTCTTTTTATGGCTGAATAATATTCCCTTGTGTCTATGTGCCACATTGGTTTTACCCATTCATCTGCTGGTGGGCATCCAGGTTGATCCTTTATCTTTTTGGTATCCCAATATTATCTTGTATTCATACTCAGAAATAGAATGGTTGAATCATATGATATATATCTATTTTTAGTTTTTTAAGGAACCTCCACACGGTGCACTATAGTAGCTGTACTAATTTGCACTCCCACCAACAGTGTATAAGAGATCCCTTTTCTCCACATACTTGCCAGTACTTGTCATTTTTTTGTCTTTTTGATGATAGCCATTCTAACCAGGGCAAGATGATATCTTATTGTGATTTTGATAACAGGTATCAAAACACAATTGGATAGAAGTAATAAGTTCTGGTATTCTATAGCACTGTGGGGTGACTATAGTTCCCAATAACCTACCTCATATTTTACGAACAACTAGAAGAGAAGAGCTTTAAAAGTTCCAAAGTCATGATAATTATACATTGTATACATGTATTGAAATGTTACACTGTGCCTCATATATTTGTACATTATTATGTGTTAATCAAAAATGTTTTCATGTTTAAGTAGACAGAAATACTAACCATTGATTTGATCATTACATGCTATAGATATGTATCAAATTATACTCTGTAAATGCATCCAATTAAAGTAATAGTAGTTGATTTTTTTAAAGAATAAAAATAGAAGCAAAACAGATTTTGATATCTTAATTCAAAGGTATTTCATCTTATATTCAGTTGGGGTTAATTCTATCAGCAAGCTGTTCCTATTTAATAGGAAATCATTGAACTTTGTTTACAATAAAATTCAACCTATGGTAACAAAAGAAAAAAAGAGGGGGGATTGCCTTTTCACTGCTTTTTTTCTCTTTATTTTCTTTTCAGTCACTACTGAACCTGTCCAAATTTTCCAATTAGCATTTAACTACATTGTAGTTAATTTAAATTCATCTTCTCATTCACCCATCCTAGCAACCCTGTAAGGTTAGAACTATTGCTCCACTTGACCTTCATTCCTCAAATATTCACTGGGCTCCCACCAAGTACCAGGTCCCATGCTTGGAAAACTGCAGACAAGGATGGCTGAGTAATTTACTGAAGGTCACACCACTAATATGTGGTTCAAATAATATTTGCCTTTAGTCTTTTTCTGAGAGCCTGTACACTCATCTCTATACTCAAAAGTCAAGATATTTCTTACAAATAATGAAATAAAATTTGTTACCTGGGACAACTCTTAGTTCAGTAGCAGAAAAGACATACAAATAGCCTGTTCATTTATCAATCAACAACAATATTTATCAAGTGCCCACTCTTCACTAGTTGCTGTTGCAGAGTGGACGCATAGTTCCCTGCCTTCAAGGAACTTATGGTCTTTAGGAGGCAGATAAATGCAAACAAAATATTACAACCCAGATTAGTGGCAATAAAATCCCATAACACCTGTAGAAGAAGAGACATAATAAGGTTTCAAGGAGCAGGAGAGGATGGAAGTCTCCCTGGGACAATTGAGGATGACTCCACAAAGGATAAGGCTCATGTCTGAGTAGAAAATTGAAGACTGTGTATGTTTGCCATGAGAAACTTCTACTTGTCCAAATGCACCATGCTGTCTTGCCTCTGCCAACTCTCTGTTCCCCTTCCCTGACTGAACACCATACACCTTCCTGGTATCCACTTGAGTGACACTTCCTCCTGGAAGTCTTCCTTCACATGCTTTTTGTCTATCCCACAAACAAGACTACTGACTTACTGTCATGGTTTCCCATGGAACTCTGTATGTATGTAAAGGGGAATAAAACTTTTGTTCATTGAGTAAGAAGCTCAATGTAGTTGAAACATAGGGTACATGGCCCATAAAAATATTTGTGGATAAATGAACAAGTGGATGAATGAATGCTTTAAAGAACTGTACTTTCCCCTAGAAAGTAGGCTTCAATCGGATTTGAACTGCCACTTGAACTACCTCCATCATATTGTCTCTACCTGACTCCTTCCTACTCATTGCTCAAAACACCCCCTTGTCCTGAAATCCTTTCCTGACAGCTCTCCTGTGTTTCTACAGTCTAGATCAAGTGTTTCCAACACTTCTGAGCCTTTCTGGGATCAGTGAGAACAGAAAAGAGACTCTGGTGCTGCTGCTTTCTGTATCAAAGCCCACCAAACAGAACCCCAAATCCCAAATATTGGATATCTACATGGAGGGAACCCTCCAGGTCATTTCTCCCCTTACCTAGACTGATGTCCTAGCCTCCAGGCTCTTATTTGTTGCTGGAGCATCTATTCCAGGGACAATTTTGAGGAGGAGAACAGCAAGGTGTCTACCACAGACTCCAGCCTGAATCTCTCTACCAGTGGATATTCTAAATCCAATTTGTCTAAAACCAAAATGCTAGAAAGAGCTTGGGTTTTAGAAACAAACAAATCTGGGGTTAACTCTGTACTCTACTTGCTATAAGGGCTTTGGGCAGGTTGTTTCACTTCTCTCAACCTCAGTTTCCTCAGTAAAAGCCAAAAAGTTTTGAAACAAGGGAGTTCAGGGATACTTGTTTTAGAAAAATCCCTCCTGCAGCTGTGGGAGTTGGGGGAAGGGATGGGCTGGAGGGGAGAAACCAAAGGCAGTTCAGGGGCTATGGAATAGAAGTGTTTTCAATTACCCAGCACTGCCTGCCTCGCCTTGTAGCACACTCTCCACCGTGACCCCTGAGCCAACCTCATGCTGTTGCCTAGCAACTCACCTGCATCACCCAGGGATCTGAAGCTGGGGCCCCACTGAGGATAGGGAAATGACCAGTTTAATTACAAAGGCTCAGGGGAATCCTACTTCAGTTCATTCCTCAAATATTCACTGGGCTCTCACTAAGTACCATGCCCCATTCTAGATTTAGAGGATTTAGAGATGAATTAAAAAAAAAAAAAAAAACCTATCTCTTTCCTCAGAAAATTTACAATATAGCAGGATGGACCGATTTTTTTCATTCAAGAAATATTTGAGTACTTGTCAACAAAAAAAAAATGGATGAACAAATTTTAGCATATTCATCTAATTTAACAGTATGCACAGCATGAGAATGAACAATCTATAATTACACCCAAAAATATGGAATATTTATGAGTGAAGCATATGATGAGTGAAAGAAGCTGGAGAGAAAAGAATACATCCTGTATGATTCCATTTAGATAAAGTACAAAAACAGGCAAAACTAATTTACGCAGAAATCAGGATTGGGGGCTTGTATCCCAGAAATATTCTGTTTATAGATTTGAGCATAGATTATATGGCCTGTTCCATTTGCAAAAGTTTATAAAGGTTGTGGACTTATGATATCTGAACTTTGCTGTCTGCATAATATAGATCAATAAAAAGTTTTCTTAAAAATATTTATTGAATATGTGATATATGCTAGGTGAAGGAAAAGTGGCACAGGACTGATCAAACACACACCTGGGATAAGAAATGAGTTTGTTGTCAGGAACCTGGAAAGGCTGCTCTGAACAAAGAGAGGGACAGCAGCAGCAAGCAAGGGAGAGCAGCAGCAACTCTCCCTTGAATGTTACCATTTATAAGCTAGAATCATGGCCGAGCGCTAAGAGTCGGTTTAGTCTTGACTGACATGGTAAGCATCCCTGATCTTGTAGAAGGCAGGTTTGTTTCTTGAGAACAGAGACAAGCAGTATTCCTATCTCTTGGAGCAGGGACAGGAAAACCGGCATGTTCCTTTATCTTCTCAAGGAGAGAACAGGGAAACCAGTACGTTCCCATCTCAGGGGCCAGTAATTTGTCTCCTATATCTCAGTGAGAGAACAGGGAGAAACTACTAGCATGTCTCGAGGCCAGTAGGTTTTATCTCAGGCTAGTTTCCATTTCTTGGGAATAAGAACAGTATTCATAAAGTGGGGGTGGGGAAAAGGAAGATGGCTGCAATTATGCTAACATTCCTCCCTTTTTGTTTTGATATTGGGATTTAGGGTGACTTATAGGTGAAGGTCTCTTCTTATGGCTACTTCCTGCTGACGTCGGGATGGCAACAGGGGTGGAGGCAGGTCCTAAAGGAAGGATTCTTCTGTCAAGCGAATATATTCTTCCAGAAGCATCTGATTGTCCACTTGGTTGGTGAAGGTCTTTGTCCTTTCCACGGTGATTTCTTGTAACAAAAAGGCCAGACAGAGAATGGCAGTGAGGGGTCCTGGAAGAGGTAAGACCCAAGCAAGGACAGGTTCCATAAGTTGGTGAGAGAGGAGGAGAGGGTATTGCCAGAGAACTTTAATTTAAGCTTAGCTGTTAGACGCTGTAAAGCTTGTATATTTTGCTTCATCTTTTCTGAAAATGAAGTCCTGAATGAGCTGGAAGAGGAAAATGGGAGTGATAGGCCTTGTCCTGGGTCAGCGGCCAGTTCTGTCCATGAGAAGAAATTGATTGTAACAAGTAGGGGAGAGGGAGTCATTCATCTGAGAGAGTGCGGTCTTTGGGTTGTTCTGGTACCGGGTGAAGGTTGGAGGCTTGTGACCGTTTGAGCCGCAAGTTGAGGGGCCCTGTTGGGGGGATTGAAGTGAAGTGAGGGTGAGGACAGGTTTTGAAGGTTTGATTGGGGTCCTCAGTCAGTGAGATCTGAAGGGAAAGAATGCTCTAAAGTATCCTGTTAATCCCAGAAATGAGATTATTTTAGTCTTGGTAGCGGGAACAGGAAGGTAAGAATGAGTTTGGTGTAGTAATTTGGCCATATGGGTTTTACTATGGTATAGGGAGGGACTGCAGAGAAGAAGGTCATCCATGTATTGGAGGAGGAAGGATGGTGACAAGAATAGGTGGTGAGGTCTTGGGCCAAAGCTTGTCCGAAAAGGTGGAGGCTATCTCTAAAGCCCTGAGTAAGGACTGTCCATGTAAGTTGAGTGGATACCTGGGTGTCTGGGTCAGTCCAGGTAAAAGCAAAAAGGTCTTGAGAATCTTTGTGGAAGGGAATGGAGAAGGACTTATCCTTAAAGTCTAGAACAGAAAAGTGTGTTGTGGAGGCAGGGATGGAAGACAAGAGAGTGTATGGATTTGGAACAATGGGGTGTAAAGAGACTACTGCTCTGTTGATGATACAGAGATCTTGGACCAGATGGAAGCCACCTGAGGGTTTTTTGATGGTGAGAATGGGTGTATTATAAGGGAAGTCTGCATGACTTTGGCTAGGAGGTGAGAAATGATGGGTCTGAGTACCCTAAGACTGTTTAGGGGCAGTGAGTGTTGGCATTGAGATGGAAAGAGATGAATTTTTGAGTGTGATATGAATGGAATCTTGGTGTGTGGTTACAGAAGGGTTGTGTACGTCCCATACCTGGGGATTAATCAAGGATGGAGGCAAGGGTATTGATGAGGGGGTGGTTGTAGGTGATAGAAGGAGGAGGAGTGGGAGTGGGGACGAGTCTGGGAGAGAGCCCCACATGGGAAGATTGAAAGAAATGGATGAGCGGAATTTACTTAGGAGATTTAGACCTAATAAGGGAGTGGGGCATTGGGGAATAATGAGGAAAGAGTGGGAGAAAGGGATCTCGTGAATGGAGCATGTAAGAGGTGGGGTTCTTACTGGTTGATATGGTTTGCCTTCCACCCCGACAATGGAGGTCGTAGAGGTAGTGGTGGGTCCCCCAAATTGAACAAGTACTGAGAATGTAGCCCCGGTGTCCAAAAGGAAAGAGATGGGCCTACCTGCTACCACAATGATTACCCTGGGTTCCTGCATTGTGATCATCAGGTGCTGGGATCCTGGGCCTCATCAGTCATCCATAGCCAGTCCCATAAGGTCTGCCTATGGTGTGGTGGGGCTGTGTGACCTCTCACCTCAATGGGCAAGAGGGCAACCAACATCCCAGTGGCATGCCTGGTGGCATTTGGGAAAAGGACCAGGAGGTCAGCAAAGATTAGGACAGGACCTGACCCAATGACCCGACTGACCTCACCTGCAGCATGTTCCTGGGGATCTTCTGTGGATTATAGGGTAAGTGATTGTAGTAGCAGATTGTTGAAATGTTTTGGCTAGCATTTGATATTTAGTCTTGTGTCTTTTCATCTCTGCCCTGTACACCTTGAAGGCCACCTCAAGCACCTGAGCCTGTGGAGTAAGGGGCCCTTGCTCCAATCTTTTAAGTTTAGCTTTAATGTCAGGGAATCTTTGAGAGAAAAATTAGGTCATGAGTAAGTTTTGACCACAGTTGATTCAGGATCTAAACTGGTGTATTGGAGTAGGCCCTGAATCAGGCAGTTTAGAAAGGAAGAGGGGTTTTCATTTTTATCTTGAATGACTTCTTGGAGTGTATCATAATTGATGGCTTTATGAGCTGCCCTTCTTAAACCTGTCAGTAGGTGGGTGATGAATTGGTTCCTTCTTGTCTGATCCCCAGGGGAATTATAATCCCAATTGGGGTCTCTATCAGTACTGACTCTGTGCCAATAGGATGAGTGGGGGTAGTTTGGTGGACTTCATCAGCATAGTTGCATGCTTGTTCTCAGACTTATCTGCACTCCTCTGGGAGGAGGGTGTTAGATAGGATCATGTGCATATCATGAAAGGTGAGGTTGTAGGCCTATGTTATGAATTGCAACTCCTTGGTATATGTGGTAGGGTTGGAGGTAAAGGACCCTAGGCATTTCTCAATTTGGAAGAGATCACCAAGAGAGAAAGACACATGGATTCTGACCAACCCCTCAGATCTGGTGACTGTGCAGAGAGGGAATAAAGGGGCGGGCTCTTGAGTGGCTGTGCGAGATCAGGTGACAGGAGGGCTGACAGGTGAGAACAATTAGAATAGGAAAATTTTTACATACAAAATTTGTACGTACAAATTTCTTTCTTAGTTTGGATAGTGAAGGATGTAGGGCAGGTGGAGGAGTGGAGGCCACTGCAGCTGGCTCAGAGGCTTCTTCCCCCTCATTTCTGGCATGATTTCTGTAATCAGGAGTGCAGGAGTGTTGACCTTGAAGGGCCTAAAATCTGGGTTAGAACTTTTAATCATCTTGCTTTTAGTGGAGATGAGAAATAACGCAATCTTAAACTTTCCATTGAACAACAATTTATGAAAAATCACATTTATAATGTTTATCATATTTATGTTAAATCAGATTTACCCATTTTTAATTTAGGTTATCCTGAAAAGCAAGTTTAGTTAACATTTTAAGTCATCCCTTTTGGTAGAGTGCTCGCCTAACACGTGTGAGGCCCTGGTTTCGATCCTAAGCATCACATAAAAATAAATAAATAAAGTATTAAAAAAAAAAAAGAAAAGAAAAGAAAATGAGATTTTCCATTGTCTGGAAAGAAAGTGTGAGTTAGTGATTTTGAAGACATTGTTGCCTTTGTTTGTTTACCCAATTTAAATTGAACTTTAAATTATGGGAATCAAAGGTATTTGGATACATTTTTGAATTTTAGTTTATGAGTGATATACACACGTACACAAGTCAGTACACAGAACAAACGAGTAAAGGCCTTATAACTTTTAAAACTTATTAGATTAAGAGCCAACTTTTGTAAATTGGCCTCTGAGCAAAGCAGAGTGTCAGAGATTAAAATTTAGGCATGCAGGATCAAAAAAATGAGCTCAAAAATATAGAATTTTAAAAATAAGAGTCCTAGGAAATAATGATATGGCCATTAATTATTTCATTAAAGTGATATGAGAGGATAAGAGAGAGAGAGAGAGAGTTTTGAAGTCATTCTTCTGTGTAGTAGCCAAAGGAAAAGTTAAATTGACACTTTTTTTTTTCCCTTTGGTCTTAGTCCTCTTATCAAGCCTGTTGAGTCTGCTGTTTGTATTTCAATGTTAGCTTCAGTGTGGCCTTGGCCAGGGAGATTGCTGCCCACAGCTTTACAATGTACTATGCCAATAGAAGAAGGGAGGAGGTTCTGGGTCCCTCGTTTGTCTAGAAGTAGGGTTTCTGGAGGAATCCAGAGCTTTAGTGG
Organism: Marmota flaviventris; assembly: GCF_047511675.1. Taxonomy (NCBI): domain Eukaryota; kingdom Metazoa; phylum Chordata; class Mammalia; order Rodentia; family Sciuridae; genus Marmota; species Marmota flaviventris. The sequence continues at coordinate 41,550,828 of NC_092507.1, forward strand.
CAAGTAGAAGCTGGGCAGGGGAGCAAGAGAAGTAAAGGTAAGGCTTAAAGTGGAGAAGGGAGAAAGCCTGCACATAAGGGATTTCCTTCCATTTTCCTGAGTGCTCACAAAAGTTATAAAGATTACATAAAATATTGGGATCAAAAGTATCATTCGGTGGCCATTTAGATCCATTGTCCAAGTCATAGAGGGGCCATGACTGAGTGGAAAGTTAAATTAGTTAATGGGTCTTTGGATCTAGAGCCACAGGGAGGGGAGCTAAGTGGTGAGGAGGCAACCAAGAGGTGAGTCAGAAAGGAATTTGGATTGGGAGTTCCCCATGGCGAGTTAGAGTGCTGGAATGGCTAGAGGCAGGTGTCCCTGGCTCTAGGCTGAATCAGAGTAGGAGAGGGGGGACAGCAATGAAAACAGGTCATCACCACATGATTCACTGGTTCAGGGCTGAAGCCTTTCTGGGACTGAGAGAAGAGGGTGGTCACCCACCCATGGAGAGTCTTGGTACCTGGCCAAGGCTTTCCATGAGCTCTGTTGAGGAGCTGAGAACCAAGACCCGAGAGTGAACTCACCAAGGGGAAGGGATGGGAAGGTTGAGAATCTTGGTGCTGGGCAAAGATTTAAGTTAACTTTTGTCTCTGGAGAGGAGACTTATAACTGCCATCTCTGGAGAGTAGACTTGTAAGGAGAAGGGGAAGGGAAGGGCTAAGTCACTTACCCAAAAAGAGGCTGATGTGGAGATGCAGAAGAAGAGCACTGGGTGAATGGAAGAAGGTGTGTGGTAACTGTCCTGGGCCCTCAGGCCAGGACCCCGGATGGGAGAGCAAAGCTGATAAGAGAACCTGATCCGAGTCCCTGGAACCAATGAAAGAAAAGTGGCACAGGACTGATCAAACACACACCTGGGATAAGAAACGGGTTTATTGTCAGGAGCCTGACAAGGCTGCTCTGTATAAAGAGAGGGGCAGCAGCAGCAAGCAAGGGAGAGCAGCAGCAAGTCCCCCTTGAATGTTACCTTTTATAGGCTAGAATCATGGCTGCATTCTAGGGGTGGGTTTAATCTTGACTGATATAGTAAGCATCCCCTGAGCTTGTGGAAGGCAAGTTTGTTTCTTGGGAACAGAGACAGGCAGTTTTCCTATCTCTCAGAGGGGGAACAGGGAAACTGGCATGTTCCTTTATCTTCTCAAGGAGAGAACAGGGAAACCAGTACATTCCCATCTCATGGGCCAGTAATTTGTCTCCTATCTCTCAAGGAGAGAACAGGGAAAGACTGGCACCTCTCCAGGCCAGTAGGTTTTATCTCAGGCTAGTTTCTATTTCTTGGAAATAAGAACAGTATTCATAAAGTGGGGGTGGGGAAAAGGAAGATAGCTGCAATTATGCTAGCACTAGGCACCGTGTATTGGGCAAATATTTAAAAAGAAATTTACAACACAGCATGATAAATATACAAGGACTTGGGGAGCACAAAGAGAGAACTTTCCATCAATTGCACCCCACCTGTGGCAAAAGGACCCAAGCAAGGTTTCCTGGAAGAGGGGATTTTGAGTCAAGTGGAAACCTATCATACAGGAGAGGGAGAAGACAGGGTCTATCAGAGCACAAAAATAAGGATGAGGAGGAGGCAGGAAATGGGACTGAAGGGTTATGGGCAACCCAAACAGTAGAGAGCCTGGAATAAAAATAACTGTTTGAGGTATGACAGGCAGTTAGAAACAATTTGTTTTACAGATTAGGAAATAGAGGTTAATTTAACTTGCTTAAAAAATCACATAGAAAGTGGTAGAACTAGCTGTAGACCCAGGCAACCAATCCCAGTGTGCTTGACCACTGTCTTGCGTTGCCCAGGTCATTTGGTCACAGACTAAGTCCCTGGAGAGTATTTAAACATAGAAGTAAAATGATCAGATTTTGTGTGTCAAAAACTACTCTGGGGGGGGGGGGGGCGGTGCTGGGGTTGTGGCTCAGGGTAGAGCACTTGCCTAGCACATGTGAGGCACTGGGTTCAATCCTCAGCACCACATATCAATAAATAAATGTATTGTGTCCTCCTACAACTAAAAAAAAAAAAAATCTGGTTGCTCTGTGGAAAACTGCTTTGGGTTGGATGGAGCAAGTATGGAGGCAGGGAATCCAAGAAGGAAGCTCCAGGAATCCAAGTGAGAGAAACTCAGGCCTAAAGGAAAGTAAGCTCAAGGAGAGGAGGAGGAAATTTTAAAAATCAATGACCAGACTCTCTTTGCTTTCCTTTCTCATGTACTGATAGAAGTAAAATCCAGAAGAAGGCACAGCTAATTATATTTTATTTTTTGGCTTTGGACACAAAGAATTGAGCTAAATATATCTCTCAGGGACTGAAGATATGGCTCAGTGATAGAGTACTTGCCTAGCAGGTGCAAGGCCTTGAGTTTGATGCCCAGCACTTGGAAAAAAAAATATATATATATGTATGTTTTCACACATATACATATACATACATGCATAGATACATATACATACATGCATATTACACAGTAGTAATACATGCATGTGTGTGTGTGTGTGTGTGTGTATTTCTTATTCATGGTATAATCTTTGGTCTTAAAGATCTCTCTCGGGCTGGGGATGTGGCTCAAGCAGTAATGCGCTCACTTGGCATGTGTGGGGCACTGGGTTTGATCCTCAGCACCACATAAAATAAAATAAAGATGCTGTGTCCACCGAAAACTGAAAAATAAATATTAAAAAAAAATTCTCTCTCTCTTCTCTCTCTCTCTCTCTCTCTCTTAAAAAAAAGATCTCTCTCATTTTATTTATTTATGTATTCTTTTTAATTCCTTTTCCTCTTCTCACTCCTAAAGGCAACTCTTTGAATGTGTTTATTGTGAACTATTTTATATTGTTCTTGCGAAATATGAATTTTTATTTTGTGTGCACATGTCTTTTATTTATGTAAATAGTGTTGAGTTACATATCTCACATATCTTGCTTTTGACTCCATCCTAAATGCAAAGTTCTCAAGATCTTTGCCTTGCTATGTGTACCTTTGGTTTGTTGTTTCTGTCAGCTCCCAAGGATTATAGAATTGGATGGACAATACAATGGTGCAGAAAGTCTCTACCAGTGAGTGGAGAGACTTCAGTGATAACCTCTGTCGATCTATTAACTTGTGGTTTGAACTTGGGCAAGTTCCTTCCCCTATTTATAAAATCAGTGCTTCTACCTCTAACCTTTCAGGCAACTCCCCTTATTTTGCACACAGGAAATTCCGGTCCAGAGTATGGGAGTGACTTGACTAAGGACACACAACAATTACCAATAGTTCAATTCAAATTAACCCACATTTATTGAGTGCCAGGCATGGTGCTAAGTGCTCTAGATACTTGAATAACTAAACCCTGCTGAATCCGTCCCCCAGGGCCTCTAAACAGAGCTGTGTTAATTTTCCAAGAGCAGGTGCAGAGCGAGCGAGCCTGTGGGCCTGCTCAGATGCAGTAAAGATATTAATAGGATGTGGCCTCAGATGAATCACAGGCAGCACCTCCATCACCCTAGCTGGGCCCCACAATATGCCTGGTCTCATGCAAAGGAAAGAGATTTTGGCACACTGCTTTCTATTTAAAAAAAGGTTATTTATCGCTATGTTATTTACCAATAATAACTGAACTGAAAAAGTAAGATAAATCACCTTTGCCTATCTGTATGCATAATATTACACAGTAGTAATCATGGCATAAATAAATATTTTATATTCTCCTTTTTAAAAATGTTTTTGTTGTTGTGCAATATTAACTGCTATGGTTGGTTGTTTACTCTGTGCTGGACACCAAGCACTTTTATATGTGTTGGCTCATTTAATCTTCATTACAATCCCAAGAGGCAGGAGGTACTATTATTTCCCATATTTTGAAGATAATGAAACAGAAGCACAGCTATATTACTTGCCCTAGGTCATTGAACTTCAAGCACTTTGAACGAAACCCACAGTAGATTTATACTTTATATTGCAACTTGAATCACACTTGTATCTTACAATACTACACTAACCCTTACTATATGAGATTCAACCTGATATTTCTATTCAATTATTCCCTCCCAAACATGCTGGTCTGAGCCACTAAATTGATTCCATCATCTACTGATGGGTTGTAACTCAGTTTGAAAAATAATACCCTAGATGTTATATATGTCACAATAATAACAAAATTACACAAAATTCAAAATCGTAATGACTGAGGCTGTAGCTTGGCAGCAGAGAGCATAACCAGCATGTGTGAAGCACTGGGTTCAATCCTCAGCACCACATAAAAACAAACAAATAAAATAAAGACATTCTGTCCATTTATAACTACAAAAAAATTTTCAAAATCATAATATTCTTCAATGTGAACTTTCATGTCCTGAGCACAGGCTCTATATCAGGCCCCATCAAACAGATTAGAGACAGATTTGAATTAAATGTGGTTCTACATTCAAGGAGCTCACAGAGTCCTCAAGGTAGCATACATGTAGAGAGGTGGTAATGACATAGCAGTGATTCTCAATCCTGGCTGCACCTTAGGATCACCTGGCATCTTTTTAAGACATTTAATCCTGGGACTCTATCTTCAGATTTCCTGATTTGAAAATCTGTATTTTTTAAAAGCTCCCTGGGTGAGTCTACAGTGCAGTCTGGACTAATAGTCACTGCAATATAGCACTAAGTGCTTTGTTAAAAGGAAGCATAGAATAGACAAATTCAACTACCTAATGGTGTTGAAAAAAATCTCAGAAAAAAGTTCTTTAAAAAAAAAAGATTTTTTTTTCCAATGCTGGCAGAGAACCCAGGGCCTCACCTATGCTAGGCAAGTGTTCTACCACTATGCTACATCCTCAGCCCAAGAAGTTGTTTTTTGCACAATGAACTTCCATAAGTGCTCCATCTTTATTCTTTTTTTCCCCACATTTTTTATTGGTGCATTACAGTTGTACATACTATTGGGATTTATTGTTACATATTTGTTGTTACAAAAAATGCACACAATGCCCAATATAATACAATATATAATAAGAAGAACTTGGCCAATGTCACTCCCTAGCACTTCCCTCTTCACTTCCTACTTCCCACCCCACTTCCTCCACTGATATCCCTTTGATCTTCATAAGATCTGCCCCTACCTCTTTTCCTTTTTCCTCTCTAGCTTCTGTATATGAGAGAAAACATATGATCCTTAACCTTCTGAGTTTGACTTATTTTGCTTAACATAATGGTCTCCAGTTCCATCCATTTTCCTGCAAATGACATAATCTAATTTTTCTTTATGGCTGAATAAAACTCCATTATGTACCTATCTATGCCACAGTCCAAGAAGTTGTTTTTGGCTGTGGTTTGTGTGCTCAAAAGCCTCTGGCCCTTTAAAGCCACTGTCCACACCACCGTCTGCCCAATACATTAACCTGTACTGATAACATCAAACAGCTCCTTTGCTCCCTGGCTTCCATTTAGGTAGAGGCCTTGAAGGATTGGTGAGAGGGGGGGCTGAAAAATTAATTCCCTGGATACTTCCTTAAAAGCTTGCCTGAGGGGCTGGGGTTGTAGCTCAGTGTTAGAGCACATGCCTGGCACATGTGAGGCACTGGGTTCAGCCCTCAGCACCACATAAAAGTAAATAAATAAAAATAAAGGTATTGTGTCCATCTACAACTAAAAATATTAAAAAAAAAAAAAAAAAGCTTGGCTATAAATTCCTTCCCTGCCTCCATTTTTTTTTTTTTTTTTGGTATTAGGGATTGAACCCAGGGAAGCTTCAGCACTGAACTACACCCCTAGTCCTTTTTGTCTTTTGATGGTCTTGTTAAGTTGCTGAGGGCCGCTAAACTGTTCAAGCGGCCCCAAAGTTGTGATGCTCCTGCCTCATCTTGCTGAGTTGCTGGGAATACAGGTATGTGCCATCCTACCCGCTGGCTGTGATCTCCTTTAAGGTAACTGACCTTCTCAAGATGATTTTAAAAAGATGGTTTGATGTTCAAGACTCTTCCTAGTTTCTGTCATCTTTACACCTTCTCCCTACCCAGTCAGGTCAAGGGATGTTAGCTCAAATAGGTTCCTGAACTACTCCCCTACCTCCCACTCACATGTTTAAAATTAGTCCCTTTGTAAATAAATCTTCACCAAATTATAATCTGAGTGTGTCATCTGTTTCCTATTGAGGCCCTGACTGATAAAGCCCGGAAGCAGGATGGAGTTTGCAATAAGAACAAGGAAAAGAAATCCCAGCATGAGTAATGGCACAGAGCAATGAAAATATTATATTTTTATTTGTCTTATTCCCTTTATTGATTGGAGGACAAACTGCTCAGTCCTAATCTTCCTATATTTATCAGAAATATTTGACAAGTTAATTGTTTTTTCCATCCTGGAACAAATTTGTCACTTGGCCTCCATGGCGTTGCACTGCTGGGGTCATCTGTTCTTCCTCTGGCTGTTCTTTTTCTGTCTCTTCTTCTGGGTTCCTTTTCATTTCCCTGGTGTCTTCATCTCCATGATGTTGAATGTTGAAGTTCCTTGGTTCTCCTGTCTATACCAACTCTCCATCATCATCCATTATCATGACTTTAAATACTATATCTACTCCCAAATTTTTATCTTTTATTTATATCTATTTCAATTCCAGACTCATATATCTGAGCTAACTAGAGATAGGAATGGTGTCTGAAGCCAGTTATAAAGTTATTTTTAAAACTTTTGTGAGTCCCTTGTTTACCATAGCCATTACTAAAAATTAAATTACATCAAGTAAACAAAGGTAATATTTAAAGCTCGGGCTGGGGCTGAAGCTCAGTGTGTCCATCTACAATTAAAAAGTAGAGTGCTTGCCCATTATGTGCAAGGCCCTGGGTTCCATCCCCAGTACCACACAAAAATCGAAAGAAAGGAAGAAAGGAAGGAAGGAAGGAAAGACGGAAGAAAAGCCTGTCGTTTTCTCATTATTTTACTATATTTCATTGCTTTTTATGTTTTGGAGCTATTTACATCCATTCTGTGTTGTGGAAATACTATACAATGGTGTGCTACTCCCTAAACTCTTCTTCATTCTGTGTGTGATAACATCATGCTGGCAGCTCAGAATCAAACACAGTGGAAGTATTACACCATAGAAATTGGCAAGTGCTACCAATCAAGGATCGATTTATTGTTTTGTTCACTGCCTGGCTGAACTTAAGAAAATAATGGAAAAATGTTAATAGATGTTAGTTTAGTAGTGTATATTGAATTTAGAGTGTATTGTGTCAGTATCCACTGCATTATGAATAACATGATTTTTTTTTAGGAAATATTATTCCAGTATTGGGAAATTTAGCTGAATCTACCAAAAAGTCACTTGTCATTGACTAGTGAAGTTCCATTCTGTCTCTATTGTTTGACTTTCATCTTACTAATAATGTAAACATGAATATCAACAAGAATTCCTCTTGGAATTATACTTGTTCAGTGGCTGCAATTATTAGTTGGTTATAGAAAAAATCAGTTAAAGCATTCTGTGAGAATGATTTGACCATATAGAATTTTCAATAAAGAGTACTATGGGATTGGGTGCGGTGGCGCACACCTATAATCCCAGCGGCTCAGAAGGCTGAGACAGGAGGATCACGAATTCAAAACCAGTCTCAGCAAAAGCCAGAAGCTAAGCAACTCAGTGAGACCCTCTCTCTAAACAAATACAAAATAGGGCTGGGAATGTGGCTGAGTGGTTGAGTGCCCCTGAATTCAATCGCCAGTACCCAAAAAAGAAAAAATAAAGTATCATATATTTTATTATTTGTGTGATATGTGTCACTGTCACTAAACTTATATATGTACACGTGCACATCTTTTTTTTTTCTGGACAGCAATTGTTAAATATTTACCAGCATACTACTGCTAATAGATTATTCAAACTTATCCAAAAACTGAGCTCCTGATTCTCCATCCCAAACCACTTGCCCCTACAGGTATCCTCATCTCAATGGTAAATATTTTGGGGGGAAAAGTACCAGGGATTGAACTCAGGGGCACTCAACCACTGAGCCACATCCCTAGCCCTATTTTGTATTTCATTTAGAGATAGGAACTCACTAAGTTGCTTAGTACTTTGCCCTTGCTGAGGCTGGCTTTGAACTCATGATCCTCCTGCCTCTGCCTCCTGAACTGCTGGGATTACAGGCATGTGCCACTGCACTGTTTCAGTGGCAATTTTATCCTTCCAATTGCTTTATCCAAAAAGCTTAAGGTAGCTGGGCCTGGTGGCGCATGCCTGTAATCCCAGTTGCTCAGGAGGCTGAGGCAGGAGGATGCCCGTTCAAAGCTAGTCTCATCAACTTGTTATGAGGAGCCGCTTCAGAAAACACTCTAAGTCCAAATTCAAATCAAAGAGAGCTTTATTTACCTGGCCAGGGACTGTCACCCACCTGTAGAAACTGAAGTTCTGTGGGAGAACAGTAGTTTCCTGGCCTGTGTCTTGGGAATTTGAGGACAAAAACCACAGCTCAGGGACTTTCCTTAGCATCATGCAAGCAAGCCAATCACAGAAGCTAAGACATCAATTAGCACAGCAACTCAAGACAATCACATCTTGGGTTTGAGCAGGTGTTAGACAACCGTATCCTGAGTTCAAGCAGTTGGTTAGTGGGGGTGAGAATCTACTTCAGAATCTTGGGTCACCAAGATCACCATATCCTGGGTTGAGTACATTTTGTGGGGTAAAAAGTACAGAAAACAATATTAGAAAACAGCTTTCATTTCAGTTTCTCAGAAATAGCTCTTGTAACAGTTTTTTTTATAGAAGGCAGCAAAATGGAGTCTTAGGCCTGTCTATGACAGTTCTTGCTTTATAATTGTCTTATCTCACTTATCAAAATCTTATATCTATAATCTATATTTTTACTAATATATAACCTATAACTTACATTCTTATTAATTGTATTTATCAGTTCACACCACAACAAACTTATCGAGGCACTTAGCAACTCAGTGAAACCCCATCTCTAATAAAACATAAAAAAAGGGCTAGGGATGTAGCTCAGTGGTTGAGCATCCCAAAGTTCAATCCCCAATACCAACACCCCCCCCAAAAAAAAAAACCCTTAAGTTCATCTGTTACTCTTTCTCTTATACTTTATATCCAACCTATTAGGAAATCCTTTTGTCTCTACTTTCAAAATATATTCAGAAAATCTGACTGCTTTCCACTACCCTACTACCCACATGTCTCCTCATGTGGATTACTGAATAGCCTCCTGAGTAGTCTGCTCTTTCCAGTACTGCAATTAGAGCGAGTCTGCTAAAACACAAATCAGAAATGTTGTTTCCTAGGCTGGGGATGTAGCTCAGTGGTAGAGCCCATGCCTAACCTGTATGAGGCCCTGGGTTTGATCCCCAGTACTGGAGGGATGGGGGAGGAATATAAATGTCATTACAATCTTCAGTGACTTCCCACTTGGTTCAGAGTCAAAGGCAAAATCTTTACAGTGGCCTATAAGACCCTTTAGAATCTGCCCACCCATTCCATTATCTCTCTGATGTCATTCCACACCCACATTAGTCTCTTTGCTTTTCTTATTTTTAAAATTTTTTATTTGTTCTTTTTTGATTATACATGACAGGAGAATGTATTTTTGACATACCATATTCTGCTTTTCTTAAAACAAATCATGCATACCCTCACCTCAGGGTCTTTGTACTCGCTACTTCCTCTACCTGGAATTCTTTTCCTCCACTTTCCCCATTATTAGCTCTCTTACTTCCTTTACTCAAATCCACTTTTTCAGTGAGACTTCACTTAAAAATCGCCTGAAATTGCAATCCCTCCCCATTCAACCATCACACTATCCATCTCCCCTGCTTAACATCATTTAAAGTACCATATGTTTTGGGGGGGTTGTTTGTTTCAGAGACAAGGTCTCACTATGTTGCCCAGGTTGGGCCTGAACTCCTGGGCTCAACCAATCTTCCTGTCTCAGCCTCCTGAGAAACTGAGATTACAGGCATATACCATAGCATCTAATGATAAGTTTTAGGAGTGTGTGTGTGTGTGTGTGTGTGTGTGTGTGTGTGTGTCAGAGACAGAGAGAGAGAGAGAGAGAGAGAGAGAGAGAGAGAGAGATACTAGGAATTGAACTCAGGGGTACTCCACTACTGAGGTACATCCCCAGCCTTTTCAATTTTTTATTTTGAGACAGTATCTCCCTAAGTTGCCCAGGCTAGCCTTGAACATGTGATTCTCCCACCTCAACCTCTTATATATCCAATATATCCATAGATTGTCTTTGAGCTTATTCTAAGAAAGAAGAGTAGTGGGGTCCCAAGAGTGAGTCCCCAACCATTCCAGGTACCCAGCTGAGAACTGCATGTACATTTTTGTCTATGTCTGTGGATCTCCCATTTGTGTAGATGGGTCACCTGGAAACAAATGTGCTCTTGCAAAAAACACCAAAATTTCATAGTGGGCTAAAAATAAAACTACAAAATAAACCTTGTTGACAATAATCAATAGCATCTCATATCAGATTCTAGCATAGACAAGTAATAGAAGTCACCAGGAGGTTTAAGAAAGTGTATCCCGGGAGGACACAAAATGATTATGACCAAGTCCTGCCTGCCCTCAAGATTATCCCAGCCTGGTGGGATAGAAACTGACAACTGTGGGGCTGGGGTTGTGGCTCAGCAGTAGAGCGCTTGCCTAGCACGTAAAAGGCCCTGGGTTCGAGCTTTAGCACTACATAAAAATAAATAAATAAAATAAAGGTATTAAAAAAAAGAAAGAAACTGACAATTGTAAAAAATGTCTTCAATTAACAAAAACATGTAGAGGGTGCAAAAGCAGCAGAGAGGCGGGATTGTTTAAGTGAGACAGCTGAGGATGATATCTAAGCTGAAGTATGAATAGGAGAGGAGAGAAGGGCCGGAGAAAAAAGCAGAATCGAGGAACATTTTGCTATTAACATTAGCCACATTTAGTTGGAATGCCTGCCTATCTGGATTTTAACATCAAATAGGTTGGCCAAGCTTGCAAAACAACTAGTTATATGTAGCAGAGCTTGAGAAATCCTGGTTATTGGGACACAAAGGAAGAGCTAAGTGAAAGGTACAGATGGCAGGAAGGGAGAACAATGATTTCACAGGAGCAGAGCAGGGGAAAGGGATCTGTTTAATAGCTATATCTATCACAGGCTTGTGGGCTCCCACTAGAGATGGGGGAAAGGAGTAGGAAGACCAGGGGCACTTTACTTATGCCTTGACCCTTCCTGAAGCATCCCTTTTCCTGTTTTCCACCTCTTCTAACAATGTAGTCTTCTCCTGAAGAGCGAGGCCACCTTGGTGATGATACAGAAAGACCTCACACTCCGAAATCTGAATACCTGGTTTCAGGTCTTTTAAACTATATGAACTTTTACTTAATTTCAAACCTTTTGCTGGCCACTGCCTGGAGAGTGACTTGGCATTCAAGGCCCTTCTCCTCTGGCCCCTTATGACCTCTGCAGCCTCATCTGCCCCACACCCCTTCTCACCCCAAATAGCCAAGCCCTTCTCTCAGGCTCTGAGCCTTCAAAGACAATACTCCTCCAGCCCACATCTTTGCTTTCTGCCTTTCCAGACTCCAGAATTCCCGCTTCTCTGTCAAGGCATGATTCTTCTGTCACCACCTCTGGGCCTCAAATCCCTAGAGCTTCCTCTACGCCAGCATCTGGACCACATCTGCTCTTGCCCTTTCTGGTCCACTCACCACAAGGGAGCCAGAGGGGTCTTTCTACAGAAAAAAAAAAGAAAAAAGAAAGAAAGAAACAACCTTTATTTCTTGGGTCAAAGACCATAATCTTAACTGTGGCCTACCAGGCTCTGTGCAATATCACTCCTGCCTGCCACTCCCCATCCCCTGCTCCCCTTACATCCTTTGTTCTCTCTGCTCCAGTCAAACTCAAACCAGCCAACCTTGTTTGCAACATATTTCTCTCCCACTTAGGACTTTTGCATGTTCTTCCCTGCTTCACTTTAATTTCTACTCATTCATTAGAGTTCAGCTCAAACCTCCCTTCTCCTGTGAAGCCCTGCTTAGCTCCCAAGCTAGTTTTAGGTGGTACTTTTCATAATAGTAGTATGGAGCCAATTATGAATTATTTAATGTCTCGCTGCATAAGAAGTACCTAGAGCTTGGCACAAAACAGGTATTCAGGAAGTGTTTGTTGAGCGACTCCAGGAATGCTTAGCTCATAACACATTATACTGAATCTCCAGTTTACCTGACTTCTCTTACTTTAGCCTGTGAGTTCCTAGAGGAGTAACATAGGGTCAGCACCCAACCCTGTGCTTGGCCCTTTGTGAGTGCCATTGAGGTTTTCTGCGCCTGGGAAACACTGCGTTGTGCTGCCCAGATCCCTGTCATTGAAGACTTCGGACACCAGCTGCTGGGAGTACTATTTACCATGAAGCCCTTAACTGTCAGTTCAGCCCCTCCAAGGTTAGTACTATCTTGGCTCCCGGTTTTGCCTCTTCCCAGCCAGTCCTATACTCAATGATGGATAAAGGCAAGGATATAAGGGCCTGTCTCTCTAAACTCATCCGCATACAATTCTGATGGGCCATTCTAACTTCAGAGTCCCTGTTGGGTGAGCCAAGACTGTCCTCAGGCCTGCATGGAGCTCTCCATGTCTCCCTCTGCCACTCCTTCCACAGGTGTTGATCCCAGGGGTGCTCCCTCCGAAAGCCTCTGCACTCTCCAATCTCCACCTCAGATCTGCTTCCTAGGAATCCAACCTGCAACAGGCTCTTGGTCTCCTCTCAGCTGTCACTTTCAGGGAACATTAGTTCATTTACCTAAAGTCTGTAGGCATCATTCAGTTGTGAAAGTATTTCACATCCACTCTTCTATTACAGTACAGCACTCCCATTCCACACTGACTATGTGGATCAGAAACGGAGGCTAGCTTTACCAAAAAAGTAGAGAAACTAAATAGGAGGCCTGGAGGGATGGAGTGATCAGCACTAATGAGAAGTTAAGCTCTCGGACCCAGATTTTTTTGTCTCTTTTTCTTCCAAATCCTGGAACAAGAGAGAGGCTCACTAAAGCGAATTCTGGTCTCAGGGGTCAGAATCCTGAAACCACAGCTCGGGGATCGGGGCCGGCTGCTCCCTCAGAACAGCTAGGGAAACTGAGGTCCTGAGTTCCGCGCGCAGACGCCTGCAGAGAACGGGAAGGGGGCGCGTCCTGCCTCTCGGGCCGCCTCTTCCCGCCCCCCATCGCCGGGTCCCCCGCCTCGTCTTTGCCCTCCCAAAGCCGCCACCTCGGAAGCGAGTCATGGTGGCTGCCGTGGCGGCGGCGTGGCTGCTCCTGTGGGCCGCGGCCTGCGCGCAGCGGGAGCAGGACTTCTATGACTTCAAGGCGGTCAACATCCGGGGCAAGCTGGTGTCGCTGGAGAAGTACCGCGGCTCGGTGAGTGAGCCGGGGACGCGGGGCCTGGGCGCTGCCCTGGCAGGGCCTGATGGGGCGACCCACTACCTGCGCGAGGGGGGCGGGGGTGGCTCCGCTCCAGGGCGCCGGCTTCTCACCCCGACTCGGGCATTCCCCCGGCCCAGGCGCTGCGCCGCCTCCAGACCCTTCGCCCTCAGTGTCCCGCGACTACGTGGCACGGCCCTGGAGCGCACTGAAAGCCGGGCGCCGCCTGCTCACCCACTGCCTTTGGGCACCCGGGTCGCAACCTCCTTAGGAAGGTGGGTGCCCCGGCCCAGGCTTTATTTCTTGCGAGTGGAAAAAGTAACCCTAGCATCGTGCCGCCTTTGCCTCTCCCAACCCCAGTTTCTGCTTCCAGAGAGGGAGTTGCTGATGCAGAATCTAATGAGAACACTGTGAAGATGAACGTGCAGTGCAAAGGGCGTTATTTAAAATGCACGGATCCCGGGGTCCAGAGAGGAAAGGCATTTGCACAAGGCTGCGCAGCACTAAAAATCGACCTAGCCTGGAAGGGAACCCCATCTACCCGCTCCATCTGTGTTAGGCTGTAGGCCGACCCAGAAGGCAGTTTAGGTTGAGATACTAATCCTGGGCGAATTCGCCTCTCTTTACTAAGAGGGAATCTTGGCTTAAAGATGACTTCAGAGAAAAAAATGCGTGTTGATTGAATCTTTGAAATAAGAGTGGATTTTAAACCGGGTGTGGTAGCACACACCTGTAATCCCAGCGACTCGGGGAGTCTGAGGCAAGAGGATCCAAAGTTTGAGTTCAGCCTCAGCAATTTAGCAAGGCCCTAAGCAACTTAGTGAGACCCTGCCTCAAACTTAAAAATCAAAAGGACTAGGGATGTAGCTCAGTCGTTAAGTGCCCCTGGGTTCAACTTCCGGTACTCCCCCCCCCCCAAAAAAAAGTGGATTTTATCTAGACTGAGAAGAGCATTCCAAACAAAGAGAACTGCCCAAGTCAGAACTCCTTAGCAAACAGCAAGAAGGGTTGGGGAGGGGTGGGGAGGCTTTCAAGCAGTTGTGCCTGAATTTAAGTCAGAGGCTGAGAATGGTAAAAGAGGCAGTCTAAGGGGTCAAGTGGGCTTTGAAGACTATACCCAGAGGTGAAGACATTATACCGTGTTGAACAAGAACCCCTAAGTCTGCCTCAGGATGGGCCTGGGGGTCCTGGTGTGGAAAAATGGAAATTGGACTCTAATGAACATGTGGTCCCATCATTCATGTTTGGATGGAGAACAAGACTATTTTTAATAATAAAAGTACTCTATAAGCCTTGAAATTCTCAAGTATGCTGAAGGTCCTGGAGGCAGTAGCCCCTGTCTTGACTGCCCTACAAGGTGCTATTAAGTTTTAGATGCAATGAAAGTGTGGAAGCACTTTGTAAACTGTAAAGTGCTCTGTACCTGTACTGGTGGATCTCAGCAGAAATCTCATCCAGGAGACAAGGCAAGAGCAGATAAGACCATTGCCCATTCCTGTTCAGGCCTCCCCATCTCTCCAGTACAGCTCACAGCTTCCCTGATTTGGCACCAGACCAGCTCTGCTACTAATTTATTCATTGTGTATTATTCAGCACCTACTAGGTACTAGGTAGTAGGCCAGCTTCTGGGGTTACTGGGCAAACAAAACAGGCAAGTTTCTGCTTCATTAGAGTTGATATGGGGAAGAAAGAGACTACAAACAAGGAACTGAGAAATGAACAAGATAATTTAAAATAGTAATAACGGCTGAGACCAAAATAGAGCCAGAGTTCATGGCTTCTAAGGCATAGAGTTAGAAATTGAACCTAGGCAGTCCAATTTCAGAGTCCATGCCCTTAATTGCTAAATTTAGAGGGAAACCGGGGAACCATCAGTCCCGTAAAGCTGTAAATGGTATTATGCATTATCCTCACATGTTGCTGTTTGGGCAATATGCTCATTCATTCATCTGCAAACATTTACTGGCTCCTACTGCATACCTGGCACCAAATCCAGCCCTGGTAGTGTCCATGAGCAAGAGTAACATGATTTATGCCCTCAAGCTAACTGCGCCACAGTTATTTAGACCAGTGTTGAGTATGGATGAGTGACTTCTTGGGAATGTGCTTGCTTCCTGTGTGGGATTATGTACCTGAAGGCCTAACTGTATATGTGTATGAATGGTTTATTTGTTTGCTTGCTTCTATGTATATATCTGAGTCTGTACTTGTGCTTATATATATACATATGTAAATTATCTGTGTATTTGGGTATGTTTGTCTGTGTTTTGGTCTCTGAAGATTTAGCTTTTTGGTTTCAGGTCATCAAAGTAGAAACTGCCACTTCCAAAAGAGTAGCAGACACACATGGTATGGGTTAAAAATAAGCAACCTGGGCTGGGTTTGTAGCTCAGTGGTAGAGCGCTTGCCTTGCATGCATGAGGCACTGGGTTCGATCCTCAGCACCATATAAAAATAAATAAATAAAAATAAAGGTATTTTGTCCATCTACAGCTAAAAAAATATTTTTTAAAAAGCAACCTTTAATACCCTCATTATTTGGGGATCCATCAGGGAAGAATGTGGGAAACTCCTAACTGAGGAAGGGAGTTCAAGAGTCCCAGTTTCTCACCATCCCAGGTAGAGTATAACCTGTGTTGACCTCAAATGAGGGTTCATATAATTTATGGTCCTAGGGAATTGGTCCTTCCTCATTTGGTGGAAGCAAGGGAGAGGAGTTATTGCTCAGTGTTTCAGTCATTTAGACCAGTGGTTTCAACTGGGGGTGATTTTGCTTCCCACAAGAACATTTTGCATAGTAAGGAAATATTTTTGATGGTCAAGACTAGGCATCTAATAAGTGGAGGCCAGGGATATTATCAACCATTCTACAATGAACAGAACGCCCCTCCCACCCCACTACAAAGGATTATCTGACCCACAATGCCAATAGTGCTGAGGTTGAGAACCCCTATCTAGCCTGAGCAATTTGTGCCTGTGCTTATCCAGTGCTCCAGACTGCCCCCTGGGAGGGGACCCGATTTATGGGGCTAGCTGGTATAATCCAAGCTCTTCTGAAAAAGCAGCCAGTGGGGGCTGGGGATGTAGCTTAGAGGTAGAGCACTTGCCTAGCAATCTCCAGTTACCCAGCTTTAATATTTATTGCCTAAGCATTTAATAAAAATAGGGATTAGTCATTATTAGGGTTTAAATATGAGGTGTCCCCCAAAAGCTTAAATGTGAGACAATGCAAGAAGTTTAGAGGTGAAATTGAGTTAGGAGAGCCTTAACCTAATCAGTGCATTGATTCACTTGAATGGATTAACAGGGTGGTGACTGTAGGCAGGTAGGGTGTGGCTGAAAGAGATAAATTACTGGGAACATGATCTTGGGGGATATATTTTGTCTCTGGTGAGTGGAATAGTCTCTTTGCTTCCTGGTGCCATCTCCAGAGCTGCTTTCCTCTGCTACACCCTTCCACCATGAAGTTCTGCCTCACCTCCAGTCTGGAGCAACAGAGCTAGTTATCTATGGACAGAGACCTCTGAAACTGTGAGCTCCAAATACACTTTTTCTCCTCTAAAATTGTTCTTGTTAGGTCACAGCAGTGAAAAAGCTGACTGACACATTTAGTGATCAAAGAAAGATGTATTTGTTCCCTGGAGGGGAGGGGATAAAAATGGGATTGCCCTGGGATCCAGGGTTCTTTTTTTTTTTAAGTTGTCCATGGGCCTTTTATTCATTTATTTATTTATATGTAGTACTGAGAATCGAACCCAGTGCCTCACACATGGGAGGCAAATGCTGTACCACTTGAGCTACAACCCCAGCCCTCCAGGGGTCTTTTTTAAAAATATTTTTTCAAGTTGTAGACGGACACAATATCTTTATTTATCTATCTATCTATTCATTTATTTATTTATTTATTTTTATGTGGTGCTGAGGATCCAATCCAGTGCCTCTCATGTGCTAGGAGAGCCCTCTACCACTGAGCCACAACCTCAGCCCTCCAGCGGTCTTTTTATCCAGGAAACTTATATCTGTCTCTGTACCATTCAGGCGTTTATGTGTGTGTGCACACTTACTTATTCGGCAGACACTTACTAAGGCTTTTTCATACGCTACAGAGATGAAGTGGACTTAGCTCCTGTCCTCAGCAGGTTTCCATTCTAGAAGAGAAGCCAAAACATGCAGGCAACTACAGTGTAGAGTGTTGAATGCTAGCTGACTGAGCCAAAAATTGGACCCAGGTGTGCCTTTCTACTCTCCCACATCACCTCCCAATTGTGCTCACCAGTGTGTGTGTGACTTTGTGCTGTATTTGTGAGTATGTGCACTATTTGCTAATATATGTTTTTATGGTAGGGCATGTGTGAACCCATTTATATGTATTGTGTACTTATACCCACACATGTTCATCTGTGCGTACACATATCTGTAAACTCATGAATGCTTGTTTCTTATGTGCCTGTGTGTGCTTGTGTACATGTATATGTGAGATAATATACATAAATATGTATACTGTGTACATACTTATTGCCTAAGCTTTTAATAAAATTAGGGATTAGTCTAGTGATCAAAGAAAAAGGTTTGTGTTTGCTGGAGGGGAGGGAACAAAATGAGATACATATGTACATAGTGGGGTTTTTGTTTTTGTTTGTGGTGCTAAGGATCAAAATCAAAGCTGCACACATTCTAGACACACACTCTACCACTGAGTTCCAACCCCCCTTGTGTATATGAGGGGACATTAATTGTTGGGGGAGTCTCATATGTGAGCATGTTGGGGCAAATCTAAGTGCATTCCTTTCACTGAGTTGTGTATATGCATGAGCTTTGTTTTGTTTTCTTTTTGCCATCCAGGTGTCCCTAGTGGTAAATGTGGCTAGTGAGTGTGGCTTCACAGACCAGCACTATCGAGCCCTGCAGCAGCTACAGCGGGACTTGGGTCCCCATCACTTCAATGTGCTTGCCTTTCCCTGCAACCAGTTTGGCCAACAAGAGCCAGACAGCAATGGAGAGATTGAGAGCTTTGTTCGTCACACCTATAGTGTCTCTTTCCCCATGTTTAGCAAGATTGCAGTCACTGGCACTGGTGCCCACCCTGCCTTCAAGTACTTAACTGGTGAGTCCTATCCCTTTTTGCCCTCACCTTCCCTCAGGTGGCTGAAGCCATGGCTCCCTGGGCAGCAGAAGCCACTGGCTAGCTGGGTAATCTGGGGCCCTTTTCCCTTCCTGACCCTCTCAGGTGGATTGATATTTTATTCCAGTACTAATCATTAAGTAAAGTGGGGGAGGGCCAACCTGGGGGGGATTCCTGCCTAAGAATATCTCCATACCTGGTGCCTTGCAGTTCTTCCTCAGGGTGACTCCTAAGGACTTCTCTGGGTTTCTATTTTCATATAAATAGGCTCCTAGAAGGAGATTGGCCCTCACACTTTAGTCCATGTGGATTAGTTGAGTTTATGGACTGAAGAGGAGAAACCAAGGCACACACAAGGGACACCACATACTTGGAGAAGGCTGACCAAGATGGCTGACAGGCATTTCCAGCCCTGAGCCAGAGGCAAAGTCTGTAGACCATGGAAGGGAAACCTTCTAAGCTAAATAAACTACCAGATGTGAATGTTTCAGAGTATATCCCTTCTCTATCCCTAGAAACCTCAGAGCCACAAAATGGGGTCGTGGACCAAGCTTGTCATTATGAACCTGTTTCTTCCCTCAGGCCTTTTTCTTCCCTTGGGGGTTCCATTTTTGCTCTCTTTCATTCCACATTTCTGGTTTCTTTGTATCTTTCACCATAACCCCACTACCTACTTACCTGTAGGAGTAAATAAGCAGCAATAGTAAAGCAAACAAAATGTCCTTTACCAAGGCTGGTTTATGTTTTGCTTCTCCAGTCAATTCCAATGTTTGCTTTTCTTCTGTGTGTTTTTGTTAGTTCTTTCCCAGTTTCCATGATCATAGATCAAATCTGACCTTGCTTTTAGAAGCACCAAAGGAGATGTTAAAATTGCGTAAGCCTGAGACCTACTGAAGCAGTGTCCCCAAACCTTCCAATGATTCTGATGCAACCAGACCCAGGAGGTTGAGGGTTAGGAAGGCAAAGGGACCCCTGATTATTCAGCTAGCCAGTGGAATTCCAGGAGAGGATACACAAAGAAGTACATTTTGTTCACCTTCTTCCTTTTTCTCTAGAAACTTCTGGGAAGGAGCCCACCTGGAACTTCTGGAAGTATCTGGTGGCCCCAGATGGAAAGGTAGTAGGGGCTTGGGACCCAACTGTGTCAGTGGAGGAGATCAGGCCTCAGATCATGGCACTGGTGAGGAAGCTCATCCTGCAGAAGCGAGAAGATTTATAACCACTTTGCCTCTTCTCCCACCAACCCTGTCCCACCTATCTGTGTATAAGTGACCAAAGCAAGCTCAAATGGTGCTTCAAAGGGAGAGACTCACTGATTCTCTTTCCATCATTCTTATCCCACCTCCCCTTTCATTCTTATAAGGGGAAAATTATAGTATTTTTTGAATCATAGAGCCACCAGAAGGAACTCCTGGCCAAGAAGAGCTCTTAGTAGTGAATCACTAGTCAATGAAGACATGTGGCAAGTAGAAGCATATCTGGCAATAATCTATCCTCTCAGGACTCTGGAAAATGGGGCCAGTTCCTACCTCACAGGGATGTTGTGAGGATTAGGATGGAACACCTGGGAAAGTGCCTTGGGCAGTGCCAGCCAAATAGGAGGCATTCAATAAATGTGGTGTGTTTTTTGCATATAAACCAAAAAATAACTTGTGGTTAATAAAAACTTATACCCAACATAAATTTCCACCCAATAGAAATCTAGGTCAAACATTTATTTTTTTGTTTTCCTTTGTGTATTATTATTATTAATTACAGAAGATGCAAGTCCCTGGACTGGGGATGTAGCTTAGTGGCAGATCACTTGCCTGACATCACATGTGAAGCCCTCGGTTCAATCCTCAGAACCTGAAAAAATAAAATAAAAAAGAAAGAAAGAAAGCAAATACCTTGTAAAAATCCAAAAATAAGGATAATGTAAAATAAAAGTTAAAGTCCCCCCGCCTCATTTTCTATAATCTCACGCCTTGGAAATAAACACTGTCAGCAATTTGGTACAAAAACTTCCATACCTTTTTTTTTTTAAATCAAGCTAATCAGTATTGCCCCCCCAAAAAATTTATAGACCAAAGGTATACTACAACAACAACAAAAGCAAAGGATATAAATAGGTAATTCACAAAAGAATACAAATACCCAATGAGGACATGAAAAGATATTCAGATTCATAGGTTGGAAAGATTTTTGAAATGATAATACTCATTTTTGGTAAGGATGTAGGGATATGGGCATTCATATAAACTGTTGATAGGACAAAATGGAACAAGGTTGTTTTGGTGATGATCTTTTATTTTACCCCCTTGGTACAGAGGATTAAACCTAGAAGTGCTTTATCATTGAGCTACATCTACCAGCCTTTTTTATTTTTTATTTGGAAACAGGGTTTCACTAAATTGCCCACACTGCCCTCAAACTTGTGATTCTCCTACTCCTTCCAATTAGCTGGGATTTCAGGTGTACACCACTGCATCTGACTGGAAATATCTTTTAAAACAAAATCTTTTTTTTTTTTTTAAGAGAGAGAGAGAGAATTTTTTTTTTTTAGTTTTCGGTAGACACAACATCTTTGTTTGTATGTGGTGCTGAGGATCGAACCCGGGCCCGCACGCACGCCAGGTGAGCGTGCTACTGCTTGAGCCACATCTCCAGCCCTTAAAACAAAATCTTTGTATCCTTTGCTCTATCATTTCCTCTTCTAAAAGACTCTGAAACCGTGTATGTGTACATATAAACAATAATATGTATGTATACCATTCATAAGAGTGAAATTTTGGATATAACCCATATGTTTATCAAAATGGGTCTGGTAATGGTACAAATCTAAATGATAAACTAATGCAAATGTTAAAATGAATGGGCTAGAGGTGGGCACGGTGACTCACACTTGTAATCTCAGCAGCTGGGGTGGGGAGGGCAGGTGGTTGAGGCAGGAGTTCAAAGCCAACCTCAATAAAAGCAAGGCGCTGGGGCTGGGATTGTGGCTCAGCGGTAGAGCACTCACCTTGCACATGCGTGCGAGGCACTGGGTTCAATCCTCAGCACCACATAAAAATAAATAAAATAAGAGTACTGTGTTCAACTACAAGTAATTTAATATATATTAAAAAAAAAAACAGAAAAAAGCAAGACTTGCTAAGCAACCCAGTGAGATCTTGTCTCTAAATAAAATACAAAATAGGGCTGGGGATGTGGCTCAGTGGTCAAGTGCCCCTGAATTCAATCCCTGGTACCAAAAAAAAAGGAAAAGACAAAGAAAAAAAATGAATGGGTTAGATCTGTATAAGCCACCATAGAAAGTTGTCCAAAAGTGAAAAAAAGGCAAGTTGTAAAACAGAATGAACACATGCACAAACATATACAAAAACAATATAAATAAGTATAATATTTTTATTAAATGTTAAGTGAGAGGGAAGAATATAGACTAAACTGAATGAATGGTGGTTGCCTATGAGGGAGGTGGGGTGAGATAATAAGGTCATTTTCTTTAAATATTTCTTTAATGTCTGCATTTTGTGCATAAAATATATACTTTACTTTTACATAAATGTAAAGTGGCAGCTAAATACTGTGGTGAAGGGCAAAGTCACTGGTCCATAATTCACCTTCCAAGCAGCCTTCTCAAAGTCTAGAGATTCAGATTCAAGTCTAAGTGGTGCCCCTGACTCACAGACAGCAAATTGTTTCATCTCTACTGTGCTTCATTTTCCCACTGGACAACCAAAGGATCAAACTGCACGGACAGTTCTCACAGTCTCCCTTAATGGTCCTTCTCAAGAGCTTCCCAGAGGGCTGGGGATGTGGCTCAAGTGGTAGCGCGCTCACCTGGCATACACAGGGCACTGGGTACTCAGCACCACGTAAAAATAAAAATAAAATAAAGATGTTGTGTCCACTGAAAACTAAAAAATAAATATTAAAAAATTCTCTCTCTCTCTCTCTCTTTCTTTAAAAAAAAATCTTCCCAGAGTAGATTGAAGGCTCCCTGTGGGTTGAACACAAGCCTTGCTATGGTGGCCTCCAGCCTGCCCTCATAAACTCTGCTCCAAGCTCCAGTTCTGCACATGCTCATGTGCACACACACAATGAAACCCAACTATCACAGAAGTTTTTGTGATGGGCATCTCAGAACCACATACCCCTGAGCTATCTTCCTCCATCTATACGCACTCTCTCCGGCATCTATATTTTTGCCTTCTTTCGCTCCCTTCACCAAAGCCATCTCTTAGCTCCCAATTGTGAATCCAATGAACATCTCTCTGATATTCTACCCACATGGGACATTGCTGACAAAGCTCTTCTCTTTGACACATTCTTTTCTCTAAGCTTTCCTGCCACTGTCTTCTCTTAATTTCCCCTTATGTCTCTGAGTTTTCCGTTCTTGGTGTGCATTGACGTCTCTTCCTTCTCTACTCACCCCTTCTCTGTTGGTTTTTCTTGAGGCCTAGAGCCTCTTTTCTTACTCAATGTGTTCTGCTGCAGTCACCTCATTTTTTTTCCTCATGCTTTTGATCACCATCTATGCCTGGATAACACACAGCTGTTATACTAAGCTGAACCCATATCCACCTGCCTACTGGGCATCTATAAAGACACCTCGATTCAACAGTGAAGATCTAAACTCATTGCCTTGGCCTGACACACCTGCCTCCCCTTCCACCCAGCCTTTGCATCCCTAAACTTTGCTTTCATACATTATTCAATTTCTGACTTTCTCATTTACTCACTCATTTAATTGCCACTCTCTGATTTCACTGTTGAAGCAAGTACCCTCCTTTCCCTCCCTCTGCACAGTACCTGGCCCTAGCAGAGTAAACTGAATTATACGGTAAGCATTTTGAGCACCAGCACCATACCTGTCTCTGACTGGAGCCTATCTGGAAATCAGTGATAAGCAAACCACTTCCCTAGAAACTTAGAGTCCAACAGAGGATTCTTATTTCCAATCATTCCTATAGACTTTTCCAGCTTTCTGCTACTTGCATATCCCTCCTAACACATGCTAGGATTGCCTAAAAATTGTCACTCTGAGTTCTTATCAACTATCACCTTAGTCATTGGTTAACTAGTATCTGCTAACATCTTGGTTTTAAATTAATCCCTTGGCTATTAGCTAACACTTGAGTAGTTAATATTTGATTATCTACTAATACCTTAATTATCTCTTAATACTTTGATTAAAAGCCAAATACTTCATTTATTAGGTTTTATCTTAGTACTTTGTAAACTAGTTAGTAACTACTCAGTAATTTAGTAAACTACTTAGTAACTACTTAATAACTTAATAAACTACTAAGTCATAAGGTATAACCTAATAAACCTATTTGTTAAGCCTCTATTATTAGTCAATATTTTAGTTACTTGCTTAAATCTTTTACTGATATCTTTGCAATCTGCCATTAGTTTAGGGTTCTCCCTTATTTGTAGGAGATTATGTTCCAAGACTGCCAATGAATGCCCAGATAAGCTGTGAACCCGTTTAAAATATAATATGTTCCATGCAACTAAGACCAGGTCTCCTGTGGTTCCGGGACTCCCTCTGAAGAATGATGAACAGGGCTCAATTGGTCATGTGATCAGAGGAGAGCACTCACATTCTAAGGGATTAAAAGGAAGGTCCTCTGACTGGGGTTTCTCATCTGAGGATGGTCAACCCTTCCTGGGTGGATTTGAGTCTTTCAGGGAGAACCTAGCAGGTACAGGGACATTCAGAAAGAGACATGAATGATCTGGACAAGGGAAGTCAGTCAATAAATACATTTTGAATACCTACTATGGGCCAGAGATTTACTATGCCGAAAGAATACAACAGAGACAAGACACACAACCCTGTGAAGGCAAAGAAGAGAATTTCTACCTATGTAATGGGAAGAGACAGTAAAAGAGAACCTGCAGACACTTTGGAGTTGAGGCACAGTAGGACAGAAAGGTAATGTGCTTGGTTCTGATCTTGAGAGTCTCATTCAACTTGCAATTGAAGGATGAATTGGAAGAGGGAGTTGGTGCCAGGAAATGAACTGGAAGATTAATAAATCCTCACATCTCCTTTAGTCCCCCCCATCTTAGCCCTCTCCTGTGGTTTCTATAATTTTTATTAGGGTAGAGATTTGGCTACTCTAATAGGAACCCAACTAAACACAGAATCTCAGAGACTGAGGCAGGAAGCAGGATAAAACAGAGGGGAGAGATCTGAAAGATGTTAGGGTTTTGTTGGGTGGAGACAACTACTTGTCCCACCCCCTCAATATTTGTTCTCCCCTTTTGTGTTAATGGAACCCCTAATTTTCACCTGGATACATGCACAGAATAAAACATTTATCTCTTGTGATTCTGGGTGTGGCTATGACTGTGTTCTGAAGTGTAGGATGTACCTATTAACCTTAAAGGAAAAGGGCCACAATGGAATAGTACTCAGCATTAAAAGAGAATAAAATCATGGCCTTTGCAGGTAAATGGATGGAGTTGAGGAATATTATGCCAAGTGAAGTAAGCCAGTCCCAAAAAACCAAATGCCAGATGTTTTCTCTGATATGAGGATGCTGATCCATAATGGGGATGGGGTGGGGGGGGGCATGAGAGGCCAAAGGGGAGGGAAGGGGAAGGGAGGGGCAGAAAGGTAGGAAAGATGGTGGAATGAGATGGACATCATTACCCTAAGTACACGTATGAAGACACAAATAGTGTGATTCTACTTTGTTGTACACAAAGTAGACATGAAACCATGACATGAAAAATTGTTCTCTATGTGTGTACTATGAATTGAAATGCATTCTACTGTCCTATATAACAAATTAGAATAAATAAATACATAAATAAATTAATTAAAAAATAAATGACTAACGTGATTAGCCATTTTGGACCATGCAGATGATGGCAATATGCTAGGGATAGCATGACCCATAGCCTGGGATTCTGGCAAATTCATAGCAGAGTGAGGGTCTGGCTTTCACATGGGATAGAAACACCTACTTTTTATAGGTTGCTGTTATAGCAATGAAGTCTCTATCCTATTACAAAGTGGTAGAAGCCACGGGTGAAGGCTAAAATGTGAGGACTAAAGGAGATGTGGGGAGGACAAGTTGTTTTCTAAAGTTTTTTAGAATGCTAAAGGCTGTGTTTCTTTCTCTTTTTTTAACTTTATTTTATTTGTTTGTTTATTTATTTATTTTTATATGGTGCTGAGGATCGAACCCAGGACCTTGCATGTGCAAGGCGAGCACTGTACCGTTGAGCCATAACCCCAGCCCCTGTGTTTCTTTCTTAAAATGTGCAGATTTGAGGCTGTAAGAAAGGTCTTCCCACATGGACAGACTGCCAATGGATGCCTGAAACCAAGGATAATTCCAAAACCTATCTACAGCATGTTTTCTCCTATACATACCTATGATAAAGTATAATTATGAAGTATGCACAGTAAGAGATTAACAAAATTAAAATAAAATAGGACAATAATTAAAATATACTATACTAAAAGGTAAATGTGTCCTCTGTCTATATGTCTCTCTCTCTCTCTCTCCCCCTCCCTCCATGGGGCAAGTAGCACATATGGCATGGATATAATGGACAAAAGGTTAATTCACATTCTGGGATGGATGACTAGGATGTCTCAAGATTTCATTCTGACTCAGAATGACAATTTAAAACTCATGAATTGCTTATTTATGGAAATTTCCATTAATATTTTCAGATCACAGTTGACTGTGAGTAACTGAAACTGTGGAAAGTGAAACCATGGATAAGGGATTATTGTAAACCATGTGGGAACTCCCTGGAGTCTTATGGCAGGAAGAGACATTCATTCATCAACATTTTTGTTTTGTTTTGTTACCAGGGACTTAAACTAGGGGTGCTTTACCCCTGAGACATATCTTCAGCTTCCCCCACTTTTTTTTTGAGACAGGGTCTTTCTAAGTTACTTAGATCCTTGCTAAATTGCTGAGGCAAGCTTTGAATTGCAATTCTCCTGCCTTAGTTTCCTCAGCCGCCGGGATTACAGGTGAACACCACCACGCCCGATTTATCAACACACTTCTTGAGCAATGCCTATGTGTCAGTTTCTTGCTATGTTCTAAAGATATATCAGTGAACAAAACAAATATGTTCCCAGCTGCCATGGTGCTTAGAGAATAGTGGGAAGACAAACACTAAGCAAATAATTACACCAATTATTTTATAATTACAATTATGATAAGCTCCAGGAAGAACAGAGAGCCATGTGCATGTATTAAAGTGGCACTTGACCTATTCTGGGCTTCAGAGAAAACTTCCCTGAGGAATGACATTAAAACTGAGAGCTGAAATGTTAGTAAGAATTAGAAAGGGAGATCCTAGGCAGAAAAGTAGCTTAGGCAAAAGTTCTAAGGAAGGAAGATGCTCAATATGATGGAGTCAGTGCTACATGGAACCAAGTGATAAGCAGAAGGGCCGGAGAAGAAGGCAGGGGCAAGTTCATGCAAAGCCTTGTGTTTTAAGTAAGAAATGACAGTGATATGACTCAGTGTGATAAAACCAGTCCTCTGTCCATGTGGGAAGAAGACCTTTCTTACAGCCTCAAATCTGCACATTTTAAGAAAGAAACACAGCCTTTAGTATTCTAATTCTGAAATTCAACTGCAACTATTCATTTGTGTTTTATCTGACAACCCTCACACAGGGTTGGCAACCATGGAGTACTGTGAACTAGATGACCTAAAGGAAACTTTCAACGAAACAAAGATTCTTCTTATTTGTCTTGGTCCTTTCAATGATCAAAAACTCTTCTCAGGCCGGGTGCAGTGGCATCTGTAATCCCAGTGGCTCAGGAGGCTGAGGCAGGAGGATTGTGAGTTCAAATCCAACCTCAGCAATGGCGAGGTGCTAAGCAACTCAGTGAGACTTGATTCTAAATAAAATACAAAATAGAGCTGGGGATGTGGCTCAGTAGTCAAGTGCCCTTGAGTTCAATCCCTGGTACCAAAAAAAAAAAAAAAAAAAAGAAAGAAAGAAAAGAAAAGATATGTAAAACTCTTCTCAAGATTACAATAAGAGTTGAGAACAATAATTAACAGGATAATTAATGTAACAAATGGCCATACCCACTTACAACCTGGGTTATCTCGGGATAGACTTAACCTGTTGAGCTTCCATTCCTTCAGATAGCCAATGAAATGACCAAAATTTGATCTAAGTGTCAGATACTGTGCTAGACCCTTCCATCCATGTGACCTTTCCAGACATGTGAGCTAGGAAAATCAGATAAAATAATGCACAAGACAAAACTTTGCATGTGGAAATGGGATGTAATACATATGACACAGTGTTCTCTTTACTGTAGAAATGATGTTCTTATTTGTTATTCTTTGCTGTTATGGTTTGGATATGGTTTGATTGTGTCCCTCAAGGGGTCATGTGTTGGGAGCTTGGTCCTCAGTGTGGCAGTTAAGATAGTACGACTTTTAAGAGATGAGGCCTAGTAAGAGGTGTTTAGGTCATTGGGGGGTCACTGCCATTGGAAGGTGGTTTTCATGGGATTCCTGGGTTAGTTCTTGTGAAAGCGTGGTTATTAAAAAAAAAAAAAATCTGGTCATTCCCCAGTCTCTTTTGGCTTCTTGTTTTGTAATATGATCTCTTGCTCCTACATACTTTCCCACTGTTGTGGTGTCATTTCAAGGGATGATGCAGCTAAAGGAGCCTCTCCAGAGCTAGTGCCATGCTCTTTCGAAGTTCATCTTCAAAACTGAGTTAAGTTCCTTCTTTTCTTTATAAGTACCAAGCCTTAGGTATTTCATTATAGTCATGAAAAATGGACTAACATACTGACCCTTAGAGGGAAAGAAGCTTCTTTAGTTCAATAGATGAAAAACAATGTTTAGTGTAGAGCAGTGGTTCTTTCTGAGGCTCAAACTAAGGTCTCGTGCATGCTAGGCAAGCACTTTACTGTTGAGCTACATCCCCAGTCCAGAGCAATGGTCCTTAACTGAGGGTGATTTTGTTACCAAAGGACATTTGGCCCTGTCTGGAGACATTTTCGGTTGTGACAACTGGGGAATGGATACTACTGACATCTAGTGGGCCAAAGATAATGCTAAACATCCTAAAATGCACAGGACTGCTTCCTACAACAACAAAGAACCATCTGACTCAAAATGGCAATAGGTTGAGAAATCCTGGTCTAGAGTATCACAAAGCAGGATACATATCCCAGCTTGGTTGCTTAGTATGTGGGTGACTCATGGGCAAAGTACTTTATCTCTCTGGGCCTCACTGTCCTCTTCTAGGACATGAGGATAATAGTAGTGCCTAATTGATAGGTCTGTAGTGATGATAAATGACAATACACTCAACATGGTGCCAGGTACATAATAAATATTTAATAATTGATACATCTTGTGATTATTTAGTTATCACTATCCCCATTTAAAAGATGAGGAAATAGTGACTCAGAAGGGGAGCAGAATTATTCAGGACAGGAAAAAAATTGGTTCTAGACATGGTATTGATATATTCACCAACAGACTTCTGAAGACAAAGGTGATAGTTTTCTTATGTGTTGTCCTAACATGGGACACAATCCTTGCTGTCAGCGAAGTGGAAGGAAGAACAGAAGAAACTTGCTTACAAGCACACATGCCTGAATCTCATTCCTAAGAGGCAAGTATTATGACTTCCATTTAACAGATATGGCTAAGTGAAATGTTCAAGATCAATCAGCAAGTCAGGTGCCAAGTAGCAATCAGATCTAGGCTGGTCTGGTCCCAGGGTCCTTGTCTTTTCTTCTACTCCCTCCTTCCTGGACCCTGGTAACACGCCAGCAGAGTCAGGGTGAGTTTAGGATTGGAGACATTGATCCTGAGAGAGGGTCAGGGTGCAGAAGTCTTGGAGTAAATTGTAGAAGTGGCTGATCTCAGGCTGAAAAACAAAAAAAAATCCCACACAGATCTAAAAATGCTTAATGATATGTATAGTGCCAGATCCATGTTGGGACCAGAGAAAGATGTAAGCAAAGGCAGTGTCTGTTTAAACTTTAGAGACAGACACCTCTAAGACAAATCCCAGTTTCTGCCATTCCTTGCTGTTTCCTCAATAATTAACTCTCTCTGAGCCTCAGTATTTTTCTAGCAAGGCACAGTGGTGCATACCTATAATTCCAGCGACTTGGGAGGCTGAGGCAGGAGAATCACAAGTTCAAAGCCAACCTCAGCAACTTAATGAGGCCCTAAAAAACTTAGTGAGGCCCTGTTTCAAAATAAAACACAAAAAGGGCTGGGGATGTGACTCAGTGGCTAAGTACCCCTGGGATCAATCCCTAGGGATACAAAAAAAAAATTCTATATGATACCTATATATAGACAGGATTAACCATATAGCTTTGCAGGGTTTGAAGGTGACCAGCCAGAAAGGACAAGCGAGGGCAGAAATCTAGCCTGAGCTCTACTTACTAAGCCTTGCCTTTGATACAGTGCTACATCAAGCCAAAGGAAAGGATCCATTTTTCTGACTTGCACAAAAGTATGCAAAGGAATGAAAGCACAAGATGGCAGACCCTTCCTTTAAGCCTTAGTCCTGTGAAACCACGGCTGAGGTAAGAACAGCTTCTGTTCCAGAGAAATCTGTCTTCCCAAACTGTGATTCATAAATGACATGATGACCACAGACAGTACTTAATGCATGGCATGTGTACGGTGAAGACAGCAAATGCTAAAAGAAAAAAAATGGCATCCCAAATATAGGTCAGAAAAATGTTTCCAAAGGAGGGGTTTCTTCAAGCTAAACCTTGAAAGGATTTAAATAAGCAGAAGGGGAGAGTCACATAGGCAAAAACTTAGGAAAGAAGGCTCCTTTCCAAGACACTAGTTGAACTGGAGGCTTGCTATAGGAGAAAAAGTAAAATAGGTAGGGAGAGCTCAGATATTAAAAGTCAGATGGGGGGCTGGGGCTGTAGCTCAGTGGTAAAGTGCTTGCCTGGAAAATGTGAGGCACTGGATTTGATCCTCAGCACCACATAAAAATAAATAAAGATACTATATGTTCATCTACAACTAAATAAATATTTTTAAAAAGTCAGATGGTATCATTGGGATTACTTCAACAGCTCAGATAAAACCTTCAAAGGATCTCTCTATTGATAAGTGCATGATAGGGGAAAAAAATCAAGTGGGGAAACATACAACTGTTCAGAGAAAAAAGAATTGCACAATTTTGCCTCAAAACTCAAAGGAGTTCCTTCAACATTACAATGGAAATCCTGGAAATATAATAAAGCAAGAAAAAGAATAAAGGGCATCCAGTGGAAAGGAAAAATAAAACTGCCTTTGTTCACAGACAATATGATCATATACATGTAAAAACCCTAAGCAATCTATAGCAAGGCTACTAGAACTAATAAACAAATACTGATATTTCAGAACATGGGATATGTATGCAAAGTTAAATTATGTATACTAACAAAAATGGCATGCTGAGTTGGGATGTGGCATGGTGGTAGAGGACTTGTTTAGCATTCAGGAGCCCTGATTTCAATCCTTAGCGCAAGCACACACACACACACACACAAAAAAAAAAAACATTTACAAAAACATCAAATAAAAGAAAAAGGGCCAGCCTTTTCCCCCTGTGATGGCCAGACTGAGCAACTTAATGAGACAGGATCTCAAATAAAAATATGAAAAGGTCTAGAGGTATAGCTCAGAGGCAGAGCACTTGCCTAGCATGAGTGAGCCTCTGGGTTCAATTCTAGTAAAACACAAAAAGGAAAAAAGATTATATAAAATATATGTAAGAATGATATATCAAACAGTATAAAATGGGCTGGGGTTTTAACTCAGTTGTAGAGTGCTTGCCTTGCATGCGTGAATCACTGGGTTCAATCCTCAGCACTACATAAAAATAAATAAATAAAAACAAGATACTGTGTCCTTCTACAGCTAAAAAATTTAAAAAAAAAAAAAAAAACGTATAAAATGCTGCTTAGAGAAATTAAAGAATTAAGAGATATGATATGCTCTTGGATTGGGAAACTCAATATATTAATTCTCTCCAAATCGATCTATTATTTCAGTGCAACCCAAGCATAATTCCAGAAAAATTTCTGTTGTTGGTGGTGGTATTTTGGCAGAAATTGACAAGCTGACTTTAAAATTTCTATGGAAATGCAAAGGACTTAGAATCACAAATTTTAAAAAAGAGAAAACTAAAGAATTTATACTACCTGATTTAAAGACTTATTTATAAAGCTACAGGAACTAATGCCAAGTAACACTAGCTTAAGGATGAACACTGGTCAATGAAATAAAGTAAAGAATACAGGAATATATCTACATACAGATTAACTGATTTTTCCCCCCAGCGGTACTAGGTATTGAATTTAGGGTCTTACAAATGCTAGGAAAGCACTCAACCACTGAGCTACCTCCCCAACTTTTATATTAACTGATTTTTAAAAATTAACTTTATTTTTCTATGGTGCTAAGGATTGAACCCAGTGCCTCACATATTCTAGGCAAGTGCTTTACCAATAAGCTACAAATGCATCCCCTATATTAACTAATTTTTGACAAAGGTTTCAAAGTATTTCAACAGGAGAAGCATAATTCTATTCATAATTCTTGTGAACTTGGAGTAGCAAAGATTTTTTTTTGTGCACTCACCTTCATAGAAAAATAACAAAGTAGATTTTATCGAAATTAAAATTTTCTGCTTTTCAAATGATTCCTTAAAGAAAACAAAAAGGCAAGCCAAAGGATTGGGAAAAAAATATATTTGCAATAACATAGTGACAAAGGATTTATATTCAGAATATATATGAACTGTTACAACTAATAAGAAGCTAAACATACTGATTCAAAACAATTCCTATCAAAATTCTAATGTCACTTTTCAAGGATATAGAAAAAAAAATCTTAAAATTCATATGGAATCACACAACAACAACCCTGATTAGCTCAAGCAATCTTGAGAGGAAACAAAAGAGAAAATAGCTGGGGCATCAGGTTATTTTATATATATATATATATATATATATATATATATATATATATATATATATATATTTATTTATTTATTTTTTAGTTGTGTTTGGACACAATACCTTTATTCCAATTCATTTATTTTTATGTGGTGCTGAGGATCGAACCCAGGGCCCTGCGCATGCTAGGCGAGCGCTCTAATGCTGAGCCACAACCCAGCCCTATTTTTTTTTTAATATTTATTTTTTTAATTGTAGTTGGACACAATATCTTTAATTTATTTATTTTTATGTGGTGCTAAGGATTGAACCCAGGGCCTTGCACATGCTAGGCGAGTGCTCTACCACTGAGCCACAACCCCAGCCCAGGTTACTTTTTTTTTTAATTATTATTATATTACTAAGCTATAGTAATGAAAGCAGAATGGTACTGACATAAAAATAGTCACATCAACAGATCAACAGATGGAACAGGACAGAGAGCCCGGAAATTAACACACACAGTTTGAATAATTGATTTGTTGTTGTTCGGAGAATTGAACCCAGGAGTGCGTTAGCACTGAACTAAGTCCCTAGTTCTTTTTATTTTAGTACCTTAGTCTCACTAAGGTA
This sequence comes from Marmota flaviventris, assembly GCF_047511675.1. Classification (NCBI taxonomy): domain Eukaryota; kingdom Metazoa; phylum Chordata; class Mammalia; order Rodentia; family Sciuridae; genus Marmota; species Marmota flaviventris. Next base: position 41,583,925 of record NC_092507.1, read on the forward strand.
CCTGGATGGGCCTCAAACTTGCAATCCTGCTGTCTCACTCTTCTGAATCACTGGGATTACAGCTGGGCACAGTGAGCTAGGTCAACTAATTTTTTATTGAAATGTGCCAAGAACATAGGATGGGATAATGACAGTCTCTTCAATAAAGAGTATTTGGAACTGGGGCTGGGGATGTGGCTCAAGCGGTAGCACGCTCCTCTGGCATGCGTGCGACCCGGGTTGGATCCTCAAAGACGTTGTGTCCGCCGAAAACGAAAAAGTAAATATTAAATTCTCAATCTCTCTCTCTCTCTTTAAAAAAAAAAAAACTTAAAAAAATAAGAGTATTTGGAACTGGATATCCACATGCATAAAAATGAAATTAGACCTATATCTCACACCACATATAAAAATAACATAAAGACAAACCCAACTGAAACAGTAAAACTAATAAAAGAAAACTTAAGGATAAAACCACAATGATTTTGTGGATTTAATTCCATAAAACTCACATGACAAAAGCAAAACTAAAAAAGTGGAATTACACCAAACTGAAAATCTTCTACATGGCAAAGGAAACAGAGTGAAGAGACAACCTACAGATTGGGAAAAAATATCTGGAAGCTATACATGAAATAAGGGGTTAATATCAAAAATATATTTAGGAACTCAACTCAATAGCAAGAAGATGAAAAAAATAAATAAAAATTCAAAAATGGGCAAAGGACCTGAATAGACATTTCTCAAAAGAGGATCTCCAAATGGTCAAAAAAAAAAAAAGATGAAAAATGCACAATATCACTAATCATTAGGAAAATGTAAATTAAAACCACAAGGAGGGACTGGGGTTGTAGCTCAGTGGTAGAATGCTTACCTAGCACGTGTGAAGCACTGGGTTCAATTCGATTCTCAGCACCATATATAAATAAATAAAATAAGTATTGTGTCCACCTACGACTAAAACTAACTAAATAAAAACCCACAAGGAGATACCCTCTCATACCTATCAAGATAGCTATTATTGGGCTGGAGTTGTGCCTCGGTGGTAAAGCATTTGCCTTGCATGTGTGAGGAACTGGGTTTGATTCTCAGCACCACATAAAAATAAACAAAATAAAGGTAAAAAAGGCTGGAGTTGTGGCTCAGTGCAGAGCACTAGCCTAGCATGTGTGAGGCCTGGGTTCGATTCTCAGCACCACATATAAATAAATGAATAAAATAAAGGTCCATCAACAACTATAAAATAATTTAAAAAAAAAAAAAGACAGCTATTATTAAAAAGACTAGATAGGGCAGGGATGTAGCTTAGTGATAGAATGTTTGCCTAGCATTTATGAGGTCCTGGGTTTGATCCCCAGCTTCTCTCTCTCTCTCTCTCCCCCTCTCCCTCTCTCCCTCTCTCCCTCCCTCTCTCTCTCTCTCCCTCTCTCTCTCTCCCCCCCCTCACTCCCCCCACACAAGATAAGTATTAGCAAAGATATGGAGAAAAGGGAACCCTGCACACTGTGGGAGGTAATGCAAATTAGTACAGTATTATGGAAAACTTCATGAAGATTCCTCAAAAAAACCCTAAAAATAGCCAGGCGTGATGGTGCACGTCTACAATTCCAGAGATTCAGGGAGGATGGCAAGTTCGAGGCCAGCCTCAGCAATTGAGCGAGATATTGAGAAATTAGTGGAGACCCTTCTGAAAATAAAAAATAAAAGGGCTGAGCATATATTATCCAAAAATCCCACTTCTGGGTAAATATATTCAAACAATTTGAAATCATATATTGAGCTATCTGCACTCCTATATTTATCTCAGCATCATTTACAATAGTCAAGTCATGGAATCAACTTAAGTGTCCATCAATCAATCAATGAATAAAGAAAATATAGCATATACACACAAAGTAATGCTCTTATGCCTTTTAAAGAAAGGGAATTCTGTCATTTGTAACAACATGGATAAACCTTATGTCCTTTTAGCAGACAAATGCCAGTTATCTCACTTGTATGTAGAATCTAAAATAATCTAACTCATACAAGCAGAAATAGAATTGTGGCTACCAGAAGCTTGGTGGATTGGGGCAATGGACAGCTGTTGGTCAAAGAGTACAAAGTTTCAGTTAGGAGAAATGTTTTCTGAGCTCTATTGCACAGCATGATGACTACCATTCATAATAATGTATTGTGTATTTCACATTGCTAGGAGAGTACATTTCAAATTTTCTCACCACTAAAAAATAAGTATTTAAGGTGATCAATATGTTAATTAGCTTGATTTAGTTATTATACACACAAATATACAAATATATATATAAAACATTACTTTATATCCTATAAAATACAAATATAATTTTCAATTTACAATAAAATAAAATAAAGAAGATAAACCTAATTTAAAAATAAGAAGAACAGACATTTTGCCAAAGAAGATCCATAAATGGCTAATGAGCACATAAAAAGATGTTCATCGTTAGCTATTAGGGAAATATAAATAAGGCACAATGAGATACCATTCTACATTCACCTTTAAGAGTAGCTAAAATAAAAAATAAGTGAGGATGTGGAGTCCTGGCTCTTACACATTACTGTTGAAAATGCAAAATGGTACAGCTAGTCTGGAAAAGAATTTGGCAATTTCTTACAACATTAAACATACATTTAGGGCTGAGATTGTAGCTCAGTGGTAGAGCACTTGCCTAGCATGTGTGAGGCACTGGGTTCAATCCTCAGCATCAAATTTAAAAACAAAAAATTAAATAAAGGTATTGTGTCCATCTACAACTAAAAAAAAATTTTTAAAGCATACATTTACCCTGTAAGCCCAGAAATTCCACTTCTAGGTATGGCCTAAGTGGAATGAAAACATAGGTCCCAAAGAATAAAAGCATATGAACAAAAATGTTTGTAGCAACTTTATTCATAATAGTCCCAAACTAGAAACAACCCAAATGTCCACTAACAGTTGAATGAATAAACAAATTAAAGTATTTTCATATAATACAACTTGGCTATAAAAAGGGAGAAACTACTTGTACATGTAAAATTTCTGTGTACTTAAAGCCTTTGGGTGAGCGAATAAAATCAGACACAAAAGAGAAATACTGTTTAATTCCATTAATACAAAAATCTTAGAACTGGCAGAATTGATCTATAAGGGACAAAGAACAGACCAGTTCTGCATAAGTCAAGGCTCAGGGAGAGGAGGGCTGACTGCAAAGGAGACCCATGGGAGGGTGATGTGTGATGATGTGGTAGAACAAAATGGGAACTTCAGGAATTTAAGAGCTGACAGGCTGTAGTTTTGCACGCTGACACAGAGCAGCTCTGCTTACTGACATTTAACCAAAGAGGCTTGCAGTGCCTAACAGGTACCTGTAAAAGATAACCACAGTAGCAGAAGCAGGAAATAGTAACGGGAACAGAACAATCTCCCTTTAGGCTTAGTGCAATAAAAATTCCTAAGCTGTATGAGCTAAGAGTCCCTAGGTTGTTTATAAACTTGTACTCATGTAGAGGGTGGGGTTATAGCTCAGTTGGTAGAGTGTTAGCCTTGCATGCACAAGGCCCTGGGTTCAATCCCCAGCATCACATTAAAAAAAAGAAGGAATGCAGAATGCACCCTCCAATAGAATTGCACAAACTCTCTTCCCTTGATGTACTCCAAACTTGCTTACTTATAAAAGTAAAAGTAAAAGCCCTCCTGTGTTTGAGGCTCAGACTTTGGGAACTATCCTTCTAGGCCTTAGTGCCACTATAAAAGTGTTACTTCCAAATCTCAATGCCCTGACCCTCATTTCCCACTACAATGAAGTGTACTATATTTTGACTGTGGAGGTGTTTAATTCCATTAATACAAAAATCTTAGAACAGGCAGAATTAATCTAATAAGGGACAAAGAGCAGACTAGTTCTGCATAAGTTAAGGCTCAGGGAGAGGAGGGCTGACTGCAAAAGGGACCCATGGGAGGGTGATGTATTTTTTTACATGGATGGACAAATTTATCAAAATTCACCATGCTATACACTTAAAAATAAGTAGATTTTATTTTTTTGTAAAATACATCTAAATAAAATTGATTTTAAAAGGAAAAAACACCTTAGGACTTAGTGGTAGAGCACTTGTGTACATAGGCCCTGGATTTGAATCTTAGCACCTAAAGAAAAAAAAAACCCTCAAGAGATAATTGTAACAGCAATTTTAAAAAAAAATGGTAGAAAGGCTGGGGATATAGCTAAGTGATAGAGCACTTGCCTAATATGTGCAAGGTTCTTTGTTCAATCATCAGTACTAAAAAAAAAATCTGGAAGAAACCTAAATATGGATAATAAATTCATTATATGTGTACAAAATGGAAAACTATACAGCAGCAAAAATGAATAAACTAGATAGAACATGTATATCAGAATAAACAAAGCTCACAAACATAAGGCTAAGCAAAAAACTAGGTTCAAGAACACCTGTGGTATGATGCTGTTTATTAAAAATGTAATACATGCAAAGCAGGTCCACATATTGCTTAAAAATCCATGCATATATGATAGCATAAATAAGGGTGTGGGAATGGGCTGGGGTTATGGCTCAGTGGTAGAGTGCTTGCCTAGCATGTTTGAGGTGCTGGGTTTGATCCTCAGCACCATACAAAAATAAATAAAATAAAGGTATTGTGTCCATCTACACTAAAATAATAATAGTAATAAAAAGAGCATGGGAATGATTAACACCCAATTTGAGAGAGTGGTTACCTCTGGGGGAGGAGGGAGGAGTACATGAGACTTCAAACAAGACTGACTTTCTTTTTTTTTTTCCTTAAACCAAGTGGAGGGTACAGAGGTAGTTCTGCTGTGTGTCTTAAAGGTTTCATGGTAAGCCACATGCAGTGTGCTCACCTGTAATCTCAGCAACTCAGGAGTCTTGCGGGAGGATTGCAAGTTCAAAGCCAGCCTCAACGATGTAGCAAGACACTGAGTCAAATTAAAAAATGAAAAGATGTAACTCAGTGACAGAGGGCTCCTGGATTCCATCTCCAGTACAAGGGGGGAAAAAGGTGGGGCGGGGTGTAATAAAACAAACAGCAAATAGTCCCAAACCTGCAAAGGGTGGTAGTCTCAGAGAGTGGGAAAGATCCTGGGTGGTTTCAGGAGATCTGCACCACCATCCCAGATTCACCCCTGGATTTGCTGTTGGGGGATAGTCACTTTTCTCACAATGAGACATCAGCCTCATTCTTGAAGGGAAAGAATCCTTCCTCAGCAGGCACTCTGAGGTCCACATACTTCCTTTGCTTCTCCAGCTGCTGTGAACGATGAGGAGCCTGGCAGTGGGGATATGTCTGTGGCAGGGTCCACACTGTGGGGCAGGTGTATTTGGGGCAGCAGGGTGCATGGAAAGGTACTGCTCCACTCCACAAATTCAGAGGCCAGGGACGAGTCATGGACCACACATACGACTGAGGTTGTGTACCAGTTCTGCCTGGGTCATTGATTGCTGTGTGACATGGAGAGGAACTGGTTATTAGGGCCCCAAGTTGCCCCTGAGTTGTCAATCTCCCTTGACTGCAGTCATCCAGTCTTCCGGTGAGGCCAACCACAGCGAGGGGTCAAGGGGTCGTTTCTTTCCGGACCCTCCTGGGGGAACTCAGCTTCAGGAGCAAGGCAGCCAAGGTCAAGAGGGCATTGTTTTGAGTACCATGCAGAAATTGTTTCCTGTTGGGGCTTGCCTAGTGCCAGGCTTCATGCTCCTCCATCTGGAGTAATCTTTGCTACCGTCCTAGGGCAGAGAGGAAAAGTGACCTAGGGTCACCCAGCAGGTGACTGGAACTTAATACTTGCATATCCTTGGGCAAGTTACTTAACCTCTCTAGGTCTGTTTTCCCATACATAAAGTGGTACATAATTGTGTGTGTGTGTGTGTGTGTGTGTGTCTGGGAGACTTCATTCTAAGATATTAATAGATTTTTTTTTCTGTGCTAGGGATTGAATGCAGGACCTCACACATTATTAACAGACATCTGTGTATGGTAAGATTATGGGTGGTTTTTCTTTTTTCTTTTGGTCTTTCTGTATTCTCCAATTTATTGTTTTATTTATTTATTTATTGTGGTGCTAGGGATGGAACCCAGGGCCTCACCTTTGCAATTGCTCTACCCCTGAGCAACATCCCCAGCCCTCTAATTTGGTGTTTTATAGTGTATATGTATTTTGTTATTCTTACATTTTTTTCCTTAATGGAGAGAGTAAGACTACAGGGTTGTTGTGAGGATTAAAGGACACACTGAAAAGCACAAAGCAGCCAGGAGCGGTGGTGCACACCTGTAATCTCAGCAGCTGGGGAGGCTGAAGCAGGAGGATCACAGAGTTCAAAGCCAGCCTCAGCAAAAGGCAAGGCGTTAAGCAATTCAGTGAGACCCTGTCTCTAAATAAAATATAAAATAGGGCTGGGAATGTGGCTCAATGGTTGAGTGCCCTTGTATTCAATCCCTGGTTCCTCCCTCCCAAATAAAAAAGCACAAAGCACAATTTCTAGTTCACAGTGTTTTGTCCATGAGCACCAGCTCTCCCTGCCTACCCTTCCCTCCTATACTTTCTTTCCCTACTGGTGTTGGAGACTCTGGTCCCCAGATCTCAGCTGGGAGAGAAGAGGAGTGATACAAAACTCTGCCTGTGAGGCTTTGGATAAACCACACTTCCTGGAGTCTCAGTGACCTTGTCTGCAAAGTGGGAAGACCAACACCTATCTCAGAGGAAGTTTTCAAGGACTACATGACATCTAAGATGGGAAACTATCTGGAATATAGGAGATCTGCAGGAGAACACAGGGAAGGAAAATAATGGGCACATTGAAGGAACAAGCATAAAAGTAGGAGCTACATCTGAGAAACTAGAGGATTTTAACACAAGGTCCACAGGGCTCAAAGAATGCATGGGTAGAAGGCAGAAAGTCCATGAATCTGTATGGGAAAAATTACAACCTTGTTTTCACTTATATCCAACAGAATTTAGCATTTCCTTTTATTACTCACATAAGGAAAATAAAAATAAAACTCCACAATAAAAGTAAAACTCCACCAACAGAAATCACAGATATTTTCATATTGCATTATAGTAGAGACATCTTGAAATATTGCTTATTTTCCTTCTCTAGCTCAAAATTATAAATTAATAGACTCATCTCTAAATCTTGGTATTTGACACTTTTTAAAATGTAGGACTAAATCATGATTCAATAGAATTGATATCTTTTGTGCTCCTAAATAATTTATCTCTGCAGTTAAATAGGACTATTGTGAATAGGGGAACACAGGCTTCATCAGAATCCAAAGAGGGGGAGGGGGGATAGTAGAGGATAGGAAAGGCAGCAGAATACAACAGACACTAGTATGGCAATATGTAAATCAATGGATGTGTAACTGATGTGATTCTGCAATCTGTATACGGGGTAAAAATGGGAGTTCATAACCCACTTGAATCAAAGTGTGAAATATGATATATCAAGAACTATGTAATGTTTTGAACAACCAACAGTAAAAATTAAAAAAAAAAAAAAAAGAATCCAAAGAGGATCCTTGGCTAAATAGACATGGGTCCTGCCTGAGCCGTTGATCACTGTGTGATATTGTGCTTGTCTCTCAGGGTACAATCACCCCTCAAGGTTGTTGGAAAAAATCATTCTTGGCTGGAAAAGGATTTTGGAAATTGTTCAAGGCTTCCCAGTTTTTCCAAAAAACAAAAGTAGGTGTTTTCTTTCTCAGATGATGTCTATGTCTCCAGGAGGCCTCTTTCCCTCCCAAAGGATTCCTCCCCTTTACTCTCCTGATAAATAGAGGCCAAAATGTACCTTCATTAGAGCAGGCCAGTAATAATAACAATTCCATCCAGTTTTTATATTTGACCTCACAGTGACCCTTGAGGATATTACTCCCTCAGAACTCTTCCCTGCCCCCTCAGATGGTACCCCATGGGTGTCTGGGTCCCTGTATTTCCCCTTTCACTGCAGTGTCTGTCTGATTCCACCACCAAACTGTGTGGTGCTCCATGAAAGACCCAGATCTGACTCTTTTCAGGGGCTCCAGAGGCATGGCATGCAGAAGCATCTATGGAGCTGAGCTGGAAGAAGATAAGGAACTAGAAGGGGTAGCACAGAGAAGCAGGTAAGGGTAGAGCTGGGCTTAAGTCCAGATCCCTTGATACCCATGATCATCCCTGACAAACCCAAAGCAAAGGGAAGAAAGGGGGATGCCAAGGCATCACATTAACTATTTTCTACTCTATCTACTGCTGTGCATAATATAGGGAGCTAAGGCCATGAAGAAGCTGTATGAGGCCCTTGGATATGGCAGGTCTATCCTCTCAGGGTTAAAATATATTGCCAAGACTCTGAAAGCACCTTCAGGCTGTGGTTGTCTGATCCTAATGAGATTACTGCCTTCCTGGTATAGAAGTAATTTCTAAAAAGAGAGAGAGGTCTGCTGGCTCTGCTGGAGATGGGGGAAAGGGATTACCATCTGGGAACACCCACACTTGCCCCCTTGTCCTTGGCCAGGGGCAGAGTATGAACAACCAAGGAGAATGCATGAGGGAAGAAAGGAAAAGACTGGCAAGGAAGCCAGAATATGAAGACACTTAAAAGCCCACGGGAAAAGAGTTGCTCAGAGAACCTTCGCGAGCCTCGGTTAAAATTCCATTGATTTGGGATCTAGGGAAATGACTTGTCTCTGGTCTCAGCAATCTTGTAGAAAGTGGATGTGAAAAATCCCTGGTCCTCTGAGTTGTTGTGAAAGTTAGCATAAGTATGATCCTGTTATGTGGGTCAATCACTTGTCTGTTTCCTGCAGAACTCAGAACCGTCTTGCACTTTCTAGCACTCAGCATAGTGCCTATCACCAAGAGGGTGACCAATGCAGGTAAGAGACCCATGCTCCTGGCCTCGAATTCCTGCTACCCTAGCCATGCCGTGTGTTTCTGAGCACCCAGCGCCCTCGTGCACACACAGTGGAGGCAGCGGAGCTGGCGGGGAAGTGCGGGCATAGCGGCGCGCGCAGGCGGCTCCCCAGCAGATTCCCCGCTGTCTGCCTTGCGGGCGCCCCCAACTAGCGCCCCGCGCCTGGACTGCAACTCCCACCCAGATTCCCGCCGCCCTCCGCTCTGCTCTCCTCCTACGGCTGCTCTTCCACCGCACCTCCCATGCCGCGGCGCCCCGCCTGAGCACCTGGTGGCCACTGGGTCTTCGCGGTCTCCAGGTTCTAACCGCTGCGTCTCTGCGCCCCGGGCCCTGCCTTGCTCTGCGCTTCTCTCTCTCTCTCTCTCTCTCTCTCTCTCTCTCTCTCTCTCTCTCTCTCTCTCTCTCTCTCTCTCTCTCTCTCTCTCTCTCTCTCTCTCTCTCTCTCTCTCTCTCTCTCTCTCTCCTCTCTCTCCTCTCTCTCCTCTCTCTCCTTACCTCTGCTAATCTCTCAGTCTTTCTTAGGCTCGGTCTTCACCAGTCTTTCGTTCCACCGGCCCTTGTCTCGCCAGCCGTCTGGTGGCCGAAAGGGCGGGCCGGGCGAGGGGCGCAATGACCGGCGCTTGCACGAGCTACGTGAGCGCGGAGCAGGAGGTAGTGCACGGCTTCAGCTGCCCACGGCCAGGGGGCGAGGCGGCCGCTGTCTTCTGCTGTGGCTTCCGCGACCACAAGTACTGCTGCGACGACCCGCACAGCTTCTTCCCCTACGAGCACAGCTACATGTGGTGGCTCAGGTACCGGCCCTGGCCCTAACCCCACCTCGAACCCCACTAGGGTCTAGCCCTCTAGCCCTACCCTCAGCTCATGCGCTAGCTAAGATTCAACCTTCATCTAATGTCCACCTAAAGATTGCACCAACCCCCATCCCATCCTTAGTCTTCAAGCTCAGTGCTGACCCTATTCCCACCCTATCACCAACTCAACCTCCCCCTGAAACCCCATCTCAGCTCAGTTCCCTCATCCTTACCCTAGCCATTGCTGAGAAGTGTTCTTGAACGTCACCCCAACTCTATCCACCAACCCTCACCCAGTTCTCATTTCAGACTCCATTCTACCATCACCTTCAATCCAACCCCAAATCACATACCAATCCTTACTTTAACAGCAAACTTCCATCTTCAAACATCCACAGGAACCCATACTCCACCCCAATCCTCATCCAAATGCCTGCCAGAGTCCTCTTCCTGATGTCAACACCAACCTCATCCCTGATTCTACCCGCTCCCCAATATTGATCCCAGTCCTTATCTTCTCTCCAGCCCTAACTGCCTCCTCAAGGCTGGGTGCAGTCCACCTCAGCTCTTCTCCCACATCCTGGCTCCAAATATGTTCTAGACCTACATGGAAACCTCAACCTCAAATCTTAATGGTCACCTGATGCTACACTCCCACTCCTGCCTCAACCCTTTCCTTCCCTTTTATACTTATTCTTTCACCTACTCCTTACTGAATAAGAAAAAAGGGAAGTATTTGATGAAGGCCCACTGTGTATTTAGCCCTGAACTGGGAGCTGAAATGAGCTGGTGCTGGTCTACCTTTGAAGTACAGAGAAAGTGAGGAGCTTTGGGACTGCTCCAGAATCTGGTCCAAGCCTTGGTTTAATAATTATTCTATATATGGATTGGGAAAGTTGTTTAATCTCTTGGACTCTTTCCTCATTTTCCAATTGGTGATAATAATACATGTCTTGTGGAATTATTGTAAGGACTAAGTAAAATAATACATGTGAAAGTGACCGGGGCATACAGTAGGTACTCAAGAGAAGAGAGTTCCCTTTCCATGGAAAGTGAAGCTCAGAGTATAAAAGTGAATTGTCGGGGGGGGGGGGTGGGGGTGGGGGGGGGTGGCGGGGGGGGGTGGGGGGGCCTGGAGTTGTAGCTCAACAGTGAGGACTTGCCATGTACATGTGAGGCACTGTGTTTGAGTGCCAGCACCACATATAAATAAGCAAATAAAATAAAAAGGTCCATCACATCAACAACTAAAAAAAATACTTAAAAACAAAGTGAATTGTCAGGCTGAGGCTGTAGTTCAATGGCAGAGTACTTCCCTACCACATCTGAGGCACTGGGTTCAATCCTTAGCACCACATAAAAATAAACAAATAAAATAAAGGCATGCTGTCCATCTACAACTACAAAAAAAAAGTGAATTGTCAAAGATCTTCTAGCAATATCATAGCAGACTGAGATTTAAAGAACATTACCTAGGACAATCCAAGGGTTAGATGCTTTCATGTAGTCACAACCCTGGAACAACCATTTTCTCTCTGTTTTACAGATAAGAAGACTTGAGAGAGGTTAAGTTACTATCTGGTTGTGCTCCAGTGAGAAGGGCAGAGCTGAAAAATCAGTCTTGCCTGCCCTGCCCCTCCCCTTCCCCCCTAAGTCTACACCTAGCCTGACCCTCTTATAACCTGACAGACTCAGATCACTTGAAAAACACTCACTGAACTTCTGTCTTCTGAGCACTGTCCTGGCCCTTGGAAATAGAGAGATGAGTAACCCCCTCAACACTCACCCTTTCCTTCTTTTGTCACCCCCTCTCCTACACACCTCTTGTGGTCCCTTCCGTTGCCTGGGAAACCCTCTCCCCAGGGAGCACTTCAGTGGCTCAGACAGTGCTTTAGAAGAGGTTTGGAAGGAGTGATCTCTGAGGTCACATCCCACGTCAGTGTGACCCCAAGGGCAGCTGAAAGTATCCTGTGAATAGGGCACTTATTCCTGGGCTCAAGCATGGTTTATAAACATCACAGACAATTGCAAAGTGGAGGAAGAGTCCTGAGGGTCCTTAAGACATCTTGAGGACAATTTGAGTGAATTTGACAATTCACTTTTTTTTTTTTTTTTGTAGTTGTAGATGGACAGCATGATCAGTGTGCCCCAGATCCTGAAATAGCATTTCTGGCATGCTTCTAACTGCAGGGTAGAAATCTTGTTTTGCTCTGAATTCCATTTGGCCCTTTTCATGAAAACTGGTTCTTACAAACACAAAAATCTCCAGGTAAGTGTCATTTCCTTAGAGAGACAGTGCTCAAGGAGAATTGCCATCTTTAAAAGAGAAACATGGCTCAGGAAGCAAAGATGCCCTGGGAAGTAGCTATTGCCAAACATCCTCCATCTGCTTCTTTTTACTAAGATGCAAGCCAAAAGGCAATAGCCTTGCTGCAGGGCAGAGTTGGTGATCAGGCAATGATGCATCTCATTGCATCCTTTGGACACCCAGTGAGATGAGAACCTTTACAAAGGAAGATCACAAGTGTAAAGTAGTTTTTCAGGTTATATGCTGCAGAACTAGGATTCAAGCTTAGAACCAGCTGACTCCAAAGCACTTGTTTATTAGGCTTCCCCTCCAGTTCTTTCTTAGTGGTCACAGTAGGGTATTTGAGTCAGAACAATGAAATCTACAAAGCTCAAAACCCTAGTTTTCTAATCCAATTTCCACACGGGGCAGGACTCTGATGTCATTGAAGGGTATACTCAACCAGGTGATTTGTGTAAGTCTCTCCCAAGATAAGGAGCTCACCACTTCCTCGGGCAACATCACCACGAAACAACTCTGATTATTTAAAGCTCATTTTATACTAAAACCTGGTTTTCCCTCTTGGAGCTTCCCCTGGAGTTCCCTGTTCTGTCACTGGGGTCTATCCCCAGACAGACCAACAAAGAGTGCCTTTCAGGGACAGTGCCTGCTCTCTGACTGGCCTCTAGTCTGGGACACATCCCTCACTTCTCTCACCCATTCCCCAAGGGGCCCCTTTTAGAGGCCTATTTTCATCTAGCTGCCCATAGATGTCCCTCACAAAGGATGAGGTCCCTATATGAGCACAGGTCTACCAGATAATAGCCCTTTGAACATTAAGTGTATTTCAAATGAGAAAATGTTTAAGATCCTGATAAAAACTAGAAATCACTACACATTCAATGTGAAAAATATGAAAAGGACCAGAAATGAAAAGAGAAAGAAATCATGGGTAATTCAGTCTTAATGTGGATTCACCCAGAAGTTCAATGTTGTTTATATGGAAAGTGATCTCAAAAACTACTGGTAAAGGGTGGAGAAGAGAAGAAGTCAGCAATGGGCCTGTTACAAAGCAATTTACACCAAGATAATTAGAGCTTAAACTCTTCCAGCCAGTGTAGGATGTGCAACTCTCAGTTATCCCCAAAAGGGCCAGGAAGCTGGGATTTATATATAGCTTTCAATTAGTCACTGGTTGTGGGCTGGTAAGGGGATGGAACACATTAATTATCCCATTCTGAACTGCCCAGTGTATAGACAGAGCCTGTTGTGGATCCAAGAAAGCCCTCAGGCAAAGAGATATAGATGCTGACAGTTAACTCTGGACAAAATATTCTACAACTCTAAGACCCAAGAGGACACAGACAGGAGATCCACAGCCTGCATTATACCCAGAGACAGCTGTTTAGCAGTTTAGTGCATTTCCATCCACTGTTATATATGTATAGTTATGCATATATTTGTGTTTATTTAATTAAGTTGGGGTTATACTATATATTTAGTAGTGTGTCTTGATATTTCACTTAACATTGTCTCATAAGAATTTATCCATAGTCTTACATATTATTTGAAAATGTGTCTTAATCGTTCTATACAATTCCATTGCAAGGGTGTCCAATAGCTTATTTAGCCATATAAAAGTAGACTCTTCAAAGATCTAAGGTGGTATTTTTTGTTTGGTTTTGTTTCTTAAGAGATGGGGTCTCGCTATGTTTCAAGCTAGCTCTCAACTCCTGGACTCAAATAATCTTGCTTCTTCAGATTCCCAGGTAGCTGAAACTAACAGTGCACATCACCGTGTCTTTCTCTAAGGTACTTTTCAATGGAAATTGACTATCAAATAACTGGGAGGGAAATCCTGCAGAAATGGCAAGGGCAGGAGTCTGGGACTAGAGTCAGAGGAGGAGATGGACAAGAAAACTAGAGAAGAAGTGGTAGTCAGGAACATCAAAGCCCATCTCCCTATCCCTTCCTATTAGAGAGCATCCCACAGTGCTTGACACCTAGTAGGTACTCAACAATATTTGCCAACTGCCTACCATGCGCCAAACCCAATACAAGGGGAGGACAAAGCTGACAAAATGTGGTCTGACTCTGCCTTCAGGGGACATGTGAAGAATATGTGGAATACCTACTATGTGTTAAGAATGTGTCAGTGTCATTCATTCTTACTACTGCCTGTGCTAAGTTTTGGTCACTCTCATTCTTCAGACAAGAAAGCTGAGGTTCAGAAGGTTAAATAAGTCAGGCTCAGTCTGACTTACAGGTGTGCGTGGTGGTACACACCTGTAATCCCAGCTGCTTGGGAAACTGAGACAGGAGGACGGCAAGTTCAACGCTTGCCTCAGCGACTTTGCGAAGCCCTAAGCAACTTAGCAAGACCCTGTCTCAAAATAAAAAAATAAAAAGGACTGGGGATGTGGCTTGGTGGTTAAGTGCCCCTGTGTTCAATCCCTGGTATGAATAAATAAATAAATAAAGCACATCGTGGCATATGACTGTAGTCCCAGCACTTGAGAAGCTAAGGTAGGAGGAACACTTGAACCCAGGAGTTTGAGACCAGCTCGGGCAACATAGCAAGAATCCTTAAGAAAGAAAAAATAAATAAGCAAAAAGTTGAATAACTGCAGCAAGGCACTTTAAGAAAGAAAGAAAAACAAATAAAGAGTGCATGATAACCCAGCAAGAGCTCAAAGGGTTTCCAGCTGGGCCCTAACATGGGTTGGTCTTGTTCCAAAGTCCTTTGTTCTTTCCTTACCATACCAGCCTCCTAACCAGGAGGGAAGTGTTAACAGCCCTGAGGAAAGTATCCTGAATGGGTTAATCTGGCATGTGGGCAGGATGGGGAGAGAAGGATGACCAAGGAAAGCATTGGGAATAGAAAATTTGAGCTGAGATTGTGGTTCAGTGGTAGAGCGCTCGCCTCCCACACGTGAGACCCTGGGTTCGATCCTCAGCACCACATAAAAATAAATAAACAAAATAAAGATATTGTGCCCATGTATAACTAAAAAAAATATTTTTTAAAAAAAGGAGAGAATAGAACATTTGAGAAGGAGTTTCCAGAATAGGTAAGATTCCAATGTGGGGAGATGAGAAATGGGCTTGTGAAATAGGAAAGAAAGACAGTGAGCCCTAAATAAGCCAGTTTTCTAGAGACCAGATATATTATGATATAGAAAAAGAAAAAAATCCATGGTCTTTGCACTAAGTTCCTGAGACAGAGCTCCTAAAACCCTTATAGACAAGGGTGCTAGGAGAAACTTTTGTTCTAATAGTCTGTCCTTCAGTTCCTGACACAGAGCCCCCAAAGGGTGATAGAAACACCTTTTGTTCTAATGAGGCAACCCTTAGTGGGCTCCTGGAGAGCTCCAGGTGGGGGCTGGTTGCCAGGGGAACCACCCATGTGATCAAAGTGCTGGAACTTACAACCCCACTCTACCCCCAACCCATCCTCTAGGGAGGGAGATGGGCTGAAGGTTGAGTTGTCACCTATGGCCAATGGCGTAATCAATCATGCCTATGTAATGAAACCTCCATAAAAACAACAAACAGCAAAAAAAAAAAAAAAAAGGACAAGGTTCAAAGTCTCTAAAGGGCTGTGCTCTCAGAGAAAACATGGAAGCTTCTCAGCAACCATCCATATTTTGTTCTACATATTTCTTCCATTGGGCCATTCATTAATAAGCTGGGAAACTCAGTTTTCCCTGAGTTCTATGAGCCTTCCTAGCAAATTAGTCAAATCCAAGGAAGGGGATCATAGGCACACTAATTTATAGCTGGTGCGTCAGAAGTATAGGTGACAACCTTGTAATTGGCATCTGAAGTAGGGGACAGTCTTATGGGATCCAACACTATCTTAAGTTTATTGGGTTAAATAATAGGATAACCAGCTGGTGTCCACTAGAGAATTGCTTTGTGTGTGTGGTGGGGGAGACCCACATAACTGGCATCAGAAGTGAATTGAGTAATAAGTGAGGGAAACACATTTTTTTCCCTTCATGACCAAGGTCTGATTTGGGCAGAGGCATCAAGGTAGGAGGGTGAGGGTACCAAGAGTGGGAGGTATTTTAGATGTGGAGTTGACACTGATGTGAACAGAAGGACCATGGAGCATGGGTCAGAAATTACCTTGAGGCTGGAAGGACAGCTTGTTTTTAAGTAAGACCTACCATGTGTCTTGCTTTTGGGGGGCAGGGGCCTTTAAGACCATTTCCAATTCCTTGGGACAGGAGCAGGTTAAGAAAAGCAAGGAGGAAAGGAGAGGAGGAAAAAGGAGCACATACTAAGTCCCAGTTACATGGAGACAGTGAGCCATGTCATGTTATGTATGTGGTGAGTACATGGCATATAGTTGTGGCATATAGTATGTGGCATATAGTTGATGCTCACCTATGCTTATGCACAGAAACTCTGATCAAGACAGGTATGGACAGAACCAAAGTCAAAACTGATTCCATGCTGCTATAACATGGTGTCTCCCAAGCCCCCTGACACTCAGCCCCCCGTGTGGTCTTCTCTCCCCAGTGTTGGCGCTCTCGTGGGCCTCTCCATAGCAGCTGTGGTCCTCCTGGCCTTCATTATCACTGCCTGTGTGCTTTGTTACCTGTTCATCAGCTCAAAGCCTCACATAAAATTGGACCCAGGTTTAAGCTTACAGATGAAAGGTAAGGAAGAGGTGTCCTTGTATCCAGCAAGCTGGCATCTTTCCACAGGGTAGATTATTAGAATTGATGTTTGGAACATTTGCCTCCTGAGTGTTCCTGGAATATTCAGAAGCAGCAGCACATTTCTCAGGAGGTTCATGATCTGAACATTTCCATCCTGAATTCTCCATGTGTTCAGTGTTTATCAGAGTCATTTAATGTAATCACCACTCCATTTGTCAAAGAGGTCAATTCTTGTGGTGGATTTTCTAAAACAATGTTTTAATTCTAGCCCTAAGGGAATACAAATGGATCTTAATATTATTCCAAACAAAACAGAATTAATGTAAAAAATGCTGCTCCCCAAACTCACAATGTAGTCAGAAACTCAAAACAGGACTTTTAAAAAATTATTTTTCATTAGCATAGGCCATCAAGAACCTCTTAGGGACCAAAAAAAAAAAAAAAAAAAAAAAAAGTGTGCTTTTTTGCACATATTTTTAGAACTCCCTGAAAGGAACTATGAAAGAAAAAGTTCCTATTAGCAAAATATCTTTCAGTATAATTTAGTAGACAACATTCAAAATAGGTATTATTATCTCCATTTTACAAATGAGAAAATCAAGGCTGAGAGAGGTTTGGTGACTTGCTCAAGGTGTCATAGTTGACAAATGGCATGCTGAAAGCCATCCCATGACTTTCCACCTCAAATCTTCTGCCCACCACACAGGGTCTGTGCAAGTATAAAACTAAGCATAAAATTGTTTGGTACCAAAGTTAACAATTTAAATTAATGTTAAGTTAGTGAAGAAATTGGTTAGGCAAAGTAGAGGAGAAGTTATCCCAGGATAGATAAATCATGGGTAAAGATGTGGGCAGGACTGAGCGATAACCTTTGCAGTGACAGGGACATCATGGGAAATAAGCCAAGTAGGATGGGAGAGGAATTTAAGCAACAGAAGAAAGAGTGACCAAAAACAACAACAACAACAACAACAAAAAAAAAAAAAACAGGGAGGGGGCTGGGGATATAGCTCAGCTGTTGATACGGCACTTGCCTCGAATGCTGGGTTCAATCCCCAGCACCACCAAAAAAAAAAAAAAAAAAAAACAGATAAGATAAGTAGAAAGGGCAGGGTGGTAGTAGCTGAGACTCTGAAGAAAACAGGATAGAGCTGAATGTCCTTATTTGTAAAAGATTATTTTTAAAAGATTTTTGTAATTTAACAATAAATAGGCAATAAGCAATAACACAAGAACCCTTCCCAGATCCTGATGCCTACTTGCCTGAATTATCCTGCTGTGGCTGAGCACCAAAAAGTAGGAGGGGTGACTGTCAAGAGCAGAAGGATTTATCTGCTCCCTTTGGAGTCAGGAATTATTGAGAGGTAGTGTCAGCTGACTAGGAAAAAATCCTGAATACAAGGACAAATTGTCAAATTTGCCTACATCAAATATGAATAACATAAACACAGCATATATAAATTTGTTTAAAGTAATGGACTGCATAGACACACACACATACTTATATACCAATTTATATATAAACATGAACATCCTTATGCACTCACACTACAGTGGATCCTCATTGTGAACTTGTCTACTTGCTAAAATATATTTGTAAACTCTAAGTCAATACTTAAGTTCCTTCTGAGGTCATTTGCAAATATGGACATGTGTAGAGTGGCAAAAAATTTAAGGTGCACATGTTCCCAGTTAACGTCGAACAAGAGCAACACTTTGTGTTTCAACTCTCACACTGTAAACAATTGTCCTCTTTGCAGTCTGTTTAGAGCCATTTAAAAAATTTTTTGTTGATGATTTCTCTTTTTAAAATGGCCTTCAAGCCAGGTGTGGTGGCATTTGCCTATAATCCCACCTAATCAGGAAGTTGAAGTGGGAGGAACACAAGTTCAAGGCCAACCTCAGCTACTTAGTGAGACCCTGTCTCAAAAAAATGAAAAGAACTGGGGGTTTAGCTCATGGGTAGAGCACCCTCAGTACAATCCCCAGTACCACAGGGTCAGAGGGAAGGTAAAGTCCTCTAAGCCCAGTGTTGAAGTGCTACCTAAATTCGTACAACTACTTTGTAGAGCAATTTGGCAATATGGAATATATATACCCTATAACTCAGCAATTTTACTTCTGATTATCTGTCTTAGAGAAATAGTTGCTTCAGGAGAGGACTTATAAAGTAGTTTTCATGACAGTCTGTCATAATGGAAATAAACTAAATGCTCACCTGAAGAGAATGGATAAGTAGACTGTGATATAGTGGAATAATAAAATATGATACAGTCATTAAAAGGAATGAACCAGCTCTAGATACATTATCTTGTTTGCTCTTCATAATAACTGAGTAGGGTATAGATCTGATTACTACTTTCATTTTACATATATGAAACTGAGACTCAAAGTCAACTCAAAGTTTCCTGATTGCTGCAAAAAGAAAGTCCCTTGACAGTGACAGACACTGTTTGAAACTTTACATGCACTATTTTATCTAATCCTCCTAACTACTCTGGTGAGACAGGTATTGTTATCACCCTTCACAGATGTGAAAAACAGTTTTCAGGGAGATTAGATGACTTGCCCAAGGTTTGTGAATTGTGGAGCTGGAATTCAAACGTGTACCTTTCTGCCTCCAAAGTTCTGGTTTTTCCGTCTCACAGGCCAGGACTGTGGATGCTCCACCCTACTCACCTTGCCCTACCCCATCATACTGCTCATCCGCCTGGCAGCCTTTCTGGCTAAGGGGGATACAATAATTCCACCTTGGCCCTGAGAATAGAAACCAAGCTCCCGATTTTCACTTTGTGCCACCAGCCAGATTATTTAGTTTCTAGGGTTTGGAACAGCATAATAACTCTTGCTCTTTTGTTTCTTATTTTTAAGATGTAAACTGTATTTCCTGACCTTTTACCGAATGATAGATTTCTCTGTCTTTTGCTCAAACTCAGCTATTAGTTCTTCCTTCCTTACCGTGTGTTCCTCTCCTTTCCTCTGCAATCAAAGTATCAACCCAGGAAGGAGGCTTGGTTCCCTCCAGCATCTGAGTTTATAGGCCTATGACTTTATGTTCACCAGGGCTCTACCTTTACAGATTTTCACTTATGTTTGCTGTCTTGCTCTTCAGTAGGACATATAGAGAGATCATAGCCCCCCTTTCAGCAGAGAAAACCAAAGCACAGCAGGGAAATGACTAAGTTCATACAGCTAATGAGCTTATATAGTTGGAATGTCAACTGAAATCTCTTAGACTAGTAGAGCATAGATCATTGCACTGTTCCTTGGGGTCCTTATTTCTGAGAGAGGAGGCAAGGGTTAGGAGGGGAGTGCCTAGGCAATGGCTCAGTGGACACAGAAAAGCAGTTTCTGACACAGGCTCCTTCCCTGCCCAGGTATTCTGTCCCATCATTCCCACCCCTATCCCATCCCCCAAACTTGGGATGCTATGGAGACTATAACATTCTCACTCTAGTACATGATGAGGAACTAGCTAGATTGGAAGGGTGAACAAGGCCCTGCTGAGAATTTTGAACACACTGTCCCATTTAACCTACTCAACTACTCTGATGGGTATTTATTGACTGTTTTGCAAAATGAGGTGAATGAATTGAGTATAGAGGTGATATTCCAACCTAGGTACATTTAATGAGGGAAAAAAAAATCCGGCTAGGCATGGTGGCACATGCCTATAATCCCAGTAGCTCAGGAGGCTGAGGCAGGAGGATCACAAGTTCAAAGCCAGCTGCAGCAAAAGAGAGGCACTAAGCAACTCAGTGAGACCCTCTCTCTAAATAAAATACAAAATATGGCTGGGGATATGGCTCAGTGGTCGAGTGCCCCTGAGTTCAATCCTTGGTACACCCCCCCAAAAAAAAATCAGAAAAGAAGTTGAAGACAAGAGTTCTGTTTTCATCCTCCTCTGAAATGTATTGATAAGGAAGTCATTAACAAGCCATTCCCATTGACCAAAATTCAGATGGCTCCTGGAAGTCAAATGTGATGTTCTCACTGTACAGACAAGGAAGCTAAGGTTCAGAGAGGGGCAATCATGTGCCCAAGGTCACCAGGCCAGTTGGTGGCCAAGCCTTGCTTCCCAGGCCAGAGCTTAATTCCAGATCTCACTGCTTTTTATTTATTTATTTTAATTTTTTTTATAGTTGTAGATGGACAGAATGCCTTTATTTTATTTTTTTTTTAAGGTGGTACTGAGGATCAAACCAAGTGCCTCACACATGCTAGGCAAGCAAGTGCTTTGCCACTGAACTATAGCCCCAGCCCCTCACTGCTTTTTAATTAACTACACTTATGTGTGGAGAGGTGATATCTCTGAACCACATATTTGATTCCAAATTTTAGAGAGTCATATAGACAGAAAATGTAATAGTTTCATCTTTATTCATAAAAGTTTATTTTACCAAATAAAAGTAAGCTATAGATAGCTTAAGAGAAAAGATTTCTTAAATCCATAAAGCAAAATAATAAGGAATTAGAAGTACTTCAAAGTATCATTTTAAAATCCCATAATTATTCTTCATCAGTTCATTTAGTCACATATTCCTCAGTTCTTGGTTCTTCTCTCACTGTTGTGGGTCTCTCCTTTCCCTGCACCCAAAGCATCAACTCAGGAGCCTCATGTCCCTCTTGCTTCTGAGACAGTTTACAGGCATCTCCTTTACATCCATCAGAACTTTGTCCTTTACAGACTTTCATTCCATATATTTGGTTCACAGGTGTCAATGATAAGTTAGTCTTGACTTATCTCTGAGCAAGAAAAGAACCTGAGAACTTCCTTCCAGGCTAATCACAGGCTAGTCTCAAGTTTAGGATTGAGGACCTCAGGCAATGGGGGGCTAGCCACGGAGGTCCTTAGAGAAAGTTAGGAAGGTGAAGCCCTGTGCTCTAGAAAACCTGGCTCTAATCTTGACTTTGATAAGCTCATTGTGAAGTCTTAAATGAGGTTCTTTTCTCTAGAATTCAATTTACTTTATAAAATGTGTACAATACCTACTAAGAAAGTGGTTGCCAAAGTAGAGATAATGCTTATATGATACCGACTTCATTTCAAACAAATTTTAACAATTAGAAGCCCTCTCCACTTTGAAGCCCAGGGCCTCAGCCACACTAAATGTGTGCTCTGGCCTCCCACTGATCAGCCAGAGTAGCTCTCATTTTAATTATTAGGCACCTAGATTTTTATATGTTGGTCTCCTCTCACAGAGAGGAACCACATCTTATATGCATTTGTATCCTTAAGACCCAGCACAGAACCTACACTAGGGGTATTTTTGCTCTGTGGAAAGAGTGCAAGATTTGGAATCCAGCAAAATTGGTAAGCAAATCTTAGATCCAGGACTTGGTAGGAAACATGAATCATCTTATCATAACCTCAATATAGAACTTGGTATTTTTGCTTATAGGCTTCCTTCTCTCCAAAGTACCTTTTAGCTTAGGGGGGAAAAAAACAAATAGCAGCTTTTCAAAGATAGGACCTCACACCCCAACCCAGGTTTTAGGCACCATTGTGGGATTTTAATAACTGCTATTACATATTAGCTAAAGGAAGGGGCAGGACTGTGTGAGATCCAATGGCCTATTCCACTGATTTCTCTGGAAGGCTGTGATTGTGGAATTAGGGACCCTAGGATACAGATGTAAAGGAGGCCTTAGGATCTGGAAAAAAATCATGAAAAAAAGACGTGGTGGGTCCACAAGCTCTGTAAAAGCTAGAAGTGTGATGTGGTTGCCAAAAAACGGTGAGGGAATCTCAGGCCACAGCAGAAGTACAGGGTCTGGAAGAAAAGGTGTAATGATCCTCCTCTACTTCCAATTGGATAAAACACACCAGTCATCACATCTCAAAGGCAGCTTTTTATCATCTACTCAGTAGGTTCCCAACTTTGGATTCTAATCATCTGAAGGTCTGCAAATACAGCAGTGGGGATTGTTGAGCAATGTCCAATAGTCCAAAGGTTTTACTGGGACCAAGTTTCTTTGTTTTGCTTTCAGCTAGAATCAGATCAGTTGGGGAGGAGGTGGTAATACGCGTTCTTTCCTGTTTACCAGAGCTCTTTGACCAATACAAAATGGGAAAAAAATAGTACTTAATAAATATAGTCTATTATGTAGATAGAACCCTTTAAAACTTGGAGTTAAAAAAAAGAAAAGAATAAATTGAGACCAGACCTACTTTCTACTCTACTTATGAAATGGTACCTGAGATCTAGAGAGGAAAAGAAGTAGGCATAAAGTACTACTGTGATTTAATATCAAAATGAGGACTTGAACCAACATCTTGTAACTCCTGGAAGTTCAAGGAATTCTCCAGAGTCCTGAAAGCCAGCTGCTCACAGCTCTGCAATTTAAGAGGGACTTTGACCAATCAGAAGGTGATCAGAGACAGGTGAGCAGCTCAGGTCTGGGAACCAGGTCATGCAAGAATAAGGTGAAGAGTTGAGGATATTTGGTCTTGAACAGAAGAGACTCAAGGCTCATACTTGGACCATAGATCTTTGCAAGGCTCTTTCGGGACAGGAGAAGCAAATCTTTTGTGAGGGAATGGAGAAAAGAGCTGGAATCCATGGGAGAAGACATAGAGAGACAAATGTTGACTCAAAAATAAAGATAGTAGGACATGGTGGTGCATACCTGTAATCCCAGTTACCCAGGAGACTGAGGTAGGAAGATCTCAAGTGCAAGATCAGCCTGGGCAACTTATCGAGACTTGTCTCAAAATATGTAAAAAGAGCTGGGGATGTAGATCAGTGATTGAGCATGTTGCTTAGCATGTGTAAGAACCTGAGTTCAATTCCCAGCACCAAAAATAAACAAACAAAAAAGAATAAAAAGGCAAGTCTCAGAATGGGAAATATAGTCCTATATCTGACCAAGAACTTTTATTCAGAATGTCTAAAGAATACTCTCAACTCAACATTATGAAAACATACAGACAGCATAGTGACACATGCCTATAGTCTTACCTACAGGAGGCTAAGGTGGAAGGATCACTTGAGCCCAGGAATTTGAGACCACCCTGGCCAACACAGTGAGAACCTGTCACAAAAAAAGAAAAGAAAGACATACAATCCCATTGGAAAACTAGTCAAAAACTTGAACAGACACTTCATAAAAGAGGATATACTGATGGCAAATAAACACATGAAAATATATTCAACTTCATTAGCCACTAAGGAAATGAAAAATAAGCAAATGAGATATCATTACACACCTATTAGAATACTAAAGAAGAAACACTAAGTACCAAGTGAGGAAATTTTTAAAAAATAGTACAAAGATGCAATATGCCCTCCATCTAATGTTCTTATGTGGAACTGGATCTCATACACTGCTGTGGGGGGATGTAAAGTGGTACAGCCATTTGGGGGGACACTTTTTGGTGTTTCTCGTAATGTTAAACATTTTTTTTTAAATCTTCTTATGTATTAGTTTCTTATGGCTGTTATAACACATCATCACAAACTTGATAACCTAAAACTATAGAAATTTATTCTCTCACATGTCTGGTGATTAGAAGTCCAAAATCAATTTACTAGGTCAAAAATCAAAGGCTGTAAGCCAGATGCTATGGTATATGCCTGTATTCTCTGCAGCTCAGGAGGCTGAGGAAGGAGGATCTCAGATTTGAAGCCAGCCTTAGCAACCTAGCAAGGTCCTAAGCAACTTAGTGAGATCCTGTCTCTAAATAAAAATATTTTTTAAAAAGGTCTGGGGATGTGGCTAGGTGGTTAAGCATCCCTGGGTTCAATCCCCAGTACCAATGTCCTCGCAATATATGTAATGACTTGGATAAACCACAAAGCTATTAGGCTAAGTGAAAAAAAAAAAAGTCCTATTTTAAAAGTAGGCTGAGTAGTCTGGGGATGTGGCTGAGTGATAGAGCACTTGCTTAGCCTACACAAGGCCCAGGATTTAATCCTAGCACTGCAAAAATAAAAATAAAAATAAATCAATAGAAGGTTGAGGGGCTGGAGTTGGGGCTCAGTGATAGAGCTCTTGCCTGGCATGTGTGAGGCCCTGAGTTTGATTACCAGCACCACATATAAATAAATAAATAAAACAAAGTCCATTGACAACTAATATATATATATGTGTGTGTGTGTGTATGTATACACACATATGTAATTTTTTAAAAATAACAATATTTTTAAAAGGGTTGAATAGAATATAATTCCATTTATATAACCCTTGAAAAATGACAAAATTATAGTCATAATGTATTAATGGTTACCCGAAGTTGGATTTATTGGAAAAGTCTGGCTCTAAAGCAGTAGTGTGAGGAAGTTTCTTTATGGCGATGGAAAATTTATTTATTTTGATTGTGGTGGCAGTAGTTATATAAATCTGTACATAGGAGTTGGAAATGTAGCTCAGTAGTACAGTACTTGCCCAGTACTCCTGAGGCCCTGGATTCAATTCCTAGCACAAAAAAAAATCTATACACAGGATCAAATGCACATAAAAAATAATGCATATGATAATGAATGATAAAAATCATTAAGATTTGTAGTCTAGGGATGGGGATGTGGCTCAAGCGGTAGCACTTGCCTGGCATGCGTGCGGCCCGGGTTCAATCCTCAGCACCACATACAAAGATGTGGTGTCCGCCAAAAACTAAAAAATAAATATTAAAATTCTCTCTCTCTCTCTTTCTCTCTCTCTCTCTCTCTCTCTCTCTCTCTCACTCACTGTCTCTCTCTTAAAAAAAAAAAAAGATTTGTAGTCTAGTTAATCATACTATATCAATATCAGTCTCCTAGTTAAGAAAATACATTCTTTCTGGTTATATAAGATGTTATCATTGAGGAACACTATATGAAGGGCATACTGCATTTTTGTACTATTTTTAAAAAATTTCTTGTGAGTCTCAAATTATTTTAAGATAGAAATTTCAGGGGACTGATGATGTAACTCAGTAGTAGAGCACTTGCCTAACATGTGCAAGGCCTTGGGTTTGATCCCCAGTTCCAGCGCCCCCCAAAAGAAAAAGTTCAAAACAAAACAACAACAACAACAAAAGAAACTCATTGATTCCATAGGTAAGAAGTCCAAAAATGAGATTGGCTTTAGGCATGATTTTGAAGTCCACATTCCCTGGCCTGTGGCTCTACTCTCTCAGATTCTCTGAGAATCACTTCTGCATCCATCTTGTGCTGGATTCTCCTCAGTCTGACTTTTCTCATGGTAGTAAACTGGCTGCCAGCAGTCCCTGGGACTATATGCTTTTTGTTCCCATCAAGCTATTAGGAGAAAGAGGATGCTAGGTTTCTTCAAACAACAAGAAAAAAAAAAAATTAACTCTACTCTGAACAACCTAAGATCATGTGCCCACATTTAAATCAATCACTACACCCAGATTTGTTGATTGCCCATTCAGGTGGCAAAGGAATAGGATTGCCTTATTGGCTCAAGTCAGCCAGGTCCCACTCCTGAAGCTGGGATGGGGCTAATCCAGCCCAAATATAATTGGGAAGAAATCAAAAGGATATTGGATAGCCAACCCCCAACTATACTTCTTTCTTCAAATTCATTCTTCCCTTTGTTACAGAGGCAACATTCTTCCTGGATATCCTCCATAAATGTCTTAAAGCACAGGAATTTGCTAGGCAGAGAAGGTATAAAAATATCATTCTAGGCATAGGCAGACAAAACAACACAAAAACTCAGAAATTTGAAGAAATGGACCATTTAGAGAACCATGGCCCACACCTGTAATCCTAGCAATTCAGGAGGCTGGGGCACGAGGATCATAAATTCAAAGCCAGCCTCAGCAATTTAGAGAGGGCCTAAGCAATTTAGCAAGACCCTGTCTCAAAATAAAAAAATAAAAAGGATTGAGGATGTGGTTAAGTGCCCCTGGGTTCAATCCCTGATATAAAAAAGACAGAGAGAGAGAGAGAGAAAACCAAGAGAAGGTTGGTGTGGCAAAGCTTTAGAGTTCTTGAGGGAAAAGTAAGAGTGAGGAAACTGAAGAGGAGAGATGGCCCAGTCCACGAAGAGCCTCAACTGCTGCCTCAGGGATCACAGGTAGTAGGAAGACATCGGAGGCTTTTGAGAAAGGACAGTCCATGGAATCACTTGATAAGAAAGATCTCTGTGTTACGGCGTGGACGATGGACCAGAAGGAGCACAACTAGAGGCCATTCCAATGGTCTGGACGGAAGAAAATGAAAGCCTGACCTAAGATGGTGGCCTTGAGGATGGAGAGAAATGGGCAGCTGGTGATTAGGTGGAATGAGCAGGACTGATGAACTGCTTGGCATTGTGAAGGGCTTGAGGGAGAAGGTGTGAGAGATGACTCGAATTTTTGCCGTAAACACTTAATATACCTTTTTATAGAAAAAAAAAAGTGGGAATTCTCAGTTTTGTCAAATGCTCCAGTTAAATCAATGGAGATAATAATGGAGACATGACTCTGGGATGTAGTAGCAAAAGAGTTTTAAGGTGTTTGGGGGACAGAAAACATCATGAAGAGGAGTGGAGGAATAATAAGGCTAAATGAGCTTCCTTTCAAACTCAAATGTAAGAAGAATAAAGAGAATGAGGCAGTAGATGAAGAGAATCATTGAATCTGTTCTTATAACAGAGAACAATATGTTTTCAAAACTTTGTGTGTGTTAGCTGGGTAGCAAATCTGTGTTCTCATCTATAAAATGGATTTTTAATAGTACCTGACTCAAGGGGTTATGGTGAAGGTCAAATCTTCATATAACAGTTATTTATTGTCTGTCTCCCCCACTCAACTGTAAGCACATGAGAAGCATCAACAGCTTCTAGTGCATGATGTGGTATCTTGTTAATAAGTATTTGTTAAGTGAATGATGCAACTAAGACTGAACACAATGCATCACCCAAGGTAAGCACTTGGAGAAGCCAGCTGAGTGTGATTCTGGTCGGGGAGAAGGAGCTGTGGGAGCAAGTAGCCTCAGCTTGCTGTTTTTCAGGTCCCGAGGAGGTGCCTCCTGACTGCCAAGGTACTAACACAGGAATCAGGATGGAGGTGCCAGGAGGGAGTCTTCCTGGGCAGAGTTACCCCTTCTTGAACCCACGATTGGAAAACAACGAGAGGCAGGCTTCAGACTCAAAACACCTCCTCCAGCACTGCTTCATGGCCACAGTGACTGCCAGTGACATTCCAGGCAGCCCTGAGGAGGCAACTGTCCCTACCCCTGACCCATGTGGGCCAGATCCATAAACACCCAATAAATGTTTCTACATCATCCCTTCTGGAGTTTCTTTTCAGTGAAAGGTAGAAATATGAATGTTCAAAGGGACTTTGGAGTCTGGTGAAATAAATAAAGACTTCTCAGCAAGGTACCCAGGTCCTTCTGCGGACCCAGCTATTCTGCTCTGCCTGACCAACTACAAGTCCTGGAAAAAAATGGTCAGTAACAACTCCATAAGTCACGGAAAAGTCTGGAGACTATGGAGGCTCAGAGAGTCCCTCTTTTGATGGGGAGTCAGAAAACTTTTACCCAATTACCTGGTCCCAAAATAAGTGTATTTAAAAGCCCTTGGGGGGCTGAGATTGTGGCTCAGCGGTAGAGCACTCGCCTAGTGTGGGCGGGACCGAGTTCAATCCTCAGATTCACATAAAAATAAAGGCATTGTGTTGTGTCCATCTACATCTAAAACATAAATATTAAGAAAAAAAATAAAGCCCCTGGGAAGGGGATCAGCATTGAAAGAGTAGGGAAATTGCTGCCTTTCCAGTGATTCTTCCCCACCCTGAAGTCACTCAAAAAGGGCTGGAGATATAGCTCAGTGGTTAATCTCCCCTGGGTTCAATCCCTGGTACCAAAAAAAAAAAAAAAAAATTACAGATGGACTGATTTATTTATTTATTTTTATGTGGTGCTGAGGATAGAACCCAGTGCTTCACACGTATTAGGAAAGTGCTCTACCACTGAGCCACAACCCTCACCTAAAATGGATGTTTTTAAATATAACATAGTCATTAAGAGCAGGGACTCTGAGGGCTGGGGTTGTGGCTCAGGGGTAGAGCTCTCGCCTAGCACATGTGAGGCGCTAGGTTCGATCCTCAGCACCACATAAAAATAAAAAAATAAATAAAATAAAGGCATTGTGTCCAACTACAACTAAAAAAAAAAGGGCAGGAACTCTGAAGCCAGATGCCTGGTTAAAATCCTGTCCTTGCTACCTGCTAGGTGACCTCTGTGTCCCAGCTCTCTCATCTGCACAACAAGCAGGAAAAATAGTAATACCTATTTCCTAGCACTTGGGGGAAAAATTATTTAGTCCATGTAAGTACTTAGGTGTTGACAAATGAAAAGTACTGTGTTAGCTATTATTATTATTATTTGTTTGTTTTTAACATTTTTTATTATTGGGCTCATAGCGAGGAAATGTTAGGGCAGGAGGCTCATGCCACCCCCGTCTCCTAGCTGGTCTCCTAACTTTGGCAAAGGCTTTAGGCTTTGCTTTGGGAATGCAAGGCAAGGATCAGGGGGACTCAGTAGCCACTGAAAGCAGCTCTTGACATTTCAGACAGTGACATGATCTGCTACTAGATTTGGCAACAGTGAGATAGTCACACTTAGGTATCTGTGCATAGGTCCTGAGCCAGCCAAAGGCACAAGACAGAGTAGAAAGGCAGAGTGGGCCACCCAGAGAAGGGCCCTAAGATGGAAGTTCAAGGGATCTTGGTTCTGGTCTTGCTTTATTTTTTTGGTATGTGTGTGCTCTTTTATTTTCTGCACTCGAAACCCAGCACATTTGTCCACTAATTGTACACTCAGTGCAGTCTGTTCTTTAGTGACAGAAACAGAGGGGAATCCTGCTCTCCAGGGGCTCATACGGAGGACAAGACAGGCATACAAAAATGAGTGGGCTTTCTGATGGCCCTTTACACCCTTTAAGCGAGGAAGAATCGATGGCCAAGTTGAGTCATCAAAGATGAGTCAGTTTCCAGGTGAGACAGGATCAGAAGACATTATGCTCAAAGTACAACCTGTTCAAAAATACTGAGAACCCAGTATGCCCAAGAATTGCAAGTTGTTTGTTGTAGAAAGCACTAAGAGTCCGTGTTTGTGTATGGTGGGGTGGGTGACAGTTGGGGGTGTTTAGTCACTGATGCTTGGTTGTTCACTTTCACTGGACAGATCTCTCTCTTTGGTATCCTCATCAGTAAAAGTTGATTTTCCTCTGAACACTTCCAGTACTGGGCCTTCTGGGAAGTTACGAGAAAGAATCCAATAATGTTCTTGCCTTTAGGCTGCTCACAGATGGACCTGTAAATTCTAAAATCTCAAGCAGCCTAGTGCAGACTAGGACAGTGGTTCTCAAACTTCTGGCTGCCTCAGAATGAGCTGAGGACTTGTTAAAACACAGGTTCCTGCCCCCCTCCTCCTCCCAACCCAATGTCTGAGTAGCTAGGACTGGCATAAGTCCCCAGAATCTGCATTTCTAACAAGTTCCATGTGATGCTGCTGCTGCTGCTGGTCTGGGACCACCCTTTGAGCACAACTGGCCCTGAAGAACAAAGACAAGCTTCAAGGGGCAGAGGTCAGAAAAAGACCTCACACAGAGCAGGGTCCTGAAGACGTGGTAGAATTTTCTCCACAGGAGCCTATGTGTGTACAGGATTGGCACAGGTGGAGAACAGAATGTGTGTGCTACCTACACATCCCAGGCCTCATAAAGCTCCCCACCCCCAACCTGAATTCAGCTTCTCTCCTTTGAATTCAATCAATCCTCAGAGCAGGCTCTCACTGGGGTTTACTTGTCTAAGTTCTGCTTTAGAAACAAACTACCCACCCTGGGAGGCAGCAGCCCCTCCCCCAGGGCTGCAGAGCAGGGAGGAAGCTGGGTGGGCTGACGCACAGACAGAAATAGTCTGAGCTCACCACGGCTCCCAGGCACACATCGACCGGCAATTATTTCTTGTAAATTGCTTTCTTGGTTATGTTCAGAACACGTGTGTGTGACTGCCTGAGAACAAACACTCAGGGGGCACAGGGTGGAGGTGGCTAGCCGGGAAGGGGGCTCCAGATGCAGGGAAGCCTTAGTCTGAAACTTCAACCAAGAATTAGAGAATACTGAAGATTGGAATTTGGAAACATTAGGACCTTCCACTCCCTGTATAGCAAGCATCCCAGCCAGGAGGGTTTCCAGCCTTCACTGTTAACCATGGTCTCTTTTCCTCAGTTTGACCAAAATACCTAACAAGAACAACTTAGAAGTGGAAAAGTGTATTCTGGCTCATGGTTTCAGAGGTTTAGACCATGGTGGGGCAACTGGATTGCTCTGGTACCCAGTTGGGGCAGACATCATGGTGGAAGGGCGAAGCAGAGGAGAGCTGTCCGTTCATGGCAGCCAGGAAAGAGAGAGGCAAGGGGAACTAGTGGTGGGGAAGATGCACCCTTACAGGCACACCCCCAGTGGCCCACCTCCTCCAGCCATGCCCCACAGGCTACAGTTAATACCCAGTCAGCCTATTCAAACTAGGATGGACCAATTTGGTCACAGCTCTGATGATCCAATCATTTCACCTCCAAATATTCCTGCATTAACACAGGGGCTTTGGGAGACACCTCATATCTAAACCATAACATCCATTCAACATTGATTGACAATGATTCTTTGCCAGACTAAGTGAGGTCCTGGTTTCTGTCTTCAAGGAGTTCAAAGCTGTAGGCATTTACAGGAGGTTCTTTACCCAGTCAAGGACTTCAGGGAAGGGTTCCTGGAGGAAGCAATGCCTGAATTAAGTCATGAAGAGCCCCCTGGTAAGTGAAGGGGAGGTTGTGATATAAGATGAGGAACAGCATTCAAGACAGAGGAAACAACATACAGGAAGGGCCACAGTGTAGAGAGGACATATGGTGATTTCAAGTAACAATAAGTAGTTCAGCGGGCTGGGGTTGTGGCTCAGCGGTAGAGCGCTTGCCTAGTACCTGAGAGGCGCTGGGTTCGATCCTCAGCACCAACCACATAAAACTAAATAAATAAAATAAAGTAATTGTGTCCAACTACAACTAAAAAAAAATATTTAAAAAATAAGTAGTTCAGTTTGGGTGGATACTACAGTCAAAGTGATGAGAGAGGAAGCTGGAGGAGTAGAAGAGCCAAATCTTGAAGCCTTTGTCCTGTTAAGGGGTTTGGGCTTTAACTGGAAGGCAAAGGGGAACCATAATGGGGTAGGATAGAAAAAACAAAGCAGTTAGAAAGGAGATGTAAAGAAAGGAAAAGGAAGAAAGAATTTAATTCAGAAGGTCAGAAGTTTCTAGGTCTGTCACTGCCTAAACCAGTCTCTGTTTCAGGCCTGTTACTCCCCAAATTCCTTGGAAATCTGTAAATCTAACTGTGTACTATTAATTAACCCTCCAATAAATGGATTAAGCAAAGAAATATATGATATCTTGAAGACCATATAAATTTGGGGACTTCCCAGAATTATCTATTGATCAGATAGTGAAGCCACGTCAACCTGTGGAGCCTGAGATTGACCAGATCCTCAGGAAACAGTCTGGAGATCACTAGGGTGATACCATTTCTCCATATCTTTATTTTTCTATTTTGGTACCGGGGATTGAGCTCAGGGGCACTCGACCACTGAGCCACATCCCCAGCCCTATTTTGTACTTTATTTAGAGACAGGGTCTCACTGAGTTGTTTAAGGCCTCACTTTTGCTGAGGCTGGCTTTGCACTCACAATCCTCCTGCCTTAGCTTCCCGAGCCACTGGGATAATAGGCATGCGCCACCACGCCTGGCTTCTTCATACCTTTCTGAACCCACCCCTCTCTCACT
Source organism: Marmota flaviventris (assembly GCF_047511675.1). Classification (NCBI taxonomy): domain Eukaryota; kingdom Metazoa; phylum Chordata; class Mammalia; order Rodentia; family Sciuridae; genus Marmota; species Marmota flaviventris. The sequence continues at coordinate 41,616,350 of NC_092507.1, forward strand.
AAGTTTCCTTTAAAAGAAGAGACAGGAACCCCAAAAACCTCATCTCTCACTCTCAAGATGGCCTTCATGCTCCCTTGAATGCTTATTCCTTGCCTTACCCCAAAAGGCATCTCTCTCCTGAGATCACCCTTGATTATGTATCTACTTTCCTAAATAAACGTGTATGTATGCCTCTGACTAGTGTGTGCTGAACTTCTTTTCCACCATGTAAGCCAAGAACCCTGCTGGTCCTCAGTCAAATTCCCCCTTCTGTCCAGGAACTCCCTGGACCCTTCTCCAGAGATGCCTCTTCTCTGACAGGGTATGACAAAAAGGACATGGTTTTAAACATGGAAAGGAACTTAGCACCTGTTTGCTCTCCTGTCCTTTGTGATACTGAATGAAATTTGCCACCCAGGATCTTCGCCTTTGAGGCCTATGAACACATCTGCCCCATTAAGCTCCTGATACCTGAGAAGTCTGCAGGACCATGGTGGCTTGAGTGCTGAAAGAAATGACTCAGGTCCCACACATCTCCTCTTCCCAGGAAGAGGTGACCATTGCACTGCCTGATCTGTGCCCAATTAGCTCAGGGACCAGATCATGAGAAACTGAGGTCAAGGCACAAGCCAAAGCTAAGGAGAGCCACATGCCTTGCTGTCACAGAGCCATGGCTCTCACATGTTCACATGGGAGGCTTTCCCACGTGGGACACTCCCAGGGCTACGAATAGCTCCTTGCACACCTTCTCATACCCCACAAGATCAAGACCACCCCAAGTGGACAATCTATACACAGTGTTGACTGAGGAGGCCCATTGTGGTGATAAGCCCTGTAGAATAGAGCATGCAAACCTGATGTTGGGGACTTACTAGGGATGAAGAGTAGGTTTGATCCATAAAACCCCTAGAGAGAAATCAGAGAGAGTTAGCAGGCAAATGCCAAGATGTGGGGTAAGGGCCATTAGAGATGCAGAGATTCTAAGAAGGTGGGGGAGTGGGGGTTTCTTGACGGACCACAGCAATATTAACTTCATATTTTAAAGAGGGTACGACTTGTGGCTCCCAGGTCTTTGGACCAGTAAACCATTCCCTAGCTGCCTCCCCCCACACACCATAATGGTTCAACCAACAGACATTTAAGTCCTTTCTATGTCAGGCCTTGCCCTAAGCTATAGGAACAAAGAAATAAATCAGTTACAATTCCTGCCCTCAGAGAACTCTTAGACTATTGGGGAAAGACTGATAAATTAAATAGAATATAATGTGAAGAATACTATGATGTCTTCATTCAAGCATGGGACAATCTCGGGGCAAGACCGCTGCCTGTTCCAGCACAGAAGACTGATCTGGTGCATAGATCGACATCTTCAAGGATGACTTTCTCTTTGAGGGAGGAGGGAATTTTCTTTGTGAAACCTTCATCTTCTAAACCTCTGGGTTCCCAAGCCCCGCCTTCTCTCTTGGCTGCAGCGCGTTACCATGGAGACTAGGAGCCCCTCACGGTTCCCTGCGGTTCTGCACCCCTCCCCCTTAGCCATCTCTCTTAGCTCCTGCCTTGGCTACAGATTTCCTCTAGGACAGATATACTGCTGAACTTTCCCAGGTTAGGAAGCATTGTTCCAATCGGAAATCAGGGAAAGCTGAGACCCAGAGACGTGAGAGATTTGCCCAGGTCTCCACCACATCCTGTTAAGCTTTGATTCCCTCCAAAATGGACACTTCTGCCCTCACCGCAACCACCCCTCCTCCGTGTGGTGTTCATTATATTTCCTATCGACTAAGGCTTATCTTTCCTTTTTAATTCCTTCCCTGTCTTTGGTAGTTCAACTTTTTATTCTAAGAAAATCAGAACATGTTCTGACTAAACCTACAAATGACTTGAAGTTCTGTCTTTACATTAGTTACTTTAAATCTATTCTCGGATATGTTGTTTAAGCTCTTTGTGAACTGAAAATAGTACTGGATGATAAAACCTGCCAAAAAGCCATCGCAGAATGTACCAGCACTAATTACACTGAAGCAACAATGATAATCGTATTTTGGAGCATCGCAATATGCCAGAACGCATTAAGAAAAATCATCCACGACCATGCAGAATTTACACAACAAACAGAGAATTTGAACACATTATGCCAAGTAGTTAAAAGTGTTGCTATAACTCCAGAAGAGAAGGATATCAAAAACTTGGCATATGGAAAATAGAATTTGTCCTGCAAGGCTGAGTTCTAATCCAGACCAACTCATTTTGTCTTCTGCACATGACTTAACCTGGAAGTGTCACTCCTATGTGGTAGCTGTACAGATGTGGAAGGATTTTGGAAATTGCAATATACTCAACAGGTGTTATTTATTGTTATTAAATGAATGTTAGAGAAAGATTTCCTCAGTTTTTCCTGGGGGACCTCCAATTGTCAGATTGTCAGAGTCTGAAATTTTCTTTTTTTTTTCTTTTTAAATTTTAGTTGTAAATAGACACAATATCTTTATTTTATTTACTTATTTTTATGTGATGTTGGAGATCAAACCCAGGGCCTCATACATGCTAGGTGAGTGCTCTACCATTGAGATACAACCCCAGCCCAGTCTGAAATTTTCTATTACTAACATATATATTGCTAAAAGTCTGTGATTCTAGAATCCAGAGCCTGATTCTAATCCCAGAATCTTATGAGTCTGACATTTTCTGATTCTATTCAGGTGGGAAGGCCAGGTCTGAAGGCCAGTGGGGTCCCAAATCAGCAGAATGGTCCTAGGCCCCTAGAGACAAACAGTTGTCCCTGCTGTCTACCATCTGGGCTCACCTGTGGAGCAGAATTCCCATCAGACTTTTTGTCAATTCGTCACCCTTCCTCCAGGGGCCCTATTGCCTGCATTATCCATATTCATTGCACATTTTTCTTCCAATAATTCCAATTAAACCACTTTGCCAACACAGGCAAGAAATTAAACCTCCCTTGATTAGTGTAGGTCCTGAAAGGGCAGCAGAGGACATCTCAATTTAGGATGCTACCCCTCCTTACCTTCATCCTGCCTCCTGAGTACCCACCCCTAACTCCTCCACCTCAGGCCAGCATGGTAGCTATAGGAGTATTCGTTTCTCTAGGTTCTGGTACATGGTGTTCCCTCCCTGACAGCCTCACAGGCAGCTGCTGACTCACCCCAGCTTGCATGAGCACCAGGTATCCATGGGGCATGTGAAAGTTCATATGCGTGGACATCACAAGAGCACCAGCTACAGATTTGACACCTGGGTTCCAGACCATCACTACTCACAGGGTTATCTTGAGCTAGTGCCTTCCTCTCTGTGTAAAGAGAACATTCCAGCCCTCAGGGTTGTTTTGAGACTTTACCAATAAATACATCAGCCACATAGTGTTCAACAATAATGTTTTCTGATATAAAGTGATGTCTAAATATAACCCACTGGGATGTCTCATTGAGATGTCTGTGGTCAGTCTGATACCAGCACCACTGCCTGCCTCTGTTACCTCAAGCAGGTTATTTTATTTCTTGGCGTGTGTGTGTGTGTGTGTGTGTGTGTGTGTGTGTTTAGTTCTATGATGCTTACTAAATGCTGGGCATTGTGTTCCTACATGTTACATAGTTTACTCTGTACCAGCCAGTATTCTCAGTTGCAAACAACAGAAACCATCTCTGCCAAAGCTAAGCAAAAAGGAACTTTTTGGAAAGCTATTGGATGGCTGAAGAAGCTGGAGAGCTAGACCGCAATCAAGGGAAGCTTGGCACAGGCAAAATCCTGACACAGGAACTGCCTATTTATGACAGACTCCACCTCTGGCTACACAGCTACTTGCAGGTCACCAGTGCATAGTTGGGCTCTTGTCCCCATTGCAACCTCCTGAAGTATTCCCTGACTGTTCTCACCCCCTCTGCTTAACTCTCACCAGATTCAAAGCCCAGGTGTGTCATCAATTGGGTCAAACCAAGTCCACAAGAGTCAGAGGATGGAGTTGCCGCCTCCTTCAGCTTCCACATAGCTTGCAGTTCCTCTAAGAAGGAAGAGTGTTTGTGATGAAGCCACATTAGTATCACTACATTGTTAGCATTAGTATCATTCCAGTGTTCAGCAATTCTGAGTCAGGCAAAATTAGTTTACAGATGAAGAGATTCAGTCCCTGAAAGGTCACTCATAGGTACACTAACTTCACAGGAATTGAAGAAACAAATGGGTATAGGTAACAGGCAGGGGTTAATTTGCTTTCCCCCTCAATACTAAGTCTTGCTGGGAAAGTTTGCAGAGCTTAGCAAAGACTCTTAAAGAGTCACTCACATTCCCTAAGACTTTGGATCTGGCCCCTAACTTCCTGGCAAGTACAATTGCAATTCATCTGAAGAGACTGCGAGACACACAGATTATCCCTCACCACCACCATCATCATGTTGCTTTTAACTCACTGGAGCTTCATAGAACCCTGTGGGGTAGATATTCCCTCAGTTTACCAAATGAGAAAACTGGTCATCAGAGTTTTAGTCACTGTCCCAAACTCACATAGCAAATCAGAGTCAGAATCATGTCAATCCCTTGTCTTGAGTCTACTCTATCACACGACGTCTCTTTCAAAGAAGCAGGCTAAAAACAGGACATCCTGGATTTGATGAAGATAGATTGTCAAGGCGAAAAGAGACCTTGGCCAGGGGCTGGGGTTGTGGCTCAGTGGTAGAGCACTTGCCTAACATGTGTGAGACACTGGGTTCAATTCTCAGCACCACCACATATAAATAAGTGAATAAAATAAAGGTCCATCCAATCCAAAAAAATTAATTAAATAAAGGGGACTTGGCCATGTTTGCTACTTTCAGACTTTTCTTTGATGGGAAAGTCGAGTTCCAGAGAGAAGTGCCCTTTGCCCACCCTCACACAGTGCCATCTGTGAAGCCTTGGTATAAGCACCAGGGTTCAAATACATTGCTCTTGCCTCCAGTTTTGTGAGCATCCCCCACACCGTTATGGAGCTCATTTTATATTTATTATTTTCTTGCAGTGCCTGGGATTGAAGGTAAGCAGGCGCGGTACCACTGAACTATACCCCCACCTCCTAGGGTTCATTTTAAAGCCAGGCGACTGAGATGGGCAAATGGCCCACCTAGTTGTTAGGATGACAGCTTGGTAGAGGTGTGGGTCCAGAAGAAAGAACATGGCATCAGGGTAGCTGGGAGGTAGAAGGCTTTGCCCCTCTAAAAAATCCTGTTCTCTCAAAATCAAGAAATGTCTGCACACATTAAGAACCAATTATCCTCTCCCAGTTAGAATTGATTGCAACAGACTTAAATTTGTGGGTTATTGGAATAGCTGGAGAGAGAAGTCTGAAGGTAATTAGACCTGGACAGATCAAACATGTGCCACCCAAAGAAATGGACAGTCTGTGCTTATTAGCACCTTGATCTGAAGCGCACACTTAGGCACTGGGAAATTTCCATGTACCTTGGCCATTGAAGTATACTACCTCCTGTCCTTGGCTCCTTCCAGGGTTTGCTCAGACACCACTCCTCCAGAAAAATTTTCTGACTTCCAAGCCTGACCACACTAGTTTTCAATGTCTATGTGCCTATCTTTTCCATTATGGTCTGTTAAGTCCAGGGCATGGACAAGTGTGCCACAGTAGCTACATGAAGGAGTGGATGGAGAAGAGAAGAAAAGAACACCAAGGAACAGAACCCTTTCCCAACTCCTCCTCTACTTCCACTCTGAACTCCAAGTTGAGGAACATCAGCTCTGTCCTACTCAGCACCAGGATTTAGCCTTCAGATAAGATTCCTCTGGTAATGAAGCCTCAATTCTCTCCCAACTAACTCTGTCTGACTTTCCTGCTCCTGACCAACCTCAAGAATCCTGAGTTGCCTTTAGCCTAAGCCCCAGAAACTGAACTCCAACTCTGAGTGCCTCATCTGCAGGTAGCCCCCTGGAAGCACTTGGTCAGGCTACCTGAGAGTGGCCAAAGGGTTGCCATGCCCTGAACAGGCCCCTAACCAGACACTAAAATCCCAGATATGAACAAGGTAGTCCACTGGGGTCTTGAGTATGTCAAGCCTTTGAGACAGATTTCAAAGAAGAGTAGGCACAGTCAGAAAGGAATTGATATCACAGTGTGAAATGGACAGAAGCCAGGCAAAAGCCAGGTGCCCATTACTAAGAAGCTCCTTCAGCCAGTTGGTTCTTTACAGGGCCCTTCCTGGGCACTGAGCTAGGTTAATGCTGAAGAGTCAGAGGCTCAATCAGAGGCCCAACATTGAGAGATAACTAAATGAGGAAGATGCCAAGAGCTCTGAAAGAAGTGTTCTAGGGATCTCATTACATCCACATTCCAGAACATACTAATATTCCGAGACATTAAGGTTCCAGTACACCACATTCTGCCTCTCTGCCATTCCCTTATGAGGGGCATTCCACCCACTCACACTCCTGTCTCTGCCATTCCAGTGTTCCACCCCTCCAACATTTCTCTGTGCCATCACTCCAGCATTTTAAAATACCAGCTCTACAATTGAAACTTTCAATCTTCTACTACAACTTCCTCCTACTACAATCATTTATTTGCTTTTTTTTTTTTTTTTTTTTGCGGGGGCAGATACTGGGTATTGTACTCAGGGGCACTCGACCACTGAGCCACATCCCAAGCCCTATTTTGTATTTTTTTATTTAGAGACAGGGTCTCACTGAGTTGCTTAGCACCTCACCATTGCTGAGGCTGACTTTGAACTCATGATCCTCCTGCTTCTGCCTCCGGAGCCACTGGGATTACAGGCATGCATCACTGTGCCTGGCCTTTATTTTTTTTCTTGGTTCCTTATATCAATGGCTCTTGAATATTTGGGGGAATAAAGATTCCTTTAAAAAACTGTTATTTAAAAAAACTGTTAAATTTTGTGGCTTTTTCCCCCCAGGAGAACAAAGACTTTATACATGTAAATTTTGCATCATTTCTATATTCAATGACTCTTGGCAAAATCCATAGACTCTAAGTTAAGAACTGTTTAATTTTATCCCTCCTTGATCCAGAAAAACATTTAAAATAAAACAAGATCGTTATAAGATAGGCCAAGAGGAGATTGGAATAAACAAGGTTAGGGACAAAGTGGAGCCTGGAATGATACAAAAAGTGCAGACCAGAGTGACCTACACAGCTAAATTTGTGTCCTACATATTTAGCTCTATGACTTCTAACAGCCAAGGCAAAGAGGGAAACCTGTTCACAATGTTCATGAGATAAAAACAAACCACTTCATCCTTAAAGGATATACAACTATTCTTGGTATGAAGACCAGATGAGACTTTCTTCTTAGAGTCTCATAAAAAAAAAAAAACAATACAAAGGACATGGCCTCAACAGACCCTTCACAATAGATCCAGAAATGTGTTTTGCAGTAGTGACCAACTTGTCCTGATTTGCCTGGGCCTTTCTTGGTTTTAGGACTGACAGTTTTGCACTGAGAAATCCCTCAGTTCCAGGCACACTAAAAAAGTTGTCATCTTATTTGTGAATTATAGTTTGTCAGAAGGTTAACTAGGGTTGGGGGTGTAGTCTAAGTGTACAGCTCATGCTTAGCATGCACAAAGCACAAGGTTCAATCCCCAGTATCAGAACAAAACCGAACGAAACTTATCTAAGGATAAGTTTCTACAAAATTATGTGTAATTAGTCAGGCACAGGAGTGCATGCCTGTAATCCCAGCAGCTTGGGAGGCTGAGGCAGGAGGATCATGAGTTCAAAGCCAGCCTCAACAACAGTGAGGCATACTAAGCAAATCAGTGAGACTCTGTCTCTAGATAAAATACAAAAAAATAAGGACTGGGGATGTGGTTTAGTTGTTGAGTGCCCCCGAGTTCAATCCCCAGTATCCTCCCCGCCAAAAAAATTATGTACAATTATCCCTGGAAGTTATTTTGAATTATAAAGTAAAGGAATCTATAAAGTGAAATATGGGATCATCTCTCAATACAGAGCCATTTTTTCCTCTGACAATGGAACAGTTCCTTTGATAGGATAACTGAGGAAGACATTGGCTTTGTGCTTTAGGACTATACATATTCTTAAATATTAAAATCACACTCAGTGTGGCAAGATGTGAATGCTGAGCATTTTTTTAGGCACAACAGAGGGACCATGACAGGCTTATCCTGGGGCCTGCCCTGAGCAAGTGAAACAATGTTTAATATATTATTGATCTTTCTCTTTCCATCTCTATTTTTTTTTTCATAGCAAAGGTAATTGAATTTCTGTAAGATAAACAGAAATATCTCCTGTCTGGGAGTGCTGGGTTGTGGCTCAGTGGTAGGGCGCTTTGCCTGGCACATGTGAGGCATTGAGTTCAATCCTCAGCACTGCATAAAAGTAAATAAATAAAATAAAGGCATGCTATCCATCTACAACTACAAAAAAATTTAAATTAAATTAAAAAGAAAAGAAATAGCACTTGTCTCATGAGGTTGTTGTGAGAACTAAAAGAGTTCATATTGTGGGCTGGGGGTGTGGCTCAGTAGTAGAGAGCTTACCTAGCATGCATGAGGCCCTGAGTTTGTATCCCCAGACCCACCAAAAGAAAAAGGAAAAAAAGAGTTAATACTCATAAAGCACCCTAAACAGTACCTGACACTGAGTAAGTCCTGAGTATTTGCTCTTAATGTGATTAAATACAGATATGGTGACTGAATTTCCTATAGCAATCTTGAATATAACCCCTGATAGAAATTGGGGGAAAACAACTTTTTGGTGTTTTTCTCTCTGCTGGCAGAGAGAAGGTGGAGGACCCAGCCCTCTGTAATTGCAGATTCACACAGCAATAACAGGACTTTTTAAACTCTTAGAAATGCTGAGGGATGGCTTCCTTCAGATGATTCCCCTGAGCCTGCGTCCTGACTCCATATGGTGGGGGCGATGGCCATGCAGGCCTCATCCCTTTCACTCCGTGGCTGAGCTAATTCTCAAACACATCCAGACAGCAACAACCCCCCAAGCTCCCTCACGCGTTCAGACTGCACAACCCCCTCCCATGCATTCCGTTCTGGCCCCTCTGGGCAGGCAGGCTGGCTAGCAAGGATCTGTTTGGAGGCCTGGCATGAGTACTGGGCTGTATGCCAGAAAGTGCCGCACAAACCAACAAACCACTGATGCAAAAAGGACTGGGCTAAAAAATCTTGTACACTGTGAAGTGCTGTATACATGTGAGGGACCAAGATTAGTGCTGAGTTCTGAGTCCAGAAAGATTACGAGACTGGAGTTTGGGTAACGCTTGTGGAGACAAAGGAGGGAGCAATAGGCAATTAATTCAGAAGACCTGGAGTAGAACATACCTGATGCTTGATTATGCTGAGGCCAACAGTTGGTAAGAAATCCCAAGATGGTTGGGTTCCTGACTCCTCTAGCCAGAGCCCAAAGGCTTAGAATCTCAGAGCGGAAAGGAATAATAATCAACACACCAGATGCCTTCTGTGGTCTAAAATCTAGACAGATGGTCACGAAGTCTGACCAATTCCTAAGTCAGATCTCCTGCTCTGCCACTTAACAGTGCTGTGATCAACAAGTCACTTACCTCTTTAGAGGCTCAGTTTTCATGTATGTTCAATGGGAATGATGTGAAATAAACCTACACCATAGGTTTGTTCAGAAGATTAGACAAAGTAACTAACATTTACATATGGTAAGATGTAAACTTATTTAATCACTTAGTTCAGAGAGATAGTTATCATTTTATCCTCATTTTTCAAGTGATGAGAGTGAGGCAAAGAGAGGCCAAGTAACTTGCCCCAGGTCATACAGCTAATAAGTGGTGAAGCCAGGATTAAACCCAGACAGTATACTCCAGAGACTATGTTCTTGTCCACTCTGTTCTCCTCCGTGTTTTCAATGAAGTGTTTAGCCCAGTCCTGGCATGTGGTGAGTACTCAATCTATGTCAGCTGTCAGTATCATGATGTCATTTTTAACCACTTCATTGAGGTATATTTTATATATTATGGTTATATTTTGATTGTTAGGAAAGTCTGACACTGAGCTGAAATTCCCTCAAATCAGACCCCTTCTTTCTGGGTTCCAGTTCTAGCCCCAGAATCTCCATAGAGCCTACCTTCTCCTGTGCCCCATTGCAATCTCAGAGATTTCCAGTTCCAGGCCAGACCTGTCTGGTGCGACTTGGTCTGGCTTCCTTCCTGTCTGTTGGTGACTCAGCCAAGGACTGCAGGATCATCAAGCCTCTGACAAATTCCAGGACTACTATAGTTTGGAAGCTGCTCCCCCCACCCCACCCCAGAGGCCAGCACCTACATAAATAAACTATGTAATTTGCAGAGTCCAGTGCAAAATGTAAACATAAGGCCTTTGTTAAAAAAAAAAAATTATTAGGAATTTCAAGACAGTGACAGCAGAGCATGAAGCCAGACACCAGCCCAGTGCAAATGCACAGGTCACATGCCCTAGAAGCTGACCTTGAGCAGCATCTTATATCTTTCATTCCTTGTCACTTCACCCAAAGCCCACCCCACGATGTACCCACGTGGAGGCTGAGTCTGGGAAGCTCTTGGCACACCTGAGAAAACACAGGGAGCTTTTAGCACCAAGATAGTTAAAGCCCACTTGGTGTCTGGAATCCAGCAATTAGCTATAAGCCTACCTTGAACCTCACTGGCTATAGGCTTCAGTCTGCCCACCTTCCTCCCCGTCTCCTTTTTTTTCAGAGACAGCCATCTGGTGTTAGTGGATTACTGATACAAACACCAAACTAAGAATTAAAAACATTTCGTTGCCTTCCTGGGCATCCAGAGGTGAATCTCATACCTTTTCTGGATTTAGTTTCCTTGTCTGTTAAATGAAATGATTGAATTAATATCATTAAGATTAAATGTTTTTTGGCCTGGAGGGTGGAGTTCTGGTAGCATACATGAGACCCTGGGTTTAATCCCTAGCACTGATCAGGCATGTTCACATCATAATAATCATAAAATTAAACTGAGCACTTATTATTTACCAGAAACTATTAGGTATGTATACATTCTTCCATTTTATCCTTCTGATAATACAATGTGTCATTTTTCAGAGTTCTAGAACATAAACTTGACAAGGGTAGTGATTTTTGTCTGCCTTTATCATGGACAGATCCCCAGCTGCTGTCAATGCCTGGCAAATAGTAGGTGATCAGAAGATATTTGTGGAACAAATAAATGAGGAAACAGGTTCAGAAAAGCAGCAGTGTGACTTGTCCAAGGTCTTACAGGCAGGAAACGACAGAGGCAGCATTCTAATCCACATGTGCCTGGTCCCAACGTCTCCATTTATGCTTACAATTTTGCTGTGCAGTTGTGAGTCCCATTTTCCAGTTGAAGAAGACAAGTTCAAAAGGAGAAAGATGGCTGGGCACAGTGGCACACGCCTATAATCCCAGCAGCTGGGGAAGCTGAAGCAGGAGGATCACAAGTTCAAAGCCAGCCTCAGCAATGGCGAGGCGCTAGGCAACTCAGTGAGACCCTATCTCTAAATAAAATACAAAATAGGGCTTGGGATGTGGCTCAGTGGTCAAGTGCCCCTGAGTTCAATCCCAGGTACACCCGCACCCCATCAAAAAAAAAAAAAAAAAAAAAAAGGAGAAGGATGCTCTCTAGGGTCTGTATCTACTCTGAAATCTTGTGTTTCTAAGGGCCTAGGCCATACTCTGGAACCTGATAGAATTTGTCTCCTCTGCCCAGGACTCTTCTGAGGTCCTGAGTGTACCCTTCCCTCCTATCAGAATCAGGATCACTGACAGAGGCATCCTCAGCTCAAATCTAGTTCTGCCACATACTTGCTGTGACTTTGGAAGAATTCTATCTCTGAGCCCCAATTTCCTCATCTGCAAAATGGGCCCCATATTTCTTAGACCTCCTTTACAGGACATCCTCTCCTCTAAGAGCTGCCCTGCACACAGAGGGAAAATTAATAACTGCTGCTGTTATTACCCTACCCCAGAGGCTTCAAGGTCAAAGTTTGCTGCCACTGATGTCTGGAGTCCACTGGGGACTCATGGAACCTGATCAGAAGTCATCAGCTAGAGGGGGAGAAGGGTCAGCTGCTATTCTGGGAGCTAATGGAACCCGGCCAGGTTTCAAGTTCCCTCTGGGAGCCCTGGCCCAGGGAGCTCAGCTGGTCATGTGAGTAGTGAGGCCTGACCTCAGCATGTTCTCCTGGGCCCGCCACATGGCCCAGGCTAGAGAGAATTCTGGGGCAGAGTTCTATAAAGAGACCATGTCCTCTTGTAGCTGATCTCAGCCTCTCAGCTTACGTTCAGCAGCATCTACTTGGTGTTCAGAGGGGCCTTGAGTTGTTTAGGGATCTCCTGAGACAACAAGGGTTTCCAACATCTGGATGCGAGGCAGCCTCAGGTGGAGAAAAGAAGGTTCAAGAGACAGGGAGGACTAATTTCTAATTCCAGCTATGTCTTTCTGCCTGCCACTTTTCTATCTGAGCCTCAGTTTCATTGTTTGAAAAGTTGTGAGAATGAAAGCTTCCTTAGAGGGTTGCTGAGAGAACTAGAGCAGCTGGCACCCAATAGTTGCTCAATAAACCATCACTTTTTAGACTATGAGCTCCTAAATGATAAGGAGTTGACCAGATTCAGTTCTGTGTTCTCAGTGTCCAACTAAGGTGCAGCCAAGGGGAGGCTATCAGTATTTTTTTTTTTTTAAAAGAGAGAGAGGGAGAGAGAATTTTAATATTTATTTTTTAGGTTTCGGCGGACACAACATCTTTGTTGGTATGTGGTGCTGAGGATCGAACCCGGGCCGCACGCATGCCAGGCGAGCGCGCTACCGCTTGAGCCACATCCCCAGCCCAGGCTATCAGTATTGATTGAAGGAATAACGAATCATGGAGGGCACTGTTAAGGTCTGGAAGGGTTTGAACCCCACAAGGGTTCATATTCCTTGGGTTTGGTCCCCAGGGTAGTATTATTGGGAGGTAGTAGAACCCTTAAGAGGCCTATTGGGATATCCTTAGGTCACAAGAGAGATGAGGCTGTTCTTGTTCAATCTCTTGGTAATTTTTAGGAGAGTGTTGTTATAAAAGGAGCAAGCCAGGCCTCTCCCATCCTTTCTCTGCTCCTGGTTTGAGATGTAATCACTTGCTTGTTCCCCACCCCTGCCCCCACACACTCCTGCCATTGCTAACTGTGTCATAAGTCAATACAGCTAACTGATGACCCTCATCACAGAGAATGCTGTGTGCTGTTTACTCTGAACCTCTAGAACTGTGACCTAAATAAACCTTTCTTCTTATAAAGTTAGCTGCCTCAGGTAGTTTGTTGCGGGAAGGCAAAGCTAATGAAGATGTTGAATGGAAATGCCTTATCTGGCACCCATGTTTTACATTTTCCACATTCACTGCTCTCAAATCTTATATAGAATCATCCTCTCTGCATCAGCCCTGAAAGTGAGCATCTACCTCAGCTTGCATATCCCTATGATGGGAAGTTCACCTCTTCCAAGGCTTCCCATTCTGCTAAGTAGAAACTTCTCTCTTCTACTCAGGCCTCTATGAACTGAGATCTGTCTTCTGGTAGCTTCTGTCCACTGGGCCAAGTTCTGTTTTCTGGAGCTGTACAAAACAAGCCTGAGTCTTGTTCCACTTCCAGAAGACAGTTCTTGATTGATTTATTACCCAGTTAGAATGTTCCAGGCATAGCTAGACACCTCACTTACTTTATCTCACTTAATCCTTTATCTCTTACATTAGCCCTGAAAAGTATTAACCCTACTTTAAAGACAAAGAAGTTGAAGCTCAGAGAGGTAACATAACATATTTATATGTGGCCTAGAAATTATTTAAATCCAGATTCTTCTCCAAAATGCTACTATTTCAATGATCATTGGATCTACTGGAAGATAGGGTTTGTCCCCCAGTTTCCCTTCCTGTCCCTTTCCTTCAATAAAGATTTATTATATTTTCTTATCTACAATGGAAATAGAAATGAGTCAGGCATAATCTTATACTCTTGAGGCATTTATAGCCTGACCCAATCATGTGAAAAGAACTGAGAAGCTGAGTGTTATGCACACGCCTGTAATCCCAGCAGCTTGGGTGGCTGAGGCAGGAGGATTCCAAGTTCAAAGCCAGCCTCAGCAAAAGCAAGGCACTAAACAACTCAGTGAGACCTTGTGTCTAAATACAATACAAAACAGGGCTGGGGATGTGGCTCAGTGGTCAGGTGGTCAAGTGCCTCTGAGTTCAATTCTCAGTATGAAAAAAAAAAAAAACAACAAAACAAAACACTGAGAAACAATGAACTGTTAGCACTACAGACCATGGAGTCTAGGAGGGTTTCTTAGAGGAAGTGACATCCTGGCTGGGTTTTGAAGGACTGTTAGGAGTTGGCCAGTCTTCTGCCAAAGGAGGTAAGAAAGAGGATGTTTTAGAAGAACTGCTGTGTAAAAAGCTGAAGCTATGGAGCCCAGATGGCAGAGAGGAGCAGGGGCATTATATGACTTGAATATATTGCCCTCCTTATTATGCATAAGAATCTCCAGGGGCTGGCTGATTTAAAATCCAGATTTTCAGTTAGTAGGTTTAGGTGGATCCAAGAATCTCTCTTTTAAGCAGGTGTCAGGAAGATTGAGTAAGCAAGCTATCCACAGCCACAGGGGACAAGAAATCTTAGAATTTCAAAGAGGAAAGAATTCTTGGTTCCTGATATTGGAGCCTCAGACTAATCGGTGAGACAAACATAAAACAAGGAGTTATAATAAGTGAAGACTATTAATTGTTCTTAGTATCCCAAGAAATATTCTTAGTATTCCAAGAAACATGTGGCTTACTAGAACTTGCAATTCTTTAACCATAAGGATATTTAATATTGATTTCTTGGCATTAAGTCATTGACCACATGATGACCTTAGGATGCCAGGGTGGCGGTGTTTCATCCTTTCCCTTCATTATTGCAAAACCTTCTTTGTTTAAATAACAGAACCTGGAGCTGGAGTTGTAGCTCAGTGGCGGAGACACTTGCCTAGCACATGCGAGGCCCTGGGTTCAATCCTTAGCGCCACATAAAAATAAATAAATAAAATAAAGATATTGTGTCCATCTACAGCTAAAGAAAAAAATTTAAAAATAAATTATAAATAAATAAATAACAGAATCTAAGCAAAAAGGTACTGATCTGTCATGTGTCTAAGCCATGCCAGTTCTGCATAGACAGGAGATTTTCTTGTTAAGTTTAAAAGACAGTCCTGTGGACTGCACCAGGGGATGGGGCAGGGTGGGGATTGTCCTTAGATATGAAGAGGAGCCTGGGTCTGATTTGCCTTGGTATGGTGGGGTGGCTGCTAAGGTACTACCTTGTGTTGTTCATCAGCAAGCAGCCACTGATGACCTGCGATGTGCCCTGCCTCCCTCTGGACACTAAGGATGGAGGTAGAATCCCCTAAGTCCCTATTTGCCAGGAACTCACAGTCTCAGGAGGAGCAAAGAACATAACTGCACAGAGGCTAACACAGGATGATCAGCGCTGTGATGGATGGAAGCTCCAGGCAGAAGTGGAGAGAGAAATCCTCTGTTGCAGCCTAAGGGATACAGAGTTGTAAAAGATGAGGGTGAAGGGGAAAAGAACATTGGCCCAAGTGTGGCAGTAGAAACAGACTGTGTTTTTGGTGTTACTCTTCTTTTTAATATTTAATTGACAAATAGAAAGTATATATATATTTGAAAGAAAGTAAATATATATATATATATATATATATATATATATATATATATATATATATATATATTTAGGCTACAGCTGTAACTCAGTGGCAGAGTGCTTGCCTAGCATGTCGGAGGCACTTGGGTTTGACCCTCAGAACCACATAAAAATAAATAAATAAAATAAAGGTATTGTGTCCATCTACAACTAAAATTTAATTTTTTTAATAAAGAAAGTTTATATATTCAAAAGCACAAAAAGTATATATATTCAAGGTGCATAATGTGTTTTGATACATGCATACATTATGTATTGATTACCATAGCCAAATTAATACATCACCACAATTAAATCATCACCAGAATTATTATTGTGTATGTGTGTTTTGAGGATCTTCTTCTTGTTGTTGGGCAGTGGTTCAGAGACTATAAGCAGTTTCCTGATGCAGAAGCCCAAGTTAGGAACACCATGGGGCTAAATAAGGAGGCAGGGATTAGATCATGGGGGTGAAGAGACTTATACGTTGGGCAAAGAATTTGGGCCTTCCCCTTTTAGACAGTGGGGAGGCCTGATTTATAAAATTGTAATACAATCACCATTCCCCAAGCCTGGGGAGGAGCACCAGCTGGGAATAGTTTCCATGCTGGCCCCCCAGCAGGTGCAAGTCTTCTCAGTGACTCTGCACTCAAGCAGCAGAAAAAGGAGAAGGTAGAAGCAGTCCCACCTCCCCTGCTGGAGGCCAGCCTTCTGCAGCTGTTTGTGCCATCAATATCCATAGAGAGTCACCCATTAGCTCCCCAGATATTAAAAGAATGACTGCAAAGGCAGCCTGTTTTAACAGCTAGACTCCCTCACAAGCTAACAGTGTCACAAGAAGCAAAAACAATTATCTAACTGTAAAATCTGGTTCCATGAATATCTATCATTCTATGGTAAGAGCTACTACTTAATCCTAAGGACCTTTTAGAAGACTTTTTAACTTCGTGCTTAATTCCATTCTTCCCCATCTGAGAGCTGATAAAACCCAAACACCAAAGTTTTAGTAAGTAACCCAAGGCCACACTGCCAATAAAATGCAAAAAATGTTAGAATCCAGGGAAGAACCTTTATGAGACAGTCAGGGACACCCATGAAAAACAGGAACCCTTAAGAGTGAGGTAGTAAAATGTCTCTTAGGGGGAATAAAGCTATGTTCCCAAGCTAGCTGTCAGTGACATAGGGTTAACAGACACACCAGAAAATTAGGAAAGAAAAATAGAACCAGTCTTCAAGGCTGTGGAATTAGGATAACACATCAGGAAACAGGAGTTTGGAAAGCCAGCTCAGCCTTCTGTGATATGTGGTCAGCAGAAACTCTAAGAAAGCAGAGCCAGAAAGACAAGGTCACTAACATCAAATCCTAAGAGACAGGACAAGAGCCTGTCCTATTCTGAAAATGAGATTAGGGACTCTTCCAGCTGAGGTACAAACACATGGGTAGAATAGTCACAAAAGTAACCTGCAGTTACCTTTAGTTTATTAGCATAGTAGAAAGCACACCCTACCTTAAGGTAGAGACTTAAGGTAGTAATGAGGCATGTGTCACATGAAGAGTAGCACTGGCCCAACTATAACACTACATGTGATGACATCAAGAGACTGGGTCCCTGCCTGCCCCATAGACACTATAAAATCTGTACACATTTTTCCTTTGAGTTGGCCTAGGATTTCTACCCTCACATGCTGTCTCCCTTGTGCTCAAGCATAAAAAATAGAGCCTTCTTGTTGTGCCTTTAACTGATTCTTCTGAAAGAGCACAAAAATTCACTAAGCTGGTAATATTTAGACCTAAGAACTGGGGAGTTTGGAAGCCCCAATCACCACTAACCCTAATGGAGAATTCAAAGTAAAAGAGATTTAAACTGCAAAATGAATGCTAGGAAGCAAAACAAACAAACAAACAAAACCAGTTCAATTATCCCCTCCAAAGTGACTGCTTGATCTTTTTTTTTTTTAATATAAAAGAATTATTATGCGAGGCATGGTGGCATACACCCATACACCCCAGCAGCTCAGGAGGCTGAGGCAGGAGGATTGCAAGTTCAAAGCCGGTCTCAGCATCTTAGTGAGACCCAGTCTCAAAATAAAAAATAAAAAGGGCTGGGATGTGGCTAAATGGTTAAGCACCCTGGGTTTAATTCCTGGTACAAAAAAAAATATACTAATTAATATGTTTCTCATTCTTTGTCAGGTGCCCTAAAGGCACATCTCAGTCTGCCTTTGACTAATTCAGAATTCTACACATTGGTAGGAGCCAAAGTCTAGGTATTTTCCCTTTGCTAAGCTGTTCTTCACAAAAATTACAAGCAATTTCATATAACAAATAAAAATGCAATCTATTTCTAAATTTTAAAAAAAATCACCAACCCTATGTACCTGCATGAATGGTGTGACTGCATTGTACAGAGAAATGAGAAGTTGTGCTCCATATGTGTACAGTGAATTGAAATGCATTCTGCTGCCATATATAACTAATTAGAACAACAACAAAATCACCAAATAGCCCAACAAGTTTCTTGTGTCCATCCCTCTTCCACAAGCTCCAGTCAATATGAATGGCTCCCACTGTCTACCCAGTTGCCCAAGATAAAACATGGTTGTCGGGGTTTTTTTGTGTGGGGGGAGGGATTGTTTTTTTTAACCTCGTGCTTAATTCCATTCTTCCCCCACACCGACATGACTAAATTTTGCTTATTTATCTGCCTCCATCTCTCACCTCTTCCCCTTTCCTTGCCTGACTGACACTCCTTGGCTTGGGCCCAACATGTCTCACCTTGACCTTTTGTAGCAGCCTTCCTGCCTCTCTCTAGTTGTTCCCCTTTCAATTCATTTCATGCACCGGGATGATTTTTCTGATTTCCATTCTGCTCAAAACTGAATCACCCACAAGATAAAGCCTAAACCTCTAGGGAACAAGAGTCCCTAGAGACGAGGAGAGGGGCTCTTGTTTCCCTCTTTCATTGAGCACTGTACTATCAGATTTTAAGAACACAAATCACTAGTCAAATATGAATCTTGTTCCCCATTACACCATCATGTCCTCTCTTCATTCCTGTATGCAGCCCAAGCCTGGCATGGAGAGAACATGTAGGAAATAGTCACTAATGATGATTCAAATGCCTGCTGGCCAGAAGGCACAGTAATGATACTGCTTGCTGTGACCAGAGTCTGAAACCTGTTTTTAAACCTCGTTTCAAAGGCTGCACAAAAGTAAGAAACTCATCCAACTGGCTCTTATCAACCTATTGCCTCCTAGAGCAGCCAAGTATGAAATGGCCCCTGGGTCCCTCGGATCAGTAAATAATTATTCTTTGCATTTGAGTAATTTTCATGAAACATAACATTTTGACACCTAATGCTCACTCTACTGTTTTCAGCCTCATCTCAGTATGTGACTCAGAAGCCAGGTACTAAATGTCCCAGGCAGGTACTAGCCCATTAAAAAAATGATTCAGCACATCTGCCACCCAACAATCATGTAAACCAATTCTTCAAAACCATAAACTCATAATTTAATTGAAAAGCTTTGAGTATTTTTTAAAAATTAACATTGTTTTGTCAAAGAATGCCTGTAGGTGGGGAAATGAGGGATAATGGTTTCTTATGCCATATTCCAAATTGTGTTTCATGAGTGCACACTATTTTATTTATTTTTAAATTATTTTTAGTGCTGGGGATTGAACCCAGGGGCACTTAACCACTGAGTGAAATCGTCAGCCCTTTTTATTTATTTATTTTTAATTTTGAGACAGGGTCTTGCTTAAGTTGCTCAGGGTTGTGCTAAATTTTTGAGGCTGGCTTTGAATTTGTGATCCTCCTGCTTCAGCCTCCAGAGTCACTGGGATTATAGGTGTGTGCCAACACGCCCAGCAAGATTATATTATTTTATAAGCAAAAACTGCAAACTTTGCATTTTTTAAAGCTCATAGTTTTAATAATTATGATAAAGTACACATAAAATTTACTAATCTTAACCAATGTTAAACGTACAGCTCAGTAGTTTTAATTATATTCACATTGTTGCACAACCAATCTCCAGAACTTTTTCATCTTATGAATTTGAAACTCCACGCTCATTTAACGACTCCCTGTACCCACCTTCTCCCAGTCCATTCTACTATGTGTTCACATGACACATACAAGTTTAGATACTTCATATGCAGCATTTGGATTTTTGTGGATGGGCTATTTCACTTAGCCTAATGTCCTCAAGGCTCATTCATGTTGAACTATGTGTCAGAATTTCCTTCCTTTTATGGCTGTATAATATTCCATCATATTCATTCATTAATCTATTGATGGACATTTGAGTTGCTTCCACCTTTTGGCTATTGTGTATAACGCTGCTAAAAACATGGGTGTAAAAATGTGTTTTGAAGACTCAGCTTTCAATTCCTTTGGATGTGTACCCACAAATGGAATAACTGGATCATATAGCAATTCTAATATTTTGCAGAAGCACTCACTCCATTGCTTTTCACAACAGCTGCACTATTCTACATTCCCATCAACAGTGCATACCTTTGAAAACTCTTATTTTAATAATAGCCATCCTAATGGTGTGAAGCAATCTCATTTTTTAAAAATATCTTTATTTTGTTTATTTATTTTTTTTAATCTGGTGCTGAGGATCGAATCCAGGTCTCTCAAATGCAAGGTGAGCGCTCTATCACTGAGCCACAATCCCAGCCCCAGCAATCTCATTTTGAATAGATTTTTAACAGCAATTTTAGGTTCACAGCAAAATTGAGAAGGCAGTGATTGCCCACATATGGAAAATCTGCCTCTACAAATTAATAGCCTTCTCATAATCAATATCTCCTGCCAGAATGGAACATTTTTAAAATGTTTTTTTAATTGTTGAAGGACCATTATTTTATTTATTTATATGTGGTACTGAGACTTGAACCAGTACCTCACACATGCTACTCAAGCACTCTACCACTGAGCCACAACACCAGCCCCCAGAATGGAACTGTTTTTTAAAAAATATTTTTTAGTTTTAGGTGGACACAATATCTTTATTTTACATTTATGTGGTTCTGAGGATCAAATCCAGTACCTCATGCATGCTAGGGGAGCACTCTACCACTGAGCCACCATCCCAGCCCCAGAATGGAACATTTTTTTTGTAATTGATGAGCCTATACCAACACATCACTGTTACACAAAGTCCTTAGTTTCCATTAGGGTTTATTCATGGTGTTATACATTTTAGGAGTTTGGACAAACATATTATGATGTATATCTACTGTTATAGTATCATACACAGTAGTTTCATTACTCTAAAAGTCTTATGCTCCGATTATTCATCCCTTTCTCTCATTTAACCCCTGATCTCCCCACCCCTAGTGCTGGGGATTGAATTCAGGCACTCAGGCATGCTAGGCAAATGTCCTACCACTAAGCCATATTCCCAGTCCCTGACCCTTGGATCTTTTTGCCTCTAGTTTTGCCTTTTCGAGAATGGATAACCAAGGTCACACAGTAGAGAGCATATAGAAAGGAACTTTTGGGGATTGTTCTTTCATTTAGTAATATATATATATTTGTGGCTTGCTAACTCATTTTTTTTCTTTTTTTTAATATTTATTTTTTAGAAATAGTTGGACACAATGCCTTTATTTTGTTTATTTATTTTTATGTGGTGCTGAGGATCTAGATGAGCGCTCTACTGCTGAGCCACAATCCCAGCCCTAACTCATTTTTTTTTATCACTAAATACTATTCTATTGCATGGCTTATCCTTTCTTCCACTGAAGGACATTTTAGTTGCTTCCAAGTTTTGGCAATTATGTTAAGTTTTCCATCACTGCAGTAAAATACCTGAGGAAATTCAACTAAATGAAGGAAAGGTTTATTTTGGCTCATGGTTTCAGTTCATGGTCATCTGGTCTATCACCTGGGGTAAGGCAAGGCAGAACAACATCATGGTGGAAGGGCATGGTGAAGAAAAGCTGACCACCTCATGGCAGCCAGGAGCAGAGAAGAAAGGGCCAGGAATAAGATACACCCTTTCAAAATATGACTGTCAGTGACTTCCTTCCTCCAATTAGATCCCCCTACAATTTCTACCACCTCCCAGTAGTCTGTTCAGTTATGAACTCACCAATGGATTAATCCATTAATGACAGCAGAACTCTCAGGATCCCCTCACTTCCCAAAGCCTTTCTTCTTAACATTGTTGCATTGTGGATCAAGCCTTCAATATATGAAACTTTGAGAGACATTTCATATCCAAACCATAACAGAAAATAAAACTGCTAAACATTAACATACTGGCTTTTGTATGGACATGTTTTCAATTCCTTTAGGTAAATACTGAGTGAGGCTGCTAACACATTGTATGTTTAGTTTGATGAGAATCATACATAGTGGCTGTTATCATCTTGCATTCCTAATAGCAATGGATGAAAGCTCCTGTTGCTCCATACCATAACCAGTATTTGGTGGTATCAGTGTTTTGGATTTTGGCCATCCTACAGCAATTTCATTGTTTGTTTTGGAGGTACTGGGAATTGAACCTAGGAGTACTTTACCACTGAACCACATCCCAGCTCTTTTTAATTTTTTGAGACAAGTTCTCATTAAGTTGCTGAGGCTGGCCTCAAACTTATAATCCTCCTACCTTAGTCACTGGGATTACAGGTATGCGCCATCCACCTGGCTTCACTGTTGTTTTGATTTGCATTTTCCTGATGACATGTTACATGGGCCATTTTTTCATATGCCTATTTTCCATTTGCATATCTTCTTTTTTTTTTTTTTTTTTTTTGAGAATGTCAATATTTATTTTTCAGTTTTTGGCGGACACAACATCTTTGTTTGTATGTGGTGCTGAGGATCGAACCCGGGCCGCACGCATGCCAGGCGAGCGTGCTGCCTTTTGAGCCACATCCCCAGCCCACATTTGCATATCTCCTTTGGTGAGCTGTCTATTAAGGTCTTTGGCCCATTTTTTAATAAAGTTTTTTTAACAGATGAGTTTTAAGATTTCATTGTGATTTTGATTTGCAATTCCCACAATTAGTAATGTTGAGCATCTTTTCACATGCTTGTTGGCCTAGAGTTTATTTTAAGCATAGGAAAAGCTACTTTAAAAAAATGAACTTGATGCCTTTTAAAACTTGAGAAAGTCCTTCGCTTCTACCAGCTCAAGAAGTTTGGTGGTTATGCTTACAGCTGCAAAACTGAAAGCCAAAAACAGTAGGTGGTGACATATAATGATCCTAAAATCAGCAGGAAAATGACAAGCTCGCCCCCTGGTGACAAGCTAGAGAGATAATAGAAAAAGCACATGTTTTAAAAGGCACAATCCCATGAAAAACATACTCAACCCTACCCGGAATCCAGAAAGAACACTAATAACACAAAGTACAAATCAATCAAAATAGTTTATTCACAGGAACAGTGAAAAAGGCTCAGTATCAGTAGGCAAAATATGTCACAAAGTCTTTGTTTGCGAATTACTAGCTGGAATTGCTCTGGGAATGTCCTCAGCATAATCTCCATGAGGTGAGTGTCCAGGGAGGTTTTAACTGTGAATGTTTCTTCTAGGGGAAGGCGGGCTTCCATTTCATCATTAGCAACATGAGCCTTTAACCTTCATGCTGCAAGGCTTTCCTAATCTATATTAACTTCTTGAAAGATCTGAATCTGAAAGCAAAAAGCCCACACCAACGATTACATAAGTCAGAGGGTGGCAGTCGTGACTGTTTAACTTTTCTTAGCTCCTTAAGACCTCTATTATGTAAATCAAGACACTCTGATTTTCAAGCCCCCCCCCCCAACTAAAATGAGCATGATGAGGAGGATGATGATGATAGCAGCTGATTCCTTCAGGCCCTCTGGCTGCTGATTTTTGACTTCCTGGTATTCTGCCCTCCAATCCCTCACACAAATCTTTATGGCTCTCTAGTTGGCTCCTATGTTTCACAGAGCTCCAAAAGTTTGAAAAGACCCCATAAATGTGGGAGTGTTCACAGAACACAGCCACATAAAAGACAACTGACAGAACACACTCACTGCAGGCCACATCCCAGTAGGTGACACTCAGGAGCAAATGGATTTATGTAACCAGAGCTACTGATATTAAGTCCCAAGTTCTCCTGCTCCAGCAGGTTGACCTTTAAGGGCTGCATCAGGTCTCAGAAATAGAAGGTGCCAGCCTCAAGCTGCTTGATGCTTGTGCAGCCCTTAACATTGGCCACATTACCCAAATGTTAAGGGCTGCACACTTTTCTGCTGCTCTTTGTGCAGCTGTTGGGCCCGATTTTTTAGCATCTCTGCCTTGGCCTCATCCTTATCAACACCATCCCCCATTTTATACATGCGGCTAGCATTGGCACAGGCCCAAACATGGCCCAGGTCACAGGCTTTCATTGAGTATTCACATGCCAGGCCCATATCCTTGGGAACGCCAGGGGCACCCTGCAGAAACATGGCACTAAGGTTGAAGCAACTGGAGGCATAGTTGCCATCACAGGCCCTTGTGTAGTAGTCCCTGGCCTTCCCCAGGTCGGGCTGGCCATCTTCATTGACCTGGCCATCATGTGCCAGGAGACCGACATTGTGACATGCTTCCACAGACTTCTTTCCAGGCTTCTCACATGCCATCAAAAAGCAGCTTGAGGCAGCTTTCAGGTCCTGAGCTAATCCACCTGCAATGACAGAAAGTAAAGGAAAAAAGTAAACCCAAGTCAGGGCAGAACCTATTTGTCTCAGCTCAAAGTTAGCGAGCAATTCAAAGTAAGAAAGCAAGTCCATATCCTCTCAGCTAAGGCAATATGAAAGAAAAGTAGCCTGGCATGGAGCACAGACCCTTCAGACCCTTCTTTAGCCATGTAATCTTTTGTTCAAATGCTGTCTATGAGGAAGCCCAAACAGGTAAAGGAGGTCAAAGTTGGAAACAAAAAATATCCACCTCACGGAGTTATAGTAAGAACGTAGCGTTTTATAAACAATTAAACGTTCATACATTTAAATATACAGTTGACCCTCTCAATCTGTGGCTTTTATATCTGCACACTTAACTAACTTGGGTCAAAAATATTCAGAATATACAACTTCAGCAACTTAGCAAAGTCCTAAGCAACTCAGTGAGACCCTGTTTCTAAATAAAATACAAAAAAAGGGCTGGAGATGTGATTCAGTGGATAAGTTCCCCTGAATTTAATCCCAGGTATACACACACACACAAAGAAAAATTCAGAAAAGAGCATGATGGTATACACCTGTAACCCCAGAGACTCAGGAGGCTGAGGCAGGAGGACTGCAAGTTTGAGGTTAGCCTCAGCAACCTGAGAGGCGCCCCCAGTGAGAACTTTCTCAAAAAATAAAAAGGGGTAGGAATGTAGCTCAGTGGTGTAAAAAAAAAATTGTCTGCATAAGTATAGACATTTTTTGTCATTAATCCTAGAATATACAATAATAACAACTACTTCCATTATGATTTACATTGCATTAGGTATTATAAGTAATCTAAAGGTGATTTTAGAATACTGAAGAAAAAGGAAAAAGTGTGATGCAATCTTATGAAGATCAGTTAGGGTAGAGGAAAGGGAGGGAGGGAGGAGGGAAAAGAAAAGGGGAAATACTGGGGAATGATACTGACCAATTATATTGTTATATTGTGTGCATGTACGAATACATAACAAATTCCACTATTATGTGCAACTATAAATGCATCAATTAAAAAATATGAAAAAAATGCTCAAGTGATTCATAAGCACATTAAATTTTTTTCAAGGAAAAGTATACAGGAAGATTACAGAAGTCATATGCAAAAATGGTGCCATTTTTATATAAGGGACTTGAGCATTCTAGGATTTTAGTATCTGCAGAAGTCCTGGAACCAATATCCCCCAGATACTGAGGGCTGAGTACATACTGACGTCTTTTATTTGCCACTATTGCATTAGATCCTGGGGAACAGACATTGCCCTGCCCTTGAGAATCTTGGTCTATGGTCTAATGAGACATTAAAAAACCACACAAATAAATGTATGATTCTAAGTGTGAAAAAGGTATAGAGAAGTACAGGGAGAATAAGGATATATTTAGGGTCTTGATCTAGCCTGGGCATGAAGTCAAGGAAAGTTCCCTGAAAGAAGTAACATTTAAGCAGTAATACAATGAAAAAGGGAAAAAGAAAATATGGGTGAGGGATTTTCCAGGAAGGGGAACAGAAACTACTGTGGACTGAACCCAGAAACCATTGAAGGAGGAAACTGAAGAGACGAAAGGGTCCAGATCATGCAGGGTCTGACTGGTCATGCTCAGGACCCTGAATTTAATCCTGAAAGCTATTGAGAAACTGCCCCAAAGTAATTTATCTAGGCAGAGATAGTGACAGGGCTCACTTTTTTTAGTTACTTTTTTTAAGGCAAAATTTGAAATCCCATGTACTGTCACTCATTCTGAAATATAAACATTTTAATATTATTCTTTAATGATTTCAATCCATCATCTATAAATAATCATCAAGTCAGCACCATTCTAGCGATCTTTGTTGCATGTGTTTAGATTAAATGCTGGCTGGCAGAATGGATACCAAATAGAAAAGTACTTTAAAAAATTGGAACATATATACTGCTTGTAAATAAAAATTTTACCTTCGTTTATTTATTAGAAGAAAAACAGACTGTAGGGGACTGAAATAGAGCAAATTTTAACTATAAAAAACAAGGATACCGGCACGTAGTACTCTCTTCTCTTATACCTCTCTATATTATTTCAACTCAAGGAGATAGTATAGCCCACAGCCTGGGCTCCAGTCTTTGTGATCTTGGAGAACTTGGGCCTCATGCATGCTAAGTAAGAACCCTACCACCTGAACTACACCCCCAGTCTCAACAATTATGTTTTCATGCCATAAAGGTATATGTCATTTACATTCTATTCATTAGCCCAATGGTCATTCTAAATGGATTCTGCTCATCATTAGTTTCTTCATATGAGTGTCTCCATTTCTGAATTTTTTTAATGTTATATTTTTTATACCTTTATTTTATTGATTTATTTTTATGTAGTGCTGAGGATCAAACCCAGTGCCTCACACATGCTAAGCAAGCACTTTACCACTGAGCTACGACTATAGCCCCTATTTTTCGATTCACCTCTTTATTGGTTACCATATAGATTTTTCTAGAAAAGATTTTAAATCTAGTCTTAATTTCCCCCAATGCTGTTGTTTCTTTCTTCTTTTGAATTATATATTTATATATTCATTTCCATAATTGGCTTTTTTTAGTTATACCTCCTTTTCTTTTTTAGTGGTTCATCTATTGATTATCATGTTTATCCTGAACTTTTCACAATCTATCATGGATTAATATTATACTACTTCACACACAATGTAAGGGCCTTTTAATTATATTCCCATCCTTTCTGCTATTGCTGTCGTGTTTAATTTCTATATACAATAAGCCTTACAAATATACTACTATTATTTTTGCTTTAAACAATCTTTTAAAGATTTTTGACTTTTTGGTTTATTCTTTCTTTTTTTTTTTTTTTTGGTACAGGGGTGTTCTACCACTGAGCTAAAGCCCCAGCTCTTTTTATTTTTAAGACAGGTTCTCACTAAACTGCCCAGGTTGGCCTTGAATTTGAGATCCTTTAGTCTCAGCCTCCCAAACAGCTGAGATTACAGGCAAACACTACACCTGTCTTGCCCCTTTCCTTTCTATTAGTTATAATTGTTAATTGAGTGTTACTGTATTCATATATCTTGTTTGTTTTTATGTTGTAAATGTTACTGTTACTTGTCTTCTTCCTTCTCAGTGGAGCTGGGGGATCAAGCCCCACACCTCAAGTACACTGGATGGCATTTTGTGGCTGAGCTATACCCACAACAAAGTTGAAAGAAATTGCACTTACTCTAGCCACAAAACAGTCCTACTTGAATCTCGGTGCACACTTCAACTTTAAAACAGGGAGATAGCTGGAGCACAACTCTATAGTTACCTGTAATCCCAGAAACTTGAAGGCTGAGGCAGGAGGATTGCAAATTTAAAGTCAGCCTCAGCAACTTAAAGAGGCCCTGTCTCAAAATAAAAAAGGGCTGGGAACATTGCTCAGTGGTTAATAGCCCTTAGGTTCAGTTCCTGGTACAAAAAAAAAAAAAAAAGCAGAGAGTAAAAGTTCCCCAGTGACAACCTGGCCCCAAGCAGGCATGGCTAGAGAGGGCCAGAAGTCCCACTCCTGGACACTCACCCCACAGCAAGAGCAGAGAGAAATAACACAACTGTGTGGATACTCCATCTACAGGGACCTCAACATAAACTTGCAATCAACACATTGTAGACAAAACTGAAAGAGGAACTCCAAATACTATGCTATCTACAACACACCCAACTGAACTACTAGAAGGACCCTCCTCTTTCTAGAGCTACAGAGAAAGTGAGTCCTCCAGGCAATATGTCAAAATTTACCAATCAAACTTAGAGAAACCATAGGGAACTGCACTTAAATCCACTTGGAATTAAATTCAATGCTACACAACAACAGATAGCCCATCAAGAGAAGACTATTCCCTAAGAAGGCCCTCAAGTAAAAGTAGAAGAGACACTGCATCCCAACAAATGAGCAAATCTCAATACACAAATACAAGAAGCATGAAAACTCAAGGCAACCTGACTACTACAAAAGTTCACAACTCTCTGGTAATTGAGTCCAAAGATATTAAAGTGGATAAAATGCCAAAGAATTGAAAAGAATTATGTTTAAAATGATCAATGAATTAAAAAAAAAAAAAAAAAAAAAACAGCTGAATGAATTAAGGAAGACAATGTAGGATATGCAAGGACAATTCAATTAAAAAAAAAAAAAAAAAAAGATCCTGGAAAAAAAACTGGGAATGAAAAACTCAAAAGTCAAATTTAAAACTCAGTTAAAAGTCTCACCAAGAGAGTAGATGAAGAAAAAGAAAGAATATTATCAAGACTTGATGACGAGGTTGATAAATGATAACATTCAGACAGCAATAAAGAAAAAAAAGTGGGGGCTGGGTTTGTGGCTCTGTGGTAGAGAGCTTGCCTAGCATGCTTGAGGCACTGGGTTCGATCCTCAGCACCACATACATGTAAAATAAAGATATTCTGTCCACCTAAAACTAAAAAATAAATATTTAAAAAAGAAAAAAGAGTGAACAGAACATGCAAGATCTATGGGACACAATTAAAGGATCAAACATGAATCAAAGTCATAGACAAAGGAGCAGAGGTACAGACAGATTATTCAGTGAAAAAATAGAAGCAGAAAATGACTCAAAACTTGGGAAAGACATGGACACCCAGATACAGAAGGCATTTAGAATTGCAAATAGACCTGAACAAAAAAATAATCTCTCTACATCATATTATAGTTAAATTGTTAAAAGTACAGAAGAAAGAACATTGAAAACTGCAATAGAAAGTCAGTTACAAAGGTAAGCCCATTAAAATAACTGAAGATTTCTCAGCAAAAACTCCAAAGGCCAAGAGGGTATGGAAAGAAAATACTCTATTTAGCAAACTTACTATCCTTCAGAAGTGAAGAAGAAATACTTTCCAAGATAAGCATAAAGTAAAGGAATCCATGACTACTAACCCAGCATTATAGATAATATTTAAAGGATTCCTACACACAAAAGAGGAAGCAAGAGCACAGGAAAGAATAAAACTCATTGAAGACACTGATAAGAGGGTCTTTGTCCATTTGTGTGGATATTAGTTACCAACTTATTATTTTCCCTCAACTAAGCACTTTCTTTGGCATTTCTTGTAAGTCTGCTAGTAACTCATTCTTTTTTAAAAATATCTTTATTTTGTTTATTTATTTTTATGGGGTGCTGAGGATCGAACCCAGTGCCTCACATGTGTGAGGCAAGTGTTCTGCCACTGAGCCACAACTCCAGCCCCTAGTAACTCATTCTTTATGCTTTTATCTAAAATTGAATCTATTCACCTTCAATTTTATCTCATTTTAATTCAAAATCATTTAATTCACAATTAATTCATTTAAATTCAAGCTTGTTTTTTTTTTTTTTTTTCTCTTTCAACAGTTAAAAAATGCTCTTTTGAGGGGCCTGGGGTTGTGGCTCAGTGGTAGAGCACTTGCCTTGCACACGTGAGGCACTGGGTTCAATCCTCAGTACCACTTAAAAAATAAGTAAAACAATTGGGTCCATGTTCAACTAAAAAATAAAATAAAATGTTTTTTGTCTTCTGGCTTACATTGAGTCTGATGAGGAGTCGATGGTAATTCTTACCAATTTTCCAATGAGTGTGTCTTTTTTCTGTCTGCTTTTCAGATTTTCTTTTCATCTTTAGTTTTCAACAGACAATAGTGTGTCTACAGATGATTTTCTTTAGTCATCTTACTTGGGGTTCACTGAGCTTCACGGCCTGTGGGATAGTATTTTTCATCAGATTCAGACATTATTCATCTGTTATTTCATAAATGTGTTTTTCTACTCCATTCTCTTTCAATTCTCTTTTTGGAACCCAAATACACATGTTAGATTGATGGATGCTGAACCAAAGGCTGATGCTCTGTTCTTTTTGGCTTTTTTTTCTCTTTGCTTCAATTTCAATAGAAGCTATATTTCTATCTTCAAGTTCATACATCTTTTAAGTTTGCTCATGTTTTTCTTCTCAAGTCTCTAATTTGCTGTTAACCTTGTCCAGCGAGTTTTTCATTTTCAAATATCATGGTACTACTTAAAAATATTTTTAGCTGCAGATGGACACAATATCTTTATTTCTTTTTAATGTGGTGCTAAGAATCGAACCTATTGCCTCACACATGTTAGACAAGAGCTCTACCACTGAGCCACAACCCCAGCCCATGTTTTTCAATTCTAAAATTTCACTTGGTTCTTCAATACTTTAATTTCTTTAAATTCAACTCATTACATCCACCTTTTATTAAAACCCTTAAACATATTTATTAGACCCATTTAAATTTTGACTATTAATTCCAATATCTTTGTCATATCTGGGTATGTTTCTATTCACTGCTTTTATCCCCAAATTTTATTTATTTGCTTGTTTGTTTTTTATTTAATCTGGTTGGGGGGGGGGGGGCAGTGGGGGGCCCCGGGATTGAACTCAGGGACATTTGACCACTGAGCCACATCGCCAGCCCAATTTAGAGACAGGGTCTCACTGAGTTGCTTAGCGCTTCTCCATTGCTAAGGCTGACTTTGAACTCATGATCCTCCTGTCTCAGCCTCCCAAACTGCTGGAATTACAGGTGTGTACCACGGCACCCAGCTCCTTATTCCCCTTTTTTAATAATGATGCTAAGCCAGGTAGGGTGGCACGTGCCTGTAATCCCAGTGGCTCGGGAGGCTGAGACAGGAAGATCATGAGTTCAAAGCCAACCTCAGCAACAGGAAGTGCTAAGCAACCCTGTCTCTAAATAAAATACAAAATAGGGCTGGGGATGTGGTTAAGCAGTCAAATGTCCCCGAGTTCAATCCCAGGTACAAAAAAAAAAAAAATGCTAAGACTTTGTAGTTGATACTTTGTTCTCTTTGGATTTTATTATATTCCTTTCAAGACTCCTGAGTTTTGTTCTGGAAGGTAGCTAACTTACTATCCCAAATCTTTAGAGACTTATTTTTAAATTTTGTGAGAGCACACCTAAAATAGTCTTACTACTTCCTTTTTGGAGTCTCAGTTGGATACCTGTGATGGTCAGTAAGTTCTCTCCATTCAGAAAATAGTTGGAATTCAAACCACTCTAGAATCACTTTTTTTTTTCAGAGAGAGAGAGAGAGAGAGAGAATGAGAGAGAATCTTTTTTCGTAGATGGACACAACACAATGCCTTTATTTTTATGTGGTGCTGAGAATCAAAGGTCGCGCCCATGCTAGGTGAGCACTCTACCGCTGGGCCACAATCCCAGCTCCTAGAATCATTTTTTAGGTCATAGCACCCTAGTAGTGTTTTGTTGTTATTTGATGGTACTGGGTATTGAACTTGAATATTCTACCACTGAACTACATTCCAGCCCTTTTTATTTATTCTGAGACAGGGTCTTATTAAGTTGCCCCAGCTGGCCTCAAATTTGCAACCCTTCTGTCTTAGCCTTCTAAGCGGCTGGGATCATAGGTGTGCACCACTGTACTTCCCCAGTAGGTTTTCACTGCAAGGTCTCTCATGACACTATGTATGTGCAGCTTAACAGAGGTTGGGAGTACCCCAGGTGGATTTTTGGAAGATCTTTCCTCTCTAGGGTCAGAAGCCACTCTGGAGTAAACTCACCTTTAAGTTCTGAATAAAGGAGTATGGAACAGTTGTTGCACTCTGCAACACATTGGTTCTTACTCCTGCTCGGATAATGAGGTGTGGCTCCAGGAATAGGATTTACTTGGTGGGGTTGAGTTACACTCACCTGTTCCTTTGTAATCCTATCCCTCTGTCGTTTTTGGGATAGAATGTTCCATGGAACCTCCCCTTGTATGAGAGTTCCAGTGGCTCTCTTTTTCCACAGACTCCTAAGGTTGGAGAGCCGTCTCGGTTTTGAAAAGGTACTTCTGTGTGTTTGCGTGCTTTCTTTGTCGTTTTCTTAAATTATTGGAATAGTCAGACTTGTGAACCCAGCATAGGTTGCCAGCCAGGATAGATGGCGATACTCTTGTAGGCTCTCCTGCAAACTCTAGTCACCTCAGTGGCCAAAATTTGTACCTCTACCTTCTTAGTTCAGGAAGACTGCTTGGCTTCCACCTCTCTGTCAAAGTACCTCTAGGAAGACAGCCAAAGCCACCATGGATGGAGCTCACTTGCTTACTTCCTTGCTTTGCTACCAAGTGAAGGGAGATAATCTGCTAAAATGGAAGATAATGTAGAGGCATAATAAATTAGACAGAGAAGAAAACAATTGAGAATTATACACAGCGTTTGTTAAATCTGAGATGCCTGGAAGAATTTTAAATAGAATTATCTGTATATAGTCAGCTATTTACACTTGAGTCCACAAGGGTGGTCTTGACTAAAAATATATGTTTGTAATCATCATCATTAATTTTGACTCTTCATTTCCTCTACTAAAGTAATTCTACTTCTTACAAGATGAAATTGAGGACATTTTAACAGTAAGAATAAGAAAAATGAATAATCTGTTGTTATTACCACCTAGAGACCATTACTCTAATTTTTGGTGTTTCTTCTCAGTACTTTTTCTATTTAGTTTGGTCCTCTTTTTGCATGCTGTAATCATGAGCCTGCCTCACTCCTCATTGGAAACCTTTCTTAATATCTGTTTTATCGGCAGCAAAACATTTCAAACAGATATATCAGAATTACTTTCAATTATCTTTTGTTGGACACTTAGATTACTTCTCAAAAACAATTCAAAGC
Source organism: Marmota flaviventris (assembly GCF_047511675.1). NCBI lineage: Eukaryota > Metazoa > Chordata > Mammalia > Rodentia > Sciuridae > Marmota > Marmota flaviventris. The sequence goes on from NC_092507.1 coordinate 41,649,380, forward strand.
TGCTGGGCATGGCAGCACACAAAAGTAGGCAGGAGGATCACAAAATTGAGGCAGACCTAATCAACTTAACAAAACCTTGTCTCAAAATTTAAAAGGGGGCTTGGGAGGGCTGAAACTGTGGCTCAGCGGTAGCATACTTGCCTGGCACGTGTGAGACACTGGGTTTGATTCTCAGCACCACGTATAAATAAATAATAAAGATCTAAAAAAAGGGACGGGGCTTGGGATGTAGCTCAATGGTAAAGCACTTGCCTAACATGTATGAGGTTCTAGATAAAAATTTTAAAAAGTTCAAAGCTGATTTCATTGATGGAAACATGGCCAAAACATTCCTTGAGTTCGTCTAACCACAATCTCAAGTAACCTTTAGAGTGATCAATACAAACTAGACCTGTTCACATTGGGAGGATATTTTAAATTTAACAAAGCAGTCAGATCCACAATCTAATTTGATGCTCTGAAAAATATTATGAAGGAGGCATAAGCAAACCTTATTACCCTCATTTTGTCAATGAGGAATCTATATCTTGGGGAAGAAAAATGCCAATTAATGCTCTTGATAGAAGTGGGTTGTTTGCTCTCTAGCCGTAAGATTCTGTGTTAGAAGTATTAGTCTGTGTAAAGGATGGACACTGGATGTATTTTCAGAAACAGAAAGTAAAACAAAAAAACCTATAAAATCTTTGGCTCAGAACTAGGGAGGGGGAGTCAATAATATTGGTGTTTGGGGTTATTTTCCTTCTTTTTTTTTTTTTTTTTTGTGTGTGAGTGAGCTGGGTATTGAACCCAGGACTTCACACATGTGAGGTAAATGCTCTACCAGTGACGTACATTCCCAGCCCAACAGTACAGGTTTTTTTTTTTTTTTTTCAAAAATATATTTTATTTTTATATGGTGCTGAGAATCGAACCCAGTGCCTCACACATGCTAGGCGAGTATGCTACCACTTGAGCCACATCCCCAGCCCAGTACAGGTTTTTAATCCCAGCATGGCTAAAGGTCTGTCTGCTAAGCTCAGGTAGCAAAGATAAACTTTGTGAACATTCTGGCTTAAATACCTGGAGAAATTTATTAAAGAATGTTAAAGGGAGGCTGGGGTTGTGGCCCAGTGGTAGAGCACTTGCCTCGGCACGCGGGAGGTCCTAGGTTCGAACCTCAGCACCACATAAAAATAAACACAAAAAGATGTCATGTCCATCTACAATAAAAAATATTTTTAAAAAAAGAATGTTAAAGGGCTAATACAAGAGGATCTCAAGTTCAAGGCCAGCCTCAGCAATTTAGTGAGGCCCTAAGGAACTTAGACCCTGTCTCAAAATAAAAAATAAGGGCTAGAGATGTAGCACAGTGGTAAATTGCCCCTGGCTTAAATCCCAGACCTCCTCCTCCAAGAAAAAGATGTTAATAGGATTAAATATAGTCAGTATTGTGTAAGGACAGGGATACCTACTGAGTAATGCACTATTAGGTGATTTCTTTGTTATGTAAACATCCTAGAAAGTACTTGCACAATCCTAAATGGCATCTACCACTGTTTGTGGCCTCTTGTTGCAATTGAGACACAGTAAATATGAGATGTATAACAACATACTGGTTTACAATAAACTTTTTTAAAAATAAAGAATAAGCCCTAAAATAACAATGAAAAGAATAATAAATACATAAACCAGTGGTATATTCATGTATTGAAGGCTTGGTCTCCATGTTCAGAGGTGGGGCTTTGGGAAAGTGACAGGATCCTGAGGGCACTAACCTCATCAACAGGTTAATCCTTTGACAAGTTCATAGTTGAATGGGCTATTACGAGGTGGAGTTCCATTGAACGAAGCTGGTCACTGGGGTCTACCTTTGAAGGATATTACTCATCTCTGGCCCTGGCCCCTGTTTCCTGACTGCTATAGGTGTGCAGCTTTCCTCTGAAATGCTTTTTTACCATGTTTCTGCCTCATCACAGGCCTAAAAGCAATGGAGCTAGCTGACCATGGGCTGAAACCTCTGAAGCATGAGCCAAAATAAATCATTTCTCTTAAGTAGTTTTTCTCTTTTGTCACAATGATGGAAAGCTAACTAACACAATCAGTAACAGTCATATATTATCATTAAGTATTATGTATTGTGTATAATTGTATGTGCTATACCTTCATAGGACTGGCAGCAGAGATTTGCTCACACAGGATCACCACAAACACATAAGCAATGCCTTGCACCACGATGTTACATTGCAGATGTCACTATGCATAGGTTATTTTTCTTATAATTCTTTTTTTTTTTTTTTGAAATGCAGTCTCACTATATTGCCCAGGCTGGTCTTGAACGTGCAAGCTCAAGTGATCTTCCCACCTCAACCTCCCAAGTAGCTGTGACTACAGGTGTGTGCCACCATGTCCAACTTTATAATAATATTATGGCACCATCATAGTGGTAAACTGGACCCATCATCAACGGAAATATTGCCATATGACACATTAGTATAGTGTTCTCCATACAGTGTCCTTTCACACTGCCCACTTTCTATCTTCAGGGACATTAACTCTAATCCACCTCCAACAAACAAAATCCACTCTTTGAGGACCAGTTTTCAATGCCTCCTCCTTCATACTAGCACCCCCTAGTGATGACATAATTCTTGCATTGAATGGGCTATAATACTTTACATGTCTCTCTCTCTCTGAAAATACCCATCAAACTCTCCCAGGTGTAATTAACATTAGTATAAAATTTTCTCCCCCTCCCTTGGTCCTTATCTAATTCACTGCCCCTTACATGTAGTAATCAAGGAGCACTTAAGTGAAAAATAATTCTTCGTATACAATCACTAATGATACGTTGGCTTAATAAGAAAAGGGAAAACAACATCACAGCCTATTTTGGCTTCCCTGATTCAATAAGAAAATAAACCTCCTTACAGAAAATATAGTAAAAAAAGAAGAAAAATAAAAGGAATCCAAAGGTTTACTAAGACAACAAATCCAGAATAATCACTACGGACATTTTTGTACACACTTTATCATAAAACTGAATCCATTTTATATGTAATTTGGTACTTAGCTTTCTTCACTGAACATTACAGCATAAGTTTTCTCCTATATCAACATAAATTTTTTTCTTTTCCTTTTTTTTTTGGTACTGGGGATTGAATCCAGGGGTGCTTAACCAGAGTCACATTCCCAGCCCTTTTTATTTTGACAGGGTCTCACTAAGCTGTTTAGGGTCTCAATAAGTTGCTAAGGCTGGCCTTGAACTTGCTGTGAAAATCCCAAGTTGCTGGGAATTCAGGCACGTGCCACAACACCTAGCAACAAAAATTCTTTAGAAACATTATTTTTTAATGTGCTAACTACTTCATCCAATGAAAATAACATTACTTAACTCAGCTGCTGGGGCTAAGGATATAGTCCAGTGGTAGAGTAAAAAGGTTCAGTCCCTAGCACCACCCACAACAAAACATATAATTAACTTGCTACTTCTGGCACATACTTTCCTTTATTTTATTACTATATACAGTATGTATTACTTGTAAATTACAAATTAATGAAAATTTAAATTTGGAGATAAATAATGCTGGGATGAATATCTTTGTACATAATCTTTATTTAGATTTCCAGTTATTTCTTTTTCTTAATTTTTTTTTAGTTGTAGTTGGACACAATATCTTTATTTATTTTTATGTGATGCTGAGGATCGAACCCAGTGCCTCACACATGTGAGGCAGGCACTCCACCAATGAGCTACAGCCCCAGGCCACCAGTTATTTCTTCTTTTTTTTTTTTTAACCTTTATTTTATTTATATATTTATTTATTTTATGTGGTGCTGAGGATCGAACCCAGGGCCTTGCACGTGCAAGGCAAATGCTCTACCACTGAACCATAACCCCAGCCCCCACCAGTTACTTCTTTAGGAGAGAATACTAGGAGAATTACTAGGTCAAAGAAATGCCTCTCTCTGCTCCAAACTTTCTGTAAAATAAAGATGACCTTGGAATAACTAAATATATAAGGCAAATATTAATAGAACTGAAAGAGAAATGGACAGCAATATGTTAATAGCAAGGGACTTCAATACTTACTTTGACAATGGATAAATCATTCAGACAAAAAATCAAGACAGAGGCAGGGAGTTTAAGCCAGTTATGGTGGTGCATGTGGTAATCTCAGCGACTTGGAGTGCTGAGGCAGGAGGATTACAAATGAAAGGCCAGCAAGTTAGTGAGACCCCATCTCAAAATTAAAAAGACTGGAGATGTCGCTTAGTGATAAAAACCCTGCTGGGTTCAATCCCCAGAACCAAAAAAAAAAAAAAAAGGGCAGTAAATTTGAATAGCACTTTTCACCAAATAGACCTAACAGACATAACAGAACACTCCAGGCAACAGCAGCAGAATGCACATTCTTTTTAAGCACGCAGGAGACATTGTGAGGACAGAGTAAGTGGGCCATAAAACAAGTCAACAAATTTAGGAAGAATGAAATCATCAAGTATCATCTGAATACAAAAATATGAAACTAGAGCTAGGCGCAGTGGCATATTACTGTAATCTCAGCATCCTGAGAAGTGGAGGCAGAAGGATTGAAAGTTTAAGTCTGACCTTGGTAACTTATCAAGACCCAGTCCAAAAGGAAAAAAGACTGGGGATAGCTCAGTGGTAAAGTACCCTGGGGTTCAATTCCCAGTATAAGGGAAGCAGGGCCTGGGGATATAGCTAAGTGGCAGAGTGCTTGCCCAGCATGAATGAAGCAGAAGGAAGGAAACAGAAGGGAAAGGGAAGAAAAGAAAGACAAAGACAGGAAGGAAGTAGGAAGGGAGAAATCAATAATAGAAGGTTAAGTTGGAAAATTCACAAATTTGTGGAAATTCACCTATATATACCTGAATAATCAATCGGTGGATAAAAAAATAAATCAAAAGCCATCTTTAGACAAATGAAAATTGAAACAACATAGCAAAACTTACAAGATGTTGCAAAAACAATTCTAAGGGCGGGGTCTATAATAATAGATGTCTAAGGGCTGGGGTTGTGGCACAGTGGTGGAGCACTCACCTAGCACGTGCAGGGCCCTGGGTTCGATCCTCAGCACCACATAAAAATGAGTAAATAAAATAAAGGTACTGTGTCCAACTACAACTAAAAAGTAAATTTCAATTTTTAAAAAATGTCTACATTAAGAAATAAGATCTCAAATAAATAATATAACTTCAGACCTCAGGGAATCATAAAAGCCAAATATCAGAGAAGTAAATATCAGAGTAGAAGTAAGTAGATTAAAAGAGTAATAAAAGTATCAATGTAACTAACAATTGGTTTTTTGAAAAAATAAACAAAAGACTAAAGAAAAGAAAACGCAAACAAAATTAAAAATGAAAGAGGAGACATTACAACTGATACCAGAGAAAAACACAGGGTGATGAGACTATTATAAACAATTACATTACAACAAAGTAGATAATAAGAAGAAACAGATAAATTCCTAGAAACACAGAACCAACCAAGACTGAATCATGAATAGAAAACTTGAATAGACAAATGAAAATAGACTAGTAAAGACAAATCTCTTTACTAGTTTAATAACTAGTAAAGAGAGTGAATTAGTAATCAAAAACAATAGTTCAGGACCTGATAGCTTCACTGGAAAATCCTCCCAAACGCAAAAAGAAGAATTAATACCAATTCATATAAACTCTTCTAAACAATGCAGTGGGAACACTTCCAAACTCATTTTATGTAGGCAGCATTACACTGATACCAAAGACAGATAAGAACACTAAAAGAAAATTATAGGTCAAGGCTGGGAGAGCTCAGTGGTAGAGCACTGCCTAGCATGTGCAAGCCCCTGGTTTTGGTTCCCTAGCACTGCAAAAAAAGAGAAATTACAAGTCAACATCCCCAACATATATAAAAATCCTCAATAAAATACTACCATTGTATTTCATTTTGATTTATAAGAGGCAGGGGCTTGAACCCAGCATGGCACTGGCATAAAATAGATATCTAGGCTAATGGGACAGAATGGAAAGCCCAGTACCAAAAAGAAAAAGAAATATACTGATGGGTAGGCGGGAACACGCCTATAGGCCCAACAACTTGAGAACCTAAAGTGGGAGGATCCCTTGAGCCCATGAACCTAGGCAACAGAATGAGATTCCATTGCAAAAAGAAAATGATCTCACTTATAATGGTATCAAAAAAATAATACTAAAATATTGGGGCTGAAGTCAATAGTAGAGAGCATGCTTAACATGTGAAGCCCCAGGTTAATCTGCAGCACCCGAAAATAAAAATAAAATACTTAACAATAAATTCAACCAAGGAGATGAAAGATCTATACACTGAAAACTATAAAACACTGCAAGGCAATCTACAGTGCAACCCCATCAAATTTTCAAGTACATTTTTAACAGATACAGAAAAAACAATTCTAAATTCATATGGAACCATTAAAAGCCCCCAAAAGCCAAAGCAATTCTAAGCAAAACTACCAAAGCTTAAGGCTGATTTCAAAATATATTATGAAGCTTAGTAATTATAACAGCATAGCAGCCTGGCATGATGGTACACATCTGTAATCCCAGTTACTCAGAAAGTTGAGGCAGGAGTATCACATGTTGGAGGCCAACCTGAGCAACTTAGCAAGACCCTGTCTCAAAAAATAAAGAGTTTGGGTGGAGCTTAATGGTAGAACTTGCACAGCTACTTAAAGTCCTGGGTTCAATCCCATACCTCAAATAATTAAAATAGAGGGGCTGGGGCTGTAGCTCAGTGGTAGAGCACTTGCCTAGCACATGTGAGGCACTGGGTTCAATCCTTAGCACCACGTAAAAATAAATAAAGGCATTCTGTCCATGTATAACTAAAATAATAATAATAATAATATTTTTAAAAATTAGATAAAGTAAAACAAAAAGAGCTGAGGGTGCAGCTTAGTGGTAGAACACTTGCCTAGCACATGTATAGGTCCTGGGTTCAATTCCCAATATGGGGGAGGCAGGGGCTTGAACCCAGCATGGCACTGGCATAAAATAGATATCTAGGCTAATGGGACAGAATGGAAAGCCCAGAAATAAATCCATGTATTTATGGTCAATGGATCTTCATAAAGGTGCCACAAAACACACAATGGGGAAAGGACAATCTCTCCAATAATTAGGAAAACTGGATATCTATGTGCACTAGACTCTTATCTCATACCATATGTAAAAATCAACCTAAAGTGGATTAAAGACATTGAGTATGGAGCTGGGGCTGTAGCTCAGTGGTAGAGCACTTGCCTAGCATGCATGAGGCACTGAGTTCGATCCTCAGCACCATATAAAAATAAACAAACAAAATAAAGGCATTCTGCCCATCTACAACTACAAAAAAATTTAAAAAAAAGACATTGATTATGGTAGCACACGCCTGTAATCCCAGTAGCTCAGAAGACTGAGGCAGAAGGACCTAAGTTTGAGGCCAGCCCCTGCAGCTAAGGGAGACACTAACTCAAAATATAAAGTTATAAAGGGCTAGGGATATAGCTCAGCAGTACAGGGCCCTGGGATTTAATGTGCAATACCAACAACAACAACAAAAAAAACCAAAGACTTAAATTTAGACTTGAAATTATAAAATTACCATGAGAAAACATAGTGGGAAAAAACTGAAGAAACAAACACGTTACACACACTTCATGTTCACAGATAAAATGGGCATGGGGGCGCATACATACCTTTAATCCAGCGACTCAGGAGTCTCAGGCAGGAGGACTGCAAGTTCTAAGCCAGCCTCAGGAACTTTGTGAGGCCCTAAGCAACTTAGTGAGACCCTGTCTCAAAATTAAAAAAAAAAAAAAAAAAAAAAAGTCGGGGTGGGGTTGGGTGGTGGGTGGGCTGGGGATGTAGCTCAGTGGTAAAATGCCCCTGGGCTCAATCTGTGGCACCAAAAAATAAAAATTAAAATATCAGGGGCTGGGGATGTGGCTCAAGCGGTAGTGTGCTCGCCTGGCATGTGTGCGGCCCGGGTTCGATCCTCAGCGCCACATACAAAGATGTTGTGTCCTCTGAAAACTAAAAATAAATTAATTAATTTTTTAAAAAAATTAAAATATCAATTTACTCAAATAAAAAGCAACTGAAGATAACTCAAATAAATCTTAGCAATGATTTTTTGAATATGACCCCAAAAGCACAGAAAACAAAAACAAATAAAGACAAATTTATCATAGTGTGCTTTTTATTTATTTATTTATTTTTTAATTTTGGTACCAGGGTCTGAACCCAGGGGTGCTTAATCACTGAGCCATATCCCCAGCCCCTTTTATTATTATTTTTATTTTGAAACAGGGTCTCGCTAAATTGCTGAGGCTGGTTTTGAACTTGTGAACCTCCTGACTCAGACTCCCAAGCCGCTAGGATCATAGTCTGCTTTCTGCTATTATAACAGAACACCACAAACCAGGAAATATTTTTTTCTCAGCAGTGGTGAGATCAGACTCAGAGCCTTGTGCATACTAGACTGAACATTCTACCACTGAGCTACATCTCTTGCCCTGGGTACATTATTAACAACGGAAGTTTATTTGGTTCACTGTCCTAGAATCTGGAAGTTCAAGAAATGGTACCAGAATCTGGCGAGGGCCTCTGTGCTACTTCATAACATAGCAGAAGGGCAAGCAAGCACATGCAAGATTGGGGGAAAAGAAGGCCAAACTTACTCCGAACCCACTCTTGCAACAACCAACTGACTTCCATTTGTGAAGGCAGACCCCTCATAACCTACTCATCTCTTAAAGGTCCCATTTCTTAATACTATTATAATAGCAATTTAAAAATTCAACATGAGTACTGGGATTGTAGCTCAGTACTAGAGAGCTTGCCTCTCACATGTGAGGCACTAGGTTCAATCCTCAGTGCCACATAAAAATAAACAAAATAAAGATATTATGTTCAGGGGCTAGAGTTGTGGCTCAGAGTTAGAGCGCTTGCCTGGCATGCGTGAGGCACTGGGTTCGAACCTCAGTACCACATAAAAATAAAAAAATAAAATAAAGGTATTGCGTCCACCCACAATTAAAAAATAAAGGATAAAAAAAAAATTAAAAAAAGATATTGTGTCGGGCTGCGGATGTGGCTCAAGCGGTAGTGCGCTTGCCTGGCATGCGTGCGGCCCGGGTTCGATCCTCAGCACCACATAAAACAAAGATGTTGTGTCCGCCAAAAACTAAAAAAAAAAAAAAAAAAAAGATATTGTGTCCATCTATAACTAACAAATATTTTGAAAAAATTTCAACATAAGCTGGGTATGGGGGCACACACCTATAATCTCAGCAATTTGAGAGACTGAAGTAAGAGGATTGCAAGTTCAAGGACAGTCTCTGCAATTTAGTTAGACCCTAAGCAACTTAGCAAGACCCTGTCTCAAAATAAAAAATAAAAGGGCTGGGGATGTAGTTCAATGGTAAAGCATCCCTAGGTTCAATCTTCAATACAGGAAACAAAACAAAACAAAAAAATCAACACTAGCTAGGTGCAGTGGCACACACCTATAATCGAATCACTTGGCAGGCTGAGGCAGTTCAAGGCCAGCCTGGGCAATTTAGCAAGAGCCTGTCTCAAAATAATATAAAAAAGGGCCAGGCATGATGGTGCACACCTATAATCCCAGCAGGTAGGGAGGCTAAAGCAGGAAGATTCAAAGTTCAAAGCCAGCCTCAGCAACTTAGGGAGGCCCTAAGCAACTCAGCAAGTCTCTAAATAAAATACAAAAAAGAGCTAGGGATGTGGCTCAGTAAAGTGCCCCTCTGTAAAAAGGATTAGGGGTATAGCTTAGTGGTAAAATGCCCCGTATCAAAAAAAAAAGGGAAAGAAAGAACAAAACATGAGTTTTGGAAGGGATATCAAACTAAAAAGCTTCCCTCCACAGCAAAGAAGCAACAGAATGAAGAGACAGAATGGAAGAAAACATCTGAAAATAATATATCCAAAAAGGGGTTAACATTCAAAATGTAAAATAAAAAACATAAGGAATGAATATAAGGAATTCAACAGCAAGAAAATAACCAATTAGGGGTTGGGGATGTAGCTCTAAGGCCCTGGGCTAAATCCCCAGCACTGCAAAATAAGAAAATAATCAATTAAAAATGAGCAAAGGGCTGAGGATACAGTTCAGTTGGTAGAGTACTTGCCTTGTGTGAACAAGGCCCTGGGTTAAATCTCCAGCACCAACAACAACAACAACAACAACAAAAAAGTCAAAAAATGAGCAAAGGACCTGAATAGACTTTTCTCAAAAGAAGACATATAACTTTCCAACAGATAATGTGAAAAAATGCTCAATGTTAGTAATCATCAGGGAAATGAAAATCAAAACTACAAAGAGATATCATCTCACAGCTGTTATTTGATGAGGATATGGAGAAAATTGAACCCTTGGGCTGGGGCTGTAGCTCAGTAATAGAGCATTTGCCTAGCATGTGTGAGGAACTGGGTTCAATCCTCAGCACCACATAAAAATAAATAAAGAAAATAAAGGTCCATCTAAAAAACTATTTAAAAAAAAATGCGAACCCTTATACACCGCTGGTAAGAATGTAAATTGATATAGCCATTATGGAAAACTATATATGTCTCATGGGCTGAGACATGAGGATTTCAAGTTCAAGACCAGCCTCAGCAACTTAATGAGGTTCCTAAGCAACTTAACGAGATCCTATCTCAAAATAAAAAAAGGATTGAGGATTTGATGTGATTCAATGATTAAGCACCTCCAGGCTCAATCCCCAGTACCCAGAAAAGAAATAAAATTAATGTCTTAAGAAAACATGGGGGGGGGTGGTGCTGCTGGGGATATGGCTCACCTGGCATGCATGAGGCACTGGGTTCAATCCTCAGCACCACATAAAAATAAAATAAAGATATTGTGTCCACCTAAAGCTAAAAAATAAATTTTTTTTTTTTAAAAGAAAGAAAACATCTGGGAACTGGGGTTTTGGCTCGTGGTAATGCGCTTGCCTAGCATGCAGGAGGCATTGGGTTGGATTCTCAGCACCACATTCGAATAAATAAAATAAAGGTCCAACTAGAAACAACTAGAAAATATTAAACAACTAGAAAATATTAAAAAGAAAACATCTGCACTCCCCTGGTCACTGCAGCATAATTCACAATAGCCAAACAAACTATGGAGTCAACCAAAGTGCCTATCAACAGAGGAACAGATAAGGAGTTATATACACAATAGTATAATATTCAGCCTTTAAAAAAGAAAGTAATTCTATCATTTGCAACATGGATGAACTTTACTCCTTATGGCAGTCATAATACTATGTAAAATAATTCAGGCACAGAAAAACAAAGCAAGAGCTCAATTACATGTAGAATCTAAAAAAGCCAACTCATATAGAAGCAGAGAGTAGCACGGCAGTTGCTAGGATCTGGGGAGGTGTTGGTCGAAGGGCACAAAGTTTCAATTAGGTAGGATGAGTAAGTTCTGGAGAGCTATCATATAGGTGACTACGCTTATCATATACTTGAAATCTGATAAGAGAGTAGATCTTAAATGGTCTCACCACTCACGGAAATACAGTAACTATGTGAGGTGATGAATACATTAATTAGCTTGATTGTGATAATCATTTCATGATGTATACATATATCCAAGAATCATATATACAGCAAACATAGAATATTTGTCAATTACCATACACCTCAGTAAGCTGGGGAAAATTTTAAAAAATAAAAATAAACACTGGACATAGTGGTGATGCTTGTAATCCCAGTTTGGGAGGCTAAGGTAGGAAGATCACAGGTTCAAAGCCAGCCTCAGCAACTCAGACAGGCTATAAGCAATCTAGGGAGATCCTGTCTCAAAATAAAAAAACAAAAAGGTCTGGGAATGTGGCTCAGTGATTAAGTACACTTGGGTTCAATCCCTGGTATGTATGTATGTATGTATGTATGTATGTATGTATAAATAAATAAACAGCACTACCACAGGAACTATGTTCCAAGTAAAAGCCAAAACAGTCAACATAGCTCCAAAAATTAAAAAAGACATCCTCTTCATCAAACTTTCACTGAACATTTTTCTAACTAGGGTCGCCTGGGTACTGGGAATGGGATGAACAATCATCTTCAAGAAGCTCATGACATGATGAGTGTAAAAAAATTAGCCTCCTATCAAACAAAGGTCATATTCCCTGTGTCATGGTTTTAGACTATGTCCTTTGGGAATTGAGAGTCTAACTCAGTGATAGAGCACTTGCCTAGCATGCATAAGATCCTGAGTTCCATCTCTAGCACTGTAAAGAATAAAATATGTCCATAAATTCTTTGATATTCCTTCCTTCAAAGACTGTAATTTAAGTCTTTTCTCACTAGCATGGGCTAGCCTTAGTGACTCACCTCTAATAAATAGAATGTGACAGAAATAAAAACTGTAGGGGCTGTAGCACTTGCCCAGCATGTATGAAACACATCACTACATAGAAATAAATAAAGGTCCAACGGCAATTAAAATAAATAAATATATGTGTGTGTGTGTGTGTGTGTGTGTGTGTATAAAAAGAAAAATTGTGACTTCCAATGGTAGTTCAAAAACACACTGTGGATTCCACCTTGCTCTCTTGGATTACTCAGTGGAGAAAGCCATAGACCATGTCCTGAGATACTCAAGTAACCCATAGAGATCCACATGACAAGGATAAGATGTCTCCTAACAATAGCTGATAAGGAACAGAGGCCTCTGCCGCCAGCCACATGGAGAAATCCTCTTAGATCTGGAAACTCAAACTCTAGGCAAACCTTTGAAATGATTACAGCCCTAGCTTCCTGACCAGTGTCTTGCCGGCAACTTCATGAGAGATCCTGAGGTATCTAGCTAAACCACTCCCAAATTCCTGACCCACAGGAATTATTAGGGTAATTTGTAATTTAGCAATAGAAAACTGAAACACCATTCTGGTGGTAAATAAAATTAGGGCATAATGTGGTATCTGGGTTAAAGAGTATAGGAATTCTTTGTAATGCTTTTGGTTTTCTTTGTAAATCTGAAATTACTTCAAAATGAGAATTAAATATACATACATATATAATTACATATGTACAGTATACATGTATATATATATGTATATATGTATATATACACACACATAGATACAATATATATGTGTACTTATGTGGGCAGAATGAAAACCCCTTTTTAAAATTTTTTTTTTAGTTGTTGATGGATCTTTATTTTATTTATTTATACATAATGCTGAGGATTGAACCCAATGCCTCATACAAACCCCAACCTCTGAAAACCCCTTTTTACTAAAGCCTAATTCAGTTGCATATGTGGAGAATTCAGTGTGAAAGCAGTCATTAGTTATTTAACAGTATGAATATAGTATTTTTTTTTTTAAATATATATTTTGGGGCTGGGGTTGTGGCTCAGTGGTACAGCAATCATCTAGCATGTGTGAGGCCCTGGGTTTGATTCTCAGCACCAAATAAAGATAAATAAATTAATGTATTGTGTCCATTTATGACTAAAAAATATTAAAGTAATAATAATAAAATATATATTTTTAGTTGTAGGTGAACACAATACCTTTATTTTATTTTGATGTGGTGCTGAGGATCAAACCCAGTACTTCATTCAGGCTAGGTGAGTGCCTACCACTGAGCAAGAAACCCAGCCAATGGATAAAGTATGTTAAATGCATTGAGTTTATTAAAAGTAAAAGTCACTTGTAAACACACCAAAAAAAAAAAAAATGAGGAGAAAAGATAAAGAAGGGAGTAATTACTGATCTCTTACTCTGTGCCAGGCACATACTGATGCTTTTATCTACATGTTCCTCTTAAGTCCTCACAACAATCCTACAAAGCAAGAATTATTTTCCCCCATTTTACAGGTGATGTAACTGAGACACAGAGTTAAAGTGACTAGCTCAAGATCCCACTACTTGCAAATAGCATTCTCTAGGGTTTGCTTAACTTAAAGGCTGTGCTCCTCCCCGATCACTCTGCTGAACTCTTGTCTCCAAATGTATCTGCAATGTGCTCCCACAATGCCTGTGAGGATATTTCTGTGAATAGAGCTCAGCCTAAGGCTTGGGTATGATGACAACCTTAGCATCAAAAAGGGGATACCAAAGAAAGCAAGCCCCTTCTTACCTTTTCCAGTCACATAGTAGGCCCCCAGTTTGTAGCAGCTATCACTGTGCTTGTTCTCTTCACAGTTGAACTTCAACACCTTTGCAGCCTCATAAAAATTCTTCTGGATCCCTTCTAAATAGTCCACCAGCCGATAGCAACCTGTGAGGAGAGGGCAAGAGCTGTTCAGGTCTAGGACTGCTGCTCAGTAGGGAGGTTCCAGTGTGACAGGTCAGACTGAGTCATTTATTTAGAACCAGCACTGTCCTCCTCTGGTGTGGCAAACTAACCTTACCACAAAGACTATAAGTGGTATTTAGCCATCCCTATAAGTGGCTTTTTCTGCCATTCACCAGGGACTGAGCAATGCATGGACTAGGGGAAACCTTGACCCCTGCACTGGCTATACCACTTGCCACTGCTGGCCCAAAGACCTAGTGACTTCCATTGCAGAAACTATGCTAGCTTTGGAACTTCTGGTGAAATCTAGTAGTAAAACCCCTAAAAGCCAAGACTAGATCTGGGGTTGTAGCTTAGCAGTAGAGCGCTCGCCTAGCAAGTGTGAGGCGCTGGGTTCAATCCTCAGCACCACATAAAAAATAAATACATAAAATAAAGGTATTGTGTCCATCTACAACTAAAATATATGTTTAAAAAAAAAAAAAAAAAAAACAAGGCTAGTAAGCTAATCTTGTGACAGCAAGAAAGAAATGTGGCAATGACTACACCTTATTCCTTGGCCAGGCTAGGAACATGGCAGCTACCAAAAGAGCTAGAAACTGGCTCTTCCTCCTTGGCAGTCTCCTTGTTCCAGAAAATCTCCCTCCTTTTGGGGGGATGGAATGGGATACCAGGGAATAAACCCGGGGGCACTTAACCACTGAGCCACATCCCCAGCCCTTTTTATTTTGAGACTGGATCTTGCTGAATTGCTTAGGGCCTCACTAAATTGCTGAGGCTGCTCTCAAACTTGCAATCCTCCTGCTTCAGCCTCCCAAGATCCTGGGCTTACAGGTGTGCCCCACCGAACTGGGCAAACCTCACTCCTTAAAATCTCCTTCCTCAGGGCTGGGATTGTGGCTCAGTGGCAGAGCACTTGCCTTGCAGATATGAGGCACTAGGTTCGATCCTCAGCACCACAAAAAAATAAATAAATAAAATAAAGTTACTTAAAAAAAAAAAAATCTCCTTCTTCATTCCTTACAATATCATATGTCATTTCTCATTAAATTTCAAAAATATTTGAGCATCAAAAAGCATCTATGTACCAGATATACAGATGCTAGGAATACAGCAATTTGCTCTCCTAAAATTTACATTCTAAAGGAAGAAATACAAAAAATAAGCAAATAAGTGAAGAAGATGTATTCAAACAATAAAAAATGTTTCTATTTAAGTAAAACAGGATGACAAGCAAGTAAGTATAGAATGGGCAATCAAGAAGGATCTTAAGTCTCACTGAGGACTGTGCTGTCTTAGCTGAGATTTGAATAAGGAGAAAGCACTACCTATTTACAGACAATGAGGAGCAGGCAAGTGTAGCTCAGCAGTAGAATCCTTGCCTATCATGAAAAAAACCTCCCTCCTTTTTTTGGGGGAGGGGGTAATATACCAGGGAATAAACCCTGGTTTCTCAATGCACAGCACTGAAAATAAATAAATAAATAAATAAACTTAATTCTGACTACACATTCTGACTTCAACCTTCTAAAGGAACACTTTCTTCTCCCACCATCTCCTCCATTTCATCAACGGCAGATTAGCCCTATAGACTGCCCCTAACTACCCTGCTCCTCAGTGATCTCAATTCCTCTGAAATTTATAGATTATTAGGGCTTGGACTAGCTCACAGAGAAAATTCTTCCATGTAGTTGGTTAGCTAAAAAATATAGCAAAGTCACATTCTGAAAATCAGATGGCAAGCTCTAAGAAGGAAGGATGTGAATTTTTCTCCACCTTTAAAAAAAAATAAAGTAGGGCCCAGAATGGTGTGCACACTCACCTGTAATCCCACCAGCTCAGGAGGATCCTGCGTTCAAAACCTACCTCAGCAACTTGGCGAGGCCCTAAACAACATAGTGAGACCCTTGTCTTAAAACAAAATATAAAAAAAGGCTGGGGATGTGACTTGGAGGTTAAGCGCCCTTGGGTTCAATCCTTGGTACCAAAACAAAAACCAAAAAACCAAAATCTTGCATGGTTCAACTCCCTTGCCTTCTTCAAGGCTTCTTTCAAGACTTCTTCAAGAATTGTTCAAATGCCAGTTTCTCAATAACTCCCTTGTCCGATGGATCAATTTACAATCGTCTTCCTAAACTCCAGTAGCCCTTCACCCTTTTTTTTCCCCCTCTGAACTTACCAGTTCCGAACCCCATCATTTATTTCCTTATCTTTACTGACTGATTCCCCTATCAGAATGTAAGCTCCTTGAGGGCAGGGAATTTCATCTGTTCACTAATGTATTCCCAGTCCCTTGACCTCAAATGCCAGAACAGGACTCTTCCCCATCCCAGCCTGCAGCCTCATTCCGCCACGGCGCGCCCGCAAGTCCTGTTGCACACAACGCTCCTCTCATCACACACAAGGTCGCAAGTGTCCGGTAGACCTGGTCTCCAAATGTCCTCAGCCCGCCACGTGATGCTCCCTCCAGGTTCCCTGAGAGTTCGCTCACTCAATCCCACCCCTGACATGTCCCCAGACAGCACCGCTGGAGCTCACCTTCCGGGTCCTTCTCGTGGTAGCACTGGTAGTTGCACTCCACCTCCATGTTCTCCAAAAATGACTTTACCTGCTCCGCGTCTTGGAAGTCCACCAGCCCCGCCATGACTGCAGCTCCTCCAACCCGCTTTGGCCCGGCGCTCCACCTACGGTCACGCGGGGGCGGGGCCTGGGAAGGGTGGGACGCTGACGTCTGAACTCTCCGCGGATTCGCGGAGACTAATAGGCGAGCCTGGGCTTCCCGTCAGCCCGCGCGCTGTTAAAGTCTGGTAGACGCTTTTCTAATACTGACCTAAGTTCTAAAACTGGTGCCGATCTTTCTGTAGACCTGCTTTGTGGTCTTAATGACTTTCAGCCTGCAGGCATTTGTCCATTCTTTCGTCCATGGGTTCATTAGTTCAGTAATTCCTAAGCGCAGTGTGCTTCAACAGTTGTTTGGCTTTAGGGATGTGAGAGGTCTTCAAAAGAGCTTGCTGTTCATTGGGAGAACATTTGCTTATTAATTCAGCAAGCTTTTCGAGTACTTTCTATATGGCAGGTATAGTGGGGCAAATCATAAGTCCATACAAGTTCAATGGGACGTCTAGTTTATCTCTGTGTTTCTTCCAGACCTATCAGGGCAGAGACACCTATGACCTAGGAAAGGAATGTGGCTGTGGGACACAGTAGCAGTAAAGATTATAGTAATAACATTGTTATGATAATTGATGTATAAACAAAGCCAAACTTTATACTATAACTCTTTTTGCTAATTAACTCATTTTCTTTTCGCTGAAAATGTATGACTATCCCCAATATGCAGATGAGGAAACTAAAGTACAGAGTCCAACGTCACACAGTAAGTGAGGGGGTTGGTGTGCAATATTTTTTTGAATAACAAAATGAATGAAGTAGAAGAGGAACATGTCAAAAGGATGCAGAAGAGAAGAACTTCACCTTGTTTTGTTTTGTTCTGCTTAGAATCATTAGTTTCATAAGGCCAGGACAGAAAACTCTTCAAAGACAGTTCCTATTCATTTTTGAATCCCAGCCAGCCCTACTCTAGAGTCCTTAGTGGAGCTCAATCCATAGTTTTCCATCACCTATAGTGGTGCTTCTCAAATGACTTCACTACTAATCTGGCAAAGAGTGGACCATATCCAGCCACTTCTTTCTTGGGAAATGGCTTATTGCAGCTGGAATATGGCATTGAAATCCAAGTTTTAGTTTTTAAATTAATATGACTATGTAAGCAATTACAATTCAAATCATCAGACTGATTTATATGTCCTTTGTATAACCCGTGGTTATGGGGTCAAGAATAGACAGGAGGGTTGTACCTCTGTGCTAGAGTGCTTGCCTTGCATGTGGAGGGCACTGAGTTCAATCCTCAACACCACATTAAAAAAATAAAATAAAATAAAGATATTGTGTCCATCGACAACTTAAAAAAAAAAAAGAATAGATACAGGCCCAGTTTGGATGATATAGATACCTAAAATCAGGGATGGCCACAACTATTACTTTCCCCTTATTTGGAGAGTTTAATTGCACTGAAATGAAACAATCAGAGCAGTAGAGGGCAATAGAGAGTTGGTAAAAAGATGGAAGAGAGCTAAGCCAAGTATGAAGTCACATTTTAAAAAGAAATTTAAGATCATGCAGCCAGCTTCTTCTTTTATTTCCCTGTATATTTATTTGCCTTCTATTCTTTGTTACCACTGTTTACCGGTGAGTCCTTGCTTCCCGAATGCTGAAGTATAACACCAGAGAAACACCCTAAGGAAAGTGGAAGCCTTTTTTAAAAGATAGCAGAAAAGACTTCTCCCCAGAGGAAGAAAGGGAAAGGCAAAAGGCAGAATCCATGGAAGGGGGAGGTCTTCCCTTTTTTATAGCTAAGGTCTTCTTTTAGTTTTCCCACATTCATGTCCTTTGTTTCCCTTTATCTTGCAGTGATAAAATGCAGGTGGGAAGGCCAAAAGGTGGGAGAGAGGTGTACTGGAGGAGTAATCTGGGCAGGAAGGGCCTGGGGTGGTTTGATTAGCAACTCCCTACTTGCTGGAAGCAAGTTCCATAGGATGGGTTCTGGGCCTTGGGGGCATTAACATTTCAATTTCCCCAAGTGCTGCTCTGGTTTCCTGGACTCCATTCTCGATAATGGTCTCCATTTTCTTTATCTTACTCGATATTAGACCCGATTTGCCTAACTACACTAACTACCTATCTTTAAATCTGGCTTCATCTTCAATGCTGGGAACTGAACCCATGGAATCACACATGCTAGGCAAGTGCTCTATCAACTGAGCTACATCCTGAGCCCCCCCCCTCCATTCTTATAAATGTTCACCTTTACTTTTTAAACTTAATAGTTTTAATTACTTAAGTTAATACATTAATATGTGCTTATTGAAAAATATAACTTCATGGTTTTCACTTGTTAGCCCTTTTCTATAAGCATAATGCAGGTTGCAGACATTATTCCAACTGTTGACGAGAAACTGAGGTCAGAGAAGTTAAGTAATTTATTCCAAAACATACAGTGAGTTGGACATGGTGGTCCATGCCACCCAGCAACTCATGGGGCTGAGACAGAAGTACTGCAAGCTTGAGTCCAGCCTCAGCAACTTAGTGAAGCCCTAAACAACTTAGTGAGCCCCGGGTCTCAAAATAAAAAATAAAAAGGGCCAGGATGTGGCTCAGTGGTAAAGCACCTCTAAATTCAATCCCCAGTACCAAAAACAAACAAACAAAAAACACAATAAGAGGATAGGGATGCCTTTCGTAATCCTAGATTTACAACAAGATTCGAAAGGAAGAATTCAAGAGCTTTACAGAGCTCACTTCCTGACTCCAGACTTAGATTCAACTAATAGTTGTTGATCACTATTTCACCTCTTCTTCACAGCATTGCTTTTTATTCATCAAACATTCCCTGGGTGCTTAATAATGACTAGGGTTTAAGGGCTACAATAATGAAAACAAGGTTTCAACAAGAACATGCAATTCTTGAAAGAGGAAAAGTATGAACATGCATAAACATATGATAAGATGATTAAAGGAAAACAATGTGGTATTTTTCATCTGTTAGTTTTACAAAGATGGACATCCTATGTTTGTGAGCATACTGAGAAACCAGCATTTCCACAGACTGTTAGTGCAGTTATAGATTGATGCCTCCTTTTTGGAAAGCAATTCAGTAGTATTTACTAACATTGAAAATGTGCTTATGTTTTTACCTAGAAATTCAACCTCCAAGAATGTATCCTACAAAAAAATTCTTGCACAAATAAATAAATACTTGCTGCAGGTGTTGTTGCCGCTGCTGCTGTTCTTAGAAACAACAAATGTGAGCTGGGGTTGAAGCTCAGTGGTAGAGCGCTTGCCTAGCATGTGTGAGGTTGTGGGTTCAATCCTCGAAACCACACACAAAAAATAAATAAGTAATAATGTTTTTATATAAATCTACAAATAAAAATATTTCAAAAAAAAAAGAAAAACAAGTGTCCTATAATAGTGGATTTGAATGCAATGTAGATATTAAAAAGAATGAAACATATTCAGACCAACATTGAAAGACATATTTTTTATTTTAAAAAATTTTATAATAATGTATTCTCCAAATAATTCATTTCATTTACTAGATTTGGTACCAAACTCTTCTTTATTATCAAAACATAAACATTTGCCTTCCAGATATGAAGATTTACTATGCCTGAAGACCTCTAGCCCTTTTGGGCTGGTAATACCTGTAGAAAATTCCCAAATAAATCAGCAAGGATAATAAATTTAAAATGAATATGAATATTGCTTCCTAAGGTGATAACTGGGAAGGTTATATAGCCCTTAAAATTTCACTTCTGTCATAATACTTCAAGGTTAAGCCTTGTATTTGAGATAAATAATGAAGATACTCAGCTAAAATAATTCAATATTTTCAAGCTGAGTTTCTTATACTCCTAACTTGCTTTCTAATCCATAATGAGAAAAAAATAGTACCACCCCTCAACTTGTTACAAAACTGCCAAATTCCAACCAAGCCCTGGAGCCCTTACCCATATAATCTTATTTTATCCTCACAACAAAGCTGTGCAGTAGGCACAGTTACAAAACACCAGTCTTGTAAGTAAGAAAACTGGGGTTCAGAGAAGCAAAAGATACAAGATTCTCAAGGTCAGAAAGAGGCAGAATGGAAATTCAAACTCAGATCTTTCCTACTCTGGCTTGCTTGTACTGACCACTCAACCACAGAAAGATTATATATATATATAAGAGAGAGAGAATTTTTTAATATTTATTTTTTAGTTTTTCGGTGGACACAATATCTTTTTTTTTTTTAATTTTTATATGGTGCTGAGGATAGAACCCAGCACCCTGCACATGCCAGGCGAGCGCATTACCGCTTGAGCCACATCCCCAGCCCCACAGAAAGATATTTGAATGCATTATTAAGTGAAAAATAAAAAGTTGTATTGTACAACATCGTTTTTGTTTAAAAACTAAACTTTAGCCTGGTATGGTGGTGCACGCCTGTAATCCTAGCCACTGGGGAGGCTGAGGCATGTTAGAAATAGCGAGGTGCTGAAAGAAATCAAACAAATGCCTGAAAGTGGGTGGGCAAGGCAAACATTTACTTATAACAGAAGGGCACACTACAGAACCTGGCTAGCAAGTATGCCTGGGCAGAAGCAGTGTATACACTTTTTGGCAGCTTTGTCCTTTGCCCTCATTGGAGGACTCAGGGGCACAATCTATGCGATTGGCTAATTTTAATATTAGGGTGGGCAAAAGGGAAGGGCTATAATTAAAATGGTTACAATTGGATCCAACTAAGTCTGAATACTGTATACTGAAGATGGACCACCAGTCTTTCTATTTCTCACAGGCATGAGGATCGCAAGTCCAAGGCCAGTCTC
Organism: Marmota flaviventris; assembly: GCF_047511675.1. Taxonomy (NCBI): domain Eukaryota; kingdom Metazoa; phylum Chordata; class Mammalia; order Rodentia; family Sciuridae; genus Marmota; species Marmota flaviventris. The sequence continues at coordinate 41,671,102 of NC_092507.1, forward strand.
AGCAACTTAAAGAGATCTTGTCTCAAAAACAAATAAATAAATAAGAAGACTGGAAATGTAGCCCAGCGGTAAAGCACCTCTGGGTTTAATCCCCAGCACCAAAAATAAAAATACATGAATATTATTAATTAATCAAAATTCAACTTTTAGCCGTGTGCAGTGATGCAAGCCTGTAACTCCAGCTACTCAGGAGACTGAAACATGGATCACTTGAACCTAGGACTTTGAGACCAGCCTTATCAAAGAGATAAAACAAAATAAATAAAAATTAAGCCTAGGTATATTCATAGGGAAAAAAACCTGAGGAAAAAGCACTAAACTATTAATAGTTGCTAACTATGGATTGAGAAGGAGAGAGGGAATAGTGTACTGTCGTCCCTATTTTTAAGAATCACACATTACTTTTGTAAGCAGATGGAATAATAAAAGTACTTTTTAAAGACATAATGTCTTTCCTACACATGTTGTTCACTGTCCTATGGCTTAATTCAGGATAGATATTAATATTGCCATTTTAATCTTTCTTATTTTGTTTACTTAAGTGTTTTGCAGTACTGTAGATTTAACCTAGGGTGTTCTATCACTGAGCTACATCCCCAGCCCTATTTTATTTTTCATTTTGAGCCCGGTTCTCACTAAGTTGCTGACACTGACCTCAAACTCGCCATCCCCCTACCGCAGCCTCCGGAGTTGCAGTGATTACAAGCGGACACCACCGCGCCCAGCAGTATCTCCATTTTTAAGAAGAGATTCAGAGAAGTAAAGTGATGTCTTCAAAGACATACAACCTGCTGAAGTCGCCCTCCTCTCTCACAGTTACAAATCTGAGCTAACAGTACTTGTTCAGCGTAGACAAACCGGCCAATCACGTTTGCTGTGATCTCACTTTGAAGGCCTAGCATTGGTGCTCGTGTCTGAGATGGCCTTCCTCAGCTAGAGATGGTGAGCTGGGTCTGAGTCGTCCCGGGCTTGCCAAGCTCCTAGACCTTGGAAGATCGGAGACCCTCGGCTTTGGGTAGGATGGCGGGGGAAGTCGCCTGCCCTTTTGGCTGTGGCCAGTCTATCTCCCAAACCCGGCAGCCTGCAGACCTCCCTCGCTGCCTTACTCCCCCACCCTACCCTCCACCGCCGAGACTAGGAAAGATTGTTGTGACAGCTGCCATCTCCGCTCAGATTCACGTTTCAAGCGGTGATAACACGGCACATAATCCTCACAAGACCTGCCAGGCCTGGAGCCAGCGCAAAGCATTCAGAAACAGGACTCAATGCAACCTGAATTTCTGCCTGTCTCTGAAGCTTGGGGCCATTCTTTAAAATGAAAAGGTCCCTGCTTTCCGAACAAAAGGACTGAGGTCTGGAGAGGAAAGGGCTTTTTCCAGGGCACACCGGAGTTAGTGACAAAGCCCGAACTCTCCTCTCAAGGCAGAAAATTGGGTGGTAATGAAGCCAGATTTACAGATAGGTAGTTAGTGTAGTTAGGCAAATCGGGTCTAATATCGAGTAAAATAAGGAAGATGGAGTCCATTATCGAGAATGGAGTCCAGGAAACCAGAGCAGCACCTGGGGACATTGAATTGTTAAAGGCCCAGAACCCATCCTATGGAACTGTTAATGAAACAGCTCCCAACAATCTGGGAGGTGCTAATCAAACTACCCCAAGTGCTTCCTGCCCAGATTACTTCTCCAGTCCACCTTTCTCCCACCTTTTGGCCTTCCCACCTGCATTCTATCACTGCAAGATAAGAGGAAACAAAGGACATGAATGTGGGAAAACTAAAAAAACTATAAAAAAGGGAAGACCTCCCCCTTCCATGGATTCTGCCTTTCACCTTTCGGTTCCCCTTCTTCCTCTAGGGAGAAGTCTTTTCTGTTATCCTTTAATAAAGGCTTCCACTTTCCACTCTACACTTGCCTTGGGGTGCTTCTCTGGTCTTATACTTCAGCATTCAGGGAAGCAAGGACTTGTCACTAGTAAACAGTGGTAACAGTAACCTTTCCAATTTTATCTTTGCCTCTTTCTGAGAAATACTCTCCAGGTTGCTTGTTTCCTTAGTATAGGAGATAGTAAATTTTACAAGGGGCTGAGGTTGTAGCTCAGTGGTAGAGTGCTTGCGAAGCGTGTATGAGGCCCTGGGTTGAAAAAAGAAATTAAAAAAGAAAGAAAAGAAAAATGTGTTGTGGGAAATTGGGAATTGGAAAAGTTGTGTTACTTTTCTGTTCTCAATTTTCTCATCTGTTAATCTCCATTCTCTTCATTTTATAGGAATGCCGGGTTTCTGTTCTCGCGACTAAAAGGCTCAGGGGTCACTCTAGTTAAACTGGGCTAACTGGGCTGCACGAAATAACCACACAAGAGACACAAATACCTTTTTCTTTGGGGTTGCTGTGACGGCTCCTCTGACCTTAAGGGGCCGCAGAAAGAGAGAGAGCGAGATCAAGCGCTGACCCCTTTTATTGAGGAGAAGCTATTCAAATGAGGCAAGGGGTCAGGTTTCAGGGGGCTGAGTCTATCTTCATGAGGTCCACTGTCAGCAGGTTGACTGACACCTGGGTAGGCCACACCCAAGGGTACAGTAAGAGAAGGGGACACACAAGGCACTTCCATGGAAGATTCTATCCTAAACAGGGCAAGGGGTTATATTACAAAGAAACAGGTGAGCATAGCTTCATCCATGGGGCTGTAGCAAGACACACCCATTTCTGTGACTGAGTGCCTCAGCACGCAGATGGGGAGTATAACTCAGTCACCCGTAAGGTTGGCCTTCCACATAGGAATAAATGAGAAATTGGGAAGGTGGTTAGTATAGAGTGGTTTGGAGCCCCACAATCTGTTTTTAACAAGCTCTCCAGGTAATTCTGTTCACGTTTAAGTTTGTGAACTACTGGTATGCAAAGGTTAAGACCATTGGGTATGGGATCACGCAATCCAGGGTTCTAGAAGTATCTTGGTTCTGCATTTTACTATTTAGAAGATCTCAAGTAAAGCATTTCACCTACCTGATCCTTAGTTTATGGATCTGTGAAATGGAGGTAAAGGGTGTATCTCCCCCAAAAGGTTGTTTTTTCATTCATGTGACAATTTTTTTTTGAGCGTCTATTACATGGAAGCATTCTTCTAGGTTCTAAGGATACATCAGTGAACAAGACAGACAAAAAAAATCCCTGCCCTTGCCAGGCGCGGTGGTGCATGCCTATACTCCTAGCAGCTCAGAAGGCTGAGGCAGGAGGATCCTGAGTTCAAAGCCAGCCTCGGACATTCAACAAGGTCCTGGACAACTCAGCAAGATCGTATCTCTAAATAAAATATATTTTTAAAAATAGAGCTAAGGATGTGGTTCAGTGGTCAAGCACCCCTGGGTTAAATCCCTGGTATCAAAAGAAAAAACAAAAACAAACAAACAAAAAACCCTGCCCTTATGTAATATAGATTCTAATAAGATTTTTTAATATTAATTAAGATAATTATAATAATTATATATAAAACAATACAACACTGGCATATATCAAGTGTCAGATCAGGTGGGGGAGGCTTTATTGAGGTATCACTCCCGGGTGGAACTCTATCAGACCCACAGAGGGGACAGGGGAAGGGTCTGAGGAGAAACCGCATGGAAGCTCGACTGGACTGGACTTTTATGGGGCTTACAGCAGGAAGGGAAGGGCTTGGGACAGGAAAAGGTGTTTCTAGGGTCCCTTGCCCCCTTGAAGTTGGTCAGGGGAGTTGGCTGAACTCCAGGATTGGCCAGGGGGTCCTGCTGATTGACAGGTGTTAGTCAGGAGATCTGGCTGATTGACAGGCATTTCTGCCGGCATCTGATTGATGTTCTTTTCCAGCACGGGCTGCTTTGTTCTAAGTTGCCACTAAGTCGCCACCAAGTCACCTAACCTCAAGCACTAAGCAAACAGGAGTTATCATTAATGATGGGGATAAGTTTTTTGATTTTGAACAGGGGATTGAACATGGGGGTGCTCAACCATTGACTCATATCCCCAGCTCTTTTTTATATTTTTATTTAGAGACAGGTCTTGCTGAATTGCTTATTGCCTTACTAAGTTGCTGAGGCTAGCTTTGGGGATAGGACTTACAAACAAACAAACAAACAAAACCCGCTGTGTTACACTAAACCGTGAGCTCTCTGGGATCTGCCTCTGATTCGTACCTGTGCCATCAGAATCTAATGAATCTAACATAGGACCTGGTGTAGAATTAGGGCTTGACAAATATTTGATGAATGTATGTACAAAAGTCAGAGATTAATATTAATATCTTGGAGGGAGTGGGCATGGGGGTAGGAAAGATGGTGGAATGGGACGTACATCATTACCCTAGCCTAGGTACACATATGATTTCATGAATGGTGTGACCCTACTTTGGGTACAACCCGAGAAATCAAAATTTGTACTCCATTTGTGTACAATGAATCGAAGAGCATTCTGTTGTCATGTATAACTGATTAGAACAAATAAATAAATTTTTTAAAATGTTAATATCTCTCTGCATTCTCTATAATCTGTCTTTAAAGCTGACAACTCAACAATAAGCCACAAACTACAATAAGCCTTCTCCCCCTACATTTGTATATTTCACTCCTTTGATTTGTTGAAAGGTAACTTTCCCATCATTCACATGTTGTGACAGGTCTGAAATGTAGTTGGTGCAGGGTAAATCTGTGTTGAATGAATAAATGAACACCTGAAGCAGCATAGAAATATGCCAGAAATAGCATTGAAATAGGGGCCAGAGGTTTCAATTGTAATAACTCCTCTTCTGTCAGTTCTACAGTGTTTGGCTTTGGCTAGATCCATTCTTTTTCAGATCCTCAGTCTCCTAATCTGTAAAATAGGCCTTATTATACTCTCTACCTCACTCCAAAGCTGGGAGGAGATAGACCAACCTTAATACTTGAGATTTTTTGTTTTTATTTCTTTTTGCAGTGCTGGGGCTTATAATCGAACCCGGAATAATCTGGGGTTGGGGGGAGGGAACATGCTAGGAAGTACTTTTTCACTGAGCTACACCCCAGCCTCAATACCTAAGTTGTGTTGAAAGACCCTCCGACTCCCTGCTCAAGGAAAAGCACACGAGACACTGGCTGCAAAAGCAAGAGGCGATTTATTGCTACACAGGCGCCTGCGGGTGCTCAGCGAAACCTCAGCCGGAGCTTCGGTGAACTGGCACACAGGGCTTTGGGGTACAGATCTTTTATAGGGTACAGTGGTCAGTTTCCCTCCTAGCACAGTAACAGGTATCTCATTGGCTCTTTTGAATCCAGCATATAGGTCACTTAAAGGGTAAACTTGTTTTTCACTATAGGTTCCTGGAAAAACCACATAAAGGAAAAACCACATAAAAACCATTTGTTATTCATTGTATGGTTTTTCATTGTATGATCCCGTTTGCCCAACCGTGCCGGCTCCTTTCCCAACCATCCTGTCCTTTCTTAATCGGTTACACTTAACTGATTTTCTGAAAAATACATCTGACGTCTGTGCAGGTGCGGAAGCAAGCCCTGGTGATTTGTTACTGGGCCTAAAGTTATTGGGCTGGGGTCTTTCAGTGTGTATGTGTGTCTAAGTGTGTGTGTGTTTTGGTACTGTGGGTTGAATCCAGGGGTGTCACTGAGCTACATCCAGCCCATTTTGTTTTTAATTTTGATATAGGGTCTTATTGAGTTGCTGAGGCTGGTCTTGAACTTGTGATCTTCCTGCCTTAGTCTCCCAAGTGTCTAGAACTCCAGGCCTGTACCACCATGCTTCGCTTCCAGTACCTAAGTTGTAAGGATGCTTCCCCCAACCATAGCCTGTGTTGTCTTATCTCTCAGGAGCAATTGTTGAAAGTAGTAAAGGAGATACAGTAGGAATCTCTCCTCGCACTGAAAAGATTTTGGAAATCATCAACAACTCCTTCATTTTTATAGTATGCTGGTCCCAACAATGAAAAGCACTTTCGTTTCTAAAATGCAGAGTTGTGTCATCCCCATTTGGAAACCAGTGGCTACACAATGTGCACATACTTAGCTCAGCATGCAAGGCCCTCCCCTCTAATCCCAGCAGGATCACTTGATACTTTCCCTCTGGTCCTAAAACCCATCGTCTAATTCACTTTACTCCTGTGAACTCCTCAGGCTGCTTTCTCTGGGGCTGCCCTTCCCACTTCCCTGTAGCCTCAGCTCAGACCCTCAAACTCAGTCCTTATCTAAAATGCCTTCCTCAATTTTACAGGTTGACTGTGGGCTGTGGTTAGCCGGCAGTGATCACATCTGCCTCCTGAAGCACTGCAGTCATTGCCTATTTTCTTTTCTTTCCTCCATCCCTCCACTTTTTGTGGTACTAGAGATTGAACCCAGGGCCTAGAACATGGTAGGCAAATGCTTTGCCACTGACCTACATGCCCAGCCCTTTATTTTTTATTTTTGAGACAGGGTAACTAGGATTATAGACCTGCACCATTGTGGCTGGCTAATACCTGTTTACATTATAAACCTGTTACATTATCTGTTTTATTAATACCTGTTACATTATCTGTTTTATCAGACTTTGAATTCCTTAAGCATAGGAACCAGGTTTGATTTATTTATTTGCCTCCCAGGTTTCAACACCTTGCCAGACACTTTGTAAGTGCTCAATTTATCCCATGTGGCTAATGATTTCTAAACATGTCTTCCAGGGCTGCATTTTTAGTTTGTAAAATCCCAGAGTGTAGGGACTTGTTATTCTCTTCCTTCTCCATCTCACTCTTGAGATCCTAGTGCCTGAGTACAATAGGGATTTGTTCACCACCCAAGCTGACTGGTTCCCTTTGTGATTGCAGCCATTCCCACAATGTGTGGGAGTAGGGGGTGGGGGACCTTTTACTGCAGCATGCTCAGGGAAGTCCAAAAGACCAAACTGGATTGCAAAACCTAGGGCAGGGAAGGGATCAGGTTTCAGGGTAAGTTATCTGGAGTCTGGGCTGAGATTTAGTGCCTTCTAAAAAAGCTCACAAGGTTTCAAGCTGTGACTCCAAGTCTATTCCTGAAGCCTCTCGCCTGTGTACACAGGGACTATTACAGGTAGGTGTTTAGCACATGGGCAAAAATGAATAAATTAATTTGGACTTCTAAATGTAACCAAAACCTGACTGTCAGAAAAAAGCACTTGTGCCTGAAGAGAGTTGTAACCAAATGCCACATAGCATTAAAAATGAAGTATAACTCTTTACCTTTGCCGATGAACCCTGCAGTAATCTGCCCCAGCCTGCCTTTCCAGCTTCCTTTCCCCTCCCATACACACTGTATTTGTAGACCCAGAACATATCATCTGGTTTCATGCTCCACTGCCTTCACACAAGTGGTTCTCTCTACATAGAATGTTCTTTCCTGTTCTAGTAAGTCAGGTATTCAAAGCCCAGGTCAAATCATACCTCTCTTGGGAAACCTGCTCTGATTCCTCTGTGTTCCAGTAGGCACCTTTTTTTTTTTTTTTTTGTGTGTGTGTGTGTGTGTGTGTGTGGTGTTAGGGATGCAAGCCAAGGCCATGTGCTACACCTCCATCATAATCATTCTTTGTTGTTTTTGGAGCACTTAACCATTGAGCCAAATCCCCCAGCTCTTTTTGTTTTGAGACAAGGTCTCACTAAATTGCTTAGGGCCTTGCTATATTGCTGAGGTTGGCTTTGAACTTGCAATCCTCCTGTCTCAGCCTCTCAAGTCGCTAGGATTGCAAGCGTACACCTCACCTGGATAGTCATATTCTTTTTATATTGCTTGTCTTTTCACTCATTAGACTTGATTGAGCACCTTGAGGGCAGAGACTGGATCATAGTCACTTTGTAGTATACAGCCTGACATAAAGGAGAGGTATTGGGTACATAATTCAGTAGAAAGAGTATAGAATAAAAGACTTATCATTAGTTAGGGAATTTGTTACCAATAGAATTTCTAGTGTAGGAAAAGCCTCAGTTATATTTATTGGATAATAAATCATTTACAAGTGTATAACTTCCCAGGAAAGGGCTAGAATGGTAAATAGATGACAAGTAAGGATGCCTGGGAAATTTGAATTTTACCCCACTCTATACATACATGTGTGGCAGATGCATGATTTGTTAGACTGTACAGAAGGGTACCCTGGAAATAAAACCCCAAGAAAATATGCATGTAAATTGCTAGATCTGAGTCAGTTGTTAGATCTGGGAGTTAATGTAATTCTCTAATGTGGGGCAAATCACTCCTCTCTCTAAGCTGCAGTTTTCTCATCTGTAAAATGAAGATTATAATGTCTTACTTGCAGGATTGGCAAGAGGATCTTATAATAATAGCTAATCTTTATTTAACAGTTTCATCACCTCAGGCCTGTTCTAAGAGCTTGCTGTATAAATATACAGAAACTCAGTCCTTGATGGACCTCTCTGAAATAAAGTTATTACATAAATTTTATAGATAAAGAAATAGCCATTTAGTAGAGCTGTGTATAGAGCTGAATACCATGGTGCAGGCCTGTAATCACTGTGACTTGGGAGCCTAAGGAGGAGGATTTCAAATTCAAGGTCAGCCTGATCAATTTAGCAAAAGCCTGACTCAAAAAGGACTGGGGATGTAGCCCAATGGCAAAGAGCCCGTAGGTTCAATCCCCAGTACCACCACCAAAAAAAAAAAAAAGAAAGAAAAAGGAAAAAAAGAGGAAGAATCAGAGATACAGAAATGTCATATAGTTTTATTCTATGGTCCTGTGAGTCAAAAGTGTAGAGCTGGGAGTGAAATATAGGCAGATTGGCTTGCTCCTGAGTCCAGATAGGCTTACTCTTAACAAGTACTATAGTCTATTGCTTACTATAAGATAATTATGAGAAAGGGAAGGAGTCCCCTTAACAGTGCATAACAAATATTGAGAATAAGAATGATAATTCAGCAGGGTGCCGTGGTGCACTCCTCAGCTACTAGGAAGGCTGAGGCAGGAGGACCACAAGTTCAAAGCCAGCCTCAGCAACTTAATGAGGCCCTAAACAACTTAGCAAGACCGTATCTCTAAAAATAAAAAGGCCAGGGATGTGGCTCACTGGTAAAGCACCCCTGGGTTCAATCCCCAGTGTATCTGTCTGTCTGTCTGTCTGTCTCTCTCTCTCTCTCTCTCTCACACACACACACACACACACACACACACACACACACACGATCATTCAGTACCTAAAGTTTGATGAGATGAAACAAAATGGGTTAATATTAAGAGTTAAGTTTTGTCTTCCATTCCTTTTTAGAATGCCTTACCTTTCAACTATTATGTACTTTTTTGATTGGTTTTCTGTCTGAGGTTTGGGCTATTTTAAGATGCCTAAAGGTAAACTGGCTTTGCTTTCTCCCAGGAAACTGGAACAAGTCTTAGCACTGGAGCCAGAGGGCATTTGAGGGACACCAGGATACTATGAAATTAATTCCTTCCAGTCAGGCCGTGTTCTAGGCACTGAAGACAGAGATACATCAAATTCAGTCAAGGCTCTCAGGCTCTTCACAGCCTAGGTGGGGAGAAAAACAAAAGGGAAAATGGTAGACTCTATAAAAGAAAGCTCATAAAGGACGACTAATTTACCAATTACCAAAGGGTAATTGATCAGGAAAGGCCTTCAGAGGAGGTCACACATGAATGTAGTATTAAAGGGCAAGAGGAAGGTAGTGGAAGAAGGTAAGAAAGGGTTTATTGGCAAAGGGATTGCCATAAGCAAATACACAGAGGCTTGAAATAGCACATGTATTCTAAGAGCTATGAGTAATTCGTATAGCTTCAGCAGAACAGAAAAATATGGAGCGAAAGCATTGATGACCAAAAACATAGACAGAGGCCAGATGGGGAAGTGACTCAATTGTTAAATTCAGGATTTGGACCTTGTCCTGTAGGAGATAATACACCCAAACAGGGCTGTAATATGGTTACAAAGATAATTTTGATAGCAAAAGTATGTTAAATTAAAGGCTTGAGACTGGAAATAGCTTGTAAGTGCATTAAAAGACTTAACATGATTAGTCATTAGGGAAATGTAAATTAATACTTTAATGAGATACCACTTCACACACCCACTGGGATGACAATAATAAAGGTGCTGGTTGAGGATATATCTTGCTTTGCATGTGAGAGGTCCTCACTACCGAAAAAAAAAATTGGACCCAGTGTGTGTAGTGCACACCTGTAATCCCAGGGACTCTAGAGGCTGAGGCAGGAGGATTACAAGTTGGAGGCCAGCATCAGCAAATTAGTGAGGCCCTAAGCAAGTTAGTGAGACTGTATCACAAAATAAAAATAAAAAGGGCTGGGGGTGTGGCTCAGTGGTTAAATACTCCTGGATTCAATTGCTGATGCCAAAAAAAAAAAAAAGGAAAATTGAAGAGATCAAACAGCAGAGAGTTCAGAGAGCTGAATGGGTCACTGAGGTGAAGTTGAAGTCACCCAAGTTGTCATAGGGTTACAATAGCCCAGTAGATCTCAAACTTTAGGGCTGACCAGAATCACTTGGAAACCTTATTAAAACACAGGTTTGGGGGCCCACACCAAGTTTCTGATTCAGCTCATCTTGGTGACCCAAGCATTTGCTTTTCTGCTGATGGTGTGGGGACCACACCTTGACAATTGCTACAGTAAAGACTGGGTCAGGTGCCAAGATCTTCTATGAATGTGTTTAGTTGATGACAGCAATGAAGAGGGGGAAACACCGACTTTAAATAATTGACTTAGAATTCAACCCTGACACTTGGATGCTTCCACTTGATGTGTCAGTTCACCTGATGGTCAGTTCTTTGTCCACCTTAGGCACACACTTCTCCCTATGCCATACCAGAAGTTTTGTCAGTCTTCCTCTGTCCTCCTTGGTCTAAAGTCTTTTTTTTTTTTTTTTTTTAAACAAGGATGCAGTTGAGCTGGAGTTCCTGATGAGGACCTGACATCTCATCACTTGTCATTGTTTCTTTCTTTTTTTTTTTTTTTTAAAGAGAGAGAGAAAGATCGAACCCGGGCCGCATGCATGTCAGGCGAGCGCGCTACCGCTTGAGCCACATCCCATCCCCAGCCCCAGGTCTAAAGTCTTCAACTCTGTGTCCTGGAGTTTTGGTTCCTTGTTTTATAGACTACACTGCACCTTGATGTTTGAGTCAGAAATAGCTGGAAGAAACTATTTTAAACTCAGCAACTTCAGGGGAAACAGCTGAGGGTAATGCCAAACTGCTTTCTACCCCCAGAGATTTCACTATGTGCTAAGGGAGTGAAGAAAGGAAAAGGAAAAGATAACAAGAGAGGTCACTTATTAAATGAAAATAGCAGATATATTTCTCAACGAATCTTTTTCACTAAAAGCATGCTTTGTGCCCTTATGTAATTCTCTGAAACATAGTTTACAAGCTTTAGAAATTAATCTTATCTATTTACTCTAAAAGTCAGGCAAATAGGGGAAGGACTTGTAACTTGTAATAAAAGACAGAGCAGAGTGTGGTAAAATGTAATCTTACTGGTGGCCTTTCCTCAGACTTTTTAGTCACATAAGAAGGCTTGGCATTATCTCTGTATAAAACTCTGTGTCCATTGTTCCTTTTTCATCAAGACAGACAATTACTTAATTGATTTTATTTTTTGTACCTGGGATTGAATCCAGGGGCCCAGGGACATTTAACCACTGAGCTACATCCCCAGCCTTTTTAATTAATTAATTATTATTATTTTTTTTTTGGTACTGGGGACTGAACTCAGAGGTGTCTGACCACTGAGCCAAGTCCCCAGCCCTATTTTGTATTTTATTTAGAGATAGGGTCTCACTGAGTTGCTTAGCACCTCAATGTTGCTGAGGCTGGCTTTGAACTCACAATCTTCCTGGCTCAGCCTCCTAAGCTGCTGGGATTACAGGTGTGTGCTACCACACCTGACCTTAACTGATTTTTTTTTATATATAATTTTATTTTAATTATTGATTTTTATGTGGTGCTGAGGATTGAACCCAGTGCCTCATGTGTGCTAGGAAAGTGCTTTACCATTGAGCTACAGCTACAGCCCACCTTAATTGATGATGTTTAATTCATGTTTCTGGACTTAGGCACTGGGGATAGAACCCAGTGCCTCATTTATGCTAAGCAAACATTCTACTATTGAGCAACACCCCCAACCTGGAAACAAAATGTGTGCATGTGTGCACACCCACCCATTGAAGATGTGCCGGGGATCGAACCTAGGACTAAGCCAGGGCTTACCCACAAGGTTATACCCCCAATTCCCTTGGAGACTTAATTTTTGATTCCATAGTCAGGATTTCTCACCAGCTCCTCCATAAGTTTTTTGAGCCATCATATGAACAGAACTTCCCATGCACACTCTAATTTCTCATAATTCTTGCAGTCCGTGCTAAATATTACCTATTTCTTGCTCATGATGGAGGTATAGGTACCTCGGGAGGATCATCCATTTGAGGCCAGCTTGGACAATTTAGTGAGACCTTGTCCCTGGGAGAAAAAAAAAAGTTTACATTAGAACGGGTAGACAATTCGGAGGTCAACCCTCCTGACCACTTACACACTCAGGACATGTTACAGATGATCTAACTGAGCCCCAGAGAAAGGAATGATTTGCCCAAGGACCCAGAATCTCAGGATTCCAAATTCTTGAAAGGTCACCAAATCCTACTCTCCACCCTGTGTCAGAACCTGGAGTTGTAATTTAATCCTTCTGACTCCTGATTATTCTGAGGTAGTATACTTGTGTCTCAGAAGCAGTCTACAGAGGTATAAAATAATTTTGGTTTTTTGTTTGTTTGTTTCTCAAATTATTCTCACGTGTCTTCTGGAATCTAATAGAAGAGACTAGGAAGGAAAAAACACAGTAAGAGAATGGCTCTCCAAATATCTTCCTGGACCAGCATCATCAGCATCTCCTGGGAACATGCTAGTAATGCAAAATCTAGGGCCCAAACCCAAATTCAATGGCTCACAAACTCTGGGGGAGGGATATGGTAAGTTCAACGGGTGGTTCTGACAGTTTCTAAAATTTCTGACACATCACAGTAAAAAGTTAATTTTGCATTAGAAAGATCCTTTATTCATTTGATTTTTTTCCTATCCTAGAGAGAATTCCAGTCCCCTGCAAGGCTGTGAGGAAGTGGAATGAGTTCTGATATTCGATTTTTCTCTTCTACCACTGACTTGTGAAGTTTCCTTCCTCTCAGCCTGTGTTTTCTGATCAAATGGAATAATAACACCTCTATCATCCCAGGGAATTGTTGTGAGGCTGGCGGTAGACTGCTTTCTAAAAAATGTCTGCGTGAATTTGAGAGGGATTGCTAGAATTGGTATCTGATGCTGCTTTCAGCCCTTAAAAATCCAGGTCTAGTTGCCTGGTGCAGTGGCACGTGTTTGTAGTCCTCATGCCTTGGGAGCCTGAGGCAGGAGCATTGCCATATTCCAGGCCAGTCTCAGCAATTCAGTGGGCCCAAAACAACTTAGTGAGATCTTGTCTCAAAATAAAAAGCACTGGGGATATAGTGCAGTGGTAAATTGCCCCTGGGTTCAATTCCCAGTGAGGAGAAAAAAAATCCCATGCTACTGCCTCAGAACAGCCAGCCCATGAATTGGGGATAGTTCTTTTTGGACACTTGGGCTCTGATGTGGTTTGATACAGCTCAGCACCTCAAGCTCAGGGAGTGATAGCTGAAATTTCATTGTACTCACAAAGTTCATGTTCCCCCTTATTAAATTTTTAAGGAGAAACTCATTTATTTTTCACTGGGGGTGTTTTTCATTATCCAACAGAGTTCACAAAAGACAGTAGTTCTTCAGAATGTTCCCTCCCTTGAAGTTTCAGGGCACTGAATAGTAAAAATTACAGGAAATCCTGTCTTTCCCCATTTAACTTTTATGAACAACTGCCTTTTAGAATAGGAATCAACAAGTATCAGATCCAAATTCTTTCAGTCATTATAGAGCCCCTATTTTTCTTTTTTTTAATATTTATTTTTTTAAAATTTTAGGTGGACACGATATCTTTATTTTGTTTTTATGTGGTGCTGAGAATCGAACCCAGTGCCTCATGCATGCTAGGCGAGTGTGCTACCACTTGAGCCACATCCCTAGCCCCGAGCCCCTATTTTTCATATCCCCAACATTTTGTAAGTTAGCTTCTTTTAGCACCTCTCTGGTGACCAGGAACTTATACCTCATAAGCAGCCCATTCCATGAGGGAGAAATCCCTCTCATTCTTAGAATGTTCTTCATTTGTTGAATTGAAATCTACCCTCCTGTTGCTATCTTCATAATCACAAATCTTATCATTTAAGCATATGAAGAACTCCTTCAAATTCTGAAAACTGGCTTTTTGGAGAAATAAATTATAATCCATGAATATCCAAGATTTGCTCTTGATTATAATTAGATCAATAGCGGGAATTTGAAAGGACATAAGAGCACATTTTTTTTTAATATATATTTTTTTAGTTGTTGATGGACTTTTATTTTCACTTATTTGTATGTGGTGCTGAGAATCGAAGCCAGTGTCTCACGCATGCTTAGGCAAGCGCGCTACCACTGAGCCACAACTCCAGCCCCAAGAGCACATTTTTTAATCAGTGCATTATAGTTATACATAATGGTAGGATTATGTACTATAATCATACACCATTTATCATTGAATTTAAGTTAAATATATGCTTACTCTGAATCTTTCCTCACAAAATTGAGTTTATTCTAGGTGCAGTGGAACTCACCTGTAATCCCAGTGACTTGGGAGGTTGAGGTAGGAGTAGAATAAGTCAGAGCCTTGAAGATTTAGAGAGACCCTGTCTCAAGAAATAAAAAGGGTTGGGGATGTAGCTCAGAGCACATCTGGGTTCAATCTCTAGTACCGAAAAACAAATAAACAAACAAATAAAATTAATTTTCTACATGTTGTTAAATTTTATTTTGTAGATGTAGATGGACAGCACGCCTTTATTTTATTTATTTTTTATGTGGTGCTAAGGATCAAACTCAGTGCCTCACACATGCAAGGCAAACACTCTGCCACTGAGCTATAGCCCCAGCCCTCTATGTGTTTTTAAAGAAGAAGAACATGCCAGTAATATAAAAATTATAGTTCTGAGGAATATTGATTTGTGTTTTTATTTGTATTTTTGAGATTTTTATTATATAATAAATTATATTTGTTAAAATGTTTATAGTAGAAAACAATATTTGGGGGCTGGAGTGGTGGCTCAGTGGTAGAGTGCACGCCTAGCATGCATGAGGCACTGGGTTCGATCCTCGGCACCACATAAAAACAAACTAATGTATCCACCTAAAATTAAAGTTACATAAATAAATAAATATTAAAAAAAGAAAAACAATATTTGTTTACACAAATTGTAAATTCTTTGCCAAGAGAGGTTGGTTATGTTCAATAACTTTATAATGAATAACTGCTGATCTAATTAACTCAACAAGAATAAAAGATTGTAGGGGCTGGAGACATAGCTTAGTGGTAGACAGTTTACCCAGCATACATGCATGAAATCCTGGGTTCAATCCCCAGTACTGAAAAAATGAGACTGTAATAAATTGGGTATTGGGCTGGAGATGTGGCTCAAGCGGTAGCGCGCTCACCTGGCATGCGTGCGGCCTGGGTTCAATCCTCAGCACCACATACAAAGATGTTGTGTCCGCTGAATACTAAAAAATAAATATTAAAAAAATTCTCTCTCTCTCAAAAAAAATCTTCTTAAAAAAAAATAAAAAAATAAATTGGGTATTGAGGCACTCCTCTGTAATCCCAACTACTTGGAAGCCTGAGGCAGGAGGATCACAAATCCCAGGCCAGCCTGGGCAACTTAGTGAGACCTTGTCTTAAAATATAAAAAAATTTTGGGGATCCAGGTGTGTTGACGCACACTGAGGCAAGAAGATCTCAAGTTAAAAGCCATACTCGGCAATGGCGAGGCACTAAGCAACTCAGTGAAACCCTGTCTCTTAATAAAATACAAAATAGGACTATGGATTTGGCTTAATGGTGGAGTGCCCCTGACTTAATCCCCTGTAAACTGCACCCCCCTAAAAATTTTTTTGTTGATATAGCTCAGTGGTAGATGGCTTGCTTAAGCATGTATGAAGCCCTGGGTTCCATCCCCAGTACCACACACACACACTCACACTCACAAAAAAGGACTAACAATCTCTTAAAGCTAGGAATACCAATAAAGGCATTCTTCTTTGTAAAAATGAGTTTTACTTATAAAAAATAAGTGGCTTTAAATTATTACTAACTTTTACATTTATTTACTTTCAAAATAGATAGCACATTCACATTATTTAAAATATCAAGATACCAAACACTATATATTACAGCCAGCCTCTGGGCTGAAGATATGTTCAGTGGTAGAGTACTATGCCTAGCATACACAAGGCCCTGAGTTCAATCCCCAGTACCAAAAAGAAAAAAAAGAAAAAGAAAAGAAAAGCTTCTCTCCTACCTGTTTCCTGCCATCTAGTTCGCTTCCTGGCAGCAAAATGATATTAGTTTCTATTAAATTCTTCCAGGAATATTTATGCAAATATAAGCAATTATTAATGTATATTACCACCACATTTTTTTACCCCTGGGTGCTGGGTATTGAATACAGAGCCTTTTGCATGCTAAGCATGTGCTCTGCCACTTAGCTACACTCTCAAAACCTACACCCCCTACCTTCTTACAGGAATGATAGCATGCAATACACACTGTTTAGGACTTGCTTCTTCACTTAACAATTTGAAGATCATTCTACATCAGTACATAAACAATTTTCTCATTTCCCCCCTCTCTTCACTCCCCCACCCAACCTCCACCCACCACTGCTCCAGTACTGGAGATTGAGCCCAAGTCCAATCTGTCACTGAACTACATTCCCCAGCCACCCTTTTTTTAATGTATTTACTTTTTTGGTTATAGTTGGACACGATACCTTTATTTATTTATTTTTTTAAAAAATATTTATTTTTTAGTTGTAGTTGGACACAATACCTTTATTTATTTATTTATTTATTTTTATATGGTGCTGAGGATTGAACCCAGGGCCTTGCACGTGCTAAGGGAGCACTCTATTGCTGAGCCACAACCCCAACCCCCCCAGCCCATTTTTTAAAAAAGTATTTTCAGTTGTAGATAATTTTCAGTTGTTTAGATGGATACAATACCTTTATTTATTTATTTTTATGTTGTGTTGGGGATTGAACTTGGTGCCTCATGCATGCTAGGCAAGTGCTCTACCACTGAGCCACAACCCCAGACCCTCCCTATCCCTTTAAAAATAATTATTTATTTTTTGTTTGTTTGATTGAGCCCAGGGCTGCTTTATCACTGAGCTACATCCCCAGCCATATATATATATTTACACATATACATACAAACAAATAAATAATATATATATTTATTTATTTAAAAAAAATTTTAGTTGTAGATGGACACAATAATTTTATTTTATTTGTTTTTATTTTTATGTGGTGCCGGGGATCGAACACATTCTAGGCAAGTGCTCTACCACTTAGCCACAACCCCAGCCCCTTATTTTATATTTTGAGGTAGAGTCTGGCTAAGTTGCCCATACTGGCTTCACACTCACCAAGACTAGCCTCAAACTTGTGATTCTCCTGCCTCAGTCTCTTGAGTCTGAGTCTAGATATGCACGTACCACTGCACCAGTCTCTTTTTCTTTCTTTCTTTTTTTTTAACTTTTTATTTTTTATTTTTTAAAATATTTTTTCTTTAGTTGTAGATGAACACAATGATTTAATTTAATTTATTTATTTATAGGCAGTACTGAGGATTGAACCCAGTGCCTCACATGTGCGAGGCAGGCACTCTACCACTGAGCCACAGTCCCAGCCCAACTTTGTTTTATTTATTAATTAATTTATTTATGTGGTGTTGAAGATCCGAACCCAGTGCCTCACACGTGCTAGGCAAGTACTCTACCACTGAGTTACAAACCCAGCCCTCTCATTCTATTTTTTTATGACTGCAGAGTATGCATTATATGGTTGCATTGATATTTAATAGCTGGAGGTGTGGCTCTTTGGTAGACTGCATGTGGAGGTCCCCAGTACCTCAATAAAACCCCCAAACCATTTAAGTTGTGTCCAATCTTTTGCTATTTTAAATAAATTTCATTCATATGCTTGAGCATTTGTGTAGATTATTTTTTTAGAAGTAGAATTGTTGGGTCAAAGGGAATGTGCATTTAAACATTTGATAAATACCACTGCCTAATTGTCTCCACCGAAGTTATTCCAGGGGCTGGGGAAATAGCTCAGTGGTAGACTGCTTGACTATCACGTGCAAAGCCCTGGGTTCAATCCTCAGAATCACACACCCACAAAATTATTTCAATTTACACTTTCACAGACAAAAGGAAGATACCTATTAAATATTATTCCCTCCTTGTCACACAGTGTTTTACTAGTCTTTGTTAATTCAACAGGTGAAAAGTAGTATTTCAAAGAAATTCTAATTTGCTTTTCTCTTATTATGAGTAAGAGTGAACAATTAAGAGCCACTTTATTTCTTTTTCTAACAATTCCTATCTTCTGCACATTTTCCCCCTTGGATATTTGTTCTCACAAATTTCAGCACTGTGTATAAATATGAAAATTATCCATTATTCTAAGATATGAAATGCAAATATATGTAATCATTTATCATCTGACTTTCCTTATGGTGGTTTTTGCCTTATGTTTTTTTTTTTTTTTATTCCTACATGGCTAAACATATTGATCTTTCCTTTGATGGCATCCAAGTTTTGTTTTGTACTTAAAGAGACCTTACTCGGAGATTATAAAAAATTCTCCAGTGGAGTGGGAATGTAGCTCTCAGTGGTAGAACATTTGCTTAGTGTGTGTGCGGCCCTGGGTTCCATCCCTAGCACTGAAGAAAAAAATTCTCCTATGGTTCCATTCAGCGTGTCTGGGTTTCATCTTCTTCTTCTTTAATTTAAACATTTAAATGTTTGATTTATTTGAAATTTATCTTGCTGAATAGTGTGATGTTAAATTTTTCCAGGGTGCATTCAATTATTCTGACACCAATGATAATCCCACCTTTTCCTTACTAATTTGAAATTCTATTTTTATCATATTAAATTCCTGTATATATTTGGATGTATTTTTGGATTTTCTATTTGATTTAATTGATTACAAAACAACTGTGACTCCATTCTTTCTTGAGGGCAGAACCTTGACTTTTTGTTGTTGTTCCTAGTAGTTTCCAATTTATATTAATAGTTTCAACTGTTATTAGAGAGTAGTTTTTCCCTCTTTTCTTCCTTTTGCTTGTACCTCCTTAGTTTAGTTGCTCTTAAATATGCATTATAAACAAATTTAGTGAATTTGAACCAATCCCTTGAAGAATCAATTTTACTATCTTAAGAATTTTGTCACCCTTGCTGGGTGGTGACACACACCTGTAATCTGAGTGGCTTGAGAGGCTAAAGCAGGAGGATCAGAGTTCAAAGCCAGCCTCAGCAACTTAGCAAGACTCCCCCCCCCATCTCTCTCTCTCTCTCTCTCTCTCTCTCTCTCTATATATATATATATATATATATATATATATATATATATATATATAAAATTATTTTTTTAAAGAGCAGGGGATGTGGCTCAGTGGTTAAGCACCTCTGGGTTGAATCCTTAGTACCCCCTCCCGCATTTTTGTGTGTGACTCTTTTTTTCACTAGTACCTTATGATTTTATCTCTATTTTTTTTTTCTTTGTGCTTTTTCTTTCTTTGCTCCTGAGGAACCTGGGGATTGAACCAAGGGTCTCAGCCTGTTAGACAAGAGCTATGACATTGAAATACAACTCCAGCCCCCTATATTTTTGGGGAGTTTTGTTTAGTTTGTATTTTGAGACAGGGTCTTGCTAAATTACCCAGGCTGGGCTTGAATTTGCAATCCTCCTTCCTCAGCTTCCTGAGTTGCTGGGATTACAGGTGCATGTCACCATGCCCAGTAGCATTATGCTACTTTCTTCAGGCAAGGAATTGGGCTAAGGATGCTGACAGGTTGCTCCTGAGTTTCTAGTTTTGCATTCTAATAGTTCTTGAGTGTTTCTTGCTTTCCAAGGGTTCACTGGACACTTGTCTTTGACAGTCAGTATTATCTTTCTTTTGCTGTATCCCAAATTCCTATCTCAGTAGATATAGTAATTTGAAATTCATAATCATTTGGAATAAGATCATCAAGCAGGGAGTTTAGGTGGAAAAAGTTAAGTCTAAGTATTGAGCCTTGAGGCACTGAAGTATTTCAAGGTCAGAGAAATAAGATACTCAAGTCAGTTAGTGAGTTAGACTAACCAGAAGAGTGGAACAGCATGGTGTATTCAAGGAAAGGATGATGATGAGTGTTTTGTTTCAGTGGTCAAGAATAAGGGCACTGAGGCTGGACTGTTGTTAGCAAGTGGGCATCACTGATGACCTTGATGGGAGCATTTTGATGGAGTACTGGAGGTGAAAAATGTAGTGGAGAGAGTCCCAGAGAAAATGGGGGAAACACAGCCAAGACACTGAGTTTAGAACAGGCTACCTTTGTGGGACATTTTGCTGTAAAGGAGGTAGAGACACTGAGCTGTAGCTGGAGGGACAACTAAGTCTAGGAAGTAGTTTTCATTTGTTTGTTTTTAAAATGGAAGACATATATTCATGTTGATGTAACAATGGGAAAGAAAAGCGGAAAAATGTTGATGTATGAGAAAGGAATTGCTGGAAAGATATTTTTGAAACAATGAAATGGAATGAAACCTAGAACTTGTGCTTCTCTAAGAAAGACCTAGTGATTGTCTAAGAATGGTTTGCCCACCAGTTTGTGATAAAAATTCAGTGTAAATATTTAGAAACTTAAAAAATATCAGCACAGTATAGTTTGTACATAATATAGAACTTTATGTTAGTTTGACAAAAAACTTTTTTTGAGACTGGTCTTTGCTAAGTTACCCAAGCTGGTCACAAGCTCCTATACTTAAGCAATCCTCCAGCCTCAATAGTAGCTGGGAATACAAATGGGTGCCATTAGACAGAAAACTTTTTTATCTATGGGATATAACAGAAAACAAAAACAAAATTTGACCTAGAGTAGTCAAAGTCATAGAGGTAAAAATAGAACGGTATTGGATTGGAAGCTCAGTGGTACAGCACTTGCCCAGCATGCTTGAGACCTTGGGTTGGATCCCCAGCACAAAACACACACACACACACACACACACACACACACACACAAATGAACAGGGGTTGGGAGAGGAGAGAATGGGGAGTTATTGTCGGGTACAGAATTTCAGTTTTGCAAGATGAAGGGTTCTAGGGCTGCAAAGTGGTGATGGTGGCACAACAATGTGAATGTACACTTCACGGTACATTTAAAAATGGTTAGGAGGCTGGAGCTGTGGCTCAGCGGCAGAGCACTTGCCTAGCCCTGGGTTCGATCCTCAGCACTACATAAAAATAAGTAAATCAAATAAAGGTATTGTGTCCAACTACAACTAAAAAAAATAAGTATTAAAAAAAATGGTTAGGATAGAGCCAGGCTTGTAATCCTCCAGCTGGGGAGGCTGTGGCAGGAGCATTGCAAGTTCAAGTCCAGCCTCAGCAACTTACTGAGGCCCTATCTCAAAATTAAAAAAATAAAAGGACCAGGGATATAGCTTTGTGGTAAAGGACCCCTGGGTTCAATTCCCAGTTCCAAAACAACAAAAACAAAATGGTTATGATGGGAAAGGAAAAAAAAAAAAAAGCTGGATGTTAAGGATGTAGCTCAGTGGTAGAGCCCATGCTTAACATGTGCAATTACTTAACATGTGCAATCGCAATGCCCTGGGTTTGATCCCCAGAACCACAAAACAAACAAACAAACAAAACTCCAAAAATCAAAAAAACTCACTTTTTATAGTAATTAATTTTTATTGTATTTTACAAAAATATAGGTCTAACACTCAGGGAGAAACACCTGGGTTTTCAGCCCCAGATAGTTTCAGAACTGAGAAGGATTTGACCTTAGCTAAAAGACAAATACAACCTGAGAATGTAGTTCAGTGGGAAAACACTTGCCTAGCATGTATGAAGTTTGATCCACAAGCACTGAAAACAAACAAACAAAAAAGACTCAATAAAGACTCAATATTTCATATAAGGAAGGGAAGGCAGAGTTACAAATTGGTTGGAAGTCACCGTTGGATGGTGGAAACTTGTGTATTTTCTCTTTTGCTCCTTTCACTTTTCTCAGTGAGTTGGAGGCAAAATCATAAGTTAAATGAGGATGAGGGAGGAATTGTTGGAGATTTGAAGAGAGAGGGATATGAAATAGTTACCTAGGAAGGTGGTAACATACATAGATGTAGTAGTGTAGCCAAACACTAAGGGCCCATTTGAGAATATTGAAATCAAAGTTAGGGGTGTCAATCAACCAGTCAGTATGGCTTTGGGTTTTCCTCACCCTTTTGGTTTTGCTTCAGGTTCAGGATTGAAGTTTTGATAGTATAAAGGAAGGAGAGATAGATGGATTGGAGAAATGAAGGTAAATACTTGGGAATGATTTTCACCACAGGCAATAGAGCCTAAGCTACTAAGGAAGTGAGGATATGAGGGCAGTGAGAAGAATAGTGAAGAGGTAGTAGGATCAATGGATTTGGGGTCTTGGTAGAGTTGAACAGTTGAAATACTGGATGGAGTGAGGAAGGAAGCAAATTGTGATGGGAAAGTTAGAGATTACACGGGCTGGAGATATAGATCAGTGGTTGAGAGTTCACCTAGCATATGCGAGGCTGTGGGCTTGATTCTGAGCACCGACCGAAAAAAAAAAAGTATTATGATTAGAGAGGTTGCAATTATGTAATTATTGATAATAGAAGGTATGAGCATAAGAATGAGAAGATAAAGAAGGGTGATCTCTAGAGGAGAGGAAACCAGAGGGAAGAATCCTCTAAGAGAATGTTGAAATCACCAAGAATGATGACAACGGTAATTCAATGACAGTGAATCAAAAATTAAGATCTTGAGTGAGACCCTGTCTCTAAATAAAATATAAAATGGTGCCTCAGTGGTCAAGTGCTCCTGAGTTCAATTTCCCGGTACCAAAACAAAAACAAAAACGATGGTGAATGACACAGGGGTACATAGGTGACTGAAACAAACGCTCCAGTCTCCTGCCAAGACGTATGGCTCAAATCTCTTACTGTTTTCGAAGGGACTAGGTAGATTTGAGGGGGCGTTGCCCCTTTAAGGGCCTGCACGCCCAGAGCCCTGAGGTCCAGTTTGGGGCGGGTCCCCGCAGCCGAGTCTGCGCCGGGACGCCGGAGGCGGGGCCGGCTCCGGCCAGTCGGGCCGGCGGGGGCGGGGCCTCGCGGGGGTGGAGTCTGCGCTCGGCTTCGGGCTGCGGCTGCTGCTGCGGCTTGGTGCACTCCTATCTTCTGAGGGAAGGAGGCCGAGGCCTGGGCCGAGCCCGGAGCTGCAGCTCGCTGGAGCCTTCTGGAGCCTCCGCGCCGGCTCAGCCTGGGGGCCGGCTCGGGCCCGGTCCGCCGCCGCACCCAGGACCGAAGCTGCATGCCCGAGGACCAGGCCTGCACAGCCATGGTGAGAAAGCTAGGCCTGCCCTAGCCGGAGCCGCCCGCCAGCCTAGCCCCCGCGGGCCTGCCCCTCCCTAGCCTTGGTGTCCCTCGGACGCCCTTCCCTCACCTAACCCTTTGTGGCCTCACCCTCGGCGTCCAGCTCCTCCTTCCTGGTGCTCCCAGTCCACCTGCTGGGGCGAGCCCCTTCGGGTGACACCCCCTTAATCTCCCTTATTCCCGCTGATACCCTTTGTCACCCCCCCAGTGACAGCCTCTCTCGCGTTCTCTTCGCGTCTCCCTCCTCTCCTTTAACCTTCCTTTCTTTCTCCTCTACCATTTTGCCTTTTTGTCTCTACTGTGGTCTTTACCCCTTCCCCCTTCTTCCTCCCCATTTTTCTCTCCTGCACTTTGCTCTTCCTTCTCACCCCCTTCACCATTTTATCTCCACTACCCCCTCCTCCCCTTCGTCCTCTATCATCCACATTTCCTTCACATATCCTCGCCGGCTCGCACAGTTGTCCCCATTTCCTTCTACAGGCTTCAGGGGTCTAAGCAGGAACAAATTGAAGGCGATTGCTTCCCAGGAACTGTCGGGCGGGCAGATAGGGATTCGTTGGCTGGCTTTCTCTCTCTCTCTCTCTCTTCATCTCTTCATCTCTTCATCTCTTCCCTCCCTCTCTGGAGGGCAGAAAGAGGAGATTAGAGGTATGAAAGAGAGCTTGGGAGCTTTTTATTTTGTGTCATTGGAAAACCTGAGTGATGGTGTGCTATGGAGTGGTGGAGTGAGGGTCAGCATGCATATTGTGATCTTATGAGAGATATGGCCTTTTGACAGAAATAGCTAAAAATGTTTTGAAATTTGCTTTTCAGTGTCTTAAGTGGAGGTACAGTTTGTGAAATTTAAAAATATTTGTTTACAGACTTTACTGTTATTACTTAGAGTAAATGAATTTTGGGCTGGGGTTGTAGCTCAGTGCCTAAGCATAAGGTACTGGTTTGATCCTCAGCACCATACAAAAATAGAGATATTGTGTCCATTTAGAATTAAAAAAAGAAAAAAAAATTGTTCTTGTTTGGAAGCAGCTACCAAAGGCATTTGAAGACTGAAAATAAGTGTGGCAATCAGCTTGTGGCAGCCTGATTCCTTCTAAAGGGTTCATTTGTTTTGCCCTTTCTTGGGAGAGCCTTTTATTTACAAATTTTCTTTATGTTTCAAAACAGGTTGAGACTTCAGTTGGCTTTTCATTGAATTGATTACCTGTGGTTTTCTGTACATTTATTGAAAACATTACTACATCACTTTCAAGCTAAATTTTGATCTCTGTGAAGAATAAGACATTCTAGTCAAAACTCAGTCCTGGTAATCATGTTCTCCTTGGTTAGTCAGTTTCTATTTTCTCTTTATCTGAATTTTAGGAAATGGTTTATTATCAAGTCGTTTAACCTATAAACATTTCCAAACTCATTGACTGCATTTATAGGTTTTCATTCTCCTGTGTCTGTCTCCATCACACTGTCATTGTGTGCTAGCTTGTTTGTCCTTGTGGAATGTGAATTCTAGCAGCAACTGTGCCTTCCTGTTATTCCCTGTGCCAGGTCAAGTAGATGCTTGATTGATTCACTTTGTGGTCTCATTTTTCAACTTGACATGGATAGTCTTAAACTGAAAATTGAGGCAACTAGTGGACTCCACAGCAAGAGTGAGTTTTGAGAGGGCTGGGGATGTGGCTCAAGCGGTAGCACACTTGCCTGGCTTGCATGCGGCCCCGGGTTCGATCCTCAGCACCACATATAAACAAAGATGTTGTGTCCGCCGAAAACTAAAAAATAAATATTAAAATTCTCCCTCTCTCTCTCTCTAAAAAAAAAAAGTGAGTTTTGAGATTTTTTTTTTTTTTTTAATTTTAATTTTGAGCCATCCTACCCAAGACAGATTGCTAGATTTTTGAAAGTGTGGGCCTTCCCACTGAGAATGAATGTATAAGTACAGAGGGAGGAATTATGAACTCTTCTTTGGCTATTTAGGACCCCAAAGTGTCATTTGAGCTGGGCCTGAAAGATGAATAGGATTTATTTATTTGTAGATCATTTGGGAGGGGAAAGAAAGCTTCACTGTGAATATGAAGTAGAAAAGCTATAGAGTGTATTTCAGGAAGCAGAATTACCTTATATAGAATGAAAGATTGTAAGAGCGAAGATATGTATTAGGAAATGAGGCTAGAAAGATATTGTCTTAGTCTTTTCATGTTGCTTTAACAAAATACCATAAAATGGGTAGCTTGTAAACAACAGAAATTTATTTCTCAGTGTTCTGGGGGCTAGGAAGTCCAAGTTCAAGGCTCTGGCACATTTGGTTTCTGGTGAGGGCTGTCTTCCTGTTTATTTATTTAAAAAATTTTTAGGGGCTGGGATTGTGGCTCATCGGTAGAGTGCTCGTGTATCACGAGTGGGACCCGGGTTCAATTCTCAGCACCACATAAAAATAAAGGCATTGTGTTGTGTCCATCTACACCTAAAAAAAAAAAAATTATGAGCTGGCATTGTGGCTCAGTGGTAGAATACTCATCTCGCATGTGCGGGACCTTAGGTTCAATCCTCAGCACCACATAAAAATAAATAAGTGAAATAAAGGTATTGTGTCCAACTGCAACTAAAAAAATTATTAAAATATATATTTTTTTAATTTTGTAATTGTAGACAGACAGCATGCCTTTATTTTATTTGTTTATTTTTATGTGGTGCTGTGGATTGAACCCAATGCCTCACACATGAGAGGCAAGCGCTCTGCCATTGAGCTACAGCCCGAGCTCCTGTCTTCCTTGTTTAATAGATGGCATCTTCTACCAGTGTCCTTGCGTGGTAAAAGGAGCAGGACAGTTATAGGGCTTTTTCTTCTTCTTCTTCTTCTTCTTTTTTTTTTTTGTGGTGCTGGTGATTGAACCCAGGGCCTTGGGCATTTGAGGTAAGTACTCTACCAACTGAGCTTTATAAACAGCCTCTTTAGGGCTTCTTTTATAAGGGTACCAGTCACATTTGTGAGGGTTCTGCCTTGATGATTAATCATCTCCCAAAGGCCCTACTTCCAAAGCTATCACTTTGGGGGGTTAGGATTTCAATATATGAATTTAGGGAAGGCAGATATTCAGACCATAGCAGGTATATTAGGCATTATTGTGTTTCAGATTTTGCATCCAACTAATTCGATTTTTCCTTCCTTATTAAAAATGTTCACACAGTAAGAGTGTACTGGAGCGGTTAAGGGAAGGCAAAATATTAGTTTATTGTGATTTCAGAATTATTTGTGGAGGCTACTTTTTTGTTTTTCTTGTACAATATATTTATTAGGCACTCTTTTAATAAGAGTTGAGTAAATGATTATTACAAGCTTTGCATTTTGGCCGGGCACAGTGGGGGACTCCTGTAATCCCAGCAGCTGGAGAGGCTGAGACAGGAGGATCAAGTTCAAAGTCAGCCTCAGCAATTTAGCAAGGCACTAAGCAACTCAGTGAGACCCTGTCTCTAAATAATATACAAAATGGAGCTGGGGATGTGGCTCAGTGGTTGAGTGCCCATGAGTTCAATCCCCAGTATCGGGGAAAAAAAAAAAAAAGCTTTGCATTTTATATTTTTCAAATGTTTATTACATTGTGTTTTGAATAGTTGAAATATTCATCTATTAAAATATATATATTTTTAATTTTGTAGTTGTAGACGGACAGCATGCCTCTATATTATTTGTTTATTTTTATGTGGTGCTGCCTCACACATGAGAGGCAAGCAACTCAGTGAGAAATGTCTAAGACTGGGGTTCTTAAACTACCTTAAATCAGAAGGTAAAGCCCCAGCAAGGCTTGCTTCCTCCCGCCCACCTCCAGAATTTGATTCACTGGGTTTGGTTGGAGTAGAACCTGAGAGTTTGAATTTCTGACAAGAATCAGTGTAAAGTATGGTCTTTGAACCATGTTTTTAAGAACCACTGGTTTAGGATACTAGCTCTTGCTAAGAATATCCATTTTATTATTTTTGAAATTTTATTTTTATTTTTGCCATATTGGGGATTGATCTCAGGGCCTTGTATATGCTAGATAAGCACTGTCCCACTGAACTGTAGTCTTAGTAGATTAATTTTTAAATGTGAAGAGTACTTTTTTAAAATGATAAGAAAGAAATTTTGACATCATGGAATAGGATAGTCAAGGGTAGCTTCAGGCAGGCTCAATCTTTTTTTTTTAATATTTATTTTTAGTTGTAGATGGACACAATAAATTTATTTTATTTTATTTTTTATGTGGTGCTGAGGATCGAACCCAGGGCCTCGCACGTGCTAGGGGAGCGCTCTACTGCTGAGCCATAACCCCAGCCCCCAGGTAGGCTCAATCTTTAAAGTAGAGAACTGAGATATTAAATTATAAAAGTTGTGTTATGGAAAGAGTAGTTCAGATAAGAAAGAAGAACATGTGCAGATGACCTGTGGTAGTATTTTTTCTAGACTGTGTAACTGACGTGTCTTGGAATTCTCAAATCAAGTTGTTCAGGGAAACTATCTGGCCTGCCTACCCCTCAAAAAAAAAACAAACACAAAAACAAAACCCAGGTCACACTCTCTCTATTATGTAACTCTTCTTCATAGAATATATATCAGTTGTAATTTTATATTTCTTGCTATGATTATTTGACTAGAGTCTTTCTCCAAATCCAGAGAGTATAAAAATCTTTGATACAAAGATAATTTTTTTGACCAGCTGCTAAGGGCCAGGGGATGTTACAGCACTGTGGTTACAGTGGTTAAAAAAAGACTTGTGGGTGGGGGAGGGGATAGAAATAAACAAATCTATTAATATACAGAAAAAATAAACTAGGATAAGATATAAAGTCGGGTGTGTGTGTGTGTGTGGGGCAACTATTTTAGATAGAATGGTTAGGCAGCAACAATAGCAATATTTATTCAACATGATTGTACCGTGTACTGTTTTTTGTGCTTTATATGTTTTATTTGTTAATTCTCATGGTAACCTATTAAGTTAGGTACTTGATCAGTGAAGGTAAATACCATGTTTGTTTGGCCCATCATTGCATCTTCAATACCTATATAGTGCCTGGTGCTCATATAAGAGCTCACTAATTATTTGTTATTGTTATTTTTTGTTTTCTCTGTTTTTTTTTCCCCCCCACTTCTTTAAATTTTGAGACAGGGTCTCATTAAATTGCTCAGGCTGGCCTCAAACTTGCTGAGGATAGCCTTGAATTTGGGATCCTCCTGCCTCAGCCTGACTGGGATTACAGGCTAGAAGGGGACATTTGAACTGCCTGTGTGTGTGTGTGTGTGTGTGTGTGTGTGTGTTACTAGAGATTGAACCTTATGCATAGGAGGCAAGCACTCCACCAACTGAGCTATATTCCTAGCCTATGAACTGCTGGTTTTAATAGTAAATGAAAAGCTTTTTTTTGTATATATGTGTGTGTGTGTAAAGGACTATTATAAACAAGACGCTATTTTAGCTAGGTAAAAGTTTGGGAAAGAAAGCTATTACTGGGAAAGGGACAAGCTTGAGCATGGAAACTGAAACAGAAATAGAGTAAATTTATTTTGTTTTAATAGTCTATTTTAATAATTAATAGTTAATATAGTTATTAAAAATAATTATTTTAATAGTCTTTTAATAACTATTTTAATAGTCTATTAAAACAAATAAACTTTGTGAAATACCATATATTCCAGGCATGATGGATTCTAGGAAATATGTAACTCCAGCATTGAGGGTACAGTAGAGATTAGGTGAGCAGGTCAGATTGTGGAGGAACCTTGACTCATAAGCTACAGAGTTTGGGCCATATTGTAAAGATCCTAAGTACCTTAAAAGCTTTTTTTTTGTATATGTGTGGCTGTGTAAAGGACTATTATAAACAAGAAGATATTTGAGCTGGGCATGGTGGCACATGCCTGTAATCCCAGCAACTTGGTGAGGCTCTAAGCATCCTAACGGGACCCTGTCTCAAAATAAATAGTAAATAAAAATAATTTTTAAAAAAGGGGGGCGCTGGGGATGTGGCTCAGTGGTTAAGTGCCACTGGGTTCAGTCCCTGGTATCAAAAAAGGGAAAAAAAGAATTTTAAGGGCTGGGGATGTGGCTCAAGCGGTAGCACGCTCGCCTGGCATGCGTGCGGCCTGGGTTCGATCCTCAGCACCACATACAAACAAAAGATGTTGTGTCCACCGAAAACTAAAAAAATAAAAAATAAAATAAAAAAAAGAATTTTAAGAATGATTATTCATAAACATGGTGTGGAATGGGATAGTTATTGTACTACTTTAGATGAAAAATAAATGTGAGTTTTTATCCTCAACTTGTTATAGTAGTGGTGATTTAAATTAAACAACTGATAATTAATATATTATTAAAATAGTATTAAATGTTGAGTATTTAATAAAAATTTTAATAAATAATCATATTTAATATAAAAATATTAAAATAGGAAAGAATATAAAAAAATGAAGTCCAGGGCTGGGGTTGTGGCTCAGTGGTAGAGTGCTCGCCTAGCATGCATGAGGCACTGGGTTCGATCCCCAGCAACACATAAATATAAAATAAAGATATTGTGTCCACCTATAACTAAAAAATAAATATTAAAAAAAGAAAAGAAAAATAAAGTCCAAAGATTTGGCACATTACTTTTTGGCTAAGTGAATTTTCCATAGAGACATCACAGTGGAATTGTAGAAAAAGTGCAGAATCATTAATAATGTTGCAATTTTGCTCAGTGATCTTTAGTTTTCATAAATCTTCAGGTTTTCATGAAAATATTATAATAAGTTTACTACATGAAAGTCCTTTCCAAACAGTAGGTTTCCCAAAAGTTATGTATTAGGAAATCAGCAATTCCTAACTTTATTTATCAGTATTATTACTTTTTTTTTAGGGGTTACTGATATCATCTTTATTATCCTGTAATGATTGAGTATAGATTATATTAAAGATTAATCACCTTGTGAAAAATACACTGACATTCCCCCCCCCAATCTATGCATATAGAAAGCTGAAGGTCAAGCAAGGAGTAGTAATCTGTTTTAACAGTACTCTCTTATAATGATTGAATTCCAGGAGCACATCTTTGGCACCTTCTCAGTATGCAGTATTTGCCTAAGGCTTCAGAGTATGGAAGTTATTTAGAGACAGGGAATTTGTCCATGAAGAATATATATTCCTTGTTATAAGACAAGGCATACACAGAGAAACCAACAAGAAAAGAATTCCCATTCAACAATGACCTCTCCTGGGGGTTTGTATCAGGGCTTTCAATTACTTTTTTTTCTTATGGTAGTGACATTTTAAACTAAAAAGATGGAGGTTAGTATTAATATCAGTAAATGTATTCTTTAAACTGCCAAAAGAATATGCACATGGAGAATTCATAAATAAATAGAAATCCCTTCCAAGCTCATGCTTTTGAATGATAGATCTGAGACATGTCACTGTAGTGTGAGTCAGTCATTCAAAAGCACCAAAGGGGAAATATCCTACAATAAAAATCTGATTAAATTTTCTTCTTAAAAAGCATTTATACAATTATATATAGAGATTAAATATTAACACTGGTAGTATTCTATATCTCCCTTGACCCTACTTTCAGGTGTATGGTTTAATTTATTTGCAGACTCAATTTCTGAGTTAAATAATGATTCTACACAGGTAGTTGTTTTCCATAGATAATTCTTATACATGGAAGCAATTATATATGCAGACAGAATCACTTCCTTTTTCACTAAAACTTACAAACAAGACTCAACTACTTCTTTTCTTAGTTACTTTAGCCATTTTCAGAGTAGCTTGGGTTGAATTTTTCTAGAAAAAGTTATAGTTTTTTAAAATCAAATTCTACTCTGTTACTGTTTATCAAACCTTTTTTGGATTCTTGATTTTGAAATGTTAGTGTCTGTCAAATATTGTTACTTTTTATTCCTTTTTATTAAATTTGTTTATTCTAGAAATCATAATTATTCATTTCCAAGAGCATATTTTGTATAGTTTTTATATGATATGAGAAAGGAATTTTTACATATATAAGTAAGTATTTTTTAAAAATTTGTTATGGTGTGGGGATTTAACCCAGGTCCTTGGGTATGCAGAGTACATGCTCTACCACTGAGTTACAACCCCAGCCCTACTTTATTTTTAAATTGTACACATAGTTTATTTATTATATATTAAAACAAATTTCAGCTTTTTCTTGTTTAACAAATGACACATTATCATAAAATACAGCATTATTAGATTTTTAAATGAATATATATTTTAAATATGTTACTACAGTAGACAATAACTGATTATTTATTTATTTTGTGGTACTGAGGATTGAACTGAGGGCTTCACACATGCTAGGCAAGCATTCTCTACTGAGTTATATTTCTAGCCTATTAGAACTGACTTTTTAAAAATTTAAATTTGAGAGTTAAAGGTATACCTCCATGGTTGAGTATGTGTTTACAATGTGCAGCCCTGGATTCAATTCCTAGCCTGCCCATCCCCACAAAATAAACCTCAAAAACAAACAAACAAAAACATAAGTTTATAATTCTTGCATTTTTATAATTGTTCTGTTTTGTTTGTAAATGACCAAAAAAAAAAAAAAAAAAAAACAAACCAAGGAAAATTTGTCTCCCCAATAAAGCTTTTAAAGTATGAATATTTTACTTACCATGAATAAAAATTCAAATTGAACATAATTATTGGCATGCTTTTTACTTATAACAGAAAAAATACTGATATCTTGGTGTTTTACTTAAGAATCCTGATCAGGGATAATAAATATATATAAATAAATCCGATAAATATATTTATTTATTCTTTCATTTTCATGTACTTAGTTATTTTTATAGTGATAGAGATCAAATCCAGGACCTTGTGCATGCTAGTAAAAGCTCTATCAGTGAGCTACGCACACCCTAGCCTCCTCTTTTTTCTTCTTTTTTTATTGGTACTGGGGATTGAACTCAGGGACACTCAACCACTGAGTCACATTCCAAGCCCTTTTGTATTTTATTTAAAGACAGGGTCTCACTGAGTTGCCTAGGCTGCCCTTGAACCTGTGGTCTTCCTGCTTTAGCCACCTGAGTTGCTGAGATTATAGGCATGTTGCCACTGTGCCTGGCTCAAACTGTTTTTTAAAGAAGGAAATTTTAGATGATTATTTTATCAAATATTCAGAAATAGATTGAAATAAATTTCAATATTGAATCCAGTGATAAGCCTATAAAACATCTATGAATTGAGACATGCTGGTTAAAACATTGTTCTTTTCATAGGTTTTGAAGTTGCCTCTTAAAAGCACATTTAACTAGAGAGTGGCAGAAATAATAGTCATTATTTGCATAATTTAATGCTAATAATTAAAATTAAAAAACATTACAGGCAAAATTCTTGAATGTTAGACATTTAGAAGAGCTTGAATTCATGCAGTAGCTTTCATTTAGTGACCGTATAGCGTATCTAGGGATGTGCTAATTAATCTACAGAGTTCTCTGAGGTTGATGATATTTTTTTCATTGCACACATAAGAAATCAAGGCTTTGAAAAATCGAGTAACCTTCCTATAGTCACAGCTATTCAGTGTCAGAACTTGATTCAAACACTGATTTTTCTACTGAATGCAAAAAGGAATGTGGTGCATGCCTGTAATCCCAGTGCTTCCGGAGGCTGAACTAGGAGATCTCGAGTTCAAACCCAGCCTCAGCAATTTATTGAGGCCCTAAGCAACTCAGCAAGACCCTGTCTCTAATGAAATATAAAAAAGGGCTGGGGATGTGGCTTGGTGGTTAAATGCCCCTAGGTTCAATCTCTGGTACCAAAAAAAACCCTCTGATTTTTCTGACCCCTAGCCAGTGTTATTTCAAATACCATGGACTCCATGAGTTGTAGAAATCTAAACTGAAATGAGGCATTTAAAATATTTTTAGCATTGTTTTATTGTAAAGATAATTCATATTTATTGAAAGAAAATTGGTCAAAAGGGTATACAATTTTATGGTTCTTTTTCCATGCTGTCAATCGCTATTTTTTTTTAACATATATATATTTTTTAGTTGTAGATGGACACAATACCTTTATTTATTTTTATGTGGTGCTGAGGATCGAACCCAGTACCTCACACGTGCAAGGCATGGTTCTACTACTGAGCCACAACCCCAGCCCCCCTCAACTCGCTTTTATAAAGCACTTTTATCTATGTCTTTAGCATTTAAGTATTTCTTTGACAAATTGTATGCTGCTGCTCTACTACTACTGCTACTTTCACACTAATTGTGATGAAGACTATCATACTAGAAAATGAAATGAAATTTTCCTATAGTAACTAGGTGAAAATGGAAATATGAATGGAGACATTGCATTTTTCCTATGCAGAGTTTTATGTTCATCTCTGGTCTGAAGCAGAGGACTTCACAAAGAGATCTTTTTGACACTGAAAACTTGGGAGACAGGATTGCAGTTACTTTCAGAATATATTAATTGGGTGTGGGGAAGCAAAAAGTTGGTAGGAATAGTTTCTTCATCTTCTTTATCTATAAAAATGACTATGATTGGGGAAGGTGAGGGTAAAGAGTTAGATCATACTAGGGCTTTATTAGATGCTTATTTCTGAAAGCCTGACTTGGTTGAATCAGTGGTAGAAAATACTAGTTAAAAGAAAAAAAAAAAAAAAGCCAGGTGTAATAGTGCACATCTGTAATTCCATCTACTTGGGAGGTTGAGGCAGGAGGAAAGGGCTAGGAATATAGCTCAGTGGTAGAGCACCCTGGGGTTCAATCCCCTGTCCCCTGTATGAGGGTGGGGGAGGAGAGAGCTGGGGGTATAGCTCAGTGGCACACTTGCTGAGCATGCATGAGGCCCTGGGTTAGATCCACAGTACTGTAAAAACAAAAAACACATAAACTAAGAGATTTCTCATGGTGTACTGCAGTGAGGAGTCAGAGATGTCTAATATCTAGTTTTTAATTAGCACCTGTGAACTTAGATGACACATGACTACCTTTCGGTTCTATTTTTTAACTTCAGGGCTAGTCTTGGGACTTAATATTTCTCTTTGGGTTTATAGTCTCTTTTTGTCAGAGCAAATATGTACTTTAATTATATCTAATAGTAAATTTGTATTTGACTATTTACTCATTCATTCAGTAAACATTTAGTGCCACTGTTTAGTAGGCTGTATTTTAGGCTCTCAGACAATATCACTGAAAAAAATGTATTTTCTTCCCTCATGGAGATTATAGTTTATAATAATAGTTATATATTTATTTATTTTATTATTATTTTTAAAAATATTTATTTTTTAGTTGTAGTTGGACACAATACCTTTATTTTATTCATGTATTTTTATGTAGTGCTGAGGACCGAACCCAGGGTCTCGCAGGTGCAAGGAGGTTTGCGCTCTACCGCTGAGCTACAACCCCAGCCCTAGTTAACATTTATTGAGCATGTAATATATGCCAGTACTTTATAAATGTTTTGCACTTAGAATTTGTTTAATTCTGATAACAGTCTTATGATATATGAGGTGCAGGGAAATTAAGTACTTGGCCTAAATCTTTATTTATTGTTTTGTAAATGGTAGAGCTGGCATTTTAATGCAGGCAGTTGGAGTCTCAAGTCCACATTCTTCAACTCAGTGTTACACAATCCTTCAGAAACACATCAGTTAAAAACCTTCCTCTCATAAAATTATCATTTGTAATCCTTGTAGTTACCTGGTTTCCTGCCTAGTCTTTAGGAAAAAAATCATTCAGGATGCCAGGTGTGGTGGTACATACCTGTAATCCTGGTGACTCTGGAGGCTGAGGCAGAAAGATTGCAAATTCAAGGCTAGCCTGGGCAATTTAGTGAGACCCTGTCTCAAAATAAAAATAAAAATATGACGAGGGTGTAGCTGGATAGTAAAATGCCCCTGCGTTAAATCCCCAGTATGCATTATATACAGAATCACTAGGAGGAAAAAAGAAAAAATTACTCAAGAGGGACTGGGTGTATAGCTCAGTGGTAGAGCACTTGCTTAGCATACAGGAAGCCCTGGTTTCAGTCCCCAGCACCACATAAAACAAAGAAAAAAGGAATGCAAAAAAATAAAAAGCCATTGTATTCAATTGGAGGACTTGTCAGTCTTAGGAATGTTTCAGTAGAAGATGACAGCTAGAGCCTGATTCATATTAACTGAAACTGAGACCACTACATAAAACCAGGATCCTAAAAGACCCATACTTTTGGTGAAAAGGAAGACTAAAAAAGTATCTGCCTGATGGAGTGGGGAGACAAAGAAGTTTGTTTGCCATGAGATGGATTCTGGATGGGAAAAAAGTTTTTTGTGGGGGGTGGTACCAGGGATTGAACTCAGGGGCACTCAGCCACTGAATCATATCCCCAGCCCTATTTTGAATTTTATTAAAGAACAGGGTCTCAATGAGTTGCTTAACACCTCCCTGTCAGCATTGCATAGGCTGGCTTTGAACTCTCCAGCCTCCCGTCTCAGCCTTGGAGCCTCTAGGATTACAGGGGTGCACCACCACGCCCAGCTTTGGATGGGAAATTTTTAAAGATTTTACAACCATGAAACTGCTGTCTTACGTATCTGAGGTTTGAATTTATGTTACCTGTGCAAAGTAGTGACTACTAAGAGGAGAGGAAACACTGATAAACTGTTTTGTTAGGTATCGTGCTGGGGTTTTACATACTTCGTCTGAAATAGTTCTATGATAAAATGTTTTTGAGGGGCTGGGTATATAGCTCAGTTGGTAGAGTACTTGCCTCGCATTCTCAAATATAGGTGTTCAATCACCAGCACACACACAAAAAATGTTTTGGAAAAAAAAAATACTTCATTTGGACAGAGGTATCATGAGATTAATACTTAACATTATCCCCATTCTACAAAGGCCATAACTGAGGGTCAGAAAAGCTAGATAATTTGCCCAGTGTGACAGTACTATGATTCAAATCTGGTTCTAGTACTCTTCCTACTAACCATAATATGTCTAGAGAAGTCACTTTATTTTTGTGCTGCAGTTTCCTTATCTGTAAAATGATGTTTGTGTGTTTGGTACTGGGAAATAAACCAGGGCTTCACACATATTAGCCAAGCACTCTACCTCTGAGCTACATCCCCAGTCCTTTATTTTATTTGAGACAGGGCCTCACTAAGTTACCAAGACTGGCCTCAAACTTGGGATCCTCTTGCCTCGGCCTCCTGTGTAGCTGGGATTACAGGCATGTGTCACTGTACCTGGCTGTAAAATGAAATTTGTAATACTTTTCCTTTTACTTCATAAAGTTATTTTTAGTATCAAATGAACTAAAGAATCTGAATCACCAATATCATCTATACAGGGTATTTTTCCTTATAACTAACCAAAACATAGGTCTCATTATGCAAAGATTCGGAAGTCCAAAAGGTCTGTCTTTGAAGAATTAAGGAAAAAAGGTTTTGTTTTTTTAAAGAATTAAGGAAATTTTATAACCCTTCCTTCCTTCCTTCCTTCCTTCCTTCTAAATTGTTTTTTAAGAGAGAGAGAAAGAATTTTTTAATATTTATTTTTTAGTTTTTCGGCGGACACAACATCTTTGTTTGTATGTGATGCTGAGGATCGAACCTGGGCCGCATGCATGCCACGCGAGCGCACTACCGCTTGAGCCACATCCCCAGCCCATTCTTTCTAAATTTTTGAGATAGAGGCTTATTATGTTGCCCATACTGGTCCTGAACTCACTGTCCTCCTGCCTCCTGCCTTAGCCTCCCAAGTAACTGGGACCCCCACCCAGCCCAGCTTTATTACATTTTATATGTTTCCTCAAGTAGTATCAGGAAAAATGAGGATTTCTTTTGTTTTGTGATACTATACCCTCGGCCCTTTTTAATTTTAATTTTTAAAATTTTGAGCCAAGGTCTCATCAGATTATCAAGACTGGCCTTGAACTTGTGATCTTCCTACCTCAGCCTTTCGAGTCATTGAAATTACAGGCATGTACCACTAAACACAACTAAGAAATGAGTTTTGAGACAGATAATCCATTCAGTAATTGACTGATTCATTTAACAAATAATTTATTTGATGCATATTATGAGGCTTCAGTTTCCAAGTGTAAAGATAACAGATCTATGGGACTCTCTTTGATGTCATCAGACCAGTCTGTAAAAGTAAACAGTTTTATAGTATGTAGTTGAGTCCCAGCACCCGCCCCCCCATCTCTTCACTTGGTAGAAATGGATGGGCTATACTCACAACGTTGAAATTCTTGTTTCCATGGCTCTGGCAATATACTAACAGAATGAAGTTTTAAAAATACAGGCCTGAGCATATAGCTCAGTGGTAGAGCACTTGCCTCTTCTGTATAAAGCTCTGGGTTCCATCTCCAGCACTGCAAAACAAAACCAATCAATCCACCAAAAAATTACATAACTAAGTCTCAGGGGAGTGACTGAGAGTGTCTTTAGTTGAGTGTGTATAAATGACTAAATACTTCAAGGAAGGAGACTATAAGAAGGGAGAGAAAAGGGTGGGGGTCTGCAGGGGAAGTATAAAAGAAAGCCAAGAGCTGAGCACGGTGGCACACATCTATAATCCCAGCGACTTGGGAGGCAGAAGCAGGAAGATCACAAGTTCAAGACCAGTTCCAGCAATTTAGTGAGTCTCAAACTAAGAAATAAAAAAGTCTGGGGATGTGATTTAGGATTAAATCCTCAGTAACGCCCTCCCACTGCAAAAAAAAAAAAAAAAAAAAAAAAAAAAAAGACTTCTGACGTCTCTCTTTTAGTTTAGTAATTTTTTAATATTCCTTCAAAGCTCTTTTCTGTGATATTCAAAGTGAGAACAGAAACGAAATATATGTATATTCCTTGTTTTAATAGGAGACAATTTTTTATTTGCTTATAAGTATTTTAACTACTTACATTATGACCAACGTGGTCTAGTTTTAGAGCATTGTGGAACATTATCCTCTAACCAAAAGCTATTTTGAAATAACTCAAGTTCTTAATTTGGATTTTTTGAAATGCTGTGAAGAGAGTTCTCAGATGATACTTTTTCATTTCCTATCAATTTCCTCACACATCATCGCCACCTCCCCTAATCCTCTGTGTTTCTCCTAAAAACTCCCCTAATACTCCTTTTTTGTTGTGTCACAGTCTATGATTATCAGATTGTGAAGGCTCCTGGAGAGTGTAAAATTATATCAGGAAAAGGTATAAGAGCAGTAGTGAGAAGTTACCTTATGACCAGTTTAGGGAAAATAAAAGTGTAGGGTATGTATGTGTGTTATACATACACACACTTTCATTTAAAATTAAAACAATTTTATTGAATCTACTGAGAAAAATGTTCTGACTAATTTGAATATATATACTATTAGAAAATGTGGTCACCATTGACACTGGTTTTGGTTTCTAAAGTATTTTACATTTGAAAATTAGAAAAATGAGTAAGTGAATGCAAGCTTTTTTCATTTCCACAAATTTTATTTTTGTTCTTTTACCATTTTAATAATTTGATGTATTCAGAAGACAATTTGAAACACATATGTAAACCATGGAATATAAACAGTTGTATAAAAATTAAACCCAGCATCCAATTTAAGGAATTAAACATGTTAGTTGGGCATGGTGCTGCATGTCCCAGCAACTCAGGATGTTGAAGCAGGAGGATTGAAAGTTCAAAGCCAGTGTCAGCAACTTAGTGAGGGCAATTTAGTGAGACCCTGCCTCAAAAAAAGACGGGGAGGCTGGGGATGTGGTTCAGTGGTTCTGCTCTTGGGTTCAATCCCTGGTACCAAAAAAAAAAAAAAAGAAAGAAAAAGAACATGTCTAGTGCAGTGGTGCACACCTATAATCCCAGTGACTTGGGAGGCTGAAGCAGGAGGATCCCAAGTTTGAGGATAGTCTCAGTAACTTAGTGAGAGCCTGTCTTAAAATGAAAAATAAAAAGGGCTGGGAATGTAGCTCAGGAAAGTGCCCCTGAGTTTAATCCTCAGTTTACAAAGAAAAAAAAAAAAGAACATGACCACTACCATTTTTACTATGTGCCTCCTTCTTCTATGTCGCTTCTTTATACCCCACCCCAAGGTAACAACTTATTTTTAATCTTGCTTTAAAAAAAAAATATTTATTTTTTAATTGTAGTTGAACACAGTACCTTTATTTTATTTATTTTTATGAGGTACTGAGGATCGAACCCAGGGCCTTGCATGTACCAGGCAAGCACTCCATGCTGAGCTATAATCCCAGCCCAATCTTACTTTTCTTTATAGTTCTACTATATTATTTAATTTAGAGATTAGCTTTCTAATCTTACATTCTAAAGTAAGCTTTAGGCAGTATCATTTCCTATCCTGTACAGATGCATAATTGAATCCTACTGCATATAGTTTTTTATTACTGCATATAGTTTTTGTTTCATTTTGTAGTATTGAAGATTAAACCCAGGGCTCTCACCACTGAACTGAACTACATCTTAAGCCTCCCCCTATCCCCACCCCCGTTTTTTAAAAAAATTTTGAGACAGGGTTTTTCTAAGTTGCCCAGGTTGGCCTTGAACTTGTATTCTTCCTTCCTTAGCCTTCTGAGTCACTAGAATTACAGGTGTAGGCCATCACACTATTATTAAATCTATGTTCTGAAAAATTGTGCCAGTTTACACTTTGACCAGCAATATTTGAGAGCACTAATCTGGGTAAACTTTATTTGAATAGTTTCACAATAACCAGGGTTACATCATGTTCTAGAAAACACCATGTTAACCAAAAAATAAAATAAAATAAAAAAATGGACTGCATTGTTCTCTCATGCTGGAATCGTCGTTTCTGTTGCCATAGGATATCTTTTCAACTATTGCTCAGGGACCTTCTCACTCTTCATCTTATACTTAAGGTATTTATTTGTAGAGCTTAATTGCTTTTTTTATTCACCCCAGGAATTTATCTTTTCATAGGACTGAGCTGTACCATTTCTTTACTTACCAATTTTGTCATTGAGATCATGGAAGTACTAATTGTTATTTTTTATTTGAAACAGTTTTAGATTACGAAAAGTTGCAAAAGTAATGAAAATAATTCTCATCTAGCATCGACCCAGATTCACCAAATGCTAACATTTTACTACATATGCTGTAACATGGCCTATTTCTTTTTGCACACATGCATTTATTGTTTTCCCTGGGTAAGTACTATTTTAAATCTTAGATATAGTTTTTTTTTTTCTCAACTTCTTCTATCCTTTTCCTTCTTTAGTTGAGAGAACCTTATAGGTAAGAAAATGGATATTGCTATTTGGAATTAAAGACCTTGGATCAAGGCATAATTCTGTCACATTCCAGGTAGATAAGCTTGGGTACATTATTCGTTATCTTCACATACAAAATGATGTCTGATTCTTGTGCATTGGGGCACACCTGTGATCCCAGTGAATTGGGAGGCTGAGATTGAAAGCTTGAGGCCAGCTTCAACAATTCAATGACATCCTAAGCAAATTAGTGAGAGCCTTTCTCAAAAAATAAACAGTCTGAGAATGTAGCTCAGTGGTAAAGTATCCCTGGGTTCAATTTCCCAGAACCAAAAAAAAAAAAAAGGTGTCTTGTTGGACATGGTGTTGCACACCTATAATACTAGCTACTTCGGAGGCTGAGGCAGAAAGATTGCAAGTTTGAGGCCAGCTTGGACAGTTTAGCAAAGCTTAGTCTTTAAAAAAAAAAAAAAAAGGTGTGGGAGGGCTGGGGATGTTGCTAAACTGTTGCTCAGTGGTCCATGTACATGTTCTGTGGGTAAGATTTCATTTCTCTTGGGTTTATGCCTAGAAGTAGAATTACTGGGTCATATGGTAACTCTGTGCTTAACTTTTATTTTATTTATTTATTTTAAAAAATATTTTTTTGGATGTTGATGAACCTTTATTTTGTTCATTTATTTACATGCGGTGTTGGGAATTGAACCCAGTGCCTCACACATGCTAGGCAAGTACTCTACCATTCAGCCCCAGCCCCAGCCCCAGCCCTTATTTTATGTTTTAAATTTTTTTTAGTAGTTGATGGACCTTTATTTAATTAATTTATTTATATGCGATGCTGAGAATCAAACCCAGTGCCTCACACATGCTAGGCAAGCTCTCTACCACTGAGCTACAACCCCATACCTATGCTTGTTTCTGAGAACTGGACAGATAGTTACAACATTTTATATTTTCAACATCCTTGTATGAGGGTTTCAGTTTCTCCATATTCGTGGTCAACACTGATTATTGACCATATTTTTATTATAGCCATTCTAGTGGGTATGAAGTAATATTTCATGTGAAGAGATTTGATTTTCATTTTCCTGATGACTAATGATATTAAGCATCTTTCATTGATCATCTGTAATATTTATTTATTTATTTTTGTGAGGCTGGTTCTCCTAAATTGCTTAGGTCCTTGCTAAGTTGCTGAGGCTGC
Source organism: Marmota flaviventris (assembly GCF_047511675.1). Classification (NCBI taxonomy): domain Eukaryota; kingdom Metazoa; phylum Chordata; class Mammalia; order Rodentia; family Sciuridae; genus Marmota; species Marmota flaviventris. The sequence goes on from NC_092507.1 coordinate 41,713,087, forward strand.
CATTCTCCTGCCTCATCCGCCCCAGTTGCTGGCATTACAGGTGTGCACCACTATATGGTGGTCATTTGTAATTCTTTGGAGTAGTGTCTATTTAGAACTTTGCCTATTAGGTTGTCTTTAGATTACTGAGTTATAAGAGTTGTGGCACTTGCCTAGTACATGGGAGGCACTGAGTTTGATCCCCAGCACCACATAAGAAAACTAAATAAAAACAAAATAAAGGTATTGTGAACATCTGCAACTAAAATGTTAAAAAAAAAAGTTCTTTGTGTAATTTGGATAGAAATCTCATATTAGATAATGATTTATTACTATTTTCTTCCATTCTGTGGGTTGTCTTTTTCACTCCCCCCCCCCCCCCCCCCCCCCCGCCCAAGTGCTGGGGATTGAACCTAGGCCTTGCACATGCTAGGCAAGCATTCTACCACCAAGCTACATACCCAGCCCTCCTTTTACTTTCTTTATGATGTTCCTTAAAGCACAGAAATTTTTAATTTTGATAAAGTTCAATGTATCTATTTTTTCCTTTGGTTGTATTTGCATTTGGTATTATAAAATAAACCTTTTACTATACTAAAGTCAGGAAGTTTTATACTTACTTTTTTTTAAAGAGTTTAATAGTTTTAGCTCTTTAGGTGTTTGATCTATTATGAGGTAATTTTTGTATATGGTGTGATATGGGGACTCCATTTTCATTATTTTGCATGGATGTCCAGTTGTCCCAGGGACCATTTATTTAAAGGCCTATTCTTTAGTTCACTGGAATGGCTAGGTACCTTGTTGATAATCATTTGACCCTAACTGTAGGAGTTTCTGGACTTTAAATTCTATTCCATTGATCTTTGTGTCTGTCCTTATGCTAGTGCCAAACTGTTTGGTCAATGTAGTTTTTTGAGTTTTTTTTTTTGGGGGGGGTGGTTAACGTAGTTTTGTAGTAAGTTTTGAGAATGGCAAGTGCCAGGCCTCCAACTTTGTTCTTCCTTTCCCAGATCATTTTGGCTATTCTAGATCTGTTGCATTTCTGCATGCTGAAAGCATTTTAGTATCAATTTATCAATTTCTGCAAAAATGGCGGGGGGGTTGTGATAGGAATTGTATTGAATGCCAGATCAGTTTATCAGTATTAAGTCTTCTTTCTATAAATCTGGAATGCTTTTCATTTTTTAGGTCTTTAATTTCTTAATTTTTCACTTTTATTAAAATTTATTCCTAAATATTTTATTGTTTGGTACAATTGTAAATGGAATTATTTCCTTAATTTCATTATAAGATTGTTTATTGTAAATTTGTAAATATATAGTAATGCAAAAATAGAGGGTTATTTTGTTGTTGTTTTTAAATCTTGTAACCTGTGATGTTGTGAACTTTTTTTTTTCCTGGTAGCTTTTTAAAAATTTATTAGGTGGTTATGGTTGTAACTCAGTGGTAGAGCACTTGCCTAGCATGTGTGAGGCACTGGGTTCAATCCTCAACACTACATTAAATAAATAAATAAATAAAGTTGCACAATAAACAAACAAATACATAAATAAATAAAGTTGTGAAAAATATTTATTAAAAAGGGTCCATGGTGTGGATGAACCACGTTTTATTTCTAATTTGTTACACATGACAGCAGAATGCATTTCAATTCATAGTACACATATGGAGCATAATTTTTCATTTCTTTGGTTGTACACGAAGTACAATCACACCATTCGTGTCTTTATAGATGTACCTAGGATAATGATGTCCATTTCATTCCACCATCTTTTCTACCCCCATTCCCCCCTCCCTTTTCCTTTCTCCCCTTTGCTCTATTCAAAGTTTCTCCATTCCTACCATGCTCTTTCCCTACCCCATTATGGATCAGCATCCATATATCAGAGAAAACATTTGGTCTTTGTTTTTTTTGGGATTGGCTTACTTCATTTAGCATGATACTCTTCAAATCCATTCACTTACCTGCAAATGCCATGATTTTATTCTCTTTTAATGCTGAGTAATGTTCCATTGTATATATATACCACATTTTCTTTATTCATCTACTGAAGGGCATCTATGTTGGTTCCGCAATTCAGCTATTGTGATTTGTGCTGCTATAAATATTGATGTGGCTATGCTGCTTTTAAGTCCTTTGGGTGTAATCTGAGGAGTGGGATAGCTGGGTCCAATGGTGGTTCCATTCCCAGTTTTCCAAGCAATCTCCATATAGCTTTCCAAATTGGTTGTACCAATTTGCAGTCCCACTGGCAATGTATGAGTATGTGTGCCTTCCCCCCGCCCCCACATCCTTGCCAGTACCTATTATATTGTTTGTATTCTTAATAACTGCCTTTCTGACTGGAATGAGATGAAATCTTAGAGTAGTTTTGATTCGCATTTCTCTAATTGCCAAAGATGTTGAACATTTTTTTCATATATTTGTGGATTAATTGTATATCTTCTTCTGAGAAGTGTATGTTCAGTTCATTGGCCCATTTATTGATTGGGTTATTTGTTTTTGTGGTGATAAGTTTTTTGAGTTCTTTATATATCCTGGAGATTAGTGCTGTATCTGATGTGTGTCTGGTAAGAATTTGCTCCCATTCTGTAGGCTCTCTCTTCACCTCACTGATTATTTCTTTTGCTAAGAAGAAACTTTTCAGTTTGAATCCATCCCATTTATTGATTCTTGGTTTTATTTCTCGCATTATAGGAGTCTTATTAAGGAAGTTGGGACCTAATCTGACATGATGAAGATTTGGGCGTACTTTTTCTTGTATTAAGCACAGGGTCTCTGGTCTAATTCCTAGGTCCTTGGTCCACTTGGAGCTGAGTTTGTTTCATGAGAGATAGGGGCTTAATTTCATTTTACTGCATATGGATTTCCAGTTTTCCCAGCACTATTTGTTGAAGAGGCTATCTTTTCTCCAATATATGTTTTTAGTGCATTTGTCTAGTATGAAAATAACTGTATTTATGTGAGTTTGTCTCTGTGTCCTCTTTTCTGTATCATTGGTCTACAAGTCTTTTTTGGTGTCAATACCATGCTGTTTTTGTTACTGTTACTCTGTAATATAGTTTAAGGTCTGGTATAGGGATGCCACCTGCTTCACTCTTCTTGCTAAGGAAGAGTTTAAAAAAAAAAAAATATATATATATATATATATATATATATATATATATAAAAGGGTCCATGATGTAATTGAAACATGTTTTAAAAAAAATTCTTGGGCTGGGGATGTGGCTCATGTGGTAGCGCGCTCGCCTGGCATGCGTGCGGCCCGGGTTCGATCCTCAGCACCACATACAAACAAAGATGTTGTGTCCGCCGAAAACTAAAAAATAGATATTAAAAAAAAAAAAAAAAAAAAAAATTCTTTGGGATTTTCTGTATCTGGATGGTGTCAACTGCAAATAAAGATAGCTTTCCTTTTTCCTTTTTAATTTATATGCTTTTTATTTATTTTTCATGCCTAATTTCTTTGGTTAGAACCTTCAGTAAAATGTTTAATAGAAGTAGTAAAAATAGACATCCTCATCCTCTTCCTGATTTGGGGTGAAAACATTAAGATTTTCATAATTATGATTGTTAACTGGATTTTTTGTTTTGTTTAGTTTTTGTTTGTTTTTGGTACTGGGCCTGCATGCTTTACCACTGAGCTGCATTCCCAGTCCTTTTTTATTTTGAGACAGGATCTTGCTAAGTTATTGTGGGATCTCACTAAACTGCTGAGGCAGGCCTTAAACCTGTGATCCTAGAGCTTCAATCTCCTGGAGTTGCTAAGATTACAGGAGTGCATCACTATACCCAGCTTTACTGTTTTTTTTTTTTTTTGGTAGATGTTCTTCATTTGGTTGAGGAAGTTTAGTAGGCTATTTTTTATACCTTACCTCGTATTTTTCTATGTGATTTATACAGTATATCTTTGAAATACAATTTTTAATGGCTATACATTATTCAGCCATTAAAATGTCACATGTGTAGTATAGAGAGATTAAGAGTTATACTCGTGGCAGGCGGGGTGGTACATATCTGTAATCCCAGCAGCTTGAGAGGCTGAGACAGAAGTATCATAAGTTCAAAGCCAATCTCAGCAACTTGGCAAGACCCTGTCTCAAAATAAACATAACAAGGATTAGGGATATGACTCGGTGGTTAAGCAGCTCTGGGTTCAATCAGTACCAAATCAACTTCTTTTGTGAAGCCATACTTTGCCGTTTACTATTGTGTGTAATGCTGAGAAAGATGTTGTTTATGAGCATGTTTTTAGTCATATAAACAAGAAGAGAATACTTGACTACTTTGCAAAAGAAGGGTGAGGAACAAATGAAATAGTATGTATCTTATAAAATGCTTAGCACAATCATACAGAAAGTACCTACTAGATGGTTAAATGTAATTATATTTTAACCATGTTTTATTGCTGGGAACATTTAGAGTGTTTATTTCTGCAGTTAAAGCCCTTACATTTGGGCTGAGGGTATAGAGCACTGATAGAGCAGTGATAGAGCACTTGCCTAGCAAGTATGAGGCCCTAAGTTTAATCCTACAAAAAATCCCTTCCAGTTAAGTTTTGGCTACTTTATTCCTTACACTGGAATAACTGGGTTAAATTTTTCCTTTTTTGAAAATATTACTTTGAGAATATACTCTTTTGTCCAAATGAATTTGTCATATTTGAACCATCAGGTTAGAATGGAAATTTTGTGGGAGATTATGTTGAAAAGTAAATTAGGGATAGATTTTGGAAAAACTCAAGATATCAATCTAACAATGTTAGGTTTTTTGTCTTTAGGCCTGTGAGAGTCCATTGAAGGTTGAGTAGGGAAATCATGAGTGATAGTTTAGGAAAATTAATCTACTATGCCTCTGAGGTCTTGACTGATCACCCCTGAATGCTTAGAACCCTTCAACAATTTATACATAGTACCTAATGTGTCCACTGTTGTAGTACTGGAGACTGTGTATACATGTTTGTTTCAGTGTTTCTCTTTTAAATTCTGAGAACATAGGTCACATATTGTGTTCTGAACCCAGGAGTGCTTAACCACTGTGCCACATTGCCAGCCCTTTTTAGTTTTTATTTTGCGACAGTGTCTCACTAATTTGCTGAGCCTGGCTTTGAACTTGAGATATTCTTGCCTCAGTCTCCCAAGTGATTTGAGATTATAGGTGTGCTGCCATTGCTTCCAGACACACATTGTATTCTTACTGCCTAACAAAGTATCTACTGCCTATGGCTTGTTGAATGAGTAAATCAATCTTTTGTTCTGGACTTTTCTGGAAACTAACTTGTTCCCTTTTGTGTTCCATGTTTCTTCCTGGACTCCAAGGAGGAGGCATCTCCCTATTCCTTACTTGATATCTGCTTGAGTTTCCTGACCACACACCTTGAGAAGTTCTGTTCAGCAAGACAAGATGGAACATTATGTCTGCAGGAACCTGGAGTATTTCCACAGGAGGTGGCTGATCGACTGCTTCAGACCATGGCATTTCATGGTAAAAAACAAAAACAAAAACAGAAAACAAAAATTATGTGCTAATAATTGGAATTGGATTTTGAAGTATTATTGTTGACATTAAATTATTTTCTTAGAAATAACACTCCAGATAAGCCCAGTTCTAGAAAAAGGAATTCATTTATTTTTACTTGTCTTGACTCTTAACTGTGTAATTTATTTAGTATTATTTTTTCGTTGTAGATGGACACAATACCTTTATTTTGTTTATTGTTTTTATATGGTGCTGAGGATTGAATCCAGTACCTCACACATGCGAGGCAAGCTCACTACCACTGAGCCACCTTAACTGGAATTTAGGAAAAGTATTTTTCTTTTCTAATTTTGGCAAGTAGCTTTTTTTGTTTTGGTTTGCTTTTCTTTGAGAAACCATTCTTAGGTCAGAAATAACTTCTCTAAGTCTACAATGTTCATTTATAAGTCTAAGGAATAAAATACCTTACACACACACATACACACACGGTATATAAATATATATAAATTTTTAAAAAACTTATTTTTTACTTGTAGGTGGACACAATACCTTTGATTTATTTTTATGTGGTGCTGAGGATCAAACCCAGTGCTTCATGCATTATAGGCAAAGACTCTACCTTTGAGCCCTAACCTCAGCCTTATATAAATATTTTTTTATTGTAGATGGACCTTTATTTTATATATTTATATGTGGTGCTGAGCATGGAACCCAGGGCCTCACACATGCTAGCACTGTACCACTGAGCCACTGTACCCCAGCCCCAATACCTTATATCTGAATTTGACAGTGAGAGAGTCATACAGTATTATGAAAAAATGATTTCTGTTTCTGACTTTTAAAATGGAAGGTTGACCAGGCACAGTGGCATAGGCCTGTAATCCCAGTGAGTGAAGAAGCTGAAGCAGAAAGATCACAAATTAATGTCATTTAAAGAGACCCTGACTTAAAAAAAAAAGCCAAGGGCTGGGGCTGTAGCTCAATGGTAGAGCACTTGCATAGCACATGTGAGGCACTGGGTTCAATCCTCAGTACCACATAAAAATAAATAAATAAAAGATATTGTGCCCATCTACACAACAACAACAGAAGCCAATCCAAAAACCTAAAGGCCGAATGTTTTCTCTGATTAGTGGATTGTGATCTATGATGGGGGCGGGGGCAGAGGCATGGGAAGAATGCAGGAACTTTGGATGGGGCAAAGGGGAGGGTAGGGTGGGGTTAGGAGGATAGGAACGATGATGGAATGAGATGGACATCATTACCCTAGCTACATGTATGATTGCCCAAATGGTGTGTCTCTACACTGTGAACAACCAGAGAATTGTAATGTTGTACTTCACTTGTGTACGATGAATTAAAATACATTCTGTTGTCATATACAATTAAATAGAAAAAATAAAAAATAAAAAAAAAATAGATTGGGGATGTAGATGTAGCTCTGTAGTACCCACCTCCAAAAAAGTTCTGAATTATTTAACATCTTTGTAAAAATCATATCCATCTTGAATTGATTTATTGTGGATGCAATTGAGTATGCAAATAAAACTCCATCTTGCTAGTTCATGTCAGAACTTTAAAAATTTGTTTCATAAATTTTCTTGTGTTTGAAATTTTTCATAAAATAGAAAAAAACAATCATACTATGAAAACTGGTAATACCACTGGGCCTTGATGGCGCATTCCTGTAAATCCCTGCCACTTAGAAGGTTGAGACAGGAGGATCACAAGTTCATGGTCAGCTTGGGTAACCAGATTCTGTCTCAAAGTAAAATAAAATTTAGAAAAGGAGTGGAGATGTAGCTCAGTGACAGAGTGCTTGCCTAGCATGTGTGAGGTCCTGGGTTCAATTCCCAGTACTGAAACTACTACTTTTTTTTTTCTTTTCTTTCTTTTTTTTTTTTTTTTTTTAATTTTTGGAAATACCATGCATTTTCTAATAGCATTTTGATTTTAGAAAGTACTTAACATGTACTCTTAACATTTTTTAAAATTTATTTGCTGGGCACAGCGGCGCACACCTGTAATCCCAGCAACTCAGGAGATTTACAAGCAAGAGATTTACAAGATTGAGGCCAGCCTAAGCAATTTAGCAAAATCCTTTCTCAAAGTTAAAATAAAAAAGGTTGGGGATGTATCTCAGTGGTAGGGCATCTCTGAGTTTAATCCCCAGTAACAAAGAAAAGCAAAATAAAACAAAAAAATTATTTACCCATTTAATGGATTGATTATACTGATAGCAGTCTTCATTAAAATAATTATGATACTAAGGGATTTTATATATTAGGATCTATGATTCTGTTGTCATAGTCTTTACTCATTGTATCAGTACCCCTCTTCCCTCCCTCTGATCATCTTGCTCTGCTCTATTGGACTCTTTCTATTATTATTATTATTATTATTATTATTGTCATTATTATTAGTTTAATGAGTACATTATAAATATATGCATGTATATGTGTGTATAGATTTATTGTGGTATATTCATATGTGGACATAGCATACATGGATGTAGCACTTGGTAAATTTTGTTCATGCCCGCCCTTCTACCCTCCTTCTCAAATTTTTTTCGTATACTCTGTTGAACTCCTGAAGCATATTCATTTTTTTTTTTTTTTAGTCATTGATGGACCTTTATTTTTGTTTATTTATTTGTTTATATGTGGTGCTGAGAATTGAACCCAGAGCCTCACATATACTAGGCAAGAGCTCTACCCCTGGGCTCTACCCCAACCCCTTGATTCTTTTTTTTTTTTTTTGAGTACTGGGGATTGAACCTAGGGACCCTCAACCACTGAGCCACATCCCCAGCCCTATCTTATATTTTATTTAGGGACCAGGTCTCACTGAATCGCTTAGCACCTTGCTATTGCTGAGGCTGGCTTTGAACCCACGATCCTCCTGTCTCAGACTCCTGAGCTGCTGGAATTACAGGTGTGTGCCACCACGTTCAGCATTGATTGTTAAATACATAAAATCTAATCTTGATTCTCTGACAGTAGCAAATTAAGAACTGCAAATCTGAAGGAGAAAGGCTGCCAATTAGTAACATAAGTGATTAGTATGACAGCAAAGTATCATTTAGCTATAATTTTTGGTCATAGGAAAAGCTAGATGAGTCTTTATTTTGCTGATGTTTGAAAGAAGGCAAAGATAGACTGGGTGAGATGGCACATGCCTATAATCCCAGTGATTTGGGAGGCTGAAGTAGGAGGATTGCAAGTTTGTGGGTTCAATCCCCTGCACCACCAAACAACAAAAACAGAAAAACCCACAAAGATATTTAGGAAAATTTCCTTCAAATATAATTAATGGCATTTATGTAGTGTTTTAAGTTTTAGAATTTTTTTTATGTACACTGTATTATTTAATTTTCATAGCAATCCCTGTGAGGGAAATATAATTATTCATATTTTGTGAATAAGGAATTATTCAGTGTCAAATATCAAATAGATATTAGAACTAACTGATTTGAGGTTCAAACCCAGGCTACTTATTTATCTTGTCCAGCTGCTCATTTACCCCATCTCTTAGACTACCTTTTATTGTCATGACTGTTACTTATTTCACAGTAGATGCTGTTTAGTTTACGTGATGTTGTTGAGATATGGCTCCAAAGTATCTATTGATTGGTAGGCAGGTAAATCTCTAAGGGACCTCAAGAAATTTCTGTGTCTACTTGATTGGCATTCATCTGACAGTGAGGGTCTATAACTCCTAACCCCTCTTAATAAGGTTTCAGGTGTAGCTAGTGGTTTAATAATGAATTATAGACATTATATATGAGCTAAGTATATGGGTTTGTATAATAATATGTTGTACCAATTTAAAGGATAGGTTGGAAATGAAGTCCATTGAGGGTTTTGTTCCATGTCTCCTAGTATCCAAACTTTAACCCTTTAAATTTACACTCTTTATTTTTATTTTATTTGTTACTGGAGATTTAACCCAGGGGTACTTTACCACTGAGCTACATCCCCAGCCCTTTTTATTTTGAGACAGGATCTCGCTAAGTTGTTTAGGGTCTTTCTAAATTGCTGAGGCTGGCCTTGAACTTGTGATCCTTTTGCCTCAGCCTCCCAAGTTGCTGGAATTATAGGCATGTACCACTGCACCCAGCAAATTTAGTTCTTTAGAACCTGAAGCCTTCTCATTGCCATAGCAGGAGAAGCTAGCATGAAAAACTATGCACTGGGTCTCAGGTGCTTCAGCTTACACACCATTGACCAGAATTAGCACAAGTTCCCTCCTAAGTCCACGGGAGGGCTGGTATGTATAGCTGTCTGTCTATGGGTCTAGAAAGGTGAGGAGAAACAGATGTTAATAGATATCAGTCATGTTTACCACAGTCTTGAATCTGCCACTTGCTACCTCCATGATTTTGGAAAGCCTCTTTCTTTTTTTTTTTTTTTTTTTAATATTTATTTTTTTAGGTGTAGATGGACACAACACAATACCTTTATTTTTATGTGGTGTCGAGGATCGAACCTGGGTCCCACCCGTGCTAGGCGAGCGCTCTACTGCTGAGCCACAATCCCAGCCCCTGGAAAGCCTCTTTCTGAGGCCTATTTTACTCATTTGTAAATTGTAGACAATAATATTCTCATATGATTATAGACAAAAGTATCCTCACTGAATTGTATCAAATGAGATACAGTTGAATGGGGGAGCACATTGGAAATGTAAAGTATGATGGAAGTTTTAGCTCTTCTTAGCTGTTTTTCGAAGTTAAAATTCTGCTTGTTTTTCCGCAGGTCTACTGAACGATGGAACTGTGGGTATTTTTAGAGGCAACCAGATGCGTTTAAAGCGAGCTTGCATTCGCAAGGCAAAGATCTCTGCTGTTGCTTTCCGGAAAGCCTTCTGCCACCACAAGTTAGTGGAACTTGATGCCACAGGTGTGAATGCTGACATCACCATTACAGACATTATTAGTGGGCTTGGCAGTAACAAATGGATCCAGCAAAATCTTCAGTGCTTAGTGCTGAACTCATTAACTCTCTCCCTTGAGGATCCTTATGAGCGGTGCTTCAGCCGGCTTTCTGGCCTTCGAGCTCTAAGCATCACCAATGTTCTCTTTTACAATGAAGATCTGGCTGAAGTTGCCTCATTACCAAGATTAGAGAGCCTGGATATTTCTAACACCTCAATCACAGACATCACTGCCCTCCTGGCCTGCAAAGACCGACTCAAGTCTTTAACCATGCACCACTTAAAATGTTTAAAAATGACAACTACCCAGATACTGGATGTTGTTCGGGAACTAAAACATCTGAATCATCTTGATATCTCAGATGATAAACAGTTTACATCAGACATAGCTCTTCGCTTACTAGAACAAAAGGATATCCTACCCAATCTTGTCTCCCTGGATGTTTCTGGGAGAAAGCATGTGACAGATAAAGCTGTTGAAGCCTTTATACAACAACGGCCCAGCATGCAGTTTGTAGGTTTGCTGGCCACTGATGCTGGTTACTCTGAATTTCTCACAGGCGAAGGGCCTTTGAAGGTTAGACCTTAAAAATGTATTATTTTTGTCAAGCTGACCTGTGTCTTGGTGGTATAAGACTCTATTAAGATGACTGTCTGATATATGAAATACATTCATGAAATAGGGTATGTATAGTAAAGCTTACTTTAGAGTCAGAGTCCTAAGAAAAAGCCCAGCTTTCTTGCTTCATGATCCAGAGTGAGTTATAGCATAACCTCTCTGTTTCTATTTCCTTATTTGTAAAATAGATACTATTCCTACCTTGCAGTATTCTTCTGAAGATTAATAATTGTGATTGTGAGGCAGGTACAACTGCTCATACCTCTAATCCCAGCTACTTGGGATGCTAAGGCAGAAGGATTGCAAGTTCGAGGCTACCCTTGGCAATATAGTGAGATCCTGACTCATAATACAAAGTATAAAAAGCTGGAGATGAAGTTCAGTGGTAGAATATCCTGGGTTTAATCCCAAATTTTGGCCAAAAAAAAAGCCAAGTGCAAGTCATGTAGTAGGTCCTGGTTAAACATTAGGTCTTACAGTTATAATGTTTATATATTTTGAACCATATCAATATATCATTCCTAATGGATCACTTCAATGAAACTAAAAATACCCCTTATTAAATTGAATACCCAAAGGTAAATTAAGTTCTCTGAAGAAATCTCCATAGTAGAAGTGGGAATTTTGTTTGTTTGTTTGTTTGTTTTTTTTTTTTTTTTTGGTACTGGGAATTAAATTCAGGGGTGCTGTACCACTGAATTACATTGTAAGCCCTTTTCTATTTTTTTTAGAAAAATAGAGACAGGGTATTGCTAAATTGCCCAGGCTGGTCTCAAACTTGTGATCCTCCTGCCTTAGCTTCCTGAGTTGCTGGAATTACAGATTTGCAATACCATGCCTGGAAAATTTTTTCTTAAGGTTTCTAATGACTAATAGTTTAAATTTAACAAACATTAGTTGATCTTGGTACAGCTTGGGATTCAAAAATGAATAAAATACAGAATCTGCTTCTAAGGAATAGTGGTGTTATGGTCACAAATATGTTTATACATTTTATTCATTTATTTATTTATTGGTACTAGGGTTGAACTCAGGTGGGTTTTACCACTAAGCTACATCCCCTGTCCTTTTTTCTTTTTTTTTTTAATTTTTAATTTTGAGACAGGGTCTAGCTAAATTGTTTAGGGCCTAAGTTGCCAACGCTGATCCTTGAACTGGAATCCTCCTGGCTTAGCCTCCCAAATCATTGGGATTATAGGTATGTGCCGCCTCACCCAACTATACATTTTTATTTATTTAAACTGTGTAAGTAATCTACATAATACCCAATACTGTGTATGGGAATGTTTAGCAGAGAGAATTGGTTTAATTTAAGGCTTTTCTGAAGAATAGAGATCCTAAGGGTGAGTAGCTTGACAGTATTCCAGGCAGAGGGAATAATGTATATAAAGGTGAGACCCTGGAATCAATATATTTTTTTTTTTTAGAGAGAGAGATTGAGATTATTTATTTATTTTTTAGTTTTCGGCGGACACAACATCTTTGTTTGTATGTGGTGCTGAGGATCGAACCCGGGCCGCACGCATGCCAGGCGAGCGCGCTACCGCTTGAGCCACATCCCCAGCCCCTCAATATTTTTTTAAAGTTACTTAGGTAATGAACATTCAATCAAAGTCAAGAACCACTGTTTAAGGACTGAGGATGTAGTTCAGCAACAGAGCACTTGCTTACCATGTACAAGGCCTTTGGTTCAATCCCCAGTATCACACCCACACAAAAACACTTTTTATAGATATATTTATTTTTTATAAATCTATACATATTTATTTGTTTTTGTGGTATTGGGGATTGAACCCAAGGATACTCTAGCACTGGATTCAGTGCTGGACTATTGCAGCCTCCAGAGTTGCTGGGATTGTAGGTATGCACCACCACACCCAGGTTGATTGTTAGGTCTTATACCTATATTTCCTGGAAAAAATTTTTTAGCACCCAAACAGATATAGAGCTAAACATTGGGATTTGCAGATTTCCAATGATTCTCAGGAGTTATGAGCCATAGTTTAGTACTAAGTAATCCTGGAAATAATATAAAAGGGGTTTCGGGCATGTTGGTGCATGCCTGTAATCCCAGTGGTTTGGGAGGCTTAGATAGGAGTATCATGAGTTTAAAGCCAGCTTCAGCAACTCAGTGAGACCCTGTCCCTAAATAAAATACAAAATAAGGCTGGGGATGTGGCTCAGTGGTCAACAGTGCCCCAGAGTTCAATCCTTGGTACCGAAAACAAAACAAAACAAAACCAAGGGTGGTGGGGTGGGGATGTGCTCAGTGGTTAAGCACCCCTGGGTTCAATCCCTGGTACAAATAAATAAAAAAAATAGAAAAACACATAAAATCAAAGGGGGCTTGGGGGTTTAGCTCAGTGGCCGAGTGCTTGCGCAAGGCCCTGGGTTCAGTCCTTAGCCTTGGGGGAAAAAAAAGAAAAAACGAAGAGGCTAGGGGCATAGCTCTGTAGTAGAACTTCACTGTTCAATCACCAGTATTATGAAAGAAAGAAAGAAAGAAAAACAGATGTTGGGGGGATGTCTAGCTCTTCAATGCTAGTCTAGTGGAGAGGAGACAGACAAATTTAAAAATAGCTTTTTTTGCCAGGTGCAGTGGCAGATGTCTGAATTCCCAACTACTCAGGAGCCTGAGGCAGAAGGATGGCAAATTTGAGGCCAGCATCTTCAATTTAGCAAGACCCTATCTCAAAAATATAAAGGAAAAAGGGTTCGTGAAGTAGCTCACGGATAGAGCACTCCTGGGTTCAGTTCCCAGTTTAAAAATAAAAAGCTTCAATACAGTTATGTGGAGTACTATAAGAAAATTTGTTCTTTTGTCTCTGATGAGATGGTGAGTGCCTGTAGTCCCAACTATAGGCTATGGGTTTAGCATAGTGGTAGAATATGTGCCTAGTATGACGTTCTGGCTTCAATCCCCAGCACTGAAAAATAAAAATTGTTTTTAGTATGTAAGAAAATTTGTTGTAAGTATGTTAAAACTTAGTTTTAATCCATATATTAGTAAGGCTTAATTTAGTGGCTAAGAATTGTTTCTCTATTTTTAAACAGTTTGAAAAAAACTAGTATACAAAGATACTTTTTTGTGGTAGTTCTTTTTTTTAATTATTATTTATTTGTTCTACTTCTACTTTTATTTGTACATGACAGCAGAATGCATTTCAATTCTCATACACAAATAGAGCACAATATTTCAATTCTCTGGTTATACACGGTGTAGAGGTGCACCATTCGTGCAATCATACATGTACCTAGGCTAATGATGTCCATCTCATTCCACCATCTTTCCTACTCTCATAACCTACCCTCCCCTTTGCCCAATCCAAAGTTCCTCCGTTCTTCCCATGACCCCCTAAGATAGTTTTTTTTTTTTTTTTTTTGGGCACTGGATGTTGAACCCAGGGGTACTTAACCACTGAGTCATATCCCCAGCCATTTTTATTTTTCAAATTTTGAGATGGGGTCTCACTAAGTTGCTTAAGTCCTCACTAAGTTGCTGAGACTAGCCTTAAACTTGAAATCCTCTTGCCTTAGCCTCCTAAACTGCTGAGATTACAGGCAGGTGTCACCATGCACAGTGGTACTTATTTTTTGATCTAGCAAATGAAATTGATTGAAGATGATCATAGTTTTAAGACCCAGATTACACAATTTGAGGGTTTATTAGTAGCTAGAGGAGTGTTGATCACTAAATAAAACATGAAATTGTTTAAAGTTTTTAATATTCCAGTAATTAAAAGTTCTTTAGTTTTGTATTGAAATGTAATTTGAGGTTGTAATTAATATAGGAAATTTACAAAGTGGTTGAAACAACCAAATATGAGTAAATGAAGTTCAACTGAGATTATTGTTAAATATTTTACTTCTTGCAGTCTTTTTCATTTCACATTTCAGTGTGTTTCTGAACCTACAAGAAAAAGTTCAGGGTGCTTCAAAAAGAACTGAACAAACTGAAAAATTTTATCACTGCTTATTTATGTCAAAAAAAAATCAATTTTTTTGTGTGTATTATGCATGAATAGAAACTCTAAAAGTCATTTTGTAGCTTGGCGTGGTGGTGCATACCTATAATTCCAGTGAAGCAGGAGGCTGAAGTAGGAGGATCACATGTTTGAGGCTAGCCTCAGCAATTTAGTGAGACTGAATCTCAAAATAAAAAATTAAAAGGACTAGTGGTAAAGCACCCCTAAGTTAAACCTCTAGTACTGAAAACAGACTAAGTAAGCAAATAAATAATAACAAAAGGATTGGGGGTATAGCTCAGTGGTAGAGTGCCCCTGGGTTCAATTTCCAAATGTGTTTAAAAAAAAAAAAAAAAAGAGGAACTTCCATTGTTGTCTCTATAATATTAAAAACACTTAATGTGTACTCTTGTGTCACTTGGCATATGTCAGTATTACAGTCCATTTCATTTTAGACCTTTGTGGTATATCATTTCAATGGTTGAAATGTCACCTATGATACATTCTTTCATTTCTTCAAAGCTGCATTTTTCCAGTATGAATATCTCATATATGAAACTTAGTTATTGAGTTTAAGTATTTGATTATTTATGTTGTTATTATTTTTGGTGCTAATGAAAAAAATTGTTATTTTTTTCTGTAATATTGACAGCTATTGGAGCTCAATACCTAGAACTATTAATTCACTGGGGATTATGGTGATATTTTAGTCTTTTTTTTTTTCCACTTATAGTTGGATTACTTTTACAAGAGCCACTTCCTGTTATTTATATTTGGTAATCCAATGGTACCTGAATCACAGTTTAAGATAAGTATGTTAACCTGTATAAATAAAAAATTCCTACATAGACTTAATTTTGAACAGACCTCTTAGAGAGCTTGAAAAATCTGGAAAATTAATAAATTTATTTGATGAATACCTATTGTGCTTATTTTGAGCTAAGCATAATGCTAGACATGGGGCACAGTGGTGAATGGGTCAGTCTAGTGGGAAGATTATAATAGCTATGAAAGAGATGACTTAGATCAGAAGGTCTCTAAAGAAGTGATTGAGGGGCTGGGGTTTGTGGTTTAGAGGTAAAGCGCTTGCCTAGCAAGCATGAGGCACTTGGTTCATGCATCCTCAGCACCACATTAAAAATAAGATAAAGGTATTGTGTCTACCTACAACTAAAAAATAAATATTAAAAAAAAAAAGAAGTGATTGAGTTAGGAAGGATAAGTAGAAATTAGTCAAGCAAAGAGAGAACGGAAGGTTTCAGAGTTTATTATTATTTATAATGGTATTTTGTTGAGAAAGAGCTTAGCTTAATGAAAAATTAGAAAAAGGGTTGATGCTGCGGGCTGGAGTTGTGGCTCAGCGGTAGAGTGTTTGCCTAGCACAAGTGAGGCCCTGGGTTCGATCCTCAGCACCACATACAAATAAGTAAAGATATTGTGTCCAACAACAACTAAAAAATAAACGAATATTTAAAAAAAAAAAAAAGGGTTGATGCTGCATTGTGAGCAAGGGGGAAAAAGTTACATTAAAAGGCAGGTAAGTGGGCTGGGAGTATAGGCCCATGGTAGATTGCTTGCCTAGCATGCATGAGATACATAGGGCCCTGGATTCAATCCCCAGCACCCGCTACCCCTGTAAAAGAGGCACCCGGTATGGTGGCACACATATGTTACAAATGTTACACCGGTAACATTTCATTCCTTAGTAATCCCAGCTACTGTGGAGGCTGAGGCAGGAGGATCACAGGTTCCAGGCCTTGGTAATTTTTTTTTTTTTTTAGAGAGAGAGAGAGAGAGAGAATTTTTTAATATTTATTTTTTAGTTCTTGGCGGACACAACATCTTTGTTTGTATGTGGTGCTGAGGATCGAACCCGGGCCGCACGCATGCCAGGCGAGCGCGCTACCACTTGAGCCACATCCCCAACCCAGGCCTTGGTAATTTAACAAGACCCTGTGTCAAAAATAAATAAATAAAAATAAAAAAGTCTGAGGGATGTAGTTCAGTGGTAAAGTGCCTTTGGGTTTAATCTTCGGTATCACACAAAGAGGCAGATAAGAACCTCATGGCATGGTAAGGCCTTATAAATAGTGTTAAATATCTTGAAATTTATTTTAGGTACAATACAGAAAATTTTCCCTATCGGTTTATACTTGGTTCTGAGCCTATTTAATGTACATCTCTTTAGGATGACTATTCAGGATGGGTTAGAAAGTAATCATTCCCATTTGTTTCGTCTTACGTGACTATCCTGGATGTCATCTTTAGAGTGGTTGTTTAGATAGAGAAATGTAGAGGGTTGAAAAGAAGTCTGAAAGTTAATCTTTTGGTTGTGTTCAAAGGTGTCTGGAGAAGCCAATGAAACTCAGATTGCAGAAGCACTGAAGCGGTACAGCGAAAGGGCATTTTTTGTCCGAGAAGCTCTATTTCACCTTTTTAGCCTGACTCATGTGATGGAAAAAACAAAACCAGAAATTTTAAAGGTAAGAGTTATGAAAAATTTGAAACTATCTCCCTGGTAGATGAGGATTTTCTAAGAAAATTTGCATTTAGTCTTTAATTTTTATTTATAATGGAATTAATGATCTGTGATTTCAATTATTAGCTATAAATGAAAGCTGCCTAGTGTAATGGAAGTTTTATGAAGGTCTCATTAAGAAATGTAAATGCTTTCTAGTAATATTCAACTGCCTAAAACTAGAGATCACGCTGACATTTTATCACCAGCTCTAGTAAAAAATGAAAATAATCTGGGCACTGTGGTCCATGCCTGTAATCCCAGTGACTTGGGAGGCTGAGGCAGGAGGATCGCAGATTCAAAACCAGCCTCATCAACTTAGCAATACCCTGTCTCAAAATAAAAAATAAAAAGGGCTCTGTGGATATGGCTTAGTGGTTAAGTGTTCCTGGGTTTAATTCCTGATATCCCCCCGCCCCCCCCCCAAAAAATGAAAGTATATGACTGGAATCAGTACACTGCATTGTATATCAGCCTTGTATTGCTTCCCACTTAAAGAATTTTTTTAGAAATGCAATATGAGAATTCCTTAATGCATTTTTTTTATGCCATTTTCCCATGCAACTTAGTAAGACCCTTTTTCAAAATGAAAAATCAAAAGGACTGGGGGTGTAGCTCAGTGGTAGAACTACCAATCTCTGGTACCAAAAAATCTGAAATGAAAATCACATTTGTGACTAGGCACGGTGGTAGAAGCCTGTAAACCCAGTGAGTTGGGAAACTGAGACAGAAGATAGCAAGTTTAAGGCCAGCTTGGGCAACTTAGCAAGACTCTATCTCAAAATAAAAAATGAAAAGGCTGTGGATATATTCAGTGCTAAAACACCCCTTGGTTCAATTCTCCAATACTATAAAAAAATTATATTTGTGAATCTCACAAAGAAATTTAAATTTGATAGGGATAGATGGGTACATGAATCTGCATTTTAATAAACCCTCAAGATGTTTTCTTTTTTCTTCAGTACTGGGGAGTTGACCCAGGGCAATCAATTTCTAAGCTACATCCCCAGCCTTTTTTTATTTGGAGATAGGTTCTCACTAAGTTGCCCATACTGGCCTCAAACTTGGGATTCTCCAGCTTCAAACCTCCAAGTACCTGGGAATACAGGTGTATGCCACCACACCTGAGAAGCCCACAAGATCTTTCTTTCTTTTTTCTTTTTTTTTTTTTGTAGTTGGACAGCATGACTTTATTTTGTTTGCTTATTTTTATATGTGGTGTTAAGGATTGAACGCAGTGCCTCACATGTGCCAGGCAAGTGCTCTGCCACTAAGCCCCAGCCCCAGTACCCACCCATTAAGATATTTCTAATGCACATTGAATTCTGAAGAATAGTGAGTATAGGACTATATTATATTTAATAACTTCTTTTAGTGGGCACAACAATCTGAAGAAATAGATTTTATCATTTTGCAGATTGTGAAACTGAAGGTCTAGAAGGTTAAGTAATAATAAGTCAGTGGCAGAGCCAGAACTGATTTAAATTCCTAACTATCTTAAATTTTGAAAACGTGGTGCTTGGATAGGAACCGGTAACATTTCATTCCTTAGTATATTATCCCCAAGATTTGTCAGTCCCTCCATAGATACTAGAGGATATTGGTATATGCGTTGTATATGCATTGTCTTTTTTTTGACATACCCATTAATTAAAAAAAAAAAACTCATTCATTTATTCATGGAACGAGTAGAAATTTTAAAATATACGTGTTTTGTATAAGGAATTTTGCTCCAAAAGATAACAAAGAAAAAAAGTGATAATTGACTAAATAGAGTTTTGTTTGCTTTGTTTTCTTAAGAAGTGAAAAATAGTAGCTTGTTTGTATGGTCATATGAATGACCCAGCACAGAAAGAAAAAATTGATGTAGGTGTCAGAGATCAGCTGAAGTGATATCTTTGAGTAGAAAAGAAGGGAATGATTTAGCTTATAAATGGAGGCATAAACTTTAAAGAGAAGCCTAAAAAGATCATTTATGGTAACAGTAAGAAGGTTGCATATGTATGTCTGTGTGCAGGTAAGAGGGTAACATTTAGTAGTGAAAATCTGAAGTTCTTGCCTGATTGCTTCAGTTTTCTTAGTATAGTTGAAAACAATGTCTTCCACTGATAACGAGGAATGGGGAGGACTTGGGGAGGTTAAGGAGAAAGGGAAAGGTGAGGAATAGATGTCTAGGCCAGGAGGAAATTAATGGATTTTATTGTATTACAACTTCAGCAGTGTTCTTCTCAAAGAGGGGAAAGTTGGGAATTGAAGGTACAATTTGTCACCATTCGAGTCAGTGAAAATTCATTCACTGCTTTCCATATAGTAGGTTTTAGGATTACAAATAGATCTTATTACATGTGTTGAAAAGATCTGCTGTACAGGAAAATCTCTAGATACAAAGAACTGGATATCTACCTTGACCAAGTGAGCAGGAACTGTTTATGAGTAACTACTAATGTCCTAGGCTCTTTGCACACGAGGATAAAAAACATAGTTAAGACATCTTTGAAATTAGTATAGATCAATGAATTAAATTTGGTGTGAAAAGGGCTTGCATTTATAAGATAAATTAAGAGAACTAATTATTTTTCAGCTTGTAGTTACTGGAATGAGAAATCACCCTATGAATTTGCCAGTGCAACTGGCTGCAAGCGCCTGTGTATTTAATTTAACCAAGCAGGATCTTGCTGCAGGAATGCCTGTTCGACTCCTGGCTGATGTAACCCATTTGCTGCTCAAAGCCATGGAACATTTTCCCAATCACCAGCAGGTAAGCTCCTGTGAATTCCCATACAAATAAGCCTTCTAGCTTCTCCTTTTACCCATCTCCTACCTCCATATAGTTCAATTTAACAAACCAAGGCTAGAAGCTCAAATACCTTTTGAAACAGTACAGTAATAAATTTGTGGTATGACTCGGTATAGGACAATAGAGAAGTGAACAAGTGAGGCATAAATTCCATCCTTAGAATCTATATATTGGGGAAAATAGTGCAGACCATACAAAACTCACCTTCATCTAGATCTTGAGTTTTAATAATTTCAGTAAATAGTCATGGAGGATTTATTTTGGACTAGGCACTGTCAAATACTGAGATGTAGAAATAAGTAGGAGAGCTGGGCATGGTGGTGCATGCCTGTAATCCCAGCAGGTTTGGGAGGCTGAGGCAGGAGGATTGCAAGTTCAAAGCAAGTCTCAGCAATTTAGCGAGGTGTAAGCAACTCGAGAAGATCGTGTCTCAAAAAAATATAAAAAAGGGCTGAGGATATGGCTCAGTAGTTAAGCACCTCTGGGTTCAACCCCCAGTACAAACAGAAACGAGTAGGACATATGTTTTCTTTTTCTAGTTGTATAGTAGACCAAATGACATGTCCTATTCTCAGGATAAATACTAAAAATGCTACTTGAATTATTTAGCTCTTTTGAAATTGAGCAGTAAGTGGCATATTAGTAAAACAGCAAAAACAAAACTCAGAGGCCCCAAAACAAGTAAAAATAACAGCCTTAAACTGGTCACTGAACTATTAAAGCCAGATTCACTCATTGAGAGCAGTTGCCAAACAAGAGGAAATTTAGGCTTTGGTTTTCATAGCCTCTAGAAAGCAAATGACAAAAGAAAGACCCCACACATAAATCTCTTACCACCCCACCAAAAGGATTTGCCCTTAGTAGAAGAAAGCTAAGAATAAACCTGTTTGTTTTAAACAAGATAATAAACTCAAAACAAAGTAGAAGGAAGGAAATTATAAAAAGAGAATAAAAATTGGGGCTGGGGATGTGGCTCAAGTGGTAGCGCGCTCGCCTGGTGTGCGTGCGGCCCGGGTTTGATCCTCAGCACCACATACAAACAAAGATGTTGTGTCTGCCAAAAAATAAAAAATAAAAATTAAAAAATTCTCTCTCTCTCTCTCTCTCTCTCTCTCTTTAAAAAAAAAAGAATAAAAATTAATGAAAAAAAACACATGTACCATTGGATTAGAGAGGGTTAACAAAGCCAAGAATTATATATTTGTACTTGTTAATAATAATAAATCATTGGCAAAATTGATCAAGAAAAAAATGAGAAGATTTAAATTAAAAAATTAGGATTCAGGTATGATCGTGCATACAGTAGTCTTGGGTATGTTGGGAGGCTGAGGCAGGACGATCAGAAGTTTGAGGTCCACATAGGCAATTTAGCAAGACCTTGTCTCAAAATAAAATGAAAAGGATTGGGGATGTAGTTCAGAGGTAAACATTCCTGGATTAAATCCCCAGTACAAAAAAAACCCCAAAACCAAAAAACCTCCCAGGTGCACTGGTTCATGCCTGTAGTCTCAGCAATTCATGGGAGGCTGAGGCAGAGGATCATAAATTTAAGGCTTGCCTGGGCAACTTGGTGAGACCCTGTCTCAAAGTACAAAATAAAAAGGGCTGGGGATGTGGCTCAGTGGTAAAGTGCCCCTGGGTTCAATCCCCAGTATTTAAATAAATAAATAGATAAGTTTTGTTTTGTTTTGTTTTTTAAAGTAAGGGACTGCTAAACACAGTGATTCCTCTCAGGGGAAATGAGAGTGAAACAAGGGGAGGAAACAGATTTTGTAAATGGTCCTATTGGTGATACATTTGTTAAACTGAGTGGTAGGTACACAGGTATTTGTTGTATTCTTATTCTTTAAAAAAAATTTTTTTTTAGTTGTTGAGGAACCTTTATTTTATTCATTTATTTATATGCGGTGCTGAGAATTGAACCCAATGCCTTACATATTCAAGGCAAGTGTTCTACCACTGCGCCACAACCCCATCCCTGTATTGTTACTCTTTATGCACCTGTTACTCAAAGTGCGTTCTGCCTATTGCCTTTAAGGTTTTTAGTAATACAGAATCTTGAGCTCTAAGCCACTGAATCATTCTGTAAAGATTTACAGTTGATTTGTATGCATGTAACATTTGAGAAGCACTGCTTTATACCCACATACATTTAGTAAGTATTTTTCTGTATTCAGTATTAAATAATAACATTTAAAATGATTTAATTTAGTGGAGTGTGGTGGTACATGCCTGAAGTCTCAGCTACTTGGGAGGTAGAGGCAGAAGGATTGCTGGAACTCAGGAATTCAAGGCCAGGGTGGACAAGATATCAAAACCTTGTCTCAAACAACAAATAAAACACCTGTAATTAAATGTCACAGAAACTTGAGGAAAATTAATAGTTCTACCAGCTAGATTGGTGTGTGGACAAAGATACATGACAAGACTTCAAAGAGATGGTGACATTGAAATCACTTTTTTTTTTTTTGGTACCAAGGATTGAACCCTTGACCCATATCCCTAGCACTTTTTTTTTTTTTGAGACAGGGTCTTGCTAAGTTGCTTAGAGTCTTGCTATGTTGCTGAGGCTGACTTTGAACTGATGATACTCCTGCCTCAACCTCCCAAATCTCTTGGATTACCAGCATGTGCCATTGTCCCTGGTGAAATCGTATCTTGAAAACTAGATAGGATTTCACATCTGAGTAAAACAGTGGAAACGTATGTGAATGTGCAGGCCATTCCAGGAAGGCCAAGTTGCTTGTGACCAGAGTGTAGGAAGAACAGTGTAGGGTGTAGCCAGATGACTAGATTGGGTAAATGCCCATATAGAAAATTCTTGAATACTTGAAATTTCAAACCATAGCCCCAGAAGCCCAAATTCTAGCTGAGTAGAACTTGAAGAATACAGCAAGTATCTTACCTCTCGTTTGCCTGTGGTGCTTTTCAGAGGTAGTAAGACATAGATCCACTGAAGCTTTTTCTTCTATTACCAGTTTAAGCCATTAGTTTAGTTAAACTTCATGTCTTTTTATTCAATTCAGAATTTGTGTCTCTGGGCCAAATTCTACAAATCCAAACACAGGAACACATAATGTAGCACAGTGCAGCAAGTACTGAGATAGAAGTAAGTATAGC
The DNA here is from genome assembly GCF_047511675.1 of Marmota flaviventris. NCBI lineage: Eukaryota > Metazoa > Chordata > Mammalia > Rodentia > Sciuridae > Marmota > Marmota flaviventris. The sequence continues at coordinate 41,736,496 of NC_092507.1, forward strand.
ATGAGCATTCCTAATATGAAAATCCAAAAATCTTTTGAAAACTAAAATTTTTGACACTAATGTGACACTCAAAAAGTTTTGGATTTTGGAGCATTATGGATTCTGGATTTTCAGATTAGGAGTGCTCAATTGTTAAATTTTAAGCAAATATTCCAAAATCTGAAAAGCTTTGAAATCTTAACCATTTTTTGGAACCAAGAATTTCAGATTTAGCTGTTCTACCTATAATGCTGAGGACACAGAAGAATCATTTAGGTCAATTTGAAAATTAAGAAGTCTTCCTCAAAGATGTAATATCTGCCTTGAGCTGAATTGTGAAAAAAAATTAGGAGTTTTCCAGGTAAAGGAGGAAGAGGTATGGGCTTTCCATGCAGAGGTAATTGGAATAGCATTATTGTCTCTCTTATTTCAGTGGATCCTGTACAAATTATTGTTTATTTGGGGAGAAAAATGAGAAGAAAGGTGACATAGGAGGCAAGGTACCTGCTACTCACTCATGTGCCAGATAATGATTCAGATTTCAGGGGAGGTAACTCAGGCCAAGTCTTTCCTATCACCTTGACTACTTGTAGTGAATATAGAATTTCCTGAGAAACTCTCTTAATTAATTATTCTTAGACCTGACTTATTCAGTGTCATTTATCTGAGATTAGTGCTATTTTGTCTTTTCTGTGAAATTCCTCCTATCTCGATACATCTTCTATGAAACAAGTAACATGTTGATTTTATATCTGTTTTGCTGTTTCTTGACTAGCTTTAAATAGCCCATTAATCTGAGTTTTGTTTTCTGTGATTGAGCTCTTTATATTGTCTTCTTTAGGTAAGAGGTCTCCCAACTGACTACAATGAAAAATTTCTAAAGTATTAAAAAGTCATTTTCCCAAATTAAAAATTAATTAGTGCATACAAAATAACAAAATTTTTAAACCCACACCTTAAAAGTTATTATTTTGCTTCACAGGAATAACCTGAATCACCCTTCTGTTATGATGGTGTACTTTTACTGGTTGGTGAATGATTCATATTTTCATTTACTCTTGTTTAATGGTACTAGTCTAAACTTAAGACAGAGCCAAGTATATCAGTCAGTCTTTCTTTAAAGGCCAAAGTGTAAAACACTAGCCCCATATATTCTAGGTTAGAGTTAGGCTGGCTTGAATTTCTTGATGCTATATCACCAGGCAGAATTTTCAGCCATCATTTTTTAAAAAAATTATTTATTTGTATTTGTAGATAGACAGAATGCCTTTATTTTATTTTATTTATTTATTTCTATGTGGTGCTGAGGATTGAACCCATTGCCTCATGCATGCTAAGCAAGCGCCCTGCCACTGAGCTACAGCGCCCCCCCCTCAGCCATCATTTTTTTTTTTTAAAGAGAGAGAGAGAATTTTTTAGTATTTATTTTTTAGTTTTCGGCAGACACAACATTTTTATTTTATTTTTACGTGGTGCTGAGGATTGAACCCAGCGCCCCGCGCATGCCAGGCGAGCGCACTACCACTTGAGCCACATCTCCAGCCCCATCAGCCATCATTTTTGTCATATTTTCCATTTCAGAAAACAAAAAGACAAGGTTACTTGATGGACTACATGAAAGGAGGGAAATTAACTGATATTATGGTGTTTATATTCTATTTCTCCTATAATGGAAAAGACAAAAAAAAAGTGCTAATAAATTTACATGGGCCCAGTGAAAGTCCATATTTCAACAATAGACAGGCAAAGGAGCTGGGGATGTGGCTCAGTGGTAGTGCACTTGCCTTACTTGTGCACAGACCTGGTCTAGATTTCCAGCACCACAGAAACAAAACAAAATAAATAGATGGGCAGAATAAAGGTTGTAAGAAGTAACTAGTATTCCATCAGTTTTCTTCCTTTTCTAATAAAAGATAACAGAGCTGGCAGGCATGGTGTTCCAGCGGAAGCTGAGGCAGAGGGGTCCCAAGTTTGAGGCCTGCTTCAGCAATTCAGCAAGGCCCTGAAGAACTTGGTGAGACATTGCCTCAAAATAAACAAATAAATAAATAAGGCTGGGGAAGTAGCTCAGTGGTAAAGCACCCTTGGTTTAATCTAAGTATCCCATCCTGCCAAAAAAAAAAGCTAAGAGTTCTGCGCAGTGGCACACATTATTACATAATTGCACACATCTGTAATCCAGCTACTTGGAAGGCTGAGACAGGAGTATATCAAATTCAGGGCCATCCTGGGCAGTAAAGTAAGACCCTATATCAAAATTTAAGGACTGGAGTATAGCTTGGTGATAGAGCATTTGCCTAGCGTGCATAAGATCCTGGTTTCCATCCCCAGGACTCCCTCCTAAAAAACTAAAAACCAAATAAGCAAATAAAGAGTGATGTTTTATTTAGGATGTTTTTTTCTTCCTTTGATTCTTTAGTTACAGAAGAATTGCCTCCTTTCACTTTGCAGTGACCGGATCCTTCAAGATGTTCCATTTAACAGGCAAGTGATAGCCATAAAAACTAAAATTTGGAATTTTAGAATTCTGTCTTGGGTCATTTCTTATTGGTTAGGATATCCTTGAGGTAAGATTAATTGAGTAGATGGAATTGTGGTTGACTCATTTAAAGAATGCTTAATCTTTCTCAGATTTAATGCTTTTGACATTAGCAAGAGCTTATTGGCCCTTATTTTATATTTTTAAAAAATATTTATTTTTTAGTTTTAGATCGACACAATTTATGTGGTGCTGAGGATCCAATCCCAGTGCATCATATCAGGCGAGCACTCTAACCACTGAGCCACAATCCCAGCCCCCTTTATTTTATATTTATAAAATAAATTATATTGGTTATAGTTTGCAAAGTATCCACATAATATTGTGTGCTATTAGTATTATTATCCCCATTTAAAAGTTGAAGAGCCCGGCTGGGCACAGTGGTGCATGCCTATAATCTTAGTGACTTGGGAAGCTGAGGCAGAAGTATCACAAGTTCCAGGCCAGCCTTAGCAACTTAGTAAGACCCTGTGTCAAAATGAAAAAAAATGTTTGGGCTGGAGATAAAGCTCAGTTGGTAGAATGCTTGCCTGGCATGCATAAAACCCTTGGTTCAATCCCCAGCACCACCCCCCAAAAAAAATAATTAAAAAATATTAAAAAGGACTGGAGATATAGCTCAGTGGTAGAATGCCACCCAGTACTGGGAATTGAGCCCAGTACTGAAAAAAAAAGAAAGATGAAGAAACTAAGTCTTAGGTTCAGTGCCTTGCCTGTGGTTTTGTGACTAATGATGACTGCAATGCTGGAAAGACTCAGGCCTTCTAGTTCTTTTCTCTGTAAAAAACCTCTTTATTATTATCATTATTCAGTATTAAATTATGGAAGAAACATTTTAAGCAGAGGCTAATGGAAGCAATGTAATCGGATTCCATTACATGTAAAAGGGTCTCTTGTTGTCTTAAGTTGTACTTTGGGAGTTTTAACAGTAATTTTTGGGGCTGGGATGTGGCTCAAGCGGTAGCGTGCTTGCCTGGCATTCGTGCGGCCCGGGTTCGATCCTCAGCACCACATACAAAGATGTTGTGTCCGCCGATAACTAAAAAATAAAAAAATAAAAAAAAACAGTAATTTTTTTTTTCCTTCATTTTACTATTTAAACATTCTTTTAACGATGGCATTTTGAAAAGGAAATTTATGACTTAATGAAGCACGTTTCTTGAGCGGCAATTTTATTGAGATTGATTTATTTATATTTTTTTAAATATTTATTTTTGTATTTGTAGTTGAACCCAATAACTATTTATTTATATGTGGTGCTGAGGATCGAACCCAGGACCTCGCACGTGTGAGGTGAGCGCTCTACCGCTGAGCCATAACCCCAACCCGAGATTTATTTATTTTTGATACTGGGAATTGAACTCCTGGGTGCTTACCCACTGAGCTACATCCCCAGCCCATTTTAAAAATTTTATTTAGAGACAGGATATAAGTTACTGAGAGCCTTATTAAGTTGCTGAGCCTGGCTTTGAACTTGTGATCCTCCTGCTTTGGCCTCCCAAGCCATTGATCTCCCAAGCCATCACAACCAGCCATGATTTACTTTTATTTGGATATAGAGTACACTGTTATCTGGTATGGCTAAGGGATGAGGCATTGCATCTATTATTGGAAATAAATATTTGTATAAAAATATAACTATGTCTCGGGGTAGATTGCCAATTTTATTTTGTGAACACCGAACCTCTATGCCTATGGTTGAAATGAAATCAAAGGTGGGAAAGACTTTCTCACTCTCCTAAAGAAGATTAAAATTTAGCCCAAGTACTGGCAAGTTTTCTTAAAGAACCAAATTATAAATATTTTAGGCTGTGGGCTATGGGGTCTCTATTGAAAAAACTTAACTCATTGTAAAGAGCAGCCATAGACAATATGTAAACAAATGAGTGGGATCAGTTCCAACAAACTTTACAAAACAGGCAGCCTGGCCCACAGGTTATAGTTTGCCTCCCTCTGTTCTAGCCAATGCATCGTGCTAGAATTGAGCTTCTTTGTGGCCAGAGGCTGTGACTGATTCATCTTTTTGTCTCTAGAGTGTGTGTGTGTGTGTGTGTGTGTGTGTGTGTGTGTGTGTGTTTGGTTACCAGTGATTGAACCCAGGGGCAGGGGCACTCCACTGAGCCACATCCCCAACCCTATTTTGTATATTATTTAGAAACAGGCTTTTACTGAGTTGCTTAGTGCCTTGAAGTTACTGAGGCTGGCTTGGAACTTGAGATCCTCCTGCCTCAGCCTCCTGTACTGCTGGAATTACAGGCGTGTACCATCGCACCTGGCTCTGGTGTGTGTTTTTGTTTTTCTTTTTTAATATTTTTTTAGATGATGGTGGGCCTTTTATTTTATTCATTTATTTATATGCGGTGCTGAGAATTGAACCCAGTACCTCACAGATGGTAGGCACGTGCTGTACCACTGAGCCACAACCCCAGTCCTGTCTCTAGTGTTTATGTGAATATTTAATGGATGGGTGGATGAGTAACTAAATGAGTATAACAAGAGACAGAAGTTTTCATAGAAGAGATGTTGGAAAAATTCACTAGAACCCCAAGCAAGGAAAGAAAGGTGATATATGATTGGTGATCATTGAAACTAAGCTCATGCATACCTACAATACAAGCTACTCAGGAGGCTGAGGCAGGCCTGGGAAACTTAGTGGGATTCTTGCCTCAAAATAAAATAAAAGAGCTGGGAGGTAGCTCAGGTTGAGCACTTGCCTAGCATGTGCAAAGCCCTGGGTTTAATTCCTAGCACTGGAAAAAAAAAAAAAACATCTTCATGTTAGTGATGGCACTTGATATAATAATAATGAATGCGTCACGCACCATTCCCAAATGTTTTTCATATGCTTAGTCAGTCCTTACAACAATCAGTAATATTGTTATTCTTATGTTCATTTTATAGATGAGGAGACAGGCACAGAAAGGCTTAATAACAAGTTCAAGGTAATGAAGATAATAACTAGAGTAGTATAGATTTAAATCTAGACTGGTGGGCTGGGCATGTGGCTCAGTGGTAAGAGTGTGGCCTAGTATGCAGGGGCCCTGGATTTGATCTCCAGCACTGCAAAAAATAAAATAAAAAAAACAAACAAAAATATAAATCCAGGCTGACTTCAGAGTCTCTACTTTTTATATCCATAATATATAAATAGTTTTAAAGATAAGGTATGATAGAGTTGTTTTATGTTGTAGAAATTGCATGAATAAAAGCACAAAAAGAGTAAATAATAATAATACTAGTAAAAATTAACCTTTATCAAGAACTTATTATGTCACAAGTTTTGTACTAAGTTTGTGAGCTTGTATGTGATATTATTATTATTTGCATATTTGCAGTGCTGAGAATCAAACCCTGGGCCTTGCTTATACTAAGCAAATGCTCTGTCACTGAACTATATCCCAGTCCATGTAATGTTTAATCCTCACAGCAACCTTATGGAATGTTTTTGTTGTTATTTTACAGATAAAAATATTGAAGTTCAGAGGAATTAAGGAATTTACCAGGGTCCCAAAATTACTAAGTGATAAAACTGGTATTCGAATCCGGGCTGACTCCAAAGTATATGATGCTCTTAATGATTTGACTGCATTGCTTTACATGATAAAATAATTCATTTTATTATTATCATTGAGTAACTGGAAGTCAAAACCTGGCTTCAAAATCTATACACTTAGCCGGGCATGGTAGTGCACAGCTGTAATCCTAGCAACTCTGAAGGCTGAGGCAGCAGAATCACAGTTCAAGGTCATCGTGGCCAATTTAGTGAGATTTTCTTTTTCTTTTTTTTTTTTTTTTAATTGTTGGTTGTTCAAAACATTACATAGTTCTTGATATATCATATTTCACACTTTGATTCAAGTGGGTTATGAACTCCCATTTTTACCCCGTATACAGATTGCAGAATCACATCAGTTACACATCCATTGATTTACATATTGCCATACTAGTGTCTGTTGTATTCTGCTGCCTTTCCTATCCTCTACTATCCCCCCTCCCCTCCCCTCCCCTCTTCTCTCTCTACCCCCTCTACTGTCATTCATTTCTCCCCTTTGTATTATTTTTCCCTTTCCCCTCACTTCCTCTTGTATGTAATTTTGTATAACCCCGAGGGTCTCCTTCCATGTCCATGCAATTTCCCTTCTCTCTCCCTTTCCCTCCCACCTCTCATCCCTGTTTAATGTTAATCTTCTTCTCATGCTCTTCGTCCCTACTCTGTTCTTAGTTACTCTCCTTATATCAAAGAAGACATTTGGCATTTTTTTTTAGGGATTGGCTAGCTGAGATTTTCAAAATAAAAAGGGTTGAGGATGTCCCTCAGTGGTAGAGTACTTGCCTAGCATTCCTGAAACCCTGAGTTTAATCTTTAGTAGCAAAAAAAAAAAGAAGAAGAAGCAAAGATTTGAAAGTGTGGATCCATCCTAGAATTCTATAATGCTATACAGTAGCAACATCATGCCTAAGTTCTGTGACAAGTTTACTGCTAACATGCAGACACAAACTGAAGGGAAAGCAATGGAAACAGAACCACCTTATAAATCTAAAACTGCTGGGTTGGAATATACTTGTAATCCTAGGGGCTCAGGAGGCCAAGGCAGGAGGATTGCAAGTTCAAAGCCAGCCTTAGAAATTTAATGAGGTCCTAAGCAACTTAGTGAGACTGTGTCTCTAAACAAAATATAAAAAGGGCTGGGGGTGTGGCCCTAGGTTCAATACCTAGTACCAAAAAAAGAATGCTGGGTTGGGCTGGGCTTGGCACAGTGGCACACACTTGTAATCCCAGTGACTTTGGAAGCTGACATAGGATGATTGCAAATTCAAGGCTAGCCTCAACCACTTAGTGAGACCTTGTCTCAAAGTAAAATATAGAAAGGGCTGGGGATATACCTCAGTGGTAAAGTGTCCCTGGGTTGGAGATGTAATAACACAGCTCAGTGATAAGGGCATTTGCCTAACATGCATGAAGCCCTAGATTGGATTCCCAGTTCCACACAGCTATACAAATAAAATAAAATATGCCTGCTCAGAGATGGCCTTGGGAATAAAAGGAGGTAACATTAAATGAGGGAAGTTGCAGAACATCAATCTCAATATAATCATTCAGCCAACATTTATGAAACACTACTTATTTGTTAATCACTGTATTGGGTATCTGGCATAAAGGTATAAATAGGATATGGTTCCTTTCCTCAAGAACCTCACAAGCCATTGGGAGGACTCAGGTGAGTCTCTGGATGATTATGGATCTCCGATTGAGTTATAAATAAAACACTAAGGGTTTGAGAAGTCAACAATGACTTACTGGGCTGGGAATATAGCTTAGTTGGTAAAGGGCTTGCCTTGCATGCACAAAACCCTGGGTTCAATCCCTATTTCAAAATATATCCAGAATTCTACAATTTTTCTCTACTGACATTTCTACCACCCAGACTAGACTAAAAGTGATTTTCTTTTTGAATTATTGTACTAGCTTTTGAACTGCTCTCCTGCTTCTGTCTCTTGCCTTCTGATGCTCATTCTACACATAGCTAATAGAGTAATCCTATTTAAAAAACATCAGTGAATTGGGCCTGGTGCAATGGCACATGCCTATAATCCCAGTGACTTGGGAGCCTGAGATAGGAGGTTTTCAAGTTTGAGGCCAGCTCAGCAATTTAGTGAAATCTTATCTCAGAATCAAAAATAAAAATGACAGAGGATATAGCTCTTTGGGAAAGCATCCCTAGATTCAATCCACAGTACCAAAAAACAAAATAAACCATTAGTCAGTGCCTGTCATATCTGTACTCAGAAAGCTTCCATGTCTTTTTATCTCATTCAGAGAAAAAGCTAATTCTATTTTTTTTTTTCCATACTGTGGATTAAGCACACATGCTAGGTGAGTGCTCCACCACTGAGCTACATCTCTAGACCTATTAACTTTTTATTTTGAGACAGGGTCTTGTGCTATGTTGCCTAAGCTTGCTTCAAACTTGTGATCCTCCTGCTTCTGCCTCCTGAGTAGCTGGGATTAAGGTATGCACTACTGCCTAGCAAGCTAATTTCTTTCTTTTTTTTTTTTTTTTTTTTAAATTTTCTTTAGTTGTAGGTAGACACAGTACCTTTATTTCATTTATTTTTATGTGGTGCTGAAGATTGAACCCAGTGCCTCGTATGTGCTGGGTTTTAGCTCTACCACTGAGCTAAAACCCAGGTCAAGCTAATTCTTTACTAAAACTCTTTATCTGGTTCCCCTGTTACCCATCTCTGACTTCATCTCAGAGTCTTGCCCTGCTTTTCTCTGTTCTGGCCTCACTGGCTTCCATGCTATTTCTCAAAACCTCCAGGTGCATCACAATTCATGTCCATGTATTTCCTATCTCTCTACCCTGAATGCTTTTCCTTTTACATTAATGTGGCTTGCTCTTATACTTCTTCAAAAAGTTAAAAAGGCTTTACTTTACTTACTAAGTGTCCATAAATAAAATTTTACCATTTCATATCTTCTCTTTCCCTGCTTATTATTTTTTGTAGTATATGCCATACCATATATTTTATTTATTTACCTGATTTAATGTCTTTTTTCTTCTTCCCTAGATATAAAATCTATGAGAAGGATTTCTTTTTTTTTTTTTGCTTTGGTCACTCCTCTATCTCTACCACTAAGAATACTCTGGAACAAAGCAGATTTTCAGTAAATGTTTGTGAATTAATGAATGTTCCTATTTTTGCTATGTGCTATGAGGAGCCCAGAAAATGCTTAAATTAACACTGTGGTATAGGTAGGCATGGTAGCACACGCCTGTAATTACAGTGGCTCAGGAGGCTGAGCCAGGAGGATCTTGAGTTCAAAGCCAGCTCCAGCAATGGCAAGGCACTAAGCAACTCAGTGACACCTTGTCTCTAAATAAAATACACAACAGGGCTGGGTATGTGGCTCAGTGGTTGAGTGCGCCTGAGTTCAATCCCTGATACCAAAAATAAAATAAAATAAAATAAAAATAACAAAGTCCCTGTAGTATAGAAATATAAAATAGGTGATAATTCTAGAAGATGAAATGTAGTTTTGACCTTATTTTCCAAATTGTTAATTCTTTATAAAATGTCAGAATTAATAAGGCATCATCTAGAAAACATTAAGTGTAATTGTTTATTCTCTATCAGTTAAGAGGAATTTTCACTTTCTGATTTCACCTACTTCAGTTATAGCATCAATTCCCAGCTAGAGCTCTGAAACTAATTACGGGCCTCCAGAATTAACTCATGAAACCCTATATGTGTTTTCAGGTTTGAAGCAGCCAAGCTTGTCATGCAGTGGCTCTGCAACCACGAGGATCAAAATATGCAAAGGATGGCAGTTGCTATCATTTCCATCCTAGCTGCCAAGGTACCTCAACTCTTGCCGAATAATTTTCTATAGGAAGTTGTTTCCCATTACAGTTACCATCTGCCCCCATCCTCTGAGTCCTAGAAATATCATTAAGCCTCTTGGCCAGCCTACTTACTCAAGCTGCATTAAATATTCGAGAATTCCAAGTTGGTCAGATATTTTGGCTTTAGAGTCTATTAAAATAAATGGTAGTAAACTCACACTATTAGTTTTTGGACATTTACTTTGTCTTATGCTTGTTTCTAGCTTTCTACAGAACAAACTGCACAGCTTGGTGCTGAGCTCTTCATTGTCAGGGTAAGCTCATTATCTCCTCTCTGCAGTCTACTAGATGTTATTTATTTTTCTTACTTTCAGGCAGTGTTTTGTATCTCCTGACTGTATACACCTATATACCTGTACACACGTGTGTGTTTTTCTGGTATTAGGGTTTGAACCCAGTGATGTTCTACTGCTGACAGAGTCTCACTAAGTTGTCTACGCTGGTCTGGAACTTGTGATCCTCCTTGTCTCAGCCTCCTGAGTAGTTAGGATTCTAAGTGAGCACCACCATGCCTAGCTTGGTACTGGGGACTGACTTCAGAGCTTTTACATGCTAGGCAAGTGCTGGTCTACTGAATTACACCCTCAGCTTCTATTTTTTTAAAACAATTTATTATTTCTTCTTCTTCTTTTTTTCTTGGGGGGGGGGGAGTACCAGGGATTGAATTCAGGGGCACTCAACCACTGAGCCACATCCCCAGCCCTATTTTGTATTTTATTTAGAGACAGAGTCTCACTGAGTTGCTCTGTGCTTCACTTTTGCTGAGGCTCTGTTTGAACTCATGATCCTCCTGTGTCAGCCTCCCCAGATGCTGGGATATAGGCGTGCACCCCTGCACCTGGCTTTTTTATTACTTCTTCTTTTTTTTTTTTTTAAATATTTTTTAGTTGCGGATGGACCTGATGTCTTTATTTTTTATTTATTTATTTTATGGGTTGCTGAGGATTGAACCCAGGGACTCACGCATGCAAGGCAAGCACTACACCACTGAGCCACAACCCCAGCCCCTTTATTACTTCTTAATGGATGTATTCATTTATTTTCAAGAAGCAACTTCATGCCTTAACAGATGGAGAAAGCCCTGAGTAAGATGACCTAGATTCTAATTTGTAATCTTACTTGTGAATTTTAAGCAAATTACTTGAACCTTTGGGGCCTACATAAGCATTAAGATCCTGGGGCCTACATAGTAATAAGATCCTATCTAGCTGGGTTATGTGGCACATATCTGTAATTCCAGTGATTTGGGAAGCTGAGGCAAGAGGATCACAAGTTCAAAGCTAGCCCCTGCAACTTAGATACTGTCTCAAACTAAAACATGGGCTGGGAATATGGCTCAGTGAGTAAGCACCCTGGGTTTAATCCCTGGTACAAAAACAACAACAGCAACAAAGTCCTATCTAGCCCAGTGTGGTAGTGCATGCTTGTAATCCCAGTGACTCAGGAGGCTAAGGCACAAGGATTGCAAGTTTGAAGCCAGCCTCAGCATTTAATGAATCCCTATCTCAAAATAAAAAATAAGATAGGGCTGGGGGCTGGGGTTGTGACTCAGTAGTAGAGTGCTCGCCTAGAAGGTACAAGGCCCTTGGTTCAGTCCTCAGCTCCACATAAATGTAAAATAAAGATATTGTGTCCACCTAAAACCAAAAAGTAAATATTAAAAAATAAATAAGTAAAAGAAAGGGCTGGGGTGTAGAATGGACCTAGATTCAATCCCCAGTACTGGAGGTTTAAGGAAAAAAAAAAAAGTCCTGCACCTATAATCCCAGTAATGCAGGAGGATCACAAGTTCAAGGCCAGCCTGGGCACTTTAGAAAAACCCTGTCTCAAAATGTTTAAGAAAGGACTGGGCCTAGGTATGCTGGTGCACTCCTGTAATCTCAATAACTTTGGAGGCTGAGATAGGAGGATTGCAAATTCAAGGCCAACCTGAGCATCTTAGTGAGATCCTGTCTCAAAATAAAAAGGGGTAGGGATATAGCTCAGGTTTGGAGCACTTGCCTAAAATGTATGAGGCCCTGGGTTCAATCCCTAGCACCAAAAAAAAAAAAACAAAACAAAAAAATCACAAATTATAATGACAATTCAATAATGAAAAATTAATTCTGTTTTACTTCTTTTAGCAACTTCTTCAAATAGTGAAGCAGAAAACCAACCAAAATTCAGTGGATACTACATTGAAGTTTACTTTGAGTGCACTTTGGAACCTCACAGATGAATCCCCAACCACTTGCAGACACTTTATTGAAAACCAAGGCTTAGAACTCTTCATGAGAGTTCTGGAGGTTAGAATGAGAACTTAGTCTACTGTTTTAACATTGATTTACTTATTTATGCATTTATTTGTTATCTTTGGTTCTTTGGGTAATTACAGGTTTCCCTTTCTTTGTTACAGTCTTTCCCAACTGAGTCATCCATTCAACAGAAAGTTCTAGGACTTTTGGTAAGATATAAACATTTCCTGTTAAATCCCAAGCTCTTTGTTTCCTTCTGGGGGAATACATTGAAAGCTGCTGCTGAACAGGTGATGGGAGCACACGCCAATAATCCCAGTACTCAGAAGGCTGAGGCCAGAGAATTGCAAATTCAAAGGCAAGTTGGGCAATTTAGCAAAACCTTATCTCAAAAAAAAGGGGGGGCTGGGGCTGGATTGTGGCTCAGTAGTAGAGCTCATGCCTCGCCTATGTGAGGCACTGGGTTTGAGTCTCAGCAAATAAATAAATAAAATAAAGATATTGTGTCTAACTAAAAAATACATATATATTTTAAAGGTGGGGGGCCTGAGATTTGGCTCAGTGGTAGAGCACCCCGAGTATAATCACTAATACGCCAAGAGAGAGAGGAATTGATATTTCTCATGTTTGTTCTTTCTCCCCTCCCCTCTCCTGTCCTTTCCTTCCCTCTCTCCTCTTCTCTTCTTCCCTTCCTTCTCCTTTCTTCTCTTCTCTCCTCTTCCCTCTTCTTCTCTCTTCTCTCTGTCTGGAGTACTTAATATTGAATTCAGGGATTTGAGCATGCTGGGTAAGCAAGCAATCTACCATTAAGCTACATCCCCAACCCTTTTTTAAATTTTATTTTGAGACAGGGGGTTACTTAGTTGTCCAGGCTAGCCTTGAACTTGCAGTCCTCCTGCATCACCCTCTGGGTGTTATGGCAAGATTGCAATAAATCACCAAGTCAATCTTAAAGCAGGAGATGGAACCATCTTTATTCACCAGCCCACTAGTTGACTACAAGTTAAAGAATGGTTACTAATATCTAGACAATCATTCTTTGACAGGGTACATTGTCCAAGAAAAATGGGAATCAAAAAGAGAACAATTTTACATTGCATAAGAATTGCCATTTTGTATTGCCAAACATGCTATCCTAAGCAACTGTTGATGGGTGTAGAGGCAGGGTGTTCCCATGGGAAAAGCATTTCTTACATGACAAGGAGTCTCAGGGTAAAATGGAGTTATGTTTGGTTATTTCCCATATATCCTGGCCCATAACATTGGCAAGATATTACCACAAAGTTAGCAATTTTTGCAGTACTTGGAATTGAGCCCAGTGCATTCTAAGCAAATATTCTACCAGTGAGCCACATCCCTTTCTTATATATTTTTTTTTTCCTCATGCTTATGTTTTCATTTTATCTTGAGTAATATTTATAATAGCTCTTTTAAATCTTTGCCAGAAGTATTGTGTATCTCAAGTGGAGACCTTAATTCTGCCCTGGCAGGTTCTTGACACTGCAGAAAGGAATTTCAGTATGTGTCAAAGAGGCACAAGCAGAGGTTTATTTAGAAAAAGTAAGGAGATTTACCCAGAAAGCAAACAATAGAGCAGGATATGCACTCAAAGCACAGGGAGTGTGGGCACTCAAGAGTGAGATGCCAGCTGGCTATGGTAAAGCATGCCTGTAATCCCAGTGACGCAGGAGGCTGAGGCAGGAAGATTGCAAGATCAAGGACAAGTTTCAGCAGTTTAGTGAGGCCCTAAGCAACTTAGTCCCTGTCTCAAAATAAAAAATAAAATGGACTGGGGATGTGCTCTGTGGTAGAATACTGGGTTCAATCCCTGATATAAAACAAAACAAACAAAAAAAATGAGACACGCTTTTGGGGTCTTAGGGTTCTTCTTTTAAAGGAAACTTTGTTAAGTGTTGAGCATCAGTCTAATGAGCTCCATTCTTTTGATGAAGGAACAGAGTCGTTCTGGGTGATCTGGTTCTTTAGAATCTTTATGTTGAATTAATAGCACTTAGTCTGTACCCATGTAATAGCTTTTTAACATTCTCTCTCTGCTTCTTTTAATCTGTCTAAAAATACATTCTGTAAACTGACAAGGTATATAGGTTCTATTTAATTGAATTTACAGTACCCTAAGATTTATTGGACCTTTATTTAAAATTCAGGCCTGGAGGAAAACAGGTCTGGCAAGTGAAGGAGAGAGTGTTCGTGCAGGCTTTATTTGTTTATTTATTTATTTTTAATGTTTTTCTTTGTAGATGGATACAATACTTAAATTTTATTTATTTATTTTTATGTGGTGCTGAGGATTAAACCCAGTGCCTCATGTATGCTAAGGAAGTGCTCTACCCCTGAGCCACAACAATAGCCCCTCATGAGAGTTTTAGATTTAAAATTATAGTTTATTTTTTCTTCCCAGTTTGTCTCCTTTCTAGCCATCCTTTCTTCTTCTATTCTAACTCAGCCCCATGGCATTTCACCCCATATCATATAATTAGTCAGCCAAAGATTTGAGGGTACATCTATACAACTCTGTCTCTGTATATAATCCCAGTAGCTATGTGTCTGACTATTGATACTCACTCTCTCTTTCCTTTCCAATACCCTGTTTTACAAAATTTTGCAGCTTGGCTACCCTGAACTACAACTTCTGCCTTCTCAACTCAACAACACAGCAAGGTTCTCTTTGGGTTCATTGTAATCTGGAAACTGCACCTTTTGAATACTTTTCCTCTCAGCAGTCACCTTCTGGCATTGTTTGTTGTTCAGTGTCTGAAGACAGTTCCCTTAACCACTTAGTATGTGCATTGCATTAATTTTTATATATTATTTTTTTTCCCAGAACAATATAGCTGAAGTTCAAGAATTGCATTCTGAATTAATGTGGAAAGATTTTATAGACCACATCAGTAGTCTCCTACACAGTGTTGAAGTGGAAGTCAGTTACTTTGCAGCTGGAATTATTGCACATTTAATATCAAGAGGAGAACAAGCTTGGACATTAAGCCGTAGCCAGAGGAATTCTCTTCTTGATGACCTGGTAGGGTCATTTTTCATTTTCTAGAAAAATTACATATTGGTTAAACTATCAGAGTCTTATAATATGATAATGTGATATTAATAATTACTATAATTCTTCCTGTATGTCTTATGTCTTCTAGCATTCAGCTATTTTGAAATGGCCAACTCCAGAGTGTGAAATGGTAGCATACAGGTAATTAACATGATAATTAGTAAATGGCCAGTGGGAGCACCGAGGATATAGCTCAGTTATTAGATTGTTTGCTTAGCATGCCTGAGGCCCTTTGTTCCATCCCAAGCAACACACACACACACACACACACACACACAAAAAAAAAAAAAAAAGATTAAAAAGCTAGTGACCAAAGCTAGTGACCAGCTGGGCATATTATAATCCCAGTAGCTCTGTAACCCAGTGGCCCAGGTGGCTGAGGGAGAAGGAACACAAGTTCAAAGCCAGTCTCAACTAAAGTGAGGCACTAAGCAACTCACTGAGACCCTATCTCTAAATAAAATACAAAATAGGGCTGGGGATATGGCTCAGTGGTCAAGTGCCCCTGAAATCAATCAGTCATTTTTCATACTTCAAGATTACCCCTATTAGATGTATAATTTTTCTCTATTAGTACTGGCTTTAAAAGAAGCAAAATTTTGCGTGGTGTGGTGGCACACCCGAGGAATCCCAGCTACTCAGGAGGCAGGGGCAGGAGGATCAGAAGCTCCAGGCTGTGAGATTCTGTTTTAAAATAAAATAGATGGTCTGGTTATATATCTCAGTGGTAGAGCACTCCTGGGTTTAGTCTCCAGTACAACCAAAAAAAAAAAAAAAAAAAGTAGCAAAATATTTGACATTTTTCTGTCACCTATACATTAATCATTCTTTCTATATATATAAGTCCCAAGGATTTGTCTCTACTCTTTATTTTTTAGTTGTAGTTGGATACAATACCTTTATTTTATTTTATTTATTTATTTTTATGTGGTGCTGAGGATTGAACCCAGGCCCTCGCACGTGCTAGGCAAGTGCTCTACCGCTGAGCCACAACCCCAGCCCCTGTCTCTAATCTCGGAATTCAAAGATGACCAAGACATCGTGCTGCACACAAGAATCTTATACTCTAGTGAGGCAGATCAAATGTGAATTTTATATAATTCACCATTATGCTAGATGTGCATAGAATGTTATAAAATTAAAAATAAGAGTCCTTAACCTTATACTGGAAGATATTTAAAGGAAGTGAATTACTACTGAGTTTTGAAAGATACTTAAAGTTGGGCAAGAGATTTTTTGATGAGAAAGCAATGTGTGAATACACACAGATCTGAAACAACGTGATAGCATTGACAGAACTAGAAGTAATACCACATTTGTTCAGGAAAACTATAATAATTAAAGTGCATACTGAATTCCTAACTCTTTATGAAAATTTAGTGACTTGATAGCCAATTTACTAAATTACCCAAAGTATTCCTTGTTGCTGCTTTTTATTCTTTTCTCTCTTTCTTTTTTGAACCAAGGACTGAACCCAAGGGTGGTTAACCGCTGAGCCAATTCACACTTTTTATTTTTTATTTTGAGAGAGGGTCTTACTAGGTTGCTTACAGTCTCTCTAACTTGCTGATTTTGAATTTGCAATCCTCTGGCCTCAGCCTCCCAAGCCACTGGGATTAATGCTACCACACCCACGTCCTGATTGCTTCTTAATTTTTTTATGACTGATTTTTGTTGTCTGCTTCGTAAGTGCTAGTGATGCTAACATTTTTGACTTCCCCAATTTATGTTTTACCCATTTTTGTGAAGACCAGTAGAAATAAAAAAGCTAATTCTAGACCTTCAGAATATTCTCAATTAGTTATCGCCTAACTTATCCATTTCTTAATTTCTAAATCAACATCCTTTAATGTTCAAAATGTGTATTTTAAGACCAAAAAAAGTGTTTTTGAAAGATTTTTTCCCCTCTTTTGATTCTGTGTCCTAATCACCTTTCATGTTCTATACCAAGATATATCTAAATGCAGTCTTTTCTGAAATTAGTCTAAGACAAAGAAAAGATGTTCTAAAATTCATTTATATTAATTTAGAATTAACAAGGTGAAATTTCTAAAATGAAAGGTTTAGAAATTACCACTTAGAAAATAACACTACAAGCCGGGTGCGGTGGCCCATGCCTGTAATCCCAGCAGCCCAGGAAGCTGAGGCAGGAGGATCGAGAATCCAAAGCCAGCTTCAGTAAAAGCAAGGTACTAAGCAACTCGGTGAGAAAAATATGAAATAGAGTTGGGGAGGTGGCTCAGTGGTTGAGTACCCCTGAGTTCAATCCCTGGTACCAGAAAAAGAAAATAACGCTACATATAGAATGTAACTTTGATTCTTTTCTTTTGAAATTTTAGATCCTTTAATCCATTTTTCCCACTACTTGGCTGCTTCACAACACCAGGAGTCCAACTGTGGGCTGTTTGGGCCATGCAACATGTCTGCAGCAAGAATCGTATGTACCAAAAAGAGAATTACAGTTTTCCTTTTCAAGTGAAATTCTCCTTTCACAGAAACCCATTTCTCATTTGTGTATTGTAGTAGGTTGTAAGGACACTGACTTTTAAAGATATAATATAAGAGAATTTGAGGTTATAAACTAAAAGAATCTTTCAGAAGGAGCTTGGCAATACTGAATGATAGTGCTATAATGGAGATACTGTTCTGACCTCATGGAATTTAAAGATTAAGAACGATAGTGAAGGCTGGGGTTTTAGCTCAGTGGTAAAGCATTTGTGGCACACTGGGTTTGATCCTCAGCACCACATAGAAATAAATAAATAAAATATAGGCATTGTGTCCACTTACAACTAAAAAAATATTGAAAAAAAAAAAAAAAAACAATGGGGCTGGGGATGTGGCTCAAGCGGTAGTGCGCTCACCTGGCATGCATGCGGCCCGGGTTCAATCTTCAGCACCACATACAAAGATGTTGTGTCCGCCAAAAACTAAAAAATAAATAAAAAATTAAAAAAAAAAAAGATTACAGATCAGTATAAAAACAAACAAACAAACCTATAGTGAGTCCCATTTGTTGAATAAAAGATCCTAAGTAGGGTCACTGCTATTTATCAAACATTTCAGTGCCTAATCTTTATTCACCCCAAATTTCATTATATAAGACATTATTTTTAGTACCCATTATCCCTAGAGAAACAGAGTATTTTTTTTTTCATTCATTCATTTATTTTTTTTCCACATTTTTGTTTGCATATTATAATTGTACATATTGATGGAATTTGTTGTTACATATTCATAATGCACATGCATAACAATATAATTTGGGCAGTATCACTCCCCAGCAGTTCCCCACTCCTTCCCTGTTCATTTATTTATTTTAAAACATGGAGTCTTTTTGTGTTGCCAGGCAGGCCTCAAACTCCTGAACTAAAAAAAATTCTCCTGCCTCAGCCTCTTAAATAGCTGAGATTATAAGCATGTGCTACTATGCCCAGCAAAATGGCAGCGTTAAACAGAATATGTGTGTGTTTGTGTATACTGTGTGTGTATACACACAAATATAAATATATTTTTATTTTTTATTTATTTTTAAATCTTTTTTTTTAGTTGTAGATGGACACAATATCTTTATTTATTTATGTTTATGTGGTGCTGAGGATCAAACCCAGTGCCTTGCATGTGTGAAGCAGGCACTCTACTGAGCTACACCCCAGCCCTATAAATATATTTTTCAAAAGAGTGTGTGTGTGTGTGTGTGTTTGTGTGTGTGTGTGATGTGAATGTGTGAATGTGGTGCTGGGATGGCTCATACATATTAGGTAAGCACCCTAACCCTAAGCTCCACTCCGAGCCTCAGATGCAACATTTAGGTCAGGTTTCATATCATTCTTTGTTTGTTTGTTACTAGGGATTGAACCCAGGGGCAGGCACTTAACCACAAAGCCACATCCCCTGCCCTTTTTATTTACAGACAGGGTCTCACTAAATTGATTAGGGCCTTGAGATTGACTTTGAATTTGTGGTCCTCCTGCCTCAGCCTCTGAGCAATATCACACCCAGCCATATTCTTATTTCTTGAAGGTTGTAATATAATTACCTCGAGGTGTGGTGGCAAACCTGTGTAATCCTAGCTACTTGGGAGGCTGAAGCAGGAGGATCACAAGTTTGAAGCCAGTCTCAGTAACTTAGTAAGACCTTGTCTCTAAAAAATCAAAAGGACTGGGATTTGGCTCAGTGGTAAAGTATGGGGGTGGGAGATCTACATGAGTTTGCATATGGAATGGCCCCAAAGGCTCATGTGTTCCCTAATGCAGCAGTCTTCAGAGATGGGGCTTTTGGGAGGTGACTAGGTCATGAGGGCTCTGACCTCATCAATGGATTAATAATTTGAATAGATTATTGGGAGGTAGTAGAAACTGTAAAAGATGGGATGTAATCACATACTGTCTGCTTCCTGGCTATCATGAGCTGAGCATCTTTTCTCTGCCAAGCATTTCCACCATGTCGTTATGCCTTACCGCAGGCCCAAGTAATAAAGCCAGCTGACCATGGACTGAAACCTCTAAAACTGTGAGCCAAAATAAAACTTAACTCTTTTAGTATTGTTTTTGTCAAGTATTTTAGTCTCAGCCACAAAAAGGTGACTCATACAATGAGCTTAAGAGCAGATAACACCAAAAGGAAAAATCAGTGAAATTGAAGATATAACAATAGAGATGGTCCAAACATAAAGTTGGAATACATAAAAGAAGTATTTTAGACCTCAGTGACCCTTGGTACAACATCAAGTGTCCTAAGTGTAATTTGAGTCTGACTAGTGGAAAGAGGGAGAACAGAAAAAGATTGGAAAAAGCGATAGTAGCAAATACTCCAAATTTGATTGAAACTAAAACCACATATTGAAGAAACTCAACAAAGGCCAAGTAGAGTAAATTGTAATAAAATTATAACAAAGCTCATTAGAATCAAATTACCGAGAATGGTAATGGAAAGAAAACATTAAAAGGAGTCAGTAAAAAGTCATGTTATATGCCATGCACAAAAGTATCTTGAAATGAGTGAATGAACATAATAACATCAAAATGGATGAGATGATGTGATAAAAGAGGGAAATTTGTAACATTAAAAGTCTATATATGGGAACGGAGATGTATAGTTCAATAGTAGAGAGCCTATCTAGCATGTATGAGGCCCTGGATTAGATCCCAAGCACTGAAACAATAACAAAAATACAAAATGTCTACATAAGAAAAGAAGAAATGTTTCAAATCAGTGACTTCAACTTCTACCTCAAGAAGCCAAAGAAAAAGGGGGGTAGAGTGGGGATATAGCTCAGTTGGTAGAGTGCTTGCCTTGCATGTACAAGGCCCTGGGTTCAATCCCCAGAACCACAAAAAAGAAAAGAAAAAAAAAGCCAAAAAAATGAGTCAGGCCTATAATCCCAGTGGCTCAGGAGGCTGAGGCAGGAGAATAGGCCCTAAACAACTTAATGATACCCTGTCTCAAAATAAAAAAAGGGCTGAGGATGTGGTTCAGTGGTAAAACACTCCTGGGTTCAATCCTTGATGCCAAAAAATGGGGGGGGGGAGGGGGAGAAATTTAAATTTAAAGACATCATAAACAGAGAAAGAAATAACAAGAATCAAAAAAGAGGGCTGAGGTTGTGGCTCTGCCATAGAGTGCACGTCTAGCATGTGTGAGGCCCTGGGTTTGATCCTTAGCACCACATAAAGATAAATAAATAAAATAATGGTATTGTGTTTAACTACAACTAAAAAATAAAAAAGGAAGAACAAATTTGGCTTATGTTATCAGACATATATTAACCTGTAGTAATCAAGATAGTGTCAGGCCAGGTGCTGGGGTGCATGCCTATAATCCCAGCAGCTTGGGAGGCTGAGGGAGGAGGATCTTGAATTCAAAGCCAGCCTTAGCAGTTTAACAAGGCCCTAAGCAAGTCAGCAAGACCCTGCTGATAAATAAAATACAAAAAAGGGCTGGTGATGTGGCTCAGGGATTGAGTACCCCTAGGTTCAATCCCTGGTACCCCCCCCCCCGCCCCAAAGTGTTGAGGCATAAAAATAAATAAAAGTAGGACATGCCTGGTGGTGACTGGGGAGGCTGAGGCAGGAGGATGGCAAGTTTGAGGTCAACCTCAGCAATTTAACGAGGCCCTAAGCAACATAGTGAGATCTGGTCTCAAATAAAAACACCTGGGGGCCTGGGTTGTACTCAGTGGTAGAGCGATTGCCTTGCATGCGTGAGGTCCTGGGTTAGATCCTTAACACCACGTAAAAATAAACCAATAAATAAAAATAAATATTGTGGCCATCTGCAACTAAACAACAACAACAACAACAAAAAACCCCAAACACCTGGGGCAAAACATCCCTGGGCTCAATTTCCAGTAAAAAAATATAAAGAAGAAAGAAAAATAGATTAATGAATCAAAACAGAGAATACAGACATAGACATAGACATATAAAATTAATTAAATTTTTACATAGGTTCAAAGCAGTTTGGTGGAGAAAGGAGTCTTTGTAACAAATGGTGCTGGAACAACCGGATATAAATATGTAAAAAAAATTGAACTTTGATTTATACCTCTACTACATAAAGAATTAGCTCTAAATTGATCATAGAGCTAAAAATAAAACCAAAAAATAGCTTACCGGGTGTGGTGGCGCATGCCTGTAATCCCTGTGGCTTGGGAGGCTGAGGCAGGAGGATCACAAGTTCAAAGCCAGCCTCAGCAGCTTAGTGAGGCCCTAAGTGACTCAGGGAGACCCTGTCTCTAAATAAAAATGCTAAAAAGGGCTGGTGATGTGGCTCAGTGGTTAAGTGCCCCTGTATTCACTCCCTAGTACAAAAAAAAAAAAATTAAAGCACTAGAATAAAGCATGGTGGTACATGCCTATAATACCAGTAATTTGGGAAGCTGAGGCAGAAGGATCAAAAGTTTCAAGGCCCGGGCTGGGGATGTTGCTCAAGTGGTAGCACGCTTGCTTAGCATGTGTGAGGCACTGGGTTCAATTCTTAGCACCACATAAAAATAAAATAAAGACATTGTGTCCACCTAAAACTAAAAAATAAATATTAAAAAAAAAAGTTCCAAGGCCCATCTTGGCTACCTAGTAAGACCTTGTCTCCAAATAAAATAAAAAGGACTAATGATGTAGCTTGGAGGTAGAATGCTCCATCCTTAGTACCACAAAAAGTAAAAGTTAGTCACTATGGGTCTGGATCCCGCCATTATTTGAATGTTTATAGGCTTACTTTCCTAGATCAGGAGCCCTAGCTTTCTGTGCTACACAGGTGCTGAAAAAACCATAATGTCGTGATGGGGCAAAATTGCGACATATGCAGTAGAGGGGAGAAATAGAGAATGTCTACGAGCTTCTGCCCCTTTCGATGCTTTATTCCCTCAAGTTACTCAATACAATTTCACTCTGGATTCTTAATCAAGAAAACAAAAATTCTTAATGCTGGGCACTGCAATAGATATAATCAATTCACAGCAAACAATTCTAGATTAATTAATTCACAGCAAACAATTGTAGATTAATTCTAAGCACTGCAAGCACACTTAATCATGACAGGCTAATGACAGACATTCTCTCTGTGTGCTAAGGTCAAAAGTCTCAAGCTTTAGGCTTTAAGTCTACTAGATACACACACTCAATCAGACCGAGGAGATCAGGTCCAGAACCAAGGCAGGCTTTTCCTGGCGTGGAGGGACAAATGGTTGAGGAGAGGGTCCTAGGGAGAAGTTGTGGTTCTCACCAAGGTCCAGAGGAGGTGGTAGAATTTGAGAGCAGTGAGGATCACACAGAGGATCAGGAAACGATGATAAGTGATGGGATGTCAGGTCCTCGTCAGGCTCTCCAGTTCGAGTGCATCCTTGTTTTGGCTGGCTAAATCCCTGTTCATTTGCTCTATTATTTATACTAAATTTTGGGGCTTTGACCCCCCTTTCAATCCTTATCAGCTACCATGGGATTTCTCCATGACATCATTTACCCTGGTGTCAGAAACATCTGGTCTTGTGATCTCCACCCGGATCTTGCCTTTCTCACAGCCTGCCAGAGGCCTCACTCTATTTATCAGGGTGAGGGGAAGTTTGAGACTGTACTGGAGGGATCTGTTGGATGTGCCTGGTGAAACTGGAGGTTTCAAACAGGAGTTTTTAAAATAGAATTGCTTAGGCTCAGGCTTAAGGCCATCCTCACACAAGGGAGAACACTAAGCACCCTGAAAGCCAGGAAATGGTAAAGGTCTATGTGTATATCAATGTGCCACTAGCCCCGCAAGTTCACAGCTTATGTGGTGAAAACTGGGATAATAATCAGGAGAGAACCCCAACTCCATTTGTTGTGTTCCTACATGAGAGAAGCTGTGGTTTTTAGGGTCCTCAGTTTTTGTTTCTCCTGAGGGTTTTTTTGTTTGGTTGGTTTTTTTGTTTGTTTTTGGTAGCGGTGTTTATCCACTGATCCATATCCCCAGCCCTTTTTTATATTTTTTATTTAGAGACGTGATCTCACCAGTTTCTTAGGGTCTCATTAAGTTGCTGAGGCTGGCTTTGAACTCTGATTCTCATACCTATACCTCCTGAGCTTTTTAAATGTAGATGAAGTAGTATCTCAAATCCAGAACCCAAATTTGAAATCTAGAATTCCTGCATAGCTCTTCAAAGGTCAATCTGTTCATGTTTCCAAAGCCAGGGTTCCTGTTGTGATGGGCAAAAGGTACGACTTATCCAGTCCAGGGGGAGAAATAAAGAATGTCCACATGCTTCTGCCCTTTTCAACGCTTTATTCATTCAGATCATTCAATACAATTTTACTCTATAGGTTCTTTTTTTTTTTTCTGTTTAATTTTTTATACTTTATTCCTTGTATCAATAGATTAAGAAAGTAAAATTTTCCCAGGTACTGATTTATAGATACTATTTATAAGTAGAATCAAAAAGCTCAGTTTCACAAACAGTAACATTCAGTGATCTCTTTAAATGCAATTTTAATCCTTATTTTAAGCTAAGGGCAATAATTTAATGCAGTAAGCTAAATTCACACAAAACCTGTATACTGTGAACTACAAAAGTGGTTTTTGTAGCTACATACAGTTTTAGTCAACTACACATTTCCACAAGTACTTACAAATATGTTAAAAAAACATTACCCCAAATGCTTATCCTACCATTAGCTCATTAAACATTGCCATTCCTGCTCCTGAAAGTAGATGATTGGGAAAATGAGTTCTAAAACTTAAAAAGTAACTTTAAGTCCAAAAGGTTTTAAATCAAAAAAGTCTTTCAACATGGAAGCATCAACATGAAACTTTTAAGTTTCTAAAAAAATAAAAATAAAAAAATCACTCTTTAGAAAATATTAAAACAAATTATCATTTAAGACACATAAACATTCTTACAAAAAAACTTGTAGTTTCAAATATCATCTCCTTAAAAGAAAACCAGTTCACTATCTTTAATAACATCTCAGACCACTGTTGTCTAAAAACTTCAGAATATGTAAGGCATATGTCTCAGCTGTCATAGTCAAAATGACACTTAGATTTCACATATTAAACAGCTATAGTATAGCTTATAATGGCACAAATATACCTAACACATAAATACTACTTCATCCTTTAGATAGTCAAAAGTCAGAAGGAACTGCATAATTTGTAAGGTACTTTAACTTACGTGTAGTCATTAAACTCAGTAAATAATTCAAGTATAGTCATGTAAAGGCAGGCAATTAAAGGCTCAAGGATCACTCTAAAATCAAAGACATGAAAATAAAGGCTGAAAACTTTGTTTCTCCGTCTTTCATTTACATGCCTAGATATTAGGACATTACTGAACAAAATACACAATTATTATATATGATTTCCACAGAATATAATGAAATTTCATGAAGTACAAAAATTATCAAGATCCGTAGTTTGCTTCATCAAATGCTTTTCTAGCTCGTTTCAATTCTTCATTCATGGTAAGCAAGTCTTTAACCCTAGCAAACTTCCTTGGGTCCTTTCGAATCAAGAAGATGATATCTTCAACTTGTACTCGACCTTGTCTTCCAATTGACATTGCCTTGTGAGTATTCTTTAGAAAAAAGTCTCTTTCTTTTTCCCTGTCCACCTTCTGCACCTCCTCCAATTTCTTCATTTTCCTCCTCAAAGGTCGGGTCTTCTTCCTCATCTGCCATCCCACTAGCCCGCCAGCCCACAGCGCCTCGCTGGCTAGCTGCTGGCTGGTTTTACTATTTCCTCTACGTCATTTCCGGTCACTCTATAGGTTCTTAATCAAGAAAACGACAATCCTTAATGCTAGGCATTACAATAAACATAATCAATTCACAGCAAAAACTTCTAGATTAATCAATTCACTGCAGACAATTCTAGATTAATTAATTCTAAGCACTGCAAACACACCTAATCTGACAGGCTAATGACAGACATTCCCTCTGTGTGCTAAGCTCAAGTTCAGTTCAAAAGTCTCAAGCCTTAGGCTTTTAAGTCCAGCAGATGCACACTCACTCAGACCGAGGTGATTGGGTCTGGGACGGAGGCAGACTTCTCCTGGGGTAGAGTTGACAGCTGGCTGAGGAGAGGGTCTTAGAGAGAAGTTTCCATTCTCACCAGGGTCAAGATGTGGCTATAGAGTTTGAGAGTGGTGAGGTATATGCAGAGGATTAGCAAATGATGATGTCATCATCCAGGTCCTCATCAAGCTCTCCAGCTTGTGTGCATCAGTATAGGTTGACTGAATGTTTGTTCCTTTGCTCTGTTATTTATACTAAATTTGGGGGCTTTTGACCCCCCCCCCCTTTTAATCTTTATCAGCTTCCGTCATTTACCCTGAGGTTAAAATATCTGGTCTGGTGGTCCCCACCCTGATCTTTTGTCCTTTCCTTTTTATCAGGTGAGGACAGCCTGCCAGAGGCTTCACTCTGAGTGTATCAGGGTGGGGGGAGTGACTTGTTTGTGCCTGAGGGCAATACTGGTGGGCTCCTCGGTTTGGTGTGCCTAGTGGGATTGCAGGTTTCAAACTGGAGTTTTTAAAAAGTTTATAAAGAATCGCTTAGGCTCAGGCCTAAGACCATCCTCACAGTTTCCTGTTCACAGTAAATGACAATAAAATAGAATAGATAGTAAAATGACCAGGCAGTCAGGATAATGGGCCCCATTTTAGGAGTACCTTTAAGGCTTATTTCAAATGTAAAAAACCTGGAGGCTGACTCTTGGGAACACCTTCAACCAAATCCTTTGTCCCAGGGATGAACCCAGATGGAAGTTACTGGAAGGAGGATGGTCACAGATAGGATGGAAGAGAACCCAGATGGTGGCCAGGATGCTTTTTTCAATACCTATTTTAAATAAATTTTGGTCCATGCTCTGCCCAAAACCATATATAAACTCCTAAGCTGGCACACCAACATGAGTTTTTCTGCTATCATCCCCCCTCTCTCATGGTAGGAATTTATCTCTTCTTACTTAAAATCCTACTCTGTTTACTCTTTAAAAACAAGGGGTGGGGAGCTGGGGATGTGACTCAAGTGGTAGTGCGCTTGCCTGGCATGCATGAGGCAGTGGGTTCCCTCAGCACCACATAAAAATGAAATAAAGATATTAAAAAAAAAAAAAAACGAGGTGGGGGCTGGGGTTGTGGATCAATGCACTTGCCTCCATTGTGTGAGGCACTGGGTTCAATACTCAGCATCGCATATAAATAAATGAATAAAATAAAAGTCCATCAACATCTAAAAACAAAACAAAAAAAGTAAAAGTAAAATAAATACATAATAAAAATGGCTGGGGTTGTGTAGTTCAGTGGTATAGTGCTCCTGGGTTTAATCCCCAATACCCCCCCCACACACACACACAGTATGCTAAATTTAAGGAAAAACATGTCAATTGATGCATTAGAATTGAGAATCTAGGAAAATGCCATAATTCTGTGGTCAGTTTATTTTCAGCAAGGCTACGGAAACATTTCGGTGGGAAAAGAGGAGGCTTTTCAACAAATGAACTCCAAGTGGATTATAAACCCACCAGTAAGAGCTAAATATATAAAACTTTGTGAAGGAAACATAGCTATGAAACTTCATTTAAAAGAAAATTTAGGCCAGCCCGGTGTGGTGGCACACCCTTAATACCAGCAGTTTGGGAGACTGAGGCAGGAGGATCAGGAGTTCAAAACCAGCCTTAGCAAAAGCAAGGTGTTAAGCAACTCAGAGAGACCCTATCTTTAAATAAAATACAAAATAGGGCTGGGGTTTTGGTTCAGTGGTCAAATAGCCCTGAGTTCAATCTCTGGTACCCCCCACCAAAAAAAAAAAAAGTTATACCAGGCACAGTGGCACATGCCTATAATCCTAGTGGCTTGGGAGGCTGGGGGAGGAGGATAGCAAGTTCAAAGCCAGCCTCAGCAATTTAGCAAGACCTTGTCTCAAAATAAAAACTAAAAAGAAGGGCTGGAGATGTATCTCAGTGGTTAAGCACCCCTGGGTTCAATCCCTGGCACCAGAAAAACAGTTTAAAAAGTGCATATACAGGGAGGGGGCGGGTTGTGGCTCAGAGGTAGAGCGCTTGCCTAGTACATATGAGGGGCTGCGTTGGATCCTCAGCACCACATAAAAATAAATAAATAAAATGAAGGTATTGTGTCCAACTACAACTAAAAATAAATATATTTTTTAAAAAGTGCATATATAAATATGTAACAGCAAATCACACCAATATGTATGCACCAATAAAAAAATGGAAGAAAGAAAAAAAAAACAGAACAAAACTTTACAACCTTGAATTAAGTAATGGATTCTTAGGACATCAGAAATACAAGTAACAAAAAAAAAATTAACAAAACAAAAACCACCTAGATTGTTTGGATTTAATAAAAAATTTTAGGTCACTGTGATGCAAAGCAGACTAAAACATTTGTCTTCAACTGAAAACACTTTCAGTTACAGCATCCAGTTGCATTTTTCCCCTTATTTGGAGACTCTCTGAGAGAAGGGGTTATGTTCACATAACACAATCTTATAAGAAAGAATAATACAGTATGGCTTAGAATACAATTTAATTAATTGGCATTCCTATGCTTCTATTTTCCCCCATTATTATTATTATTATTATTATTATTATTATTATTATTATTATTATTATTCTTCTTCTTCTTCTTCTTCTTCTTCTTCTTCTTCTTCTTCTTCTTCTTCTTCTTCTTCTTCTTCCTCCTCCTCCTCCTCCTCCTCCTCCTCCTCCTCCTCCTCCTCCTCCTCCTCCTCCTCCTCCTCCTCCTCCTCCTCTTCTTCCTCTTCTTCCTCTTCTTCTTCTTCCTCTTCTTCCCCAGGCCTTTTAATTTTTTTTTTTATTTTGAGACAGGGACTCACTAAATTGTTGAGGCTGGTCTCAAATTTGTAATCCTCCTGTCTCAACTTTCTGAGTTGGTGGGATTACAGGTATATACCACCAGGTTGATCTCCCACTTCCATTATTAAGCTGTGTAAGTTACCATTTGTGAATTAAAAAAAAAAAAAATTAGCACTAGGCATTGTGGCCTATAATTTCAGCTACACAGGAAGCTAAGGCAGGAGGATCACAAATTCAAGGTTAGCCTGGGCAATTTAGCAAGACCTTGGCTCAAAATAAAAAATAAGAAAGGGCTGTGAGTGTTCAATGACAAAGTGCACCCTGAGTTCAATCTCCAATACTGAGAAAAAAATTTTAGTAATACTTTTCTTACTTATGATTTTGGGTAAGACAGATATCCAAGAAAGATAAGACTTGTAATTTTAGTTCTTTTTATTTTCTTTTCCAGATTGTCTGTGTCTTGAGACTAAGATAAAAAAGACTTTGGATTTATTTATTTGTTGTATACTATTTATGTTTGGGCCTTTGACCATAGACATAGTATCATTATATATATATAGTGGTATTCGTTAAGCTGTATCATCATGTAGTGGTCAATAATAAAACAGCTGAAATGGGAGCTGGGGGTGTGGCTCAGTTTTTGAGCCCTTGCCTAATGTGCAAGGAGTGAGATTACTGGATTCAATCCACCAAAAAAAAATCTAACTGTAAATGCAAAAAGATCCTAAGAACTTGTTTTTTGTGGGGTAATTTGTGTTTTTAATAAAGCTTTCTTGCCAGGCTTAGTGGCACCTTCCTATAATCCCAGTGGATAGGGAGATAAGGCAAGAGGATCACAAGTTCAAGGCCAGCCTCAGCACCTTATTGAAGCCCTAAGCAACTTAGTGAGACCCTGTCTCAAAATAAAAAATAAGCATGCCTGTAATGCCAGCAGCTCAGAAGGCGGAGGTAGAAGGATCACAAATTTGACTCCAGCCTCACAATTCAGCAGGCCCTAAGTAACTTAGTGAGACTCTGTCTAAAAATAAAAAAAAATTTTTTTTAAAGGGCTGGAGATGTAGCCCAGTGGTAAAACGCCTCTGGGTTCAATCCTCAGTACCAAAAAATAAAATAGGGCTGGGGGTATGACTCAGTGGCTAAATGCCCCTAGATTCAATTCCCAGTATCAAAAAAAAGTTTTCTCTTGTTTTCTTTCAGCTTCAAGGTATTGCAGCATGCTGATTGAAGAAGGAGGGCTGCAGCATTTATACAACATCAAAGAACATGAACAGACTGATCCCCATGTTCAACAGATTGCTGTGGCCATTCTGGACAGCTTAGAAAAACACATTGTGCGCCATGGGAGGCCACCTCCCTGTAAAAAGCAGCCTCAGGCTAGACTAAATTAATATCCATAGATTATTGGATCACTGAACCACAGGAATTTGTGATTGGTTCATTTGGAATATCTTACCCTCTGTGGTGTTTTGGGGGGGTTCTGTGACAAGATTCATAAGATCAGTTTGGGATTGATAATGTACACTACTGCCCATGTGAACAGTCTCTAATTTGTCTTGTGATTTTTAACTAATGAGGCAAGAAAGGTCTCTTCCTTCATCATTGCCTTTTAGGAAATTTTCCACATCTTTCAGTGTTTGAACTTATCTGTGCTTGAGATTCTAAAGTTTTATGATAAAGTTTGCACGAACCCTTAGGCCAGATTCTTCTGATCTCAGCGTCCCTTCCAATCAATTTGCAGCTTCCCATGAGCTGTTAACTTGATTTCTGGCACTGCTTCACTTGTAAATTTTATACTGCTTCTGTACAAAATGCCTTTATTCTCTGTGTATCTTTTACAAGATGTCCTTCTTAGTATGAAAGAATGGAAATCTAAGTTGTCTCCTTGTGGAAGTTACTCACTGTAACCTGGATGGCTAACAGAAAAATATTTTTAGAGGGCTGGGGATGTATCTCAGTGGTAGAGCGCTTGCCCAGCATGTGTAAGGCCCTGTGTTCAATTCCTAGTACTACAAAGACAAAGAGAAAGAAAAAGAAAAGAAGAAGAAGAAAAGAAAGAAAAATATATTAGGAAGAAAAACTACTAAAGAAGAATAAAGGTTAGGAATTGGGAATTGCTTTCATGGTATAGTTTTTTAAATGGGCCAGGCTATCCTTCTGGAGACCATCTGTCTTGAGGCAGTGAGCAGAAGCTGGTTTTCTGTATTTATGGCTGGAAGTATGGACTGCTACTTCCTGTACAGACTGCAGGTTACTCTCAACAAATATTTCCCCAAATTATCTCAGTATAAAATATTATAGCATTCTGTATTTAAGCCTGTATAATTCTCCATTATGTCATAATGTTGTGAAAATGTGAATTTTTTACAAATTGTCTCTGGTTCAAACTAGCCATTCTTTCCCCTCTATTTCAAAGTCATTTTTGTTCAGTGGAATAGTGACTACTTGTGGTATTGACTTACTCAGTTAAAATACAATTGACAACAGTAAATTTTGCCACAAAAAGTTTAATTTGGGCTGGGCGTATAACTCAGTGGTAGAGTGGTATTTAGTTTGTGCAAGGCCCTGGGTTTAATGCCCCCCAAAAGGTTAAATTTTCTTTTGTTCATATATATGTCTTCTTGATGTGTTCATGTTGGAGAAAAATGTCCATATCTCACTGCCAAAAATGCAAGAGAAGAATTAGTTATTGTTAAATGTTTAGATACAATGATTATAGTTGCTGTGGAGAAAAGGAAATATTTTTGATGGATTATTTTTTAGACAGTTGCCTTTTCCTTAAGATAGTTGACCCAGTATAGTAAAGAATCAATTATCATTTTATCAATAATTGCACTTGGGAGGCAGCAAGTTGCCTGGAAATGTAAATTCCATTTAAATTTTCACTTTGAGATAAGGTTCTTCTGTAATCTCAGATTACTACTTTTTTTTTTTCATAGATGGACAAAATGTTTTCAGTAGAGATTTTAAATGGGATGTTTAAATTGCAGTATTTTTTCCAAAGGTATTTTAGCTTAGAAAGAAGCTGGTTTGATAATATGCTGGTAACATTTTTGACACACATATTTGACCCACTATCACAATAATCAGCTTTGAATTTTTTCAAGTTCCTTCATGGGAATGAAAACTGACTTATATTAAAAGAAAACAAATATTTAGAACCACTAAAAGCACATTAAATTGTGTTTTAATTCTAACTTAATTGGCTTAAAGGAATTTTTTTTAGGTATAAAGTGAATTTTTAAAGTTTTCTTTCCTTTTTTCTCCTCCTCATTCTCATTTTTATTATTTTTTATTTTATACTGGGATTGAACCCATGGATGTTTTTACCACTGAGGTACATCCCAGCTCTTTTTGTTTTTCACTTTTGAGACAGGATCTTGCTAATAAGTTGCTTAGGGCATCTCTTGAAGTCCTGAGAATGGCCTGGACCTTGGGCCAAGGGATCCTACTGCCTCAGCTTCCCCAGTCACCAGAATTACAGGCATGCATCTCCATACTTTGTCTCCCTTTTTTCTCAGTGTCTAAGGCAAAATTTAGAAAATAGGATGGCCTGCAATAACTTGAAAGTTGCTAGCTCTGTTGACCATTTTCAGGTCTGTTTTGTGTACTGAAGGGAAATCCTGTCTGAGAAATTTGTCTTCAAATTTGTTTTACACTGTTCAAGGCAACTGTGTATGTTCCCTGTTAGACTATTGATAGGTTTTTATCTTTACAAATTGTTTTCAGAAATGGCTAAAAATGTACAGAAAACAGTAAATCCCTTCTTTATTCAGAATAAATATGAAGACTCAAAAAATATTTAAAGTTAAAGTTAAATTTACTATTTTAGTAGTAGCCAGATCTGAGTCTTAAAAGCAAAACAAGCACATCTCAAATATATAAAAATTTTGGTGCCTTTCTGGTTGGGATGGTTCTTAAAATTTTGTATATAATTAAGGCATAGAATTAACTGTAAGATCTTGAATCTGGTTGAAATATAATGGATGTATATATTGAAATTATGAGGTATAACTGGAGTCTCTACAGTTAGTGTCTATGAGGCTTCTTTTTTGTAGCTGTAGACTAGAATGTACCAGTACTTGGTACCTTCAAAGGTTACCTTTTGGTGACGTAGAGGTGCTGTTTCAAGCACAGCTTAGACTAGAGTTAAACCACTCAAATCATTGGTGTGCTCAGATATTATTATACATCAGTAGATCAGTTTAGGAGCAACAGCAAGGTTTGGATCTACTAAAGGAAATGGAATTAGACCTTTTAGATTATAATGGTATGTGTGGGTATCATTGAGTAAGACAAGAAAGAAGTAGAACAAATTTTATTAGGGATCTTATTCTTTGTATCAAGTTGTGCTATAGTCTTTATATTCTAAAAAGCATTTCTTTTGGGTTGAGGGCATAGCTCAGGTCAGTAGTTGAACATGTGCTTGGCATGTACAAGGCCTGGGGTTCAAACCCAAGCACCAAAAAGAAAAGAGTATTAGTTTTTTTTTTTTCTTTTTGTAGTTAAAAAAGAAGCATAAATCAAGTACTAATGGGGGTTAGTTTATTCTTCAACCATACATGCAGTGGCTACTGATCTAGGTTGAGGATTTTTATAAAGCGTATCAGACCCATAATTCCTGGAGTTGACCATAAATATTGCTGCTTGTCATCCCTGGGTGGATATGCCATTAATAGAAGGGGATTTCCCTAGGTGGGGGTAAATAAGGTTGCTATGGGAATTTGCTTTCCTGATCTCTTTTATTTTCAAACTTCTGAAGAATCAAAGATTCATATTTTAAACTATTAATCCTATTTGTCTAGTTTAGAAAGTTGCTCTTACAAATGAGTCCTTTTACATTGACCTGTTTTTCTCCTAGTCATTTTAGTTTCGCTGTGTTTTTAATTATGCTATTTATCAAAGTAGCACCGGGCCATCTTCCATCCTCTTTGAGCAAATCTTAATGAAAACATTTTATGCACCAAATTGGGGTAAATTAATGAACCAAAAGTTTGGCTTAGTGTGTTTATTTATTTTTTGTTTTGTTTCATTGGGCTTAGTGTTTTAAAATGCATTACCCCCCCCCCCAAAAAAAAAAAAAAAAAAAAAAACCACTGTGTAGCGGTGCTCAAGGAACAGAGGTAGGAGAAATGTACTGTTTTATATATTTAAAAATGCACCCCACTCCTGCCCTCTCATGTATGTTTACATATTTGGTTTTTGTACAACATTAAAAGGGGTATAAACAGTATTATTTATTTGAAGGCATAAGTTAAAGACAGAGTCATATTGTCAGCTGATGTGGGCTTTTTCAGTTTTATCTGTTGTTATTTATTGGGGGACTTTGTACAGTTAGGGCTTCAAAATTGCTCTGAGACAGCTTTCAGATATGTTTGCAAACTTTTGGTTTCCCTCTTAAATCCACTGTAGCAGTTTTGAATGATTTTGTGAATAAGGGATGTTAGTCTTTACCATTTGCTGAGTGTTCACATTTTTAATTTTCAGTGTTAACTGTTTGTTTTAGGAATAATGTAAAATCAACGTTTGGTAATGAGAGTAGTAGTATGATAGGAAAATGCTGATTGGGCTTTAAATGAGTGATTGCTTTTTTTACTTAGTGTTTCATAGACTTTGCATGACATGGTATACTCCTAATTATGCATTCTTTCATTTCCAAATCAGTCTTAACCCAAGATACTTTTATGTTAACTGACTAGTGGCCTAAAAAAGAACTTATTCTGCTTGTTTGTCCCCTGCCCCACTCTTTTTTGGTAAGTTATGCAAAGATTAATGCTGTTTCTTATTACTCTGAATGGAATAAGAGCTCTCTTGGAGAGCTTAAAGCCAGACAGGAAACTATTGTGATGGTAGCATACACCTGTGATCCCAGCTACTCTGAAGGTGAAACAGGAGGGTCATAAGTTCAAGGTCAACATCAGCAATTTAGCAAGATCCTGTCTCAAAGTGAAAAATAATGGGGATGTAGCCCCGTGGTAAAGAAACCGTGAATTCAATTCCCCATGCTGTGGGGAAAAAATTCAGAGCTGGGCATGGTGTACACTTTCATAATCCCAGCTATTCTGGAAGCTGAGGTGGGAGAATTAGCTTGAGCCTAGGAATTGGAGGCCAGCCTGGGCAACATAGTGAGACCCTGTGTCAAAAAAAATTTTTTTTCCCCAACAATTCAAAATTATGGAAAGTCAGAAATCTAGTTCATTAATAGTATGTGATTAATTTTGGCGTTACTATGGGTAAAATTGGGTTCTTGTGTATTTATTTAATCAGCTTTTGAAGCAAGTAACCACTTAACTAGTGAAAGCTGAGACACTTTATTGAGAGCATTTTTCCCTCTAAAAATAAGAGACTGTGAAGATCAATACTCAGATTGATCTGCAACAATACAAGTTTTTTAAATACTTGATTTATATAGGATTCCCTTTATCAAATCCTCACTGACTTATATGAGAAAAGCTATCTTTTGCTTGAATTCTGATGAAATAATTTAGCTCCTTTCAAAGGATATGAAAAATTGATTGGAATGTGTAATGTGTGTACATTTTAAAGACTCAATTATCTGGATTGGAGGCATTGTTTTCATTATGGCCAGATGAATGGGAATATTCTGTACATGAATCATGCTATATTTTAAATCAGGACATCACTTAAGTATTAATGTGTGTACAGATTTTTGTTTTGGATTTTTTTTGCCTAAATAAATGTTATAAATTTTATGTAAAGTGTGTCTTGTCTACTTTGCTTCTAGTCATTTGCTTTAAAATTTAATATTAATGCAACTGGGTGTGGTGGCTTACACCTATAATTCCAGCAGGTTAAGAGCTGAGGAATGAGGACCTCAAGTTCATGGCTGATTCAGAAAGTTAGGAAGGACCTAAGCAATTTAGTAAGAGCCTGTCTCAAAATAAAAGAATAAAAAGGACTGGGAATATGACTCAGCATCCTGAATTCAATCCCCAGTACCAACAAATAAATAAATAAAATAATATTAATGCAAGTTTTGGGTTCTGGGCTCCTTAGTGATCTACTTGCAGCAACTGCTTTGTGAAAAAGGCTATATAGTTTGTCAGGCATGGTGGTGCATGCCTCTAATCCCAGCAACTAGGGAGGCTGAGGCAGAAGGATAATAAATTTGAAGGCAGCCTCAGCAATTTAGAAGACCCTAAGCAATGGAGCAAGGCCCTGTCTCAAAAAGGGATGTGGCTCTCTCATTAAGTACCTCTGAGCTCAATCTACAGTACCAAAAAATAAAAAATAATGGAGAAGAATAAAGGTTAAATAAAAATTATTTAACAGTATATTTGAAACCCAGTTCACAGTGCTTAATCCAAACTGGACACCTATACCTGGTGATATAATTGAGATAATTAATTGGTATACATTGTTTGCTGGGCACGGTGGTGCATGCTGTAATCTCAGTGACTCATGAGGCTGAAACAGGAGGATTGCAAGTTCGAGACCAGCCTCAGCAATTAAGGGAGCCCTTACACAACTTAGTGAGACACTGCCTCAAAAAATAAAAAGGGGGAGGGGGGAGGGGGGAGGACGGGAAAGGCAGCAGAGCACAACAGACACTAGTATGGCAATTTGTAAATCAATGGATGTGTAACTGATGTGATTCTGCAATCTGGGTATGGGGTAAAGGTGGGAGTTCATAATCCACTTGAATCAAAGTGTGGAATATGATATGTCAAGAAATTTGTAATGTTTTGAACAACCCACAATAAAAGAATTAGAGAAAAAAAAAATAAATAAAAAATAAAAAGGACTGAGGATGTGGCTCAGTGGTTAAGCACCTCTGGATTCAATCCCCACTATATCCACCCCCCCAATTCAATCCCCAGTACCAACAAATAAATAAATAAAATAATATTAATGCAAGTTTTGGGTTCTGGGCTCCTTAGTGATCTACTTGCAGCAACTGCTTTGTGAAAAAGGCTATATAGTTTGTCAGGCATGGTGGTGCATGCCTCTAATCCCAGCAGTTAGAGATCAAGGACATTGTCTGACAAACCTGTCTATCTATGGAGAGAGAATGTTTAAGTGCATTTAGTGAAAGGGATTACCAAAAACACAAAGTATTTGTGATTTTTGTTTCAGAACCTTCATTTATAGTTAAGTCTTAGGTAAATCAATTTGCCTAAGTCACAGAACATTGATTGTAGCAACTCCAATTCTCATTTCCAATACAGTGGATCCCACCCCACCATTTTATAACAGGATAACCTGATATTTCTTAGATCTCTGACAGAATGTGATTAAGCGTCAAATGAATGCTACAGGAAAGAATAACGTACCAAGGAGATTGTCCTCAAGAATGACATTATAGAGCAGCATTACTATTTAGATTCTGTACTTACATACAATCGTTAATAAAAAGTCACTACAGAGGGGCTGGGGCTATAGCTCAGTGATAGAGAGCTTGCCTAGCATGCATGAGACACTAGGTTCAATCCTCAGCAACACATAAAAATAAATAAAATAAAGGCATTCTGTCCATCTACAACTATCAAAAAACAAATTTAAAAAGTCACTACAGAAACTACTACTTCACTAATAAAAAATGAGATTAGATTTGTTAGGGTGATTGTAGAGTTTATTGTTCTGGGTTTTTTTTGTTGTTGTTTTGTTTTGCAGTATTGGGGGTTGAGCCCAAGGGCACTCTACCACTGAGCTATATTCCCAACCCTTTTAAAAATTCTTTGTCTTGAGATAGAAGTCTCACTAAATTATCCAGGCTGACCTCAAACTTGGAATCCTTCTGCTTCAGCCTCTCAAGAAGCCGGGATTACAATTGAGAGCCATTGCCCCTGTATCTATGGCTATATTTAACCAAACAAGCCTGGCTTAGTGGGGCACACTTTTAATTGTAATCACTTGGGCGGCTGAGGCAGGAGGATTGCAAGTTCAAGGCCAGCCTCAGCAACTTAGCAAGGTCCCAAACAATTTAGGCAGATCTTGTCTCAAAAAATTTTAAAAAAGGTGGAGGAGGTTTTCAAGATGGTGGAGTAGAGGAGGTCATTTTCCTGGCCGTTCTGTGGAGTGAAACCAAGAAAGCAGACAGGCAGCTTCTCAACAAAAACAAACAAACAAACAAAAAATGGGGGGACTTTACTGGAATTTAAAACTAGACATTCAAAGCAGACTGAGGACTCAGGAGGTTGAATATAATAAAAGAAGGAAGAGGGCTGGAGTTGTGGCTCAGTGGCAGAGCGTTTGCCTAGCATGTGAGGCACTGGGTTCAATCAGCACCACATAAATATTTATTTTTATTTAATAAATATTAGATAAATGTATTGTGTCCATCTGCAGCTAAAAAAAAAAAAAAGTTTAAATAAATAAATAAAGGAGGAAATCCTTAGTGGCACAGCCACTGCCTTGGCTGGGCCAGAAGCACAGCCAGAGAAGTCCCTCCCTGAGCATAATGGAGGGATAAGGGGAAAAAGGAACCCATATATTTAGGAGGCCTGAGGAGTGTCTGGGTCTGGAGCAGTTAGAGATCAAGGACATTGTCTGACAAACCTGAAAGACACACTGCACAATATCTACATGTGGGAAAGAAGCTGCCATGTCTCTAACAGTGTGCAGAGAACAAAGGAAGGAACTATTTTGCTTGGCTGGCAGCTGAGGGGGCTGATTCCTGGCAAACCTGAGTGTGGGCCAAAATACAGGCCCAGTAAACACACATTACACAACGACAGAGTGTGCTTAAGTGACCCGGAGAGAATCAAACATAGAAAGAGGTTTACACAGGGGACAACTGGTTGTGGAAAGCCACTGAGCTCTACCTCTGCCCATCCAATCTGATTACTTGCAGGACTCCCTGGGAGAGACACATCTGGCCGGGAACTCAGAAGGGTGGGAGCAGATTGGAGACTGAACCCAAGACCAGGAAATGTGGGGTCCGAAGATGATGTAGGGGATTAAAAATTGGGTCCCCCACCACACAAGTGGAACCCAGGGGAGATCCAGTGTGAACCAGCAAATACTGGGCACTGGAGGTACACTTTTTAAAAAATCTTCAGACCAATTGGCATTTGGCAAAGAGCCTGGAGCCCAGCTGAGAATATTTTGAACTCCAATGGAAAGAATTCTTTTAACTTTTCATCAAGATTTTTTTGTTCTTTTTCTGTTTAATTGTGACCTTAATGGTACATGGTAATTTATACATTCTCATTTTTTCCTCTAATTTCTAGCATTTTTGAAACCAGTTATTTTTCATGGATTAGTTTTTTTTGTGAACTAAAATTGTTAAATCATGATGCAAAGAAAAGACCACTGACTCCAATTTTACATCAAATTAAAGCAAGCTTGTAATTCCGGCTAGCTGGTACTGTCTCTCCTGAAATCTGTGGGATGGAAGACAGTACTCCAGCTTGAGCAGAGTTTTATAGCCAAATAGAAATCCTAGTATTTTACAGAAAACAGAAATAAATCTTTTATAACTTTTGACAAGATGGCTCCTGATCTTAAGAGAGAATCAGACTGGGTTCATCAGAATGTTTGATTAGTATATTTTAGTTTTGTTTTGTGTTATCTTATTTTTAAAATTTTTACTTTATATCTCCTTTATTCTGCTAATAGTCAATCTCTATTGTTATTTCACTCTTTTTTTACTTCTTCTTTCCTTTTACTTCATAATCATCACATACTATATCATTTATGGTCTATCCCTGTCCACCTTTTGAAATTATAAACCCTTTTTCAAACCTGCTGTTTTTTTTGTAGGCAATAACTGATCATATTATTTCTGTTTATTGTGATAATTAACATTGTAGACATCATAGTAGGAACTGTTTGGTTTAATGCTGTATATTGTTTGCATAGGTGGTTGTTATTATTTGTCTGCCCCTAAACAGTGAGATATTGGAAACCTTCAGGGATACTAAGTCCACAGGGTAAAAGTTCTACTGCCTGAGATCCACACTGTTAGATGGGTAGATACAAAAACAACATGAAAAAGCAAGGGAACAAATTGCCTCAAACAAACCAAGATACTCCAATAACAGAATCCATTGACACCACAGGCGAAGAAGTGTCAGAGAAGGAATTTAGAATGTGCATAGTTAAACTGATCTGTGAAGTAAAGGACAGTATAAGAAATGAAATCAAAGAGAAAACACAGGAAGTGATCTTTCACTTCAATAATGAGGCAAAGATTCTGAAGAAAAAAAAACAATAACAAAGCAGAAATCCTTGAAATGAAGGAAACAATAAACCAAATTAAAAATTCAATAAAAAGCATCACCAACAGACTAGACTACTTGGAAGACAGAACCTTAGGCAATGAAGACAAAATATATAATCTTTTTTTTAATATTTATTTTTTTTAAAAGAGAGAGAGAGGAGGGAGGGGGGAAAGAGAGAGAGAGAATTTTTAAATATGTATTTTTCTGTTTTCGGTGGACACAACATCTTTTATTTTTATGTGGTGCTGAGGACCGAACCCAGTGCCCCACGCATGCCAGGTGAGCGTGCTACTGCTTGAGCCACATCCTCAGCCCAATATTTATTCTTAAGTTTTAGGTGGACACAATATCTCTTCTATCAAGTGAAACTGCCAAGTCAGAAGTTTTGGTCAGTTTAAGCCGTATAGATCTTCCTAACCTCTGACACAGGTAGGATCAATATTTGCTAACATAATTATATAACCCTAAGTAACAGAAATAAAGGGTTCTCTACTAGACACAGAGGACATAACCAGTAAAATTTTACAAGATCAGATGACATTGAGTAGCTTAGCTACATCTCATGGGGATGGACACCTGCAACATTAAAAGTTAAATGTTGTGTTTATATTCCTGATAACTTTAAAGATGTTAAAGATTTACATTCCTATATAAAGGCCTTGTCCACTCTGGCCTTATTATGAGAACAGCTTCTTCACACCTCCTGGTGAGACATTAACTTCTGTTGTCTTTATGATATTCACTGACATGTTCCAGAAGCTGGAATATTTGTTCAATACTCGTGTTTTTTGTTTCTCTCTTATAGAAGAACCTATCCCCAGAGGACTTTACAACGTGTTCTTCCCCAACCAGATTTTCAATCCAACCTAACTTCAATCCAACCTGACTTCTAAAAGGGAACTACAAACTTCTTGCCCCTTCTGGCGAAGCAGCCAGGTGGTCATTACTCCTTTTCCTTACAGTAGTAGAAAGTTCCTAAAATTAGAAAGGGGGGAATAAAAACAGAATTAGATGGACAGACAGTGTAGATAGGTAAATTGAGTCAGGTCAGATCAAGGAGGCCAATTTTAGGTAAGTCTGGAAAGTTGGAGACTGTCCCCTGAGGGATTAAAATTCCTTCAGAGCTCTTCCTCCACCCTATCAAAGATTTGAAAGGGACACATAAGGGGGGAATTTCATCTTAAGATTGGGAGCCATCTTGTCAAAAAGTCATGAAAAGTTAATTTCTGTTTTACTATAAATTACTGCTATTTCTAAACTTGTTTGGAATTCCTGACTGTGCCTTGAACTCACCCATGCCTTGAACTCACCCATGCCTGGCTTTCCCTGACCAGATAACAATACTTTCTAAAACCTTAGTTAGCGACACCTCATAAATTCTGATGATGGGATCTGAATTTACTCCCTACCTTGAAATATCATGGCATGTAGATCATTAATCTACTATCTGCCTTTGTATTATGCTTGTCAAAATCCTGTTAGCTCTAAGTTCTCAAGACACCCCCCTTTGCAACTTTTTGTGCTATAAAACCTTGTTCCCAGAGAGCTGGGGTATTGATCTCTAGCCTGGGGTTTTGGGGAGAGACAGTCCTGGCCAGCTCCAGTGTACACAAATACAAGCTTGCTTTAATTTGATTTAAAATTGGAGTTGGTAGTCTTTTCTTTGCAGTGTGGTTCAACAATCAGGAATTTTCCTTGGTATAATTTGAAGGGCTGGGGATATGGCTCAAGTGGTAGCGCGCTCGCCTAGCATGCGTGAGGCACTGGGTTCGATTCTCAGCACCACATAAAAATGAAATAAAGATATTGTGTCCACCTAAAAAAAACTAAAAGATAAAAATGGAAAAAAAAAATTTGCAAATGCCTGTAATCCCAGTGACTCTGAGGGCTGAGACAGGAGGATCACAAGTTGGAAGGCAGCCTCAGCAATTAAGCAAGGTCCTAAACAATTTAATGAGACAGTCTCAAAAAAAATTTTTAAAAAGGGGCTGGGCTCCTGCTTGAACAATTCTCAATTGCCGCTCAATACAATGATTACCACTTTATTAAATTTTCCTTTTATTTGTCATTAAGCTGCAAATTCTTTTTTTTTTTTAAATTCTAATTCGCTATACATGACAGCAGAATAAACTGCAAATTCTTAAAAAAAAAAAAAAAAAAGTTCACTACTTAATCCCAACTACTCAGGAGGCTGGGGCAGGAGAGATCAGGCAGGAGGACTGCAAGTTCCAGACAACCTGAACAATTTAGCAAGATTAAGTTTCAAAATAAAATGAAAAGAGTTGGGGGCATAATTCAGTGGTAGAGTTCCTGTCTCACATACAGAAAGGCCTGGGTTCCATCCCCAGTACTAGGAGAGAGAGAGAGAGAGAGAGAGAGAGAGAGAGAGAGAGAGAGAGAGAGCGCACACACAATTTTCATACTAGACATTTTATTAATAGTCCTCCTGAGAAACCTCCTAAGTTCAGGCTGGACCTCTCCTGTGCAGAAGGCTTGCCATCCTACTCTTCTGTGGTTCCTGTTCCTTTATACTTCCTAGAAAATGCCTTTTTATAATAAAAGTTTTACTACTAGTCCTTAGAATGGGAGAAGTAAAGGAAGTAAACATAGATGTGGGTAAATCACAATTTTTTTTTTTCAGGGCCAAGGATAGAACCCAGGACATCGCATGTACTAGGCAAGCACTCTGCCACTGAACTAAATCCCCCAACTGCAAATCACAAATCTTAATAGCTAGTCTTTTATTTTTTTAAAAAAATATTTTTAGTTGTAGATGGAAAGAACACCTTTATTTTATTTTTTATACATAAACACAATATATTTTATTTATTTTTTTTAATGTAGTGCTGAGGATTGAACCCAGTGCCTTACACATGCTAGGCAAGTGCTCTACCTACTACTGAGCCACAACCCCAGTCCAAGTCTTTTATTTTTTAAAATATAATTTGTCTTATTTAATTTTTAGAAAGATTTTTTTTAAGTGCTGATTACAGGACTTTGTACATGCTAAGCAAGCACTCTACCAACTGAGCTATATTCCCAGCCCAGTCGTATTTAATTTTTAATTCATTAATTTCAATAAATAGCCCAGTGTGGTGGTACATGCCTATAATTCCAGCTACTAGGGAGGCTGAGGCAGGAGGATCACACATTTGAAGCTAGCTTTGGTAATTTAGACTCTCAGCAATTTAGCGAAACCCTATCTCAAAAAAAAAAAAAAAAAAAAACAAAAAAAACCAACAATCTGGGGACGTAACTCAGTGCTCAGTGATAAAAAGTACCCCTGGGCTTTATCCCCAACACACACACATACACATACACTTTATTAAATTTTCCTTTTATTTGTCATTAAGCTGCAAATTCTTTTTTTTAAAATTCTAATTCGCTATACATGACAGCAGAATAAACTGCAAATTCTTAAAAAAAAAAAAAAGTTCACTACTTAATCCCAACTACTCAGGAGGCTGAGGCAGGAGAGATCAGGCAGGAGGACTGCAAGTTACAGACAACCTGAACAATTTAGCAAGATTAAGTTTCAAAATAAAATGAAAAGAGTTGGGGGCATAATTCAGTGGTAGAGTTCCTGTCTCACATACAGAAAGCCCTGGGTTCTAACCCCAGTACTAGGAGAGAGAGAGAGAGAGAGACACACACACACACACACACACACACACACACACGGGATAAAGTAAATATTCCTGGAAAACCCATTGAACACATTAGAGGAGGGAAAGGAGGGATCCAGAGAAAGGCAGAGTGGAGTGCCTCAGATCTGGCACCTTATTCTATTTCAAAAGTGAAGCAATTGATGCCCATGAAGAAATAAAGACTTCTTGAAGGTCCGAGAGCAACACAGAATCTTTTCCTTTGGAAAGCATCCTATCTGTTTGAGAAGACAAAA
Source organism: Marmota flaviventris (assembly GCF_047511675.1). Lineage (NCBI taxonomy): Eukaryota > Metazoa > Chordata > Mammalia > Rodentia > Sciuridae > Marmota > Marmota flaviventris. The sequence continues at coordinate 41,780,125 of NC_092507.1, forward strand.
ATAACACATAGGCTGTTAGTATGTTTTCTCAGTATTCAAAATTCTGTTAAATTTGGCCCTGGGGGTGGTGGTGCTGATCTCAGCTATTTGGTGGGGGGCAGGAAGATGGCAAGTTCAAGGCCAGCCTGGGCAATTTACAGAGACCTTCTCTTAAAATAAAAAAAAGATAAAAATGGTTGAAGATGTAGCCACTAGTTTTGGTAACCTGGGTTGGGTTTCCTCAGCATTGGTGGGGGGGAGGGGGAACACCTAATCCCCAACCAAAAACCCATCAGTTTCTTCTTTTGGAAAATAAGCTAATAAAATGGCATGCAAATTCTGTTGCTGGATGTTGTCTTGGAGTAAGCCAGATGTGATGGGATTTAGAGCACAAGCCCATGGGTTGGCTTTAGCTAAGAGTACAAACAGTTTTTAAGAGGAAGGAGGGAAAGGCAGAGTGTTTACAGGTAGGAATACTTCCCCCATATCAGTCTGAGGCACAGTTAGATTCAACCAAATCTACTTTATTAATGTTCATCACACTTCAGACACACACCCTAAGTCCTAACTGAGTCTACACCCAAGGGTCCAAGACACTCACCTGTGATGTGTCTTAAGTCCAGGTCGCTAGAACTCCATCCCGGCCTGAGGAGTCTGGTGCAGGGTAGGCAAACAGGGACCGGAAGTGTCATGTCGCCTCTCTGTCTGGGTCCTTTTAGTCCCGCGGGCTCCCGAAGGCTGGGCTTTTAAGTCCTTTTAAGTTCAGTTGTTCTTCCAGCTGATAACTGGGTGAGCTCTGGGGTCTAAGCCCCGGTGTAGATTCTTATATCATTATCTTAAGTCTATCTAAATTCTGCAGTTTATCTAAGTTTTGCAGTTCACATTACATCATGGACATAATGCTTACAGTTTTTAATTTAACACACACACTAATTAAAATACCCACAGTCAATAATCGTATAACATTTTCTGGTACTCATATCAGAGCTTGTGATAGTTTTTGGTTTTTCAGTAAAAGAAAAGTTAGTGTGGATGGGGGAGGAGGTGTTTGAATTTTAGGAATGGAGGACACCAAATAGCCCACTTTTTAAAAAGGAGGAGTAATGGTTAAAGGAAAGCATTTTGCAAAGTTATTTCTACATGAAAAGTAATTTTAACATTTGAATCCACTCATCAAGGACTTGCTCAAGTAATTTTAACATTTGAATCCACTCATCAAGGACTTGCATTGTGGTGTTTTTACATACATTATTTTATTTAATCCTCACATTAACCTTTTGAGATAAAAGCATTCTCATCCTATTTTACTAATAAGGACATTAAGCTTCAGTACAAAAAAGAATCTTGACCAAAGTTCACAAATTAATAGACGGCTGAGTTAGTATTCCAACACAGGATTCAAATTGCAAGTTTTATACTCTAAGAAATTTACTTTTCCAGGACATGTTTTTTTCCTTAAATCAGCTAAAGTATTTTAATCTACTAGGTTTCTTTCTTGGAGCGGATTATATAAGGATCTTCCCAATACTTTCCAAGTCAGAAGAAAGTTCAATAGTTCCCCCGCCCCTAGATTTTTGATATTTGTTTTGTATCTTTACCAGGGACGATTTTTTTTTTTTAAATGGGAACCGAACCCAGGGGTGATTTACCACTGAGATACATCCATAAACTCTTTTAATTTTTTTTTTTTTAACTTTTGAGACCGGGTGTCATTAAGTTACTCAGGGCCTGGCTAAATTGCTGAGGCTGACCTTGTGATCCACCTGCTTTAACTTCCAGGATCACTGGGATTACGAGTGTGTGAGTTTGTGGGCCTTGGGCCTCTGAAGGGTGCGTAGGAGTTGGGTGAACAGACCAGCAGCTGTAAAGTTGCCCTTGAAGAGGACGGTTGGACCTCGGGAGGGTGGAGGCTGGGTGCGGGTGGGGGCAGAGCAGGGCCGTTCTGAGGGCGGGGTCTGCGGCGGGACGACCTCCTGGGGCGCCTGCGCCCCGCCTCACCAGGCGTTTCAAAACCCCTGTGGCCTGGCAAGTCGGGCGTAGTAGGTGCTGCCCCGCTGTCGCCCACCCCGGACCGACGCCGGCCCCCGCAGGATCCTGGCCCCAGCTCGACATAGCTCTCTCCTCGACGCCCCACGGGCGGGGGGGTCACCATGGTCCACTTCTTGCACCCGGGCCTGACACCCCGGAACCTCGTCCTACCCGACGCCCTGAAAGATGCCCCAGGCTGCTGCGTGGTGCAGGTGAGAACCGCGAGGCCGGGAAGCCGGCCTCGGCGCGACTTTCCGTCGGAGGTGTAGCAGAGGCGCTCGGCGGGACTGGTCCGCGCGCGGGTGAAGTCTCCAGAGGCCGACCCCTAGCCGGTCCCGGGATGGCCGACTGGATAGTGCACCTTAGCCGCGGGCCGGCGCGCTGACTTTGAGCAGTCAAGGCGGTGCCTTGGCCGGCTCCTCGGGGCTCCAACTCTGACCTTCACCTGGCTCGGGCCGCATGGACCTGGGTGTTGGCAGGACGCTCAGCCGGCCCGCGGCAGGTGGAGGCGATTTTGTCTGGGTGAGCCCTGGAGGCCTCGAACCTTGAGCGCACCTCCGCGTGCGCCCTAGACCAGGCGTTACCCGGGGCTTAGGGCCGGGGGACCGTGGGGAGACTGTCGGAATTGCCGGAGTCCACCTGCCGCAGAACGTGTATTTAGCACCTGTTGTGTGTGAAGTATCGCATTTCCGAAGTAATCGTTAATCTCTGATCTTCTGTGGGCAATTACTAATCCCCCTTTTACTGATGTAAAGTTGGAGACCCTAACATTTAGATTCATTCATATTCTCTCTCTCTCTCTCCCTCTCCCTCTCCCTGTCCCTCTCCCTCCCTCTCTCCCTCTCCCTCTCCCTCTCCCCCCTCCCCCCTCCCCCTCTCCCCCCTCCCCCCTCCCCCTCTCCCCCCCTCCCCCTCTCCCCCCCTCCCCCTCTCCCCCTCTCCCCCTCTCCCCCTCCCTCCCTCTCCCTCTGTCTCCTCCTCTCTCCCCCCCCCCCTCACCAGGGATTTATCACAGCAGTGCTCAAACCCTGAGCCACATCCCCAGCCCTTTAAGTGTTTTGAGACAAGGTCTTAATAAATTGCTGAGGTTGGCCTTGAATTTTAGTTCCTTCTTCCTTAGCCTGCTGAGCCACTATGATTACAGACGTGTAGCACTGTACCCGGCTAATTTTATTTATTTCTTCACCAGTTTCTGACTGAAAATTTTTTTCCTGCTCATGTTTGATTATAATTTAATGTGAGCTGAACTTCATAGGTGCCACGTTGTGTATATTTTTGTTTTCTTCCTTATTAGGCACTGTATTTGTGATGCATACATTTTTTTTTTTTTAAGGTGCAGGGTGTCACTGCATTGCCCAGATCAGCCTTGAACCCAGGTGATCTTCCTGCCTCAGCTTTCTGAGTAGCTGGAACTGCAGATGTGCACCACCATGCCCAGCTCTGTATTTGATATTTTTAAAATGGTATTGTAACTTAAACAAATTCTGTTTTCTATCTGATTGTTGATTGCCTATAGCAATAGTTTTTTTTTTTTTAACCTTGTACTCATTTGAACATTTTCTAGTTAAAACAGTCATATAGTGGGCTGGGGATGTGGCTCAAGCAGTAGCATGCGGCCCGGGTTTGATTCTCAGCACCACATACAAACAAAGATGTTGTGTCTGATGAAAAATTAAAAAATAAATATTAAAAAAAATTCTGTCTCTCTCTTTTCTTAAAAAAAAAACCAGTCATATAGTATAATTATACTTTAACAATGGTGAGTCTGTCTTCTGGGTAGATAGATTGGAAAAAGAATTAGAAGTGAAAGTGGAAACACTGATTTGCAGATTTGTAGTACAATAGGTAAAATAGTAGTGACTTGGGTTTGAAACTTATGGTGGGGCTAGAAAGGAGGAGATAGTCTAGAAATTTATTTCTGCCATTTGCAAGCAGGAAACAAATGACAGATTCAAAATAGGGATAATCCAAGGAGAGTTTAAGGGGCTGTTTCCAAATATAATAAGGGTCAAGTATGGAAAAAGTCATACAGTATTTTTAATTAAAAAAAATTTTTTTTTGTACCAAGGATTTAACCCAGGGGTGGTTAACCAGTGAACCACATCCTTATCCCTTCTTTATATTTTATTTAGAGATAGGATCTCTCTGAGATGCTTAGGGCCTTGCTAACTTGTTGAGGCTGGCTTTGAACTCCTGATCTTCCTGCCTCAGCCTCCCCAGCCACTGGGATTACAAGCATGTGTCCTCATACCCACATATAGTATTCTATGCCTGGTAATAGCAGTTTACCACCCAGAGGACCTTACAGAAGGAAAGGGGGCTGGATTTTAGAGGACTGGTTAAGGGACACTGCCAACCCAGGGTAACTTTTCAGAGAGCTAGGGACATATGCTGTAATGGATTGAATTGTTTCCCCCAAAATATGTCTACAATCCAACTCCTGCTATCTGTGAATTTGACCTTATTTGGAAGGGTCTTTCTTTATACATGCTATTGAGGTTCTTTTTTTTTGCACCAGGAATTGAACCCAGAGGTGCTTAACCACCAAGCTATGTCCCCAGCTATTTTTTAAATATTTTATTTAGACACAGGGTCCCCAGCCCTTTTTAAATATTTTATTTAGATTTAGAGACAGGGTCTCCCTGAGTTGCTAAGTGCTTCACTAAGTTGCTGATGGCTGGCTTTGAACTTGTGATCCTCCTGCCTCAGCCACCTAAGCCTCTGGGATTACAGGTGTGCTGCACCCAGTTGAAGATCTTGGTAAAATCATCTAAATTTAGGGTGTACTCCAAATCAACTAAATACTACTTATTATAGTGGTAATCTCATAAAAGAAAGGTAACTGGAGGTTATCTTAGTGGTAGAGTGCTTGCCTCGCACATTCAAGACCCTAGGTTGGATCCCTAGCACTGTCTGATAAATGAATATATTATATATAAAAGCAAAGAGAGGGAGATTTGATCAGAGATATGGAAGAAGGCCACATAAAGATGAAGGTGGAGAGCAAAGTGATGCTTCAATAAGCTGTGGAGAGCTAAGAGCCAACATAGCTAGAACACTCAAGGAAAATTCTCCCCTACAGCCTTCAGAGGGGAATGTGGCCCTGCTGACCCGTTGATTTTGGAATTTTGTTATCTGAAATTGAGAAAATAGATTTCTGTTGTTTTAAGCTGCCAGTTTTGTGGTAATTGTTTATTGCAGCACTTGGAAACTAATATACGTTCTAACATTCTCTTCCCTTCCGTCATCTTTGAGTTTCTTGTGAATCTGGGTGGGAGGTAAGTGGTATACAAGGTAGAATACATGGGATTTGCTGATGCATTGGATACTGGCTGGCAGCTTTGGTCAAAGACCAGGAGGTGTGGTAGATTCATCTGCTGAAGATACATAGCACTTTTGGAGCTGGGAAACACTGGGAAAGTTCATTTTTGTGCAGGATGAGTTGGAAATGTTTTCGTAACACAGTTAAGTGATACATCAGTAGTAGCCAATTGGATATCCAAGACTGGCTGAAAGAGAAGTCTGACCTGGAGATAATAATCTGGGATTCATTGGCTTTAGAGAGAGCATTTAGTCAGACAATCAGTAGTTATATATTGTAGAAGCAAAGAAAGGGCCTAGTACAGTGCTGTCCTGGAAAACTTTCTGTGATAAAGGAATGTTGTGTATCTGCACTACCCAGTATGGTAGCTGCTAGCCATATGTCTCTTGAAATGTGGCTAGCCCTGAAATTTTTATTTTAATTTGGATGGAAATAGCCACATGTGAGTACTGGCAATCAAATTGGACAGCACAGTTCTAGGATGAAACTCTGAGTATTTCCAACATTTAAAGTCTTCAGATAAAAAGGAGCAAATAAGGTAAACTAGAACAGGAAAGGAAAGGAAGGTGTTGTCACAGAAGCCAAGGAAAGTGTTTGAAGGAAGAAATGGTCAGTTATACCTGAATCTGCTGAAGAGAGCCACTATGAAGAGTATCAGAAAGTATCTGTTAGGCCAGGCTCGATGGCACATGCCTGTTAATCCCAGTGGCTCAGGAGGCTGAGGCAGGAGGATCACAAGGTCAAAGTCAGCCTCAGCAAAAGCAAGGCACTAATCAACTCAATGAGACCCTGTCTCTAAATAAAATACAAAATAGGGCTGGGGATGTGGCTTCATGTGGTTGAGTGCCCCTCGGTTCAGTGCCCCCCCCCCAAAAAAAAGTATCAGATTTTATAATGGCAAAGGCAATAATAATAATGTTCTTGGTGGAATATGGAAAGCAGGGACTGGGGTTGTGGCTCAGTGGTAGAGCACTCACGAGGTCCAGGGTTCGATCCTCAGCACCACATAAAAATAAATAAGTGAAATAAAGGTATTGTGTCCAACTACAACTAAAATAAATATTAAAAAAAAGAATATGGAAAACAGATAAAGTGACTTAGAAACTGAATAGAGTGGATATCAAAAACATCAATACTGGTTTTAACAACAAAAACAAGTAGCAGAATGTTGTATGTAATTCTATTTATTATTATTTTATTTATTTTTTTCCCATACTGGGTATTCAGCCCAGGAACCTGGTGCATATTAGGCAAGCCCTGAGCCACATCACATTCCCAGATTTTTTTTTCCCCAGTAGTACTGGAAAATGAACCCAGGGGTGCTCTACCACTGAGCTACATGTCCAGCTCTTCCTTCTTTTTTTTTTTTTTTTTTTGTTAAAGGGATTGAACCCAAGGATATTTAATCACAAAGCCAGCTCTTTTTATATTTTATTTAGAGACAGGGTCTTGCTGAGTTGCTGGGGGCCTTGCTGAGTTGCTGAGGCTGGCTTTGAACTTGTGATCCTCCTGCCTCAGGCTCCTGAGCCGCTGGGATTACAGGCATGTATCACTGTGTCCGGCTACATGCCCAGATCTTTTTATAAAGAATTTTTGTTTTGCAAAGGGCCTTGCTAAGTTGCTGAACTTGGAATCCTCCTGCTTCAGCCTTCCTGAGTAGCTGGGATTAGGCCTGTGCCATCAAGCCTGGTCCCCGTGTTTCCCTGCACCCCTCGAGACACTGGAGTTAAACTCAGAGCCTCACACATTCTAGGCAAGCTCTGTATCACTGGAACTGAGCTACATGCCTAACCTGTATATTTTATTTTGAAATAGGATCTTGCTAAGTTTCCCAGGCTGGCCTTGAACTTGTGATCCTCTTGCCTTAGTCTCCTGAGTGTGTGTCATCATGTTTATTTATTATTAATTATTCTGTGGTGTTGGGGATTAAATCCAGGGCCTTGTGCATGCTGGGCAAGAGCACCACTTAGCTACATCCCCAACTTCCATGGAAGGAATTTAAGAAGTTAAAAATGCTGTGGAGGTCAGAGATGTGTTGCATGTTGAAGTTTCTGAAAAAGTTAGCAATCTCCAGCATATTATCTTTTGGGATCTAATATAGTACCATATCAACCTATTTTGGATGAGAAAGGGACCATGTGCCTCTATAGTCTCACCTCCCTTTCAGTTCTCTACTCTTTTTATATATATATATTTTTTTACTTGTAAATGGACTTTATTTTATTTATTTATATGCAGTGCTGAGAATAGAACCCAGTGCCTCACACATGGTAGGCAAGTGCTCTACCACTGAACCACACAACCTTAGCCTCAACTCTTTTTAAAGCACCTTTTTTTTTGGGCGGGGAGGCGTGTTACCGGGGATTGAACTCAGGAGCACAGGACCACTGAGCCACATCCCCAGCCCTATTTTGTATTTTATTTAGAGATAGGATCTCATTGAGTTGCTTAGCACCTCGCCTTTAGTGAGGCTGGCTTTGAACTCAGGATCCTTCTGCCTCAGCCTCCTGAGCCACTGGGATTACAGGTGTGTGCTACCGCGTCTAGTTTTTTATTTTTTTCAAACTGGCATCTCACTATGTTGCCCAGACTGGTCTCCTACTTAGGGGCTTAAGTGATCCACCAACCTCAGTAACCCAAGTATTTGGGACAATAGGCACACACCATACATTTAATTTTTTTTGCTCTGTTGGTAGTCGAACCAAGAACCTCATGCATCTCATGCAAGTGCTCTGCCACTGAGGTAAATCCTCTAGTCCTGGTTGTGAACATCTTTGAAAGTGGGAATAGGCCTTTTTATCCTCTGTCACAGAATAATAACTTAAAAAAATGTACCTTGGGGCTGGGGATTTAGCTCAGTTGGTAGAGTGTTTACCTTGCATGCACAAGGCCATGGGTTTAATCCCCAGCACCACACACACACACACAAAATGTATCTTGAAGGAATGACTTATGTGATCTCTGCTTGAAAAATCCCAGATATTGCACTGAAATTGTGAGATTTTTTTTAATCTTTATTTTGTTTATTTATTTAACGTGGTGCTGAGGGTCCAACACAATGCCTCATGCATGCAAGGCAAGTGCTCTACCACTGAGCTACAACCCCAGCCCAAGGTGGTTCTATTACATATAAATCATTATTAGAGTAGGAATGTAGGCATGACCACTTTTATGCTGAATATTTGCAGATGTGTTCTAACAAGGTTTGGAATTTGTTTGCTAGGAGGAGGCATCACCCTATACATTGGCCAACATCTGCATGAATGTCCTGATTGCTAATCTGGAAGAATTGTGTTCTAAGAAACCTGATGGAACACTGTGCTTTCCAGAGCAATGGAGTTTCCCTCAGGAAATAGCTGATCGATTCCTTGGGATGATGGTTTGTCAAGGTAATAAGGTTCCTCTATAGACTACTCTCACTCTCACAGCAATTTTTTTACTATTTGAAAAGCACCTTTACATACAAATTATTTGCATTTTACTTGTGAAAGTTGAGTTTCAGTCTTTCTCAGATACTATGATAGAAATTGTTTTGCTTCTAAGTTCATTTTGCTCTTGGCTTACCAGGTAAATGGAAAACTAAGTTGTCACTTGTCCATCTTATATTTTTCAAAATGCTGTTGCTGTAGTATCATCTCCTATTCTTTACATTATGGATATGAACCTGCGCGCGCGTGTGTGCGAGATTGATGCTGGGGATGCTGTAATATTTTTTAATTTTGAGATAAGGTCTCACTAAATTGCTGAACCTGGCCTTGAACTTGACTTGGAATCCTCCTGCCTCAGCTTTTCCAGTTGCTGAGATTACAGTTATGTGCCACTGTGCCCAGCTATTGTCCATTTCTTTCTTTTTTTTAATTTATTTTTTAGATATAGGTGGACACAATATCTTTATTTCATTTTTATGTGGTGCTGAGGATTGAACCCAGTGCCTCACACATGGTAGGTGAGCGCCCTACCTCTGAGCCACAATCCCAGCCCCTATTGTTCATTTCTTAATCAGATTAGTATTAGTATTATTTCTCCCTGTTGAGTGTTTGAGTTCTTTATATAGTAACACCTTTTCAGAAGCATAGTTGCAAGTATTTTCTCTCATTTGGTAGATTTGTTTCCTTTACTGAACTCAGAAGTTTTTAAGTTTGTTGTAATCCTATTTACCTCTTTTTTCTTTTTTGTTTTCTGTACTTCCAGTGTCCTGAAGCATTTCGTCTAGTACTTTTATACTTAACACTAGGGATTGAAACTAGGAAGGAACACTTTAACCACTGAACTACATCTCTACCCTCTACTTCATCTCTACAGGGGACTGAACTCAGAGGGCACTTTACCACTGAGCTGCATCCCCAGCACCCCCATTCTTTTTTTAAATTTTGAAACAGGCCTTATTTGCCTGCCCAAGCCTCTTAAGTAGCTGAAATTACAGGCATGTTGCCACTATGTGTGTGTGCTTTAAAGAAACCAGTTGCTTGTTCTGTAGAGTTTTATATAGTCTGGATTTTGCCATTATTAACTGAGCATATATTATATATATATAAAATATGTGTTATAGGTGATTGCAATGTCTTTATTTTACCTTATGTGGTACTGAGGATCTAACCCAGTGCCTCACACATGCTAGGCGAGTGCCCTACCTCCATCCATCCCTGTGTGCTCTGATATTGACATGTTTCTCTGATCCCTGTATTTTGTGTTAATTGAATGTTTGATCAGATTCAGGCTATGTGTGTGTGTTTCCTTGTACTTCATTCATGGTTCTGTGAAGTTTTTCTGGTTGATTGTTGCTATCATTATTATGGCTGTAGATGGATTATCATTGCAAACACCCAGAAGCAGGAGTTCTTGAGGTTAGAATTGTTGTGTTCATTTGCTGTCGGTGACTTTTCTGACTTAGTGTTTCTGATTTCTTCTTGTTTCCTGAGCTGTTCCATAATTAGCTTTCTGCTTGTACGTACCATAAGTAAGGTTTTATTTTGAATACCTTCTTTTTTATATATTTTTATTTTTTTTAGATATACATGACATTGAAAACCCTTCTTACTTTGCACACTTCTTGGGTAATTTTCCTAGGTTTAGTTACTACTACTAATTCCCCAGAGTTCTCAGCTTAGTCCTTTATTCTGAGCTTCAGAACCATGTGTCCAAATATCTCCTTGTTTCCCGTTTTCTTTTCTGGATTGCTGAGTCATGGTATTCTTTTAATTTTGTTCCACTCTCAGTGGCTGCTGCTTAATAAGATTTCTACTTATTTGGCTTCCCCTTTAAGGCAGTAAGGATTAAAGATTTAGAGCTCTGGCTTTAGAACCAGACTACCTGGGTTTACATACTTTCTTGACTGCAGCCATGCCACACTTAACAATGGGCACATATTCTAAAAAAGATCTACCAGATGGGTGGTACCTACTAGTAATACCAGCGATTCAGGAGGCTGAGGAAGGAGAATTGCAAGTTTGAGCCAGCTTTGGAAACATAGTGAGCCTCTGTCTCAAAATGAAAAATAGGTAGGGCTAGAGATGTAGTTCAGTGGTAGAGTGCCCTTAAATTCAATCCCCAGTACCAAACAAACTGTGTGAACATCATAATTTACTTACACAAACATAGATAGATGGTAAAGCCTGTTGCTTCTAGGATATACACCCATATATCATGTTACCCAATTGAGTGCTATAAGCAATTGTGACATAATGGTAAATATTTGTATATCTAAACATAGAAAGATGCAGAGAAATTATTAGGTAAAGCAGGGAGGCACGCTTGTAGTTCCAGCTGCTCAGGAGGATTGTTTGCGCCTCTGAGTTTGAGAGGGCAAATCCAAGGCCAGCCTGGGCAACTTAGCAAGATGTACCTCAAAAAAAAGATGGATGGAAGGCTTAGTGTTCCATCCTCAGTACTGGGGGAGGGGGGAAGTGATAAGTAAGCAAAGAGTTATTTACATTTATATGTCACTTACATACCTGTTTGGTTTCATTTTTCATTTCTATAAATAAGGTTACTATAAATATCACTTTGGTCTCTGGAGTCCAACTTACCACATATTTTAAACTTGCAAGTTATTTAACCTCTTCAAGCTTCAGTTTCCTCATCTATATAATAATAGTAGTAGTAGTTCCTGTATATGTTAGTGCAAGAGTGAGATAATCTTGGTAAAGAATTTAGAACAATGCCTGGCACAGAGTGAGTGGTAAATGTAGTCTTTATTATTCTTAGCATCTGTCCATCTGTTCATTCCACATTGCATCCTGGAAAGACATGAGATCTCATTGTCATTACAAGCTAGCTCTGCTTCTCTTATAGGCAAGCTGACTGATAGAACAGCAAGTATTTTCCAAGGCAACCAAATGAACCTGAAGATGGTAAATATCCAGAAAGCTAAAATCTCTGCAGCTGCCTTCATAAAAGCCTTCTGCCATCATAAGCTTGTTGAAGTAGATGCCACTGCAGTGCACTCTGACCTTCCAATCCCAGATATCTTAAGTGGACTCTGCAGCAATAGCTGGATCCAGCAAAATCTCCGGTGTCTCCTATTAGACTCGACAAGCATTCCTCAAGATTCAAAACGGCTGTCCTTTGGTCAGCTCACTGGACTTTGTATTTTAAGTGTTTTCAACGTTTGCTTTCATACTGAAGATCTGGCTAATGTTTCTCAGTTACCAAACCTGGAAAACTTGGACATCTCCAATACTCTGGTCACGAACATCTCTGCACTCCTTAACTGTAAGGATCGACTCAAGTTTCTCACAATGCACTACCTGAAATGCCTGACCATGACCAAACCACAAATTCTTGGAGTCATCAGAGAACTTCAATATCTGCGTCACCTTGATATTTCCAATCACAGGCAACTCAAATCAGACTTAGCTTTTCATTTGTTACAGCAGGAGGATATCCTGCCAAATGTTGTGTCCCTGGATATTTCTGGCGGCAGTTGTATCACTGATGGAGCTGTAGAGCGATTTATACAGCAGCGACCTGAAATGCAATTTGTTGGGCTCCTCGCTACAGATGCTGGTTATTCTGACTTCTTTACTACAAAGCAAGGCTTGAGGGTTTGTTCATTAAAATAAGTTTTGTTTCATTTGTTCAGAACATTGTTAAGTTCTTGCTGTTCACCAGAATGTGTACTTGTTGTTAGTTGCAAAAGCAACAACAACAAAAAAATCCTTAAGATTTAACAGTTAATAATTATTGTGCGGGCTGGGGATGTGGCTCAAGCAGTAGCGCACTCGCCTGGCATGCGTGCGGCCCGGGTTCGATCCTCAGCACCACATACAAACAAAGATGTTGTGTCCGCCAAAAACTAAAAAAAATAAATGTTAAAAAAAAATAATAATTATTGTGCACCCACTATGTGATAGGTTGTGATATAATGGGTGCACAATAATTATTAACTGTTAAATTAAGATACAGTTACATTAAGATACAATTCCTGCTTCCATGTCTCCCAGTCTAGCTTGATAATAATTATAGCCATTATCGATTACCTCATATGTGGCAGTGTTGTGCTTGCCCATTGTTTTCTTCTTTAATCCTCCCATTTTACAGATGAGGAAAGGGAAGCTCAGAGAGATTTGTCTACTTACCATCATGGAATGAACCATTCAGTTTTAAAGCTGGTACCTGCATCCAAATCCAAATCTTTGTGACTCTTAAAACTTATGCTCTTTACCTCTCTTAAGAACTGAGGAGGGTTCTGGGGTTGTGGCTCAGTGGTAGAGTACTTGCCTTGCATATATGAGGCACTGGGTTCCATCCTCAGCACCACATAAAAATAAATAAATAAAGATGTGTTCATCACATCTTTTTAAAGAACTGAGGATAGCCAGGCTTGGTGGGACACACCTGTAATAGTGCTAGCCATATTGATCATCTGCCTCTCAACTACACTCAGTAGTGTGTGTGTGTGTGTGTGTGTGTGTTTGGAGGGGGCGTCCTAGGGATTGAATCCAGGGTTGCTGTTCTTCTGAGCTACACACTCAGCCTTTTTAATTTTTGTTTTGAGACAGGATTTTGCTAACTGGTCCAGGCTGGCCTCAAACTTGTATTCCTCCTACCTCAGCCTCCCAAATAGCTAGGATTATAGGTATGTGCCACCAGGCCTGGCTCCTAGCAACACCAAAAAGAAATGTTTTGAGCATTGCCAGAATAAGTTTATAACTTTGGGCTGGGAATTGAACCCAGGGCCTTGCACATGCTAGGTGAGCACTCTACAACTGAGCTGTATCCTCAACCCATGGTGTCATTTTTTCTTTTTTTTTTTCAGTTGTAGTTGGATACAATACCTTTATTTTATTTATTTATTTTTATGTGGTGCTGAGGATTGAACTCAGAGCCTCACACATGCTAAGCGAGTGCTCTGCCACTCAGCCCCAGGCCCAGTCCCTCTTTCTTTTCTTTTTCTTTTTTTTTTTTTTAACAGTGTAACTTTCTTTTTTTTATTACTATTTTTTTTTAGATGTTGATGGACTTTTATTTATATGTGGTACGGAAATTTGAACTCAGTGCCTCATATGTTAGGCAAGTGCTCTACCACTGAGTCACAACTCCAGCCCACCCATGGTGTTATTTTGAAAAGCTATATATATATATATATATATGACAATAGAATGCACTTTTTGTTTTTTGGTACCAGGGATTAAACCCAGGGGCACTTGGCCACTGAGCCCCATCCCCAGCCCTATTTTGTATTTTATTTAGAGACAGGGTCTCACTGAGTTGCTTAGCACTTTGCCATTGCTGAGGCTGGCTTTGAACTTGCCATCCTCCTGTTTCAGCCTACCCAACCGCTGGGATTATAGGAGTGTGCCACTGTGTCCAGTTTAGAATGCACTTTGATACATCATATATAATGGAGTATAATTTCTCATTATTCTAGTTATACATGATGTAGAATCCCACCAGTCATATAGTTATTTATGTACATAGGTAATAATTTTGTCTGATTCATTCTACTATCCTTCCTACCCCCATTCCCCTTCCCCTCCCTTCACTCCCCTCTAACTATTATAAAGTAACTCTATTCTTCCCTAGCCTCTCCCCACTGCCCCCTCCCCCCATCATGAATTAGCATCCACACATCAGAGAAAACATTTGGCCTTTGGTTTTTTTGGGGATTGGCTTATTTTGTGAAAAGCAAAATATATTTAAATGTATATGTTCAGAAGTGTATTGTGTGTGTGTGTCTGTGTGTGTGTGATGTTGGTGATTGAACCCAGGAGAGCTCTACTACTGAGCTATATCTATATCCTCTTTTCATTTTTTAAAATTTTGAGACAAGGTCTCACTAAGATGCCCAAGCCGGTCTTGAATTTGTAATGCTGTTGCCTCAGCCTCCCAAGAAGCTGGGATTACAGGCCTGCACCACCTTGCCTGGCTGTGTAAAAGTATTTTGTAGAGACACTAACTATGTTCACATTTTCTTCTTTAGGTATTTGTGCCTGGGATGAACATGTGTACATGCTATACAAGAGTTTGACCAGTGAGATACACCCTGAGCCTCAACCACTGAGATACACCCTGAGTCCCCTAGGTCTTTTCAATCTAGACAGTTTTCTAGGATGGTAGTTTCAAGTATTTGTTCATTTTTCCTACAGAAACTTGTCTGTATAGGTTTGATATTCTTTCATTTTATGCTGTAATGATTCTCTAGATCTTTTTCTGCTTCTGCTTTCTGTTTTAAGTTTTTACTTATTTTGACTGGGAATGTAGCTCAGTGGTATGGTGCTAGCCTAGCATTCATGAGGCCCTGGGTTGGATCCTGGGCACTGCATAGGATACAGCTGTTTGGGCTGGATACATTTGGTGCATACCTCTAGAGGCCAAGGCAGGAGGATTGCAAGTTTTAGGCCAGCTTCTGCAACTTAGTGAGACCCTGACACAAAATGAAAAGAGGTATAACTCAGTTGGTAGATTGTCCTTAGGCTCAATTCTCAGTGTTGGAGTGGGGGTGGAGGTGGGGAAGAAGTCAATTTTCCTGCTATATTCTTCTTACTTACTCAGTTTTTTTTTTGAGGAGAGGTACTCGGAATTGAATCCAGGGATATTTAACCACTGAGCCACATTCCCAGCCCTTTTTATTTTTTTAGACAGTATCTCACAAAGTTGCTTAGGGCCTTGCTAAATTGCTGAGGCTAGCCTCAGAATTTGTAATCTTCCTGCCTCAGCTTCCCAGATTTCTGGAATTAGAGGCAAGCAGCACCATGCTATTACCCATACTATATTTAAAAAAAAAAAAAAAATTAACTCTATTCTTCCTTGTGTACCCTGTAACTTAGTCTTTCTATTTGGTAAAATTTTATCTTTTTCTTTCCAGAATTTAATAAACCCTTGCTTTAGCTCCTTGATATTAATGATTTGTTTTGGCACTGGAGATTGAACCCACGAGTGCTTTACCACTGAGCTACATTCCCAGACAGTTTTATTTTGAGACAGAGTCTCTCTAAGTTTCTGAGGCTGACCTTCAACTTTTGGTCCTTCTGCCTCAGTCTCCCAAGTCATTGGGATTATAGGTGGGTGCCACTGTGCCTGGATATATATATATTTTTTCATATACCAAAATATGTGTTAAGAATATTAAGTTTGAGGGTTGGAGTTGTGGCTCTGTGATAGAGAACTTGCCTTGCATGCATGAGGCCCTGGGTTCTATCCTCAGCACCACATAAAATAATAATAATAAAAAATAAAGATATTGTGTCCATCTACAACTAAAAAAAAAAGAATATTAAGTTTGGAGTGCTGTGCTATGGTATAATTGTCTTCTGATTTATTTTTTATTTATGGAAATATTTTTTTTTAGCCAAAATATGTAGGTTTTCATTTTTCTGACATTCTCAAAAATGTTTTATATGGAATTGATTTTAATCTTTTCATTTTCGGGCATTTGGTTGATCAGGTTCCTAATTTAAAAGCAGTCTCTTGTCAATTTAGTGAAGTGAGATCATCCAATGGGTGATGATGTTATTTGTCATGGTAGAATGGTGAAGGTTTTCTTTTTCTTTTGCATGATCCTTAATCTCCCCCCCCACCATTTCCTTCTTTTTTCCCCTCACTACCCAGTAATGCTGTAAACTGTCATGTCTAGTTTGTTTAAATTCTTTGTTGATTTTATAGTTTGAAGAGATGATATGAGGGTGTTGGGAGTAGGGGTGGTTTGGAGTCAGGTGAATGCCATTATTTTCCAGATCCAAAGTCTTCATATTGACTGTTTAAAATGTGTTATTCAGGGATAGCATGGAAGAATTATGATACTATATAAATAAGAAAGAAATGCTACTCAAAAAAATTAAAATCAATTCCTTTTTCTTTTTCTATTTTATGTTGCTGGGGATTGAATATAGGGCCTCACACATGGTAGGTAAATGCTCTACCAACTGAACTATATCCTTAGTCTTTTTGTATTATTTTACGTGACCATTTTTCTATTTTTTTGTCTAATTCTATAGGATTATTTGAGAAACATTATATGCATTCATTATTTTTGGTTGTTAAAAAAATTACACATAACTTGGGGCTGGGGATGTGGCTCAAGCGGTAGCGTGCTTGCCTGGCGTGTGTGCGGCCCGGGTTTGATCCTCAGCACCACATACAAAGATGTTGTGTCCGCCGAAAACTGAAAAATAAATAATAAAATTTCTCTCTCTCTCCCTCTCTTTAAAAAAAATAAAATAAAATATAACTCTTCAATTAATTATAATCTAGCTTTCAATAATTTAACATTAAAAAATTACACATAACTCATTATATTAGTTGAGTATTTTTCTCTTGTTTTGCATTACTGAGGATTGTACTCAGTTGAAGTATCAATTGTAATATAGTTATAGGGAGATGGTATTTAATTTTGATTTCTCCAGTTTACTGCTTTGTTAAATTAGCAGCATACTTTACCTCTCTGACTAAATGAGAACAACTTTGTAAACCACCTGGAATATATCATTGAACAGCTCTTAATATTGTTTCAAACATTGGAAGCTTGGGCATGACTGGTAAAACCTATTAGTAATGTGCTTCTTTTTCAGGTTGCTGGAGGAGCCAGTATGGGTCAGATTTCCGAAGCACTGAGCCGATATGGGAACAGGTCATGTTTTATGAAGGAAGCTCTTTACAGGCTCTTTACAGAAACATTTTCAATGCATGTACACATGCCTGCTGTTTTAAAGGTAACTATACCCTAGAAAGGAAGTTTTTTTTCAGATTACTTGGTTCAGTTAGATAAGTAATTGTATGTTTGATTTCTTTCCAGAAATGAGTGCTCCCTCCATATCTACCTCAGCATCACTTATTTGTATGTCTTTGATGGGGCTTTTTTTAGTTTCATGTTGTTGGAATCCCTCACAGTGTTTGCCCGTGTGCACTGTTGCTCTTACAAGGCTTTACACTAAAGAATAAGATATAAGTCTGGTTCATATTTGTGTTCTCTGAAATGCCTATTGGAATACCTTGAATGGAGTGAGGCCCAAGGATAGATTGTGAAATTAGTTTTAGGTGTGAGGAAATGGGAGGTCCAGAGAAAGGAGGCAACTTGTCCAAAGTCACACAGAAAGTTAATGACTGACTTTTAATTAGAGAGTATTGATGTAATACCTTAATGTCCTAAAGAGTAAATGCTGAGGATAAGGAATATCTGTTACTGTTATGATAAAGAGCAAATATTTTGCCAACCAGAACAAGCACAAGGCAGTAAAAATAATGTTGATGTTGTTCTATACTCTCAAACCATGTTTATCTTCAGCTTGTGGCTGTAGGAATGAGGAATCATCCAATGGATTTACCAGTGCAATTCACAGCTAGTGCTTGTGCCCTCAACTTAACACGCCAGGGTCTGGCCCAGGGAATGCCTGTTCGCCTGTTGTCAGAAGTCACTTGTCTACTTTTCAAGGCTCTGAAAAATTTCCCCCATTACCAACAGGTAATTTTGATTGAAATTTTAATTGTGCTTTTTAAGATCAGGGCAAATACTTTACTCTCACCAGGTGCCCACACTGACAAGATGAGCTGGGTTCAAAAGAGCTGGCTGCAACATTAAACTAGGAAAACAGTGAAGAAATCACACAACATAAGGACATGAGTTTCTCAGATCTAGGGTGGGACTGATCTGCCACCTTAAGGGTCAGCTTCTACACTGGACAGCGCTGGAAAGAGTGCGCACCCAGACACACACACACACACAAAGGAGACACACACAAAGGAGCTTCAGTGGAATGTTCTTCACCAAATAAGGCAGGGGATGATATTTCAGAGGTGGAATCTTATTTTGCGTTGTCTTATGTTCAGCAGGTTGATTGACATCTTGGCAAATCACACCCATCTCAGGTGCTGTGTGCGATCACAGGCTGAGCAAGAGGAAAGGTGCACTTGTCGCACAGCCCAGTCAGCGCGTAGTGCCAGACCTGTCCCCTCAAAATATCGCTCCAATGAGCATATAGCTCACACACACAGCCCATGGATGACTTGCAAAAAATACAAATGTGTATTTTTTAGTTCTGGTTTTTCATTGTATCAGAGAGAGAGAGAGAGAAAGAGGGGAAGAGAGGGAGGGAGAGAGACAAAATAGATAAGGAATATATGATGTTTGGTATAGAAAAATAGGAAATACAGATAAGCAATGAGGTTAAAATTTTTTTAAAATGCATGCCTGTAATCCCAGCTACTCTGGAGACTGAAGCAGGAGGATTGCAATTTTGAGGCCAGCCTGAACAGCTTAGTGAGACTGTCTCAAAATAAAAAATAAAAGGGTTGGGGGCATATAGAGTGTCAGAGTGTCAATGTCAGAGTGCTTGCCTAGCAGACAAGATTCTGGGTTCAATTTCCAGAACCTCAGTAATTTTGGGGGGATGTGTGTGTGGATTGAATCCAGTGGTGCTTTACCATTGAGTATATCTACAGCCATTATTATTATTATTATTTAATTTTAGGACAGTTTTTTGCTAAGTTTCCAGGCTAACCTTGAACTTGTACTCTATCTCAGCCTCCCAAGTTGATGGGATTACAGGTGTGCACCATTGGTGTCCAGCTACAATACTCTTAGTTACCTGGGAAATTCAATTTAAAGCTATAGTGAGATACTGGTACTCCTTCTAGAAACTACTGCATACCCCTTAGACTGGCCAATAACTAGAAGGCATCAAGTGTTGGCAGGGTATGAAACAATTGAAATTCTCATTTGGTTGTAGGAATGTGAAATGATACAACTACCAGTTCAACTGTTTGGTAATTCCTTTAAAAATGAAATATACATTTTTTATTCTACCCAGTTATTCTCACCTACGTGTTTAGCAAAGAGAATAAAATATATGTCTATATAAATGTTTATATAGGAATGTTCATAGTACCTTGTTCATAATTACTAAAAAAATTGGGTGAATAAATAAATTGTGGTATATTGGTATAAGGAAATACTGTTTGGCATAGAAAGAAATGAAGTTCTGATACATGCAACAGGGATGAATCTCAAAAACATTTGCCAGGCAAAATATTCTAAGAGTAGATACTATCTGATTCCATTTGTGAAACCTTAAATGAAAAAAAAAAAACTATAACTGTAATTTTCTGGGGTTGAGGCTGCCAGGATGGGGGCATAGTAGAACTCTTTGGGGATGATAGAAATGTTTTTTTCTTGATTTGTGGTGGTGATGGTTACACAGGTGAAAAAATTTGTCAGATCTAAATGAGTCTTTATGATAGGAATTGAGAGAGGGAGATAGATATAATTTTCTTTTTTTTTTTTTTTTGGTATTGGGGATTGAATCCAGGGGTATTTTGCTACTGAATTACATTCCCAGCCCTTTTTATGTTTTTATTTTGAGAGAGGGTCTTGCTAAATTGCTTAGGGCCTTGCTGAGTTGCTGAGGCTGGCCTTAAACTTTTGGTCTTCCTGTCTCAGCCTCCTGACTTTCTAGCATGACAGACATCTGCTACTGTGCCTGTCCCAGTGGGAGTTGATATTTAAAAATATAATAAGGAAGGTGATCTTTCTCATTTAAGAAATCTGTATTTTCACCTGTTCTTGAAAAGTTAAAAGATCTGGCTCAATTAGTCTTCATTCCTGCATGGCAGTCATCAGTTGTAGGTTTAAAGGAAAAACTTGAAGAGAGCTAGGTACAGCAGTGAGCTCCCAATAAGAAAAGCTCATTTTAGCACCATCCAAATGTTTGGAACCTGTATTTAGAATGGAGTATTACATTTACTCACAATTATTTTCTCTTTTTACCCAAAAGTTACAGAAGAATTGTCTTCTTTCCTTAACCAATTCCAGGATTCTTGTGGATGTTCCATTTGACAGGCAAGTATAAATAGAAGTTGGTCATCTGATTAGGGTGCTGGCCAGTATTCCTCTGAGCACTGTTGGCATTTGATTATTAGTTTGGCCAAGGCCTGATTAAGGCTCAGACACGGTGTTTGTGCAGAAGGCTGTTTTGAGCCTAACACACAGTAGTGATCCGTGGTACTATATTTGTAAATGTTCTCTCCCAAAGTGATTCCAGGACCAGGCAGTGGGTAAAAAAAATAATGAGCTCCAAAGAATAAAATGCACTTGGACTCAAGTTCTAGCCCTTCCATTGTCTCTGCACATGTTTCCTCTGTTTGTAAAATAGTAACTCGTTTGAGGATTTGATATGATAATGTTTATAAATTATCTGTCACAGTACATAGTTTAAGAGGTATTGGCCATATGAAGAATCTTAGTCATTCATTTTGTTATTGATTATTTAATAATAATTTAAAAAATCATTATCATCCTAGATGTTATAGAGGGATTCTTGGGATTCTTTTCAAAGCCTTTGTGATCTTCCAGATTCACAACTTTAAAGCATTTAGATTAGTTAACTGCAGAAAGCAGAAAAATTAAGCACAGACTGATACGAGCTTTTTGCTGAGGCTGGCTTTGAATTTGTGATCCTCCTGCCTCAGCCTCACAAGACGCTGGGATTACAGGAATGCACCACCACGCCCAGCCATTTATTCAAATCTTTTATGTCCTTAAGAAGTATGTGGGAGTTCTCTTCACATGGTGTTGTATATTAACATTTACACCTTTTACATTGCTGTTTTCAGTGGCTACTTCAGTATTTGATATCCATGCAGTATGTAATTTGTAGGTGAAGGGTTATGGATAGTAAGTTTGCTGTGGTGTTTTGGCACTGTCCACAATTCAGATTACAAATTACTACCTCTTTGGAAACTCTTTAGACTCATCGTAGTAGAAACTAAATGCTAAAAAGTTTTTTTGCTAGGCATAGTTGCACAGGGCTACTTGGGAGGCTTAGGCAGGAGGATCACAAGTTCAAGGCCAGCCTAGGCAATTTAGTGAGGCTCCATGTCATAATAAAAAATGAAAAGGGCTGGGGATGTAGCTCAGTAATAGAGCATTTGCCTACTACTATGTGAGATCCTGGGTTCAGTTCCCAGAAAGGATAAAAATAAATCCCCAGAAATAAATAAAAATAAAAAAAGGTTTCTTTGGATCTGCTTATCCAGTGTTCTGTTTTTTAAAAGAATATGTTTTAGTTGTAGATGAACACAATATCTTTATTTATTTTTTTATATGGTGCTGAGGATCGAACCCAATGCCTCACAATGTTTGTGTGAGGCAAGCTCTACCACTGAGCCCCAGCCCCAGTGTTGTATTTTTATTCTTTTTCTCTCGCTCTTTTTATTACCCCTTGGTTCTGAGGATTGAATCCAGGGCTGCTGCTTTCATGCTCTGCAGGTACCCTTCCTTTGATCTGCACCCCATGCGTACTCATTCTATTTGTATACTCTCCTGTTCCATCTTATCTCCTAAATGCTCATTTTCATAGTTGAGGCTTTATAAGTTCAAAACTATTTTTGTTACAGGATTTGTTGGGGGAGGCTGAGTGATTTGCCATGTACAGTTTCACAAACTATGTAATATTGAGAAAAATAAACACTTCTTTTCAGGTTTGATGCTGCCAAGTTTGTTATGAAATGGCTCTGTAGGCATGAGAACCCCAAAATGCAAACTATGGCAGTGAGCATCACCTCTATTCTAGCACTGCAGGTATGTGACATTTAGGTCAAGATCGTGCTCTTCCTCCTCATACAGCTTGGATACTTAACTTTTTGCTTTTTACTTGCCTTTAGCTATCACCAGAGCAAATTGCACAACTCCAAGAAGAGCTCTTCATGGCAGTTAAGGTGGGTTGAGTTGATCTTCATTTAACTTTTGTAAAAATGCAGGTATTTTGTGAATGCAGCTTAAAAAATTAAATAGGTCTAAAGGCCCCATTAAAAAGAAATTGTAGGCTGGGTATATAGCTCAGTTGTTAGAGTGCTTGCCTTGCATGCACAAGGCCCTGGGTTCAATTCTCAGCACCACAGAAAAGAAAAGAAATTGTAAAACTTGTTCCCCAAGATAAATTTCTATTCTTATAGCTATTTATTTACTTCTACTTTTCAAAATATAATGCTTAACTGCAGTTTTAGATATTTATTTTGTTACTATAATAAATAAAAATTTAGTTCTCCTACATATATTTCTACAGATTCTTTCTGCAGTTCCCAACAAGTTTATAGCACAATTAAATCTGTAATCAGTATTTACATTAGGATTATGTGAACATTGCTCATTCAAAACATTTTATTTTGCACTTTTTTTTTTGGTACTGGGGATTAAACTCAGGGGTACTCAACCACTGAGGCACATCCCCAGCCCTATTTTGTATTTTATTTAGATACATTTCTTATTTTATGCCTTTTGCATTGCCGTTATCTGTGGATACTTCAGTGTTTGATATCCAACCAATACATTTTTCCACTTATTGATGCATGTTTATAATAGTGATAAAGTCAAGGATAAAAACTTTCTTTTGGGCCTGTTCATTTCTGAGGTGCTTGAGTTCTCAAGAAGGTGATTGAGGGCTGGGAGTGTGGCTTAGTGGTAGAGTGCTTGCCTTGCTCATAGGAGGCACAGGGTTCAATCCTCAGCACTGCATAAAATAAAATAAAGGTATTGTGTTCATCTACAACTAAAAAAAATGAAGCCAGGTGCAGTGGTGCATGTCTGTAATCCCACTGGCTCAGGAAGCTGAGACAGGAACATCATGATTTCAAAGCCAGCCTTACCAATAGCAAGGCACTAAGCAACTCGGTGAGACCCTGTCTTTAAATAAAATACAAAATAGGGCTGGGGATGTGGCTCAGTGGTTTTGAGTGCCCCTGAGTTCAATCCCTGGTACCCCCCCCAAAAAAAAACAAGAAGATAGTTTGAGTTCTGGGCTGCAGCTCATAGTGGTGGTTAGGGGTAGAGAAATTATTTTATTCATCAGTTGTGGATTGGATGGGATTACCTAGAAAGAATATGGAGTGTATATAGAGAAAAGAAAAGGATATACAGAAGTTCATTGGAAAATTAGGAGAAGCCAAAAAAGGAGTTTGAGAAGGAGCATCCAGAATGTGCTAGGAAACAGGAGAGAGAAGTGTCTTAGAATCCAACAGGAAATATTCAAGAAAACTCAGGCAGTAGTGTCAGATCTGAGTAGTTGAGTGAGATGACAGTGGAATTGACTCTTGAATTTGGCATGATGGGAGTCATGAGACATCTTGGTAGATCCTGTTTTCAGAGAATGCTGGGCCAAACAAGTTGAATGATGAACAGAGAAATGGAGAAAACTTTTTTATGTTGGTTTTAATGAGAAGGAAAGAGAATGGTACTATGTGGAGTCAATAGTAATTTTTTTTTGTAAGATAGATTTTGTAAGATAGATATTTTGTAAAATATTAAGATATTTTGTGCCTATGAAAAAGGGAAAAATAGCCCTAAACAAGACAACTTTTTAAAAAATTTTAAGGGGCTAGGGTTATAGCTCAGTGGTAGAGCGGTTGCCTCACACTTGTGAGGCTTTAGGTTCAATCCTCAGCACCACATAAATTATAAATGAATGAATGAATGAATGAATGAAATAAAAATATAAAAAAATTAAGACAGGGTTTCTAAGTCACTGAGGGTGGGATCTCACTTAGTTGCTGTGGCTAGCCTCTAACTTTCCATCCTGCTGCTCTATTCTCCCAAATTCCCTGGCTTGTGCCTTGGCACCCCATTGAGAAAATAATTTTGACACCAAATCCTTGAGTTTGCAGGAATAAGATTTCGAGCAGATGTAAAGATGTTGGATTCAGTGGAGTAGGAGAGAAAGCAGAGTACATTGATGCAAGTGTAAACATGCCAGTTTAGAAGAGTGACTTTGAAAGATGATATGAGCTGGGCATGGTGGCATATACCTATAAACCCAGATTCTTGAGAGATTGAGGCAGAGAAATTGCAAGTTTGAGGCCATCCTCGACAATATAGTGAGAGTCTGTCTCCCCACACTCTGCATTTTTTAATTGGTGCATTTTAGTTGTACATAATAATGGGATTTGTTGCTGTATTTGTACATGCATATAATATAACAATATAATTTGGCAGTATCACGCCCTAGCACTTTCCCCCTGTCTCCCTACTCCCATCCCTTGGTTGTTTTCCTCTTCTGATGTCCCTTTGATTTTAATGAGATCCGCCCCCATCTTTCTTTTCATTTTTTCCTCTCTGGCTTCTACATAGGAGAGAAAACACAGGACCCTTAACCTTCTGAGCTATACTTATTTCACTTTACTTAATGGTTTCTAGTTTCATCCATTTTTCTGCAAATGACATAATTTCATTTTTCTATATGACTTTTGTTATGAATTGTGCTGCTATAAACATGGGTGGTATGTATCACTGTAATATGATGATTTTAATTCTTCTGCAGAAATACTAAGGAGCGGTATGGTGGTTCCATGCCTAGCCTTTTGAGGAAAGACCCTGTCTTAAAATAAAAATAGGGCTGGGAATTTGGCTCAGTGATAGAGCTCTCACCCAGTTTGTGGTAGGTCCTGTGTTTGATTCTCAGCATAACCAAAAGGGAGAGATATGAAGTGATCAATGAGAGTAAAAAGATGGTAATTAAAGTTTGAGGAGGAGAATTAGGAAATAACAATCTTTGGAACAAAATATAGTTGAATGCCCTTTTAAAATTTATGGGCAGATATTGAAAGCACAGACTTTTTCAACCTTCAGAGTTTGGGGGAGGCATGAAGTGGACTGATAGCTAGGTTTAGCATTTATCCTAAAGTAGAAGTTGTGAAAATGTCTAGAAATGGTAACAGGACTGGATACAAATAGAGCAAGGACTCCGAGCAACATAATGGGAGGAAGAACAGTGGATTTCCTGGAGAGACAAGTTTATTTTGGTTTCTGGTTTTTAAATGTTATTTGTTTATTTAATACTGGGCCTTGCATACACTAGGCAAGTGCTATATCCCTGAGCTACATTCTCAGCCTTATTTTTTTTTAAGAGAGAGAGAGAATATCTTTTTTTGTAGATGGACACAACACAATGCCTTTATTTATTTATTTTTTGATGCTGAGAATTGAACCCGGGTCTCACGCATGCTAGGCGAGTGCTCTACAGCTGAGCCACAATCCCAGCCCCCAGCCTTATTTTTTAAAGTGCATATTAATTGTACAAAATAAAGTGTTTCATTGTGTTATATTCATACTTGCATATAATAATGATATTTTCTACTAGAAAGACGTTTTAGGTAGTGATAACAAGAGCTCAGGAATCAGATTTAGGTAGACAAGGCCCAACCAATTACTAGTCATATGACTTGGGATAAATCTCTGTGCTTTGACTCTTCATTTGGAAAACTGTATTAGCAATTAAAACTCAGACTTCTGTCATAGTGATACTACCTCATCAGTTATTGTGCATATGTTTCAGAGAAAGCATGTAAAGCATGGGACCATGGCTTTGCCACAGTCAAATGTTTCAGGGACAGCCTCATTTCACTGCTCCCTTTCTTCCTTGCCTTGCCCTTATTCATAACCTGTTGACTGCCTAGGTGAATATCTTCTTCCTACTACTCTTAGCTGTCACAAAAAATCTTTATTTATTTTTAAAATTTATTTTGGTACTGGGAATTGAACACAGGGGCGCTATACCACTGGGCCACACCCTCAACCCTTTTTATTTTTTGAGACAAGTTCTTGCTAAATTGCTTAGGGCTTTGCTAAATAGCCAATATTGTTCTGGAACTTGTGGTCCTCCTGTCTCTCTACCTGCCCCTGCCCAGTTGCTGGTATTATAGGAGTGCCCTAGCTTACATATTACCTATATATGAAGGTTTCCCTCTTACCCTTTATATAAAGTAAAATTTCAAGCTTTTGTGTATTTCTTTAAGAGCATTTGACAAAACTAAAATACATTTTTTTAAAGATTTGGAAACTTAAAAAAAAACCTTTTATTTATTTATTTATTTATATGTGGTGCTGAGGATTGAACCCAGTGCCTCACACATGCTAGGCAAGCACTCTACCATTGAGCCACAACCCCAGCCCCATTTGGAAACTTTAAAAAATATATTTTTCAGTTGTTGATGGACCATTTATTTATTATTTATTTTTAACTCACAGTTATGGAGGCTGAAAGTCCAAATAGCATGGTGCCAGCTCTGGTGAGGGCCCCCTAGCTGCATCATATGATAAATGGCATCCTAGTGGGAGCTCATGCAAAAGGGAGAGAACACATGGCAAGGCAGGATGTCTGAGAGTGGGATTATTTATTTATTTTTATGTGGGGCTGAGGATTTAACCTATTGCCTCATACATGCTAGGAAAACACTCTACCACTGAGCCACAACTCTAGCCCCCTAAAATTTTTAGTTGAGGAAAAACCAAGTTTTTTTTTTTTTTGTCTGTCTCTGCTACCTGAATGAGTACTTGACTTACAGATGGTGTTAACTAAATGTTTTCAGTCAATAAAAAGTAGAATATCTGATATATACTTGATAATGCCCATTTTTTGTGGGGAGGGGTACCAGGGATTGAACCTAGGGGTGCTTAACCACTGAGCCACTTCCCCAGCCCTTTCTTGTATTTTATTTAGAGACAGGGTCTAACTGAGTTGCTTAGGGCCTTGCTAAATTGCTGAGGCTGGTTTTGAACTCATGATCCTCCTGCCTCAGCCTCCTGAGCTGCTCTACTGAGATTACTGGCAATAATGCAGTTTTTTTGTTTGTTTTTGTTTTTACCAACTAAGCACGCTTATTAAACTTTTATCCTCCTGCCCCCCCTTTTTTTTTCTTTTTTTGGTTATACTGGGGATTGAACTAGGAGGCCTCATGCATGCCAGGCAAGTGCTGTACCACTGAGCTACTACCCATCTATATTTTTGTTTTCTTCAGTTAATCACAAAAAACCATAGGAGGTAGTTAAAATATATTTTACTGAAAAAATGGATCACAAAGCTATTAAGTGATGAAACTTGGGTTTGGAACAGGGATTTGATTCTAACATCATCATTTTTTTTTAAGAGAGAGAGAGAATCTTTTAATGTTTATATTTTAGTTTTTCTTTATTTTTTTAGTTGCATGTGGTACTGAGGATCGAACCCAGCACACCACGCATGCCAGGCGAGCGCGCTACCGCTTGAGCCACATCCCCAGCCCCTAACACTCTTCTTAATTTTGCTTTTCTTGTAATGGAAGTGAGTCATAAGGGCATCTAACCTCCTGTCTCTTTGTGTTTTAGGAACTTATAGTGATAGTGAAACAAAAGACTACTGAAAATTTAGATGATGTCACCCTCTTGTTTGCTTTGAAAGCACTTTGGAATCTTACAGATGAATCTCCAGCTGCCTGCAAACACTTTATTGAAAACCGAGGATTGGCAATCTACATTCAAGTTTTAGAGGTGGGAAGATGGGATTGACTTTATATGTAAAAATTCTTTTCTTCATGATAAAGTAACCTATTTATTCTTTTGACAGAATTTTTCAGAGTCTTCAGTACAAAGCAAAGTACTTGGTCTCTTGGTAAGGTGAATTGTTTTGAGTTAATTTTAATTACTTTCAGAAAATTAACATGGATGTAGTACCTACCATGTGCTAGCAAATGTTAAAATCTGTTTACATGTATAAACTCATTTAATTTTCACATTATCCCTATAAAGTAAATAGCATTATATGTCAGCCAGTTATTGCTGTGAACAAACTGCAACTTAGTGACTTAAAACAATAGCCATTTTTTTTACTTAAGAATTTGTGGATCAACAGTTTGAGTTCAGATCAGCTCTACAGTTTTTCTGTTGGTCTCCTGGGGGAAATTTATGAAGCCACAGTCATCTGGTGACTCACCTGGGACCAGATGGTCTAAGGTGGCCCGACTTTCATGTCTGAAGTTGGGACTGGAAGTTGACTGGGCCTTGTGTCATCATGGGCTTCTTTTTGTGGTAGTTTCAGGCCAGCAATAGAGGGCCAAGTCCCCTCGTACATATACTTTCCAAGTTCAGTTTACATCACACTTGTTAATGTCTCACTGGCCAAAAGCAGATTCTGTGGTTAAGCTCAGATTAGACTGGCCATCCTTTCATGGAAGGTAACAGCAAAATCACATTGCTACAGGGTGTATGCACAGCGATAGGAAAAATTGTGCTATGACTATACCACATAGTTATCATCCACATCCTAGACACAAACTCTTTGACACATGAAACTAGCATTTATCCTAAGTCACTTTAGTATAGAATCAAAATTCAAACTCGAGCTGGCTCCAGACCCTCTTATATTAACAACCTTAACTATAATGCATCTTTGTCAAGGTGATTTATATTATGTATATATATATTTTTTTTTCAGTGCCTGCCCAGCCCCAAGGCAATCAATTTTTTTAGAAATTTCTTTGTTCATATTTGTGTATTCTCTCATTCAAAATATTCCACGACTGAGAAATTTGTTTCCTAATGATTTACAAAAATTAATTAAAATGTACTATGCATACCTTTATTTTGTCATGCTGAGTGCAGTGGGAGATACAACAAATAAATCTTTCAGGCTGAGTGTACATATACTTTCCAAGTTTAGGAGGTAGTGTTAGACCTGTGTACACAGCTCTCTCCTTGAAGACTGCATCTTGTATTGCTAGAAGAGAAGTATAAGTCCTGTGGGAGCCTTTGCTTCTAATCATAAACTTCTTGAAAATGAGGATTGTGACTTATACTCTTCATATACCTGGCACCTGTAGGACTCACAACACAGTAGATGTGAAAGGCATCACAGAGAGGGATAAATGATTATTGTTGGAAATCAAAAAGTTACAGAAAAGCAGAAGGTAGGGACAAAAGTCATTTTTGGCTAGAGACAATATAATCATTAAAGAGATACTATGAAACAGAAAATTTCAGAATTGAAATTTTGGGAGAAACTGGAAAAAGAGACTAGCTATGGGAAATAATACCAGAAAGTTGGACTAAAGCCTTATATATCTTACTAGCTAGTTAATAGCTAGCTCAGTGACAAGAGTACTTGCCTAGCATGTTCAGGGTCACAGGTTTGATCCCCAGCACTTGTCCAAAGATGGGGAGGACAAGGAAAAAAATTTAGATTTTCCATTTTTTAAAATATTTTTGAGCCTTTCAGACTTCCAAAGATTTATATTGTTTGGATTTAATGTCTAATAGACCTAACCCTTACAAGGGTCATATCTCATCTCTGGAAAAAAAGGAGCTGAGGTTGAGGGGATTCTCAAAAACAGTACAATTTCAGCTCTACTTTCCTTTGTTCTTTTCAGCAAACTAGTGTCCATGGTGTACTTTCTAGGAAGTTGCTGAAGCAATAGCAAAAGTTAGCATTGATTTAAAGTAACTGTTCTATTTACTTTTACTCTTCAAACCTTTGCTTTTTCAGTTGTGTGGTCAGACCCCAAGTGACTGACCAATGATTTCAGCCTCCTGTATTTGTTTTTCTTTGTAATGTCCTCTTCTCCTGGAGTGTGAACAGGACCTGTTAACTTGCTTCTAACAGCTAGAATATGGCAAAGATGATAGGTTATCACATCCTTATTATGTTACAATGTATTTATGAATCCATCTTGCTAGTAAACACACTTTAAGGACTCTTGCTTCTAACTCGAAAGGAGCAAAATATATTGAAGTTAGTAGTTGGAAAAGGGAGACACCCAATTTCAAGGAACTGGGCAACCTCTTGGAACTCAAGGTGGCTTTTAGCAAGAGACTGGATCTCTCAGTCCTATAGCCACAAGAAACAAATTCTGCCAGCATCAGTGGAGATTGCACTTGAGAAATTCAGCCTTAGGAGATCTCAGAGTAGAAAGAGGACCCCGCTCAGATTCCTGTTCCACAGAAACAGTGAGGAGGTAAATTCATATTATTTTAAGCCACTAAGTTTATGGTAATTTGTTACACAGCATTGAAAATTAAATAATGCAACATAATAAAACAAATATTACCTGCCTATTGTTAAACTTGTCAAGATAATGTAACATCTAGCAGACCCCTGATTATGTTGTTTGTCAGGCCTGGTTTTGTGTTTTAATTCATGCAGTTATGAGTAATGTGAACCTGATTCTTGTATTAAATGAGAGATAAGGCAGTTAGAAAAAGACATTTACCTAGTAGTATGCCTGGTACTGAGCAAGTGCTCATCTGGTGATTTATTTGTAATGATCATGCTCATGCTAAAGGGGGTGGGATTTGGGGATTAGGCTGTTGGGCAGGATCTGAGATGAGCAGTAGGAAAGAGAGAAAAGCTAATTCCTTATTCTCCTCCCTTCCTGTCCCTGATGTTCACTGCTTCATGTGACCTGTAGAACAACATAGCTGAAGTCAGAGAGTTTTCTTCCAAGCTGGTGACTGAAGATGTGATGAAGCATATCAGCAGTTTACTTCATAGCAAAGAAATAGAAGTGAGCTATTTTGCTGCAGGTATCATAGCCCACCTGACATCTGACAAACAGCCCTGGCTCTTCCGCGATCTGCAGAGGAATGCTCTTCTTGAGGATTTGGTACAGGAACCATTCTTCTTTACAAAACAGTGTAATCTTTTCTTGTATATAACTTAATTTTATAGATCATAAGAGGTTTAGAAATATATGATCATTATAAAAAATGGGAAAAATACATATAGGAAAGAAGAAAATGGAAACTTACCCATGCTCTTTCACCTAAAGCTAACCTCTTGAATGCAAAATTTTGTTGCATTTCTTTTACTGTTTTTTTTTTTTTTTTTTTTTTTTTATAAAAGTTACACATGCAAACAGTTGTGTATGGCTTTATGCAAATCCCCTTTCTCTTTCAGCTTTTTTAAAGTTATTTCTTTTGGTATTTACTTCCATATCTATAAATAAGATATTATGGGTTTTTTGTTTGTTTTGGGTTTTTTTTGGGGGTGGGGTGGGTAATGGGGATTTAACCCAGAGGCACTTTACTACTGAGTTACATCCCCACCCTTTTTAAATTTTTTACATTCAGACACGGTCTCACAAAATTGCTGCGGCTGGCCTTGAACTTGTGATCCTCATGCCTTAGCCTTTCAAGTAGCTGGGACTTACAGGTGTGGGCCATGGTAACCAGCCTTGTTGCTATTTTTTACTTTTAAGCATCTTCTGCCCATTAATTGTCCCCAAATAGGAAAGAATGATTCTTATTCTTTCTATCTCTTGTGTCTACTTTTTCCTATACTCTAGCTATAAGTTTTTCAGTACATTTCAGAACTGTTCTATCCACTTCACCTTCTCAAGAGCCTTCTGTGTCTCTTCTATCTGGTCTGCTTGTTTTGTATTATCTGGTATACCTTTGTTACTGTCATCCTAGGATATTCCTTTACTATCATCCTGCATATTCCCATCGTCTCTCTTGTGTTGCTTCCCTATTTTCTGGATTACATGCCTTCCTTTTTCTTGGTTTACTCGCTCCCCAGCATATCTTCTGGTAGTTTCCTAAGAAGAGATGCATGAAAGTGAAATCTCAACTGTTTCTAAAGGCCTTTATCTTACTCTCACATTTAGTTGGTGAAATGGCTAGGTGTAGAATTTTTAGCTTTCAAATATTTTTCCTTCAGAATTTTTAAGTCTTTGCCAGGCATGATAGTGCACACTCTAATCCCAGTGACTTGGAAGCCTGAGACAGGAGGATTGCAAGTTCAAGGCCAGACTCAGAAACTTAGACCCCATCTCAAAATTCAAAGAGCTAGAAATGTAACTCAGTGGTAAGGTGCCTCTGGGTTCACTCCCTAGTACTGGAAAAGAAAAAATTTCCCCAAATGAAGGAAACAAACTTCCAGGGTAATAAGTACTCAATGCAGTATAAGAAAATGAACCCTCATCAAGGTATATCCCTATGATTCCAAACTTTGAAGGTAAAGAGCTTTGTTTTTTTTGCAGTACTGGACATTGAACCCAAAGGGTCACGAGCACTGAGCCACCTCCACATCTCTTCTTGTTTTTAGACAAGGTGTCCCCAAGTTGCTGACATTGGCCTTTGAACTTGCCATCCTCTTGCGTCAGCCTCCGGAGTTGCTAGGATTACAGGCGTGTGTTCCTGTGCCCAGCTCTCTTTCTTTCATCCTTTTCTTTCCTTTCCTCCCTCCCTTCCTCTTTTTTTCTTTCCTTTCCTTTTCCTTTTCTTTCTGATGTTGGAGAATAAACCCAAGACCTTATACATGCCAGGAAAGCACAGTACCACTGAGTCATGTGCCCAGCCCACTTTTTCATCTTTTAAAAATATTTGTTTTTTAGTTGTAGTTGGACACAATACTTTTGTTTTATTTATTTATTTTTATATGGTGCTGAGGATCGAACCCAGGGCTTCCTTGCACATGCTAGGTGACCACTCTACTGCTGAGCCATAACCCTAGCCCCCACTTTTTCATTAAAAAAATTTTTTTTTTCTTTCTGGGGATATTGGCCTTCCCCAGACTGTGTTTTCTGCTTTCTGTGTTTCCCCGCCTCAGTACTAGGGATTGAACACAGGGCCTTACACAAGTTACATAAGCACTAAGCTACATTTCCAGCCTTTTAAAAAAAAAATGTGTGTGTGTGTGTGTGTGTGTTGCGCGTGGTGCTGGCTATAGAACCCAGGGCCTTGTGAATGCAAGGCAAGCACTCTAACAACTGAGCTATATTGCCAGCCCCATTCTTTAATCATTTCAGCCATCCTCCTGTTTTGAAGCCCATCTCTAGTTTCACTTTGGAAAGTAGCTTGTGAAAAATTTTAAATCTCCTAGGGATTGTGTTCAAATTGGTTTTTGCGACATTGGAGATTGAACCTAGAGGTGCTTTTAGCACTGAGCAACATCCCTAGCTTTTTATTTTATTTATTTATATTTTGGTATCAAGGATTGAGCCCATGGGCTTTTAACCATTGAGCTATATCCCCAGCCCTTTGTATTTTTTATTTTGAGATAGGGTCTCACTAAGTTGCTGAGGGACTCATTAAGTTGCTGAAGCTGGTTTTGAACTTGGGATCCTCCTGCTTCAGCCTCCTGAACCTCTGGGATTACAGGCATGTGCCACCATGCCCAATTCTTTTTTTATTTGTAGATAGAGTCTCACTAAGTTGCTGAGGATCTTGCTGAATTGCAAGATCTAGCCTTGAATTTGGTAATCCTCCCAAGTTTTTGGGATTATAGGCATGCACCACTGTCCCCAGGGGTTTGTTTTTCTTACCACAGTCAGTTACTATATCTCCCATCTACTTTGTTCTCGGTGTTTGATTTCTTCTCTTATTTCTATTTATTTATTTATTTATTTATTTTTGAGAAAGAGGAAAAAGAGGTTTATTGCTTTGCTAGCAAAGGAGAAACACAGGGGACTTCTTGTCCCAAAGGCTGTTTCTATCTTTCAGCAGGAACAGAGGGCTTTTAAAGAGGTGATTCAAAATACATTCCACATGTTTTCTGTTAGAGTGAGTTCTTCTGTTTTAAACCATTCTTACTATTCAGTGAGTGGGATTTAAGGATGTAGTGTAATTTCAGTTCAGTACCTTAAAAAAGAAGCCTTTATTGCATTCTTTTCTTCATGTATCTACATATGTAATGGTTGTCAAATAATTTGGTAAGTAGGTATATCTAAATTTTGTCATTCCCATGTTTTGAAAATTTATTTTTGTTTCAAATGTATTTAATTATAAATGACATGAAATAATCTCTTTTGACCTTTTATAAATGATGGAATATAATAATTGAATCTTTGTTTCTCCCTGTCTTTTGGGGAAAAGCATGCAACCATGAAGAATTGGCCAAGTCCAAGTTGTAAGATGTCAGCATTGGTAACATACAGGTAATTTCATTATGATGTGATTTTCTTCAAGCCTGTCCTTAGTGTGCTTTATTATATAGTAATAAAGTCTCAGTATCATTTAGCCTTGTTCAAATCCCACTTCTTTTCTGTGATACTGTGAAAGTCATTTCTAGAAATGATTCCATTTTCCTTATTTATGAAGTGAGGTGGACAGTGTGCCAGATTGAGGAAGAAATGAGATATTGAATGTGTAGAGCATCTGACAAAAAATTCAGTTTAAATGATAGCTACCAAGGTATAGCGCATAGTATATCTGGCTTGGTGAGGTATTGACTATGGGGGAAAATGTTAAATTATTTTTATATTTCTGAGTTCTGAATTCACATCCTTGTACTTTTTAGATCTTTCAAGTCATTTTACTCACTCCTTAGCAACTTCTCTCAACCAGTGGTTCAGCTCTGGGGACTATGGGCCATGTGTCACGTCTGCAGTAAAAATCGTATGTATTCAACATATATTTAAAACAATAGTTCTCCAGCTGTTTTTCTGAATAATGAATAAGTTCCATATGGAGTTTGAAAATTCTTTCATCTGTGTCTTTTGAACTTAGCTTTTTAAAAAGAAAGTGAAGTTGGGTGACCCAGAAGGCTGAGGCAAGAGGATTGCAAGTTCAAGACCAGTCTCAGGCATTTAGCAAGACCCTCTCTCAAAAAACAAAAAGGGCTGGGAATGTAGTTTAGTGGTATAGAACACCCTGTATTGGATCCCCATTATTGGGGGAAAAAAGAAATAGAAATTTTTTTTATTAATATCAGCTATTTTAAGCCTGAGGCAGGAGGATCATAAGTTCCAGGGCAGCCTAGGGAACTTAGACCCTTATGCAGACAGACAGACAGACACACACACACACACACACACACACACACACACACACAGGCTGCAAAATTAATAATGGATTTAGAAGTGGATATCCAACAGTTTAAAAAGTGGAAGTTATTTCCCCCATTCCCAATTCCTCACAGGCAAGCACTGTTAACAATTTGGTAACTAGTCTTTCATCTACTTTTTAATATATGCTCTACTAAGACTATGCTATTTATGCCAGGCATGGTGAAGTTTGCCCTAATCCCAGTTATTCAGGAGGCTGAGGAAGGAATGTAGCAGGTTTAAGCTCAGCCTCAGCAACTTAGTAATACCCTGTCTAAACATTTTTTCAAAGAGGCTGGGGATATAGGTTAGTAGCAAAGTACCCATGGGTGCAGATCTCCAGTAACAAAACAAAACAATAACAATAACAAAACATAAACATAAAATAAACATTTTAAATGAAAACAGACTCATTCTGTGCATGTCGTGCTATAGCTTGCTCTCTTTATCATTAACATTCTTATAATCATAGAACTTTCTCCTTGTAATGAATGGTCTATAGGAGGTTGGAAGGTCAGGAGTCAGGTTGTTTTCCAGGTAGAGTAAATATTTTTGCATGTTTTGCTGTTAATCCCCCCTGCTGCACGTTTGGTGGCGTACAACTGTAATTCTAATAGCTCAGGAGGCTGAGGCAGGAGAATTGCAAGTTCCAAACAGTCTCAGCAATTAAGGGAGACCCTCAATAACTTGATAAGACCTTCTCTCAAAAAAAAAAGGACTGGGGATATAACTCAGTTGTAAAGAGCCCCTGGGTTCAATCCTGGTACCAAAATAAAAATCCCCTCTGAGACATTTTGGTCAATACATTTGCTCAGGATTATTATAAAAATTTTGCTTTC
This sequence comes from Marmota flaviventris, assembly GCF_047511675.1. Classification (NCBI taxonomy): domain Eukaryota; kingdom Metazoa; phylum Chordata; class Mammalia; order Rodentia; family Sciuridae; genus Marmota; species Marmota flaviventris. Next base: position 41,816,287 of record NC_092507.1, read on the forward strand.
ATTACAAAAAAATATAGGCTATGATTTTATACTAGAAAACTTAAGAGACTATTTTTAGGAGTAAAAATGTAAGTATATTGATATATATGTGTGTGTGTGTGTGTGTGTGTGTGTATAAAGTAAATACATAAAAACACATACCATTGAAAATCTGAAAGTTAACTAAGGGAAAAGATATAATTCATATTATCAACAAAAGCATAAAGTACCTAAAAGTGACTTCAATAAGTAATAGAAAACTATGAGAGATAATTTAAAATTCTGAAATAATTGAGATATACCATGCTCCAAAGATGGAAAGACTTATTAAAATATAGATGTTAGTCATTTCTAACTTGTGGCTATCATACAATTCAAGTGAATGGATGAGAGATGTGGGGGATCTGAAAGTTATTCTAAAGTTCACCTGGCAGAATAAATAGGAAAGAATTAACAAAGAAAAATTATTTTTTGGAGCTTGCTGTAGCACTTCTATTAACCTGGTTAAAAAGGTAATGTGAATGGTGCCAGACATATGAAAGTCAGGCAGATCAGTGGATCAGAGTGGTTCTGAAACACTCTAGTTTTTTCCTTTTTGGGTGTGGTACAGAACATTGAATACCTCACACAGTAGCAACTATAACAATAATTAGAACTTTTGAGTTGTGTGCCAGGTAGTATTGTAAGCACTCAAACTATTTAATCTTCACAACACCTAGAAGGGGGGTAGCATTAATATCATCATCTATATATCAGATGAGAAAACTGAGGACCATGAAAGTAATTTACCCAAGATTAAAATGTCTAACATGTTCCAGAGACAAAGTTCTACCCTAGATCTATACTGTAGGATTTAGTAACTTAGGTAACATTTCTTTGGAGGGTACATTGTTTCTAGTCTGCCTATTAAATACCGTTTCAATAAGTAATGAAACAGAAAAAGAAAGATGTACACTTGCAATAGTGTGGTAATTAAAACACAGACCCCAGAACCAGACCACCTGTGCTTTATTCCCACGTTTTGCCATTTACTAACTGAAGTTGAAAAAATTACTTGGTCTCTCTGTGCCTCAGTTTCCTCAGCTATAAACTAGAGAATGATACCTGCTTTACAGGGTTGTTATCAGAATTAAGTTGATTATATTTGTAAAGCATTTAGAATAGTGCTTGGTTGATAGTAAAAAAGTGCTAACATCTATATATAGCATAGTATTAATACTAGCATAGAAAATAGTGTTTGTTAAAATACATCCTTTTGCAAATATGTGAGTCAGTCTACAGAACTCTTAGAATTGCTGAGTCAGAAGGTTATAAACATTTTAAAATTTGATAGGTGTTGCTAAACTGTTCTCTAGAGAGTTGATTACAAACATGCCTTCCTTTCAATAATGTGTAAGAGCTTGCCCAGTTTTCCTACAGGTTTGTTTGTGGTGCTAGGAATTGAACCCAGGACCTTATACATGTTAGGTCAGCACTGTACCACTGAGCTGTCTTCCTACCCTATTTTTTGTTTGTTTGTTTTAATTTTTTTTAGTTGTAGATGGACACAACACCTTATTATTTTTTAAATTTTAATGTGGTGCTGGGGATTGAACCCAGTGCCTCCCACATGTGAGGCGATTGCTCTACTACTGAGCCATACTCCCAGCCCCATTCCTACCCCATTTTCCTACCTTCTTGAAAAATTACAATGTTAATTGAACTTTTCGACTTTGCCCATCTAAGGAGAAAGTGATAGTCTTAGTTGACATTTCTTTTAAGTGAGAGTAGTCATTTTTCCTGATGAGAGTCATTTCCTTGTCTGTTAATACCATTGTTTGCTTTTTGTCTATTTTTCTTTTTCTTTGATTAGGTCTTTATGATAATCAGTTAATATTTTTTCTGAGTTTATTGTCTGATTTCTTTTTTTTAGTTGTAGTTGGACACAATACCTTTATTCCATTCATTTATTTTTATGTGATGCTGAGGATCGAACCCAGGGCCCCGAGCATGCTAGGCGAGCGCTCTACCACTAAGCCACAATCCCAGCCCCTAATTTTATCATGTTTACAAATCAAACTTTTGTGGTGTATAGCCTTTGGGTTTTAGGTTTTGGTTATACTTACGTTATAAAAGAAGTCTTTTTTTTTCTTTCTGATATGGTTTCCTTTTAACATTGATGACTGCTCCATTTGAAACTTCTTGGTATATGGTCTATTATAAATCTTGTTAAATATTCCATGTTTTCTGTACTGATAAGCAAACTTTTTTTTTTTTTTTTTTTTTTTTGTACTGGGGATTGAACTCAGTGGCACTCAACCACTGAGCCACATCCTCAGCCCTATTTTGTATTTTATTTAGAGACAGGGTCTCACTGAGTTGCTAAGTGACTTGATAAGTTGCTGAGGTGACTTTGAACTCTCAATCTTCCTGCCTCAACTTCCCAAGCTGCTGAGATTATAGGTGTGGGCCACCATGCCTGGCTTTTTTATTTTTATTTTGAGACAGGGTCTCACTAAGTTGTCCAGGCTGGCCTGGAACTTGTGGTCCACCTGTTTCAGCCTCCTGAGTTCTTGGGTTTAAAGGTGTATGCCTCTACACCCTGCTTTGTTTTCATACTCTTAAAGATGGTTTAGTTATTGTTATTTTATGCATCCAATGCTTATTTCACTTTACTCAAATGTTTATCATTTTCTTTGTTCACCACTGCTTCTTTTACCCACCAACTTTTTTTCTAGGTTCAGGGTTTGATGGTTTATTAGAGATATAATCTCTTTAACTGAAATATGTGGGTCCTCCCTCCTATTTTTACTATTAAATAATGGTATAAGCTAGGTATAGAATTCTAGAATGACAGTTATTGTCATTCAGCCTTTGAGAGAATATTTTCACTGTCTTGTGTTGTTGCTATTATGTACTGCTATTAGCCTAATCATCTTTTTTTTTTTTTTTTTTTCTTGTGGTACTGGGGATTGAACCCAGGGGCATTTAATCACAAGCCACATCCCTAGTCCCTTTTTTAAATATTTTATTTAGAGACAGGGTCTCACTAAGTTGCTGAGGATGGCTTTGAACTTGTGATCCTTCTACCTCAGCCTCCCTAATTGCTGGGATTATAGGGGTGTGCCACTGCACCCACTTTGTTCTTTTCTTGTGGCACTTCTATCAGACATGGATCATCTTTGCTTCTTTTTCACATTTTCTTATCCTTTATTCTTTAAAAGTTTTGTGGTCTGTATCTGATCATCTTGTTGTGTGCGTGTTGAATGAGGCTTGATTTTCATGTTTGTAGTTTTTTGATTGTTAGCTCACTTTTTTTAATATTTATTTTTTAGTTGTAGTTGGACACAATAACTTTATTTCACTTATTTATTTTTATGTGGTTCTGAGGATCAAACCCAGGGTCTCACGCATGCAAGGCGAGCACTCTACCACTGAGTCACAACCCCAGCCCCTATGAGCTCACTTTTTTTTATATACTAAATTAACATATTCCTTCAGCATAGTTTTGTATTTGCACTTGTGAAGTACTTCAGAGGTTTCCCTAGGCTTGGGCAGAGTTTTACATTAATTTTTTTTTTGTGTGTGTGTGTGTGGTGCTGGGGATTGAACCCAGGGCCTTGTGCATGGGAGGCAAGCACTCTATCAACTGAGCCATATCCCCACCCTTTACATTAATTTTCCCAGTGACATTCAGGTAGTAAAATTCAGACTAGTTGGGACTGTGATTTTGCAAAGTTTTAAACCAATATGTTATTTTGCTCAGCATGTTGCCTTAACTTAAAGTGTGTAGTTTTGTAAAAAAAGAAGTTTGATCCTCCTTTTTTTTTTTTGTTTTCTCCTGTCCATACTAGGGATTTCACACAGGGGTGCTTTACTACTGTGCTACACCCTTAGCCCTTTTTAAAATTTTTTATTTTGAAATAGGGTCTTGCTAAATTGCCCAGGTGGACCTTGTCTTTGTGATTCGCCTGCCTCAACCTCTTGAGTAATTGGAATTACAGGCATGTGCCTTTGTACATGGCTAAATTTGCTTTTATTTTTTTTAAGTTTTTATTTGTTTTAATTAGTTATACATGACAGTAGAGTGCATTTATACACTTTGATATATCATACATAGATGGGATATAATTTCTTATTTTTTGAGTGTACTTGCTGCAGAATCATATTGGTCATGCAGTCACATATATACATACAATAATAATGTCTGTTTCATTCTACCATCTTTTCTATCCCCACATCCCCTTTCCTTCCTTCCCATCACTTCCCTCTACCTAATCTTAGGTAATGCTATTCTTCCCTAGTGCCCCCCGCCTTAATAAAAGTTAAGATTAAAGATGTCTGAAGCAGGGCTGGGGTTGTAGCTCAGTGGTAGAGAGCTTGCCTGGCATGCCTGAGGCTCTAAGTTCAATCCTCAGCACTACATTAAAAAAATAAATAAAAATAAAAATATTGTGTCCATCTACAACTAAAACATAACTATGCTTTAGACATCTTTTTTTATTTATCTGGATATAAACATAACAAGATGATCATCTGTTTTCTCATACAAACCAAGCATTATTTACATTTTTACAGATTACCCTGAAATTGACTCATTTTAACTATTGATTCCTAGTCCAAAGGGCTTCAACCTTTATATTTTGTGTGTATTTTTGTGTATGTGCAGGGGCACTAAGGATTGAATCCAGAGGTGCTCTTCCACTGGGCTACATCCCCAGCCCTCCTTAAAAAAAAAAAAAAAAGAAAACATTGGAAAAATTAGTTAAGAAATAACATAACTGACATGTATTAAATATTTACTGTGTGTTAAACATGACTTTAAGCACGTCACAAGCATTTTCACATGTGATTCTCACAGCAACCCTAGAATAAATATCATCCTCATTTCATACATGAGGAAGCTAAGGCACAAGGAAGTTAAAAATCTTGTCTAATCATGAAACTAGTAACTGAGCAGTATTTAAACCCAGAAGGCAACACTCCTACATAATACCATAAAAAAAATAAATAAAAAAATTTTAAATTTGGGGCCTTGCTGAGTTGCCAAGGCAGGCCTCAAACTTATGATCCTCTTGTCTCAGTATTCTGAGTCACTTCTGAGTCACATTATAGATGTGTGGCACTGTATCTGACTATACTCTTTCTTTAGAAAGGTGAATGTGGTGATTTGGGATTATTTAAAATGCTGGATGTCTACAGAGTGTCTTTCATTTTCTTTTAGCTAGCAAATACTGCAAAATGTTAGTTGAAGAAGGAGGATTGCAGCTTTTGTATGATATCCAGGAGCACAGTCAGGCAAATCCTCAAGCAAAGCAGATGGCAACTTCCATTCTAGAGGACTTCAGGATGCATTTCATGAATTATCGGAGTCTCCCTCTGAGTTGAAGACCCTTCTTAATCTGAGGGCTTCCAAGGTGCGCTCTGCTCCTCGAAACCAGGTCTCCTTCCCTGTCAGTAACTGAATGTTGAAAATGTTTGTTGGTGTTTGTGTATTAGGTGTCTCATTGACCTTTCTTGTTGATTTTCTGTAAATTATAAAAAAGTTAGATTTACATGCTAGTCATAATCCCTAATCAAGTTGGAATCATTTTTATGGAAACCTCTTTAGCAGTAGAGTTGAAAAACCAGTTATTGTGGACTTTGTTGGGAGACTTGGGAGCTTGTGTTGGAATAGCTATGTTAGTTTTCTCTGACCCTGAACAGTTTTTCCATTTTGGGGAGTTTGTCAGTGAAACAGGACCTCTTTGCTGGGAAGAGGAAGGACAGACCTACAGGGAAATTTGGTGTTTGTTAAATTCCCTCATTTGTTATTCCTGGTATGTGAAGCTACCAGAAAAGAAGTATATGAAGATGGGAAATAATATGTTTTGAAATGTTTTTTTGGCCAGGCACAGTGGTGCACACCTGAATCCTAGCTACTTAGGAGGAGGAGGCAGGAGGGTCACAAGTTTAAGGCCAGCCTGGCCAACTTAGTGAGACCCTTTCTCATAATTTAGGAAAAAGTGCTGGGGATATAGCTCAGTGGTAAAGAACCTCTGGGTTCAATCCTCAGTCCTCAAGAGATGGGGGAAAATATCTAGAAAATGGAACCTGTTGGAAGGGGGAGAAAAGATTTTCTTTTTTTTTATCCCCCCCCCCCCCACAGATACTAGAGTACTTTCCATTTGAGAGGTAGAGGGAAAAGAATATATATTTTATAGTTTTTGGTGTTTTTGTTTTTTTTTTTTTGGCCTTTTCTGAAACATTTTTATGGGTGCTCTTATTCAGCATGGAGTCAAAGGGGTCACTTTTCTGAAATCAAGCCTCAATTACAGCATAAACTCTATCAGAAGCTTTTGTTTGTTTTGTCTTCAAAGCTGCTCTGAGGAATAAAGTATGAATTCCTTCCTTGTCTTATTATTGACAACTGATGAATTTGCTTTGTCATTCATCTGCTTAAGTTTTCGTTTTTTATTCCCCCATAACAGGGATCAAACCCAAGGCCTCGCATGCTATGCAAGTACTTTACTATTGAGCTATATTCTCAACCCTTCTGTTTAAGTTTTCAAATAACTAAACTAAATTCCTGTTTGATTATTAGCATATTTTAAGACTAGAGTTTTGTGCTTTTAGCTGAATTTACCTCTTAATTGAAGTATTGTGTGCCATCTTTGGGACTCATTGAGTATGTCATTTTTAGGTACTCTAAAACACATTGCATACTCTTACTCACCAGTGTCCTCGCAGATAAGTGTAATTTGTAACCGAATCCTTCAAACTGCACCCTTTATCTCACACTCACTCTTCTTCATGATTCTAGAAATAGTCTTGATCTAGTTTCCAGTACCTTGGAACATTGTGTTATTAGATGCTAACTTTTGCTAAAGGATGTATCATGGGAACCAGTATCTTTTTTTTTTTTTCAGAATTTTTTAATATTTATTTTTTAGTTTTCGGCGGACACAACATCTTTGTATGGGTGCTGAGGATCGAACCCGGGCCACATGCATGCCAGGCGAGCGTGCTACCGCTTGAGCCACATCCCCAGCCCGGGAACCAGTATCTTTTGAGATCCAACTGTGCACCAGATACCCTTCCAGTTTTGTCTCTTTCACAGCCATTTTCTGGGGTACATAAATTATTCTCCTCACTTAACACTTGAGAAAAAGGAAGTTCAAAAATGTTGTTACTTTCCTGAGTGGTCATTCACCTGGTGAGGCTGTTGCTGATTCTAAGGATTCAACTCCTCTGTGCTGTTCTTCGTACCAGGACACACAGATAACCTTGGCACATTTGTATTTAGCAGCAAGTAGCACTGTTAGTGGTATGTGTCCCTGCCAGTGTTTAGTGACTCTAGGCCAGAGTATGTGCTGAGAATGCTCAGCCAGTTATAGGATGACCATGTGGTCACCTTGGTAGAAGAGGAGGGGAAGGGTATTGAGACTAGTGTGGGTGGATTCATGAATACTAGGTCTCCCCCAACCCCTTTATTTTCCAAGTGTGTTATCCTCTTGCTCACTTTTGCCCATGCTGTTCCCATCAACCTTCCTGATGGTTTTTTACGTCCACCCTGTACTGGGGTTTCAATCCAGGGCCTTGTGCTTACTAGGCAAATGCTTTACCACTGAGCTATATCCCCAGCCCTCAGCCTTCCTCTTATTCAAATGCCTGTTACTCCTCCAGGCTCATCTTCCATGGTTGCCTGCTCATTTCCCAACTTTCCCTTCTGTTCATCAGAATTAACTGCTCTCCTCTCTGTGCTACTGAAGGCCCGGAAAAGTCTTCGTGTCATTCTGTAGTTTATAAAATGCTTTCAGAGCAGTGATTTCACTTGTTCTCACCAAGTATTACAACATATATTTTGAATATTAGGGTTTTTACAAAAATTCTTTTTAGTTGTAAATAGACTACAGTACCTTTATTTTTATGTGGTGCTGAGAATTGAACCCAGTGCCCCACACATGCTAGGCAAGTGCCACTGAGCCACAATCCCAGCCCTGAACATGAGGGTTTTTAAGTCTTCACAACAGATTCATTTTATAGAAAAGGAAGCTGAAGCCTATAGAGGCTAAACGGTTTGTCCAAGGTCATATAGCAAGAAAGTGTCCAAGTTGGAATTAGCAGTCTAACTCCTGATACAGTGTTCAATCAATACTAGGATTTATTTATTCTTTCTTTTCCAGAGGAAAAACACGAGGGCCTTCTTAAAATCCCTTGCTGACTCTAGTAAGTACCTGATCACTGAAAGCCAGGGATTCTCCAAAGTAAATCCGATACTAATGATTATGTAGCCAATGTGAGTAATAAGGAAGGTGGCAGTAGACATGTGATTAGCACCTTGGTATCAGGCACAACCCTAGCCATTTTATGTCCATCATCATCCTTGTGAAGAAACTGAAGGCCAAAGAGGTGAAGTGATGAGGGTCATCCCGCTGCAAACTTTCCATCTGGATCTTGCTCAAGGCATGCATGTCCTATACTTAAGGTTAAATGTCATTTGCCAACAAACTTTGGGGGCCTTTTCTCCCTGAAGGCTGCCATGCCCTCCAGCCGGTCCTGGGTTGGGATATTCTGCAACAGTGTATAGAATATTAGTTTTGAGGAAGCAGAGCCAGAGGCCAAACAGCTGCTTAAGCCTGTCCACCCATAAAAAGGCCAGGGTCCAAATGTTTCATTATTTCTGTGCTTGGATCTTGGATTCCTGGTCTCCTGGGGAAGACAGGGCAGCCTCTGGCACCTGTGCCTGCCCACCATGGGCACCTCTTGTGCACTATGCACATGCCTGCAGAGAGGTCACCACCTCCTGTAGCAGTGTGAGGCTGCTTGCAGCAAGTAGTCTAGCAGTATAATTCTCACTAGATTATACCAGTCCCAACACCCTGTTTCAGAGGATTTTGATATTTTCCTGAAAATCAGCATATTTTACTCACCCAAGAGTCAAGCCAAATAGGTCAGGCTCAGGTTTATAGCCCCTCCATTGGGCACAGTCTGTAGGTTTTAACCAAGCCTGACACCCTAACTCCAGCCTTGCCCCTATAGTGGTGACTGGTATAGGGACAGCAGAAACCATTCTTTCTCTTTGTTAAGTACCTGTGTGGTCGGTCTCTCTCTCTCTTTTTTTTATTAATAGTTTTTAGTTGTTAATGGATCTTTATTTTATTTCTTTATATGCGGTGCTGAGGATCGAACCCAGTGCCTCATACATGCCAGGCAAGCGCTCTGCCTCTGAGCCACAACCCCAGCCCCTGTGTGATCTCTTATAATTCTATGGGCACTAACTGGGCAGAATGTACCACCATTAGGTAGTTGAACAAACAGTATTACGGGGTTTCCCTGGAAATACCTTAGAGTCAGACTGTTTGGGCTTCTTGCTTGGTCATGTATCACCCAAGGCTCCCCTAGTCTAGCCCACCGTCCTCTAAGAAGTGTTTGTGGACTAGCAACAGACACATACCTGGGCATAACACATCCCTTCAATGGCCATCCCTGATGCGATGTCCACCTGAAAGAAAGAAGTGCTTGCTGGATCAGCCTGGCTTTGTCCAGCTCCATCCACATGCACTGAGAGCCAGCCCACTCTACTGCAGACACCAGCCTCTGGGAGCAGAGGGAACTCTCTATCTGGAGAAGGAATACCATTTATAACAGTGGCAAAACAGTGCTGAGAGAAATGGGGGCTGAGAACCATGGGGAGAGTTGACGGTTCTTCAAAGAAGGGGGAGCAAGAGCTACACAGTCAAGCCAGAGTCCTTTCTTCCTTCCTGGCCACCTCACTATGCCCCTACCCTCACCCTGTCACTCCAGGAGTTAACTGTTGGCTTCTTCACTTAGGAAGGAGCCCCAGGCCTTGACCTGGTACATTCTCTATCCTCTCTTGTCCACTGACCTGTACTGTCCTAAAAATACTACATGTGTAGACTCATTTACTTTTCACAACAAGGGACATTATGGCTGTTACTCAGCTGAGTAATGTAAGGCAGTAGTAGAAAGGTCCCAATGATAATAGTTTGTGGAAGAGCAGGGCTTTGGACTCAGGTGGTCCAGCACCAAACGTGCGCCTCTCTCTGCTTCCAGGCTAAATTGTTGTATCCTCACTCCACCAGCTTCTTAATTATACACCTCTGTGCCTTTGTTCATGCTTTAACCTTTCTCTGAAATTCTTATCCTTTCCAAGGCCCAATTCTAGAAAACATTCTTAAACCCAGTATTGCCCAGTGTAGTAGCCACTAACCACATGTGGCTGTTAGAAAGCACTTGGATTGTTGATTAGTGTGTAGGGAAATTGGATATTCTTATTTGCTTTTCATCGAGTTTAATAGCATATGACTAAGCTATGGAGAGCCTCACCCTAACCTTTCTGGGGTGTCTTCTCAGTGCCATAACCTTCCATTAGTGATTTGTGTCTATATATTTTCCTTCCCCACCTAGTGGGTAGTGACCATATTTCATCTCTGTTTCCCACTTCCCAGCTGAGGCCTGGATTCAGTGTAAGTGAATTGGTTTCTAGGAATGGATTAGCTGCACCCAGTGCATCATGCTGAGCCCTGCACTTGCAGTCAGATACTGCCGGCACAAACCCAAGAACTTGGATTAGGAGCCACACAGATCCAGGTTCTTATTCTTCACTTCTTCTGTTATCTTGGGCAAGCCATTTACATTTTCTGAACCTCAATTTCCTCTCCTCTCCAAAGGAGAGAGTTGAGGATAAAATGTAACCAAGAATATTGTCTGGCCAAACTTGCCATTTTGTAGATGGGTAAACTGAAGCACACACAGAGAGGGGTCAGGCTGGGAGTTTGTTAGATGAGTTCACTTCCTGAGTTCTTTTCAGCTGTGTTGTCTGGCTGTAAGGATGGGGAAAGTACTGCATCCCAGTCACAATTAACTTTAACAACTCAAGTCCTGACCTGGTGGAATCTTACCTCCATTCCTCTGTCAATGGCTACCTTGCCTAGCCGCACAGCAATGGGGGCCTAGGAAACAGAAAACAGTGGTTGAGGGAGGATCAGTGCTGAAAGGTTTGAATTGAAGGGAGTAACAACTTTATTGTAAGGTATGGGTTTTGGGTCTAGACATTTGGGTCTAGTCCTAGCTTGGGCCATTCTATTGTCAATTGTACTTCATAGCATTAGACCTGCCTCTTAGGTTGAACTTCCTTTTCTACAATGAAGGAAGTAGACTCTGATTCTGACCTTCCCCATCCCAACTGGCAGGGTTTTTTGTCATTCAATCCATCCTTCCAATGTGTACAACATCCCACAGTTTATAAAGGGCTTTCTTATCCACAGACTTGTCAAATAGTGCTACCCATCTTCCAGTCTGGTGTCTTCATTAGTCCCCCATTTTACAGATATGAAATTGAGACCCAGGGAAGTGAAGCATCTAGTTACATTTATCTAGTGAGTCATCGGACTCCTGCTTCCTTCCTCTATCCCCCTCATCTCAGCAACTGCAAACCCCACTGTTTCCATTTTCTGACTTTTACTTTATGCCCTTCTTATTCCTCTGTTCTCTTTGTTTGCCATGAATATGTTGTTATGTTGGTAACTACACAATAAAGAAACATCTTTCACTAAAGAAAGTAAAAGCCAGGCACAGTAGTACAAACTTGTAATCCCAGCTACTCAGGAGGTTGAGGCAGGAGAATTCCAAGTTTGAGGCCAGCCTGGGCAACCTTGTAAGAACCTCTCAATGGGTATGGTAGTGTGGCACATGGCTGTAATCCCAATGGCATGGAAGGCTGAGGCAGAAGGATTGCAAGTTCAAAGCTAACCTCAGCAATTTTAACAAAGACCTAAGCAACTTCATGAGACTGTCTCAAAAAATAAAAAGAGCTTGGGATGTGGCTCAGTTGTTAAAGTGTCCCTGGGTTCAATTAAAACAAAAAAAAACTTGTCTCAGTAAAAAGGGGTGGGGGTCAGGTGGCTGGTGATATATAGTGAGTGGTTCAGTGGTAGTGTGCTTGCCTGATATGGTGAGGCCCTAAGTTTGCTCCCTAATATCAAAACAAAAAACAAATTAGTTAACATTTAACATGTTTGATGTTCGAATAGAAAACATATCCAAATCCCTTATTCAAAGTATAATGTATATTTGCTACTTAAGGGGGAAATTCAAGTGTAGAGATAGGAACCTTGCCTTTACAGTATTATTTTTAAAATTTATTTATTTATTTTACGGTAGAATGCATTTGCATTTACAGTATTAATAGTTTAAACTCAACCATTTGACTCTATGTTGTTTGTCCACTAGATGACAACCATCTATCACACTGACCTTGGCACTCTCCCCATCCGGGAAACCTGTGTCACCTCCACCATCCACTACTATCCACCCTTATTGGAAATTGAACCCAGGGCCTCACACGTGTTAGGCAAGTGCTCTCTCACTGAATTACATTCCTAGGCCTTTTTAAACTTTTAAATTTTGAGATGCTCAAGCTGGACTTGATCTTGCAATCCTCCTGCCTTAGCCTCCTGAGTTGCTGAGGTAATAGGTATGTACCACCATGTCCAGCTCTGGGGAAAAGTTCATTCTGAATTTTCAATAACATAGATGGAAGTTGAAGGTTGTTTCCCTGCAAACCCCGCCCCCTCAAGAAGGTCCCAGCTGTGGAATTCATGACTATAGTTACTATGTTTTGGTAGGCTGATGTTTTGGTTTACAGAACTACTGTTTTCTTTTTTGATACCAGGGAATAAACTCAGGGGCACTTGACCACTGAGCCACATCCCAGCCCCATTTTTAAAATTTATTTAGAGACAGGGTCTCACTGAGTTGCTTATTAATTAGTTTCTCATTTTTTGCTGAGGCTAGCTTTGAACTCACAATCCTCCTGTCTTAGCCTCCTGAACCACTGAGCAGAACTGCTTTTAAGTATTCAAATAATCAATAATTTTTATTAGTATGCTGCCATTATTTCAGTATACATGGAAATATAAATCATCTTGAGCTTCTGTTACCCAGTTTATACAAAAAGGCACTATACACAGTCTATGAATCTAGCTAGTTTGATGCTCTCAATGGAATCTGCTGCCAGCCACTCCTTGGAGTTATTCTGAACTCTGTATGAATTCAAAGACTTTCTGACCAAAAGTAATAAGAACCTTATGGCATTAAAGTGGTCCAGGAAAGGTCACCAGAATCTCCATTTAATATAGTGAAACACCCCTCACACTAAAAATGAAAATGAAATTCAATTTTGCGGGAAGCTACTGGGGATTTAATCCAGGGGTGCTCAACCATGGAGCCACATCCCCAGCCCTTTTTAGTTATTCTTTATTTTGAGACAGGGTCTTGCTAAATTGCTTAGGGCCTCGATAAGTTGCTGAGGCTGGCTTTGAACTTGCAATTCTCCGCCTCCGCCTCCCAAGTCACTGGGATTACAGGTGTGCACCACTGTGCCCTGTGAAATTCTGTTTTAAATGCAAGTCATTGTCAATTCCAAAAGTAGATAGTCCCTAATACCCAAATTTTAAAAAATCTCAGTTATAAAAGAGGATTATTTCAGTTTACAAGGAATTATTTTCTGTTTCTCTTTTTTTCAAAACAAAACACTATTTATGGTTATTGAAATGATCTCTGTTAGTGATATGGCTCACATTTTTACAGGTTTATATTTTAACTGCTTTGTAATGTTTGTAAAGTTTTTGTATTTGAAATGGATTATATATTTGGTTTAAAGTTTTTAAAATTTTGTATGTTTTGCATTCTTAAAATCATGAGTTTTTAATATTATGTTTCATGCAAAATAAATACCCAAATACCAGTGTTTGCTTTTTTTTTATGATATTGCAATCACTTTTTGTGACCTTAATGAGCAAGTCACTTAATCTTTCTGTGTCTGTTTTCTCAAAAATAATAATTAACTCTACTGTTTTATTCTAGTTAATTGAGACACACTGTATTAAAGTACCTAACATTGTGTCTGACAGATTAAAGGTACTTGGTCCAGGCTGCATCAATATTATTTTAAATTATTTAAACCTAACTACATTTTAGCAGCTTTTATGAATATGGAAACTTGAGACCTTATCCCTCCCACCCTACCCCTCTTCCCCCTCATGCCTCCTGTCTGTCCCACTTAGTGAAAAGCCAGCAGAGCTTCTCAGGGCCTTGGGTACCCTAGCCAGCTAGATCCTGGGTATCCTTACTGGAACTTTGGCCCTGCAGCTGGTAGGGTTGATTCTGGGCCAGGCCTAAATCTGTTCCCTAAGGAGCAGTTCTAAACCCTTTGGGAAACTATCTCCAGAGACTATTGTAGGATTTTATTTTTATTTATTTTGCTATGGTGGAGATCAAACCCAGGATCTTGTGTATGCTAGTAGATAAGCACTCCACCATTGAGCCACACCTCCATTACCTTGAAGATTTTAGGAAATTAATGAGTCTTATACATGTCCTGCATATTTTAAGAAATTAATTATGCAGTGTGGCAGGAAACATGGCACATGGTAGTTTTGCATCCATTTAAGAATCTTGCTTTTACAGTCTTTGGGGATACTTAAAGGCTGTTCTGTATTATACAATAGCCACTGGCCACTTGCCTTGAGAATGTAGCTAGTGTGAGGAGCTAAGTTTTTTGATTTAAATAACTTAGTTTGACTCTTCTGCCATCCTGGACAGCAGAGATGGGCAGATTTTAGCCCTAAAGAATTCAATTTTTCTTTTAATTCAGAATTAAAATTTGCTTTGATTTGTTTACTGAAAGAGTGGGAAAACTCCAAAGAGGGTTCATTTTATGTCTTTGAGTAAATGGATGTTGTGCAGCCCCAAGGAATACCTTAGCCCTTGGGGCCTCCAATGTCCCTCCAGCCTGTGCTTGGCTGTCTACACACCTGGGGTAGAATCTCCTGAGCCAGTGCTAGTGCCCGATGGTAGGCAGCATCACCTTCCTTGTTCTGGTCCACGGTGTGATTCACTAGTCCCAGTGCGTGGGCCTGTACGCCACTCAGACGTCGGCCTGTGAAGATGAGCTCCTTCGCCAGGGCCACCCCCAGGCAGCGGGGCAGCCTCTGAGTCCCTCCTGCCAGGATGGAGGGTAAGTGATATTGAGAAGGGGGAACCCAGGGAAGCCCTATCCTGGTAATTGCCTGGACTTCTCAGAGTTGCAGATTGAGGTAGGATGGGAGGTCAGGGCCCAGGGTAAACTAGGAAAGCAGGCAGGGAAGGGCTTTGATGGTGTAACTGGGCAGAGAGAAGGTTAAGGCTGTAGGCAAGATTACCTGCCCCTGGGAGGAGCCCTCGAGTGGTCTCAATCAGTCCCATGATTGCCGAGGAAGCTGTTTAAATAGAGGAGAGTAAAGTACTCCCTCCCAATCCCATCCTCCATTGCAAATTCCTGTGGAGAAGAGACTCCTGCTTTGGTCTCCTCACCCCTTCAGCCACTTTCTCTCCTCATGTGGGCACACCCATGCTTACCCAGACTCTGCCTCTGGAAGAGCCCTAACCTGGAAGTACAGAGACCCAGTCCCACATCTCACCACCCTCTGTGTAGTTGTGAGTCACCAGCAAGTCTCTGCCTTCCTGAGCTTCAATGATGGAAAAAAAGGTGATTGTTCCTCTTCTGCCTGATTCAGAGTGTAATGACTTGAAAGAAGAACAGGGGTTCTTCTTTCAAGAAGATGCCTGATACCTACCTCTGTCTTAGTGGATTCTCTGTCCTATGGACCCTTAGCTCTGGCCTGTCCTAGAGTGTTGATGGATTCTGTTCCAATCATGGTTATACCTCCCAGCATTTTTTTTTTTTTTTTTGGTCACAGTCTGAAATCTCCCTGATGGTCCTCCTCCTAAGTTCTGCTTCCCCTGAGAAGCTTTATTTGATCCACACACAGGCCTCTCCTGAACTCCCCCAGCACAGAGCATCTGACCTATGCAGTGTGGGCAGAAAGAACTGGCCATGTCACTGCTTTGGGGGAGTTTCCCACTCTTAATCTCTGTCATCACAGAAACCCTGTGAATTAATTGCCTGAAACATGTGAGAAGCAAAATTGGGACTATGGTCTGGTACTTAGTGCCACACTACCTGGTCAATTCTTTGACATACTTGGTGTAGACAGAAGCCACCTTCATGCCTGAAGCTACATATTTTTGAGTGCTGTGCCTGGAGTGACA
Organism: Marmota flaviventris; assembly: GCF_047511675.1. Taxonomy (NCBI): domain Eukaryota; kingdom Metazoa; phylum Chordata; class Mammalia; order Rodentia; family Sciuridae; genus Marmota; species Marmota flaviventris. The sequence goes on from NC_092507.1 coordinate 41,832,340, forward strand.
GGAAAAGCTTGGGGGAGAGGTACCACCACTTACTTACTACCTCCAAGAATGGCACTTCAAAGTCAGCAACTTTGTAAAGCCATCAGCTGAGGGCTGGGAATGTGGGGATGTAGCTCAGTAATAGAGCACTTTCTTAGCATGTGCAAGGCCTGGGTTCAATCCTCAGTATCGCAAAACAACAAACAAATTAAAAAAACCCATCAGTTATCTTCTTCCCCTTCCTCGAGGCTCAACTGCAGAACAAGTAGTGCCAACAGTGAATCTAAGGGCAATCAATATTCTGCTCAGTCACCTTGCAACTAGCTGGGCCAGTGACCAACTGCCTCTTGGCTCAATCAATGGTAAATAATCTGACTTGGACAGAACTGAAAGGTTGAACATGATCTCTGCCCTCCTTGGCTTCCCTTCTCCATGCTCTTTTTGCTGTCCTGTCATCAGTTGCTCTGAGGTCTGTGTGATCATACTGAGGGAAGCAGTTCTCATAGGTAAAGGCTTGTGCTCCCTCTGTGTCTCCCCCTACCCTCCTTCAGCTTTTCTCTTGGAAGGCCAAGAGCAGAGGCTGACTGCAGAACCCCAACAGCCTGTTTCACTAACCCTCCCCTCTTCACCCCCTGCCCATTACCTGCCACTCGGAGGTCACAGGCCAGGGCAAGCTCCAGGCCCCCGCCCAAGGCAAACCCATCCATAGCTGCAATGGTGGGTGCTGGGAAGGCTGCTGTGGAGATGAAGAAGGGTCAGGACCAAGACAGACACCCAGCTCTGGTGAGGGGCAAGCTAGTTGGAATAAGGGACTCACTAGCCCTAGGTTTGGAGACCTCCCTTGGTACCTCAGCCAGGTTAACTGGGAAGTCAGTTTTGCCATGGGGAAGGGAATGGAGATGTGAGTGGGAGATGGGCTGACCGGGCCCCAGTCTTTCTGTGTGCCAAGCCCTGTGCTAGGTGCTATGAACCCAGACCTGAAGATGTGACCCCTGTCCCCATGGGGCTTAGTCTAATGGGGAAGGCAAATGGACAAAAAGACAATGGTAACCTGATGCTCCAATAAAAAAATCTTGGAGGGTGGGTCAGGAAGGCCTCCTGAAGGAGGATGCATGGAGACCTTGAAGGAGAGTGTAAGTTCAGGAACCCAAGAAAGGGTATTCCTGGCAAAGATTCCTGCAACTGTCAAAGCCTGAAGGCCTGTTTGGTGAACTTGACTCCTCTGGAATGGCTGGACTTGAACCCTAAGAGTGGTCAATAGAATGGGGCACAAAGGGAGAAGAGTCAGGGTCCCCCCTGGAGTAGGAATGCTCTCTGCACCCTCTTATAGAATTTCTTGTGGCCACACCCAAACCTTAAGAGTCATCTGTCTACACAAAGCTCAAAACAGTATTCTCTTTAGAGGGTGGGTGAGGAGGGGCTGGCATCAGGCGTTTCCAACCCTGGACCCCAGATCTCACCAATATCATTCATCAAGCCTCGGAGTCGCTGGACAAAGACCCCCACCTCTGCTGCACTCATCTGCTCCCGCTCCTTCAGGTCCGCACCTGCAGATGGCGAGGGTTTGGTACCATCCCTTGGGAAAATGGCTTGTTATGGAATCTAATCCTAATCCTTTAGGTGGCTAAAGGATCCAGCAAAGGAGTCTTGAGGTGAAGCAGCCAGAGAAGAAGGAGAAACACCAGGAAACAGTCAAGGAAGCCAGAAGGAGAAAGAGGAATGCTGAAAAAGGAGATATGCAACAACCACAGCAAAAAGACAAATGAGGCCAGCACAGCGGTACATGCCTGTAACCCCAGCGATTCTGGAAGCTGAGGCAGAGGGATTGCAAGTTCAAGGCCAGCTTCAACAACTTAGAACCTGTCTCAAAAAATTGAAAGGTCTGGGGATGTAGCTCAGTGATGAAGCACCCCTAGGTACAATTCCTGGTACCAAAAAAACCAAAAACAAAACAACAACAACAAAACGAATTGGACTTCATCAAATAAAATAACTCTTGTGCATCAAAAGACAAGAGAGTGCAAAGATGATCCATAGAATGGGAGAAAATATTTGCAAATCATATATCTGGTAAAGTATTAACAACAGGGCTTGGAGTGTGGATCAGAAGAGTTTGTTTAGCTGTGTGTAGCCTTGGGTATGATACCTGGCATATGTCTGTCTGTCTGTCTGTCTCTCTGTCTACACACACACACACACACACACAAATTATTACCTAAGATATATAAAGAACCCCTACAAATCCAGAACAAAAACAAAGGACTGATTCAAAGTAGGTAAAGGACTTGAATACACATTTCTCCAGAGAAGATATGCAGATGGTCAATAGCATACAAAAAGATGCTCACCATCATCAGTCTTTAGAGAGATGCAAGTCAAAACCACAGTGCCATACTACTTCCTATACATTAGGATGGTTATTATTTAAGAAAAAGTGTTGGCATGGATGTGGAGAAACTGGAACCCTAGAATACTGCTGGGGGTAATGTAAAAGATATAGCTATTTTGGAAAACAGTTTGGTGGCTTCTCAAAAACTTGAGTGTAGTAGCACATCCTGTAAATCCCAGCTATCTGGGAGGCTGAGGCAGAAGAATAAAAAAAAAAAGTGAATAAAAAAAAGTTCAAGGCCAGCCTGGGCAACTTAGCAAGATCCTGTCTCCAAATAAAAAGGGATGGAGATGTGGTTCAATAGTAGAACACCCCTGAGCTAAATCCCTGGTATCACAATAAATAAATAAAGTTACAATTCCAGTCCTACATGAACACTCCAAGGAGTTGAAAACAGGAACTCACCCAGATACTTGGATAGCAGTGCTCACATGGGGCATTATTCACAGTGACCCCAAAGTGAAAAGCACATGAATTGGTAAACAGAATGTGTTTGGTAAACAGAAGTGCTGACACTTAGTTACAACATGGATGAACCTTGAGGACATTATGCTATAAGTGAAATGAGCCATACACAGAAAAGAAAATATTTCATGATTCTAGTTATATAAGGTATCTAGAATAGGCAAATTCATAGGGAAGAAAATAGAATAGAGATAGGTTGTCAGGGACTGGGGTTGTAGGAGATCACGTGCACATGATCCTAACAGCTCAGACCAAAGAGCTGAGCCATATTCCCTTGACTCCTGAGCATCAGGCTTCTCCCTTCCCACCCCTTCACAGCATCTTCATGCCTCCCTCATGGTCTCTGTTTTCCCCTTCCCAACCACCATCCCAGAGTCAGTTCTCAGCTCAGGTCTCTTGATTTCTCACTGAGACCTGCGTACATTTTCCCCTACCTTTGAAACTGAAGTTCATGGTGCTGGTTCTGTTGTGAGAACCAAATAACAGGTGCAGCGGACAGCTTTGGTAACAGATTGGGATTGATTGTATGGGTGAATAAAGAGGCACAGTCCCATCTTAGCCACTGACCTGTGAACATGTTTGGATTCAGTTTCTTCATTTCCTCAGTGAGGGGTCAGAACAAAGCATGCAATAGCAGAAACAACAGAATGTGGTGTCAGAGAGGTCAAGATCAAACTATCTCATATGGCTGTGTGACCCAAGGCAAGGAATTTTACTTCTCTTAGAGTTTGCATTTGTAAACTGGAAATATGTATCCCTGCAGGCTGATGGGAGCCCTGCAGGGGACAGAGAGGGACCCACCTGCACAGAACACACCCTTCACTCCACTTCTGAAGAGCAGGACACGCACTTTCTGGTCCTCCCGTAGCCTGGCCAGAGCATCCAGCATCTGCAGAGGGCATCCTGTCAGTTACTTCCTAGTCCATCCCCAGACCCACCCTGGCGCCCTCCTTTCTTACCTCGCTGACGAAGATGTTTCCCAGGGCATTGCGGGCATGGGGTCTGTTCATCAGAATCTCAGTGATTCCTGCAGGGGACAGGGCAGCCTTGGGTGAGCTGGCTCTGCTCACCCACAGGGTGGTTGGAGGCAAGAGGCCTGGGTGCTGGGAAGCCTCTGCTCTTGATGACCAGTGGGACTTGGGGCAGGTCACAAACTTCAGCCTCAATTTTTCCAGCTGTAAAATGGAGACAGTAATCTGCTCTTTCTGCCTCTCAGAGGAAGTAGAAGGGCTTGTGAACCACAAAGCAAAATGGGATGAGGAATGGGAGACAACCACAGGAGCCCCTGCCTGCACAAATCAGCACCTTCAATTTCACAGCTCCTTCCATAATTTTCTTCCTTTCACAACCAAACCTCTTCCTCTAAATAATTAAAATAAGGCAAAACCCTTATAATCACCACCCAGGATCAAGAACTGGAATTGTGCCAACCATTTCAGCAACCCCTCATGTGCCCGGACTCAGCCATAGCTCCCTCCTTGACCCCCCAGAAGTAACTCTTCTAACTTTTGTGTAATCACTTCCATATATTTCTTTATAGTTTCCTTGCCCAAGTATGATTCCTTGGACATCACAAATTAAACAGTGCTAATTTAAAAATTTTAATGTCCATTCAAAACTTAGTAGAATCCTGAGTCTCCCTCTAGCTTGGTCCTTCTCTCAAAAGTTATTTGTTGAGGAAACAGTAGGGTTTCTCAAAGTCTAGATTTTGCTGATTGCATGCTCATGAGGGCAAATCAACCTGCTTTTTTTAAAAAATATTTTTTTAGTTGTCAATGGGTTTTTATTTTATTTATTTATATATGGTGCTGAGAATCAAACCCAGTGCCTCACACATGCTAGGCAAGCACTCTACCACTGAACCACAACCCCAGCTCCTCAACCTGATCTTCTGTCACAAGAAATTAGCAACTAAACCCAGAGGGATTTTTGTTTTTTGTTTTTGATACTGGAGATTGAATCCAGGGACTCTCTTAGTTACATTCCCAGTCCTTTTTATTTTTTATTTGGAGACAGAGGAATCTAATTAAGTTGCCCAGTTGGCCTGGAACTTGTGATCCTCCTGCCCCAGGCTCCCAAGTCACTGGGATTACAGGTATGTGCACCACACTCAGCTTAAACACTTTTACAGTTTACAATAAAATTGAGCAGGGCTGGGGATGTGGCTCAAGCGGTAGCGCGCTCGCCTGGCATGCATGCAGCCCGGGTTTGATTCTCAGCACCACATACAAACAAAGATGTTGTGTCTGCCGAAAACTAAAAAGTAAATGTTGAAGATTCTCTCTCTCTCTTAAAAAAAAAAAAAGAAAGAAAGAAAAAAGCATTACAGTCTCTTGAACCATCCAGAGAAGGTATATGCAAGATCAGTTTAAAAAAAAAATTGAGCAGAAAGTGCAGTGCAGAGAGTGCCCATGTTCCTCTGTCCACACTTAGGCACGGTTCCCTCACTAGCAGCATCCCCTACCTGATTGGTACATCTGTTACAATCCATGAACCTACCCTGACACATCATCCCTGGAGTTCCTAGTTCACACAAAGATTTGTTCCTGGTGGTACCCTTCTTGGGTTCTTTTCTACCCAGTTTGTCAAAGTTCCTTTTTTTTTTTTTTAATACTCAGGGGCACTCGAGCCATATCCCTAGCCCTATTTTGTATTTTTTAATTTAGAGACAGGATCTCACTGAATTGCTTAGCACCTTGCTTTTTCTGAGGCTGGCTTTGAACTCGCAATCCTCCTCTACCCAGTTTAAAGTTCTTCTTTTTAAAAAAAAAATTTTTTTTTGCAGTAGTAGGGATTGAACCCAGAGGCTCTTTACCCTCAAGTTACATCCCCAGCCCTTTTTATTTTTTGAGACAGGATTTCATTAAATTGTAGAAACTGGCCTCAAACCATAATCCTCCTGCCTCAGCCTCCCAAAGTAGCTGGGATTACAGGTTGCACAACCTCACCTAGCTGTACATGTTTATATTTAACATGTACTGGCTTCTGTATGAGACATTGATTCCAGAGACCAGGACAGACTCATGGAACTTACAATCTAGCGGAGAAAACAGATAGTAAATAATTATTATTTGTAATATGAACTCATAGGGAAAAAAATGGATAAGCAGGTAAGGGACATCCTAAGGGGCAGAGGCAACCCCATTGTAGGTCAGCTGATTCCCCAGAGGTCAAAATGACCTTTAAGTTGAGAACTGATGGAAGAATAGGAATCAGGCAAAAAGTTTGAGTGCACATGTGCGTGTATGAGTGTGTGTACATCATGTACACATATGTGCATTCACATGTAAGTGCACATATGTGATTGGATGTGGATGAGTGCTGGTTGTCAGGGTGGGTGCAGACAGTCCAGCGTTGAGAGCCACAGCCAAAAGGGGCCCCAGCAAACTTCCAGCTGCCAGCAAACTTCCAGCTGCCAGCTGATGACTGGCTCACAGTGGCCCCAGCAAACTTCTAGCTGCCAACTGATTGGCTCCTCTGCGGTGATGCTCATTGGGCTGTTTCCCTGCCCTTTCAGACCACGGAGCTGCTCATTGGGGGACTTTTTTGGCTCCGCCCATGTGACCCAGCCAATCAGCCTCAAGAGCAGGAGGAGTGGGGGAGGTTGAGAGGCTTGTGGGAAGCCAGTGGTGGCAGTTGGGCTTTGAAGGTTTTCCTGAAGAGCTCCTGTGGTGTGGCATGTGTGTTCTAAAAATAAAGTTTGTTTCTTTTGACAAGTGGCTCCTGAATTGTGCCCAGCCAGACTGCGGCATTTGGTGGCTCCCAGGGGGAACAAATGAGGGTAAGTGATAAGGTAAACTGCTCGCCCCTGAGGGCAGGGCGAGAGGATGGGTAGCCATTTTAAGATTCTTCTTTTGTTTTGTTTCGCTTTTATGAGGATCAGCAGCAACAAATTGCACATGATCCTGGCGTATATACGCACAAATTGCTGCAGATGCGGTTAGGGCATGGAAGACTTTACAAGGACATGGAGGTTTACAAGGTCAATTATCTAAGGTAATACAAGGAGCTAATGAATCTTACGCTGAATTTGTAGATAGGCTTATTCAAACAGCTACGAGAGTTTTTGGGAATACAGAACAAGCAATGCCATTAATAAAACAACTGGCTTATGAGCAAGTGAATCGTTGGTGCAGAGAAGTCATTAGACCATGGAAACATGAAGATTTAAACACATATATTAAATTATGTAGAGACATTAATGAACAAGGGCAAGTCATGGCAGCTGCATTAAAACAGGCTTTAGATGCCAGGCCAAGAACAGGCTACAACTATGAACAAACAGGACATTTTAAAAGGAATTGCCCCATAGGAGGAGGGTTTAACAAAACTAGGTATCAAAGGAGTAGAATACCGGGTATTTGCCCACGATGCCATACAGGGAGACATTGGGCTAATGAATACCGTTCTCAAACCACCATAGAGGGTACTCCATTATCAAAAAACGAACAAGGACCAGGTGTCTATCCACGATATCGTGGAGAAAGGCATCGGGCTCCATTGCCAAAAAATGGACAGGGGGGCCCAGTGCTCCAGGGCCCAAGACCACAAATATACGGAGCACTGGAGGAACCCAGCAACCCCATCAGGGTAGTGCCCAGGACACATTGTCCATTAAATCCCTCACTAGACAAACCAGAGGAAGTGCAGGATTAGACATCTGCGCCTCTGCCAGAACAGTACTAACTCCAGAGATGGGAGTTCAAATCATTCCCACAGGGGTAAAAGAACCTCTTCCCAAAGGAACAGTAGGCTTATTATTGGGACGCAGTTCTTCTACTCTAAAAGGACTTATGATAAGTCCTGAGGTAATTGATCCCGATTATGAAGGTGAAATAAAAATTATAGCCAGTTCTCCAAAGGGTATATCAGTAATTTCACCAGGAGATAGAATAGCACAGTTACTAATAATACCCAGCCTACATGATAAATTTTCCAGTCGTACTATAGAAAGAGGTTCCAAGGGATTAGGCTCCACAAGTGTAGATTGGGCTATGCTTTCTTTAAATTTAGATTCTCACCCCATGCTAAAACAAAATATTCAAGGACATGAATTTAATGGGCTAATGGATACAGGTGCAGACCTTAGCATCATCTCTCATCAAGAATGGCCAAAACATTGGCCATTACAACAAGCCACTCAAACGCTTCGAGGCCTAGGAGTGGCGACTAATCCCCATAGAAGTGCAATGGTATTAGATTGGAAGGATCCTGAAGGATGTGAAGGAACTATACAACCATATGTATTGAATCATCTTCCCGTAAATTTATGGGGACAAGATGTCCTAGATCAGTTAGGTTTGACATTAACAAATAACATAAATCAAAATGCACCCACTATTATGGCTAGACAAGGTTTTAGGAAAGGAAAAAGATTAGAAAAACAAGAACAAGGTATAGCAGCACCAATACAAATAGATCAAGGAACAGACAGACATGGGTTGGATTTTCAGAAAGGTCCACTGAGACAATAAAAATTACTTGGAAATCAGAAAGACCAGTATGGGTTCCTCAGTGGCCCCTGACTAAAGAAAAGATACAAGCAGCCCATGACCTGGTCAAACAACAATTAGCGGAAGGACATATACAACCTTCTGTATCTCCCCATAATACTCCCATTTTTGTCATCAAAAAGAAATCTGGTAAATGGAGATTATTGCAAGATTTAAGAGCCATTAATAATGAGATGGTTATTATGGGACCTGCTCAATCGGGGATTCCTCAATTGTCTGCTTTACCAAAAACCTGGTATGTTTTAGTTATAGATATTAAAGATTGTTTTTTTTCAATTCCAATTCATCCTGAGGATAGTCCACGTTTTGCATTTACTATCCCTGCACTGAATCATGAAGGTCCTGATCAGAGATATGAATGGAAAGTACTCCCTCAAGGGATGACTAACAGCCCAACTAGGTGTCAAATTTATGTTAACAAAGTAATCCAGCCACTTAGAAATCAAAATCCTGAACTACAAATATTTCACTATATGGATGATGTATTATTAGCACACAAAGCTAAAAACACATTGCTAGAATGTTATGCCACACTTACAAACTTATTAAAAAATTATAATCTAGAGATAGCAATAGATAAAGTACAATTAAATTTTCCAATTAATTATTTAGGAGTTCTATTATCCTCAACCATGGTCCGTCCACCAAAAATTCAAATACGAGTAGATCAACTCAAATCACTTAACGACTTTTAAAAGTTATTAGGAGACATAAATTGGATAAGGCCTTATCTAGGTATACCAACAGGAGAGTTGGGACCTTTATTTGATATCCTAAAAGGTCCATCAGATCCAAATTCGCCCCAAATGTTAATGCCTCAAGCAAGAAAGGCATTAAAAATCATTGAAACATATATGGAAAATATGCATTTGGATAGAATTGATGTAAGTTTGCCTTTATTATTTATTGTACTACCAACAAAAAATATTCCTACAGGAGTATTTTGGCAAGAAGGTCCATTATTATGGATACACTTATCTTATTCTCCTAACACTATTCTTACTAGGTATCCTGAGGCTGAAGGACAATTAATACTCAAAGGAATAAAAGCAGCAAAGGGAGTGTTTGGAATTTCTCCCAATAAAATTATTACTCCATATACTATGAATCAAATTGATGAGTTAGCTAATGAGTTAAATACTTGGGCAATAATCATGTGCAAATCTAACGTTTTATTTGATAACCACTTACCATCTAATCCTTTATTATCTTTTTGGTCATTGCATCCTGTAATTTTTCCAAAAATGACAAGAAAAACACCTATCATGAATGCTCCAAATATATTCACTGATGGGTCAAATAATGGTACAGCAGCAATAGTTACACCTGATCAAACTTTTACATTTTTAGTACCCAAACAATCAGCTCAAAAGGTAGGGCTTAATGCAGTATTACAAGCTTTTGTGATGTTTAAAGATTCTGTATTTAATTTATTTTCCGATAGTCAATATATAGTTAATGCTATAGTATCCCTTGAAGATGCTGGTAGGATATCCCCTTCCTCTACTGTTTTCCCTTTGCTTTCCACTATACAAAGTCTAATCTGGGATAGAAAAGATCCATTCTTTATAGGACATATCAGGGCACATACAGGATTGCCTGGAGCCCTTAGTTTGGGCAATGATTTAGTAGATAAAACTACACATGACATACATATTTTCTCTACACTAGAAGAAGCTACAAATTTTCATAAAAAGTTCCATGTCAATGCTAATACTTTACAAAAGCGTTTTAAAATAACTAAGGAACAAGCTAGACAAATAATAAAACAATGTCAAAATTGTGTGACCTTTTTACCACAAGTTAATCTTGGAATCAATCCTAGAGGACTGATACCTAATCATATTTGGCAGATGGATGTCACACACTTGCCAGAATTTGGAAAATTAAAATATTTGCACGTTATAGTTGATACTTCTTCTGGATTTTTGATGGGCTCCCTTCATGCCGGAGAAAAAACTAAAGATGTTATAGCTCATTGCTTACAAAATTTTGCCACTGTGGGCGTTCCAAAACAGTTTAAAACAGATAATGCCCCTGGTTATACTTCTACCTCTTTTAAACAATTTTGCTCATCATTTGGCATTACTCATATAACAATCCACAGGGACAAGGCATAGTTGAAAGAGCTCATCAAACTATTAAAATGTACTTATTAAAGCAAAAAGAAGGAATTGGGAAGGGGTATATATTCCCCAAAGATAAACTTAAAATGACACTTTTTACTCTAAACTTTTTAAATTTGGATTCATCAGGGCTTAGTCCTGCGGAAAGGCATATGTGTCCAAAAAATGTACATAAGCCCAAGGTACTTTGGAAGGATATTCTAACAGGACAATGGAAAGGTCCTGACCCAGTAATTGTCTGGAGTCGGGGGTCTGTTTGTATGTTTCCACAGGGAGAACAGCAGCCAATTTGGATTCCAGAGAGATTAACTAAGGTCCTGACCCAGTGATTGTCTGGAGTTGGGGGTCTGTTTGTGTGTTTCCACAGGGAGAACAGCAGTCGATTTGGATTTCAGAAAGATTAACTAAAGCGATTTCTACAGACCAAAAAGATGATTTGGCTCAAATCCATAACAGCTGATATCCAAAACTCCAGTTTGGCTATCCTTACATCTGTGACAGAACCAGGATGCTTTTTTCAATATCTATTTTATTATTACCCTTTCCCACATCATGAAGTTCTATTTTGTTTTTTGAGCTCATACAGACCTAGGTTAATGTTTTGCTGATCAGTTCTATTTTTTGACTATAGAGTTTTTAAACATTGCAATGGAGATTTCACCTGTAAAAAGTTATAAGGCCTTTACTATTATGTTATGTGTTGTGTGCACACTTGTGTTTTATGTTGTATGTTTGTATGTACAAATGTCCATATATCATATATGATGAGCGCTCATGAAAAAAATGGATCCAAATATTTTTTTTTATTCACGTGATTTAAATGGTTTAATTTAAATTGGGTAAACAGCTGTTGAGGATTGTTTTAATATGGGAACAAAAAAGGAGGTTAACAGTTCTGTTTGTTTACTTTCACCTTTCCTTTTCATTATATTTAATAATTCTGTTCAAGATAATGTAAATTGTTCAGAAAATTGTTTTCTTTTAGTGCCTTCTGGAATGTTACATAATTTTTTTCTTTAGCCATTATTGCCAGAATTCCTATCTTCATCCCAGTGCTGGTGAAGACAAAGATAAAACCAATCTACAGCTTCTGCAATAGCCATCACTGAACTGCTTGCAGAACTTGCCTGGACTATGTATCACTTGTATGCATTGTGAACTATCTGTTGGTGCAGTGACTTGTGGTAGTGTTGGGGTATTTTTGCTGATGGTGTCATCGGTGGTACAATTTTTCCAAAAGGAGCCGTCAATTGGCTTGGTGTATCCTCCTCCCTTCTGCTTGTGATGGTCGTTCAGCTAAAATTTGGGGGCCAACAGAGGTGAGGCAAAGAACCTCACCCCCCTGCTGGTACAAAGACCTATCCACAGGTGTGGCTGTATGCTGGACCGGTAGTCAATGACGGGTAAGATCCAATTTCAATGGTACCAACCTAAGACAGGAGGCTGACGCCTTAAGGTCAGCTCATCCGATAATGGGTAAGGACCATATGTAGTATTGGACAACCTAAGGCAGGCACGGTCCCTAAGCCACATGCTTGTTGTTTAAACAGAGAGGGGGAGATGTTGAGAGCCACAGCTGAAAGGGGCCCCAGGAAACTTCCAGCTGCCAGCTGATGATTGGCTCACAGCGGCCCCAGCAAACTTCTAGCTGCCAACTGATTGGCTCCTCTGCGGTGATGCTCATTTGGCTGTTTCCCTACCCTTTCAGACCACAGAGCTGCTCATTGGGGGACTTTTTTTGGCTTCGCCCACACGACCCAGCCAATCAGCCTCAAGAGCAGGAGGAGTGGGGGAGGTTGAGAGGCTTGTGGGAAGCCGGTGGTGGCAGTTGGGCTCTGAAGGTTTTCCTGAAGAGCTCCTGTGGTGTGGCGTGTGTGTTCTAAAAATAAAGTTCGTTTCTTTTGACAAGTGGCTCCTGAATTGTGCCCAGCCAGACTGCGGCAGTCCAGGAGTGAAGCACATTGCAAGCAGAGGGAGCAGCGTAGCTGAGGACCTGGTGCAGGGAGAACAGGGTGCCTTCCAAAACTGGAGGAATTCAGTGTACAGGGAGAGCCTGTGACATGGGGCCTGTGCCTGCTGATCTGCCCTTCTCTTCAGAGAACACCCCATGTTCATTTGTTATAGAGCAACAGAAAACTAATCTAGTCACCATGTCCTAACATTGACAGAAATGTTCCCCTCTCTGCTTTGCTTTCCTGTTCTGTCCTTCCTTTGTCTCTGACTCTCTCATCTTTTAACTTTATCTCTTCTCCCATTTTTATGTTGTACCCAGAAAACTGACTGCCAAATCACTGTTTTTTTGTTTTTTTTTTTTTGGCTACTGGGGATTGGACCTAGGCACTTTACCACTGAGCCATACCCCGAGTCCTTTTAATTTGTTTTAAATTTTGAGACAGGGTCTCGTTAAGCTGTTGAAGCTGGTCTTGAACTTGCAATCCTCCTGCATCAGCCTCCCAAGTCACTGGGATTCCAGGTGTGCACCCACCATGTCAAGCCTGACTGCCAAATCAGTCTTTAGCTCAAGTCACAGATCAGATGCACCAGCTCCATGGCCTTGGATAAGTCCCTTTACCTTCAGACCCTCAATGTCCTGATCTGTGAAGGGAAATAATTAAAAGATTGTCATGAGGATTAAAAGAGAAAGGTCCCTAAGTGTCTAGCCAGAGTTTGAGTCTGCAGTAAGCAGGGCAAAATGTCCTGGGACTAGGGCAGCTCTGGGACCTAACGGAAGACTACTCCAAGTTGGAAGCCCTGAGGGGCCAGGCAGGAGTATTTGGCTTTCATTCATTCACTTGGCAACAATTTGCTGTATCACATGCCAGGTTCTGGAGAAACAGGACTCAGCCATGGTCCCTGCCTTCTTGGTGCAGCCTGGATTCTAGGAACATTGCCCTTTCTGCTCCAGTAGTGAGGGTGGCTCTGCAGTGTGCCTGTCTTCTCTTACCAAACCATGAACATTTCCGGAGCAGCTGACCAAGGTCATTTCTGTCTGGATGGCCTGGATCACAGGCTGGATGGTGTATGGGCAGGTCAAAAGAAATTACTGGAAGGTAGTGTGGAGAACAACTGGTTTAACAACCTCTTACTATACAGAAGGGGAAACTGAGGTCTAGAAAACAAGAGTGTTTGCTCAAGTAACAGCAGGATGCAGCTAGCACACCTCACCCACAAAGTGCTAATTGATGGGGTAAAGCTTTGTTGTAGAGGTTTGCCCAGGTTTGAGGCTATAGATTTGATCTCTAGAATTGCAAAAAAAGCTAACTACCTATGAAGAAGACAAGCCCAGACACACAAAACTTAACTGGAGGCGGGACATGCAGCATGGCAGGGGAATTCCAGAAAGATTCATGGAGGCAGAAAGGAAGGGACAGGACCTTCTGGACACAGCTGGAACAAAACACAGAGACAGGAAAGCTTTAAATGAGCCCATTGGAGCCAGGTGTGGTGGTTCACACTGCAATCCCAGCAACTCAGGAGGCTAAGGCAGGAGGATCTCAAGTTCAACGTCAGCCATGACAACTTAGCAACACCCTGTCTCAAAATGAAAATAAAAAGATTGAGGAAAAAGGGTTGTGGATGTAGCTAAGTAGTAGGGTGCCCCTGGGTTCAATCCCCAGTACTCTCCCTCCCTCACACAAAGGCACACACAAGGTTAAAAAAAAAAAAAAAAAAAGAACCATGAAGGAAGATGGAAAGACCAGGCTGGGGCAGAGAACCTTGAATGCCCAGGTAAGGATTGGAGTAGAATTACTCCATGAACTATAAAGAATAAACCTGCTAAAGAAGGATGAAGAACTGTGAACCAGCCACTCCCATTTTCCAGGACAACAAGTACAATGTGGCAATGCTCTGGTGCCATCTGCCCCAGTGAAGACAGAGCTGTGGCTTCTAACAAGAACACCAAATGACTCTTGAGTCATTTTCTGGGTAGTTCTCCTATGTGTGATTTCTTCCTCACATCTCCTCCATGACTTTTTCCTTGGCTTCATTTTCTCCTCTGTCCCTGACTTTCACCCTCCTATAAGCCCTCTGGCAGGGGCAAAGGCTTAATCGACTGATTCTTGTTATTTGCTTCTAGATGGAAGGATTCCAATATTTACATGTGAGTCCAAAAATCCAACTTACTGATGTACAAATCTGTTTGATGAATCAATGAGTAACTGGAAGAATCAGTGATGACCTCATGGTTCAGAACAAACGGACTTTGTAATCAGACCTGATTCTAATTGCTAAATCCTCTATGCCTCATTTTTGTTTTGTTTTGTGCAGGTCTGGGGATGAACCTAGAGCCTCGTGCATGCCAGGCAAAAGTTCTAACACTTAAGTCACATCCCCAACCCCAAAATTTTGTAATTGGATAGTGGGGAAAAGAATAAAAAATATCTCAAGGCAAGCACTGTTGCCAGTCTGTCAGTGAACCAAGCATGAGAATATGGGGTATTTCTAAGGTCCAGCAATCCTACCTCGTCAAAAAGTTGATTCAGTGGGACGCTGGTGGCCCTTGTGTCTATCAAAAGTGGCGGATGCACATAAGGAATTGTGCACAACAGCAAGGAACTAGATTTATGTGGGAAAATAGCTTTTTAAAACAGTGTCAGGGCATAAATAAGAAATACGAGATGTATAATGTACTGCTAATGGCACAGATTAAAACTCAGACACAAATAGTTCATCAAATGTCGGTGGAAGGGGATGAGATTAAAGAGAAGCAAAGCCACCACAAGGATCTCACCCGGATGGCTCAGCGCAGCGAACTAAGGACAACGGTCAGCTCACGGAATGCACCCGAAACAAACACACAAAACCCGAACACAACATGCAATCAACGGTGGTATCTGCTAACAACCTGTTAACTTTCAGAGGGAAGCAAAAGTTTGAAGAATAAGCGCGCAGGGAAAACATGCGACCTGTCCCTGCACCTCCCTTCCCCGAGTCCCCGCACGCCGAGCGGGATTGGCTCCGCCGTCTCCGCCCCCCGGAACCTTGCCAGGATCTTTGGCTGGAAAAAACGATCCAGTATTTTAACCCAGTGCTATCCCTAAGCGACTCTTCCCCCCTCTCACAGAGGCTGAGGTCATCAAGTGGGGAGTTGAGGAGACCGACAAAGTCCCATCCCAGTGAAATCCGGGCATCCTCCTCGCCGGCCTTGAGCCACTAAGAGAACCTGGACTGGGAGGCAGGCAATTTGAGATCCAGTCCTCAAAAGCACTGAGCCCACAGGCCTTAGTAGTCTTCCCGCGAGCCGCGGGTGCGCGGGACGTCGCTTTGGCTTTTGCAGCTCGGGGATCGTCTGTCTCAGTCCGGCCGAGCCCGGCCGACTCCTGGGCGCGCGCTCGGACGCCGCTTTTACCTTGGTCGGGACCCGCCAGGGCGCGCACTTGGATTTCATGGCCCCCTGAAGTCCCATCGGAGGTGCAGCCGCGGACCCCAAGGGGCCTCCAAGGGCGCAGGAGCGTCAGAGCGCGCAGCATAGCGCGGGCTGGGAAGGTGCTACTTGGCTCCGCAGTTGCCTGGGCTCCGCGGAAGACGCGCAGTTCCGGCGGCGGGCGAGGCCTTGCAAACTGCTCCACCTACGGGCCGACGCAGCGCCCCTGTCCTTAGCCCAGGGTGGTGGTGGAAAAGCTCTGCACCTCCTTGTGATTGGGGGCAAAGCTTTTGTCTGTGCTTTGATTCGAAAAACAGGAATAGCGACAGTGACTACCTCGTGGTGGCATGGAGATTGAATGGGATGTGTGACCTTTGTTTACACATATATGCAATAGATATGCTTTCATTTAAAATATGTCATTCATTAGTCGAGCATTGTCTACATTCACTTACTTCCCTGAGTCGCCTCCCGTTTGTGCCTCAAATATAATGGAGGGTGACAGTGAGGCCAGTGCCTCACCTCTCACTGAATGTAATGCTCCTTCCAATTTAATGCTCAATAAATTGGCTCACAAAAATATTAGTGAGTTGCTAGCTTCTGTCTCCCGTTGTCCACCCAAACTCCCTTTACAGACTCTAGCAGGGCGGTGTTTGGCTCCCATGTAGTGGAACACTCAAGAGTGTTCAGTGAATATGCTTCCTGTCCCCTCATTTCCTACCCTTTATTTGTTGAAGACCCCAAAGCCACCAACAGTTCTGTCCTATGCTGTACTGTTAGGTGATCTAAAAATTCTCTTTCAAGTCCCTGCTATTTGGGGGGTCTCTTTGTCACCAATTAATACAGCCTCTTTAACAAAAATAAGATTACTGGTTTTTTGTTTGTTTGTTTTTGGTACTGGGGGGATTGAACTCAGGGGCACTCAGGGCCCTCAACCACTGAGCCACAAACAGGGTCTCACTGAGTTGCTTAGTGCCTTGCCATTGCTGAGGCTGGCTTTGAACTCATGATCTTCCTGCCTCAGCCTCCCTAGCCGCTGGGATTATAGGTGTGCGCCCACCACAACCAGCGGGATTACTATTGTTTTGAGTCCTGGGCGAACAACCAACCAGAGATATTTTGGTTACAAGTACCAATTACAAGTGAAAGCTACCTAAACTGGCTTAAGTAAGAGAGTTTTAGTACCAGGGTACAATGAGCAGAATGGGCAGTTGGAAATGTCCTGGTTTGGGCTGCTATGCCAAGCATACTATGGGATGGGTGGTTTAAACAACAAATACTTCTTTCTCAGTCTGGCAAGCTAGAAAGTCTCAGAGCCAGGCACTACCAGTCCCAGTGTTGAGAGGGCTTGCTTCAGGTTTTACCACCATTTTCTCTCTGTGGCCTCATATGGCAGACAGCAGAGAGGGTTGAACTCAAGCTCTTCTGTCTTTTACAAGGGCATATTCCTATTCATGAGGGTTCCATCCTCACAAACTAATTACCTCCCTGAGTCTCTATCTTCTGTCACCACAGTTGGGTTTAGGCTTCAATACATGAATTGTCAGGGTGTCGGGGGTAGATATTCAGTCCATAAAAGGAGCCAGATGCCTCCTTTCTGGAGGTGCATGGTCTGACCCTGCTGCTTCTCCTGGGCTCCTTTCATACTGAAGCTTCCTTAACTCTCCATGGCTTTTTTTTTTTTTTTTTTTGCCAGAGATTGAACCCAGGGGCACTTAACCACTGAGCCACACCTCCAGCCCTTTTAAATATTTTATTTAGAGACAGATCTCATAAGTTGCTTAGCACCCCACTAAGTTGCTGAGACTGGCCTTGAACTTGAGATCCTCCTGCTTCAGCCTCCTGAGCCACTGTGATTACAGGTATATACACCACTACACCTGGCTTCTTCTCTCCGTGGTTTTTGAATTTAAGCATTTACCATTATCAAGCAACACAGATCAGTCTAAATCCATATTCCAAGAGTTTTTGGTGGGCCTGCATTGCCCAGGCACCCATTTGGGGTTCAGCTAGGAGATGGAGGCTGCATGTGGTTAAATATGATCACTAGGGCTGCAGAGAGAACATCCCCTAGGGAAAGAATTAGGTCAGCCCCTCCACATTGATATGGAGCCAGGTGGGGGAGAAAATAAGTTTCTTTTGGAACATGGTGCTTTTGAATGATGCTGACCTCAGAGGAAATGGTTTGTGAGAGGCAGACAACAGCAGATAAGAGAGCCCAACAGAGGAGCCTGCAGTTCAGGATTGGGAATATAGGGCTTGAACTTTGAGTTGGAACGAGGTCTGCAGCCTGAACACTAGAAAATACTTGCTTCAAGACATTTATCACTATTAGAAAATAACTTATTTTTGTTTTCTTCACTAAAATAAAATTTACATTAGAACATGGACTTTGTTTTCTTCACTGCCAAGCACATAGCAGTCACTCAATAAATATTTACTGAATGAATGAGTGCCAGGCTCTGTTCTGAGGGCAAGGGTTGGGCTATTGTCCCCTTTCCCAAAGGATTACCCTATTTTGAGGAGTTCAGCCAGGTGGGCCTGGACACCTGCTAGGGTTGGAAGAGAGGCTGGGGGTATGGGAAGAACTTGGCTGTGAATGGCCAGGCACATATCTGGGATGGTGAGGGTGGATAGTGTCTTTCTGTTGCCTGTTTACTGGATCATATATGAGGGTTAAAACAGAATATGATTAAATCTTCTTTCTGTTTCCACATTTCATGTATTCTTTATGGCTAGAGCATTCTCAGATGAGACGAGGATGGACAATTGAGTCAGTGTACAGAGACCTCCTTGACTCTCAGGACTGAGACTACCCCACCACGCTAGACTAGGGATGCTTGCACTAGCTGTTGGCCTAAAGAATGTGAAGGAAGGGAGAAGGAGATCAGAAGAAGGCATGGGGCAAAAAGGAGTTAGAGAACTAGAAGTAGGAAATGGAGAAATAAAGAGAAAAGACAGAGGGGACACATTTAAGGAAGAAATAATACCTGTTATCCATAGTCATTTCCAGATAATAGAATGCAATACTTCATAATCCATTCTCTGAGGCCAGCATTATCTTAATACCAAATCAGATTAAGACATTATATGAGAGGAACATTATGGACTAATATCTCTTATGAACACTGGCCAAAAAAATCCTTGACAAAACATTAGCAAATAAAATCCAACGATTGTTGGATTATTATTATATTATTATAACCATGTCCTAATGCAATTTATAAATGCAATTTATTTCAAATATCCAAAGCTGGCTCATTTTTTTTTTCCAGTGCTGGTGATAAAGCATAGGGCTTTGTGTGTGCGCCAGGCAAATGCTTTCCCACAGAGCTACATCCCTCAGCCCTCTGGTTCAATGGTTTAACTTTTGGAAATCAATGTAGTCTGCTATATCAACAAGCTAAAGAAAAAAACATCTGATCATATTGTTGACTGATGCAAAAGCATTTGACAAGGATACCTGGTGTGGTGGTGCACAGTGAAAATCCTAGCAGCTGAGGAGGCTGAAACAGGAGGATTGAGAGTTCAAAGCCAGCCTCAGCAAAGCTAAGTGCTAAGCAACTCAGTGAGATCCTGTCTTTAAATAAAATATAAAAAGGGCTGGGATGTAGCTCAGTGGTTGACTGCTCCTGGGTTCAATCCCCAGTACCAAAAAAAAAAAAAAAAAATTGACAAGGAAAAAAGAATTCTGGAAGATGGCAGAGTAGGAAGCAGAAGGAGTCTGTCTCCTTATCCGAACAACAATTACACTTGGCAGAATTGGTATGAAGTACCTATTTTGGAACTCTTATAGTCTGTTGAAAACTTGAAACTCCTAGGGGAAGGTATAGACCATAAATGTAGTTGGTTTTAGTCAATTTTAAAAATTTTTAAATTTTTTGTAGTTATAGATAGACAGCATATCTTTATTTTGTTTATTTTTCTGTGGTGTTGAGGATCGAACCCAGTGCCTCACATGCAAGGCAAATACTCTGTCACTGAGCCACAACCTCAGCCCCTTAGCCCTTTTAAATATTTTATTTAGAGACAGCGTCTCGCCGAGTTGACAGGACCTTGCTAAATTGGTGAGGCTGGCTTTGAACTTGAGATCCTCCTGCCTTAGCTTCCCAACTGCTGGGATTACAGGCATGTGCCACTGCACCCAGCCTGGATTCCTAGGATTTTAAATGAACTTCCAGGGTTCCTGTTTACCTGAAAGCTTTGGAACCTCCAGGGAAAATCAAAGGAAAATTTGGGGTTGAAGGCAAAAATGAAATTTGTGTCTTTTCACGTTCACCAATCCTGGGAATAATCAGGATCAGGAAGGAGAATGGCATAATTATTACTAGGAGTTAAAATCATGAGTTTTGCTATCAGTCAACTTTGGCCCAAACCTTCTTGGCTCCAATGCTTGTTAACAGGCCCAAATCTGGTCTTTTGCTGCTCAAAAGTCAATGCTCGGGAGACATGAGCTGGTGGAAAGGAAATCAGTTTTATTGAACAGGTGGCCTGAGATAACCAAACGGAGGGGCTATTGTCTTCAAAGCCCCATCTTAGGGAACTCAGGGACACAAAGGGCTTTTATAGAGGGAAAGGAAGGGGAGGGGCAGAAAGACTATGTGCTGAGGTGCACATCCAGGCTCCGTAACTGTATTTGTCATTCAAGGGGGTATTTTTCTTTTTTTTGCTGGAACATCCTTGAGATTAATAACTGACCTTCACTTCCTAGGCTGGCTTTTGAAAACAAATTTTTAAACAAACACATTATTTCCCTGCAAGTTAAACATGATTCCACTTTTAATTAAAGAACAATATGAGCAAGTCCTTGGCCCACATTTTTATGTTATCTGAGGACTGCCAGGTGTCTGTCCTGGGTTCTGTAAATCCAGAGAAAAGTGAATGATCAGTAAGTTTTTTTTTTTTTTTTTTTTTTAAAGAGAGAGAGAGAGAGAGAGAGAGAGAGAGAGAGAGAGAGAGAAAATTTCAACATTTATTTTTTCGTTTTCGGCAGACACAACATCTTTGTTTGTATGTGGTACTGGGGATCCAACCCAGGCCGCACGCATGCCAGGTGAGCGCGCTACCGCTTGAGCCACATCCCCAGCCCAGTAAGTTTAATTGTGTGTTTCATTTGAGTTCCTTTTTCTGGATGAGCTAAACTTGCAGTTAATCATTAGGATACAAAAAACAGCTTTCACCAGAGAACAGAGGAGACAGAAAAAGGCAACATTTTTCATCCATTTGCAGCTCCAGTCAGAGGTGTCCTCTAAGCCAAGCTGGAGAAAGACTCATCTATTGCTCAGCAGCATGACCTCCAAAGTTAGTGATTTTTAAAATCAGTTAAAGGCAAGTGAAGCTGAAGATTTATTTTTTCCTTTAGTTACTTGCTTATTTTCAATAAGTCCCTGACCAAATTGCTTAACCTCCACCCTTCTTTCTTTGTCTGCAAAGTGGTGGTAATAAACCTTGACTGGAATCAAGGGCTGGAGGATTCATCTTCATTATCACCATTGTCACTGTGCTTGCCAGGCACACCACTGCCATAGGGTAGGTATTGTTATCATCTTCATTTACAAATGGAAGGAAGCCATGAATCAGAAAGGTTAAGTAACTTTCCTGAGGATGGCCAGCTAGTAGCTTGGTTTATGTTTGATCCCAGGACTCCATAACCTTCTTAAAACACTGATACTGTTTTGCCTTCTAAATACTTAGCACCCTGCCTGGCTCGCAATAAATGTTGAATTATTATTGGTAGTAATTAATTTGGAATGTCACTCAAATATTCCAGCTTTTTTGGGTCATCACTATATCCATTAAGGTTTTTTTTTGTGTGTGTGTGTGCGTCTGTGTTTGTGTGTTGGGGATGGAACCCACGGCCTCTCATGTGCTAGGTAAGCATTTTACTACTGAGCTAAGCTCCCAATTCTTCCATTAAAGTTTAAATAAAACGGGGATTTAACTCCCTTTTAGAGCCTAATGGGAAAATCTAAGCTTTCCCCTGTGTCTTTCAAGATTAATTGCAATTTTGGCTGGAGGTATGCTCAGTGATAGAGTGAATGTGTGAATGTTCAGCATGTGCAAGGTCCTGGTTTGATCCTCAGCACCCCCCCCCCCCAAAATTTGGGTTTATATTAAGCCTGGTCATTTCTGATGCTATGCCCCTGCTTTCAATGAATTAATTCATATTAAGGATCATCTGGCCTTTCTTCCATATCTCTTCTCTGTAACTTACTGGACATGGCTACAATTCCTTCACTCCCTAAAAAAACCACAGACAAGATGCATGTGGTAGATTTTTACAGAAGGTTTGGGAACAAGTACAAGACTTCACTTCTCATGAGTAAAAGAGGTTAATGCTAAATGTTACAGGCTGAATTCTGTCCTCCCGAATTCATATGTTGAAGTTCTAACCCCTAGTACCTCATGATATTTGGAGATTGGATATCCAAAGAGGTGAAGTCATGGGGGTGGGCCCTAATCCAGTAAGACCAGTGTCCTTACAAGAAGAGGGAATTTGGATAGAGATGAATATAGAGGGAAGACTGTGTGAAGACACAGGGGAAAATGGCCATCCATAAGCCAATGAGAGAAACCTCATATGAGAAACAGGATTTTTTTTTTTAGAGAGAGAGAGAGAGAGAATTTTTTAATATTAATTTTTTTTTTTTTAGTTTTCAGCGGACACAACATCTTTGTTTGTATGTGGTGCTGAGGATTGAACCTGGGCCGCATGCATGCCAGGCGAGCGGGCCACCGCTTGAGCCACATCCCCAGCCCGAGAAACAGGACTTTTGGCCTTTAGAATCTTGAGAAAGTAAACTTCTATTGTTCAAACCACTCAGCCTAGTGGTAGTTTGTTATGACAGCCCTAGCAAACTAATACACTAATTGGAGGAAGTTCTAAGAGGAAATCTTGGGCCTGGTTTAAAGAATAAAATGGTTGCTCTGCCCTCTTTCTATAATATTACTGTTTCTGGGACTCTAAGGGAGCTTACTTAGCAAAGGAGCAAAGAAAATGGGATGATAGTTCCCATGACCATAGGAAACAACATTTTTCCCCCCTCCATTTAAAACATAGATTGTTTTAAGAAGAAATGCTCCCTTAGAATATCTTCTCAACTGATATCTAATTTTTTAAAAATCTTATTATTTTAAGTATAAAAGCTATATATACAGAATACACTCACACTGCTGGAGGGGGATGTCTCTAATTGGAAAGTATTTAGCAAATATCTGTTAGAATTATAAATGCACAATCTCTGCTCGACATGGTAATGCATGTGCTTGTAGTCTTGGCTGCTAGGAGTCTGATGCAAGAGAATTTTTTGAGTCCAGGAGTTTAAGGCCAGCCTGGGTGACATAGCAAGAACCCATTAAAATAGTACACACACACACACACACACACATACACACACACACACACTGTCAGCTTTATATTGCTGTGATCAAAATACCCCAAAAGACCAACTTGGAAGAAGAAGAATTTATTTTGGGCTCACAGTTTCAGAGGTTCAGCCCATGGTTGGCTGATTTCATTGCTTTAGGCCAGATAAGGCAGAACACCATGGCCCAAGTGCAACAGTAGAGGAAAGCTGCTCTCCTCATGGCAGGCTGGAAGGTAGGTCAGAATGGGTCAAAGGGAGATCTGTGCCTCACTTTGACCCATTCTGACCCATTCCTTTCTGTGATGACATGAAGTACACAATTTGAGAGACAGGGTAGAGTAAGGGCGTTGAAGAGGAATGCATTTGCTACATCTTTGCTAGGCATATTTATACATATAAATCTATAGTACAGAGATGTGATCTAAGAAGGTATTTTTAATTCTGCTTGGTAACCAGACATGTTAACCATTACTGGCATGAGGTTATCTTTCTTTCTTTGTTTTTGGTACCAGGGATTGAACCCAGGGGCACTTTACCACTGAGCTACATCCCTAGTGTTCTTTATTTTTTGAGGCATCTAAGTTGCTTAGGGCCTCCTCTCTTCACCATGGTTGATTTTGGGACCGTCAGCAAAAGAGTCTCTGCAAATGAGTTCAATGTAGATAAACTTCCTATTTTTGTGTTGCCCTGATTTACTTGGCCACTGGCTGGGAAGAAATCAGCACTCCAGGTGTGAACACCCCCTTACCAGTTTTTCACAAACTTGTATCCAGTATAGTAGTTTGGAGAACCAGACATGTTAACCTCTGGCCTTGAGCTGGGGCTTCACAGAGATGTCTACATTTCTAAGATAAGAAAAGTTACCAATTGGGCTCCATGGTACAGCTAGCAGGGGGAGGAAAAAAAAGGGGAGAAGAAGCTCTCCCCTTCTCAGGTGATGTCCTTGAAGGTTTAACTTGCCCAGAACAGTGAAAGAAAAAACTGCTTTTATGTAAACTTCTGTATGCTGTGAACTTCTGAGCCCCTTCCCTTACATGCTGGGTATAAAACTCTGAAACTACCTGAACTCGGGGTTCAGGGGTTTGATTGATTAACAGCAAAAGCTGTGCCCTCTGAACCTGGCTGCAGCCAAATAAAACTGTTTCCTGCTATCTTTGGTGCCTTGCCTTGTCTGTCCCTACAACAACACCTGTGGCTAAGGTTTAACAATTGATTTAATAGTGTTGTTTGTGTCCAGGTATGTGAACATGACCTTTAAGTCTGGACTTTTACTTAATCCATGTGAAAGTGGACTTTATACCATGGCCACTCTTGTTTCGTCCTGCAAGCCCCCTTTCTACTTATCCTTATTGCTTCTATTCCACCTCATCACTCATTTTATCCTACCAAAACACCTTTTGAGAATTTCAGGTTAGAAAACAAAGATGCACAGCTGGAGACTGAAGATCGTGCATCTATGGGCAAGCTTCTCCTTTCCTTGATGAGCGTATACTGTAAGTTTATCTCATGCATTGACTCTCCTACCACCATCACTAATGCAATAGAGAAAGTTAAAAAGACTCTCATTAAAAGAACATTAAAGAATCTCAGGCATGTAGAATCCCCTTTTGCCCAATCCCTCCTGTCTCAGGCCCTACTCCAGGTCTTCTCTCTCAAGGTGAAGACTAAACAGGCCCAGGGCGTGGGAGGTGACTTGTTTTAGGATACTGAGAGCTTGGTCCGGGTAGGATCAGACTATCTAACACCCCACAGGGCACGCGCAGCCGCGCATGCGCACTGCCGAGTCCGCCCGGCAGGCCCCGCCTCCCGCCCCACCGGCCTGCCTTGAGAGCGCTTGCTGCTGCCGGGGCTTCAGTCGGTTGGAACCCGCTTCTGCTGAGCCTGTGTCTGCCGGCAGCAGGCCCAGCCATGCCTTCTCGCGCGTGCAAGTCTCCGCCCCAGCGCCGGGTGTTTGTAGTGGGGGTTGGCATGACCAAGGTAAACAGAGGGGCGGACTTTGTTCCCGGGAGGCCTGGAACCCCAAGGTGATGGGAAACGGGGGCTAGGTTCTTTCCCCCTCCTTCCCGCCAGGGGACGACCCTCCTTCCTAGCTCCGGCTTCTTGGAGCGTGGGACATCAGAGAGGCCGCTCGAGTGGGAAGTGATATTGGTGTCTCCTGTCGTGCCTCGGATTGGTCCTGAGGCCAGTTATTTATTCTTCCTCCTCCCTTCTCTCTTCTTCCTTGTCAGTTTGTGAAGGAGCCCCCAAGTTAACCCAGGGCTCGCACTTCCTTTGATTATAAGTGGAGTCCCGAAGTATGTGCACAGGGCAACAGCTGTTCCAAAGGGAAGCATGCTTGGTCGTGAATGTCACCAGTTCTCCCCCCCCCCCCCAAAGTACTTGTAGTACCCTATCTCAGAACCATCTCCAGAAGTGGTTGGGGAGCAAACATTAATGATCCTCAGCGTCTTGGCACCGGTGGCAGGTTTCCTGGGTTCTCTGATCTTTTTGTGTTTGCCTGGTCCTCAGGAGGCCAGAAGTGTCTCTCTTCAACACTTCTGTGCTAGAATAATGCCAAATTGCCATTAGTTTCTTTCGTTTTAAGCTTCTCTTGTAATTATTTGTATCATTTGTCTTCAGCCCCGACCCTTGACCCATACTGGGGATTGAATCCATGGTAGCTTTGCCACTGAGCTTTTTTTTTTTTTTTTTTTTTTTTTAGTTGGTGGTGCTGGGGATTGAAACCATGGCCTTGTGCATTCGAGGCAAGCATTCTAGCAACTGAGCTATATCCCCAGCCCCAGCTCTTTTTATTTCTTATTTTGAGACTGGGTCTTGCTAAATTGTTGAGGTTGACCTCGAACTTGGGATACTACTGCTTCAATCTCCTTAGTTACTGGGATTACAGACAGGCATGTACCACCACATTTGCCTAGAAGAAGGGATCCTTTTCGTTTTTGGTATTGGGGATTGAACCCAGGGGTGCTCTACCACTGAGCTCTTTATATTTTATTTTGAGACAGGGTCTTGCCCAGGTTGGCTTGGAATTTGTGCTCCTTCTGACTCAGCTTCCCTAGTAGCTGGAATTATAGGCATGGGCCACCAGGTCTTAAAGGATCAGATCAGATCTCTTCCCCAGAAAACCTCTGATCTTCCTGGCCTTCTCACAGTGCCTTGTACTTACCTCTATCTTACAACTTACTATGTTGTACTGAAATTCTCTTTCTCCTCTTGTAAGCTGCTGCAGGGTGGGTACCATGTTTTATTTATTCTCTGCTGTTCCCCTCCCACCCTGAAGGTGCCTGAAGATCCTTAATAGATAGATGTTAGTTGAACAATATTAAATGGATGTACTCACTGAAAGAGTTCCTGGAGAGATTTTTTTTTTTTTCTGTGAAGGCAGCATTAATTATTAGGCAGCATTTATTATTATCTTATCAGTGGGCTAAGAGCATGTAGTTCAATCAAAATAGAAAAGTTGACTTCTATGTTATAAAGCAGAAGCTTGGAGATCATCCTTTTGTTTCATGGAAGAGGTGAACAGTAAAACAGTGTGTTCCATTTTTAGGTATCTTCCATTGGTGTTGAATGTCTGATTATATGATGTTTAGAAAAGCAGTTTCTCACAAAAGTAGGAGATGTATTTTTTCTCAAGTTGGGAGGTGGGGGGATAGTTAATAATCCTGAGGGAAGAGATGGGGAATATGGAGAGTGCTTTCATCATTTAAGCATATACTTAATACATTTACTGTGTGGTATTTGCTAGGGATGGCAAAAATGAAAAGAAAGGAAGAAAAAAAAAACACCACCAACAAGATTCCTATTCTTAAGGAATGTATAATCTGGAGGAGAAAAGGATAAACAAATAATAAACAAGGTTGATTTGGGACATTTGGTTAAACATGGCAGACCAAAATCATGAATTTATCTCTATTGGTGCTTTCCAAATTTCACTAAAACAACAATAAGGAAATAAAAAGGTATTGACATATAAGAGCAATGTGAATAGGAGAGGAAATTAACAGAGAAATGTCAGAAAAATTTTGGAAAACTAAAAGCTGTTGGAGAAGTGATCATTGACTCAGCAGAGGAGCCCACAAACCAAGTTCTGGAAGAGGGGTAATACTGGCTGAGTCTTCCTCCAGAACTTCAGAAGGCTTAAGGCTTGGACATAGTGGCTACTGAGTAAGGCAGGAAGAAAAGAAAAACTGTTCTATGAAACAATCAGATTCCAACATCCCTTTTACCACCTGGTGACTATGCCTTTCCTTAGGAGAGAGAAAGAGAGGAATGGGCTGGGGACAAAACATACCCTTCAAAGGCATTCCTCCAGTGACCTACTTTCTCTAACTAGGCCCCACCTCCCACCATTTCTGCCACCTCATAGTCCATTTAATTATGAACCCAACAATGGATGGTACATCCATTGGTGGGATCAGAATCCTCATAATCCAATTACTTCCTAAAAGCCCCACCTGAACATTACTGCACTGGGGACAAACCTTCAATACACGAGCCCTTGGGGGACATTATAGATCCAAAACTATAGGTCCAAACTATTAACAGAGACCATGATATAACTTCTTAAATTGACAAAGAAATAATACTGTAAGAATATTTAGAAGGCAGTTTATATCAGAAAAAATACCTAAAAAAAATCTAAAGTGCTTGTTTTAGGAGCAAGTAAGACTTTGTAGGGCATAGTGAAACAGAGGATGGCTGTTTTTATAATAAGTCATGTGGCACTTTTTTTTTTCTTGCATTTCTTTGGTTAAAAAATAATTAAGAAACAAATATAAACAGAAATCCCAGAAGTTGGCCTTGTGCCCTCTTTGAGTCACTGACTCCCTTCCAGCAAAGTGTTGCCATTAACCTGACTTCTGACCTTTGATACTATGGAATAGTTTTGGATTTAACTCAGGAGTGCTTAACCATTGAGCCACATCCCTAGCCCCCCCCCCCCCCCCGCTTTTTAAATAACTTCATTATTTATTATTATATGTGGTGCTGAGGATCGAACCCAGGGCCTTGCACATGTAAGGTGAGCACTCTACCACTGAGCCATAACCACAGCCCCCCTAGCCCCCTTTTTTAAAAATATTTTTTTAGTTGTTAATATAACTTTATTTATTTATATGCGGTGCGGAGAATTGAACCCAGTTCCTCACACATGCCAGGCAAATATGCTACCACTGAGCCCCAGCCCCAGTCTATAAGGATAGCTTTTAATCTGCAATAACTAGTTGGTAGAGAAAGGAGTCCAGCCTGTACTAAATTTAACTACATTTTGTACAGAAGTAACTGGATGATTTAAAGGAAGAATGAAGGGTAGGTAGGGGGACCAGAAGGGGCTCAGTAGAGTACAGGAAATGAAAAGTAATAAATATTGGTATAAATTCAATTAGGCCTGCTGTGTCTGCTAGCTGGCAGTTATTAAAGTTAGGATTTTAGCTCATCTCAGAGACCAGGAGACAATCTGTCTATCCTTAGGTGTTGAATGAAGCACAATACTTTTTTTTTTTTTTTTGTAGCAGCCTTGAATTTTCTAAAATGGGCAAGGATCTTTTAGGGGTATGGCCTTGAACTATTAGAAACTATGTTAGTGTTCTCATTTGAGATGAGGGTTCGGAATTCTAGCTAGAAATGTTCAAGAGAGGTTGTTTTTTCTTTTTTTGATGGTGGTGGAGGGTGCGGGGGATACCTCGGATCGAACACAGGATCATTCAACCACTGAGCCACATCCCCAGCCCTATTTTGTATTTTATTTAGAGACAGAGTCTCACCAAGTTGCTTAGTGCCTCGCTTTTGCTGAGGCTGGCTTTGAACTTGCAGTCTTCCTGCCTCAGCCTCCCGAGACACTGGGATTACAGGTGTGTGCTATCTCACCTGGCCTCAAAAGAAAGTTGTTTTTTTTTTTTTTTTTTTCCAGGTACACTCCTGTAATCAGGGACTAGGGAACCCGAGGTAAGAGGACCATAAATTCCAGGCAGTCTCAACACTTGACCTCAGTAATTTAGTGAAATCCTGACTCGAAAAATAAAAATGGCCAGGGATATAGCTTAGTGGTAGAGTGCCTATGGGTTCAACCTCCAGTACTGCAAGGAATTTGAGGGTAGGGGCAAATCTTTGCTAAATGTCATATTTTTTCTAATCAGTTATTAAAGGACATTTGGTAGTTTCATTCTAAATTTGCTTTTAATTTTGAAAGGGAAAAGTATGTGTTTGTTTGCTTGACTAATCTTTACTATATAGATGATAATTTAATTATTACTGGATACTGCTTGGGGTCTAGCACAGTACTTTTATGAAAGGTACTATGTATAAATGATCTCACTGTAACTGGTGAATACTGTATTAGGGAATTAAAAAGGAATCCCTAATTCAAGAACTATGGAGAAGAATTAGAATAGTTCACGGATAGGAACACATGTCCAATGTTTTGTTCAGTTTAATGGTTATATTTTGGCACTGTGTAATTAGTGTACCATTTAAGTCAAGTATCTAGCATTTCAAACCATCAAGTATCTGGTATTTCAAACAGTGTTTTGTATAATGAAATCAATATAGAAGGTGACCTTTAGCATTAAAAGAAAAATTGAAATAAAATGCCAAATATTGTATCTAAGAATACTTATGCTAAACAAGGATAATTATTTTATGAAATTTTTGCTACCATCATGTGGTTTCATGGGTATACTTTATTGTGTTATAAAGTGTATCTTATTGTGGTTTGCAGTCAAAAGAATGTTTGGAATCCATTTCTTTTAACATGCTCACCGATCAGCAAATCATTTCACCTTATCTAATCAGTCACTAAGTTCAGTAGATTTTATTTCTTTTGCTTCCATGTCCATCTACCTTTTTCCATTCTTTTTGATACTGTCATAGTTAATTCTCACTTGGACTGATTTAGAATTATGCCAATTGGTGTCACTGCCTATAGCCTTGCTCCTTTCATTCCTTTCTCCACTTTGCATGCATCCAAGTTTTTGCTTTTCAGAGCAGTTTTAGGTTCACAGCAAAATTGAGCACAGAGCACAGAGATTTCCCATATCCTGTTTCTCCTAACCAATACACATAGCTTCCTCCACTATCAACAATCCATGCCACAGTGATACATTTATAACAATCTGTGAACTTACATGGACATGTAATTATCACCCAATGACCATGGTTTACATTAGGGCTCACTCTTAGTGTTTCAACAAATTTATGACATATATCCATCATTAGGGCATCCTACAGAGTAGTTTTATTGCCCTACAAAGCTCTGGTGCTCCACCTGTTCATCTTTCCCTACCTTCCCAACCCCTGATCTTTTTATTGATTTCATAATTTTACCCTTTTTATAGAATGTCATTTACTTGGAATAATACAGTAGGCAGTCTTTTCAGATTGGTTTCTTTCATTAGTATACATTAAACATTCCTTCATGTCCTTTCGAGGCTTGATAGCTCTTTTCTTTTTATCACCAAATAATATTCCATTGTTTTGATGTACTATATCCATTCATCTACTGAAGGACATCTTTGTTGCTTACAATAATTGACACTATGCAGAAAGCTGCTAAACATCTATGTGTAGATTTTTCTGTGGATATAACTTTTCAACTCCTTTGGGTAAATGCCAAGATGTGATTATTGGATCATATATGAGTTTGTTTAATTTTATGAAAACTGCCAAGCTGTCTTCTAAAGTGTTGTACCATTTTGCAGGTCCACCAAGCAATGAATGAGGGTACTTATTGCTTCACATTCTTGCCACATTTGATATTGTCATTGTTTTGGGGTTTTACTCTTCTTCTAGTAGATGGTGGCATATCATTATTTTCCATTCTCTTAAAAAATCCATTGTCTTCAGGACCTCGTAATAGGGCATATAAGGTCCTTCATGAGTTGGCTGTAGACTTAGACTGTCTGATGGTTCAGTTCCACTACTTATTAGCTAAGTGCCTTTGCACAAATTGCTTAATTTCTCTGTGTCCTTGTTTTCTTATTTGCAAAATTGTGAGGATTGGACAAGTTATTACATATGAAATGTTTAGCACAATGCATATTACACATAAATGCCAAATAAATATTAGTTATTATCATTTGATCCTAAATTACTTTTATGTCCTTATCACTTTCTATTTTCTTCATTGTGCTTGAATCTGTTATATTAATTATCTGTTATATTTAATTATTCTATAGAGAAAAAAATGGTCTTACTTTCTGCTCTCACTTAAGCTAGGTACATGTCTCTCACAAATCATTCTGCGCTTATGATACTATAGTGTAATTGCCTGTTTTACATTAGACTAGAAGTTCCCAGAGGGCAAGAACTGTACGTTATTTATAATGACAGTTGAGGAACATGGCAAGTTCTCAATAATATATTTTTGTTTGAATAAATAGTCAATGAATTTCTATGATGCTTTATTGTGAAAAATTCTAATTGTACTTGTTTCTGTTTATTATCTTCTTCTACATTCTAGTTTGTGAAGCCTGGAGTTGAGAATTCAAGAGATTACCCTGACTTGGCAAAAGAAGCAGGTAATAGAGAAAATTTAGATCTTTGAATATTCATAGTTTATTATGTGGTCTGTCTTTATTGCATAAGGGGAGCAGCCTGGCAAGCAAAAGGAATCCAGGCGAAAGGGAAAAAATTATGTGGCACATTGCCTAGTGGTTCACTAGAAAAGAGAAAGGGAAAGGAAAAGGACCTTGGCTGTTCTTAACCAATATAGAGCCAGGACAGATAGTGGCTTCTGATTTTATGTGTTATCCAGCTGTTTGTTAGAATGGTAAATGGATCTCTGGGAAAGAAAGGTAGGGTTATTAAAAACAGATAACTAGATTCTAATATCTGTTCTTCTTTGGATTTGTAACAAAATTAATGTCTTCCTTTTCTGGAAAAGGGATAACCACATTCAAAATGTTTTAAGTACCTATATGGTAGTTTTTCTTTCTTCACTTTGCTGAGCCAACCTTGATGATTATTTTTCTATTACTAGGCTACTGCATGACTAAATGCTGGAGTGCACTTTGTTATTATATATTCTAGTGTTAGTGCTAGCAAGCAAAGGACTTGGGTGAATACTTGTGAGCTGAAACTCGAGAGAGAAGAATCCACAGGAGAATGTATTTGGTGTTCTTCAGAGACAAACTTGGACCATGTTGCACCTGCCTGAATTATGGGTGTGAGCTCCAGCAGGGATCCTCTTTGATTGTTTTCTCTCTCTCTCTCTCTCTCTCTCTCTCTCTCTCTCTCTCTCTCTCCCCCTCTCTCCCTACCAAGGATTGAACTCAGGGGCATTTAACCCCTGAGCCACATCCCCAGTCCTTTTGTTGCCCTTTTAAAATTTTATTTGGAAACAGTTGAATTGTTTGTGGTCTCATTAAGTTGCTGAGAGTGTCTTTGAACTTGTGATCCTCCTGCCTTAGCCTTCAGAGCTGCTGGGATTACAGGCATAAGCCACCGCACCCAGCCTCTTTCTTTTCTTTTTTTTTTTTTTAATATTTTTATTTTTTAGTTATCGGCGGACACAACATCTTTGTTTGTATGTGGTGCTGAGGATCGAACCCGGGCCGCACGCATGCCAGGCGAGCGCGCTACCGCTTGAGCCACATCCCCAGCCCCTTTCTTTCTCTTTAAAGAGGACATACATGAGAGCTTCTTTGCATGGTTTAAATAAGTAAATAAATGAAAAGAAGGGAAGAGAGGGAGGGAGGAAGGAAGAAGCATGTAGTCTAAGCTTAAATGCCAGTGTTAGGCATGATCCTTGCCCTAGGAATCTCCCCCACCCTGATTCCTGTTAGTTTGTTGCTGGGAAAACCAAAAAGAATTATTGTGGTTATTCCACAATAAGATGTTCTTGCTTGTTTCTGTGAGTACCCTGTGTACATATATATTTAGATTTACATCAACTTAGTATGCAACTCAATATTTAGATTTTGTATGAGAAATTAGAGCATCTCATCCCCCAAAAGGAAGATTCATGATATTTAATTAACTAACTTCTGTTGGTTTTTAGGGTAGACACCATTTAAGGTTTATACTCCATGTTGATAAATTTTCTTCTTGTGACTATTTTCTGCCTTTCTCTGCAGGGTGAGTTTAATCAAGTCAGGTTTCTTGTTATTGTAAATCCTTTGCAAGCAATAGTGGAAAAATAAATAAGAACATTTTATATAGAATAGACTTTAAACTTAGTGTTGGGCTGAGGATGTAGCTCAGTGAGAGCACTTACCCTGCATGTACAATGCCTTGGGTTTGATCCCCAATACTGGGGGTAAAAAAGAATTCCACCCATACATTTCACCTTAAGTACCCTCAGACCATATTGGTAACATTTGATCGAACATTTATTTAAACATAATTTGGAGGGAAAAACACCTGAGCTCCTTCTTGTAAATGAGAGCATTTTACTCTCTATAGGTTCATTTGTAGATGTACTGAGGCAGCGGGATTTGTTTCATGGAGTAATGGATCAAGAAATTCTACCCTCTACTTCTCCAAAGTGGCTGTAGGAGGGGGGTTCTGCCACCATGTTCTTTCCCTAAATGCATGGAATGGAGAGGGGCACAACCAGAAGTGTCCTGTCACTTCCATTATTCTATCTTCCTTTCCCTCAGGAAACATGATCTCACTAACATTATTATAAAAGATTTTTTTTTGTTTGTTTTTTGCTTATACTCTGAGCCGGAAAAGATAACTTATTTTCTGACCAAACTAATCCCATAAGCAATTATATACCTTCTTAAATTAATAAAAAAAATACGAGGTCAGGTATGGGGGCAAGAAAGATGGTGGAATGAGATGGACATCATTACCCTAGGTACATGTAGACTGCACATGTGGTGTGACACTACATTGTGTACAACCAGAGAAATGAAAAGTTGTGCTGCAATTGTGTACAATGAATCAAAATGATTCTGCTGTTATATACACCTAATTAAAATAAATAAATTAGTAAATATGAGGGCTGGGGCTGTAGCTCAGTGGCAGAGCGCTTACGGAGCATATGTGAAGTGCCGGGTTTGATCTTTAGCACTGCATAAAAATAAACAAAAAAATAAAAGCATTCTTCCATCTACAACTACAAAAAATTAAAACAAACAAACCAAAGTAATATATATCATATGGTTTTAAAATGAAGTACAGAATGGCTTAAAATTCCTAGGCCTATTTCCAAGTGGAAACTTAAAAAAAAAACCCAAACTCTTTAGCTTTAGTTTTTCTGGTGCTTATCTACATATATAAATGCTTACTGGAGTTTTTTAATAGTTGGTTTTAGATATCTGCATCTCACTATGGTAGACGAGTATTTAGCTGACACTTCTACAGCCTCTGTTTTTTTAAAATTAATTTATTTATTCTAATCAGTTATACACGACAGCAGAATGCTCTTCGATTTATTGTACACAAATGGAGCACAATTTTTGACTTCTCTGGTTGTACTCAAAGTAAGGTTACACCATTCATGCAATCAAACATGTACCTAGGGTAATGATGTTCATCCCATTCCACCATCTTTCCTACCTGCCCCCATTACAGATTAGCATCCACTTATCAGAGAAAACATTCGGCCTTTGGTTTTTTGGGATTATATCCAGTCTTTATTTTTTTTTTTTTGTCTTGTTGCAGTGCTGCAGACTGAACCCAGGGTGTCGTGCATGTGAGACTAGTACTCTACTACTGAGTATTCCTCTAGCCCCAACCTTTCAGTCTTTTTTCCAGTTTATATACTTAATTTTACTCAGGGTCATTTCAGCCCTCTATGGATAGCATTAAATCTCCTTTCTTGCTCTATAGACAGGACCACTGGTTTTGTAGGAATGAACACATCATTTGTCCCCCAACCTTAACCCCAGGAGTGAGACTGTGTCTCCTTTGCCTTCTACATGTATGATGGAACCACGGAGATGAACAAGATAAGAACCTTATATTTATAGTTAGGTTTGTAGTTAGGACACGAAGTGTCAAGTATCAAAGAAGGTGATATGGAAAAGTAATGCTATAGTCTCGAGGAAACATGATTACTTCTAAAAGGAGAGAGCTGAGATGATTTGAGAAGGATTTTTATTTGAATTGAACATAGATTATATAGAGGTAAATTAACCCTGAGGAAACTCTGAACTTAATTTTTATTCACTCAAAGCAAATACTTCAAGTACCTTTTGACACAGCCCTTTTGTTTTCTAGGCCAGAAGGCGTTAGCTGATGCGCAGATCCCCTACTCGGCAGTGGAGCAGGCGTGCGTTGGCTACGTTTATGGTAGGTGGTAAACCACGTTTTAAAAATTACTCACCTAGATCTGGCAGCAGCTACATAAATGATAGAGGCTTTTGTGAATTATAAGCCTCAAAATATAGAATTCAGAATCCTATTCCCATCATTATAGGTTTCCTTATGTGTCGACCTACTGTAATTTTTTTTTGGTGCCATTATTGTATTGCCAAAACAGTAGATGAATTAAAAAAAAACATTTTGACCTTTAAAGAGAAGAATTATTCATAATTCTACCATGTAAGGTATCTTCATCTGTTAGTGTTCAGAAGATAAATTTTATTCTTTGTTGTCTTAAAATTTGTATTTATTGACTTTTTTTGTCTAACAGAATTTTTCTGATTAGAAAAATGATACATGCTAATTGTTTAAAAAAAGGAACCCCCCTAAAAGCATAAGATGAAACAAGTCACCTCTAATCCTGTTATACAAAGCCAATCTCCATTGATTTATTGGTTTATATCCTTTAGTGAGCATGTGTGTGTGCATAAGCATGTACATAGGATTTCTCTTAAAGAAAATAAAGTCTTTTTTTTTTTGTAATCTGCTTTTCTCATTTTACTACATTGAACATTTCCCATCTCATTAAGTCTCCTACCATCATTAACATTTTCCAGTTAAACTTATTATTTTTTGGAATGGATTAAATATTCACTTGATTCAAAAATATGAAAGATTATACAATGGTTATATAGTGTGAAGTCTCACTTTTACTCTACCTGTCCTGTAGTTTTCTTTCCTCATACAACCAGTTTTCCAAATTACTAGTGTATCTTTTCAGAAATAATTGATGCATATATAAACATGTGTGTGCATATGTAATTTCCCTTTCCCCTTACTTTTGTTACCCACATGGTAGCATAAGTATTATTTTGTATCCTGTTTTTTGTTTGTTTAGTGGTTTAAGTTCATATTATAAAGGGCTTCATTAGTCTTTCTTTATAGAGTAGTGTTTTATTAAATAAATGTATCATATTTTATTTAATCCATCCAATTTCGGGGGAGGGGGGTGCTGGGAATTGAACCCAAGGGTGCTTTACCACTGAGCTACATCCCCAGCCCTTTTATGTTTTTATTTTGAAACAGGGTTTCTTTCACTCAATTTCTTAGGGTCTTGCTAAGTTGCTGAGGCTGGCTTCAAACTTGTGATCCCCCTGCCTCAGCCTCCCGAGTCACTGGGATTACAGGTGTGCACCATCATGCCTAGCTAATCCATCTACTTTTTTTTTTTTTTAAAAGAGAGAGAGAGAGAGAACTTTTTTAATATTTATTTTTTAGTTTTCGGCGGACACAACATCTTTGTTTTTGTATATGGTGCTGAGGGTCGAACCCGGGCCGCACGCATGCCAGGCGAGTGCGGTACCGCTTGAGCCACATCCCCAGCCCCCATCCACTTTTTAAAAAAATATTTTGTTAGATATTGTTGGGAAAAAAAAAGATATTGTTGGGCCTTTATTTTGTTCATTTATTTACATGTGGTGCTGAAAATTGAACCCAGTGCCTCACACATGCTAGGAAAGTATTCTACCACTGAGCCACAATCCCAGCTCCTAATCCATCCACTTTCAGTGGATATTTAGGATTTTTTTATTTTTAGCATTTTAAAAGTATTTGTTAAATAAATACTGAATATATTTAAGGTGTATAAAATGATTTGATATATGTATATGTTGTGTAATGATTATCATAATCAAATTAATTAGCTTATCCATTGCCAACTATGATGTACATTAAAACTCCAGAATTTGTTTATCTTAAAACTGAAAGTTTGAGCCCTTTGGCTAGTATCTTCCCCTTATTTCCATAGCATTTTTTTAAAAATATTTTTTTAGTTGTAGGTGGACACAATACCTTTATTTTATTTATTTATATGTGGTGCTGAGCAATGGAATATTACTCAGCAATAAAATAGAATAAAATCATGGCATTTGCAGGTGAGTGGATGGAGTTGGAGAATATAATGCTAAGTGAAGTTAGCCAATCCCAAAAAACTAAATGCTGAATGTTTTCTCTAAGGAGGCTGATTCATAGTGGGGAAGAGAGAGCATGTTAGGAAGATGAGCATCATTACCCTAAGTACATGTATGAAGACACAGATGGTGTGAATATACTTTATATACAACCACAGATACGAAAAATTGTGCTCTGTATGTGTAATATGAATTGTAATGCATTTTGTATCATATATAACAAATTAGAATAAAAAATAAATATATGCGGTGCTGAGGATTGAACTCAGGGCCTCACATATGCCAGGCAAGCACTCTACCATTGAGCCATAACCCCATCCCCTCACATAGCATTTTTTTTCCTTATTTTTTTATTGGTTGTTCAAAACATTACAAAGCTCTTGACATATCATATTTCATACATTTGATTCAAGTGGGTTATGAACTCCCATTTTTACCCCGTATACAGATTGTAGAATCACATCGGTTACACATCCACGTTTTTACATATTGCCATACTAGTGACTGTTGTATTCTGCTATCTTTCCTATCCTCTACTATCCCCCCTCCCCTCCTCTCCCATCTTCTCTCTCTACCCCATCTACTGTAATTCATTTCTCTCCCTTGATTTTTTTTCCCTTTCCCCTCACATCCTCTTACATGTAATTTTGTATAACAATCACATAGCATTTTTAATGATTACATGAGTTCTAGTCTTGGAGATCTACTGCAGCTTATTTAATGGTAGTAATGATACTTTGTTCTTGACATTTAAAGTTACTTCAAATTTCTAGTTGTTATGAAAATACTGTAAATATTATAGGAAATATCACTGCAGATGAATTTTTGTGCCTGTTATTTATTTCCTTGAGATCTCAAGATATCAAGGGAATCCTAGGAGGGAAACTTGCTGATTCAAAATAAAAAATGTGTGTATGAAAAGGATGTTCTTAAACCTTGCTGGAGAGTCTACCTTCCAATGTTCTCATCTTACTGCTCCAGAATTTCTGCCTTGGTGGTGTTACTTGGGAGAAGTCACATGTGTATTCAATATGGATCACATTTTTCTGGATTGCCCTTGTACATAGGCTCTTTCAAACTTTTTGAAATTGTGAAGTCTTTATTTATTTATTTTGAGACCTGGTTTCCTAAACTGATGTGGTCCTGACCTCATGGGATCATATAATCCTCTTGTCTCAGACTCCCAAGTAGCTGGGACTAGAGGTATATGCTGCCACACTTGGTTTAAGTTGTGTAGTGTGTATATGAAATGTTAAAAATAATGGCCTTCAATCGTTGGTATAGTTTTAAAAATTTACATACCAAGCTAGGCATGTTGGTGCATGCCTGTAATCCCAGCTATTCAAGAGACTTAGGAAGGAGAATTGTAAATTGGAGACCAGCCTGGGCAACTTAGTGAGTGAGACCCTGTCTCAAAATAATAAAGAAGACTGGGGATATAACTCAATGGTAGAGTGCTTGTCTAGTATGTGTGAGGCCCTGAGTTCAATCCCTAGCACTAAAAAAGCAAAATTATTTCTGATAGTCAAGTATTCATGAAATAGTGGTCCATACCACTACCCAGATTGAATTCTTTACTACTATAGTGTCAATTCTCTACTTTTCCACCTCTGTATTATATAAAGAAAGTGTACATATGTTCTTTGTTTTGATACTTTTTTATTTTTGAAGAGTATATGATGCTTAATGCTAAAACTGTTTCTAAATAAGGTGTTATTTTAGTCAGATATTTCACTGCTATGATCAAAAGACCTGACAAGAATAATTAAAGGAGGAAAAGTTTACTTGAGAGTCATGGTTTCAGAAGTCTCAGTTCATAGATGTCTCCATTCCTTGGGGTTTGAGGTGAGACAGAACATCATGGTGGAATACTATAGCAGAGGAAAGCAGGTCAGGACATGGCCACCCAGAGCGGGTGTGGGGTGGGGAGTGCTGCATTCAACAAGGTATATATTTTATATACCCCAGTGCCTGCCCCCATGGACCCGCCTCTTCCAGCCATTCCTTACCTGCCTACAGTTACCATCCAGTGACTTAACACATGGATTAGGTTAAGACTCTCATAACTCAGTCATTTCAAACTCTAAACTTCTTGCATTGTCTCACACATGAGCTTTCGGGGAACACTTCACAATTCAACTGTAACAGATGTCAATAATGTATATGTCCTGCCCGTGTTGTATGCTAGGCAAAGGCATGATACTGAAAAAACATAATGCAATATTATATTGTGTTACAGTTCCATGATTCCTGTATTATTGGCATTAAAATTTTAATTTGTTTTTCTATATAGGTGATTCTACCTGTGGGCAGAGGGCTATCTATCACAGTTTGGGACTGACTGGAATTCCTATAATCAATGTTAACAATAACTGTTCCACTGGTTCTACTGCTTTGTTTATGGCCCGGCAACTGATTCAGGGAGGTAAGAAGAGGTTATATGTCTAGTGTACTTGAATAAGTGTGGGACTATTTCCTGGTTAATTCACCCTTTTGACACATACAATTCAGTGTTTTTCATTATATTCATAGAATTGTGCAGTCATCATCACTATCTAATTTTAGAACATTTTTATTACTCAAAAAGAAACCTTGAGATGGGCATGGTGCTACACACCTATAATCCCAGGTACTTGGGAAGATGAGAGGAGGATCGCAAATTGGAGACTAGCCCTGGCAATTTAGTGAGGTCCTTCTCAAAAAATATAAAGGGCTGAGGACAAGTTAGAGTGCTTGTCTTGTATGTGCAAGGGCCTAGGTTCAATCCCTAGAACAGAAAAAAAAAAAGGAAAAAAGGGAAAGAAAAGAAAAAGAAACTCTGTATCTATTAGCAGTTACTCCTCATTTCCCTTTCCCGTCAGCCCCTAGCAAACCTTAATCCACTTTAATCTCTGTTGATTTACCTATTCTGAACACTTATATGAACAGAATCATATAATACAAGGCTTTTTGTGGTTTCTTTCACATAGCATAATGTTTTAATTCATGTTATAGCATATATTAGTATTTTATTTCTTTTTTTAAAAATATTTTTTTTAGTTGTAAATGGACACAGCGCCTTTATTTCATTTATTTATTTATTTTATGTGGTGCTGAGGATTGAACCCAGTGCCTCACATGTGCTAGGCAAGTGCTCTACCACTGAGCCACAATCCCAGCCCATTTCATTCCTATTTTATGGCCAAATAATATTTCTTTGTGTGATATACCATATTTTATCTTGTTTCTGTATTTTTTGCTGTTATGCATAACATCACTATAAATAATTTTAAAATTTGTACACAACTTCAAAAGGCCCTTTCTCAAAATAAAAAGGGCTGGGGATATAGCTTAGTGGCAGAGCACTTGCTTAGCATGTGAGAGGCATGTATGAAGCTCTGGGTTCAAGCCCCAATATTGCTGAGAAAGAAAAGAATGAATAAATAAATAAATATAAAGCAAAAGAAAGAAAAATAACAAGAAAGTGGAACAAGGGACACTAGTTTTATCAAACGGTAAGATACAAAACTCCAAGAATTAAAACACTGAGTAGTAGAACAGTAATCAACAATTGAATTGGTAGAACAGAATAGAGAGCTTAATAAAAGACCCTAGAATATTTGGAAATATAGAATATGATGTGTATCCACAAGAACTGAGAACACACACACACACACACACACACACACAAATTATACACAAAGCCAGGTGTGGTTATATACACTAGTAATTCCCATTACTCAGGAGGCTTGCCTCATATTTTCAGGGCTCCTGACTCAGCCTCCTTGAGTAACTGAGATTATATTATAGATATGATGTCTGGCTTTATCTTCTGTTTTTTAAAGAAAATATTTGGCAATTTTGTCATGTTTTGCTTTTTAGTTGAACTTTAACATTGTTTTTAGATGTTTCCTCACTTCAAAAACAATTCTGTTGAGATTTTGATTTTGATTCTTTTAAATTTTTAGTTAAAATTTCCATTTAATTGACCACTTCTTTAAAATTCAGGATTAGTTTTTTTTTTGGTACCAGGGATTGAACCCAGTGGGGTTTAACCACTGAGCCAAGTCCCCAGCCCTTTTTATATCTTTTTATATTTTATTTAGATACAAAGTCTTACTGAGTTGCTAAGTGCCTCGCTAATCTGCTGAGGCTAGCTTTCAACTCCAGATCCTCTTGTGTCTCAGCCTCCCAAGTTGCTGTCATTACTGGCATGTGCCACCATGCTCAGCCAGGATTAGTTTTTTATATTTGTTTTTCATTGAAACATATTTCCACATTAATCAATTTTCTTTCTTTCTTTTTTTTTTTTTTTGTGTGTGTGTGATGCTAGGATAGAACTCACATCATTGATTAGCATAGCTAATTAAGTGCTCTACAACCAATCTACATCCCCAGCTCTTATGTTTACTTTGAGGCAGAGTCTAAGTTGCCCAGGCTGCCTTGGAACTTGTGATCCTCCTGTATTAGTCTCCTGAGTAGCTGGGATTACAAATGTGCACCACCATGCCCACTGATCAAAACCTTTATTGGCATATTAAGACACAAGAGAAGAATTAGCATTTCTTTTTGAATGTTTTTTCTTATCTACAAGCATGTAAGACTTTTCTATGTAATTTTTTATTTATTAAAAATTTTGTAGAATTATAATATATTTTTGCATTTTATATAAATTATTATACTTATTTTAATTGAAGTATTTAATGTTATTTTGTTGGGTATCTGGAAATTTACATTTTCAAAATAATTACATTTTTCTTTAAGGTATGGCAGATTGTGCCTTGGCTCTTGGCTTTGAGAAGATGTATAAGAGAGGTCTTGAAACAAAAGTGAGTTTCACTTATTATTTTGGAGTTTTTATGAGAAACTTTGCCCATATATCATAAATAGAGTCTGTTAGTAAGCAATATATACCATGATTTGTCACAGTTATTTAATAAATGATACAATCTAAAAGCTGTAATTTTACCATATATGTACACATAGACCTTGGTATTTTAGAACAGTAAAGAATCTTAAAGAGTTATTTGGTTCAAGCTCTTTTTAAATCAGTGATGAAACTAGTGTTCAAAGGGGTCAAATTATTGAATTTCAGGTTAGTTTATCTACTTAATTTGAAAGTCATTCATTCAACAAATGAATTCCATTCAACAAATTGGAAAGAGTTAATAAAGCATGGGACTTCTGGCTGGGTTTAGTGGTATACATGTGTGCTCCCAGTGACGTGGGAGGCTGAGGCAGGAGATTCACAAGTTTGAGGCCAGCCTCAACAATTTAGTGAGACCCTAAGCAACTTAGTAAGATTTTGTCTTAAAATGATGCTTATGTTCACTTTTTAAAAAAACATTTATTCTTTAGTTGTAGATGGACACAATACCTTTATTTAATTTTTATGTGGTGCTGGGAATCGAACTCAGTGCCTCAAGCATGCTAGGCGAGTGCTTTTCCTCTGAGCCACAACCCCAGCCCCCTTTGTCTTAAAATGGAAAGAAAAAAAAAAAGTGCTGGAGATATGACTCAGTCTCTAGGTTTAATCCCTACTACTGGGAAAAAAAAGAAAAAGTGTAGTAGGTTATTTGAGCTTTCTCTGCATTTTTTGAGATGACTAGGTGATTTTTGTCTCCAATTCTATTCATATGGTGAATTACATTTATTGATTTGCACACGTTGAACTATCCTTACACCTCAGAATAAAACAAACTTGGTCAGTATGTATAATCTTCTTAATATGTTATTGAATATGATTTGCTAATATTTTATTAAGAAATTTTGCATCTAAGTTTGTCAATGATTTTGATCTGTTGCTTTCTTTCCTTGATGTGACCTTATCTAGTTTTAGTATCAGGGTGACACTGGTTTCATAGAATAAATTTAGGGTTTTTTTGGGGGCGGGATGCAAATGGTACTAGGGATTGAACTCAGGGGCACTCAACCACTGAACCACATCCCAAGCTCTATTTTATGTTTTATTTAGAGACAGGGTCTCACTGAGTTGCTTAGTACCTTACTGTTGCTGAGGCTGGCTTTGAACTCAAGATCCTCCTGCCTCAGCCTCATGAGCCACTGGGATTGTAGGCGTATGCCTGGCTCTCATAGAATGAATTAGAAAGTTAAAGTTCTATCCTTTTCTATTTCATGGAATAATTTGAGGAACATTGGCATTAGTTCTTTAAAGTTCTGGTAGAATTCAGCTAAGAATCCATCTGGTCCTGGGCTTTTCTTTGTTGGAAGGCTTTTTATTACTGCTTCTCTTTCATTGCTAGTTACTGAATTATTTAGGTTTTTCTATGTTCTCTTGATTCAATTTTGAGAGGCCATATGTGTCTAGAAGTATATCCTTTCCTTATACGTTTTCCAACTATAAGTTTTCAAAATATACCTAATGATCTGCTGGATTTCTGTGATGTCTGTGGTGATTTCTCCCTTTTCATCTCTAATTTCATTAATTTGGGTTTCTTTTCTTTCTTTGTTTTGGTTAGTTTGGCTAAGTGTTTATCAATCTTACCTTTTCAAAGATTCAACTCTTGGGCTGGGGTTGTGGCTAAGTGGTAGAGTGGCTGCCTAGGGATGGATGAGGCCCTGGGTTCTATCCTTAGCACCACATAAAAACAAATCAACATCAAATAAATAAAGGTTAAATTCTTTAAAAAAAAATAAAGATTCAACTTTTTGTTTCATTAATCAATTTTATTTTTTATTCTGTATTTCACTGATTTTTTAAAAATTTATTTTTAGTTGTACATAGACACAATACCTTTATTTTGTTTATTTATTTTTATGTGGTGCTGAGGATCAAACCCAGTACCTCACATGTGCAAGGCAAGTGCTCTGCCACTGAGTCACAATCCCAGCCGTATTCCATCGATTGTAACCCTGCTCTTAATTGTTTCCTTCCTTCTGTTAGTTTTGGATTTTTTTTTTTTTTTTTTTTTGGTACTGAACTTTTGAACTTTGAACTTTGGGCACTTTACCACTGAGCTACATCCCCAACCTTTTTTATATTTTTATTTTTAGACAGGGTCTCACTGAGTTTTTTAGGGCCTTGCTATGTTGCTGAGACTGTTCTTGAACTCGAGATCCTCCTGCCTTAGTCTTCCAAGTCATTTAGGTTATAGGCATGTGCCACTATACCTGGAATTGTTTTTGTTTTTCAAAGGCCTCAAGATGCATCACTAGGTTGTTTATTTTGTATCTTTATGGTTTTATTATATAAGTACTCATTTCTATAAATATTCCTCTTAGAACTGCTTTTATAGTGTCCCAGAGGTTCTTGTATCTTGTATCACTATTCTTGTTTGAATCTAAGAATCTTTAAATTTCTCCCCTCATCCATCATTCTAAAGTATATTGTAAAGCTGGGGTTATATAGCTCAGTTGGTAGAGCACTTGCCTAGCACATTTGAGGCACTAGCACATCCTCAGCACCATACCACATAAAAATAAAATAAAGATATTGTGCCTATCTACTATAAAAAATATTTTAAAAAATATATTGTATAATCTCCACAAGTTTATAT
This sequence comes from Marmota flaviventris, assembly GCF_047511675.1. Taxonomy (NCBI): domain Eukaryota; kingdom Metazoa; phylum Chordata; class Mammalia; order Rodentia; family Sciuridae; genus Marmota; species Marmota flaviventris. Next base: position 41,877,259 of record NC_092507.1, read on the forward strand.
ATTAGTCCTATATGTTTTTTTGTGTGATATTGATGCAAGAAATATATATATATATATATATATATATATATGTGTGTGTGTGTGTGTGTGTGTGTGTGTGTGTGTGTATGTATATAAATGAAATACAGATTTTTTTTTTCTCTTGAGGCTTTTAAAATTATACCCTTGTTCTTCTCTTGAGGCTTTTAAAATTATACCCTTGTTCAGTAGTTTGGCATTTTAATTATAATGTGACTTGGAGAGGTTTTTGTTTTGATCTTGTCTATTTGGGTTTCTGTATCCTGTATCTGAATGTCCACCTCATTCTCAAGGTTTGGAAATTTTTGTTATTATTTTCTGGAAGAGGTTATTCATGACTTTAGCTTGCCTCTCATAACCCTCTGATTCTAATGTTTCTTAAATTTTGTCTCTTAATGTCCCAAAGTTCTTGTATATTCTGGTTATAGTTACTTTTTTTCTCTTCCATAGTGTTTGAATGTTGAAGACTGACCACTTTATTATCTTGCAACTCTGAGATTCTTCTTTCTTTAGCATGGGCTATTTAGAGAAACTTTCAATTGAACATTCTATTTGATTTATTGTTTCTTTCATTTTCAATATTTATGCTTATTTCTTCTTCAACATCTCTATTTCCATATTGAATTTTTCATTCATATCCTGTATGGTTTTCTTAATTCATTGGAGTTTTCTGCGTTCATTCATTGATGATTTTCATAATCATTCTTTTGAATTCTTTTTTTTTTTTTAAGAAGGACCCTAATCCAATGTGAATGACCATTACTTTCTCTCTCTCTTTTTTTTTTTAGAGAGAGAGAGAGAGAGAATTTTTTAATATTTATTTTTTAGTTTTTCGGCAGACACAACATCTTTGTTTGTATGTGGTACTGAGGATCGAACCCCGGCCGCACGCATGCCAGGCGAGCGCGCTACCGCTTGAGCCACATCCCCAGCCCTCTTTTGAATTCTTTATGTGGTATTTCATCCACTTCAATATCTTTGGAGTTGGTTTCTGGTGACTTATGAACTTTAAGAAGCATTGTATTGCCTTGTTTTTCATATTTTATGTATTCCTGTATTGGGTTTATACATCTGTTCGGATGCTTTCTCTTCCATTCTTATGTGGGAGCCTTTTTATGATCCAGCCTTCTGTTACTAAAGTTATGGGATATCAGGTGTTGTTAATTTTTTAATATATTTCCAAATGGGTTTAGGAGTATAATTTTCCTGACAGCTCTTTAGTGATGATTAGTGTGTTTGATACAGTGTATATTGTGTTAGAGCTTGAGGATTCCACTTTCCTTGTAGGTCTCAAAAGAATGGGGTCCTTCTTATTAATCCGACAATTGTGTTTTATACAGAATAGTATGTGGGGCATACACTCTGTGATTGCTCTTCTTCATGTATATTCTAAAGAGGGAGCGGGGAGATTTAGATGAAGATCCATTGAAGGTGTGGTGTCCACAATCTTTGTGTTAATCTCTCTGTTTTTGCTGTAGGAGTGGCTATACTTGAGTGGACCTAAGAACCCCTATCCTAGCCATTACTAACTAAGTACTAAAGTGTTTGACTAATTACTAAAGGGCTTGACTTAGTTTTGGCTCTTCCATACTTTGTATTAAAGTACCCTTGAAGTTTGAGTATGGGACTGGGGATGTGGCTCATTGGTAGAGTGTCTGCCTGGCATATATGAGGCTCTGGGTTTGATCCCAGCATCACAATACAAAACAAAACAAAATAAACAAACAACAACAACAAAACAAAGAAACTTGAGTGTGGTAGTTTATGTTTGGAGCAAGGTGAAGTATCTCTTGACTGGGTTTAGCTCCACAGCAGAGTCTCTACCCTCTGAGTTTGTAGTGTCCTGGTAGATTCCTAGTGTGTCCCAGAAAAGGGAAAAACAAACATTAACAACAACAGATGCAAACAGTATAGAGCGTTAAAAGAAATATTTGGTGCCCACTATAACATCTACAGCACTAATTACCACAAAAATAGGAATGGTGGTGTCAGTAGTTGCCAACAGCAAAACCAATAAATACCATGAATTATATTTGACATTAAACAACAGGTGTCAACCAGTTATTCCATCCATAGAACTAACTGCAATAACATGAATAGTGGGGACAGGATTTATATAAACCAAATAGTTCTAAAAGATGGTAAAATACAGTTTTTCAAGAGAGAAGAAAATGTGATAAGAAGACCAAAGAAAGTTTAGAATGTTCAGAGTGTGAACATAGAGAAATCAGAAGAGATGTAGCAAGTGATGATTATACAGATGGAGAAAAAAAATAAAAGGAACAAAGTGGAGAGAGAAAGAGAACAAGAGAATTTGGCAATTAGAGAGAGAAGGAGAGAAAGAAAAATAAGAGAAACAAATATAAAAAGAAAAAAATCCCTAACCCTCAAAAGACAAAAATATCAATTATTAAAAAAAGCTAAAAAATGAGAAAACACACACACACACACACACACACACACACACACACACACAGAGGAAAAACGATTTGTAATGAAAAATGAAGAAACTGTCTCCACCAAGTGGTCAAAACTGAGGAGGAATTATCACTGACTATCCTGTTTCTTGGGGTATGTACCCCTTAGAACAAGGGGTGGGATTTTTTGGACTCTTGTTCTTTCCGTGTTGCTCACTGAACTGCCATCTGGAATGGCCTAGAATTGAAGCTAGTTGAAATAGTTTTCTAGTTTCCTTTCTCCCTAATCTCAGATGGAACAGAAATACTCTCAGTTGGAGTTTTGTCTAGACAAACCAGATCAATGTACTCCAATGTGGAACTGCTGCAGAGTTGTAAGTGGAGAGTTCTGGTGGCTGGGAGTTAGGTTTCTTCAGGTCTTTGGAACTTTGTTGGGTTGTATCTATTCTTGAGAGATTAGATCAGTATACCCCAAGAGCCAGGCAGATGTTGATTTCTGCTGAGAGTCTGGATCTCAGGAGCCTCCTGAGAATTCTAAGGGTGGGGGAATCAACCCTTCACAGGGCTCAGACACTCTGCTGCTGCCCACTGATATGGCCTTCCCAGGCTCAGTCCCTGAGTGTAATTATACTCACCTCTTCAGTTTCCTGATCCCCTTCAGTTGGTCATGTGAGTTGCTGGTCATGTGAGCTGCCAGACTCAAAAGGAAAGTAGGTGCACTCCCCTCTGTACCTCTGACTTGAATCTTCCTGGATATAATCTTTTCTATGCCTATTTCAATCATGTTCTGCCAGGGATACTCTAGGCCACATAGTAGGCACATGCCAGGATAATATGGCAATATTTGCTATGATCTCCTGGGTTACTGAAGGAGCAAGCTGCAGCATGGTCTCCTCAAGATGGCTCCCTGCTTCAGCCCTCTGCTTACCCACTGAGAAAACACAGCACCTTTAAAACACCCGTTCACCGTGCAGCCTCTGGATCAGCTAAGTTCAGACTGCTTTTCTGTTCTATAGGTTTTTCCATGTCAGATTTGTCTATTGAGTTTTTCTGTCTGTGCTATCCCTCCCTCTGTGGTAAAGCAGTGCTGCTTCTGCTGATGCAACCAGCATGGCAGCAATCTACTCTTACTTGTTATTTGTTAAGTGCACCCAAATTTCTGAAGAGTCTCTGATATTCAATTTCTTGAATTCTTTTTTGCACCCACCTCACTGAGAAGAGTATTCCTGCTGCTTGAATCCTGAGCCACAGAGCAACTAGAAATGCAGCCTTCCTCTAATCTGCCATCTTGAATACTCTACTAATCAGTCTCTTAAAATGTGGTTACTGAGGGACTAAATTTTTAATTTTAATTAATTTAAATTAATACGCAAGTAAGTTATTAGCAAATTTTTAAATATGTTTGGAATAACTTGGGCCTGTGAATCTCCTTTTACAACTGCAGGTTTCATAAAATCAAAATATAGTTCAAATACTTCTGATAGAAACTTGTATCCAAGTTGAGATGTGTTGTAAGTATATGGTACACAGAAGATCTCACTTAGTGTGAGAAAAGAATGTAAAATGTCTCAATTCTTAAATATAGATTACATATCCAAATTAGCACATTTAAGATCCTTCCATTTCTTCTCCAAACTCCTAATATTTATTAGTTGTCTGATTTTACATTTAACAAAGTTTTAATACAGTCTTTTTAAAATTTTTTTTTTAATAGTTGTAGATGGACAGCATACCTTTATTGTGTTTTTTTTTTTTTAAGGTGGTGCTAAGTATCGAACCCAGTGCCTCACACATGCTGGGCAAGTGCTCTGCCATTGAGCTACAGCCCCAGCCCTGTAATACAATCTTTGTAACCATAATTCCTATGATTAGTCTTTTCCTTTATATTTAAATGGTCCAAATTTTCACTTAGTGCTTTTTCTTTCTTTTTTTTAAATTTCCTCCTTTCTCTTTCTTTTCTTTTTTCTTTTTCTCGTGATGCTGGGGATCAAACCCAGGCTCTTAAGCATGCTAGGTAAGCAGTCTACCAGTAAGATATACCCTAGCTCCATTGCTGTTTTTAAATGATATTTTCCCATTGTAGAATTCTTAATTTTAATTCTCTCTTGTTTGGTTAGATTTTGTCATTTAGTAGTGTTTTTTTATTTTAGTTTTTAAATTTTAAATCATAAAAATATATACATGAGCATCCAGGTACAGTGGCATATGTCTGTAATTTCAGATACTTGGAAGGCTTAGGCAGGCGAATTGGAAGTTTGAGGCCAGCCTGGGCAACTTAGGGAAATCCTGTCTCAAAATTAAAAACAAAAAAACAGAAAAAGGATGCTCACTATAAACTATCTCTGGGTTCAGTCCCCAGTACCAAAAAAATAAAAAAGGGCTAGGGATGTAGCTCAGTGTTAGTGTCCCTGGGTTCAATCCCCAATGCCACATCAAAACAAAACAAAACATCATGAGCACCTTTATAAATATATTTTTGGGCACATTATATTTTAGGATATATTCCTAAAAGTAGAATGATTGAGTTAAAGGTATACACATTTTTAAGACTTTTGATTCTTATTACCAGAAAGATTATAGGACTTTAAGTTTTCACTGGGAGTGTATGAAAGTACCTGTATTGTTTCCCCCTATACCCTCCTCAAAGATGCACAGTTTTTAATCTTTGCAAATTTATTAGTTGAAATATATATTACAATCTAATTTTAGAACTTTTTTGACATCCTAAAAAGAAATCCTATATATACTAGCAGTCCTTTCCCTTTCCTGCCCACTCCTAGCCAGCTTTAGGCAACTACTAATCTACTCTGTCTTCATCGAGTTGCCTGTTCTAGATATTACACATAAATGGAATCATACACTATCTTTTGTGTCTGGCTTCTTTTACTTAGTTTTCAGGGTTCATTTATGTTGTAGTATATATCATTACTATGTTCTTTTTTTATTGCTGAATAGTATTCCAGTGTCAGCTATACCACAGTTTGTTTATTCATTTGTATGTTGATTACACACTTAACGTTGCTTCTACTTTTTAACTTTTGAGAACAATGCTGCTATGTACATTCATAATAATATAATAATATTTTGTTTATGGAGATAGGTTTTCAGTTCTCTTGGGTGTACATCTAGGACTGAAATTTCTGGTTTAAAATACAATGAATTGCCAAACTGTTAATAATTTGCATGGATTTCCCTAACAAAACACCATAGACTGGTTGGCTTAAAGCCAGAAATTTGTTTCTTACAGCTCTGAAGTCCAAGACCAAAGATGCCAGCTGATTCATTTCTTTGTGAGAAATGACTTATAGTTAGCTTACAGATAGCTGCTGTCTTGCTGTGCCTTCACTCAGCTTTTACTTGGTACTCAGTCTTCTTCAAGAGAAGATTTGTCTTCCTCTTCTTGAAAACTGCTTTGCCTGTGGATTAAGACCCCAAATTTATAATCCCATTAAACTTTACTTCCTAAAAGCTCTATCTCCAATACAGAGTGAGGGTAGGGCATCCCTATGAAATTGGGAGAGACATGATTCAGTCCATAGTAATGGGGGCTCCAATTTTGCTACATCTTGCCAACACTTGTTATTATTTGTCATTTATTTTTTTCTTTTTGGAACTAGGATTGAACTCAGGAGTGCTTAACCACTGAGCCACATCCCCAGCCTTTTTATTTTGAGAAAATATCTCACTAAAGTTGTATAGGGCCTCATTAAGTTGCTGAGGAGGCCGGCCTTGAACTTGTAATCCTTCTGCCTCAGCCTCCTGAGTCACTGGATTACAGGTGTGTGCCACCATGCCTGACTTATTTGTCTTTTTGATTAAAGCTGTTTAGAGATGTGAAGTAGTATCTCCTTGTGGTTTTGATTTATATTTCCATAACTGATGTTGAGCATCTTTTCATGTGCTTAGTGATCATTGTTTATCTTTTTTAGAGAAATGTCTATTCAAGTTTTTTGTCCATTTTAAAATTAGGGTATGTTTTTATTGAGTTGTTAAAGTTTTTTATACATTCTAGATGCAAACTCCTTATTTAATTTGCTGATATTTTCCCCATTAATTGAGTTGTATTTTCATTTTGTTAATGTTGTCCTTTGATGCCAGAGTTTTAATTTTGATGAAGTTCAATTTATATTATCAGTATTTATTGTTATTCTTATTGTTAGGTGGTACTGGGGTTTGAACCCAGGGTCATTCTACCATTGAGCTATATTCCAGCCCTTTATTTGTTTATTTAAATTTTGAGATAAGGCGTAAGTTGCCCAGGCTAACTTTGTACTTGTGATCCTCCTGCCTCAGCCTCCTGATTGAGTTATCTTTTTGTTGCTTGTGCTTTTGGTGTCATAGCTAAGATAACCTTTGACAAATCCAAGCCATAAAAATTTGCTCCTGATTTCTTCCAAGAGTTTTGTAGTTTTAGCTGTTACATTTAGGTCTTTGTTCCTTCTGAGCTTTATTTATTTATTTTTTTATGAGGTATGAAGTAAGGCTCCAACATTCTGGATGTCTTTTATTTGATTTTTTTCTTGCCTAATTACCATTGATAGAACTTCCAGTTGGATAGAAGTGGTAAGAACAGAAATCCTTATCTTGTTTCTGACCTTATAAGATCTTATAAGTCTTTTGCCATTAAATATGAACAAGATATTAGCTACAAAATCAAATGGTCAGTGGTTATCAGATGGTTACCAATAGTTTACTATGTTCTTAGAATAGTAATATTACCTCTGGATTAAAAACTTTTTTCCTTTTCATTTTTTATCATGCTGGGTATTGAACCCAGAATCTTGTACATGCTAGACAAGTCGATGTTGATGGACCTTTAATTTATTCAGTTATTTATATGTGGTGCTGATAATTGAACCCATTGCCTCACACATGCTAGGCAAGCGCTCTACTACTGAGTCATAACCCTAGCCCCTGCTAGGCAAGTCTTTATCACTGAACCACATTCCCAGTCCTGCCTGTGGATTGTTGGTAGATGTCTTTTATTAGGTTGAAGAAAGTTACCTTTTCCTGTTTTTTGTTTTTATTTTAGTTTTTGTAATGCAAATTGTCTTTTAAAAAAATTTTTAAGTGCTTTTTCTGTGTCTATTGAGATGATTGGGTGGTGTTTGTCCTCTGTTCTATTGATATAGGGTATTACATTAATTGATTTACAGGTGTTAAATGAACGTTGCATTCTTGAGATAAATTCCACTTAGTGTGATGTTTCATCCTTTTTATGTGTTGGTGCTTTCAATTTACTAGTATTTTGTTTAGGATTTTTTTCTCTAAAAAAAATGATTTTATATTCATCAGAGATAGTGGTCTGTAGTTTTCTTGTGATGGCTGTCTACTCTACTTACTGTGTGGGAGGCTGTGTGCTAGATTGGGGTTTGCATACAAAGGTGTATGGTAGAGTAATAGGTGAATTGACAAAACAGTTAGCTTTCCCTCTATGGAATATTTGCAGTGGGGAATTCTGATCTTCTCTTCTAGAACCATGAAAACAGATGTGGTTATACTTTCTGTGCATCACTTTATCCTTTTCCTGATTAGCTCCTTCTCTGAAACACCTAATTATGCTATTACCTTAGTGTCTTTGTTCTTGCTATTCCATCTGCCTAGAATGTTCCTTTCTCAAGATTACCTAAATAACTTACTCCCCACTCCATTACATCCCTGCTTAAATGTCACTATCAATGAGATCTCCCCTGACCATTGTCTGTAAAATAGCACTTCTCACCTTCAGTCCTTATCTTTTTCCTCATATATATTATTCTTCATAGCATTATTATTTACATTTCAATTTATTCTTGTCTCTATCATCACCTTCTTCCTTTCTTCCTGCCAAATGTAAATGTCAGATGAGAAGAATCTTTAATTGATGTGTTTATTCTTCTATTCCCTGAACCTTGAATAGTTATTATCATATATTGCATGCTTGATCAGTATTTTTTAAATAATTAATACCTCTTTGATTGTTTGAATATTTTTCTTCTTCCCATGTTTTCCTGCAAAGGATTTACTGATGATTTTATTTACATTGACCATTTTTGGTTTACTATGTTCTTAGAATAAGCAAAGTTCTTTCAAATAGTGTAAGAGTTGAAAGAGACACATACGATGCTATTACTTATTAAATTTTGTTTTTTACCTCTTAGTTTTCAGATAGGACCAATCCAATTGATAAACATTTTGAAGTCTTGGTCAATAAGTATGGAATTTCTGCCCACCCAGTTGTTCCTCAGCTGTTTGGTTCTGCTGGAAAAGAACACATGGAAAAATATGGTATGTTAAAAAACAAAACAACACTTTAAGGTGACAGGTACAGTGATGCATCCTGTAATCCCAGCTACCTAGGAGACATGGAGGCAGGAGAATCGTAAGTTTGAGGCCAGCCTGGGCAACTTAATGAGGCCCTGTAGGTCATCAATGGATCACTTGTTTAGCAGCAAAGCCCTAGGTTCAATCCTCAGCACCATAAAAAACAACAAAACCTAAGACTCATTACTAGTTATATATTTATTAAGGAACTGTGGAGGATATCATGATATATAAGATATAAACTAGTTTTTGAACTAGGTTGGTGAAGTAGTCCCTGTACAGAAAGTATACATAGGACATCATATGGGAAGTACACCTAGAATACTACATAGTAGGAAATTGAAATAGGAAAAAGTACATTTTTTTGTCTCCTTTAATCAGGGATGATAAATTGAGGATTACCAGTTCTGAATATGATAGTAAAACTTTAAACTTGTTCTTGATAATAGATTTATATAGCCAAATTGTATTCTTTTAAAAAATTTTTTAGTTGCAGTTGGACACAATATCTTTATGTTTTATTTTTATGTGGTGCTGAGGATTGAACTCAGGGCCTCACACGTGCTATGCGAGTGCACTACCGCTGAACCACAACCCCAGCCCCTCAAATTGTATTCTTATTATTTGAGTCTATCAGGAGTCTGTCATCATCCCATATTCCATGGCATTTTAAGGGGTTAAAATTTCTTAGTTGATTTGGATTTTGTAGCTAATATTATGTTCTTTGACTGATGGTCAATGGTTACCAGATGGGTAAAGCATGGGTTAGTGAAGATAGGGTGATTTTTTTTCTATTGTATGACTGAACCACTGCCTTATTGAATATTATGAGATAAGAAAGAAGATGACCATGTTTAACAGGTCAGCACTCCAATTCTTTGCAGGAAAAATATCCTAGGCTCAATAGGCAGCATCAAGTAGTCAGAAAGGAAACAAGTCTTTCAGCAAGAATGGAAGTAAGTGGCACTTCCATTTACTAAAATTCTCAAAGCAGAAACATGAATCAACTTTGATAATTCTTCCTCCCTTTCTTCCACTCCAGTTTCTTACTATGTCCTAGAAATTCTACCTGTGAACCATCAAACTATCTTCTTTCGTCCAGTTCTTTCATTGCCATAGCTCTTTTCTTAGGTAGACTTTTTTTTTTTGGGGGGGGTAGGGGTGCTGTCCTACTGAACTATATCCCCAGTCGTATTTATTTATTTAGAGACAGGGTCTTACCAAGTTCCTAAGCTGGCCTCAAAGTTGCAATCCTCCTGCCTCAGCTTCCCAAGTCACTGGGAATTATAGGCAGGTCCCTCTGCCCCTGGGTAGGTTAGAATTTTTCAAACATTGATTGTAACCCACTAGGAAATTATGGAATCGAATCAAGTTTAGTGGGTCAAGCCAACCATTTCTTTTAATCTGAACTTTGTATTGTTGTCTATTATCACTCAAAATAGAGAAGTAAACAAAACACTGTACACAGCAAGCAAGAATGTGAATTCTCATAAAGGTGATAGCTTGTGACCTACATTACCACCTAGGTTAAAAAAAATAATGTTGTCAGCATCCAAAATTCCTCAGTGTACATTATTTTTGTCTTATGAACTTTGTAGGTTTCTTGATCATCTTGAGTCATTGCTTTAGCCACCCCCACAAATCTTATTGTAATGTGTTCTTTTCTACCATGAGACTCTTCTGAAATGGTTGAGGGTCAAAAATCTTAAGCTTCCTAGTGGCCCTTTATTTGAGAGAATTTGTAAAACAGAGCTGTCTGAACTATGTACTGAGGTATTCCATTTAATCTTTCTGAGATCTTTTTTTTTAATATTTAATTTTTAGGTGTAGATGGACACAGCAAAATGCCTTTATTTTTATGTAGTGCCAAGGATCGAACCTGGGTCCTGCCCGTGCTAGGCGAGCGCTCTACCGCTGAGCCACAATCCCAGCCCCCTTTCTGAGATCTTAACTGAGGATTTGACATAGCCTGGGCTTCATCTCAGACAGTGTTTTACTGGCAGTGTCATGAATTTGATCTTTGCTGAAAGTCTATTTCTTAATTTTAGCATCTTTTACCTCTAAAAAATCTGAGAATTTTCAAAACTATCACGTTCTAGGTTCTTTTTGTTTAACAATTGTTTCCTCAATATAAAGATACAGAATTTTACTATAAGTTGCAATAAGAAATCAGGTAGCAACTTCAACATTTTGTATGTTTTCTAATTTTGCACATAATTTCAGGCAATAGTATTATAAAAATCCCTGTGTTTTTATAAGAAGAATCTCCCTTCATCTAGTTCCTGGTCAGATTTTCTTTATCTTCTTATAAGTTCTCACCTACAGCATCTTCAAAGGACTTCAAAGATACCACTAATATTCTCTTCTAGGCACTTCAGGCTTTTACTAGCAGTTTCCTCAAAGTCTACTTTCTGGTTCCAAAGCCATTCAAATATTTTACATTTTTGTTCAGTGAGACTGAACAATCAAGGATTGATTGTTCCTTGATCAAGGAACTGGCAGATTCATTGTCTGGTGAAGGCCCACTTTCTGATTCATGGAAGGCATCTTCTCATTATGTCCTCATACAAGAAAAAGGAAAGAGAGCTCTGGGACCTCTTTTATGAGGCCACTAATCCCATTCATGAGGGCTCTGTCCTCATGATTTGATTACCTCTCAAAGGTCCTACTTTCTATTACTATCACCTTGGGGATTAGGTTTCAACATATGAAGTTTGTGGAGATATAAACATTTAGTCTATTGTTATGGGCTCAAAGGCCCATCTCCTAATAACAATTAGGAACAGGGTTGGACATAAGAATTCAAGGGAATGAAGTGCAGTGGCACATGCTTGTAATCCAAGTTTCTCAGGAGGCTGAGGCTGAAGGGTTGTAAGTTCAAAGCCAGCCTTAGCAATTTAGCAAGGCCCTAAGCAACTTATGGAGTCCCTGTCTCAAAATAAAAAATAAAAAGGGTGGGGATGTGGCTCAGTGATTAAGTCCCTTTGGTTCAATTCCCAGTACCCAAAACTAAAACAAAACAACAACAATAACAACAACAACAACAAAAAAAAAAAGAAAGAAAGAAATTAGGGGCTGGGAATGAAACTCAATGGTAGAGCTTCACATGAGGTTCTTCTAGCATGCATGTGACCCTGGTCCCCAGCACGACAAAACAAACAAACAAACAAAAACAAGAAAGGAAATACATGAACTAATTTAGAGAGAACTGTTGTATTTATGATGTTGTTATCCTAGAAAATTAAAGTTTTCCTTATATATAAACGTTTTATTTCATGTGAAATAAATTTATTTCACATTTTATTTATTTTTAAATAACTTCCTTAATTGCTTTAGTCGTCTTTGAGGCAAATGGATGTTTCTTTGTTGTTATGTCCTCTAAATTAGTTATTAGCTGTGTGTATGTATATATATGTATATAGATTTCTATTAATTAAAAAAATATTTTTAGTTGTAGATGGATATAGTACCTTTATTTTGTTAATTTATTTGTGGTGCTAAGGATGGAAATAAGTGCCTTACATGTACTAGGCAAGCCCTCTACCACTCAGCCACAACCCCAGCCCTCTGTGTATTAATTTTATGACTTGCTATATTATTAAATTTTCTAATTTGGGGGTTAGTTTTGTTATTGATTTTATTTAAAGGTGTTTTTCAGATAAGCAACTATATTATTTCACCTGCAAAAAGAGTGAGTTTTACTGCATCTTTACTAAGTATAATGTTTCTAATTGATTTCTTTTTTATAATTGCTTTAGCCAATACTATAAGTACATGTTAAATAGTAATGAAGATAATAGACATCCTTGTCCTTCCTATTCCTGATTTCATTGTTTTCCCTTTAAGTAAGACCCTGGCTTCAGGACAATGATATATACAGTTTGAGCCTTCTCTAATCCAAAAATCCAAAATCTGAAATACTCTGAAATCTGAAATGCAGAGTTAGATTCTGTGCTGTTATTTTATGTAGTAATTTCAATTTAATATTTATAACTGATGTTGACTTATAATTTTTTTGTTAGGACTTTAACAAGTTTTATACTTGCTTCATAAAAAGAAATATGAAGTTTCTTTTTTTCTTTTTCTTTTTTTTTACTCTTAATGCTATAAAATAGTTTATGGAGCATTGGGACCATGTGATCTTTGTAAGTTTGGTAGAATTTCCTGTGAAACTATGTGGGCCTGTTTTTTTTTTTTTTTCCCCCTGGAGGGTAGTTGCTTGGTAATTTCCTCTATTTCTTTTATGTTTAAATATTCTGTAACCATTTTTGGCAGTCCAGAAATTACCCAATTTAGATTTTTAAGTCAACTTATATGGAAGTCTGAAAAGTAATCTTTTATAGTTAAAAATTTTATTTCTATTTAAAGTAGGAAAAGTTTCTCAGCCTGTTCTTACTTTTACTGCTGGAAACTGTAGAACAACAGTAGGCTGCCACCAGCTCACCTCTTTGCCCTCTGCAGGTTTTCTTCTGGCTGCTTTTGTTCCCTCAAAGAATGAGCAGTTGTTGGCTAGGATTTGGTCTTTTCCCTTTTCTTTTTTTCTAACTTATAGATAATTTAAAGTTTTGGCATCTTCTGTTTTCTGGTTATGCTGATTGTATGGTTTTGTGCTATCTTATTTTTTCTTGTGAGTTTATATTGTTTTGGATATACACACATACACACACACATATTTGTGTTTATATATGTTTTCTTTGTTCAGCTTTTGTTTGGAAGCTACTGAAATACATGAATATATATTTCAATAACTTAGACTTAAAAAGAGGGAGCACTTCCAAAGAAACTATAGAATTTAATAACACAATCAATAACTTAGACTTAACTGACATACATAGAATATTTCACCCTTCAGTGAGCGAATACACTTTCTTCTCAGCAGCACATGGATCCTTCTCTAAAATAGACCATATACTATGCCACAAAACAACTCTTAGCAAATATAAAAAAATATAGATACTACCCTGTATTCTATCAGATCATAATGGAATGAAATTAGAAATCAATGATAAAATAAGAAATAAAAGCTACTCTAACACCTGGAGACTAAATAATATGTTACTAAATGAAAAATTAATTCATTAATTAAAAATTAGTTGCAGAGGACATCAAGGAGGAGATTAAAAAAATTTAGAGGTGAATGAGAACACAGATACAATATATTTAAATTTGTGGAACACTGTGAAGGCAGTTCTAAGAGAAAAGTTCATTGCGTGGAGTTCATTCCTTAAAAGAAGAAAAAGTCAACAAATAAATGACTTAACATTACATCTCATAGCCCCAGAAAAAGAACAAATCTACACCAAAAGCAGTAGAAGACAGGAAATAATTAAAATTAGAGCTGAAATTAATGAAATGGAAATAAAAGAAACCGTTGAAAAAATTGACAAAAACAAAAAGTTGCTTCTTTGAAAAAATAAATAAAATTGACAGACCCTTAGCCATGATAATGAAGAGAAGGAGAGAGAAAACTCAAATTACTAACATAAGTGATGAAAAAGGAAATATCACAACAGACACTACAGAAATACAGATAATTAGAAATTATTTTGAAAACTTGTACTCCAATAAACTAGAAACATCAAAGACATTGACAAATTTCTAGAATCATATGATTTGCCCAAATTGAATCAGGATGATATATACAATTTAAACAATTTCAAGCGATGAAATAGAAGGCACCATCAGAAGCCTACCAACCAAGAAAAGCCCCAAGACTAGATGGATATACAGCCGAGTTCTACAAGACCTTTAAAGAAAAACTAATATCAATACTCTTTAATTTATTTCAGGAAAAAAAGGGGGGGGGGAACACTTCTAAACTCGTTCTATGAGGCCAATATCACCCTGATTCCAAAACCAGGGAAGACACATTAAAGAAAGAAAACTTCAGACCAATATTTCTAATGAACATAGATGCAAGAATTCTCAATAAAATTCTGGCAAATCAAATACAAAAACATATCAAAAATATAGTCTGCCATGATCAAGTGGGGTTCATCTCAGGGATGCAAGGTTGGTTCAAACATATGGAAATCAATAAATGTAATTCATCATATCAATAGACTTAAAGATAAGAACCATATGATCATCTCAATAAATGCAGAAAAGCATTTGACAAACTACAGCACCCCTTCATGTTCAAAACACTAGAAAAACTAGGGATAACAGGAACATATTCAACATCATAAAGGCTATCTATACTAAGCCCCAGGCCAACATCATTCTAAATGGAGAAAAATTGAAATCCCTCTAAAAATTGGAACAAGACAGGGATGCCCTGTTTCACTGCTTCTATTTAACATAGTTCTTGGAACACTGGCCAGAGCAATTAGACAGATGAAAGAAATTAAAGGGATATGGATAGGTAAAGAAGAACTCAAAATAGCACTGTTTGCCAATGATATGATTCTATACCCAGAAGACCCAAAAAGTTCCACCAGAAAACTTCTAGAACTAGTAAATGAATTCAGCAGAATAGCAGGATACAAAATCAACACCCATAAATCAAAGGCATTTCTGTATATCAGTGACAAATCCTCTGAAATGGAAATGAGGAACACTACCTCATTCACAATAGCATCCAAAAAAAAAAAAATCCAAACTTGGGAATCAACTTAATGAAATGAAAACTATAGAATGCTAAAGAGAGAAATTAAAGAAAACCTTAGAATATGGAAAGATATACCTTGTTCTTGGGTAGGCAGAATTAATATTGTCAAAATGACCATACTACTAAAAGCACTATACAGATTTAATGCAATTCCAATCAGAATCCCAAAGACTTTCTTCATAGAAATAGAAAAAGCAGTCATGAAATTCATCTGGCAAAATAAGAGACCCAGAATAGCTAAAGCAACTCTTAGCAAGAAGAGTGAAGCAGGTGGCATCACTATACAAGACCTTAAACTATACTACAGAGCAATAGTAACAAAAACAGCATGGTATCGACACCAAAATAGACTTGTAGATCAATGGTACAGAATAGAGGACACAGAGACTAACCCACATAATTTTAGTTATCTTATATTTGACAAAGGTGTCAAAAATGTACATTGGAGAAAAGATAGCCTCTTCAACAAATGGTGCTGGGAAAATTGGAAAACCATATGCAACAAAATGAAATTAAACCCCTATCTCTCACCATGCACAAAACTCAAAGTGGATCAAGAACCTAGAAATTAAACCAGAGACACTGTATCTATTAGAAGAAAAAGTAGGCCCAAATCTCCATCATGTGGGATTAGGCCCCAGCTTCCTCAATAAAACTCCTATAGTGTAAGAATTAAAAATCAAGAATCTATAAATGGGATGGATTCAAACTAAAAAGCTTCTTCTCAGAAAAAGAAACAATCTGTGAGGTGACTAGAGAGCCTACTAATTGGGAACAAAGTCTTACCACACACATGTCAGATAGAGCACTAATCTCTAGAATATATAAAGTACTCAAAAATCTTTTTATTTATTTATTTATTTTTTTAGTCGTAGTTGGACACAATACCTTTATTCCATTCATTTATTTTTATGTGGTGCTGAAGATCAAACCCAGGGCCCCGCGCATGCTAGGTGGGCGCTGTACTCCTGAGCCACAATCCCTGTGCCCTCAAAAATCTTAACACCAAAAAAAACAAAAACAAAAACCCAATCAATAAATGGGTCAAGGAACTGAACATGACACTTCTCAGTATACAATTAATCAACAAAATATATGAAAAAATGTTCAACATCTCAAGCAATTAGAAAAATGCAAATCAAAACTACTCTAAGATTTCATCTCACTCCAGTCATAATGTCAGCTATTAAAAATACAAACAGCAATAAATGTTGACGAGGATATGGGGAAAAAGTCACACTCAGACATTGCTGTTGGGACTGCAAATTGGTGCAGCCAATATGGAAAGCAGTGTGGAGATTCCTTGGAAAACTGGGAATGGAACTTCCATTTGACCCAGCTATCCCACTCCTTGGTCTATGCCCAAAGGACTTAAAAACAGTGTACTTCAGGGACACAGCTACATCAATGTTTACAGTAGCACAATTCACAATAGCTAAACTGTGGAACCAACCTAGATGCCCTTCAGTAGATGAATGGATGAAGAAACTGTGGTATATATACACAATGGAATATTTTTCAGCATTAAAAGAGAATAAAATCATGGCATTTGCAGGTAAATGATGAAGCTGGAGAATATAATGCTAAGTGAAATTAGCGAATCCCCAAAAAACCAAATGCCAAATATTTTCTCTGATTTAAGGATGCTGATCCATAATATGCTGTGGGGGTGGTGGTGGGAGGATTAAATGAACTATAGATAGGGCAAAGGGGAAAAGGGGAGGGAGGGAAAGGGAGAGGACATAGGGGTTAGGAAAGATGGTGGAATGGATGGTCATCATTACCCTAAGTACATGTAAGAAGACATGAAGGATGTGACTCTACATTGTGTACAACCAGAGATATGAAAAATTGTGTTCTATATGTGTAATAAGAATTGTAATGCATTCTGTTGTCATATTTAACAAACCAAAATTTTTAAAAAAGATAAATGAGAGAAAACAGGAAGGTGGGAGAGGAGGAGCAAAGTACTGGGGACTGAAGTGGAGCAAATTAAATTCCATGTGTGTATGTTTATGTCAAAATGAACTTCAATATTAGGATAACCATCATGCATTAATGAAAACATAAAAAAATTGAAATAAACGCTGTGGAGTCCATAATCCATGAGGCACATTGAATGTAGTTGCATGCAAAATTATTAACCCAACTTTGACCTGAAGTTACAGAACAAAACTTAGATGTTATATATTTGAACAATATGAAAATATTAATGTTATTCAAATGAGGTATGTGAGCAATAATACATTCATATTTTATATGTGGAGTCACTAGAGCTAAAATTGAAGTAGGCTATTTAAAAATGAAAAAAAAAGATTATATTTTCTCAAGTTTCACATTACTTGGACTAGTTGGAAATTTTTCTACACCAAAATTTGAAATAAAAATATGTGTTATTTTAGTTGAAATATTATTTTTCAACAGATTTCCAAATGAATTGTAGAATTGTATTGTATTTAGGTTATCATTTGAAATTACTGTTTATGAATGTACACTCTGAATAAATATATAAGAAAGTTTGTGGAAGCTTAAAGTCATTAGAATATGCACACTTTTTTTCAGGTATTTATTTATTTATTTATTTTTGTAGTGCTGGGGATTGAACCCAGGGCCTTGTGCATGCGAGGCAAGCACTCTACCAACTGATAGAATATGCACACTTTTGTGCTTCATAATTTGACTCAAGGGGACTGAAATCTTTTTATACTAGGCCTTTGAACAGCTAGAACTCTTAATTGACAGTTCTGAATCAGTGATTAACAAGCCCTTTATTATTAGTGCCTAGGCTTACAAAATATATAAGTAACTAGCAGAATATTTTTCAAGGGAATGGGGTGTTTTATAGATTAACTGGATCCCATAGAAAGAAAAAGAGTGAAAAGATATCAGCACTTACTGAATATCTCTTGGGTTGGATATTATGCCCAGTGCTTTTATATAGTTTTAGCAGCCTTTCTTCCTACCAATCCATGCATAAATTGCTTGTGAATCTTCCAAGAGAGAGAATAAAATATTTGTGCTCCCTATAACAAGGAAGTTTTCAACCAGCTGAGGTTACTAATTTCATTTTTGGGGTGATTCCAGTTATAACAGTTCTTCTTTTCTTCTCCTTCTCACTTCTTCCTTCTCCTTTCTCTCTCCTTCCTCCTTCTTCCTTTCTCCCTTATCCCCTCCTCCCAAAACCTAAATCTCTCACCTGTAGTTTATACCTATGGCCTTCTTTCTATCTTCTGAGACTCACAGAAGCCTTTCAAATATATGAAGCCAGCCTAACTCTGCTTAATTTAGCCTCTTCTCTTGTCTCTATTAGATTTGTTTCATGACCCATCACCTAATTTCCATGCCGTGACCATATGTAAGCCTTTCTGGGAGCCACATCATTCTGTTAAATCTCATTGAGCTTGTAGTTGAACAGAACCTCAGAGTGTGTCTCATAGTTGTTTCTTTTCCCAGGGCTTTTTTGTTTGTTTGTTTGTTTTGGTAGGGGGAGACTTAAGAACAGAACTGGGCATTTAATTTATATTTTGGTCCATTCCACTGATAAATCCTGCTGAAATCTAGTTGAATTCATTATTACAGCATTTCCTTCAAGCTTCAGGTTTGGTGAGTGTCATTTTAATCTTCTAATTTAGTTTCAGTTGGAAAAATTAATCAGAACACAGCTAAGGTTAGTGGTTAGGGCTTTTCTTTAAGTGGAGGCATTCATTAATGCTGTGTTTGCCAATGAGTGTTCCATGGGGCACTAAGCTCCTAAGATGCACCATGACATGGGTCAGATAGGTTGGGAAATGCTTTCTATGTTAATCCTCCTTTTGGAAGTCACAGTGCACATTCCATGGTGAGGACTCTAAATATCTTAGTAAAGGAATCTATTCTTGTTTGACAAAAGAACCCTCATTAAAAAAAAAACACCAAAAATAATTAAAATACAAACACAACAAAACACACACTACAGTATTTTCTTGTTGAAAAAGATGTCTTGAAGAACTTAGTTAATTGTCTTGTTAATAGTCAGATAAGATGTTTCCTTTCAGTTAGCATTCAGTTAAATCACAAAAAGATATTAACATGTTCTTTTTTTGGGGGGGCGGTAATCAGGAATTGAACTTAGGGGCATTCAACCACTGAGCCACATCCCCAGCCCTATATTGTATTTTATTTAGAGATAGGGTCTCACAGAGTTGCTTATTGCCTCGCTTTTGCTGAGGCTGGCTTTGAACTCTGGATCCTTCTGCCCTCAGCTTGGCCTGTCCTTAATTGAACTCATGTTGACATCTATATCACCACTCTTATTGTTATTAGATCACCAGTGTGGAATCTACCTTCTTCTCTTTTTTTTAATTTTAAAAATTTATTTATTTATTCTAATTTGTTATACATGTCAGCAGAATGCATTTCAATTCATAGTACACATATAGAGCACAATTTTTCATGTCTCAGATTGTATACAAAGTAGAGCATCACCATTTGTGTCTTCATACGTGTACTTAGGGTATTGATGTCTCTCATTCCACCATCTTTCCTACCTCCCTATCCACTCCCTTCCCTTTCCCCTATCTAAAGTTCCTTCATTCTTCCCATGTTCCCCCACCCCATCTCCATTATGGATCAGCATCCTCATATCAGAGAAAACATTTGGCATTTGGTTTTTTGGGATTGTCTTACTTCACTTAGCATAATATTCTTCAACTTCATCCATTTACCTGCAAATGCTGTGATTTTATTCTCTTTTAATGCTGAGTAGTATTCCATTGTGTATATATACCACAGTTTCTTTATCTATTCATCTACTGAAGGGCATCTAGGTTGGTTCCACAATTTAGCAATTGTGAATTGTGCTGCTATGAACATTGATGCAACTATGTCCCTGTAGGATGCTGTTTTTAAGTCCTTTGGATATAGACCAAGGAGTGGGATAGCTGGGTCAAATGGTGGTTCCAGTCAAGGTTTTCCAAGGAATCTCCATACTGCTTTCCATATTGGTTACACCAATTTGCAGTCCCACCAGCAATGTATGAGTGTGCCTTTCTCCCCACATCCTCGTCAACACTTGGAGGGAAATGAAATCTTAAGAGTAGTTTTGATTTGCATTTTTCTAATTGCTAGATATGTTGAACACTTTTTCATATATTTGTTGAATAATTCAAATCTTCTGAGAGGTGTCTGTTCAATTCCTTGTTCCCATTGATTGGCTTATTTGTTGTTTTGGTGTTATCTTCTTCTCTTTTTATTAGAATTGGTATAAGTTGTGCTCAATTATATGTATGTCATTTCTGGCCTGAAAAATCTTCCTCCTTGACGGAGAATACAGAGATAAAACAGAAATGGGGACATTCTATTTTACCATGCCATTCCATGACTTCAATTCTAATCACTGGACTTTTTCTTTTGTTGGCCTTTCCAACTCCAAAGGAGAATTCAAATACTATTTTAATTCCATTTTTTCTTTTTAAAAAGAGGTAAATTTTTGCAAGTTTTACCTTATTGGTGTACTTGCTCTTGTTTTCTTTACACTGTTATATATTTACACATTTTCTGTTAAGGAATTTAAAAAGCATACATAATTTTTGTCAGGATGTGATTCTTCTAAAGAACCTTTTGCCTGATGATGAGGTATTCATCAGGCCCTGGAGGGCATGACTTGTTGTTCACTAACCCTAGGGTCATCAGGGTTTCTGGAAGACTCTAGGATTGCTGCAGTGCTCTCCTGACTTAGACCACTGTGGTTTTAGACTATAATTTTCTAGTTTTTCAAATTTGACTCTTCATTATACTAAAGAGAATAGAGCAGTTTGAATTATTTTTATCTCATATGCCTCTTGTTGTTTCAATTAATTAAACATACCCAAATTTAGTTATAAAGAAGTATATGTGAAGATCAGTGTTCAAGTTGTAAATACTGATATCTATGCAAGGAGGAAATATAGGAATATTCAGCAGAACACTAAGTACCACTGTAGCACTTGTTAATAAGCAGCAGAAAGACATTAACACTAATAGATGTTTTCTTTCTCCACAGGAACAAAAACTGAACACTTTGCAAAAATTGGATGGAAAAATCATAAACATTCAGTTAATAACCCGTAAGTATTTCAGAGATATGAGATTATAAGAAATCTGGTTTATCCTATTGTGTAATATCCAACTTTGTACTTAAAAAGCAAATGTAAGATCTCAAAGATTTCAGCCTGAATTTCATTGCTTCTTTTTTAAACAAATATTTATTTTTTAGTTATATATAGGTGGACACAATATCTTTATTTTTATTTTTATTTTTTTTAATGTGGTGCTGAGGATAGAACCCAGTGCCTCCCGCATGCTAAGTGAGTACTCTACCTCTGAGCCACAACTACAGCCCTCATTGCTTCTCTTAACACCTTCTTAGAGCTTCATTGCCTGTTCTGAATACTTCTGTTTTGACACATCACATTTAGTTACCTGTGAGTCTTCCTCTGATGATGATGATCCTCAAGCAGCCATGTGTCTCATCTTGGTGTTTATAGGATCCAGTAGGGTACTTAAATGTGCAATGAAACTTTGCGGTTATTGAATAGTAGAATTAGGATGAGCAGTTTTAAGCCCATAAATATGGTCTAGAATTGGTTTTCTTTGTATTTAGAACTAGAAAATCGTAAAAACTCTTCGTGATTTCCTGAAACTATAAGGAATTGGTTCTGTTGGATAGCACTGCAGTTTGAGGCTTAAAAAGTAGCTCTTCACTTTACCCAAAGAATTAGAGCTTCTAAGTCTTTCTTTGGCTTCATTACTTGCCTGACCAGGCACTCATTTATCTACTTTTTATATATTCTCTTAAGGATTTTTTTTCAACAAATATATGTTCAGTAGCCCACTACATATAAGACATTGCTCTAGCTACTGGTGATAACACAGATGAGTTTCTTGTTCCCATGGATCTTCTGTTACATATTATAAATTGTCAATTATGTTGAATAGGCAGACATTATTTCTTTTTTTAAAGATTAAAGATTTTTCTTTCTTTAAAGATTTCCTTTTTTCTTCCTTTTTTTTTGGGGGGGGGGGCTGGGAATTGAACCCAGGAGATCTTTCCTGCTTAGCTACATCCCCAGTCCCCTACCCCTTTTTCTTTTTGACACAGGGTCTAAGTTGTGATAGTCTTGCTAAATTGCTGAGGCTGGCTTCAAAACTTGTCATCTTCCTGCCCACTGCACCAGGTTGACATATGTTATTACTGAATATCATTTTATTATTCTTATTTTTAGTTGTAGTTGGACACAGTATCCTTATTTTATTTATTTATTTTTATGTGGTGCTGAGGATAGAACCCAGGGCCTCACACATGTGAGGTGAGCACTCTACTGCTGAGCCACAACCCTACCCACTGGATGTCATTTTTATCATTTAAAATTCTTTGAAGCAAGGGTTGTGATCAGTGGTAGAGCATTTGCCTAGCATGCATGAGGCACTGGGTTTGATTCTCAGCACCACATACAAATAAATAAAATAAAGATCCATCAACAACTAAAACTTAAAAAAATAAAAAGTCTTTGAAGCAGCCCAGAAGAGCCTTTTGGGTTTGTTTCAGAAATTTTAGATGGTAACTTCTTGTACTCGGTTTTACTTGACTAGTGATAAAGAGAATTCTGGGCTTGCTGACCAGTCATTAGAGATACTCTGGCACATATTCCTATATAAGGTTGAATTAAGAAATTGTTCTCAAGCATTTTCTTAACAATTATAAGAATATAGTGAGAATTGGTGATAAGGATTAGGGATAGCCTGTGTCACTTGAGGTTTCACACCTGTGTCTATAACTTTCCCTTGGTTGTCGCCTCAGATGTCCCACAGGTGCCTACAAATCAACATGTTCATACAGAATTTGTCATTTCCCTTCAATCCTGTTTCCCTTTCATTGTTCTGCATCTTAGCAAATGACATCAGTATACACCTAGTCATCCAAGATAGAAAATGAGAAGTCATGTTTGCGTCTGCCGTTCCCCTCAGTGTCCCATATGTAGTGGTTTGAAGTCCTAGAGATTTTGCCCCCCTTGCTATCTCTGAATTTATCCTTTCTCTCCATCTTTCATTTCCAGTTTGCAGCCTCTCCCCTGCTTTTTTCTTTTTTCTTCAGTACAGGGAATTGACCTCGGGGGTGCTTTACTACTAAGCTATATACCCAGTTCTTTTTATTTTTTGAATTAAAAAATTGCTGAGGCTGGCCTTAAACTTGTGATCCTCCTGCCTCAGTCTCCTATATTGCTGGGATTACAAACTATGTGCTGCTGGGCCTGGTGGGCCTTATCATTTCTTACCTTAAGTATTTGCCCCAGTCTTTACTTGCTCTTGGTAATGCCTTTTTACCATCACTTTCCCATGCCTCAACCTCTTGCAGAAATACCGATCTGGTCATGTCACACTTCAGATTAACTATCTTTTAGTAGTTACTCTGTGTTTTCAAAATAAAATGTAAACATCATAACTGGGCTGCATGGTTTAATCCCTGTTCATTTCTCGCGTCCCATCTTCTTTGCCTTGCTTCCACATTCTCTTCCACACGTTATGCCCTTGCTCCAGTAGACTATTTCCCCTGGAGAGGCTTTGCCTGTGCTGCTACTTCCGTCGGGAATTCTTTCTTTCCCACTTCTTATTTACCTTCTGATATATGAAGCGTGTCTGTGCTCCCACAGCACCCCATATAACATTTCTAGCATAACATTTGTTATACATATTCGAATTATATATTTCTTTGCCATGGAATCATGTTGAGTTCCTTGAGGGTAGGGATTATAAACATGTGCCTGGTGCCTAGCACAGTATGTGGCCCAAATAAGATGGTTTTTGAAAGTTGGTTTACTGTTAACTCCATCTGCAAGTGAAAGTGCAGACACTAGTATATACACTTAAGTTATGCAGGCTTTATTATCTAAAAATTTTTTTGTTTGTATGTTACTGAGGGTTGAATTCATGGGTGCTCTATCACTGAGCTACATCTTCAATTCCCCTTTTTAAAAATTTTTGAGGAGCTGGGGATGTGGCTCAAGTGGTAGCACGCTTGCCTGGCATGTGTGCGGCCTGGGTTCGATCCTCAGCACCACATAACAAAGATGTTGTGTCCGCTGAAAACTAAAAAATAAATATTAAAAAATTCTCTCTCTCTCTCTCTCTCTCTCTCTCTCTCTCTCTCTCTCTCATCTCCTCTCTCTCTCTCTCTTTAAAAAAAAATTCTTTTTGAGACAGGTTCTCACAAATTGCTGAGGCAGCCCTCAAACTTGTGATTCTTCTGTGTCAACCTCCTGAATAGCTGGGATTATAGTCATGTGCCACTGGTTTATTTTCTAAAATTTTGAATTGCTTGTTAATTTCCCCAGGAGTTGACATTTGCTTTTATAAACTCCTTTGTAATTTATCTTTCTGCTACTATTTTCTCCAGGGTGGCTTCTGAAGCCATATGATTATATTGTTAGAGGAGCCAAAGAGAATAAAAGTAAATTTCCTTCTTAGCAGTCATGGAAGGGTAATGTGTTTTTTAGTTGTTGTTTGTGTGTTTTGCAGAAACAGGGGTTGAACCTAGGGCCTTGTGCATGCTAGGCTACAGCTCTACTACTGAGCTATATCCCTAGACCTTTTAAAAAATATTTTATTTTGAGAAACAGGGACTTGCTAAGTTGCCAAGGCTGGCTTAAAACTTGCAGTTTTCCTGCCCTGGCCTCCCAAGTAGTTGCATGACAGGTGTGTGCCATGATGTCTGGCATAGGAAATATGTTTTTTAAGAATCAAAAATTTATTACAGGGGCTGGGGTTGTGGCTCAGTGGTAGAGCACTCACCTAGCTCGTACAAGGCCCTGGGTTCTATCCTCAGCACCACATAAAAATAAATAAATAAAGATATTGCGACCAACTGAAAAATAAAGATTAAAAAAAATTATTACAGGTTTTAGTTTTAGAACTTGGAGAACTTACATTTACTTAAGAGCTCCATTAGCCTTCATTAAATGTACTTGTATAGTATCACCACAAAAGAGGGTTGAGTTGCACATCATTTAATTTTGCTTTTAAGGAATCAATATTGTATAATTTGCCAGCAAAAATTGTGCAATTCTGTTTTAACCCTCAACAGGTCTAACACTAGCTGAGTGTACTGCTACTCAAATCTGCCATGTTCCACTTGGAGTTTATGCAGACCGCATGAATTAAGGCCTCCATCCTCCATGAGACCACCCTCACCTCAGACACCAGCTGCAGGTGGTGGACAGGCCATCTACACCACTGATTGACTGGTTACAAATCCAGGGGTTCCCATGACCTCGTCAGGCTTGATAATTCTCTGGAATAACTTATAGAATTTAGAAAAGCATTCTAGTTACCATTATAGTTTTATTATGAAGGATAGAAATAAGGAACAGCCAAATAAAGAAGCATGTAGGGTAGAGTCTGGGAGGGTTCCAATGCAGAACTTTCATGTCCTCTTCCTGTGGCAACAGGGCACTTTATCTTTTGGCACATCAGGTGTTTCTCAACTAGGAAGCCTCACCAAACTTCTATGTCCAGAGATTTTATTGGATATTTTGGAGTTGGGATTTTTTATTTTATAGAGCTCAAATGACTTATTTATTCAAGGTTGAAACTATTCATAAAAGTTTGTCTTTGGCTGTGAAAAGAATATTCACAGATTATTCTCTCTGTAACTCTGGACCCAGACATCTTCAACAAAAATTGTAATCGCTGCCTCACATTTTGTAACTACTTATTTTGTATTTAGGTATTCCCAATTTCAAGATGAATACAGTTTAGATGAAGTGATGGCATCTCGAAGCATTTTTGAGTTTTTGACTGTCTTACAATGTTGGTAAGAAAAACACATTTTAGCATTTAATAGATAGATGTAGCTGTTCCTCTCCCTGCTCATCTCTCTGTGGTTAAATCTTAGGCTCTGTATCTGGGTGTAGATTTTACAGAATTCCTACAAGTGGTTCCATTTTGGGTCCTTCACTAGAATACTCACTTCCTGTTCCTGTCCAGAGACAGACTGACTCCTTTTTGAAAAACTGTGTTTTACTTCTTCCCTCTCTCCTAACTTCTGCCCACTTTGGTTGTTTTAATTATATTTATTCACTAAAATGTGGCTTAGGAGGCTAGTGGAGTCCCGAGGTTTTTTCCTTGAACATTTTGTTTTTCCTGCTATAGACTTCTAATACAGGAAATTTTATTGAGTAATAGTAGGTAAGAGTAGAAGTAAAACAAAAATCATAGCTCTAATAATGATAATATTGGCAACTTGCAAACTGCCTGATGTGATCTCTTTTCTAGAAGATTGAGTGAATGTTGAATAGCTCTTGCCTGTGTCCTTGTATACACCTGGCTTTGCTTTGGAGATGCTGGCTGGGATGCGGGTGAACAAGTTGGGCCAGCTTTTATCTGTTGCTATCTGAGGGTCTTCCCATTTAGAAAGCCCTGCTGAACTCACAGAGGGCTTCCTGTGTTTGCAACCTAGCTTTACAGTATGCGCTAAGGAAAAAAGATATATTCTTGAGGAGATCTCAAGAGTCTTAACTATGGACTTTCTGATATTTTCTTCACTATGACTCTTATAACTAAGAGTCCTAACTATGGACTTTCCCCTTGTTTTCTCCTTTCCCAGTTTCTGAAAAGATTTTTGTACTGAGCTATTTCAGAGGTAGCAACATTGGAACTATTTAGGGTTATAGTAGAATCTTTATTGTACTAAGATAAAATAACCTTTGTACTCACTCTTCAGAAGATCACCAGACAGTGCCTTATGTAACTGCAGGGGCAAATCCTGGATTCTTTGCAAAGAAAACTTTTTGGGAGATATTCTAGAGACCAAGCAGTGACTGATAACATTTAAGGTCTTGTTGGAAGTTCAGTTCTTCCAGCATGATAACATTTAAGGTCTTGTTGGAAGTTCAGTTCTTCCAGCATATATGATTTTTTAAACTGTCAGTATCATAAAAGAGATAGTGCACTGGCCAGCAAAAATACTTGACCTTTCTTCTTGTATAGTCTCAAATCTTACAATTGAGGTAGTGCTGGTATAAATAATTATTTATTTTTACTTCCTTCTAGTCCCACTTCAGATGGTGCTGCAGCAGCAATTTTGGCCAGTGAAGGATTTGTACAGAAGTACGGACTGCAATCCAAAGCTGTGGAAATTTTGGCACAGGAGATGGTGACCGATTTGCCAAGTACATTTGATGAAGAAAGTGTTATTAAAGTGGTATGTTTGAAATTCTGTTTTATTAATCCAGTTGAGGAAATTCTATTTAAAATTTTGAGGCAATATTATATTGTCATTAGCTTTGGAAGTTATGTACTTATGAAAATTTCATCTAGAAGGCTAAGGAAGGACAGTTGCAAGTTTGAGGCCAGCCTGGGCAGCTTAGCAAGATCTTGTCTTCAAATAAAATTTAAAAGACAGGGAATGTGGTGCAGTAAGTAGAAAGGTTTGCCTAGTGTGTCCAAGGCCCTGGGTTCAATCCCTAATACCATACCCCACCCCCCAAAAAAAGGTAGAAATTTTAATATTATAATCCATTCTGTGTGTGTGTGTGTGTGTGTGTGTGTGTGTATGTGTTACTAGGAATTGAACCCATGGTGCTCTACCACTGAGCTACATCCCCAACCCTTTTTATTTTCTGTTTTGAGATAGGGTCTCATTAATTTGCAGAAGCTGGCCTTGGACTTGCTATCCTCCTGCTTCAGCCTCCTCAGTCAAGGGGGTGACGGGGATTTACCACTGAAACCAGCTATTATAACCCATTCTTTTTTTTAATGTATAGTTTAATGTATTTTAATAGGAAACTTACAGGAACAGCACAGAAGACAGACAACGTTAAAAACATGTACGTGCATGTAGGACAACTCAGTTAGAAAAGTATAGTGATTGGATGGAATCTACTATATGATAAAAATGCTACAAACACCATTTAGTTACTGTGAATAAGAAATTTACTTGTTTATAAAAATCCAAATGCTGGCATTGTCCAGAAAAATTTAACAGTTTTATTTATAATTGTTATAAAGTTGAACTGCTGAAACTTGTTCACTGAAACATTTTTGACTTGCATTAATGCTTTACATCCCCGCATTTATATTAAAAATTCACACACAAATGAAAATGGAAAAACGGCCAATACCTGATTTCTGTCCCCTATTTTTCCACTTGGAGTCATATACTTAGGTACTTTTTGACTCCATGGGAAAAAAAAAAATCTAACGTTCAGAACTACCAATAACAGGGAGAAGAGAAAAAAAATTTTTTTGAGAATGAAATGTTTCCCATCATAGTGAATTTTTTTTTTTTTTTAGAGAGAGAATTTTTTTAATATTTATTTTTTAGTTTTCGGTGGACACAACATCTTTATTTTGTTTTATGTGATGGTGAGGATCAAACCCAGTGCCCTGCGCATGCCAGGCGAGCGCGCTACCGCTTGAGCCACATCCCCAGCCCATCATAGTGAATTCTTAAGCACGTTCTCCACATATGCAGCGAGCTAGTTGGATGTCTTTTGGCATAATTGTTACACGTTTGGCATGGTTAGCTCACAGGTTGGTGTCTTCAAAAAGGTCCACTCGCTTCCTGCAAAGCACCAATAGCAGCGCTTTGGAAGCGCAGATCTGTTTTGAAGTCCTGAGCAATTTCTCGCACCAGACGCTGGAAGGGGAGTTTGCAAATCAGAATTTCAGTGGACTTCTGATTTCACGGAGTGCCACAGTACCAGGCCTGTAACGATGAGGTTTCTTCACCTTCCAGTAGAGGGCGCACTCTTGCGCGCGGCTTTTGTAGCCAGTTGTTTCCTGGGTGCTTTACCACCCGTAGATTTGCAGGCAGTCGGCTTTGTATGAGCCATGATAGAGAGACCGCCTTACTTACCTTACCCCCTTCTCCTTCAGCTGGAGCTCAGCGAGCTGGAGGCTGCACTGGCGTTAGAGAGCGGCGGCTGCGAACACAATTGAAAGATCTATAACCCATTCTTAAGATTCTGTTAAGAAGTTGAGTGTGGTGGCATGTGCCTGTAATTCCAGCTACTAAGGAGAATGAGGCAGGGCGATTGCAAGTTCAGGTCCAACCTGGAAATTTAATATCTCAAAATAAAAAATAAAAGGGCTGAGAATGTAGCTCAGTGGGTAGAGAGCCTTGGTTTCAATCCCTAATACTACAAAAAGAAAAACGGGGAAAAAAAGATCTGTTGGGAGAAAACAATTGACGAGAATAGATGCTTCTTATGATGGAACCATGAATATGATAACTTTTAACTAACTAGGAGTGCTGCTTATTTTTGTTTTGAGTTGACTGAACTTCGATCTTACAGTGTTATGGGGAAAACAAGGAGGTTTCTAGAGATTCTTTCTTTTCTTTTTCCGAACTGTAGTCTTTTTAAAAAATTTCTTTCTAAGTATATTTTGTTGATGCATTATAATTATACAAAATGTTTGGATTCATTATGCCATATTTGTACATGCACATAACATAATTTAATCAGTCTCCTTCCCCAGTATTTTTCCTTTCCTTCTCCTCCTCCATCTGCTTCCTTTCTCTACTGATCTACCTTCCATCATCATCATTATTATTATTATTATTATTATTATTATTATTAAATTTTTTTAGTTGAACATGGACACAATACTTTTATTTTACATATTTATATATTTTATGTGGTGATGAGGATTGAACCCAGTGCCTTACATGTGCAAGGTAAGCACTCTGCCTCTGAGCCACAACCCCAGCCCCTATTATTATTGTTATTATTATTTCTAATTATATATATAAGCAAGATTCATTGTAGTATGTTCATACATGGATGTAGCAAAATTTGATAGATTTCATACCCCAGTACTTCCCCATGCCCTTCCCTCATCCCTCCCTTTTATCCCTTCCTTCTCCTCTGTTCATTTCCCTTCTATTTTCTTGTGATCTTCTATTTTCTTTTTTTTTTTCTCTCTGGCTTTGAAATGTAATATTTTAAAATATTTTTTAGATGTGGATGGACGCAATATGTTTATTTTATTTATTTATTTTATGTAGTGCTGAAGATCAAACCCAGTACATTGCACATGCTAGGCAAGTGTCCTACCACTGAGCCACAATTGCAGCCTGAAATGAAATGTGTTGCCCAAGCTGGCCTTAAACTCCTGGGCTCAAGTGATACTTTTGCCTGAGCATCCCAAGTAGCTGAAACTATAGGCGTGTACCACCATGCCTGGCTCCAGAGAACTTTCTTAGCCCTTAGCATTTCAAAAATCATGATTTAAGATTTTGTGCAATATGGATAAAGAAGATAAGAATTCAGACCTAGAGTTAGTTGAATATTTGAAAACTCCCTTTTCCCCCACAGAAGCAATTATTTGATAATTATAGTATACAAAATGATTTTACAGCAGTGCTGTGAACTTGAAAATGTCCTGATAACTTGCCCAGGATCACAAAGTTAGGTTGTGGTAGAGGTAGAA
Organism: Marmota flaviventris; assembly: GCF_047511675.1. Classification (NCBI taxonomy): domain Eukaryota; kingdom Metazoa; phylum Chordata; class Mammalia; order Rodentia; family Sciuridae; genus Marmota; species Marmota flaviventris. The sequence continues at coordinate 41,908,054 of NC_092507.1, forward strand.
ATTATATTCAGGTTTAATGATTGTGGTATAGTTTATATTATTCCAGTTTTATTTCTTGATGAAATTTGAGTTTACATATTCTTTTATTATGCAAGACCAAAGAGAGGTTAAGAGCATGGACTTTGGAATAATGGTTTGAATCCTATATTATCTTCTAAAAAAATCATGTATTTTCATACAGAAGTTTTTTGATATTTTTCACTATTTGTTACTCCTAATGATGTGTTGACAATCTCTTCAATTATCACAACTATAATTAGGATTTGATAGAGTTTTTGTAACAGCATAAAATATGATCTAAGAATTCTAAGTCCTTTTCATGTCTTACTTAAAGTTTTATAGTTTGTAGTATAAAATTTAGTATGTACATTCTCCTTCCTGGACATTATTATTATTATTATTATTATTATTATTATATACAGGTTCTATGTTGCCCGGGCTGGCCTCAAACTCATGATCCTCCTGCCTCATCCTCCCAAGTAGCTGGGTTATTTGGACTTTTTGTGTAATGTAGAATAAACTCAGATTTCAATATGTGTGGTATTCTGAGCTGTCAAGATTATTTATAATTAATCTCTCTCTCTTTTTTTTCTTTGGGAGATGAACTGGAGATTGCAGCCAGTGGTGCTTTGCCACTGAGCTACATTTCCAGCTCTTTTAAAAATTTTTTTTATTTTGAGATATGGTCTTGCTAACTTGCTTGGGGCCTCCCTAAGTTACCAAGGCTGGCCTGGAACTTGCAATTCCCTTGCTTCAGTCTCCCACATTGCTGGGATTACAGGTACATGCCACCATGCATGGTACATAATTAATTTGTTAAAATTCCTAACCTAAAAATCCCAGTTTGTTGCATTAATTTATTTATACATGATTTTGGTTTTAGGTTGGCTATGATATGAGTAAAGAAGCTGCCAGAAAATGCTATGAGAAATCTGGCCTGAGACCAAATGATATTGATGTAATTGAACTTCATGATTGCTTTTCTGTGAATGAGCTCCTTACTTATGAAGCACTGGGACTCTGTCCAGAAGGTAGTATCTTTGAAGAAGGCAGATTAATTGGGTAACTTTCACTGAGAAAGCTTCACTTTCACCATTAAACAGAATAATCCACCTTTGTTTCCACATTGGCTCCACCACTGCACTGTGCAGAGTGAATATAAGCAGGTTTGGTACTGGACTTTTTAGAACATTGTGGTCTTAGACAATACCAGCACGGAAATAACAGAGTATACAAATAATTTATATTATCCAAGTCAATAATTTATGTTATCCAAATTACTGTTAAATTTTAAAAATGGTATAATATGCTTCAAGTTTTTCTAATTATGTATGAATAAATATTTGCACAAAGGAAAATGAAAAAAAATGTTGGTAGAATCTAAATGTTCTGTCTTCATTTCCTACCAGCAGTATATTAGACTTTTAGTTGTTTTACTTCCTTGCCAGCATTTGACATAATCAGTTTTTAAAATTTCAGTCATGCTAAAGAGTATATAGTAGTATCTTATTTTTGTTTTAATTGCATATTTCTGATAACTAATGATATTGAACATCTTTCCATATGCTTACTGGTCATTCATGTATCTTATTTTATAAAGTATTTGTTCAAATCTTTGCCCTTTGGTTGTTGGTTATTTGTCTTTATTGTGTTGTAAAAGTTTTCATAACTATAGATATAGATAAAAATTAAAACTGGATCCGTCATTTGTCTGATAAATGTACATTGTGAACATTTTCTCCTAGTCTGTGGCTTGCCTTTTGTTTCATTAATAATGTCTTTTGAAAAACAAAATTTTAAAATGTTAACGAAGTACATATGTGGTTTTGTTTGCATTATATTTCTGTTGTGCAGTGCTAACTTGAGACCTTCAGCATATAATGTAATTATTGATACAGTAGAATTTAGATCGACCATTTGATTATCTGTTTTCTTTTTGTCTTTTCTGTTCCTTTGTTCTCCTCCTCCAGAGTTCTCCATTCTCCTGTGTTGGTATTTTTGGCTATATCTCTTTGTATTTTTTTTTTTAACCAGTAGTTGCTATAGAGCAAAGTTTCTCAACCTCATTACTGTTGACATTTGAGCTCTATTATTCTTGTGATTTGGCTTGTGCATTTTAGGGTATTCAGCAGTATTCTTGGCCTCTTAGCCACTAAATGCCAGTAGCAACTCCCCCCACAGTTGTAACAACCAAAAATATTTCTAGACATTGCCAGATGTCTCCTGGTGGCAGAATCTAACCCAGTTAGAACCATTGCTATAAGGGTCATAGTATGTGTATTTAACTTTCATAGTCTCCTTTGAGCTAAAATTACACCATTTCACATGAAATGGAGAAATCTAGTGACCATATAGATCCATTGACTGATTCCCTTTGGTGAGTCATGGTCGCCCTTGCTTACAGTGCTGTTCCAGGACCATGCTCATCCTGGGCACGGCTGTTAAGAAAGAGTCTCATGAACGATAGCTAGGAACTCACCCTGGTGCAGTGGCTTCTCCACTATAATTCCTCCTGTAATCCCCCTGCTTTTGTTTACTTTTCAGAGTTCTCAGGTAGTTGTTTTATTATTTTAGCCAGTGTTTACAATTGTGATCAGTGGGAGAAAAGGGCTGAAGGGATCATATGCTGCCATAGCAGAACTGGAACCCAGTCTCAGGGTTAAGCATCCAGTATGTGTATATCTTAGTTCTGTCTCCCTCCTGCAGCTCTAGATTTAGGTATCCAGCTACCTATTTTTCAAGGTTTTTGTTTGTTTGTTTGTTTGTTTTGATGTCTCATAAGCATCTCAAACCTAAGTTCAGAATTGAACTCTTGATATTTTCAAACTTCCTCCTCCCTCAATCTTCCTTATCCTCCAATTAACCAAACTGGAAACTTAGGATCATTTTTGAGTCCTTTCTTTCTCTCACAGCCTCCACTGAATCTATCTCCAAGTCATGTTGGCTGTGGATTTTCCCTTCAGAATAAATCCAGGGTTTGACCAAACCTCATCACTTTTCGTCACCACCAGCTTTGTTTCTTACTCAGATTATTATAGTAGTCTCCCAGCTAGTCTCATGCATCCACATTGTCTCCTTAGTCTCTTCACTAGACTGAACCCAGTATAGTAGGTCAGTGTTGGTCCCCTGTTCAGAACCCTGTAGTTTCTTATCTTACCCTGATGCATGAGCCAAATGTGATCTCTGGAATCCCCACTCCCAGCTCTCCAACCTCTTCTACTTCTCTCTGATTCTACTCTCCTGCTGCTATGTCAATCTCCTTCAAGTGCTCTGGACTCCTTCCTTTCTTCAGGCCTTTGTTCCAGATACCCTATGATTTGTTCCCTTAGTCCCTTCATCCCAGTCCCAGCACTTCCTAAGTTCCCTTTCCTGCCTCTTTTTTCTTTTTTTTTTAATATTTGTTTTTATGTGTAGATGGATGCCTTTATTTTATTTACTTATTTTTATGTGGTGCTGAGGATTGAACCCAGGGCCTCGCCCATGCTAGGCGAGCGCTCTACTGCTGAGCCACAACCCCAGCCCCTCCTGCCTCTTTTTTCTATGGCACTTCAGTCACTCTATGTATTTATTTTACACATTGTCTCTCTTTTCTTCACTCCTCTCCTATCATAAATTAAATTCCATGAGAGCACATAGTTTTGTCTGTTTTGGTCACATTGTATCCATTAGTTCCCAGGTTACTTTTGGCACATAATAGTCATAATAATTATTTTCCAAAAGTGTGCACATATTTTCCTCTTTCCATGGTAGGTCAGAGTGGTAATTTTAGTACTTTATCTTTTAGTTGTTAAGTTCAATACAGTCTTTTAAAATCTTTTAACAATCTATTACTATTTTACAGGTTTGTATATATTTTGGAAAAAACATGTAGTAAAATTTTTATTTATTGGGGTTAGGTTTTATTTAGTCTGCCCTGACTTGGTATAGTAACAACATTAACAGTTGTGAAAACAGCGATAACAGGTAGAATATCTATGATGACTCGGGCCTTGTAGCAGGTTCTAAGTCAGAAACATATCAAGAGATAGAAAGAGTGCCTAAGCATGTGAGGCAACTGCTCTACGCTGACCTACACTCCCAGACCCAATGGGATTTTAAAATCTATAATCTAGATTTAGAAGCAGTTTAGAAGTATTGGTCATTTGAATTCTGTGATTGGTATACTTTATTTTACCAGTAGAGATATGCCTTTTTTTTTCCTGTCTGTTGTTCTTACCTTGACTGTTTCCTCATTTGGAAAATGAAAATGATAGTATCTACTTCATAGGTTCTATGAAGGATTAGAGGATTAAATTGTAAAGATATATGGAAAATAATTAGAACAAGACCTAACACAGTGAATGCCCCAAGGAGATTTTGAGTTACTTCACACAGTACCACCATTGCTATTATGATCATCTTTTGGAGTGCCCATTTCTCCTTACTTTGTCAGAAATATCATTTGAAATAATATTTTATACAATGTATGTGCTTTGATTTGCTTCTTAACCACTTGAAACAGTGAGCAGGAAATTGACAGGAATTTTGAAGCCACCAAAAATAAGAAGTGATTTTTTTTTCAACATTATTTTTGTGGCTCAACGTGTTTTTAGCCATTTCCCTTAGTTTCATAAGAGGGCTTTTTTTCTTGTTTTTCCTTTTATTAAAAATGTTTATCTAGCACACAGCAGTACAATTGAAAACAGAAAGAAATGAAAACATGAACTTCAAAGTTGTTATAATTATTTTAGTTGTAATATCATATAGTATTTATATCCATTTCAGTGCTTTTCTTCTGGTTTTTTGAATCTTTTTTATATTTGGAACAATTTTGGAAGCCAGAGAGCTCTTAGGAACTAATAGGAGCTTTATTTCATGCAGGACATGTTCTGAAAAGATAAGCCTTTATTGCTCAATATTTATTACTTAACTTTTAGAAGTGTTCCTACAAAATTGTTAAGTTATTAAGACATGCTAGGTCTAAGAAATTCTTGGCTATGTGGATATTTAAAAATCCATGCCATTTGTTCCAGTGTTATTTTTAACATTTGTGATTATAATTTTTCCTTTCATAGGGAAAGGTGGAATACTGGTCGATAGAGGAGATAACACTTATGGAGGAAAGTGGGTCATAAATCCTAGTGGTGGATTGATTTCAAAAGGACACCCACTGGGAGCTACAGGTAATATTGCACATAGATTTCATAAGTGTTTGTTATTTTTGCCATAAATGTGTTTTTCCTTGAGTTGAATGTAAGTTTGTATTCTCTGCGCTTGATAGGCTGAACTTTGATTTCTTAGCTATGGTATTTTTGATATTTCTTTAACTGCTGCACACTTCCGTAATATTGATTAATCAATAAGAATTGGAATTAATTAAAACTCTAAAATTAACAATATCTATTTTTAAAAGTTTAATCATTTTCAGATATGTATAGAACTTAACTAGTAGAGATCTTGCTGGACCTGTTAGACAACAATCAATTCAAATGAGCACATTTATTTATGCTGTATGCATTGTTGGCATTGCATGGAAATTATTTTCTCTTGAGACAACTGGACTTGAAAGTATGAAATAGGTATTTTACAACAGTTCCACTTCTGATTGGCCATATGATTTTTTTTATCAATTGGCAATTAATCACTTTGACTCTTAGTTTCTTAATTGTAAAATGGCAAATTTGTGTGATGAAGTTTCTAAAATAACTTTTAGCAATAACATAATCTTATGTTTTTTTCATATCATCTCATTATATTAATTGATTAGTTTAGTAAAATTTTATAAATTCTTATAGATTCCAAATTAGAGAATTTAAAATGTACAGTGCATTTCTTATAGTAAATAACCTTGTTTTATGTCTGTTTATCATTCAAATTTAGTAAACTTGTAACCTAGTAGAAAAAAATATATGAAAGAGACAGAAGGATATGTTTTCAAACACACAGAAAGTTGCAATATGATGTGGCACTTTGCTATTTGTTTTATTTTTGTCTTGTGTCTTCTTTGATTCTTTTTTAAAATATATTTTTAGTTGTAGATGGACACAATACTTTTGTTTTTATTTATTTATTTTTATTTGGTACTGAGGATTGAACCCAGTGTTTCACACATGAGAGATGAGCGTTCTACCACTGAGCCACAAGCCCAGCCCCTCTTTTTTTTCAATATTTTTTTTAAGTTGTAGACAGACACAATAACTTTATTTTATTTATTTATTTTTTATGTGGTGCTGAAGATGAAACCCAGTACCCCACACATGCTAGACAAATGCTGTACTAACTGAGCTACAACCCCAGCCCTGATTCTTTTTCTTAATACCATTTTAAAGATCAATTGGTGATTTTTAGTATTTCATTTTCTCTTTTATATTGCATTAGTTCTTTAATTTTTTTTTTATAATTCAAGGATATGCAGCATACATTTTTAACTTACCTCCGTCTACCTTCACGTAGTGTCAAACCACCTCATGTTTAATATAAGACTTTTTCGGTCTGGGGTTGTGGCTCAGCAGTAGAGCGCTTGCCTAGCATGAGCAAGGCCCTGGGTTCAAGCCTCAGCACCACATAAAAATAATTAAATAAAATAAAGGTATTGTGTCCAACTACAATTAAAAATAAATATTTTTTTAAAAAAGACTTTTTCAACAGTTTATTTCTATTTACTCCTTCTATTCTTCATGTTATTATTGTCATACACTTACTTTTAATATATGATAATTCCCATAGTGTACTACTACAGTTACTGGTTTAAGCAATCTGATATTTTTCAAAGAAATCTAAAAATGAGGGGAATGAGTGTTTTAACTGGGAGTAGCAAAAATGACAATATTGGAAAATTCTCTCCTTTATAAAAGTGCCAACAGGGGCTGGGGATGTGGCTCAAGCGGTAACGCGCTCGCCTGGCATGTGCGAGCACCACATTTCAGCACCACATAGAAATAAAATAAAGATGTTATGTCCACCAAAAACTGAAAAATAAATATTAAAAAAATTCTCTCAAAAAAAATTAAAAAATAAAAGTGCCAACAACTCTGACATAAATTATCCTGATCAATTTTGCTGATGACTTTGGAAATTTACCAGATTTAATTCTATAACCTCAGGAATATGTATTTAAAACAACAAAGAACTGAATCTCTGTAAGAACAGCAAGCTTCATGGCATTTTTATCAGCACAAAGATCAAGGATAAACTCCCAGGTTTTAGTGGACATACCACTAAAAATACCACCCCCCTTTCCCCGGCTCCATGGTAGTCTTGAAAACCAACAGCTTGCAATTATGGTATAAATTAAGCAGCCTCACCAGCCCTAGTGGAGTCCAAATGGAGCTGAAGCTCTTTCAAAGCCCCATCCTTTGAGAACTGTCATTATCCTGTCAATTTCCTGGCAAACCCCCCTTGAAAAGTTTATCTGTATTTTACCTGAATGAACACTCACCCAGCATACAGAATATTTTCTCCAGAAGCATTTGCTAAGACCAGTCAGCAACAACTGTTTAATAGTGCAGCTCTCTGAAGTGTCAATTGGGGCAAACAACAGACTAACCCAAAAAATTAAAAGGAAAGTTGAGGAATGAAATAGCCATAGAGACCTTGAAAAGAATCCAACATAAGACTTAGGAATATAGAAGACTGTGTGCATGCTCAGGAAAGACCTGGGAAGGTCTTCAATTCACACATTGAGCTCTGCATAAGCAAGAAGTAAAAGGCTAAGGTGGAGCTGTAACTGCATGGCCCAGTACCCCAACACACACAGAGACACAGAGTCCCAGCAAAGACCAGGAGACTCTTAGTTCCAGGAATTTGAGGAAATCTCTACTCAATCAGTAAGAAAATTCAGTGGTTGTATCTGACAAAAAATATAGATTTTAAAGAATTAGTATTTAAAAGTCACTAAAAACAATTAACAAACTGCGGGAAAGGGGGAGAATCTGATTTTCGGAATAGCTATATTACTTAAAGTCATTTTTCAACAAAAATCATGAGATATGCAAGAAACAAGAAAGCATGGCCCATACACAGAAAAGCTGTCAATAGAAACTATTCCTGAGGAAGCCAAAATATTGAATTTATTAATCAAGACTTTAACTATTTTAAGAATCCAAGGGGACTGTATATAGAGAACTAAAGGAAAGTATGAAAATATTTCATCAAAATAGGGAATATTAATAAATAGGAATTATAGAAAAGAACCAATGGGTCTAGCACAAAGATCAAGGATAAACCGCTAGTTTTTGGTGAACATTAAAGAATTAAAGGTGTAGTTGGAGAAGAGGAGCCATTTAAGAATAAAGAAAAAGGTCAGTTAACCAAGGAAGAGAGTGTTTGAGAAGTGAGAAGTCAGAAAGGCTAGAGAGATGGTAAATAACATCCTTTGGATTGGATTTGACTGTTACAAAGTCATTATAAATCCTGACACAGTTTAAAGGGAATGTTTTGCATGGAAGCACATGAGATTCAAAAAGAATTAGAAGCGAGGAAGTGGCAGCAATAGTGTAGTTAGTTTTTAGGAATAGTGGCTGTGAATGGAGAGGGATATGGAAGACTGTACCTGGATTGTAGATGTGTGTTCTGTGTGAGCAAATTCTTGAGTGTGCATGCTCAGGAAAGACCTGGGAAGGTCTTCAATCCACACGTTGGGCTCTGCATAAGCAAGAAGTAAAAGTTGTAACTGCATGTCCCAGTACTCCAACATACACAGAGACACAGAGTCCCAGCAAAGACCAGGAGACTCTTAGTTCTTTGCTCACACAGAACATGCACACTCTCTTCAGCACATAGCTAGCTAATTTCTGTAAAATGAGAATAAAGTATAGTACCTACTACATAAGGCTGTTCTGTGGATTAAATGAGGAAATCTGTGCAGATAAAATATATAGCAGAGCCCCTGCCAAAAGGGAGTAGGAACACAATAATAATTCCTAATGTTCGCTTCCCCTCATCTCTACAAAAGGAAGTTGCCATGGAGATCCACTTAACAGTTATTTTGTTTTGTTTTGTTTGTTCATTTTTGCCAGTAATAAAAATCTTGTCTGGACCATAGCATAAAAAAATAATTTATAATTATTTCAGGAAAATGTTCTTTATTTTGTAAAGAATAAGTTTCCTTCTATTATGACAGCTTTAAGGCATTATATCTTTTTGTAAATATTGTGCTAAAAGCTGCACAGATTATTTTGAAACTATTTTCTGTCTTTGGTAATCAGGCTAAACTGTTTTTATTATCCCTCAAAAAGAGAATTAGGTCATGCTTCAATGTTGATTTTGTTCTCATGGGTGTAGAGAAGTCAGGAGAATGATAAACATTCTTGGGGCGTGGTTATAGGCAGTGGAGTCACCAAATGTGTGTGAGAAGGCTCTTAAATTCTCCTTCAGACAGTGTACTTCCTCACACAAGAAAACTCTGTTTCAACAGGAGACGAATACCGCATACAGTTCATCATATTATTGATATAAAACTTTTTTCTCCCCTGAAACATGTTTTTATTATAAGAAAACTTGTCTGCCATTTTGAGATGTTTTTGTTCTGCCATCCATTGAAACATTCAGAAATCATACTGTTTAGTAGCAATATGATTTTTCATATCATATTCTTTATTAAAATTTTTTCATATATTAAGACATGTTTGTTAGCAAATTTATAATAGCTAAAAGGTGGAAACAACCCAAATTTCTGTCATCAGTTGATGAATGGAAAAACAAAATGTGGTATATACATACTATAGAATATTCTTCAGCCAGAAAAAGAATGAAATACTGATTGATGCTACAATGTAAGTGAATCTTGAAAACATTTTTCTAGTAAAAGAGGGTAGTCATAGAAGGCCAAATATTATATGATCCCATTTTAATGAAATGTCCTGAATAGGCAAATCCATAGAGATAGAGAGTAGATTAGTGATTGCTTAGGACTTGGGAACAATGGAAGGTGATAGTAAAGGGTTTTTGGTTTCTTCTGAGGTGATGAAAATATCCTAAAATTGATTGTGATGATAATTGCACTTATCTCTGAACACTAAAAAACATTAAATTGCACACTTTAAAAAGATGATTTGTTTTGACAATTGTATAACTCCACATAACTACCAGCCAAAACAAGATAAAGCACATTTCCATTACGCCAGAAAGCTCCATCCATCTATTCCAGGCAATCCCCTGGCTTCCCTCAAATTCTTCTCCCCACTCTCTACCACCACAGGCTAAGACTTTTTGACTTCTGTCACTAAATTATTTTGATTGACCCTAGAATTTCATAGAAATAGAATCTTTTGTGTCTAACTTCTTTCACTCAGCAGAATGTCAAGTTCAAGTTTTTCTCATATTAGTACATTGGTTTTTTTTATTTTTTAATTTTTTTTAGTTGGAGATGGACACAATATCTTTATTTTAGTTGTTTATTTTTTTGTGTGGTGCTGAGGATCGAATCCAGTGCCTCACGCATGCTAGGCAAGCGCTCTATCAACTGAGCCACAGCCCCGGGCCCAGTACATTGGTTTTTTTTCTTGCCACATAGTATTCCTCTGTTGATATATGCCAGTTTGTTTATCCATTTTCCTGTTAATAAATATTTGAATGTTTTCTGTTTGGGGATGTTATAAATAAAGCTACTGTGAATGTTTTTGTATAAGTCTATTTGTGGACATGTCTTTATCTTGGATTAATACCTCAGAGTAGAATTGTTAGATCACAGGACATTTGTATGTTTAATTTTATAAGAAACTGACAAATAGTTCTACATCATTTACTCTGTGTGTGTGTGTGTGTGTGTGCGCGCGCGCGCGCGCGCGCACGTGCACATGCACACACATACATGATGCTGAGGGTTGAACCCAGGGCCTCATACCTACTAGGCAAGTGCTCTACCACTGAGCTATATCCCCAGCCCTTATGTACTTTTAATATTATAGCAGGGTGACAAATTTTTAACATATAATAATCTTTCTTTTCCTATTTACTATTTGTTTTATTTCTCAGAGTTAATCTCTATTAACATTGTATTTTTCAAAAATTGTTACATAAAAACATATGTACATGTTATATAATCTTTCTGTGATTAAGTATATATTTTATCACATTGAAGACTGATTTTATCATTTATATCTGAAATTCTTTCTATATTATCATTTAAAGATAATCTTTATTCTTTTTTTTTAATATTTATTTTTCAGTGGACACAACATCTTTATTTTATTTTTATGTGGTGCTGAGGACCGAACCCAGCGCCCCGCGCATGGCAGGCGAGCACGTTACCGCTTGAGCCACATCCCCAGCCCCAATCTTTATTCTTTTTTAATATCTTTATTTTGTCTTTAATTTGCTTTTATGTGGTGCCGAGGATCGAACCCAGTGCTTCCCATGTGTGAGGCAAGTGCTACTGCTGAGGCACAACCCCAGCCCTATTCTTTTTTTCTTTGTTTTTGTGATGCTGAGGATTGAACCCAGGGCCTTGTGCATGTGAAGCAGGCACTCGAACAACTGAGCTATATCCCCAGCCCAGTCCTGTTCTTTTTAATGTCTACTTAGCATTCTCATTTTAAGATATTTAGCTAGTCATTCACTTTTTGATAGACATAATATAAGTTAAATCCAGTTTGTTATTACAAAAAATGCTGAAATAAGTATCCTTGTATCTTTCTATACTTTAACAATTATACCCATAGGATAAATTCCAAACAGTGGACTCACTGTGTCAAAGGGTAATATGTATTTTAAAATTGGTAGAGATTGCCACATTTTCTTTAAAAATGATTGTACCAATGTATATTCCCAACAGCGAAGTATGAGAGTGCTTCTTTTTCTCCAATTTTGTCAACATTGAGTTTTCTTATCAGATGTTAATAGTTCTGGCAGTCATTCATTTCTCTCCCCTGAGTACTAAAAAGCATACCTAAAACACCCCCCAAAAATAAAATTTATTCAGTTTTAAAATACTTTGGAGGGAAACAAGAATGTCTTCTGCAATATCCTTTTAAAACTTTCCATTATTTGCATCTACACTGTTTGGTAAATTTTTCCTCTTACCATTTGTCTTTGAGGTATAGTGTTTATTGATGATGTAGCATTTTGATGGGAAACTTAAAAATCTTGATGCCCTAAGTAGTAGTCTGAATAGGGACAAAGAATTATTGGAGAGTAAATGTTTACTTGCTACATATTGTGGATTTGGATATATTTCAAGTAAATCTGACACATGGCTACTAGCTACAATGTGTTCCAAGAAAGAATTCAGACTCCTGGAAAATATATCAGAATGACAGCTGAGTAGTTTAAATATTTTTGCCTTGGTTACTTGGATAACAAACTGCAAAAGAAGTCTGAAAGAATCAGAAAATGGTCAAGTAGATGCTTCCAAAAAACCCTGGTAAGGCCTGGGTGGTGAGGGTTCTCCTCTGCCAGTGGTGTTAGTTTAATATTAGGAAAGTGATACTGTGGCGGGGACTCAGTTAGTTTAACTTTCACATATTGTGAGAACTTTTAAATTAAAGGTGTGTTTTCTGAATTTAACTTGTTCGGGTCTGAGTGAAAAAAGTTTCTAGCTGTTGTTAACAGTACCCATACGAGAAAAAAAGATAGTTCAGACATTTGAATTGTGTCTTTTGTTCAACTTCAGTTTAAAAACAAATTCCTTTTAGATTTTTCATTTGAACTTTTTTGGTTTGTTTATTTTGCTTTGGTCATATGACAAAAAAAGTAGAGTCTAAACAATAGTACCATATTGTATTCTGGTCTTTACCTGACTTTTCCATTTATTGCCCAGTACTTGTTGAACACTTGTAAAAAAATAAGTGAGTAAAATTGGCTTTAGCTTATTCTTAGCTATTTCTATTTTTAGCATTTGTAATCTGGTCAAAGGATGTGGAAGTGCCTTGGAGATTAAATTCCTGACAAGGGATTGTTGGTTTGAAGCTGAGAATTGGCTTTTTAGTTTGTCCTTTTATACCAATTTGGCCTGGCTTTTTTTTTTTTTTTTTTCCCATTTAGAATTTTCTAGCATGGCTTCACCTAGTTTTAGGTGCTGATCTTCCACTGTTCAGTCCATGTAAGTTCAGAAGTTGCTTGTTGTATATGTCCATCTTGTTATTATGTACCAGAAACTCATTGGCTCTTAAATACAAGGTCTACTTACAGACTGATTCAGAATCTCCTAGAATTGTTAACGAAATACATTGCTACCTTTCCCTTAGAAATTCTGATTCTTAGATATGGGGTGGTCCCAAAAATTTATTTACATTTAAAGTTCCCTAAGAGCTTCTCATGCATAGCCAGGTTTGAAGATTAGGATATACAAATAACTATTGCCCTCAGGAAGTACACAAGAAGTAGATATTGCAAAGTGTGCATATAACACAAATAAATAAGATAATAAATATAATACAGGGCAGAATATAAGTGTCTTAGGAGAAACACAAACCAGAGCTATGAAAAGAAGAAAAAGGGAAACGGGTATGGCAAGAGTGAAGATAAATTAAATATCCACTACACACTATGCACTTTTCTAGCATTTATAACTTAGTTGGGATTCAGGGAAAGAGATGCAAAAAGAGAAAGCATGCTTAAATTAATTAAACCAGACTATTTGCTTTTATCAAACAGATTTAATTCTTTTTCATTTCTACAAACTCTGTTATTTTCTCAGTAAACACACAATGCTAAGTGTCGGGTATTGTTCTAAGTACTCTTCATGCCTTTAATTCCCATATTCTTAATATTTTATGAAAAAAGAAAATAGAAGCATGGAGAGTATAAGTAATTTGCCTGAAGGCACCATGCTAGAGAGAGACAAAGTTAGGATTCAAACCCAGGCCATGTTTTTTTTTTTTTTTTTTAACAGAGAGAGAGAGAGAGGTTGTTTTTTTTTTTAATATTTATTTTTTTAGTTTTCGGTGGACACAACATCTTTATTTTATTTTTACGTGGTGCTGAGGATCTAACCCAGAGCCCCGCACATGCCAGGCTAGCTTGAGCCACATCCCCAGCCCCAGGCCATGTAGAGTCCAAGGTCTTAACGACTTCTCTCTACTCAGTGCATTTTCCTCAGCAGAAATGCCCATCTTTAATGTTCCTCTCAATTGTTATTTATCTCATGAAGCCTTTCCCGATTCTCTGATTTTTTCCAAAGATTAAATTAGTCTTTCCCTATTCTGAATTCCCATTATATTTTCTTAGTACTTCTCTTTTGACCTTTATGCTTGTAGTGTGTATTCTAATTATTTATAAGCTTTTAGAAAAATCTCCTCTATTTGATTAAGAGCCTGCAGGCTCTTAACCATTTTACTTGTTTCTTAAACATTTTACTTGTTTCTGTACAGTGCCTAAGATAAGACTTTACACATGGGAAGAAATTATTGCTCCATTAACCTCTGAAAAGTGGGATAGGGCAGAAGGAATACATTTGTTTAATGTGGGAAGACTTAGGATCATTGGAAAGAATTCACAGAAAGATTTTGGCCTGACTCAAGAAAGAACTTTTTAATATGGCTTCTTAAAAGTGGAATAAGTTGCCTTCTGTCAGCTTGCATTGCCTGTCACAGAGGCTACAGACTAAAAATGCATACAACAACTTGATGGAGCTGTTGTAAGAGGAATTGTCTATTTTGTTAGGGCTTATATTTGATGAACTCTTAGATTCTTCCTCTTTCTAAGATGCTCTGATTCTTAATGGGATGTAATTATTTCTTCTTCTGAGTTCACATGGTTCTTGATGTTGTTAGTGGCACATCTATTATTCTATCCTATGATTTTTATTTTTACATTTCAGTACTTTTAAAGGTATTGCAGACTTTTTAAGTGTTAAGAATTTGAGTGCAAATGAAGTGAGAGTAAATGGAATTTTAACCAGGGGACCTAACATATGCAAAACATGATGTGGTTTTTCTTCAGTCTACAAAAGACTCCTAAAAGAAGTCAATCCCTGGACAATGATTGGCAAGACCTAAATCCAGTATAGAGCTTTAAGTCAGCAGGTCAGAAAACATAAATGGCTTTTTTCCAAAACTTCTTTGTCACCTTTCATTATATCCTCCAGGACACCCATCCTCATTTCCATTTTGCAGAAATGAATGTGAGGAAAGGTAAAATTTTTTTATATATATGTATCTATTTTTATTGATTTTTTAAATATGATGTTGAGGATTGAACCCAGGGCCTACGATGCATGCAGGGCAAGCACTCTACCACTGAGCTACAACCCCAGCCCTGGAAAGGTAAATTTTATAATTAAACTCTAATGCACACCCTCTAGTACCAAAAGAAATGGAGCATTTATTCTTTTTTTTTTTTCTTTTGGTACCAAGGATTGAGCCCAGGAGCGCTTATCCACTGAGTCACATCCCCAGCCCTTTTTTTTTTGATTTAGAGACAGGGTCTCACTAAGTTGCTTAGGGTGTTATTATGTTTTGGGGCTGGCTTCGAACTGGCAATCTTCCTGCCTCAGCTGATATTATAGGAGTGTGCCACCACACCCTGCTGAAAGTATTTATCTTGATACTTATTTCTAACTAGAAATGCCTAGGAGCAGGCTCTAGCTCTTATTGCTCCTGCTAGGTAAGAGGAAGAGAGAGAGGGAAGATTATTTATTACTTTAGTGGTAACAAAAATTACCACTAAAGTAATAAATAATTAGGTAAAATCAACATATAATCAATTGTATATAGTTAAAATACACAACTTAATAATTTTGAATATGTATACCCCTATGAAACGGTGACCATAGTCATGGTAGTCAACATATCCATCAACCCTAAAAGTCTTTTTGAACCTCTTTGTAATACCTCCCTTCCACTACTCTCCAACCCTCATTTGGAAGCAACTACTGATCTGCTTTCTGACAGTGTAAATTAGTTTGCAGTTTTTAAAGTTTTATATAAATGGAATTTTAATATCATGTGCTTTTGTGTGTGTGCCTGAGATTTATCAGTGTTACCGCATGTATCAATATTTCATTTCCCCCTCTTTGGTATTAAGCATTTGGTATTTTATTTTAATTTTGAGACTGAGTCTTGCCCAAACTGGCCTCAAACAGAGTCCCACTTCCAAATTCCAGAGTAGCTGGGAGTATGGGCATATGCCACTGTGCCCAGCTAGTTCATTTTTTTTTATTGCTAACTAGTATTCCACTGTATGGATATAACACAATGTATTGTTGATGGACATTTGGGTTGATTTCAGTTTTTGGATATTAGAAGCAAAGATACTGGGAACATTCATGTATAAATCTTTGTATGAGGAGCTGGGCACAGTGGGGCATGCCTGTAATCCCAGTGAATCAGGAGGCTTAGGAAGGAGGATCAAAGCCAGCCTCAGCAATTTAGTGAGGCCCTAAGCAATTCAGACCATCTCTAAATAAAATACAAAAGGGCTGGGGTTGTGGCTCAGTGGTTAAGTGCCCCAAGGTTCAATCCCTGGTACCAAAACAAACAAACAAACAAAAAATCTTTGTATGAACGTATTTTATGTTTTCTCTTGAGTAAATACCTGGGAGTGGAATGACTAAATCATCTGCTACTTTTTAAGAAACCATCAAACTGTTTTCAATGTTTTGAAGGTTGTTTCATTTTACTTTCCCACCAGAAATGCAAGAGAGTTCCAGTTTCCCCAGATCTATGACAACTCTTGATATGACTAGTCCTTTTAATTTTAGCTATTCTAATCAGTGTGTATTAGCATCTCCTAGTGATTGTAATTAACATATTTCTAATGAATAATGATGTTGAACATCATTTCATGTTCTTATTTGCTGTCTGTATTCCATTTTTGGTGAAGAGTCTATTCGGATTTTTGTCCATTTTTTTATGTTGGGTTTTTCTTTTTGTTGAATCCAAGAGTTTTTTTTGTTTTGTTTTAAATATATTCTATATACAAGTCCTTTATCAGACATTTGCTTTACAATGATTTTTCTCCCAGTTTATGTCTTTTTTCTTCTCATTCCTTGTACTGTCCTGTGAAGAGCAGTAGTTTTAAATTGGTGTAAAATTCTATTTGGAATTTTATAAATGGAATTTGTATAAATTGAATTTTATACAAATTCATTTATTTGTTCTTTTATATATTATACATCTAGTTATGGAGGAAAAAAGTAATGCCTTTTCCTCATCCATTATAAGGGTTACTGCTGACACTACTATACCAAAAGATAGATTAACAAGAGAAAAGTATATTATTTAACAAAGTTTTATATAACATGGAGGCTTCAGAAATGAAGACCCAAGACACAGAGGAAAACTACGTTTTTATGCTAAGTCTGATGAAAGAAGTGGATAATCACTGTGAAACATGATTGGACAAAAAGTGTATAATTAATGGTTAACCTGAAGGAGAACCCTTTGGGTCTCTATGTAGCATTCCTTCTCTTTGTGCTTAGGGCAGGACAACTGTCACATGGAGATCTTATAACTCACTTTTAGGGGAGATAGATCGAGATGGTGACCTTTCCAGGTTTTCTTGTTTGTTTTGTGAGGAGTTGAGGGGGTAGGAGATAGGAGGATATGAGGAGATCAGAGAGACTGTTGTTGTTTCTGAAGCCCTCCTGTGTTTTTTAGCTAAAAAATACTCAGCATGCCAAGGTGTCAAACTTTGGGATATCATGTTCTGATCCTCAACATAATGCTGTATCTAAGAATCTTTGTCTAACCCAAGGTCACAAAGATCTTTTCCTTTTTTTTTCTTCTAGCTATTTTATAATTTAAGTTTACATTTTGGTCTATGATCCATTTTGAGTTAATTTGTGTGTGTGTGTGTGTCACAAGTTATAGATCCAACTTTATTTTTGCATATGGATTTCCAGTTGTTTCATCACCATTTGTTGAAAAAGCTATAATTTGTCTACTCCATTGACTTTGTACTTTTGTTACAAATCATTTGTGTATAACTGTATGGGGCCTTCTTTCTGGACCTATCTTCTATGTTTATTTAATCCATTCATCTGTGTTTACATTGATACCATACTGTTTTGATTTTTTGTAGCTGTGTAATAATTCTTTTTTAATATTTATTTTTTAGTTGTAGTTGTACACAATAACTTTATTTTATTTTTATATGGTGCTGAGGATCGAACACAGGGCCTCTTATGTGCTAGGCGAGTGCTGTACTGCTGAGCCACAATCCCAGCCCCTGTATTCTTGAAATAAGTAGTCTTAGCCCTCCAGCTTTGGTCTTCTTTTTCAGAATTGTTTGTCTAGATCCTTTACATTTCCATAGATATTTTAGAATCAGCTTGTTGATCTCTTAAAAAAAAAAAAAAAAAAAACCAAACTCTCTGGCTTTTGATTGGGATTATGTTAAAAGTGTAGATTAACTTGGAGAACTGACATCCCCAAATCAGTGTCTTCTGACCTATCAACAAAGATTGTTCCTCCATTTATTTAGGTTATCCTTAGCTAAAGAAGCTACAATAATATGTATAAATATAATTGTATGTAGAAATAGAATTAAGTTTTGTTATGTTGATCTTGTATCCTACAGTCTGGTAACATTCACTAATTCTAGTACCTTTTTTGGTATTGGGGATTGAACCCAGGGATGCTTAACCACTGAGCCACATTCCAGCCCTTTATATTTTTTATTTTGATACAAGGTTTTGCTAAGTTGCTTAGGGTCTTGCTGAGTTGCTGAGGCTGACATGAACTTGAGATCATCCTGCCTCAGCCTCTCAAACCACTGGGATTATAGGCATGCACACCATGCCCCAGTTTCTAGTCCCTTTTTAAAAACATTAATTTTTTTACTGTTATGAAATCTGAAACCTATTTTGGCTGATTTGATACAGCCAATCCAGCTTTCAATTTTTAAATAATAATTATTAATTATTGACAATAAAAATAATATTAGTAATTAAATAATGCAAATTTTCTATTTTTATCCTTTTGCTTTTAATCTATTCATGTCTTTATATTTAAAGGCCATTGGCAGCATTTAGTTGGTTCTTGCTTTTTTCTCCACTCTGATTATTTCTGACTTCATTTGGGTGATTAGACTGTATGTGTGTATATATATATATTTTTAACATTAAAATTTTAATATTTCTTTATGGTGAGTGAATTGTAATGTAAAGTCTGTTGTTTTTCTCTGGTTCTAAAGCCAGGCACTGCTATGCATGTAGGAGTCCTGCAGAGTCCTTCCTGTTGATTCTGCTGGAAATTGGTTGCACTTCTTTTTTTTTTTTTTAATTTTTATTATTAGTTGTTCAAAACATTACAAAGCTCTTGAAATATCGTATTTTGTACATTTGATTCAAATGGGTTATGAACTCCCATTTTTACCCCGTATACAGATTGCAGAATCACATTGGTTACACATCCACTGTTTTACATATTGCCATACTAGTGTCTGTTGTATTCTGTTGTTGTAGTCTGTTTATATATATATATATTTTAAATATTTATTTTTTTAGTTGTAGTTGTACACAATACCTTCATATTTATTTATTTATTTTTATGTGGTGCTAATCCAGGGCCTCGCACGTGCTAGGTGAACACTCTACCACTGAGCTACAACCCCAGCACTGTTTATATATTTGATGTGATTAATCATATGGTTAGGGTTGAGTCTGTCATATGGTTAGGTTTGTGTTCTAATTGTCCCAGCTATTTTTTATTTTCTTTTCCTTTTTTTTTTTTAAATGACTATTTCACCTCTTTTCGTGGTTGATATAGGTATAACTTTGTTTTATTTTATTTTGGGGGCGGGTACCAAGGATTGAACTCATGGGCACTAGACCATTGAGCCATATCCCCAGCCCTATTTTCTGTTTTATTTAGAGAGAGAGTCTCACTGAGTTGCTTGGTGCCTCACTTTTGCTAAGGCTGGCTTTGAACTTGTGATCTTCTTGTCTTAGCCTCTGAGCTGCTGGGATTACAAGGCATGGGCCACTGTGCCTGGCAACAGTGTTTTATTGTTTGAGTGGTTGCTTTATAACTTGTTGTATACATCTTTTTTTGTTTGTTTTTCTCTTTTCTTTTTCATTTTTGAGGTGGCATCCCATTATGTTTCCTAGTCTGGTTTCAAACTCCTGGGCTTGAGCTATCCTCTTGTCTCAGCCTCTGGAGTAGCTGAGGTTATAGGTATTTGCTACCATACCTGGCTTTATTGTATACATCTAATCATAGTTTGTCTTCAAGTGATATTGTACTGCTTCACTTATAGTGAAAGAACTTTCCAAGTCCTCAGCTGTAATGATATTTTGGTTAAACACAGTTTGCATATGTGATGATATATACTATACAACCTAGGTATGCATTAGGCTATACCATTTAAATTTGTATAGGCACACTCTATGATGTTTATACAGTGATGAAATCGACACCACATTTCTCAGACTGTATCCCACTGTTAAAACAGTGTTTCCCAGACTGGTGTCCAACTTGGATTCTCCTGCCTCAAGTTTCCAGAGTAAGCTGGGATTATAGCTGTGTACCACCACACCTGGCTTTGGCTGTGTTCACGTTATAGGAACGGTCATGGGTTGAAGAAAACAGGATGAAGAAAAGATTTCAGATAGTTTCTCAAAACATTATCCCTTAGAGTTATTTCTATTCTGTTGTTTTCCAAAGCACTTAATAGTTATATTTGATAGTATTTTAAGTTACACTATAAATTTTTTTAATAATTTTTTTAGCTGTAGATGAGCACAATACCTTTGTTTTATTTATTTATTTATTTATTTTTATGTGGTGCTGAGAATCAAACCCAGGGCCTCGCACGCGCTAGGCAAGCACTCTACCACTGAGCCACAACCCCAGCTCCACGCTATAAATTCTTTATATTTTTATATATTAGATGTTTGAATGATTTATTTTAGAAGCAAATACTCTATCTATATAGCTGAGTACTAGCCCGGTTGTTTTTATATAAAAATATTGAGCAATAACTTGTTAGGAAGAATTTCCAGAAAGATGATGGTAAATGAAGTAATCAGGATAAAAAAAATTTCCCCTAACTAAAAGAAGGCTATTACTGATTGAATATACTACTTTGACAGAATGCACATTCCTATGCTTGTCCATAATTTATTTATAAGCATATTATGTTCATGGCAGAGGGAAAAATGGCTTTCAATTCAATGCCAGAAATTATCCAAGGGAAAAAAATTTTTAAAAATTTGCTGAAATAGTTGATGTTTTCCCACTTTCTTGGCAAGTGAATTCCTGAGGCCAATTGTTGACTTCTGCTCTTCACAGAATAGATTCTAGTAATATAAGGAACCTGTTTATTTGAAAGTAGATAATCAGAAAGCTCATATAAACAGTATGTTCCCCCCCCACCCCTGACACTCAGCATTTGTCAAAAGCAAATGAATGAGAAAATAAATTAATTACATGGATCTTTATTCCCTCCCCTCCTTCTTCTTTCATTTAAGTTGGGCAAATGATTAGTAGAGATTTGTGTAGTCTATCATGTCTTCTGCAGTAGAGATTGAAATTATTACAAAATCTGGAAGTGCTTCCATTACATTTATTCCTCCTTCCATCCCTCTCTCTCCCTGTTTCTCTCTCCTTTCCCTCTTTCTCTGCTTTCCCTTTCTGTATCCCCTTCCTCCTATTTTAGCTGCTTTGAACACTCTTTCCTGACCCACTCAACTTTCTGTTCCTTAAGCAGACCATGTTTCTTCATACATGTTTCTCACTCTTCTAGAAGCATTCTTTTCTCCTTTTCCCTCTATCTTCTCTTTACTCACAGAGTCTCAGTTTAGATTTCTAGCATTTGGACATCATTCCTTGACCTTCTAAGCTATACTAGGTATTCCTCCTCTCTGCTCTGGGGTCATATATGCTGATGCCTGTGGTGGCATTATCAGACTACATTTCAACTGTCAGCATCTCTCTCAGGCCATCAATTTCACAAGGGAAAGGACCAGGCTTATCTTGTTTATTGCTGGATCTCCTGATCCCGTGTTTGTGTCATCATAGGTACTCCTGCAGTGTTTGGCACATTCTAGGTATTCCTAAATATTTTTTGGGTTGATGGGTAAGAAAATATATCCAATAAGATTCATAAGCATTTTTCTGTATTGTTAAAAAACTTTATGAGCACCATTTTAAATGGGAACAAAGTACTTTATCATATACTATGTAATATGAAATATATATATATATATATTTTTATCTTTGTCTGGTTTCTGACACACACAGTTTCTAAATCCCTTATAAAATTTTCTGTATGATAAGGGTGAGAGGAGCATCTTTTGTTATAGTATTTGTTCTTTTACAAAGTTTCTAAAACCTTCTGCAATATCCTAACGGGTGGGAGTATCTATCATTATTCATAACAAGCCCTTTCCATTACACCTGAATTTATACAAAAGCAGTTTTTCTGGGACTAGTCAGAGGATTAGTGGATGGGAACCCTCAAACTTACCCATCAGCCTCCAGGAAAAAGGTGGAACTAGAGATCAAACTCTATAAAAACTTCTGGACAACTTGATTTGATGAGCTTCGTTGTTGGTGAGCATATACTCCTTCTGGAAGGGCTGCACACAGAAGCTCCTGTGCTCAGGTCCTTCCTGCCCTTGCCCCATGTACCTCTTTATCTCTGTCCTTTGTAATGAAGTGGCAAAATGTGTTTCCTGTGTTATATAAGCCATCCTAGTAAATTAATCAAACCCATGGAGGAAATTGTGGGATCTCAGAGTTGTAGCCACTATCTCCAGGTAGACAGTTTCAGAATTGAATTGAATTGTGGGATGCCCAACTGGTGTCCACTGAAGAGTTCTTGGTATATGGGGAAACTGCCTCTCCCATATATCTGATCACAGAAATGCTGTGAATGTGTTGAGCAGAGAGGTCATAAGTCATAGAGTTATTAAATGTGTGTGACTTTTCCTTTTGGCATATGGATAGCTCATAATTTATATAACCATTAACCAATTATTTCACTTTTAGACTATCTAGTTTTTCACTGTCATAACAATGTGGTGAACTGATAGCTTTGGATATAAAACTGGGCCTAGACCTGTTTCTCCTCCAAAAGGTTTTGCTGGCTTAAACATTCACCAGTACTGAGTGTCTTTCTGCATAGTTTCCTAGCTTTGATTTTTCTCATTTTTAAATACCCTTAGCAATTTGATCAGTTGTAAGTGGTATGATTCTGTTTTATTTCATCAATGGTGAGCTTGAATATTTTCTCAAGTGGTTGTAAATCATTTGAGATTATTTTTGTGAAGGCAACTAGCAATATTTCACTAACCAGTGAATATAAAACCAGTTTGAATACTTTTTGTTATGCATATTCATTAGATGTTTAGACTTTTTATAAGGCAGATTTCTAGTGCAATTGATTGCTCCAAAGTTTGGGTATAATACAATAATTTCAATTTGATCTTCATTAATTTTCAAAATGCTCACAATTTAAAAAAATCACTAGGGCACTTGTCTAGTGTGTGCAAGGCCCTGAGTTCAATCTCCAGTATCATGGAAAAAAAAATTAAAGATGTGGAGTTAAAGCTCTTTTTTTTTTTTTTTATTCTGGCGCTGGGGATTGAACCCAGGGCCTTATGTATGTGAGGCAAGCACTCTACCAGCTGAGCTATATCCCCAGCCCCTGGAGTTAGCTCTTTAAAAAAAAGTGTTTAGGGTATACTTTGAATATGTGGCACTGCTTAGAAATGAAAAGTGGCAATTAAAATTTATTGGGGAGGTGGGGGCGGGTTGTAGCTCAGCGGCAGAGCGCTTGCCTAGCACATGTGAGGCACTGAGTTCCATCCTCAGCACCATATAAAAATAAATAAAATAAATAAAGATATTATGACAATATTAAAAATGTCTTTAAGGGTTAGGGATTGTATAGAAAACTGTCACAGATGCTCAGAAGTCAGCAGTTGTTACTTAGGATGTGGGTGGAATAAACACTAGGTAGGCCTGCAGAGCGCTGCCTCCAGGACAGTGAAACCAGTCTTTCCTGATTGAACATTCTTTTTTTTTTTTTTTAATTGTGTATGGACACAATGCCTTCATTTTATTTTTATGTGATGCTGAGGATTAAACCCAGTGTCTCACACATGCTAGGCAAGCGCTCTACCACTGAGCTAGAACTCCAGCCCCTTGATTAACCATTTTTAACTCAGTTCTCTTTTAATAGCTGGGCTGATAGAAAGACAAACCTAAATTTTGAGACATGAGTTGTAGTCTCAGCTTTGGAATTAGCCTGCTCTGACTATTCAGATTACTTAATTTTTCTGTTTCTCAGTGTTTATATCATTAGAATTTATTATCCAAGGGCCAGAATGTTATGAATCCATAACTCTTCTTGCGAACAGCTGGGAATGGGTCTGGAAAGCAATTCATATTTGTTGGGAACTACTTGGGGAAAATAATGGGAAAAATTCCTTTATCAGCTAGATGTTTTTAAGGGAAAGTGAATGTCCAAATCCTACATTATTTTCTAATGAACTCCCAAATCCTAGGTAAGTATTTTCTTCTGATACATTAAAAATGACATACTTAAATTGTTGTATGCCCGTTTTCCTGGGCCGGCGAATCGTTTTTTTGGTGTTTTCGCTTATAAAGTGCCAGAAAACGACAGGTTGAGTGCGTTGAAAGAGTGGAGGGAATTTCTTCAGATATATTGGATATTTCCCAAATAAGAGATTGTCTAACTGCTTTAATCCAAAGTCACTATTAGACACTCGGCGTTTCTGGCTGTAGGAGGCTGGTGGCTGCCGCTGTCTGAACTCCGCACTCCCGTGCTCTGTGTTCGATTCGCTAGGTCTGGCTCAGTGTGCCGAACTCTGCTGGCAGCTGAGAGGGGAAGCCGGGAAGAGGCAAGTTCCTGGTGCAAAGGTTGCTCTGCAGCATAATTTAGGCCTCGGAGGAGCAGTGGTGGTAACGCTCTATAAGATGGGTTTTCCGGAAGCCGCCAGGTAAGTGGCATTCTGCATTTTGTCATTTAATCCTTCTGACTATTCACAGTGGACCCATTCCAGGTAAAAGTCCTAATTTTATTGTTTTAGTATTCAGGGAAAAGTAATCTCATTACTTTGATTGCCTTGGCAACGGCTTTTAAACTTCAGCAGCTTTAGGGAAATATTCCACCCACATCCTGCGAAGCCAAGAGTGCTGAACAGGAGCCCCGGGCGGCCAGAGTAGGAGTTCAGGCGAATCACTTTTTGGTCTCCTTTCCCACAGGCTTTCTCTCCTGGCCGCCCAGGCTTCTGAGGTGGATAGAGGAAGCCACCCAGTCAGTACATGTGGGATTGGAACTTCCCAAATGTGTGTTTCTGAGTCACCAGGCCTTCACTGCTGCTGACATCCTTTGGCCTCTTGCTGACTTTTTCCTTTCCTTCAAACACCTGCTCTCCCCAAGGCTCAGACACCTTCTGCCATCCCTCTAGGTCCCTCAACTTCCTTGTCACCTAAGAAGGGCTCTTTCTTCCAAAAGGTAAAAAGTCCCCCTTCCTTTCAAAGGCCCAGCTTTCCTCTTTGTATGCTTTTATTTCCCACCACTTTCTGTAACTTTGTTCCAAATATTATGTATACCCTCTTTTGAATCTTTCCATCTTTCTGCTCCCCTTGGCTCATTTCCCTCTATCAGCAAACATAATCTTCCCTATTCTAAAAAATTGATTTTTCTCATTGACATAATTATTCTTTCATGATAAGCCTTTTATATAGAGGCATCTTTGCTACCGTTGTGTGCTGGAATACCTCATAGTCTAGCCTCACTCCTGATGACAGGCAAGGCTGATCTGAATGAAATCAAAGGTCCTTATTCTTACTTTCCCTCATTATTCTCTTTAACCATACCTTAGCTTTTAGCACTTAATTCCCTTGTTTTCTCCTGAAATTTATTCATACCTTTTGCTTTATAAAGGGTGTGAGACACACAGAATCCCCTGTATTCTTACTCTTTACATGTTGTTGGATCTCTTCTCTCTATTCTTCCTCTGCCCAGAGTATCATTTCTGTTGTAAAAATTCTTTAAGACCCATTTCAAGTATCATCACCTTTTAAATATTCACAGCTCTTTGTGCCTCTTGGGTCCTATTCCAGTTTGATTTGTAATCAATCTGGTTTCATTAACTATGAAATACTTGAGGCCTAAGAGTGTGACTTCCTTATCCTGCTCTTAGAATCTCTCATAGTGAATAAATGTTTATTGAATTAAATAAAAGGTATTGAATCTTAATGTTTGCTCCTAAATCTAACTCATTGTTTCGTATTCACTCTGGAAGTCCCTATTATATTTGGAGTTGAAAACCCTTAGTAAAAGGCAAATTAGAAAAAGCTACCATAGTCAGAATAATTTGTATAGTTCTCTAATTTTCTCAAGAGTAGAAAGTTATGGGCTCTGGACAATAGATTTTCTTTTAAATGTGGAATTCTCATAGTTTTTATGAGAAATAAGTGTTCACATAACCCAGGGATGATATTTTTGGGAAAGCAGAAACATGAAAAAAAATTCCAGATGATATACTAATGATTGAAAAGAAATTGGCTGGAGATATTACAGACATTATTTGGTAGTTTTAGTGACAGAATGTAATTTATGCTCAAAGGCAAAATTGGAAAATTCTTAATTCTGGTATTAGAAATACAGTTTAAAAATATGGTTATGGTTTGGTTTTTAAACAAAATAATTATAAGCTACTCACTGCACATAATCTGATTTGTGTACTCATTTAGCTAACTTTGATGGAGCAACTGCTACATGCTCAGGTCCCTCAAGTGTCATCTTCTAAGTATATGGGGAGGGCAGAACATATTCTTTTCAAAATGCCATAAAAGCTCAGAGGAAGAGATTACTCTGAAGAAGGTAAATTTAAACTTGGATGACTAGGATTGCCCAACAGAAGGGTAGGGGAAGGGCAGTCCAGGCCTATACATAAGTATATAGATTTGAAAGTTTGGCAAGTACTGCTGCATGGGTGGAGGGTAGATTATTTTGTGTGGATCTAGGTAAAGGGACAGAGTCAGTACTGTGTAGCAAACAGAAGCAGTACAACTTGCTTTTATAACACTCAGAGGAGTTTGGAATTTCTCTCATAGAATATGTGTTTTAGAAAAAGATGATGTGATTATTCAGTACAAGAGCCTGGCATTACTTTGAGTTGGATGGAAGAGAGAATAGAGGCGAGGAATGCTTGGGCAGATGGTGCAATAGTGTGGAAAAGAAATGTTTAGTGCTGCAGCAGGGGCCCTGAAAATGAAGAGGAGAGTCCCATCACCCCCGCCCCTAACCCCCAGTACTGAAGACTGAGCCCAAAGCCTTTTATGGCCCAAACAAGTGTTCTACTACTGAGCTACATCTCCAGCCATTTTTATATTTTATTTTTGAGAATGATCTTGCTAAGTTGCTCAGGCTGGACTTAAACATGGGATCTTCCTATCTTAGCCCCCCAGTAGCGGGATTACAGGTGTGTGCCACCTCTCTTAACTGAGGCCATATTTAAGAGTGATGACAACTGCATTTGATTTGCAATTAAATTTTTAAAAATTAGATCAGTTTTAAATATGATTGGTTTTTGTGTTACATAACACAAAATTCTTTTTATCTAAGTAGGGAACTTTTATGATATCTAACTAGGGAACTTTTATGATACAGACTTAAGTTTGCATTCTGTACTAGGTTAAATAGAACCTAATTCATTCTAATAGGTTAAATGAAACCTATTTCTAAAACTCAACTTTGTTATGCGTTTCTTTTTTTAAATTTACTTACAGTAAAATTTACCATTTCATCAGGTTTCTGTAAGTTTTGACATGCATATGCTGCATAGTCATAACTACTACCATAATCAAGATATAGAACAGTTCCATCACTGCCCCCCCACCAAATTCCTGTGCACCTCTCTAGCCAGCCTTCCCCACTACCCTCTCCCTCCTGGAAACCACTGGTCTGTTTTCTGCTCCTGTCGTCTTCCCTAGTTAAATACCATCTGTATGTGATATCTTTTTAGATTTTTTCTTAATAGACTGGAGGCAGATTTTTTTTTTTTTAAACAGGCAATATTGATCAGTGGAAAGAGCACATTATTGACTTTTCACACCGCCTGTGTTGGGCCTTTCCTCATTTAGAAAATACTGAAGGTATCTCTTTTAGGGAAACAGAAAACAACTGCCACACATTATAGTTGTTTTTTCATTTTCCAGTGCTTTTTCTTTTCTTCTTATGTCTCTAGTTCATATAACTGATTAAATGGACAAAAGTGGTTTTACTTATTAAATTACAGCTATCACCCAGGGACTTGAAGAAAATGAACTTGAATTTTTTTGTGCAGAAAGGGAAATATACCCAACTTGTCGAAAATAGTGGTTTGGATGAGGAGCACCTCCTACTTATCCTGAAGGGTTTCTTTTTGTCTTCAAAGGCTGTATTTCAGTTGTGACGGGACCATTTGCCTTCTCTGAAGTCAAGGGGAGTTGCTGATTGAGAATGAACTTTACTTTGTAGTCCTTAGGCACATTGCAAAATCATCGCTAATTAGAACAAACTGATTAGGGTTAACTGTAGATTTTGCAATTGAAATTTAAAATATAGGATTTTTTAATTCTTCTCATGCACTAAGAATAACAGCAACCACTTTTTAAAAATTAAACAACTGTTAAGACACAATTCACATGCCACACAAATCATCTATTCTAAGTGTACATTCAGCAATTTAGAGAATAGACAGAATTGTGCACTCAGTGCCATGATCAATTTTAGAAAATTTTCATCACCCCCAAAGAAACTGCATACCCATTACCCATCATTCCCTAGTCCCTTCCTTCTTGCAGTCTCTAGAAACCACTCCTCTACCTTCTGTTTCTGTGGATTTGTCTACCCTGGAAATTTCATATAAATAAGGCAATATGTGGTCTTTCATTATTGTCTTCTTTCGTTTAATATGATGTTTTTCAAGGTTCATCCATGTGTGTCATGTATTAGTACTTTATTCCTTTTTAAGACCAAATAATATCCTATTTGTATGAGGAGTTCCATTTTTCTACATCCTTTCTCTACCTGTCCTACTCTGTGTGAAGTTGTTTCTTATTGTGATATTGATTTGCATTTCCTAAATAGCTAATGATGTTAAGTATCTTTTCATGTGCTTATTAACCATTTGTATATCATCTTTGGAGAAATGGCCCTTTTTAATTTGGGTTGTTTTTAAGTCTTTTTATTATTGAGTTGATAAAAGTTTTGTTTTTACTGGGGAACGAACTGGGGTTCTCTACCACTGAGCTACATTTTAGCTTTACTTTTGAGACAGGGTCTTGCTCAGTTGCCCAGTTTGGCCTGAACTTTGCAATCCTCTCACCTCAGCCTCCTGAGTAGCTGGGATTATGGGTGTGAACACTGTTCCTGGAGTGAGAGTTCTTAAACAATTCCTTTTTGAGGGTCTGGTATGTGCCAGGCCATACATGCTAGATGTTTCACATTCAGTCTTACTTTTTTCCCTCTGTTTTGGGGACCAAACCCAGGGACTGTATACAAGCTTGGTGAGTGTTCTACCACTAAGCTATACTCCCAGCTGTACATCTTTGTTTAATCCTCATAAAACTCCTTCATGGTCAGTATTATATACCTGTTTGTAGGTGAGATTGATGTGTTTAGTGCTGCAACAGGGGCCCTGAAAATGAAGACGAGTCTATCTAAAGAAAGCCTCAAGTGGTAGGAATCAAGGTTCTAACCATCATCTGTCTTAGGGCAGGGTATGTGTTTTGTAGACTATTGTGTTCCCAGTCTTTGACATTGTTTAAATGAAGCCTGTATAGGTCTTACAATGAAATTTTTCAGCAATCTAGATATTCACCAACTAGGATAGTCTGCTGGTTTCTCTTCAGAGTCCTTTCCAACATTTTACATACTAGATTTATTCCAGGAAATTTATAGGTAAACCAAATATAAATAAAACCAGTCAGAATTTAGTTTTGCTAAAAGAACTTTGTGTATAAAGAAACCACATGAGAAGCTGGGTTTAGTGGCCCTATATCTGTAATCCCAGCACTGAGGAGACTGAGATGGGAGGATCACTCGAGCCTGAGAGCTTGGGGCCATCCTGGATAACATAGTGAGACCCCCATATCAAAAACCAAACAAAACAATGGAAAGAAATAGTGAGAATAATCTTTTTTGAGTGTGTATATTCTCTTTCTGAATTTCAGTTAATAGCTTCAGTTTCCTTTGAACAGGGCACACATCAAATAAACTGTAAGGAGGGGTTTTCAGAAAATATTGATAGCATACCACATATTAACTTTTTCCTAATCTGGGTGAAAAGTTGGTGAATCATCAACTTGATGAGCTTTTCAAAACAAACAAGATAAAGAGATAGTCTGTGACCTTTGGGAACATGTCTGGACATTACCACATAACAAATACTGTATACTGCTACTAATATCTTATTTATCATATTCAGTTAAGATGTGGCAAGTTTGGAGAAATACATGGTGGTGGGTAAAGGTTGAAAATTCAACTATTGATTAAATGGAATTGGCTTTTGGAGAAAAACTAATGTTGTCACCTGGCTTTAGATCGCTCAGACTTTATGTGTTGGGAACTAGTGATGCTAAGTGTTTTGTTTGTTGCTGTTGGGTTGTTTTTTTTTTTTTTTTAAATGTGGCATCTGCTTTTGAGAAGTAGATCTTTAGTAGGGTCTCATAGAAAAAGGAGTTTCTTGGGCCAGGACTTGAAGGGAGAAGCAGAGTTTGCCAAGAAGGAGACATTCAGACCCAGAAGCAAAGCCACATGGCCCTGAAGCCTCCCTGCTCTACTGCTTCAGATCCATTCCTGGTTCCTATCAGTGTGATGCCCCTAATAGGCTCACTTTTCAACTTGTTAGATTTTCCATAGCCACCCTTTCATTCCCACTCTGCTGATTGCTTTATCTTATTCTTTGTTGAGAATGTAGCAATTTTTAAACCCAAACACCCTCATCATTGATCACTAGACTGATAGACCTGTCTGGAATTGCACCTCTCTGATCCTGTTTCTTCCCTTCAGCCTCCTTGGCTTAGATCCCGTCCCCTGTCACCTTCTTAAGATTTCTCTCCTTCCACCTCCTTTCCTCTGGTTTATTATTATCATCAGGTATAGCTCTTCTGATAAGTCAATCTTGAAACCAAACCAAACATTCCTTGAAAATTCTAACATATGCTACATCATAAATAAACCTTTTAGACATTAAGTGATAAACTCTAGTCACATGAAGACAAATGCTGTGTGATTTCACTTATATGAGGTACTTACGGGTGGTCACAGTCATAGAGATAGAAAGCTGAATGGTGTTTGCCCGGAATAGCAGGGAGTGGGAAATTAAGGAGTTATTACTTAATGGATACAGAGTTTCAGTTTTACAAGATGAAAACAGTTATAGAGATGGATATTGGTGACAGTTGCACAACATTATGAACATATTTAATACCACTGAACTGTGTGGCACACGCCTGTAGTTCCAGCTACTCAGGAAGCTAAGGCAGGAGGATCACAATTTTAAGGCTAGCCTGGGAAAGTTAGTAAGAACCTTATGGTTCTCAAAATAAAATTTTGAAAAGGGCTGGGAATGTTGCTTTATCCTTAGCATGCACAAGGTTCTGAATTCCATCCCCAGTATTGGGAGAAAAAAAAAAGAAGAAGAAGAAGAAGGTGGTAAATCTTGGGTTATATATATTTTAACACAGTGAAAAAAAATAGAGAAGTTTTTTAGAAGTACATCCAGGAAAAAATATACATTTCTTGAAGAGATTAAAGAGATTAGTCAAAAGATCCTATTTTTTTCCCACCTCAAAATAAGAAGATAACCTTCCTTGATACCGTGTTCCCCTCTAAAGACTATTCCATTTCACTGTTCCCCTAAAAGGAATGTCTCAAAAGAGCACACTGTCCTGTTTCCTTTCATTTCCCCTCAGTCCACTGTAATTGACCACTACCCTCTGCCACTTGAAGCAGCCTTTGTCAAGGTCATGTGTTACCTTGTTACCAAATCCAGTGGGTACTTAACCTTTGGCAGTGTTTGGCATAGTTTACTCCTCCCCCTGAACTCCCTCTCCTCTGGGCTCCTGTGGTACCATACTTTCCTGGATTTCTGCTTGAGTCTTCACTGGCTGCTGCCTCCTCCCCTTCTGTCCCAGACTCTAAATAGTGGGGTTCTGAAGGGCATTGTCCTGGACTCTCTTTCTCTATAATTCCCTTATGTTCTATTCCCAGGGATTTAAAGGGTTATGCTGATTGTTTTTTGTCAGGTTTTTTTTGCCGCTATGACTAAAAGGCCCTGACCAGCATAACTGTAGAGAAGGAAAAGTTTATTTAAGGGCTCATGGTTTCAGAGGTCTCAGTCAATAGAAGGTTGGCTCCATCATGGTGGAAGAAATGTGGCAGAGGGAAGCTGCTCATGTGGTGATCTGAAAGCAGAAAGAGAGGTCTCTACTTGCCAGATACAAATATATACCCCAAAGCCATGCCCCTAATTCCCATCTCCTCCAGCCACATCCTACTATTTCAATTACCTCTCAGTTAATCCCTAGCAGGGGATTAATTCACTGATTGGGTTAAGACTCTCACAATCCAATCATTTCTCCTCTATATCTTCTTGCACTGTGTCACATGTGAGCTTTTTGGGGGGACACCACATCTAAACCATAACACTGATGATTGCTTCATTTTTGTCTCCAGCTAGATCTCTCATCTGAGCCCCAGACTCTCATCCAACTGCCTTCTGATCTCCCATACTGACTGTACCTGTAACCGAAAGTTGAGCTCTTCTATTCTCTATATTCTTTCATATCTCAGGAAATGGCCCTGTTGTCCCCAGTTATGCTCAAACTCCTGAATCTTCCTTGCCCTTTCTTTGTCCCTTTCCATCTCCCTCATCCCCAGCAACACAAGCTATGGATTCTACTTTGACTATACTTCTCTCTCTCCATTTCTACTCACCACCTATCAAGACTACTCCAGAACTCATAAAAAGTCTCCTTACCTCGGTTTTTGTCCCTTCTCCCCAAATCATTCTGTTCATTGTTGTAAGAATAGTCACAAACTATTTCTTTTCCTTGTTACCATTTCTGTGGTTTTCCAGATTCCTTGCTTTGGCTTGTCTACATAATCCGGTCTCTGCCTAATTCTCCAATTTCATTTCATGTCATTTTCCCTTATTCATTGGGTTCTAGTGAGGTTGGTCTTATTTTACTTTCTGTTAACATACCAAGCTCTTTTCTCACTCAGGATCTTGGCAGTTTCTTCTTTGAATAGCTAATTCCCTTTCTTCCTCTAATAGAATAGTAGCTTGAAATCACCTGTTCAGAGAGTCATTTCTTGACTGTCCTACATAAAGTAAGTTTCTCTTTTTCTTTGTATCCAGATACGTGCTACAATTCCCAATCTTTTGGGGGAATATGTGGCTTTTTTTTTTTTTCTCCAGCAGAAGAATATAAACTCAGTGAGGACAGGGCTTGGGTGTGACAGCTTCACCCTAAAATCTCCAGTGCACCTGGCAGTGTAGCAGAAGGTCACTAAATGTTTATGAAGTGATAGAGCAAGGGAAAGGAAAAATGAACTGGGAGCCTGTATAGGGAGGAGGTGAAAAGGGGAAAGAGAGAAAGAAAGAAAGAAGGGCTGTTGATGAGTAGCTGCTCTGCTCCTCTCCTTCAGACATTTCCTTCCTGCATTCCAGTCTGCTGTGGTGGTATGTGAGAGGAATTACCTGGCAGCCTAAGCTGCCCTCTTCTTTCTCAGACTGCTGGGATTTGTGTCCATACCTAACCTTGAGGCTCTGAATCAATAGTAGTTATGGCTCTTGTTGTTCACCATGGGCCACGAACTCTGAGAGGTGATCCCCTTTAATTCTGCAGTCTTTAGCACATTCCACCTCTTCTCTCCCTCCCACTGTGCACTGCAGTGAAGTAGCTTGCTCTAAATCATGTCACTTGTGAGTGGAGGAGGCCCTTGGGTTCATCCTGTGGCTCTGTAAAGGCTATGTTCCTTGTGCCACATCAAGCCATATTTCTGTAGTTGTTTCCTAAGTATCAAATAATCCAGTAGACAGATGGTTGTTAAACCCTTGTATTGGAGATTAAAAAAAAAAACAAAACAACAACAAAACAATCTCAAATCCAACCTGCTTCCTTCCCACTCTCTTATTTCCCTGTTGTAATTATTATCTTTCACTTGGACTGTTGCAAAAGCTACTTGGTTGATCTCCCTGCCCTCCCACATACTCCCTTACAGTCCATTTTTCAGCTGGCATGTACTCCCTCTATATCCCCTTAACCAGCTTTATTTTCTTCATAGTAACTATATTTTTTTTATTTATTTGCTTGCCAATTGTCTCTCTCCACTGCTAATATAAGTTTCTTGGGGGAGCTTCTTTGGTCTACAGTATTTTCAAGCATAATGTCTAGCACCTAATGAGTACTCAATATTTGGTGAAAAATTGGGAAAAAGGATTGTTTTATGTGCTTTTTGAAAATTTTAGATAAGAGTTGCAATATCTCTAGGAGTTTTTGACAATTACTATTGTATAAATGTTGAAAACCCTAGTACCCATGAATTGAAATTGATCCTTTCCCCCAATTCTCATAGGACACATCAGATTGAGGCTGCTCCCACCAGTGCTGCAAGTGATGGATTTAAGGCAGATCTTGTCTTTAAGGAGATCGAGAAGAAGCTTGAAGAGGTGAGATCTGTGTAAAACATTGCCAGGGACTCTGAGGCTGGGAAGTGCACACAGGTTTCATGTTGTGGCACAAGTTGAGAATTTATGTCATGTTATCAAGTATTCAGTATGTTTTAGATTTCTGAGAGTTTAATTAAGGCTTCCTTGTAATTCTAGTAAGAATGTTTATTTCAGAAATGTATAGATCTCCAGATGGAGTTAAAGAACTAGAATAAATAAGGTTTAAAATTGTCACTCAGTCCCTTGTAAGAGAGAGATTTAGTTCTGGACAAAGTTCATGTGTATAAGGGGTTCTCATATATTTTGGTGTAATTTCCTTCTGAATTAAAAAGATTTTATGTAGAATAATTCCAAAGAATAATATTTTAAATAATATTTAAGTGAGACTTTAAATGTACATGATGTCAAAATTCTTTTTTAAAAGGAATCATTTGTATTTGATTTCTCTATTTTTCTGTACTGGGAGTTGAACATAGGGCCTTGCACATGCTGGGCAAGCACTCTACCACTAAGCTACATCTCTGGCCCTTTTTATTTTGAGACATGATCTTGTAGGTTAACCAGGCAGACCTTGAACTTGTGATCCTCCTGCCTCATACTCCCAAGTAATTGGCATTATAGGCATGTGCCACCACACACAGATGTCTTTTCAAAGTAATTTTTAACTAATTGTTTTCTTATAAGAAATGATACTAATTTTTCAAAAATTTACATTGTACAGAAATACACACAAAATAATTATTTTTAATATTTATTTTTTAGTTTTAGGTGGATGCAATATCTTTATTTTATTTTTATGTGGTGCTGAGAATAGAATCCAGTACCTCACGCATGCTAGGCAAGTGCGCTACCACTTGAGCCATATCCCCAGTCCCCAAAATAAAAATTTAAACCTCCCCAAATTCTACTACTCACAGTTCACTGAAGTGTCAACAATGGTGAATATTCATTCAGACATCTCTCTCTACATAAACTTAAAATTTTATATAATGAGGATCATACAATATATGTTGGGTTTTTAAATTATACCATATATGCAGATATTTTTGTACAATAATTCTTGATAATAATCATACAGAAGCAACCTAACAGGAAGATTATTCTCCTTTGATAGAATTAGATATTTATTTCATTGTTTCAAACTTAGAAATATCTGGGATTTCATTATTGATTTCTTGAGACCATGCAAGGTACAGTTACAGCCACTATCACAATTCAAATTACACATCTGATGTGGAACTCAAAGTGGACTGAAGTAAATAAGAGGATTCAAAACTTTTAAGCTGTGTATTTCAGTCCAGTTAGAGCCACAGAGAAGCAAACACTGTGTGTGTTTCGTAATCTTTACTGCCGGGCACAGCATCTAAGGTGATTACACTGTGGGTGGGAGGCAGCTGTGTCTTGTGGAAGGGCCTAATATTTCCAGGATCTTCATAATGATCAGCAGCCTTCCTGAGATGGAGCAGGGCCAGGCTGATAGCTCCAAGAGAGTGCCACTGATCCAGAAGCTGTAGGAGGTTCACATGGTCATCTTGTGAGGTTGTATCTGCATGGGGTTACCTGTTGTTTTATAGTCTGCTGTTTTCTCTTGCTGTTTCTTGGCCATCAATATAAATCTTTACCATCCTTTTCAGTACATAGTATGTGCTTGCACATATGTATCATAATTTATTTAACAAGCTTCCTATGATTAATATCAGATTGTTTAAATTTTGAAAGTAAAACACTACTATAATGAATTTCCTTTTGCACTTGTCTTTAGGTACTTATTGCAGGATCAACTTAGTTTAATAATTAAAGGACAGAATTGTTGGATAGTTAGATAAATACATTTCTCATTTTAATAGTTTGTGAAAGTCCCCACCAGAAGGAGGGTACTGGTTGGTGGACTTCCTAACAGTTCAGGAGGGTAACTTCTTTCTTCATACCTTCTCTGATACTGTGTTGGTTGCTTAAAAAATAAATAAATAAATAAATAAATAAAAATCTTTGACAACCTAGTAGGGAAAAAAATCTCATAATTGTGAATTGTGTTTTGAATTTCTTTAACTGTCCACTGTAAAATGAAGATGGACTCTAATGAGGGTTCAGCTTGATTTTTCTTCTTTTTCTTTTTTTTAACTGCAGTCTGTTTGAAAAATCAAATAAAAGGATTAGAGATCATCTAGTATGAGGTCTGAGGTATGACCATAGATCAATCATTGAATACTCCATTATTGAGATTAACAAAGCAGTGCTGTTTTTATTTTGCGGTATGCTTTTAGCTTTGCAAATGTATGCCTCTTGCTCCCATTTTAATTCCTTTCTCTTCCATGAACTCACCCCCACAGACCTTGTCCCCTTGTTTCTTTTCTCCTTCCCACGATTGTCAGTTTCCTCAGTATTTGCAGCACTAAAATGTGAAAGTCTTGGAATCTTTTGTCAATTCATGCATTTTCTGCATTAGCAAAGGCTGCTTGGTAAGAGATTTTATTTCCACTTTTGTCTTTGTTAGCAATACTCCATTGCCCTTCTTTGAATTTGTCTTAATTTTTTGTCCCTATTGAGTTTACAACAGGACCCTACTCCATGACCTTTTGCCTACTCAGAAAAAAGTACTTTTCTTCCCATAAGGAGGCAGTTAGAACTTTCTTAGTACTAATGATCTCCAGTTTCACAACTGTGTTTTCTTTTTCCCCTTAACTCTCTGTCCTTCTGCTTCATTTCCTTGAATACTCTCATTCCCACTTCAAATGAAAATGCTTTATTGACCAAGGGATGTTATTTTCTAAGAGTCATTTGGTTCTCAGAAGTAATACCAAGTACAAATTAATCTACAACTGTCTTAAGGAGATAAGAGGGTAAGTAGTAGTAAGATTGCAGGAATTTCTCTTCAAGCATGCAGGTGAAATTTCTAAGTGCTTGCTGATGTTTTCCTGCTCTAACTTGTCAACATCTGCTCATAGATGTATTCCTGAGCCATTGTGCAAGCGGGTGGTATGGATGTACCTACAATAGTCCTTCAGGGGCCACTGGCCCCAGAGGAAGTCTGGCTCTTGGGTGTCTTAGCACATCACACCAACATTATTAACTCCCTCTCCTAGGTCATCTCCAGAGTGAGAGAAGACTCCAGGGAATGTGGGGAAGACTGAACTTTCTTCTAATTCATGTTATGGTAGCAGATACTATTCTGCTGTCATAGGCTCATGTTTGGACAATTGATATAACCTACAGTTGTGGTACAGTGTGGTCAGATGGAAAGAGGAGTGAATGTGGGATTGTGATTGAATTCAGATTTTACTACTTATTAACCATGTGTTCCTGCCCTTCAGGGAACATTGTTTAGTGGAAAGAGAGACGTGGAAATTTTTTTCCAGAAAAAAATAACTATTTGGGTGCATGTGCAGAAGTCCATCAGAATTCTTCAGAGGAAGCCTTCCCAGAAGAATTAGCATGTGAGCTGAGACTTGAATGATGAGGTCAGGGTAGGAAAGAAGAATAGGAGTTGAGCAACAAGGGACAAAGGGCATGAATGAGGTGAGGGCATGGAAGCATAAGAGACCTTGGCACTATATTCAAAATTATCAGTATTGTTAGAGCATAAAATCTGTGAGGGAGAGAAAGTGGCTGGTGATCAGACAGACGAATATGCCTCAACTCATGAAGATTCCTAAATGATAAAGATAGACTTCACCCTGTTGCCTAGGGGAGACCATGTATGAAATTCAAGCCTTAAAGTGTTGGAAGGTTATGTTAAGAGTTAGAGTTAGGTTATGTTAAATGGATTGCTTGGCAGCAATATAGAAGATAGTCTGAAGGGTGCTTGACCTTTATTTATTTACTTTTAAAATATTTTTTTATTTGTAGATGGACACGATGTCTTTATTTATTTATTTTTATGTGGTGCTGAGGATCAAACCCAGTGCCTCACATGTGCGAGGCAAGCACTCTACCACTGAGCTATAGTCCCAGCCCGGTTCTTGACCTTTATGAGCCTTGGTTGCCTTTTCCACATAATTAGAAAAGTTAATGTTAATACCTACCCAGCTACTTATAGGGCTTTATGAAGGTTAAAGAAATAGTATTTGTACAAATACTTGAAAACTTTGAAGCCCCCCTCCCAGTTATTAAAATTTATTTAAAACAGTTTGAGTAAACTGTATTAAGGGAAAACAAAATAAGATAATTTCTTTTTTACTTAAAAACTTGACAGTGGTTTGGTTTTTGGGTTTGACTAGAAAATATTAGTGGTTAATTTTAAAATATTCACGTAAAAGATGCCTCCATGGCTTTTGAGATAAGTAGGCCTAGACTGTATGTTTTTAGGACAGCTGCTTTGGACCCATGATTGATTTCAAATAGGCTTAGGGTGATTTACCTATATAAGAAAAATATTGACACACCCAGTAGGATGACTAAAAAAAGATAACAATGTTGTGAATGTGGAGAAATTGGAACTCCTCATTCATTGCTGGTGGGATTATGAAATAGTATACCTATTTTAGAAAAACAGTTCGGTAGTTCCTAAACAAGTTAGACATTACCTCATTACTCAGCAATTCCACTATATACCTAAGAGAAACTGGAACTTATGTACACACAAAATATTTTGCATAAGTGTTCATTACAGGATTATTCATTTTTAAAAAGTGGAAACAACCATCAATGGATGAATAAACAAAATAAGCTGCATCTATATAGTGGAATATTACCTGGCCATAGAAAGGAGCAAAATACTGATTGATATACACTTCAACATGCACAAACCTTAAAAACATTATGCTAAGTGAAAGAAGCCAGTCACAAAAGACCACACATTAGATAGGTATGGTAGCACTCAGCTGTAATCCCAACTATTCAGTAGGCTGAGGCGGGAGGAACATAAGTTCGAGGCCAAACTCAACAACTTAGTGAGACCCTGTCTTAAAATTAAAAAAAAAAAAAAAAAAAAAGGACTGGGGGGCTGGGGTTGTAACTCAGTTGGTAGAGCTTTTGCCTTGCATAAAAAATATTAAAATAAAAAAGGACTGGGGAATGTAGCTCAGTGGTAAAGCACCTCTCCAGTACCAAAAAACCCCCCAAACAAACAGACAAACCCATATTGTATGATTCTTTGTATATGGAATATCCAGAATAAGCAAATCTATAAAGACAGAAAGTAGGTTTGTCATTTCCAGGGGCTGGTGGGGAGGAACAGGGAGTGACTATGAAAGGGTTCAGATTTCTTTTGGGATTAATGAGAATGTTCTAAAATTAGTCATATTAGTTGTACTTCTTTTTTTTTTTAATTAGCTACACATGACAGTACAATGATCTTGACAGTTCATACATTTGAATCAAATGGGGTATAATTTCTCATTTTTATGATTGTACAGGTTGCAGAATCACATTGGTCATAGTCACCTATATACATACAGCAATAATAATGTCTATTTTATTTTGCTGCCCTTCCTACCCCCCCTTCCCTTCCCCTCCCCTCCCACCACTTCTCTCTATCCAATCTAATGTGACACACTTCTTTTTTTTCTCCTCACAACATCATACATGTATTCTGTATAACGATGAAGGTCTCCTTCCATCTTCCTTAGTTGTACTTCTTTGAATATGATAAAAAATGATAAATCTTATGGGGTGTAAATTATGTATCAATTGCTGTTGTAAAACAAACCACAACAAAAAGAAAGAACAAATTTAGGACATAGCACTGCATACATAGAAACGAAGGTTGTATCTCATATGATCTAATGTATGTTCCTCAGGGGAAATAATTATTTGAGTATTTCAGGTGCATCATGTTCCTGAGCATAGTAAACTCTTAAATCTTTGTTAAAAGAATGACTATTATGATACAAAAGAAAGAATCTAGGGGATAAATTATTGCAGGTCTATAAGTCTTAAGTAAAAAAAGATAGGAAATAAAAGCTATTAGAGATAAGAGAATTTAAAAGGTAACCAGTTCCAAACTAAATGTAAATGTTTATTGGATTTCCTATATATTTCTAGCAACCCAGCCATAAAATATATTACTAATAAGAGCACTATAAATACCTAAGAATAAACTTAACAAGAAATGTTCAAAAGCCTATGTGGGAGCTGGGAATGTAGCTCAGTTGTAGAACACTTGCTTAGCGTGTGCTAGGACCTGAGTTCGAGCCCCAGCACTGGTGGGTGGGGACGGGGGGGGTATGGAACCTACAAGGGGAAAATGTTTCTCCAAGGGACATTAAAGATATACCATGAAGGGGCTGGGGTTGTAGCTCAGTGGTAGAGCGCTTGCCTCACACGCTTGAGGCCCTGGGTTCGATCCTCAGCACCACATTAAAAATAAATAAATAAATAAATAAATAAACACAAACAAAAATAAAGATATTGTATCCATCTACAACTTAAAAAAAAAAAGATATACCATAAAGATACACCAAGTTCACGGGTAGAGACGCTTAATATTCTAAAGATTACTTCTGTCCCAAACAGATCCATATGTTCTATGTAATGGCATCTAAATTCAACTGCATTTGTGGGGAAGAATTAACTAAATGATTATAAGTACATATGGAGGAAAAAATGTTCCCCCAAATCTAAGAACAGCCAAGAATATTTGGAAGATGATTTTCTATGCCTAAGAGTAAAATGCATTTTATATCTACAATATTAGCATAGGATTAGCAAACATCATAGAATAAAATAACAACAGAAAATGCTAACATCCATTGAGCAATTGTTCTGTGCTTTGTGGGTATTTATATAATTTAATTCTCATACAATTCTATGTAGGTAGTTATTGTTTTATTTCCATTTAACAGATAAAAAAAACCCTGAGATATAGAGAGGTTTGGTTTAATAACTTGTCCAGGGAGATAGAAATATATGAAAAAGGAGGAACTTATGGTGATTGCCAGAATCAGAGTTAGCAGAGTTTAATTCTAGGAATTTACCCATATATAAAAGTGAGTTATATAAAATTGTTGAAATATAAGAACATTATTCATAGCATTATAATAAGAGCCAGAGTTAGAATTAGCAAATTCTAATAAGAAAAAAGGTACTGGTTAAATGAAGTGCCCTTTTACAGTTTTGTATGTGGTCATTTAAAATTGTGTGGAAGCTCGCCTGGTGGTGTATACCTGTAGTCCCAGCAGCTCAAAAGGCTGAGGTGGGAGGATTACTTGAGTCTAGGAGTTCAGGGCCAGCTTATGCAACATAGCGGGACCCCTTTCAAAAAATTAAATAAATTAAAATTGTATGACAGGATATTAAGTGATACACATAATGAGAGTAATTAAACAAAAGATTACAAGACAGCATGATCCCAATTTTAAAATGCATATGCAGAGAAAAGAGATGGAATTTATTCCAACTATGATTTTCTTTGATAAAATTCTGAATGATTTGTATTTTCTTCTTTTTGCTTATCAATATTTTCTAATTCTAACACAATGAAATGTGTTTCTTCTCTAAGGAAAAATATTTTCAATAAGATTATTGTGCTGCTTTTGTTTTTTAAGAGCTAGAGTACGAGGTTGTGGTCATCCTTTCATTGCACATCCTGCCAGCTGCTCTTGCAGTCCTTGTGCTTCCCTTATCCCCATGTGTTGTCATGTGGTCATGAAGGATTGCCAGCATTCACTTTTCTGTCTCCTGCTTTTATATCCTTGGTGCCTGGAACAATGTCTGACTTAATAAATGATTCAGGATGGAAAGTTGAAACAGAGTGGGAATGAAGGGGAGAAGAAGGGAAGGAGAAAGGACACCCATCTGAAGAGGTGTGGGTCTGAGGATATGTTTTTATATTTAGGCCAGCTTTGTTCCCCAAGATCCAAAAATAAGTGGTGAATGTAAGCATTATATTACTTAAATAATTCTTTAGACTAATACAAAAATTAAATTACTCCCCCCCAAAAGTCTTTGGTCTCACTTTAAGTCTGGTTGTAGGAAACCAAAATTAGACATAAAAAACATTAATCTGCAGAAAGGCAGTGAGGATGCCTGCATTTTAAGAGACCAGAATGAATCGTGCCCAAATGATTGAGAAAAATGAAGGCTGTTTCAGCAGAAAATGCTGGCACATTTTCTTTCTTTCTTTCCCTTCCTGCAGTTGTGCCTGAGAGCCCTTTTTAACAGAGGACTTGGCAGATTTGGGAATTGTTGCTTGGTTGCCTTTTTGACTTCTGGGTGGAAGATCCTAAAGGAGCTTGGGGACTGCCCAGTGGCCCAGCTGCTCACATCTTGTACCTGTTTAAACATTTATTTGCTTGGGGAGAAAGCCAGAGAAAGGGACCTAATATAACTCTGAGTGTTATTTTTATTTCCAGGATGGGGAACAATTTGTGAAGAAAATTGGTGGTATTTTTGCCTTCAAGGTGAAGGATGGTCCTGGGGGTAAAGAAGCCACCTGGGTGGTGGATGTGAAGAATGGCAAAGGATCGGTGCTTCCCAACTCAGGTCAGTGCAGCAGTAACTTGGTTTATGGAACATTGACTGGTTCACAAAGACTATCAGCTGGGAGAACTGAAGTCTACTTGGTTATTCCCCAAAAGTGGAGTTACAGGACCTTGTTAAAGAACCATTAAATCTTGGGTACAGGAGTAGATCAAAGCTGC
This sequence comes from Marmota flaviventris, assembly GCF_047511675.1. Lineage (NCBI taxonomy): Eukaryota > Metazoa > Chordata > Mammalia > Rodentia > Sciuridae > Marmota > Marmota flaviventris. The sequence goes on from NC_092507.1 coordinate 41,951,194, forward strand.
CTCTTCCCAAGATTGGGAGACTGAACCACAGAGCTGCCAGTCGTAGGCTTTGGAATTAAATAATCTTAGGTTGGGGGGCTGGGGATATGGCTCAAGCGGTAGTGCGCTCGCCTGGCATGCGTGCGTCCTGGGTTCGATCCTCAGCACCACATACAAATAAAGATTTGTGTCCACCAAAAACTAACTAAATAAATAAATATTAAAAAAATTTCTCTCTCTCTCCCCCCCCCCTCTCTCTAAAAAAAAAAAAAATAATAATAATAATAATCTTAGGTTGGGATCCTGGCCCTGCCTCTCTCAGATTCTGACCTTGTACCAGTTATTTACTTCTCTTAACCGTGATTTTCTTATTTGTAGATGGGCCTGATAAATGGTTCCTATTTCATAGTGTTAATGGAAGGGTTAGGAATATTCTTTTAATTAGCCTGTAAAGAACATGGTCCAGTGCATGGCTATATGTATGGCCTTGGAAGACTGACTTTGCTACTATTTCTTCTTCTTCTCATCCAAATCTTTCTTGAATTCATTCCAGTCACCTTTTGTCCTGTATCATAAATCTGTTTTTGCCAAAGTCATCAATAGCCACTATCTTGCTGAATTCAGTGGTTAATTTCCCACCCTCATGATATTATAATTCCAGCTTTTCCTCTTCCAGGCTGGTCCTTCCTGGCCTCTCTTGCTGATTTCTCCTTGTCTCTCAAGTTCATGAGTGTTACAAGGCTCAGCTGTATTTCATTCACTCCCTGGGGATCTCATCTAGTTTCATGCTTTTAAAACAATCTACAATGATGATTCCCAGATGTATGTGTTTATCAAGTACCCAGCCACTGAACTCCAAGGGGTTTATCCAGCTGCTTAAATGACAAGTTTTCTAGGACACCTGTCTTAGGGCGTTTTCTGTGACTATAACAGAATATCACAGACTGGGTAAATTATGAACAATAGAAATGTATTTGGCTGGGGCTGAGGCTGTGACTCAGTGGTAGAGCACTTGCCTAGCATGTGTGAGGCACTGCGCTCAATTCTCAGCACCACGTATAAGTAAAATGAATAAAATAAAGGTCTACACATCTAAAAAAATATAAAAAAAAAAAAAAAAAAGAAATGTATTTGGCTTACAGTTCTGGAGACTGGAAGTCCAATAATGAGCAGATGTATCTGGTGAGAACTTTTCTTACTGCATTATAATATAGTGAAAGGACAAGTGAGTGTGCATGAGACAGAATGAGAGGAGGGAAGAAGAAGGGTGGGGCAGAACTTACCCTTTTTTCAGGAGCCCAGTCCTGCAACAATGGCATTACTCTATTCATGAGAGCAGAGCCCTCTTGGCCTATTCACCTCTTAAAGGCTTTACCTCTTAATGCTGTTAAATGGCCATGCAATTTTTAGAGGAAACATTCAAAGTATAGCAATACCTAGCAGATATGTCAAAGCTAACAAGTGTCAAACTGAACTCCTGATCCTTCTCCTGCAGTGTGTACTCCTCCCACTCTACTCATGTGTTCTACTATTTCCTTAGTCCAAAAGCCTTGAAGTCATCCTTGACCCCCACTTTCTCTCATACTACACAGTCTAACCCAGCAGCAAATCCTGTCCTGTACTCCTACCACCTGGTCTGAGCTGTCCTCTTATTTTTGCTGAGTCTGCTAGCTTCTGTCCATTTGCACAACTAGCCAGAGTGATCATTTAAAAACTCAAATCCAGTTTTTGCCCTCCTCGTCTCAAAACCATCTGATGACCTTCAACTCATTCCAGGTAAAAGCAGAAATCCTACAATGGCACCTCATGATCTGTCCCCAGTTTTTTTTTTTTTTTTTTTTTTTTTGGTCTTGGCACATTCTCCCTCACTTTGCATCAGTAACACTGGTCTATTTGCTATTTCATGAATATGAGGTATTCTCGATGGGTAGGGGATTTTCTGCTCTCTGTTTCCTCCTGGCTCTCTGGGCAGTTCCTTCAGATCTTTGTCCCAGGGGCCCTTCCTTAACCACCCTTTAAAAAAATCATACCCCATTGTCATTCCCAATTGTGTGTGTGTGTGTGTGTGTGTTTTTAATCATTTTGGATTTTTTTTTTTAGTTGTAGTTGGACACAATACCTTTATTTATTTATTTATTTATTTTTATGTGGTGCTGAGGATTGAACTCAGAGCCTTACACATTCTAGGCGAGTGCTCTACCACTGAGCCACCCCAGCCCCCTGTTGTGGTTTTCTACCTTATTTTTCTCCATAGTATTTGTTACTCTGTGATATACTATATAATAATTTTTTATTTATCTACTTATTGTTCATCTCCCCATGTGAGTTGTAATCTCTGAAGGCAGAGCTTTTTGCCTGTTAGATTCACTGCTGCCTTTCTAGCCCCAGAACAGTACCTGACACATGGTAGGCCTTCAAAAATCAAGATATTCAAACAACTGAATGAATGGCACTCAGCAAGCCTTCACTCAGTGGTAGCTATATCACACTGTTAAATTTCTCTTGTCTGACAGGGTTTAGTGTAATTTAGATGTATGATAGATTGGGACCTGCTTTTTGAAGGGTTTAAAGGGTCATGATAGGAACTTTGAAAGTTACGTGATGCATAGTGAATCCTTTGTTTTTTAAGTAGAAAATAGTAAAAGTCAGAGCTGTATTTTAGAGGATGAAACTAGTGCTTTGGACCTGATGAACTGGAAAGGGAGTGATCAGAGGCAGAGAGAGCAGTTAGGATGGATGTCACCACTGAGTGAGCAGCATAATATGGCAGTGAGCAGAGTAGTGTTGTTCAAGGTCAATGCTGGGGTATTTGAGGTAAAATTGGTGGGTCCTGGAATCTGTGCAGAAGAAAGAGGTCTATCACAGATGATAGTGCTTCATTTTTGATACAGTACTGAGGAAGGTCCTGGAGGAGATGATGACATCAGGAGCACAGGCACAGTGAAAGGAGGGTTAGCCTAGCAGGGTGCGATGAATACTTCTTTCTCTGCAAGGGTGCTTAAATATTCAGGGGCACTTCAAGGGGAGAGCAGGTTGACAGAGCTCTTGGAATAGAGTGTAGAGCTTGGAAGCAGGAGAAAAAGTTAAGAGCATTTTATGTGCACTGTTGATAAGGAATCAGTGAGAGGATAAAGAAGGAAAAGCTAAACAGTGGTAAGGGCCTGCATCTGGTATTGGGCAGTGTGACTTTTTGTGAAGATTCCTGACTTACACATAATCTTTTTTTGTTTTTCCCCCCAAAACAAGTAGGCAGAAAAAGATTTTATGTCTGCATTCTATGAGCTGCCCTCTAAGGTACAGGAAGAAAAGCCAAAGCTTAATCTGGATTCTAGCTTTTAGAAATAGAAAGAGCTTTGGGAAATATAATAATGCCATTTTTTAAAAATAACTAAAGTTAGTAGTTTGTAAGATTATATTCTGATATTTTCCAACAAATGTTAAGGTGATTTTGAAATTTCTCCTCTTTCAATGTTTTTGGTTGGTCATTTGTCACGAAAGGTAATTTGCTTGTTGAATGGTTTCAGAAAAGCCTTGTTCCCTGCAGAGTGACTTTTCTCATGTGCTCAGGTGCTGAAGAGATCTTAGCCTGGGGCAGGGTAATTTCTGCTGAAACTGACACCTGTTGGCAGTCAGCAGTGGTGTTGAAAAATGGACTTAGCCAGTAAAAGCCACCACTGGAAATTACCAGCTCTTTTTACATCCACTAACAAATGACCATTTGTTAGAGATTAGCTATGTTAAAGCATCAGTAACTTGTCCTAGTTTGAACTGGCATCTTAAGGAGAATTGCTAATTCTTGTGATGTGTATATAGGGCTAGGAGGTTTACTTCTTTAACAAGAAGTAAAATTCATTTAAATGTATTTAATTTGCTTGTATTTTAAGAGCTTGGTAATGATTATATTAAAGACTTGTAGATTTTGTGCACTTTCCATAATCTTTTCTTGCTTCCTAGATACCTTTTAGTATCTTTTTCATGAGTTCCGCCTTTCCCATCTCTCCATTGAAATGATTCACATAGCATATCTCCAAGAAGCCAGCTTTGATTTATCTAACATTACATGATTTATCTAGTATTCCTTCATTCTTTATTCTTCCCTCCTAGCACTTGGGTTCTCAACCTTATCCCTTTAAGAGTAACATGACAGAGAAAGCTTCAGAGTCTTCTACCTCCAAGGTACATTAGAAGGAACATAGCCTTTGGAGATACCTAGACCTTGGTTTAGTTTGGGTCTTGGCTCTGTCCCTTACAAGGTACATATCTTCCCTGAGTCTAAGTGTCTCATTTAGAAAATGGGTGAAAATAACCTGTAAAGCTGTTTTGAGGATTAAATAAGGTAGGTAAAGCACCTAGTTTTATAAGTGCATGCTAAATCCATGCTTCCACCCCAGTCCATGTATTAAATACTGATTAGTTTAAATGCATAGACTTGTCAGCTAATCCCCCCAAAAGGACTTGGAGAACTGGGAAAACATCTGGGATTCATTAGATGCTATTGAATTGGTGAAGGCCCAGTCAAAACTAATTTGAGGGATTATGTTAGTCAACTTTTTGTCACTGTGACCAAAATATCTGGCAGGAACAACTTAGAGAAGAGGATATATTTTGGCTTATGGTTTCAGAGGATTCGATCCATGGCCAGCTGGGTTGATTTCTTTGGGCCTGAGATGAGGTGGCACATCATGGTGGAAGGCATGGCCAAGGAAAGCTGCTCACCTCATGGCAACAAGGAACAAGGGGGGGGGGAGGGAGGGGGGGGAAAGGGGGAGAGAGAGGGAGGGAGGGGGGAGGGGAGGGGGAGAGGGAAAGAAGGCACACTACTAGTGACCTAACTTCTCCAACTAGATACTACCTCCTAGTAGTCCATCCAACTATGGATGAATCCACTGATGAAGTCAGAGTGCACATGACCTATCATTGCCCAAAAGCCCCACCTTTGAGCCTTGCTGCATTGGGGATTATGTTTTCACCATATGAGCTTTTGGAGGCATTCTAGATCCAAACTATAACAGGAATGTTTGCATCTTTCCTATAACCGAAGAAAGCCATAGAATACAGGAGTTGGGAGTATGGGCTTTGACAACATGAATCTGCTGTGTGATCTTGGGCAAGTTTTTTGACCTCTCTAACTCTCATAGAATTGTTATAAAGATCAGATGAGGCCAGGTATGTGAACTGCTTAGCATTGTGAGGGTACCATAGATGTCAGTATTACAGCAGCCACAGATTGCACCCCTACCCCCAAGTCACCTTTCAGTGACTAGGAGTCCTTTCTTGGAATATTAGAACCAGGCCCAACTATCTCACTTTGTTAGCTTTTTACTTCTCTCTCTCTCTCTCTCTCATATATATATATATATATATATATATATATATATATATATATATAAAATCTACAATAGAACTCATTTTCTAGACTGTAAATTCCTTTACTTTGAAGGCTTTAAACCTTTTTTTCCCCATAATAAGAGAAAATTTCATTAGTAACTAGGATAGAATGACATTGAGTTAGAGACTCTTCCTGAGTTGTAAGACATAAAATAAAAACATTTTTTCTCTCTCTTGCTAGTTATTTAATAATATGGGCATGCCATGCTTTAACAGTTTACCTCTGTCTCATATTAAGGCACAGGTTGACTGAGCCATTTACTGATTGCTCTTTATGTGCAAAGCATTCTTCAGTAGCCTGGGAACACAACAGTGAACAGAACTGATGAGGCTCTGCCCCCTTGAAGTTTTTATTCTCTTGGACAAATACAGGCAGAAAAATATGTAAATACATAAGGTGGTTTCAGATAAGTACAGTGAATAAAAAGTAGACTAGAAAGTGCCTTGGTTTTGGAAAGTGGTCAACTTTAATTTGAGGCAATCCTCTTTTTTTTTTTTTTTTAATTTTCTAATCCTTAATGAGAGGTGGAGCCAGCTGCTAAAGCACTATTGTTATGTTGGTAGATTGCCTAAAATATCAACTGCTAAAAAAACTGGTCTCTTAGTGAATTTTTCCCTTTGCATTTGACACATCCCATTTGCCCAAGGTAAACATGGCTGATTTAGCAAGGAGATATTAGTTCTTGTTGTTCAGTCTTTTTACTTTGATGATACTAAAATTAACATTTTAAATGTTGTATTGTTTAGGCAATATACACCTGGCATGAAAAATTTAGAAAAAATAGAGAAGAGTACACCAGAATTCTACCACATAGCCCAGGAATTGGTGAATTATGCATATAGACCAAATATAGCCTACCACCTGTTTTTTGTGTTTTTTTTTTTTTGCTTTGTTTTGGTAATATTTTTATTAAAGTCTAGCCTGTGGTAAAAGGCATAAATCTAAGTGTACAGCTGATGAATGTTTGTAGATGCACATACCTCCCAGGTCAGGATGGAGAATGTTGCCAGCATTCCATAAGCCTCCCCCAGGCCCTACCCATCACCATCTACATTGTGTTCTGAATCCTTCACCACAGATTGATTTTATTTATTTTGGAAATTCATATAAATGGAACCATACAATATTTACTCATTTTTAAGTCTGGCTTCTTTCACCTGGCAGCCTAAAATTTCAGTATTATGGTTGCATGTAGCAATAGCTTGTTTTTACTGTGTGAATGCCCTGGAATTTGTTTATTGACTGATTGTTTCTTAACGTTGTTCCCATCTTGGAGGCTTATTCATAAAACTGTTCTGAACGTTCTTTTGTCTTTTAATGGATCTGTTCTCATTTCCATTGGACATATACACAGAGGTGAAAATGCTAGGTTATAAGGTACAGTGTGGTCAAACGGGTTTTTAAGGTAGATGCACTATTTTATATTTCCTTCCACTTAATATGAGAGTTTCAGTTCCATGTTTTTGACAGTACTTGATACTGACAGGTTTTTTTTCTTAAGTAATGTTCATTGAGGTATAATTTTTATAGAATAAAATCTACCCTATTTAGTTGAACAATTCTATGAATTTAGACAAATGCATAGATGTATAACCATTACCAAAATTCAAGATATAGAATATTTCCACCACCACCCCCAGAAAGTGTCCTCATGTCCCTTTGTAGTCATCCCCCTCCTCCTGCCCTCAGGACCTGGCCAGCACTGATTTGATTTCTGTCCCTGTAGTTTTGTGTTTCCTACAGTGTCATACAGATTGTATCATAAAAGTGTAGCTTTTGGAGCCTGCTTCTCTCATTGAGATTCATGCATTGTTGCTTGTATATTATCAAGTAGTTTCTTTTTTGTTGCTGAGTATTTTATCCCCTCACCGGTTGAAGCACATTTGGGCTCTTTCCAGCTTTGGACAATTACAAATAAAACCACAATAAATGTTCACATACTGGATTTTGTGTGGACGTTAAGTTTTCTTTTCCTTTTGGAAAATGTGTAAGTGTAGGATAGCTAGTTCACATGGTATGTGAACTAGCTATGTAGTTTATATGAAGCTTCCAGTCTGTTTTCCAGAGTACCTGCAACTCTGCTATTGGGTTGACTTTTCAGTTGCTCTTCATTCTTACTAGTGCTGATATAATATTTTATTTATATATATATATATATATATATATATATATATAAAATCACTACTCAACTATATATATATATATATATATATATATATATATATATATATATATATATATATATAAATTTCAGCCATTCATTCTAGTAGATATGTGGCATCTATCTCATCTTAATTGTAATATGCATTTTCCAATGACTATTGAAGTTAAGCACATTTTAATGTGGGTTTCGGCCACTTAGAGAGCCTTTTTTTACACTATGCTTATTATCAATGGCCCATTTGTGTATTGATTATCTGAGCTTTTCTGAGTGGAAGGAGTTCTTTCTGTGTTCTGGACACAACAAATTCTTTGTCAGATATATATGAATTGCAAATTTCCTCCTCTAGTTGCCACCTGCTTTGAAAATAGTTTTTTTGTTTATTTATTTATTTTTATGTGGTGCTGAGGATCGAACCCAGGGTCACACACATGCGAGGCAAGTGTTCTACTGCTGAGCCACAACCCCAGCCCCGAAAATATTTTTTTTATTATTTATTTTTTAGTTGTAGTTGTCAATACCTTTATTTTTTATTTATTTTTATGTGGTGCTGAGGATCGAACCCAGGGCTGCACATGCACTAGGCAAGCACTCTACCGCTGAGCCACAACCCCAGCCCCTGAAAATAGTTTTATTAGAACCCAGCCACACATTTGTTTGTGGATTATTTGTAGCTGTTTTTCACTACACAGGTAGAGTTGAGTAGTTGTAATCCATACTTGGAGACCACAAAGCCTAAAATATGGTGTCTGATTCTTTTATTTTTTTTTAAGTTGTAGTTGGACACAATACCTTTATTTTATTTATTTATTTTTATGTGGTGCTGAGATCGAATACAGTGCCTCACACATGCTAGGCAAGTGCTCTACCACTGAGCCACAACCCCAGCCTCCCCACCCCCACCCCTGTGTCTGATTCTTTATAGAGCAAATTTGTTAACTTTGGATCTAGGTAACTGTATTCATTTTCTTTTATTGCATAATAAATTATCACAAAATTAGAAGCTTAAAATAATACACACATTTATTGTAAATGTCCATGGTTAAGGAGGCTGAGGACACCGTCACTGGGTCCTCTGCATAGGGTCACACAGGCTGCAATCAGGTGTTGGTCAGGGCTGGGCCCTTATCTGGAGGCCTAGCTGTGAATGGGTTGGCATCAGGCTCACTCCATTTGCTGGCAGGATGCATTTCCTATGGATGTGAGAATGACAGCTATAGTATTTTACTGGCTCCAGGTCAGAGTCCCTCCAGCTCCTGAGGAAGCATAGCCCTCTCTGTGAGAAGGTCACTCATGGCAGCTAGTTTATCCAAAGCCAGCAGAAGAGTCACTAGTGAGTCTGCTAGTAAGATGGAGGCTTATATAACATAAGAAAAATTTCAGGACTGCCATTCCCTGACTGTCGCCACATTCTTTTGGCTAGAAGCAAGTCATAGGTCCTACTCAAATTGGAGGGAAGGGGATTACACAGTGGCATGTATATATGACAAGACGCAGAGGTCATAGGGGTCACCTTAGATCTGTCCACAATAACTATTAGTAATTTATTGCTGTCTAAGTGGAAATATTGCTGTCTAAGGGGACAGATGTTTGTCCTGTTCTTATGTATTTGGATACTGTTTTAAGCAGAAATGAGATCATACAGCTTTTTTTGGTAACTGGCTTATATAGCAAAGTCATGTGTAATATAACATGAAAATTTCTTCAGGTCAGTAAGTCTGGATTCACATCATCCCTTATAATGACTGCATTGTATCCCATTGTATGACTATACCATAATTTACTTAATTAATTCATTCAGTTAGATATGGAAGTTGTAGTCTATGCACATCTTACTAGGCTATTATAGAAGTGTAGGTGAATGCCCATTTCCCTATGCTGCTTCAGACTGGGTATGGTTCTATTGCAGTCAGTGGCTCTTGACTAAAATGTATATGGAAACTGAACACTCTCCCTTTTCTCTTCCTTCTCCTTCATGTCTCTGTTTTAGATAAGAAGGCTGACTGCACAATCACCATGGCTGACTCGGACTTACTGGCTTTAATGACTGGTAAAATGAATCCTCAGTCGGTGAGTTTGATGTATATCCTGTTACTAGGTGGATCTTTTAGCCTTCCCGTTCAACTTCCTTCCTGAAGTGCAAAGTGGTCAGACATACAAAACTCAGTGTTCTCCCAAATGTTCACCTAAAAATGGCAGGCACCTGTGCAGTGAGCTATGTGCCAGACACCCTGTCCTATGTGCTGGAAGAGTAGGAAATAGGTCCATGCTTAGGGTAAGCACAGTTTGGAACAAGACAGGTCTTAAAAAATCAAATGTGGCCAAAGATCCAAGGTGCCATACTTGGTTTGAAGTCACTGGGGAGGGTGGAAGAAGGAGCAGCTACGTGTTCTAGACCATCAGGGGACGCCTCACAGAGGAAACAATAAGGAGTGGCCCCCAGGATAACTAGAAGTTAGTAGTGCACAGTGGAGAGGAACTCACGCTTCCAATGGAGGGAGGATGTACTGGGAACAGACATCTTTGCCCATGTTCTTTTTTTTCTCTGAACTGTCCTTCCCTGATGTCCTTCCCTTGTCTTTTGAAATTAGCTCAGATGTTATCTCCAAGGATTTACTTCCAGGTTGTTGGGGGGATATAGCAGTTCCTCTTTGAACCACTTACTGGGCTGCTAGCTTAGCACTTACCATAGTGCCTTAATGTGCCTGTCCCCATTAGATTGTGAGTTTCAGAGGACAAACCACATCTTATTGATCTTTGTGTTTCTAGAACTTAGCACAATGCCTGATGCTTTTAGGGTTTATAAACTGTTGCCGGATTAAATTTTATTGGTCTAAAATGTATTTATAACTTGTTTGGATCATCCTGGTTCCCCAAATGATCTATTGACTCCTTATACTCAGGTGGCACAGCATTCAATAGACAGGATAAGCTGAACTTTCTGTCAACTTGATACATTGACAAATAACAACAAAAAACTAAAACCTTTCTTTTAATTTCCTGAGCCTTATTCATTTCAGGTCCTGTTCCTGTTGTTCCCTGGTAATTCATAAGATTAGCCCAGACAACCAACTCTGACTCCCACTTATATTCTTTTTTAAATGCCTTTTAGAAAGAGATGTGCCTGTGTGCCATTTTAGCTGAATCCACACCATGGCATTGACATTTCTACCCACAGAGCCTGCTCCAGAAACCTGGACGAAACAGAGGCCACCAGTATAGGAGCTGGCTGTCATCCTCCTTCCCAGCTGCTATTCCCAGTCCCATGGCACATACTGTCCACAGTCTTGGCAGGGTTCTCAAACTTCACACATCTGCTGCCCTCATTCCCTCAGTTTATCTATGTTCTGCCTCTTTGGGCGGGAAAGGTGTTAGCTTATTTTCATTCAGCACCTGTTAGCATCCAGTGGAATTAAAGATTAAAATGGCAGACATTTCTATTAATGTGATAATGGTCTTCCCTTATGCTCAGTAGAGGATTTGACTGGAAATCATTAAATGCAATGGAAATTCTACTTTCAGTGTTTGGCTACAGTTGAAACAAAGCAATGTGCTCTCCAGTCTAAAAGCACACATGAAGAACACCTAGGGGCCAGATTAAAATGATCCTTATGTTTGGGTTCTCTAAAGAGAGAGATTCATGTTTTCTCTATTAGTTTAAAAAAAATATTTTTATTTTTTAATTTAAAAAAAGGAGAAGATGATGAGTTTCTCTTGGGCTGCTACTGGTCCATATTTCTAAGTGACATATGTTAAATATATTGTGTCTGAGAGAACTGACCTTTAAATCATCAGACAGAGGCTTTGTGCCATATAAAGAGGGAAATATTTAGTTTGTCCAGACAGAGGAGAAAAAAAAAAAAAGGAATTAGTCACCCTTACCGGGAGGTATAGAAAAAAACAGCAAAGATCCTTACTTTTCAGTGTACTTGTGTAAAAGCTAAGATTATCAGAAACTTTTCTCATCTAGCTCTTATTTACTTCAGGAATTGAGTTTAAAAACTGAGATCATGTCAAGAAAATCATGCTTCAGTCCCAATTTTGCTATTTCTCTAGAGTTTCCCCAGGATTTTGTTACATGGTAACATTTCGAACATTGTGTGATCTAATCCCAGGCCTTGTTAAATGGAACAGCTCACAGCCCCGCCCTTCAGAGTGGTCTAATCCCTCTCACTGAGCCAGAGAGTAATTTGAGCACCTACAGCAGAAGGCCTGTCCTCTTGAGGATGGAGAATCCATCCTTTATCAGGGATAGCAAAGAGCAAAGCAGTTGGTGGCATTTCATCTGCATGGTATTGAATATCAAGAGTTTTCCAAATGTGTTTTGAGTGTGCTTCTTCTCCCAGCAGTTTACTGAGAATTTCAGTTTGTATTTCCAACCCATATGTAATGTTTTTAAATGAAAACCATCTAGTATGAATTTTCTTTGCCTAATATTGAGGAAAAAGTACCACCTTTGAGTAAGGCAGGTAAAGACAGATTCCGTTTCTAAAAGATGTTCCTTCCAGTGCTATAGGTAAAGCATGTCCTTTACATATTCTTCTTCCTGAGTATTCTGGTTCTGTGTCTATTCCAGAAAACCAAATGTTGTATTTTGAATAAAGTTATGTGATGTAGATACCAGATCTCAGGGATGGATAGTTTAGAAACATTAGCAATCTCAAAACAAAAACCACCAAGTAGTAAGTATTTTTTTGTCTTACAGGCCTTCTTTCAAGGCAAATTGAAAATCACTGGCAACATGGGCCTGGCAATGAAGTTACAAAATCTTCAGCTTCAACCAGGCAAAGCTAAGCTGTGAAGAATTCCCTTTGGCAACTTTGGAAAATCGAGATGAGATATATAGATCTATATCCACATATTTCATTGTCAGAACTTAGACTGAAACTACACATTGGCAAATAGCATGAGACAGATTTGTTAAATGGGTGTGTAACCAATTGTGTTTTTCCTATGCTCTTGGTAAACAGAGCCTGATGGTGTCCTACTGCTTTGAGGAATTGCATACAACTGTGCATGACAAAGTTAATATGGTAATTATGGTTTGGGGTAAATTAGTTTCAGAATAAAATTAGGAACAGTAAAAAATCTAAAAACTATGCAAACAAAAGCTCTCATTTTGCTTAGAAGTTATATTTAAGGATTTTTCTGCTGAAGATTCAGTGTAAGTTTTTCTTGGGAGAACTAGGGAAGAAACAGAATAGCAGAAGCTGACCAGTAATTAGTGTTATGCACTTAATGACCCGAATCAGTTTCTTACTAATAATTAAAATTCTGTACTGAGATTTCAAAACAAAACAAAACTTGTAAACTTTTGCATTTCATGACATCAGAAAAGATTTTTTTTTCTTCCCAAATAAAGTGATAAAATCAGAGCTTGTGTTGGAGGGGAGGGCATTTATAGCGAACACAGGCCTATTTTTAAAGTAAAAATATTTGTAAATGGGTTTCTTTCTTGAAAAATCAGGGTATTAGTGTCATAAAATGCTGTTGCTAAAAATAATTGAAAAAAGTTTAATTTTAGATGCATAGTTTTCAAATTATTATCTCATAATCATTTAAGTTTATAAAGCTCTCAGCTTTTTATTATAATTTTTCTTTTTCATGTTTGGTTAATTATCTGCATTTATCTTCCTAGTTTTTCTAATTCTAATGTTATTTCTTACATCTAAGATACGGGATAAATATAATGCTTTTGGAAGAATGTTTAATAGAAAATTAAAATAACTCTTGCTGATCTCCTTTGTTTCATTGTGTATGTTCTTTCTGCTCAGGGTTTTCTAAGTGATGCAGTATAAGAGAAACGTTGGGCTGGGGTTGTGACTCAGTGGTAGAGCGCTCGCCTAGCACATGCGAGGCCCTGGGTTCGATTCTCAGCACCACATAAAAATAAATAAATAAAACAAAGGTATTGTGTTCAACTACAACTAAAAAATAAATATTAAAAAAAAAAAAGAAAAGAAACCTTGGAGTTTACCAGCTGAATGCTTCTGGATAGTGCCTGCTGGGTGCTTTGACATGACGAGACCAGCTCTCGCTAGGGAGTCAGTGTGGGGTCATGGGAAGAGCACCAGACCAGGGCCAGGAAACTTGCTTCTCTATTTCCTAAACTATTCAAGGAAGGGATTTAAGTAAATGGTCCCTGAGGGTCCTTCTGCTCTGATAATCCCGAGAGTCTATGCAGAGCATAACAGAGCTGTTTGGGAGTTATGCAGGCCCACTTTCTTTGTTACTTTAGCTATAAAAAACCCAGATTGTTTGATTTGTTTTAGATGTTTGGAGCTCTTGCTGGCATTCAGCTTTGTATGTTCTGTGACCAGCAGAATAGTTTTTGGTGATAAGGCCAGAGGATAAATTAAGCCAATACAAGTTGATCCCAAGTCCCATAGAATAAATTCAGAACTTGACTTCCTATTCATAGTGACTTCTTCCTCTGACAAAAAAAAAAAAAAAAATGACTTTAAGAATGAAGTTCCAATGAAATGATAAATCTACTGATTTGGATTTGCTGTATTATTCTGCCCTCACTGGTCCCTGAAAACAGGAGATGCCTGAAATAGACTTTAGGATGATCCTATTAAAAACAAAAACTGGTTCTTGGAATAGAAATGTATTTGTATATAAATAAAATTTATGTGTACAACAGGTACTTACTGGAAAAAAAAAACTATCAGTTTTATTTTTTCCCTAGTGTTATGGTTTAGAGGTCAGGGTTAAAATTGTTACTAGTTGCCTGATCTGTACGAAAACAGTGCTGGCCCCTGACAGTCCTCAGTAAACATGAGTTCCCTTTCATCCTCACCATTACCACCACCATTTGTTCCTGTGATAGGCTATCTGTAATGTTCTATCTCATTTCTGGAGTCTAGTCCTTTTCATTTGTTCATTTACCAAGTTTTTATTGCGTGCCTATCATAGATAAGGTACTTTCTAGAAAGTAGAGTTTTGGGCACTGGAGATATTGGTAAGTTCTTCCCTCACAATGCTTACAGTCCACTGGGAGAAAGTCAAACTGAAATGCCATGCAGTAGGTGATCAGGGTGTGGTGATGGAGAATCACAGTGAAGGTCTTCTTTAATGATGTAATTAAGGGAGACATCTCTGAGGAAGTAATTTTTAAACTGAGCTCTGAAGGTTAGGAAAGAGCAAACCATGCCAAGGATCTTGCATTAAAGGATGGAAAGGAGCTTGGCTCATTCTTAAAATTGTAAGTGGCCATATACGCAAGTGAGAAGGACAGGCCCAAGATAAGATCAGAAGGTACATAGGAGATAGTTATATTGGAATTTGTTCTTTATGGTAAGACTTTTGTGTTTCATTTTAGTGCAGTTGGAGTGGTTGAAGATACAGCTTTACATATTTATTTTTCATACTGCATGACTACCTTGCTGTCTTTTTCTCAGTATGGAGCCCAGGCTAACAGAATAACCACTATCTAGAACATCATTTTGGCAGAGAAGAGAAAAAGTGCTCTTAAAGCTTCCACTCAGAAGTGATACATATCACTTTTGCTCCCATTTTATTGTTCAAAGAAAGTCATGTGCCCCATTTAACTTCTAAACCCTACCATGTGCCAGAAAGAAAGGATGGAGTTGGAATATTTGTGAATAGAACTGATGGCCACCAAAGCAGTGAACTGAAAGCAGGGGAGTGAGATGTCTCCAGCTATCTCCGTAGCTGCTGTGTAGAGAACATGTGGGGCTGAGGGTTGCAGAGTGGATGTCCACATGCAAGAAGATGGCAGAGTGCAGTAGGGTGTCAATAGTGGAGATAGATGTGAAAAAGTAGGCAGAGGTAGAGCTGGCAGAACCTGGTAACTGGTCCTGTCTCTGCCTCCTGAAGCTAAGTCAGGACAAGACATTCAGGCCTCACCAGCCTTTAATTTCTTCCTCTGCAAAAGGGGGACCATTCATTTGGGGGTAGATGTGTCTCATTAGACCATAAACACCTTGAATATAGAAACCATTATTCATCTCCGTGTGTCCAGTGTTAATGTAGTGGCCCATCAAGTTAAGGTCAATAGCTATTTCTTAAACAAATTAGGGTTAGACAAAAGACCATTAAAGTCCTTTATAGATTGTAAAATACCTATTAAAAGGTTCAGTCACATATAAATATCCTTCCATTTTCCTCAATATTATTGTCACTTTAAGGAAAAAGAAACAGGAAATTAAAGCCTATAGCTAGCATCTTTACCATCTGAAATTTTAGTGGTTTTAGAAAGTAATACATTAAGAGCAGGCCTGGAATGGTGGGGAAACTTTGGGGCCCATCTGATGTGGGTTTTGTTTCTAGCTGTGGTACTTAAATAGCTTTGTGACCTTGAGCTAATAATAAGTAAGGACTGGAAGCCTGTTTCTCCCTGTATGAGATGGCAATAATAGTGCCAACCTGTGGTTGTAAGGATTAGCAATTGTAGCTGTAAAATGTCAAGTACACAGTAGGTACTCAGTGGATGAGGCCTAGTATTATTTAAGAGATTTGTCTCACTTGAAGAAATTCACTGGTATACTCTGAAATAATCCTTTGGGACCAGATAATGTGCTGGCTTCAGGATGGAGAATAATTTACTTTTGTTGACTATCTGCATCCTTACAGTTACCTCAAAAATCACTTAAAATTAATAGCTTCTGTAACTAATTGAATGGGTATAGAATTATTTGGTATGACTTTCAGAAGGTTTTCATTTGGCCAAAAATTATAGTTCCAGAAGTCCATGCCATGATTGCTTGTTGAACACAAAGAAGGTACTTGATGTTATTGACTAGAAAGGAAAGGTAACCGGCCAGATAGTACCTCCTAGTAAATTACTCCGTGGGGTTGAAGTTGTTTAGAGACAACACTGACATGAATTAGGAATTTGTACTAAATGGCTCATGAGGGGCCTGAAGGGTTTACATGCTATCAGAAACAACAGCCAACTCTGGCCAAATTTTAGAGTTTTTCTCAATAGAGTGTTACAAAATCTTCTGGAAAGGGCCAACATTAGATCTATCTGGAGACTGCTGCAAACAAACAGTTCTTTAGTTCTTGGTAAGAACAGAGAATATTGGGCCAGATTTCTGGCCTTTAAGAAATGTGGAGTCTGATTCCATTTGGCTGTAACTTTAATCTGGTATGACATTTTAGCCAGAGTTCTTGAAGAAATGTTTTTTCAAAAATATATCCAAAACTTACTGCAAAAAGTGATGTCCATTTAGCCTATTATACTAATAGTCATTTAAATACTTTGTAAATAGTCACAATACTGTTTTCAGCAGCATGTAGTAAGCACTTGACCTTTTAGTTGCTGTATCTGTAGCCATAAACTTTTATGTAGAATTGGGGAAAATGGATGATAGCCTTTTATTTGTCTAAATTGTAGGCAGAGAAGCTGTTAGTACTAGTTTTCTAACCAACTACCCAACAACACTTAAATTTTCCACTGCAAGTTATTGTGTAATTCGCCTTTTGGAACATGGCACCTTCTGTACTGTGCAGACCATTGTCTGTTCAAGAGTAGATGTTAGGACAGAAATAAATGGAAAAGGGTTTTGGGCATGAAGACACAGTAGTGTGGGAGAATGACTGACTTAGGCAGGCTGAAAGAGGCTTAGGATTGGCAAAATGATACCCAAAGGCAGGGTGTGATACCAGTTCACAAATATTTGAGAGATGGAAAGACCGAAAGAGGGGGAGGAACTTTTTTGCTTAGTTATTAGAAGTAAAGGGAAAAATAGATAAATTTCAGACTGAAAATCATTGAACTTCCTGACAATAAAAATTGGTCATGACTGGAAACTCCAGTCAGAGATGTTCCTAAACCCCACTGCAAACATTGAGAGCCTTTCATTTCAAGAGATGGACGGACATTAATAGTGGCTGAAAGATCATCTGAGTGGGAGGAAGTGCTATCTCATTGACAGCCACTTGAGGATTTCTCTTTTTGCTTTATCAAAATATTTGTTTGTTTTTTACTTGTTTATACCCTGACTTGTTCAAAATTTACTTTGGAGCAATATTCAAAAGCCTTTACATTTTCATAATGTGAAAAAGGCTTGAGGTGTTTTTCTGGTTTTTTTGGGGGGAGGGGTGTTGGCTTGGTTTTGTCCTTTTTTGTAGTTGGCTTTTATTTGGCCTAAGGTATTATAATCTTCAAACCATAGAACCCTAGCTGCAGCATTGAAGACCATGCTCAATGGAGTTGGAATGTGAAGACAAGTTTGAACCCTGCCCCAAGCACTCACCAGCCAGGCCACCGAAGCAGGTTTTGAATCCTCCCTGAGCATGCTTCCTAAAATAAGGGGCAGGAATAGCACCAGGCTTAGAAGTCTGATGGTATTCACTTGGTTTCTGTGTTCTGGCTCTTTCTCAAGGCTGAAGTGGAGATATTGCTACCCTGGGCTCCCATCCGGAGGCTCTGGAGGAAAACCTGCTCCTGTGCTTATTTGGGATGTGGGCAGAACTCAGTTCCATGCTCCAAAGGACTGAAGTCCCGGTAGGCAGCCTGAGAATGTTGCAGCTTCTAGAGCTGCCTCATTCCCTGGCTCATGGTCCCTTCCTTAAAGCTAGTCAAGTATGTCTCACATTTCAAATTTCTCTGACCGACCATTCCTCTTCAGCTCTCCTACCTCCAGCCACAGACATGTCTCTGTTTTTAATAGCTCACATAATTAGACTAGGCAAATCTGGAAAATCCATGACAAACTCCCTATTTTCAGGTCCATAACCTTGGATTGGTAGAATGCTTGCTTAGCATGTCTGAGACCCTTGGTTTGATGCTTAGCACTAAGGAGGGGTCTCTGTAGTCTTAATTATAGCTCCTAAGTTCTTGGTGTCATGTAACATATTCACAGATTCTAGGATTAAGACGTGGACATCTTAGGGGGCATCTTGTGATCTACCTATCACAATGATGTTTTTTAGGGCTGGAAAGGAGACCTCACATTACATGAAATGAGGTTCTTGCCCTGGAAGGCTCATAATCCAGTGGAACAAAGTTGAAAAATATAATAATATGGCAAGAAAAGTTAAATAATGAAGAGTCTTCATAAGATGTTGTCAGAGTCCAGAGACTTTGTGTACCTGATAGCACAAAGTGGCTTTTCCATCATTCTCTGCTTGTTCCTTGGTGAGTCTTATCAAGATCCTTCAGATGGTATCCATACACCCCAAATGACACCATGTGATTTGATCAAGCCACTGTTGTAGCTCAGTATTAATAAGGAAAGGTCTTGGGCCATCAGCTCAAGGTGAGAGAGTAATCTTCTCTGATGATGAAATATAACAGCTCATTGCTCCTTTCTCCCTTTTCTTCATCAGACCCTCTTGAGAGCATTCCTGTTCTTCGGCCCCAGTTATCTCTACAGTGTCTGTCTTTCCTCCCTTCTGAGTGTTCTTTGTTTCTGTTTTGTTAGAAAGCCCTTGTCCCAGGTAGTGGCAAAGTTCTGTTTGATTCTTACCACTTAACATTACTGTTTTAATATCTACTGAATGCTAGTTAGGTGTGGATGATAGTTATGTAATAATTGCAGTTGCCATTTATGGAATGCTTATCATGTACCAGGTGCTTTACAGAATCCCATACTTGCAACTCCCCATTTAATGTAGACATTCTGTGATGTGTAGGTACTATTTTTGTTTTCATTTGAACCCAGGTCTACATTCAAGGCTTGCATGATACTTTGCGCCATTGTAATATCAAATAGGACCTGAAATTGGGGAGCAGAATGAAGGAGTTGAAGTAGCAGGTAGAGTTAGGAAACCCAAATTTCAAACTCAACTGTCTTTACAATTTATTTATTTATTTATTTTTGGACCAGGGATTGAACTCAGGGGCACTTAGCCATTGAGACACATCCCCAGCCCTTTCTGTGTGTGTGTGTGTGTGTGTGTGTGTGTGTGTGTATTAATTTTGAGACAGAATGGCAGTTATCAAGAATACAAGCAATAATAAGGATGTGGGGGAAAAGGTATACTCATACATTGCTGATAGGACTACAAATTGGTATAATCACGTTGGAAAGCAGTATGGATATGCCTCAGAAAACTCGGAATGGAACCACCATTTGACTCAGCTATCCCACTCCTCGTTCTATACCCAAAGGACTTAAAATCAACACAATTGAGTGAGGCAGCCACATCAATGTTCTTAGCAGCACAATTCACAATAGCTAAACTGTGGAACAACCTAGATGTCCATCAGTAGATGAATGGATAAAGAAACTATGGTATCAAAGGACTGAAAAACAGCATACTACAGGGAAATAGCCACATCAATGTTTATTGCAGCACAATTCACAATAGCTAAACTGAGGAACCAACCTAGATGCCCTTCAGTAGATGAATGGATAAAGAAAATGTGGTATATATACACAATGGAATATTATTCAACAGTAAAAGAGAATAAAATCATGGCATTTGCAGGTAAACGGATGGAGTTGGAGAATATAATGCTAAATGAAGTTAGCCAATTCCAAAAAAACAAATGCCAAATGTTTTCTCTGATATAAGGAGGCTGATTCATAGTGGGGTAGGGAGGGGGAACATGGGAAGATTAGATGAACTCTAGATGGGGCAAAGGGGAGAGATGGGAAAAGAGGGAGCAAGGAGGTAAAAAAGATGGTGAAATGAGATGGACATCATTACCCTAAGCACATGTATGAAGACAATGGTGTGAATATACTTTATATACAACCAGAGATATGAAAAATTATGCTCTATATGTGTAGTGTGAATTGTAATGTGTTCTTCTGTTATATATAACAAATTAGAATAATTTTTTTTTAAAAAAACTAGTATATGTACACAATAAAATAGTACTCAGCATTGAAAGAGAATAAAATTATGGCATTTGCAGGTAAATGGATAGAGTTGGAGAATATCATACTAAGCAAAGTAAGCCAAACCCAAAAAACAAAAGGCCGAATGTTTTCTCTGATTAGTGGATGCTGATCCATAATGGGGGAGGGGCAGAATGGAGCAACTTTGGGTAAAAGGGAGGGTGGGGAGGGGAGGGGGCATGGGTCAGGAAAGATGGTGGAATGAGACAGACATCATTACCCTAGGTACATATATAATTGCATGAATGGTGCAATACACTACATAAAGTAAAACCAGAGAACTGAGATATTGTGCTCTATTTATGTACAACAAATTGAAATGCATTCTGCTGTCATGTATAACTAAGTAGAACCAAAACAAAAAAAAATTTTTTTTTTGAGGCAGGGTCTTGCTACGTTGTTCAAGGCCTCACTAAGTTGCTGAGGCTGGCTTCGAATTTGTGATCTTCCTGCTTCAGACTTCCTATCTTCTGGGATCTTTACAACTCTTCTAAAAGCTAGAAGACTTGTTTCTGGAGCACTAGGATTGCCTCCATTTTCCCACCAGAGACCCTCAAAGGGTCTGTGCCTCAGACAAATGATTGTGTCCATAGCATCAGGCAGCCACAAAGCATGCATGGACATTGGTTTGGCAGTGCCTTTTTCAGTCAGTGGGTGATGGAGAACAGTGAGTGGTGTGCCAAGGGGCTGACCCTGGCAATTACAAATGTAGAGCCTACTTTCCCCTGGGTTGGGATGACAGGATACTTAAGATTTAGGACAGTGCCTGTGGGCACTCAGTATATGCTGGCTCTTACTGTCCTAGATTTTAGTTCATGGATATTCAAGTTAATAGAATCCTGTTCTTTTAGCTGCACATGAATCTAGGCTCATTGTTCAGAAGACACCAGATGTATCTCTCTGATGGCCCCAGTCCAATCCTGTGAATCACACCAACTCCTAAGTTTGGACCCAGAGATGACTGGAACTTGAGGCCAAAGAAGGCAAAGTATTTCCTTTTCTCATTCTGCTAAGTTCTTGAGTTAGTGGTGTAATGGAAACAGACAGCTGTGGGTTCAAATCCAGGCTCTACACTTGCCTCTCATGTGTCTGTTTCCACCCGGAGAGGGCAGTGAAGAGGGGTAGATTAGGGCTCTTCCCCAGTCCTGCCAGTTAATGGTCTTTTTACTCAGCCACTCGCCCATTTGGAAGTCATCTCCTTCCTTGTAGGATGCCGCAGACGGTGGTCTTCATAAGCTTGTGAAGAACGGAGTGATGCACTTAATGCACATGGTGTATAAACAGGATGCCCTAGTGGGCAGCGGCAGGAGTGAAATATCTGGAGCATCTTTACATGAGCCATTCATTTTTCAGGGCCTACGCAATTTAGGTGAATAAATGGTCCCACGATTGACTTATTTATCCAAGCGCCAAATGAAGCAGCTATGGGTGTCCTGCCTGTGGGCCAGAGTAGGTATGAGGGAGAGGCTTGTTCCGCAGCAGAGGTGCCAAGTACCACCTCAACCAGCCCCACTGCCCTCCACCACCGAAGTCCCTGGCTCCAACAGTGTTGCTTCAGCTGCTAGTAGTTAATGCTCCTTTACTTGGAACCGTTTTCGAGCTCCTGGGAGCAATGTGATGCCGCGAAGGCTCACTGTTCACCACCAGCCCGCCTTGTCTTCTTGCTGCGACCGGGATCTGCAGGCATCCTATTCCCAGCCCAACTTACCGTCTTTCAAGGTTCACCAGGTTGTGGCCCTGGATCATTGGAGGATGGGTGCGGAGGATGGGGTAGAGAGCTGGGAACCTTTCCGGGAAGGGGCCCAGCAGGATCTTGGCTGGCGGCCGCGTTAGCCACGGCCGGAGACCCCAGGGTAGGAGAATGAATGGAAAGGTAGTCATGCCTGGAGTGGTCGCAAAATCCTCCGTCACGAGGAAGAAGCTGCGATCAGTGCCCCTGAGTGGAAGAAGCCCTCTCCCCCGCCCTACTTTCAGGTGCGAGGGCCTAAAGAGGGTCGAGTTCCAAGGTGGAAGGCTGGGAACTAGGAAGCATTGCGGGCTAGACACCCCGCCTTCCCGGTCTGGGGGGGGCGTGGTGCGGCGGCCCGCGGGGCGGAGGGGACGGTGAGGCGGCTCTGCCTCCCCGGGAAGTAAGCCCCCGCCAAGCACAGCGCCGTAGGGTGCAGGCCCTCCCCTCCCGCGCCCGGGGGGACCCTACGCCTGTGTCCAGAGGAGGCCGGCGTCCAGCAGATGCACGCGGGGTGGGGGCGGGGGAGAGGCGGGGAGAAGAAAACTCACAACAAAACTTGCGTCGCGGCGCGCACTGCTCGACTTGAATGGAAGGAGCCCGCTTCCGCGGAGCGCAGCGGAGACACGGGAGAGAGTGTTCAGTCGGCGGGGCGCGGCACCGCGCGGGGCGCAGCAGGTACCAGGCACCGGCGGCCGGGTGGGCCAGGGGCCGGGGGTCGAGACGGGGCAGCAGACTCAGACTTCCCCTCCTTCTCGGGACACCTCAACAGCTGCCTGGGGCGGAGCCGCCGCACTCGTTCCCCGGTCGGAGCCTGCAGGAGGGCATACCCGGAGATCTTCCCCTCGGGTGCGACTCCTGAGCGATCCCGACCTGGGCAGGGAGGGGCCTTTTCTCTGGTCAGGCTAGTCCTAGACCCCAGGCCCCTCCTGCTGCTCACATCTGGAAAGAATCTGTGAGCGGATGGGGCGGAGGGAGATAGTGGAAACGCAGGCGGGGGCTGGGAATGTGGGGGCAGGTGGAACTGGAGAGGGATGCGGACCCCTATATTTAATATCCCCGGCCCAGAATATCCCCGCGTCTTTTCATGGTATTCATCAGGTTCTCCTGGGCCCAGCCTCCAGCCTCAAGCCTCATTACTAGCCGAGAAACTGAGGCCCAGAAAGAGGCAGAAATATGCCCCTAGGGCAAGTCGACAGGTGAGGCGCACCCGCGCCCCTGCCTCGGCGTCCTGTGGGGCTCGGCTTTGCGCCCCTGTGCCGCACCAGCCCAGCGCCGCGCACTAGTGGAGCCTGGACTCAGTCTGTCTAGGCGGCTGATTCCCGGTCAGGACAGCCGGACAGGACAGAGGTAGGGGCAGGAAGAAGGGAAGGCAAAGAGCGAGGTATGCACCTTACAGCCAATGCAGCGGAAGCCCCTGGTTGTGGTTCCCCGAGCCACAAGCATAGCCTGAGAGCGAGGCGTTGGAATACCTGACGCACCGTCAGGTGTAAGAGGAGGTGGTGGTGGCGGCAAGCTCCCGGCAGCGTCAGGGGCTGGAGCTGGGAAGCAGCTGTAGCCTGAACTGCCGGAAAGAAGGAGGCACTTAGCAGGGACGAGCTCCCGGCCTCGTGCTGCGGCACCGACCTCTGATGGTCAGCAGTCTGAAAATACATGGGGACCAGTATACCAGACCTGAGCATTGGCCCTTTGGCTTTGGGCCGGCTAGGGAAGATGAAGTTGCGCTCTGTCTTTGGAAGGCCAAAGCCAGGCAGGAGGGGCCCATCCAGATCCCCGGGCTCACACCATTCCAAGGTAGAAGAGCCCACCACTCAAAATAGTCTGTGGGCTGTCCTGGCAAGGATCTGTGGCTGGTCTGAGTGTTCCTGTCCACACTGGGGTTCAGTCTACTCCTAGCCTAGAGTGCAAGTTAAGAAGTGTCAGATTCACATGACTGTTTTCATAACGATCTTGCATACTTTGTCCATTCTGTCTGAATCTTGGGAAGGGAGGAAGTTGCTAATGGTGGAGACTTTAGGCCTGGTGGAATCATGTATAAGACCGCTGATCACCATCTGCTTGGAACCCATGATAGCTCCCTATCACCATAACCTTTGCATAGTGGCTGATGCTCTTGGCAACCTGCCCCTAGCCCCAACTTCCATTCTCCTTAAACACACCTCCCTTTTCCCCATCCCCACTCCTTGCCTTTGCTCATGCCCTTTCATCTGCCTAGAGTGCCTTCCCTTTAATTACTTGGAGAACTCCTACTCAACCTTCAAGAAAAATTTTAGCCCTGGCCTTGTTCTATTTATTTATTTATTTATTTTTGTAGTTGTAGATGGACAGAATGCCTTTATTTTATTTTTTATTTTTTAATGTGGTACTGAGGATGGAATCCAGTGCCTTACGCATGCTAGGCAAGTGCTCTGCTACTGAGCTACAGCCACTGAGCTACAACCCCAGCCCCCTGGCTTTGTTTTTAACATACTAATCTGTAAAATGAGGAGTCAGACCAGATAATACTGCAAATCTTTTCCAGTTCTGCTCTTCACAAATTCATTCATTCAACAAACATATTCCTGAGTACCCACTCCATGTCTGGGGAGTCACAGGAGGCTCCACTGAGCTTCCAAGGACCAAGCTGGCAGGGTGCTGTGAGAGCACCCAGGGAGCACCCTAACCTAGAGGAGGGAGCAAAAGAGGCTGTCCAGAGTAGGGGAATTTGAGGAGGAGATTTCCGGGGATGGGCAGCAGTGGGGTCCCCTTTGTGTTTGAGTTCTGAACCTGCAAACTAGGAAGGTAGCATCAGTAAGATGTTGCTGTCTGGCTCAGCACAGAGCAGGTAGGTGATCACTGAGTATTTACTTCACTGACCTTGAATGGAGGAAAAAGGTGGTTCTGGGGGCCCAGGATCTGCCCCCTGGCCTTTCCCTCTTCTTTTTCCAGTTCTGCATTAACCCCCACCCCCACTTCTGGCCTTGAGGTTTGGTTGGCAGCACGTGCCAGTTACCTACTCAGTAATAGTGACCCTATGTATGGAAGACCTACTTGGTGCCAGCATCAGGCAGGGCCCATCCTGTCATTTAATCCTGGGGAGTAGCTCCCTCTGTTTCCTCGGCTTGTAAATGGAGGCTCAAAGCAGTGAAGTGAGTCCTCTGGGCTCACACAGCAGTCAGGTTAGGACCTGTGTTCCCCTATGTCTAATGTTCTCCACCCAAGGAAGAGATTGCCATAGACTAAGCTGCTCTAAGGGTTTGAGTTGTCCCTCCCCAGGTAGACTTGAAGCTCCTGGAGACCCGGGGGTCTGCTTCTCCACTGCTCTTCCCATGTGGCCAGGCACTCAGAAGGAGCCTTGGGGCTTACCTTGCTCAACATTCTTATAAGAATAGATGGGAAAATTGAAACTCAGATGGGTCAGTGGTGTGCCCAAGGTCACACAGCAAATCAGGTAGCAGAGCTGGAGCTGCCCAGGCTTCCATGGTCCTGAGGGTGGCTTGGAAAGTGGAGGACAAGGAGGTGCCACTGCAGCCACCACTCTTCAAGACATGACTATTCTTCCTACCTTTCCATGGAATCCAGTCCCTCCTCTCCATCCCTGAAGCCCAGCACCTCCCTCTCTACCCAGGGTAGGCTTGTTTTCTCTCCCCTGTGCCATTCACAGCCTCACAAGCCACCCCTAGCCTGCCTGCCACACCCCTGTCCCTCCACAGCCCATCTTCCAGAGATAAGGCTCATACTCCCTGGCCTTACCTGGCCTAGACTTGTGTCCACTGCCTCCACCCATATCACTCCCAGTCCCCACCTGTCACCAGACAGTCTAGTGAGCTTTGTAGATCTAGTGCACAGCATGGACTCTCTTGCTCCAGGCCTTCACACACACTGACCCCACCCTTGCCTTATTTTCCATTGGCCTGATATTCATCCTTCAGAATGGCTAGACCAGCCTTCACTTCCGGGAAGCCACCTCTAGCAAGATTAGGCTTCCCCTGGTCCCCTATGTTCTCTTAAGCGTCCCTCCATCCTATCCCTGAAGATACTGGGATCATCAGACTCAGTTTACACATAACGCTGTGGGTCAGCATTATCTAATAGAATTACAAGCCACAAATGCAATGCAACATTTCCTAGAAGCCATGTTAAAGAAGTAAAATGAAACAGGCAAGTTTAATTTTGTTTAATATATTCAAAGTATTATCGTGTAATTGGTATAAAAATAAATGTGAAATTATATATATTTACATTTTTTTACTACATCTTTGAAATCCACATATACTACATTTTATACTTACAGCACAGCTCAATTTGGACTAGCCACATTTTAAGTGCCACATGTGGCAAGTGGCTACTAGAGGGGACAGTGTGAGCCTCTTAAGGGGAGGAGGCTGCACCCAGCTGGGCTTGTCCCAGGCAGAGCAGCACAAGACAGCACTGAAGACATAGGCTGGGAGCTCAGCTTGACCACTTAACAGCTATTATAATGGCCGACCCCCATGGACTTCAGCTCCCCTATCTGTGAAGTGATGGAAACATTTTCAGTATGGTTCAGAATGCTAATATAAATTAAATATTTGTACAGATGTAATTTACAGATTTTTTTTAGATACAAACAGAAGATAAGGGAGAAAGACCAGCCTATCCAGTCAATGTACAAGGTATGAGGCACCTGAGCTCCTTCCCCTAGATCCTTTGTCCCTGGTCTCCTGCCCTGAGTGAATTTAGGGCTCAGGTTTGGACCTGCACCCCTCTCCCAGGGACCTTGTCTGTGGTGGGGTCAGACAGCAGGGAGGGGAGGCTTGCCTCAGTCTAGTGCTGGCAGCTCCTGGGCTGAAGGCTGTGGAACCAGCTGTAGGGTTCATAGTGTGCCAGGGGAGTGGCAGTCTGTGGACTGGCATTTGGTGAAGGCACTGGGGCAGCAGAGGGGTGGCAGGGTGAGCATGGGTCCAGACAGGTGTCACTTACTGCTACCAACTGAGCCCAGGAGCTGGGTATGTGCTGGGCTCCCTTGTTCTCTGTCTGACCTGGAGGCTGGGAGCCAAGTCTGCCTGGACAAGTGGACCTATGGGTGAAGAAGTCCCGGCTCTTCTCTCTCCTCACGTTTTTTCGTTCTAGGGCTTGTCATCCAAGAGATCCCTTTACTCTGCCATCTCAATATGGGTAGGAAGTGGTTATTGGTACTGGGGTCCATTGTTTCCTCCAAAAGAAGGGCAGGACCTTATCTACCTCACCTGTGTCCCCAGCACCCAGTGCCAGGCTGGGTGCAGACAAGCCTCACCTTGGAGAATTGGCTGAGCCAATGAGGATTGCAAAGCTGTATCTGAAATCCATAGCGGCCAGCTGCAGGGCTGGATTTCGTAGATGGCCAGCATGCTGGCAACATCTTCTGAGAGCAGGTGGGCTTGTCTGACCAAAAAGCCCAGGTGAGGTCTAGACAAGGGGAGGGAAGAGCAGGGGATTCTGGAGTGGGCAGTGGTGTGGCTGGGAGTGAACCACACCATGGAGCATATGAGTAGTGGCAGGAAGAACTGACATTGATTGAGCACTTACTGTGTGCAGTGTGTTGCTCTCGCTGACCCTCTCAGTCTCCCATGATGGCAGTTCTGATATCATTCCAAAGACAGATGAGAAGCTAAGGTTTAGACTGTTTCAAAACTTTCCTGAAGCTGGATGTGGTGGCACACGCCTGTAATCCCAGTGGCTTGGGAGGCTGAGACGGGAGAATTGCGAATTCAAAGCCAGCCTTAGCAAAGGTGAGGTGCCAAGCAACTCAGTGAGACTCTGTCTCTAAATAAAATACAAAAATAGGGCTGGGGATGTGGCTCAGAGGTCAAGTGTCCCTGAATTTAATCCTTGGTACCAAAAAAAAAAAAAAAGTTGCCTGAAGTCACACAACAGTTAGGGACCAGAGCTGAGATGACAGCCCTGGTTGTGTGCCTACAAAGCCCACTTGGCCATCTGTGTGATTGTATCCCCATTTCCCAAACTCTCCCAGGCCCAATTTCTGGTCAGAACCTTATAACCCTGATGTTGCCATGGGAGCGTTTTACTGGGCCATGTGTTTGTGGCTGTGTTGCTCCAGACTGGGGTGGGAGCATAAAGGGGTCCTGAGGAAGATGAGGCCGAGGAGGTATGAGGAAAGAGGGGCAACCAGGCCTCCTTGACTCACCCACTGGTCCATGTGACCTAAGCAGACTTGGGACCCAGCCCTTGGCTTGGATGTGCTGAGGTCTAGACACTTGTTCCTGCACCCCCTGCCCATTTATTGGGGCAAGTCGCTGTGCCACTCAGTACATAGCAATGGCAGCTCTTCATCACCTGACAAGTGCAGGGCTCTGTGTCTGTTATTTTACTAACTCCTCATAGAAGCCTGTGTTTAGACATATCATCTGCACGGTACAGATAAGGAAGTGGTGGCTCAGTGAGGTCCAAGCCCCTAAATGGTGCAGATGGGACTCAAACTGGGGTCTGTGTTCCCTGACTATCACCTGACACAGCTTACCACATCCCAGGGGCATTGACATTTCTGAGTTCCTGTCCCAGTGACTCAGAAACCCAGATCTAACTCAAGCCCAGGTCTCGAAACTGCTGGGACTGTGGCACTCCAGCTTCTTCCTTAGTCTGCACCCTCTCCTTGCTGCAACAGGGGACCATGCTGGGGAGGGACCTCCTGAGTATGGCAACGACTATGTGAGCCCATTAGGCTCTGGTGAGGGCAGCCGAGCGTGTGAACACCAGGAATGGGATGGGGTCACAGGGCAGCAGCAGCAGCTCCCCTCACTGAGGCCTCCTCTGTGCTAGGCTTTATGCTTGGCCTACAACAGACACTGGGAATTGCTCACAGCCCCATGTGTGATGACACAACCCAAGTCAACCAAGCCCTGGACCATCTTGGAATCTCCCCCTCATCATAGCATTTAGAGCTGGTTCTTGGAAAAGAAGTTACTGATTGGACAAGAGAGGGGAAGGGCATTCTGGGTAGAAGGAACAGCAATGTACAAAGGTTGGAGGGAGGATCCACCTCAGAGTTCTGTGTAACTGGGATGGTTGTGGGAGAGGCAGGGTCAAGTCCCAAAGATCCTGAATGGCTAGCTGAAGCTCTGGGATGCAACTGCTGATGCTGGACCACCATGACTTGCGGCTGCTGGAGGAGGGACAGTGGCTCCCTACACTACTGGTGCCAGGGCAGCAAGGGCTTAGCAAAGTTCAGATCCTGCTTCATCTTCTTTTCTGTGAGATGGGGAGACCCAACCTGCTGAGTTGTAAAAGCTTTTGCAGAACTGCCTGAGGACAGGGTCTCATCTCATCTCATCTCTTCACCTCACCCCACGCCTCCAGAGGGCAGCCCTGATGGAGGTTGGGTGGGGAGGGAAGGGTGGCAGGACAGCAGGGTGCCGAGGACGGGAACCAGAGTGGGTCCTGCCTTGTGCCACAGCAGGCCCTGTCATGTCTTTTGAGGGCCCAAGCCTTGTGCCCAGTGCATCTAACAGGCCAAGTCAGCCCTGACACCAAGGAAAGCCTGACTCAGCACCTCCCCCAGGTACCATGGCCCAGAGCAGGGCACTGCTGCTCCTGCTGCTGTTGCCACCACAGCTACACCTGGGACCTGTGCTCGCAGTGAGGGCCCCGATGTTTGGCCGAAGCAGCACCCACAGTCTGAGCCCTGAGGAGAATGAATTTGTGGAGGAGGAGCCTGTGCTGGTCCTAAGCCCCGAGGAGCCAGGGCCTGGCCCAGCTACTGTCGACTGTCCTCGAGACTGTGCCTGCTCCCAGGAGGGTGTTGTGGATTGTGGTGGCATCGACCTGCGTGAGTTCCCCGGGGACCTGCCTGAGCACACCAACCATCTGTCCCTGCAGGTGAGGCTGATGTGATCATGAGGGATGCTGCCTATCTCTAGATTCAGGGTACAAGGCAGATTAGATTTGTAGAGTCCTGGCAGCTGTGGGTCCTGGGCCAGGGTAGCCAGTAATAAGAAGGGACAAGTAGAGGACAACTCTTACATAGGTTCGCTTATTCATTCACATATAGACTATCTCTTGGGTTCCTGCTCTACACCTCCGGTCAGGCGTGGGATGGTGGGCACAGAGGACTTGGACATGCCCTGCCCTTTAGGAGCTCACAGTCCATGGGCAAGGTAGAGACCGAAACGGAGAAACTGCACAAAAAGGACTCCCACTGTGGTGCGCAGAGCAAGCTCCTAATCCAGCCCCAGTTCAACCTAGGAAGGCTAGGGAAGGTGGTAAATGACCCAGGTTTTATAATGTTCCAAGAGGAAAGGGGTCCATGGGGCTTAGAAAGGGAAGCATAGTGGTTTCTGCTTGGGGAACAGCTATGGATGCCTGTCACCAAGTAGAAATACCCAGGGGGTGGGTCCAGAGGGCAGATAGCCCACTAAGCATGAACAACTGTCTGTAGATGTCTACATGTGGGTTCCTTCCCGTCACCCCCGTACTTGGGATTGGAGTCTCAGTGCATGCTAGGCACGTGCTCTACCACTGAGCTACATCCCTACCCATACCTGTGGGTCCTTTGAAAGGCTCACACATCTCTGTGGTCACTGCTGTACCCCCAGTGCCCATATGAGCCAGCACCCAGGTTCTGTTTGCCAAGACAGATGCCCAAGAGAGGAACTGGCTCCCAGGACTGGGACTAAGGATAGGTACAGGAGTCCCATGCAGCACCCCTCCAGACTGATGCTGCTTCCTCACTGCCCCCTTCCACTTCTAGAACAATCAGCTGGAGAAGATCTATCCTGAGGAGCTTTCTCGGCTCCAGCGGCTGGAGACTCTGAACCTCCAGAACAATCGCCTGACTTCCAGAGGTGAGGGGTCACCAGAGCCATGGGACACCAGGTGGGGACTCAGGGGCCTGAGCATTGCTGAGTATCCATGGGGAAAGCTTGGCCCTGCAGATCCTGGGGTGTGGAGGAGTCAGGCTGGGCTGGGTTGGTAGTGGGGCTGCGTGAGGATGGGCTCCTCATGTTCCAGGGGCTCCATGATGTTGCCTGAAAGCCAGCCTTAGGTCTTTCTGACATGAGTTGGGGTGGGGCTTTGGAGCAGCCAAGCTTCCCAGGACCTTATCATAGACTCTTCCATTCACAGGGGCCTTTAGAATCTAAGTCAAAAACAAAACAAAGAGCTGTAACTCAAGCTTTATTTTTTTTCTGATGACAAAAATGGTATGTGATTAGGATAGAAAACTTAGAAAATAAAAGTGGAAAGAAAAATCACGTACTGTTCTGCCACTTTGAATTAATCACTATCAACATTTTGGTATATTTCTTTCCAATTTTAAAACAGCCTTATTGAGGTGTGATTTATATTCCATAAGATGAACCCAACTTAACGGTACAATTTGACAAGTTCTAGTAAGTTTATGCAGATGTCCAACCATCTCACAATCCAGTCATTTTTTTCCCTAGTGTTTTTCAATTCATCGCTGAATTCCTACTTCAGATGTGATAATCGGCCTCTCTGAGCAGTTCGCCTGGCGGCGTTCCCCATGTTGCTGCAGCTCTTGCTGGCCGGCCTTTTACACCAGCAGGGTATCCATGGAGGGACACGCCACGGTTTATGTAACTGTTCCCTCTCATTAAAAACTTGGGCAAGTCCCAGCATCTGGGGGTCCTGGAGCTTGGAACTGAGTGTCGGAGTCGGCCTTAGGGCTGGAGAGGGGCCAGCCTGGCTGGGCTCCCAGCAACACAACATCTGTCAGAGGGGCAGGGGCAAGCCAGGTGGCTGGAAGACCCAGAAGTGGTAGTCCTGCCCTACACGGAGCTGTCCCAGCTTGTCCCCCCACCTGTGGAGGGGTCTGGGTGTTAAGAGAGGCTCTGACACCTGTGGCCATCCCAAGGGGAACATTCCTTCCTGGCTGAAAGGGTCAAGCTACTTCATCCTTCAGTCCCTCAGCAGGCACTTAACTGCTTGCTCCTATGCTTGGGCCAGAGAGCAAGGAGAAAGAAAATGGGGCTGGGCAGGCCTGTTGGGACTGACCGGGAAGGGATCTGAGTGGCCTATCTCCCTGTTCAGGCAAGTGGTGGGTAAGGCCAGGGTCGGGTGGCTCGCGTGCTTCCCTGCAGCGTCTCCTTCATCCAGGGCTCTGACCTGTCCTTTGAAGGGCTCCCGGAGGAGGCATTTGAGCATCTGACCAACCTCAACTACCTGTACCTGGCCAACAACAAGGTGAGGGCCTCGGAGGGTGGGGTGTACTGCCCTGCCCTCCCGATGCTGTCTTCTGCTAAGTTCCATGAACTTCTACCAGGCCATTTCCTGGCTGGCTGCTGGGTCCAGCTTGCTGTTCACACATGACCCTGGAGGAGGCGAGGGAGACAGACCCCACCTAAGACATCAGAGTGTCAGATAATGAAGATAAGCCCAAGCCTCCAGGAGTATAGAAGAAAGAGACCCACTGCAGGGTGCCTGGAGGGCTTCGTTGTGGAGATGAAATGAGGCAATAAAGGGTAGTCAGATTCCAGTTACAGGCCCTGAGGAGGACACTGCAGAAGAAGGGTCAATAGCTGGTGTGGAAGTGTGTACCTGTGGTACCAGCACTCAGGAAGCCGGACACGGGTATCACTTGAGTCCAGGAGTTTGAGACTAGCCTGGGCAACATAGTGAGACCCCCATTTCAAAACAGAAGAAACAAAGGGCCAGCATGAGCCAATCTCAAAATACACAGGGCCTATCCTAGCCTCTTCTCCCTGAACACTCTGGAGGCACTCTTGTCTCCTCTAAGGCTCTAACTTCCATCTGCAATCTGGCCATGTCTGATGGCAATCTCCAGCCCTTTCCACTCCTGAGGTCTGCCTGCCTCTTCGACATCTCCCCTAGGTGTCTAATGGAAGTGGAACTATTGCTTCTTGCCCCCAGCCCCAAAATTAATCCTCTATCTTCCCATCTGGGTGAAGGACATCTCTAACCACCACAGCAGCACTGGTGTGACCACAGATCAGGAGTCTTCTAGAGCCTGGGCATCCCTCACCCACGTCCAACCCTCTGCAGGTCCTCAACCTCTCTCAGGCACCAGTCTACCACCCCTCCCTGGATGCTCCTCTGCCTCATTTGCTTCTCCTCTTTCTCCTCAGGGAAGCCAGAGCAACATTTAAAATCTTGTCCACTTCTACCCCTCCATCTAACTAGGATGAGCCCAGGAGGACATGGGGGGGGCAGATTAGAAATTGCTAGCAGACAGGCAAAGCCTTGACCATCAAGCTAAGTACTGGGGAGCCAGAGATACTTTGGTTCTGCTCTTTTGGGGAAGGGTAGAGGTTTCCACTTTAGAAAGATGGCGTTGGTTGTAGAGAGGAGACTTTTGAAGGGACCCAGATGAATAGCTGGCCATGGGGCCCAGAGCTGGCCTCTGCTCTCTATTGGTCTTTCCGACAGACTCTTCCCTTTTCAGCTGACATTGGCACCTCGATTCCTGCCAAATGCCCTGATCAGCGTGGACTTTGCTGCCAACTATCTCACCAAGATCTATGGGCTCACCTTTGGCCAGAAGCCAAATTTGAGGTCAGAGGGTGATGGTCTTGGACTTGGCAGGGGCAAAGGGAAGGGCTGAGGTAGAGCTGCCTCTCTTATGTGAGGCACAGTCAAGACCCTGAGAGGGATGTGCTATGTAATGGGGCAGCATCACATCAAGGGCCATGCTCAGAGCTGTGGTGGAGGGACACCCAAGGACTGGAGGAGCTCAGGGTCCCAAAGGATGGACCTAGAGGCTGAAGAAGACGTGTCCAGGGGGTGAGAACACTGTGTTCGGGAATAGTGGGGACAGGATGGAGGGCAGCCCCTTCCAGCAGGCAGAATGGCCCTGTACTGGAGCTGCTTTGGGAGGAGCAAATACCTCCAGCACAGGCGTGGTGTGGAGGGGGTCAGGAAATCCTATTTCTTCCTGGTGGGGTGCTGACCCCTCTGGTGCCTGGTCCAGAAGCTGTGTAGGTGAGGTCTGAGCTCTTTAACTGCATCCTTGGGTTAATATGGGAGGAGAGCACTCTGGACCCTGGTCCCAGTCTCAGCAAAGGTTTGAAGCCTCACTGGGAAGTTGGCCTCGGGGCCCCTCAGGTGGGGTGAAGACTATGCCTTGGCCCCCAGGTCTGTGTATCTGCACAACAACAAGCTAGCAGATGCAGGGCTGCCGGACAGCATGTTCAACGGCTCCAGCAATGTTGAGATCCTCATCCTGTCCAGCAACTTCCTGCGCCATGTGCCCAAGCACCTGCCACCTGCCCTGTACAAGCTGCATCTCAAGGTAAGGAGGGAAGAGAACAAAGTGGGGGAAGAACAGACCCACAGCTGGGGCATGAGAGCAGGGACCTGCAGGAGAAGAGCTGGCCTAGTGGGCACAGCACTGCCAACTGAGGCTATGGGGCTGTGGGCACATGATAGAGATCAACAAGTCACTGTAGGAAAGCAGGGAGACACCTGGGCACCTGACCTTTGGTGTGGGTTGTGTGGGGGGCTGTCAGCACACACCCAGATGCTCTGAATCTCCTCTTGGTGGTCCCCTCTCCACAGTCCCCTCTCTACACCTTATCCTGGGGCCCTGTCCCTGTCCCTTGCATCTCCCTCATTCTTCCCTCCCTACTTTCCCACTCTTTAGAACAACAAGCTGGAGAAGATCCCCCCTGGGGCCTTCAGTGAGCTGAGCAACCTGCGAGAGCTGTATCTGCAGAACAACTACCTGACTGATGAGGGCCTGGACAATGAGACCTTCTGGTGGGTCCTCCTCTCACACATCCTCAGCCTCACTGTTGTACCCAGCAAGCTCCTCCCAGAGCCCACCCCCAGCCACGCACTGTCATGCATCCCTTGCCCATCTCCCCTGGACACTTTCCCTGGAGAAGGAAGGATCTGTAAGGTTTGTGCCTCAGTTGACAATGCTGTCCCCAAGAAGAGTTGATGTGTACAGCTAAGGGCAGCCAAGGTGGCAGGAGTCCAGGGAATGTTGGCGGAGACTGGCTTGTTGGTACCAAATACATACTTGAACATTATTATTGAAAGCAAATATATTTTCATTTTGGGGGACCCAGGGTAGCCACAAAAGGCTAACATAAGGTTCCACCGTGGCCTTCAAAGCTCTCATATATCAAAAACCTTGCACAGATCCTTCCTACACTGAGCTGCCAACCCCCATGCTTGGGTGAATTAGAGACAGCACCCCACCCCCATCCTGCCCCCCCACACCTCCCTTGGGAATAATGGTGGGATCAAGCAGATGTGGGTTCCTGCCTAGTTCTAATTCCTTCCTTCCCCCAGGAAGCTCTCCAGCCTAGAGTACCTGGATCTGTCCAGCAACAACTTGACGCGGGTCCCTGCAGGACTGCCGCGCAGCTTGGTCCTGTTGCACCTGGAGAAGAACGTCATCCGGAGTGTGGACGCCGACGTGCTGACCCCCATCCGCAGCCTTGAGTACCTGCTGCTGCACAGCAACCAGCTGCAGGCAGACGGTATCCACCCGCTGGCCTTCCAGGGCCTCAAGCGGCTGCACACCGTGCACCTGTATAACAACGCCCTGGAGCGCGTGCCCAGCGGCCTGCCCCGCCGCGTGCGCACCCTCATGATCCTGCACAACCAGATCACGGGCATCGGCCGCGAGGACTTCGCTACCACCTACTTCCTGGAGGAGCTCAACCTCAGCTACAACCGCATCACCAGCCCTCAGATACACCGCGACGCCTTCCGCAAGCTGCGCCTCCTGCGCTCACTTGACCTGTCGGGCAATCGCTTGCACACGCTGCCACCTGGCCTGCCACGCAATGTGCACGTGCTGAAGGTCAAGCGCAATGAGCTGGCTGCCCTGGCACGTGGGGCGCTGGCAGGCATGGCCCAACTGCGGGAACTCTACCTCACTGGCAACCGACTCCGCAGCCGGGCCCTGGGTCCCCGCGCTTGGGTGGACCTTGCCCATCTGCAGGTGAGGAGGGCTGGGCCATGCCTGTGGGGTGCTATTGGTATGGCTGCCCTGCACCCATTCGTCTGTAGGACATGGTGAGGGCTGGGCCGTGAGGGAGGATCCTCTGGTATAGCCAGACTGAGCTCATTTAGTTTCAGGTATCCATTGGGGAGAATAGGGAGGCAGAGGCTGGGCCTTAAGGTAACAGGGAGGTGGCCATGCAGAGGACATGACTAGTGTGCCTGGGTCAGCCCAGCCCACTTTGGGCAGAGTACAGAAGTGTCTGTCCAGGATGGCCAGATCAGTCTCACCACAGGTAGTTAGAGGTTTAAGGGCTGTGGAAGTAGGAGCTCATGCCTGCAGGTGGGAGGCCCACAGGACCACTTGGAGGCAGTTCAGGTAGCTTGGGAAAGTCCAGCTCATCCCTCTGCAGGTACAGTGGTGGGTTCTTGGAGAAGGCTGGGCCTTGGGTTGGGAGGGTATTGCCCATGTCATGGGCTCACCTCACCATACTGCAGAGTGCTAGGGGCGGGGAGTCTGCCCAGGGCATTCTGGGGTTGGCCAGTGAGTGTGACTGCTGTGGCCACATGGTCAGAGTCAGTGATGTCTGGGCACATGCACTGAGCTTTTTTGGGTAATAGGTGGACCCTCCCAACTTAGCAAGTATAGGCAAAAATGAAACTTTACTGCAGAACCAGGAGGGTGTTGCTGAAATGCTGGGTGGTTCCCCCCTGAACTGGCCACAGCCTCCCTACTGCCATACCAGAGCCCCTTCACAACCAGACCTCAACCTGGAGGCTCTGGGCCTCCAAATTGCTGTCCCCTCACCTCAAGACATCCTCTGCTCTCTTTCTCAGGGTTCTGCTCAAGTGCTGTCTCCTTGGGAGGCCTTCCTTCGTTTTGTTTTTCTTCATAAGCCTGGTCCCCCGAGTCCTCAGGTCCTCTGCTTGCTCTCCTTGACTGCCCTTCCAGCCCGAATAAGCAGCAAGCGTGGGCTTCTGGTCACTTCCTCGGGAGGGATGACTAGATAATTGATCCAACTTTATAGAACTTGCTATCTGGACTAGGGTGTCTGAACAGAGTGCAAGGGAGAGGTTGGGGGAGCCCTGAGGCAGAGCAGGGTGGGGTGTGCCAGGCAGCTGATCTTGCAGGTCAGCTGGGGTCTCACCTCATCCAGACTGCCCTGCTGAGTACCAGACCCCAGCACCTAATCATCTGTGCTGCCCCTCTTGACTGTCCCTCGGGAGCTTATTCTTGAGGACCCAAAGCCCATGTCTTCTCCTCCATGCCCATTCCTCCTGCTGCATTTTCCAACTCACTGAAGGGACAAGATAACATCCATCCAGGGGGACTTAGAAGCTGTCCTTGGCATCCCCTTCTGCCCTACTGATTTCCCTAGCAGCCTAGCAGCACCTGACTCTGCTGTGCTACCACCGTATCTCTGTCTGTCCACTTCTCTCCAGCCCCACTGCCCACACTCCAGACCAGGCCATTGTACTTTTTGCCTGGGGCCCAGCTCCCCAGCTCATCATTTCAGTACTTCATATGCAATCAAGGGTATCTTTAAAAACATGTCCTTTCATACTCCTGTCCTGATTCCACAGCTCCCCTTGGCCTTTTGGGGGCCCAGGACAGACTCCTGGCCATGGCCTTCAAGGCCTGCTCTGCCCCTGTTCCCAATGCTCATTGGCTCCTCTGCTTGAAGTACCTCTCCATGCTGCCCACCAGTGATAGCTAGTCAGTCATGACTTTCATCTGTTCCACCAGCCTACGTGCAGCCCCTACTGTGTGTCAGACAGAGTTTCAGAACTGGGGACCTGTGGGGGCTAAGACAGATAGAGGGCCACTACTACCTGGAGCACACACCTAGGACTCAAATAGGACATTGCCTCCTCTAGGAGGCCCCTTTCTCCTCTACCACTCATGGCAGGTCAGCTGCCTCCCTGAGCCTGGGGGAGCTCAGCCAGGGATGTCTGGTGGACAGAGGACTTTTCCTCACACTGTGATCTTTCTACAGGCAGCTGCTCCTGCTGCCTCAGAGCCCACCCTGGAGAGCTTTCCCTGGCCTGAGGCTGGGCCATGCCCCCCCTACACTCCCTCAGCACAGCCAAATTCCACTGACTTGTCCTTCTCAGTTTGGGCCCATCTGTACAGCTGGTCTGGCTTCCTGAAGGTGGACACAGTGTCTCAGTGGAGTTCGTGTCCCCTGAATCCACAGGCCCAGGATGTTTGGGATGCATGAGGAAATGGCTGAAGTGGAGACACATGGAGGGCACTGAGACCTGTGGGGACAGCAGAAAGCAGGAGCCCTGTGTGTAGGGGTGATCTGTGAAGCTCTTGCTCCCCTGGAATCCTGATGCCAATGTGCCTGGCTGTCTGGATTCATGGCCCCGGTTTTTGACCCTGAGGTTGGCCTCAGGGTAAGGAAGGGAGCTTATTGGTCATGGGGTCCTGCCCTGTGGCTGTACAGTGTCCCTCATAACAACCTGAGGGACATTGAGAGTGGCCACAACAGCACATGCCATAGCCTCCTGCCCACTGCAGGTGTGTTCCTCCTCTGGGCAAACCCATTCCCACTTCCCTGGCTGTGGGCTCCTGGCACTTGATGACTGAGTCTGACCAGCCTGGTACAATCCTGGCTATTGTACCAGGATCACTGTAGGCCTCACACCCTTGCTCAGGACCCCTGTGCATGTGGCCCTTGAGGTCCACAAATGAACACCCCACTTGTGTGCCCTCTAGGGCCAGTGGAGCAAAATTCAAAGACTGGAGGACCCTTGGCCTCTGCCTGTCCTAGGTCTTTAATCTGATGGGAGAAGTATGTTAAGAATTAAGGACTGTAGGGGCTGGGATTGTGGCTCAGCGGTAGAGCGCTCGCCTAGCACATGTGAGGCCCTGGGTTCGATCCTCAGCACCACATAATAATGAAATAAAGATAATGTGTCTAATTAAACTAAAAAATAATAAATATTTTTTAAAAAGAATTAAGGACTGTGACACCCAAATATCTTGGCTATGACTTCATGTGTGAAGGCAGAGGTGCTGGGTAGGGCCTATATCAATTAGAACAAGGGTTTGGAGTCAGGCACAATAGGTTTCAGCCTCTTACAGGCTGTGTGTCCTTAGATCACCTACCCTCTTTGAACTTCTATTTTCCCAACTGGAAAATTAAGATAATCATAGACCCCCTCTCCTCAACAGGATTATCATTAGATTTAGATAGGCTGGGGTTTGGTGGGAGTTTTGTAAGCTGTTAAGTGCTTTGCATAGGTGGGAGTCCCTGACTCCCATGGTCACCTCTGCAGCTGCTGGACATTGCTGGGAATCAGCTCACGGAGATCCCCGAAGGGCTCCCCAAGTCTCTCGAGTACCTGTACCTGCAGAACAACAAGATTAGCACCGTGCCTGCCAATGCCTTCGACTCCACACCCAACCTCAAGGGGATCTTTCTCAGGTAGTAAGTCCCCAATGCCCTCATACAACCCTTGGCACATGCCCAACTCCAGCCAGACAATTGAGACCCGGGAGTATCTCATATGAAGAGACCAGTGTTTAGAGCCTGGTTCCACTACTGCCTGGCTGTGGGACCCTGGAGACATCACAGAATCCCATGAGCCTCTGCTGTCTCAACCCTGAAGGGTGAGGACAGTTCTGGCCAGGTCTGATATGCCTCATAAATGGACTTTGGAAACTTTAAAACCAATGCACCATAGTGTTTTTGATGTTAATGTGATGGGAAGGAAACCAAAAAAAACATCTTCCTGATTTATAGTTGGAAAAACTAAGGCCCAGACAGCACAGGTGACTGCTTTATCCACAGTCAGCCAGACTGGGCCTGGGCCGTAGAGCCACAATGTGGACATCCAGGTCCTCACTGGGCTCTAGGGATGTGGGACTGGAGTTTGCAGTGATTCCGAGGACCCAGCTCCTGGAGGATATGGCACTTCCATCCAGGGCCAGTGTAGTTCTTCCCAACACCCCCCACACCCCAATCCCAACCCTCAAATCAGATTTGAAACAGAAGAGAGTAGAGCAGAAAGCCAAGAGCTTGGTGACATTAGGTGGAGTGACATATGTTCAGGCTTCTACAGTGAAGCTGAGGTGCAGAGAGTAGGGGGGCCTGAGATTAGAGTCTCAGCCTTCCCATGGCCTGAGAGTGTCTCTGGCTCACTTCAGCAATGGCTTTGCCTGTGTGTCAGCTCAGGCTTTGGGGTTAGTGCAGGAGAGCAGGCAGAGAGCCATTCCCAGGTCTTCCACTCCCAAAGTCGTAGTGAACATGTGTGCAGAGGGAGAATTCTTGCTTTATGGATGACCAGCCCAATGCCATTCCCTGTCCCCAAGCCATTGTTACCCTGAACAACTGAGACTTCCCACAGTGCACCATGCTTCTCCACCCCAGGCCTTTTCAACTAATGTATCATCTCCTGGAAATGATACATCTTTTACCTTCCAAGGTAAATAGTGGGGAGGGACCCCAGAGCTGGGCGCCTACGCTGACCCCCGTGTGGATGACTTCCTAGGTTTAACAAGCTGGCTGTGGGCTCTGTGGTGGAAAGTGCTTTCCGGAGGCTGAAGCACCTACAGGTCTTGGACATCGAAGGCAACTTTGAGTTTGGTGACGTTTCCAAGAACCGTGGCCACTTGGAGAAGGAAGAAGAGGAGGAGGAAGAGGAGGAAGAGGAGGAGGATGAGGAGGAAGAGGACAGGAGATAGGGACAGGATGACACAGCTCTGGCCTAGGTAGGTGGCCTCTCTTCACCTTGCTTTCCTGTTCCTACCCCAGTCTATGCTGTCTCTGTCCATTCTTCATTCTCTGGCCTCTGTTTCATCCCTTCATTTTGCAAACCTACATGCTCATTTTGCAGATAGGGATGCAGCAGGCCCTGGGTTGGGGTATGACATCAAGCCAAGGAGACCAGTCAGTGCCAGGGGATTCTAGTCCAAAGTGATCGGCACTGTGATGGCAGCAGCCCAGGAATAGACTGGACATAGGGCCTGAGGCTTGGGAATGAGGTCTAGGCTGGAGATGGGGATCCAGGCATTTTCAGCTTTGAGACAGGCACTGCAGCTGCAGATGGCTGAGGTCTTGCCTAGGGTGAGCAAGTAGGGGGTGTGCAGAGGAGGCTGAGATGGAGCAGTCAGGAGAGGAGTTGGAAACCACAGACTAGCAAGCACAGGGGTGGGGGTGCTTAGCTGACCATGGGGCATGGAGAAGATGGACAGTTGGATCATCCATGGCTGGGTTTTGCACACACGTGTAACACAGGTACCTGCACCCATGCACATGCACACAAACACATACCTGTATCTCAGCATACATATACCAATGGACACACCCATGTCTAAGCATGTACACACATTCACAAAGCACACACACAACATGCATGCCATTCATGTGCATACAGAAACACACATATTCCATGACACGTTCATAGGCACAGGCCATGTAGTAATAGCACTCACAAGTGTGCCTGCATGTGAGCACACACATGTACCCTCACACTCAGGCCCTTGCATGTAGACACACATATGTATGCATGATTCATACAGACAGGCTTCTCCAGAAGTGGGGTACCCAGCCGGGTCAGTACTGCCGAGAGGCTGAAGGAGCTACTGGACTTGTCCACATGGAGTCATCTATGACTTTGTAGCAAGTGACTACAGGGAAAAATGGGAGTGAAGAAGTGGATCCAGGAGTGTAGATACCCTCAGGACGTCTGGTTTGAAGAGATGCAGGGGCAGTAGTGGGCGCATGTGAGCTCAGGAAGGGCTCATTTCATTTGCTGCTCCTTTAGGGATGAAGCTGGTTTGGCTGCTGGTGGTGGCCATGAGGGGTGTGGTGCTGAGGAGAGTGAGTGTAAAGCACTGTGAGCCACAGGAGGCCAGGCTTTCTCTACCGTGGCTGGAGGCCCAAATGGTTGCAGTCACAGGCAGGCTGATAGTGGTGGCTGGATCTGAAGTCACATCAGCCAATGATTTCAGCCTTTCACCTTCTCCATGCAGTAGGGGGTGCTTAGCTGACCATGGGGCACAGAGAAGAGGGACAGTTGGATCATCCATGGCTGGGTTTTGACCAAGGGTATGGGACCAAGAGGACAGGGAACAAGGAAACAGAGTATATTAACAGGAGGATGACTGAAGTCATGGGTCCTGAGGGCCAGCCTAGGTAGGGAAGGCAGTAGAGACCGGAGGAATCATTATGCATAGACACTGGGGAGGGTGTTAGAGCTTGGGCACAGTGACAGTGGGTGGTTAGAAGGAGAGGCAGGTAGTCAGGGAGATGTCAGAGGTTAGTTAAGAGTTGGGAGTGAGTCATGCGGGGGGTCACAGGGCCAGGGTGTGGACATGGGTGGGAGCTGCTGGGCCACTTAAGGATGTTGACCTGAAGCAGGGTCTGGAGCAGAGAGGAGCCTGCAGGGCTGTTGATGGATGGCTTCAGCCCAGGGGGTAGACAGAAGGAGTGGAGAAAGGGGTGGGTCCCCATTGATAGAAGCAGGGCTGGCAGGGCTGTCTGAATGTGAAGGTGCAGACCCAGAGCCAGTGCCCCAGAGTCCCTGGCCCTACTTTTGGAAACCCTTTGGAAACCCTTCTCCTGAAGCACTGTCTTCATGTGGAACCAGCAGTCAGCAACAGGGGTGACTGGCCATTCAGTGAGGACTTCATGGCCCTCATAAGGAGGGTTGTGGATTCCTGAAGTAGGGGATTGTCCCCTTTAGAGGACATTGGACATAGTCAGCATTTTAGGAAGACCCTGGGAAAAATCTTAGGGAGTGGCCAATGGGACCCAAAGGCTCTCCTGCCCACATTGGCCTGGACACTTCCCTCTGGCTCCAGGCTTCCAGGGTGACTCCCCCTCCTCATTCAGAGGAGCCTGGCCTACCCAGAGACCTCTCAATCAGGGTCATCTAACCTAACCTCTAGTCCATCTCTCCCAGGCTGGTTGTGGCTGGTAGCTCTGTCCTGGGCTGGCCCCTGACCTCTCCTACATGTTCTGCAGGACGATGGACCACCGGACTCCTTTCTGCAGCACATGCCTGTGCCCTGTGAGCCCCCATCTGCCACGGTCACATGGACACAGCCAGCGCTAAACCACGGGGCATCCCTCACACCACAGGCTAAATGCAGTCTCATATCCCTGCCCTTTCCTGCAGTGTGCCTCACAACCAGACACGTGCAGACACCACGTCACACCCCCACACACAGCTCGGCCACACACACAGCCAGCTGCTGCACATCACCCTCCAAACCATCCCACTCTGCCCAGGCCCGCCACTGCTGCCTTGCCTGCTCCCTGAGTCATGCAGATTTGGGGAAGGATCTGGCCCACAAGAGAGCCCACTCCCTCCTGTTGACACACACACACACACACACACAC
Organism: Marmota flaviventris; assembly: GCF_047511675.1. NCBI lineage: Eukaryota > Metazoa > Chordata > Mammalia > Rodentia > Sciuridae > Marmota > Marmota flaviventris. The sequence goes on from NC_092507.1 coordinate 41,994,512, forward strand.
ACACACACACGAGCAAATATACATGTCAGTCACTTGCCATCTGCCCCGTCCTCTGTCCTTCAGTCCCCTGGAGAAGACACAGCTCAGCTCCTTGCTCCGTGGTGGGGAACTCACAAAAGCTGGCTTTTGTTCCTATTCCTCCCTTTGGGGACAGGAACCTTTTGGACTTCTGCCCTGGCTCTGCCCCTGCCCCCCAGGTGCTAGAGCAGTCACCCTGCTGAGAGCCCCATCCTGCCTTGCCCTGTCAGGCCACAGGCACTTTCTGATAGACAAGCCCCACTGAGGGAGCTTTGGGGCAGGAGGGAGGCAAGGCCCGGAGGATCCAGAAAAGGCCCAGCTGTGCCTCTGAGACACTCTTGAATCTTTGGGCCTGCAGGGAAGTTCTGGGTGCTTTGGGTGTTGTTTTTTAAGGAAAAAAATGATAAAAATCTCAAAGTTGATTTTTCTTGTTACAGAAAATCTAATATAAAAGCATTATCCCTGTCCTTGCAGCCGTGTCTACGTCTGTGTGCTTCCAGCCATGGGCTGGGCTGGCGTCAGCGTAGGGTTGGCAGCCTACATGCAAATCTGCACTTTGGCCAGACCAGAAGGAATCAGGGCAAAGTTCAGGTCTCTGAACTTTCGGGGCTCTCAAAGGAGTCACACAGGCAGAGAGCCAGAGAGATGGGCTTAGAGGTAGGTGAAGAGGCCTGGGGAGGTGTGTGCAGACACAGCTGGGTGGGAATCAGCAGGTAGGCCCACACTGCCTGCTCTGCATTCTCAGGAGCTGAACTTCAAGCAAAGGACCTGTTGGGCTTCGGGCTACTCAGGGCTCACCTGGAGGGTTGCCTTTATACTGAGGGGCTGTTATTGATGGGGTCAGTCCCACAGAGGTGGGAAGGGAATAGGACGCAAGCCTAGGAATGGGAGTAAACCTGACTTGGGGGCCTGGTCTCTGCAGACCTTCCCAGGGAAGAGGTAATAGACATGCCTTCCCATGGGGACAGAGTTAGGCCCACAGTGGGAAGCTGCAGAGAGGTGACATTCAGCTATGAGCAAAGAAAACTTCTGACAGGCAGTGCTACCCACTCAGTGGATTTAGATGCCCAGGAAGTAGTGATCTCCCTGCTTCTAGAGGTGTGTACGTACATTTCTATCAAGCTTGCTAAAGAGCAGACTCCTGCCTTGCGGGTGGGGGTAGACTCCATTACTCAAAGGGTCTTAGAAATGTGATCCAGGGAAGGGGCAAATAACCCTGTCCACATGAAGGTAGGAGTGACCAACAGCTTGACATCTGACTTCTCCTAGGTGGCTAGGGTCTGATAGAGGATGGTGGCCCTAAACCTCTAGCCCTGCAGTGGGAAGAGTTCTAGGGTGGAGGCCCTTCCTCCTCCAGCTGTGACCCTGGGAGAAGAATAGAAGTAGTTCAGGAGTTGGGGTGGAAGCAGGAGCCCTCCCAACTCTCCAGGTGACCTTGGGCAATTTAATCCCCTTTCTGGATCTCAGTGTCTTTGTGAGCATCCCGGTATAAGACCTTCGTAGACCACAGAGCCGTATCTTCTCCCTGTCACACATCTACAACAGGTTATGTGGCCAGGGCCCTTTAGTGTGCCCTGCAGGTCTCCTGGAATCACCCTGTGACAAGAGAATGAGGAACTCTCTAGAAGTGTCCTCAAGCATGTCCCCTCTCTAAGGCAAAGCATTCACCAAAGGGAATAATAGGGACTGATCTCGTTGATCTCATTGCCCTGCCTTCAGTCAGGGTAGAGAGGTCTGTCTGCACTGTAGATCCCTGAACAAGGCCCAGCCACAGACAGGCCTATTGAGGTAGGCCCCCTGGGGAGGCTGATTTGCACCGTTTTCTGCATGTGACAGCTCAGACAGGCCTGTTTGCACTCTGGCCACCAGATAACACAGGCTACCTGCATTCTGATAACCTGTGTTAGGCCAACAAAGAAGTGCTGCTCAGAATGTGTTCTCTAAGCCATAGGACTTGAAAAACCAAATATCTTTATTTAGTTATCACTGAATTTACAAACACAGAAAGGGTATGAACTCTGACTCCACTTTCCCACATAGGCCTTTGTGGAGTTCTGACCCAAGGGAGCCACTGGCACCTCGGCCCAAGCACTTCCCTTCCCGAGGCCTGGCCTGGCCCACCCATCCCATGGGAGGCTGGCCTGGATGTGTCCACAAGGCCTTCCAACCCTGCTGAAGACATCTGTCTCCATATCAGATGAGCTTTTTGCGACATGTGGGCAGAGACAGGGCAGGCTGTGGCCCGTGGAAGGCGGTTGGGCCCGCCATTGAGGAGAGCCGATTAACTGAGGCCACATGCTCTAGGGTGGGGTAGGAGGCTGGCCTGGACCTGGACACAGCTGGGGCAGAAACCAGGACATTGTTATTTTGTCTTCATATATTGGAAGCGGGCCACCCTCTCCTTCAAGAGGTGGTGGCCAAGCCCCGAAAGACTTAAGTTAGCATCTTGGCGCTAATATTGCTTGTTTTAGATCTTGAGCAAGTGTTTTCAGCTCTCAAAGCCTCAAACCTGTCATCCAGAATGTGGGGACAATAACCCCTGCCTGGTGCTCTTTCAGGGCAGAAGTGGTCACAGCTAGGGCTTGGGCTTTGCAGGCCATTGCTCTCTGACTGGGGTTCCTGTAGGTACCTTCCCTTTTGAAGACCCCATTTTCCACCCATAGAGCCAATTCCAGCCCCTCAGCAAGGGGAAGAATGTGTGAGCATGTTCCCTGTGAGCTGTGAGTTAAGATCCTGCTCCTGGCTCCTGGCCCCAGGGGCCTTGCCTGGTCCCTGCAGCCCCTGCATGCTCAGACATTAGTCTCAAGCTCACTGATCTCAATGGTGCAATGGTCCAGACTGGTGATGGCTGGCTCCTCATCCTGCTCCACCTGTACAGGGACATGGTGGGGGCAGGCAGGACCCAAGGTCAGCTCGGAGGGCTCAGCCACACTCTTCACACAGCCATTCTGCTGGGTTGCCACAATCTCCTGGAGGCTCATGGGCTTGGTCTCGCAGGGTAGCAGTTTCTGGGGGAGGGAAAGAGGCCTGGTATCAGCAGGAGGGTCTGAGGGTGGGTGGAACAGTGCAAACACAGGGCTGAGGACCGTGATGGGGACTTTTCTACAGACATGAGTGGACCAAGCAGGTCACTGGACACCAGTTCCCAAGCTGCCTATAGCACACATGCGTTAAGGAGCCCTGAAGACCCTGCAGCCCCACACAAGCCCACAGGTGTCGGAGTCGTTGAGCAGGACAGCCCCATCCTGCCCTGGGGTGTGAGTCTCCCAGGGCAGGGGTTGTTATATTCTATTCCCACTGTCTGTCTTCTGTCTAGATCAGTGTTGGCCCTGGCAGGTGCTCAATAAATAAATGGTAGAGGAATTAGTCACCCTCTGTAACAGACAAGGAGACCAAAGCCCAGAGACAAGGGGAGACTGCTTGAAGGCTGCCCAGCTGGAAGGCCTGTTGCTCTGCCCGCCCCTCCCAGCTTCACCCTGCTAGTGGTCTCTGTTCTCACCTCGGTGCCTGTATCCCGAGCAAAGTCCTTCCGGCAGATGTGGGCCATGATCCCTGCAGCCAATGCATCACCCAGCACGTTAATCATGGTACGGAATCGGTCCCTGGGAAACCAAGGTGGGCGGTAAGTGGTGGGCGTCTTGAGGGGAGCTGGAGAAGGACCATGTTTAATTCATAGGCATAAGGCCACTGCAGCAGTGGCCCAGGCAGTGCCAGGAGGCAGGGCAGAGTGCCCAAGCCCGCTCCTTGTGGGTGTTGAAGTGAGTTGGTGCAGGGTGGCTCCTGGGCACGTGGCTGTGTGCTGCACAGGACCCGGTGCTTAGGTGGGCCCAACTTAGCTTAATGCTCTGCAGTCACTCTCTTGAAGTTCTTGATAATTTTTGAACAAGGGGCCTCCTGTTTTCATTTTTGAACTCTGCCCCCTCCTCCCAAATTATGCAGCCAGCCTGCAGGCGAGTAAGGCACTCCTACTGTGCTGAGCACGGCAGCTCCCTGGCTCTCTGCCCTGGGGAAGGGACTTGGCTCCCTGTCCTGCTGCCTGCTGCCCTTGCCAAGGGGTGGGACTGGGGTTGGGTGAACTCACAGAGCCCAGTCCACAGCGATGATGAGGTTGATGTCGTCGGTGGGCAGTCCCACAGAGGTAAGCACGATGACCATGGTGACAAGCCCAGCCTGGGGGATGCCAGCTGCCCCGATGCTGGCTGCAGTGGCTGTGATACTGCAGGGGGAGCGGCGAGAGGAAGAGGAGGAGCAGTAGGTGGAGATGGGGGGCTCATGTCTGGGCCCTAGTTCCAAGAAGGAGGCCAGAAGGCTGGGCCTCTGAGACAGCCACGTGGGGCCAAGGTTGCTAGGAATGCCACATTAGGTTGTTCTCATGTCCCTGCTCATGGTCCTATGACCCAGGGTCCAATCTGAGGCAAGTGTGGAAACCAGGGTGTGGCCCTGCACAGATTCTGTAGGTTCCAGAACTACCCACAGGTTCTGATCCTCCACCAGCATAGCTCTGCCCAGCTTTGCTGTGGCGTCTGGTCTCTAGGGTAAGGCCTGCCCCACCCAGTGCCTGCCCTTGGCTCCAGCTACACCAGTGCTCAGTCCTGTCCCTGGCCCACCTGCAGTGTCCGCCCCTCCTTCCTGTCTAGGCCCAGGCCCTCTTCCTTGCCACGCTCGGGCACCCTGAGTCCCAGAGACCAGCTCACTCCCAGAGCCAGTGCCGACTTGCTGTGTGGCTTGGTGTGAGTCCTTCACTCTTGCTGACCTCAGAGACCCCTCCAGGGTGTGGGTGTCAGGACGCACCTGATGGTGATGATCTGGCCAAAGTCCAGCTCGTAGTTGTTGACCTGGGCAATGAAGATGGCAGCCACGGCCTCGTAGAGCGCAGTGCCGTCCATGTTGATGGTGGCGCCTACAGGCAGCACAAAGCGGGCAATGCGCCGGTCGATGTGGTTGTTCTCCAGCAGGCACTTGAAGGTGATGGGCAGTGTGGCTGAGCTACGGGCAGAGGGGCCAGAGTCTGCCCACTGCCCTTCTCCAGGGGCAAAGACAGGCAGTTCATGAGAGGGGAGAACAGGTGCCCTGACAGGTGTGTGCAGGCACCCATGTGGGGCCTCCTTGGGACAAGAGGAGGAGCCACCACAACAGGGCACCCACTGCACCAAGGCACCCACCCTCCTCTTACTTGCTTCCTCCTGGGCCTGCGAGGAGGAGGGCTGGTGCAATGCCACACTGCTGGGCCTAGAGATTCTGAAGTGGCGAACCATACAGGCTCTGAGCCAGACTTTGGGCCCGGAGTCAGCCTCCTGCCAGGGCCCTGGCGAGTGCCTCAACCTGGGTGCCTTGGTTTCCTTCTCCCACCCAATACTCAGAGCTCAGAACTATTGGGAGGATCAAGTCACTTGGGGCTCAGAAGAGTGCTTGGCACTGAGTCTGTAGGAGGTGCTTCGTCCAGGGTTGGGGTTGTGTGTCTGCCAGGGAAAGAGGCCTGTGGGCTTCTTGCAGATTGAGGAGCTGAGGCCTGAGGAAGAGAAGACAGCAAGGGCTCCAGAGAAGAGTGAGGCCTTTGGGACAGGAAGATGGGCTTGGTCCTGTGCCTCCTCCATGGAGGGCATGGACACGTGCTGTGGGGAGCATGCCCTTTTTTACAGGGTAAGTGGCTCAGCAGTGGCTGTCACCTTCCAATTCCTTGCCCAGCAGCCTGGGTTGCACAGCTCTCTCTCCCTGGGGTCCCCCGCACTTGCCAGCCCCTGAGTGGATTATCTCACTCTCCACACCAGCCCTGGGAGGGAGAGGCTCAAATGATCTCACAGGTGACTGAATGAGACCCAGCCTAGGATCAGGCTCCCGGCATCCCGAGTGCCCTTTCCCTCAACCACCCCACCCTGGGCAAGCTCTTGCCTCTGAGAAGTATGAGGACGCTGAGGCCCAGAGAGGTCAAGGGGCAGCCCACCACCAGCCAGTGTGAGAGGGGACCGTGATTTGAATCCTCCTGCCTAGCCTCACTGCCAAGGTTGAAGCAGGACATCCAGCCAGGACATCCCAGCAACAGTGGACAGGCAGAGCCCATAGGACAGTGTGGGGCCTGACTCCGGCAGAAGTACCCGGGGACTGGTAAGCCACTGGTGATTTTCTTCAGACTTTACAGCTCTTTCTCCCCTGAGATGTGGAAGCAACCCCCATTTGCATCGAGAGAGTGTTAGAGACCGTGGGCAGGGGAAGGCCACAAGAGTGATTCGGTGGCGCCTCAACCATGAAATCTCTATACTGGGTCTTGATACCGCAGCACCATTGCCATCCCTAGGTTGTGAAGTGGGCCATACTAGCACTTTCTATGATTCTGTAGCTGTAGACAAATGATGGCTGGACAGATGGACGGAGATGTATTCCATCCACCCCACCCTGCCCTGCTCATTCCGTGTGGCTACCTGGAGGAGGTGGCTAGTGCGATGAGCAGGGCCTGGAGGACACCACGGATGAAGACGATGGGGTTCTTCTTGGTGATGAGGAAGTAGAGCAGGGGCAGGATGAAGAGGCCGTGGACCACGAGCCCGCATACCACAGTGATGGCGTAGAAACCCAGCTTCTTCCTAACAGCCTTGGGGTCATCCATCTCCAGGATCTTGCCAGCGATGAGGAACACAATGCCAAAGGGGAAGTACCTGGGGGTGGGCAGCCCTGGGTTCAGGCAGGCAGGCCCATCCCGGCCAGGCACCATGTCACTGTGTGACCTGATCTGTGAGCCTGCCAGGGCTCACAGGTGACTGAATGAGACCCAGCCTAGGATCAGGCTCCCGGCATCCCTAGTGCCCTTTCCCTCAACCACCCCACCCTGGGCAAGCTCTTGCCTCTGAGAAGTATCCCTGCCCTCAGGAAGCCCCCATTTCAGCCCCAGCAATGGTACAGCTCCTTGGGGGACGGTGGGCAGGCCTCTGCATTTCCCCTCTCACTATAGGATTCCTAATATCTGAATTCTGAACCAAGGATTGGCAGCTGGTTCTCACTTCCAGTGTGTTCTCTCTCAAAAAGCAGAGCTAAGGAGGCTCCAGGGTGAGGGAAACTGAGGTGAGCAGCAGAGCCAGGCTAGCTCTCCTCCATGCCATGCCAGAAGTAGCACGCCCAGGGCTGGAACCAGGCCTGGTCAGAGCTGGGGGTCCAGGCCTAGTTGATTAGCTCTGGAGGCTGAGCCTCCCGTGTAGCCTCTGCTGTGCTCTAAGAGACCACAGGATGGGATGGACTGTGGTGACCCTCCATCTGCCCAGGACTGGAGAGGGTTAGGGGGCAGGTTGAAGAGGACCCTCCCTGGAGGAAGCTTACCACACAGCCAAAGCCACGATCTTCATGACAGACTCATTGAGGCACTGGCAAAAGCTGACCAGTGGGGCCCCGCTGTCACCCATGCGGCCCAGCATGATGCCTGTGGGGACACACAGCATATCACAAGTGTGCCAGCCAGGGCACAGGCATGTCAGTGGCGCACGCATGTACACACACACACACACATGTCCCAGCCCTGGCTGCCTCCCCAGCAGTCTTTGACCAGCCAGCACTGCCCCCAACTCCCATCTCCCTTTGGCCTCCACCACTGGACCTGACAGCCCTCCCCCCCCCCGGTCTCACTCCTCTCTAACCTGTCTCCACATGGCAGATGGCATCCCCTCAAGATAAAAATGCTTCTGCCAAACACCCTTGACATCCCTGTCCCCGCACTTAGACCATAACCAAGTTCCCACAACTTCCACTCCATATCTGACCCTGCTGTGCCACCCTCCTCTGCCCGCCCTGCTCTTCCCTTCCTCACTGTCCCCCGCCTTGCTGGCCTTCCTCAGGCTTCTAGAATACATGAAGGTCTGCTCTGCCTCAGGGCCTTTGATCATCCCTTTCCAAGGCCTGAGTACTTCCTATAGCCTAGAAGCCCCTCCCCACTCCCCTGGGCCAACTCCCAAATTATTCCCCTCTCTTGCTGTGTTCTTTATGTTGCTTATTACAACTGATAACTTTTTCCCCATTTGTCTGCTTTTTCTCCTTGTCCCTTCTGGTCGGTTAGCTCCATGGGGGTGAGAACTGGCTTCTCAGCTGGCTCACAGGAGACACCTGACAAAAACTACTGAATGACTGATGCTGAAGCCATCCCTGAAGCCCCAGTGCCCCTGGGGTATTCTGGGTTTCCCTTCAGTGCTCGAAACATACTTGGAAATCACACAGGTGCAGACTGTACCATGGGGTCAGATCCATGACACTGGGCACCACCATGCCCGTCTTGAAAAGGTGGCTGATGGCTGCTCTCCTGGCAAGACCAAGATGGGTCACAGAGCACACTCCCAGGCTGCCCTGGGGAAGCTCATGTCACATGCTCAGAGCTCAGTGACTGGCTCAGCCAGTGGGGGACAGGGTGGCATTCCCCTCCTGGCCTGTGGGACTCTTTCCCTATAGTCCACAGAGCAGCTGCCCTGTGGTGATGGGGTGAAAAGGGGGCCCTGTCTGGTTGGACAGGAGAGGCTAGAATTGGAGGTGACACAGGGCCTAGCCCTGCCCAGCTGGCCTGTCACAGCGTGGCTGATGTGGACCCAGGTTCCTTCTGCCAGCTCCATCCCTCCCTAGGCTACTCTTGCCCCTCCCAGCCTCCACCTGGATTTCTCTGGGGGAATCCAAGGACTCTGGCTGGATGGGAGCTAGTGTGCAGGGATCTGGGGGTGTGGCGGTGGGGCGCCCCTGCAGGCAAGGCCAAGGAGACCTCAGCACTAGCTACATCCCAGCACTAGGGAGGGTCAGAGAAAGAAGGCTCAATTGAGGAGTCAAAGAAAACCTGTTCAGAGCACAATATTAGCACTGACAAACACAGGCACCAGCAGATGTGGGCATAGACAGAGGTGGGCACACACTAACGCTGGTTCACACTGACTTGATACACACACACAAACGTTGATATGTGGATAGTTACACCTGTTCGGTAATTACCAGGTGACTGGAGTCCCAAGGGGTTTTTTTTGGCTTTGCTAATAGATTCCTTCTTCCATGTCCCCTTCCCTAAGAGAGACTCCAGGAGGGGAAAGGAAGAATGTCCAGGACTGAGGACTGAGTGCCAGGGATGCTGAAGGGTCCTTCCAGCACCAGCCTGCCCCACGCTCACCAGCCTGTCCTGGCCCCTTCACATGCCAGACGTTTTGGCCCAGATGATCAGAGCCTTGTCTGTCATCGTCCATTCGTTTGGCCATCTGTCACTCATCTCTCCAACAGGTTGACTGAGCCCAAAGACCAGGTCATAGGGAGCTCTGCAGCTGGCTTGGCTTCTTTCTAAGTGTAGAGCATGTCCAGCTTTGTGACCCTCTGAGGAGGTCACACCAAGAAGGGACAAGAGAGGAGGGTGTGGGGGATTCTTTAGGCAGCATTTGCAGGAACCAGGTGGCCCTTGGATCAGGGTGGTGGTGGTGGGAAAGGGAAAATTATGAATAGAGGGAGAATCCAGAGGCAGACCTGACAGGATTTGACCATGGGGCTAAGGCAGAAGTGGGGGAGAAAGTGAGCCCAGATGTCTTGCATGAGCAGCCAGGAGGATAAGGAGGCTGGTTACTTGAGAAGAAACCCTGGTGGAGCCATGGGGAGCAGGAGATGGCTGCCCCAGGCCCCACAGTGCAGGTCAGTGCTGAAGGATTGGGAGTTGTCCTAAGAAGGAAAAGGGTATTGTGGGGGCACCACAGGCAGAGGCACAGCCATAGGTTTTTGTGGAGACTGAAGCTATACAGCTTAGGGGCTCTCTTAAGTACAAGAAATTTAAAAATAAAAAGGTCTAGGCCTCGGAAGGCTCCTATACAAATGAGGGGTCCTGAGCCTTGAACTTTATGGCTTCATGGTGATTAGGGGGTCTTTGGGGACCCAGAGAAGAGTAGCTGGGGAAGGGTGTGGTCAGGGAGGACACTATGGAGCCTAAGAAATGGCACAGACAAGAAATGGCTCTGAAGAGAGAAGTGGCCAGTGAGAAGCCCTGGGGGTGGGGGTGGGGTGATAGACCTTAAGTAAACAGTGGCACCCCTCCCCATCCTTTCCAAGCCTTGTGAAAAGTCGAGGGACAGGCTTCTGGCAGGGACTGGGGACACAAAAGAAGAGGGAGAGCCAGTGTCCCTGGAAGAAAATCAGACCTCAGGGATAGGGATTCTGAGCGAGGACCCTCTGGCTCGCTGTGGGGGTGGGGAGGTGGATACCCTCAGTGAAGGAATGGGGGCTCGAGCCACTCTGTTGCCTAGGAAAAGGAGGAAGGGCCTGGAGGGCTAGAGGGTTCCAGGTTACTTAGAGAGCTGGATGGCAGGATGCCGGGAGGGGACGGCTGCTGGGCACTGTGGGGGTGGGCAGGTAGCACATACCCATGGTGGCAGAGAAGATGACGATGCCCAGCACATTCATGCCATCGCTGGTGCCTGGCTCTGACTTGTAAACCACCTCAGGTGCCGGGGTCAGGTCCAGGGCGAAGTTCTGCACACGAGAGCCATTCTCTTCCTGGACTCCATAGATGAGGATTCTCCGAGGAGAGGCTTCCTCTGAGGCCACCTTGGGGGACTTGATAACTGGAGTGGTCTTGGTGCGGTACTGGTGGGTGACATTCCAGCCAGGAAGAAGTCAGGACCCAGTGTTATGATATCAACAACAAGAAGAATGTCTCAAAAGCACATTTGCATCTCCTTATATCCTATCCAATCGACAGTAGCCTTGTGAGGTAGGCAGGGCGGGGGTTATTATTAATACTTTATCCAAAAGAAACTGAGATTCCTTCATTCATTCACTACCTGGAGTGTCTTCCTCCAGCTTTCCCGCCTCTTCTGATATGCATCAGAACCCCACCTGGTTCCCTATCTAACCCTCTGTCCATCTACTGAGATACGTCTCCCCACAGTAGCCATCCACCTACCCACCAGCCAGCCTGCTTCCCATCTGGTGGGAGTGGGGGCTTCCCTCCGAGACAGCTCCACTCTCCTTCAGCCTGCCTCTGGTCCTCCTCTGTCCCTAGAGCATTCCTGGATCTCTCCCCCTTAGGTCTCAGGGGCTGGGAACCCAAACAGGGAAGCCCTCACCCTCCTGAACATCACAGTATCAATAAGATGGGGTAAAAAGAACCAGGCAGGAAATATATGGGACCTAGGTCTCTGAGCTTCCTTTTTCCTCATTTGTAAAATGGAATCATAACAGCATCTATCTTGCTGGTAAACAAAACTGTACACACATATATAGTGTCAACAGCAGTTCTGGGCACATGGCAAGGCCAATGTACACTTTACTGTTTCCCTCAGCAGCAGTGAAAACAGCACCCAAGGCTGAACACTCTGTGCTGGGTGCTGAGATACAAAAATGAACCAAATACGAGTTCTGCCCTGAGAGTTTGGGAGAGGGAGTGACTAGTATGACTAGCTCTGCCTGGAGGAGTCAGACTGCCTTACAGAGAAGGGACTTTTTGGTTTAAGTCTTGAAGGATGAGTAGGGGTTTGTTAAAAGAAAAAGATTACTCCAAGAAGGCATAAGGTAGAGTGATATTCTCTTTCTCTGTTACCTTTAATAATTTCCTACCATAGTTGGCAGCGAGACCCTGCATAACCTGGCTAATTCTGAAGGCAAAGACCCAAGATATTAGTGGCTTATGCAAGCTCCTCATTTGGAGCTCCCTTCCTAACCCTCAGCCATCTCCTTTGTGTCCCCAGCCCAACACAGGGCCCAGCCCCAGGAAGGGGCTCAGGACACACCTGCTGGGTTGAGTCAACCAAACAGCTGACATGAGGAAGGAGAGGAGAGCTGTTAAAAGTGCAGACAAAGATAGAGGTGCAAAGAAGTTTACCACAATTTCTAAAAGAGGCAAAACTTTGAAAGCAACCTAAAAGAACACTGAAAGGGGCATGGGTCAGTAAATGACAGTCCAGCCTTCCCATGGCTCCTATATTACCACTCAGTGTTGTGCTTTTAAGGATCAGTTAGTAGCCAGGGAAAATACTCATGTATGATGAAAGAGGGTGGGGGGAACAGGATATAAACCGTGCATGTACTACAATCCTTATTTAATTAAAAAATATAGATAGATAGATAGATAGATAGATAGATAGACATAGATATAGATATAGATATATACACATACGTACATGGACTAGAAACATACTGTCTGCTACCTCTCCTTCTGGTACTGCCAGGACACCTTTCTAGATGAGTCAACCATCTAGAATTTTTTTTTTTACTTTATTTAATATTTTCCTAATTTTCTATAGTGAATATTATAACTATTCTTATTAGGGAGTAAAAGGATTATTTAAGGAAAAAAAAGGAAGAAGTGGGCTGGGGTTGTGGCTCAGAGGGAGAGCGCTCGCCTAGCATGTGTGAGGCACTGGGTTTGATCCTCAGCACCACATAAATAAAATAAAGACATTGTGTCCACCTATAATTAAAAAATAAATATTAAAAAGAAGAAGAAGAAGAAGAGGAGGAGGAGGAGGAGGAGGAGGGGAAGAAAAGAGACTTAGCAGAGCTGGCGTGTGGCTCAGTGGTGGAGCACTTGCCTCACACATGTGAGGCCCTGGGTTCCATCCTCAGCACCACATAAAAATAAATAAACAAAATAAAGATGTTGTGTCCATGTATAATTAAAATATACATATTAAAAAACAAAAGACTTAGCAGCCAGCTGAACCTGAGTCTGTCCAGCAGCTTTTCACCTACTGGTGGCCTAACCTTGGGCAAAATCATCAAATCCTTCTGAGTTTCAGTCTCCTCAGCCAGAAAATGGGGCTGATCTGACCTCAGTGTGGGTTCCTGTGAGGAAGGTGAGGTGGTGTGTGAGCCTCTGTGTGCACCGAGGGTCTCACAGGCACTCAGCCAGGCTCCCCTCCACCCAGTAATTGTTCTTCATGGGGTACGGACATGGAGGGTCTGAGGACCTAGGTCCCCCCCACCTCTCTTCTGGCATCCTGCCTCCTCAGGAGCCTGGGAGGCTGGCAGGGCCTCCCCCTCCATCACCCAAGGACCCACTTGCTCACCTGTTTGAATGTGGCTTCCACCAGGTTGGCTGGGAACATGTTCCTGGGAAGAGAGTCAGCGAATGAAGAATTGCAGAGCCCAGGTCTGGAGAGCCCTTGGGGTCAGGACCTTGGGGTCATCTCAGACCTCCCTTGGCAGCCCAGGCCCTCCACGAGCCAGCCCCTCTCCCTGCAGTCTCCTCTCCCCACACGGCTGGCCCTGCCCCCGTCACCCACAGCAACCTGACCAGACTTTGCACTTTTCCAGCCCCAGGCCTTGCTCACGCCGTTCCCTCTGCCTGGAATGGCCTCCTGCTTCTCTGCCTGACCAGCTCCTGCTCCCATCAATCACAGTCAAGCGCCACTTCCTCTGCCCAGCCCTGTCTGACTCTCTACCTCTGTCTGCCTCTCTTTGAAGGCAAGTCTCGGTTGTTCACATTCTATCTGTGGGTCCTGACACAGGACCTGGCTCAACCATGGGATAATCACATCATCCCGTGGGATAGGGATTGGTCCCAGGACTGCCCCACATGTGTCAAAATCCGAGGTTGTTCAAGTTCCTTGTATAAAATGATGTAGTATTATAACCTACACAATCCTCCTGTATAAAGCATCTCTAGGTTACTTATAATAGTTAATATGATTTAAATGTGGTGTAAATAGTTGTTGTATTGTCTGGGGAATGATGACAAGGGGGAGAAATGACACAAGTGCAGTTTTCCTCCAAATAGTTTTGACCTTCAATTGGTTGAGTCTGTGGATATGGAACCCATCGATACAGAGAGTTGACTGTGTTTTCATTAATGTTTTATTATAAAGCTTAAAATGAAGCCGGTCTTGTCCTGCCAGCTTTAAAGAAGTAACTGTCAAAACAGTGTGACACAGACAGCCATCAGTGGAAGGAAAAAGGTGGCAGAACCTCAGTCCAGAAATAGAACCCAGGACCTTTCACATTTCACATCACAAATCAGTGAGGAATGGGAGGGCTCATCATGGATTGCTGCTGGCTAACTATTTGGGAAAATAAACGTTAGATCCTTGTTTAACACCTTTTACCAAAATAAATTACAGATGGTTTTAAAACATACATAATTGGAAAAAAGAAAGAAAGAAAGAAACCAAAAACCAGGTATTGGTGGTGCACAACTATAATCCCACTTATTTGGGAGGGTGAGGCAGGAGGATCTCAAGTTTGAGGATGGCCTGGGCAACTTAGCAAGACTTTATCTTAAATAAAAAATAAAAAGGACTAGGGATGTAGCTCAACACTGCTGTGTTCAATCCCCAGTATTAATGAATAAATAGTTAGAAGAAACAAAAGTTAATATTTTATCATGTCTCAGATTATGAAAGGACTCTCTAAAAACAAATGAAGCAATTGAGGAAAAAAATTTACTACACTAAAAATAAGAAATTCCTAAGTGTACTCTGGTATCCTGGATTACATCCTGGAACAGAAAAAACAAATGACATTAATGGAAGCTGATGAAATCCAAATGAGATCTGTAACTTAGTTAATGGTGTTGCACTCATTTAATTCCTTAGTTTTGATTAAAGGACCTTTCTTTCTTTTTTTTTTTTTAAAGGACCATTTTTATATAAGATGCTAACTAACATCCAGGGTGTTGTAGGGGATCTTTTCTTTGCAATTTTTTTTTTTTTTTTTTTACAAAATGAAAAGCTAAAAAAAAAAAAAAAAAAAAAAAAAAAGTAGGTCTATAAGAAGGATTACAATACAAATGAGATTATAAGGCAAATAACCAACTAGGGAGACTAGATGACCAAGCGTTATTTAAAAGGTTCACAAATCTTGCCCTTATTCCCGTGCTCCCAGCCAGTCTCCTCTCACCAGAGTACCAGCTCCCTGGAGGGCAGAGACCTCTGTTTTGATTCCGGTGGTGTCCCCAGGATCTGGAAGAGGGCCTGGCACACATCAGGGACTCAGCAACTATTTGCTGCATAGACAAACAAACAAAAGGACCCTCAAAACAGTAATGCCTCCACAGGCAAATGATTGGAAGATAGGCCCAGGCAATTTACTTTCCAAAAGAGATGCACTTGGGCAAAAATGCTTTTAAAAAATGTTTGGCTTTATCAATGCATGAAAGACATTTCCATCTATGAAAGTGACCATGTGTTTTTTAAATGAAGTCCACATGCTGGGGAGATGGGCACCCTCAGGTGGATCTGGGAGTGACATTTTCTTTCCAAAGCAGTTTAGCAATTCATGTCCAGGGTTTAAATCCTTGTCTTTATAGGAATTCCCCTTCTAGGAATCAATTTGAAATCAGAGATGCTAAAAAGACTCTTGTTCCAGCTTGTACTTGCTGGAACAGTCCATGTGCAACACACTCATGCTGCTCTCCTCCTAGATCACCCTCCCACTCACTTTTGTTCTTGGCAAATCTCTTCTCTCTCAAGACTCAGTTCACACATGCATGGAGTTAGACACGTGGACGTGAGTGTGCACACTTTCTCAATCCTACTCCCAAGCAGCCATTGCTGGAGACAGTCACTGTCATGTTTTCACTGCTGCCAAGACTCTGGTTCAGTGTACATATATGGCTGGAGGAAGAGGGTCAGAAGGAGCTAGCAAAGCAGAAGGCTGGTCATGGGTATGTTGTGACCCAACCATCATTTACCCATTCCCCAGGAGTTTCAGCTTTGTCACAAGGGAGAAAAGAAGCAAAGGTCAGGAACTGGGATCTCAGAGGTTTGAAGAATTTTTTTTTCCCATGAGAGTTAAGCAGATCTCTGCCACCAGTATGGGAGCAGCCTGCAAAATCTTTCTGACATCAAGCAGACCAGAAGCACAGTGCCTGCATTAGTGCTGGGAGCATGCATGTACAACCTGCTGGGGTACATGGTCCACCTGCCCTGGGCATCTGTGACCAGGTGCACTGATTGTTAAATAGTTTGAAAATCTCTCCCAGGTTTAGCTCCAGGAGATTCAAGTGACTTAATCAGAGGTTGTTTTCTAATGAAATTTGAAGGTAAGTCTGCTTTAGCTTGAGCAGAAACTAAAGAACATGTGAAAGATCAGGAAAAAACAAATGGAATTTGTACCTGTTATGTACATTCCTTTGAACCTTCCTTTAACGTCAGCACAATGTCGAATGAGACATGCTGATGATGAAAGCCAAGTGCTAAGCATGGCAGTGCACACAGATGACCAAGTATGAGATCCTGATGCGTGAGAGTTGCCCGCCTCTGGACCACTCATTTAGGAGAAAATGCAAGGCTTTATCCCCCACTAGGAATCAATCACCTAACCTCTGCTGTTGCAGGTTTCTCTTAACTAGCAGCCTGGAGCAGTTCCTGACTGACATGTTTGCTCATACTAACATCAGGGAACTGCAGATTTAATCAAGAATTTTGCTTTGGATTATTATTTGGGGAAAATGTACAACATTTTCTTTTGGCTTTGAATATCCATGGGAGTCGGTCCTGCATGTCCGGTGAGGCCTGTGCTCCTGGTGGCAGCTACAATGTGCCTGGAGATAATTGCCATGCTTACAAATACCCACACACTCCCTGTGCATTTCTGTGGGCAGGGCCAAGGTCCATCTCCAGACTTCCCCCTCATTTATTATTTGAGTTCTCACTGTGACAGTTTCAAACTAGCCCCCAGTCACTTGTCTCCAATCCAGGCCCCAAAGGTGGAGATTATTTCTTTTCAAACACAGCTTCTGAGAATTTTGTTCAGTCCCTGAGATGGTAACTAGGAGCTATAAAGCCAAGTCATTACTCAACCTCTGTGGTGTTTTAATAAGATTGGGGAAAAAAAGAAAAAGAAAAAAAAATAAGAAAAAGAAAGAATAAGGGGCCAACTCTGATTAGTGTTCCGCGTGGGTTTTTTCTGTGAAGCTGCACAGGGATCAGACGTCAGTTTTCTGGAGCCCCCACTTGGAGCCTTGGGAAATGAATTCATGTCTTGGCAGGTCATCCAGGGACACAGCCTGTTGCATTCCTCTGGAATCATCTTGACACATGGACATAAATCTTTGCACCCCTGGAGGTGAGCTGTGTGGCTTCTTTTCCCCTGTGTAGTCAGCCCCTGTATCTTTCTGGCTTTTCATTTGTCATATCTGCTACCACGTCCCAGTTCCCTGTCCTAGTCATACATTTTCTTGTTCAGTCAAAAACATTTGCAGGCACCTGCTCTGGGCCAGAGCAAAGGGAAGGAGATCCCAGGTACCTTCATTGCCAGTGTCCCCATTGTCCTCACATCCTCTCAGAGGATGACAGTGGCATCCCTCATACCCTTCTTATCTATAGATGAGGGACAGTCCTATTGCAGAGCCTTGTATTTACCACCCCACACCCAGTTTCTATTACGATGCCTTTGTCCAGAACTGGTTCTTAGTAAAGGTGAGCTGCTTTGGGTGTAAGTGACCACATCTGCTCCCTGGGCATCTCTATACCAAATTTTGTCCACTCCATCCTTCTCCAGCTCATTCTTCCCAACCTCACCAGCTTCTCCTCCCTCCCTTTTTTATTTATTTATTTTGCTGTGCTGGGGATCAAACCCAGGGTGTCAAGAATGCTAGGCTACCCTCCAGCCCCAGCTTCCCTTTCTAAGGCCAAACAGCCAACCCCACCCTGGGGACATGCAAGGTCCAGGAGGTTGAGCTGTCCTGTTGCTCTAGAATCTGCTTCCAGAAGCTTCAGCTCATTCTCTGCAGCTTGTTCACTGGCTCGTGGGCTTTGGTGTGTAGAACCACAGAATCGGAGGCATCTTGAGAATCACTGGGAACTGAACTGTGGAGAGAGGGCCTGGCCTGGTCAGGGTCACACAGTGGCTTATTGCTGGCAATGCTGAGATGAGACCGCAGGTCTCTCAGGTTCTGGTACTCCACCACAGAAAGCATGTGACACCTCCCCACAGCCCCACTCTCTGACCAAGAAATAGTGACGGTGATGCCCAACCACCCAGGTTTGCAAAAGCCTCAAAGCAGAAGGATCAGTTTTCACCATGTGAGAAGCAGCTCTGGAACATTTGACTTTGACACGTGTGTCTGATCCAAAGCTCTGCAGCCCCTGATCAGGGTAGGCTGTGCAAGGGGGGAGAGGTCTGCTCCAGCACCCACCACTTCTTCTATCACGTGGAAAAGCTGTTTGGAATCACAGAATCCAAGAAACGATGAGTCATAGGCACCAGATCCTAGAAATAATGGATCTTAGAAATGAGGCTTCTCCAAAGTCTTCCTGCCTTGGCTGCCAGGACACTCGATCTCCTCCTGTCCCCACTTGTGTTCCATTTGCTCCCACAGCCTCCAGCATGGCTGTGCACCAAGGCTGGTCCTGAGCCTCTGTGGCCGGCACACAGGGTGTTTCTCCTGGGTGATTCCAGCTCCTCCCAGGGCTTCAGACCCCAACTCCACTGAAGACTCTGTGTCCCATGTATGCATTCAGCAGACACCTAGTACCTGCTCTATGCTGTTCCAGGCTCCAGGAAAGAGCAGGGAACAGATTTGTAGAGATCTGGCTACAAGGGGCATATAACTGTTTATTCCAATGGGGGCCACAGAAGAAGAAATAAAGAAGTTCATGGATGTGATAGTGTCTGTAGTCATGAAGGCTGTGATGAAAAGCAAAGAGAAGAGAGGGAGAGAGAGAATGGGGTGGGGAAGGGACCATGAGGAACTTCTGAAGGTGATACTGAGCAGAGACATCGACTGAGTGAGGGAAGGGGCCATGTGCTCCCCCATCAAGGCCATTCAGAGAGGCACCAATGTCACCAAGACAGGAGCACACTTGACATGGAGGAACAGCAGAGGCCAGCGTGGCCAGGGTCAGGGGAAGGAAGGGAGAATTGCCTCTCCCACTCTGAGTTTGGGCTTTTGTGATTTTCTCTGGCCAAGAGGATGCTCATAGACTTGCCAAAAGCAGAGGCTTGAAAACACACTCACAAGCTTCTATTTCCTCTCTTTCTCCTCTACCTTCAGCATAAAAGGATGCCCAGACAAGCTCTCTCCTGGAATCCTGTTGCCACCCTGAATAAAGCTGGACTGGCCTGCCAGAGTAAAGACCACACGCAGCCCTGCTGAGCCATATCAGCCAATTCCACAGTGGGGCCATTGGCCTCCTGCAGGCCATGACTGAGCTCAGCCAAATCAGCATAGACTCCTGGTGGTCATTTCAAACACAAAAATCTTAGGTAGTTTGTTACACAGCAATAACTGACTGACACAGAGGGTGAGAGTTTTTTTTAAAGAGGGGGAGAGAAGCTGTGCTAGGCATATATCCCCATGGGGGATGAGAGGAATGCTTCTCCCTAAACTGAAGCCAGGAGAACTATTCAGAGATCTTGGCTCACGTTCCCCAGGGTTTGAGGAATGTAGGGGCTGGTGCCTGACTCATGTCCAAAGGCCCTGGGAAAGATCTGCACTTCTAACAAGAATATGTATTCTTTCCCATGGGCCAGTCACAGAAGGGACTCTGCCCAAGAACATCACCTAGAGGGGTGAGTTGACCACAGCAGAGGGATTAAGCAGAGATCAGGCCTGAGGAGGGTGCTTGAAGCAGACAGATGGAAGAGATATAAAGATGTAGATCCAATGAACCCACAAAAATATCCCTGAAGAATCTCAACCAGGGAGCCCCACTGCAGCTTACTCATCCTGGTAAGGGAGGATCTTGCAGTGCCCCCAGCCTCCCCTCTCTCCTTGCTGCTCCAACCCCAGTGCTGGCAGCAGAGGAGCAGACAGAAGAAGAGAAACACCGACAATCCTCTTCCCACTGCAGCTTCCTGAGCTTGATCAGATCCTCAAGGCTAGGACAGGATTAGTTTTAAATTGAATGAGTCTGGAGTTTTAATATTAGACAGGCCGAGACTCCTTATATCCTAAATTGGCTGGAAAATTAGAGGGACAAGGAGGACTCCATAGGGCAAGTTTAACAGGGTAGCAGGTCGAGTCCACCAGGCCATTCCCAGGTGTGTGTGCTTCTGCAGGCACCGTCTAGTCCCTCGCCCACACTCACATGGTCCTGGGAAAGACACTCACCATCAGGGCCACCTACTGCCTCTACCCTGGTACTTTCCAAACCTCCATCTCAAGCTCACTCTCTCCCACAAGATTGAGATCCATTGAAACCACCAGCTGGCATCTACCCTGGGAGGTCTGTCCCTGCACTGGCACTTCCTGTGGCTTGGTGACCACACTGCTGTCCACTTGGATTATCAGGCCAGAAACATGCATGTCAGCGCCACCCACCTCCTCCAGCCTCACTTCCATTTCTTCTTCCTCCTGCTGATGCTACCCCCGAGCTGCTGCACAGTCCCCATCCTATCCCCCATCCCACAGCAGCCAGTCCCTGGATCTACCTTCTCCTCCCACCCTACCCCTGCTCCCACCCAGAGCCACTCTCACCGCCAAAGCCTTCTGAATTGGATCATGTCACTCCTCTGCTTAAAACCTATTTCCTGGGGCCCTTACGGGCCTCCACCCAATTGCCCAGCAACACCTTCCATGTCTCTCCTCACACAAATGCTGCAGTCAGGCTGGATGGCTGCGGGCCCTCCCTCCCACACCATTCCCTCCCATCTCTGGACCTGCATCCATCACTGCCCTCCACCCACCTCCCTGCTCTCCACCACCTCCCCATCCCCTTCTTTAGACTTCTTTTTGCTCCTACCCCATCACAGTACCCATCCCTGATATAGTCTCTACCTATTTATGGATCTTTCTCTCCTAGAAGGCAGGGTGAGGGACAGGAGAGGGGCTGCCTGCAGGGAGTCTGTGGGGAGGTGTCCCTTGTGGCTCTATGGCTGAGTCTGCAGTACTTTCCTGGGGACAAGGGCTCAGGTCCATGGCACGCAGTCAGCAGAACTGATGCAGCACCATAATGGCGGCCAAGAGCATCATCCTGGGAGTTAGACAGGCCTGGATGGAATCCTGGTCCTACAGTCTACCTGCTGGATACCCCTGGAAAAGTCACTCCACCTCTTAGAGCTGCATGTCTTCATCTGTGAAAAGGGGACCTTTTCTTTGTTAGAAAAGAGGAGGAGACCCATCCCTTCAGGCCTCCAACCTCATAGGTTAGGTGCTCACAGCTGCTTATGCAATCAACAAGCGCTCACTGACCCTGCTCTGACCAAAAAGCAGGCATGGGACAGGCCTGTCTTGCCCTCCTGCTTCTGGACTGATGGGGCAGGTAGCAGCAAGAGCTCATTGACTTCAGGGTCCCAGGAGCTCAGGGCTTCTGCAGGACCTCCATGCCTGCTTCTTGTTACCACACATAATAGAGCAGCTCCCAGTAGTCTCCAGTGTCTGCCCTATCCTGCCCTGTGGAGGCCATGCAGGGCACCCCTGGCCAGGTGTGCACTCCTAAGCAGGGTATCAGTAGCAAGTTACCGGATGAGGTCCAGCAGGGCGTCCGCCGAGCTCATGACAGGCTTCCCACTCTGCTCAGTTATCTCCTTCTGGGCTGCACCACCTGGGTGGATGATGGAGACCATGATGATGCCCACGATAACGGCCAAGAAGGTGGTCCATAGGTAGTATGCCACGGTGAGGATGCCCAGGCGGCTAGAGGTCTTGGCATCCAAGGAGGCAAGGCCAGACATCAAGCTGGGAGGAAGAGGTAGGTCAGGTCTATGGGGAGCACACACTCAATGGCAGGCACTCGGGTGTGACCACCCTAGCCCCCTCCTGGCTGTGCTCAGCCCTCTGCTTCCAACCACCCACATGCTCCAGGGAACCCTCTTCTCAGTAATCCAGTCCTGTGGCTCCTGCTAACCTCTTTCCATTCTGCTCTCCTCTTGACACCCAGGGTCAGCAGCCCAGCTGTTCACACCTTTGCCGGTGCTGTTCCCTCGGTGTGGTACCCTTCTTCTCAGAAGCTTCTCTGGCCTAACTCCTACCCAGCAGGCAATCCCAGGCTCAGGGTCACCTCTTCAGCAAAGTCTTTTTAGACTACCTGCCTCTCTCCCACAGTTAGGAGCCCATTCTGGAGCTCTCCCAACCCCCCAGCCTCCTCTATCACGACTCTGGTTATCACCATCTGTTGACCTGTCTCTGACTGTCTCTGGATTGAGTGATATGAGAGGGACAGGTCTGATTATCTGTGAGACCCCAGTCCCCAGCACTAGCCAAGTCTTAGCTTTGCTGAGTGAATCAATGAGTGAGAAAGCCAGTGAGCCCACTGGTCGGTGACCTGGGCCTAGCTAGAGTCTTGCCAATGGGTTACTGACCTCTGGCAAGCAAGTCATCCTTCCATGTTGGGGTCTCAGGAGTCCCATCTCCAAAATGACAACAAGAGTGGTCCCCTTCTCAGAGAGGAGCCAGTCTGGGCCATCGTGGGTTGGTACCTAGACCAGATCTCCCTCGTGGAAGGCTGCGTGGAGGGTGCTTGCGGATCGCTCGCTGCTCAGTTCTTCCCCATTGCTGGCCACCCCCATCTGACCCCTCTGTCCACTAGTGCAGGTCAGACCCAGAGAGTCTGTGGCTGGTGCAGGGGTGTGGGGAGGGTGGGGAGGGGGAGGGACAGAGATTAATTAAGGAAATGCTTGTGCTTTGTTTTGCTGCCAAAAGGATTTTTCCCCCAAAGCCCTTTCATTCTCTCAGATAAAGGAAATATTTGTCTGGTTTTAATCATGTCAACAAGAGCAGATAATCCCTCCCCATCCATCCACGCTCTTCTTATCAGACTACACGCAGCAGCATCCAGTGCCAGGCCAAGGCTAGGACAACAGGCCCATTCCCTGGCCTGAGCCCTGCTGTCCTGCTCACTGCCACATGGCTGGCCTGCCATATGAAGACACAGAGCGTGTGCATGGACTAGTATGTGACAACAATCCCACCATTATATATAACTAGAATGCGCCAGTACAAAATGTGGAGAAAAAGAAGTAGTTGTTATTAGTTTTCTTAACATAATTATAAGATCTTTCTAGGCTATTCTTAGCAGTCAATAAACTGTCTAAATGTTCAAACAAGAATAGACTGGAAAAGTTTGGGGGGAAAACAAAAGAGGCAAGGGTCCCTCCTCCCGGAAGCCTTTCCTGATCACCCTGCTGAAAGGAACCCCTTATCTGAGCTCCCACAGTCCCCACCTCACTGAATTACTGTTTTCTAGAAGCACCTTCCAGGCCAGGTTGGTATCTGCTGAGTCCACTCAGAGCTAGCCCCAGGCTAGTCCAGTAGCTTGTGGCTTAATGAATGAGTGATTGAATGAATGAGTCAATGTTTAGAATTATCCTTTGCCAGGATGCCATATGTTAGTGATGGGCTTAGGGTGGGGCTCAGACATAAATCCTGAAGGGCTCATAATGGGATTGTGTAGCTGGAGGAGCCGGGCTGCTGTAATCATTATCCAGGAGATTACCCCAGGCCAGAGCCAGCACATTGACCCCAAACCAAGCAGTCCTCTCTCCCAACAGAATTCCACAGTCAAGTCCAGCTACCTCAGGCTTCAGGGAAGCTGTGGCCTTGAGAGAAGGATCAGACCAACTGGATCAGAACTCGGGCCCCAACTCCAGACCTGTCTTTTTAAAATTTGTGCCACTCTGTGTCATGCCCTGTGCCCACAGAGAGAAGTCAGCACCCATTCCTGACATTAGGGAGCTTCTACTCCTGCAGTGAGTAGGGATGGAGACAAAAATCTGGGACAGGAGGGGACGTGAAATAACCACAGGACAAGGTGGATACATCAGTATGGCAAGGAAAGAGACAAGAAGGACTATCTATCTCTCTAGGGGATGAGGGTTAACTCCAGCTAGGATAGTCAGGAAGGGCTTCTTGGAGGAGGTTCTTAGAAGATAAGGAAGAGTTGGAGGTGGGGCAGATGTGCCAGGGAAGGGGATAACAGAAGTTAACGGGGAGGCTGAAAGCGTGGGGCCACTGTGTTGTTCTGTGTGGACAGAGTTCAGGTCATATTTGAAGAATGGTAATGGGACAGAAAAGACCAACTGAATGCAGCAGTGAGTGGCCTTGAATGTCAGACAGAGGGCACTGAGAGCCACCAAGGTGGTGCACAGAGTGGGGCGCAAGGGCCTGGCAGCACTTCAGCTTAATTCATCTAGCAGAATTTGCTGGATGTTTGAGGAGGAGAACTAAACACTCCTTACATTTGAGAATATCAGAGGAAAATGTACCCAAAGGGTACTGGAATGGTCCCTTTAAGGGCAAAGACTTAGATCAAAAGGTACAGCAAGTCCGTGTGCCAGAGTTCTAAGCAGCCTTTACAATGGATGGTATCACTGAGAAGATGCTCCTAATCTAATGCAATGGAGAAAAGCAATTTACCAACTTGTTATAGCCCTGCAGGAAGCCCTAGAGGTAAGTGAGCCCTCTCCAGCTTACTGGGCAGAATGTAGAGAGATATATTTGAGGGATTATGCGGTAGAGGGATAAAAAACAGACTTCAGAAAGGGGTAAAGAGGCCTGGAGGAAAAAATAACCCTACACAGGGATGGTGCCAACACAGGGACAAGCAGCTATGGGAAGCAGGAAATATAGGCTCTGGACAGAACATGATCTCCACCCCCAGCCCTGTGGGTCCCTCATTCCTCTAGAAAGGAGAGAGAGGGCTGCTGGAGAAAATGGAAGGAATCCCATTTCCTGGGACCCAAGCAGTTCTGCTCTGTAACCTCCCTCCCTCCAGCCCCAAAGGGGAAGGGCTTTCCTACTGGCTGAAGGGAGGGGGAGCAGAAATGGGACCAGGGGAGTGGGAGCTGCTGGCAAGAGCTGATCCAGAGGCTGCTCCCCAGGCAGCTGCCGGTGGTGACAATGTGACCGCAGGCAATGGCAGCAGCCAAGAGCAGGGGGACGTACTAGGAAGGCACTGATCCCAATGTGTGACCCATGCCACTCCTGGAAATCACAGTAACAAGAAAGGAGGTGGAAAATTCTGTAGTGTGTCCTTTAGGAGGCTCTTTCCAGAGCAGGGCTCCTCAAGGTCCAAGAGTTATCTGTTAAAGTGACTTTTCTAAGAATCTACAAGCTGGGACACAGTGGTGGTTGGGGGCGCTTTAGTCCATATGGACATGGTATGTATGTATACACACAAAATCTAGAAAGAAAAGTTAATAGTAATTTTCTTTGGATGGTGGGCTCACAGGTAATTTGTATTTTGTTTTTCTTTTTTGTCCATGTTTTCTAGAATCTCTAGAATGAGCATCTTTTATGTGCTACAGAACACATGAGCACCTGACAGAGGCATAAACCACAATTTGCCTCAAGATATACTGTTCCTCAAGCCCTGAACATCTAATCTACCTCATTCAATCCTTAAATAACTTGCTAAATCAGTGCTGCCCTATAGGCTTAATCCCAGCCAAAGTTGTCATTTAAAATGTTCCAATAGTCACGTTGAAAAAATAAAAATAAAAAGGAACAGGTAAAATGCATTTTTTGCAAAATTAATTTTAATAATACTTGAACTGAAATATTCCCACTTCAAAGCATAGTCCATGTAAAATTTTTACATTGTGGCCTGTTTTATATTTTAATTAAAATTAATTTTAAAAAATTTAGGATTTAGCTCCTTGATTGCACTCACAGCGTTTCAATTGTTCATTAGCTGCTTCTGCCTAGTGTCTGTTGTAGTGGATGCCCAGGTCTGAGTGAGTCACAGATAAGGAAAACAGAGCTCTGGGAGGTGAAGGCAAATGGACCAGGCTAGTAAATTCTAGAGTCAAAACCGGAACAGGGATTTCAGATTCAGAACCCTGGGAGGTTTTCTCTCTCCCTCAGGGCTTCTTGGGGTACAGACCTGGTTTAACACCCCCACTCCCATGTTCTGGTTTGGAGTGACCATGACTGTAATGTGATCCAACCTTTTTAGTTCAATTATCAAAGTTCTTGATTTGCCCTTGGCTGTGGCCCCAGTGTTTGTGGTAGGGAGCTCCCCGTATTGGGAGATGTCCAAGTGGAGCCTAGATGACCACCTCGGTATGCTAAACCCAGATAGAGTGGGAGGTCCCATAAAGATGACCTCAAATGTTTCTCCTGGCTCTGTGATTTATGGTGGGGGTGGGGAACAATAGGTAACCTTTTTTTTATCCTATTCCAATCTTGGTGGGTGCTCCTGGGAGCCCTCAAGGCCCATGAGGGCCCCAGAGAAGAGCTCCAGGAGCCTAGAGGCCTGCAACTGCCTCCTAAGCCATCTGGCCACCACTCAGAGCCCAGGGACTGGGGATCAAGAGATTGTGGTAATGAGAGGCACCGACTCGCAGAGGCAGTAGGGAGCTGGCCAGGCTCCCAGGGCCCCGCCCGATTCAATCTGGTAATTGTTCCACTTGCAGGGGCTGGGGGAAGGGAGGCAGCCGCTGCCCAGCTCCTGGTGAAGGGAGAAAAAGGCTGCTTACTGGCCTCACCTGGTTCTTACACCAACCCCCAGGTGGGAATTATGACCCCCTCTTACACCAGGTAGCTCTGGGCAGCTCAGCCATCTGCCTGAGGGCTGGTTACCGAGCAGTGCTGCCCCTATGTCCCCAGCCCAGACATTTCCCTGAGCCTTTTCCAAGGTCAGCTTAGACATCACTTTTTGGGGGAGGCCTTCCCTGACTGCCACCATCTTGGTCACTTCTCAGGCACCCTATGCTTCCTGTTTGTCTCAGGAAGCTCTTCCCTTCCTGTCCTCTCCTGCTGCTCACCTCTCAGGTTGCAGCACCTCTTTTCTCTGAAGGCCTGCCTGACCCAGGATAGGCTAGAAAGCTCCTGGGCATGTCTTACTAGCCAGAGCCCTTGGGCAAGTTCGAGAGCCTCTGCCTACCTCTGTTCCCAGTGGAGGATTAATGGCTGGTTTGTCATGAGAGCCAATCCTGGTTTAGAATAGTAAACACACAATATATTTCAATTCTTTGTGCTCCTGTGTTGTCAATGTCGTCTGACCACCTGGCCCATAGTTTGGGAGCTCCTCAGTACAGGGTTGGATTTAGTTCAATTTTAGGGCCTCAGAATCCCAGACCCTGGCATAGGCAGGCCTGGAGGCAGGTGTGTGATAGATGTGATGTTAAACCAGGGGACGTTTGGGATCAGAGGATACCTTGTGAGCTCTGGTGACTGTGAGCATCCATCGTAGCTTCCCTAAGAACAGTCATCTGAACCAGCTTTGGTCCCCTGGCCAAGTTTAGGGAGTGCCCTGGCACCGAGTCTGTGTGATATTGAGGGAGTTGGCCCCAGGACTTCCAGAAACAGATGGTGAGTTGGTAAAAGGACAGAAGTTGAATGACTATTGCAGACAGTAGACATGGCCTCTAGAGGAAGGCTCTACTTTCAGACCTCTTCTTTCTGGTCATTTTTATCAATGGCTTGGCCAAGGCTGCTGACAGCATGTGGATCAGATTTATAGAGCACAGGAAGCTGGGAGGAGCCGCTCATGTGTCAGATGAGGGACCCCAGCAGGCTGGGACCATGGGCCAATTCTGACACGATGCAACTGAACACAGACATGCTGGGCTGGACTCGGCTTCAACAGCCTGGAGAATACAAACACTGTGGGGGAGAGGGAGCCTGAGCCACAATAGCAGCACATGAAGAGGGGACAGTGGGGTTTTGTTTGTTGCCAGTCTGGTGAGTCACCTGGCATATGGAGCCACCAAAGGGCTGATGGACCCTCAGCCTGTGGGGCCAGAAGCCTGGGGACTCATAAAGAATGCCATGGGTCTGCTCTAAGACTGAGACCCTCTACCAATGAGACAGGGGAGGGGACTGTGTCCCACAAAGGGTGGCTGTGGTTGGCAGCAGATGACAGAGACATAGGCCTGGGGGAGCTGCTGGGGGCAGCACCATGGAACCCAGAATGCAGCAGACTGGGGACACCGGGAATGATGAGGAAGCTTTGGGGACCTTGATTTGGCACCAGGAGTGACTATGCAGCAGAGTTGTCCTGCCCTAGAAGGAGCTGCTTTGAGAAGGAGTGAAGTTCCAGTCACTGGAGGTATGCAAATAACTTGCTAAAGCCACAGTGAGAACACAGGTACCCTGGTCTGCTAGCACGGCCAGTCCCAACATCTTGCCTCTGGGAGACCTGAGGGACAGGGAGGAGCCTGAGCCCTTGGACCAGATCCATGGGTTCTGACCTCAGCTGGCCTAGTCACAGAGGCCTTCCCACACTGGCCCCTGGGACACTGCTGCAGGCTCCACCCCACAGAGAAGGAGGCATCTGGGGCGGGGGAGGGTGTCTCTGGGTGAGAAGGGTCCCTTTAGCCCTTCCAAGCATCTTGGGTTACTTTTTTTCCTTGAGCAGATGACAAGCCCGGCAGCTGACGGCAAGTGCCATGTTAGCACAGAGGACTTACACTTCCCAGATGGCTCTGCCACACCCCGCCCCCAAGCCAAATCCTTCGAAGACCTGAGGCAGGATGCCCTGACTCCAGCTTGCTAAAATTTGGGCTTCCCGGTCCTGGCACACCCTCCTGAAGGCAGAAATTTCTCTACAACCCCTGCATATACACCTCAGAGGACAAAGACCCACCACCTCCAGAGTCAGCCCTGCCATTGCGGGCTGGTTTGGCTTCCTAAAAAGCCCTTCTGGTGCCAGGATGACATCCACCTCCTGCGAGGAGAGCGCCCCCGCTGGGCCCAGCAGCCCTCTGCAGCCACACAGGCCACGCCTCTCCTGCTCCACTGGTGATTCCAGGGAGCAAAGGTGGCTCCCAGTGGGCAGGGGGCACTGCTGCCCTGGCATCCTTGCTGCCCTCTGAAACTCCCTCTTCCCAGGCCCCCAGGCAGCCCTCACGGAGCTCATGTCTGACCACCATCATTCTCAGCTGTATCCTGCCATGAAGGGTCGGCTCCAGTTCCACACTGTGTGAGCTGGCCTCCTACCCCTTTCTCTCTCACGTGGCAGAGAACATCAGGGCAGTGTCTCTAAGGATGACCACCACACTGTTGTCCACCATGCGCAGGGATTTCCTAGGCCCACCTGTCAGATTGGTCACCACCAGGTCATGTTAGGGAAGCCACTCCCAAAGAAAGGGAAGGCCAGGCCCATGCACATGGGAACACAGCTCTCTGCCCTTCCCTTCACCAGCGGGGTGTCTAGTATCTGTCCCACCTGCTCAGGCAGGACCTGCATGAATGAGGTTCTCCCAGGGCAGTGGTTCTCCATAGAAGGGCAGCAAGAGCTTTTTCAAAAACCCACTCATCTCCCCAGACCCTGGCACATGTTCCCATCCCACCCCTGATGAGCTCCTGCTCTGGGTGCCTTGGGGTCCTGGAAATGAATGAGATGGGTTTGTGGTCCTTGGGCGCTCCATCCAGGGGCTGGTGACACCTGCAGCTGGACAACACAAAGCTCTGGGTGGTAGCTGTAACTGAGAGAGACCAGAGCAGGGGCTAGCTCACCTGGGAGCTGGGCCAGAGGTGACTGTGAATGGATCTTCTGAGGAACAAGAGGTCTCTAACTGGAAGGGAGAAGGGGCATAGGCATCTGGGACCACTGGAAATTTTCAGAGTCACCAGACTGAAGGTCTGACCCACACACAGCCCACAGCTGGGCCATGTTTTCCTTTTGATGAGTAAGGTTCTCAGCTGACTGGGCAAGAGGACCAAAGGCGGCTCCCTAGGGCTCCCATCAGAAGACTCCACAGAGCTCTGCTAGGAATGGCTGCCCATGACTTGAGAGCAGAGTTCAGAAGCACAGGCCATACCAGATTTGGCCCCCTGGCTGCCCACAGCTCCTGCCTCCCTTCCACCCCCAGCCTGTCCTGGGGAACCCAGGGCAGCTGCCCCTGCACCCTGGCTTCCAGACCAGACTTTAGAGGCTGCTTGGCCCAGGACCATCTCCAAGAAGTCAGAACGTGGGTGTTTGGGAGTTTTCTGCCAAACTAGAGTTCCTCAGCAAGGGGGAGAAGGGAGTGGGGGAGATTCTTTGGCCAAACATGATTTCCTGACTCTAAGACAAGTAAGTTTTAAAATTCTACAAGAAACAGGAAGAAAAACAACACACACTCACACACACACACACAGAGAGAACACACATTCAGCCCACACACATGTACAGACACACATCACAGATTCCCACACAAACCCACAAACACACACTTGGATTTCTTTGCTGTGATGTGGAGCTTGCAAAACACTGCCATGCTCGGTCTCAGTGAATCATAAACACATGGATTGAGTTTTGCTTGAATGATGCCTGGTTTAAGAAATTGAAGAATGAGGGGAGAGGAGGGTTTGGCAAAAAGCAAGTGGAGAATTGGAGGCTCTAGCTGGATCCAGATGCTGGTTTAGCCACCCCTGGTTCCTTGTGTGGCTCTTGTCTGGGGATGTGTGAAAACAAGGCTCAGTTGAATTCTAAAGGTTAGACAAAATCTCCAGCCCCAGAGGGGCTATAATGGGACACACACACCACCTGCTAAGCCTTGTCTTGTAAATTTGCAGATGATATTGTGTCTGTTTGATGGTAGAGGCTGAAAATGTTGTAAATCACAGAACCCGAGGTAACTCCAGAGGCGGGGGGTGCAGTGGTATCCCAGCAGTCTCTCCAGCAGCACCCCAAGTGTCTAGTGAGGGGAAAAGGGTTTTGCAAACTCTGCTCTAGCCCTGAGCGGAAGAGTAAAATAGGATCCCCAGGCAAGGGTGCCGTGTGGAAAGTCTTACGACATGTTGAATGAAAACCAAAAAAAGTAGGAGGCAGATTTATTTTTGTGGAAGTTAACAGTAAGGTAGTCTCCAAGAACTTAAAGGAGGAGAAAGTTATCGATATATGGGGAGAGGGTTAGGCTATAAATTAAAAGCAAAAGGAATTTAAGCAGTGGGAAGTGTCCTAACTGGAAGGGACTGAGAAAAGAGGGTTGCTCGATCCCAAAGGCTGGACTTTTCTGGATGCAGAAGGTGTGATGAACATGGGATCGGTCAGAGTGGAGGTGCAGAGAACACAGCTGGGGGCAAACCACTTGGTGCCCATCTGAGCACGCCCATGGGAGAGCACCCCTGACTTAGGGACACGATGGCGCTGTGACGTGTCCTATCCGTCAGATTATTTGTTCCTTTGCCAGTGTCACGTGATAGAGAATTTTCTGAATTTTATCCAAGGTTTCTAAGTTCAGAAGTAGAGAGACAGCAAATCCTCTTATAGCCAATTTCATTTTGAGAAGAATCTCTGGAAGGGCAGGTGTGAGGTGAGAAGGCACACAGTGTCCAGGAGAAGGGAGACCCTTTTGTGGTTTGATGGCAGATCTACAGAGTAATGGAAAGGTGCACCAATGTCCAGGAGACCCAGGGGCCCTGAGAGAAATCAGGTCAAGGCCCAATCCCTGCTCCCTGTGGTTTGAAGTTAGTGTTGTGATACACCACAACACCCAAGACCAAGGCCTGTCGGCATAAAAGGCCCTCAGAGTGAACCCATAGGACCGAAAGGGAGTTGGGTCTCAACTCCCAGGGAGCTAATCTCAGAGCATGTCTGGGGTGCTTTGATAAACAATGATGGAGCATGGGGGTGTGATCTAGGACCAAAGAGCAGGAGTCACTGTGGTCTGAGCAGAGATGTGCATCTGAGAGGAGATGTGTGCAGACTCCTGCCAGCCCTACAGGAGCATGTCTGGGGTGCTTTGATAAACAATGATGGAGCATGGGGGTGTGATCTAGGACCAAAGAGCGGGAGTCACTGTGGTCTGAGCAGAGATGTGCATCTGAGAGGAGATGTGTGCAGACTCCTGCCAGCCCTACAGGACCTGTGATCCACAGTGACGCTGTGCATAAGGAACCAGAGCTGCAGGATGGCAGGGCAGCCATTTTACTTCTCTCAGCTACTGGGCACTGGAAGGAAGCTTCCCTGAACAAAATAAGCTGACCTTGGCTGATGTGGTAGAAGCCTCAAGAACAAGACACTGGACTTCCTGTTTGTATGAGGAGTTGGACTGTGCTAGACATACACAGTTTTCCAGTGTCAGTAACAAAGCAATAACCAAGCATAATTAAACTTGCCTTTGAAGATAGCTGGAGCTGCTGGTGACAGTCAGTAGGCATCGTGTCAGAGTGCCCTCCAGATGCTTATCCTCCCAGCCTTGGAATGGCTACTCTCTAATTAGATGACTACCAGATGAAGCAGTCAGTCCACATTCAGAGGCTACTAGCTAAAAATGTACTTATCTTCAGAATCCCCAGGGGAGCTGGGAGCTGCTTGTACCTGGAAGGACATGTGGATGTGATCTAGGAGCACAGAGCTGAGTCCCTAAGAGACAGGCTGAGGACAAAGCAGTCCCTCCCCTGCAGGTGCGCTCCATCTGGGCATCACCCTTTGAAGGAGTTCTTCTGCCTCTTTGAAATGATATTCTCTCTTTTTCAGAGCACATGTAACTGAATTCACAGAAATACACATATGATGAGGTCGGGGCCTCAGACAAGAACAGAGCTGGCAAACCTGGAGTCACACTGGTTCCACAATTAAATAATGAAATTGTCCCACCAGCAAACAGATCTAACCAGAGGGTTCCCATGTGGTGAGCCTATAGGGAGAATGCTCTGGCCAGAGGTTGAATGTGTCTGTCCCCTTTGGCAAGTATATTTATCTCTGTGAATGAATAAATTAGCATTTGGTTTATTTGGTCATCTCTTGGCAGCATCAGAGAATTGGCTGACCAGCTCTGGGGACCAGGCAAGATTGAGCCTCTGAACTAATCACCAAGGACACCCTGGATCTATGAACTCACTACTAAAACGAGAGCAAACATTTAAAATAATAATAATAATAACAACAACAACAACAATAATAATAATACAAGTGGCAGAATTTGAATTGTGGAATGATGTTTTTTTCCCTCTGTTATCCAAAATATTTGTAATTTGTTTATGTATTTTTTAAAATTACAAACACATCTTTAAATGTACAAAAATAATCTTTAAAAGATGACTCCTCACCATGTCACAAAGGTTCAAATGTTGGACAGGAAACTTTCCTCTGCTCCAGCTGTGCTCCTATTGCTCTTTATACATTTAATAAACACTATTGGGTACCTCCTAATCCCTAGGCTAGATAAAGTGCATTTTTCAGAGTTATTTCCACAGTAAGAGAGCTGTGGTTGTTCAGAAATTTCTTGATGAGCCACCTGGATTAGAAACCAAGCAGCAGCAGCCCCCAACCCAGCCCCGTGCTCCAGGGACAGAGCATGAGTAGAAGTGATTCTGGAAGACAAAGGCAGGATTTCTGGCTTGTCTGGGGGCAGAATTAGAAGGAAGGTGAAGAGAGAGAAAGAGGTAGATATCCCATGAGGAAACCTCCAAGAGTCCTTGCCCAATGTAGGCCTCTTCCTGAGCACGGGCAGGTCTGTCACTTGCTTCTAATAGGCTATGATGGGATGTCACTCATATGATCATATTGTATAAGACTTGGTCTAAGAGGACTGGAGAGTGAGAGACTCCCCAGCTCAGGGGAAGTGTGGGACCGTGCTGTGAATTGCCTGTGAAGGGAGCTAGCAGTCAGGAACTGCAGATGGCCTCTAGGAACCCAGAGTGACCTCCAGCTGGCAGCCATTAAGAAGCCACAAGGAAATGACTCTGCCTGCAACCTCAAGGAGTTGGAAATGGGTTCTTCCATGGCAGGGCCACCAGATGAAAACAAAGGCCTGCTGACACCTTGGCTGAGACCCTGTGAGACACTGAAGTGAGGGCGTGGGCTTCCACGCCACAAAAACCCTAGATTTGTTTTACGTCGAGTCTGTGGTAAAGTTACATAGCAATAGATAACTGGGGGACAGTCAGGAGAAAGCTGACAGCCTGTGATCTTTGTGAGTGAAACTTGTGAGTGAGCAATGTCCACATGACTGGGGAATGGAGAAACTGCTGGGTTACAGGAGTGTGAGGGCCAAAAGCAAGATACAGTGAGCACAGAGTTCATGGAAAAGGCGGAGGCTTTGGGGGACTGGCCTGGGCAGTAGGTGAGCACATCATGGTGAAATGGGAGAGAGGTTGTCCATACCTCTGCAAAAAGCCACCGGAGACATGGTGTATGTGACATAGGTGCTACATGCAGGTCTATATTGGTGTCGAGGGAGCACCACATGGGGCTCAGTTGAGGGGACTTCCCAGGAGAGATGTCAGGTAAGCTCTAGTGGCCAAACCCCATATAAGAAAGGGGCCACCCAAGGGGGCTGCCTGCTGAGAGCAGAAACAGAAGTGCAGGGTTTCATGAATCACCTGGGCCTTGGAGAAGCTTTAAATAATTAGTAACATTTAAATAATCTGTAGCATTTGTAACATCCTCAGAGGTGTGCTGGGTCTTTGGGCATGTCACTTTCTCATTTGGGAGGAAGATGCCTCTCCTATTTTACAGATAACACTGAGGCTCAGGTGGTCAGAGACTTGGTTAAGTGGGCACATCTAGTGATAAGAACAGAGCTCCTGTTCTTGTCCTGGACCTCCTGTAGGTCCTTGGCATCCTGCCTGTGCTGCTGGTCCCCTCCCTCACTGTGACTTCCGCAGCCACAGCTAGCAGGCATAGGTGGCATCCTGCTGGACAGTAGCATATCTGAGGGGCTCAGGCTAGGGGCTGGATTAGAATAGATTCTAGAAAGAGGCCCCAGAGTTAGAAGATGCTGGGAACAGTGACTGAGCTGGGCTCCAACTCAGCCCTGTGGGCCCTGCCTCACTCCCCAGGGACCTCCCTTCCCTTCTATGGAACAAAGAGTCTCTGTGATGGTCTCCCTACCAGATGGTGAGGTCCTCTAAGGCAGAACCATCTCTCCTGTCCACCTCACTGCTACTGCCACAGCTCTTTACATCTCATCATCTTTTTACATCTGCTGGTCATGCTGACCACCAAAAGGAGGTCATTGTGAAACCAAGGTGGGGAGAACCTGATCCCCTCCCAGCACACACCACCCTACCATGAGGGATCATGCCAACTGGACCTGGTCCTTGGCAGGGCTACTTCTTGTCCAGCCAGAAGAGTGGTTACTCCAGATAGGAATGCTATTTCATTTACTCAAATAGACGCCACTACCCCCAAAGGATGCCCGTACCTCATAATGAGATTCATCAATTATGACCACAGATTCATTTACCTAACAACATCGGGCACATCCAGGTTATAAGTATTATCAGAGGTGGACACAGGCTGTCCTCAGTGGCTACCAACAAACAAGGAGCTGGGTGGGAGGATTTCACAGACAGAAACTTGAGTTAGTAAATCGGTCACGAGTACAGGGTGAGAACTAAATAGAAGACAGGGCATCGGAGGCAGGGGCTCAGCAGGATTGACAGTGTGCAGACACAAAAGCTTAGAGACAGATGAGGTGGCAGTCTATCTCCAGGGCTTGGTGTAGGGAGGAGGCAGAGGCTGTTATGAGATGAGATGGGAGCAGACATGGGTGCCAGTCTTTGAGCCCAGACTTGCAGCTTGTTGGAACCAGAAGCAAAGTATCCTGAATCTGAACCCTCCCCGCTGCCTGTGACCAATATACCCCCAAAGCCTCTGATTTCTGGGGCGCAGTGTGGAGCTACTGGGGATGGAAGAGTAGCCGATCTTATGCTGGACTCAAGCTGCCCAGCCAGAGGACAGACCCCAAGACCATCTGTTTTTTTTTTTAAATCATAATATTTGTGGGGCTTTAAAAACACAGCCCTACTCAGCCCCTTGGCAGTTCTGGTGCAGTAAACCCTGGGTGAGGTCTGACACAAATTTGTCAAAGGGGCTCTGGAGATTCGTCTTTCCCTGAATGACAGCCACACCAGTGTGGGTGTTCTTTAGGAGCAGGGACATCCAGCCCTGGGACAGCAAGAACAAAGCTCAGGAAACATTAGTTGATGCATGACGGGTTATAGATCCATTTGAGAACCAAGGAAGGAGGGTTCAGGAGATTTGGGGCCCAGAAATGCGTCATTCTTCCCCCAAGAAGGTTTAATTCTCCCTTGGTTGGAAAATGTTAGAGCATTTCCATTTTTCAGTGACGTGGTTGCTCTGCATCAGCCCAAACTGTATATAAACAAATGAAATGTATGAATACACTGGCTTTTCTCAAGTTAATACTACATTCCTGTTCTAGCCAAGAAAAAGCACTCCAGCCTAGTGGAGGGGACCAGGGGCGAGAGCCAGGGCTCAGGGGAGCTGGACCAGCCCTTAGCCACAGGGAGCACAGGAGCCCGTGGAGGGTGCCTTCTCCCAGATCACACAACAGTGAGGGGCAGGTCGAGTACCCAGGCCTTGGACTTCTGAACTGGCTTTTTTCCCTTAAGCTGAGCGACTTACACCAGGGCACATAGCCATCAAATGGCAGAGCAGGACAGGAACCAGTATGACTCCAGGGTCCATGCTCTGTATTTGCAGTGTCCTCTGAGTAGAACAGAATGCCCAGGCAGCAAGGAGAGTCAACAGCAAAGGGGCCCAACACAGCCTGGCGGGAGTCCTATCCTCCCTCTTTTCATCTCCTCGCCAGTCTCCCCCACAGCCTGCAAGTTCCTTGAGGTCAGACAAGTGCCTGGTCATCTCTGTATCTGCAGTGCCCACTACAGGGAAAAGTACTCAAGAAGCACAGTGCATGGTTGTTGATTCATTCATTAGTTCATTAGACAAGCATTATTGAGTGTCTACTATGTGACAGGCACTTGGCTAGATGCTGACAACCCGGAATTGAATGTCAACAGAGTGCTGATGCTGCTTTACCATCCATTGGAAAATAAAGAGACAATGAATACGTGCAGAATGACAATACAGTGAGCACCAGGGAGAGAAAGGGCAGAGCAAGGGAGAGCAAGGTGGTGTGCGGGGACGGGCGGGAAGGGCCTTTCTAAGGTAAGGGGGTGACATGTAAGTTTTGAGATCTACACAGAGAGGAGGAGGAAGGGGTGTAAGATACAGGGGAAGCATGTTCCAGGTGGAAGGGACAGCAGGTGTGGAGGTCCTGAGCTGTGGGAGGGTCTGGCCTCCCTAAGGGACCAAGGCCCTCAGAACTGGAGTGAATGTGACATGAAATAGGGGTGGAGTTGACAGGAAGCAGCAGACCATATGGGGCTTCCTAGACCAGGTAAAGGATTTTAGGGTTTATTTTTATTGGTATTGGGGATTGAACTTAGATTGACCACTGAGCCACATCTCCAGCCCTATTTTAAATTTTATTTAGAGACAGGGTCTCACTGAGTTGCTTATCACCTCGCCGTTGCTGAGGCTGGCTTTGAACTTGTGATCCTCCTGCCTCAGCCTCCTGAGCTGCTGGGATTATAAGCATGGACCACTGCGCCCAGCTTAGGGTTTATTTTAAATACATGGAAGCTATTGAAGGCAAATATTGAGTTCATTCTGCCACTGGGTGGAGAACAGATGGGGCAGAGTAGTGGGGGACAAGAACCTAGGTGAGATTACTGTGGAGTCAGGACATGAAAGAGAGAGCCCTGGACCTACGGGGAGGGATGAGTTGAGCTGAAGTTGCTATTGCCTGACTGTGGGGTGAGGAAAGGGGTGACCAAGGGCCTGGGCACGGGGAGCTGCGGTTAGTGACAGCAAAAAACAGAAGGAACTGTTCTGCTGGGTAAAATCTCAAGTTGGTGACACTAAACTTAAAATGCTTGTGAAAGAAACATTGACATGGATGTCAAATAGGTAGCTGGTTAATCAAGTGTGGAGCTCACATTCCTACACCTAAGAGCCCTGGGTCATGGGTGGCATATTGAAGCCATGAGGTTAGAGCAGGAAAGGCCTGAGAGGCTGCAACATGTCAAGGCTGAGCAGAGGAAGAGAAGCTGAGGGGCAGAAGCCAGGGGAGGGCAAGGCCACTGGCAGAGTGTCCCAGGAGGGTAAGAGGGACCAATAATATGAACTGCTGATGGAGAAGTCATGCAGAACAGGAACTGAAATTGTCCTTTGGAATTAGCAACATGGAGGTCACTGATGACCTTGACAAATTCACCAGCTCCATGAATGACTCCAAGGATGCACAAAGAGGAGACAAGAACCAGAGCAGGATGAGGAGTCAGAGGAGGAGTCCTGAAGGAGGTGGCTTTCAGCAGAGTTTAGAAGACTGAGTCAGAGATCTGAATGCTGCCTACAAGAGCCTCCCAGTAGGAGCACGAGGTACCACTGAGGAGCCCCTGACCTGGGAGCTTCATCCCCACCTTACAAGAGAGGGCGGAGGGGGGCTGGGATTGTGGCTCAGTGGTAGAGCACTTGCCTAGCATGTGCAAGGCACTGGGTTCAATCCTCAGCACCACATAAAAATAAATAAAATAAAGGCATGTGTCCCAACAACAACTAAAAAAAAAAAAAAAAAAAAAAAAAAAAAAAGAAAGAAAGAAAGAAAATTAAAAAAAAATAAAGAGAGGGCAGAGGAGCTGGCTCACTCCTCAACAGCAGGGGAGCCCAGGGGACAGACTGCCCTGCCCCCGCCCCACCTGCTTCTCACCTGGAGACCACCAGTGGTAGGATCAGCATCTTCAACATCCTCATCAAGAGCTCTCCAGGGAACTGGAAATAACTAATTTCCTGAAAACACAGCAAGAGCTGGAGTTATAGCAGGTGGCACAGACTTCTTGGTCGCTCAATTCTTTGCCATTTGCAAAGTGCTATCACATCTGCACCCTCCTGTCTAGCTCATGGGCTGCAGAGTCAAGGGAGAAAGAACAGGCTTTGGAGCCAAACAGCCCTGGGTTCCAATCCCAGCAACTCCCCTTCATAACCAGCTGTGTGACCTTAAGCAGGTGATCCCACCCAAGTTTCCCCCTGTAACATGAAGATGATAACTGTTAGTTGCGGAGCAGGCTGAATGAATGTTAGCTGCAGGGTGGCCTGGACACTTGACCCCCATCCGTCTAGTTCTTTATCACTGTTTGCCTCAAGGCTGGACACTCAACCTCATTCAAGGCTGAACACTTGACCCCCACCTGTCTGGTCCAATGGAAACCCACATCTGGTCTCTGCCCCGTCTGTCTGAAGACAGAAGATGACACCCTTAGCAACTACTGCATGATCCAATCACTGTATGACAATAAGGCAGCTTGCAGACCCAGAGACCCCATTAGATTTTGGCTGCAGGGCTCCCCCAACTCGCTTTGCTCTCTTCCTCCCTCTCTCTCTTTCTCTGCTCTCTCTCTCTCTCTCTCTCTCTCTCTCTCTCTCTCTCTTCCTTCCCTGTTAATCAGACACAACCACAATAAAGATCTCTTGGTTGCTCCGAGTGTAGTGGTCACTTTCCTTTCAATAACTACCTCAGACGGTTACTGGGAGGCTCAGTGAGAGAATGCACATAAGCACTTAGCACAGCACCTGGATGAATAAATGTTCAGTACTCCCAGTAAACAACATCTCTCCCCATTGACTCCATTCACCAGCCTATCTGATCCATGGTGTAGAATCCATCTTCAACAGCAGACCTAAGTGGCAAGAGGGCAGGGCTGAGCATTGTTCCTGCAACCCATACTGTGATGGGAATCATACTGGGGACCCCAAAATAAATTAGGAATGGTTCCTGCCCAAGTCCCCAGTTTCATTTATGAGAAGAAGGACTTATAAGCAGACCACTGCCCTCTTGAGAGAAAGTTTCTCCACTTGTGCTGGTCCACTCTCTAGCCTTTCCCTCCAAATGCCGAGAAAAGACCTGATTGGATGGTTATACACCAATCAGTATCAAAGATCCCCACTAGGCAGAGTTCTAGCATCTGCCCCTTCATCAGCTGTGGGCTCAGGCCTATCCCCAGATCTTTCCAGGGTCCCAAATCTTTGCCCCATCTGCTCTCCTGATGACAAGTCACAGGAGTAAATCCCTGAAGCAGAAGCAGAGGGACCACCAAGCCCAGATAAATTTGACTTTGAGATAATAATAATCCATTCTTGTTCTAAAACATGATTTATTGTTTCTCTAAAAGTCTAACTTAATGGGGTGTGCTGTTTTCTCAGGTTTAAATTTAATTCAGTTTTGCTATTTCTGGCAACTCTGGCTTGGGGCCCCTTTCTCCAGCCGGTGAGGCTGTGGGTGAGGCAGACAAATGGACTTTCAAACACCATCCAAGTTACATTTTTGTGCTTGCAACCATTTCTAAAATATCAGTGCCAAACATGAGGATCTGTTAATGGTCTGATGCTTTTTAAAGCCTCAAATCATAGGATTTTGATGCTCCAAGGGGCTTTAAAGATCTCGTCCAGCCCACTCATTCTGTAGAGGAAGAAACTGAACCAGGAGGGGGAGGTGACTTGTTCATGGAGTGACAGAGAGGACAGAGAATCAGGCTTCCTAGTTTCATTCTACTATTTCCAATGCACCTGGAAAATTGGCTTTTTAAAGAAGTATACTCATTGCATCTATATATTTTAGATTAATTATAATCCACATATGCATTTTTTTCTATAAACTGAATAGTGCTGTAATTATAAAAGATAGCCTCTTCCTCCCCTCTCTATCTCCACCCTTCAACTTCCCAGGAAGGAACACCTTCAACTTCTCTGTTTCCCCTAGTATGACTATTTCTAGCTAATGTGGTTACAATGCTATTTCTCATGTTACCAGTTTGACATCTATTAACTTCCCTGCCGTGATGATGAGGACTTCGTCCCCGCCTGCTCTGTTCCTCTTCCCATTTCACCATTATTCGTATGTCAATTTTCGGGTGAATCAGTAGTCGAGGTTTACAAAATTTTGACCATCAAATATGTTCACTGCTGAGCCAAGTAATGTGCTCCAGCCTGGCCTTCTCATCTGTTAGACCTTTATTTTCCTCCTGAAGTTAGTAATTCACTGATGTTTCATTTGCTTTGAAATGAAAAATTTCAAAATGATTTTTCATTTAATGAACTACTCATCAATTTCTTCCAAATGTTTCAACTTGTCTATTAAAATGTCTGGTAGTAGGGGCTGGGGCTGGGGCTCAGTGATAGGGCACTTGCCTGGCATGTGTGAGGCACTGGGTTTGATTCTCAGCATCGCATATGAATAAATAAATAAGTTAATTAATTAAGGTCTATTAGCAACTAAAAAATATTTTTTTAAATGTCTAATAATAGCATTTTCTATGCACACAGGTACCTCGGTTTCCTTTTCCCCTCCGACAGCTCTCTGCCTTCCCATCCCAGTTTGGACAGCCTGCTCTCTAAGCCCTAGAGGCTGTCATGGGCCTCTTCTGGCTGTCATTCTGGGACTTTATCCAGCATAGGATCCCTGTTTCCTGGGTCCCTTGTTTAGTTTATTTTCTTGTTTTCGTGGAACATCTCCTTTGGTAGCTGAGAAAGGCTGGGAGGAAGGGAAACTTGTGAATCTTTACGTGCAGCCTGGTCATTGGTAAGGTTCTCAGTTGAAAATAATCTCTGCTCCCAACGTTGAAGGCATTTCTCCTTTGTCTTTAACTTCCAGTGTTGCTTAAGATGTTCAAAGCCATTCTTACGTCTCCTGCTCCTTACATGAGAACTGTTCTTATTCCCTTGGAACTGTTTAAAGACATCTGTTTATCTTCACTTTTCAGTAATTTCATGGTGACGTGTGATAGTATGTGATGGAATTTTCTTTTCTTCTCTTTCTTGTGCTATGCCTCCTTGACACTGAGAAACTTGGAGTATTCTCTGCAATTTTTTTTCTTTCCTCCATTTTTACTGTTAACACTCTTTAAAATTGGCATGTTGGGCACTCCACTTTGCTTCTATTTTCTTTTTCTATTTTCATCTTTTTGTTTTACTTTCTGAGTGATTTCTACAACTGTGTCCCAACTATTGACATTTTTATCTTGGTTCTTCTATTTTTTGATTTCCCAAAGCTCTTTCTTATTCTCCAATGTATTGTTCCTTCTTTTTAGCATCCCATTCTGCTTTCTGCCTGTTTGTTTTTGTGGTGTGGGGGACTGAACCATGAGCCCCACTCCCAGCCCCCATATTCTGTTCTGTTTTATGGTAACTGTATCTTCTCTCAGGTCACCAAAGATCTTAAGAAAAGATTTCAAAAGTTGTATTCTACTCCCTGCATTGTCTTTGCTTCTTTTTTGAGAAAAGAAGATTTATTTTTCTCTTTGTTTAGTTTATTTTACATTTGCAGCTGCTTTCCTTAAATTTCTGGTGACTTTGGCTTTCTGCTCACATTAAGAGTAAAGCACTGGCAGGAAAGATGATGGAATGAGATGGACACCATTACCCTAGGTACATGTATGACTGCACATAGGATGTGATACTACATCGTGTACAACCAGAGAAATGTAAAGATGTGCTGCAGTTGTGTACAGTGAATCAAAATGCATTCTGCTGTCATATATACCTAATTAAAATAAATAAATAAATTTAACAATAAAAAAAAGAGTAAAGCACTGAACTTAGATGTATGTAGGGGTTTGTCAACTGATTGGCCCCTGGGGGCAGGGTAATGGGTGCAACCTGGCTTTTTTGCTGGAGATGGGTAGAGTGGAAATTCCTTTCTATCAGGATTTGGAGATCTTTGCTCCAAGCCTTCAGTGAGTTCTCTTCCTCCCATTGTAGAAGGAGACTGTGGACAGAAATCTAGTGCAGGTGTCTGTTAATTTGTTTGAAGCCTGTGCCTTACCACTGTCCCTTTCCCCAGCACATGCAGGTAGGTCTGATGTCCCTAAGTCAAGCTTCTGTTTCTTTTTTTGGACAGGCAGGAGGTAGAGGCAGGAGGATGGAGATCCTCTGGCCACCATAAACTGGAGGGGCCCTTGGGGTCTCATTACTCTAATTACAAAATTCCAGCCAATGTCCCTACTTTCAACTCCATACCTCACCTGAGCCTAGAACACACTGTGCACCTCCAAATCCAGAGCAC
The DNA here is from genome assembly GCF_047511675.1 of Marmota flaviventris. Lineage (NCBI taxonomy): Eukaryota > Metazoa > Chordata > Mammalia > Rodentia > Sciuridae > Marmota > Marmota flaviventris. The sequence goes on from NC_092507.1 coordinate 42,037,133, forward strand.
TTCTGGAGTTCTGCAGGACAAGCTGCTTGGTCTCACTTCTATAGACATTAAGATGTTGGCTTTCTGCGCATTACTAAACGAGATCATTCAACTCCATCCTCTTCCCACATGGCCGAATTTGATGCAGTCTCTCTGCTTCCTTTCTCAGCGATCTCCTTTTATATCCCCTTTGTTTGGGGTGGTTCATAGCCTCTAAAAATTCCATTATTATAATTTCCAGGAAGGAGAGGAAAATGAATGTAATTGTAATTCCCCATTAACTGGTTTAACTGGAAGTCTCAAAACAGTCCATATTTTTTTTTTTACTAGCTATTCATATCCAAAGGTAAAAATCATATAATTTTGTAAGTTTCTTTTCACAAATAGAACATTCTACCATGTTCTAAATTGTTTATGATTTTTGCCTGTTGCATAAGCTTACAAAATTAGATGGGTTTAGTTTCTGAGTCACAAGCAAAGAGATCAAACAGAGAAATCCTGGATTTCAAAGTAAGATGCTAAGAAACCCAATTCCTGCCAAGTAATTGTTCTAAGACTCCACATCCTTCCTTCAGTTTATCTGGCAGGTTAATACAGACGGGAACACATTTGCATGTCCAAACAGATGGGAAAGGCAGCTCTGGCATAGGAGGCCCCAGATGGGTTTGGCTTTTAATAATAGGCATTCCAATTTGTTTTCACAAAATGATCTTCCTTCGGGAAATGTGTATTTGTTGCTGGGGAAAATCAAAAGAGAGCAGATTGCAAATTGTGCCATCGCTGGTTTAACACTGACAAAACCTCTACTCCCCAGGCCTAGCACTGCACGTGGCTCACATTTTGATTCAAGAGAACTGAGTTGCTCGGTTATTGCAGTCTGTTGGGGAAACAGACACAGTCAGCTCTGAGCAAGCAACCAGCAGCTGGCCTGCCGAGGACAAGGCTGCAAGGTGTGATCCCAGGACAGACTGTACTATAGACAGAGACAGTTCTAGAAGACTTTCTAGAAGATACAGAATATGGGTGGTTCCTGATGTAGGCAGGACTTTGACAGGTAGATGAGGGAAGGAAGGTAAAGTAAAATTCAGTAGGCACTTTCTATATGCTGGATGCTGGTGAATCCTCTTTACTCTTTACACTAATTCAATTCTAGAAGACATAGACCTCCTCCCATTCCATTTATAGATAGGGAATCGAGACAGAGAGGAGAGGATTTAATTTTTTTTTTTTTTAGTTGTAGATGGACACAATACCTTCATTTTTTTAGTTTATTTTTATGTGGTGCTGAGGATCGAACCCAGTGCCTCACGTGTGCTAGGAAAGTGCCCTGCCATGGAGCCATAACCCCATCCCGAGGAGGGGAAAGGATTTTTCCCAGCCATTTATTAGCAGAGTTAGAGTTCAAGTTCCTCTGTCTCCAGAGTGCGTGGCTTTCCTTAGTCACTTCTTGAGATTGACCAGGTTGTTCTCATGACAGAGGCCCAGTGCCTGGAGAGAGGGCATTTTCTTCTTTCTTTGCTTTTTTTTGGACTGGGGATTGAACCCAGGGGTGCTTTACTAATGAACTACATCCCCAGCCCTTTTCATTTATTTTGACATAGGGTCTCACTAAGACGCTGAGGCTGAACTTGAACTTGGGATCCTCCTGCCTCAGCCTCCTGGGTCACCACTACATAGGTGTGCTATTGCATCCTGATGGCATTATCTGTTAATGGAAAACAAAATCTGATGCCTGGATCCCCAGTTGTAGAGAAAGTATTAGTATCAGTGAGCTGCAGGAAGAGGAATCTTATCAGGACTCTTCCAGGAGTCCCTTGACCATAACTCTCTTTAGCCAAACTGTAGACAGCTCCCTCTAGGCCCTCTATTCACTGAAGCCTTATCCTTGTGCCTTTTCTTCAATTTGCATAACACAGTTTTAACCAAAATTCTGGCAACTCAGCTTAGTGAAAATCCCTCATCCCTCAAATCCACCCCCACTCTGAGTATCTGGTCACCCTGGCCTGCCTTCAGGCACACTTCCCCACTTTTGATGTCTCCCCTTAGCAATTTCGGGGGGGGGGGGGTATCCCTTTGCTGGATATTTGGCTATAAATCCCCAGCTGTCTTTGTTGTATTTAGAGTTGAGTTCTATCTGTCCCTCCAGGAAGTCTTGACACCTGTCACAATAGTATTCAGTCTTCCTTACTACTTGAACAAATGTCAGAATAATTCCTTCTCTAACACCATGTGAGTGTCCTCCCTTCTCCCACAGGAGCTGGAGCTTGAGAGGGAAGGAACGAGTCAATGCATCTTCCCCATGGAGGTTATCCAGACTGGAAACCTGAGGCCCCCTTGCTTTTGTCTCCTAACACCATTTCTAATCAGCCACTGCACCCTGAAACCTCCTCTGTTAGGAACAGTTCTCATATTTGCCCCTTTCATCCTATCAGACCTCACCCCTACAACTGCCCCCTGTGGTCTCTGCCTGCCCCACTAATCCCGGTCCTCTTCCCGGCACCCAGGCATCTCTCCAAACTCAGAACTGTCTGCTTCATTTTTCTGTTAATAGTCTTCTCATGCCTGCCCCAAGTCCTGATCTAGCGACAGCCCTCTGACCCTGCGGACCCTGCCTCCCACTGTATGTTGCAGCTTACCTGAAGTCTTCCACAGCCCTGTGCGTGGCTCCTGCTGTGACTGCTGCCTACAAATCCCTTCCTGGACCTCTAGTCATTGGGCTGCCTGTAGGAGCTGAGTGCTGAGCTCTTATGAGACTCCTCTGTCTCCTCCACCAGAGCCCTTAGGCCCCCAGTCATTTCAACAGGGCCTCCTTGCCCCCTAGTCGCCTGGCTGTGCCAGGTTTTTTGTTATTTTCTCTCTCCTTTTTGTTAATTTCTCTTGCCATTTTTCTGTGTCTGCTCTAGTCCTGCCAAGCATTTATCAGACCCATGCTACAGAGGAGAAAACGGGGACCCAGACAGGCAGAGTGACTCACTGGCAATCATATCACGGGGAGCCCCAGATCCCTCAAGCCTGCACACTCCTCCTAACAGGGACCCTGAGGTGCTCTGGGCGGCTCACCTGTGGGGAGAGGCGCTGGGTCCTCAGAAAGAAGCCAAGGAGGCAGCCCACGATGACAGACAGCACAGACAGGATGAGCAGCCCATTCCGCCTGCACACGTCTCTCCCTCGCGCCAGGAAGGCACTCAGCACCATGGTGAGCGGGGCCTTCTGGCACGGGGCACAGCACCATTCCATGCATATGAGACTGGCCAGGGCACGGGGTCCGGGCTGCACACCGGCTCCTTGGCACGCAGGTTGTCGGAGTTGCTAAGCACCAGTTGCTGGCCCCACAGCCATGGCCTGGGTGGCCGCTAGGGAGGGAAGCCACAATCCTATTACCAGCCGCATCATTAGGAACAAGGGAACAGATTAGGGCCTGGGAAATTAGAGCAGGCCACGTGGTCTGGGAGTTCAGCCTCAAAGCCGAGAGCTCCTCTAGAACTGTGGAGGGATGGGAGGAGGAAGAAGAGGAACCTCTGCTTGGCTGGTTTGATCTTTACCCACCACTTCATTCCAGAAGGAACCGAGAGCAAGGCCATAAGATACCAGCAGTCGCCAACATTAATTAGACATTTACTGGGCACTGGGTGTCATTCTGGAAGCACACTACTCATATTGGCATTTTTAATCCTTACACCAATCCCAAGGGAAAAGAACTATTAATATACCATTTAATACATGAAGAGCCAGAGGGGATGAGGAGCCAGTGAGCACTGGGAGCCAGCCTGTTCTGCTGCTTTATTTACACTAATCATGGGAACTCCTCCCAGTTACCCTCAGATCCCCACCTTCATGTCACTGAAAAGGGAGACTGGGACTCCAGGAGCCAGAGTGCCCTGGTCACGGTCACAGAGCTAGTACGTGGTGAAATGAAGTTCAGTTTCTACCCATGAACAGATAGATGGGGTCCCGGGCACTTAGTACTGTGAGAAATGTAGCTTTGAGTTCAAGGGACCCGAATTCAATTCTGAGCCGGGCCACCACCCACTGCACCTTCTTCAGGGCCCTTAAACCTAAGGCTGCCCCTACTGTGGGCTATCCTGTTAATTTTAAAGATGACAGAGCTAGGAGGTCTGTATGCAATATCCAGTTCTGCTACTTACTAGCTGTTAGCTCTGGATGAGGCATTTCCTCCCACCCATAGAGATGAACTTTCCTAGGGCTGGTGCAAAATTCTATACCGAGAGTATCTGGAAAAGCGGTGGTGAACGCCTGCGTGCTGAACAGGGGCCAGGGCTGTTAGGATCGTTATCACACGGCATTCTAAAGAAAGATTTTCTTTGTAAAGTTTTTTGTGGACTGTCATGTCATTAAAACCAGAGGAATTAATCCTTTGGTTAATTTCATCAGGAATCTGCAATCCCATTAGGGGCAGTCAGGTGGCAGCAGTGGAGGAGGGGATGTGACAGGCTTGAGTGTGGGGTGTGAGCAGGGCCTGCCTCCTGCTGACAAGGGGGTGGGGCCAAGGGTCTGCCGCAGAAGGACAGAGGGGTCTGGGGCACAGGCTCCCAGGCCACAGGAAGGAGACACTAGAACTCTGCCGAATGCCATCAGCTTCCGGTCTCGCCCTCTCTGGGCTTAGTCTTGCCCTTTTGAGAATTAGGGAAATGGGCTACAGGCCTCCTAAGGAGCTTCAGTCCAGTAGACCTTCTGAAGCCCCTGCTCTTTGCAGTCACTGGAGGTGGGGGGGTGGAGAGAGGAGTGGGGGACCGGTGGATTCAAGTCCGAGAGACCCCAACCAACTGTAAGACCCCAATCCTCCAAGGCCACCTCCTTTCCCAGCCTTCCACACATTGCCCATGCTATTCCCTCTACCTAGAATGTCCTTCATGAAAGAAAAGTGACCACAACACTTGGAGCAACCAAAAGATCTTTATTGCAACAGTGCAACAAAGAGAAAAGAAAGAAGGAGAGAGAGAGAGAAAAAAAGAGAAGAGGAGAGATGAAGAGGGAGAGAACAAGAGCAAGAGAGAGACAGAGAGTGCACACAAGAAAGACAAAGAGAGCAAGAGAGTGAGAGCAAGAGAGAGAGAGCAAGAGAGAGGGGGGCCTGGCAGGAGGGAGTTTTTATAGCCCAAATCTAATGGGGCCTCTGGGTCTGCAAGCTGCCTTGTTGGCCCAAGGCGGGGTTAAGTGTTCAGCCTTGAGCAGGGTTGAATGTTCAGACTTGAGGCAAACAGGTGATAAAGGACCAGATTGTGTGTGTGTGTGTGTGGGGGGGGTTGAGTGCATGGGCTATCTTGCAGCCAACATCTGTTCAGCCTGCCCTGCAGACAACACAGTTCAGCCTGCTCTGCACCCAACACTTCACTGTTAGGAAAGTCACAGGTCAGATGTGCCCTTCCTCGAAGCCTTCCCTGACTACCCTGGATCCACACCCCTCTCTTTACTCCACTTCAGGCCTTTCCACAGTCACCAGCCAGGGATTAGCCCCAGATCCTCGTTAAGTGGTTCTGACATCAGAATAATAATAATTAATGAGAATAAAACCAGTCTATATGTGTCACCATGTCATTTGAAAACCCCTCGGTGGAGAATCCCCAAAGCTGGAGGGTGTGTTGGTAGTTGGGTGTTTGGAGGCATCCCAGGGAGCAAGGGGCTGTCCTTCAGAGCAGCCAACACTGATGAGCAGCAGTACACCTGAGCTGCGGACATGTATATGTGTGGGCAGGAGATAAGCAGTGCTGTCCAAAGTGAGACCCTCCCCCCAAAAAATAAAAAAGTGAGGTCCAGTCACAAGGCATTAGGGGCAGCTGCCCAGCGAGAAGCCAGGGCTCCCAGGCCTGCCACCCTGTGCGGAGTCTGTGGGAGAGAGCAGGGTGCCTGGTCTGCTAATGATTAGTGACTGACGATTCCCCCATAGAGGAGGGCACCTCTGTCTGGGGAGGAGGGTGCAGGAAGGCTTCCCAGAGAGGGGTCATTTAGTGGGAGACTCAGGGAGTCTGCGGCGGGTTGGAGGATGCTGCTCAAGGTCTAGTGAGAGGAGAGGGACCCAGGCTGGAGGTAGGAGAGCAGAGCCCTCTGGGACCAGCAAGAGATCAGGGAGCTGGAGTGACCAGCAGGTCCTGGGACCTCACCCCTGCCACTGTGTGTCACAATGTGTTTGGGTCGAGCCATCTGACCTCCTAGCTGGTTTGTAGAGAGCTCCAGGTTTATTGGCTGCTTTCCAGAGACATCCCAGAGGCGCCTTAATCTCCATGACATGTCTCCCCAGCACAGAGAGGCCTTCTGGGAAGGCTTTCTATGGGCAGTTAATCCAGCAGGGTGTGGATTCTTGTTAGCCTTACTCACCCTGGGGCTGATCTGACCCCTGCAGAGGGCTGGTCCTTTCCCAGATTGGTCTTTGAGGATGGAGTAAGTGACTTTCACACATGCTGCCTTCCTCCTTCCCCTCCCCGCCCCTCCTGTCCAGATGTGTCACTTATGGAAGTCAGGCCCGAGCACCCAAGGAACCACTCTGCTTCTGTGTGCTGAGCACTCACCCTGGGCCAGGCTGAGTATCGAACACTTTCACACATGCACCAGTGCCAGGGAGCCACACGAGTCAGCGCCACAAGTGTTCACTGGATCCATCAAGGGTCAGGGTTACAGGATTCAGGTCACAGGTTCTGGATCCATGAGATTTATCTCAAATTAAGTAAGTTTAGAAAGTTTAAAATTCACTTCCTCAGTTGCACTAGGCAAAATTTCAAGGGCTCAATAGATACTGTAACTAGTAGTGGTCAACATACTATATAGTGCAGTTACACAACATTTCTATGGTCACAGAAAGTTCTACTGAACCTTCTATAGTGGCACTGAGCTAAATTCAAATCACAGCTCCTCTTGGAAATTGTGTGACTTTTCCCAAATTAGTGAACCTCTCTGAACCTTTTCCTGTATCTATAAAAGCCCATATTTTTTACATTGTATCATACTTCCTCCTGCTTGAGTGTGTTAGTTGGAGCAAAGTGTAAGGTTGAACCCCCCAGCGAGTTCAAATTAAGTTTCCAAATTTGTTAGGACTCTTGTTAGCAAGTCACAGGAAATTAAACCACCCTGGAGCAGGTAAAAAGGGAATTTATAAGCAGGGCTGACTACATGCCCAGATGGACATGTGCAGGCACGGCCCAGGGTGTCTTTGTTTACAAAGCAGGAAAAAGTGCATTAAGCTACCACAGCTTCTTAACTTATCATGTTTTTTTAATTTGCTATTTAATGTCATCCTTAAGTAAATAAAAGGAATATGTTAAATTATTAGTATGAATTATTAGCATGAATTTTGCTGTTCATCTTTATATTATGCGATGTCAGTTTTAACCCAATTGTTATGGTTTGTGGAATGCCACCATGAATTATTTGAGCTTATTTGAGCGTCTTCACTCAGCCTTGAGCCGGGGAGATTTAGGTTTGGCACTGCAAACTGTTTTGTGGCTCCTCCCACTTAATGGATTGCATCATGCCCACGACCACAGAGGTCTTTGTTTGGCCAGGGAGATGCTCTTGTTGGGGGTTACTTGTTGGAAACTGGACAGCCCACCTCCTACCTTATTTGGCAAAGAACATTCCATGGAAAACCTTTGATGCTTCCCCTGTATAATAAAGCAAGTGCGGGCCCTCTTGCTCTTTCCAGTGTGGAACTTGACCCCTAAAATTGGGTGTCCTGTGGTTTCTTTGCCGTTTTCTCTTTCTTGGCTTTATTTCGCAACCAGCCTGTTACACATAGAGGAAAACCAAATTCCACCGCCCACACGGGACGTGGGTGAGAATGGTTTAGATATGAGGTATCCCCCAAATCTCCTGTGTTCATGCAGGAATGTTCAGACGTAAAATGACTGGATTGTGAGAGCTGGAACCTAACCAGTCCATACTGGTGTGAATGCACTGACTTGGTGGTTACTGTAGGCAGATGGCGTATGGCTAGAGGAGGTAGGTCCCAGGGACATGCCCTGGAAGGGTGCATCTTCCTTGTGGCCCCTTCCCTGCTTCCTCTCCCCCTCCCCCTTTCCCTGATCCCATCATGAAGGGAGCAGCTTTCCTCTGCCGGGCCCTTCTCCCAAGATGTGCTGCCTCATCTTGGGCCCAGAGCAATGGAGTCAGCCATCCAAGGACTGAGACCTCTGAAACCATGAGTCCGAAATAAAATTTCCCTCCTCTAAGTTGTTCTTGTGGGGGATTTTGGTCACATTGATGGAAAAGCTAACTAAAACACCAGTTGACCAGAATCCTAGGGCTGTGGTGTATGGCACAGTGTGAGGATGAGATGGCAAGGACCAATGGCGGATGTGTATGTGGCATGTACCCCCTCTGCTCCCAGGCGTGCTCCGTGGTGCCACCACACTTTGCTTGTAAGACACAAACTCAAAGATAAAATTATTGAGAATTTAAAGATGGTGAACATTAAGCCAAGCCTGGGGCCCTGAGTGACTGCACTGGTCACATGCCATGAAAGCAGTCCTGTTTAGGAGGCTGGGTGCATGAGGGTTTCACAGAGCCCAAGGGCAAGAGTGGGTGGTAACTGAGCTGCAAAGACCCTCTGAGCCAGGTGCTGGATGGTTAGAATTCTCCCTCCCACCAGCTCTTCCTTCTGCATGCCTGATCCATTCATTCATTCTTCATTCAACTCATGCATACTAAGCTGCAGTAGAGGTTAGTGACTCTGCAACCAAATGACTTGTGCTTGAATCCTGGCTCCTTCAGGAGTGACTTTAGGCAAGTGACCCCAAGCCTCAGTTATAGTTTCTCACATGGAGTATGGGATAACAACATTCTACCATAGAAGGTTGTCGTGGGGACTAAATTAATTACATGTGTTGAGCTTAGGCAACTTGTCTGATCACAGTAAGCACCATCTATGTCCATGTTACTGTTATCATTATTACTATGTGTCAGGCACATTCCAGACATGAGAGACACTGTAATATCATTTTTTAACCTCACTATGGGCTTATCAGGGTGTAGTCCCATTGTAAATAAAAGAGCATTTGGACTTACCAGGGTTCAGCTTATAATTTTTTGAATTGACAATGGATTTATTGGGTTATTATGTGCATTTCCAACTTATGATGGTTTTATTAGGATGTAACCAGTACTTTCTATCATTGGCTTACTGAGAGTAAGGAAAGACAGAAATGGATTCAATCCCAGCACCAAAAAAAAAAAAAAAAAAAAAAAAAGATAAAGAAAAAAGAAAAGGAAAAGGAATTTTTGGGAGTTTAATGGTTCCAATCAAGAGGCATTTGTAAGTAGAAGTGGACAATAATCCCTGCTCTCAAAGAGCTTACTTTTGATGGTGACAGTTGAGTTACATTATTCTTTCTCTAATGGATTCACTTCCACTACTGCTGGGGACAACACGGAAGGAACAAGGAACGTGGCCCTCAGCAGCTATTTCACTCCAGTTCCAAAATCTTCAGGAAAAGGTTCTGATTGGCTCAGCTTAGACTGAGGGCGGGAGAGCAGAGGCAGGGTTTCAATGTTTTAAAGTGCTGCTTCCACTAAGCAGATGTGTGTAGCAGCAGTTTGGAAAGTGGGTGCTCTAAGAAGAGAGCAGAAGGCCTAGTGCATCGTCCTAGTCACTCTGGTCTTATTCAGTTAAGCCTTCACTATCCTCTCTTTCTCGTGCAAAACACCCAACATCTTGTTCCCTGTAAACCTGCCCCATCACTGGGGGCCCAATGCTGAAGGTGTCTTGTTGCTGTCTTCTTGACATCTGCCTCTCCGCTTCCAGGTGGCTGGTCCTGAGGTCCCACCCACAGTGAGCCCCCAGCAGACTTTGGTCCAGGTGATCCCTCACCCTTTCTCAGCCCACTGCTTCTCACTTGTTTGGGAGACACAGCCACCAACCAGATTAGGGAGCCAAGGTTCAATAACCAGGCCTAAAGCCCACAGGGAACCCTGAGCCATTTTGGCTCATTGTCTGAGGTCCCTAGAGGGGAAGGACTTGGAGATTAGCTGCCAGAACAGGAACAGAAGGTCTTCTCCTTCCTACTCAGTCCTGCCAAGCCTGGGAACACAGCTGAAAGAACCATTCCTGCAGCCCTGTCTCCTTTATGATGTAGAATAAGCCTCTCCCTCCCACCCAGCATGGCAATCACCAGGTGAATCTGGTACTGCCTGGGCCAAGGCATCTGCTTCTCTGGCTGCCAGGTGCTCATTTTCCTTAAGGTACTGAGGTAGGTGGTTACTGAATGCAGAGGTAGGCTGAGGGCCCCAGGACAGCTGTCTTCAGGGTCACAGTGGCCAGTGGCTAGGGAAAGACAGATACTGGGGAATTATGATCATATGTTAAGGAATCATTTAAGGAATTGAACAGTCAATATTCTTTAATGGATTCATTTCCATTAGAGATATATTCAGCATTGGTTTCTGGAAAATGTAAAATTGAGAGTAGGCCAGAGCACCTGAGGCTCTGGGCAGAGGGTGGAACAATCAGGACAAGATAAAAATTAAGGGTCTTGCCAGGCATGGTGGCCCACACCTGTAATCCCAGGCTCAGAAGCCTGAGGCAGGGGTATAGCAAGTTCAAAGCCAGGCCTGCAACTTAGCAAGGCCCTAAGCAACTCATGGAGACCTGTCTCTAAATAAAAATTAAAAAGGGCTGGGGATGTGGCTCATTGGTAAAGCACCTCTGGGTTCAGTCCTGGTACAAAACAAAACAAAACAAAACAAAACAAAAACTAAGGGTCTTGTTTTGATGCTACAGAAGGATCTCAAGATGTCATCTGACCTCCCTGAACCTCAGCTACCTCAGCTTCCTCAGCTCAAAGGAGATTCCTTATACGACGCAATCTATGGCAAGGCTGCAGGTCAGGGTACATGGTGATCAAGAGCATGGGCTCTGGTCTTAGACCAGGATGGAAGTCCCAGCCCTGCCATTAACCAGCAGTGTGACCTTTATGCCTCACTACTCTCTCATTTTCCTTATCTCTGAAATGAGGACATTACCGGTACCCAATTCAAGGGTTTAGGGAAGTTTCAATAGAATATTACATGAAAAATAATACAGAGCTTGGCATGTACTGTGTAATAAATGGTTGCAAGACATGTAGACCCTGATCAAGAAAGCTTTAGCCAATTTACTGAAAGTTCTTTCACGCTCCCTTCTTCCTTCCATTTCTCTCTCTTTCTTTCTGTGTGTGTGTGGGGGGGGGGCGATGTGTGTGTGTGTGTGTGTGTGTGCGCGCGCGCGCGCGCGCATGCGCGCGCGCAAGTCAAGTGCGTTATATGTTGCTGTGGATCAAATCCAGGACCTTACACAGGCTAGGTAAATGCTCTAGCAGTAAGCCAAACCCCCAGTTCCATGTCAGTATTCTTCTTTTATTTCCTTATTTTATTTTATTTTTACAGAACTAGGGATTGACCTTTTAATTTTTTTATTTTGAGACAAGGTCTTGCTAAATAGCTGAGGCTCTCTTAGCCCTTAAGCTTTAGTTGGGCTTTATTCTGTGGTTCATGGAGTAAAAGAAGAGAGGATTATTGCTTATTTTCAAGAAATAAAATTATGATATTGAGTATTTGTTTATTTGGGACTGGGAATCAAACCCAGTTGTGCTTTACCACTGAGCTATATCACCACTCCTTTTGATTTTTTTACCTCAAGACAGGGGTCTTGCTAAGTTGCTGAGGCTGGTCTCAAACCTGACAGTCCTCATGCCTTAGCCTCCCAAGTGGCTGGGACTATAGGTATACCCCAGTAGCCCAGATGAGTTGCTTTTTGAAGCAAAAACTCCTTCAAAGATTCTTCCAATGACCCTCAGGGGCTGTGCTGACCCCCTGCCACCCAGAGCTGAGAATCCTTTCATTAAATGAACAATCTGTGGTTGTGCTGATCTCTGATCTGGGTTATCTGAGGAAGCCCAGGAGGAAAATTTAGGTGGCTGCTCAGGGGGGCCCTCTTTCCCTGTGAAGGTTCAGACATCAACTGGAGATTCTTCACGATCGCTGCCATCCTTTTTTAGCTGGATTCTGACTGAGGGGTTCCACTAGCCAGCAGTTAGCACATTCTTCTTGCAGGACCAACCCTTGGGCTTTGTGAGGGGAAACATCCAGACACAGGCCTGCATGCACATACATGGAGGAACCTGTTTGTTGTGGGCTTTCCTGGTGGCCGGTCCTCTGCAGGATTTTCCTTAGCACTGCCCAGGTGAGAGTTGTGTGGTCACCATTCCTTCCCTAGACCTGGGAGTGAGTAGGCATAGTGAGAGGGAAGTTCTGGAAAAGGCCATGGAGGGCCTACTGCCTAGTGCCCTCCTCCCCTTGCCGTATCCCATCAATTGTTTGACCTCTTTTGCTGTGTGACCCAGGATGTTGTATACCTTTTGTTGGTTCTCTGTGAATACCACCTCCAGAAGTTCCCATTCCATTCTTAACCTTCTCTGGCTGTCATATTCCAAAATATGGTAGTGTTAGGCACTAGAAATAGCAACATGGGGCTGGGTGTAGTGGCACACACCTATAATTCCAGCAACTCTGGAGGCTGAGGCAAGAGGATCAAATAACAATAACTATGCTTCTTTCACTTTAATTCTTTCACCGTAGATTCATTAACTATTGAGGGATTGATTTTTCTGCCCTGGCTAAAACTTTCAGTACAAAAATGAATGAAAAATCATGATTTGTGGCATTTATGTCTTGGTTTTGATCTTAAGAGGAATGTTTTCAGCATTTTACTATTAGTATTGTTATTGTTACAAGTCTTCTTTTTTGGAGATACCTTTTGTCACATTAAGGAAATTCTCTTTTAGTCTTAGTTCATTAAAAAGATTTTTGCTTTCATTGAACCCAGGGGGCACTTAACCACTGAGCCACATTCCCAGCCCCTTTTTATATTACATTTTGAGACCGAGTCTCACTAAGTTGCTTAGGGCCTTACTGAAATGCTGAGACTGGCTTTGAATTTGCAATCCTCTGGCCTCAGCCTCCTGAGCAGCTGGGATTACGGGTGTGTGCCACCATACCTGGTGATTTTTGCCTTTTTTAATGTTGAATTTTATCAAATTATTTTTCTCTTTTCATTTGTTGAATTACATTAAAGCTGTCAAACATTTAATAATGTTGTATAACTGGAATAAACAAAACCTGGCCATGATATTTTTTGTTATTTGTATACATTATATGTAAACATGTATGTTTCTTAACTTCACAACATGGGTTTTCTAATTATCTTTTTATTTTTAAAAAAAAGTTGTAGTGAGCCACTTTATTTTCATGTCATACAGTTCATTCATTTTAACTGTATGATTCAATAGTATTTAGTAAGTTCATTGGATTGTGTGATCATCACAACAATCTAGTTTGAGAACATGTCCATCATCTTCCAAAGACTTCTCATGCCCATTTCTAATCAATTCCATTTCCACTTACAATCCCAGGAAAATACTAAGTGCCTTCTGTCTCTATAGACTTGTCTTTTCTAACATTTTACATAAATGGAATTGTATAAAGCGGGTGAGACCCTCTCCCAGCCCAGACATCACCTCACCTCCTGAGAACAGCCTCCTCCTCCTCCCTGGTTGATGCTGAGTAACTCTTGGGCTTGGAGAGGAGACAAGCACGTACTGAGAGAAATAACCTCCCCCAGTGTGGAGGAGGTTGGCCTTGGTCTTACCAACACACAAGAGAAAAACCCTCATTCAGTACTTATTCTGGGCCAGCTCTGTGACATCCATGATTACATCCAATCTATGCAATAACTCCAAGAGGATGGTATTGTCCTGAGAACACTTAAACAGGCTTTCCCAAGGGACTCAGCTAGCAAGTAGCAGAGCCAGGATCTGGACTAACCTCTTACAGCTCTTCATTTGAAGGAGAACCCAGAGAACCTGACTTCTGTAGGAAACCATTTCTGATCCATTTGGAGCAGCCAGGAAAGCCAGTGGAGTTAGGGGAGGAAGTGTGGACATCTTTTCTCCCACACCCTTCTGAGTTGTGGTTCTTGGTTCAGGGGACAACCAGGTGGCACAGTGGGATTGGGAACAGAGAGACCTGGTTGTGAATCCTCTCCACCATCCTTCCAGTGGAGTGCTGTTGGGGTCACTTGACCTCTAAGAAGTTCAATGTCCTCATCAGCAATTCATGGACACTCACAGGGTGACTATGAACATCAAATAGCATCTTGCATGAAAAATACCAAGCAGTTTCTGACCTACAGCAAACTTTTGGTAATTTCTAGCTATTCCTGTTACTACTATTGCTACTATTCTAGACCTGGATTCCTACTAATTACATGACCATAAGCAAATACCTTTTTCTTTCTGGACCTCAGTTTCCTCATTCTTCTAATGGGAATTAATGTAACTCTACCTTCATTGGGATGGGTTTAAAGATCAAACATTGAAAATGAAAATATTAGTTTATTTTTTCTTTTCCTCCTCTGTCTTCTAGAAGTTCCAAACAGACAAGGACTATCTTGAGTTCATGGTGGGTCTCGTTATCATGGGGCGCTCCTAACTAAAGGAATTGAGCTGGTTCAGATGTGATGAACTTTGGACCACCCAGCTCCAACAGTGTAGAGGGGCTATGATCTGAAAGTGACAAGGTCCCTGTCTGGGGCCCTTCCCAGGGAGCTAGCTGAGGACCTAGAAGTCCCAGAACAGAGAGACACAGAGAGAGAGAGAGCCCCAGGTCACAAGACCAGCACGTGGGCATTTTAAGACACGATATGTTTGACTGGCCACCTTCTCTGTGATTCATTGATTGATAAAGTGTTCTCAGAAGTATTTAGTGTGAGCTTTGTGTGACTTGTATTTTTTGCCTCCTCAGAACCTAGCATTGAAGTGCAGATGTGAGATAAGCCAAGTCATTTAATATTCTACAAATAGACCACATTCCAAAATTTCACGTGTAAATTCATGCTTGGTTCTCAGAATCCTTTATTCTTTTGGGGGGATAGAAAAAGACTTATACCATCCTATACATGGACTCCTATTCCATTCATGGAAAATATTAAGTCCAATATATATAATTATCTATAGATACATACATTTGTATTGAAAAATTGTAGGTTTTAGCAAGAGGGTACACTCACTAGTGATTAGTAAGTTGTTGACTTTGTGAAAGGGTAAAATAAAAAAGAAAAATGGAAAAATGAAATCGCATATTTAATGAATGAACCTATACAATTTGCCACTGGGAAGGAGTCACTTTTTATTGGGTGGGTCTGCAAGTGGATATGACTGATGTCAAAACTCATTTTAATGTGTAGCTTTATTTCAGCCTCCACCTCATTTATTTTGGAGCCAATGCCAGCTGTATGTCTAGTTTTGAGTGAAGTAAACAGAATCATAAAATCACATTTAGTTTTTCTCCTTTGTTTTTCCTGTAGCTGCAAGGTACATCAACTCTTTCCATATATTGTCCTTTTACTGGAAAGCATAGTGTGTTGAATAACATTTTCTATAAAAATTTTTTAAAGAAGAAAAATTGGCCAGGTGCAGTGGCGCATGCCTGTAATCCCAGCAGCTCAGGAGGCTGAGGCAGGAGAATCGCAAGTTCAAAGACAGCCTCAGCAAAAGCAAGCCACTAAGCAACTCAGTGAGACTCTGTCTCTAAATAAAATACAAAATAGGGCTGGGGGCGTGGTTCAGTGGACAAGTGACCCTGAGTTCAATCCCCAGTACCAAAAAGAAGAAGAAGAAGAAAAAGAAGAAGAAGAAGAATTGTAACAAAACAAAAACCAATAATATCAAAAATTAAAAATCAAATGAAAAGCCAAAAAGAACATCCACAAGCAAAATAAAAAAATATATACATAGCTCAAAAAAACTCTTTGTATCTGACACAAGGTGAATAGTGCATAATCATTTGTGTATACATATTGTAGACAAAACTTTTAAAAAATTCCATTGCCTTGTTTAATTTCGGAATTTGATGCTTGAGTTGGATTAAAGAAGAAAGTGTGGTTGATGGTAACATTTGGCCCAGCACATAGAGGATCCCTGACAAGGAAGCTGAATGCCTCCCTCATGCCAAGTGGGGAGCTCAGATTAGAGAGCAGAGATGAGGTTGAAAGGTATGGTGGACCTTGAAGAGAGCAGGCCCATCTGGATGCCTCCTGAGCAGGTCAGAGCCCCAGCACAGTGGCTGCCAGTCCCCTGTTGTGGGACCTGGCCTAGGCCAAGGCCCAGAGTCAGAATCTAACTTGTAAAGGTGAGAAGGCACCCGGCCCTCAGCTGTTCTCTGTTCACACAGCGTGGTGGTTGCACGCTCCCTCTGGCTCCACAGGGAAGGAGTCACAATCAAAGGCCACAAAGCCTGTGTGGGGAGTCTCTGCTTGCCCAGCCTTCTGGGCTTGGCTCCAGTTGCCTGGATCTTTTCACTCCCTGTGACTGGTCCTCAGGTGACCCGTTACCCTGGTGTACTGATGCCATCCAGAGAGCAGAGGAGGGGAAAGGAAACAGGGTGCCTTCCTCTTGAAGGGAAAGGCTCCATCTTTTGCTTCTGATAGGCCAAGTGAGCCCTGTAATAGATTTTGGATGAATTATTGAATTCAAGTGTTTCAAGAACTAAGTTTTAGGTAGAAACAAACCAGAACCAATAATATCAATAATTTAAAATCAAATGAAAAGCCAAAAAGAACATCCACAAGCAAAATCATAAGACAAAAGATATGTTGAGAAGCATAAAAGGCAGCTCATAGCACGAAGGATTAATCCTCTTAATCTATAAAAAGCTTCTAGAAACAGAGGAAGAAGAGACAGTCAATCTAATGGAAAAAGAGAGAGAGAGAAAAGACACAAAAGGGCAGTTTACAATTCACTTCATTCAAAATAAGGTAAATTTAGATTAAAATTATCCTTGGCTACAGTTTTTACCTAACAGATTGGCAAAATCCAAACACATTCTGTTGGTGAATTTGGGGTGATGCAAAACATTCTCACCCATTGCTGATGGAAAAGCAAAACTCTGTGAGCAGCTATTTGACATCTATGAAATTTGCGAAGTCATTGACCCTTTGATCCCACACCTGCTTGTAGGAATTCATCCTTTGACTTGCACAAGCTTGAAATAACACAAACACAAGGTTAGTTTTGCTCTCACCCACAGGGTGATAGCAAAAGATGGAAATAACCTGCAATCGTTAAGTGGGAACTGGTTATCTATTCTGTGGGACAGGCAAGGAAAATAGTGATCTTAATACTTCCATGGAAAGGTCTCTCACATATAGTAATAAAACTAAGGTGTAAACTAGTAATTGCATAAGAAAGGAAAACCCAAGAATAAATATTTATGTTACCATTATTTACAAGAGAGGCAGGAAGGATGCATAAGAAACCAAGAGAAATGTTTATGCATTAGATGAGAGCAGTGGTTCTCCAGATTCAGCGTGGGTTGTCATCACCTGCAGGGCTTGTTGAAACACATTGCCAGCTCCTGCCTACAGCTGCAGATCCAGGAGGTCTGTGCTAGATCCTCAAACATGGATTTTTTTTTTTTTTTTTTTTTTTTTTGTACGGGAGGGAGTGGGGTGAGGGAGGGTTGACCAGGGGGGTTTAACCACTGAGCTACATTCTCATTCTTTTTTATTTACTTTGAACAGGTTCTCACTAAGTTGCTTAGGGCCTTGCTAAATTGCTGAGGCTGGCTTTGAACTCGAGATCCTCCTGCCTCAGCTTCCCAAATCACTGGGATTACAGGAGTGGGCCACCATGCCTGGCTCAAATGTGCATTTCTAACAAGTTCCCAGTGGTGTTGATGCTGCTGGTTAGGGAATAAGATGGACAGGGTTATAGGTGCTTGTGAAATTGTTACCCACTAAAAAATAAATATTAATTTTAAAAACAAACATTATTTTTAAAAAGACAAATATTCAATAAAATAACCTGTTCTTCAACCACTCTCAACCTTCCTACCAGGTCTATTTTTCTTTATCACAATTATTATTGTGCCTAAAATTACTTTGTTTTGTGTGCTTCCTGCCCCCTCTCCACTGTGTTCCTAATACTGATATTGTGACTGGCACATAGTAAGTACTCAAGAAATAACTATTGAATAAATTAAGTGGATGAATGAATTCTGTAAGTATTCACTGGATTAGTGATTCTCAGTCATCTGGGAAGTTTTTGAAACAATGTCCCCACTAGGTCCCTAGGTTTTAATTGTTTGGAGGTGAGGCCCAGCATTGGGTTGAGGGTGATGGGAGGTGCTGACCTAAAAACCACAGCAACTAGAGACTTAGGGTTTGGATTATGCACATAAACTGTATTAGAATTAAGACCTTGCTACATTTGTGTGTGTGTGCGCGCGCATGCACATGCACATGGTGCTGAGGATGGAAAACAGGGCTCCCGCACATGCCAGGAAAACCCAGCCTGATTGTTGTTTTTTGTAGATTGCTTTGGGGCCTAGTTCTGAGGTCCTTTCTGATCTGGAGGCCCCAGCACCCTGCCCTCTCTCTTTTCTCTTTAGTTTGCCTAAAGATCTGGAAGCCTAACTGAAAAGCTAAGTGGCCAAGGCCCCTGTTAAGTGAGGAGCAATCCAGGTGTCTGATGTTGGAACTCAAAAGTCCATAGTGGCATCAAGCCTTAACGGTCTTCATGAAGGCTTTCCCCACCTTGGGGCAAGGCAGGCAGTGAGCCCGCAGACTGGGCCCCCTGCTTAGCTCTGCAGTGAGGCGGTGGGGTCGGGGGCTCAGGAGAGTCTGTGCTGTCATCTCGCCTCACCATCAGAATGGGACTCACGGTCCCAGCTGCCATCCCACTGGCCGACCACCAGCTCTGTGGCCTTCTGTCTCCCACCTTGATTTCCTCACCTGTAGATTGGGTGTAATAACTGTCTCTTGGGGCTCCTGGAAGACTCACATGATGCTGGGCACAATATGTAGTCCCCAGTGCATGTTCGTTACTTCTTGGATTTTCAGTTTAGTTATTTCATCAGCTGTTTCCATGGCCCTCCCCCCCCCCCTTGATTTATTAAGTAATAGTTGTAAAAGTTTATAATGGGTCACGAATTGGCGGCCCGCACCCTTGTTTTGATTGGCCTTCAAAGTGACTTACAAAAACCTGACTTAGTTGCCAACATTTAAAAATTGTGGATCTTACATAAAAACCTGGATTTGTGGCTTCATTAGAAACATCTGCGTGACCACAAGTGCCGGGGGTGAGTCAGCTGTGCGTCCCCACGGCTCCCTGCCACCTTCGGCCTCCTTACCCCTGGCCCCTGGGCCTCCAGACCCCCAGCATAGACAGCAGTTAAGGGCTTTGCGTCCCTAGGTTAGAGCCCTGGTTTGTAAAATGCTTTCATCTATTTCAGGCCATTTGGTACTTACCCGTGACAGAGGTGTTAATATTGTCCCCAATTTATAGGGGAAGAAACGAACTCTGAAATGTTTCGTGACATACTTAGGGTTACTCAGGGTGAAAAATCACAGCAACAGTAATAAATAACTCATATTTGTTGGGTATTCATATGTGCCAGGTCTATTTTAAATACTTTGCAGGTTTTCATTAATTTAATCATCACAACAATTTTATTAGATATTTTCATTATCCCTAGTTTATAGATGAAGAAATTGAGGTACAGAGAGGTTAAGCAACTTCCTCAAGGTTAAACAGCTGGAACGCTCTCAGCTCAAGCCTTCTGAATCCTAATCTACACTTGTCCCAATCTCTTTCCTTCTTTCCTGCCCCTTTCTTTTCTTTCTTCTTAAAATTTATTTTTATGTTTGTAGTTGAATCAGTTTCGGGAAAGGAGAATGCATCTCTCTGGGGACCATGAGGCTTCTCAGTAAGAGGTCGTTAGAAAAGAATTTACAGGATTTAAGTTCATATTAGATGTTTGGGTAGGGATTTTAGGAAGCAGGACTTTTTTTCTGGATTGGATATTGTCAAGGAAAATTCTATGATTAGACATTCTTAACAAATTTCATCTAGAAAACAGGAAGACTAGAACAGGCTAGACCTGTTGCTGATAAGCTGCCACCGTCACCCCATTAGCCAGGATTCTAATGCCCAGTGACCTTGCTTTTTTTTTAGTATTTACACAAGCTCACTGAACATCTGGTTTTTCTGTCTCACTCCTCAGGTATGGAGTGGCCTTGTGTGACACTGGTGTTCTGACAACCCTGCTGGGGGCGTCAGGCTACTTTCTGGACGTCAGGGCCTGCTGTCTCTCTCTTAAAGTGTCCTAGCATTGAGTCCAGTGTCAGCACAGAAAGAAGAAAGAGCATTTCTTTTGTACTTCTGACTGTTCCATATCCCCCTGCCCAGCCATTTCCAGATTTAAATCAGGTAAACACTGAACGGAGCTAGTCAAGGCCAAGGTGGAGAAGCAGCTGTTCTGTGAGGCAGTTTATCAGCTTTGTCCAGGAATTAATTACCCTCTCAGCCCTTGGCCAGGTGATCCTCATTTTCACATGGAAGACTGCATCATTTGTATTCTGAATGACAGGTTTACCCAGCGCTTGCCACCACCTCAATAGTCATATTTTAAAAAATCCACCAGGGCCTTGGTCCCGGTTCAAATTTTTCTCTAAACACCATGGTATAGTTTGAAAATCTTTTGATCTGTATCCCAGTGTCCTTTGGGCTTCCATAGCACCTAGTTTGTGCTGTGTAGAACTATTCGTAACATATGTATACTTCAAAACATCATGTGTGCGTGATAAATACGTACAGTTTTACTTGTCAACTAAAAAAATAAGCTATTTCCCAGCTTCTTCATGTTAACCTATTTCATCGTAAAATAGGTGTCTTCTGTGATTTCCATAATCCAGATTCAAGACTTTTGCTCTGATTTGGTAATAGACTATGAGTAAGCATGATACCTTTCAATCTGCTAGTTATGCAAGTGTTATAAAAGTCAGGGACAGTCCCTGCTCAGCCCTTTGATAGATCTGTGGCCTTGAGAAAGTCACATAACCCATTAGAGTGTTCACTGTTTCACCTGTAAAATGGCCCTGACGACCCAGGGTACTGTGAGGCCCTCCATGGTGCCTGGTCCTTGTAAGGTGAAGCTACTGCCACCATCATTCTTAAATCCTGTAGGGGTAAATGCAAACATCTTGAAGGTAAGGCCCACCTGAGGTTTCACAGGGTCTTCCTGGCTCTTAAGACAGACTCAGTAGTTTGTGGGATGAATTCAAGCCAGGAACTGCATCTCTGTTTGAAATTCACTTAATGTTTACAGGATCCCAGCCTGTGCCAAGTTCCAAGGATGCAAACATGTGGGGAACAGCTTCACAGGGAGACAGAGTATAAACAAAGTAATTGCTATACAGCAGGGACATCAACAGAGGAATGCAGAGGGCAGAGGGTGCTGAGAAGACCTCTCTCTTTTCCAAAATAGGCAAATCTGTGGACCCCAGCTTCCAGTTAGATTTTGTATTTTTGTAAATTTGTTCCCTGTCGTATCTTCCACACTGAGAATGGTGCCTGACATGTAGCATAAGCCCAAGGAATATTGAAAGAATATAGCAAAAGAGGCCTATTGCCAGCTGTCAGAACCCCCAGAGTCTGTAAATAAGTTAATTTGATTAATTAATTAGCATAAAGATGAGGACCTACTATGCAGGCACATGAGAGGGTTCCTGCTTTTAAACAGCTCATGTTCAGTAAGAAATATTGACTGACAAAATTCAAATACAGGATATGTGCAGACACAAGTCACTTGCCAAGAAAATTACTTTTCCCTTAGAAATTATCAATGATCTAAATATTTACAATATAGACTAAAAATCAAATCAAGCCAGTTTAGAAAGATTATTATTTTATTATTATTTATATTTCAATAATGAAACTGGGTTTATAGGCAGGAAGATTTGGAGTCTCAGAAATTTTATGATGAAAACCCAAAGCAAACTGCAGTTTGGAAGAATTCCCTGATAAAATATTTCCATTTTTCTAGAACAGGCTCACTGGGATCCAGCAATGATGAAGTTTAACATGTTTCTCCTTTTTTTTTTTTTTTTTTTTTGTAGCAGGGATTGAGTCCAGGGGCACTTAACCATTGAGCCACATCCCTAGCCCTTTTTATATTTTATTTAGAGACAGGATCTCACTAAGTTGCTTCGGGCCTCGCTAAGTTGCTGAGATTGGCTTTGAATTTGCAATCCTCTTGCCTCAATCTCCTGAGCTGCTGGAGTTACAGGCATGGACCACTGTGCTTGGCTATTTTTTTAAATTAAAAAAAAAAAAAAAGAAATCCAGATAGGGTCTTACTGTGCTGCTTAGGGGCTTGCTAAGTTGCTGAGGCTGTCATCAAACTAGTGATCCTCCTCCCTCAGCCTCCTGAGTCACTGGGATTACAGGCATGGGCCACAGTGCCAGGCTAATCCTACTATCTGACAAATAAAATTCTACATATTTATATAAGAATGTTTCATAATTCTATTATTAATTACTAAGTGCTACTATTAACTATTTCCATCAATGTTTTGTTAATACAATAGCATTATGTGGCAGAGAAAAATACTAAAGCAGAATATTTCAAGTAAATTATTTTATATATATCTTTTTATTTTTCATATATATATATATATATATATACATATTTATATAACTTATATATACATATGTATATATAAGTTACCTTTTTAACTTATGGACATCTTTTCAAATGAATAACTAATTTCCCCTAAGGCCTTAATAGTGCATGACATACCTGTTCCATATATATATGTATTTGGAGGGTACTGGGGATTGAACCCAGGGACCCTTTCCCACTGAGCTGCATCCCAGCCCTTTTTAGTATTTTATTTTGAAACAGGGTCTTCCTAAGTTGCTTAGGGCCTCACAACATTGCTGAGGCTGGCCCGCAACTTGCAATCCTCTTGCCTCAGCCTCAGATTATAGGCGTTTGCCACCACACCTAGCTTTTTCATAGTTTCATGTTAAAGTAAGTATGTATATATGTGTGTGTGTATATACACATATATGAATATAAACACACATATATATGTATATGCACACATACGTGTGTGTGTGTGTGTGTGTGTGTGTCTTGAGAGAGGGAAATTCTTAGTGTACATTAACAGCATACAGTCAACAAAGGAATGAATATCTGACAGTGGTCCTATGATTATAAAGGAACTGAAAAATTCCTATCACCCAATGAAGATGTGATGTCATACTGTTGTAGCACATGTGACTCACATGGCTGTGGTGATGCTGGTTGTATATGCACCCACTGCGTTGGTATTGGTATAAAATAGAACCTATCCAATTACATACAGTGCAAAATGCTTGATAAAGATACCAAAGGGCTGTGTTCCTGGGTTATGCTTTTGCTATACAGGACTAAACTTCGTACCACTATTTTAGGTCGAGACATGAGGCCACTGCTTCAGTGTGACATAGCATATTGTTTTACATCGGACTGAGTTTGAGGGAGCAGAAGGAATACATTTTAATGAGGAATTTGATTTGCTGAGAGGTGAGGTCACTCTCTTTGGGATGACCCTCCAACACCAGGCTGTGTGCCTCCTGCCACCTCACTACTTAATTTACCAGCAAGAGCATGGGCTCCATCATCAGGATCTCTCTGCTCTTACCATTCATGATTAAAGAAACAAGGCCAAAACCCAAATTGAAACAAAAGCCACCTGGATTCATGATTCTGCCCCTTTTTGTTTTAGGAAAAAAAAAAATTTATTGCCATCATTTTCAGAATGCAGCTGGAAATTGAGTTGTACATCTAGCTGCTGGCCCTGGATGACCTCAAGTAAGAAGCCAGCTGCACCTCAGCATGGAGATTGTTCCGTTCAGCTCAACCTCCTGAGCCCCTCTGCCACTTGGGCACCTGGTTGGACCCCAGGGCTACAGAGATGCGGAGCTGGAATTCCTGCCTCCAAACAGCTTCCTGGAGGAGGTGTCAGCTGAGCTGGGCCTTAACTGATGAAGGTGACCAGGTGCAGAAGGGAGAGACAAGGTACCGTATGAACCAAATGATGGAAACAGTGCAAGGCACTGGTGAGTGAGATTCAAGAGCAGTCTGGGAACTCTTCCTGTCTTCTATGGTTCTCCATGGTGTGCTGCCTGCCTGTGTGTCCACATGCATAAAGGGTGGAAGAACGGGCCTGGGCTCTATAGGCTGGTTGTGATTCCCACCAGCGGTAATCAGTGTCTGACACTTGCAAGTGGCATTGCACCCTTCCTCCTACCAGTGCACAGGCCCAGCCATTTTTTTGCCAGACTTGCCCTGTCTCTTTCCTCTTTTATCTAAAAAAGAAGATACTGCAAATAATATGTTCGTTGTCAAAAAACTAAGAAAAAACTAAATAGAAAGTCTCTGCAATCCAATACCAAGAAATCTCTTTTGGTTTGTACTCCCATTTTTCTTTCTTTCTTCCTTCCTTCCTTCCTCCCTCCCTCCCTCCCTTCCTTCCTTCCTTTCTGGAAGGCACTCAATCACAGAGCCACATCCCCAGCCCGATTTTGTATTTTATTTAGAGACAGAGTCTCACTGAGTTGCTTAGTGCCTAGCTGTTGTTGAGGCTGGCTTTGAACTCTCGATCCTCTTAACTCAGCCTCCTCAGCTGCTGGAATTATAAGCATGTACCACCACACCTGGATGTACTCCCATTTTTCTAGGTCTAAATATTTTTTTTTCTTTTCTTTCTTTTTTATTCCTTTGTTCCTTCCTTCCTTTCTTCCTCCCTACCTTTCTTTCTTTCTTTTTTTTTTTTTGTAAAAGCCTACATATTACTTTTTCTTCTTGTTATAAAATTTACCATTGTAACCAATTTTAGGCAGACAATTTTGTGGCATTAGGAACATTTATATTATTATGCCACCATCACCCCCATCCATCTCCAGAATTTTTTCATCTTCTCCAGCTGAAACTCGGGACCCATGAAGCACTGGCTTCCCACTCTCCACCCCCAGCCCTTGGCGACCACCACTCTGTTTTGTCTCAATGAATCTCACCACTCTAGGAACCTCCTCTGAGTGGAGTCATAACAATATTTGTTCTTTGCTTCTAGTCTATTTCACTTGGAAAAATGTCCTCAAATTTCATCCACGTTGTCAGAGTCTCCTCCCTTGTTCTGGCTTAATATGCCATCATATGTATACATCACATCTTACCCATTATCTGTCCATGGGCACATGAGTTGCTTCCACCTGTAGCTAGCTATTGTGCATATATTGCTTTTTAACTTATGGACATCTTTTCAAATGAATAACTAATTTCCCCTAAGGCCTTAATAGTGCATGACATACCTGTTCCACAATTTACTTGGCTAATCCCTGAGGGTAGAAATTGGTTTTCTTTTATCTTCTCTCCTCCTCCTCCTCCTCCTCCTCCTCCTCCTCCTCCTCCTCCTCCTCCTCCTCTTCTTCTTCTTCTTCTTCTTCTTCTTCTCTCTCTCTCTCTCTCTCTCTCTCTCTCTCTCTCTCTCCCTCCCTCCCTCCTATTGTATACATTATAAGTATACCTTCCCTCCCTTGCATAAGCCAGACTATTTTCCTCCAACATGTCATGGTGGACCCCAGATCCCAGACCCAGAGGTTCCTGATCTCTCAGCTCAAGCACCATCATAGAGGTATAGTGATATACAGGTCCCAAGTTCAAATTCCTGGGAGAGAGCTGTCCTATCTAGGTGCAGCCTCTGCCTGGGGCAAGAGGGATTACAAGGAGAACAAGTCTGCTCCTCACATAGAAATCACACCTGGAGGACTGACTAGGAAACTCCAGAAAGATCTACTTCCAGAGGGATCCCATACCTGCCTGGCAACTCTTTCTTGCACTTCCAGGTCTCAGGCCTTGATGGGATCCTTCAGTTCTTTGCAAACTTGTGAATTAGTATGACTATTCTGCAGGAAGGAAACAGTGACCTCAAAGGGGGCTGTTCCCTTGCAAGGTGAAGGGGGGGGAGGGTCTACTGCTGGAGCCAGAGAAGCAGCCAGGAGAGTCAGAGGGGAAGTCGAGGCTGATCAGGCAAGCAAGCCAAGCAGTAAATCCCCAACTGTTCTCTCCTCCCACCAAACCAGAAGCCAGAAGACAAGGGTACCTAGTGATGAAGTCCACTGGGTTCAGCCTCTTGGGTCCCAGAGCAAGGCAGGGCAGGATGGAGAGAGGATGCAGAGGTAGGGATGTCTTAGTGGAAAATAACCAGCCCAGGTGGTGTGACCATATTTGTTTAGGACACAGTAAGTACTTGAACCCTGACTCTGTCATCTCACTCTGAGACTGAGGATAGATGCAAACTAAAACTTTTATTTGCAGACTTTGGGAAGGCAATGTGGTCCTGTGACAAAGTGTGGGTTTTAGAGTCAGTCACATCTAGTTACAATCCAAGGCTCCCTGCTTCCCAGCTTTATGCCTTGGGCATGTTGGTTTACCTCTCAGATACCCAGTTTCTTCATCTCTGACACTCCCACTCCAAATATTCTTTTGCTTCAGAGAGTTAATGATTGACAGGCTTAAATAAAATCGCATAAAGTGAAGTTTTGAGCCTGCGATATAATAGGTGCACCATGGATGGTGATTGCTATAACTATTGTTCTTCTTTGCAGAATTATCTTTAACACAAAACATCTGGAAACAGCCTAGAATCTAACAATAGGGGAATGATTAATTAATGCTTGCAGTTCCACCCCCCAAAAAATACAATCTGAATACAATGGTGAGACAGTGTAGCTACAAGGGACAATGTCTCCCATATAAATTAAATGAAAACAAGAAATCCAAAGTCTAGTTTTACTATCTTCTTAAGTACAATGAATATAATTTTTTTTAATAGAAATAAACAACATGCCTGGTGGGTGAAAGAAAAGTGGCACAGGACTGATCAAACACACACCTGGGATATGAAATGGGTTTATTGTCAGGAGCCTGACAAGGCTACTCTGCACAAAGAGAGGGACAGCAGCAGCAAGGAGGGAGAGCAGCAGCAACTCCCCCTTGAGTGTTACCTTTTATAGGCTAGCATCATGGCTGCGTGCTAAGGGTGGGTTTAGTCTTGACTAACATGGTAAGCATCCCCGAGCTTGTGGAAGGCAAGTTTATTTCTTGGGAACAGAGACAAACAGTTTTCCTATCTCTCAAAGCAGAAACAGGGAAACTGGCATGTCCTTTTATCTTCTCAAGGAGAGAATAGGGAAACTAGCTCATCCCCAGGATTTACCTCGGGCTACTTTCTATTTCTTGGGAATAAGAACAGTATTCATAAAGGGCGGGGGTTGGGGAGGAAGATGGTTGCAGTTATGCTAACAGTGGGGATCATGGGTATTTTTTTTTAGTTGGTTTATTTCTTTTAATAATTTTTAGGTGGTTTTAATAGAGCTTCTAGAAATATAGTATTCAAAATTATATAATTATTTGGCCTTACCAAAAATAATTGCTTTCTAGGGTGACTGTATCCATTTTCTATGGCTACTGTCATAAATAACCACAGATTTGGTGAATTAAAACAACATACATGGGTTCCCTCACAGTTCTGAAGGCCAGAGTTTAAAATCAATGTGTCTGGAGGCCACGCTCCCTCCTGAGGCTCTGGAAGATGGTGCATTCCAGTCTCCCCTCCCAGTGCCTGGTGGCCGCCAGCAGTGCTAGCCTTATGGCAGTACCACTCAGTCCCCTCCTCTGTCCTCATGTTGCCTTCTCTTTTGCCTCTCTGGTCTCCCTCTGCCTGGCTTTTGTAAGAACACCTGTTGTTGTTGGATTTAGGGCCCACCCAGAGAATCCAGGATGACCTTCATTTAATGACATCGGCATAAATCCTTCCTGAATCGCATCTGCAGTGACTCCTACCAAATAGGGCAACATTCACGGGTTTCAGGGATTAGGATGTGGACGGAACTTTTTCTTGGGGGTGGGGGACACCATTTGACCCAGAACACACTCACTTAAGAGAATTCAGAAAAGTGAAATCAGAATTCAGATAAAAACAGCACAACAGATGGTGGTGGTTGAGGGAAACACAACACTAAGACATAGAAATATGTGTTGAATGAATGGAATGAATTGAAAGGAATTGAGAAGGAGCTATAATAGAAGTCTGGGCTCCTAGACCTGTTTCCCAGCCTCACCAATCAGACCATGGACTTATTAAACGACTGCTATCTTCCCATCATGGTGCTGAACGTCCCTCTTTACTTCCTGATCCAGTTTTGCCCCAAGCTTGTGTCCTATTTGATAAATCAGGGATGTGTAAGTATGAAGAGATGGAATATGTAAACAGACCCTGGCTGGACCCCGTGACAGTGGAACTCTGACCTTCAGTCTCTGCAGCTCCCAGCCTGGGGAGCCACAGCCTCTGCAATAATGGTCTGGAACAGCCAGGTCTTGGTCAATTTCTATCCACTTTCCTTTTTTATGGCTTCCACTTAAAACTCAAGACCAACCAGAGAGAAATAAATATATTCCTCAACCGATTGTGTAAAGATGACTACTTCTAGGCAGCCCACCTCCAGCTCCCCAACTCTAATAGCCTCCATTCACTTAGAATCCTAAACCTCCTTTCATTTCTACTATAAAGTTTTCCTGCTCCTTTACCTGCCTTTGAGTCCCCCCAAGAGTTGGTGGCTGACTCTTGCTCAAACAAATTCTGAATCAACAGCCTGTCTATTCTCATTCAGGCCTATTGCTACAGTGCAGATGCTCTCTCCCATTCTGCTCTGAATGCATGTAGACTCACTACCTCTTGGTTGTGCTCATAGCCTGTGAAGTTGAGCCATGGAAACCAATGCAGCACCTGGCATATAGTAGATGCTGAATAAATCATCATCAAGTGAATGAAGAGCCCTCTAAGGTTTAGGTAAAGTGTGATGTTGCAGATCCAAGCTTTTAGAGCAAGTCCATGGGGATGAATCCAGAAGAATTGTTTTTAGGGAGATTATAATGAACTCTTAGTTATTCTGATTTTTTTTTTTAAAGAAAATGGAGTTTTCTGGTTAATTGAACTTCCTGGCTGACCAAATTGGGTGGTCTGAATGCCCTCATAGATGCCACTCACTGAACAATCCTTAATGCTTCTTAGAGAGCCAGATGATGTTAAAATTTCAAAATACTGTTGTGAAAGTTGTGGGTGCCCAAGAGCAAGGCTAGTCACATCAACTGTGCTGAAGCTGGATGGTGCTGGCTATGGGGGCTACGCTCAGCCTGGGGGCGGCTGGTGAACTACATGTCCAGCAGGAGCTTGTTCTCTTATTATTTGTTGCTCATAAGATTGAAGGTAAATTGTTCTCATCTCCTGTGGAGTTTCTTGATCTCTCGGTTGTTAAGATTGTGCATAAGGCAGGAGGATTGTGAGTTCAAAGCAGCTTCAGCAACTTAGCAAGACCCTGTCTCTAAATAAAACACAAAAAAGGGCTGGGGGTGTGACTTAGTGGTTGAGTGCCCCTGTGTTCAATCCCTAGTATCAGGAGGAGGAGGAGGAGGAGGAGGAGGAGGAGGAGGAGGAGAAGGTGGATAAGTGCACAGTTGGGTGGTTAAGGGAAGAAAGGTCTGAGGTGGCTGATGAGGAAGGCAGCGGGCCACAGAAAGGAGACTTAGCAGACGACCCCTGAGAAGCTGCTCTGCCCACGTGCTGCTAGACCACCAGAGTCCTCCAGGTCCTCCAACTACCCAAAGTGTGCGTTGCTTCCAAAGCATGGAGACGTTGATCTTCCTGAGCATTGCAAAAGGTTTTTTTTTTTAATTCAAAACATCCTTTCCAAGTTCTATTTAGCTCTTTTTATAGCTGTGTTTGGACAAGCTGAACAAATGAAATTTACTTACCACTTCCCATGCAGGGCCTTTGGTTGATCACTGCGTGTTCTATGTTTTGAGTAAAATTTGAATGAGTGCTTCAGCAAGAATTCTGCCAAGGGAATTCACTTTACCACAAAGGCCAAAGACTGTCCTCCCTGCCTCTCCCCGTCACTCCACCCACGGTGGATTCCCCTTCTCCAGCCCACCTGGCCTTTCTCTTAGTCTCTGCACATGCCATTCCCATTGCTTGGAAGGTCCTCTTCTCTCAGTCCATCTAGTGATCTAGTCTTTTAAAACTCAACAGGAATTCACAGATACCCCAGAGTGTAAATCCCTGTCTGCTCTGTGTGCCCACACTGCCTCTCCCCGCCCCAACACTGACCTCACTGCATATCTGCTCAAGTCTCCCCACCCACCAAATTGGGTGGCCTGAATGCCCTCATAAATGCCCAGTCACATCAACTTTGCTGAAGCTGGATGGTCCTGGCTATGGGGGCTACGCTCAGCCTGGGGGCGGCTGGTGAACTACATGCCCAGCAGGAGCTTGTTCTCTTATTATTTGTTGCTCATAAGATTGAAGGTAAACTGTTCTCATTATCTCCTGTGGAGTTCATGTGGCAAGTCCCATGGACTCTTTTTTTAAAATATTTTTTTAGTTATAGATGAACACAATATCTTTTATTTATTTATTTATTATGTGGTGCTAAGGATCGAACCCAGTGCCTTACACATGCAAGGCAAGCGCTCAACCACTGAGCTACAATCCCAGCCCCCCATGGGCTCTTGAAGTCACAGTTTCCTCATCTGCAAAATAGGGGGAAACATCACTATGGAGATGGGAGAGGATGAACCAAGCAGGGCAGTGTTTGGCACATAGTAAACATGAACTATTGTGAAGGATTGTCTTAGACATTTACCAGAATGTTCTTTATTCTCCTTCTTTCCCCCTACACACACACACACACACACACACACACACACATACACACACTTTACATGGCTGCCCTGGGGTCCTCTGTTTGCCCCAGCAAATAGTTGCCAGAAATGGGTCCATTCAAAAAAGATGGTAAACCCTCAGTTTAAGCACAAACTGCCATGGTCTAGAGTCTAGATCTACAGTGTGAGACAGAAGCTGTTTTTTTGTTGCTGTTGTTGTGGGGGTTTTGTGGGTGGGGGGAGTGCTGGGGATCAAACGCAGGGTCTTGTGCATGCAAGGCAGGCACTCTACCAGCTGAGCTATATCCCCAGCAGAGACAAAAGCTGTTTTTTAAAGAGAGAATGAAAAGGCAGAAGGAGTTTTCCATCTCCTGTCACCACCCTGAGCTCTGAGCTGGAGGCTAGGAGGTAGGGTCTGGAAAAGGAAGGGATCTCTAGCCCACCCAGCCAGAGAGCACCAGAGTCCGTTCCAGATTCCCTCCTTTCCCTTCTTCCTCTTGCTCTGTGCCCCAGAAAACTGGCCTATGAATATACCTGTGGGCCCCTTTGTCCTGTTTCTAGTTGGCTTCAGACAGGACAAAGAAGGCAGGAGGAGAGTGGGGTGGGCTCATTTTCTCCCCTGCTCCCTTCCTGCAGGGTCACCACAGGTTGGGAGTATTCTGATCAAGGTTGTGTGTCTAGTCAAGGTGGCCTCTCCACAGGAGTAAATACGCCAGCCCCATCAGGCAATAGCGACGCCTGTGTTACTAAGTAGCTCAGGGATGCTGCGTTAGCCGTGGGTCTCCCACACCCTGCCCTCACCTTTGTAAATGGTCCCTTTATCAGCTCTCCACAAATTACACGACTTGAGCATAGCCTCTGCTCCCTGCCCCTGCCTCTCCACATCTGGCCAGGAAGAAACACATTAGTGTTCTTCCTTAAACTTGGGGGAACCCAGGAGTACAGAAAACTTGTTCCGTGCTTAACTCTCAGGAGATTTTAATGAGCTGCTGCCTTACAAATGTGGCCGGTTACAGGGATGTGGGAGTAACAATAGATGCTGGGAGGCTGTGTGGGCAAAACAGGGCTAGAGATGGGCCCCTAAATTTTCCCCCAAGGTGACCTTAGTTGAGAGAGAGACAGAGAGAGAGAGAGGAGAAGAGAAGAGGAGGGGAGGGGAGGGACAGACCCAGCAGATACACTGCTGGTGGGCTGTCCATCAGGAAGTGGCTGAAGTCTTAGAGTGCTATGAGAGTTAATTTTATGCATTAACTTGGCTGGGCCACAGCATCCAGATACTTGGTTAAATATTATTCTTGATGTTTCTGTGAAAGTGTTTTGTGGGTTAGCTTAACATTGAAATGGGCTGACTCTAGGTAGTAGCTTGCTTTCTATGACGTGGTGGCCTCCTCTAGATAGTGGAAGGCCTTAATGGAACAGAGACAGGCACCCCTGAGCAAGAGGGAGCTCTGCCAGTAGACTGGCACTTAAACAGCAATACTTCCCTGGGTCTCCAGCCTGCTGGCCTCCCCCGACAGATTTTGAACTTGCATCTCCAGAATCACATAAGTCAATTCCTTACAATACGCATCTCTCTCTGTCTCCATACACACACACACACGCACATGCACACGCACACATCCCCCTCCTCCCACCCACCGTTGGTCCTGTGGCTCTGGAGAACCCTGACTAATACAAGTACCTTCCCTGCCAGGGAGTCACGACCGGAGCCAATCAACCGCAGCAGACTGTCTGGGGCCTGGTTTGATTGCGTGTTTGTCGCCTCTTGGCAGACATGGTAAATTATTCAAGAGTGGGAAGGCAGTTCAACACACAATGGAATGTCAGCCCTGATTGCTTCCACCAGCCCCTGCTGCCACGGAGCCATCTAGTGACATCCTCTCTACTCCGTGTACTTCCCCTCTCACTGCTGCCACCTTAGTCTGAACCATCACAGAAATTCCCAGCCAGTCACCCAAGACCCTTGATGGTCTGACTGCCCCTAACCCCCAGCTTCCCTCCTCCCACTCCCAGCTTTCGCCCCACCTGCCAGGTGCGCAGAACTCTTGCCTGCCACTCACATAGTCCATGCCCCTTCACGCCTCTGGGTTTTTCATTCACCTAATGAATCTCTAATGAGAGCCTGCTGTGTGGCTCCCTGTGCTAATAGATTGTCTCTCCAGTTGGTTCTTACACAGCACCCCTATGAGCTGAATGTGCCCATTTTATAGAAAAGGAAGTAAGATGCAGAGAGGTGATGACTTGCTCAAGATCACTGTTGGCAAATGGCAGAACCAGGATTCGAACCCATAAAGTCTCACCCACAGCCCATGCACCTAATTGCTAAATAAAACAGCAGCTAAGCCAGATTCTGGGTGTTAGGAATTTCCGAGCAAGGGGCTGAAAAAGCAAGAAACACAAGTCCTCACACACACAGGGCAGGAGTCACAGCACCATCTCTCAATGCTCCTGTTCTCTAGGGATATTTTGCATGGAAGGCACTCTAGGAAAACACCCACCTATAATCTCTGTAGCACATTTTTGCTTTCTGCTTCACCACATTCAGCTTCCCTTCCATTGTAACCCATGACTTTTTTTTTTTTTTTTTTTTTTTTTTGGTGCTGGGAATTGAACCCAGGGCCTCATGCTTTCCAGGCAAGCACTCTACCACCGAGCCACATCCCCAGCCCCCAGTGACATTTGTTGTTGTTGTTGTTTCACTTAATTGTTTTTGCAGTACTGGGGATGAAACCCAGGAAGCCAGGGCCTTGTACATGCTAGGCAAGAACTCTACCACTGAGCTACATCCCCAGTCATTTTTAATATGAGAAACAGGTTTTCACTAATATGTTCAGGCTGGCCTCAAACTTGCAATCCTCTTGCTGGAATTACAAGCATGCACCACCTCGCTCTGAATGAATGACATTATTATAAGATATCTAAAGATATTTTAAGGCACAGAACCTGAATTAAGCTGCCACAATCACTCACAGAAATTTTGGTGTGTGTAAAGAGCCTGATGAGACAAGGCTGGCAGTTCCTGTCCTGGATTTCTGTTTAACCAGCTAAAGTGGCGCCACCGTGTGGCTAGACTGTAACCAACATTTGTGATTGGCTACACAGCTTTGAAATCACACTAGCCTCGATTAACTTTCATTTAAATTGGGGAAAGTTGCATTATTATTGGTTGTTGTTGTTGTTGTTTTGCAAGTGTATTTTTCTGGGGGAGTTCTGGAAGAATTAAACCCAGGCCACTTTACTACAGAGAACATCCTCAGTCCTGGGTTATGTTTTTTTTGTTTTGTTTTTCTTTGTTTTTTTAATATTTATTTTTTAGTTTTTGGTGGACACAACATCTTTATTTTATTTTTATGTGGTGCTGAGGATCGAATCCAGTTCCCCGCGCATGCCAGGTGAGCGCATTACCACTTGAGTCACATCCCCAGCCCCAGTCCTGGGTTTTGGTGTTTTGTTTTTTTGGTTGACAGTCTTGCATGCTGGCCTCACGCTTGTGATCCTCTTGCCTCAGCCTCCCACGTCACTGGGATCATAGGCATGTGTCATCACATTCAGTGAGTTGCATTATTTTAAATGTGTAGAAATGGAATCAGACTTCATTAATATTTTCTATCACACGATATCATATTCCCGTATTTTAAATGTGGGCTAAATGTGACTTCTCCATGCCATGTGGTAAGAGCCATGATCTAGGTGAGCTCTGGGCATGGGAGTTTAACAGGACCCTGAAAGGAGGATCTGTGGAGACTTCCCAAAGGAGGTACCATGTGATCTGGGTTTGGGGGGAGGTTCTTAAAGGAACACACACAGGGGACAGCAGAGACAAGGGGAGAAGGTCCAGGAATATGGAGCAGAACATGACATGCCAGAGTCCTAAAGGGACATCAAAGATTCAGAGACTAGACCCTGAAAGGGGCGTAGAAGCAGAGATGGGGCTTTAGGGGAGGGTCAAGACCAGGTCAGGAAGGGCCACGTGTGCCCATGGGAATGGGCCCTTGTGCTATAGGAGTGGAAGTCACTGAGGGACAGAACTCCTGTGTTTAGTAGCAGTGTGAATAGTGAACCAGAAGAGAGAAGAAATCACAAGAGACTGGGGAATAGTTAGAAGACTACTGTGGAAGTATCATATTCATTAATTCCACAAATATTTACTGAATCCCTACTCTGTGCCAGGCACTGTTTTAGGAACATATAGGACAACAAAACAAAGACTGCTGCTTTCAGAGAGTCTGCGCACTATTGCAGGGAGACAGGCAAAAATACCCAGAAATAATAAACTATATAATATCTCAGTGTTCAGAGCAGTGGGAAAAAATGAGGCAGGGAAAGAGGACAGAAAAATGCGGATGGGGTTGCCATGTTTGATAAGGTGATCAGGGAAGGCCTCAGTGAGGAGTTGAGGGAGAGGCCTAAGGGAGCAAGAGAGGGAAATATCCCAAGTCCTACGGCATTCCGGGCAGAGACTGCAACAAGGTCAGAGGCTGAGGTCACCTCATACCTGGTGGGATCTAGGACAAGCAAGGAGACCAATGTGACTGGAGCAGAATCAAGTCAGGTAAGGTATGGATGTGTGTGAGTGTGTGTGTATGTGTGTGTGTGTCTGTGAGAATGAGTGTGTGTGTGTGTGTGTGTGTTGTCAGAGAAATTACAGGGGCCAAATTGTATAGGACATGGGTTGTTGAACTTTTTCTGTAAAGGGCCAGGGAGTAAATATTCCAGGCTTTGTGAGCTATCGGGATCTTTGTTGAAACTACTCAACTTTCTTGAAACTAGACACTATAACAGGAAAGCAGTCAACAATTACATGCATAAGATGAGCATGATTGTGTTCCAATAAAACTTTATTTACCAAAAAAAGGGGGGCAATGGGCCAGAACTGCCTACGAATTGTAGTTTATTGACCCCAGTGTAGAAGATTGGAGGTCATTATAAGGTTTTAATTTTACTTTGAGTGAGATGGAGAGCTGTTGACTGTTGTGAATTTAAGTGAAGAAGAAACACACTCTGATCTCATTAGGGTCACTCTGGTGCTATGTGGGAACAGACTGTAAGGAGCTATGAGTGGGAGAGAGACCAGCTCCATTACTCACTCCAGAGAGATATTGGGCAAGTCACTCAACCTCTCTGGGCTTCATTTCTGACTTTGTAAATTGGGGTAATAGTAATACCTCCCTCATGGAGCTGTTGTGAAGAGTAAATAAATAAGTATATATAAAGCACATAGAAAGTGCCTGGCACATAGTAAGCATTATGTGCCTGCTTACCACCTTTATTTTTTTAATATTTATTTTTTTTGTTTTAGGTGGACACAATTTCTTTATTTATTTTTATGTGGTGCTGAGGATCGAATCCAGTGCCTCGCACTACCACTTGAGTCACATCCCCAGCCCCTTACCACCTTTATTAATGCAATAATTTAAACAAAATATAGTGATGACTTGAATCAGGTTATGCTGGTAGAAGTAATAAAAAGTGACCTGATTCTGAGCTTATTTTCAAGGTAAATAAATAAAATTCCCAAATTGATAGTATATGGTGTGGAGAGAAATAAAGGAATTCAGGAAGAGTAACTTTTTTTGTCTGAGTAACTGAAAAAAATGGAGTTTCTCTTTACTGGAAAGAGAAAGGTTGTGGGAAGATCAAGTCTGCTTGAGGTTAGGTCAGAAGAGAGCACACTGAGTCCAAGGAGGTAAAAAGGAACCATCAAAGATGACTGAGATGGAGTGGCCAGCAAGGAAGACAGAAAAATAGAAGGTGTGGCATCCTGGAGTTCAAGGGAAGAAGGTACTGTAAGGAGAAAGGTGTGGTCAGGAATACCAAACTTGGATAGGTCAAGTAATTTGAGGATAAGAAATAACCATTTGGGAGCCAGGCATGCCTGTAATCCCAGCAGCTCGGGAGGCTAAGACAGGAGGATTGTGAGTTTAAAGCTAACCTTAGCAATTTAGCAAGGGCCTAAGCAACTTAACAAGAAACTATCTCAAGATAAAATGGGGTGGGGATGTGGCAATGGTTAAGTGCCCCTGGGTTCAATCCCTGGTATAAGGAAGGAAGGAAGGAAGGAAGGAAGGAAAGAAAGAAAAGTAGGGGGTGAAAGGTGAGTGGGAGCAGACTTAATATAGAGTGGGTACAGCCAGGTACTGTGGCACATGCCTATAATCCCAGCAGCTTGGGAGGCCGAGGCAGGAGGATTGCGAGTTCAAAGCCAGCCTCAGCAAAAGTGAGGCACCAAGCAGCTCAGTGAGATTCTGTCTCTAAATAAAATACAACAAAGGGCTGGGGATGTGGCTCAGTGGTTGACCCTGAGTTCAATCCCCACTACCAAACCAACAGCAACAACGACAAATAAAGAGTGGGTACAAAGTATTGCGGACATAAAGTAGAGGCAATTGTTTAGGGGAAAGATGAAAAATGAGACCACAACCAAGGTGAGATATGAGGTCCAGACAGAATTGACAAATGATACCAAAGCAATCAATGTTAAGGGCCTACACCAGGCCCTTGGAAGCAGGGTGGAGAGGAGAGTAATCCAAAGGCATTTTCAGTGAAAAGGACCTGGAGACCGTTGAGTTCTGTGGAGTGAAGGAGAAGTCAAGGCTGCCTCCCAGGTTCCTGGTCTCCGTAACTGAGAGGATGGTGGGGAGCAGCATCCCTTCTGTATACTTTGGTGGCATCTTGGGCATGCTGTGCTTGCTGCATGCCTCCCACTGTGGTGTGATTATTTGTTTATGAGTCTACCTGCTATTTGCAGGCTGTTGTATTTCATATTTATTTCTGTAAGACTGGCACAGTAAGTGCTTGGAAATATTCACGGAACTGAATGAAGCACCAGCTACTGGAAGGCAGAAATTCAATTGTTTTAATAAGACAGCAATTTTGTCCTTCTTTGCCACACTCTTGAGCAGGTTCCCTCTGTTCTATCCCTTTACATCTCTGCTTTCTTTCTGGAGATGTGGATGGATTCTTGTCTGAGATGCCATAACTCAACCATATTTAATACAAAGACGTGGTTGGCATTCCATCAGGATTCTGGAGCTGAATGTAACCACCAGCTCACCAGGGCCACAAACAGCTCTTTCAAGTTTACTGAAGTCTTTTAGATGTAGTTGTCCATAACCTGATGTCTTACAAAGCTGTTCCCATATAACGGAATCTGAATTTTTTAAGAAGTTTTATTCAATGGTCACAAAACTTTGGTGTGTACAGCTGCCTCCACATTCAGAATCTACTCCACAGACTCCCCATTTTTTTGCTTTTTAATACAAGTGAGTCACCCAAGCTCCAGAAAGGCAAAACTTTACACTGATGAAAGGATCTAATATATCAGAACATCCCAGAAGAGACTTTTTTTTTTTTTTTAGCATTTTGAATGCTTTATGGACAAATGTAACTATTGTGAAGCCTCCAAAATCCAGGTCCATCTGAAGTATATTTTCTCAGACAGTAGCTCCACCCCAGAATTCCCCCCATCCTGCTTGCCCATGGAAAGCTGAGGTATGTGGATGAGGTGGTGGGAGAAGCTAGTAGAGTAGTGAAGAGGGTAGACTTGTGAAAGCAGCAGTGAAAGTCTGCCTGTGCACCCAGGGTGTGTGTTCAAGGGACCTAGACATCCTCCCCAGATTGTGCTCCAAGCTTCAAGTTAGTGGATTGGAATCTAATTAATTCCAATTCACTAATTACATTTTGAATAGCAAAAATGTATTTAACAGTGATCTTAACTGTGCATTAGAATGTTCTAGTGAGATTTATAAAGTATGCACATTTATATAAAGTATGAGATTTATAAAGTATGGAATCAGCATTTCCAGTAATGGAGCTTGGGCATTTATACTTATAATAAGCAAACAAGATGATTCTAGTACTCAGCCAAGGCTGAGACGCTCTGGCCTACGGCTTAGAATTCTCTTTAATTCTGATCTCCAGATAATTCCGATTCATTCATCAGTTATTTGTTGAGCTTCTACTGTCTGCCAGGCATTGACCTTGCTGAGGAGGAAAAACAAAAGAACCAGTGGAGAGAGAGCATATGATAAAGGCTGGGCAGAGAGGGCTTTGTGTGGGATCCCAGGAAGGAGGAGTGGGATCAGTCAGCTTGCTCGGTCAAGAGCAGGAAGGCTCACCTGTGTGAGGGGACAGTGGGGTAGGACCAAGTAGGAGCAACAGGAAGTAAAAAAAAATTGCATAGCATTCTATATGTTGGGAATGACTTTAGTTCAGCCAGGGAGGGCAGAGTAAACTAGGCTAGGGAAGAAATTAGAAACAAGTCCATAAAGGGGAGCTAAGCTAAGGAGTTTGACCCCTCGTTCTCAGTGCTAGGATTTTAAGAAGACTGAATGTTGGCAAATAGCAAACACAATAAATCTTGGCTCTCATCATTAACACTATTACGTTACTATTCTTATTATTGTCATGTTTGTGTTCTAGAAATATTATACCAATGTGATGGAGAATGGGCTAGAGGGAACCTAGACTGGAAAGAGGGAATGTGGTTTTAAAAAAAAGAATTAATTAAATAAATTCAGTTAAGGAATAGGAAAGATAGGGAAGAGGTGGATTTTAAAGGAATCAGAGGACTTGGTTCCTGCAATAATTTAAAAACTCACATCTTGCCAGGCTGTAATCTCAGCTACTTGGGAGGCTAAGGCAGGAAGATCTCGAGTTCAAGGCCAGCCTGGGCAACATAACAAGACCTCCATCTCATAAAACAAACAAAGCTAAGACCACCAAAAACAAAACAACAAAATCAACAAAACCCTCACATCTTCATATACCAATTTGCAAATTTCTTTCATGCAACAATTGTGAGACGGAGTAGAAGGATTAGTCTGATTTTATAAATAAGGGAAACTAAGGCTCAGAGGTAAACTGACTTATTTAAGGTCATGTGACACATCCATGGAGAAATGTCTATCTGACTTCCCAAGGTACTCCTGCTACATCCCGATCCCACCTGTAAGGTGCAGAAGATGGAATACCTGTATGAACACTGGGAAGGTTGGGGTCCCTCCTCCTGGTTGGTGTGTAGAGTGGACTGATTTGACCTTAAAGGGACTCCTTGCTACTATTAGCTCCACATCCCCAGGTATGAAAATTTTGAGGAGCTGGAGTCCCCAACATTAGGATTCTTAGACAATTTTGAGAAGGACCCATATCTGGTTCCCTGCTTTCCCCGACATGGTCTTGGAGCTGGCTGAGTATAGAGCAACAGCAGAAGGACAGATATTGAAGCCAATGGCAGAGGGGTGGTGGTGACCTTATCTTGAACCACCTCTACTTTCTTTCATCTCTGTTTCAAAGACATGTCCCCTTTTCCAACCCTCCCCCATTTCCTCCAAGACACTCTCCATCAATTAATTTAATCTCTGCCTTCCTATGGACTCTCTCTTGGAAGACTTCAAATTTGCTCCAGCCTCACCTATTCTTAAAGAGCCACCCCATCTCAGTCCTGTCATTTTCTCAAGCTATGCCCTGTAGAGTTGACCAACAATTCCATTAATGCTTCACAGAGGAATGAGATAGTGTCGAGCTAATTTTTGCCTGTCATCTGACTAGGCTCTCTGATTATCTTGAATTCAAAGTTGTCTGCCTAATTTATTATGACTCCCATGACGAATAATGGTTTACCAATGGGTCTCGATGGCCACAGTTTCTTCGTCTGAGGTTTCATGGACCATTTCTATGTAAATGTAGTCATTTAATGCTACTTACTCCAAGAGATAGTGCATCAATTAAGTGTGTCAACTGCTATTAATGGAACAACCCAAGTCCACTGGCTTAAACATATGATACAATATGAACAGAGGTGATACTTTAT
This sequence comes from Marmota flaviventris, assembly GCF_047511675.1. NCBI lineage: Eukaryota > Metazoa > Chordata > Mammalia > Rodentia > Sciuridae > Marmota > Marmota flaviventris. Next base: position 42,077,511 of record NC_092507.1, read on the forward strand.
TAACCTATTTGCCTCAGGGGCAAGAAATCCAGGAGAAGGTATTTGAGGGCTGCAGCAAGTCCTCTACAAAGTCTCCAATATTCTAGACTCCTGTCTTTTCATGTTGCCACCCTTGATGTGTTGATATGATGGCCCAAGGTGGCAATGTGTCTACAGGTATCTTCCAGATAGGAAAAAGCAGGAAGAGGCAAAGAGGTAAAAATAGGGCCTTGCTAGCCAAATCTTTCACTCTTTATCAAGAAGACAAAAGCTTTTCTAGAGTCCACACCCTGAAGACTTCTGCTTCCACCACAGTTCACATGACCACCTTGGCTGGATATAGCAAAGGAGCAGAATGTTCAGGATGGACTGCGTCTGTCAACCAAGGTCTGTCATCAGACAGCTTCACATTTCCCCCATAAATATGGGGAAGATTTTGCTAGCAGATTAGTTGAGTAGAAGAGAAGTTATAGTTACTAATGTTTCATGTGTGAGAACCTGTATTAAGAGTATTTTTTTGGTACCACGGATTGAACCCAGGGACATTTAACCACTGAGCCATATCCTCAGCCCCTTTTATTTTTTGTTTAGAGATAGGGTCTTGTTAAGTTTCTTAAGGCCTCTCTAAATTGCTGAGGCTGGCTTTGATCCTCCTGCCTCAGCCTCCCGAGCTGCTGAAATTATAGGCATGCACCACCATGCCCGGCTTTAAAGTATTTTAATACAGCATACATCCTGTGAAATAGAGATTATTATCTCCCTTATCACATAAGGAAACTGAGGCCTAAAGAGGTGGAATAACTTATTCAAGCCTATACAACCTGCAGAAAAGTATTTTTTTTATTAAAACATAGATATGCTATGACCCAGAATGAAAAATCTTCACTAATTTCAGAGATTAAAATTGGTGGCTGCATAGAAATCCCATGTGAGCTGTGCCTTGAACCTCCCAAAGGAACACTTCCCTCACTCACTAGGGGTACTTCAGTGTGAAAGTAAGAACAGCCCCATCTGCCAACATGAAGTTAGGATAACAAGATATACACCAAAAAAGTGAACTTCTGATAAAGACTTCAGTCATGATGCCATCAGGAACGTGAGTGACAATGTCTCAAGGTGCCAAATGGCAGATGAAGGGGAACGATGGGAAGTGCTCTGTGTTGACAGGAAAGAGCCATTATGAGAGAGCCGCAAAGGTTGGTGGGTAGAATGGGGTTTTGAAAGGAAGGAAAATGTTGTACAAGAGAGGAGGGGATAGTGAGCATGTTCTAGCTTATGAAAAATACATGTCCAGACTACAGAAGCCAGAACAAATTTGGAGAATTTCAGGGTGAGAGAAGAGAGAGAGCCTGGCTAGAGAAAAAGATCCTGAAGGAGAGAAACCAGAAGCTGTTCTAAGAAGGAAATCTAGGCTGGTTCCTGAGGGATGTCCTCTGAGATCCAATCTCTCTTCTGTTCCTTTCACCCACAGGTCAGGGGTTACCCAGACGTTCGCTGAACAGACCTGAGCTGCCTCCAAAGGGATCTGATTACTTGATGTCTTCTTCAACCCAATCTACTTCCAGATGAATCCCAACATCCTCACCCAAGTGTGCTGCCCAGCCCAGCCTTGACTTTAAAGTCACATGTTACTCCAGGAAGAACATCCAACAATTGACTAAGGGATATAATAGAATGATTGGGAAAGGATCTTGGTGTTTTAAACAAAAAGACTATTATCAATTAGGCCCTGGACAAATGGGCCAGGGCACCTAAGAAGGGGTGGGGATGAGGAAAATAGTGCAGCCACTTCAGCCCAACTTCTCATCCCACAGCTGGGCTCACAACTTGACTGATCTCTTCTCCAAAGGATCCTTTCCAGGAGTGGATAAAAAGGCATCTTTGGGCTCCGTCAGGGCAAGCTTTTCCATCCTTTTCCAATATTCAAAGAGGCTAAATAGCATCTTCCCTTTCTCCTACCTACCCAAGCCTTCACCTCCTCCCCTATTCCCATTCTCCATTGCACCCTTGTAAACAGGGACACAGAACTCTGCCAGCTCAGATGACCATTGTCCATGTCTGAGATGCATAAATTTGGTTCTGTGGGCCCCTACGTAGGGTGTGTGGAGAGAGAGTATACACTATGCTGGATATATAGCATTTATTTTTTTCTTTTTTCTCCCTGTTCTGGATATTGAACTCAGATCCTTGATTATGCCAGGCAGGCACTCTACCAATGAGCCATAGCCCTAGCCCAAATGTCTATTGCATTTTCCATTACCCACAGAACCTCATGTCATGTAATAAGCTCCTTATGTCCTTGTCTTTGGTTGTCTCCAATAGTTCCAACCAATGTTAGATTAGTTGTAAAGTTAAAAGGAACAATTTTTTCACACATCACTAATTCCTCATTGATTGGTTTAATCAAATATCTAGTGTATCCACAGGTAAATTTTAAAAGTTTCTTTTTGGGGCACAGAAAGTAATTGTACACTTTGGTTTTACATACTTTCTTACAATTACTTTTTAAGGGTTTATAATTCATTATAATAAATCCCATTAAATCAGGCAGTGCTTTTCAAAGTCTGGACTATGAATTTTTTATTTTAAGCGATATTTGGTCAAGGTAAAATCCAGTAAAACCTGAGAACTTCAGACTCAAGCCATGTTAACTCTAGGTACTAGCAGTTCCTGTCATTTCTTTAAATATTTGAGGGTTGCCATATCTTTTTTTCTTTTCTTTTCTTTTAAACCAGGGATTGAACTCAGGAGCACTCGACCACTGAGCCACATCCCCAGCCCTATTTTGTATTTTATTTTCACTGAATTGCTTAGTGCCTCACTTTTGCTGAGGCCAGCTTAGAACTCGAGTTTCTCCTGCCTTAGTCTCCTGAGCCGCTGGGATTACAGACGTGAGCCACTGCACCCAGCAAAGGGTTGCCATTTCTTTGTTCATACTTAACCAACTGGATCTTTTTTTTTTTTGTTGAATGTGAACTCTCCTGCTATCCAGTTAAAGTTCATTGTTTTTAAGAACTTTTTTTTTAAAAAAATATGAATATTACTTTAACCTGGCCACTGTGTTCTGCTTTTACATAGTTGATTAAAAACAGAGCTAAACCCTGGGGATTACTACAATACAAACAATTTATTCTTCAGGACGTTTCTCTAAGCAGATTAACTTTCTTGACCCTTGCACAGCAAGATATGGTCTTTCTAAACTCCCAGCTCATGTTATCCTTAATGTGGTACAGTCCCCAGGGCCATCTCTAGGGAAGCACTTACCCACACCAGGACCCAGGCCAAATACTTGGGTACATAAATGAAAACAAAGTCCCTGCCTTAGAGGACCTCAAAATTCATGGTGAGAAGTGTATAAACAATTAAATAGCTCATCATTAACTCACAATACAGCTGTACATACAAAACAGTAAAGGAGTGTGAAAAGTGCTGTGGAATCAGAGGAATTTGTTCTCTTGGGGAAGAATGCTGAGAACTGAGGAAGACTTCATAGAGGTGGTACATTTTGAAATGGGATTTGCGGGACGAGGAAGCATGTACTAGGCAGAGTCAGGCTTGGTGATGCACACCTGTAATCCCAGCAGCTCTGGAGGCTGAGACAGGAGGGTTGCAAGTTCAAGGCCAGCCTTAGCCTCAGTAACTTAGTGAGAGACCCTGTCTCAAAAAAAAAAAAAAAAAAGTTTACTAGGTAGAGATGCATGAAAAGAATATTCTAGGCAGTGAGACAGCTCTTTTAAAGAAATGGCATGGAGTAAGGACAAGAGGTGGGGATGGGATGATGAGTAGTTCAGTGTCACTACAGCACGGAGTGCTTCAGGTGACATGATGGGAGACGGAGAAACAGGTGGGAGCCAAGATTCAGAAGGCCGTGGACACTAGCCTGGTGGATAGATTTGTTCCTATTGGCCACATACCACAGAAGACTTTTGAGCCCCTTTTAACCATTAGATTGGTCCTCTGTCTTTAGAACTGACCAGTGCTCTTCTACTAGTCCAATATTTCTTCCTCTGATCCCCCAAGCTCTACCCAGATCCAGATATCTGCCTTAAGTTTCAAGGCTCTGAAAACTGTTAGGGTTTCGGGAGGGGGTAATTGATCTTTTTTTTCAGAAAGGATTTTACATGCTCTTTCTGACACTATACTCAACACGCAAATGGCACTGGTGTTTTGGACTTGAGCCAGTCGGATCTGTTCTCTCCTCAAGGGAGAAGGATTATCTAGATAATCAGTATATTCCAGTTTCTTGCTTAGTTCTTCAGCATTTGTAATCACTATTGAATGAATGTTAGAACTGGTTTGTGATCTTCCTGTTCAACTGGTGGTCACCTAAATAGATAAGGACAGGGCTGAGACCAAACCTCAGGTCTCTTAACTCCCAATCCAGTGCTCTTTTGGATGCACTCCAGCCCCTGACTCTGCCTGGCCAATATGAAAGGAACAGAATGTACTTGGCTGCCTCAAACCCACAGGGTCCTGATTGAGAGCTGGAGCTAAAGGAAGGTCGTGTTCCCAGAATGGAATTCTGTTGTGCCTCAGGCCAGACAGCATAATTCTATGTCTTTTGATACCTTTCTTCTTCTGTAAAATGGGAGCAGAGCCTACCTAATCTTTTAGCTACAGCTGAGATCAAGGAAGGGGTGGGTGGGTTTTTTGTTGTTGTTGTTGTTTTGCGGTTGTTTTGTAATGGATGAGGGATGGTGGATCTATATTCAAGTTGAGGAATCTTCAAGTCAGAGTTGGAAGAAGCATTGAGGACAATGTGTGGTGACAAGCAGCCTCCTGCGGTGGACTGAACCAGGAAGAGTCCCTAGAGCTAAAGGTCAAGAGTTTCCTCTTAACAACGGGCTTCCTTTCTTTGGAACTGTTCAAGCTGAGACTGTTCACTGAGGAGGGTCTTCACCTCTGCACTGATGAGGTGGCCAGGTCCCAAGATTTCACGGTTTCGGGCTCCTGTACATTCCCTCCACCCCCAATACCTGCTCAGCTGAGCTGGCAGGGCAGCTGAACAGTGTTAAGAATCACTGCCTGTCAAAGATCCTCAGCGGGCTAACGCCACGGATTACTAGTGACAACAGTAACATTCGCTACCGTTTTCCATTTACCTATAAGCACCAGACACCTTACATACCAAATTGTCTTGGCAAAATAAATGAAGTTGTTAAAAAAAAAAAAAAAAAAAGCTACAATCGTGGCAGGTGCGTTGATCAGGATCTCCATTTAACTGAAGACATAGTTAAATGGAGATCCTGATCAAATGCCACAGTCGTCCAGGGACCAAGCGTTGATCAATGTAGGCTTATCGAATTGCAAAAATGAATTTCGGCGGTTCTTTTTCTCCAGCTCTTATTTCTAGCTTGCTCCATAAAAGGAGAAGGGGAGGACTTCGGCTAGGTCCAACGCCTCCGCCTCCCGGATGGGGAGACCAGCTGTCTCCAGGCATCAGCCGGGCGGGCGGGACTCGGCCGTGGGCGGGGCCTTCTGTGGGCGGGCTCTGTGGGCGGGGCCGTAGACGGGAAGTGGGCCCCGGGCGGGGACGAACTGGACGCGGAGTCCCTGACGCTGCGTCTCCGGCCTTGAGGGTAGCGGCCTTTTTCTTGGACTAGAATTCCTTCACTTCTGCGTTCTCGCCGCCCGGGACGATGGTGCCCCGCCTACTGCTGCGCGCCTGGCCCCGGGGCCCTGCCATTGGCCCTGGAGCCCCCTGTCGGTCCCTCAGTGCTGACAGTAGGCCTGGCCAGTACCTGCAGCACAGCATCGTGCCCACCATGCACTACCAGGACAGTCTGCCCAGGTGAGCCCGATCTCCCCGACCCTGCCAGCCCAGGGCTGACCCCAGCGCGACTCCATTCACTCAGGACTTCTGAAACTGAACTGGCTTACACCCCCAAACCCCGACCTTGGAGGCAGCCATATTCCCCATTCTCGAACTCCTGTGACTTCCCAGCTTCCAGTTTCTCCAGCCCAGGAACCCCAGAACCTTCAAGTTCTCCAAAATCCTTCCATGCACAATTCTCCGATTCTCCATCTTGAGCCTTTCTCGAATTCCCTCTCCATTAACCTAACTTCCAACCGGATGGATGGATGGATGGATGGAGTGCCTCAGGATTGAGGCCCTCATATTTTTCCTTGAAATATGTCCTGCCTGAATATCTCCAAAACCATCAGAATCCTTCCAAACTAGGGGTATCTAATGAATGCTGAGCATTCCTGCCTGGAATATTTAGGTTGCCAGTTTCTGATATTAATAGTACTGTGGTTACCCTTCCTCAAGTTCTCCCAGTGCTCCCCCTTCTTCACCCATTACTCAGAACTTTCAGTGCCACTCCTCATTCTTCCACCCTCCTCTTTTAGCACCCCATTAGTCTTCACAAGCACTGCCGCATGTTCACTCTTACCTTCAACCATACCCCCACCATGCACATCCTAACTTCTAAGTCCAGTCTTAACCTGGAAACGTTTCACAAGCCACCAGACCCTCCTCAGCATCCCTCCCTTCAAGTTCCTCTCTCTAAAATATCCTCCCTCACAGACATTTCTCCCTGCAACTTCAGCCCACCTTCATAGAATTCTTGAAACTGTCCTCAGTGCCCCTTGAGGACTTCATCTCTTTCAAATTAGATCCAGGACTCTCCCAAATTTTCAGTGCTCTTCATCATAGGCTACCATCCCCACCTTCTGAAACATGAAACACTCTATAAGAATAGCCCTAAGTCTTTCTCTCCCCAACCCTTACCTAGCACTTCCCAGCTTCCAGTTTTTCCAGTCTTTGAACTCCCAGCCTTCATCTAAATTGCCAGCTCTCCTTCTCCAGAAAGAAATTAGAAATTTCCTTCACTCTCTGAAACTGAACCTAAATTGTCATCTCTACTCACTCACCATTTAGTTCCTGGAGCCAAGTTTCAATTTGTTTCAGAAATCCTTCTCTCTTTCTCACTAAACTGTCATCAGGAATCCTCCAAGCTAGGGGCCAGTACTCGCTCCCCAGCAGCATTATATCACAGGCAGTGCCCCCAGCCACAAGGTTGCTGTTTTTCTTTATATCCAAGAGTTATGTTTAACCCAACATCAGTGCCCACACTCCCCTCTCAGGAAGATCATCCAAAGGCAATTCTGAAATAACAGTGTGCAGACCTCTAAGACAGACTAAAATGAGATTATCTGAACTAGTAGGAGAGAGAAAGAAAACAGAGTCTGTGTGCCTGAGGGATAAGCCTGGGACCTGCCTCCTTCTTGTCAGCATGTGTGTCTGAGCTGTGCTTGTATGTGGGGGAAAGGTCAGGACTGACAAACCTGTCTTCAATTGCCAAATCCAGAGTCATGGTCATTGACTTTCAGGCAGGCCCACGCCCCACCCAGGTTTAAGATCAAAAGGAGTTTCTGTATTTCAGACTTGGAAAGCTAGAAAGAATATTTAAGATCATTTATTCCAAAGCCATCCACAGCACAAAAATCTGTAGGAATCTGCAAGAACAAACCATAATGCTCACCGCCCATTAAGCAATCAGTTTTCATGACCTCATCTATAAAGTGGAGTTAGCTGGGGGATAAAATTCCTTCTAAATTCTGGAGTAGAGATGACAATTTAGGTTTAGTTTCAGAGAGTGAAGTAAAATGTATCTTCTTTGACATTTATCTTGATGTCAGACTTGGTAAAGAGCCCTTACTTTGAAGTCTGGTAGAACTTAGTTTCAGATTCTATATCTGCAACTGTAGCTATAATTTTGGGCAATTCAGTTAACTTAGTGACAGTCCCCTGTGAGTGGCAACACACAGTTCTCTGTTGTACCATAATACTGAGATAAGATACAAGAGATAGGGAAGTATCATAATTAGTCACTCCCTCCTCCTTATCTGTCAGTTTTCTTATTACCTTTGCCTTTTAACTTGGTAGACTTGGATGCTCTTTCTACCAGGATCCCTCCCACTGTGATTTGCCTGTTGTTTGTTTGTTTGTTTTTATGAGTGTGGTAAAATATGCTTAACATAAAATTTACTATTTTAACCACTTTTAGCTGTATAGTTCAGGGATATATATAGAGTGTGTGTGTGTGTGTGTGTGTGTGTGTGTGTGTGTGGTGCTGGGCATTGAACCCAGGGCCTTGTGCATGGGAGGCAGGCACTCTACCAACTGAGCTATATCCCCAGCCCAGGGTGTATATTTTTTTAAGAGGTGTATTTATATAACTTGGGACTATGAAACTGTAAGTCCTAAGGAAACCAAGGATGGATCTGACTGGCCTCTAATCCACATCAATGAATATTTATCAAATATTTATTGATGTGGATTAGAGGCCCATCAGGGATGGGGAGGCACTTGTGGTTCAGTGGAGGAGATAAAACAATGACAGGTAAACAATGTTATAATGTGGATAAGAGGGAAATGACATCTTGCTGACCTTAAAATAATGAGATAGGAGTCAGACCTGATTTATTTATTTATTTATTTATTTACTTATTTACTTATTTATCTATCTATCACTTTATGGTTCCAGGGATTGAACAAGTCACATCCCTAGCCTGCCCTACTTTTTATTGTGAGACAGGGTCTCACTAAATATTCCTGTCTCAGCCTCCCGAGTTTCTGAGATTACAGGTGTGTGCCACTCACACCTGACTTTTAACCCCAGCTCTACTTTTTACTGTTTGCATGGCCAGGAGCAAGCTGTATTACCTAAAAATGGGAATGTTAATATTACCTTCCTTTCTGAGTAGTTAGAACCAAACCCTGTGATAGAAAGCACTTGGCTGGATCTTATGGCACATGCCTGTAATCTCAGCAATTTGGAAGGCTGAGACAGGAGGATGGAAAACTTGAGACCAGCCTCAGCAACTTAATGAGCCCTGTCTCAAAATTAAAAAAAGAAAAAAATTTTTTAAAGAGCTGGGGCTCTTAAAAAAAAAAAAAAAGCTGAATCTGGCACATAATAAGTACATGGTGTCATTCACAAGTACTGTAACTGGTGTAAATAATCACCGAAAGAAAGCCATTGTGTTGAGTGAGCGTAGAGGTGCAAGTGACTTGGAGCCTGGGTGAGTGAGGGAAGTTTCACAGAGAAAGTGGCACTTGAGCTGGAATCTGAAATTCACCAAGTGAGCAGTAATGAGTAAAGGACAGAGAGGAACATGACAAGGAACAGATAACTGCAATCTGTGATGTGACCAGAAATTTTGAAAGGTTTATGATAGGCTCAGCCCAAGAAAAGAATCACTATGTAGGCCTTAAGTTATTGGAGTTGGTGTAGGGTGTGTGGGGGGAGAAGAGCCCATTATTAGGCACTATGTTAGGTCTATAATTGATGCACAATAAATGTCAATCATCTGTTGTTTTTCTTTCTAATCACTTTTGGTGATGACTGGTGTGGAGACATAATAGGCAGGTTCTCTAGAATTCCTGCGGGAGGCAGAAGAGTCTGAGATTCCAGGATGTGGAGAATAACAGGGAAAACAGTGATGTTTCAGGCCCCACAGGCATGTCTTTCAGACCTATCTTCTTGTCTTCTAGAATAAATTTTATTCCCTAGCAACTCTGTGAACACTATCCCAAGTGTAACTAGATCCTGTAGATGCAGAGAAGGCTTTTTAGCTGTGTTCTTGCAGGAGAAATCCCAAAGTGCCTTCTTCTCAGAGGAGTATTGGGGAATGAGTAAGTGACCAAGAGGAACTTAAACAGGAGATAAATCAGTGTAGCACTTACTTCCATCTTTATTACAGCAAATGACTTTTCAATGGGAGTGGGTGGATAAGGAAAACCCAGGTAGTTAAGATGGAACTGTCATGTACCTCCCTTAACACCTGGGCTCTACCTCTTTCAAGGCCTGTTGAATTACATCACAGGGAACTCCAGGAACTGTGGTGCACATGTTCAATCACTTGTGGTGTTCTCTGAAGAATGTGAAGGAAGTAGGGTAGTGCATAGAGACTGGACTTGTTCTCACATCTCAGTTTTTCAAGAGAATGAATGTTAACTGGAAGAATGGCTTCTGAACACTTACTGAAAAAGAAATTGTTATGGTGCAGACCTTTGTGGTAGCAAGTTATAGAAATTTCAAGTCAAACTGGGCTTTAGCAAATGAATTCACAGTCCTGAAAAATAGCCAATGGATCAAGAGGATCATATGATGTCATTTAGACCCTGTTTCGGCTTCCTGATGAACTCTTCATTTATAGAACTCCGTTCTCAAACAGGTTTTCTTCCCCTGGTGACAGAGTGGTAGCCAGCACATAAGATGTAGCTTACATCCTGATCTTTTAGTGACACAAGCTAATAGAGATTGCCCTTCCTGGGAGTTCCAAAAAAAAAAAAAAATCCTGTCTGATTGGTTCTTACTGGTCTCATCAGTCCTATACTAGTAATCTGTAAGCCCACCCCTGGGAGTTTGAGGTAGTCGGTTCCACCAGCACCACTGGTACTGAGTAGGAAAGGTTAGTTCTTCCACAAAAACAGGGTACTATTACTAGAAACCTGGGAGAATGGATGTCAGGTGGCCCAAAAGCAGAAATGAGAAAATTCTATGCTAGGCACTGAGGAGAGGTGGTGATGAGCTGATTTCCTAGAGAAGTGAAAAGACTAGGGGCAGAGTTTGGAGCTACAGGACTTGAGGACTGACTAGTTTATTGAGTCTTTACTATGTGCTAGGCACTCTTCTAAATCATTGATAAGCATTGCGGCATTTAACCAGTATAGAACCCTAAAGTGGTACAAATGCATATTACCCCCATTTTATAGATGAGGACACGTGGGTACAAGACAGTTGTATGCCCACAGTCACACAACTGTGAGGGATGCAGCCAGAGTCAGCTCTCTAAATTTCCTTGCAAGGGCAGGAATCAATATGACTCCTGAAGTTGTAGTCACAGAGTTAGAGAGGGCCCTAGAGCCATTTCTTTCAGTTTCTTCCTTTTACTGAGAAAAAAATTACCAGAGATGAAAAGTAACTTTTTAAAAAAAATTATAACAGCAGGGTGCAGTGGCACTTGCCTGTAATCCCAGAGACTTGGGAGGCTGGGAGGAGGAGACTTGGGAGGAGGATCTCAAGTTCGAGGCCAGCCTCAGCAACTTAGTGAGGCCCTAGCAACTTAGCAAAACCCTGTCTTAAAATATAATTTTTTTTAAAAAGGGCTGGGGATGTGGCTCAATGGTTAAGTGCCCCTGGGGTCAATCACTGGTACCAAAATAGATAGGTAGACAGATAGATTAGATAAATTAACAGCTTTATGGGGAGGCTGAGACAGGAGGATCTCAAGTTAGAGGCCTGCCTGGGCAATTTAACAAGATCCTGTCTCAAAAAATAAAGCTGGGTACGGTGGTGCACACCTATAGTCTCAGCTACTTGGGAACCTGGACAGGAGGATTGCAAGTTTGAGGTCAGTCTGGGCAATTTAGCAAGATCCTGACTCAAAAAATAAAGGAATTGGGGGGAGGGGTGTGGCTCATATGAAACACCACTGAGTTCAATCCCCAGTATGAAAAAAAATTTTTTTACTAAAATGTGGAGTTACCATTGATACATTAATGATCAATTTTCTCATTTGCCTTGTGAAGCTAATTAATCTCTTTAACATATTTTCTGCCTTATGCTGACTTTGCTTTCTCTCCAGGCTGCCTATTCCCAAACTTGAAGACACCATTAGGAGATACCTCAATGCACAGAAACCTCTCTTGAATGATGGCCAGTTCAGGTAAATGCTGACTACTCTGAATGACTATGGTTGGGTGGTTCCAGAGAGCCTGGCAAGTAATGGTGGACCAAGCTTCAGGGAATGTCTGTGACTTGATTGGATCTCCAGAACCTGGAACCTAGTTTATACTTTTGCAAGTTCAGGAAAAGATTTTCATTCCCAAAAGACTGAGCAGTCTCTGAGGTGAGAGTCCTTCCAACCTGACTCAACAGATGGTTTATGAGCCAGAATGCCTTACTTTTTCAGGGGAGGGGTTACTGGGGATTGAACTCGGGAGCACTCAACCACTGAGCCACATCCCCTGCCCTAATTTGTATTTTATTTAGAGACAGGGTCTCACTGAATTATTTAATGCCTCCCTGTTGCTGAGGCTGGCTTTGAACTTGTGATCCTTCTGCCTCAGCCTCCCGCTGGGATTCTAGGCCACTGTGCCCAGCCAGAGTACCATACTTGTACTTTATCTTGGCAGGTGTACCTGGGAGGCCAGCTGGTACTGGTCATTTGCAGAGGGCGTGTATTCTTGGTAGAGAGGTCCATTGAGAACCATATGGCCCACCAGAAGTTTGCTTGTTGAGCATGTTTATGGCGCTGGATAGTATGACTTCCAAATCCATGCCCTTTTCAGAATCTCAGAATGTGATCTTATATGGAAATAGGGTTGTTATAGATGTAATTAGTTAAGATGCGGTCCTACATCTTACTGGAGTAGAGGAGTAGAATAGGTTTTTTTTTTTTTTTTTTTTTTGGTCTGAGGGATTGAACCTAGAGGGCTTTATCCACTGAGCTATATCCCCAGACCTTATTTTTTATTTTGAGATACGAAGTTGCTAAGGCTGGCCTTGAACTTGCTATCCTCCTATCTCAGCCTCCCAAATCACTGGGATTACAGGCATGTGCCATTGTGCCTAGCAGGGTAGGTCCTTAATCCAATACAATTCATGTTCTTATAAAAGAGTAAAAGAGATATAAACAGCGATGTGAGGATGAAGACAGAGATTAGAGTGTTGTATCAACAACCCAAGGAGAGTCAAGATTGCTGTTATCATCAGAAGCTAAGAATGGAATAGATTTTCCTAGAGTCTTCAGAGAGATACAGTCCTGTTGATGCCTGGATTTTGAACTATAGCCTTCAGAACTGTGAGAGAATAAATTTCTGTTGTTTTAAGCCCCACCCAGTTTGTGATCATTATGGCAGTCTTAGGAAACTAATACAGCAAAGAATTCAAAAATAATATCAGATATTGCCAAAAAGTGGATTGCATTAAGCTCTGTTAGCCTTGTGTGGTTTGGTACTTTGGTACTTTTTTCATAATGAGAATTTTTTGTATCCATAACTGGCATTGCTATTTGAATCAGAATCCTTCATTGGGCAGTGACAGAGAAACAGAAACTATTTATAATCTAGGTCCCTGCTTTTAAATATTCCTTGTTCAGGAACTGTTAGTGTTCTCTTCAGATGGATGAACCACTTAATTTACCCACATTACCTCAAACAGTGAAATTGCATTAAAATAACCAAACTTTGAAATTAAAAAAAAAATTCTTGTTAGTCACTAGAAGTTTCTTTTAATATAGTAATGAATTAACAGCTACCAGTTACAAAGTGAGTATTATGTTTTAGACTATATATTTTTTAACTTTGTAGGGTGGTCTCTTTTACACATCAAGAAACTGAGACTCAAGAGAGAATGTATAACTTGTCCAAAGTCACACAATTTAAAAGTGACAGAACCAGAAATTAAACTCAGCTATTTTTTACTCAAAAGCTTATATCCTTTTCTTCCTGCCAAACTGCTTCCTAGAGATTAGAGTGTCCTGTGAAATATTGATTAAGCTTCCTGATATCCTAGATTTTTCTGTTTTAGATTGATTGCTTTTCTGCTGATTTCAGAGGTACCTTCTTACCTCCTTCCCAGTTTGTAGGGATATGCTGTTGGGGGATCCACAGATCCCTCTGAATTCTTCTTGACCATGAACCTAAAGGTATTAGGTATTTCCTGCCATGGTTTAATTCTGTCTTTTTTGATCATTTCAGGAAGACAGAACAATTTTGTAAGAGTTTTGAGAATGGAATTGGAAAAGAACTACACAAGCAGCTGGTGGCTCGGGACAAACAGAATAAACACACAAGCTACATTTCTGGTAGGTGGGCTGGCCTGTGGGCAGGACTTTTCCCAGTGCCATCTATAATGAAAAATAAGGAATCCTCTCTGCCATTTTGGTCTCATAAATATATTTAGTGAGACCAGCATTGAAGTTATGGCCCCCTCAACTTCCTGAAGCAGATGTTAAGGCTGCGGGAGCGCCTCCCTAGGTGCTGACTGGGGGCCTCCTCTCTAGCAGTGGCTGCCTTCTCTATTGGTGGAGTCCAATCAAGGACTATCTGAAAAGGATGCAGGATCAGGTCCTGCGGTTTCTTCCTATGGTTCTAGGTCCCCCATAGGCTGACCTAATTGCCCTTTCATGACTCCTCCTGATACACTCCATGCTTCAACAAGTAAGAACTCTGTGGTCCCCTGAACCTGTGAGTCTTTCACCTTCAATGCCTTTTATCCATATTCTTCCCCTTCTGCTTCTTTTTTCTTTTCTTTTTGGTACTGGGCACTGAACCCAGGAGCATTCTGCCTCTGAGCCACATTCACAGCCCTTTTTATTTTTATTTTATTTTATTTTTTAAATATTTTTTAATTGTTGGTGGACCTTTATTTTATATATTTGTATGTGGTGCTGAGAATCAAACCCAGTGCCTCATGCAAGCACGCTACCACTGAGCCACAATCCCAGCCCACACAGCCATTTTTTAAGAAATTTATTTTAGAGAGAGTTGCATTAAATTGCCTAGGCTGTCCTTGAATATGCATTGCAGACTTTCTGTTCTGCCTCAGCTTCTGGAATTACAAATCACTGTGCCTGGCTCCATTTTCTTTTTTTTTTTTCCTGGCAAATTCCTCCTTTGAGATCTGGGTAGGGTAGCATTTTTGTTTTGTTTTGTTTTTCTTTTTAATATTTATTTTTTAGTTGTAGTTGGACACAATACCTTTATTTCTTTTTATGTGATGCTAAGGATTGAACCCAGGGCCCCCCACACGCTAGGTGAGTGCTCTACCGCTGAGCCACAACCCCAGCCCTGGATAGGGTAGTTTTTCTATAAATCTTCTCAGTCCTTTCCCCTCTCATTCAAAATTGGTTACTTCCACCTCTCTTCCTTCAGCACTTCTTTAACTTACTTTTTCTTTGTATCAGGTTATACATGCACATAGTTTAAAGAATCAAGTATTTCCATAAGGCTTATTAGGAGAAGTAGCAATTGCCTGACCTTCCCTTATTTTCACACTTCACACCTTCTTTCATTTCCTGTTTAATTCCCTTGATATGTACCCACAGGTCCCTAAATGATATACTTATATTACTGCATCTTAATTTTAATTTTTTTTAAATTTTAGGCATTATCTGTTGACATCTAACTACAAAGATTAGAATTTAGCAAATGTTTACATCCCCTCCCACATATATAAGTGTAGATATTTCTCAGACCCACATTTTCCCAGTATAATTATTTATAATTTTGGTTAATTCAGTATTTCTTGTTTGTACTGTTATGATCATACAAATGCTATTATTAGCTGAGTCATGTAGTACATTGGGATTGTTTTTCCTTTCCTATAGAAACTTATTTTTTTCTCTGAAGTTTTTAAAAATTTTTTTTGGCACTGAGGATTAAACTCAGGAGTGCTTAAACACTGAATCACATCCTCAGCCCTTGTTATTTTTTATTTTGAGACAGTTTGTCTCTGAGTTGCTTAGGGCCTCACTGAGTTGCTAAGGCTAACTTTGAGCTTGTGATCCTGCTTCCTCAACCTCTTGAGTCGCTGGGATTACAGATATACACCACCATACCTGGCTTCTCTAAAGTTAATAATGATCCTGCTGGGCGCTGTGGCACATGCCTGTAATCCCAGTGGCTCGGAAGGCTGAGATGGGATGATGCCAAGTTGAAAGATAGCCTCAGTAATGGTGAGGCACTAGGCAACTCAGTGAGACCCTGTCTCTAAATAAAATACAAATAGGGCTGGGGATGTGGCTCAGTGATTGGGTGCCCCTGAGTTCAATCCCTGGTACCAAAAAAGAAAAAGAAAAAAAAGAATAGATGAGACCTTTTTTTTTTTTTTTTTTTTTTGATACCAGGGATTGAACTCAGGGGCACTTGCCCACTAAGCCACGTCCCCAGCCCTATTTTGTATTTTATTTAGAGTCAGGGTCTCACTGAGTTGCTTAGCACCTCACCTTTGCTGAGGCTGGCTTTGAAACTTGTGATCCTCCTGTTTTAGCCTCCCAAGCTGCTGAGATTACAGGTGTGTGCCACCCCTTCTGGCTCATCTTTTCTTTTGATTAATAATTTATGCCCATACTCCTCCTAAATTGTCTGAATCTCCTCTGAGTACATGAGAGAACATTACATAGTCTATTAATTTTGTTCTTTTAAAAAATAATATATATATAAATATGTACACATCTATGTATGTGTGTGTGTGTGTGTGTGTGTGAATTAGTTTTAAGTGGACACAATATCTTTATTTTACATTTATATGATGTTGAGGATCAAACCCAGTCCCTCAAGCATGCTTTACCACAAGTGCGCTCTACCACTGAGCCACAACCCCATCTCCTAATTTTTTTCTTCTTGACAAAGTCTCTTCTAGAACTTCTGACTCACTTTGGACTGGGTCTGTGAAACCATTCCTCACGCCACCCCCCCCACGCTTTTTTTTTTGGTACTGGGGATTGAATCCAGGATGCTTTACCACTGAGCCACATCCCCAGCCCTTTTTATTTTTTATTTTTAGACAGGAACTCACAAAATTGCTTAAGGCCTTGCTAAGTTGCTGAGGTTGGCTCTGAACTTGTAATTCTCCTGCCTGAACCTCCTGAGTCACTAGGATTGCAGGTGTGTACCCCCACCTGGCATCTGTGAACTCTTGGCCTGGGATCTTTTTTTGGGAACTTTTTATTTCAGCTGAGTTTCTCTTATTCTTTCTCATGCTGGGACTCTGTTTCTTGGATTTCACATTTTCCTTTCTTAGTGTCTCCTTTATTTTCTTAGAACACAAGATTCCCTTTGCTCTCTGGAAGCAGAACACAGAGAGCAAAAGTTTTGAAAGTTCTCATACTTCAGTGATAATTTATTTGACTAGCTTGAAAATAATTTTTCCACAGATTTTAAAGTCCATACTCCATTATCTTTTATTTTATTTATTTTTTATAGGAAGAAAGGTTTATTTTGGCTATGGTTTCCATCCACAATCAGCTGGTTCTATTCCTTTTAAAAAGCTTTTGTGGAAGCAGAAACATCATGACAGAAAGGTGTGGTCAGGAAAGCTGCTCACCTCATGGTATCCAGAAATCAGAGAGCAAGCAAGTGCTCCATTGCCTTTTACTTTCAGTGTTGCTAAGTTATTTTGTTATTTTGAGTCTTGATCCTTTGCTTCCTCTGTTTCTGGAAGCTTTTAGAAATTTCTCTTTTCCTGGGTGTTCTGAAATTCAGATAATGTGTTTTGGTACGGGTGTATTTATACCCTTTTGCTGGGTCACTCAGTGAGTTCTTTGACCCTTCAAACTCATGTTTATCCCAGCTCTAGCATATTCTCGTTTTATTTCTTTGATTTTTCTCTCTTCTTTTTTCTATTTTCTCTTTCTGGTTCTCTTATTCAGTTGCAGAATTTCTGAGCCTGGTCCTCTAATTTTCTTATCTTTTCTCTCATATTTTTTTATCTCTTATTCTTGTTCTGCTGTCTGGAAGATGTGCTAAATTCTGTCTTCCAGTCTTTGAGTTTCTAAATTTCTCCTTTCCTGTTTTTCATTTCCAAGGGCTCTTCTTTCTTTCTCTTAGGATGTTCTTTTCTTTTTAAACAATTTTATCTCTGGAATGTTTAAAACATTTTTCTTCTTCCTTCATAGTCAGTCTCCCTCAAATTGCCTTTTTTCCTGTTTGTTTTGCCTCTTTTCTTTCTGCTGATGCTTCTTAATCCTTCTGTGCTGCCTTAGATATGAATGACATACTAAAAAGTTATTGAAAGCTTGTGGATGAGGGTGAGGCTTGTTGGTTACAGGTGTCACTGTGATGTGATCTGGCTAAACTGTTTCTTTGAGGTTCTCCTAATGGTAGTGTCTTTGAGACAGATTCCTCAGGGAAGGTTTTTCCAGTAAACTGCCAGGAGGTTGCTAGTGTGGTAGAAATAGGGCAAGGGAAGCAAGTTTGAGAGCTCAACTGTGATTTAGGTCTTCTAGTTTCACTTTAACCAGAGAATACAAAAAGCCTTCTATCAAAGTAAGGAGGAAACACTGGGTTAAGAGTAGTGATCTAATTAAACCAGAGATCTAAACAGCCCGTTACTGAGCTGTCTGGAAGTTCTGCTGTGTAAAACAGATTATTTTTTTTATCTGTCTGTCATGCCAGTTTAAGATTGGCTTTCTTGAATCTGTTTTTGGTTATTACCCGTTACCTAAATACTTTCAAGTTTTGAATATTTGCTCTTTTCTCATTCTCTTGGCCTTATTTTGGGGTGTGTGTGTGTGTGTGTGTGTGTGTGTGTGTGTGTATGTTTGGGAGAAAGTACCAGGGATTGAACTCAGGGGCACTCAGCCTCTGAACCACATCCCCAACCCTATTTTGTATTTTAAATTCTTTTACTCAAGGTTGGAGTGGGAGTTAGAGGCATGAATTTATATTTTCTTTAATAAAATACGTCTTATCCACTAGTACTTCTTTTCTCTCATCATTTTAGGGTATTGCATCACATTTTAATTTTGTTTGTCTACTTCACTAGAATTTTTCAGAATTAAAGAATATATCCTATTCTTCTCTAAATCCCCTGGACCAGGACCTGGTACTGACTGTCAAAGAATGGAATGGAATGAATGGGCCAATGAAGAAGTCATGGTTAAATTGGATCTATTGGTCCTTTCCCAGTGCTACCTGTGAAAATTATTTCCTCTAAAGTCGTAGAGAGTCCTTTTTTGTTGATTTTATCCATGTGTACTAACCTCAGCAGGAATTCCCTTGAAGACACATTTTTCTGATAAAATATTGCGCTGGAAGTTTTGTAGGCAAAACATCCACAGGAATGCAGAGGGCAAGTTAGTGTGATCCACATGCACTTATGGTTATTTCTAATTGGTTTTTTGAGTACTTCCTTTTTTTTAAGAGAGAGAGAGAGAGAGAATGAGAGAATTTTTAAATATTTATTTTTTAGTTTTTGGCGAACACAACATCTTTATTTGTATGTGGTGCTGAGGATCGAACCCAGAGCTGCGCGCATGCCAGGCGAGTGCGCTACTGCTTGAGCCACATCCCCGCCCCTTGAGTACTTCCTAAAAGAGAATTCATATATATATACTGTACATAGAAGAACAGTGAAGGCTGCCCTTTGTGCCCTGTCCGTTAAGGAGATAGTCAAAGATGAATATTATCCCTGAAAGTAGATAAATCAAGAGAAACCTAAGGATATGGGGTAGGAATTAGCTGTTCTGTTCTAGCATGGAATCTCACTGCATGTTTTCCCTTTAGGAACCGCCCCCCCCCCAAAAAAAAAAGAAAAAGAAACAGAATAAAGAAGAAAAAGCAATTAATAAACATTAGGGGAATACATATCAGATCCATAATGATATGCTACTTCATACCCACCAGAATGGCCCCAGTTAAAAAGACATATAGTAACAAGTGTTGATGAGGATATGGGGGAAATTGGAATCCTCATGTGCAACTGGTGGGCAGGCTGCAGCTACTTTAGAAAATGCCCTGGCTGTTCCTCAAAAGGCTTAAAAGAAACGTAGATGACCTGCCAGTTCCACTCCTAACTATATGCTCAAGAGAATTAGTAACATGTCCAACCAAAAACTCATATATGAAAGTTCAAGGCAGTATATTTCATAATAGCTAAGAAATGGTAACAACCTAAATAGCCATTAAACAAAATGTAGTATACCCATAAAATGGAACATAGTTCAACAATAACAACAAAATTAAACAACAGTAAAAATGAAATGAAGAACTAATATACTCTCCAACATGGATGGACCTCAAAAACATTATCAAAAATTACAGCCCAGGGGAAGGGAGGGGGCATGGGGTTATTAATGATGGTGGAATGTGATGATCATTATTATCCAAAGTACATGTATGAAGACATGAATTGGTGTGACTATACTTTGTATACAACCAGAGATATGAAAAATTGTGCTCTATATGTGTAATAAGAATTGTAATGCATTCCACTGTCATCTATAAATTAAAAAAATGACAACCCAGATGCAAAAGACCACACATTGTATAATCCCTTTTATTTTACTTTTTAGGTCCCTGGTTTGATATGTATTTAACTGCTCGAGACTCAGTTGTTCTGAACTTTAATCCATTTATGGCATTCAATCCTGATCCAAAATCTGAGTATAATGACCAGCTCACCCGGGCGACCAACATGACTGTTTCTGCCATCCGGTTTCTGAAGACACTCCGGGCTGGCCTTTTGGAGCCAGAAGTATTCCACTTGAACCCTGCCAAAAGTGACACGAATACCTTTAAGAGACTCATACGCTTTGTGCCTTCCTCTCTGTCTTGGTATGGAGCCTACTTGGTCAATGCATATCCCTTGGATATGTCTCAGTATTTTCGGCTTTTCAATTCAACTCGTTTACCCAAACCCAGGCGGGATGAACTCTTTACTGATGACAAGGCCCGACACCTCCTGGTCCTAAGAAAAGGACATTTCTATGTCTTTGATGTCCTGGATCAAGATGGGCACATCGTAAGCCCCTCAGAAATCCAGGCGCATCTGAAGTACATTCTCGAAGACAATAGCCCTGTGCCTGAGTTTCCTCTGACATATCTGACCAGTGAGAACCGAGATGTCTGGGCAGAGCTCAGGCAGAAGCTGATACATGGGGGCAATGAGGAGACCCTGAGGAAAGTGGACTCCGCTGCCTTCTGCCTCTGCTTAGATGACTTCCCCATTAAGGACCTTGTCCATTTGTCCCACACCATGCTACATGGTGATGGTACAAATCGCTGGTTTGATAAATCCTTTAATCTCATTGTGGCCAAGGATGGCACTGCCGCTGTCCACTTTGAGCATGCTTGGGGTGACGGGGTTGCAGTACTCAGGTTTTTCAATGAAGTGTTTAAAGATAGCACTAACGCTCCTGCCATCACTCCCCAGAGCCAGCCAGCCAATACAGACTCTTCCATCACTGTGCAAAAACTCAGCTTCAAATTGAATGATGCCTTAAAGGCTGGAATCACTGCTGCAAAGGAAAAGTTTGATGCTACCACGAAAACCCTCACCATTGACTGTATGCAGTTTCAGAGAGGAGGCAAAGAATTCTTGAAGAAGCAGAAGTTGAGCCCTGACGCAGTGGCACAGCTGGCCTTCCAGATGGCCTTCCTGCGGCAGTATGGGCAGACAGTGGCCACCTACGAGTCCTGCAGCACTGCAGCATTCAAACATGGCCGCACTGAGACCATCCGCCCAGCCTCCATCTTCACAAAGAGGTGCTCTGAGGCCTTCGTCAGGGAGCCCTCTAAGCACAGTGCTGGCGAGCTTCAGCAGCTGATGGCCGAGTGCTCCAAGTACCATGGCCAGCTGACCAAAGAAGCAGCAATGGGTGAGGCAGGGGTGGGGAGCATGCCCTCTGTGCCTGGGTTAGACTCAGTAACATCCCCCCACATCTGATGTCTACCTTGTCCCTAGATTTAATTCACCTGCTTACTCCCAAAATGATGATTTTTTCCCCCCTATCCTAGTAGTCTGAAGAGCTAGCCCAGCCACTAGGGATCAGAATGTTCTCATGTCCTAAGTAGGGATGGGGAAATGCATCTAACTTTCTTCTCATTTAAAAGTCATCTTCAGTTGTGAGTCATGATTCTCCTTTTTCTATTGCTTGTTAGTTATCAGACTTCCTTTCAACAATTGAGAATTTCTAAGCCCACAGCTCCCCATCACTTTACCTCAGATGTAGCGTGTTGGCTCCTTGGAAATAGATCATCTCAGAAGTGCTTTCCAAATTGAAGTGTCATCTTTCCATCTCTTTGTGATAAAATTGAAAACCTGGAAAGGATGTGGAGGATATCCAATCTTTTCACATAGCTTCAAAGTCCTAGAACTGAAAGGGTCCTCCAAGACCTAGTTTTTTTCCTTCTCCATTTTATAGGCAGGAAACTGAGGCCACTGGCCTAGTGTTACATAGAAAATATGTTGTAAGGCTGAAATTAGAACCCTGGCAAAAAATCCTTTTTTTTTTTTTTTTTTCTAGTGACTTAATCTTGTCTTTTACATGTGAATTGGACTTTGAGTTTTGTCTTATTTTTGGTTTATGTGTGTGATGGAGGAGGGGCGGTTGCTGGGAATTGAACCCAGGGCCTTGTGTATGCTAACACATACTTTACCACTGAGCTGCGTACACCTCTAGCCCCATATCTTAAGTTTTTGAGTCTGTGGCTTTCTTCACGTAGTGTCTTGACTGACTAAATTGATTCACAATTTTTAAAACCATGCTTTCATTCTAGGCTCATTTTTAGCTCAATTATTGACAGCTGAAAATCTGTTTTAAAATAATTTAAGGTAGGTGCAGTGGCGCACACCTATAATTCCATTGACTTGGGAGGCTGAGGCAGGAGGATTGTAAGTCAAGGCCAGCCTCAGCAACTTAGTGAGGCCCTAAGCAACTTAGAGATTTGTTACCCAAATAATAAAAAAAAAATTAAATGCCTGGAGATGTGGCTCAGTGGTTAAACACTTCTGGGTTCAATTCCTGGTTAAAAAAAATTTTTTTTTAAATATTCTGGAATGGGCTTCTGCAACGTTTAGTGAGCTGGAGATATACATATAGAGGTAGAGAGACCCTTCTTTTACAGACTGCTCTTAAGGGGGATTCCTGTCATGGCTGGGAGGTTTGCCTAAGATCCTTTCTAGTTCTGAGATTCTGAGACTCCTGTTTTTCCATTTTGTCTCTGACAGGCCAGGGCTTTGACAGACACTTGTTTGCTTTGCGGCACCTAGTGGCAGCCAAAGGAATTGTCCTGCCCGAGCTCTACCTGGACCCTGCATATGAACGGATAAACCACAACATCCTGTCCACCAGCACGCTGAGCAGCCCAGCAGTGAACCTTGGTGGCTTTGCCCCTGTTGTCCCGGATGGCTTTGGCATTGGTTATGCTGTTCATGATGACTGGATAGGCTGCAATGTCTCCTCCTACCCAGGACGCAATGCCCGGGAGTTTCTTCACTGTGTTGAGAAATCCTTAGAAGATATATTTGATGCCTTAGAAGGCAAATCCATCAAAGCTTAGCTTCGAGGTAGATGGAAAGTCCTCCATTACTTCCTCATGAAAATGGAGGGCCGTGTAGCCAATAAGTGCTATCCTGTGCCTAATGAAACTAGTCACGGGCCCAAGCAGCCAGTGCTACAAGCTTGAACTCAAAGATCATTTTTTTAAAGCTAAATGTGTTATTTCTGAATGGGAAATAACAGTTTCAAGACCCTCTGATCAAGATATTGGGTTTAAAGAACTAACTCAGGTCTATTTATTGTTTAAACAGAAATAAAATGTAATTGTGTAATTATTGCTTAAAGATGCTTCCTCTTATTATTAGTAGTGTTTTTTGGGGTTTTTTTTGTTTTGTTTTTTTTGGTTTTGTTTTGTGGTGCTGGGAATTGAATCCAGGGACTTGTGCATGCAAGGCAAGCATTCTACCAATTGAGCTATATCCCCATTTTTTTTTTTTTAATCCCTACTTCCCACAAAGAACTTCCCAATAGTAAGTTCAGGAAGCAGTAAGTTCCCATTGATTCCCGGCTCCTCAGGTGCTATGGGAAACACTGTTTCATCCTCTATAAACTTGCCCCTTTCTCTTGGGCAAAAGTACTCTTTATTTTTCTAAGGAGTGAACTGCTCTGCTTGATTCTGGCAGGCCTGCTTCAATAAAGGATCTAACCACGGATTTAAGGACTGCTATTTGACTAGTTTGGGGGACCAAATGAGGATTTATAATGGGCATGTGTTTATTTTAATCAGTTGAAGTGTGAGTGAGAATTGTGGCCTCAGGTAGCAAACATAAGTCTGCATTTTACAGTAGAGAACATTTCCTTTAAGTGAAATGAGTATAGATTTTTTTCCTCTCCCATTACTTGTTAGAATGCTACTGGAACTTGAACAGAAGGGCATTTTTATCAAATTTTTTGAAAAGGAAGTAATTTGTGTTAATCTTACTGCATTCGTAATGGCTTCTCAGTGAGTTACAGATACAGCCTTTCTATCCTCCTCATTTGCTTCCCTTTAACACATGTCCTACAGAGAAGCCCAGTGGGTCCCATGTCTTCAGCCTGCCTTGCCTAGGTTTTTACTGTTCCTTCTTTATGAAAAATTCTATCCTTGGTCAAAACACATAAGGTAGAAATTTCATTCCGGACACACTTAGCTCCCAGGAACAGCACAATATACGTTAACCACAACAATGGATTTAGATTTGCATCACTCAGAGGGCGAGGAGCCCTAACTACCACTTCCTAGACACCAAAAGGCCCTTTGGAGTCAAAAGGAGCCTGCCTAGGCTGTGGAATTGCCTGGCAGGAGCTGGGACCTCACCCGCTCCAGAAGGGAGGAGTCTACCTTGGCATGGCGCCCAATCTTGACCGTGTGCTTGGTGAGCAGGAAGGCATACTCCTCCGCAGTATGACTGCAGGTACTGAGTCAGATGTTCTGCCCAATATATGCTTCTGGCATCTTCAGCAGGCTGAGCACCACAGGACCCAGGTTATTCACAGGGTTTACAAGGAGCCAGATGCTGAACCTTCAGAGATTCTACTCTTACATATTGCAGTACCAAAACACACAAGATCATTAATCCTTGGAATACCTCTTTGAATACAGATTGAGGTAGGGTTTCAACCTTATTTTATTGTACAAAATCTCTAACAGCTGCCTCAGTACCATTTATTGATGAGTTAATAATTAACCTCACGAACTGCAACAGTATTCCTTAATCTTCATATGTCAGTAGGTCTGTTAATCTGCTGTTCCACTGTCTGTTTGTGTATTAGTGCCAATACCATAAACGGTTTAAATTGCCATTGCTTTATAAATATATTGTGATACTTGCTAGGGGAGGTCTCCCGCCTGTCATACAGATTCCGAATCAATTTAAGTTCTAGTAAAAATTTGAGATTTTCTTTTATTTATTCATTTTTTTAATGTGGTACTGAAGATTGAACCCAGTGCCTCACATATGCTAGGCAAGCCCTGTACCATTGAGCTACATACAACCCCACCCAAAATCTGAGATTTCAATTAGAATTTATAAACATTTATTGAAAATGAGCATCTTTATCATGTACTTTTTAAAAACTATTTTTCATTGTCAATATAGCTTTTATTTATATTATTTTATATGCAGTACTGAGGATTAAACCCAGGGCCTCACAGACATGCCCATAGGCAAGTGCTCTACCAGTGAGCTTTTGAGTTGTAGATGGACACAATGCCTTTATTTATTTATTTTTTGTATGTGGTGCCAGGGATAGAATCCAGTGCCTCATGAATGCTAGGCAAGCGCTCTACCACTGAGCCACAACCCTGGCCCTTGGAGAAGTATCTTTTCTTGAATTATATCATGCTTGTTAGTAGCATATTGAAATAAGATTTCTCACCTTGACCTTAAATCCAACATGGTAATTTTTTTTTCTGGAGTTACTAAGTGGAAAATCATAATTAATGAAATACTGAGTTGACTCTTTCCTTTCTCTTTACTTTTTTTTTTAGTACTGGGAATTGAACCCAGGGGTACTAATCATTGAGCCATATCCTCAGCCTGCTTTTTTGTTTGTTTGTTTTTTGAGACAGGGTCTTGATTAGTTGCTTAGAGCCTCACTAAATTGCCAAGGATGGCTGGAACTTGTGATCCTCCTGCTTGAGCCTCCCAGGTTGCTGGGATTACAAGTGTGTGCCACCGTGCTCAGTCTTTACTTTTCAAATTATCTTATTGTGGGATTTCCAGCACAATAAACAGATGTAGTGATTGAGGGCATCCTCATCTCACCCTGACGAAGTGTAATACTTCAAACATTTCATCATTTATAAAACATGGCACTTGCTCTAGGTTTTTTGTTAATACCCTTTGTGAGGTGAGAGTAGCTCTCTTTTATTCCTAGTTTGCTAAGAGCTTTTTTTTAAAAAAACTTTTTTGTAGTTGTAGATGGATGAAGTGCTTTTGTTTATTTTTATGTGGTTCTGAGGATTGAAACCAGTGCCTCATGCATGCCAGGAAAGTACTCTGACACTAAGCTACAGCCCCAGCCCAAGAGCTTTTTTGTTGTTAAATGGGTATTAAACATCTTTTCTGCACCTATTGACAATCTATTTCATCTTTCCTTTAATCTGTTAAGAGTATTTGGGTCTCCCTACCTCCTGAAAGATGGTCGAGTAATTTAAAATATAAATAAAACCTTGAGGTTCTTTTAGTGTTTGGCTTTTGAACTTACATACTGAAGGGTATGTAAGAGACTAAAAAAGACTAAAAACAAGAAAGGTTGGTTCCCCAGCCCAATGTGTCCTTGCTTCCAGATGAGACAGTAGACTGGACCCAGTGGGAGGGGGCTGGCAGAGGGAGGCCTGAAGTCTTGCTGTCAGGTACAGAAGAGCCCAGGGAACAGGGAACATAGGGAACCAATGTTGAAAAGTAACAAGCTAGGCCCCTCCTCACTACCCCTAGACATGGCTAACTTTCCCTGAAAACAAGAGAATCCTCTTTCTAGAGCCTTACAACCAGCCTGGGTGTTAGTAGACCCTTTCCTACTCTCAGGAAGTGAGAAAGAGACACTAATTTGTTTTTCCAAAGAATTCTAAGCTCCAGAAGAACACGGAAAAAATAGGTCTCCAGCAACAGGTATTCCCAATGGTGGGTTTGGAAGGGAAGAATAAGCATCGGCATGGCCTACCAGTGCACTTATCAATCCTGTCAACTGTGTGGACATTTGGCCCAGGAACCAGGCCCAAGAGGCACAGCAGGTTCTGACTCCTGTCTTTACAATTCCAAAGGATTTCCTGGGGGCAGACACATAAATATGGTGCAAGAGTACAGAGACCAGCAGGAATTGTTTCAGGGAGCAGAGGCTGACTTAGAACAAGGAAGAACTTTCACACCTCTTCTGATGGGCTGGGAGTGCCCCATCACAGCAAGTGAGCTGAGACCTGATGACCATCATTCAGGAATTCTTTTGCCAGAAGTGGGCTGGGCTGGAATGCCAAGTGACTCCAGCTAACAGAGATGCCCGGGTTTATCCGAGAGCCAAGCTGGTCAATGCAGGGCTTTGACACAGAACTGCTAAGCCTGTGGCACCATTCCATAGGTTTCCCTGCCCTCTGTGCCACTGGCCTTGAGACCTTTGATCCTCTGGATTGATGTGCCCACTTTCTAAGAGCTGGAGAGTCCCTGGAAACTATGTATTCCTGCATATTTGGCAATTTGGAGGAAGTACAGGGATTTAAACTGTAGAAAGTTGCCAGAAAGCAGTCAGAGACCTTCAGTGTGAATTCTTCTTTGTGGAGGGAATAGTGGCTGCTCCCTGACTCTATCCTCACACACTGATGTGATACAAACAGGGGTTTTATTGATGTGGCTTGGGAACCATGACAAACCCCAGCATGCAGGTTATGAGGGCTCTCTACAGCAACTAGGAGATGAGGGATGAAGGAGTCAGTCTCTATGAGTGCTGCTGCTTTGGGCACTTTGTTTCCTCTTATTCTTAAGACCAAGTGTGTAGGAAGGGAGTTCAGCACTTCACAAACTGGTGAGTGACCTCATAGATTCCCACAGACTCCTGAGCCTTCTCATCATAGTCAGTCCAATCCTATAAAATAAGAGAACAGAGTTAGTCAGTGTGGAGAGTGGAGAATGGGGACTTATGAGGACCCACTCAGGCTCAGACTCAGAGATATTCATGAACATGTGTGACCCTGAACAGAGATAGATAGCTCAGGACTAAACTATAGCTCCTCCAGCTTTGTGATTATGGGTAAGTCACTTAACTTCTCTGCATCTCAGTCCTCTTCTCTTAAAAAAAGAGAGAGAGAGATGCCAATAGACTTCAGATTGAATTTTCAAAGAATCGTATCAGGAAATATATGTTAAAGTACTTAGCACAATGGCTGGCACAAAGAGGAGCTAGTAAATGCCAGCTATTGTTGTTAAAGGTGCTATGCACATGGAATGAAGTGGTTTTTTTTTTTGTTGTTGTTGTTGTTGTAGTTTCTCTTGATTTGGGTCAGGGTCTCACTAAGTTGCCCATGCTGGCCTTGAAACTCCTGGGCTCATGTGAGCCTCCTGCCTCAGCCTCTGTGGAGGGTCAAATACATGAAATACATGCCACCATATCCAGTGTGAATGAAGATCTTGTCCTTCCTTCCTTTAAGGCCTGAGCACAATTTTATCTGCAGCATACTATGTCCAGCAATGCAGAGGATTACTTGTTAGGCTCTATAAAGTCACTACAAACACTAAATTAATGAATACTAAACTACTGTTTCCAGTGGAAATACAGGGTTAAGGTCCTGTGAACATCTGGTCACATTTTCATCAACTGATCAATAACTTTGTTTTACCTGTGTTTATTTCTATTTAAAGACATGTTTTTAAAAATTTATTGTTGATTCATTAACATGAAGTTCAGAGCCAACAACACTGTAACCCATGCCTTGACAAACTTGATCCAATTTCTCCACGAAGCACATCTCAGCTTTCTTGCATGTAGAAACTAGACAGCGTGATAGCAGTACACTTGGGACTATTTCAACAGCAAAATCAACGTTGCATGCGACTAAAACACTCAGGGGTTACTCCAGGGGAACTGGGCTAACTGGGCTGCGCAAAATAACCACACAAGAGACAGAAATACATTTTTCTTTGGGGTTGCTGTGATGGCTCCTCTGACCTTAAGGGTCCGCAGAGAGAGAGAGAGAGAGAGAGAGAGAGAAAATGCAAGCGTGCCCACACGTGCTGACCCATTTTATTGAGGAGAAGCTATTCAAATGAGGCAAGGGGTCAGGTTTCAGGGGGCTGAGTAAGAGAAGGGGTCACACAAAGGGGTGTTTCCATGGAACATTCTATCCCAAACAGGGCAAAGAGATAATATCACAAAGGAACAGGCGAGCATAGCTCCACCCATGGGGTTGTAGGAAGGCACACGCCCATGCACAAAGACACTGTCCCTTGAACCCAAGAAGGGCAGGGCAGTCAGAGCCTCAATCACTCAGCCGGGGAGTGACTCAGTCACGTGCAAGGTTGGTCTCCTACAACCAACAAAAAGCACAAAATGCAGAACCAACTTTCCATTGATAAGCCTTGTTCACAAAAAGGAAAATTCTCATCAGGTGCCACATAGCACCATGCTAGGTCTCAAGGCCACATACCTTCTCTTGCAGATTAATGTCACTGAAGATTGTCCCAGACTCCACACCCTCAGCAGCAAACCCATCCTGCAGGGGACAGGAAAGCAACAGTTAAAATTAGTCTGGAAGAAAAAAAGGCACTGAACAAGCCTGTGAAGACTGGCCAGGGAGCTGGCTTTTCTAGCAAAAACTTTTGGATGGAGAACAGAGATGGAACTATTCTTGAATAGCTGCTGTTTCTAAGACCTGGCAGTTCCTTTAGGATTAAGTCTGTTTTTTGCAAATTACAGCCTTGGGCTGGGGGACATAGCTCAGTTGGTAGAGTGTTTGCCTTACATTAATAAGGCTCGGGTTCGATCTTCAGCACCACCACCACAAAAAAAAAAAAAAAAAGCCCTGGACCAGAAGGCAAGAGAAGTGGGGTGAAACTCTTCTACTACCCCGATTTGCTGAGCAGCCCAGGGCATGTCACCCCTCTTTCTGGATGTTAGTTTTCTTATTTATGAATGGGAATGACAATATTATTTCTTCTGCCTTATGTCACAGATTTGTTGTGAGGTAAAAATGCTGTATAAATAAACAGTGATGAACACTGGCTCTGGAGTCAGATGGACCTGGGTTCAAATAACAGCTCCAGTGCTTACTAACTGTGTGACCCTGGGCAAGCTGCAAAATCTCTTAGGATCTTTCCTACTCTGAAAAATAGGATAAATCATTTCATAGGGTTACTGTGATGACTATATTAAGTAACATGTAAAAGTGATGGGCCTGGTGCCCAGCATATAGAAGACTTAATAAGTGACAATTAGAGTCTTAGTACAGACTTTCTAGTCCACAGCCTCTGTAGGAAGCTAAGTTCTGCTGTCACTTCTTACATCCCCTTCCCAAAGATACACACGTACCTGGGGCTGGAAATCAACTGGTTCAAGGCCCCGGCACTCAAACTCTACTATCGTCTTGAACTTCTCATTGTCTTCAGCCTAGAAAGAAGTGTGTTGAGGAGGTAGCTCATCTTGGCCCTAAAGATGACCCCATGGCCCCTGCCCTTCCTGCCATGTGGGCCCTTACTGCCCTATGAGCCTAGAATGGGACCTGGAACAACTCATTTCCTTCTTAAAGAACCCTGCCTTGAGCACTGCTCCCCATGGAAACTTCTGTGGACATGGAGGCAGCAAAGAATATGGAGTCTGTGGTTAGCCTGTCTGGATGTGAGGCTGAGCGCTGCATCTCTTCCCCTCTGGGCATAATATTCATAAACTATCAAATGGAGCTGAGGAAACCTTTACAGGTAATGAGAATTTTAAATATGTATAAAGTGCCTAGCATAGGACCTAACACTATGCTCAAAAAGTGGTAGATATGGGCTGGGGTTGTGGCTCAGTGGCAGAGTGCCTGCCTGGCATGTGTGAGGCACTGGGTCAATTCTCAGTACTACATAAAAATAAATAAATTAAATAAAGGCCTGTTGACAATTAAAAACAAGTATTTTAAAAAAAAGTGGTAGATAAAATTATCAATATTACAAATATGAACAAGAACATTAAGCTTCCAAGTCTCCAGATCATGCAAATGGTCCCAGTACTCTTAGCCATAACCTTTTGCTAACCATCCATAACACTGCAAGGGCAGATGTCTGCCTTAAAATCTTTGAAATGGGATGGGCATACCTGTTTAAGGATGGGAAGCCAGGAAATTCATGCCTATTTGACCCAGAGGGCTCAGAGCTAAGTGCCATGCCACATATTCACTCTCATCCTGTCATTTACTGTAAAACCATTTCTGCACTCCAACCATATGTGTAGCATTGGTGAGGCAATTCTCCATTGAGCCTTGTTTTGTTGTTTGCTGGTCTGTATCTTCTGCACGTTATGATTTACTTGGGAGTAAGTCCTCATTTAATTGCTCTCTTTATGTTTGGGACAATGTGAAAATTGGTCATAATTCAAATATTTTAAATAAATACCAAATAAGAAAAGGATGAATACAAATAACTACCTTTTAAAAACAGACCCAAGGCGTACCCCAACTCTCTTACTTTTGGGCTAACTTGTTATGTAGTAAGGCATAACCATCTGGTAATAATATTGGCACTCTCCAGCATGGGTTGCACCAAAGGACTGCCCCACTCATAGTTTCAGAGAAGGCTTGCTAGTCCTCTAAGATGCAGACAAGGCATATACTCTCAACCATGGAAACTGAGCAGCTAGCTTGGGTTAGAAGACCCTGGAGCTCCAACAGCACAGCACTTTTACAAAGGCACTGCAATGGCCTGTTTTGACTCTTTCCCCTAGCAAACACCCAGTATATGGTGAATGAATGAGGGACTGAGTGAATGAGCACCTGAGTGAAATTACAGAAAGAAAAAAGTACACGAGTAAAAGCCCTACGGAAGGTTGTTTTGCTATAGCAATAAGTCTATAACGCAGCCCCTCCTAGCCCCCAGTTTAGATTTAAACCCACCACATCTCCCACTATAGCAGCAAACTTACATTGTAAGATTGGATGGTGCTACTCAAAATATCTGAAACATAAAAAAAAAAAAAAAAAGACAAAGTTGACTTGAATCCATACTGTGGCCCCCCTAGGTGCCCAAATGTGGCCCTGGGAAAGAGACAGATGCAGAGGCTTTAGCATCTGAGGACTGAGTTGTCCACAGTTACATGAGCCTGTTTTCAGTCAGCTATCAGGAAGCTGTGGGCCAATCTGACCTACCTATTGAGTTTTCCCGTGCACACAGCTTGCACTTCTGGACCATGGAGACACTGTGACGGCCTCCCTTCAGTTCCACACTATCCTGGGGAGAAGCAGAACCTCTAGTCACATATCAATTAAATGCAAGGGTCCTGGGGATATCCTGTCCCACCACTTATTATCCAGTTGAAGAGAACAAGACCAAGAAAGGCAAATGACTCCTGGGGACTGGGGAATATAGCTCTCAGTGGTACAGCATATGTTTAGTATGTGCAAATCTTGGGGTTCAGGCCTCAGCACCAATTAAAAAAAAAAAGAATCTTGGGAAGGCTTGACACTGAGGAAAGGGTTCTCCCTTGATTGTGAATTCTGTTTCACATCCCAAAGATGATTATTGTTTCCAGTACTGATTACACTGATGCCTACCCTCCAAACCACAAACAGCAGTGTCCAAAGGATTAGAGAAATGAGGGCCAGTTTCTCTGAATCCCTGCTCAGATGTATGTGTATGTTGGGGGAGGTGGGTAGTGGTGGGGAACGTTACCATCAGCCGGAGGTACTGCCATTTCTCTGAAATCTCTCCACAGTTGCCACATTTCATCTTGGAAGAAG
This sequence comes from Marmota flaviventris, assembly GCF_047511675.1. Taxonomy (NCBI): domain Eukaryota; kingdom Metazoa; phylum Chordata; class Mammalia; order Rodentia; family Sciuridae; genus Marmota; species Marmota flaviventris. The sequence goes on from NC_092507.1 coordinate 42,109,906, forward strand.
AAAAGCATATTAGTAAAGCAACTGGCTAAGTTGGGCAGACACTGAGGTAAGGACAGTGTGAGTAGGCAGGCTCATAACCTACCTTCTTGGTGGAACTCTCACTTCAGTCCTTAAAACCAGCCCAATCAAGGACATAACCAGACTTATCTCTAGGCAAAGAACAAGTTGTTTCTCATGTTGGTGTACCCATTCTCACCTAGGAAGTGCCCAGGATTGCTGGAGATTCAAGGCTCCTTTCAGTCCAGAAACGGCCTTAACAGGCCCCAGCAACTCTGTGGTTAGGTGTTCCCATGTGTTCCCAGAGGCCCTGTCAGTGCCTGGTTTCAGTATTTATTCATCATTGTGCTGTTACTCTTTATGTCTCCTTCTGTGCTTCTTGAAGCCAAAGAATACTGATTCTCCAAATAAAAGCCTAGAACTCAGGCTTCACAATATTTGGAAATAAAAGTGGTCAAAAGTGGTTTCCGGAAGGACAGGGCTTTAGGCAGTTTTGGAAGGATGCCAGGATTCAGATTAAGAGAACAGGGCAGGGGTTCTGAAGTCTGCGACAAGGAAGGGCCTCAAACTCTTCAGATAAGAAGAGGACCTCTGCGTACCATGCCACTGGGGGTACCAGGTTTACCAGTAAGGGTGGTTCATGCACAAATTTTAACTATTTCACAATAAATAAGGCCAGATCAACAAATAAAACATAAGGCAAAATTATCATCTTTTTAAGCACTCTACTGACTAAGCTATATTCTCAGCCTTTTTTTTTTAAATATTTTTTTTATTTACATTTTAGTTTTTGGCAGACACAACATCTTTGTATGTGGTGCTGAGGATCCAACGCGGGCCGCACCCATGCCAGGGGAGCGCGCTACCGCTTGAGCCACATCCCCAGCCCCAAAATTATCATCTTAATAAATAATCAACAGATTCATTCACTAGCATTTCCTTTAGTGTCGGTTTAGAGACAACATATTTAACAAAGGAAAAATTTATAGCCGAGTGCAGTGGGGCAGGCCTGTAATCCCAGCAGCTTGGGAGGCGGAGACAGGAGATCGCTACCAACTCAGTGAAACCCTGTCTTTAATAAAATACAAAATTGGGCTGGGGATGTGGTTCAGTGCCCCTGAGTTTAACCCCTGGTCCCCCTCCAAAAAAAAAACTATAAAAAAGAGTTGTAAGACCGTCGAAAAATGACCAAACCAAAAATTCTGGCCTGAAAAACGCGAACATTTACTATGTCTAGTTAAATAATTCTCAAGCTGCTGGAGAGAACGCTCCAGTTCCAAATCAAGATCAGGCGGGGACGACTCCTGGCGATGTCCGGCCCGCGGCTCTCGGGTACCCCCCTAAACCCACCGCCTCCCGAAGCTCCTCCCTTCTCACGTCTCAGGGCCCGCCCTCCACGCACCTTCAGGTACCACCGGAAGTCCTCGCCCACGGGACGGAGGTTCGTGACGTTCTCCAGCGTCGCTTTGAGCTGCAGAGCGATTTTCTAAGGGGAGGGAGGACCAGACCGACAGTGTTGGCCGCGCTTGCGCAATCCGCGCCGGCCCACCCGGCTCGCGCATTACCTCCTGTCCGCTTAGCGCGAGCCTATTCCCTTCATTCCCGTCTGGCGCGAGATATTGCTTTCCAAGGCCTCGCCACCGCCCCGCCCCGCCACCACTCCCACCCCGGTACCCCGGCACCCAGCGGCGGGGAGCCTTCCCTCACCCCCATGGTGGCCCGGCTCAGCGCGGCGCCGGCTGCGACGGCTACTTTCTGGCAGGTCGTAAAAGAGGAGGAGGCACTTGCGCACTCTCAGTGCGGGCAGTTAGGTGGCGCGTGGTGGGCAGCAGGGCAGGCGGGGCACTTATTCTGCTGTCACCTTACCTGCCCCTCGGGGCTTTTCCTGTTAGGGGAACTGGAGACGGTGGAGGTCATTGAGTGTGAGATATCTGTTGCTCAGACGCTCTGAAAGGTGCCCCCACGGAATGGGCCATGCCGCAGATATTTATTGAAATCCAATTTTGTACCAGCACTAAGTGGACAGTTACCGCCCCTCACTTCTCTCCTGCGTCTTCATTATTTTCTCTTCCCTGGGCTTCTCAGATCACTTTGGCTCCTCCTGCTCAGGGGTGAGAAGTTCGGACCATCTTGGGGACAAAGGACATGTCTTAACTGGGGTCTTAACTCATAACCTAACAGTCATTTAAAAGATGATATGTGCTTTTTCTACTTTTCCACCTCAATTCAAAGTTTGCCATATACTAAAAGCTTGATATGTGCCATACTCTCAATTTTATGGTTTTCAAAGTGTAGGTGCATTATTAAAGCCAGTAAGTCTCCAATGGTAAACAGTCTAAAGGATAAAAACTATTGAGACTTCAAAATGGCAAAGTCCCATGGTCTTTAACTTGTTTGCATGATTTGTGTTTTAACATTTCCCATCTATGTGTTCTTTTAACAAGTATAATAACTCATCTTTATCACAGGGTAAAGATGTTTACACAGGATGTAACATGATAGGACAAATGTAATGTTAAAACTCACCTCCCTAAAGTGCCCTCACAGGAAAAGAAAAATAACTTCGAAATGCACCTAAAGCCATTTAACATTCCTAAACTCGTCCACACCTGCAAGTAGTCCTTTCACAAGAATAAAACTAGACCTCTGCTGTGTCTGGGAGCCAGGCCCACACTCTCCTGGTTTTGTCTCCCTTTTGAATTCCCAATTAAAGGCCTTGCTCTTCTGACTTGATTTCTTCTAATGAAATTGAGTCAAAAGTTCCCATTCGCTGGCATCAGGGGCAGCCTCACAGATTTGGAAATTATGCCTTCTCCAAACTGCCCCTTTATTTGTCCATGAGACTTGGTCTGTAGGCTCCTCTCTGGGTTTTCTTGTATTCATGCCCCTTCTTTCTCTCTGAGATCCCTAAGACTGGATACCCACTTTCTGCTGGCATTTCTGTGGGCCCCCACCTGTCATATCCTATGGTATCCTCACTGGTTGGTACCATACAGGAGCTGTGGGCGTCTACATCAGAAGATTCAGCCCATTTGAAACTTTTTAACTTTGGAGGTCCTCAGTGTCATTTAAAAATTGGAGTGACTTTTCCAGATGTCTACTATACCACCAGATTACCTTATAGCCCCCAAGTTCCCTTTACAGAAGGAGGTATTTTGGAGTTAGGGACCCTCATTTGGTGGATCCCAGGGATGTAGTTAACTTGTTCTATAGTCTTTGAAGGAGGCAAAGTGTGGTGGAAATGAAACAGTGAATTTGCTGCCTTCCCACCCCATTAAGAACCATCACCACATGCCGAGACTGGCCCTCCATCCTGACGGGCCAAGAAAGCTGAGTAGAGACTACCTCCCTCCTCAGGCCTGCCTTTTGTCTCACTTAGCTGCATTTCCTGCCTCACTTAGCTCATCTTCCTTGAAAGGCTCTGCTTAAAAAAAAAAAAAAAAGATGGGGATGTGACTCAGTGGTAGATTGCTTGCCTAGCATGTGCAAGGCCTGGGTTTGATCCCCAGTACCTCAAAAATAAATAAAAATAAATAAGCCAGGCATGGTGGTGCACACCTGTAATTCTAGCGACTAAGGAGGCTGAGACAAAAAGACCCAAGTTCAGGGGCAGCCTCAGCAATTTAGCAAGACTCAGTCTGGGGTGGGGATGGGAGGACTGGGACTGAGTATGTTGCTTGGTGGAAAATAAATAAAGCTCTGCTCAGCTTGGAGATTTTGAAGGTGGAAGTGATACTGGTCTTGGATATCGGGATTGGGTCCTCATTCCCCGTTGTTGAAGATTTAAACACTAGAGAAACACCGAAGCAAGCATTGAAAGCAAATTTTATTTGAGAGCAGCCAGAGACAGTTTGTAGGCTCCTCTGGAGAGGAATCAGGGACTCAGAGCTGGTGCCTGTGGGAAGGGGCGTGTCTTGCCTCTTTAGAGATCTCAGGTTTCTTTTCCTCTCACCCCCCTTGCCTACCTGTCTTGACTATAGGACCAAAAGGCAGGAAAAGAGCTGCCCAGGGGTACTCCTTAGCAACTCCCTGTGTTGGGAAGAGTGATTCCCCAGACCTGTCCATAACCTTGGGGCAGGGGGTGTTCTGGAGGTGTTAGTGTTTCATTTCTTTTTCTTTGAATTAGCCCCCATGTTCTGATCATTCATTATCTATACTATCTGTCCTTTGCCAGTAACTTTTGAAACAATGTTTCTTCTATCTTTCAAAGCTGTTTTGGAATAAACCCTATTTTCCTACCAATTTGACTCCTAACATTAGAATTGCATGTGTTGTAACCTAGCCTCTTCATCCCAGGATAGATGATGCCACCTAGTTTAAAAAAAAAAAAAAGCACTGTCTTGAATTAGGTTCCTTGGGACTGTTAGGGGCAGAGAGATGAGGATGGTGGTGAAATCGGTTTTATTGGTGATCAGGACCAAGTTCATGTTCCACAGAGTTGAAGAATGAACACCACGAGTAGACGGATAGACAAGGCAAAGAAGCATAGAAAGATTTATTTATTTAAGAAAGTGATAGAGGACAGATTTCTCCCAAGAGGAGGAAGGTTCCTTCCAGCTGAAATGCCCATGGCGGGTTGGGGAGGTGACTTGCCTTTTTTATATAGCAAGAACTTCTTTCATTATTCATTGTATTTCCTCTTTCCTGTATATACACACCTAAGAGCACAAACACAAGTTGTTGTTGTTTTTTTAATAACTTAAGCAACTCTTTGTTCTTTCCTTGAAAAACATTCATCACCCTCTCAACCCTCATTATTTTTACCCATATTGACTGCTTGACTTCATGACAGTTATTAGCTAATTTTCTCATTACCAGACCCTTGTCACTCTTACCTATAATGGGAAAATGAGAATACAAGAATAATTCTATAAAATGGGCCCACTGTGCTGACTCCCCCACATGCTTTCTTTGCCCCAAAGCAATTTACCTGCAGCCCTGCCTGGCCTAAGTGGACAGGATGTGTTGCATTCCTTAAGAGGAACCAGTTACTTTGAAGGGAGAGACATTTGTGACCCTTTTCACAGACCAGATTCTGGAAGATAAGGATAATTCCTCCAAACCACAAAACCTGTAAAAATGATTAAGAATCTGGTTACAGTTGCTCAGCATGGGCCAAGGGAATCCAGCATTGTCATGGCACTAGGTACTTGAAAGTCTGATGTCACCCTGCTGTCAATTCAAAGGTCAAGAGGTAAACCTGGGTGGAGCTCTCTGGAAAATTCCCTGAGACCCTAAATAAAACTGGAATGCAAAGGAGGCATATTGTCTCCTCCTTTCTGAGAGGACCAACTCTCTCCTTTGAGTGTCTCCTTTCCCTTCAATAAATTCATCCTTGTTATTCTGAGGGACATGTCTGAAATCTTTCTGACTTGATCAGCAAAATAAAGGCTTGAAAAGGGGGTATTTGCGCTGCCTCAGTTTCCTAGAAGACCCCAGCTCTGTAACAGGCCCCTCTCCCAATCTAGACATTTCAGGGGTATGAATTTAGTTAGGTTAATCACTTCCCATGAGTCAGATGAGGCTTATCAAGGCCTACTTCCTGCCAGCAGTTTTACCTAAAAAAGCCATGCAGTTTAGCAGGGGAGAAAAAAGTTCTAAGCACATTTACCTACCTGAACAAAAATTCCCACACTATCTGTACCACCTGGTCTCAGTTCTTAATGGCTGCTGGTTTTTAATTTTACAATGGATTTTAAATTGGGAAATTTTTCTGAGGCCAGGCATTTTATCCCTTACAATGTGTTAAACATGGGGATCCAAGATGGTGGGCAGAGGGAGACAGCATTCTGTGTCACTCCGTGACCTGGGACTCAAAATGAGAATACTGCTTCTCTGCGAGCCATATGCCTGCTCCCGTGCAGGAATCATGGTCACTGTGCCTGACCAGGGCTCCAGGCCTCGGCATCAGAGCAGGTCTCCCAACTACTGGCCCACGCAGGACTACCGGGTTCGCGAGCAGGACCACTGGCAACAGCACCCGTGCAGAACTTCCGGCCACCCACCTGAGCAGAAATCCCAGACGCAGCTCCCACGCAGGACATCCAGCAGCTTCCCACACATAGGAACTCTGGCCACCACTCCCATGTGGACCCCCATCTACCAATGTGGGGCTCCTCGGGTCACCTCCATCTTGGGACTCTGCAGCAGCAGATAGTCCCCTACACGCAGTAGCCTGTCTGCACCCGAGAACTTCACACAGGCTCTGAAGTCAGTTGACAGCCACACACTGCACGCCACAGAGCTCGTCTCTGAACTCATCATCCAACGCCATCACCCAGTTCCCCCACCAGACCCGACAGCCCATCGCTGAAAGCAGGTGCCTCCATCTTGGGTCACCTTCATCACCATCTTTAGTGGAGCAACTCCCAGTTTGGAACTCCTGCTGGCCAAGTATCCAGTTTCTAACTCCCCGCCTCTCCCCAGCAGCTGCTAACCTGGCACAATGAGTGACCAACACAAAACAGCTCTCAGTGGGGCAGGTGCACAGTGCACCCAAAGCACCACACTTGAGAGCCCTGGAGAGAAGAGAGAAATGTCCCTCATTTAGGAAGTAGTAAGGGAGAGGGTGAGTGTAGTGTGATAGTTTAGAGACTAACACAGATACCAGGAACTGGGAGGTCTTCGGGCAAGATGAAAAAATAAGATTGCTGAGAGCCACGGCTGAGTCTGTATGGCCCCTGGCATTTTGCCAACAGTATTGATTGACAGGCGAGGCATTACTATCCGCCTCTGCCGAAACTTTTGAGTTCTCGCACTATTTTGGAGTTCTCGTGGGGATTTCCGGGGATTCCCCGAGAGTTCCCATTGGTTGGGGAAGTGCAGGAGGAGGGATTTCCGGGAGAGATATTTCCGGCTGGGGGTTCCTGGACAAGCCTCATGGCGTTCGGGACGATTCCCCGGGAGCTGTGTGAAGTGTTTTCCTGCAGTTTAAAAATAAAGTTTGTTCCTGCTTCAGTGGCTAGTGATTTGTGCCCAGCCAGACTGCGGCATTTGGTGGCCCGTGCGGGGAACGTCTGAAGCTTCGGGGTAAGTGAAATTGCTTGCCCCTAAGGGAAGGCGAGAGAATGGGTGACCATTTTAAAAAACAATGTGTTCTTGTTTTGATTTGTTTTGTGTTTGTTTCAAGCTGCCTATCCCTAGAATTTTCTCAGGCAGATTGGGAAAAATGGTTGGCTCAAGGTTTGAAGTTGTTCGCCCCTGAGGAAGAGATAGAAATAGACCACAAATGCACATATCAAGAAAATAGGAAAATTGATACAACGATTTTTTGTTCCGTTTTTGTTTCATTCTGTTTCGGTTTTGTTTTGTGTTATCTTATTGGGTTGCGTTATCTTTTTTTTTTTTTTTTTATTAGCACTCCCTCTTTTTAATTTTTTTTTTGCGGGGGGATGGGGGGGTTGTACCAGGGATTGAGCTCAGGAGCCCTCAACCACTAAGCCACATCCCCAGCCCTATTTTGTATTTTATTTAGAGACATGGTCTCACTGAGTTCCTTAGCGCCTCACCATTGCTGAGGCTGGCTTTGAACTCGCGATCCTTCTGGTGTGCACCACCACACCCAGCTTCTCTCACCCTTTCTTTAATAATTTGAAACGTTGACATTGGTCTGGCTTAAATCTTTCTTTTGCACCTAGGTAAGACTATTCTTTCCCTATAAAAGTTTTCTATGTTCTACTTTAGTCAAAAACTACAAACACTTTGAAATTAAAATATGAAATGTTATGAATAAAAAATAAATGTGGGGTCCAAAATCCACAGTTTGAGATAGTCAACAGCATGGCTTATATAATACCCCACCTCACCCTTCTCAGCAGCATGTTTAGGCAGTCACTGCAAGGCTGCTCTAAAATTATACGGTCATTATGGTCTAACAGTCACATTGGAAACAGCAACCTAAACCCACACCAAGATGGACTGTCTTCTTCAAGAATTCCAAATGTCTTTTGCAATAGCTTCTGCAAGGCCCCAGCCCCTGAGAGGGTGGTGGTATGCTGGGGACATGAGTCCCCCAAGAAGCTGAGTGAAGTTTGGAGATTAATACTGGAAACTGCGCTTTGTCTGGATATCATCAAGAATCTGCTGTAGTTCCTCATCTTCAAATCGCCCCTCCAGGCTTGGAATCAGAGCCTTGGACTCCTCAGCAGTCTCTGGGCAAAGGTTGGCCAAACAAGCCAACTCAAACTTATGTAGCTTTTTCTGGAGCAGCAAGCTTACGGACACTTGCAATGGTCTCTCTATTTTTGAAATGACTGAAACGGGAAGTGTAGTTTAAAGTTTTCATGAAGACTCCTGAGAGTTCCTGCTCATCCTCTGCACTCTCATTTTGTTGCTTTCGATGCTCCAGAAGCATATGAACTTCTGAATTTAGAAGAGTCTCTGCTGTTTCAAACTCTTTGGGAAAGATAAGCTGTGAGGCGTCCTCTTCCACGTCACCAGCCCGCGGATCACTGCCGCCGGCCGCCATAGCTGCACCGCTTGGGGTTGCGTTATCTTTATAACAGATTAGAAATTAGTAAAAAACAAACTGAAAGAGTGTTAAGTAAATTGTTAGAGGTTCAGACCATGGAGAAAGCAAAAATAGATCAAGCAAAAGAGAAGGTCTCTCAAGCTAGTCAGACAGAGGAAGAAAATTTAAAGGAAGAAAGCTTAGAGGAGAAACAGCTATTAGGGAAAAAGCTACAACAGGAGGCTGCTACTAACACCGTTCTATCACCAGAGGGTGTAATTCAACCAACAGCACCCCCTATGGAGATAGCTGAGTGGCCCTCAAACCCCGTAGTTGATAGATGGGATCCTGATACAGGACCTCAAAGATTAGCATGCCCTGTACTTGAGCAGGCAGGAGGGCAGCGAATTCACCGTGCTTTAGATTTCAAAACAGTGAAGCAGTTAAAGGAGGCTATAACAACCTATGGTCCTCAAGCACCGTTCACTGTAAGCATGGTCGAATCCATTACCAACTTGGACATGACGCCAGCAGATTGGGCTAGTATGTGTAAATCTGTGCTAAATGGAGGACAATATTTGTTATGGAAGGTTGCCAATGAGGAATTTTGCAGGGAGACAGCTAGGCGAAATGCAGCAGCCGGTTACCCTCAAAGAAATCTAGATATGTTGTTAGGAAAAGGACCTTATGAGGGTCAACGGCAACAAATTGAATATGATCCTGGCGTATACGCACAAATTGCTGTAGATGCGGTTAGGGCATGGAAAACTTTACAGGGGCATGGAGGTTTACAAGGTCAATTATCTAAGGTAATACAAGGAACTAATGAACCTTACGCTGAATTTGTAGATAGGCTTATTCAAGCAGCTTCTAGAATTTTTGGGGATACAGAACAGGCAATGCCATTTATAAAACAACTGGCTTATGACCAAGCAAATCGTTGTTGCAGAGAGGTCATTAGACCATGGAGACATGAAGATTTAAACATATATATTAAATTATGTAGAGACATTAATGAACAAGGGCAAGTCTTAGCAGCAGTACAACAGGCTTTAGATGCCAGGCCAAAAACATGCTATAATTGTGATCAAACAGGACATTTTAAAAGGAGTTGCCCCATAGGAGGAGGGTTTAACAAAGCTAGATATCAAACGAATAGAATACCGGGTATTTGCCCACGATGCCGTAGAGGGAAACATTGGGCTAATGAATGCCGTTCTCAAACCACCATAGAGGGTATTCCGTTATCAAAAAACAGACAAGGACCAAGTGTTTACCCACGATATCGTGGAGAAAGGCATCGAGCTCCATTGCCAAAAAACGGACAGGGGGGCCCAATGCTCTGGGGCCCACGACCATAAATGTACGGGGCACTGGAGGAACCCAGAAACACCATGGAGGAACCCAGCAACACCATCAGGGTAGTGCCCAGGACACATTATCCATCAGATCTCTCATCAGATGAACCAGAGGGAGCGCAGGGTTGGACATCTGCGCCTCCGCCAGAGCAGTACTAACTCCAGAGATGGGAGTTCAAATCATTCCCACGGGAGTAAAAGGACCTCTTCCCCAAGGAACAGTAGGCTTATTGTTAGGACGCAGTTCTTCTACGCTAAAAGGACTTATGATAAGTCCCGGGGTAATTGATCCCGATTATGAAGGTGAAATAAAAATTATAGCCAGTTCTCCAAAGGGTATATCAGTAATTTCACCAGGAGATAGAATAGCACAGTTATTAATAATACCCAGCCTACATGATAAATTTTCCAGTAGTACTATAGAAAGAGGTTCCAGGGGATTAGGCTCCACAGGTGTAGATTGGGCTATGCTGTCTTTAAATTTAGATTCTCGCCCCATGCTAAAACTAAATATTCAAGGACATGAATTTAATGGACTACTGGATACAGGTGCAGACCTTAGCATCATATCTCGTCAAGAATGGCCAAAACATTGGCCATTACAACAAGCCACTCAAACGCTTCGAGGCCTAGGAGTGGCAACTAATCCCCATAGAAGTGCAATGGTATTAGATTGGAAGGATCCTGAAGGATGCGAAGGAACTATACAGCCATATGTATTGGATCATCTTCCTATAAATTTATGGGGACGAGATGTCCTAGATCAATTAGGTTTGACATTAACAAATAACATCAATCCAAATGCGCCCACTATTAGGGCTAGACAAGGTTTCAGGAAAGAAAAAAGATTAGGAGAACAAGGCATAGCAGCACCAATTCAAATAGATCAGGGAATAAATAGACATGGACTGGGTTTTCAGAAGGGGTCACTGAGGCAATAAAAATTACTTGGAAATCAGATAGACCAGTATGGGTTCCTCAGTGGCCCCTGACTAAAGAAAAGATACAAGCAGCCCATGACCTGGTCAAACAACAATTAGCGGAGGGACATATACAACCTTCCGTATCTCCTTACAATACTCCCATTTTTGTCATTAAAAAGAAATCTGGTAAATGGAGATTATTGCAAGATTTAAGAGCCATTAATAATGAGATGGTTATTATGGGACCTGCTCAATGGGGGATTCCTCAATTGTCTGCTTTGCCAAAAACCTGGTACGTTTTAGCTATAGATATTAAAGATTGTTTTTTTTTCAATTCCAATTCATCCTGAGGATAGTCCACATTTTGCATTTACTATCCCTGCACTGAATCATGAAGGTCCTGATCAGAGATATGAATGGAAAGTACTCCCTCAAGGGATGGCTAACAGCCCAACTATGTGTCAAATTTATGTTAACAAAGCAATCCAGCCACTTAGAAATCAAAATCCTAAACTACAAATATTTCACTATATGGATGATGTATTGTTAGCACACAAAGCTAAAAACACATTGCTAGAATGTTATGCCACACTTACAAATTTATTAAAAAATTATAATCTAGAGATAGCAATAGATAAAGTACAATTAAATTTTCCAATTAATTATTTAGGAGTTCCATTATCCTCAACCATGGTCCGTCCACCAAAAATTCAAATACGAGTAGATCAACTCAAATCACTTAACGACTTTCAAAAGTTATTAGGAGACATAAATTGGATAAGGCCTTATCTAGGCATACCAACAGGAGAGTTGGGACCTTTATTTGATATCCTAAAAGGTCCATCAGATCCAAATTCACCCCGCATGTTAACGCCTGAAGCAAGAAAGGCATTAAAAATTATTGAAACATATATGGAAAATATGCATTTGGATAGAATTGATATAAGTTTGCCTTTATTATTTATTGTAATACCAACAAAAAATATTCCTACAGGAGTATTTTGGCAAGAAGGTCCATTGTTGTGGATACATTTATCTTATTCTCCTAACACTATTCTTACTAGGTATCCTGAGGCTGTAGGACAATTAATACTCAAAGGAATAAAAGCAGCAAAGGGAGTGTTTGGAATTTCTCCCAATAAAATTATTACTCCATATACTATGGATCAAATTGATGAGTTAGCTAATGAGTTAAATACTTGGGCAATAATCATGTGTAAATCTAATGTTTCATTTGATAATCACTTACCATCTAATCCTTTGTTGTCTTTTTGGTCTTCGCATCCTGTAGTTTTTCCAAAAATGACAAGAAAAACCCCTATCATGAATGCTCCAAATGTATTCACTGATGGGTCAAATAATGGTACAGCAGCAGTAGTTACCCCTGATCAAACTTTTACATTTTTAGTACCCAAACAATCAGCTCAAAAGGTAGAGCTTAATGCAGTTTTACAAGCTTTTGTGATGTTTAAAGATTCTGTATTTAATTTATTCTCTGATAGTCAGTATGTAGTTAATGCTATAGTATCCCTTGAAGATGCTGGCAGGATTTCCCCTTCCTCTACTGTTTTCTCTTTGTTTTCTGCTATACAAAGTCTAATCTGGGACAGAAAAGATCCATTCTTTATAGGACATATCAGAGCACATACAGGATTGCCTGGAGCCCTTAGTTTGGGCAACGATTTAGCAGATAAAACTACACATGACATACATATTTTCTCTACACTAGAAGAAGCTACACATTTTCATAAAAGGTTCCATGTCAATGCTAATACTTTACAAAAGCACTTTAAAATAACTAAGGAACAAGCTAGACAAATAATAAAACAATGTCAAAATTGTGTGACCTTTTTACCACAAGTTAATCTTGGAGTCAATCCTAGAGGACTGATACCTAACCATATTTGGCAGATGGACGTCACACACTTGCCACAATTTGGAAAATTAAAATATTTGCATGTTACAGTTGATACTTCTTCCGGATTTTTGATGGGCTCCCTTCATTCCGGAGAAAAAACTAAAGATGTTATAGCTCATTGCTTACAAAATTTTGCCACTGTGGGCGTTCCAAAACAGTTAAAAACAGATAATGGTCCTGGTTATACTTCTACCTCTTTTAAACAATTTTGCTCATCATTTGGCATTACTCATATAACAGGAATTCCATACAATCCACAAGGACAAGGCATAGTTGAAAGAGCTCATCAAACTATTAAAATGTACTTACTAAAGCAAAAAGAGGGAATTGGAAAGGGGTATATGTCACCCAAAGATAAACTTAAAATAACCCTTTTTACTCTAAACTTTTTAAATTTGGATTCCTCAGGGCTTAGTGCTGCGGAAAGGCATATGTGTCCAAAAAATGTACATAAGCCTAAGGTACTTTGGAAGGATATTCTAACAGGACAATGGAAAGGTCCTGACCCAGTGATTGTCTGGAGTCGGGGTTCTGTTTGTGTTTTTCCACAGGGAGAACAGCAGCCGATTTGGATTCCAGAGAGATTAACTAAAACAATTTCTACAGGCCAAAAGGAAGATGATTTGACTCAAATCCATAATAGCTGATATCCAGAACTCCAGTTTGGCTATTCTTACATCTACGACAGTGATTAACCAGGATGCTTTTTTCAATATTTATTTTATTATTTGCCTTTTCCCACATCATAAAGTTCTATTTTATTTTTGAGCTCATACAGACCTAGGTTAATGTTTTTCTGATCAGTTTTATTTTTTGACTGTGGAGTTTTTAAGCATTGCAATGGAGATTTCACCTAGGTAAAGCTTCAAGGCCTTTACTATTGTCTTAAGTGTTGTATGTTATGTGTGCACACTTCTGTTTTGTGTTGTATGTCTGTATGTGCGTATGTCCATATATCATATATGAGGAGCGCTCATGAATAAATGGATCCAAATTTTTTTATTCACGTGATTTTAATGGTTTAATTTAGATTGGGTAAACAGCTGTTGAAAATTGTTTTAATATGTGAACAAATAAGGAGGTTAACAGATCTGTTTGTTTACTTTCACCTTTCCTTCTCATTATATTTAATAATTCTGTTCAGGATAATGTAAATTGTTCAAAAAATTGTTTTCTTAGTGCCTGTTGGAATGTTACATAATTTTTTTCTTAGCATCATTGCCAGAATTCCTATCTTCATCCCAGTGCCGGTGAAGACAAAGATAAAACCAAACTACAGCTTCTTCGATAGTTATCACAACAAACTGTAAAAACTGATGCATCAATGAATAATAACTCCACAAGTAATGCTCAATTAAGGAGTCGATTTACTTTGGGAGGAAATGGACATATTGACAGATTCCTCTGCTTTGAATTGCTTGCAGACCTTGCCTGGACTATGTATCACTTGTATGCATTGTGAACTATCTGTTGGTGCAGCGACTTGTGGTAGTGCTGGAGTATTTTTGCTGATGGTGTCACCGGTGGTACAATTTTTCAAAGAAGCCCTCAATTGGCTTAGTGTCATGGCATTTTGCATCCTCCTCCCTTCTACTAGTGATGGTCTGAAATTTGGGGGCCAACAGAGGTGAGGCGAAGAACTTCACCCCCCCCCCACTGGTGCAAAGGCCTATCCACAAGTATGGCTGTATGCTGGACCGGTAGTCAGTGACGGGTATGATCCAATTGCAGTGGTACCAACCTAAGACAGGAGGCTGACGCCTAGAGGTCAGTTCATCCGATGACGGGTAAGGACCATATGTTGAATTGGACTGCCTAACAGGCACGGTCCCTAAGCCACATTGCTTGTTGTTTAATTAAACAAAAAGGGGGAGATGCTGAGAGCCACGGCTGAGTCTGTATGGCCCCTGGCATTTTGCCAACAGTATTGATTGACAGGCGAGGCATTACTATCCGCCTCTGCCGAAACTTTTGAGTTCTCGCACTATTTTGGAGTTCTCATGGGGATTTCCGGGGATTCCCCGAGAGTTCCCATTGGTTGGGGAAGTGCAGGAGGAGGGATTTCCGGGAGAGATATTTCCGGCTGGGGGTTCCTGGACAAGCCTCGTGGTGTTCGGGACGATTCCCCGGGAGCTGTGTGAAGTGTTTTCCTGCAGTTTAAAAATAAAGTTTGTTCCTGCTTCAGTGGCTAGTGATTTGTGCCCATTTGTGCCCAGCCAGACTGCAGCATAAGATCATGGTGTGGTTTCCCTTCGGGGATTGGCAGGTCCCATACCCTACTTCCAGGTGCACTCCAACCAGTACCAACCCTCCTACCCTGATTACCTTCACGATCCTGAGGGCCTAGATACAAGCTAACAACAGATGACCCCACCTATTGGATGAGAAGGGAAGCAGGAAAGATACTGATCTCCAACCAAAACAATCCCTGTTTCTTCCTTCAAGATTTTTTTTTCCTTCTCCCTCTCTATTCTCCCACCCTCACATCCCCAACATATGTGAAACCAAGTACAGGATTTTGAGGACTGGCACATCTGAATAGTGTATTACAGTTGTGTTGTATATTCTTTTTTTTTTCTTTTTCCACAAATATTTACTTTTTAAAATAGTATTTTTATTTTTCTTAATACATCTGTTTGTTTTATGTACTCTATTGTCTTCCCACTTGTCTACCCCAAATTACTTCCTCTCACTTCTCCTGCTACTAATCTTCCTCTTTAGATTTCTCTTTCACACTTCCTAAGACATAACAACTCTGTATCCTCACCTCCTACCTCTTCAGCATATCTTCCTACTCCTCACCCCCGGTTTTTGTCCACCATCAGAAACTATAAACTCTTATACAAACCTGAGTATACTGTAGATAATAATTGAATTCACCATTTCTGAATATTGTGACCAAACTGTAAATGTCTTAATAGCAAATATTTGTTTGTAGGGTGTATATATTGTTTATACTGGGATCTGTTAATATTGTCCTACACCTCAAAGGAGAGGTACTGGAACCCTACAGGGGCACTATAAGCCTATAGGGTAAAAATGGTAACTCCTCAGATCCACAGTGCTAGAAGGGAAGACACACAAGCAATATGAAAAGACAATGGAAGAAAGTACCCCAAACAAATCAAGATACCACATTATTAGAATCCATGGCAAGCACAGCAGAAGAAATGACAGAGAAGGAGCTCAGGGTGTACATAATTAAAATGTTCTGTGAATTAAAGGATGATATAAGAGACCAAATACAGGCAGCAAAAGATCATTTTGACAAAGAGCTACATAAACAAATACAGGAAGCAAAACATAACTTCAATAGGGAGATAGAGGTTCTTAAAAAAACCAAACAGAAATCCTTGAAATAAAAGAAACAATAAACCAAATTAAAAGTTCAACTGGAAACGTTACCAACAGATCAGAGCACTTGGAAGACAAGACCTGAATGACAGATGAATGAAGACAATGAAGACAAAAAATAATCTTGAAAAGAAGTAGACCACATAGTGAAAATGGTAAGAAACCATGAGCAGAACATTCAAGAAATATTGGATAGCATGAAAAGACCAAATTAAAGAGATATAGGGATAGAGGAAGGCATAGAGTTCCAAACCAAAGGAATGAGCCATCCATTCAATGAAATAATATCAGAAAATTTTCCAAACTTGAAGAATGAATTGGAAAACCAAATTCAAGAGGCTTACAGGATGCCAAATTTATAAAATCACAACAGATCCACACCAAGGAATATATAATGAAAATGCCAAAACATACAGAATAAGGAGAGAATATTAAACGCCATGAGAGAAAGGAATCAGATTACATATGGGGGAAACCAATTAGATTATGTGCAGATTTTTCAACCCAGATCCTGAAAGCTAGAAGATCCTGGAACAACATATATCAAGTTCTGAAAGAAAATGGATGCCAACCAAGAACCTTATATCAAGCAAAATTAAGCTTTAGATTTGATGATGAAATAAAAATCTTCATGTTAAACAAAAGTTAAAAGAATTTACAACTCGAAAGCCTGCACTATAAAACTTCTTCGGCAAAATATTCCATGAAGAGGAATTGAAAAACAACAATGAAAATCAGCAAATGGAGAAACTACACTAAAGGAAAAACTAATCAAAGGAGAAACCAAGTCAATGCCAAAAATAAACAAAAATGGCTGGGAATACAAATCATGTCTCAATAATAACCTTGAATGTTAATGGCCTAAACTCACCAATCAAAAGACATAGACTGGCAGATTGGATTTAAAAAAAAAAAAAGACCTCACAATATGCTGCCTTCAAGAGACTCATAGGAAAAGACATCCACAGACTGAAGGTGAAAGACTGGGAAAAATCATACCACTCACATGGACTGCAGAAGCAAGCAGGAGTTTTCATCCTCATATGAAATAAAGTAGACTTTAAGCCAAAGTTAATCAGAAGGGATAATAAAGGCTATTTCTTACTGCTTAAGGGAAACATTCATCAACAAGACATAACAATAATGAATTTATATGCCCCAAACAATGGAGCATCTATGTTCATCAAACAAACTCTTCTGAAGTTCAAGAGTCAATAGATCACAACATAATAATTCTGGGTGACTTTAACGCACCTCTTTCACCACTGGATAGATCTTTCAAACAAAAGCTGAACTAAAAGAAATTATAGAACTCAATGATACAATCAATAACTTAGACTTAATATATATAGAATATTTCATCCTTCAATGAACGAATACATTTTCTTCTCAGCAGCACATGGATCCTTCTCTAAAATAGACCATATATTATGCCACAAAGCAACTCTTAGCAAAAGTAGAGATACTACCCTACATTCCATCAGATCATAATGGAATGAAATTAGAAATCAATGATAAAATAAAAAATAAAAGCTACTCTAACACCTGGAGACTAAATAATATATTACTAAATGAACAATGGGTTGCAGAGGACATCAAGGAGGAGATAAAAAAAATTTTAGAGGTGATGAGAACACAGATACAATATATTGAAATCTGTGGAACACTGTAAAGGCAGTTCTAAGAGGAAAGTTCATTGCATGGAGTTCCTTCCTTAAAAGAAGAAAAAGTCAACAAATAAATGACTTAACATTACATCTCAAAGCCCTAGAAAAAGAAGAACAAATCAACACCCAAAGCAGTAGAAGACAGGAAATAATTAAAATCAGAGCTGAAATCAATGAAATTGAAACAAAAGAAACAACTGAAAATTGACAAAACAAAAAAGTTGGTTCTTTGAAAAAATAAATAAAATTGACAAACACTTAGCCATGCTAATGAAGAGGAGAGAGAAAACTCAAAATTTTACTAACATATGTGGTGAAAAAGGAAATACCACAAGACACTACAGAAATACAGAAGATAATTAGAAGTTATTTTGTAAACTTGTACTCCAATAAAATAGAGTATCAAAGGCATCCTCAAATTTCTAGTCATATGGTTTGCCAAAATTGAATCAGGATGATATACATAATTTAAACAGATTAATTTCAAGTGATGAAATAGAAGACACCATCAGAGGCCTACCAACCAAGAAAAGCCCAGGACTGGATGGATACACAGCTGAGTTCTACTACAAGACCTTTAAAGAGGAACTAATACCAATACTCTTCAATTTATTTCAGGAAATAGAAAAAGAGGGAGCACTTCCAAACTCATTCTATGAGGCTAATATCACCCTGATTCCAAAACCAGGCAAAGACATATCAAAGAAAGAAAACTTCGGACCAATATCTAATGAACATAGAGATACTGGGATAACAAGAACATATTTCAACATCATAAAGGCTATCTATACTAAGCCCCAGGCCAACATCATTCTAAATGGAGAAAAATTGATAGCATTCCCTCTAAAAACTGCAACAAGACAGGGATGCCTTCTTTCACCACTTCTATTTAACATAGTTCTTGAAACACTGTCCAAAGCAATTAGACAGATGAAAGAAATTAAAGGGATACAGATAGGAAAAGAAGAACTCAAATTAGCATTATTTGCTGACAATATGTTTCTATACCAAAAGATCCAAAAAATTCCACCAGAAAACTTCTAGAACTAGTAAATGAATTCAGCAAAGTAGCAGGATGCAAAATCAACACCCATAAATCACCCTCTGAAAGGGAAACTAGGAAAACTAATCCATTTACAATAGCCTTTAAAAATAAAAGTTCTTGGGAATCAACCTAATGAAAGAGGTGGAAGATCTCTACTAAAAAAACTACGAAACAATAAAGAAAGAAATTAAAGAAGACCTTAGAAGATGGAGATATCTCCCTTGTTCTTGGATAGGCAGAATTAATATTGTCAAAATGTCCATACTACCAAAAGCACTATACACATTTAATGTGATTCCAATCAAAATCCCAATGACATTCCTCATAGAAATAGAGAAAGCAGTCATGAAATTAATCTGGAAAAATAAGAGACCCAGAGTAGCTAAAGCAAGCCTTAGCAAATAAGAGTGAAGCAGGTGGCATCACTATACCAGAACTTAAACTACATACTACAGAGCAATAGTAACAAAAACAGCATGGTATTGGCACCAAAATAGACTGGTTGGCCAATGGTACAGAACAGAGGACACAGAGGAGCTGGGGCTGTGGCTCAGTGGTAGAGCACTTGCCTACACATGTGAGGCACTGAGTTCTATCCTCAGCACCACATAAAAATAAATAAAATATATTGTGTTCATCTACAACTAAAAAAAAATTAAAAAAAAAGAATAGAGGACACAGAGACTAACCCACATAATTACAATTATCTTAGATTAGGCAAAGGCGTCAAAAATGTACATTGGAGAAAAGATAGCCTCTTCAACAAATCGTGCTGGGAAAACTGGAAATCCATATGTAACAAAATGAAATTAAACCTCTATCCCTCACCATGCGTAAAACTCAAAGTGATTAAGGTCTAGGAATTAAACCAGAGACCCTGCATCTAATAGAAGAAAAATTAGGCCCAAATCTCCATCATATCGGATTAGGCCTCTATTTCCTTAATATGATTCCTATAGCGCAAGAATTAAAATAAAGAATAAATGGATGGATTCAAACTAAAAAGCTTCTTCTCAGCAAAAGAAACAATCAGTAAAGTGAATAGAGGGCCTACAGCTTAGGTGCAAATCTTTACCACTTGCACATCAGATAGAGCACTAAACTCTAGGGTATATAAAGAACTCAAAAAACTAAACACCAAACAAACGAATAACAACAACAACAACAACAAAAACCCATAAATAACCCAATCAATGAATGGGCCAAGGAAGTGAATAGACATTTGTCAGAAGGTGATATACAATCAATCAACAAATATATGAAAAAATGTTCAACATCTCTAGCAATTAGAGAAATGCAAATCAAAACTAACTCTAAGATTTCATTTCACTCCAGTCAGAATGGCAGCTATTAAGAATACAAACAACAGTAAGTGTTGGTGAGGATGAGGGGAAAAAGGCACACTCATACATACATACACGTGGGACTGTGAAATGGTGCAGCCAATATGGAAAACAGTATGGAGATTCCTTGGAAAACTGGGAATAAAACCACCTTTTGACCCAGCTATCCCACTCCTTGGTCTACACCCAAAGGACTTAAAAACAGGGACACAGCCACATCAATGTTTATTGCAGCACAATTCACAATAGCTAAACTGTGGAACCAACTTAGATGCCCTTCAGTAGATGAATGAATAAAGAAAATGTGGTATATATTCACAATGGAATATTACTCAATAATAAAAGAGAATAAAATCATGGCATTTGCAGGTAAATGGAGTTGGGGAATATAATGCTAAATTGAAGTAAGCCAATCCCAAAAAAACAAATCCCGAATGTTTTCTCTGATATAAGGAGGCTGATTCATAGTGGGGTTTGGAGGGGGAGGATGGGAGGATTAGATAAACTCTAGATAGGGGAAAGGGGTGAGAGGGGAAGGGAGGGCGAATGGGGGTAGAAAAAGATGGTGGAATGAGATGGATATGATTACCTTAAATACATGTATGAAGACACGAATGGTGTGAATATACTTTGTATACAACCAGAGATATGAAAAATTGTGCTCTATATGTGTAATATGAATTATAATGCATTCTGCTGTCATATATAACAAATTAGAATAAAAAATTTTAAAAAAATGTTTTCAAAAAAACAAGGTATTTACCCCTACATTGAAATATAGATGTGTCTATAAAAGATATTTTAAAAAAACTCTAACCACAATTTTTTATTTTGGTACCAGGGATTGAACTCAGGCACTCAACCACTGAGCCACATCCGCAGCCCTATTTTGTATTTTATTTTGAGACTGGGTCTCAGAGTTGCTTAGTGCCTTGCTTTTGCTGAGGCTGGCTTTGAACCCACGATTCTCCTGCTTCAGTCTCCCAAGCTGCTGGGATTTCAGGTGTGTGCCACTGAACCCAGCCCCAACCACAATTTCATACCTAAAAAATTAACACTATTTCATTATTGTCTTCAAATACCAATGTTCAAATTTCCTGATTAATGTCAATTTGGGTCATGATCCAAATAATCCATACATTGCATGGACTGTGGGGTTTTTTGTTTTGGTAGTGCTAGGTAATGAATCCAGGTCCTTAGGGATATTAGGCAAGCACTCTACCACTAAACTACACCCAGCAATTAATGTGTCTTTTTAAATCTCCTTTATGCTTTTCTGTTCCATGACTTGTTTTTCTTGTAATTTATTATTTTTCTCGGTACCAGGAATTGAACTCAGGGGCACTCGACCACTGAGCCATATTCCCAGACCTTTCTGTATTTTATTTAAATACCTTATTGTATTATTTTATCGTAAGCCTTCTGGATCCCTAAAATCTTTGAACAGGGTCTCACTGAGTTGCTTAGCACCTTGCCATTGCTTAGGCTGGCTTTGAACTCACAATCCTCCTGCCTCAGCCTCTCAAACCGCTGGGATTATAATCGTGCGCCATGGTGCCCAGCTCTTGCAACTTATTTAAGAAGCCAGATCATTTGTTCAAGAATTTCTTTTCCTCTGAATATTATTAACTGGATTCTTACTCTGTTTTTAAACTTTTTTTCTCCATTTACTTGTTTCCTGTAAATGGTAGTTTCCAGAGAATTGGTAGATATTTTGGTAATACTTCCACACAATGTTGGTGTTTTACAAAGTAACTGAGGAATGCTCATATGTTCAGGTTTTTAATAAAATAAAAAATTGGATTTTATCACATATTTATTAAAGACAATCATTTACAGTTTATAAAAAAAATACTGCCTTGATATACACAAAAATCTCCTGATAGTGGTAATTAAAAACAACTACTTCCACCCCCCTCAGGTCCATACTAATATTTCATTTAAATTGGTTTAATTTTGAAGTGTAATCCAATAAGACTGAAGACCAAGCACTTCAGGTCCTGGACAAGATAATAAAATACTCGTAAGCCTTCTGGATCCCTAAAATGTAAGAGGGGAAAAAAATTAAAATGCTGAGAAAACCTGGCAAAAAAATCCCTCCAAAACATAACCCAATTAATAACCTGATTATTTATCTACCAAAATGCTTCTTGTGAAGCATTAAACCTTTGAACAGCCTAAAACCCATAAAGAAATATTACAAATATTAAAATGAAATATTATGAGGGCATTTAAATATGTTGTTTTTTGGGGGAGAGGGGTACCAGGGATTGAACCCAGGGGCACTCAACCACTAAGGCACACCTCCAGCCTATTTTGTATTTTGTTTAGAGACAGGGTCCCAGTGAATTGTTTAGTGACTCAATTTTGCTGAGGCTGGCTTTGAACTTATGATCCTCCTGCCTCACTCTCCTGAGCTGCTAGGATTACAGGCATGTGTCACCACACCCGGCTTGATATTTCCTTACTTCAGTGGCTCAGGAAGCTGAGGAAGAAGGACTGTGAGTTCAAAGCCAGTCTCAGCAAAAGCGAGGCACTAAGCAACTCAGTGAGACCCTGTCTCTAAATAAAATACAAAATAGGGCTGGGGATGTGGCTCAGTGGTCGAGTACCCCTGAGTTCAATCCCCAGTACCTCTCCCACCCCCAAATCATGATTAATATAACATTTCAATATTTTTATGCTTTTCAAAAACTGTATTTTTTAATGTACACACACAGCAAAAGACTAAAAAGATACATTTCAAGATATTAACAATGGCTAAGATTATGGGAAATTTTTTCCCTTCTTTTCTATTTTTTATATATTTCCTGTGCTTTCTACAATGAACATGTATTGCTTTCAGAATTAGAAACAACCTCCTCTCCCCTTTTTAAAGTGGTACTAAGCAGAACCAAGAGGCTGAATATTACTAGGCATCAATATCTAAGAACAAAAATACTGAAGGAAGACAATTAAACCCAACATTTACTAACAGTGATCCATAACTAATTCCAAATCCTTAAAACACAGGAGTCAAACAGGTTGTTGGATTCTAGACCCTTTAAAGCATATAGATTTGTATTGCAACATTGTAATTTGCCCCACTGACAACATGAATTTTTAAATTTAGATATTAAGAGATTTCAAATTTAATCAACACTTAAAGAGGTGCTGGGTTGAATGGTCAACAGTGACTGAGAAAGCTTCTCAGACTCGGATATGGTACAGTTTATTTCAAGAACTTCTTCATGCATACTTAATTTTCTATTCTGGCTGCTTTGATGCATTATTCTCTCTGTGTATATGTGTGTGATTGTGTGAGAGAGAGAGAGAGAGACTGAGAAAGTTTTAGTATCAATGACTGAAACAAGAAAAGTAACAGAAGTAGCCTTTAAAAATACAGCTGGCCCAAATCTGCAGAGGATCTTTATCATTCATGGGTCCAAACCACACATGGATCAAAATGTATTTAGGCCTATAATAGCAGATTTTTTTTCTCATTATTTCTTAAACAATACAGTATAACAACTATTTACATAGCATTTATCCTGTATTAGGTATTTTTTTTAATATATTTTTTTAGTTGTTGATAGACCTTTATTCATTTATTTATTTATTTTTATGTGGTGCTGAGGCTTGAACTTAGTGCCTCACATATGCTAGACAAGCGCTCTACCACTGAGCCACAACCCCAACACTGTATTAAGTATTATAAATAACCTAGAGATGATTTAAAGTATACATGAAGATGTACATAAGCTATATGAATGTGTTAAACCATTTTATATGAGACTTAATCAACCACAGTTTTGGTGTCTACAGTGGGTCCTGGCACCAATCCCCTGGGGATACTGTGAAATGACTATAATGTGGAGTCCCTTTCTAATGAAGGGGACAAAGCTGCCCGGTTCTATCTTGCAATTGCACCAGATCTTCCCATAATGGTCCCAATTTGGTTCAAGTTTCTTATTAATCTACTCCAAGATAGACATAGTGGATAAAAGGATCATACATACTTACTTAGATTGATTAACATCAATAAGGGAACCAATTTTTGATGTTGTGAAAGAAATGTGTTCATCTCCAATGACGATTTCAAGCTCCTAGAAACATTTAAAAAAATCTAAGTTGGGCGAGGCTGAAATGTTCATCAAGTACAAGGAAGGGGCTCACTACTTCCAAATCACTCAAACTCTACTATAGATGGCCACATAGAAAAAGTACCTTATTTTAAGCATTAAACTGTGATGGAAACAGAGATGATACTAGATAAGCCCTTGAGAAACTCATCTGCCTTGAGAGAGTAGTGTCTTCAAGGACAATCATGTGAGATTTAAATTTACATACCACTTTGTGAAGTGACGTGGATAGATATGGTATCCAACCTTTCTGGGCAACATGGAACAAGGAAAATTATCCTAGATCTTGGGTTTGATCTCAGCTTTGCTACTTACTAGCTGTATGACCTTGGGTTTCAATTTGTAAACAGTGACACAAATACCATAAACCTTCAAACTATCTATATGATTGCCTCCTCTTTGCCACGTATTGTTCTTAGTACTTAGGACAGATTAATAAAACCAAACCAAACACATAACTCTGTCTTTGAAGAACTTATATTCTTCCAGTGAGACCTTTTTTCCCCCACCTTCTTTTTAAAAAAATAAATATTAAAAAATCTATCTTCCATGCTTTTTCTTCTTTTGGTACTAGGGATTGAACCCAAGGGTGCCTTGACACTGAGTTACATCCCAGTCCTTTTTATTTTTTGAAAAAAAAAAAAAAAAAATTATTTATTTTAGGTCTAAGTTGTGGAGGCTGGCCTTGAGCTTATGCTGTTCCTGCCTCAGCCTCCACCAGTTGCTGGGATTACAGGCATGCACCACCATATCTAGTGCCATCTCCCATTCTTTCTCCTCCTCTGTCCCCTAAAGCTGGAGTGTATTCTTTCTACTTGTGATTTTAGATTTGGTAGTATGTTTTAAATCTATTTTATGTGGTCATACTACATGTATCTTTTTACTTTTTCCATTCAATATTGCTTTTTAGATTTTTCCATGTTGAGTTAACACAGATCTTATTCACTAGTTTTTAAAAATTTTTTTGGTATAAAAAACAATGTGACAAAATTCTTCTATGTATTTCCTTGCAGGTATGTGAAAATTTCCCTAGGAAAATTCCTAAAAGTAGGATAACAGTATTCTCAGGGGCTAGGGATAATAGTTCACTTGTAGAGCATCATAAAAATCAGTGGAATACACAAACAAATTTACATTTTTAAAGATCACAAGATTTTAGGATGGAAATGTGGGCTGTACAAGATGAGGAAAATCAAGGAAATCAATTAGAAATCTGGATTATGATGGCTGCAGTCAAGGAGAAATATCTTTTTGGTTAATTCAGTTAAATAAGACAATGGCTCTTATTTTTTTAATTCCCAAAACAATCTTTAGAATTTTATACACACACACACATATGTGTCATGAATTTAAATACATATAGTCACTTGCATGATTTCCTTCCATTAGGTTGTGAAATAACTATTTTTTATTTATCTCTATATCCCCACAATGCTTTGTCCAGAGAAGTTACTCAATATATGAGATAGAGAGCAAAGGTCTAAGAGGGGAGATCACAAGAAGCAATTCAGGGCTGGGCTCTGGGTAGCCTGCAACACCACTTGCTGTCTCTGGTCCTCTCTCTGGAATTAATGTTTCCTTAGACAAAATGCTAGTTATCTGTTTCATGCAAGGCTCAGTAATATGCACATATGCATGCACACATTAAGCAGAGCAGTAAATGTCATCTTTTTTGTAAGAATTCTGTATTACAAGGACAGTCAATAAAATACACACCTGCCGGCCTACTCGGTCAGGAGGAGGCCACAAAGCATCATCTTCTTTGGTAATTTCACTGTCATCAATTATTCTCTTCAATTCCTCCATCACACTTTTATGTACATAGGCCTGAAAGCAGGTTAAAAAACAGAACTTAGGTTGTATTTTTATGGAGTACTCTGACTCAGAGAAGATAAAAACAACAGCTCCTGAAGACCTATTTCTGTGCAGTTGAGCATGGTAGTGTATTAGCCTGGAAAACTGAGTGAGATCCTGTCTCAAAATAAAAAGCAAAAAGGTTGGGAATATAGCTCAGTGGTAAGGTACCCTGGGTTCAATCCTCAGTACCCCCCAAAAAACAAAACAAACTAAAAACACTTTGTATGCTAGCCCATGCTGACAAGTATGGAAAAGTGTAAAATCAATTGCTCATTAAATAGTTATTACAATACATTGACTGTGGGCTGGAGTTGTAGCTCAGTGGTTGAGCACTTGCCTCGCAAGTGTGAGGCACTGGGTTCAATCCTAGCACTACATAAAAACAAATAAAGGCACTGAGTCCATATACAACTAAAAAAAAATTTTTAAAAATACATTGACTGTTAAGATATTTTCAAATGTAACAAAGTGGTAAAAGGAAAAAGTAGCTTTGACAAAGTCTTTCCATGTTGAGTTAACATAGATCTTATTCACTAGTTTTCATTTTTTTTTGGTATAAAAAACAATGTGACAAATCATAACAGAATGAGAGTCCATGGAACAGTACTAAGGCATGCTGTGTTAGTCAGTTTTTCGTCACCATTACCAAAATACTTGATAAGAACTAGTTAGGGGAGAAAAAGTTTAATCTGGGCTCATGGTTTCAGAGGTTCAGTACGTGGTCAGCTAATCCCATTGCTCTGGGCCCTAGTTGAGGCAAAACTTCATGGGGGAAGGGCTTGGCAGAGGAAAGATGCCCGCCAGGGAGGTGGGGAAGCAGAGGGAAGGGCATCGGGGAAGAGGCCACAGAGAAGATAAACCCTTCCAAGGCATGCCCTCAGTGACTTACCTCCTCCAGTCACAACACACCTGCCTATAATTACTGCTTAGTAATTCAAATTATAAGTCCACCAAATGGATTAATTTATACCAATGTGGTTATAGCTCTCAAAATCAAACCATTTCACCTCTAAACATTCCTGCATTACTACGTGATATTTCTTTGGGGTCAGGGGAGTATGACAAGCATCTCATATCCAAAGCATAATATATGCACAGATCTGAATTCCAGTTGTTAACCTCTTACTAGCAAGGATGACTGTGAACAGGCCCCATCTGGGCCTTCATTTTGTTATAAAGAGGATATAATACCTCCCATCACATGGGCTTATAATCAGGGTTAATAAGATCATATGTATGATCTTAACACCTGGTGCCAGGCATGGCATCTATCATGTATTCAATGATGCTAATTGCTTTCTATGCTCCCTTTTCACTTTCAGATGCAAATTAAATAGCTCTCTTCATTGAGGGCTATGTGCCGAGGAATATACCAACTGCTTTAAGAATACCATATTTAATTCTATGACAGTACTTGGAAAGGGACAATGATTTTATTATCCCTGTTTCTGAATATGAAGAAACAGAGACTTATCAAGTTCAGCCAGGAAACTTATCCAAGGTCACACAGGTTAGTAAGCAGCAGATTGAGGGATCCAACCAAGGCATACCAGGCTTCAAGTAGCTATCAGTAATTGATTCATAATTATAAAATAAAAACTGAAATACATAAATAAAATAAAAAGGAAATAATCTAGAAGCTGTTGACAGATATAGATCTACTTCCCCAGTCCTTAACTTTAAATACTATTCCTAGAAAGAGCAAAACCAATATAAGGCAGAAAGATAGACTGAAATGAAAATGAAAGGCATACCTCTTTTCTGATCATGACATCATTTTTGTAATTACTGTTGTTGGCATACCTCAATTTACCTGTAATAGGGAGAAAATAAATGCAATATACAGTAAAAACATATGAATAAAGCATTATTAGTCAACCGAGACTATTACCTGTTGCCTAAAATGTATCCTAACTGTTTTTCAAAGGGGCTGTCAGATTTACTATGTACGCCTTGGAGTTTCAACATTACTAGCCTTTTCAGTTTGTCACTTCAGGTTACTAGCCTCCCAGCCAAAAATTCAGGTAACACTGAACTACAGTTCAAGCAAAAGGCAACTACCTATGTAAAAGAATAAAAGCAGACTGTTTTGTGACTCAGACAAAGCACAGTTCTGCAGATTAATATTCTCAGCTGAAAATAAGGATTGTAGTTGATAACTTACCTGCCAGAGGACATGTGAAGGCACATTGAAAACTGTAGGATGCTGTTTATATGTATTATCATACAACCATGTGACAATCTGATATTTCTGTGATGAAAAGAATGTGCTTTTATCATTGAACACATTTGGTACACAAGGCCCTCTGTGCATATGAAGAGTGAACAGGCTAGTTTGGGGAATATGGCAGGGATGGAGAAGACAGAAAAAAAAACAGAAAACATGATTTCCCCCACTATGGAAGACACAGGTAAGAAGAGCCAAATAAAAAGCCTTTTCACTTTTTCTCTACTTCAAGTTTCATTTCATGTTACTTACAATGGATAATGTGATGCAGGAACAGATCTACATGGCTAGGTTAATCTAATACTTTGATACCATCAATGGTTTCCTTCTGCCTTCCTGACAAAACCAAACTCCTTATTATAGCAACTAAGCTGAACCCCTGCCTTTCTTTGTAACCTCTCTCCTACATAATCTTTAATCACAGCTGGTGTCAAACACGTTGTTTCTGCCTGAAACATCTCAAGCACTTTTTAGCTTTCAGCCTCTTTGCTGTGAATCGTCCAAAACACAACTCCTACACAATTCTGCACATCCTTCCAACTCAAGTCATAGTATGCAGGAAGTTTTCTCTGACCCTCAAGTTAGATTAGGTGCCTCCTCTTTGCTTCCAAAGTTTCCTTTGCTTCTTTATGCCACAACACCTAATACACCATTCTGTCACTGTTTGTTTACAAATCTATCTCCCTCACAGTTGAAGCTTGTCAGATTCATCTTTGTACCCTCATTTAGTTCAAATTTTCTATCATCTTTGACTCCTCTTTCCTCCACCAGTGTGCCTTCCAAATATTATCAGTCAAGCCTAATTGGTTCTGCACCCAATGCTATCCTAAATCTTCTCCATTTCTATTAATTCTATTAATTTCTATTGGTACCCTAGTCCCAACCAACACTTCCTCATTAGTGACCATTTCCACTCTTGCCCATTCTGCACCCAATAGCTAGAATAAATTTTCAGGAATAGATAACATTTTTCCTTTGCTTCAAAATTTCCGACTGTGTCCTGCTGTATTTAGAAATCTAAACTCTTTACCATGGTCTATAAACACATAGTGTGGCCCCAACCTATCCGACATAATCTCCTACTATTGTCCTCAGAGCTCAACTATTGCTCAACCATCACACTGGCTATCTGAAACATGCCTGGCTTGTTCTTGCCCTTGACATTTGCTACTCCCTCTGTAAAGTGCTCTTCCTCCTGAGCTTCACGAGGCTAGCTCCTTCTTGACACCCAGGGCTCAGTTCCAATATCCACTCTTCAGAGAGCGCTCTAAAGGCTACCCTATCTTAAAGCAGCTCAACCAGCAATTATTTCAACATTTTGCCTTTTCAGGATCAATCGTCACTGTCTGGGATCATTTTGTGATCCCTCTCCCAGCGTTGAAACAGAAGTTCAGAGAGAGAATTAGTTTGTCTATCCTCGTTGCTGTATTCCTAGAGTGTAACACAGCAAATGTAAGCAAACCGGTCACAACTAGCACTAAACAGAAGCCGCTGCACACGGATAGAAAGAACCTAAGAGCGGAGAAAGAGGGTTCCTTCAGACCGGGTCTGCACGGGTCTCAGTCCCTTCCTCTAGTTCCCTGCCCATTCCGGACCCCAGGGATGCCCCCAGGCCTAGTCCCCACTCCAGGCGCGTGAGAAGCCGCTCTTACCGTCGGGTCGGAATTCAAACTCCAAGAACTCGTGGCCGAACTTGCCTTTGTGACCCACGTAGTAACGTAGATAAAAGTCACTCTCCATGCCTAGCAAAATGGAACTAAGACCGAACTTCAGAAGCGAACCACAATGCCGCGGTCGGCGGCAGGTAATGACGTTTACGGTGGCGCGCGGAAGTGACGTCAAGAAAAGGGCGTGCTCGCGGTGTCTAGGTCCCTCCTCCCCGGAGGTGGGGAAAAGCTTGTCCCTCTTTTCCACCCCGGGGCGGGAAAGTGGAAGAACTTCTTTGTGTGTTTTGGGAAATGAGGTGGAAGTTGCCGGCGGTCTTCGTGCTTCTTCTTCAGGGACTGGCGACCTCATTTAAAGACTGGGAGCCCGGGACTTCGATCCTGGGTCCCGCCATTTTAAAGGACACCGACTCATGAGTCGGAGAAGATTCCTTACTGTCTCTGGATCTAGGTTATCTCAACAGTAAAATGAGCAAAATGACCGACTTCCCAGGAGAAAGCCGTGCACTATGATGTGTGTGTAAATTGTCTTCAAACTTCTGTTAAGAAAACGTTCTCAGTGACGCCTTCCCCGAATCCACAGTGCAGATTACCTGGAACTAACTCGCCTAGACTAATTCCTGTTCTTCCCCCTTTTATTTTTCTCTCTCTCCCTGCTTCACTGGTCTCTAGAATAGGTACCTTAAGGGGAAGTTAAACGGTATACCTGATTTCTCAGGGATTCTCAGCCCAGGCTGCATGTTGGAATCATGTTCCATTGGCGCCTTTAAAAAAATATAAACTCCTGGACCCACCCCAAACTCATATCTCCGATGGAGAATCTGGAAGTTGCTTTTTTGTAGAGCTCCCTAGGTAGGTCAAGGTAGGTGACCAGCGCCCAGAAGGCTATCTTTTCCGGTGAGAGTTGTTGACATCCGAAAGTTTTCTAGCTCAGCTAAGGTTTGTGTAGGCCAAGGGCGATGAAAATCCTAATTATAGAAGCATGCTTTAGCCATCCAAGTTCCAGCTATAGAGAGAATGGTTCTAGAGATGGTGCTAAGATGACATCGTTATTTGGGCCTGGAGACTCTCTAATTGTATAGTGTTCTGTAAATCCTGTGAATTCTTAATAAATTCTTATTCCCAAACTACACTTTTCTCCCTGAAGAAGCATTGGTAGCAGAGTGTAGAGTGGGTTTAGAGGCTGAGGGAATCACTGGAGACTGAGGTTAAAATAATTCCTTAACAGTGAGTCACTGTAACTATAGGTGAACAGGTTCAACTTTCTGAAACTCAGTTGCATTATCTTTAAAATGAGCATAATAGGACTGGAAATGTAGCTCAGTGATAGAGTGCTTGGTCTAGCATGTGGGAGGCTCTGGGTTTGATCCCTAGTACAGCAAAATGATAAATGTATAAAAAATAAGAACCTAATAATACTGTGTACCTGGAAGCACTATTATAAGGATAAGAAAGAATGTGTTAGAAAATATTTTGCCAACTGTAAATTGCTATAGTCATGAGGCTTTTTGTGTTTGTGTGTTTGTGGTGCTGGGGATTGAACCCTGGGCCTTGTGCATGCAAGACAAGAACTCTGCTAACTGAGCTATATCCCCAGCCCATCATGAGGCATTTTTTATTACAAAGCACTGGACAGGAGTGGTAACAAGGGAATTTTATGAAAAGAGAGGGGAACCACTAGGTATTTGGCACTGAATACATGTCAGCTCCTAGGCTGAGCCCATTTACATGTGCTTGTTCTTTGAATCATCAGTCTTTTTTTAAAAAATATTTTTTAAATTATTGATATACCTTTATTATTTATTTATTTATTTGTGGTGCTGAGGATGGAACTCAGTGCCTCACACATGCCAGGCAAGTGCTCTGCCACTGAGCCACAACCCCAGCCCCCATTGTAACAGTCTTGAGGTGATAGTTAGAGTTAGGCCATTTGTCATATGGTTATTTTCCTACAATGAAATTATAAAAACTCTTAAGGGGCAAATCTAGGCATCTATGGACATGGCAAATAACAAAAGTACTAAAAAATTTAAAGGACACTTGACCCTGTTAGCCTATAAAGTAATCCAGGTGTTTGGACATGAGATAACATTGAATAGCTGAAAGAGCATGACATGCATGTCTGCAGTGCCTGAATTCAGCATAATTTGTCTACACCGTGTCATGTGCTGAGGATATGATGTGAAAGAACAAATCTTTATAGAGCTTGCAGAGAATGCAGTTGAGCACACAAGAAGGCATAAGGTAGGAATAAGGGTTATCAATAGAGGAAGTACAGAGGCGCTTGACCACTGAGTCACATCCCAAGTCCATTTTTGTATTTATTCACTGAATTGCTTAGCACTTTGTCTTTGCTGAGGCTGGCTTTGAACTCGTGTTCCTCCTGTCTCAGCCTCCTGAGCCGCTAGGATTACAGGCATGTACCACTGCACCCAGCGAGACCCTTACTCTTATTAAAGGGTTTGGGTTAACCCAAGAATATTGGGTTTTAATGCCAAGGAAGAAGTTGAAGGGCTTTAATCAGGAAAGTGGAAAGTAATGGTGGTGACATGACCTATTGTATTTTTAGAGAAATCACTTTGGCTGCCATGTTGTAGGTTAGATTGGAAAATGAAAAACTGAAAGTTGAAATTTGGATAAATAGTCGTTAAAGTATTCTATGAGGGTGGTAATATAAGATAATGATGACCCATAGTCAGGTAGTGACAAAAGAAATAGAAAAATGGGTGGGTTTAATTTAAGAGGTAAGTAAAGAAGACTAAGATATGGCCAGAGAGGTCTGGGAAAAACCATGAGTATGGTGTTTAAGAGTTTGCCAATAAGGAGTGGTCAATTGTGTTAAATATGGCTTCCAGGTCCAGGAAGTTAAGAACTGAAAGCATTTACAACATTTATAGTGAAGGAGATCCTGGATCAACTTGGTGAAAGCAATCTCAATGACATAGGAGTTAAGTGTCAGGACAGAAGTACTGGGATGCAAATAGGCAAAACTTATTATAGAAGCACAGAGTTGAGTTACAGAATAAGAAAACAGGGAAGCTTCCTGGAGGAGGCTACCTAAGTGGAGTACTCAGGGATAAATAGGAGTTAGTCAGAAAGAGGCAGAAAAAGAAAATCCAGGCAGAGAATCATGTGTGCATGCTCTTTGGGTCTACGAAAAATAACTGTGTGACTTTGGGCAATTACTTCACCCATTTCCTCATTTATAAAATAGGGATGGGTAGTCCTGATAGTATTTATCTTATAGGGTTGTTGCCAAGATTGAGATGATTTATGTAGAATACCTGAGACATAATAGGGACTCAATTACTGATAGTTCATTTCCCCACCCGCCCCAATTAAAGCATCACAATGGACAATTTTAAAAAATGAATTTAATCTCTCTCTAGAAACATTGTATTGATTTTACAAATGTCTACATTTGGTTTTCAGTTCACCAAGATGATGTCAGTACAGCTAGGGAGATGCAGCACACACCTTCACTCCCTCTGTCTCTGGAAGAGAAACCAGATTGTAGAGGGCATGGAGTACAGAAGCTAACAGAACTGGAAATGGTAAGACAAAAAGAGCAGAAACAGTTGGTGTGACCAAACATTCTAACATGCCCGACTGTTACATCAAATACAGTAATTTGGGGATTGGAAGGAGACAAACAAGGAAAATCCACTCAGATACAAGATGATGGAGTTTGCAAACCAGTACTTTACCTCAAATTGACAATTAGTATAGAACAAAATGCTATTTTAAAAGCACATGGTTTGTACAGGTATTTGTTTTTTTGTAATTTTTGTAAAAAAGTATCAAAACTGTGTCTTTAAATATATATATATATATATATATTTATACAGGTGGCTTTTTAAAAATTATTTTTATAGCACAAAGTGTTTGCAAATGCAGAGGGTTTCTGCCAATTCTTGACTGTGCACATGGTGCATAGCCTGAATGAAGAGCTTCCTGATTTTTTTATATTAATTGAAAATTTTGAAGCTATAATTCCTCCACCTTCTAAATTCTTCATATCCTGTAATTTCCCAATATCCTAAAAATATAGTGTGAGAAGACTCTGATATTATCTTCATGCATTTATGGGAAAGGAAATTTTCTCTGAAATGTTTTAACTGCTAACTCATTTATATTCTGTGACGAGCGCATGGCCAGTTTTGGTGTGGATTGTATTTCTGTGGGATGCGAATGGCCCTCCCCATTCCCGCTAGTGCCTGACTGTACAGTGACTAGGATCTCCTTTCCAGACTCCACATCTTTAAAACTTCTAGTTTTCTCACAGTTGAGAAAAATCTAAGAGGCTCTTGACAACATGGCATGCTTCCATGAAAATCACATAGCCTTTATATTAGTTTTCATCAACCATATTAAGAAACCTCTAATTCAAGTTTATGAAATGCAGTCAACATTTCCCTTTGGCCACTGGAAACTTGAGGCTGAATAATGTCACGTCTGCAAAGTGCTGGCAATGCATCTTACATTTTCCATGGTGTACTTAGTGCCTTGTTCACAATAATGACCAAGAAATGTTTAATTAAATCAGAAATTAAATATAAGTATTTTATAAAGTGCTTATGTTGAACCTGACTCCATCCAGCCTCATTTCTTGCTAAGTCATGGTGAGTCTTTTATTCCAGTTACAATGAACTACGTGCAGTTCCTTAAAGTCTCCATGCTGATTCATGCCTCTGTGTCTTTGCAGTTTCTTCTGCCAGAAGCAGTCTGGACGCTCCTTCTTAATTTTGAGACTTAGCTTAAGGTCACTTCTCCTATGAATGCATCATTCTTCATCTCCTCAGGTAGAATGACCCCTCTCTCCTTGTCCCTAATGGTACTCTAAATTGAAATCTCTTCCCTTTTTGTTTCTACATGTCTCCCTCTGCTGCTGCTGTGAGCTTCACAAGGACAGAAAATATTTGATTGACCTTTACATCTGCAGTTCCTGGCATACAGTTGGCAACTAGTGAATGATTTTAGGGGATGAATATGCTGCAGTCACATAGAGATAACTGAAGAGATCAGTAGTACTTATTGCCATATATTTAAATCCCATCTTATTCTCTTTTTGCCAGTTGAGGTTATTTTAGTCTGTTTTATATATAATCATGCTATCAAGAATAAATATTAAATAAAGTTTTTGTTTTCCCTGTTTCTAGAAGACCATTTCTGCCAGTGCCTTGGTAAATCCACTAGAAAGATAGCTACAGATAGAAAGCATGTTTGATACGGTGTTTAGATAGCTTCAGGATGTCTCCTGGAGAAGGAAAGGGAGGAAAAGGACTAGGCTGGCTTCTTTAAATAAAGGAAATATTGTCTTGATGAAATTTTTGCCCTTTTGGCATTACCTACAAGTTTTCTTCAGCTCTATCATCCAATGAGTCTGTGATCTGTTATTGGCTGTAGATAAATATACACAGGAACAAAAGGCAACAGAATTGTAACTGCACCTCAAAATAAGGCCCAAAAAGCCTCCAAAAATAGGAGGAGAGTGGATTTGACTCCTCAGATGTCATGATCCAACACAGGACTCTCCATTTATTTCTTGTAGGTTATTCTCATAGCTGAATTTCTCAGGACCATCAACACAAGTACATCATGAGGAAGTTGTAAAACAATGTCCAAGCTCTGGAACAGTTGTTTAAGAATTTAAACAAGATTAGGAGACCATTAGTAGAGCAAAGTCCTAGGAACAGAATTATAGAACTGTAGATTGTCTGCCTGGAGATTTTAAAGGGCATCAAGTTCATGAGACATCCAAGCTTCACTGAGTTGGGGGCGTCTGGAGGGTGGGAGTGGGGAGACATTTGCTTCAGAGTGTCAGGTTCCAGGTATGTTAAGGTTAGATACATGTCCTCTGCTCCCACGTAAGCCAAACACTTCCATGTTGTATGTGTCCCTGGTTGTGGAGAGGGAGTGAAGTGGCGGAACAGCAGAGTGAAGGAAAGACCATACTTTGGATGAGACTGAATTCCTTCTGTGACTGTAGGATTGTTTCTGATGGTAGATCCCACAGATAAAAAACAGTACTTCTCTCCACCTGCCCCAAGGCCCAGGAAAAGCGAGCAGGAAGGAGGTGTCCATAATGAAAAAAAGATCTATACATATAACCAGAGTATTTCCTTTTATTTACAAACCAGTAAACCAAATCCCTGTGTGAACATATATAGCCAATATGTTGTACTATTTTGTATGCCACTTCCCCTCAAATATGACTTCAGGTTTAACCACTTCAAGTTTTTCTGATTTAAGCCAAGATTTAGTTTCATCTCTATGCTCAAATGATGGTAAGAAACCTATTAATTTCTTTAAACTGTTTTCCCCACCTAAAGAAAATGGTAGAAAGTGAGGGGAAAGAACAAACAGAGATGTAACAAAACCTATTCCACCACCGTTATCTTCACCCACAGCATGTCTCAGAGTTCAGTGCCTGAGTGAGTCTCTATAGTAAACATGGGCTGTTCTGAAAATGTCTCCACTTAGCTAAATAAGTTAGGATGGCAGCCTTCAGGGTGCTTCAGAGGAAGCTTACTGAATTCAACCCCAGTGTCCTGAAGGAAACTGAAGACATTACTCGAAGAGCTGAACTTAACAAGGACTTGCTGAGGTTTAGGCATGTTCTTTCTTGAACTCATGAATACTTCTGGCACTATGTATAATATCTGTACACTGACCTTAGCCACAGACAAGAAGCCCCAGATGAGCTGAAAGGCTTTTCCTGGTTTATTGGGGTCTCAGGAATAGCCAGAGGTAAAAAGATCTGTCTCTTCACACCACATATTTGTACAAACCTTGGTATCTGTTTTCTGAGCCAAATTTCCAAAGGTTTCTCTGAAAACTACAGATACCCCTCTTGTGGACTATTTTAAAATAAATCTATTTTTATGATTTGAACAGTAACTAGAGGTGTGTCTCTTCTCTGCAGATTTCTCTCTCACACATACATAAACACACACACAGAGTCTGTGTGGTGGGCCAGTCATACCAAAAATAAATACTTTCACTTCTCTAAATGTTTTATGGAACTAATGTCATTTTTGAAATATGTTAATAAATAATCTAAATGGGGGAGGGAGTTGAAGTGTTTGTTCTTTTTTACTTATGTTGATGGATAGCCACAAAGCATTATCATTGTATTTACAAAAAAACAAAACCCCCAAACCCAAAAAATCCCCCCAAATCAAACATCCTCTGTAAATATAGTATTTAAATGATGAGTAAGGTACTGTACCATCGGCCCCTGTTTGGTTATGTACAGCAGGTTAGTCACTCAGCAGTAGCCATTCCATGAATTCCTCATGGGTAGTGCAACGAGTTAAAAAGTGTATAAAACATTATACATATAAAAACTCTCACATCCTTTGGATGTTTGCAGTTCATCATAACTTTGTGGTTACCTTTTCTGCAACATAAATTAAAAAAAAAGTTACACATCCACACGCTCACTCACACAGACCATATGTAGAAACCCATTCATCCAATCATACACCATCCAGAGAGAGTAGTGCATGGGACCGAGCTCCATGAGGCACGAAGGGGTGGTCCCATCCTCAGGGCAGTCCATCATCTTCAAGGCTTAATGCCACTCGCTGGGGAGATAGACCAAAGAAATCATCATTAGATCCATAAGAGCTACTATTTATTATCTACAAAGTACCACTCATATTATTACTTTATGGGTATTAGCTCACATAATCTTCAAACTATGCTGAGACAAGATTTATCATATTTTGCAGTTGAGAAAACAGACTCCATGAACTTATGTACTGTTTGATCTGGATCACGTAGCAAGTGGCTGAACTAAGTTTGATACCAGGTCTGAGTAAGTCCAGAGCTGTCGCTATTTTCATCATTCTATTCTGTCTCTGTAAAGCAGGGTGGCAGAGATCTAAACTTTCTTCTCTTCCACGATTCAAGGTTGGGTCAACTTAAGTGGATCAGATCTGTAAAACATTAAATCCTTGACTTTTAGTGACTTGTCTCCAAAATGCTAATCACAATTAGTTTGTAACATGCTGCACCCTCCCAACTGATTAAACAGAATTGGAAGGAAGTGCAAGTCATTAAATTCAGTCCCTGTCTTCCTTATCCCTGCTTTCCAGTCACAGGATATAGACTCCCCTCTGCCACAAATGCTAACCACTAGATAGTGAGCCCACTAACCCTTCAGCCAGTAACCCCTTGTGGACAGTGGATTTAAATTCTTTCCTATACTGATGTGAAAGTTGTGTCTTTATATCTTATGTGATTCCCTGATTCTATGCCTTAGACTCAAAAACTGAGTTCTACACAGGACAATCCTGGTAGAATTCTGGTTCTGCCACTTCCTGGCTATGATCTTGGACAAGTTATTCACTTTCTATGAGTCTCCAGTTTTTTCTTTGAAATTTATAGATAATGTGTGAATTCCTTCCCTTTATTCTGTTTTTTGTCTCTAGGATACACATCTAGCTTTCCACAACTGGTCCTGATATAATCATGTTTGTTATTCTTCCATTTCCTCCTTTGGACAGACCCTAGTTTCATTTTCTCACAGCTATGTGAGTTTAAGCTGGCCACTTGACTTTTCTGGGACTTTATCTGTCAAATGGAAATAAAAGGACCTACCTTATAGGGCTGATGTGGAACCAAATGAAATAATTCATGCATAGTGTTTAATATAGGACTTCATCCACATGGGATCTGGAGAATTCTAGATCAGCCTAACCAGTGTAAGTATCTTCCATCTCTGAACATTCTACATGTGATAAAAAGCAATTCCACTGCCTTTCAAGTCATCTTTGGCTTATTTGTGGTTTTCTGTGAATGCCATGCTCCACTAACAGACCTTTGAGACCATCTTATTCTAGTCCTGCCACCCTCCCACTCTAGTCAAGGCAGATCTCTAAGGCCAAGATAGGTCCTCATAGTGATGGCAGAACTACCTGAGAAAGGGACAGGGAGAAGACAGGTTGAGAATACTGATTTACAGAGCTTTTTTCTTTTTTGATTGTAAGAGCTTTAAAGTTATTTACCCCATGATAAAATTGAAAGAGCATGGGCCTTTATGTAAATAAAGACTGGAGTTTGAATCCTGGTTCTGCCACTTCCTGGCTATGATCTTAGACAATTTATTCAATTTCTATGAGTCTCCAGTTTTCTCATCTGCAAAATGGGGCTAATAATATCAACTCTATAACATAATTTTTTTTTTATAATTTTTATTGTTGGTTGTTCAAAACATTACATAGTTCTTGATATATCATATTTCACAATTTGATTCAAGTGGGTTATGAGCTCCCATTTTTACCCCATATACAGATTGCAGAATCACATCAGTTACACATCCATTGATTTACATATTGCCATACTAGTGTCTGTTGTATTCTGCTGCCTTTCCTATCCTCTACTATCCCCCCTCCCCTCCCCTCCCCTCCCCTCTTCTCTCTCAGCCCCCTCTACTGACATTCGTTTGTCCCCCTTGTATTATTTTTCCCCTTCCCCTCACTTCCTCTTGTATGTACTTTTGTATAACTCAACTCTATAACATAATTTTAAAGATTAAAAAAGAAAATGTATGTGAAACACTGAAAACAGTGTCTGACACATAGTAGGTGCTCACTAAATCCAATTTCCTCATTCTGTTAACTCTGTTTCTCTGTAACTGGCAGACTTGGGCATTAGACTTCTCAGGAGTAACTCCTCCTAAGTCATTTCCTTTTCTGGAAATAATGCCACATGCAAAGTGCTTTGTAATTTACAAAGTGCTATCTTGTTTAAACTTTCTAAGTTCAGGAGGGTTATTCTTGTTTTACAAATAAAAGTAAGTAGAGAGAAGTGACTAAGATCATGCGGCTACAGAATGGTGGAACTGGGAGACATCTTTTTACCGAAAGCTCAATGCTTCTGGCACTGTGCTCCTTTGATCTTTAAAAATTGTTAAGCAACTGTTTGCTCGGACTGGCCGAGGTTAAGGATCCTCAAGGCCATCTGCTCACCCTTCTCATTTGTTCAATTTCCTTTCTCATGTCTCCCCTTTATGAACAGTTTGCTTCAGAAAAAGTTCTGTTTGCTCTGTACTCAGTCATGTTCTGCACATGCCATTTCCTTGGTCTGCCACTAACCCAGGTTTCCTTTTTGCCCCACCCAGCTTACAGTTTGCAGCCTTCCAAGACCAGAAAGCCTTCTAGATTGGCTGCACCTGCCTAGGTTCAGGCCCTCACTCACCAGTCCCTCAGGCTCAGAGTGGCACTGCCCTACCTTGCACTTGACGACAGGCAGCTCGGAAAGAGGGTTCTTCGGGAGTTGGTGCAGCTGTGACCTTGGTTCCCCCGGCAAGACAAAAAGCTCCTTGAGGGCAGGGGCTGGGTCTTCCAGTTCTCTGGTCTCCCCAAGACAGGGCTCTGCCCACAATGGGCGATCAAAGCTGCTGATTGCCTGACAGGGGGATGTACTGGATGACCTCTGAGGTCACACTCAGCCCCCTGACTCTGCTGTACAACAATGATACCTGCTCCAACCACTTTGTGGTTTTTACTTCCCCAACAAGTCATGCTCTCTTGTGCCTTTAAGCCTTTGCACATGCTCTCTCTAGAATGCCATTTCCCTCCTTCTCTACCTGGAAAATTGCTATTCATCTTTCAAAGATACAGTTCATCTGTTACCTTCTCTGAGGCATTCCTTTCCCAATTCCCCAGACAGAATAAAGAGCTCCCTCATTGATGTTTCCATAGCATTTGTTCAATAAATACTTGTTGGAAGCCAGCTATGCTATGCTAGGCACCAGGAAAACAAATTAATCATGTCAGATCCTGCCCTCAAGGATCTCACACTCTAGAGGGGACCACTAAGTAAAAGACAAATGGACTGTAGTGTGACAGGTGCTGGGATGGAGAGAGACCCATGTGACCATGGGAGAACAAAGCAAGCCAAGGAAAGCTTCCTAGAATAAAGAACTCCTAAGCTTCCACCATGGCACGCAGCACACAGTTGTACGAATGTATATTAGCATCTCTAACTCTCCCAGCAGCTCCTTAGGAGCAACTGCATTTCTTAATTACTTTTGAACACTCAATGTCTAATGTGGTGCTTGGCATATAACTGGCATACAGTGTTGTTGAAACGAATACATTCACATTAAATGGCCACAGTTGCCCTTCTATCCCAAACATGCTGAAAACTCCTCAGCAGAAAGAAAGGCCTCTGGCTTCTTTACTACCAGGAAGAGACTCTAGGTACAAGGTGGTCCTGCTACCCTGCTACCCTAACAACCTACCTCAGGATATCTGTATTCCCCAGTGCTTGGTACATGGTGGGTTCTTGATAAATGTTAAGGAAGGAGAAAGGAAGGAAGGTGTGGGGAAAAGGAAGGAAGGGAGGATGGAAGGAAGAAACTTGCCCAGCAAGGAATACTTACTGCAGGATAGACATGGCCAATCTGAGCAGTCCTCCCTATATGGAGCTCGTCTTCATCTTCTTCTTCTGTTGTTTTCCTGTACACTGGGTTGTCAAAATTCATGCTCTTGGTGTTCTTCCGCTTCCAGTTTCTCCAGATCAGGTAGCCACTCATGCATAACAGAGCTATTACCGCTAGAGGAAGGGACACATTATACTGGACATCCAGGAGGCTCCGGCTCATGGCCCAGACCTCAGTGCAGATCCTGCCACCTCTTCAACTTCACTGCCCCTTGCCTTTTGGGCACTGTTTCTGCTGTTTGGAAGCCTTTCTCTCGTCTCTTCTTTCCTCCATTAGCTACTCATCCTTCAAAATCCACCTCAAATGATAAATCTTTTCCATTTGCTGTAGACAGAGTCCATTGTTCCTTCATGTATGCTCCCAGACCACAGTATCTTACTTTACTGGAACTGTCCTCCCAGCTCAACTGAACCTTGGTGGGCAGAGACTGTCTTACTTATCTCTCCATGCGCAGTGCCCAGCACTGAAGAGGTGCTCAGTTGACATGTGCTAAACAAAGGAGTCAATTTTTCCCCCTTTGCCCTATTGCTGCTGCTTCCTGGAATCTCTTAAGAAAATCACCCTTTTTATAAATTAGAGAGTGGAGAGTGGGATGAAGCTATGGCCCCACCAAAGAGGGGCAAGACTAGAAGGGGATACAGAGGGCAACACAGGCTTTTCAGTTAGAATAAATGAATTTATTAATGAGTAAAGAAGGCTGTTGAGAGCCACAGCCGAAGGGGCCCCAGCAAACTTCCAGCTGCCAGCTGATGATTGGCTCACAGCGGCCCCAGCAAACTTCTAGCTGCCAGCTGATTGGCTCCTCTGCGGTGATGCTCATTGGGCTGTTTCCCCACCCTTTCAGACCACTGAGCTGCTCATTGAGGGACTTTTTGGCTCCGCCCACGCAACCCAGCCAATCAGCCTCAAGAGCAGGAGGAGTGGGGGAGTTGAGAGGCTTGTGGGAAGCCGGTGGTGGCAGTTGGGCTCTGAGGGAATTCCTGAAGAGCTCGTGTGGTGTGGCGTGTGTGTTATAAAAATAAAGTTCATTTCTGCTTGATAAGTGGCTTGTGAATTGTGTCCAGCCAGACTGCGGCATTTGGTGGCCCGTAAGGGGATTAGTCACCACTCCTAGGCCTCGAAGCGTTTGAGTGGCTTGTTGTAATGGCCAATGTTTTGGCCATTCTTGACGAGAGATGATGCGAAGGTCTGCACCTGTATCCAGTAGCCCATTAAATTCATGTCCTTGAATATTTAATTTTAGCATGGGGCGAGAATCTAAATTTAAAGAAAGCATAGCCCAATCTACACCTCTGGAGCCTAATCCCCTGGAATCTCTTTCTACAGTACGACTGGAAAATTTATCATGTAGGCTGGGTATTATTAGTAACTGTGCTATTCTATCTCCTGGTGAAATTACTGATATACCCTTTGGAGAACTGGCTATAATTTTTATTTCACCTTCATAATTGGGATCAATTACCCCAGGACTTATCATAAGTCCTTTTAGAGTAGAAGAACTGCGTCCCAATAATAAGCCTACTGTTCCTTTGGGAAGAGGTCCTTTTACCCCTGTGGGAATGATTTGAACTCCCATCTCTGGAGTTAGTATTGTTCTGGCGGAGGCGCAGATGTCCAATCCTACACTTCCTCTGGTTTGTCTAGTGAGGGATCTAATGGACAATGTGTCCTGGGCACTACCCTGATGGGGTTGCTGGGTTCCTCCAGTGCCCTGTATATTTGTGGTCTTGGGCCCTGGAGCATTGGGCCTCCCTGTCCATTTTTTGGCAATGGAGCCCGATGCCTTTCTCCACGATATCATGGATAGACACCTGGTCCTTGTTCGTTTTTTGATAACGGAGTACCCTCTATGGTGGTTTGAGAACGGCATTCATTAGTCCAATGTCTCTCTCTACGGAATCGTGGGCAAATACCCGGTATTCTACTCCTTTGATACCTAGTTTTGTTAAACCCTCCTCCTATGGGGCAATTCCTTTTAAAATTTCCTGTTTGTTCACAATTGTAGCATGTTTTTGGCCTGGCATCTAAAACCTGTTGTACTGCAGCTGCCAAGTCTTGCCTTTGTTCATTAATGTCTCTACATAATTTAATATATGTGTTTAAATCTTCATGTTTCCATGGTCTAATGACTTCTCTGCACCAACGATTCACTTGCTCATAAGCCAGTTGTTTTATTAATGGCATTACTTGTTCTGTATTCCCCAAAACTCTGGTAGCTGTTTGAATAAGCCTATCTACAAATTCAGCGTAAGATTCATTAGCTCCTTGTATTACCTTAGATAATTGACCTTGTAAACCTCCATGTCCTTGTAAAGTCTTCCATGCCCTAACCG
This sequence comes from Marmota flaviventris, assembly GCF_047511675.1. Classification (NCBI taxonomy): domain Eukaryota; kingdom Metazoa; phylum Chordata; class Mammalia; order Rodentia; family Sciuridae; genus Marmota; species Marmota flaviventris. The sequence continues at coordinate 42,153,617 of NC_092507.1, forward strand.
CCTCTGCAGCAATTTGTGCGTATACGCCAGGATCATATGCAATTTGTTGCTGCTGATCCTCATAAGGTCCCTTTCCTAACAACATATCTAAATTTCTCTGAGGATAACCAGCTGCTGCATTTCGCCTAGCCGTCTCCTTGCAAAATTCCTCATTGGCAACCTTCCATAACAGGTATTGTCCTCCATTTAGCACAGCTTTACACATACTAGCCCAATCTGCTGGCGTCATGTTCAAGTTGGTAATGGATTCGACCATGCTTACAGTGAAGGGTGCTTGAGGACCATAGGTTGTTACAGCCTCTTTTAGCTGCTTCACTGTTTTGAAATCTAAAGCATGGTGAATTCGCTGCCCTCCTGCCTGCTCAAATACAGGGCATGTTAATATTTGAGGTCCTGACTCAGGATCCCATCTATCAACTACGGGGGTTGGGGGCCTCCCAGCATATGGAAGTGGCGCTGTTGGTTGGACACTTATGCCCTCTGGTGATAGAAAGGTGTTAGTAGCAGTCTCCTATTGTAACTTTTCCCCTGATGGCTTTTTCTGCTCTAAACTTTCCTCCTTTGTCTGACTAGCTCGAGAGACCTTCTGTTTTTTTTTTTTAAATATTTTTTAGTTTGATGGACCTTTATTTTATTCATTTATTTATATGTGGTGCTGAGAATTGAACCCAGTGCCTCACACATGTGAGGCAAGCACTCTACCACTGAGCCACAACCCCAGCCCAAGAGACCTTCTCTTTTACTTGAATTTTTTCCTCTGTCTGACTAGCTCGAGAGACCTTCTCTTTTACTTGAATCTTTTCCTCTGTCTGACTAGCTCAAGAGACCTTCTCTTTTACTTGAATCAATATGTCTTCTCCTTCCTCTACCATTGTCTGAACTGAAGGCTTTGGACTAAGCAAACAAGATACGAATGTCCACAATGGCAACGTGCCAACTGGCAGAGTCCCTGGGCTTTTCTTTTCTATTCTTTTTAAATCTTCACCATGATGGTTCCATTGTGATATATTTAACAACTCCTCCTTAAAAAGCCATGGGCTACATTTTTGTATTGTATTAACGTATGCCCTGACTGTTTTTGATTTTACTGAGATGCCTCCTTCCTCTAACAATTTACTTAACACTCTTTCGGTTTGTTTTTACTAATTTCTGATCCCATATTTCTACTATAATACAACCCAACAAGATGACGCCAAACAAAACGGAAACAGAATGAAACAAAAGTGGAACAACAAAAAGTCATTATAATAGCCTTTCTATCCTCCTGAAATGTCCATCCGTCCTTTCTCCCTATCTGTTCCTCAGATGCAAATAGTTTTTCCTCAGATGTGAGCCGTTTTTCTTCCGTCTTACACATCTCCAGGGACAGGCAACTTAAAACAAAAGCGAAACAAAACAAAAGAAGAATCTTAAAATGGCTACCCATCCTCTCGCCCTGCCCTCAGGGGTGAGCAGTTTACCTTATCACTTACCCTCAGTCGTTCCCCATACGGGCAACCAAATGCCACAGTCTGGCTGGGCACAATTCACGAGCCACTTATCAAGCAGAAACAAACTTTATTTTTGGAACACACATGCCACACCACACGAGCTCTTCAGGAATTCCCTCAGAGCCCAACTGCCACCACCCGCTTCCCACAAGACTCTCAACCCCCCTCTCCTCCTGCTCTTGAGGCCGATTGGCTGCGACCAGTGGGCAAAGCCAAAAAAAGTCCCCCAATGAGCAGCTCCATGTTCTGAAAGGGCGGGGAAACAGCCAAATGAGCATCACCGCAGAGGAGCCAATCAGCTGGCAGCTAGAAGATTGCTGGCGCCGCTGTGAGCCAATCATCAGCTGGCAGCTGGAAGTTTGCTGGGGCCGCTGTGAGCCAATCATCAGCTGGCAGCTGGAAGTTTGCTGGGGCCCCTTCGGCTGTGGCTCTCAACAGAAGGCAGCACTCTTTAACAGAGCTGGTTAAAAATGGCAAGCAGCTTCATAAGGCAGTAGGTAATCTCTGCAAGTAGTCTAGTGGAGGCTGGATGATCATTATTTAGGATATCTGATGCTTTTATATCATGCTGTTATTGATGGGTTTCTGTTTAAATAAGATGGTAATCATTGATACCCACTAAAAATAGGGACAAAGTAAGGATAGTCATTATCACTGCCACTATTTAATGTCCTTGAGAGATGTAGCTGTACAGTAAACCAGATAATAAATTGGAAATTGAAGGGAATAAATACGAGAAAGGAAGAAACCAGACTGCTGTTACTTAACAAATATCTGTATGTTTAGAAAGTCCTAGAGAGGCAAGTGAAAAACTATTAGAAATAATTTTAGTTTGTCAAGAATCAATATAAAGGTAGGCCTGGTAGCGCATGCCTATTATCCCAGTACTTTAGGAAACTGAGGCAGGAGGATCACAAGTTCAAAGTCAGCCTCAACAACTTAGCGAGGACCTAAGCAACTTAGGGAGACCCTGTCTCAAAATAAAAATAAAACACTAGGGATATTGCTCAGTGGTTAAGCACGCTGGGTTCAATCCCTGGTACCAAAAAAAGAAGAAGAAAAAAAAAGGAACCAACACAAAAAATCAATAGCTTCCTTTTTAGTCAGCAATAACCAATTAGAAAATGTAATGAAAAAAGAACACATACATAATAGCCCAACAAAATCTATAAAATCCTGGAATAACATAATAAGAAATGTGCAAGTCTTATATTATTTTTAAATTATTCTAAAGGGCATTAAAAAAAGACTGAAATAAATAAAGATGTGATATTCCTGGATAAGAAACTTCAATATTGTAAAATATAAATTCTTCCCACTTAAATTTATATATCCAAAATGATTTCAATAAAAATCCATCATAATTTTTATAGAATCGACATGATTAAAGTTCATCTAGAAGAGAAACTGAACAAAAATATCCAAGAAAATGCTGTGAGCATAACATATCACAGAATGCTATGAGTATATAGGAATAGAAATACAATTTGTAAAGTAGAATAAACAGCCCCAAAATATAGGTATGTGAGAAAGATGGCAATTCAAGTCAAAAGGAAAGGATAGACCAATAATGGTTTTGGAGAAACTAGGTAGATTTGTAGGAAAAAAAAAATAGTTAAATCTCTCCCTTATACCACATACTCTAAATTCCAAATGGAAAATCTAAATACTAAAAACAGCTTAAAGTATAAGAAGAAAATATTGGGAGATATTTTAATAAAATTCAGAGTAAGGGAGGCCTTCCTAAGCAAAACACAAAGCTCAGAAATCATAAAAGATTAACACATCCGATACTTATAAATTTTAATTTATGCATGGCAAAAAATACCATAAACATATATAAAAATTAAGTAGCAGATTGGGAGAAAATATTCATCACATAATTAAAAAGGTTTTAATATTCATCCTGTATAAATATTTCTTTCTTTTTTTTGTACTGGGGATTGAACTCAGGGGCATTCAACCACTGAGTCACATCCCCAGCCCTATTTTGTATTTTATTTAGAGACAGGGTCTCATTGAGTTGCTTGGTGCCTTGCTTTTGCTGAGGCTGGCTTTGAACTCGCGATCCTCCTGCCTCAGCTCTGGAGCTGCTGGGATTCCAGCTGTATAAATATTTCTACAAATACAAAAAAATGAATAGAAAAATAAGACTGTGAATAGGAAATTTAAGGATGAAATGTAAATAATGGCCAAAAAGCTTATGAAAAGATATTCTCTCAGGAAAATAATACTTATCTTTCGCCTCTTGGATTAGCAGAAATTTAAAATTTATTGATTATATTAGGGTGGGTTATATCAATGAAACAGCACGCATGTCTTTCTCTATAGAACATAGGCTGATGGGAATGGGGTTGATTTGTTTTTCACTCACTCCACTCAAAATAAGGCTGGAATAATAGTCTCTATCATCATCTTATTCTGGTTAGCCCTTTCAAGGTCAATTCAAATGCTCTCTTCTCTGGAGTTATCTTTTCTTCCACTGTTCCTCCACAGAATTATCATGCTGCTATTATATCAAGTCATTATTATATCATGCCTCTATCTAATCTGTCATGCCTCTGTTATGTATTAATATCTACCTTATATGATTATGTTAACTGATTAAAGATTGAAAGTTCTTAGTCTTTATTTTTTTCTTCTCTGCATTCTTGATATAGCATTCACAAAGGGGAGAAGTTTTTTAACACATTCATTAATTAACTCACTACCATATTGAGGATTCTCAGGATCAAAGAACAATGTCCCTATCCTGAAGGTATTCATGGGCATGTAAAGGAGAAAAAAACTATGAATGGACAATCACAGTTCAAAGATACTGTGAAGAGAGGAAGCTGGCATGAGACACATGTATGAACATCGGGGTAGGGGAATGATTTAACTCCATGGTTCTGTGTGAGGTCATAACCCATACTCTGACTGTATTGAATTCCATCTAGTTCAGCCTCTCCATTCCTATCCCAAACCATTTCCCATTCCTGGCTTTGCTCATGCTGTCTTCATGCTTTCATTGCTCTTGATTTTTCTTCACTTGTCTGACTCGGCTATAAATGTATCTCATGTATATGTGATGCCGAGGATGGAACCCAATGCCCCACACAGGTGAGGCAAGTGCTCTGCCACTGAATCACAATCCCAGCCCCATCATCATGTATCATTTCACTAGGAAACTTTTCCTGCCCTCTTTCTTCCTCTCTCTCCCAGGCTAAGTTAAGTACTTCCTCAACACTTTCACTAAACTCAGTGCATAGCTTAGTCTTAGGACTTACCATGTCATAATGAACTTATCTATGTTATGTGTCTTTTCAATAAGACTTAACTTGTGTAGGACAGGACCAAATCTTATTCATCTTTAGTCACCTTTCCTCCCCTTAATCACAATTTGGCATATAGTAGCTCCTTCATAAATGTTTGTTGAAAACCAGAAAGAAAGCAAAACAGTATGACCTATTCAAGGGATGGCAAATATCCCTACTCATTTGTTCAACATATATTTAATTTTCTATCATGTGCCAGACTTTGCTAGGAGCTAGGGAGAGTAGTAAGCAAGAGAGACACCAGCCCTGTCCTCAGGGAGCATTCAGTTGGGTTTCATGTGGTGGGAGTGCAGAGTATGAATGAGAGGGGGTGAGACATGCAAACTGGATCATCACTTAGGGCCAGGTCCTAAAGAGCCTTATGTGCCAGGCTAAGGAATAAAATCAGGCTCAGGAGGTGACAGGAAAGCTGCTGGGGCAGAATGAGTCAACAAGGCAAGTCAGTGTAACATGTTATCCTCCCTCTAGTGCCTTTTCCCAAGAGCTGGGCAGGGTCTCTCTTTTCTCTCCAGTGACAAGGGGCCACACTCACCTATGGGCGCAATAATCCCAATGACAGCAGCAGTAACTGTTGAGCCCATCTTGCTGCCTTCATTCCCATCTGCAAAATACAAACATTGGCAGAATAATGCTCCATTAGAGTGAGTCCAAGCCTTTACTGGCCTCAAGTAGTAAGAACTACCCAACTGCTTCTCATCCTCACTTTAAATGATGATTGGCTAATGATTAATAGTACAGTATTCCTAAATGCTATCCAACTCCTGTGAGGCAAACAGGACAGAGGTGTATCTCCATTTCACAGAGGGAGAAATTATATCTTAACAGATAAGTGACTGAGCTGGGACTTGAACTCAGAACTGGTGACTCAAGCCCCACACCCTTCAGATAGCATCACAAGCTGGGGAGTATGCAAGGCAGGGTGAGCACTTAGATTTTTATGTTGCTGAATGACTGGATCAATTGCATTTTTCAGCCACTGTTTATTGCATTGTCTATGGTACTGATGGTCTGTCTGTCCATCTGTAGTAATAGTGTATTTTTCTTAAGTAATTAATGGGGCATAATAATGTAATGGAATCAAGAGCCCAGGCTCCTGCGTCAGAATTTGGGGCTCATGTCCCATTTTACTACTCATTACTTGTGTGACCTTGAGCAAGTTTATATAAATATAAATACAGATATAGATTATATGTCTGTGTCTATCTATCTATCTATCTATCTATCTATCTATAAATGAAAATAAACACTATCATGGTATATTTCTTTATCTTTAAAAATGGAGATAACATTATTATTTTCCTCTTAGGGAAATTGTATTGATTAAATGAGATAATTCATATAAAATATTAGCACAGTCCCTGATATAGCCTTGCCTGGTTCAAAGAGGGCAATGCATGGGGTATGGATTGTTGTGAGACCTACATCTAAAAATACAGGCAAATACACATTCTAAACTGGAAAATACTTGGAAAATGTCCTGTATTTTCTAAAAAGTATGCTGTGTCATCCCTTCTCACTCTCACAAATATCTTCATTATAGTATATTTACAGTACTTTGTAGCTTAAAAGCGTTTTTCCTTTGGATCCTCTTAATATGAGGCATGAAGAGGAGCTGTTATCCACATTTGCTCCGAGTGAGGAGATGACTGTTCCCTGGCAATGGCCCATCCTTTCAGTGTATCTGTTTTTCTGATTCACCTCAAGTCAATCTCACTATTGAAGGGAGAAGAGGGCTTGCATTGCTTACAAAACTAACTGTGGAAGTGCTGCCATCCTCTCACTCTGGGGCCACAGCAAACACTGAGAGTGAAATTAAACCTATTGCTTGACAAGGCCCATGGGGAGGTCAGAGGCTCTGTCCCTAGATGAGAGGAACTGGAATTGATGTGTTCCACTTGCCTCTCCAAACTTCAGGTGAGTTCTCAACTCTAAAAATTCAGCTTCTGCTGGCAAAACGGGCCTAATCAGAAAGGTGTCACCAGGCTGCTTGGTTTCTGGGCCATCCATGAATAGAAAAAAATGTTAAAACAGTTTATCCTTTTAAATGAACTCCCCCTGGCAGGTAACTTAATTAAAAAGGTATTTGCTCATTAATGAGATAAAATAGTTCTAGCAGTGACAATTACTGTTCCCAGTGATTTAATAAGTGGCGAACTTAATTATTTTCAGCCCAGGGTATGGGAACAGGAATGAGTAGACCATAGCTAAGGATGTTAACATTTGGGCAGCTCACTGAGGATGCTGGGAACTGAGATCAGAGCTTTCCAACCCTGAGGGACACCCTTCCTACACGTCAATAACTCATAAAGCGCAAATATACATCCAGGTAGCAGAGGCTATTTATGTGCTTCCATTTATACTGCCTCCTTTGTCTCTTTTGGCAAACTTGGGAAGCAGGCAGGAAGTGCGTTGTTATTATTTTCTCTTTGTAGGGAAAGAAAATGAGGCTGAGAGATAGGATATAGCTTCCCTACAGATCCCCTATAAGTTAGGGGCATCTACGACTCCTAAATCACAGTTGGCATTCTCTTTCCCTCTGCTTCTTCCTCAGAGATATGCAGCATTCAACTCTGGTCTGATCTCTCTTCCCACACATTCCCATCCTGCTTCCACAGGACCCTCCCATGTCATGAAAGAATACAGAGCTCATTTCCTTACAATGCTGGGAGTGGTTGCTGGTTGCAGGGCTTGGGGTAGATGGGCTGATGCTGGGAGCCCTGGGGACACTAACTGAGCTTGGGACGGGAGCTGCCAGGCTTGGTGTGTCTGTGCTGTGGTTCTGGTAGGTGGGGCTGTGGATGGTGGTCCCAGGTGCTCTTGTGGTGGCAGCTACTGTCCTCGTCGTAGTAGAGGCTAACGTCGTAGTTGAGGTAGATTGAGGTGCTGGAGGGAAAAGACCATGGAGGTCACTTGGACAGAGCATTTTGTTGCTTTAGTGCCTAAGTTATTGTCTTGATGAATTACACATAGAAACTTATTCTCAGGGCTTAGTTCAAATGCCACTCTGGTGAGACCCTGCCTCATCCCTCTGAATAGGCCACGATCTTCTCTTGATTCAAAAGATGAGTCATTAAACCATGCTATAGAATTAAGTGTGGGAAAGACCACTGTAAAAGACTAGAGGGAAGGGAAATCATAAATCTAGAAGCATTTTACTGTGGTATTATAATATCATTAGGTTTAAATTCTTAATCCACTTTAAACAATGGAACCTGGAAATCATATATGGTACAGGAAACCTGTGCTCATATAAAAGGTCTTGGCTTTACACCAAAATTGGGAAATAAACATAATTTATGTTGTTCAAGTATTATATGATGATTAGTCCTAGTCACATCACAAAAGGGCTTCTAATGTAGTTCTAGGTAAGAAATAGGCAAACACATAACCATCCATTTAGTATATAAATAGTAACTAAAGCCATGGAGATAAAGGGTTCTTAACTTGAGGTTTTCGGGGAGTTCCAGAAACCACCTACAAATTGAATTTAAAATATTTTGTGGCCAGGTATGATGGCACATGCCTGTAATTCCAACTACTTGGAAGGCTGTGGCAGGAGGATCATAAGTTCAAGGCCAGCCTCATCAACTTAGTGAGACCCTATCTCAAAATAAAAATAAAATGTCTAAGAATGTAGCTCAGTGGTAGAGTTCTTGCTTAGCATGTGTGAGGCCTTGGGCTCAATACCAATACCACCACCACCACACACACACACACACACACACACACACACACAAAACACACACACACATACACATATACATACTCTAACAACTGAGTTTTATATTATTATTATTATTATTATTATTATTAATGTATATGTGCATTTTTTTCTTGGGAGAAGAGGAAACCTTGACAGGCCTCTGGGAACATGCACATTCAAGGAAGGTGGAAAAAAAGGAGTGTGCAAAGGCAACAAGTAGCCAAAAAAGATGGAGGAAAACTAGGAGCATACTATGTCCCAGAAGTCAAGGGGGAGATTTCTGCCAGAGGCCACCCCTCCTGGAAGCTCTGCTTACCTCGATAACACCTCTTCATGTCTGGGCCCAGCCACATCGTGTCAGGACAGGCACATGTGTACTTGGGAGAATGGCTGGAGATTTGAGGAGCAGGAAGGCACAGGTACTCACAGCCTCCATTAGGCTGGGCACTCAGCTCACAGGCATCTGCAGCTAATGGCAGAGAGAGAGAGAATTAGGGCACAAATAGGACATGCTGTCTTCCCACCTCCCGTTGATGAGGCTCCTCCCGCTTGGCTTACTCAAAAAGCTTTCCCTACTTATTTGCCCCCATCCAAGGTCTTGCACATGCTAGGTAAGCACTCTACCAACTGAGCTACATCCCTAGCACCCCCTACAATTTTATTGAGCACCTTCCAATTCTATACCTCGTGCTTTATTTCTATTCTCATTTGATTCTTACAATTCTGAGAGATGGGTGTTATGTTACATTCCAAAAACTCATGACCCCACCCCCATACCCCATGACATATGCCACATCTCTTAAATTTCTAGATCTAGAATCAGGCACCAATCCTATCTCCTTACCCTCCTTTGCTTCCCCATCTTCACCCTGAGAGCCAACATTTCAGTTACAGTTAGAATTAGTATATCCTAGTAATAGGGAACAAGACAACCTAGAGGAATGATCCTGGATTCTATATCCAGCCAACAGCTGACTTACTGTACAGACCTATGACACATAAGTTTATACTACTGCAAAATGGGTAAAATAGCAAATAAGAAGTAATGTGTCATAGCAGAAGAAACTCTGGAATCAGACCTGAATTTAGATTTTAGTTCTACTACCTGCTAACATTAATTTATCTCTCTAAACCTCAGTTTCCTCAGCTGTTAAAGGAGAATAACAATATGTAACCTTTGTAGGATCAGAAAATATAAGAAATTTATATATTTATTTATACCCAGCCTTATTTCGCAAAAAGCTTGAGGCAAAATAAGACAAAATATGTGATGATAAAGCACTCTATCAACAAGAGACAGTTGTTATGCTGAACCGTGATATAAATGTGAACATGGTCTGTTTCATGGCAGGAGAGGACCAGGGGGCCAAGGACCAGAGACGAGGGAAGGCTCACCTCTTGGCTGCTTCAGTTCATGGAAGATGACAATATCATGTGGATTGTTGAGGTTCTCAGCCAGGATGGAGATTTCTAGGCCATTGAGCCGATTTGCACTGAAAATGGCTTCGTTCTCCAGGTCTGTCCAGAATACCTTGTCCTGTAAAGGCACAGATATGGAGGGTAGGAGGCCTATAGTCTAAGCTTATGAACTCAGTCTGAGGGCTTGGACCCAAATTATAGTCATAAGAATTGCCCTGATATTTCCCCTGAGCTATCCTAGCCACAGATTCTCAGAGGACTGAGAATTAGCTTATGATCTATGATGTCAGCTCTCCTGGTTCCCTTCTCTCTTTGAGGATTACTTGGTGATTCTGTTCTTTGACCTGAAGGCCACAAACTAACTCACTAATGCTAAGCTGGGCCTGATTCCTGGGCCAGTAGAAACCCAAGGTTAGATCTCTATAGTTATTACTATCACTGGAGTCAGGGACCAAGACTGCAGAGGATACATGAGCTACTGAGGACTATCTGCTGCTGGGCTTACAGCCTCTGATACAAATCTAATACACATAAGTCCATGTGGTTAGTCCATTCAAGCCTACATGTGCATCTGCAGGCAATCCACAGTTACTGTGGTATAATCATGCATCCTTATCCACAGATCCAGACTCACACCTAAATGTTCCCCTATACACATAAAGGCATACTTGTACCTAAATAAACTTGTCTAAATACTGGTGGACATATTTACATCAATAATATGATACAAGCACCAGTGCATACAGGAATGGATATTTTTACTCTGATGTACTATACATACACATGCACATACACATACTTTACACATAACACAAATATGCTCGAGCACACATATATGTGTCATATGTGTCCAAACACACCTGCCTTTTGAAGCAGGGGCTGAACTTAGAGGTGGAGCTTTGCCCACAATTCCAGAGCAATGCTGAGTGAAGCAGCTCCAAGAAAATATTATCAAAGCCCACCATAGACTACTGTCTCCTCATTTTTTGTTAGCAGAGTTAGTCTCAGGGAAGAGACTGATGTGTAAGATTCTGTCTTCCTTGTTCCCCAGGAGGAAAGATTGTTGGGGTCAGGGCAGCGAAGGGCCCTGACTCCTCACCTTCTGGGGAGCTTCTTGAGGACTGGGATAGTGTCTGATTTATTTTTATGACCCCAAGTTCTGGTAAAGGTCAACAGAAGTATGCTGAATTGCATGGCATCTCTCAGGCCATGTCCTACAGAAAATGACTCTAAGGAAACATATTCATTCCATCTTCCCTTCCTCCCTTTTTTGGGTGCTGGATGCTGAAGTTGGAAGCATCCATATCTAGCAGTCACCTATAAGAAGTGCTCTGAGAGAGGCTTCTAGGAAGAGAGCACAGGAAAGACTACCAGGCCCTTGTATTCAGGCAGCTATCAATCTGTGTACAAACATGTCAGCTGGCTTCCCTGTTCCTTTGTTTCCATTTGGACAAGTCTCAGGGAGGCATCCTATTTGAACAGCCTTCTCTAGGCTTCAGCTTCTTGGCAGGGTCATGCCTCCCTTCACAGGGCTCACCTCAAACACAGCTATCCCAAAGGGGTGGCTTAGGAAGTCAGGAGAGAAAATCAGCATTTTTCTGTTGCTTCCGCTGAAGTCAATGCTGGACAGCTGGTGCAGCTTGGAGTCCACCCAGTACAATCGCTGGTTCAGTAGATCTTGGGGAGGAAGAAGGGGAGGAGGGATCAGGGTTAAGACATTTGTACCTCCCCACTGCCTACATTCCCAGGCCTCAGACTGCACCCAGCCTAGGGCAACAACCATCAGGGAATGAAGCCACTGGCACCATGAGGAGGACCTAGAAACAAGAGCCATGGAGTTCCAGACAGTCATCAGGATCAAGCACTAAAATAGGGCTCACCTAGGGTGATTCCGTTGGGCCATTCAATATTGTCTGATACCAGTGTTTGCCGGTCCACACCATTGAGCCCAGACTTCTCAATCTTGGCCTGGAACCCCCAGTCAGACCAATACATGAACCTGAAATATAAAAGAACTCAAATTGGCTTCTTGTTAGGGATATGATTGGGGTGGGCTGATTCATTAAGACTCAATGACCCACGGACTAGTTAAGGATTATACATTGTAGGAACTAGGAATACCTCTGAAATCCTTTGGAATCATCAAATATAGAATTAGCAGACACTTTAGCCTTCATCTAAGAACCTTGAGAAGCTTAGACTCCCTGATTCTACACAGTCTCAGCTGAATAGTCTATGAGCCCATCTTTCCCATTTCTCGAAGCTCTAATCAGAGCCTTAGCGTGTCAGTGTGGGAAGGGTTCTGCAAACTTTCTCTTTCTTGGTTCAGAAAGGAGAAAGTGGATGACCTTCTCAATTGGGTAGCCCTCCCTGCTTCTGAATCCTCAGGCCGACTAGGATTGGTAGCAGCTGACCATTGTAATTCCAAGATAGTGCATTAGACCTCACTCCTTTGTAAATAGATCCATTATTAAACTCTATTCCAATATCTTACTTTGAGTATGCAGTGCATTTCCTGCTAGGACCCTGACAGAGCCATAATGGAATAGGGCAAGTTTAGGGACAGGATGTAGCAGGTGCTGCACCAGGTCTCATGAGAACATGCAGTGAACAGGACTGAGGTGAGGGTTAATGAGGCCGCAGAGTGTCTTCCCAGAGTACCGTGCTGGGAGCACCTGACTCATGCTCAGTAAATGGCAGCTATTACTTCCCAAGGCCTCACAAACATGCTCATGTGGTCTGACTTGAAGAAGAGTATTTTGTCATTTGTTTAACAACTAAAGAAACAGCACAGGAAGAAGCTAGCAAGGCTTCACATGATACTTCTATTTAAAAGGTCCTATTCTGTTCAGTTCCTAACTTGTAAAACAGATATGGGCAGAGCAAGGCAGCCTAGTTGATGAGGAGTTCAGAGACTAGGCAGCTGAGGTGGGAATGGAGGTGGGTAGCCAAGAACAGAGCAGACCTAGTGACTTGGTCCTCAAATCTTGCTAGCTGTCCTGCAGACATGTTTCATTTACTGAGGCCAATGGAGGAAGTTATACAGAGACAGATTTGGGATTATGAGGAAAAAACTGACTTTCCAGTGGGCAGAACTGACCCACAATAAAATAGGTCCTATGGGAAGTAATGATCTCCTGCCCCCAGAAGTGTGTGAGCAGCTGTCAGATGTCCATCAGCAGCAGGCTGAGGAAAGGCCTCTGCCCAGGAGCTTCTACCAGGCCATCTCCAGAACCCTGCTGTGCTCTGAGACATGCTAATTCTATAATGCAGTGGAGTGGGGAGTTGGGGGAGAACCCTGGCAAACAATGTCCAAAGAACCCCTGGTCTGGGATTAATAGGATAAAGGCTATGCATGGACTTTCTTCCCCATGGCCTGTGTCTGAGCCACCCAGAATCTTCTAGGCAGCTCTTGTGACAGATATGTGAGGACTGAGCACCTACAGTCGTGGAATGGGAAGTTTAAGTGGGGACACTCACCCTCGCAAAGGGTCGACAGCAATGGCCCGGGGTTCACTGAGGTCACGGCTGAAGAGAGTGCATCTGCGGCCACCATCAATTGTGGCCACTGAGATGGTCTTATTGCCTGAGTCTGTCCAATAGATGTGCTTGTGGACCCAGTCCACTGCCAGGCCTTCTGGAGAGTGTAGCTGCTCATCAATGAGGACCTCCTGCTCTGCTGGGTCACTGGCCTTGTCCATGTAGGCACTTAGGAGAAACCAGAGCTGGTATGAGCAGATATTCCACTCATGGGCCCATCTGGAGCTGCCTGTGCACCCTTTTTCTTCCCTTAGGATCATGACAGTGATTTTAGAAGAATTTGGCTAATTTACATTCAAAATGTTCCCTGAGCCACCAGAATAGTTATAAAGGCATGAATCAGCACAGTCTCTAGTCTGGTGAGCTCAATTTAGTGGGGGACTGAAGCTTGTGGCTAGGTACAATGACCATGCCCTCTCTCTGGTTCCACAGTGTCTACTGCCATCCATAATCCTGTCTGTCCAATCCCCAACAATTCTGGCTGTTCTTGGATGTCCTATGGACACCCTGAATTCAACATGTCCAAACCTGTTCATCCTCATTTCCAATCCTTTAGTCAAACAGACTGTCTAAACCCAACCCCAGATCCTCCTCCAATTATTCTCAGCTTAAAGAGCAGCATCAAAACCCCCAAGCCAGACACCTGAGACTCCCCAATTTAATTTTGACTCTTTCTCCTTTAGCCCCACATCCAGTCTCTTCATCAAATCCTCCTCTTCCAGTCGCAAATGTTGCTCATGCCCTGCTATAGCTTTATTTCTACATGTATGGATGTGAACACAAGCATGTCTGTGTGCTGGGGGGAGGTAGGAATCTAGTAGTCAGAGAAGAGCACTTGGGATACTTGCTTCCACCCATCCATCTACTCATCTATCCCATCATTCTTGCAACAGTGATTCAGGGTCAACCTAGTGTCTAGTCATCAACAGTCTTGCCAAGTGGATCTCAGAACAAAAAAGACATGACTTCCTAAGGAGGCTTGGACACATACAGGGAGAAAACTAGAGCATCTGAAACCTAGAATAAACCACTTTGAGTATGCAAGGGCCTCCTGAGTACTGTCCACTGCTGTGGTCACAGTCAGAGTGCTGGGGGTACTGCCATCCAGGAAGATTTCTCAGTTCCCAGACTGGGTAGAGGTTTCCTCTGTACTTTCCCTGCTTGATCGCCATAATGGATGTCAATGTATATGGGATTCTCCAGGCAGGAACCAGGTCTGAGTCATATTTGAGTCTCTGGAGTCTGACACACAGGTATGTGAGCTGCTGTGAAAGTCTTCAACAGAGCCAAGGATTTCTTTTTGCCCTAGTTAAATAGCTCCTGCCTTGAACTTCTCACTAGAGGTCAGACAAAGTCCAGGCTCATGGGCTCAAGACTGCTCTCCCACCAGCGCTCCCAACCTAAGCGCCCCAGGGGGTGAATGAAATTCTGGTGCTGCCATAGTCACTGTGATCCTGTTTCTATTCCCAAACGCAACTCTCCTGAGAAACTCTAGAGGCAGAGGCTACCCTTCCCCTCCTCCTCTGTCAGCTGTTCTTTACCCTCTCCCCTCCAAGCCTGGAGGGTGCATGAGACATGCCACTCACCTATAGATCTTGCGGTAGGAGAGGTCACACCAGTAGATGCGATTGGTTGCAACTTCCACATCTAGTGCCACAACATTCTTGAGCATGGGGATGAGTCGAGAGTAGTCCCGCTTCACCAGGTCTATCTTCCGCACCTCATGCCGGTTGGTAAAGATTAGGGACGGGCTCTTGCCAGCTGCCATGCAGGGAAGTGAGAGAGGCTCAATGTAAGAGACAGGAAGGGAATCTGGAGAATAAGTCTCTGTCACTAGTTTGCTGGGTAATGGCTCATTTTCTTGTAAAATAGGGGTGATAATCCCTACTCCACAAGTTTAGAGATGAAGTGAGTATAAAAAGCACAAGATGCAAAGTATCACATATAAGAGGAGTTTTTTCTTTTCATTAAATATAACCCCCCCCCCCCCAAAATCTTTTACAATTCCCCATTTCCTCCTTCGGCCTGCACCGAGGCCTTCTGAAGTATCCAGACTCATCAACCATCCCCCAACACTCCTTGATTCCAGCTACAGACTGACTGTCATAACCTAGCCAGGGCAGGGCTGTGCTGCCTTGGACCTGTGCTCACATCCTCCTGTCCACCTAAAATGCATTTCTTCCCAGCAACTTTCACCCCTCTTTGCCTGAGACCCCATTGCCATAGTTCAAGAAGGGGCCATCTAATTAAGGAAGTGCCTTAGAAGTACGGCTCAGAATGGAGGACAGAAATCAGATCCTTGGGGAGGCTGCTGTGAGTTTTTCATGTTGTGAGTCTTTAGTTTATACAAAGTGTGTCTGGGGACATGACAAGAGATGAAGCTGCAGAGACTGACAAGCCACACGACAAAGGGTCCTGTGAGCTGGGTGAAGTTTGCTTTATCAGTGGCAGAGTGGGACATGTGTGATATCTAATACACATTATATACATGCAGCGGACATAATACACAACTGCCCATGTATACACAAAACCCATTTTTAGAGTTAGGGTTAGATTTTAGGAAGATCATCACTGAACTAGACATTCTGGCTACTCCAAATGGACAGACTCTCCCAGGCAGTTTTCATATGTACCCGGCTACTCTTGAGCACCAACCCTGTCTGAGCGGCAGCTCCAAGAAATACCTGTCCCTGGAGCTGCCTGTGTCTTCTCCTTCTCATGTTTTCCAGTTGACACTTTTGCCAGCCACCTGGTCACTGAAACTGTGCATCTGAGCCAGGCTAATGTGTTCCCTGGGGGCAGGGTGGGACCAGCACAAAGCATGTAAGGTCTGGGGCTGGGTGTATGACCTGTGTATAGTGATGAAGACTTTTACAAAGAGGGTCAGGGAAAGAGGGAGGCTATGATACAAATAAAGAGCCCATAAAATAGGGCTTTAAGTACAGGAAGGGGCAAGGAGGAAAGCTAGGCTCTAAGACCAGCTCTGCCACTGACAAACTGATTTTCCTCCCCAACTTGACCTCTCTGAAATTAGCAGCTGGGTTAAAGGGCATCTCAAGTTGTTTTTAATGAAGAATTATGACAGTAAGAGAGACGGTGTGTTTATGACTCGCATTTCTATGTAAATGTACTTTAGATATCCCTATGTATATACATTGAATTTTATATATACATGAATAGTTGTTTATTGTCCCTACTATAGATAATGTATCACATGTCCTATGTGGAGGTTAAAAACAGACTATGTGGTACACATGATGCGGGTGTTACATAGTGTATAGTGTAGGTGTATATTTTTTGGATTTATGGGCTACATATTAAGCATCGTGGCTGTTGTGTTGTTTTAATCTCTATGTTATATGATGTATTTAAATGTATGAACTCCAGACTAATTCTTCCAACTGTCTACTCATAGCCCTACTTGGACATTTAAATGGTTTCTTATACTCATCAAGTCCAAAACAGGCTAACATTCCTCCAAAACTGATTCTCTCACCATCTTTCCCAAGTCCAAAAATAGCAATCCTATTTTTTTAGTTGCCTGGCCCAAAACTTTGGAGTCATCTTTCACTCCTTTTTCTCTCATTTTCCACATTCAATTTATAAGCAAATCCTGTTGGCTGGCCTTCAAAATATAACCACAGTCTGTTCACTTCTCAATATTCCCCCTGCAACCACCCTGTCCCAAGCCACATCACCCCTCTCTCTTTACTGAGATAACCTCTCCAGCGGTTTCCATTTCTTTGCTTGCCCTCTGCAGTCTATTCTCCACACTGCAGCCAGACAGTCTGAATGGCACACTGCATTCTTCCTCTACTCAAGACCATTCTGTCAGGAAATGCAGTCAGCCCCTAATAATAGTCCAGAAGGCTTTTGGGGATCTGCCCTGAGTCACCTCACTGACTTATCTCTTTCTAGTTTCCTCAATTGAACTACCCCGCCTTCCTCACTCTTCCTTCAACATGTCAGGCATGTTCCTGCCTTAGGGCTTTTGCATTTTTGATTCCTTCAGCCTGAAATGTATTTTTGCAGGTAAGAGGTAGCTCACTCCTTCACTTCCCTTAGGTCTTTATTCAAATGTCACCTTCTTAATGAGGGCTGCCCTGATCATTCTGTTTAAAACTAAAACCCACTACCCTCTAGACTTCCCCATCCCCATTTCCTATTTTACACTTCTCTTTAGCCCCTATCACCATCTGCTAGACTATACTGTATCCTGATTTCTTGTCTGTCTTACCCATTAGAATGTAAGTATACAAGGGGAGATGAGGATTTGTGTACTGTTGAATCCCCAGTTCAATATAAAGAATTGAATAAGGTGAATTAATTCAGTTGGCTAAATGATCAATGTGTAGGACTACACATGTCAAGGTTTTTGTGTGGACTACACGTCACGGTTTTTGTGTGGGCTGCTCATGCTCTGCATGTGGTCCCAGGGTGCCTATATATTGTGTTGTGCAAGTATAGTCTCTGGGGGCCATATTGGGAGCTATTTGTAGTGTCCATATGGGTTACTGTATAGTATACTGTGTATGTGGATCTATTTCTACACTTTGAGCACAGTATGTGCAACCTGCCTTCTATATGTGGGTGCATGTGACTATAACCACTCTCACATATGTGAAGGCTTGCTGTTTCATGTAGCCCCATAGAACAGTGGATAGCCTTGGGGTGTCCATACCCACAGCCTTGCAGTTCTTGGTCAATGTGTCCATCTCATAGCCAGGGTGACACTCGCACTTAAAGTATCCCTTGTAATTCACACAGATCTGGCTGCAGGCATCTGGGTCCTCACACTCGTCAATGTCTGTGGGGAGGAGCAGAGGTCAGAACTGGTAGGAGGATCTGCCTCTCCTTGGGCAGATAGGAGGAGATCTCACCGCCACAGGTCTTCTGGTCCAGAAGCCGGAAGCCCGCTGGACAGGTACACTCAAAGCCAATCTTGAGGTCAGTGCAGATGTGGGAACAGCCTCCATTGTTTTGCAGACACTCGTTCAGCCCTAGGGAGGGATGCAGGCTCCTGAGAGTCCAAGAGCCCAGAAGGGATGGGAGCAAGGCAGGGGTGGGGGGCAGAGCCTCAGTGCAGCAGAACTCCCACAGAGCCAAGACAGCTGGAAACCTCGCTGAGCCTCAGCCCTCATTAACCAGGAGAGAACAGATTCGGAGAGAACAGATTCAGAGAGAGCAGGTCCTTGGCCTTCCAGGCCAGGGGTCTGTCCACCTCCAGGCTGAAGGCAGTAGGCTTTCTCTGGTGGTCTGAGGTCTTTACTTTCACAGTCGTGTTTCCTATGATCCCTCTTTCCTCACCACCTCCAAGATGAAGGGGCCTGCATGTGTAACATCCAACTTTGGGATACCAAGAGTGCCTTCTGAAATGCCCCCGCTCACACATCTCCAGCTTAGGGAGCCCACTTCCCTCCTGGGGAATAGCAATGCTCCTTATGAAGTTCTTCCTCATAGGATATGCCTCCTCCAGCTTGGCCCCCACTCCTAGTTCTGCTATATGGGCTTGGCCAGGGTGCAGGGGCTCCCTCAGAACTTCCTTAAAGTGCTTATTTCTGGCTCCCTGCCATTTAGTTGCCTTTCTCTGGACATACTCCATCTGTTCACGTCCCTCTCTGGGTAGGGGACAGAATCAGGAGTCTGAACAACATCCTTGCCCCTTACCAGGCTTGAGGCTATCTAAGACTCCTAGGTCAGGTCTTTTCCTACACGGACCTGTGGCTGAGTCAGTTCTCTCCTATATGAACCAATACAATGGACTTTTTTCCAACTCCTCCACTCTCAGCACCTGTCCCTGTTCCTCCACCTAGTCAAAGGCCTGGTCCCAATATTACCAACTGCTTCAAGGGATGAAGGGATGCCAGGAGGTCATCTGGGTCTGCTTTCCCCATCCTCCACTCCCTCACCAACTTCTGGAAGGTCCTAGGGGAGGTCAGGGAGTCCAGGACCAAGGCTCACCAAGTTCTCACAGCATCTTCTGAGCTTTAGAATCACAGAAGGTTAATTCTATAAGCCAAGGAAAGGTGCCACACCACCCCCTTTGCCCACCAGGCTCATGCACTGCCACTTCAGCCAAGTCAAGCAGAGCTGAGCTGAGCCAGCCATGGCCATGCATACAGCTGGTCTGAGCTGCCCACCCCAGGCCATGCACAGCTGTGGGGTCCCCCACCTCCAGCCTGAGCCATGCTTAAGGAATGTCCCCTTTACCCCTGGGCCTCCTCCTGTTTCCCTGGAATGTTGGTGCAACTGAAAGAACAAGACCATAGCAACCCCATGACTCATGGATCCAGGGGTGGCTCAGCCAGGTTCAGCCCTGGGAAGCCTCAGACTCCTGAGGATGGACTGAGCCATGGTAGCTTTGGAGTAGTTGGGGCAGGGGTGGGGTCACCTTCAGGACTCATTCTATCACCCCAAATCTTTCCTGACCTTTCTGGTACCATATTATTCCCTGAGCACCATCCATTCATTTCTTTCATTCACCTGCTACCTCATTCATGCATCCTCTCGCTTCCTTCCTCTCCTTTCACAGGTAGAGGCATCTCTATGATTCTATTTACTGAGCATTTGATGGAGAGGCATGTAGGCTGGCTCTGAAAGGGGAAAGCTCACAGTGACTCTGGCTTCTAATGAAAGAAACAGAGTTCTCCAGGACTGATCTGGGTTGGGGGAAGAAAATGGATAGCAGTCTGGATCCAAGTGTCACTGTCAACCCTTCCTTAGAAGGCCTGTTCCTCCCTAATTCTGCTAGCCTGGAGGTGATTCTACTGGGGAGTGGGAGAGGAAGGAAGGGGGTAGAATGGTCCAGAGGCCTGAGTAGCATTTGAAGCTTCCATGGGAGGAAGCAGTGATGTCACTTTCCCCAGCACGTGCACACACTTGCATGCACACATCTGCATGCACACACCTGCATGCACACACACACCAGCTTATGTACAGTGGCACACACAGACACACAGACTCCATCAACACATTCACACAGAAATCAGTACACACACAGAGATGTGTGAATGTAATTTTCCTGCCTTACTGAGATAAGACATGGATACAGACACTGGCCTCTCACCAGCCAGCAGAGACAGGAAGAACACGCACAGATACAGATACATACATACATACTTCTCTTTGGCGTGCCATGCAAAAGATGAGAAGAATTTAGCAGGTTAGTAGTCCCTGGCTACTGAAGATCTGGGTGTGGGGGGGAGATAGGCTCAGTTGCTCCTGCTTCCCTGTTCCCCTTTCCACAGGCTCCTTCTTCGGGGCCTTTTCTTGGCAAGGCCTGTGGGCGGTGGGTGGGAGGGTGATAATATCTCCCACAGATGAAGTCACTCAGCTACTCTTCCTTTTGCATTGTTTTTGTTTTACATTGTCTTGTTTTTTTTAATCTTCAAAAGGAGAGTAAAGACCCTGTTCCTGGGGAGCTCCAGAGAATGAAGTTCCTCTCAGTGCCCAAGAGAGGAGGTACTGGAAACAGTCTGCCAGGAGGAAGGACAGGGAGGGGCTGACCTAGACTGTCCTCTCAGAGACTTTTCTGTCCAAGTCTCCTTAGGGCCTTGACCTGGGATTAGCAGAGAAATGATGCCTGCACCTCTCTGGGACCACACTGGCTTCCTGGCATGTCCTCTGGGATGCTAGCCCACCTTCAATGCAGAGCTTCTGTTCTCTCTAGACTGGAACCCATCCTGTGGCTCCCATCCTGTAGCTCCAGCCATCAGGACAGCCACCTCATTCCAGTTCTAGCTCTAATCCAGCCCACAAATCTGGTCTCTGCTGCCTGGCCTGGCCTGAGCAGTGGCCCTAGAATGTGCCTCAATTGACTGCCTGGCTGCTATTCTCCATGTCTCCCCTATAGAATCCCCTTCAGGGGCCAGAAGCCTGGAGTCCAGGGCCTTAGCTAGATCAGCAGGGCAGGAACACCGAGGAAGAAAGTTGCAGAGCACACACTCAAGAGTCTGAACACGAAAAGAATAAGGAGAAGAGGTGAAGTTTGTGAGAAACAACATACTTTGGGGGCATCTGGGCTGGAAAGGAAAGGCCTTTAGAACTTTGTAGAGATGTAGAACAAGAGGCTCCAAGGGCAAAGAACCTCATATAAGACGACAGGACAGCACACATGTCCAGAGAGAGGGTCAGAGCACAGGAGCATGTGAGGGCCTTGAAGTCGGACACCAGGATGGGGCATGGCAGGAGGGTTAGTCCAGCCGTTGGATGTAGACAGGTACCATACCACACTCTTTCAGAAGCTCATCCGACCAGTCCCGGCAGTCCCTCTGAGCATCACACACTTTCCCGCTGTCCACGCACTCGCCACTCTTACACTGAAATTTGTAGGGACCCTCACAGGTTGACTCTGTTGGGCCAGACAAGAGAGTGGACAGTGTCTGTGAGACCTTGAGCAGGTAGACCAGGGCTGGATTGGGCCAGGAACCACAGAAGATAAGCAGAGTTCCAGCCCCAGCCCCCACCAGTCTAGAGGGTAGCTCAGGACAAAGAGCCAAATTCGGGGCCTGTGGAAGCATGGCTCACAGACAGGAACGATCACAGATAC
Source organism: Marmota flaviventris (assembly GCF_047511675.1). NCBI lineage: Eukaryota > Metazoa > Chordata > Mammalia > Rodentia > Sciuridae > Marmota > Marmota flaviventris. Next base: position 42,175,634 of record NC_092507.1, read on the forward strand.
ATGCTTTGGCTAGCTGGGGAGAGCCATGGGGGTCTGTGTCTGATCTGGCAGCTCTATACATAATAGCTCTATAGAGACATCAGAGGCTGGACTGACCATCTCCTGAGGGGGGACCTTTGCTCCATGGACTCCGAATAGGAAAGGCTACTTAACTGCCCAATCTGTTATGCATTCCCCTGGATGACTAGTGAGTTAAGGTCTCTGCTCCTTAGAGGGGCAGGTGACAACCAGAAGAGTCCTCTCAAAATCAAGGGGGCTCCCTGAGGAGCAGGATTCAGTGTCTGTTCAATATACTAGTGAGGAAAGTCACTTGGAAGCTTAGTTGCAGGGGGTTGGGGGACAGGGGGACTTCCTTAAGAGCCCTTTCATCTCTCCTTAGGTTGCTTTTTGCAAAGTTCTTTTAAAAAAATCCAGTTCTGGTGCCATTAGGACTTCATAGGAGGGGAATCATATAATTTAGGGGCAATGATGCTCTGGGGAGAAATACATGCCAGGGACCAAGGGGGGGATCTTTTCCAACTCTGCTTTTTCCAGATCTGGGAGAGCTCAGGGCTTCTTCTCAGGGAGGATGCTGCCCCATTGCCTGTGTGAACGCACCCTGTAAGCAGCCAGCTTCATCACTCCCATCTGGACAGTCTTGTTCCTGGTTGCAGCGTTTGATTGCAAGGACACAAGTCCCATCCCCACACTGGAACTCGTCCCCACGGCAGGTCCCCAGCACTGCTGGAAGAGGGAAAGAGGAGATGTTCGGGGTCAGTGTGGTTCTAGGTCAACTCTCCCCCCAAACCCCACACCGTATCTACCCCTGGCAAGAACAAAACCAGTGGCTAAGCTTAGGAGTCCTCAAAGGACACCTGGCCAAGGCATCTCCAGTGTACAGATGGGGATACTGAAGCTCAGAGAGGGGGAAGGCTTTGCTCAGGGTAACAGCACTCTGGCTGGCAGAACCACAAGTAAAATTCAGGTCGCCTGTCAGTGATCACCTAGGGGCACTCCTCCAGAACAGACATTTGGCCTTCCATTGAGTCTTAGTGCTCATGACTTAATGACTTTGTCCATTTAGCAAGCCCTGCCTGACCCAGGTGCTGTGCTGGGGATGGGGACCCCATAGACTTGCAAAAGAATCTCCCCATCCTCTAAGAACTCAGGGTGCAGAGAAGGGCTGAGGAGTACGTGGAAGAGGGCATGACAGTGTAAGATGAGGACAGCAGGGACCGGGGCTGGCCCAGTGGAAGGACCCAGCCCAGCTGGGATAGTCAGATTGTAGAAAAGGCTGGTGAGGAGTTCCTGAGTGCACAAGGTCACTGTTTAGAGGCACTAGTATGTGACTGCCTGGATGGGGACAGGGCAGTGCGCGGGAGGAATGAAGGAGAAGGGGAGATTGGAGCAGATACAGGTGCCATTGAAGATGCTTGGCTTCTGGGGTCAGACCTGAGCCCCATTGCTTAGTAGCCATGTGACCTCAAGCAAGTCACTTTATTTTCCCAACCTAAGTCCCTAGTAAAGCAAGGCAATGTATTCAGGGTAAAGCAAGGAAAGAAAGCCTGCATCTGGCCTACTGGCAGCCGGATCTGCAGGCCCTCGGCAGGGCTGGATGATGTGGAGGGGGCTTACGGCAGTCGGCCTCGTCTGACTTGTCCTTGCAGTCGTGGTCCCCGTCACAGCGCCAGCCCAGGTGTATGCACTCGCCGCTGCGGCAGGCAAACTGGGAGGTTGGGGAGCAGGCTGCCGGCGCGGACGTGGTCCCCAGGCCTGCTCGACCACAGAGCTCGGCTGCCTCATCTGAGTGGTCCTCACAGTCGAACTGGCGGTCGCAGACCCAACGCTCAGGGATGCAGGCGCCACCGACACCGCCACAACGGAACTCACGGGGCCCACAGGCAGGGTCCGCGCAGCCGCGCTCATCGCTACCATCACCACAGTCGTCATCGCCGTCGCACACGAACACCGCAGCCAGGCACGAGCGGTTGCTGCACTGGAACTCGTGTGGGGCGCACACTGCGCAGGACAGAGAGGCGGTCGGCCGCCAGCCCGCATGCCCGCCCACCCGGCCCTGCTATGGAGGCTCTTTCACCTACAGGAGGGAATGAGTCCTGCTGAAGGCCTGACTGGGGGACGTGAAGCCAGGCACAGCAAAGTGGAGCTTCCAGTGGTGACCCTGGGCAACACACTTGCCCTTTCTGAGCCTTATGAGCTTCCCTGCATAAATGAGAGTGAAGATTCCTGCCGTGCTGCTAGCAGGATGGTGGGAGCAGGAAGGCTCTAAAGCTGCAGAGCATTGCCTGTCTAGACAGAGAGGCAATGATCTATAGAGTCACACTGCAACAGGATGTGAGGTTGTCCACAGCTGTGGGCGGCATAACCTGCACATTCCATCACAGGCCCTGCCCTGGCATTCCCTGCTCTGATCCCAGCACCTCACTCCTGAACGTGTCCAGCTCCAGACACCTTAAATGGTTTGGTGATGCCATGCACAAGGGAGGGTCCTACCTCTAGGCCTTGCTCAAGTGGTTCCACCTGCTGGAAGTCCACCTCTTGCCCACCAGTGCCTCTTTTTCTGTCATCAGTTCTTTTCCTTCAAGAGCCCAAGTTCCACCTCCTCCATAACACATTTCTTGTTTCTCTACTTGGGACATCTCCCACTGCCTCTATCCTATGTGCCTGTCACAGCCAGCCCAGATGCCTGGGTTTCACATCCTTCTCCATCTGCTCCAAGACAACAAACAAACAGCCTGGAGGTGACCCTGTTTTGTCCTGAGGGTCTGGCATGGAGCTCCCAGCAGCAGGTAGATGTGGAATGGATGGCTATGAGACTGGCCTGGGTGTGAAGAGTAATTGAGGGCATAGGTCATGGCCCTGACTGTGGCTCTGGGCTTCCCCTCTCTGATGGGCTGCTCTGAGCTCAGAAGCAGGGAGGACCTTAGAGACCAGTCAGCCCACTCGCTAGTTTACAGATAGGAAAACTATGATTCAGAGAGGGGAACAACTTGCCCAGAGTCACACAGTCCCTGGTGACAAGAGAACCAGAACTGAGGTTTGGGGCATTTTCTTCCTTTTTTTGGTACCAGGGATTGAACTCAGGGGCACTCGACCACTGAGCCACATACCCAGCCCTTTTTTGTATTTTATTTAGAGACAGGGTCTCACTGAGTAGCTTAGCAATCCTCCTGTCTGAGCCTTCCGAACTGCTGGGATTACAGGCATGCGCCACCCCTTCCTTCCTTCTTTAACTCCTTCTCTAGCTTTTCTTGTCTTCTTTCCTCTTGGAGTGTAAGCTGTTTTCAGGGTCACAACTTCCTTGCCTCCTTCCTTCCTTCATTTCTTCAGACACTGGCCAAGAACTAGCTTGGGGACCCAGGTGAGTCATGGGTGCAAGTGGCTGTGATCACAGGTAACAGGGTGGTTGCAGCACCAGATCTATCCACGAGGGGTCGCCCATAGCCTGTTTATATTTTCTGGTGGAACAATGTCAATTTTCATTGTTATGGAGCATAAAGTGAGGTCTTTGGTTTCACAATGTAGGCAGCTCATGTCATGTGTTTCTGACAGCTCTACCAAGTTTCTGACAATTGCATTTTTTCTCCTTCTGGGCTTTTGAGATGTTGGGGCATTGGTGGGAAGCACATGGTATGGATGCCACATGCTCTCAAGAGGATGCTGATGCCTAGATTAGCTCCCCTCCTACCTGTCCAGAGTCAGTTTGTACATGTCCAGAGAGAATTCATAGCCTTCTGAGAGTCCTGATAGGAAGTGCTTCTTTTTTGTAGTGGTGGTGGGGGGCGGGGACTGGAGATTGAACTCTACCACTAAGCTACATCCCCAGCCATTACGTTGTTGTTGGTACTGGGGATCTAACTCAGGGACACTTAGCCACTGAGCCACATCCCCAGCCCTTTTAATTATTTTTATTTTGAGATAGTGTCTCAGTAAGTTGCTTAGGGCCTCACTATGTTGCTGAAGTTGGCTTTGCGATCCTCCTGCCTTAGCCTCATGAGTCACTGGGATTACAGGTATGTGCCAGCATGCCCAGCAGGGAGTGCTTACTAATAATGAGTTCCCACCAAGGTTCTAAAGCTAACAGTAACTTTAAAATCCATGCTACCTAGACCCACACTCCCTCCCAGCATGCAAATGGAATAGCCTCTGAGAGATGGGAGAAGGAAGGACACATTTTTCCTCTGCCCAGACAGTAGTGAACTATAGCAGAGAAGCCCAGTAAGACCTAACACGCTTGCTCTTATAATTAATGGGAAATATTTCTGTCCCAACATACCTAGTTAGATACTCCTACCCTCTGCCATAGTGGTAGACTTTATATTGGAGGAATCATCTGATTATAGGGATGAGAGGTAAGGAGAGAAGAGGATTCTCATGGACCAGTGAGTCCTTACAAATTATTACAGCTGAAGAAACAAGCCAGTACTATCACTGGGGCATTGAAACTGCTGGTCCCAGACAGGATCTCCCCCACATCCAGATGCTCTCTGCTTCAGATCCATCAAAGCACCAGACCTAGAATCTGTGACTCAGAAGTCTTGGGAGGAGATGGCTTTGCCCCTGGGCCGGAGGAAAGGCCAGGGTGCACACAGAGAGGCTGTTGGAGAGCACAGGGGTGAGAGGCAGCAGTGGGCAAGTGGCAGGCTTAGGACCTTCTGTGTGAGCACCCATGTCTCTGCCTAGCCTCCCAGATTAGTAGTCAGTCTCCCCGCCCCCCATAACCTTGTGCTTCCAGAGGGAGCCCTATGTAGGATTCACCTCAATGTCCCTTCCAGAGTTTGGCTCCAGGCCTGGCACACAGTAGGTACCCATCAAATTGAAACAAGTAAGGCCTAGTCATAGTTCCCCCTGGCCCAGGCCTTATTGGCCTGCTCCCTGGGAAGGAGATAATCCTGTATTTGAAGTTCAGTGATGTGGAACTGTCCAATGACCACTTCCATCTGTCCCTGCTGAGGCTGTTGGGAATGTCTTCCCTACCCTGTGACATGTGTGCTCGAATCTGAGATTTCTACAACAGTCGTCCTTCACACCTCAGGAATCTGCCCTCCTCCCCCAGACAATGCCCATGCCCTGGCTCAGGCCACTACCATTTCCCCATACAGCCCACTCCCTGGATCCTTTGCCTTTTCTTAGAAATTGGAAAACTTGTGGAATGGATGAGCAGATGTCAGGTGTGGTAAAAAGCTTTGCTGTTCAGACCTGAATTTCAATCTCAGTTCTATCACTCAGACTTGGGCACTTTTCCTTCCTTGTCTGAGCCTCAGTTTCCTCACCCATAAAATGGGGATGATAATGGCTACTCATGGTTGAGTAGGTGGTTGTTAGGATGAAAAGAAGAAAATGTCTCCTAAGTGCCCAGCTGTTACTAGTGTCCTGATCATTATCCTTTCCTTTCCACTTGCCAGGCCCCAGGGGAAATAGAAGCAGCCACTACTCCCCAAGGCTGCCTGACCATGCTTGGTAGACCCTGGGTTTCTGACCCCAAACTCACAGGTAGCACAGCCAGCTTCATCTGCTCCACCCTCGCAATCCTTCTCCCCGTCACAGCGCCAGGAGGCAGGCACACACTTGTGGCTGGTAGGTCCACAGCTCAGTTTCTCTGCAGGACACACTTGCCTGGCTGTGGAGACAGATATCCATGCATGGTTTAGCCAAGGGGGACACAGGGCATAGTGCCAACCAGTCCTACCACCCAGTTCCAGCCACCTGGCACAAGGCTGTGGGTGTCCCTCAGGATCTTCCTGCCCCACATCTCAAGTTTCTTCATCCGAAGTCCCTGTCTGCCTCTAGGACTTTCCAAATCCAAATCTGACCCCACCATTCCCCTGCCTGACACTCTTCTCATGGTCCCTGATCCCTGACACTCAAGTCCCTCCTTGATCCAGTGACTCCTGCCTGTCTTGCCTGATTACCCTTCTCACCCCTCCAGATCTTTCTTTCCAGCTCTAGCGACATGCAGCAGCCTCACTCTGCACTCCTCCACTCTGCACTCCTCCCCGAGGTTTCCCAGCTGGGTGCCCTTGGGAGATACAGGCCCAACTAGAGCAGGGTTTGCCTTCCAGATCAGTGACGCCATAATCCGAAGCTGTATAAGTGAGGGCTCATCAAAGCCCCTGTAGCTCCAGCCCACCCCTCTCTAAGCCCCCTCTCCTAGTAATGGTGCTGAGCCCACCGCTGAGAGCAGCTACCGAATGGCAGGGCCCAGTGGGACTACACAGCTATAATTACTGCAGCCGCAATCAGAGGCTGACTCAATCAGGGGCCTGAAGCCCCAGGGTTGATTCTCAATTTGGAAGAAAGAATGAGAACCCTATTCAAGGCTGGGGGCAGCTCTTATCCTGAGCTGCTCCTGATGCACTTGACAGCCAAGGCAGATGCCATTTCAGACTCCCATGGTTGGCTCCCTACTGCCTTCCAGGGTGTGCAGGAGGCCCAATCTCAGTGGTATATAGGATGTGCCAGGCACAGTGCTAGAGGCTTCTATTTAATCTTTTTTTAGGGGGGTTCCAGGGATTGAACTTAGGGGCACTCGGCCACTGAGCCACATCCCCAGCCTGATTTTGTACTTTATTTAGAAACACTGTCTCACTGAGTTGCTTAGCACTTAGCTTTTGCTGAGGCTAGCTTTGAACTTGTGATCCTCCTGCCTCAGATTCCCAAGCCGCTGGGATTACAGGCGTGTACCACCACACCTGACTCTATTTAATCTTAATAATAACCAAGGAAGGTGAAGATTTATGTCCCAGCCTCCAACATGGAGACTGAGGACATGAGCCCTGGAGCCTGGGTACAAATTCTAGATCAAACATTCACTGGCTATGTGAACTTGAGCAAAAATCCTTATCTCTGGGCCAATAAATGGGATACTGCTGTGTCCTATCATGATGGGGCTGGATTTGTACTCAGTGGTAGAGCACTTGCCTGGCATGCATGAGGCACTGGGTTCAATCCTCAGTACCACATAAAAATAAATAAACATATTGTTTCCATCTACAACTAAAAAAATTTTTAAAAAAAGATTGTTATGATGACCAAATTAATGTCTGTAAAGTATTTCAAAGAACACTTAGCCTAGTGCTACTATTACAACCCATAGATAAGAGATGAATACTCATGAGTCTCATTCATTTATCTATTGATTATTGCTGGGTACCAGACAAGGTGGTCTGCACTGAGTTCTAGTCATGCTGCTGGTAAAAAGTGCATGAGTCAGTTATGTCTGAGATTGGGAACAGTCTGTGGTACCCCTAGAAGCAGTGGCTGATCTCATGCTGATCTCTGCTCCCAGACTAATTTCCTCTCCTCTTGCTTCTATACCTGGGATGAGGGGCCACAAGGAATGGAGAAAGGACACAGAAAAGTTGGGGAGACAGGTGTGGGGCAGGTGTCTGAGTCAAGGTCCACCGACAGTATTATGCCATGGGAGAAGAGTAGTTTTGACCCCTCCAGTATGAACTTCAAAGTTATCCCTAGGAATACATTTTATGAATTATAAGGCAATCCATTGAGAATACAGGATTCATTGGACAGAAATTTCCCTTTATAGCTGCCAGATAGAGCTCTGAAAAGCACTGACACTCAATGACCTTTTAAAATGTCACCTTGGGGCAGTCATATCTGATAGTAAAGGGGGACTGGGAATTTTAGAGATGGTCCTTCCAGGGCACCTCTTCCACTAACACACTGTGGGACTTCAAGCAAGCACTTCTGGGCTCCACCAGGACATGAAGGAGCTGATATCCAGTGTCTCCCGGAGAGTCCTCTGACCAAGGGGTAGGCTGTGAGGGAGCTATTAGAAGTGCAGGTTCCCAGGCCCCAGTTCTGACTGAATCTAGACTTAGAGGGCAGAGCTCAGGATTCCAGGCCCCTCTCTGTTAGAACCCTTGAATTAACATTGGGCATTTCTAAAAGATACAGGATATTTTACCTCATTCAAATACAAGTGATACCATAAAAGGTGAAATAGGTGTTTCAGACATTTGTAAGCACCCCCGAAAGAGCAATGGGACGAGGGCAAGGCACCACTTGTTCCCAAGCCAGATCCAGGAAACAACCTCAAAGGGGGTTGGGAGGGCCACATTTACTAAGCACCCTTGGTGTATCAGGCTGCTTGTGCCAAGTATTTTCCCATTTTATCTTACCACAGTGTGAAAGCTAGAATCCCCCTACTCCAAATTCACAATGGAATTTAATCCCCAACGTGATAGTGTTAAGAAGTGGAGCCTTCATGAGGTGATTAAGCCATGAGGGTATGAATGGGATTAGTAGCCTTATGAAAGAGGCCTGAGGGAGTTCCCTTGCCCACTATGCCATAAGGACACAGTGAGCATGTACCATCTATGAGGAATGGGCCCTCACCAGACACTAAATCTTCCAACGCCTTGATCCTTAGACTCTCAGTCTCCAGAACTAAAAGCAACAGATTTCTCTTGCAAATTAGTCAGTTTAAGGGATTTGGGGCTATAGCAGCCAGAACCATCACCCTTCCCTGACAGGTAAGCAAGCCCTGCAGGCTGTGAGTACAGAGATCATCGTGTCATCAGTGTTCCTAGAGTGGAGTAGATAAGCACCCCATTGTACTGATGAGGAAACTGAGGCTCAAGGAGACAAAGTAACTGGCCCAAAGATGCACAACAGGTGAGAGACAGTCTGGGTTCCTCTGACTAGAGCCCTGCCCTTTCCAGAAAGCCCTAGATACTCTAAAACCAGCCTCAAACTCTCTTCCCCAAAGCCTAAGTGACTAAAAATGGCCCTTGACCATATGCACCACCTCTAGAGGCCTGGTTCTTTAGACCCCAGTGCAGAGGCAGCTGACTGAACTTTGAATGAATATTTATACAGTTAATAGCATAACCTTTCAACAAGGACAATGATTAAACAATCCGTCTGCTTCCTTTCTTTATAATTAATAAGACATTTGCTGTGTCCCTAAATAGACAGTTCTAATTACAGGCTCTCAAGGATTCATCAGTGCCTGATAGCAGCACCTCATCCTGAAGAGTCAAAGAGTCTTGGAATGCCAGGACAAGAGAGCCCTTGGAGGTCACATTGATGAGCACCCCTGGTCCCAATGTCTTGAGAAAGGAATGATTCCAGATATTCAAAATGCCCGTCTCTCCTGGAATCTCATCATCTCTCTTGTGACATTGTTCCTCCCAAAGTTGGACTTGATCTGGCTCTCTAGGCCCCAGGTCAGGCCTCTCTGCTGCAGAGCCCTTGGTAGAGCAACATGCAGATCTCCTTTGGAGGCAGATCCTATTATTTCCTCCATTTTACAGCTGAAGAGAGCAAAGCCCAGAGAGGGTATGTTGTCTGCTCAAAGTCTTATAGTGAGGGGCAGAGCTTGACTTCCAAACCAGGTCCAAATACACTGCGTAATTTTTGTATTTAACTATTACACATGGAAAAAGTAGGCCCCACAGGTCTCTCCCACACATCTGAGCTGGAGAGGAGTCACTGGAGGAAGGAGGCTCACTGAGCCTTTGCTTAGGCAGGTTGTGCATGATGGCTATCTGATGTCCACTGTCAGGATTCTTGAACCCCAAGGCCCCCTGACAGTGTGATATAAGAGAAAAAGCAGGGTTTGAGTCAGATAGACTTGGGTCCAGGTTTCATTTACTAAGGTCCTAGGGCAGGTCAGTTAACTTCTCTGCATCCTGGGGTTGAATAATCTCTGGGGGGGTTGGTGGATGTTTTAAATGAGGAAACATGGAAATCACTGTATTTGAGATCTTGGAACAAATCTAAAGCTGTAGAAACTGTTGCCCTTAAATGAACTGTACATGCAAAAGACTGGTAGGGCACCTGCTTCTACCCTGGGACATGCACATGGGTCCACATGGTGCACCATGGCACAGCCTCCACCTAACTGCAGCCTCTCCTTCTGCATGCCCCCAAAGGACACCTTTGGTCTGCTGTCCAAGTACCCCAGGTTATAAGATGCAGAAGTTAAAACCCCTCCATCTCTCAGACAAGAGGAACCCTCCAAAGTTGGCAAGGGGGCTTGAAACCGCACCCAGGAGTGGCTGAAGGCATTTATTAATTTCTGGAGAATCTTGCCTCAGAAATCCAAATCTGTGGGTACTTTCTCCAATTCACAAATTAACAAAAAAGGACATGTAGGTTTGCTCACAGCTTCCCAGCTGAATGGAAAAAAAGGAAATTAAAAAAAAAAGGAAAGTACTTGGTAGCTACTCATTGACTGAGCAAGTCTACATATCAACTCACTTAAGTTTTAGAAGCAGACAACCTCCAAATGGGGACTGCCAGCTCCAAGGAGACTGGACACTCAGGTGATGGGAGCTACTAGCTCTCCCCAAGGAAGCACAGCATGGGACCATTGCTTTGTGCCCAAGCTGGGAGTTACACCAGGCTCCTTCACGTGGGGTCTGGCAAAATGCTTCTAGCTGGGTCAGTTCCTAACTTGCTGGGTGATCTCAGGAAATCCCTGGCCCTCCATTTCCTGATCTAAAATAAGAAGGTGAGCTTGGTTAATCAGCGAGATCCCCCTCCCAAGTTCCATATTCCATATTCGGTAAGGAGCACCCAGAGTGTAACTCATTCCCCTTGAATCAACCTCTCTTCCCCCTGCCCACACCCCTTCCCAACAGATGCCTGAAGGTGGGTCAGAGTGGTTCCCAATCAAGTGAGCTATAATTAGAGTTGAAAAGCTACTTTCATTAGGCAAATGTTCTGGGCTTTTCTGTTATGACTCTGGCTATATTTTTTTAAGTACAGAATTCAGAACCAGAAAGAATGGAGCTGGGAGATACCTTGCCCAATTAGGGGCAGACAACATAGTAGGGGGAAATGTAAGAACTGGGAGCTGCCCCCACATCCCTTTTCCTCTCAACATAGCCCCCCTCACTTATACTGTTCTAATACTATAATATTCTAATATCTTACTATTATAAAATGTTGTGTTGTGGCAGAGGTCTTAGAAGCCAACATAATAATAAAAATAACACCATCATTTACTCTGGTACTGACACTTGCACTTTTTCATGAGATCCTCACAATCCCTATATGGCAGGTACTATTGTACCATTTGACAGATGAAAGAAACTGAGGCTCTGGAAAACTGGGCAATTGGTATGAGGTCTCACAGGCTAATGGACCAGACCCACCTATATCAGATACCAAATCACTATACTTTATTGTCTATTATCTTTCTGCTAGGGGTGAGGAGTGGGACTCTATCCTGGGAGCTGGCACAGCCCCAGAAACCTGGTAAGCTATGGAGATTGCTATGACAACGCCAATTAAATGGACAGCGGGTTGGCTGCCGGGATCTCATTCAGCTGGGAAGCTGTGAGCAAACCTACTATCAGGCCCTGCTGCCCCAAGTTCTGCCTGACCCTTGAGATCTCACTCTGGCAGACCTCTTCCAGGAAGCCCTCCCCAGCCATGGGCCTTGCCTGCCTGTGATCAATGTTAACAGGAAGCAGGGATCCTGGTCCTTGTGCCCCAGTTGAGCACAGGCAAGGGAGAAAGAGGATCTCAAAATACTAAGAGTTCAGGAATCTTGATATCATGAAATTCTGGAATGTTAGAGGTCAGGGCCCAGACAGGAATGAGAAATAGGTAGAACTTCACAGGGAATTATTGGGATATTCCAAAGGAGAGTTGGGCCTCTCCACTCCTACATGCTGCCTTCCCTGTTGCTCCCACAGGTGTCCTGTCTAACCTCAGAGGGCTTCAAGAGCCTGTCTTTTGTCCCAGAAGGGGGACCTGCCATGAATAAGCTGTGTATCTTTGTGGTAAGTCAGTCAATTTCTCTGGGCCTCCAGTTGCTCAACTGTCAAATAAAGGGGGACCTGGGAGGCTAGAGGGATGGAGCAGGAGGGTCCGGCACAGCCTAGGGATGGGAAAGCAGCAAGTGCTGGGATGGGAAGCAGGGGTGGGAGGGGGCAAGACAGGACAAGCAGGAGGCTGAGGAGGGGGTGAGCAGCCCAAGACAGCAGGGTGAAAAGGCCCAAGGAGGGCCAGGAAATAAGGTGAATAGCAATAGAGACTGAGTTGTGGAGAGAAGGAAGAGCACAGCCCTGGGGCATTAAGATAGCCCCCAACTAATAACCACAACGAGGCCCCTGTTCCCCTCCTTTCTGCCCCCAGTGTCCAGGGTAACTGGAAAGTGGGCGGATGGCAGAGCTAGCTAACTGCAAGAGTAGAAAGGCCCCCTGTGGCCACAGCCCTCCTCCCCAGATTCACTCCAGGTGCACATGACTCTGCCCTTGGAGGCCAGGCAGCCACAACCAAGTGGATCAACTATTCCAGCCTCAGTTTCCTTCTAAGTGGGCCCCACCTCCCTCCCAAGGTTTCTAAGAGATGCAAGTAGCAAGTGGGCGTGGCTGGCTTTGTTCCTTCTGCAGCTCAGAACAAAGCACTGGGCTTCCCTCCTGCCCTGGCGCCCCAGGACAGCATTGATTTGGGCTATCTGGAGGGGTAACAAAAGGATAGGGCCTGTGGTATGACTGAGGAGGGCAGGGGCAGTTGTACAAGGAAATGACCCCCTTGTCTGCGGAGGGGTCGCTCTTGCTCTCCTCTCTCTCCCTTTCTCTTTCTCTCACAGACTGGTAGCTCTGTTGCTAGGAGACAAGGAAACCCAGTTATCTCCAGCCACAGCCTTAGATGGGGCTGTGGCCTCCATTGTCCCTGCCTCTGCCTCTAGGGCAACTATTACCCTGAAGAAGGGTTCCCCGGTCCCCAAAAGCCCCACCATCCACCACGGGCTCACCCTGTCCCAATCTTTTGTCTCAGGCTTACACAGCTGACACTCTGCCTCTGGACCACTGGGTCCTTCCCCACCCCTGTCTCATCTCCTTTTTAATTTAACAAATGTCACGGAATGACCTGCCTGGTGTAAGTTTGCTTAGAGGATTAGGGCCTGGAAAAGAAATCACAGAAAGACAAAGCCCTGAGTGTGGGAGGCGGGCCTAGGGCTTTGGCCCTCCATATCACCCCTGGCTGCATCTGTCACCAGCCAGCTGGCTAGGGACAACTGGGCTCCAGGGCCCAGCCCACCCAAGGCAGAGGAAAAGGCTAGGACCTTAAAGTCCTGGCTGGGTAGCCACAAGCAAGTCACTCAACCTCTCTGAACTTCAGTGTCCTCCTTTACAAAATTCTGAAAGTGACAGCACTTGCCTCCTGAGGCTGCTATGAGGATAAAAGGAGTTAATACACACAAATACACACATTTACAGTCTGGCACACTGTAAATGCCTAACAAGTGCCAGCGGCCATTCGCACTACTGGAATTGCGATTTGGGTCCTCAAGGACACCAACAGGGGCGGCCTGCAGGAGGCACTATGGCTACTTCTGGGCAAAAGGACTCAATGGGCTGATTCCAGTGCCTGGTGCTATAGAAACAGGGTCCGATGTGCAACTGGTTTGAAGAAAGCCCAGAAACAAGTAACTAGCAACTAGAAACGCTTGACTGCTAGGCCCCCGACCCCGGGGTATGGCAGTGTTCAGCTGCTCACCTCAATTGAGCCTCACAACCTGCCGCCACAAAAGAGCTGATGAGGAAACAGCTCCAGGGCAACCCCCACCCCATCAGTCCAAGGGACAGGACTCACGGCAAGTGGCCTCGGACTCGTCAGAGCCATCAGGACACTCCTCCTCTCCATCACACTTCCACCGCTCAGGGATGCAGTGGCCGTTGTCACAGGTGAAGTCACTGTCTGCACAGGTCTTCTTAGCTGTGGGGCAAGGAGAAGAGCATGAGGGGTCCGGTGAGCACAGAAGGCTTTTCTAAGACAGTCTGGTCTTAGAACAGTCTGGTCTTTTCTAAGACAGCAATATACTCTGTCTAAAAGCTGGCCCATGTGACCTCCCACAGTACCACCAGACCACGGAGCAACTCACTCAAGAGGAGACGAGAGGGAGAAAGGCTGACTCACCCTGCACCCATCTACTGAGGGTCATGTGAAGACAGGTCCAGGAGCTCAAGTCTAGCAAGGGTGCCAGGGGCCATCACATCCTTGTCACACCCCTCTCTTCCCTCAAAGTCTACTCCAAGGAGCCCTCTCTGATTCCCATCCTGCAGCTGCCCCTTCAGCCCGTTCTCAGCCACTTTACCTGCCTCTCCACCCCAACCAGCCTGGAAGTCAAGGCCCCTTCCACAAATAGGGAGCTCATGAATCCTAAAAATAGACGCTTCCTTTGTGGCAAGATTAATGAGGTATTTTGTGCTCATAGTGGTGACCAAGCACCTACTGGGCAAGACACTCAAATCAGTCCCTATCCCCGAGGCCCTTGCAGAGGTCCTACAGAGGAGACCGCTGTCCTGCACTGGGTTTTGGAACCCAGCTGGGCCTCCTTCCATGTGCGTGACCTTGGGTCGGTTACTTAGCTTTAAGCCTGTATGTAATCTTCTTATATATGTAATGGGAGAGGGAAACAAAGGCTGTGAGCAGTGAGAAGTTACAGCCCAAGTGGAACATGCGCAAAGAACCCACCGCCAGCAGATGCTCGTGAGCAGCGGCTACTGCTGTTTTCATGGTTGGAGTCTTAATTAAAAGTGTAAGCAATGGGTGTTCTGTGTCCACCCAGGGAATATAGCAAGCTGAGCTCTCACAGCTGGTGAGGCAAGAATGTGGGTACCAACCCCAGCACAAGACTCTCTGCTGCCCTATGTGCCCTGTCCTGAGAGGCACTACAGTTTGGTGTCAGGGAGTGGAAATGAGAGGGAGGGCTGTGTCCTACGGTACCCTCATTATTATTGCTGAGCTGGGGTCCCAGCTTCTTCCTGAATGCTGACTATATCTGACAGGCCAGGGCAGGTTGAGGGCAATTGACCCTTCAGGCCTCCTGTGGGTGAGCTGGGGCTGCCTATCCCCCACAACCAGCAGGTGTGCAGGGGTGAGGCCTTGAGGACCCCAGCCTGGACCTCTCAATTCTTGGGGCTCCTCTACATCAAACGTGTATTCAATTTATACCCTGCCCAGGCTTGGCCTGAGGGTCCAGGACTTGCTACAGAGCAGCAAAGTGGGAGAGAAGGAGCACAGGACAGGGAGCCAGGAGGCCTGGACTCCAGTTTTTGCTGTGCTGTTCTGCTGTGAGCCCTCATGTAAATCTCTGTCCCTTTCTGGCTCTCAGTTTCTTCATTGGGAAAGGGGCAGGGGATTTGATGAGATATAACCTTTCAGTGGAGAAGGTAGTTCCAGATGACGAGGCCCAGAAATGGCAGGGATGGTCTCTTTTCAGCACAAAGAGGATATCTCAGCACAGCAGGGCTCATCTCAGGCCTTGGGGAGCCCAGTCCTCCCTTGACTGACCTTGGGGCTGATATGCAGGGGCCAACTGGATTATGCCCCTCCCCAGGGGCTGAGGTCCCTTGACCCCCTGCTCTCCTCCTCCCCTCCCCATTCTTCCCAATCCAGTCCCCCCCTGGATTCTAGAGGGCTCCTGCATACTCCATACTATTTATAACATCACACCTTGCTCAAGTTGTCCTTTGTCTGAAAACCGTTTCTCCAAACTGCTTTCTTCCACTCTGTACTTAGATATCACCTCCTCCAAAAAGACATCCCTGATCACTTCTAATCTCTGAGGACCTCCCCTGAGCTCCCACAGTCCTCTAAATGTCACTCTAGAGTACAAGTTGGCAAACTTTCTCTGTAAAGGGCCAAAGAGTAGATATTTAAGCTGCAAGGGCCACATGGTCTCTGTCATACCACTAAATTCTGCCATTGTGGGGCAGAAGTCACCATAGACAATAGTTAAGAGTGAGCACAGCTGTGTGTAAATAAAAGTTTATTTATAAAAAAAGGCAGCAGGCTGTGGCCTATGGCATAATGACCTATGCTCTAGATCATCAGTGACTCCATAGCCCTACATGATTAGCTGTCCTCTCTGTCCTCCAACATGGTGATGTCAGGCTCCGCACAGGACCCAACTTGGTAGATTTCAGGGGGAAAGTGAACTAAATGTCTGGCCTCTGCTCCCACATATCAAGGGCCAGGACTCCACTTCTCCCCAGGAAGTTCCTTCCCATCGGCCAGCTTTATTGAACTCCTTCCATGGTCTGCTTGCTGCCCTGCAGGGATCTGGGGAGAGAGACTAGGTAGCTTGAATCCACTCCATTTCTTTTTTTCATGAAATCCTTGCAGTACATCTGCATTCTGAGCTTTCTTCACACTTTCCTTAGCCAGATGCCTCTACATGAAGGCTAGAAGAAACCCAAGGAATCAGAGTCCACCTACAGATGGGGAAGAACCTAAGTCGCAGAGAGGAAAGAAGCCGGCCCAGGAAAACCCAGCAAGGCAGGGACAAGAGCCAGCTCCCCTGTCTCTCAGCCCTCGGCCCCCAAGCAGCCCTCTCTGAGCTCTGCACAAAAGGTCATTGTCAATACCACTTCTTGATAAATCATACTCTGCAATCATTGTAAAGTGAACACCTGTATAAGCTGTGGCACCTGGGGAATTCTCCCCCATAGGAGTTCAGCATCCAAACAAAGAAGCAAATATTCTGAGTTTTTCTTTTTTTAACATTCCCCAGATGCTTCCTGGGTGGCAGTGTTGATGCTAGGGGTTTTTCTCATGAAGCCCAAGGACAAAGACTCGTTATATCCTCACTCAACATATGAAGAAACTTGGGCCCAGAGATGTTAAGTTACATGACCGAGGTCACATCTGAGAGGGAGCAGGGCCACAATTTGAATTTGCAGTCATATGTCTGCTCTTTCCCAACATACTCCCCAAATACACACTCGGCCGTAGAGGTGGAAGAAAAGCCCAAGGGTAGATGGGAAGGCCCTATGGAGGCTTCAGTCAGCATCACTGAGCCTCTGCCCTGGGAACACAGAGGAAACAAGCTAGTGGCTGGGAGCACAGAGCAAGAGGGTAAGTCTGGCAAGGATGGATGACCAGGCAGCACCCAGTAGACAGTGTTGTCAGGGCTATGTCCCTTGGTGCAGGACAGCCAAATGCCCTAGGGCGCTTTTCTGGCATTCTTGAAGCTCAGGGGTGAGCTTGGCCTGCCTGCATGTCCTAGACCCAGCAGGCACTGTGCAAGGAAGCCGAGCAGCCAAGCACCATCACAGTCCAGAGGGCAATTGAGACGTCATCCAGGCCCAGGAAACGGGGCTGCAGGGCTCGCAGTTCCATAGTGGTGTTTTGCAGAACTTATCTGTTCATTGTCTAGACCAGTGTGGTCATTTTCCACCCTGGCTCCTTTCATCCAAAATCCAGTGACTCTCTGGTAGCTCCTGTTACTCCCATTTACAGAAGAGGCACTTGAGGCTCAGGGAGGTAAGGATGGCAGCTGGCAGAGTGGGATTTCAGTTCTGTGTGACTGCTACCAAAGCTTGAGCTCCTCCCTCTAAGGCCCTCCACCATCCCAGTGTTCCCCAGCTAAGAAAGAGGACCCCAGAGAGGAAACACAGTGAAAGGCCTTTCAGATCCCAGGGACCATCGGACAAGGCAGTGAGGCAGGTCAGGCACTTAGCACAGAGGCACCTGCATGAAGCGGTCCCCTGCAATGTGGCCAGAAGTGTTCAGAAGAATTAACCTAGCCTGTGATGACCTGTTCTCTGCTAATGCACTGCCCTGAGGAGACTGAGGCAGCAGGGTCACTTTCAGGTTTGAAACTCAACTGAACTACCTTGGGAGGGCCCCACTGGAAGTGTACCACAGAGGGACTTAGCTTCAGAGCTAAGATTGAATCCTGGCATGGCTGCAGCCTCACTGGGTGACACTGGACAAGTAAGTCCCTTCTCTCTCTGAAACAGTGGCACAGTGGCTTCCCATGCAGCACTGCCACAAGGCAAAAGTTTTCTCTTGGGGAGCTCAGTGAACATCCCAGCATCGGATCATTCAGTGTAACAGGTCCCGGAGTCCTCATCAAGGGAAGGGGCTGAGCTATTGTCCTGGGGCTGTCAGAGTAAGCCATGCCAGACCCCACTCTCCTGGCCTTGGCTCTGATTCCCAAGACGATTCCCCAGCTGGGCTGGAGGCCGTGGCTCCGTTTCCAGGGATTTATGTCCCTCTATGCCAGTCTGCCCCTTGGACAATGCCCACCTCTGTGAGTCCCTATACTCCACAGCCCAGGAGTGATACATAGTCATCCAGGGTCTGCGACATCATAATCTGGTGCCATGGTAACAGATGGGCTGCCACAAAAGACTTGAGATTCCAGAGGGCAGTAAGGAGGGGGTGACCCCAGGGCAGAGCAGAGTGGGAAATCCAGGACAAAAGAAATTGGGAGCTGCAATTTATAAGGAACACAGGCCAAGGAAAGCATCAGATGGTCCAGGGCCAATTGGACTCTGCTTTGCCATTTCTGGGTGGTGTGATGTTATTCAAGTTACACAACTTCTCTGAGCCTCATTTGCTTCATCTGCATTCAGGGATACTGTCCTTGCTTTACAAAACGCAAAGGGTTTGGGGATAAGGATGGCACTAGGGCTTTAAAAAGCAGAAAAAGTGAGGATTGTGAAGTCAGCGCCCTGGCCCCAGCAGCTGCATGCAATGCGGGGTCCATCAGTTGGCCTGTCTGGGCCTGCCTCCTCATCGGGAAATGGAGGCATGGTGCTGACTGATTCTTAAGCTCGTCTCAGCAAACCCAGGGGCTGTGATCTTGTGAAATTATTATGATCACTCAGCACCTCAAAGCTTCCCCGCCCCTGAAGCCTCCTTCCCTGAGACAGTATACACCCTTACACTGCTCCCACCCTCACTCCCCGCAGCCCAGTGCAGACAGGGCTTCAAAACAAAGACTCATCAGGGCTGCCCAGAGCTGCTCCACGTGCTTTCCGCAATCCAGCGTTCCACCATGTCAGAGCCCCTTCCATTTTAAAAGCCCAAAGAGAGGTGCCTTCTCAAGGCCACAGCTCATGCCTGAAGGTGCACTTGAACCCAGGTATTAACTTCCAATCCCGCTGTGTAGGCCAGGAAGCTGGGGAATGGCCAACTGAGGAGGGCACTGCATTCAAGGAAGAGTCAGCTAAGCTGTGGGAGTGGGGCAAGGGATGAAGGGTGTTTCAGAAAGAGGGATAACAGCGCCTGGGGGTGCAGGAGCCAGTCCTCCTGTGCGGGAGGCTAGTGGCAAGGGGCCTGGGAGCTCCACCAGGCCAGGGCCAACTCGGCCCACGGGGCAGAGGCTCAGCACAGGGCCTGGCTTTCCTTGAGCTCCCAAGACCTCCCCAGCCTCTTGCCAAGCCCATGGCTGCTATTTCGCAGCCAGCGAAACCCAAGGCTGAGCTGCCAGAGCTT
This sequence comes from Marmota flaviventris, assembly GCF_047511675.1. NCBI lineage: Eukaryota > Metazoa > Chordata > Mammalia > Rodentia > Sciuridae > Marmota > Marmota flaviventris. The sequence goes on from NC_092507.1 coordinate 42,194,846, forward strand.
GCTTTGGAATTCAGTGAGAATGGCAACATGGATATTTGGCCCCTAGCAGAGGAAGGACAGAAGGCAGGGAGCAGGCCAGGGAGCTATCCACCCAGACATATGGAATGACATCATTTTTCCCCTTGGAGATTCACAATGCCCACGGCTTACCAAAGGCCCTGAGATGGCCCATAGCAGATATCTGGTTCACTGTTTGCCCCAGCTCTTCCAAACTTGTTTAAGAAACTCCTTTTTTGGATGCCATGCCTATTATTTCCCAAGTCAAAGTGGCCCAATGAGCCTTACCTGGGAAAACACAGGGTGGTACAAGCCCCTCATCCTACAGATAAGAAGACAGGCTTAGAAGGACTGGCTACAGTCACCCGGCAGTCTGGCACCCAGCTGTCATGTCTCTGGGCCAGCACCAGACCAGGAACAACAGAAGTTGTTCACAGAGCACTCAGCCCAGAATGGAGCTGAGGGAACCTCTCTGGGAAGACCCCAGTCCTCTGAGCAGGGCCTTTTTGAGAGGAGGGATCAGGACAGAGAGAGGGGATAGAGACCAAGCCACCTGGATCAGGGAGATGAGAGAAAGATCAAGGATGCAGTCTGCTCTCTGGTTTCCTGGGCTACAGAAAGACGCAGAGCAGAGACCTATAAGAAAAGGTGGGCTCCAGCGCAACACTGTTGCTGAGCCGCCTGGACTGGGGTTCTTCCCCTCCTGGGGCAGGTGAGAGACTGAGAGCAAAGACCTAAAGCCTCCACCTTGGACCCTGGTACACACAGGGGACTCAGCTGTTCCCACTTCCTCTCCCAGGCTAGGGCCAGCACTAGGTGGCTTGGCTCCCTCTATAGTCAGCCCTAAGGCAGCTGGGCCACTTGTACTGGGTGGGGTCGGGGAGATGAAAGGGCTGCTCCTCACAGCTACCCTTCTGCAGAGCTCGCCGGGCCCTGGCGTTGCCAAGACGACCACTGCAGCAGAAGGGAGATCCGGGGTGGGGGCAGGGGGCGTGCCAGCCCGCCCTTGGACTACTAACCTGGCAGGCAGATTTAAATGACAGCCCAGGAAGCTACTATTAAACTGTCACCACAGTCAACAGGACGACAGACTCCGGAGTGTTCTCTGGCTGCAGCAGCAACACAGCAGGAGTGAGACGGGGAGGAGACTGTGGCCTGAGCAACCTGCACCTCCACCCAGGAGACCTCGGCTGCCTGTGTCCACCCACTGCCAGAGTCACCCTCTTAGGACAGGATGGGTCTTGGCACGGAGCTGGGGCACAGTGCAAGGCCTGGCAAACTTTGTGTTTCATTTTTAAGCAGAGGAACCCTTTTCCCAAGTGAAATTCTAATGTATAAATAGATAAAAATAGAGCTGCACTGTTGGAAGCAGGGCCAGAGACAGGGGACCCCATCAGCTGTTGCCCCATCACTCAATGCCCTGCTGGGGCCTCTGTCAAGCCCTGGGGCTCAGAGCCCATCAGTGGCTGCTTTGGGATTCAGCAGTTCAATTCCTAACCCCTCCCCAGGCATGTGACGTCTCCAAAGAGCCCATGGGTCTATTATAACATTTAAGATGCTTTCATGGGTTTTGGATTCTAATTTTCTAAGGGCCCACATTTCTAAGACCACCACAACAAAAATTTGCACATCCCAAGCTCCTGAGACAAGATTCCATGACAAACACTCCCAGAGTCAGACATGTCAATAGGCCGTGGATGGCTAAGATTCCATCCCTGCCAGGGACTGTTCTGAGTTCAAGCTCCACACGCTGTCAATCTCTGGCTCAGGGCTCTAGGCGGTGCTGGGAGGCAACTGTTCCTAGTGTCCTGACACCCATGAATGTGGTGGGTGGGGCTCATCTTTCTGCTGTGTTGGCTCAGGCAAGTGACATCGGAGTGCCCTTTCTCTGCCACCCTCCCATTCCACCTGAGAATGAGAAGGAGGAAGCGGCAGGTGCAGAGGAGGTGCTTGACAAGTGAGGGTTTCGGGGAAAGCTTGAAAGGGTGAAAGGGGTGACACAGGAAGGATCACTTTTGGGTGAAGGCATCTTTGCTTTTAAATTGGAAAAAGTTTCCCTCAAAATGTCCAGACCCGAAGCTGGGGCTGTGGCTCAGTGGTAGAGTGCTTGCCTGGCATGAGTAAGGCACTGGGTTCGATTCTTGGCACCCCATATAAATAAATAAAATAAAGGTCCATTGACAACTAAAAAATATAAATTAAAAAAAAAATGTCCAGACCCCATTGCACTAAGAAGTTAGGCACTCTAGCCACGCCGCATCATCAGACAGACAAAACCACCCAAAATGAGGTGCTGAGTTTGAGCAGGCTGAGGGTCACAGGGACTCATTTTGAGGCAGGAAGTGCCGTTTGTCATCTGTCCCTCAGACATGCTCAGCAAGATTTGGGCTGGGCTGAGGGATAACTGGGGAGTGTCAGGATCATTCAGTGTCCTGTGGTTGTGACAGAGGACACAGTGTCATTCTGTGATCTGGTTGAATCACCACATCCCATCCAAAAAATGGGATTTCCCTACCACCTCAACTGGGGCTCTTGGAGGGGATGCTCTCTCCCCCTCTAAGGAGGGAGGCCCAGAAAGGGGGAGAAACTTGAATAGAATAAGACTTCATAGCCTGACCCTTCACTGGGTCTTATGGCAAGTGGGCTCTCCACGAATACCCATGGCCTCTTCCCACTCAGGGCCTCACAGTGAGATGAGGCCCCCTCCAGCTGGCATTCTGGATCTGTGACCTCATGACACAGATGGTCCCTCCAAAAAGGTCACCTGGAGCTTTCCCAGCCAATACCTCCTTCAGACCCCAGCACATCCGAACTGCTCCTGGACACTGCCTGACCCCACCCGGCTGTCACCAAGGGAGGCCCAAGCCCTAGCTTGGGCATGTGGGACTCCCTGTCGCCACAGGGAAGATGAGCGCCTCTGAGAGACCGACGACAAAGGGGTCTTCCTGTCCCAGTGATTTGTGGATACAGGCAGGAGGTATTGAACCAATGATAGGAGGGGGCCAGAGGGAGGCGAGGGCAGGATGGGACCAGCAGGAGTCTCTGGCTGGCGCCTGCCAAGGAACCAAACATGATGCAAGTTGCTGTTTGGAGCAGGCGACACACCGGAAAAATGGCCCGACTCAGGCCCATCTCCTGGGCTTGGGCCAGTCCCACTCTGGATTTTGGTTAGTGATTTTGAAATCCCTAGGACTGGACTATAGGTCCCAGGGAAACAGCCAGAAGAAAATTCATGATATCCTGTAAGCAGAAGCCTCCAGAGGGCAGGAGGCAAGGCTGGGAAGCCCTTTGGGGCCTCCAACCTAGGATTCTGCTTGGCTCCGGGTCTGCGTTCCCCTCCTCAGAGGGAACTCGGCCTCCTCTGACCAGAAGACCTTCCCACTCCACTCCAGTCAGGCCACTGGAGCTGACAGGTCCATGGTCTGCCTCTCTTGGGCAGGCCTCAGGGCTCACACGGGCTCCTCACACTCAGGGCTGTGTTCTTGCCACCAGCCCCCCCAGTGGAAGGAGGTGCTCTTCTTCTCTAACGCGGCTGCAAAGGCTCCAGATCTCATTCCAGCCCCAATATGCTGCATGACACTAGGCAGGTCTTTCAGTCCCCACTAACTGCGGCCAGGGCCAAGGAAGCCAGGCTAAAGGGCCCTGAGAACCCCAGACCTTACAGGGTGCAGACATTGCCTTCAATGGAGGGAATGACAGAGTAATGACCCCACCTATCTGGGGAAGAGCAGTTGGTCCCTCCTCCCCACCCAGAGGTCAGGGCACTCAGGCCCCTGCTGTGATCAGTATTGTCAGTGCAGCACCCTCTCCGTGCATTAGGCAGCAGCTGCTCATGCTGAGAGGCTGCAAGGAAAATGCAAATGCTTTCAGCAATTAGGCTGCTAGGAGAAGTGTTTCAGAGAGGAGAGGAGCCCTACCGGCCCATCTTGATGACAAATGGGCAGCGACACCCTGTTATTGGGAAATCCATCTCCTGGTGCCGGGCCTGCGCCTCTCCACGGCGCACCTCCGTGCTGGGCCTGGGCTTTTTGCCAGTAAGTGTGGGGCAAGTCGTGCCTAGGAGACCGGTGGGAGCTCTCTGCCACTCCCAGTTCCACAGCAGCCATCCAGGGAGCTTCTGCTCACCTGTGTGCCCAGTAGGAGGCCTGCAGCTTAGAGGTGGCTATGATATTATCAAGGCCTATGCCAGGGAGACTGCTGGTTAATTGGGACACAGTGTAAGAATATTCAACTGAGGCCGGGCGTGGTAGTGAACACCTGTAATCCTAATGGCTCGGGAGGAGGAGGCAGGAGGATCTCGAGTTCAAAGCCAGCATCAGCAATTTAGCAAGGCACTTAGCAACTCAGTGAGACCCCGTCTCTAAATACAATACAAAATAGGGCTGGGGATGTGGCTCAGTGGTTGAGTGCCCCTGAGTTCAATCCCCAATACCTCTACCTGCCAAAAAAAAAAAGATATTCAACAGAATGGGGTTAGCGTGGGGCATTCTGGATCTGCGACCTCATGACACAGATGGGTTGGGGGTGGGAGGCAGGTTCTGGCTGTGCTCTGTGGCTTTTGTCTAAGTCCCCTGCCTTCTCTGTGCCTTGCTGTCTTCCTCCATGGCAAGATAGATTGGACAAGTTCAGCTCCAAGTTCCCCCAGGCCCAGGACAAGGCAAACTATGGTAGACAACAGGAGCTGGTCCCCAGACCCTCACCATCCAATCCTGTGGCTCCAAGTGAGGGGTTATAAATCCATGATCAGCAGCTACTGTCCTCCCAAAGGCATCTCCATAATCAGAGAGCCATCTTTTCTTGTCCTGCTGCCTCCCTATATCCCCTATAATGTGTTCAAGGGCCTTTGCAGGGGACACAGGATCTCTTCAACTGCCTTGATCCCTGGCCACCTGCCTCTCATAACCACTCAAGGATGACGGACAGCCATAGGCCTTCCCACTGGCACCTTGACTCATGCAGCTCCACCAGGCAGAGGGCCCTTCTCTCTCCATAACCCTCAAGGCCAGCTCAAGCATCAGCTTGATGATATCAATTCCCCCCACCCCCAGCAAAGCAGAAATGAGTGGACCCCACTGTGGCCCTTGGGGGCACGGAGCACCAGGGGTGGAATATTAAGCAAGCTGGACTCTCCCACACGGTGCTTGTTTTACCACCACATTTTTGGCAGTCCAGCCCCAGGTAGTGCCTTTGGGAAGCCCTGTGGGCTGCGCCACCCTGGCTGTCAGTGCTGGGGTGAAGATCTGCAGGCTTGCTGGACAGCTCTCATCTCCCTGCGGATGGTTCAGAGAGACCCCGGAGCCCTCCACCAGCCCAGAGCAGGCTCCGCAAGTCATCCCAGTAGCTCAGCAAGCCAGTGACATGGCTGGAGCTGGGCTCAGATACAGGCAGACCCTGGCCAGTCAGAAAATATCTAGTCGGACCCTTGGCTGTGAGAAAGCCCTTTGGGGGGCTTCTTTGGGGATTTCCACAAAGCCAGGCCAGGGTTGGGGAAATCTTGGGCACCACACCAGGCTGTTCTTGACTTCTGGGATGACCTTGGACAAGCCCCTAACCTCCTGTGCCTCAGTCTCCTCCTCTAAAGAGGAGGAAAGAGGCAGGTTTTCCTCATGCACCATTTGAAGGCCTGCCTCACAGGTGAGAGCAGAAAGGGACCAACAGGGGGCACTCCAGGTGTGGGGCAGAGAGAGAGGGTCATGGCGGTTAGCCTGCCCCCACAGGGGAGGCAGGCTTGTGGCTGGAAGAGGAGGACAGCAGAGAATGGGGCTCAGGGTAAGTGCTTAATGGAGAGAGTGAAGGCAAGGGCACAAGAGGCACATCAGCTCAGCAGTGGGGACCGTGGGGGAGTTTAGGAGCCAAGGAGACCATGATACTGGGATACAGCTGAGCTTAAAGAAAAAAATGAGAGGTGAATCTTCCTTCATAGGGTTAATTGAAAGCTGAGGAAACAAGGACCTGATATAAAAGCCACAACCTAGAGCAAGATAAGATGGTCTTGATGAGCACAGAAGGTGGTGAAGTCACTGTGTGGCCAAGCACACTCACTTCTCCTCTGTCCCTCAATGCTCAGCTGTAAGAGGAGGATGTAATCTCCAAACCTTCACTCTGCCAAGCGAGGGCCAAGGTGGGGGGTCACTGCCCAGAAGAGCCTTAGGTAGACCCCCAAAGGAAGCAGTGATTTTGGCTGGCATCAATGGGGGTGGGAAGCCCATTCTGAGAAAGTGTGTTTGATCCAGAAGGAAAAGGTAGATTCTTAAAGCAGATGGAGATGGCTGTTTCTGGCTTCTTAGTGCATTTGGAAGGAAATGGGGTCCATTCTCCAAAGCCCTTTAACCTCCCCCACTATTGGTTCCAGTGAGAGCGTGTGGTCCCAACCTCCACCCAGCAGCAGATTCCTCCACAATACTGTCCCCAGGCAGAAGCTCCCACTGAGGCCCCTGCACCATTATGTCCAGCCTGAGGGCAGCCTGTAGCCATGTTAAAAGCAAAGGACTCAGGGCTGAGGTCCTGGGAGCAATCTTTATCATAGGTGAGTTAACCTACTGGAGCCTCATTTTCCTCACTAATGAAACAGGACTAGCCATCTTGGGTGGTGAGATGTGAAGGAGACAGTAGATGGCAAAATCATCTGGAGAATCCTATGGCCCCACAGAGGCAGGGGGGTCCTGGAGGGTGATGCTGTTTATTGTTGGTTTCCTATCACCAACTCTTCTGGAGGCTCTCCCACTGGGACTCTGGGGACAGCTGATAGCAGATGAGCAAGGAGCTTGGCTCAGGTCCCTGGTTCTCTCCTCCTGAACAGTGCTGGGAGGGGCTGGTCCACATGGGACACTATAGGGAGGCTCAGGAGGAGCCAGAGGGGACTGGAGACAGAACACACCTGGAACTTAGGTGTTGGAGGCCACCTGATCCAACCCTCAGATTTCATTAATGAGGAAAATGCAGTCTGAGGCCACACTCCCAAGGCCACCTCAGCAAAGCAACTACACTCCTTCCCAAAACCCAGTCATGGAAGAGAACTTCAGCCTAAGAGACTCACAGAATCACAAAATAGTCCTAGAACCACATAATAGAATCTCCGCCTCGGGGAGGATCTTAGAATCTTTAAAACACAATCCCAAAGTCATCAGACCTATTCAGCCAAAGGTTTAGGCCCAGAGAGTTAACAGAATCTTTCCAATTTTGATATGGCAGAGAATCTCAGACTCACAATAGAACAGAATCCTAGAAGCTCGAAGTCACAAGATCTAATCCAGGTGCCAGAAACAGCGATGGCCTGCCCCTCCCCCCACCCACCAGTGCAGGAATCCTGTTCCCACCGCTGACATATGGCCATTCGGCCCTCTTGAATACTCTCAGCAACAGGGGCCTCACTCAGCTGTGCCGGCTGGAGGCTGGACACGTTCCCTCCTCCTGAACAGGGAGGGAAATAAGTTCTCAACAGGAGATCCCCACTTTGTACAAATGGATTTTTCACCCCTCCTTGTTCTTTGGCTCTGGTCAGAAAGATTCCCAGGGAAGTGGAAAGAAGCCAAGAACTGCCACGAAATGACTTTAACCAGCAGACAGGCTGGTAATAGGTTTCGGTGGGAAAAAGGAAGGAGAGGGGCGATTAATTCCAACTTGCGATGCGATAAAGGAAATTAAGGCATAATACGGAGGAGGCAGCAGTTCCATTAACCTGCGTGGAATACCAATTACCTCGGGCTTCTCAAAATTGCTAGAAATAAAGAGAAAACCCCAAAAGAGAGCGGCTGTGGCCCAAGGCTCATCTGGATTAGGCTGTTTGTTTGCCCTGGCACCCTAATGATGGGAATGAGGGAAATTCCCGGTTTCCTGGGAGACAGCCGTGCAGAGTGGGAGGAAAGGCAGGCCCACGCGCAGCCGCTGGTCCACTTGGCAAGGGTTCAAGGTGAAGGGTCCCAGGCCGCTGCAGGGAGAGCTCGGGGCAGAGGCTGCAAGCCTCCTCTTGCTCAGCTTTCTCTAGGGTTCACCTTTAGTCCCATGTTTTGGGAGAGGACCTGGGAGGGCTAAGCTCCTGCCAGCTCCCGTCCTAGCTAGAAAGTCTCAGGTCTCGCTGCTGGAAGACAAAGAATCAAGCAGGAGCCTCCTGAAGGCCAGGCACCCTGCTAGGTGCTGGTGAGTCCTGCAGTTAGAAAAGACCTTGAGGACATGCCCTGCCTCAGGGTATTGGTTCTGGGAGGGTAGGCTCAGGGATCTGGTTGAGACCACCACCCATCTGAGGCCAGCCCGGAGAAAGAAGGAGCATGGGCAGTTAATGGCCATGGGCCACAGCACAGTGCCTCCAACCAGAGCTGGGCAAGAGGAGGCAGACATGGTGTGGGAGGTGAGCAGAGGTGAGGAGTGGGGCCAGATGCCAGGCAAACTCACTCCCACAAACTCACTCCCACAAACTCACTCCTGGCCCACACCTCAGCCACTCCTACCATTTCTCAGAGCCCCTTATACAGGATGCCCAGTAGCTTGGGGTCCCCAGTCAGCATGGCTCTCAGAGTAAGATAAGTCCCACTATAGCTTGGATGGTGAGGAAGCCAGTTCTGAAACAGCCTGCCATATGAACACTGCCCACCACCCCAGGATGTCACCACTCACCTGGCTCTTGTCTTCTTTTTTTTCGTGGGGGGGGGGGTTGGTACTAAGGATTTAACTCAGGGGCACTCAACCACTGAGCCACATCCCCAGCTCTATTTTGTATTTTATTTAGAGACAGGGTCTCACTGAATTGCTTAGTGCCTTGCTTTTGCTGAGGCTGGCTTTGAACTCATAATCCTCCTGCCTCCTCCTCCGGAGCCATTGGGATTACAGGTGTGCACTACCGCGCCAGCTCTGGGTCTTATCTTCTAGTGAACATTTCCTTTGGAGATCTGGGAGATTCTAGTCTGCTGCTTGCTGTGGCCTTCCTCCTGTCAGCAGCAGGTTAAGGCACTCAGAGCTCAAATCTTGGTGTTGTCCCTTACTAGCTGTGTGACCTCAGGCAGGTTACTCAGCTTCTCTAAGCCTGTGTTCTCTTTCCTCATCCAAAACTCTGATGGGTAGTTGGTTGTGAGATCAGTACTCACACAACTTTCATGATGAAAGTTGCCCCTGTGTTCCTCAGCTGCTGTGGTAGCACCCCCACCCCAGGCTATGTGTACAGTGGGCCCTTAAGCAGTCTTTGCTAGTTTTCAAAGGGGGCCTAGTCGCTGCTGTCCTGCACCACCTGGCTCTTCTGTGACTTATTTTCTCTGTGTATAAACTAGAAGAGAGAGGAGGCTGAGGTGAGTTGAATTATCACCAGGCAGCCAGCCAGGCTCCCAGGGCAACTGGTTTCAGGAGCAGTTCCCCAGCTAATCACCCAATGATCATAACCCCAAGCAGGGCATGGTGCCACTGGCCTGCCTGGATACACAGGCAGCAATGGAAGTCCAGCCACCTACTTTCCCTGCTGCCTCTACTCCTGTCCCACACTAGTGAGAACAGGTCCTCTAGGAGGCCTCTCCCCAACCCATGTGTAGGGACCAAACCTAGGGAGAGTGATGTGGGGAAGGGAGGGGAGCAGAAAGGTGCCCAGCCACCTGTTTCTGGGTGAAGTTCAAGTCTGCCTGTGCTGAGCCCATGTGAGGCCTGGTTTGCTGGAAGGCCAGGGTATTCAACGAACACACCTTCCTCATTCTCTGGGAGTAGAAGTGAAGGACCCCTTCATATAATCTATTGGGAACCCAAGAAGACCTCTTCCAGCCCACAGACTCATCTATCCCTATCAAACCAGCAGCTCATGGGAAGCAGGACAAGATCTGCACAGGCAGGCACCAGGGGATACTTCAGAGTATGAGATGGATGAATGAACGATGAATGAATGAATGAGGACTGGGTCTTTTCAATCTATACAGGATTTACAACCAAAGATACAAACCAGACTTAACACCCAGTATTCTGTGTACTTGGTAAAAACAATAGTCATTAAACCATTGCTTTAAAATCCGTCATTCATGACCTGAAACTTTAAGGTCTCTCCAATTGGATGGCACCACGTGTCCTTCCCTGCAAATGGACAAGCCACCTTTGGTATCCCCTTTCTCCCTCTTCAAAGACAGGGGTATGGTACCAAGGAGAGCAGGGTCCTCGGTTCTGGCCCCAGTTCTACCTATGAGCTGCTTGCCATCTCATGCTCCCTGGGACTCAGTGTCATTACCTATTGAGAGCCTGTGCCTGCTCTACTTCATCACCATGAGCCACATGTAGGGAGCTGAAGCTGGAGGACAGAGCTAGCAACCAGGCAGATGGTTCTGGGGGATGGAATAGTTCCAGTCTGTAAGGCTGCAGGACGCACCAGCCTCTGTCCTAGGCCTCACATCCTGGCCTGCTCCTCAGGAGACCTTGGGGACACGTGGACTTGGGCCTTGGTCCTGGCCCCAATCATAATATAATGGCTGCCTCTGAGCCTTGCCCTCATCTCACCCCAAGGTTTACAAAGCTCTTTGCATATGCCTCCTCATTTAGTCCTCACAACCCCCTGTGATGTTCAGAGAAGGACAGGATGGGCCCAGTCACAAAGAAAGAAGACCATCATGCCCAGTGTTCCCTAGCAGCCCAGCGGCTTCCTCCAAGAAATGGTAAGAACATAGGATCTGCAATGGGGATTCTGAACTTGCCCCAGGACAGCCTGAGAAATAGGAGTGGTATCCTTTCAGGAGCCTCTCTGAGCCTCCATGAAAATCTAACAGCACAAAAGATGCCAAAGGCACAAAGTGCTGGCCAGGGCACCACACTGGGCTTCAGTCCTGGCACTCCACACTCTGGCTCTGCGCTTGAACAGGCCTGGGTTTCCCCATCTGTCAAACAAGGGACAAAGATTCCTGCCCTGCACTCACCCCAAGAGGCCAGCTGTACACTTGCCAAACCCACCCCTGTCCCACCTGCTACCCAGCCCATCTGCGACCACCATCTCAGACATGAAGGCTCAAGAGATCCCCCGTCCACTCTTTTTTTTTTTTTTTTTTTTTTGGTACCAGGGATGGAATCCAGGGCACTCAACTACTGAGCCATATCCCCATCCCTTTTTATTTATTTATTTTTAAAATTTTGAGAAAGGGTCTCACTAAGTTGCTTAGGTTTTTCTATAAGTTGCTGAGGCTGGCTTTGAACTTGTGATCCTCCTGCCTCAGCCGCTCAAGATGCTGGAATTACACATGTGCACCCAGCACAAGAGGCCCTATTTGCACCCAAACCAATCAGATTCACAGCACCCAAAAGCCAGGACTGGGCATAGGTCACACACAGAAGTGTGCTCAGACAGTCGTGCAGACCCTCAGGCACACACATACAGATGGGCACATGTGCACAGTGGCACACAACACCTAGTTGCACACTCAGATGAACATGTTCAGACATACATATCATGTTGTGCACATGTGAAGCACACAGGCCACATACCCACACATGCACAGGTGGCTTCGTATGATGCTCACATACTGCAGACAAATATGCATAGATTTTTTTTTTCCTGCCTCTCCTGTGACAGCCAGATGGTGGGATTCTCCCACAGGGCTACCATTTAATGCTCTAATTAATTAAAAAAAAATTCTAGATACACCAAATCTGGGTTTATTCCAAATGTCCCACGCCTGGCCCAGTCTGAAGCCAAGGAGGGCAGCAGGAACAAGGGAGAGGGAGTCAGGATGTGCACAAAAGAGGCCCCACCTCCCTCTTGGTGGGTAGATACCTAGCTAGCAAGTGAGAGGGCAAGAGCCACCCACCGACAATGTGGGAATGACCCTGGTTCCAAGGGTGTCCCATGACCCAGGAGGGGAAGAGATGCAGGGTGGAGGTGTTTGCCGACACTGAAGTAGGCTCAGGGTTGCATGACCAAGCCCAACCCTCCTTCACTGAGCCCTACTGCGTGCAGAGTGAGCTTCCCAAGCCGTGGGAGGAAACTGAAGGGGATGGTGGGTGCACAAAGCACAGAGCCAGCAGGCTGCTGTGAGATGGGGATGAGGCATAGAGCTGAGGGCGGTGCGGAGTGCAGGGCCCGCCTGGCTCCCTCCCTCCGCCTCCCTGCCTACTTGCCCCCAGCAAGCTGCCAGCTCCCGAGGCCCAGTGATCCTCCTTGCCCAGGTCCTGCCCTCCAGGCCTTTCCCCTGCCTTACCCAGCATGGTTATTGCTGCTATTTGGGAAAATACAGCAATATATTTACCGCCTCACTTATGAGTAATTTGCTGTCAGGGGCTCTGCATTAGCAGAGAGCTGAATTAACAAGGCTTAATTAACATTAATGTTGTGACAGATCTCAACTGGAGTCGGAAAATCCCCCAATCCTCGCGCCCAGGCCCAGGCCTGTGTTTCCCTGTTCACATGGCCCAGGGAAGGCCACCTGGGGAGCTGTGTCTTTCCCAGGATTAGGAGGAATTTGGGATCTGGAGGCACTCAGGAGATCAGTCCAGGAAGCCAGGTGCCCCTGCATACCAGTTCCAAAGGGGCTCTCACACCAAGTCCTTTGTCTCTTGCCCAGTGCAGTGGCTGACACATGGGCTCCAGACAGCAAGAGACCACAGTCTGAATCCTGTTGCCACCTCCTACGTGCCAAGTGACCCTGGGTGAGTCCCCACACTTCTCTGTGCCTCATCACCCCCATCAGCAGAGACAGGAGAAAACCCCCTCATAAGATGTTGAAAGATCATGAGGTCACACATGGAAAGGTGCTCAGAGATCTTCATTCCAAACCCCAGAAGGCTCCAGAGTGAGTGACATTGAGTTTGCTGATCTCATCACCTTGGTCAGTACCCCCAGCCACATGCTCTGAGGGGAGGCGGGGGGCTGCTGTGCAGCTGAGGAAACCAAGGCATCAAGAGGGGAAGTGACTTGCTCAACTCACCTGCTGTTCGGCCTTGAATGGGTAGGTCACACCTTGGGTGGCCTCAATACACTGTGGGCAGGGGTGAAGGGACTACAGCTACCCACTAAACTCCTGGGCAAGAGCTCCCGGAAAGATCCAAAAAGCCAAAGTGAGGGGAAAAGTCAGGCTGTGGGGCCACCCTGGGGTGGCATCAATGTTTGTGGAAAGAACCTGTGGATGACAAAGGAAGGGGAGAAGTGTGCCCTTGGGCAGGGAGCAGCCATCCCACGGGAGAGGCCCAGGGGATGAGAGCTGCCTCCCGAGTGCCCAGCCACTGTCAGGCTCTGGAGAAGATAAAAATGCAGTGGGAAGCGCACCCCCCCTCTCAGGCTTGATACCACGGGCAGCCACACTGCAGTTTATCATTAATGATCGCCATTAATATTAATGGGAACGTGTCTCTGACCAGAACCAACTTCAGCAACCACCACCAACCTACCCCAGTCAGACTCTTAGCCATCGTCCTGAACATTCTCAGGTCACTGTACAGGCCAGTGACCTGTCCTGTTAGTTTAAGAGGCTTGGGCTCCACCCTAGAGCATACCCACACCATGGCCTCCAGGGATAGCAGAGACCCTGGGCTCCCAGTCTCACTGGGAGGCTCGGTGTCAAGGACCTGCCTGGCAACAGCTGGGGAGGGAGGAGACAGGCAGCAGATGAGTCCATCTCCAGAAAAGCCCTTGGGGAGGGGGGCGCCTTATTAAGCCAGTGAATCCTAATAAGCCCCAAGTCCCCCCAAATGCCTGCCACAATCCCTGATCCAGGGGGCCTTCTGGGCCCACTCCATCCCCACCCTCCTGACTCAGACATTGATCAGTCATGTGACCCCAGGGAGAAGTCGCTTGTTACCTTCTACCTCAGTTTTCTGACAAGTGGAGGATAAGTATAGCACCTACCTGAAAGGGACTGATGTGAGGACCAGCGGGACCCTGCCTGGGAGAGGGAGGGCTCAGTACAGCACAGCCATGATTACTGACACCCAGAGATTAGCACGGTGGAGACCCAGCCCTGCAGGGGCCATGAGGAGCCGGGCAGGCCCAGGAGTGTCTGGAGCCACAGGGCTGCTCTGAGGCAACGGGACAAGTCAATGAAACCTGTGGCAGGTCTGGGACAAACAAGGACTCTGAGGACAGACAGAAAGAACTTTCCAGAAATCTTAGCACTGCCTCATAAAGGAGTGAGGTGTATCTCAGGAGGTATGAAGATATCCATCCATTCATTCAACATGCATCCACTGGGCCCCTTCTCTGGGCTGGGCCCTGACACACACAGAGAGAGAGAGAGAGAGAGAGAGAGAAGGCAAATGTGTGAGTCCAGGGGAAATGCAAGGGGCCCTTTGCCACGAAAGGGGGCATGGGCAATACCCAGCCAGCTCAGCAAGAAGCTGAGCTGATCCTTCTCTGAGCCCCTGATGTCCTCTGTGATCCCAGGGGGCCTCCCCGTCCCCATACTCTCCCTACTCTGGTCCACCTTGACCACATCTCGGCATCAGCCCCAAACTCCCTGCCGACACCCAGTGAAGGGTGGGCAAGTGGTGTCCATGGTGGGAAGGCACTCCGGGCAGCAGGGTGTGGAGGTCAGAATAAAGGGTGGCTTCTCTGCCTGACAGGGGCAAGGACAGCCAGTCCCAGGCAGGTGGCAGCTCACCCCTTGCCCACTTTCCTGCTCCACAGCATCCACACGCACACACTCTCATCAGTTCCCGGGGAGCAGACTCCAAGGAGGCCCAGCAGCCAGACCACCAGCTGCTTCCCCCTCCCCATGCAAACCCTGGCCACAAAGCACCCTCCCCCAGCTCTGCCCGCCTGCGGTGACAGCCTCTTGGCACCGGCTCTCCCCTTCCCTCCATCTGTCAGGAATTGGTGCAGACAGACTGTGAGAACCACAAGAGGAAGTAGCGACACTGCTGGGACCCTCCCTCCCCTACCCCAGCCCCTCCTCCTCAGTGTTCCACCCCACCCCCACCCCACCCCAGTCTCTCTCCTCCCCCTCCTGTGTCTCTCCCTCTGCATCCATCTGTCTCCATGTTTCCTACTGATGAAGACATCTAGAGTGGGCAGGCAGAGGGGAAGAGGACCAGTGACCCCCATGTACAACCACCATGACAGCAGCAGGTCCACCCATTATCTTCCCTTCTCTCTTGCTGTCAAGGAGTCCGAGCCAGTGTCCCCATCTGTATAATGGGTGCAGTAATTCCTGTTGGGCTCATCTCCCAAGCACTACCACACATGAAAGGGCTCTGTCCACCACGAGCCTCATACAAGGCAAATGTCCAGTGTCTCCAGCTTCTTCCCATTTCACAAGGGAATGAGGATCTCAGGGCTGCCCTCCTCTTGTGAGTAGTAAGGCAAGAAC
Organism: Marmota flaviventris; assembly: GCF_047511675.1. Classification (NCBI taxonomy): domain Eukaryota; kingdom Metazoa; phylum Chordata; class Mammalia; order Rodentia; family Sciuridae; genus Marmota; species Marmota flaviventris. The sequence goes on from NC_092507.1 coordinate 42,210,088, forward strand.
AGGACCAAGGCAGATAGGAAAGTGCCCTGCAGAGCTTTGGTGGCAGCAGGAATGCAGGAGGCCTGTCAGGGTTATGACTCTCCCCATATTTCCAGGAGGTGAGCAGGCAGGGATGAGGAAACCAAGGCTCCGAGGGGGCAGTCCCATGGCTGTGTTAGAGACAGACTCTGTAACCGTGGCCGGGCTCCTGCCCTCCACATCCACCCAAGATGTTCTAGTTCTCTCTAGAATTCTTCCAAAATGTAGGAAAGAAACCAACTTTTTTAAAGTGACCTGGCTGCTGGTGAGGGAATCCACATGTGATGGGGAAGCCTGCTACAGATCAGGGAGGAGCACTGGCCAGAGCTCACGGGGCACAGGGGCACTGGCCCAGTGTCCTAGGGCTTCCTGAGATATGGGAGTTTTAGTTCTAAAACCAGGACAGCTCCAGGATGAGATGATAATGGCAATACCAACCAGAACAAACACAGGGATGGGCATTTTCATGGAAAGAGAGAAAATCCCTGCTCACCTGCACCCTGTGACGCATGGCCCAGGGCTCCAGAGGCCTAGCGGACAGGAGGTTCAGATCCAGCTGTAGTTCTGGGGCCCTGCAGGGCCAGGTGTGACCCCACCCATAGAGTAGATATGCCCAAGGACACAGGGAAGGGTCTTGGGTCCTCCGTCTCCTTCACAGTGGAAGAAGCAGAGGCTCAGAGGTCACAATTGAGTTAGGGGTCAGTGCTCCCAGGACAGAGCCTGCTGCTATTCCATCCGGAGCTTTTGCTCAGCTGCTGACAGGACACAAGGCACAGAACCAGCCCTCTGGTAGTGCTGGAGCGAGAACCCTAAGGCTCCAGCCTGCGTGTGGTGCTTCCTGGGGACTCAAAAAAGCACAGCGCCAGGCACAGGCCACCAGGGAGCTGAAACCCTGAAAGGGATGCCGAGCACGAAGCCCATGGACACCCTCCACTCCTCCCACCCTCTACTCTCCTCCACAGCCATCCCCCTGCCCCTGAGCCCCTGAGGCTTGTGGTCTGCATCCTGAACCACAGCCTTTTAATCAGGCCATCACAGTGTAGAGTGACAGGGACAGAGATGAAGGGAAACAGGATGGAGGAATCCAGAGGAGACTCTGACATGCAGAGCGGAGGGAAAGGAAGGCTCCTAGAAATGGTGGCTCTAGAGGTAAAATGGGGTCAGACAAGCAGGGTGGGGCCTTCCAGGCCAAGGGACCGCACAGGGGAGAGCACAAGACTCTCACACAGGAGCAGGGTCTTGGGGATGGGGTGGGGGGCATTAGGTGATGAGACCTGGGGCTGAAGAGGTGAAAGGTGTATGTTAGGCCGTGAAGGGCTCTGAATGTGGTAATTGAGAAGCCTTAACCCTGCACAATGCTGGCCACAGGAAGACAACTCTGCCTGTTCAGGAGCACTTGCTGCAGAGTGGATGGACTAGAGGCAGGAGACAGGGGTCAGGGAGGCACTGCAGCAGGGCCCAGGAAGCAAGAGACAGTGGGTATGGGGAAGGGGCCTGGACTGGCAGGTAGGCAGGGAAGAGAACCTAAGGACCATGGCAGATGAGGGAAAGAGAAAGAGAGGGTTGTGGCAACTCCCAGGTTTCTGACCAAAACCAGGCAATGACTGTGCTCAGACAGGTCTAAGGGGGCTGAAACTGCCAGTCATAGCTTCACGCTGCCTGTGTGCTGTGCCACAGGTCACTGAAGATCTGAGCACTCCTGCACCCAGGAGGCCAAGCAATTTCTAAGGATGTCACCTTACCTCCAGGCACAGCACATCTGCCCTTATTCTCTACTTCTCAAAGTCCTGGGGCCTAGTGCTGCTTACAGAAGGCAGCCAACATGCATGGTACTTCAGAATGCGCACCTCCAGAGCTCCACACGGGTTGGGGGTGCAAAGAGAAGCAGTGGCCCCAATAAGAATGGGCCCTGCCAAAGTCCACAGCACACCTTAGCTGCCACAGGCTGTGGCAGGAATACAGAAGAGGAGTGATCCTGGGCAGGCTTGGGATGAGACTGGGGGGCGGTCCCTGTAAGCAGAGTCCCTAGCAATAGAGCCGAGGTGCAAGAAAGCAAGGGAACTTTTGGAGGTGGGTCGGGATTGACAGAACTGATCCCTAACAGGAAGAGCTGTCCGGGCATAGAGGGGGCAGGATCACCGTGAGCTCCTGCTGGCAGATGCTCCATGCATTGCGCTGGGGCTGCGGACAGATTCGTGCGTTGGGAGGGGTCCAGAGGATGCTTTTGCCAAGCAGGATGCTGCGCCAGCCCATGAGCCAGGGTTCACTCACTTGTTCACTGAGCACATGTCCCCTGCAGCCTGCTTTGTGCCAGGCCAGGGACAGGGGCACCAGAGGCAGGGGACCAGAACCAGAAGCTTCCTCTCTGTCTTCCCCACCCACTGAGGGGTGAGGCTGGAGCGGAGCCAGGGACAGAGGATGGAGGCAAATCAGTCCCTTCAACCTGGCTGCCCGTGCTCCACGTCACAGGTCTGTTAGTTTTCTTTTACTTTTCATCTTATGCTGGGGGTGGGGGGTGGAGGCTATGCTGGGAACTGAACTCAGGGCCTTACACATGCTAAGCAGGTATTCTGTCACTGAGTCACACCCCCAGCTCCGTGTCACAGGTCTGTGTCCTATTCTCAAGGGGCTGAAGGCCCTTACCTTCCTGTGAAGGTAATATCTAGCAAGCAGGGCCAGACACAATGTACCCCACCCCTCCCAGAGGTCCCCAAGGCTCTGGGCTCATTTCCTAATGAGGTCCCTGGAAGGACTCTCCCTAATTAAACTGGGCCAGTAAGTTCTTGTCTGGGGCCACAGGAGAGAAGGGGGGGGGGATGAAGGAAACTTTCTGGGGGCTCCCAGCCTCCTTCCACCCCCACCCCCAGTAGTGCAGCAGCCAGGCACAGAATAGGGTCCCTGAAGGACAGATGTAGGTTTAGAGGAGGTCAATAGAAGGCTAGCAGGTGGCAAGTCAAGCACTGCCATCCAGCACTATTCTTAGAACTTCTAGTATCAATACTACAATCATCTCGAGGTGATTGCTCCTTTTACAGATGAGGCAGATGCTCAGAGAGGGAAAGTAATTTGTCCAGAGTCTCACAGCTAGGAAGCGGTGAGGTATGGGCTTGACCTCTCACAGAGGAAGGGGGGACCCTTGGGGGTTTTCACATCTACATCTCCCAACTGGCCACACACCAAGCAGAGGTTTGGAGTCAGGTCTCAAAGAAGCTGAGACTGAATTTCTAATGCTGCCCAAAGTGGCTCAAACTACTGATATAATCCTCTCTCCCAGTACAGATGGGGACACTGAGCCCCAGAGAAGGGAAGGGTCTTATCCAGGTCACACAGCAAGTCAGGACCTAGGTGAAAAATCCCAGTTCCTAGGGATGGGGTTGAGAACTGGGGGGCAATTGCAATGTGGCTCTGTATATTAGCAGCAATAAGGGCTTGGGCCTGTTTCTGGAAGGGGGACCAAAGCACAAAATCAGCAGTGGGGGAGTGCGGTTAGCCAAAAGCCTGAGAAGAACACAACAGAGAGGGCTAGCAAAGAGAACAAGGGGCTCCAACCACACAGGCTGGCGGACTAAACTACCCTGGTTTGGACCAATTCATGACATAGGATTGACCAAAAGACAAGGGCTGACTGGGTGGACACACACACTATGGGCTAATGAGGTTTCTGGTACTTACTGCAGGCCAGGAATTACTTATTCCCCACCTTGAACAGAGCAGGAATCTGGGGCTCCGGCTCAAGGGACTTGCCCTGGACCTCCTGTTCAGGAAGCGAATGGGCTACAGCTGGAACCCAGTCTGGGCGACCCTGGGGAGGTCACACTGGCCCCTGCATCTCCTGGCACCTACCCTGGAGAAGCAGGCAGTAGTGACAGGCAGGGGAAGGGGGAAAGGGAAGGAGACAAAAAACTGTCACATAGGCAGCCAATATAAAGTCTGCCTTGGCTGGATCATAGGTACTAAAAAATTGGACCATTCAGAGTTCAGCAAAAATAAACAGCCAGGAAAAAAAAAAAGAAAAGAAAAATAGATGTAGGCTTGCTAATAAACAGTTGGTTCTGGCTATGTGTATGTAGTTGAAGCCATGTCCCCTATGGCAGGGGCCCTAGGGGCCCTGTACGGTTGGGTTTCACAGCCTCTGCCCCTATTTCTATCCCTGGGCCTCAGGGAACAGGGGCAGCTCCTTGGAGCCTCCATACCTGAGGCCTGGTCATGGCAGACTCCAGCTACCGTGAACAAATGCCCTGATACTTGGGAAAACAAAAGACTGAGAATTAGGGCCGAGGGGGGCGTGGAGATGCCCCACTCCCAATGAGTAGAGACTCCTAGAGCGACTAGCACCTGTCGAATGGCCACCTGGCAAGGTCAGGGACCTGCAGCCCATGGTATAGCTGTTTATAAGGAGCTCAGCCCTCGGAGTGGGGGCCAGACAGCATGCTGCAGGCTGTGGCCTGAGGAAGAGAGGCGGCCGTGGCAGGGGGGCAGGCTGGGAACAGAGATTGCTGGCGACTCTCCAGATACAAATAATTCCCTTCACAACAGCCTGGTGGGGGGCTTTGGCTTGGTTTGAGCCACCTTGGTGGGTGTGGGAGGAAGAGCGTCACCCAACCCCATGGCCTCGTGTGTCCAGAATGGTCACTTTCCTCCTGCACACCCCCTTCCCTCAAGCACGCACCCAAGCACATAAACCTGTGCCAATGCCCGTGGCGAGGAAGGGGCTCTGAGGGTGCAGGGGCAGCAGATGGCAGCTCGGGGTCCAGGAAGCGGGGGAGGAGGCAAGGGAGGAATGCTGGCTTGAATGTCCCTGGACTGAGGCCATCAGGAAAGCCCACCCTTGCCTCCAGTTATTCAGTCAGGCAGCTTAACCTGGGCCTGATGGGGCCTCCCTGCCTCTCATCAGCTGCCACTCCTCTGATGTCATCCTGGGCCCACTGGGGAACTGAGGCCCCTGCTGGAGAACTAACCATACCAGGCCCTCGGGCTAACAACTGGGGGGGGGGGGGGCACCGCAGGCAGGAGTGGGATGATTCCTGGAGCCCCTCCCTACCCGAAACGCTGCTGCTCTCTAGGCAGCCAAGCCCTCCCCACTGGCCAGCTGACCTACATCTCTCCTGCTGCTATTTCAGCAGCTGCCCTGTTATTGTGTCCTTGGAGGAGGTGGAGGAAAGCTGCTGATGGTCCTTCTGCTCAGCTGCTCCCTGTGCAGGAATCACAGGTTCAGGAAACGGAATGGGGATGCTCATTTCCAGGGCCGGGCTCTGGGCCCCCTCCGCCTGCACCTCCACCATGTGAACTCATTATCCCTGTTTCAGAATGGCCCTTGGGGCTGCCGGACCTTCCTCTGCTTTTCTCCTTCATCCAACCCATCATGAGCACGAGAAGGGAAAGCGGTGCAAGGAACCTGGGCCTCGGAGTTGAGTTCTAGAAGCGAATCCTAAAAAGCCCAGCTGCCCTGTCTACCCACCATGCCAGCTATGCTCCTCCCAGCCCTCCCCAGGCAATAAGGGACACTGAGGCACAACCTCCCCCAACCCAGGAAGGACTAGCCAACTCCAGGCAGGAGTCCGGTCCGAGTGCAGGAGGTAGTTCAGTGGAGCAAGGACCAATGAGTGAAGGGGAAATTAAATTCAGGCAGGGAAGCCCCTCATCCAAGGTCACACAGCAAGTCGGGACAGAAACAGAAGAATCACTGCAATGCTGTGGAGGAGACGGAGTCCACCAATATGTGGACAAGAACGATGGTACAGTTTTGTTCTCTTCTGTTTTGTTCAATGGGGTGACAAGTCCTTGGAGCCTGAACATAGTTCCCTTTCTCCTGGCTTTGCTTTGGGTGTCCTAGATATGGCTACTTTGTCTGTCCCCTGGGGCTGGGACAAAGTGGCCCTGTGCTCAGGGAAAGGGAAAGTCCTTCATGCTGGCTGCTCCACTGGAAGGGAGGACCATGGGGGCATGAAGGGGATGTCTCTCTAGAGAACATGGTGGAAATGATAAAAATGCACACACATTCTTCCCTAAGAATTTATCTTAAGGAAAGAATCAGACAAATGCACAAAGATGTAGCACAAGGATGTCCACCCTGCACTGTGTAGAACGGGGGGGGGGGGGGGGGGGGGGGGGGGGCAGGCGGTTATGGAAACAACTAACACGTCTATCAAAAGAAGAACATGTCATCAAATGAGGGGCAACTCTCACAGTGGAAAATGATCTAGCCCTTTAAAACAATGGCACGGATCCACTATTATTGACATGGAAAGCCATGCATGACATGAGACAACAACTGGTATAACACGACCTTATTTTTGTTAAAAAAAAAAAAAAAAAAATAGGTTTACATACACCAGCTAGCTCACACACAAGATAGCAGTGTCTGGAAGGACACAGTGCTCCCATGGTGGTAGCACCAAGGATGATTGCTGCCACCTTCCTCTTTTTTAATTTTCCTTAATATTTGCTTTTTGTTACAGGTGTGAAATTATTTTCTCATAATCAGAAAAAATTACTTCCATGGGAAAAAAAAAATAAACAGAATCAATTGAGTTTCAGCCTCAGCATTATCAATAACTGGGCAAGTCTTGTGACCTCCCCAAGCCTCTACTTCCTCATCAAGAAAATGGGGGTAATAATTGAACCCTGCACCACCCACCTCCCAAGCACATTCCACTGAGGCACAACGGGAAAAGGCCACACTGCATCTGGAAGATCAAGGGCTGGAAACTGAAAGTCTCCGAGTGGTGAGAGTGAGGTCTCTGTGGTACCTCAAGGCCAGTGACCAGGGCAGAACAGTGGCCACATGATCACTCCCATGTCTCCTAGACTGGAAGTCCCCTGGGGAGGCCTTGATCTTCATGTGGGTACCCCACAGGCCCAGGACTTACTGGGCAATTCCCAGTCATCAGAGGACATTCAAGGGGCTTGACAGTTTCCCAAAGGTGGCCTAGCCTAGATCTCCTAGCTTGTGAGCACCTGGGCTGGGTCCCAACAGAGACACGGGGTCTGACCAGGCACAGTGGGTGAGAAACTCACGGTCAGGACTGAGCAGGCTTCCCCAAAGGCCTGTAGGACCTCCTGAGCCACTCCAGCTCAGGGTCACTAACACATGGCAGCATGTGAAAAGAGCCAGGGTCGCAGGACTGGTCATTAAAACAGCCACCACCAGGGCCCAACTGATGCTCAAGGGCACTGTAGGGGCTGGGCCAGTCGGGAAGAAGTCGAACACCCACTGGAGGGTTGGCAACAGGATCTCCTGCTGAGCCTGGGAAGGAGCCACAAGGCTGCTGTGGTGACTGGGATCTGTGTATACATGTCTCTTCCTCTCACTTGTGTCAGACTCTGCAGTCAAGACAGGCGTGGCCTAGTCCTGCCCCTGACCAGTCAGGCCACCTGGAGCAAGTGACTTTAGTTCTCAGCTCTTTTCTTTCTGAAGTTCAGTCATGTCACATCAAGGCCTGGCTGTAGATCTTGAATGAGAAAGCCCCCAGCAGTCAGCACACTCATGAACTCTTATGAAGACAATTATTTTACATGACTTCCCAGCCATCTGGGGGTGGGCAGGCCCTAGGGTCCAGCCAGGGGCAGCAGTGCGCCTGAGGTTTCCCATGTTGGAGCCTGAAGAGGCCTGTGTCAGCCTCTTAGTCTGAGAACACCTTGTTCCCTGCAGGGAACAGAGAGGGTGGGAGTGGCAGGTGGGTACAGCAGCAGCAAGAGGCAGGAGCACATGCTGTTCTGCCTCCACTCCTATTCAGGAAGCGAGGGTACCCTAGTTCTGAGAACGGGTCCCTGTTGACACCTGGAGCTGAATTCTGGCCATGGGGGTCTCAGTTTCACCTTCTGCTGCCTGGGACTGGACAGTCTGCAGGGTAAGCCCTGAGAAGCTTGGACGCAGGAGGAACACTGGGACCACTGATGGTGGGCTGAGGCTCCTAGGGGTCACCCTCATCAGCAACACATCATCAGGTCCTCAGTTTCCCTTTCTGAATGTAGAATGGCTAATAGAAGTCTTTGGAAATTGTGGAGAGGCTGGGAAATGGGGGCCTTATATTGGGGCTCTGCAGAGATCTCCAGGGAAGAGGGTCCCTCCCGAGTGCCAATCCCCAGGCCAGAAACCAGGAGTCCAAGGAGTTGCTGCTGAGTACCAAGGCTACTCCCCTGCTTCTTCATGCCCTCCAAGCACCAGGCCACCTGACCCCTCCCAGGTGGACAGAGTTCAGAGAGGAAAGTTTGAGGAAGGGTCCAGGCTCTAGTCCAGACAGACAAGTCAAATCCAGCACCATCGGCCAAGTCCCTTCTCTCTGAGCCTCCACACATCGTATTTAAAGTAGAAATAATAAGAAAATGTCCCTTGAGTACCAAAGTTAAAGGAAGCAAACTGCCCAGCATGGTCCCAGGCGGAGCAAGCAGACAGTGTATCTGTCACTAGGAATCCCTTCGTGGGAATGCTTTTTCTGGAGTCTCTATTGTTCGACATAAGGCTGGCAGAGTGAAGAAGGATCTGAGCCCAAGAGAAGAACAAGGACATGCTGCAGGAGATCAGGAGCTGGAAAGGTATCCTGGGAGAGGTAGTACCTGGGCCATGACTTCAGAGACTGGATGGCCTGGACATGCGGGTGTTTTTAGGGCAGGTTTTACCAGGGCTGTTTAGAGCTAAGACCCCCCAGGGCCTGGCTCTAGAGCCCCCTGGACACAATTGGGCATCCTTCCCCAGGTCCCAAATTGCCTTCCGGGAACAGCATGGGCCTGGGGGTACAATTATTCACCCTGGTGCCAGGAGAACATCCACCTGTTATATCCCTCAAGGGGGCATGTGCTCTCTCAGACCTCTGCACGCTCACACTTCTCTCCCAGGGGTCCTTCTCTGGTTTCACCTGCTACCAGCATTTCCCCAAGGAGAGAAAGCTGTCAAGTCCAACTGCCTGTGGACAACTAGGGAAGAAGCCAGTCAGCCCTGGGTCAAGTGCAACCAGGAGTCCCAGCAGGCCTAAGAAACTGAGAAGCTCACTGAGGTGACTCTGGCCTGAGAGGGCTCCTGGGAAGGCCCAGGGAGAGCCTTGGGCAAACAGCCCCAGGGGCGCAAGCCTAGGCCTAGAAGCAAGGGAAGCCTGTGGCCTGCTGGCAGAGCCACAGGGGTGGCAGGCACAGCCAGGAGGAAAGGCGCAGGAGGCCAAATAGGACCTGCCTTCCCCAGAGCCTGAGGCTACTCATTCACTGAGACTAACCAGGCCTGTTGGACTCATTTCTTTCCTAGTCCCTGCCAGGCTGCTTTCTGTCATCTCCAGGTCATCTTGAGGTTGAGTGGCCCTGGAGACTCTTCCAGACTGGGTAGGCAACCCACTGCAGGAGCCTTCAGAAAAATCTGGCAAAGCAGAGGCAGGAGGATCATAAGTTTGAGGCCATCCTCAGCAACTCAGTAAGATCCTGTCTCAAAATAAATAAAATAGAGGCAGTGGCTCAGCAGCAATTGAGTAAGGCCCTAAGTAACTTAATGAGACCCTATCTTAAAATAAAAACATAAATTAAAAAAGTGTGGGGGGGGGGGCTGGGAATTTGGCTCACTGGTAAAGCATCACTGGGTTCAACCCCCTGTTAAAGAAACAGACAAGAACAAAAACCCACCACAGCACATGCAAAATCCTAGAGGTGAGAAGCCGAAGGAAGACGAGAGCGACAGAGCTACAGTCTGGTGGCCAGGCTATAGGAAGAGGCAGAAAGGTGAGTGGGCACAGGGCTGGGCAGGGAGCCAAATACAGAGACGCCCAAACCGACTTCATTCTTGGGGTACTTGGGAGCTCCAGGAGGACTCTGAATGATAGAGTTATCTAGACAGATGGGGTTCAGAAAAAAGCAGCAGCATCCCAAAAAGGAGATGAAGTTGGGCCTGGTGTCTAGGTAGCACCTGAAGGCCAGAGCTGGGCACCAGCACCAGCCAGGAGCTGTGGCTGGGCTATACCTACTCACAAGGCTGATGCCCAGCGGGCCATGGGACTCCTGCAACCTGGTCTGCCCACCTAATGGGCCCTCCACTATGGGAGACCTGGCTGCAGCCACTCTGTATTAAATATGGGATGGGTAGCAAGAGTTGGGGGAGCAAGAGAGCTGAAAGACACCTGAACAAGGTAGAAGTATATGAGCATGAAATCGATCCACCTGTCCACCAATCTATCCACAAAGAAGCACTGATTCTTCCCAGAGCTGGGAGTTGAGGGGAAGGAGCCTTAAGCTGTCATCCCGGGATTAGAAACCAAAGCTAGGTCACCAGAGGTCACCAGCTAGTACTCATGGAAGCACAGGTTCCATAGTTACGTGCTGTGTTCACATCTCAGAAATTTCACTTAAAAATTATATCCATTGGACCAGTTATTTAACCCCTTTTGTGCCTTTATAAACTGAATAATTCAGGTACTTCGTAGGGCTGCCCCTTTCACAGAACAGAGGAGCTCAAGGGGATATGGGTGAGATGCCTGACCATGCCTAGCACACAGCAAGAGCTTGGTAAGTGTGAATGGGTTGAGTGGCCCTGGAGACTCTTCCAGACTTGTTGTGGAGTAAAGGCCTGGCTAGGGACCAGAATCCCCACTTCTACCCCCAGATACCAGGAGCAACAGGATGCTGAGACCCAGGGGTCAGTTGGCCTACGTGACCCACATCCACAGCCAGGAATCCCATCTAACTTCCCCTGGGTTTCCTTGGGACTGGCCCTGCAGTTTCCGGCCTCTTTCTTCACTTTGAAGGTCCTCTGAGTTGGAAACTAAATCCCCATGAGCTCTTCCCTTCCCCATCCCACCAGCTCTATCTGTCTCCAAAGGGCCAAGCCCACTCCTTGTGGATCAGGATCAGACTTGGAAGGCCTCACTGTGAGTTCAAGCTCCAACCCTGAGGAGCTAGATGACTGGGGGATGTAGGGGGGGTCACATCACCTCTCTGCACCTCAGTGTCCTCTCTAACATGGGCTCTGTGCCACCTATTTTAAAACATGTAAGCCCTGAGAGAAGGTCTTAGCCACCATCTTTCAAGCTATCTCCTCCAGGAAGCCTTTCTTGGCCTCCTTAATACAAAATTTCCCTCCTGCCAGCCTCCATCAGCCTCTTGGTATTCAGGGGCTGCACTTTGGCTCCTTTAGGAGCTTGAGGTCATTTTGCCTCATTTGAACATTATTTACAAATTCCAACCCCCATTCTGCAGTCCAGAGAGGTACAGAGGCAGGGTGGCTGGGCCCCCCTTGCAGGTCAGTGCCAAGGGAGGGGGCCAGGTGTAAGGAGGAGATGCTTCAGGAGGCGCCAACAAGGAGAACAGTTTGATTCAGCCTGGGCAGGTGCCTCAGACGGGGCAGAAAGGGTTTCTAAAGATCTCAGAGGTAGGAACACTTTTCCATTTCCTTCTCTTGCCAGCCCTGTGAGAAGACTTCCTTGTATAAACCTCAGCATGGAGGAACAGCTACACTGTTTGGCAGACGAGGAAACAAACTCAGGAAAGTCAAGCAGTGTGAAACTGATCCTTAGTGCTATGAACAAAGCCACCACTCCCTCTACCCCTGACTGTGACTCTACCCCAACCATCTCAGAGCCAAAGGAGGAGCCCAGACTGGTCACCAGAGCACTCCTAGTCCCACCTGGGGTCACCCAGCCATAAGCTACTTCTCCTTTCCATCTTACCCAAAGCCTCACACAGAGCTGAAAAGCGACAGGCCCAACATTTAAAGTACAGCTTTCTAGCTCCTAGATTCTTCCATACCATACTTCCCTCTGTAGCAGACAGACCCCCTGAGCTAGGAAGTTGACAGAGATTCTGATCAAGTTCTGTCATTCTGAACTGCGTGGCCTTGGGCAAACCATTCAACCTCTCTGAGTCAGTATTCTTATCTATGAAGCAAGACAGGAGAAACTTCTGCTCTTCACACCCATCTTCACAAGACTGTCATTCTAAGGAGCCAAAAAGGTACAGTAAAACCAGTGCAGAAGTGCAGTTTCTATTTCCGACTCTCCACAGCACTCCCCCTCCAGGGGCACCTGAAGAACAACTCCCAGGCCAGAGATTCACTCTAATATTTTACCTGACCAGGGCCATTTTCACAACTTCAATAGCACCAGGGACTGTCAAGTCACCATTAGGCTAAGTAGTCTGGAGGCAGATGTTTCAATTCAGGATCCTACTTAGCAATTCAGTAGCTGTGAACAAGTAACTTAACCCCTATAAGCACTTAACCTCCATGCTCAGCATAGAGACCAACAGAGACCAGCACGTGTGAGTCTTGTTATTTCCAATGACATTTCTGGAATTAGTCCTCAAAACAGTCCCATGAGGTTGCCAGGGCAGGAATTATTAGCCCAAGTGGTCAGGTGGGGAAACTGAGGCAGACAGAAATGATGTGCACAAGTCACAAAGCCCACTCCGGGTTAGGTCTGAGAGTGAACAGTCACGTTTGACAAGCAAACAGTCAAAAATCTCAAAGACCCAACAGATAGTTTACCTGTCCAAGTGTCTCCCTCTCTGTCTTGCGCACTGTGCAGAGCTGAGGGTCTGCCCACCTGCTGCCTCTTCCCTCAAACCCTGTGTTCCCGGACTGGCATGTTCTCCAGAGTACCCAACGCCTGGCTCGCCGAGGCCTCAGTAATAATAAAAAGTCCAGTTTTTCTGTTCCTGGAACTGTATTCCTTCTACCAAGGCAACTAACCTGCTAACTAGCTTCCGGTCCCACTGATAACCGAAACCCTGCGCCCCTAGACAAGGAACTTCAAAATCAGTCGCACACAGAGTGTGCTAACACCACGCTCAGTAAAGACAGTCGGGGCCTCAGGCCCCTTCCAGGAAACAAACCCTTCCTTCTAGTCGCCTCCTTCCTGGTGCCCATGACTCACACCCAGACCCGGCTGGCAGGAGAGCGCGGTCGGGTACTAAGCATGGCTCTCAAAGGTCTTCACGGTGACTCGACAGAAAAGCAGCGGGCGCTAACTTCCAGCCGGCACCACTACCCAGAGGATGCGCGCGGGTGTGCGGTCGGGGGCGGGGCCAGGGCAGGGTTCCTGAGCCCAGGGCACCGGAATATTACACACCCGCCGGCTCCAGGATTGGTGACTCGGGCCACGGAGGCCTATGGGGTGGTCCTTGCCCAACCAATCAGGGGCCCCGGGGAGCCCATTCATTCACAAAAAAAAAATGAGCAGGAAAAGGAAAGCGGGGCGGCCAGGGCCACTTATAACTCTGAAACACTCGCGTGCAGGGTGGAGCTCAGGTGGGAGACCCAGAAGGCCCGAAAGCTGGAACGTAGAAGCACGCAGGGGCTGCCGCGTCCCCGCCCACAGTTCCGGCCCAGGCGTGGCGGGCTTGGGGCAAACCGACTTGGGCTCCGCCCCAGGCCGGGCCAAGACACGCCAACCGCCCAGCTCCCGCCGGGTCGCTTAGGGCCACCCCTCCCGGAGGGAGGCTGCGTGGCTGAAGCAGGTGGCCCCGCGGCGCCTGGAGCCACGTGCACACTGAGCATGGCGCCCCCCACCGCTTCCTCCCAGTCTGGGTCTGAGCGCCCCGGCTGGTCACTCACGGCAGTCATCCTCGTCGCTGTTGTCCGAGCAGTCGTCGTCCTCGTCGCATCTCCATACCGAGGGGATGCAGCGCTCGTTCCGACACCGGAACTGGTCCTCTTGGCACTCCTTAATCGGCCCTAGGGGGTAGGAGGAACGGAGACTTGGGTTAGCGGCTTGAGCCCGGGAGAAGGAAAGGGGGTGATGCTGGAGACCCCAGAGGCTTAGGGCACCCTGGATACAGATGGAGGGCTGGATGCTATGAGTTCCCCGGATGGCCGACCGCTTGGTGGTACGGTGAGACCAGGCACATACTTAACAGTCGGCGTCACACGACTTGGGTACACCCTCCATTCAGACACATTCAGCCGCACACACGGCCCATAGTCAAGATTCACGCAGACACAGCCCACAAGGAGACACAGCTCACGCTCGACACACGCACTGGGCTAATCGGCTCATTCCCCTTGCAAACAGCCACACTCTACCGCGCGCAGGGGTCCCGGTAAACGCATTGTCAGGCAGGGAAGCAGCTCGGTTCCGCTCACCGCCGCGGTTGAGCGCGCACGTTAAATAAACCCCAAGCGCGAGAATGGCACAGCTCACCCGAAACCATGAATGAGCAGCCCCAGTAAAGTTCATGGCCGGTCAGGCCCCCGCTGCGCCCATCCCCTAAGAGCCGGTGCCTGGAAAGCAGAGCTTTCAACCCAGAGCCGGTGCCCAGAAAGCAGGCGGGTTCGAGTGCAAATTCAGGGATAACTGGGTCCCCCCAGGCCGTAGGGCCGCGCTTTGTTGGCTGCTGGGGCGGCGCAGAGCACCGACTGGGACCCGCCGCACGCACCTTGGCCGCGGTGCAGCTGATCCGCCGCGGCCGCGAGATGCTGAAGCTGCAGCAGCAGCAGCAGCAGCAGCGCCAGCGGCCGGAGCGCGGCCCGCTCCAAGCGGTCCATGGTGGGCCCGGGGCTCCGGCCGCTGCGCCCCGCGCCCCCCATGCCGCTGCCGCTGCCGCCGCCGCGCTTCAGACCGCCGAGTCCTTGCCGCGGCGCCGGGGCTGCCGCTGCCCCCGCCGCCGCCGCCGCCGCTGCCGCCCGCCCCGGCTCCTCGGCTGCATTTCAAGCAGGTTCGGTGACGCTCGGCAGCGGGGCGGGCTCAGGCTGGGCGCGCGGCCCCGGCCCTGGGCGGCCGCCGCCGGCGCGCGCGCTCCCTCCCTCTGCCGCCTCCGCCCCACGCTCCTCCCGCTGCCGCCTCCTCTCTCTTCTCCCTCCTTGTCCTTGGTCCACTCCTGCCTTAACAGACTCCCCACGACCTCGCTGTGGGCCCATCGAGTGCTGGGGTCTGCAGACGCAGGGATGAGCCAGGCGAGGCCCCTGCTCCTGAAAGTAGCAGGTCCCAGGGAAGCAACATGGGCTTCCAGGAGGAGGTGGTGGATCTGAGGCAGAAGGATGCCCAGGAGAGCCAGGATGGGAGAGAAAATGATGTTCCAGAACGCGCAAGCCTGTGCAGTGTGCGCGTGGGGGTGAGATTGGGGGACTAGGAGCTGGGACATCAAGGTATTGCCGATGAGGGAGAAGCCTAGGGTATGAGCCATGACCTCTACACCTGTCATCAGCTCCAGATACATAGCTGCTCCCTGTGCCTATGTCCGTCTGCGTCATGCTTATGCGATCACAGGCAGGGATGTGAAGCAGGCGGCTTGGGCCTGGCTCATCGACTGTTCATTCATCCACATTCAGTATTCTTCACCCGCCCAAGCAAACAGGCAGACAATTGGGGGGCGGGGGGCGCTCAGGTAAATCTTGGTTTGATAAAGGAGACCACTATAGGGACACCGTCATCTCTGCCGCTAGGGGCCGCACATATAGGACCTCTGTCCACCTCACTGGCCTCTGTGCAAAGGAGAGGATGCCTTCTCTTGAGGCATTGTAGCTCCACCTCAGCGACTCCAGGGTATGGGATGTGGAGAACAGAACCCGAACTAGGTTTTAGCCGCCTGCTGATAAGCCTGTCCCAACCACACAATCTTCTTTAGAAAATGACATTTGAGGGCATTGACCGCTAAATGGGATCAGCTTGCAGGTGCCAAGGCCCATTGTAAGGTCCACTCCCTCTTCCTTCTTGTCCTTCTTTCCCAGCAGAAGGGTGGGGGCTCTAAGCCATAGACCTGAAATCACCCTATCTCAGCAGCTTCCTGAGCCCAAAGGGTTGCCCAGTGGCAATGGCTGTAGCCACCCTACCAGGAAAGGGCTTAGGCCTTAGGAGACCTGAGGGTGCTCCTACCATTGTCCCTTCTATCCCTCAATCATTTAAGCATATTCTGGCCATGTGCTAGGCCTGGGGATGCCAAGGTGAATCCGACATGGTGCCAGCCCCAGGGAGGTCCCTGGCTGATCGGGAGCAGACCATGAACAGACAATGAAATGTGGACTTAAGCACTCCCAACAAAAACTTGTAGAGCACCTACTAGGTATCAGATTCTGTTCAGGGTTCAAAGATGCAATGTAAAAATATATAAGGCCCCTCTCTGCCCTCCTTCCGTTTTTCCCTTGGGTGAGAAAAACCCAAAAGCAAGGAAGCAAAAAAAGATTATTTTAGATTACTCTAATTGCTATGGGGAAAAAAAGCCAGGGTGATATAAGAGTAGAGCGTAACTTTTAGAGGAGGTGACATTTCAATGAATGGTAAAGAAACTGACGACATGAAGATCAGAGAGAAAGGTATTCCTGGCAGAAGGAATAGCAATGTAGAAGCCTCTAGATGGACTGGGGCCTGGCGAAAGGGAGGGGTGTGTGCATCAGAAAAGCTTCAGGGAGTCCACAAAGCCCTGATGGCAGGAGGGCTTTGCAGGCCAGAGCAAGGAGTTTGGATTTTGTGCTAAGCAAAAATGCCTAGGCTGTGAAGCCCAGGACAGAAGCCCCATCCGCTACCCAGACTAATCTAACTCTGCCTCTCCTCCTCTACTCTGTGTTCATAGAAAAGTCATTCCCATCTGAGTCTCAATTTCTCGTCGGTGAGATGGGGAGTCTCTGAGATTCATTCCAGCTTTAAGATTTTTGTATGGGGTGAAGTTCAGAGGCAATAGGTAGAAAGATTAAGAGCATTCGCCATGGTCTGGGAGTGTGGCTTAGTGTTAGAGCATTTGCCTAGTATGTACAAGATCCTGAGATTAATTCCAGCACCAGAGAGAGAGAAAAAAAAAGAGGACTGGGGGTAAGGAAGGGGAAAAAATAAAAATAAAAATAAAAAAGCACAGCTATTGGGTGTATTGGGTCAAACTGTGGCTGGATTCCTCCTTATCTATGTGAACTTGGGCAATTCAACCTCTGTAGCTAATTTTCTGCATCTGAAAAATGGGAGCAGTGACAGTACTTAACCACTTAGGGCTGCCATGAGGGTTATATTAGATGAGATTATGTGTGTACAACATACAGGATACAGGAGGTACATAATAAATATTAGTTATGATTACTATTATTCAAACATAATTCCCTGTTCAGAAACCCTTGATGGCTTCCCAACATATAAAGAATGCAAATTAAATCCAGGCATTGCCCCACCTCCCCAAGGGGATCTTTGCTAATACTGTCTACCCATGTGTCAAGTTACCAGAATGGGCTACTCTTTGTCTCTCCACATCTCCCTCAACAGAAGTTCTCTCAACTTCTCTAGGCCCCCTATCCAGTTTGGTCCACTTTCCTGAGTTCCTACAACCCCTGGACTGTCTGTTTGTCAAAGCCTGGATCACCCTGTATTGCCACCATCTGTTTATGCACCTGTCACCTTATCAGCCTGAGGATGGGGACCAGCTAGCTCTTCTGCATCTCTGGGTCCCTAGCATGGGACACATTGATTTCTGCTTTTATTGGAGGTTTCTGTCCCCTTGGATGACAATGTTTTCAGAGAATAAACACAAGACCTGGTACAAGAAAAGCACATGATAAATTATGTTTAAATATCTGAAAATGTTAAAAGAAGACCACACCAAACAGTAATAATTGCTAATGTTTATTGTATACTTCTGGGGGTCAGACACCATTCTAACTGCTTCATCTTTTGCTCGTTTAATCCCTACAGCATCTCCATTTCACAAATGGGTAAACTAAATGGAGAGGTCACACAGACAATAAATGGCACGGTCAGTATTCAAACCCAGATGGTGGAACTGGGAATTTTTCAGGCACCAGAGTTTGTTAATTCCTTTGAGGGGCAAACAGAGAAAACCCAGCCCTTGGAATGCATAAGATGCCAAATAAACACTGAGATTTGGGTGTAGTTTCTGCTACCCAGGTGACTTCTTGTCCTCATCTGTCCTCTCTCTTGAGTCATGGGATGACTCAAGCATGTGGGACATGCCTACCCCTGTATTTCCAAAGAAAACTCCTAAACCCAATCCCCAGTGCAGTGTGTTTCCCATAGACACATAGGTGACCTTCTACCTGCTGTCAGCATGACACCCTGTCCCCTGCTGCCTCCATGTCTGGTCTCCAGGGCCACTAGAGGCCCTGAAGCCCACTCTGCACGCTTATTCTTCACTCTTCCCTCTAAGAACTTACTCTTTCCTCTCAGACCCTTCCCAGGCTGGACCCTCTGCCTAGAATTAGCACTGAGGAACAGTGACCTCTGTTCATCTTCTGGCCTCTGCTCACATGCCTCCTCCTCCTGTGGGAAGCCTTCTAGCCTCTCCACAAAGATCCGCCCTGCTCCCCTGGGCTCCCAAGCACAGTGTGTCCCAATCTCTCTGGGCTACATTGTTGGATCGTCCACTCAATGAAGAGAGTCCCAAGTCAGAAACCAGGTTGTCTTGGTCCTTGCTGTGTCACTGCTGATGACTTGTTAAAGGAAGGTGTGACCAGATGAATTCTCTCTGGGTCAGGGCCAAAGGGCCTTCTGCTTGCACCCTGCCTGGCTTACTTTGGCTGGCACTGTGCCAGGGGAGGGATATGGAGGACAAAACTCCATCCCTGCCACTGAGGATTCTGGTGTGGGGCAGATATAGACTGGGACAATTAGTGACTGCAGAGGGATACAAAAGCCTCACGGTGGGATCTGTTCAGGGGTATCAGACTCTTACCACCAGATACTCCCAGACTCCCAAGGCTGGGGGTACCTCAGCTAGGATTGGAGACCAGAGGCCTGAAGCCAACCACAGCTAAACTGCAAGGGCACGGAGCTCCCCGCTGTCCCCTTCCTTCGCTTTACAGATGCGTGGCTCCAGTCCGTCACACTATGCTGTGAGCCAGTTGCCCATTTCTCCTTGTCACAGTCTCTCTGTATTTGTGTCACTGTCTCTGCTCTCTCCTGTGTCTCTAAGTAGGCAGAGATAGAGGAGAGAGCATTTATCTCCTATAAATGGGAGATTCTAATTCAGACATGAACTTTGTATAGATCCAAACCACTGCAGTTTAAATCACTTGCTACCTTAAGACTCTCTGTGCCTTAATTTCCTCATCAATAAAATGGGAATGGGAATGTTACCTAATTGTGTATGTTACCTATTGCTACATAACAAATGACCCTGAAACATAACAATTTAAAACCATAATAAACAAATCCTCTCTCACAGTATTTGGGGGTCAGAATTTGGGAGCGGCTTAGATGGGTGGTCCTCACTCTGAGTTCCTCGTGAGGCTGCAGTCAAGATGTTGGCCAGGCTGCAGGCTTACCTGGGGCTGGAGAGAAGTTCATGCTGGCTGTTGGCAGGAGGACTCAGTTTTTTACCATAAGGCTCACTCTGCTTTAGTGTCCTCCGGACATGGCAACTGGCTCCCTCAGGGCAATTGATCCAGAGAAAGGAAGAAGTCACACTCCATCATTTCTATAATGTCCTCTTGGGCAAACAAGTCAGCCCTACCTGAGTGGGAATGGGCCACAGGCTTGTGAGTCCCAGGAAGAAAAACTCTTTTGTGTACTGTCTTGCAGGCTGGCTGTAAGGATGTGTAAGGATGAAAAGGCTAAAGTGTGTTAAGTTCTTAGAAGAGTTTCAGGACATAGCACACAGATTGTAAGCATTTGCTCCTGTAATTGGCATAGCTATTGTTTCTGTGACATAGTCAGCATGCTCTCCAGAAGGACTTCTACAACCCATCAGCCACAAGATTGCTATAAGCTGCTGAACCCTTCATTGTGGAGAGGAAGATACTGAGAGGATGATGGTATCTCAGAGCTTCCTAGAAGAGCAGAACAAACCCAGCTTCCATTTCTTGCCTCCTGTATGGTCTTACTGTAGGACACAAGGTGGGTCCCTCTTCCTCCTCAGGCATGGGATTTTCATCCCTGATCTGAGGGATTGTACTAGGTTAGTATTTCTTGTGTCTTTAGTCATTTCCATCCCACTTGAACAACACTCTCAGTTTCCTCTTATCTCCTTTACCGACTCCTAATACTGTTGTCCTCAGCATCTGTCGGGGGTTGGTCCCAGGACCCTATGCCCAGAGACACCAAAATCTGTGGATGCTCAAGTCCCTTATATAAAATGACATAGTGTTTGCTTATAATGTACACACATCTTCCTAAATGCTTTCAATCATCTCCAGGTTGCTTAGAATACCTAATATAGTAATACTATATAAATAGCTGTTAGACTGTATTGTTTAGGGAATAATGAAAAGGAAATAGTTTGTACATGTTCAGTACAGACATATTTTTTCCTAATATTTTTCTATCCATTTGTGTGTTGAATCTGACAATGTGGAACCCATGAATATCTAAGGGTGACTATGTTTTCCTTAAATCCTTTCACTAATAAACTTGGCTTCATCGTAATCAATAATCCCCATGAAATCACAGGTTCGACATAGTAATTGCATTTCTAATACATTAAAATGAATGTGCAGCTACACCAGTCAACAATGGGCCTCTGCCTGTGCAGATGTGTCTCCCTTCTCTAAGGGCCACCAGCTCTGAGTGCCACCATTTGTTCTGGGGAAAAGGATGGAACATAGGGGCCTTGACCTCTCTGCCCACAATAGCAGGTATTCCTCAAGGTCATTGGCAATTTGGCCTGAAGCCCAGGGCCTTTCAGGGGAGGATCAGCAATTTTCTGTTTGCTTTTGGTTTGACTTAGTTGTTTTTTTTCCCCGTAAAAAGTTTTACTTGCTCATAGTTTAGAGAATCATGTTGTTCTGAAAGGCTTGTTATGAAAATCTTAAGTTATTTGTGTGCCACCTCCACTCTCCCCAGAGGCAACTGCTGTCCTTTAAGCTGAATCTTTTGGTACATACCTCCATATCGTTAAATAACACACTTCTTTCTGTTTTTTGATCTTCAGTTTTAGGACTTTTGTGTGTGTGTGTGTACTGGGGATTGAACCCAGGGGTGTTTAACCACTGAGCCACATCTTCTGCCCTTTTTATTTTTTATTTTGAGACACGGTCTCACTGAATTGCTTAGAGCCTCATAAACTTGCTAAGGCTGACTTTGAACCGGTGATCCTCCTGTCTCAGCCTCCTGAGCCGCTGGGATTACAGGCATGTGCCACCACTCCTGGCTAGGGACTATCTTTTGATTTCCCATCATACAAATGAGAGCTTAGCTCCCTCACACACACCCCAGTGGTCCCCAACCCATGCACAATCAAATACAGAGTCAACTCCTGCCCATCCTCCTAGTAAGATGATTATGTGATTTGAAAAGTTTTTTTCCTTTGAAAATATTTTTTTAATTTTAAATTATTTTTGTAATAAAATACAAATGACAAAATTTACCATCTTAATCAGTTTTACAATTCCTGTGGCATTAAGCTCATTTGCACTGTTGTACAACCAGCCCCACATTGAAACTCCAGGTCCATCCAACAGTAGCTCCCCATGCTCTACCCCCAGCCCCAGGAAACCACCAATCTACTTTCTGTCTTTATGAATTCACCTACTCTAGGGACCTCAAGGAAGGAGGATTGTACAGTATTTGTCCTTTCAGGTCCGGTTATTTCACTTAGCATAATGACGTCAAGGTTCATCCATGTTATAGTATGTGTTAGAATTTCCTTCCTTTTTAAGAATAAATAATATTCCATTATGTGTATGTATATTTCACATTTCATCTCTCCATTCATCCATCCATCAATAAACACCTGGGTTGGTTCCACATTTTATCTGCTGTGAATAAAGCTGCTATGACCATGAGTGAACCAATATCTCTTCAAGTCCCTGCTTTCAATTCTTTTGAATATACTGAGAAGTGGAATTGCTGGATCACGTTATAATTCTACCTTAAATTTTCTCCATAGCAGCTGTATCATTTTATAATCCCATCAATGGGACACAAGGGTTTCAGTTTCTCCACATCCTAGCCAACACTGATTGTTTTCTGGGTTTTGTTTGTTTTTAGTAATAGCTATCCTAATGGGTATGAGGTTGTTGTAGGTTTTTTTTCTTTTTTTTTAAGTAAGTTTTTTTATGGTGGTTTTAATTTGCATTTATTAAATGATTAGTGATGGTGAGCATCTTCTCATGTGCTTATTAGACATTTATTTACCTTTTTTTGCAGAAATGTCTATTAAAGTCCTTTGCCCATTTTAAAATCATATTTAGTTTTTTGTTGTTGTTGAGTTGTAGGAATTCTTATATTTCTCAATATTAACCTCTTATTAGATATGTGGTTGCAGACATTTTTCCCATTCTGTGGGTAGCTTTTTTCATTTGTTGATCATGTCCTTCAATAATACAGAATTTTTAAAAATTTTTTATTTTAACATGTCTATTTTTTCTTTTGTTGCCTGCATGTTTCCTGTCATATCCTGCAAAGATTTTTATGTGATCATAACAAAATAACTGCTCTTCACAGTATGCCATGATTAATATTTGTCCTACATAATTTTGTGCTTTCTCTGGAATTAATAATTGATCATTTTTGTTTTATTTCTTGCTTTTCTACATATCCGTCCTTTATTCCTTCCCAAACTTTCCCTTGTTTATGTAAATCTCCTCTTAATACAATCATCCACATTAAGTATTCTATCAACTCACCCTTGTCTAAGAAGTCCCCTTGGAGTTCGGACTGGCCATCCTGGGCTGGCAGGTGGCAAGGCCAGCTGCTCTGCTCTCCTTGTGGGATCTCCCTTCACCAGCATCTGGAATCTGCTCTGCAATTTTCTGCTGTGCGGGATTCCTTGCTTCCCCGTTTCCATGTCCTCTTCTTTCTAGATTCCACATTATTTGGGGGGACACC
This sequence comes from Marmota flaviventris, assembly GCF_047511675.1. Lineage (NCBI taxonomy): Eukaryota > Metazoa > Chordata > Mammalia > Rodentia > Sciuridae > Marmota > Marmota flaviventris. The sequence continues at coordinate 42,232,770 of NC_092507.1, forward strand.
TAGCTACAAATGTTTTTGTTTTGTTTTTGGACAGGGGATTGAACCCAGGGGCACTTAACCACTGAACCACATCCCCAACCCTTTTTATTTTTCATTTTGAGACAGGGTCTTGCCAAGTTGTTTAGGGTCTCTCTAAGTTGATGAGGCTGACCTCAGACTTGTGATCCTCTTGCATCACCCTCCCAAATCGCTGGGATTGCAGGCGTGTGCCAAGGCACCCAGCTGCTTGCCTAGCCACAACTTTCCAAAAGGAGATGCTATGGTTTGTTCCCTTCAAAACTCACGTTGGAGTTTAATCCCTGTTGTAAGATATTAAGAGGGGAGAAACTTAATCCGACTATGGTATTTAGAGGCAGGTTCTTTGGGGAGTGATTAGGATTAGATAAGATCATCAGGGTAAAGTCCCCATGATTAAATCCTAGGGGCTTTATAAGAGAGACCAAACACACACACACACACACACACACACACACACACACAACAACAACAACACATGTCCACAGACATATATATATACATGTCCACAAACACACAGACACATGCCACTCCCTATTCTCTTCCCTATCCTTGTGATGCCCTGCACTGCCTTGGGACTTGGTCAGCAAGAAAGACCATCACCAGATGTGCCTACCCTCCACCACCTTGGACCAGAACTGTGAGCCAAAATAAACCTCTTTTCATTAAAATTCATCCAATCTGTAATTTTGTGTTATTAGCATCAGAAAGTGGAGTAATACAGGAAGTATTTGAGGTACATTTTTAACACCGTGCATGTCTAAAAATGCCTTGCTTTTAAAAATTGATACTTTGATTAGCTGTAGAATTCTAAGTTGGAAATAATTTTATTTCTGGATTTTGAAGGCTTGCTCCATTGTCTTCTAGTTCCTACTGAAAAGTCCAATGGCATTCTGTTTCCTAATCTTTTTTAAAAAAATTTATTATGATTATTTATTTATTTTTGTGCTGAGGATTAAACTCAGGGGCATTTACCCACTGAGTCATACCCTCAGTCCTCTTTTGTTTGTTGGTTTGTTTTGAGACAAAGTCTCAACTTGCTGAGTTGCTCAGGGCCTCATTAAATTGCTAAATCTGTCCTCAAATTTGCAGTCCTCTTGCCTCAGCCTCCTAAATTGTTGGGATTAACAGGCATGTGCCACCACGCTCAGCTGTTTCCTCATTTTTTTTTTAAAGGAATTTTTTTCTTTCTCTGGAGGCTTTTAAGTTTCTGTGACTTTGTGGGTCTTGAAGTGAGGCTGTCTCTGGTCACTGTGCTAGACTCATCATGGGTCTTCTCATTCTAGAACTCATCATATTCAGTTTAGAGAAAAATTTCCAAACCTACCTCTATAATGATTTTATTTTATTTTTTCTTTTAGGACTTTTTAATTATTCACATTTTGGCCTCCTCACTGGTCCTCTGCATTTCCTATTTTTTTTAACTTACTTTTCATCCCTTTTTGCCCTCCATTCTAGAAAATGTCTTCAATTCTCCACAGTGTTTTAAAAATTTTCGTTCATATTTCCAGGCGCTCTTTGTTCTCTGACTTCCTTTATTGTGTTATCTTGTTCTTTTCTCGTGGATGCAATATTTCCTCTAATTTCTTAGAGGGTAGTGTTTTGTTGGTGGGGTTTCTGCTGGAGCGTTTGTTGCCCTGTGTAGTCTCTGCTTCCTCCAAGTTAATTTTTCTTTTTGTACCAAGGATTGAACCCAGGGGTGCTTAACCACTGAGCAACATCCCCAGCCCTTTCTGTATTTTATTTGAAGATAGGGTCTCACTTTGTTGCTCAGGGGCTCACTAAATTGCTGAGGCTGGCTTTGAACTCATGAGCCTCCGGAGTCTCTGGGATTACAGGCATGAGCCTGTAATCAGACTCCAAGTTAATTTTTGTGTGATTATTGAAAACACTAGCTACAAACTGGGAGAATACATTACAGCGTAAATAATGAACAAAGCATGACTACCCCTAATATATAAAGAACTCTTACAAATCATTAAGACAAACAACTCAATTAAAAAAGAGCAAAAGACATGAACGAGCATTTCACAGCTGAGAAAATAGGAATGGAAAATAAACTTGAAAAAAAAAAAAAGAAGCTCAATGTTATAGAAATCAGTAGGAAAATAAGCCAGACACTGTGGCAAGTGCCTGTAATGCCAGCAGCTAGGGAGGCTGAGGCAGGAGGATCGTGAGTTCAAAGCCAGCCTCAGCAACAGCCAGGAGCTAAGCAGTTCAGTGAGACCCTGTCTCTAAATAAAAAAATACAAAAAAAAGGGCTGGGGATGTGGCTCAGTGATTTAGTGCCCCTGAGTTCAATCCCTGGTACCAAAACAGAAAGAAAAAAAAAAGAGAGAGAGAGAGAGAGAGAAGAAAAAGAAATCAGGAAAATGCAAATTAAGACCACAGATCTTCCACAGACAAGGAATCTGATGGTGACAAGTATTGGTGAGGTGTGAGTTGACCTGCTTCTGTTGCAGTGTGGACTGTCGCACCAGCTTTGGGCTTCTCAAAGGGGAATATTTAGTAATTTCATTACTTAGTGTAAACAGTAGAAAAACTCTCATGCACAAGTTCTGGGAGACATGAACAAGGAGGCTCCTGTTGGCACTATTTATGACGGCAAAAACCTGGAAATTCCTTTAGGCCTTAATCAGGAAAATGGGTGACTTGTGGCATCTCCATATAATGAAATCCTTTATAGCAGTGGAAATGAATCCAACAGAGCCTCAGCCAACTATGTAGAAGAATCTAGAAACACAACACTGGGTGAGAAAAGCTTGCTGCAGGAGACACAGCATAGTCCAACATTTACAAGCCTTGACAACAAGCAAACAAACTAGGCTGTTTAGATTTCCCTAGGTTGTGATAGAAATTGGCTTTAAAAGAGGAAATTCAAGAAAGTGGTTACTTCTGTAGGGAAGGCTGGATGGGACAGGCAGGAAGCCCACAGTATCGGCTGTGCTCTCAAGTTTAAGTTGGCTTCAAAGACGCTCATTATCTATGCTTTTTATCCAAGGTGGCCATACAGCTGGTGTTCCCAGGACAATATTGGCTTATATCTGTCGTCTTAACGTAATTATCTATCACAACTCTTTTCTTTCTGAGAAAGGTCCTGAAGTGGATAATAAAGAGTGTGACTGGTTTACTCTTTCCTTACAAAATGCTACATACATCATCTCTTTTGTATGTATCTATTGTGTGTGTGTGTGTGTGTGTACATATACATATATATTACTTATAAAAATTTTTAATACTGGGGCCACAACCCAGCCGTCGTCTCATGGGATATTTGTGATCCAGTTCTAGCAACCTTCAGAACCAGTGTGGGTAACTCTCCTTGAAGCCTCAGATGAACCAAGCCCTGAGGAGCCCAGTCCCTAGACCCCTCTGGCTACTCTGACCTCCCTGTGCCCTGGTCTTCACACCTTTCTCCACCCTTGGTCCCGTCCCATCCTCTCTTCAACCTGCTACTTTTTTTTTTTTAAATTTTTTATTGTTGGCTGTTCAAAACATTACATAGTTCTTGATATATCATATTTCACAATTTGATTCAAGTGGGTTATGAGCTCCCATTTTTACCCCATATACAGATTGCAGAATCACATCAGTTACACATCCATTGATTTACATATTGCCATACTAGTGTCTGTTGTATTCTGCTGCCTTTCCTATCCTCTACTATCCCCCCTCCCCTCCCCTCCCCTCCCCTCTTCTCTCTCTGCCCCCTCTACTGACATTCGTTTGTCCCCCTTGTATTATTTTTCCCCTTCCCCTCACTTCCTCTTGTATGTACTTTTGTATAACTCTGAGGGTCTCCTTCCATTTCCATGCATTTTCCCTTCTCTCTCCCTTTCCCTCCCACCTCTCATCCCTGTTTAATGTTAATCTTCTTCTCATGCTCTTCGACCCTACTCTGTTCTTAGTTACTCTCCTTATATCAAAGAAGACATTTGGCATTTGTTTTTTAGGGATTGGCTAGCTTCACTTAGCATAATCTGCTCTAATGCCATCCATTTCCCTGTAAATTCTATGATTTTGTCATTTTTTAATGCAGAGTAATACTCCATTGTGTATAAATGCCACATTTTTTTTATCCATTCATCCATTGAAGGGCATCTAGGTTGGTTCCACAGTCTAGCTATTGTGAATTGTGCTGCTATGAACATCGATGTAGCAGTGTCCCTGTAGCATGCTCTTTTTAGGTCTTTAGGGAATAGACCGAGAAGGGGAATAGCTGGGTCAAATGGTGGCTCCATTCCCAGCTTTCCAAGAAATCTCCAAACTGCTTTCCAAATTGGCTGCACCAATTTGCAGTCCCACCAGCAATGTACAAGTGTACACTTTTCCCCACATCCTCGCCAGCACTTGTTGTTGTTTGACTTCATAATGCCTGCCAATCTTACTGGAGTGAGATGGTATCTTAGGGTGGTTTTGATTTGCATTTCTCTGACTGCTAGAGATGGTGAGCATTTTTTCATGTACTTGTTGATTGATTGTATGTCCTCCTCTGAGAAGTGTCTGTTCAGGTCCTTGGCCCATTTGTTGATTGGGTTGTTTGTTCTCTTATTGTCTAATTTTTTGAGTTCTTTGTATACTCTGGATATTAGGGCTCTATCTGAAGTGTGAGGAGTAAAGATTTGTTCCCAGGGTGTAGGCTCCCTATTTACCTCTCTTATTGTTTCTTTTGCTGAGAAAAAACTTTTTAGTTTGAGTAAGTCCCATTTGTTGATTCTAGTTATTAACTTTTGTGCTATGGGTGTCCTATTGAGGAATTTGGAGCCCGACCCCACAGTATGTAGATCGTAGCCAGCTTTTTCTTCTATCAGACGGCGTGTCTCTGATTTGATATCAAGCTCCTTGATCCATTTTGAATTAACTTTTGTGCATGGCGAGAGAAAGGGATTCAGTTTCATTTTGTTGCATATGGATTTCCAGTTTTCCCAGCACCATTTGTTGAAGATGCTATCCTTCCTCCATTGCATGCTTTTAGCCCCTTTATCAAATATAAGGTAGTTGTAGTTTTGTGGATTGGTTTCTGTGTCCTCTATTCTGTACCATTGGTCCACCCGCCTGTTTTGGTACCAGTACCATGCTTCAACCTGCTACTTGATGTGGGTTCATCTCCCAAGAGTCCATGAAACCTCACTCATGATCCAGGTCCATCCAGGGTCACTGATGTCCCTCAGTGACTGGCCCTGCACTGGGTGTTATTGGGGACTCAGCCCAGGCCCTGCCCTTCAGGAGCAATCAAATGTTAGGAAGAGATGGAACTGTGACATCCCAGTGGATCAGGGCTGTGACAACGCAGAGGAGAGAATCTAGCCCAATCTGGGAGTCCAGGACAGGCTTCCAGAGCTGAGTTTTGAAACTCAGACAGGAGAATGGGAAGAGCACACCAAGAAGAGAGGACAAGACTAGGGCGCCTCAGGGTGAGAGAGCAGGCTGGGCTGGGGGGATGCTGTTCACACATGGTTCAGACTAAGCAGCACAGGGCCCAGCACATAGGGCAGAAGTGGGCTGGAAGACCACCCTGGGGGCCTTGCATGCTAAGCCTAGAGTCTTGGGCAGAATCCTGAGGACAGTGAGAAGCTACTGGATGAATTAAAAGCAAAGCAAAAACTATGGGTCAGTCACATCAAATGAGCTAAGAGGGAAATTGAGACATAGCAACAGAAGAGACAAAGTAACGGAGCAATTTTACTATTCTGCTCTATCCTGGAAACCCTCTCCCCAATGGCCCCCTCTGGTTGGCCTGCCCCTGCACACCTCCGCGCACACACCTGGCACAGATGGGCATGGCAGGGTGGCTCTGCAGTCCTGTGAGCAGGTGCTGGGGCAGGACTTCATCAGTCCCAGATTCCAGCTTTGCCACGAGTTCTACTGTGTAACTGGGCAGGCAGCTCAAAGCTCTCTGTTCCTGCTGAGGGTAATGAGGCTTAACCAAACCACAAAGGGCCAGGTACATAGTATACTCTCCACAAAAGTGAGCCATGGTGGCTGTGCGGGTTGACACCACCCTCTCTTCTCCAAAACAAAGGAGACTAATCCTGAGAGAGCAGGAAGAAGAGAAAGGACAGGAGGGTTTGATGTCAGAACCTAGCCTCGTGGCCTCACAGCAAAGAGTACTGACTCTCTAAATATTTGTCTGATGAAGCAATGAATGAAACTTCAAGATTCCAGATGACTTCCAGAAACTTCACGTAGAAAAAAAGCTTTAAAGTCTCTCCCTGCCCTTGCCTGAGGCAGAAGGTGTCTACATAATGACAGAAGGTCAATGCACCATCCTCACCTTTACAGTTTACAGGTCCTCATCTGTACGCTAGGTTCCCTGCAGATGAAGCATCAGGTACTCTATGGCTGAGACAGAGGCTCAGAAAAGTGTGAAGCCAGCCAGGCTCAGTGGTGCTCCCCTGTAATCCCAGCAACTTGGAACTTGTCATGGGTGCTGCAGAAGTATACCACAAGTAAGCCAGCCTCAGCAACTTAGCAAAGCTCTAAGCAACTTAGTGAGAAGAACTTGTCTCCAAATAGAAAAGGCTGGGGATGTGTCTCAGCCTCAGCGGTAAAGTGGCCCTAGGTTAAATCCCCAGTATGGGGAGAGAGAGAGAGAGAAAGAGAGAGAGAGAGAGAGAGAGAGAGAGAGAGAGAGAGAGAGAAGGAAACGAGGGAGGAGGGAAGGAGGGAAAGAGGGAGGGAGGGAGGGAGGGAGGAAAATGTGAAGCTCGCCTGCAGTCAAGCCATGATACATGACCGGCTCAAAGGTCCTTTCTTCCACTGCCCAAAACTGCCTGAAAATATAATCCCCAAGGACATGGGAGCTGTGAGACCCTGAGAGAAGATATCTGGGGTAGGGGATTTTAGTCACAGAGCTAAAATCTTAGGTGAAATCTACAAATATAAAATTTGAAGAGGAGTTTATTAGTCAAGCTAAGTTATGCTGAGACAAAAAATCAACTTTGAAATCTCAATAGGGTAATAATAAATGTTTATTTCTTGTTCACTCACAGTACAGTGTGGGTCAGTGGATCTCCTGAATACGTGTCCTCAAGTCTACTCAGGAATTCAAGTTCCTTCAATCTCACAGTACCACTATCTTCAACACTTTGTCATTGTGAGAGGCAAAGAAAAGAGCAAGGATTGTCACTCTAGGGGTTGTAAGGCTGGGCCTGAGAATAGTAAACATCACTTCTGCCCATACACCTTCTCTAAGAACCCAGTTACATTGTATGTTGGTTCATTTTCTGTTACTCTAACAGAATACTTGAGACTGGGTAATGTAGACAGAAAAGAGGTTTATTTAGCTCACAGTTATGGAGGTTGGGAAGTTCAAGATCCAGTGACTGAATCTGCTGCAGTGTGTAATAATATGGTAGATAGTATCCCCATAGTGGGACACATGCCAGAGTAGCCAGAGGGCAACATGGAAGAGAAGGAGGGGACAAAAACACTGACCCAGTTTAGAACAGCCAGCTCTTGTGAGAGGTAATCCATTCCTGTAAGAACTAATCCAATCTTGCAAGAAAAACATTAATCCTTCTTATACACTCATCTCCCAACACTGCTAATTAGCAACCAAGGTTCAATCTGAGTTTGGTGAGAACAAACCACATCCAAATCATAGCATATGACCTTTGTCACCTTGGCAAGTTAGGCTGGGAAATGCTGTCTTCCTAAGGGATGGGGAAGAAGAAATCAGACTGGTGAGCCCATGTCACATAAGTGAACCCAGTGCAGGCTAGAGGGGACTCCTAGCACCCCACAGCTGGCTGAAGATCACCAAGCCCCCTTCCAACATGGGGACCATGGTTTGAGAGTCTCCACTCAAGCCCAGGAGCTGGGGAGGCAGAGGCCAGAGATGGTCACTGTATCCAGAGTCCCAGAAGAGTTCTCAGGGTCCAGGGACAGTGGGCCTGCAGGGATCAGGGCAGGAGTAGTTTCATGCTTCCCTAAACCTGCCCCTGGCCTCTGAAGCTGTCTCACCTAGTTCTTAAAGGTAGTGGGGCTGGCCTGGAGGTTTCCTGTTGTAATCTCATAAGCCCTCGGTGCTGATCCCAGCACCAATGTGTTCTCCTACAGGGCCCAGGAGAGTCCAAAATTCCCAGTTCCTTCGTGCCAGGGATTGTGGAACTTGGGGTCTCACAGGAACTTGTCATGGGTGCTGCCTCTACCTGGTAACCCAACCACAGCCTGTTAGCACCCAGAAGTGGAACTGGGGCTACCAGTAAAAGCAGACACTGTGTCCCACAGGTGTCTATGGCTTTCAGACCTGGAAGCCCTCTCCTGGCATGTAGAGAGATGGTTTCCCAGAGCTAGGAAGGCCAGCTGTCCCCAGCACCAGCTATCCTGCTACCTCCGTAGGCCCCAAAGAAAGACCCCACCCACCTGGGGTCTGATCACTCCTTTTGCTTCCCCAGGTGGTAGATAGGACTGAGGGGAAATCTGCACCAGCCTGGGGGCAGGCTCAGGGACAGCTGCCATCTTGGGAGGCCAGATGACTTCAGGCAATTTCCTTTACCTACCAAACCTCCTTCTTCACATCTTTAAAATGGGCAGACTGCTTCCTGTCAGAGGCACCAAGAAAATCCCATGAAATGGTGAAGCAGATCATCAGAGCCAGCTAACATGAGATCTGTGGGGTTCCTGGGGCCAAATTCTCCCTGGGTCTGGCCCTGTGCTCTGCAAATGCTGGCAAAATCTGGTCATTATATAAGGGGCAAGATTGACGAGGGTGGCTGGAGCAGTGGCCTGGGGGTAGGGGCTTGCTGGGCGGAGGTAGTCTGAAAGCATAAGTGGCAAGCAAGAAAGGGAACCGGGAATCAGCCCAGGAGCCCCCCTCCTTTTTGAGGACCACCCTCCCCTACTAAGACGCATCATTTATCTTCCCCTTCCAGCGTAAGCTCTGGCAGGAGGTGGTGGCCTGGTTTCCCAGGCCCTGCTCCCAGGGCCTCCCAGCCTGTCTCCCAGGAGATGCCCTTCTCAGCCGCAGGCCAGAGCCTGCCCAGCCTGCCTGGGGACCGACTCCAACTCTCTGCGAGTGATCCCACTGAGGGGTGGTATCGCATGCCTGTGCATGATTGCATACTCCTGTGTATATTAGGTGTGTAAAGGGCAATTTCTGCATGTGACTTGTGTTGGTAGCTATGTCTGTGAGTGCTTGGAAGTATGCTGTGGGGTGGGGGGACTCACAGATCTTAGCCTGTTGTGTGTTTCAATGGAAACACGTACATGGGTGTCCTGGTCAGGAGGTCACCTGTGCATGCCTGTGCTTTTGTGTACTGGGCCTCTGGGTGTCTGGGCATAGCCTATGAGCAAAGAGTTGTGGCATATTTCTGTGTGGTAGTGTGTTCCTAAGTGTGTTGCTGTGTATTTGGAGGGGATTGTGTGTTTGTATAATATTGTTCATCATACAGCTCAGGGATTGAGACAGACACATACGATCATAATGACAAAGGCCTCAGGGGTTGTGGGGACTGAGAAAGGCAGACAAACTCCACCTACAGAGAGCTGGAGGTCTTTCTGGAGAAGGAAGAGACTTCGGGCAGAGGGAACAGCTGGAGAAAAGGCCCAGAGGTTGGAAAAGGCACACTGAAGACTGTCATAGATGTCTCCTTGCTTATTAGGGCCTGGAGGGGTGGGACATAGGACTAGAGAAGTGTTGTGTCTCCCATGGGACCTGCTGGGGGTCCCAGGCCTAGGCTTTGGGAAGTGACAGGGCAGAGAGGCTCTAACTGTCTTTAACACCCACTAGACCCAGCAAGATTCTGGGGTGGAGCTGGAGGGATGGGCAGGGAGCTGCCTGGAACAGGAATCCCTGTGCCCTGCGACCTCAGTGGGGACTCTGTTGCCAACACAGTGCTAGAGATGTGAGGAAAGCTGTGGGAATTCAGGGGCTCTGTGTTCCTAAGCAAGGAAGCTGTAGCTAGCTGCCTGTACTATGCACTAGTTTGTGACCTCAGGCAAGTCACCTAACCTCTCCGTGCCTCAGTTTCCTGATCAATAATAGGGGATTATAACAGCATCAGTGTCTGTCAATAGTGACGTGTGGATTAGGTGAGCTGATACATTTAAAATGCTTCCAGCTGCACCTGGCACAGTAGTGAGAGACTCCTCGGAAGCATTTGCTACTATTTGTCGACTTATTATCTCATTATATTCTCACAAGGATTGTATGAAGTCCACATTATTTTCTTCATTTCAAGAACACAAGCTTTGGACTCACACAGAGCTGGGTCTGAAGCCTGACTCTATTGGCCCACAGCCATGTGACCTCAGGAAAATTGCTTACTGAATTCCTTGAGCTCCCATCTCCCCATCCATGAAATGGGGTTTTGGGGAAGAGTAAATGGGACAATCTAGGCAACGTCCAGCATCCCGGGCCTGGTGCTGGGGAAACACTACTGCTGAGCCACCAAGGTGAGGAAGTGGAGGATTGGTGGTTAAGAGGCGTGGCCAGGGTCTCAGAGCTGGGAAGGGGCAGTTCTGACACCAGAATGTGCTGGGTCTGCCCAGGCACCTCCCCCTGCCAAAGATGCTGATGCCACCTTTCTTGAGCCCTGATTTCTGCACCTGTGAGTAGGGGAGCTAAATGGAGAGGGCCTGCTGGGTTCAGGTAGCTGGGTCATGGTGATGACAGGTGGCAGGGCTGGAAGGGTGGGGGAAGTGCCATGCCCCGGCCAGAACCAGAATTAGTTCTATTTTAGTCAGCTTGTTCCCTGCTGTGACCAAAGAACTTGACAATAACAATTTTAAGGAGCGAAAATTTATATGGGGGCTCACAGTTTCAGAGGTCTCAGTTCATAGATGGCCAGCTCCATTTCTCGAGGCCTGAGGTGGGGCAGAACATCATGGCGGAAGTGCTCGGTGGAGGGAAGTGGCTCAGGACGTGATCAGAAAGGCACAGGCCCAATGATTTACCTCCGCAGTCAAACCCTACCTGCCTTCTGTTACCACCCAGTTAATCCCATCAGGGGATTAGTTCACTGATTGGGTGAAGGCTCTCACCACCCAGTCATTTCACCTCTGAGCCTTCTTGCCCTGTCTCACACGTGAGCTTTAGGAGGCTACCTGACATCCAAACCATAACACGTTCCTCATTCCCATGGCCCCACTCTCTGCTCTCCCAGAGGCTCTCTCAGGAGTCCAACCCCTCTTTAGAACTGCTCCCTGGGGCTGCCCTGAGTGTGACATCTGTTCCCTGCTGATCTCCTATAACCTTGGGTGGTGGTTCTCTCAAGGTTTTCCAGCCCTAGTAGCCTCATCTATTCACACATGAGCTAATTGCTGGTGAGAGTGCTTGGCAAGTGTGTGGATGGCTAACATTTACTGAGTGCCTGCTATATGCTGGGCTCTTTTCTAGACACTTTAGATGGTGAGGATGAATGAGGTAAAGGAAGAAATTGTTTTGAACAGGGTCAGGCATCTTAGATGGTAAGATGGTAAGTACTATGTAAGTGTTCGTTGCTATTATTATTTCTAGAACCTCAAAGTTTACATAACACCAGGACCCTTCATGCTCCTCTGAGAAAGTTGGGGGCAGAGAGCAAGCATTATTGTTATCATTTTGTGCATCTGTCCCTCCAACCATCAACATAGCACCCATCCAATGACCAGTGACCCTGAGACAAGAGGACGGGGCCCCCAGCTGGAGTGGGGTAGGAAACTTACTGGCCTCCAGAAGTTTTCTGGCCTGGAGGGACTGGAGAATGTATCTCATGCCAGAGGATTGTTGCCTGACAGGACTGGGGGCCCAGTGAGACCGGATCTTCTGATTTTTTGAGAAAAGCTGGAAATGTAGATTTTTTTTTTTTTTTGAAATGTCCTGATCTTTTATCTCTTAGATGTTTGCAACCAACTTGACTAAAACAAACAAACTCCTGTGATGGCTGCATCCTGCCCATGGAATGTTTGAACCCTCTGGGAATGAGGCTCAAGGTCAGGGGCAGAGCTGGGATTCAGAGCCGGGAGTCCTGAGTCAGTGCCCCCTCACCAGGTCTGGAACATGAAGAATTGATAGATGTAGGTCATTAATTATACAGTGAGGTCGACCTCCTGGGAAGCCACATGGAGACCCCCAAGGACACTGCTTTATTGGTGGAAGCCCAAGGAAAGAGGATGGAATTTAGGACAGGCAGCTCCATTCTCCACCTGCTCAAGCCATGCTGAGAAATGAGATGCCAATGCCACCTATGCTTCTTGTCTGCACACCTGTGCTGGTGTTTTGCAGAGTTCCCAAGAGCAAGCTGGGGACCACCACAGGGAATTACAGGAATTCCTCCTTCCTTTCCCCTGGGAATCTCTGACCACCATGTGTGTGTGTCTAAGAGTCAGGTGATCTCCATGACTAGGGCAGGCTTGGATCAGAGCCTATAGACACCGTGGGACAACAACCTAGTTCAAACCTCCAGTGGTATGAATAGGACTGGGGCCACTTCCATTTGGTCTCTGGCCCTCAGCTTTCCCATCATGTGATAAGGTTGATGTCCCAGCAATAGAGAGGGAAGTGGCAGCCCATGGCTCTGCCTAGACTGACAAAGTAGACTCTACTCCCTCCACAGGTGCCAACAAGCATTCAGTTGCCTCTAATGCCTGTCCTGGGAGGCCACTTGCATGCCCCTCAGCCAGTCTGTTCCTTTGCTAAGCTGTGTGACAATCACAAACTTCTATTCTGTGTTGGGCAGAAACATGACTCCTGATGGCTGATGCCTGGCCCAGCCTGCACATGTCTTTGGCTTGGCCTCCTTATGGAAGGCAGCACCGTGGGAGTAAAAATGCCCACCTCACTGTGAGGACTGAATACATATAAACATCCATTGCACACCCGGCCCATAGGTGTTGACCAGTGCCAGTCGCCTTCTCCTGGGGGACTGAACACCCCAAGCCCAGCCTTGGCCTTAGGTGAATTTCCCCGCAGGGTTCACTTGCCTCTTCCACACTTGCATGGCCAGTGCTGGATGGGCAAATGCTGGCTCCTGCCATTAATAGCAAGTGTTGACGGAGTCCTGACAGGCAGAGCTGGGCTGGGTCCCCTGCTCCCCAACTCCTGGGGTGGCCATTTGGGATGAAGCTTCCCATGCAAATGGCTGGCCTAGGGGCTGGTCAGGAAGAACCCCATCTGAGAGGCTGCTCATCCCTGCCCCACTCCTAAGGCCACTCACTGCCAACCAGCCTCCTGCTTACTCTCCTGATTTTACCATGGACACCCCTTCCCCTGCATTGCCCAGGTGCCCACTCTTCCTTACCTGACTCATTGCACAGCTGCCTTGCTAGTTTCTCTGCCCCTGTAGTCTTCCTCTACTCAGCTAGCTGGATTGTCCTAAACTCATATATGAGCTTGTCGCTTCCAGTTTAACACCCTGCAGTGGCCACCTGTCATCCTCTAAGCCTTGGTCTGGCATTCCTGAACCCTTAGTTTGTGCTTTGCTATCCTCCCTTGACCCACCTCCTGAGGACCTCACACTGTGACTCCAACTTTCTGCACCCTTCCTTGTGCACCACAACCTTCTGCACCACAACCTTCCACCCCTGAGTCTTTGCACATGCCGTGTATCCTTCCTTCAGTTCATCCCCTGTTTAACATTTGAGGCCCGGAGTGCCAGGCCCTGCTCCACATGCAGAGACCCAAAAGTAAACAAGATGACAAAGACCTTCCACCTTAGGGCTTGCATTTCAGTGGGGGAGACATAAAATCAACTAATCAGTAAATTAAAGTATGTCCGATAGTGTTGAGGACATGCTCAAAACAAATCAAGGAGGAGGCTGGAATTCTAAGCAGGGCAACTGGGAAGCCTGTGCACCTGGGTGTCAAGGGGCTGAATCTGGGCCACTCCATCTGGACTTCCTGAAGGAGGTGTCCATTATCTCCATGAAGGATGGGTAAAGGATAGTTACTACACAGGGTGTAAGTGTCTCAATAACAGATTCCTCATGGAGGCTGGAAGGTCATCCAGTCCTGACCCATCGGACACTAGCTGGGGTTTTGCAGGAGACAGCCTCACCCTAAGACTGAGCCTTGAACACAGACTGCTGGCCCAAGCACCTCACCACCAGGAGCCCCTTGCCTCCAACAAGGCCCCCTTCACTTGAATCAGGCCCTGCTGGGTGAGGCAGGTGGCGGGTCACTGTGTCTGGAGCCATTCAGAGAGAACACACCAGGCAGGAGTATGGCCAAACAAAGGCCTGGGGGCCTGACCTATGGGGAGGGTGGGAGGACCTGGAGGATGCTGGCCTAGGCTTCCCCTGGCGCTCCCCTGTTATCTCTCGCCAGGGAGTGTGGTTTGGGGCCAACTTGTCACCTCGCACTCTGACTTTATTTCTGAACTTAATTTATCCCATGCGTCATACTGACAACTCAGAATTCTGCCCCAGGGCCCCTTGCCTGGCTCCACCATAATAGTACACTGCCTGTGCTTAGGTGAACTGGGCCCTGAGGTGCATCTCACTGCTGATTTGTGCCTGCAGCTTCTGGGGACAAGGTGGTTCAGCTGCTATTTGCAGGAGGTCACTGGAGCTTGGGAATTTGACCTAGAGTAGTTCCTTGTCCCTGGGTTCAGAGCAAGTGCACAGTTCCCATTTTCCAAGTATGGAAGGAGAGGTCCAAGGTTGAGTCTGTGGAAAACCCAGAACTACTGGGTCTCAGCTGGGGCCATTTCCCGCATTTCACCCAGCTCTGGATTTTGTCCACAGCCTCTTAACCAAGAGAAGATGTTCCCTACTCCCCAGCAGTGTGAAAAGGGTCAGGAATGTGGTCCCCCTAGTTCCTAAAGCCTGATGTGAAAGTAGATTCTCACTTAGAAATATGCATATTGGGGGCTGGGGGAGAGTGGTTGTCCTTGTCCTCATTGAGTCCCTGGCAGGCACTCCATGATGGGCACAAACTCCCTCTCAGTTCCTGTGATTGTCAGATTCTCATTCCTGTGACCAAAACTCCTGACAATAACAACTTAAAGGAGGAAAGATTTATTTTGGCTCATGGTTTCAAAGTTTTCAAAGCTTCAAGGTCTCTGATTCCATTGCTGTGGGTCCAACATGAGGCAGAACATCATGGTGGAAGGGTGCTTTGGAAGAAAGCTCTCAGCTCCTGGCAGCAGGGAAGGGGAGAGAGACAGAGAGACAGTCACAGAGAAAAAGATAAAGTTCCCCAGGGCACACCTCTACCCATGCCCCACCTGCCTACAGTTTCCACCTCCCAGTAAGTAGTCCATTCAGCTATCCATGGAATCCACTAATGAGGTCAGAGCCCTCATGATCCAATCACTTCCCAGAAGCCCTGCTGCACCGAGAACCAAGCCTTCGTCATATGAGCCTTTGTCGGGCATTCCATATCCAACAACAGTTCCTCAGGAAGTCACATTACTGTGTGAAATAAACATGAATCTAGTTTCAGAGGGACACACACAAAAAATCACATTTGTGGAAAAATTCTGGGGAAATACAGCCAAATGCAACCACCTCTCCAGAGCAGAGACTGAGTTCTTCATTGCAGTGGGCAGGCCATCAGAGGCTAGAACAGCCCAGGTGACAGCCCCACATGTAGGGTCTGAATCCGAACCCTAGGCCACTGATTCATTCATTCATCTGCTTGTTCCACAATCACCCATTTAGCTCATGCTAGTGTTGGGCTCTGGGCCAGGCAGGGGTGTAGTGCTGAGTAAAGAGAGTGTCCCTGTCATCATGGAGGTTCTGGACCAGCATAGACACAGTGTTGTGGATTGAAGTACTTTGAAGAAAAATGAAGTAGAGTGGGGTTACTGATGCTGGATGGTCAGCAAGGCTTTCTGAGAGGGGAACAGAGGCCCGAGTGGAGGGAGGGAGCCCAAGAAGAGTTTCCAGGCACAGGGGACAGCCAGTGCAAAGCCCCATGTCAGTACATTGGTCACCTCCACCTGGGACACGGAACCCCTGCTCTCCCCACCTTGACCCCTGAAACCCTATCACCAGAGGGAACAGCGCGTGGGCAGCTGGAAGCCTGTTGAAAAGATCTACAGCTCTCCATGGAGCCCCCTCCTGCTTCGAGGCTTGATTTTCCTAGTGTGTGTCACTCACGTCACCAGGGGTGAACAGGGAGGTTTGATGAGGGTTGCAGACAAACATCTTCTTATTTTCACAGTAATGCATTCATTTTTAAATGAATTTATTGCAAAAAAAATAACATGCACACCAAACCTGGTACTATTGTCAAGGACACGTGGGGAAAAGGCTTTGTTTATTTCAATTCAAATAGAATATACACACATACAGAAGGTCGGCCATTGTTGAACCTTGGAGGAGGCTATCTGTAGGGTGTTCATTTTTATATGCTTTCAATTTTTCTACATAATTAAGACATTTCAGGGTATGAAGTTGGTTGGGGAAAATAAAAACTGAGGAGATGCCCCCTTGAATCAATTGATCTCCCCCCATGACTGTCTTTTCTTTTTTTCTACCACTGGATCTCCAATTAAAAATGGCTACTTCTTTTTTCTGCTCTTGGTAGCAGAGCACAGTGGTTAAAGGTGCACGTTTTGGAGCCTGATAGTTTTTATATGGCTCCTGGCTGAGCCTTGAACCACGTCCCTAACCTGTTTCAATTTCTTCATCTAAAAACTGGAGATGATGACAGTCTCCACTACCCTGGCAGGTTGTTGGGAGAGACCCGAGGAAGTCATCAGAATGGTGCCCCATACAAGGCAGGTGCTCCACAATTCAGACTGTGCTGTGATTGGCCCATCCTTGGAGAACTCGCAGCAGGGTCATAGATGTGGGCCATGGCAGAAAACCACATGGCAGCCACGGAAGGCTTTGCACTGTGAAGGGGCTTGCCTCCTGCCTCTTTGCCTACACAAACACACACACACACACCAGGCAACTCTACAAAGACTGCATTTTAGTTAATCAATCAGATTTATTACTACTTGTATTGAGCTGTTCATTTTTTTATTTCAATTTTTAAAATTTAATAATATCGTTTTGTTTTCACTGTTCATTTTTAAGATTAAAGTCCATTTGAGGTAAGTCATGCTGATTTTCCATTTTCAGAAATAACAAAACACTTTCTTTAAAAAACAAGGTCTAAGAAGCAAGCAGATCTCTGAAATATCTTTGCCATGTTTCTGAAATCTAAAACTATTCTAAGACAGAAAGTTTATTTAAAAAAAAAAAGAAACCTAGGCTCATTTTTTTTTAAGTGTGAATAGAAAAAGAGAAAGAAAAGAAAAAGCAAGTTGATTAAGGGGAAAGTATTAAATATATACTGACTGTGCTCAATGGCAGGCATGAATGGGGGGAAACTGCTTTTTGGGGACCGTGGTGGAGCGTGTTCACAGGATACCCTGGGAGGCAGGAAAGGAGCAGGAGGAATTAGGGGTGACATATCCCCACTTTTATGGCGGGTACCAGGGGTTGAACTCGGGCACTCAACTACTGAGCCACATCCCCAGTCCTATTTTTTTGTATTTTATTAGAGACAGGATCTCACTGAGTCGCTTAGCGCCTTGCTTTTTGCTGAGGCTGGCTTTGAACTTGCAATCCTCCTGTCTCAGCCTCCCTCGCCACTGGGATTACAAGCGTGCACCACTGTGTCCAGAGACTTACCCCTTTGAGGGTGGGAACAGCCTTGTGGGGTTCAATGACAAATAGAGGGATAGTGGAACAAACTGCCAGACTAGCAGCAGGCGGAAGCTTCACCGGCAGGCGGAGGTGCTGGACCCCAGGAAGCCAGGCTGGAGCCAGGGACAAACCCCCAGCCTCCCCTCTCTCTGAGTCCTGCTGCTGCCCCAACTGCAGCACCATCCAGAAGCCAGCAGCCAAGGAGTTCATGTGATGCAGTCCTTGGAGCACAGAGAAGGACAGGGTGTTGCAGGGGCAACAGCAACTTCTGCGGGTGGTTCTCTGCAGAAGCTCAGCATATTTGTGGGAGGAACCTGGAAGAGCAGGTGTCCACATGCGCTTGTGCATACACCCCCCTCCCCCTGTGAGACACACACACACACACACACACACACACCCCTCCCCGCCTCTCCCTGTGTAATACCTACCGTGCAGTATGCCACTTTCTCTCCTGAGCCTCGGTTTCCTCATCTGCCCCCTGGGGCAGCCAGTGTTCTCTCCTGAGTGGGCAGAGCAGTGAAGAGACTCCAGCAGGCTTTGTGAGCCCTGGGTACACAATAGGCTTTAGTATCAAACAGTACCCTCTGTCCTTTCCGATAGAGGACAGAGGCCCTTCCGACTCCTCATGGCCATCTTGGGCTGTCACCTTCCACCGCCTCTCTCCTCAGCCACTTTGGGGGCAGTAATGCCCCCAGCACTTGTGGTCCTATCACCAGATTGCCCCCACCTGGCCTCCTGCTTGGGATTATAGGTGGCTCCTTGCCGTCTCAAATCGCAGCTGCCCTTTCAAGGTACAGAATAGTAGCCAAGGTCCAGGGAGGGGAGCCACTAGTCCAAAGCCCCACAAGTGAGCTGTCACTCAGTGGGGTTGACCTGGGCCTGGTTGCCCAGGGTGTTGGCACAGAGGCCCTTTCTCTGGAAACCGGCCTGATTTTCAGCCCTGAAGGCCCCCCAGGAGGTGAGAGAATCCTGGTCAAGGCTTCTAGTTGTCTATAATTTTCCAGCCTAATTGAACACCTGCAAATCCATTTGCTACCTAATGATACAATGGGAGCACCAGGGGATTTTCAGAGGGAAAAAAAAAAAAACATCATTCAAATTCAAGGAATAAATAACAAAGCCCCGCAACATAGCCAGGCCTTGGGGAGTTCTAGGATTTCAGCTCCCATCTAGCTTTATTGGGTCACGCCCACTCTGTCTCCTCACCTGTATAAAGGATTAATGGTTCCTCTCTGCTCTCCCCATCCTGCCAGTCCAGAAGATGAGAAAACGCCTGGTCTCAGCCATTCTTCTCTTTCTCCCCATCTTCTTACAACCCCACCATGCTCCAGCCACATTGAACTTCATGTCACTCCCAAATACTTCACATAAGACAGGGAAGGTGCAGCAATTAGATTGTGCTGTGTAATAAACTACCTCCCCAGCATAGACATTCATTTAGGACAATAAGCATTTACAGGCTAGTGGGGCAGCTCTTATTCCCCTGGGTTTATTGGTGCACCTGAGTCAGAACTTCCCTTTTGTGCCTGATTGATTACAAAATTGACTCTAATCAGGTGTGATGGCTCATGCCTGTAATCCCAGTGACTCAGGAGGCTGAGGCAGGAGGATAGCAAGTTTGAGGCCAGCCTCACAACTTAGTGAGTTCCTAAACAACTTATGGGCTGGGGATGTAGCTCAGTGGTTAAGTACCCTGGGTTCAATTTCCAATACCAAAGATTAAAAAAAAAAAAATTGCCCTGGTTCTTTCCCCTGCCTGTATAATTTTTCTTACAATGTGGCTTCACAGTTCCTCTCATCAAGAGAGGGAGGCTACTTTGCAACCACTCCATCTGGGCTGGCTTTATGATTTGTTGTGACCAGTGGAACGTGGCAGCAGACATGACCTTGCTGCTGTTTGCTCCTGGGGTGCTGTGGCTGCTGTTATGAGGATGACCTGTGATAGGCTGCTAGACCTCTCTCCATGGACAGAGGTTCAGCAACTCAGCCCAGGCTGACCTAGACCTGAATTTCCTCCAGCATGGAGGTGTTCACTGAACATGGGTCTTTCAGTGCTATAACGGGGATAGTCCCAGGTAAACCAGGATGCTTGATCACCCTGTGGTTCATTTACCAGCAGACTAAGAGGCAAGAATAAGCCCAGCTCTAAAATCAGAACTACTCCGCTGGCCTATAGATGTTTATTGTTTTAAACTACTGTGTTTGGAAGGTGTTTTGTTACACAGCAATATCTAACTGATACACCTTCCTCATCTCTGTGTGAAAACTCAGAGTTGCTGCCCAGTTGCTGCAAGTTGTACACTTCACAACTGTAAGGAGAGCCAGTCTCAGACACCACATAGTGAATGGCACCACTTGGAATTTTTCAGGACAGAAGCCCTGGATAAATTCCTTAAGGCTCCAGTTCAAATGACATCACTTCCTCTATGAGGCCTTCCTTTATTCCTCTCGACCTAATTTATTAGGAGGAAAGGACCCTTCCATGCCAAAAAAGGGCACAGGTTTTAGAATCAGACAGGCTTACTCCAAAGTCTGAGAACAAAATGATCTTTAACAAGTCATTTTAATCTCATTTGGAAATATGGGGTGACAATAATTGCCATCCTTTGGGATTATTATGAGGAAAGAGTATTAGGACGGTGCCTGGCCAGAGTGGGCATGGAGCCCCTGTGTGACTCAAGACACAAAGCACCAGGCATTTTCCTCCAGGCAGTGCTGAGCTCTCTCCTCCCTTTCCTGTTCCCACTGCAGTTGCTTCTCTGGCTCTAGGGCTTTCCATTCCTGCAAAATGCAGTTACCTCCACACCAGTTATCTGACCTCCAGGCTTGCTCTACATTCTGCATTGGGACCAAAAAGACTTTCTTTTTTAAATGAAAAAAAAATTATCATGCAGTAAAATTTACTTTTTTTCTCTTTATGTTCTATGAATTCTAACATATGGATAAATTTGGGATGCCACATAGAACAATTCTGTCACCCCAGGGGACTTTTTTTTTTTTTCAAAATATGCATTTTTTGAAAAGACAGTACCTATGCTTTGTAGGAAAAAATACCTATAAGCATAAAAGTTACTCAATAAGAACTGTCTCACACACCTGATCACTCATTCTTCAGATGCAATTTGCAGTTTCTAATGTATCCTTCTACAGCTATTTTATGCTTATGCAAGCACAAATATGTATAACTGTTCCACAAACCCCAGTTTTTAAAATATTTATATTTTAGTTATAGGTGGACACAAGATCTTTATTTTATTTTATGTGGTGCTGAGGATCAAACCCAGTGCCTCACGCACATTAGGAGAACGCTCTACCTCCAAGCCACAACCCCAGCCCCCAAACCCAGTTTTTTAAAAATACATTTTTTACTTTTAATTGACACGTAGTAATTGTATATATTTATGGGGTACCATGTAACATTCCAATACCACAACCCAATTTTATACAACTGGAACTGTATCTTGATTTTTTTGTATTTAATATACTTTGGAGATTGTTTCAGATGAGCAATAATTCTAGCCTATGTGTAATAGTACTTACCATATGCCAGGCCCTGCTCTAAATGCCTTAAGTGTAGTTACTCATTTAAGCTCCAGTTTTGAGGTAGGTGACATTATTATTATTGTTGTTATTATTACCAATCCCATTTTAGAGAAAAGAAAATTGAGGCCTAGCGAGGTTAGGTTATAATTGGTGTCATCAAACAGTCAATAAGTAGCAGAGCGGATGCTAGGATCCAGGCTCCCGGCCCGAGAGGCTGAGTGCTGAGGAACACACTGCACCACGGGGTACTTCAGGCAATCTCGAGCAATCCCATTATGTCTAGGCATGGCCATTTATTGAGCCAGCCTCCTCTTGATGGCTATTATTTGCCTCTGCAAGCAAGGCTGCACTAGATGTCTCTGTCGTTTGTCTTTCTGGACATGTGGAAGTGTATCTGTTGAATTAATTCCTAGAAGCTGAATGCCTGGGTCACAGGGTGAATGCAGTTTTATATTTGATAGATATCACCAGATTGTCTTCACAAGAGCCGATCAATTTATATTCCCATCAACGAGGCAGGAAAGTGTATTGCCCAGCATCCACCAACACAGGATATTATAAAAAAATTTTGATCTATGCTCTCTCATAGGGGAAAATGGTAACTCGATGTAGATTTTTATTGGCCTTTCTCTTACTATAATTGAGCATGGATGTCTTTTCATATGTTTAGAAGCCATTTGCATATATTTTCTGTGAACCATCTGTCCATATCCTGGGCCCATTTTTTCTCTTAGGTTATTAATCTTTTAAAAATGTGGTTTCTCTTTACATAATCGTTTTTAAATTTTTCTTTTAATTTTAGTTATGGTATTTTTTTTTTCTCAATCAGATGGAGTTGATTTTAGTGTGGTCCCATTCATCTCTTCCTATATGGCTTTTGGTTTTGAATCATTTTGAGAAAGGCCTTTCCTTTCCACACTAAAAACAACAAAATAATTACCCATGCTTCTTAAGTGCTCTCAGGATTTCATTGATCACCTTTAGATCTTTGATCCACCCAAAGTTAATGTTGATATAAGAAGTGGTATGTGGTTCCAACCTACTTTTTCCCAGTTACCTCAACACCATTATTAAATAACCCATTTTAATCGACTCATTTGAAATGAAGCTAAATTTTCATCTGTGTGTGTGTGTCTAATTATGAACTCATTCTTTTATCATCTTCCTAGCTATTCTTTTTGTTTTTATTGTGGTATAATTTATGTATAACAAAATGCATAGATTTTTCAGTGTCTAATTCAATAAGTTTTGGCAATTGTGTACACATGTAACCGCTCCAGAGACAACATTTCCATCATCCCAGAAGATTCCTTCCTGCCCATTCCCAGCCAGTCTCCCCTCCCACCAGCCCAGAGGCAACAACTCTGCTTTTTTCATCATAGATTTGTTTTTGTTGTTCTAAAATTCCGTCTAGGTCATTATGCATATCAACACTATGTTCCTTTTATTGCTGTAGTATTCCATTATATGCACCATTCCACAATTTGTCTAGCTGATTTCCTATCAATAGACATTTGGATGGTTTCCAGGCGTGGATAGCTATGAATAAAGTAGTTACAAACATTCTTGTAAAAATCTATCTAAAAAAATATATATTTTTTCCATTTCTCTTGGGTGAAATTGCTAGGTCAGAGGGTAGGTGTGTGTTAGTTTTATAAAAAGTGATCAGAGGGGCTGGGGTTATGGCGCACGGTAGAGCGCTTGCTTAACATATGTGAGGCACTGGGTTCAATCCTCAGTACCGCATTAAAAAACTAAATAAACAAAATAAAGGTATTGTGTCCATCCACAACTAAAAATAAAAAATAAAGCTATCAGATCTCGGTGTAGGGACACATGCCTAAAATCTCAGTGACTCAGGAGGCTGAGGCATGAGGATGGCAAGTTCGAGGCCGGCCTTTGTAACTTAGCAAGATCCTGCCTAAAAATAAAAATATAAAATGGATTGAGGATGTAGCTCAGTGGTTTAAGCACCCTGGGTACAATCTTGAGTACAAAAAACAAAAAACCTATCAGATTTTTTTCAAAAATGGTTGAACAATTTTTTATATTCCCACCATCAACATGTGAGAAATTCAATTGTGATCGCCCTTATTAATATTTGGTATTGTCAATCTTTTCACTTGTAACTATTCTGGCAGGTGTGTGGTTATATCTTACTGTGGTTTAATTTGTGTTGTATTTAAAAAGATGACTAACGGTGTTGAGTACTTCTTAATTTGCCTATTAGTCATTTGCAGAACTTCTTTTGTGAAGTATCTGTTCATAGCAGGGACCTACTTTAAAAATTAGATTATTTATCTTTTTTTTATTATTGAGTCATAGAAATTCTACCTATTCTAGATTCTAATCCTTTGTTTCATATATATGTTTTGCAGGTTATTTTTTAACCAATCTATAGCCTAACTATTCATTTTCTCAATGATGTCTTATTTTTAAATCATAATCATTTGCCTGGCACAGTGGCTCACACCTGTAATCCTAGCAACTCACAAGCCCCTCAGCAACTTAGTGAAACTCTGGCTCAAAATAAAAAATAAAAGGGACTGGAGGTGTAGCTCAATGCTAAAGCACCCCCACCCTCCATTCAATTCCCAGTACCCCAAAACAAAATCACCATTTTATTTGTATAGTAACAACAAAAGTAATGGATAACAGTATTGTTATGTATGGGGAATTGTTGCTGTGTACTTTATATTTATTTGCTCATGTAGGTTTTTTGGAAGAGTTGGAAATGAGAAAAAAAAAAGGAGAAATAGCATCTTTAATGACAAGATGTATCTCCCAATCTATGGTCAGGAAGTTTTAAGATATTAAAGAGTTTTATTCAAAAAAATTAAAAGTTGGAAATAATCTATTACAGTCCTTTGTGCACAATTGTTTGGAAAAATCATATTCCTGTCATTCATGTTATTCACTCAGCCTGCGTGACAGTCCCGATGTGTGTAATCATGCAAATAAAACTTGGTTCTTCTGATGCTGGATTCTGTTTTCAGGTAATTCAAACAAGTATTCATCCACATAATACAAGTGAAACAAGAAGAGAACGGCACAACTTTTCTCTCTGATCTAAGTTCCATCCCAAGGCTGTCTACATCTTCAGGGAGCAGGAATTCATAAAATGCTAAAGAGAATTTGAGAGTCGAAGCTGAAGCTAGATCAACAACTGTCAAAACTGTCACACTGGCCTTTTCTGCACCGAGTAGGTGCTGAATGCAATGAACACTAAAGTGTCTTCAATTTCTCAGATCAAATCTCACGTCTCCTTCCGTAGCACTTGTGAAGGTAGTTTGGTGTGTGAATCGCTGTTCAAATTGGAGTGTGCAGGGAGACGATCACCACAGGATCTTAACTGCCACCTTGCTCTGCCACCTCAGTAATATCTTTTGATAGCAGAAGCTTTTAATTTCCAAGTCTGAGTTATCAAGCTTTTTTCTTTTTTTCTTGATTATATCCTGTCCTCCAAGAAATCTCTTTTTATCTCAAATTCTCAAACATATTCTCTTATGTTATATTTGTAGAAGTTTTTGATTATGGCATTTTCATTTAGGTCTGCAATTTGCACCACACTAATGTTTCTTTTTGGAGTGATATAAGGGATAAATTTAATTTTTCCCTATATAAATATCCAGCTGTTTATCTATCATTTGTTTAAAAAAATAAATTACTTCCCCAGTGAATTGTTTTGGTGCCTTGGTTGAAACTCAATTGGCCATGGATGTGGAGTCTGTTTCTGAATATTGTGTTCTGTTCCTTTGATCCATTTGTCTATACTTAGATACCAATTGTCTTAACTACTGTAGCTTTATAATAAGTTCTGAAGTCAGGTAGTGTCTGTTCCTCAAACTTTGTTCTCTGTTTGCAAGATTGTTTTGGCTACTGTAGACTCAAATTCTCATGTAATTCAAGGACCCGACCATCTGCTTCCTCAGAAAAGTCTGCTGTGATTCTGATGGGGTTGCCCTGAAGCGCTGGTCACCCTGGGAGAATGGACATCTCTGCTGTGACCAGTCTTTCAGGGTGTATCACTTCATTTATTTAGATCTTTAGTTTATCTTAGCCATACTCTGTAGTTTTTAGATACAAATAAAATTGATTTTTATAAACTCACTTCATGTCTTACAACCATGCTAAATTTACTTTTTAGTTCTAGGAATACTTTCCAGATTCTACAGGGTGTGTGTGTGTGTGTGTGTGTGTGTGTTTTTTTTTTTTGCTTGTTTGTTTTTGGTACCAGGATTGAACCCAAGGGTGCTTAACCACTGAGCCACAACCCCAGCCATTTTTTTTTTTTGAGATGGGTCTCACTAGGTTGCTTACAGCCTTTCTAAGTTGCTGAGTCTGGCATTGAACTTGTGATCATCCTGCCTCAGCCTCTGGAGCACTGGGATTACAGGTGTACACCACAGTGCTCAGCCATAGGGTGTTCTTATTTAAACAGTGTATCACTAACTTAGTCTTTTCCTATATTTATGCTGTTTATTTCTTTTCTTTTCACTTTTTTTCCTTCCTTCCTTCTTCTTTTTTCCTTATTGCACTAAAAATTCCAGTTCAATGTGAATTAAAAATGGTGAGAGTAGACATCATGGCCTTGTTATTGAAATCAGAATAAAGTGTGATGTTAGCTGTAGATTGTTTGTAAATACCTTTAATCAAATTGAGAATGTTGCCTTCTATTTTTAATTTCCTGACAGTTTTTATCATAAACAAATTTTGAGTTTTGTCAAGTGGATTTTTCTGAATCTATGGAAACAATCATGTGCATTATCTCCTTTATTTTATAAGTATAATAAAATGCATTGATTGCTTTCTGAATATTATGATAACCTTGTATTTCTGAGACATCTCCTTCTTTTCTTCTCAGAGTCATGTTTTCCATATTTTATGGGTGCACTATAGTTGTGCATAATGGTCAAATTCATTGTTACATATTATACATGCACACAATATAACAATATAATTTGGACAATATAATTCTCCAGTATTTACCCTTTTCCTCCCCTCCTCTCCCTTGTATCTTTCTTCTATTCTACTGATACCTCTTCAATTTTTACGAGACCCGCTCTAGCTTCCACATGTGAAAAAAATATATATATAACCCTAGATTTTCTGAGTTTAGTTTATTCCACTTAACCTAATGTTCTGAAGTCCTATCCACTTTCCTAAAAATGACATAATTTCATTATTCTTTATGACTGAGTAAAACTTATTGTGTATATATACCACATGTTCTTTATCAATTCATCCATTAATGGACATCGAGACTGGTGACATGGTTTGGTTATTGTGAATTCTGATGCCATAAACATGGCCTTGCATGTATTCCTATAATATGCTGATATTAATTCTTTAGGATGAAAACCTGGAAGTAGAATAGGTTTTCATTCTACTTTGAAATGAATCACATGCTGGTTTCATTCCTAATCTTTTGAGGAACCTCCATCTGATTTCCATAATGGTTGTCCTAATTCACAACCCCACCAACAGTGTGAAAGCGTTCCTTTTTCTCCCCATGCTCTCCAGCTCTTCTTATTGTTTGTGTTCTTGCTGACTGCCATTCTGACTGGCGTGAGATGAAATCTCGGTATAGTTGTGATTTGCATTACCCTAATTGCTAATCATGTGAACATTTTTTTCATATATTTTGTTGGTCATTTGTATTTTTTTCTTGTGAGAAGTGTCTGTTTAGTTCATCAGCTCATTTATTAATTGGGTTATTTGGGGTTTTGGTTTTAAGTTTCTTGAGTTCCTTTTATATTCTGGATATTAATCCTTTGTCAGAAGAGTAACTAGCAAAGATTTTCTCCCATTCTATAGGTTCTCCTTTCATGGTCTTGTTTCCTTTGCTGTGCAGAAGCTTTCTAATTTGATGCCATCCATTTATTAATTCTTGGCATTATTTCCTGTGCTTTAAGGGTCTTATTGAGAAGTCATTGCCCTTGCTTATATGTTGGAGTGCTGACCCTGTTTTCTTCTAGGAGTTGCATAGTTTCTGGTCTAATTCCTACCTATGTCTTTGAACCATTTTGAGTTGACTTTTGTACAGGGTGAGAGATAAAGGTCTAGTTTCTTTTGTAAATGGATAACCAGTTTTCCCAGCACCATTTGTTTAAAAGGGCTATCTTTTTTCCAATGGATGTTTTTGGCACCTTTGTCAAGGATCAGATGACTGAATCTGTGTGGGTTTTTTTCTGTGTCTTCTATTCTGTACTATTGATTGGTCTATGTGTTTATTGTTTGAACTACCATGTAGTTTTTGTCACTATAGCTCTGCAGTATAATTTGAAATCAGGTATTGTGATGCCTCCAGCATTGCTTTTTTGGCTTAGTATTGCTTTGGCTATTCTGGATCTTTTTTTTTTCTTTATTTTTTTATTGGTACATTATAGTTATACACAGCGGATCTTTTATTCTTCCAAATGAATTTTAGGACTGTTTTTCCAGTTCTGTGAAGATGGTCATTGATATTTTGATGGGGATTGCATTGAATCTGTATATTGATTTTGGTGGTATGGCCATTTTAACGATATTAATTCTGCCCATCCATGAATGTGGGAGAATTTTCCAATTTCTTTTGTTTTCTCTTCAATGTTCTATAGTTTTCATTATAGAGATCTTTCACCTGCTTGGTTAGATTTATTCCTATAGCTATTTTTTTCAGGCTATTGGGAATGAAATTGCTTTCCTGATTTCTTCATGAGCAGATTCATTATTGGTGTATTTGGTATATAGGAAAGCTATTGATTTTTTTTTTGTTGTTGTTACTAGGGATTAAATCCAGGGGTGCTTTACCACTGAGTCACATCCCTAGTCCTTTTTATTTTTTATTTTGAGATAGGGTCTCACTAAGTTGCTGATGCTGGCTTTGAATTTGCAATCCTCCTGCCTCAGCCTCCCAAGCTTCTTGGATTACAGTCATATACCACCACACCTGGCCAAAAGATATTGGTTTGGTATGTTGATTTTGTAAACTGCTTACTTTTCTAAATTTGTGTATTAGATCTAGCAGTCTTCTGGTGGCCCTTTTCAGATCTTCTAAGTATAGGATTATATTATCTGCAAACAGTGATAATTTGACTCCTCCCTTTCCTGTTTTCATCTCTTTTATTTTCTTCTCTTATCTAACTGCTCTGGCTAGAATTTCTAGTACTATAATGAATATAAGTGGTGAGAATAGACATCCTTGTTCCAGATTGTAAAGGAGATGTTTTCAGTTTTCCCCCATTTACTCTGATGTTGGCTTTTGGTTTGTTGTATATAGCCTTTATGATATTGAGGTAAGTTCCTTCTATCCCAATTTTTTCATTGTTTTATATCATGAACTGGTGCTGGATTTTGTTGAAGACTTTCTCTGTGTTTATTAATATGACTGTGATTTTTGTTCTTAACTCTATTTATGTGTTGAATTACATTCATTGATTTGCATCTGCTAACCTATCCTTGAAACTCTGGGATAAAACTAATTTGATCATGACATGTAAGCTTCTTAATATGTTGCTGAATAATATGATTTACTAATATTTTATTAAATATTAAATATTTTATTATTTTTGCATCTAAGTTCATCAGGGATATTAACCCATAGTTTTCTTTCCTGGATGTGTCCTTATCTTATTTTGGTATCAGGGTGATATTGGCTTCATAGAATAAATTTGGGAAGTATTCTGTCCCTTTATATTTCATGAAATTGAGAAGCATTGGCATTATCTCTTCTTTAAAGGTCTGGTAGAATTCAGCTGAGAATCCATCTGGTCCTGGGCTTTTCTCTGTTGGAAGGTTTTCTGTTTGTTTTTTATTACTGATTCTATCACATTGCTAGTTATTGATCTGTTTGGGTTATCTGTCCTCTTGATTCAACTTTGGCGGGTCATATATGTCTAGAAATGTATCCATTTCTATTACGTTTTCCAGTTTATTGGAGTATAAGTGTTCAAAATAGTCCCTTATGATCCTCTGAATTTCTGTCATGTCTGTGGTGATTTCTCCTTTTTCAACTTTAATTATATTAATTTGGGTCTTTTCTTTTTTCTTTTGATTAGTTTGGTTAAGGGTTTGTCAATCTTGTTTACCTTTTTAAAGAACCAATTCTTTGTTTCATTGATGCTTTTTTTTTTTTTTTAAATCTCTATTTCATTGACTTTGGCTGTGATCCTAATTGTTTCCTTCCTTCTACTGGCTTTGGAATTGATTTGTTCTTTTTTTTCAAGAGACTTGAGATGCATCTTTAGGTTGTTTATTTGGGATTTTTCTGATTTTCTTATGTAGGCACTTGTAGCAATAAATTGTCCTCTTAAAACTGCCTTCAAAGCGTCCAGAGTATATGTGGACACTATCCTCATTTAATTCTAAGAATTTTCTCACTCCTTTCACCAGTTCTTCTATCATCTAATCGTTGTTCAGAAGTGTATAGCTTTATCTCCATGTGTTTATATAGTTTCTGTAGGGCTTTATATCGTTTCTGTAGGGCTTTTTTTTGTGTGTGTTGACTTCTCATTTCATTTCCTTGATCAGATAAGATACAAGGAATTATATTGATTTTTTAAATTTGCTAAGAGTTGTTTTGTGGCCTGAAATATAATCTCTTTGGAGAGGATTCTATGAACAACTGAGGAGAAAGTATACTCTGCTGTTGTTGGATGGACTATTCTATAGATGTCTATTAAGTCCTTTTGATTTATAATTTTTTTTAGGTCCAAAGAGTCCTTACTGAGTTTATATATGGATGACCTACCTGTTGATGAGAGAGATGTGTTGAAATCACCAACAATTATTGTATTATGATCTATCTGAAAACAAGGCCCAAATAGATGTTGTTTGCAAGAGGTTTACCTTATAGGCAAAGGCTAGAGTCACAGGCTAAAAGTGAAGGATGGAAATTAATATGCTCCACCATGCAAGTGGAGCCTGAAAGAAGCAGGAGTAACTACTGTTATATCCAAAAAAGTAGACTTTAAGTCAAATTTAATCAGAAGAGACAAAGAAGATCACTTCATACTGGTAAAGGGAACAATTCAACAAGAAGGTACAATGAAAGATAAAACAAATATAAATATTTGTACCCAAATGTTGGTCATCTAATTATATAAAATAGACTCTACTCAAATTAATAACTGTAATAGCCTATTAAGGAAGAATTCACGTATTTTTATTTTAGTGGGAAGTTTTTAAAAATTAGGAAAGAATATTGATCAAATGTATTTTCAGTATATATACAGAAAAATAACATAATTTTCCCTCTATTGATCTATTAATGAAGGCATACTATTTCATTATTGATATTAACATATGAGATTTCCTAAAATAGAACAATCTTGCATTTCTGGTATAAATTCCAATAATTAGTTACAGCAGTATGCTATTTTCTTAATGTGCTTCTGAATTCTAAACTTTATTCCTAAGAGTATTACTTTACTGGGGATAGTTGAACCCCAAATATTTATGAAAGGTTGATTTATCATTTTATTTTTCTGTGCTTTCTTGTGTTTTGCTGTCAAAGTTAAGCTGCCTTTATGAAAAGAGCACTCCTTCCTCTAGGCTCTGGAGCAGTTAAACAGCATTGGAGATATGTTCCCAAAGGCTTAGAAGGATACACCTGAATATTTAGAGTATAATGGCTTGAGGGAATCTTTTTAACTATGTCCTTTGGTTTTTCTATAGTACTTAGTGCTTTTAGTTTTTCTTTCCGAAAAAGCACTCCCCCCACCCCATACTGGGGATTGAACTCAGGGGCACTATCATTGAGCTACACTCCCAGCCTTTTTATTTATTTTTTTTTTTAAAATTTTGAGACAGAGTTGCATTAAGTTACCCAGGCTAACCTCATACTTGCAATCCTCCTGTCTCAGCCCCCTGATTAGCTGAGATCTCTCATCCAACCATCTGCACAGACGAGACAAACTGAGTTTAAAAGTGCTGGCTACAACATTAAACTAAGAAAGTGGTGAAAAATCATGCAACACAGACATAAGTTTTTCAAATCGAGGGTTCTGCCACCTTCAAGGTCAGATTCCATGTTGGAAAAAGCACTAGGAAGGAGGGAGTGTGAGCCTGTGTTTCCTTTATTTTATAGTGAGGACATCAGATATGGTTGCAAGGGTGGAGTCTTGCTTCATGATGTTTTGTGGTGAACAGATTGATTGACATCATGGCAAGTCACACCCATCTCAGGTGTTGTGTGGGATCTCAGGCAGAGCTAGAGGGGGAGATGCACCTGCATCAAGCCATCACTCCTGACAGGGAGCCCGCAATGCCAGGCCTATCCCCTCATTTGGCTACTATGCGCAATAGTTCACACACACAGCCCATGGACGGCTCGTGACAGAGATCATGATCATGTGCCACCTCATTCAGCTCAGAAAAGGCATATTTGACACTGTCACACGCCAGCTTCATGCCTGCAATGACTGTACCTCAAGGTAAACTAATAGTTGGAAAGAGACATTTACCTGCATAGAAATATTCCAGGTAACATATTATAAAATAATAATTGAATCAAATGTCATAGTTTTGCACGCCCTAATGAAACAATGAATGGCTCTTATCAATGTTCTTCAATGACTGCTAATCACAAATGAGGACAATTGTGGAAACCATCTCAGTGTCCATCGACTGATAAATGGATTTTAAAATGTGGTACATATACAACATAGAATCCTATTCATCCATAAAATGGAATGAAATTCTGTCATTTGAAGCAACTTGGGTGGAAATGGAGATCATTACGTGAAATAAGTCAGACACAGAAAGACAAGTATCACGTGATCTCACTCATAGGTGGAATCTAAAAGAGTTGATCTCATAGAAGTTGAGAGTAGAACGGGGGTTACCAGAAGCTGGGGGTGGGGGAGTAGGCAAGGTTGGTCAATGTGTACTAAGTTACAATTAGGAGGAAAGAGTTCTGGTGTGCTGTAACACAGCAGCATGTTTGTAGATAATGATAACACACTGCACATTGTCCTAAAAGCTACAAGAAAGGATTTTGAAAGTTTTCACCATGAAGAAATTATAAATGTTTGAAGAGATAGACATATTCAACTTGATTGCATGATGTATACATACGTCAAAACATTTCCCAGTGTGTCATCTTTAAGAAACAACAGATTGTAAAACACCATGTCCCTAAATGCCCCTCTCTGTTTCCCCCAAACCTAGCCAAGTTCAGGAAACAATGAGAGCAAGCTTTGGCTGGAAATATTCAGATACTTATTATCTGAAGGACACTGGCTTCTTCTCATGTATTTTGGGAATTAGGACAAGATAGTGTTAATCCTAGAAAGTGGCTTTATGCATTTGCATCCCGTTGCTCCTTGGGACGCTACATACAAGCAAACTAATGCTGATGGCGTCACTGCTTCTGCAGCCCAAGGCATACAACTCTTCTCTCAGTTGTGGCTGGTGTGGAACTGAGGGCACTGTGGAAAGGTTCCATGTCAGTCATCCGGCTGGCCACTGGATAAACACTCTGAGGGAGAGAAGGCACTGCTTGGAGAAGGTCAGTGGGGGACAGAGGTGCTAGCTGTTCAGCCTGTCACCACTGGACCTTCCCTGTAAGCATTTTTCAATAAAGCTTTATGCCCTGTGCGCTGGTATTTTCTTTGGCCTCTTAACCAACCTATCCCACTTCCCTGGCACAACTGCGCTGTGACTCATGGTACCCTATTGGTATGTCCAATTTTCATGTTTTTATGTACCAGTTAAAATTTTGTAATTAAAAAAAAAGCAGAAAACAAAATGAGGACAAGCAGACATTTTATGCCTCTCGGGGTTGGGGGGATGTCCACACAATCACCTACCAGTTGTTTTTGCAAGGAAAGCTGCATGAATACCACCAAGCCTCTAGAGCTACCCACCAGATCATAGGAAGCACAGAGGGTGGAGGAACATGGTCAGCACGGTGGAAGGCACGCAACCGTGAAGGCAATCCAGAAGGTGGACAGGCAGACAATGGTGCAGCTTCTCCAAACAGGTGCGTTGGGGCTGGGAGGGGAGGAACCTTTAGATTAGGTTTTTGAGATCTGGCCATCTGATGTCATGTTTGGACCTTCTTTAGGTCATTATTCAAAGCAAAAAACAACAACAACAACAAAAAAAAAAAACCCAAAATAAACAATTTTGGGCTGGAAATCTGACAATATTAAGGAATTCTGATGAATATTTTAGGTGTTACCAAAATACTGTCATTGTTAGTTTTCTAGGGCTGCTGTGAAAGCCCCTAACTGTGAAAAAGCCTAACCGCCAGAGAGCTATTGTCTCACAATTCTGGAAGCCAGAGAACTGGGATCCGGTGCCGGCAGGACCTGGGCTTGCAGATGGCCTCCCTCTGCCTCTGTGTGGGCCTGGGTTCTAGTCTCCTCTTATAAGGACACCTATCGTACTGGATTAGAGCCCACCCTAATGACCTCATCTTAATATAATTGCCTCTTTGAAGACCCCGCCTCCAGTTGCAGTAGCAATCTGAGGTACCGGGGGTCCGGCCTTCAACTAATGAGTAGTGGGGGTGGGAAGGCATGATTCAGCCCCAAACCCATGCGATTATGGTCTTCAATGCTTTTTTGGGAAAAAAAATCATTTGAAGTTTTATTTATTATTATTTTTTATATTTTTTCATTTGAAGTTTTATAATGAAACTTTACTGTATTAACTGATTTGTTACCTGAGGTTTGTTTTTAAATATCCCAGTGGTGGGGGAAGGATGGCAGAAGTAGGAGGTAAAGGTGAAAATAAGTTGGTCCTTGGCAGATAATTGTTGAAGCCGGGAGAAGAGTACATGGGGCTTCATTTATATTCTACTTACTTTATATATAAATATTTGAAATTTTCTAAAATAAAACTTTTTAAGAACAATAACTCTCAGTCACTTACTATTCAAAATGCTGGCGAGGTACTCCGTCATCCCACCTCTGCACCCCCATGGCCCCTTCCCCCATCAGCCTCCAGCTTCCACCAAACTCCCTGTAGGTCCCCAGATGTGACAGGTTGGTCCTGTCTCTCCACTTTTGCTCATGTTCTTCCTGCTCTTCTTCTTCTAAAGTGTCACCTCCTCTAGGAAGTCATTTCTGATCTCAATCTGCGAAGACTCTCTCTTCTGGGCTGCCACAAGCCCTGGGCTCCTTCTGTCCTGGCTTTAATCCATCTGTGGATAGCAGTGCGTCCTTCTCCCAGTTTCAGCTGCCCCTGGTCAACCAAGGTCTGAAATTAAAGTACAGAACAATAAGGTATTTTGAGAGAGAGAGAGAGAGAAACTATATTTGTATAACTTGTATTATAGTACATTCTTATAACTGTTCTATTTTATTACTATTGTAATTTCTTACTGTGTTTAATTTATAAATGAAACTATGTAGATGTAGGAGAAACATAGCCTAGGTAAGTTTCAGTACTATCTGGGGTTTCAGGTTCCCCCGGAGGATCTTGGAAGGTATCCCTGTGGATAAGGAAGATGACCACTGCAGTCACCATCTGTTCCTTTGCTTGGTCTTCCCTGCCCCTCCCCCACACCCAGGGACTTATCTATCCATTTCTGGGGCCCAGTGAGTGTGTGACAGAGGGAAGCAGGGATGGTTGAACTGGCCAGTCTTCACATGAGGCCACCATGCTTGTGGTAAAACAGATTCTACTGCAGAGCCACAGGCAGACATCAGGGCTTGGAGGCACATTTAAGGAACATTCGTGTATGTATTTTGGGAAGAAAAGGCTGTTCTTGACCTTCCTTAAGTAGGCACCCTGTCCCCTCCCTCTTCTTCAGGGACAGGGAGATTCTAACCTGGTGCTAGGAGTTAGTGTCATTGGAACCCACATGAACAAGTGTGGTGAGGTCCCCAGGCCTCTACTTTCCTCCTTGGGATTCTTTTGCACAGATGAGGAAATTGAGGCTCAGCAAAGAAGTCTCTGGCACACATTACAGATGCATGCCAACTAAGGCCCCTCTGAGCTTGGAGGCCACGTTACGTAGTCAAAATGAATAATAATAAACACCTGGCAGGTCCCTGGCCTGAGTGTGCTCACTGATGTTTGATTCTCTCTCTGAAAAAATTAAGACCCTTACTAGATCCATGTTCTCAGCCTGCAAATCCTTTCATTAGCCTGGGGTTAAGTCCTTTCCCACAGCTAGCCTCAGTGTATCCATCTGTCAAATAGGCACTTCTGGGGGCTTGATCATCATTGTCTTCTCTTATAACTCTCTGTCTTGATGCCTGGGCAGAATGAGGCACCCAAGTGGACATTATCACCGCTTAGACTTCTGGAATTGCTGTCACCAATGCAGCTGGGAAGGACATGTCTGCAGATCCTGGGACCAAGGTCTAGGAGTTAATGTATAGGCCAAACTCGGCAGAAGCAGGTTTTTTTATTCTCACTTTTGGCAGTTCCCGGAGACCCAAGACTCCACGGCCTTTCAGCTGCTGGTCCCTGCTTTTTTTCCAGCAGCAGGTAGAGTCCCCTGCTGGCTCAGTTTTCCCAGAATCTACAGCCTGCCCTTTCCTGAGCTCCCCTGACCCAGAGGAGCAAGGCCAAACGCTTTACCTGGCTGCTGTCCACTCAGGGTTCCCTGCAAGGACCTCAGTTCCATCAGGCCTTGTGTGAAGACCCCAGATCCACCATGTCCAGCCCTTCCCCACCCTTCCCCCAGGCTGTCTGCTCACCTGCAACAGCTCCCCTGGCCCTGGCCCTCTCCTGAAGGAAATGGCTTTTAACTCTCAGGCAGCTTGTGAGCTTCTCTTCACCTCTTCTAGAAACTCTCCTCTGACTGCCCTCAGCACAGTGACCTTTCCCTCCTGAGTTCACTTAGTGTCTCAGTTACTAGACAGTGGGGACCCTGAGAGTGGGACAGAGCCTGACTCGGCAGCGTGCAGGGTAGCAATTGGGGTCAGTACTGGGTTTAAGTTGCACCTCAGCCACTTCCAGGCATTTTGACTTCTGAGCCTCAGTTTCTCATCTGAACAATGGGAATAATAGCAATAGTCTGTTAGCGACTGCCTGCCTGGAGGCTGTTGTACTGCTTGAACTCACACTGACAATTATCAGCAGAGATATGGGCTCAAAGCTGGAGCTGAGACCTGAGACCAAAGACCAGCCCTGAACAGTAATCTCTTAATTCCCACCGTGGTCACAGAGCTCTACAGCTGCTCTCTGTGAAATCCCCTTAATCTTCCCTGGCCTTCAGTTCTTTTCCCAGAGAGGGATCAGTGTGTGGACCATCCCACTCTGCTCTGGGGAACCAGACAGGGATGGAGGCCTGACTTCAGGTCCTTAGCAGGCCTGGGTGAGCCTGGAGGGAAGGGGGTAGTCTGTGAGATCACCCTCCCACCCAGAACTATGCTCCAGGGAGCCAGGAGAAATGTGCTCCGTCACTTACAAATGCCCAGAGGTCTGCACTGGGCTCTGGGGGTGTCTCTCAGGAAGCCCACAAGCTGCTAGAGATCACGCCCCCTCCAATGCCACCAAGAGACACCAGGGGCTGCAGGCTGAGAGGAGCCCCTGACCCAACCTGGAGCCAGGGAAGGTGCAGGGCTGGGGCTGGGATCCAGGGGATGAACAGGGTGGCAACCTGGAGGGAAAGGGGAATAACCACCCTAATCAGCATTGAGGGCTGGGCTTTGGGCCAGCCCCACAGGGCTGTTCAGGCTGTGCAGTTCCACGGGTCCCGTGTTCAGAAGGGCTTTCTGCTCCTGGTCACCCTTTGGTAATCCCTAGTTTTGAATGAGGGGCTCTACACTTTTGTTTTGCACTGGCTCCTGCAAATTATGCACCAGTGTTGCCTGGGGTAAGGTGGGCTTAGGGAGTAAGATCTATCCCTGATGGCACGACCCTAGACAAGTCCCTTTCTTTTTTCTTTTTGGATACAATATCTTTATTTTGTTTTTAATGTGGTGCTGAGAATCGAACCCAGTGCCTCACGCATGCTAGGTGAACATGTTACCCCTTGAGCCACATCCCCAGCCCCAACAAGTCCCTTTCCTCCTTGGGGGCTGTGTCCCCTTACTGATTGGGGGTGCTTAGACGGGGAGATTCAAAGACTCAGAACAGGGTGGGGAAGGCAAAAGCCAGGCGGTTCAGCATAGGGCCTTTTCCTGGCCTGCTTTCTCTCCCACCCCCATCATCCCCTCCTAGCCAGGCTCTCCCCAGAGCTAATCTGATGGTAGAATCCCATGGAATGTGCTGAGAGTGCCAGCAGATTCCTTGCTCCCCCTGCAAACATGCAGGGGCTTCATCTTCTGAGGAGTGGGTCTCTGTCTTGGAGGGACTCCAGGTCCCCACAAGCCCGTGGAAAGTGCCCCTTGGCCTGCCCCTCCCACAGCCCACCCCTCCACAGAAAACCCAACTCTTCGAATATCTCCCTACCTGGGCACAGTGGTATGCGTGGCCCAAGGCTGGTCTGAATGAGTCTGGGGAAAATACCCTTCCCTCAGCTTAACCTGCCCCA
This sequence comes from Marmota flaviventris, assembly GCF_047511675.1. Lineage (NCBI taxonomy): Eukaryota > Metazoa > Chordata > Mammalia > Rodentia > Sciuridae > Marmota > Marmota flaviventris. The sequence continues at coordinate 42,270,316 of NC_092507.1, forward strand.
GAAGCCCTGGGTCCCTACGTTGCCCCCCGTGGGCCCAACCATGTTGCAGATTTCATAAGTCCCACATCAACCACCCTAGCAATCTTGAAGACCTCGGGAGTTCTCACCCAATCCCCTTGGTACCCTTCTAGAAGTCATCTAGGGTCCCCTCCACACAGGCAGGGAGGGAGCTGTGTGCCTGGGTGGGTAGGAGTGGAGGGTGGGTGACCAGGTGAGCCAGGTGTCTGCCATAAGAAGCTACACCATTTGGGACCTAAGCTCTAATCCCATCTCAATACCACCACCCCCAACAGATTTTCTGTCTGTGTATTAAGCAGGTAGCTCACCCTACCTGAATGAAACACGCACCCCAAATGGAAGTCCTCACCCTCTCTCAAACCTGCTTCTCCCCTGTCCTGCATCACCAAAGGACCCTCCATCTATCAGTCACCCAGGCCAGGAGTCTGGACCTCAACCTAGACCTCCCACCCTTTTCACCCCAGCTGTCATCTAGGAAGCTCCCTGCATGGGCTTGTCCTCTGGCTTCCAGTTGGGTTTGGCAGATGAGTGGCAGCTATGCTGTCTGGTTCCAGTGACCTTGTCCTCTCTGCCTCTAGGCCTGGGGGTGATGACAGCTCCCACCAGTGGCTAGCCTGAGCGCGCACCATCTCTCCTGCAGACCTTCGTAAGCAGTCTCCTTGTCACCTTCTTCTCCAGTGTCCACACCGACAACAGCTTTCTTCTAGGGCTTGCATGAACCCCCTGATCCCAACAAAATCACCCATTCCTCTCAATCTCCCGAGTAACTTCCCAGCTCACCCTCTTCTCCTTGTCTACCCCACTTGTCATCTAGAATCTGGTAGTGCCTACCTGTTCTACTCACTCCATCTGGGTCCCCACCCCACCCCCAACTCATGCTTCACAATAGCCCCAGTGGTTTCCTTCAAATGCAAGTTTTCAAAGATATTTTTTTTAAAAAATTGTGTCGTTGTAGATGGACAGCATGCCTGTATTTTATTTGCTTATTTTTATGTGGTGCTAATGATTGAACCCAGCACATGACACGTGCCAGGCAAGCATTCTACCGCTGACTTATAGCTTCAGCCCTCAAAGATATAGTTTTAATATTAAAAGTGTTTGATCCCCAAAGCAAGACTTGCTTATTGTGCAAAATGTCAAACAGTACAGAGAAATATAAAGTGAAAAGTAGAAACTCCTGTCTTCTCTGCCCCCCCACCCAGCATCCCCTTCCCCAGACCCACAGCGGTTAACGGCTTCAGGTGGGTACTTCTACACCTGTTCTACTCATGCATTCCGATGTGAATGTACAGTGTTTTATTCACACAAATGAATTCCGATCATACATATAAGACCACAAGGACTTTTTGTGTTTGTATCTTGGAGAACTTTGCATGTAGATTTCCCACTTTCTTTGGGACAGCTGCTTAGTATTTGATGGTATGAATCTACCAATTCTCTCATCGTGGGCATCAGGCTGGTTTACACTTTCGGTAGCTATCAGCAGCACAACCACTGGCTTTTTTTTTTTTTGCCTGGGTATTGTTACCAAAAGCTTGGTCCTTGTTCCCCAATGCCAATCCAATGGTGAGGATATGCTTTTGAAAAGAAGAAAATTAAGTTTTCTACACTGTGTACAACCAGAGAATTGAAATGTTGCACTCCATTTGTGTATGATGAATTGAAATGCATTCTGCTGTCATGTACAACAAAGTAAAACAATAAAAATAATGATAATAATAAGTTGTATTGCTTTGCTAGAAAGGAGAATCACAGGAGACTCCTGTCCCAGAGGTTGTGATTCTGCCCAGCAGCAGGAAAAGGGGGCTTTTAAAGAGGTGGTTCAAAGGCTACATTCCATATTTTCTATCCAGAGTTAATTTACTTGTTAATTTGAGGGAGAGTCATTTCTGAGATCTTCTGGTGACATCCCCAAAGTGTGAATTACTTCGTTCCTATGGTGGGTGTGTACTCAAGGGAAAATATCCCTGCCTAGGATGGGGAAGAAAGGCCATCCTGTTTTCCCCAAGATTAGGAAGGGGGAGAGATCAGGGAGGAGCAAGGAGACAAGAAGAGAAAGAAGATGTTCCTTTAAAAAAAAATAAGTTACAATAGCAGAGCAGCAAGAGCTATATTCAAAGCATAAAGTGGACCACTGTTACATTTCCCCACTGTCAATTTCTACATTCCATTTCTTTAATTAATTTTTAATTATTGTTTATTTGTTCTAATGAGTTATACATGACAGTACAATGCATTTTGACATATCATACATAAATGGACTATAACTTCTCATTCTTCTGGATGTACATGATATAGAATCACACCAGTCATGTAATCATATATGCACATAAGGTAATAATGTCTGATTCATTCTACTATCATTCCTCTCCCCTCCCCTCCCTTCACTCCCTTTCATCTAATCTAAAGTAGCTCTATTCTTCCCTAGACCCTCCCCTTTATTGTGAATTAGCATCAGCATATCATTTGGCCTTTGGTTCTTTGGGATTGGCTTATTTGACTTAGCATGCTATTCTTTAGTTCCATCCATTTACCTGTAAATGCCATAATTTCATTCTTCTTTAAGGCTTAGTAATATTCTATTGTGTATATATACCACATTTTCTTTACCCATTCATCTATTGAAGGGCACCTAGGTTGGTACCATAGTTTAGCTATTGTAAATTGAGCTGCTATAAACATTGATGTGGCTGCGTCACTGTAGTATGCTGATTTTAAGTCCTTTGTATATAAACCAAGGAGTGGGTAACTGGGTCAAATGGTAGTTTCATTTCAAGTTTTCAGAGGAATCACCATACTGCTTTCCAGAGAGGCTAAACCAATTGGGATGAAATTTTGGGAGTTTTTTTATATATCCTGGAGATTAATGCTGTATCTGAGGTGCATGTGATAAAGATTTTCTTCCATTCTGTAGTCTCTCTCTTCATGCTAATCATTTCTTTTGCTCTTTAGTTTAATTCCATTCCATTTATTTATTATTGGTTTTACTTCTTGTGCTTTAGGAGGAAGCCAGTTTCTAAGCCAACATGATGAAGATTTGGACCTACTTTCCCTTCTATTAGGCACAGGGTCTCTGTTCTATTGCCCAAATCTTTTTTTTTTTTTTTTTTTTGGTAGTTATATATGGACAGAATGCCTTTATTTGTTTATTTTTATGTGATGCAAAGGATTGAGCCCAGTGCCTCAAACATTCTAGGCAAGTGCTCTGCACTGAGCTATAGCCTCAGTCCCTAGTGCCTAAGTCTTTGATTCACTTTCAGTTGAGTTTTGTGCGTGGTGAGAGATAGAGATTTAATTTCATTTTACTACATATAGATTTCCAGTTTCCCAGCACCATTTGTTTAAGAGGCTATTTTTTCTCCAATGTATGTTTTTAAAGCCTTTGTCTAGAATAACTATATTTATGTGGGTTTGTGTCTGTGTCTTCTATTCTGTACCATTGGTTTTCATGTCTGTTTTGATGCCAATACCATGCTGGTTTTGTTACTGTGGCTCTGTAGTATAATTTAAGTTCTGGTATTGTGACGCCTACTGTTTCACTTTTCTTGCTAAGGATTGCTTTGTCTATCCTGTGTCTCTTATTTTTCCAAATAAATTTTATGATTGCTTTTTCTATTTCTGTGAAGAATGTCATTGGAATTTTAATAGGAATTGCATTAAATCTGTATGATGCTTTTGGTAGTATGGTCAATTTGACAATGTTAATTTTTGCCTATCCAAGAGTATGGGAGATCTTTTCATCTTCTAAGGTCTTCTTTAATTTCTTTCATTAGTGTTTGATAGTTTTTATTGTAGAGGTCTTTCACCTCTTTTGTTAGATTGATTCCAAAGTATATATATTTTTGAGGCTATTGTGAATTGGGTGTTTTCCTAATTTCTCTTTCAGTGAATTTGTCACTGATATATAGGAATGCATTTGATTTCTGGGTGTTAAATTTATATCCTGTTACTGTGCTGAATTTATTTATTAGTTCTAGAAGTTTTTTAGGGAATTTTTTGGATCTTCTAAATATAGAATTATGTCATCAGCAAATAGTGATAGTTTAGTTCTTCTTTTCCTCTGTGTATCCCTTTAATTTCTTTCATCTGTCTGATTACTTTAGCTAGAGTCTCAAGGACTATGTTGAATAGAAGTGGTGAAATAGAGCATCCCTATTTTGTTCCAGTTTTTAGTAGTAATGCTTTCAATTTTTCTCCATTTAGAATGATGTTGGCCTTGGGTTTAGCATATATAGCTTTTATAATGTTGAGGAATATTCCTATTATCCCTAGTTTATCTAGTGTTTTGAGTATGAAGAGGCACTGTATGTTGTCAAATGCTTTTTCTGCATCTCTGGACGTGATCATATGATTCTTGTCTTTAAGTCTATTGATGTGATTAATTACATTTATTGATTTCTGTATGTTGAACCAAACTTCCATTCCTGTGAAGAACCCCACTTGATCATGGTGCACTATCTTTTTAATATGTTTTTGGATGCAATTTACCAGAATTTTATTGAGAATTTTTGCATCTATGTTCATCAGGGATATTGATCTGAAGTTTTCTTTCCTTGATGTGTTTTTATCTGGTTTTGGTATCAGGGTGATACTAGCTTCATAAAAAGAGTTTGAAAAAGTTCCCTCTTTTTCTATTTCATGGAATAAGTTGAAGAGTATTGGTGTTAATTCTTCTTTGAAGGTCTGGTAGAACTCAGCTGAGACTTTAACTGGTCCTGGGCTTTTTTTAAATTATTGGTAGGCTTTTGATGGTGTCTTCTATTTCCTTGTTTGAAATTGATTTTTTAAAATTGTGTATGTCCTCCTAATTGAGTTTGAGTAGGTCATATGTGTCTAGAAATTTGTTGATGTCTTCAAGATTTTCTGTTTATTAGAGCATAAATTTTCTGATTATCTTCTGTATTTCAGTAGTGTCTCTCATGATATTTCCTTTTTCATCATGAGTTTTAGTAATTTGAGTTTTCTCTCTCTTTCTCTTCATTAGCGAGGCTAAGGGTTTGTCAATTTTATTTATTTCTTCAAAGAACCAACTTTTTGTTTTGTCAATTCTTTGAATTATTTCTTTTGTTTCAATTTCATTGCTTTCAGCTCTGATTTTAATTATTTCCTGTCTTCTACTACTTTTGGTATTGATTTGTTCTTCTTTTTCTAGGACTTTGAGATGTAATGTTAGGTCATTTATTTTTTGAGTTTCTATTCTTTTAATGAAAGAGCTCAATGAAATGAACTTTCCTCTTAGCACTGCCTTCATAGTGTCCCAGAGCTTTTGACATGTTGTGTTGCTATTCTTATTTACCTCTAAGGTTTTTTTTTGTTGTTGTTGTTGTTTTATCCCGATTTCTTCTGCTATTCATTCAATAGTGTGTTATTAATTATTATTCAATAGCATATTATTAATCTCTAGATGTTAAAATAGATGACTATTTTTTATTTTATTATTGATTTCTAATTTCATTCCATTATGATCTGATAGAATATAGGGTTCTCTCTCTCTCTCTCTAAATATATATATATATATATATATATATATATATATATATATATATATATATATATATATGTTTGCTGAGAGTTGCTTTGTGGCATAAGATATGGTCTATTTTAGAGAAGGATCGCTGTGCTGCTGAGAAGAAAGTGTATTTGCTCATTGATGGATGAAATATTTTATATATACCTATTAAGTCAAAATTACTGATTGTATTATTTAGTTCTATAGTTTCTTTGTTTAGTTTTTGTAGTGAGAGAAGTGTGTTAAAATCACTCAGTATTATTGTATTGTGGTCTATTTCATTCTTGAAAATGAGAAGGGCTTGTTTGATGTACATATATACACTATTGTTTGGGGCATAAATATTTATGATTGTTATGTCTTGTTGTTGTATAATTTCCTTAAGCAGTATGAAATGTCTTTCTTTGTCCCTTCTGCTTAAATTTGGTTTGAAGTCTACTTTATCTGATATGAGGATAGAAACCCTTCTTGTTTACACAATCCATGTGAGTGATATGTTTTTTCCCATCCTTTTATCTTCAGTCTGTGGATGTTTTTGCCTATGATATGAGTTCTTGGAAACAGCATATTGTTGGGTCTTGTTTTTTAATCTAATCTGACAGTCTATGTCTTTTGATTTTAGAGTTTAGGCCATTAACATTCAAGGTTATTATTGAGATATGATTTGTATTCCCAGGCATTTTGGTTTATTTCTGGTTTTTAATTTTAATTAGTTTCTCCTTTGATTGGCTAGTTCTTTAGTGTAGTTCCTCCCTTTACTGTTTTTCACTTTTATTTTCATTTCATCCTCATGGAATATTTTGTTGAGAATTTTCTGTAGTACAGGTTTTCTAGTTGTGAATTATTTTGACTTATGTTTGTCATGGAAGGTTCTTATTTTATCTTCAAATCTGAACCTTAATTTTTCTGGGTATATTATTCTTGGCTGGCATCCACTTTCTTTCAGAGCCATTATTCCAAGATCTCTTAGCTTTGAAGGTCTGGGTTGAGATCAGCTGCAACCCAGATTAATTTCTGTCTAAATTTTACCTGTCGTTTTTCTCTGGCAACCTTTAAAATTCTATATTTATTCTGTATGTTAGGTGTTTTCATCATAAGGTGACTTGGTGTGGGTCAGTTGTAATTTTGTATATTTGGGGTCTTATAATCCTCTTGTATTTGATTTTCCATTTCATTTCTTTAGGTTTGGGAAAATTTCTGATATTATTTCATTGGAAAGATTGTGCATTCCTTTGGTTTGTATCTTTGTACCTTCAATATACCATTAAATCTTAAATTTTTTCTGTCCATGTTATCCTATACTTCTTGGAAATTGTGTTCATGATTTTGTAACATATCCTCTGCATGGTCAGCTTTATTATCAAGATTATATATTTTGTCTTCATTTCCTGAAACTCTATCTTCCAAGTGGTCTAGTCTTTTGGTGATGCTTTCCATTGAATTTTTAATTTGGCTTATTGTTTCCTTCATTTCAAGGATTTCTGCTTGACTTCTTTTCAAAATCTTTTTCTCCTTATTGAAGAAATATTTTACCTCCTGAATTTTATCTCTGATTTCACTCCTTACATTGTCTTTTACCTCATGGGTCAGTTTTAACTGTGTATATTCTAAACTCATTCTCTAACATTTCTTCCACTGTGGTGTCACTGGATTCTACTATTGATGTGTCTTGGTTTGTTTGGGGCAACTTATTCCCTTATTTTTTCATGCTGTTTTTGTGTCTACCTATCTAACAGTGTGGACCTGAGGTGGTATAGTTTCTACCCTGTAGACTTATAGTGTCCCTGAAGGTTTCTAGTAGCTTGCCTTTAAGGGGGAGACAAATAATAGCAACCAATGCAAAAAATATACAGCCTTAAATCAAATTAGTCCCTACTATGACGTGTACAGTTTTGTCACAATAAACAGAAATGATATATTCAGTTATTATCTACAGGAAAAACAGCAAGTTTGCAAAAGGTTTACAATTTCAGATGGTGGACAAAGAGAACAAGAGTGGTATAAGATGTGATGTTTATGAGGAAGGGGGAGAGAAGATAGAAGTGAAAAATTACAGGAAGCATGAAAGAGGAAATAAAAAATATTGTTAGCAGAGGAAAAGAGAAAAAGAGAATCAAGGGAAACAGAGAAGTGAGAAGAAAAAATATACATATAAGATAAATTTTTTTTAAAAAATTTAAAAATAAGAAGAAAAAGGTATAAATAAATGAATGCAAAACAATACTGAAACATACTATTCAGACATCCCAGTCCTCAATAAACTGATGCATGAAAAATAGTTTGTGTCAAAAATGGTAGAAATGTGAGGGAAAAAAAAGAAAAAGACCAGAAAAAGAAAAAAGATCTCAATAAAAACTGAATGATTGCGGGGCAGGGGTTGTATGGCTCAGTGGTAGAGCACTCACCTAGCATGCATGAGGCATTGGGTTCAATCCTCAGCAGCACATAAAAATAAAATAAACGTATTGTGTCCACCTACAGCTAAAAATACATACTTAAAAAAACCTGAATGATTGTTTCTGTTGGAGTTCAGAAGTTTCTCAACTTCCCTTCTGGGCAGTTAGGTGGGGTTGTCAGCTGTTCTGAGTGGGGCAGATCAAAGACAGGCAACAGAACCTGCAGGCAGCTGCCAGGATCTGCAGGCAGCCAGGAAGCTGCTCGCTAGACTGGGTGGGTCTGGTGGCTAGTGGCCTGTGGTGCAAGTTGGGGCCTGGCTGTGCTGGGGGCCCAGCTGTTCTGCGTCAGGCTGATCAAGTTCAGGCAGCAGAACCTGTGTGCAGGTGCTAGGACCTGTGGGCCTGCCACAAAGCTGGGAGTGATGAGCAGGGTAGGGGGCTGGGGAGGGATTGGGAGACTGGGGACCAGGGAGCCAGAGGGCCCTGTTTGGTGCAGGACTGATGCCACACCTGGCGGGGCTTGGAAACCAACCGTGGATGCTGGACTAGGAAGGAGGGGGCTCTGGGACCAGGCTGGCGCTGGGACTTGGTAAGTGTGAGCTGAGGCAGGCTCAGAGAACCTGATGGGTGCTGAACTGACTGGCTAGGTGAGCTGAGGGCAAAATGCCCTCACACCCTCTTCCAACCTTCCAACTCTGATCTGCTATAACCAGTCCCGTCAATCCCCATGAGCCTCTGAGGTCATGGAGCTAGGCAGAGCCTGCTCCCTCATGCATCTCTAACATGTGTTTCCCCTGAAATGCATCTGGTTTCTGACTTTCCACAGGTTTGCTAGGCTCAGACAGGTCCACACAGACCTAGCTGCAAACTCACAGATCTTGATTTCCAGTTTCCTTTGGTTCTGCCTTGCTATAGTCCCAAGATGGCTCCTGGATCTCTATATTCAATTTCTATGGGGACGCAGGCAATGACATCTCCAAGCTGCTTCCTGATGAAAGAGGGAAAAATTGGAGGAAGTAACCCAAAGTCTGTGTTCTCTATCAGGTAGGGCATGGACAGTTAAGGGTATTCAGCATCAGGGAAGTCCAGAGGTCCACAGTGGCATATGGCAGGTGACTGGACAAGGCATACATAGGGCAGGGATCATGTTAAAACAACAATAAACAAGACAACAAAGCATTACTTTTTTGTGAATAATTAGCACAAAAGCAATTAGTATTTCAGCCAGTCTCTGAAAACAATGAGAATAGTAACTCATAATCTTATCAGTGAAAAACAGATCAAGTTTATCAATGTAGTAGGATAGGAAGATTTGTAGTCTATGAGATCAGGTCCAAATTAACTCAGGACAAACTTGTGACTGTAGAGTCCTTTGTGACCATCATGATTAGGCACTTCAACACAAGAACCCTTCCTTTATAGACTCCAGCTTTCCTTACTTTTAGTGGGGCTGACACAAGTGTACATCTTAATTTACACTTAACAGTCATCATTTTTTCTTTGTAAATGTCCACATAGGACTGTGCTTTGGTTATATTTTCCTGCCAGGTGTATAAGACCAAGTTGTTCAAAACTGACCTTGTTCCTATCTACTGTTACGAGTAAGCTGAGCTCCCTCAGAGATCAGCCTTGGGGTCGTGTGTGAAGTCTCTTGGCTTCTTTAGATTTCCTCTACCAGTAGTAACATCTGCCAAGATGGGTCAGGGTCTGGCTGACCATTTGTGGCTTCTTTTGGAAGCATCAGGGATATTTCCCTCTCCAATGACCCTCCTTTTTGAAGAATATGGCTTCCTGTTCTTTAGGGTTTTCTCGATCTCCCTGATCAGCGTACTGGGTGACTCACCAGAGTTTCAGGGCCCAGAGAGGAGTCCCATCATTCTCTGGGTCCTGGCTGATCTTTGAGGGCAAGGGCTAAAATGTTGGCTGCTTTTTCTTTGGACCTTTCTTGGCTTTACTCTCCAAGATTTTGTTTTTAAACATCCAGAAGAACAGTTTCACTAGTTTTAAAGTGGGAGTAACAAGTTGTAACTTCAATATCTATAGTTTTACAATTACCCCTTTTTTTTTAAATTGGGGTCAGTATTAGCCCTGCAAGTCAGCATTATATCCTATTTGTCTCATAGGTGATGGCTTATTGTCTCAAATTAATTCAGTTGTTCTGCAAAACACTAATAGGCAACAGTTATAAAGTTTTACAAGGAAAATACAAAATGAATGCTAATGTATCTTTGGTGTCTATTTAGCCTCTACAAAGACCCATATATTTATCAACTCAATTACATACAAGTTTTACTTATTTAAAACTCTTTTACAAACCTAAATTCCTTTTCCAATTTATCCAAGCCTTTACTTAAGTTTCATATTACTGTTTACTTTGGGATCACAGTAATCTTTACAACAACAAAAAAATCTATCTTTTGAATAAAAACTTAATAAGCTTAATTCTAGCCTACTTCAAGGCCATTCTAACATGAAGAAGGATGAGAGGCAGAGCCTTAACTCAGTTGGTGCTGGCCTCATGACAAATCTTAAAAAGTGTTTTATTTCTGGATCTGATCCTTACCTTTTAAAATATCATTCTACAAGCCAGTATGGTGGTGCACGCCTGTAATTCCAGCAGTTCAAGAGGCTGAAACAGGAGAATCCTGAGTTCAAAGCCAGTCTCAGCAATGGCGAGGTGCTTAGCAGCACAGTGAGACCCTCTCTGTAAATAAAATACGAAATAGGGCTGGGGATGTGGCTCAGTGGCCGAGTGCCCCCGAGTTCAATCCCCAGTATCTCCCCCCGAAAAAAATTCTACAAAGTTCTCATGTATTATTTCCTGAGTCTATCTGAATATCAGTTAATATAATACAACACTACATCTGAAACATAATCAAACAGAGGTTAAGAGAACTTCCCTTTATTGGAAAAGGTGGCAGAATGTTTTTATGTTCCCCATTGTCAACCTTTGAACAAATCAGGCTCTCCTTATTGCCTTCCAAAAATACATTTAAATTTCCATCCCCATGTAAAAGTAACACAAAATTTCATATATAACTTATAAAACGTTAAATGGCAAAATAAATACCAACCACATTTGTTATTTCTATATAAATCTGAAGAAGACTATTGCTTCAGACAATTTTAGTTTGGCGAACACCAACTTGGTAAAGTGTGCTCCTAAGCTTTACATTTAACTAAGCTTCACTTTTAAAGTAAAATTTAGAATCCATATTGTATGATAACAGTAATTAGAGGTCTTCAAAAATCAAAGGATAGACTTAAATCTATTATACATTTCGAAAATAGTGTTAGTGATCAAAAATAGACTTAGTCAAAGCACTCAGATGTAAGACAGGTCTTCAAATGACATTGTGGCCCTTCTATGTCAGATACAATGTATAAAAGAAAGCACTTATTGGTAATCTTTGCAGTAAACTTACATAAATGTTCATTTTAGAAATTTTTATATAACACTCAGACAAGGCTTAGACAGATATATATATAAACATACATGTAGTCACAAATATTTAGGATGTCAACTCTATTGTTATAACCTAAAATAACAGTTGTTTATTTAACCAGTTATGAAGTAATCAATTAAAACAGGTACAAACCCTAATTCCTTTAAGACTTAGTTTCCCTATATAGTAAAATCTAACAAATATAAGAAAATTATCTTGACAGATAAGAGCAGATCAATTTTTCAGACTTTGCTTTATATCAGTACATTAAAATCCAAATAACTCTAAACGATGGTGCTGTTTATAGCCAGTTTAATCACAAATACAAACTTTTTGAGGTTTACCTTCCACAAAACTTTTACAGCTTACATGGACATTCTACTCTTTGTTTACATCCCTAGGTCTTTCCTCTCTTTCACCTTGGACTTTAACACGAGAATATTACTTTACAAGACAAAATACTTTCTCATCCAGAAACACTTCTTTCACCTTTTGATTTTCCATACTAAAATGTATTTTCATACTTAAAACTTTCTTATCTATATTTTTTGTAGTTTCAGACTCTTTCTTAAATTCATATTCTGAAACAATTCTTTTGAATGTTATCTGTGCATTTAATTTACACAAATTTCATCCCAGGAGAGGGTTGAACACTCTGGCATATACAAAAATTGTGCCTTAATCTTTTTTTCTGCAAGGTGGCAGTCAAAGGAGTTGGAGCACAGGATATTTTTGAGCCTGGCCTGTCCCCCTTATCGTTATCCCAATGCCATCAACTTTAAGTGAGTCCGCACTGTCAGTTGTACCCGAGGCTCCTCTGGGCCTTTTTCTGGTACTAGGCATATTGACATGCAGCGGAGGAGGCCCTTCCCTCTTTTCCTTCAGGCTTCCTTGAAGATCCCTTTGCAGAGGCTGCCAACAAAACACAGATGCGCCTTAATTTCTGCCTTTTCCTTTTCTGGGTGCAATTGTTTACCTTGCCAGTCTCCCCAGGCACTTAGTTTGATGAGATACTGTTATAATAAGAATTGCTTTGCCCCAGTGATGGATATCCCCTGGCCAAATGGGGTATCCTGTCAGATTTTAAAAAGGGAGACTATTCCTGTCCCCAGCTTATAAACTGACAGTGCTGGAACCTACTGCCTTGTCCTTTTGGCCAGCAGCCTCACCCTGCCCCCCATGGACATAAGGGGCTAGGGCAGAGGCCAGGTTCTCTTTGCTCATTTTCCTACAGTTCAGGAAGTTTCCTGTGATTCTTTTTCCAGCTGTGGGCTGGTGTCCTTGACCCACAGTGAGACGATCTGCAGCTGCCTGAGGCCAGGCTGAGAAACAGTGCTGGGGGTGCCAGCCCTGAATTTAAAAGATTTAAATCTTTTTTTTTAACCCTTTCTTCTAGTTTCTTATAATCCTTGCACACCAGAGGCAGTGCCGTTTTGCACCTTTAACCTGGTTTCTGACTGTTCAGAGTCCTTATCATCCATATCATAAATGCCTGCACATGCAGAATCTCTTCCATAAACTTGACTTCTGGCAGACCAACTTCAACTGCAAGATTGTGTAATAATTCAAAAAAACATTCAAAGGCAAACTTATTGTACAGTAAAATACCTTTTTCTTAGACAGGCTCATACCTATAGGTGGCCCATTCAACCAAGATCTTTCTTCTCAAGAGACTACTGGTAAGATCAATGCAGCATGGCCCATGTCCTAAATACAAATACAAACTAACAGATACGAAAAATACAGAGACAGACAAGAGAGGATCACTGAAACGATGGCTGACAGATGGGAACATTTAAAACAGACAGGCCTGCAGGAATAAACTTCTTCCACTTACTTTATCTCTGACAGACCAACTCCAAATTCGAGAGTGTATACTAATTCAGAAAGCTATTCAAAAGCTGGATTGTTACAGAAACACATTATCTTAAACAGGTGGACCTTTCTTCAACTTACTTTACCTCTAATAGACTAACTCCAACTGCAAGAATGTACAAAAAACAAACAGAGACAGACAATCAGAGAGGATTCCCAAAACGATGGCTGACAGATGAGAACCTTTTAAACAAACCAGCTAAGATCTTTCCCAAGAGACTCCCTATAGGATTGTTGCAGTATTGCCCGTGTCTTAAAATGGCCAGTAATAGATACAAACCAAAACACAGACAACCAGAGGTGATTCCCAAACCCAAGGCTAACAAACAGATAAGAACATAGAACAGAACAGATCAGAAGGGAGAAAATATCCCTACATTCTCGAGTCCCCTTTAACCATGTCTTCTCCACCAGTGGTACCGCAGATGTCCCCACTAAAAGGGACCAGATGTTCCCACAAAGAGGAAACAGACATGTGGAACCAAGGGTCTTGGCCTGCACATGGAGAACTTCACCAGATTGCCAAGGGTGTCTGGACTTGACTGAGTTCAGTTTTCTTTTTTTCAAAATGGAAAAAAACCTGTACCATTCAAGAAGAGAAAGTAGAAGTTCCCTGAAGCAAAAGGAGCTTTGTCAGCTGCTGGGATAGTCCCTTAGTCCCTCCCTCTACTCACAGGAATAGCTTCTGGTTCCACCCAAGGCAAACTCACCTGTCTCCTAATTCTCCTGCAGCTGGCTCTCAACAAGTTCTCCAGCCACCTGGGGTGGAAGTGGGGTTGCTTGGAGACCCAGGCCTGCCTAAGAAAGCCGGAGCGGGGGCTGCTTTTGGGTCCTACCTGGGGTGCCAAATTTTTTACCAAAAGCTCCATCTTTGTTCCCAATACCAATCCAATAACAAGGACACGGTTTTAAGAAAAAGGAAACAGAAGTTTTATTGCTTTGCTAGCAAAGGAGAAACGCAGGGGATTCCTGTCCCAGAGGCTGTGATTCTGCCCAGCAGCAGGAACAGGGGGCTTTTATAAAGAGGCGGTTCAAAGGTGCATTCCACATTTTCTGTCCAGAGTTGTAATTTACTTGTTAATTTGGGAGAGAGCCATTTCTGAGATCTTCTGGTGCCATCCCCAATGTGAATTACTTCCTTCCTATAGTAGGTGCATACTCAAGGCAAGATAACTCCACCTAGGATGGGGAAGAAAGGCCATCTGTTTCTCCTGAGATTAGGAAGGGGGAGAGATCAGGGAGGAGGAGAGATTAGGAAGGATCAGGGAGAGAGAAGAGAAAGAAACCTATCCTTTTAAAAAGTCCCAGCGGCAGAGCAGCAAGGGCAATATTTGAAGCATAAGGTGGACCACTGTTACAGGTATCACTGTGCCCAAGTGGGCATTTCTACAGGACCATCTTGGGTCAAAGGGCAAGAACATTTAACACTGGATGAATATATCAAACTATCTCCCACAAGCACTGTTCTCATCATTTACCATCTACTAACAGAATATAAGGGTGTTGGTTTCCCTCATCTTTGTCAGCACTGGATTTTAAGAAGAAAAACTGACCATGGAAGTTTCCTGGTTAAGCCCCTCCCCTCCCCAGGGGGTGGCACATCCCTCCCTTCCTAAGGGGCAGAGTGTACCTGTGAGTTTCTCCCAAAGAGGACAGGAGAGGAAGGGAAAAGGAGCCACTTCACTATCACAGAGAAGAGACCCTCTTCAGCCAGCGATCAAGGTCAACAACAATATTGACAAGTCACGTTGACAGTACCTACCTTAGTCATAAAAATAAGCTGGAAACCACCCAAAGCTGGAAGGACCTACCCATATCAGAAAAATTACGATTTTCATCTGGTCTTCCTCCTAAAACTCATAACCCCAGCCTAATCGTGAGAAAAGCATCAGACAAATCCCATCTGGGGAACATTCTATCACACCTGACCAGTTTCCCTCAAAACTGTCATGGTCATCAAAAATACAGAAAGCCCAAGAAGTTGTCACAGCCAAGAGTAGCCTAAGGAGATGAGATGAATGAGTGCCATGTGGTGTCCTGGGTGGAATTCTGAAACAGAAAAAGGACAGTGGGTAATAAGTAGTAAAATCTGAATGAATATAGACCATAGTTAATAATAATGTATCATCGGGAGGCTGAGACAGGAGGACCGTGAGTTTAAAGCCAGCCTCAGCAATTTAGCGAGGCCCTGAGCAACAAAGTGAGACCCTATCTCTAAATAAAATACAAAATAAGGCTGGGGATGTGGCTAAGTGGTTGAGTGCCCCTGAGTTCAATCCCCAGTTGCCCCCCCCCCATAATAATAATAATATATCCCTGTTGGTTTGTTAATTGTAACAAATGTCCCCATACCAATGATGTTTCCTCTGATGTTAATCAGAGGAAATGGGGAATGTGAGAACTCTATGCAGATGGTCCTTGACTTACAATGGTTCGACTTATAATTTTTTGACTTTACAACAATGTGGTGGTGACACGCATTGCAGAAACCATACTTGTAATTTTGATTTTTGATCTTCTCCCAGGCTGGAGATACTTGGTACCATTGTCTCTGGTGACAGTGGGCAGCTGCCGGGAGTGACAGCTTCCAGTCGCCATGTGATCATGAAGGGAAACAACTGGTTCTCCCTGGTGGGCTGTGTTGCTAGTGTTTTCTTTTCTTTTCTTTCTTTCTTTCTTTTTTTTTTTTTTTTGATACTGTGGTCTGTGTTTTCGTCCCATAGAGTCTACAAAATGCTCATCTGCATCTCCTGTACCCATATGACCGTTCTTTTTCACCTTCAGAACAATACTCAATAAGTTACATAAGATATTCTATATTATCAAATAGGCTTTACGTTTGATCATCTTGTCCAACTGCAGGCTCATGTTAGTGTTCTGAGCAGGTTTAAGGTGGGCTGGGCCATAAGCTAAGCTAAGGAGCTTAGTGGTTTAAATGTAGTAAATGCTTTTTTTTTTGGTGCCAGGGATTTAACCCAGAAGTCTTAACCACTGAGATGAATCCCCAGTCCTTTATATATTTTATTTAGAGACAGAGTCTCACTAAGTGGCTTAGGGCCTTGCTAAGTTGCTGAGGCTGACTTTGAACTAGTGATCCTCCGGTCTCAGCCTTCCAAGCTGTTGGGATTACAGGTATGCGCCACTGTGCCCAGCAGTAAATGTGTTTTTAACTTACCATGATTTAACTTAATATGGTTTGAGGGTGTATAACCCTATCATATGTCAAGGAACATCTGTACTACCTGTTCAAATTTTCTGGAAATTTAAAACTATGTTAAAATATAAAGTAAAAAAAAAAAAAAACACACACACAAAAAAACCCCTCATATCTAGAGCAAGCCTCACATGGGCATCCAGCAGTGATCTTGTCCCTGCACCCTGTTGAGTTGTGTTTCCCTCTAGAGCAGACCACTCCCACCATCTATAGGTCAAAATTTCTAGAAAGTACCATGATTTTCAGTTCTCCAGGGTGTTGAAAATTAAGTTCCTCTCATTGGCTTGACTTCTCCCCACACTAATGATGAACACTTCTTACCCAAAGTCAAAATCCAATAAAGTGGCCTCCTTCTAGATAGCCCCCTCATCCTCTGACCCTGGCCCTAGCTGCTTTGGGTTGGTCACTGGGGCTTCAGGAAGTGCCTCCTTTGCTTCCCAAGGTCACCATATGGAAACTGGAAACAGGGCCTATGTTACCCCCCTGTGACTGCTGCAGTAAATCACCACAAACCGTTCAAAACAACAGAATACATTCTCTCACAGTGCTGGAGGCCAGAATTCTGAAATCAAGGTGCCAGCAGGTGCCTCCACAGGCTCGGAGGGGGTTCCCTTCCCTTATTCTTTCAGTTTTGGGTGGTTGTCGGCTTCTCTGACTTGTGGCCACATTACTCCCAGCTTCTGTCTTCATATCACCTTCTTCTCCAGGTGTCTCCTGTCTCACTATTTTGTGTTTGGTTCCAAGGATTAGACCCAGGGGTGCTTGACATGGAGCCACATCCCCAGCCTTTTTTTAAATTTAGAGACAGGTTCTCGCTAAGTTGCTCAGGGCCTCACTAAGTTGCTGAGGCTGGCTTTGAACTCACAATCTTCCTGCCTCATGAGCCACTGGGATTATAGGTGTGCACCACTGAGCCTGCCTAGGAGCCTGGTCTTAAAACCAGGTGTGCCAATGCCAGAATCTGAATCCCTGACAACTGTGGGGTCAGAGCCCAAGAGATGCCCCCTCCCTGTGCTTTCTGACTGGGCCCCACTCATCTTCCCAGCCATTTCCCAAGTTTCCAGACTCCAAACCTAGGAGAGACTTTGTACTATCTAAAGGGCTGCCTGGCCTCCTTTGCTTCCCACACCTCTCCAGACCAGGGTTCCAGCCTCCAGGGACCTCTAATGATTCTCCAAGACCACCCGAACTGGCCCTGTCCCATGCCCTGCTGTTCTCATGCCTGGAATGTCTTCCCTCATCATGTTCTTCATTCATTTGTTCATTTGAGATGGGATCTCACTATGTTGCCCAGCTGGCCTCCCACTTCCGGGATCTGTGACATCATGCCTCAGCCTCCTGAGGCTACAGGTGCATGCCACTGCTCCTGGAACACCTTGTCTTTTAAAAGAAATGTACAGTGGGCCAGGTGTCTTAATCAGACCCTCCCTTCTCTGTGAGACCCTTTTGATTGGCATTCTCCTTCCCTTAGAGACTTAAATCAACCAGGCAGAGTTGCCTTGGACCTGGTCAGAATCTATTTCCTCAGTTGACTAACTTCCAGGAGGGAGGAGAACTGCAAATTAGTCACTTGAACTCAGCCAGCAATGGGACCTGGGGGTTGGCCACTTCTTCTTTTCTGAATCTTGGTTTCCTTCTCTGTAAAATGGAACTAACAGCCCAAAACGTTGCTAGGCACAGAAAAGGTGGTTCACATGAGTGCTGCCTCTCAGCCTTAGCTTGGTGTGACTTTGTATCTACCTTCAGGGCCTCACCAGGCCTTGAACTTTCCTTGCTATCTGTCGCTTGGATTTCAATTGTATATGTCATCCCTCACTATCTGCAGGGGAGTGGTCCCGTGACCTGTCTCCCACCACCAGGACACCCAAGCCCCCCACCCCAGGCCAGGGAAACAGCAGCTCTTCATCCTCTGGGGCCATAACAGGGTTCTGGCAGGAGCAGCAGGTGGAACTGGAGATGCAGATATAGCTCGACTGGAGGGAGAGGTTGCTGCTCCCTATGATGTCTGCCCCCTGTCCCAAATCCACCCCAGTGGTCCCTCCTCCTTCCTCCAGGTGCCATCCACAGCGTCAGACCTGGTGTTCAGCCCCTCCAGTTCCACTCTTTGAGACAGAGTATGGACCTCCAGTCCAGGAAACTAGGGCACCAAGGTCTGTGGCCTTGACCATGACTGCCAACGTCTAGGTCTTAGGTTGTCATGCTTGCTGGGCAAGCTCTCTACCACTAGCCACATCCTCAGTGGGTCTAGGTCTTAGAAGGTGGCAAGGCCAGCTCTGACACCTAGGGCCTTGGGAAGCAAGTCCACCCCCTGCCCGCCTGCACCGTGGGATGGCTCGGAGCTCTGACTCTGAAGCCGGCCTCAGTTATCTCTGCCCTCATCAGCTACGGGAGCAATAGGAGCTGTTCTGCATGCAGGCTGTTGAGTGGACAGAGTGAGGTCACATGCCTGTGGCTCTTGGGGCAGCAGAGCCTCCAGGAAGCACTACTCAAAGGTTAGCTGTCACCAACTCATCTGCCTCCTGTGTAGGGGCAGGCCGGGACTATGAGCCTCACTGACAGTAGGGAAACTGAGGCCTGCGAAGTGTCCATGGCTTCCTAAGGTCACAAGTACCACTTGTGTCCTGAGGCTGGATGAACTCCTGGTGACTGCGTTTCCTGGGCCAGGAGCACATCACCCAGACCAGCTCTCTACCTTGATGACCTCTGAGGTTCATTAGCACCTTCTATGTGCTGAGTACTGCAGGGACTCACAGGAACTCAGGCCCACAGCTCTAGGGCCATGAGCAAGGCTGCACCATTGGTGGGTATTTTCCATTAAAATCATAGATAAAGAGATGGAAGCTCAGGAGGTCAGGACACTTGTTCTAGGTCACACAGCTGGCACACAACAGCCACATCTTCAACCTGCTTGGCTTGAGTTCTTTGCCACATACTATCTCCCAAATATACATGTTTCAAGATGTTTTAATTAGCTTTTTCACTGCTGTGACCCAAAGACTTGACCAGAACAACTGCAGAGGATGAAATGTTTATTTGGGGGCTCACAGTTTCAGAGTTCTCATCCATAGAAGGCTGGCTGCGTTCTTGGGGGCTCTAGGTGAGGCAGAACACCATTGTGGAAGAGTGTGGTGGAGGGAAGCAGCTCACATGGTGATCAGAAAGCAGGAAGAGAGGGGTCTCCACTTGCCAGATACAAATGTATAACCCAAAGCCACATCCCAATGCCCATCTCCTCCAGCCACATCCTACCTGCCTTCAGTTCATCTCATGGGGGAATTAATTCACTGATTGGGTTAAGGCTCTCACAACCCAATCATTTGTCCTCTAATCCTTTTTGCATTGTCTCACACATGAGTTTTTGGGGGACACCTCATATCCAAGCCATAACACAAGGACACTGTGAACATAGCCCAGAGACCGAAGACTCAGGTGCCCATTCCTCAGCTGGAAATTGCCCTCCTTCTCCATTACTCCTGCCCGAGGCCCATAGGCCCTGCCCTGCTCCTCACAGCCAGCGGGCTGCCCTGTCACTCACCTTAGTGCACAGGAAGAATGTTTTGGCAGCTGCTCCTGACAGCTAGAGGGGCGGGGAGATCATTTGAGACACAAATTTGTTTTTCTGGTGGCATCGCTCCCCCATGGTCCCTCTTTCAATCAGGATTCTGTTCTCTTGGCTTAGGGGAGGTCTGCGGCAGAGCCCAAAGCAGAGGTCATCTGAAGACACTTTTCTCTGTTTTGGGTTTCAGACATTTCTTGGGGACCTTTGAAGAAGGCCTAGGGAGGGAGGAGGAAGGAATTTCCCCCAGGGAGACCAACAGTAGCCTTCACTGGGGGTAGGGGTTACATGGGCTCTGAAATCATGGGCCTCAGGCAGACCTGGTCACAGGGTTCCTAGCTGGAGGTCCCACGTAGCCTCAGAGATAAGTGTCACGCTAGTGTGGGGCACTGGCAGTAGGGCAGCTGCCGCTGGCATGGCCTCCCCTGGCTCTAAGCCTAAGACACAGGCTCTTTCTGTCCCCGTCTTAGACAGGTCAAGTTGATTCTTGGGAAAAACAGGAAGGCACAATTCACCCTGGGTGTGTAGTCAACCCCTCCCACTCTGAAGTCACCAGCCCAGCTGCACCTCACTGCTGAGAGGGCCAAGCCATTCTTCCACAGAGAACAGGGATCTGCTGGCTGCACAGGCATGTCTGGTCACAGTGGGCCACACCAGGACCCAGCAGGCCCTATTTCTGCCCTTAGTATGTCCTCAGGCAATAGCTACATCCCTCTTGGGGTCCTCCACTGCTCACAGGGTGCCCCGCGTCCTCCCTCTGCCTTCAGGGGCTCCCCATTCCAATCCTTTGGGGCCAGGCACTGCTTACATTTGGGGGACTGCAGGGGTGAGGGTTCTCTCCCGTTCCCTCCAGTCCGTGACTGCAGCCTGACCTCCTTCGTGAGTTCTTTAAGCTGAAGGTGAGAAGCATCCCACACTTGGCACCTCCACCACCCAGGGCAATGACACACGGCTCCGCCCCCAGCCCCTGCAGACGCCAAGGTTGCAGGCAGCATCTGGGAGGAGAGGGTCCCAGAGGGGTAGGAGCCCTGACCTCCTCCCAACCCCCACAATGGCTATCGGCCTGGGATTTCATCCCAGCCTCACAGAAAGTCACTTCAACCATTTATCGGGAGCTGGGGTTGTAGTACAGTGGTAGAGCGCTTGCCTAGCATGTGTGAGGCAATGGGTTCAATCCTCAGCACCACATAAAAATAAATAAATAAAAATAAAGGTCCATCAACAACTAAAAAATTTTTTTAAAAAATAATGTATTTGGATGTTATCTCAAACACACTCTTGGCATGGTAGGAAGCGTAAGGGAAGGAAGTCATGGCCAGAATTACAAGCAAGGCAGGTGGCCTTACCTGGCTACTGGGGAGGAGAGGCACTGGGACTCCTCTGTAAAGTGGGCAGAACAGAACCTGTCCTGTCCCTCTCCAGGAGGAAAATGATAGAGACCCCTCAGGCCCTGGACCCAGTGGGTCTTCCCCTACTTCTGCTCTTGGCTGTGCCCCCAACCCAGCTCAGAGAGCCTCCTGGGTCCCCCTGCTCCCCCACCTGTCCCCGCCTTGCCTTCCACAACGCCAGGTATGAGTACAACCGCCAGGCACAGCCATGCTCAAGACAAGTCCCCGTCCTCGTGTGGCCTGGAAGTCTCCACTGGACCACAAACAGTAATTTAGTAAGATAATAGATTAAGAGCCTCAGCCAGAGTGATGGAGTAGAGACCAGGATTGGGAGGCCACTTTTGCTGCGGCCTGCCAGAGAGGTGAGGCTGAAACAATGAGAAGAGGTGGGGACGGGGTGTCAGAGGAGGCACAGATGCCATCAAGAAACGAAGTCCCCAAAGAAATGGGCAGTAAGGGTACTCTGAGTCTGATTTCTACTCTAAGAAGTGTGATGGGGAGTCATTTGGAGGTTTGAGACAGAGCAGTGATATCCTGCACATATTCTCTCTCTCTGTCTCTCTGTCTCTCTCTCTCTCTCTCTCTCTCTCTCTCTCTCCATGGGGTCTTGCTGTTGCTCAGGTCTCATGTTCCGGTCTTGGCCTCCCAGGTAGCTGGGACCACAGGTGCATGTCACTCGCCCCTCTGGACAGGTCTGAGGAGTGAAGGAGTGGATAAATGAAGGAGGGAGGGAAGGAGGGAGGGAGTGAGTTCGTGCAGGAGTGACTGAGTGCAGGATAGAGCATTGTTATCCCCACTGTGATGAACACCATCATGACTAAATCTTTGCACACCTCCTTGATTACAGAGCACACTCCTTCTAGAAATGGTAATAATTAGGATTCTTGAGACTTGAGACAGCATGCAGTGTCACAGAGAGGGCTGGGAGAGGGAGGGGATCGCACTCTTCTGCCAGCAAGCAGTGCTGCCCAAGTGAGCCGCAGGTGGCCCTTCAGCCAGCAGATAAGCCCGGCCCGGGCCCTGCACAGGGTGATCCTCCCTCTTCACCAAGGCTTAGAACAGTCTACTCCAGATGATCTCATTTTGGGGTCCCAGCTCTATAGGAATGTCCCTGAGGGCCTGCTGACTGTCTTGGGCCTCCTCCATCACCGCTTAGCATCTCATTCTTGTTGAGGCAAGGTCACCCCCACGGGGGTTCCTGTTCCCCTTCCAGGCCCTTGTCCCTCAAGACTTGGAGCCCCAGCATGGGTGAAAAGCTGGAAATCCACTTGAGAACCAGGGTCTCCTCTCCTTAGGCAGGGTTAAGCCTGTCTGGGGAGGTAAGACAGATCTACTGACCTCTGTACTTTGATCCTCTTTCTTCTTCTGAAGCCAGGCAAGATATTGGTGCTGGGACTTGGGGCAGGTGGAGCCCATATAGATGAGCACAAAGTCCCAGGCAGCCCCAGAGCCTGGGCCAGAGCCATGGCATTGATGTCCAGTTCTGGGCCTGAAATGATCAAGGTCTGTGGTCAACCTCTTGACTCCCTTTTTTGGTGGGGGAAGTACCAGGTATTAAACTCAGGGGCACTTGACCACTGAGCCACATCCCCAGTCCTATTTTGTATTTTATTTAGAGACAGGGTCTCACTGAGTTGCTTAGCATCTCGTTCTCGTTGAGGCTGGTTTTGAACTCACTATCCTCTTGTCTTAGCCTCCTGAGCTGCTAGGATTACAGGAGTGCACCACTAGCCTCTTGACTCTTGAGATGAGTGTAAGCCTCTTTTTCTCTACCTATAAAATGGAAAAACTGATCAGACCTCCCTCACAGAATTGAGATAAGAATAATAATAAATAGACAATAGCATTTATTATGATTGTAACAGCCAAGCCTTTTAAAACAATACATGTTGGGCACTGTTTAAGGGCAATTGAAATAATGACTGCAAAGTGCATAGCATGGGGCTGGTGCTCATTAGGTGCTTAATAAATGCAGAGTGGCTGAATTGAATGGATTGAATGAACACCCCCAGTTTCTGAGGACAAGTCATCCACTTGGGGGCCTACTGTGAGTCAGGTTTGGGCTGGTGTTGTGGATCCCCCTCCCCTCTCACTTGGCTGGCAGGATTTGTTTGCAGGCTGTCAGGGGTGGAATATCAAGAATGAAGCTTGGGGCTGCTGTAATACGTGTCATTATTGTTTTAACCTGTTCCCTACAGTGATTAGCTTTCCACAGACTATGGACTACCTCATCTGATGGTGGTCAGGCCTCAAGCATGCTGCCCAGGTTACACCAGAAGGGGAGGAGGGCCTAATTTTCTTTGAACACAGCTCACCAGCAGCTCGGCACACACTCTGATCAAATATTTAGGTCCTCAGGAGCTTGCCTGCAATATTAATGTGATGGGCCAAAGACCTTTGCTGTAGCCTTGCTGAGGGCTGCAGCTTCAATAATGAACGAGAGCCTCACCGCCTGAGAAACGGGAGCTGCTCTAGCCCACGAGTAGGACAAAGATGCCAGAGGAAAACATCTGAGAGGCCCCATAACCCCCCTCCCCAGCCCAATGCACATGCACTCCAAACTGGTCCATCACACCTGGTAACAGGCACCCAGAGACTGTTTTAAAGATCATACAACTTCATCCCTGGGGTTTTCTTTTCTAGACATATGGAGGAAAGAAACAATGAGAAATATGGGAAAAGCTTGTGTTTAAGAATATTCATTTATTATTTATAATAAAAAGTTAGAAATATCTAAAATTCTAAACAATAAGGGATTGGTTAGGAAAATAAAACATATCCCCTTGGCAGAATATTATGCAGTCATTGCGGCCACTCAAGAGACTGAAGCAAGAGGATTGCAAGTTCAAGGCCAGCCTCAGTAACTTATGCCTGGTCTCAAAACAAACAAACAAAAAATTTAAAAAGGACTGAGGATGTAGCTCAGTGGTAGAGTACCTCTGGGCTCAATCCCAGGAAGCAAAAATAAAAAAACAAAATAATAATATTATGCAGTCATTAAAAATTATGTTTACAAAAAGTTTTAATGATGTGTGGACATTAACATGATATGATTAAATGAAAAATGCTGAATAAAAAAAATGTTATATCCAATTCTTAAATGATCATAGAGATAATTGTTTAGACTTGGGCAAATCTCTTCATCTCTCAGGACCTCTGTTTTCTCATCTGAAAAACTGGCTCAATACCTACCACAGGGCTTGTGAAAAAGAACAAGATGCTCTTTGAAAAGTCTGGGATGGTGTAGCAGACAAGCAAACCACAGTATTTTGTTAGGTAAAATGTAACACTAGAGACTGGAAGACACCACCTGAAAACTGATGATGATAAGCTGCATTTAGGTGATAAGACTATGAGGAATTTTAATTTTCTTCTGTCTTTTCTGTTTTCCCTATTTTTTTTTACAACATGGTAGATTACGTCTACTGTGAAGACACTTCTAACAACCTTTATTTTATGCATTTGACAAATATTTATTCAGAGCACAATGTGCCAAGCTGTTCCAGGCTTTGAGATTCAGAGGTGGATAAGACAGAAATATCCGCTTCTGTTGAGCTTCAGCAGGGCACGATGAACAATAAACAGCAAATAAGCCATAAATGTTAGAAGGTACTGACTCGTGGGGGTAGGTGCAATGTTAAGGAAGACGATGGGTGAGCCACGTTGGTAGCCACGCAGGGTTCCCAGGGTCAGCCTGAGGTGGGAGCACATCCTGGGTGTTCCGGGCACAACCAGGAGGCCAGTGGTGGAAGTGGAGTTATCGAGGAGGAGTGGGCCTCAGAGAGGGTCCAGGGCCAGGTCAGATGGAGCCTCAGGGCTTTCCTTTTTGCCCCAGTGAGCTGGGAGCCAGGCAGGGTTCTGAGCCTGGGGAGTGTAATCACTTGGGTTTGGACAAACTCCAGCTGCTGAGCCGAGAGGACACTGCAGGGACCATAGGCAGAGACGGTGGAGGCTCAGGCCAGGTTGGGAGAGGTGGGGTGACACTAGGAGCTATCTTTAGGAGGGCCTGAAGAGCTGATGGGTGGATATGACCTCAAGGTGGCTGGCCTGAGCCACTGGAAGAAACAGCTATTCCTGCAGATGGACTGGGAGATGAGGAAGGAAATGAATATATTTAAAAATAAAACAGGCACATGGAGAGAGAAGCATTTGATGTTCAAGGCTCTGGGGGTGAGAGGAGCCAGGGGAGGAGTGGCCTGGTGCGTGGGGTGGGAGCCTCCTGGGCCTGGTGAATAATGGAGGAGGTTGAGCTTTGATGATGAGATGCTGCCGGCAGCAGAGCTGGGGAAATGTGCTGTGCTGGGCTTCTCCAGGACACCCAGGGGACATCCTCCCTCTCTTCTCCAGTGAGGGGAAGGCTATGCCCGCTCTGAGGGCCTGGAGCCCTCCAATGCAGATTCCACGCAGGCAGGACTTCCTTCACAGCCTTCCTGTTAGACGGCCCCTCGGCCTGCTCCCTCACATCTCCAGGGTCAGGGAGAACAGTGTGGGGCAGGAGGAGGAGGAGCCCTTTCATGATGGGTCAGGGTGATAGAGGTGTAGGAAGTCATCCTCCTCTGCTGCTGTGCGTCCACCTTCCACCCCTCGCTCAACTCAGGCTTTCTGGGGACTCTGAGTCCAGGCAACAGTTTCTCCTGCCTTGCTAGGGGGCCCAGTGGAGCCCAGATGAGGGCCAGGCAGGGAGGAGCCCTGGGTTCAGGGAGGAGCTGTGGGCTTCAAGGGTAAAGTCTGGTTCAATCTTTTGTTTTGCCATTAATTTAACCTGCACCTTCCAAACTTCATCCACTCACCATTTAACACTGATCCACTGCCCTTACCTGTCCATACACATACCCAAGACCAGGTCTTGTCTATCTGCTTCCCCATCCACCTACCTGACCCTGGATACTAGTTTTGCATCTCCTAGCCTTGGGGCTGGGATAGACTTCTTGCCCTCTGTGCACCTCAGTCTCACCCTCTGCACAATGAGGGTTTATGTGCTAGTCCACCTAGCACTGGTGTTAGGAGCATTACAGGACACTCCAACGTGTCCAGCCAGGGTCTGAGTGTGATATTTCCCTTCTCTGCCTTCCTCTCCAGGCTGGGAGAGTCACTTTCCTCTAGGGCACACCCAGCCCCTCACTGCCTCTCTGACCCTACCCTCAACCAGCTTTCTGCTCTGGATCTCACACAGCCCTGTACTTCTGGGAAGCTCAGAGATGGGGAAGCAATAAGAGCCCTGCCCCTCAGGGTGGGGGTTCCAGTTGGCAGCTCACAGGGGAGAGTTATGTTACATTGTACTCCTGTCACAGAAAGGTGCTTTGTTAGCTGTAGAATATGGTAGCAAGGGAAGCATTGTTTTAATTGTTATTACTTTTGTTTGTTTAATCCTTGGGATACTGTGGTAAAGTGGGGGAGGCCATTGCACTCATTTTAGAAAAAAAGAAACCAAGTATCAGAACTAATAGCCCAGCTGACATTTGGTCCTTTAGGGCCACTGCCCACCTCCACCCACATCTCTGGTGATGTCTCACCCCAGGGGCACTCACTTGGCTTCACTCAGGGGACCTGGCCTGGCTGGGTGCCATGGTACCATGGTTCCTTGAGCTACCACTGTGGCTGCTCCTCTTTCCAACATTTGCTGCGCAGAATGAAGATTGCACCTTACACATGTCACTCGTCCTGAGGCAGTGGCTTCCCCTGAACTGCCTCCTGCCTGAATTCATGAAAAGCAATTTACTGTGTGTCAAGTGGCTGGCTTTAGGAGATAGCAAGAAGGCCCTGCCCCAAATGCCTTGGGCATCTGACTGAGATGTCACTCTGCCAACTGCCAGCAGGGCAACTTGCTTAGAAGCAATGGTGCCCACCAGCGTGGCTAAGATGAGAACCCAAGACCCTCAACAGCTCTGAGACTTCAAAGGGGCCAAACCCCCTCCCCTGCCCCAGGGCACCTTCCCAGGCACCTCGGCTACAAAGGCCAAAGCAAGAGCACCTCTGCCCACTCCAGAGCACCCTGCTGGGCCCAGCTCAGAGGATATGTGACTTGGCCTGGCATAGTCACCTTGGGTGCTAAGGTAAGGACTTCAGACTGGATGTGGCCAAACAAGGCAGAGGGCAGGGGAGGCCTAAGTAGGCCTACTGAGGATCTAGACAGGTTTGGGAGGGGTTTTGGGAAATTCTCTCATGTGAATGAGGGGTGGGTTACTGAGGAAGCAAAAATGCGACCTTTGAGGTTGACATCAAGAAAGTCAAACTTGAGCCTGCCCAAGTCCCTGCTTTGCTGTTCTCTGTTCCAGAAGTAGAATGCATTCAAACATCCTTCCACCTACCCATCTACCCAAGCATCCACCCATCCATCCAATACATATGGAGTCCATCCTCTGTGTCCAGCTGGGACTGTGTGAGCCTTGGCCTGAGGGTGGCTCACCTGGGCCCTGGGGGCTGGTCAACATCCTATGCCTGCACATTAGCCAAGTTAATAACTTCCGTGTTGAAGTACTAACGGGCCCAGAAGCTGCCCTGTGGGTCATACCCACACTCCCAGCATGCACACCCACGACTGCCCCAGGAAGTGGGTCTCATTAGTCCATTTACAAATGAGGGTGCCAAGGCCGAGACAGATTACATGCTCATCCAATTCCTACCATTCATAAGTGTGGGGTTAGAACTTGAATCCAAGTCTGTGTAACTCCAAAGCCTGTGCCGAAAATATGACTGGCCTCTAGAGAGAAAGGACATGGAAGTGGACGCACGTGTTTGTGTGTTTGATGTGTCACAGACAGGCCCTGTGACCCCTCAGTAGGGACAGTGCCCAGGGCTCCCTGTGTGTGAATGCTCCCACAGGAACAATCAGGTCTTGAGAAAGACTGCTGGCATATTGTAGTTTGAAGTGGTTTTTTCAAGCTGCTGGATTTAGTGTTTCCCAGGTTGAAGAGAGGCAGACACGGGGCATTAAAAATGACAGTGAGCAGTGTAAATTATCAGGCGTGGCTGCCTAGGTTTATGCACTTTGCCCATAATTCTTGCTCTGTTCTGGTGTGATCAGAAATGAAATATGTCCAAGCTGGGCCTTTACGGTGTGTGGCTCTGGTGTCTTCCGGCTTATTTATCCTTCCTAATCCTCTTGGCAATTTATGAAGCCTGCCAAAAAGCCACCTGCCACAATATCTCCTGGATTTCTTCAGCTGAGGGTCATCCCCCTCCTCCTCTTATATGAGTACCAGAAATATAGGATTATTGAATGTTGACTATATTAATTAGTGAATGTGTATTGATTGAATGGTGAATGACGATAAGCCATGTGCCTGGGGTGCAATGTGAACTGCAGAACTTAGACTTAAGTTAGTGATCAGAGTCTACACCTGGGGCATATACCCCAGACCTCGCCCAGTTATCAGTTGCAAGCACAACTGAACTAGAACTTAAAAACCCAGACTTCTGGGGGGTTGATGGGACTAATAGGACCCAGACAGAGAGACCAAGACCTCCGTGCTGTTGTCCCCCCTGCACCAGACTTCTCTGGCCCAGATAGAGTTTCAGCAACCTGGCCTTAAGAAACGTCACAGGTAAGCATCTGGGACCCTTGGGTGTAGACTCAGTTAGGATTTAGAATCAGGATGTGTGTCTGAAGTGTGATGAGCATTAATAAAATATATTTGATTGAATCTAACTGCGCCTCAGACTGAGTCTATAATAACTGCTCATGACACCTTCCCACTAGCTAGAGCTGGCCTGTCCATGTTCAGGGAGGCAGGTTGGAGCCATGTACAGTAGACTGAAATGAGCCCTCTGGGGGTCTGTTCCCTCTGCTTCTAACAGCAAGGAGTGGAAAGATGAATTCATCTTTACCATGCCTCTGAGCCTTCCTGCATCTCCATTCCCCCACCAGGGACTGGATTTGAGGATACACACACCAGCTGCAGTGGCCCAGGGTGGCTGCCTGGAATAGCCCTCGGTATCCAAAGGTTCTGCAGCTGCAGGTCCAATCGACTGGACATGGAGAATATTGCCTGTACTGAACACATACACACTTTTTTCTTGCCATTTGTTGTGCTTTAGATATGAGTGTAACAGTGGTCCACTTTATGGCTTGAATATAGCCCCTGCTGCTCTGCCACTGCATTTTAAAAAGGGACATGTTTCTTTCTCTTCCTCTTGCTCCCCCTCCTATTACCTTTCTTCAGGATTACCTTTCTTCCCCATCCTAGGCAGAGTTAGCAGTCCTTGAGCTCACACCCACCACTGAATCAAGTAATCCAGACATTGGGGGTGGCACCTGGAAGATCTAAGACATGACTATCTCCCAAATTAACAAGTGAATAATAACTCCAACAGAGAACACATGGAATGTTGCCTTTGAATCACCTCTTTGAAAAACCCCTGCTCCCCCTGATGGGCAGAATCACAGCCTCTGAGACAGGAGTCCCCTGTGTTTCTCCTTTGCTAACAAAGTGATAAAACTTCTTTTTCCTTTTTTCTCAAAACTGTGTCCTCGTTATTGGATCAGCATTGGGAACAAGGACCAAGTTTTTGGTGGTAGCATGAGGTGTTCACACAAAGCTCACGTGTGAGACAATACAAGAATGTTCAGAGGTGAAATAATTCGATTATGAGAGATGTAACCTAATCAGTGGATTAATCCACTGATATGAATTAACTGGGTAGTAACTGTAGCCAGGTAGGGTGTGGCTGGAGGAAGTAGGTCACTGGAGGTCTGCCTTTAGGTTTATATTTTATCTGTCGTGAGTGGAAATCTCTCTCTCTCCCCCCATCTTCCCCCCTTCTCAGCTGCTTATGCTGTTCTGCATCCTTGATCCCAGAGCTACGAAGTCAGCCAACCACAGACTGAACCTCTGAAACTGTGAGCCAAAATAAACTTTTCCTCCTCTGAATTGTTCTTTTCAGGTCTTTTGGTCATACTGACACAAAGCGTCAGAAATGGGTACTGGGAATGGGGCTATTGCTATGTCCAAACCTGACCATATGGTTCAGAGATAGTTTGCAGGGGGAAGAAAATTTGAAGATTATAGTTGCAAAGTGGAAAAGCTTTAGAACGTTGTGAGTTGAGTCTAAAGGGTGATTCTGATGGGAGTTCAGAAGGCCAGAATGCTGCTAGGACCGTGGACAGCAAGGACTGGGTTCACGAGGTTTCAGAGGAGGAGGACTCAATTGGAAATTTTACTAAGGACATTCATGTTATATTCTGGCAAAGAAGTTGTCTACATTTTGCCCATGTCATGAGACTTTGTGTGAGGCTGAATTTAAAGATGATAGATTATCAATCTGGCAGAGAAAATGTCAAGGCAGTGCAGAATTCAGGTGGTGGAATGGATATTGCTGGCAGCTTTTAGCCAAGTTTACTATGATAATCAGGAGTAGGAAGATTTTAAAAACCTGCAGTTTGGCCAGAAAATGACAATTAAAACTGGAGCTAAGGAAGTTTAAGGTAGTTAAAGATATTAGGGCCACTAAAGAAATGCTAAATACTTTTCTCAGAGATAATAGGAAAGATGGCTTGTGGGCATCTTAGGAATTGGGGAGACCACACCCATCATAGGCTTCAGGGTGTAAAAGTCAAAGTTCCTTTGAGAAGGGGTCACTGGGACACCCTGCTTGTATAGGAGCCCTAGGAAGTTGGTTTACCATGCTCAGCTGCCCGGGCACTCAGAGCTACAGCAGCTGTGGTTCCAGGAGGCTTGGCAACTTCTCAAGACAGTGGCAGACCATGGAGTCAGCCATGTGCGGCTGGTTCTGCAGAAATGCAGGATGCTGGAGTTAGGGGCCCATGGAGGCCTCCAGTGATGTTTCAAAGGAAGGCCTGGAAGGCCAAGCGAAGAGCAGCAGGGTCAGAGTCCCTGCAGGCTGCCCGTGAAGGGGTGATTGTGACTATGGGAGAAAGAAGCTGAAGCTGCAGTGGAGGACCCTGAGATTAAGAGATGCCCTCAATGTGGAGCATCTACTGAGGAAAGCTGCAGGAATTGAATAGACAGGCCAGGAGAGAGGCCATGTGGGCTGCAACCAGCAAGGCCATATTGGTGGAGCAACGTAAGCCCTTTGGAGAGAACACCATGAGGCATGTGCCCCACATACTGGACATGGAGTTACAGGACTTGTTTGCCTACCTGGATTTCAATTCCTTCCCTTCTTTCGATGCCGTTATGTCTCCCTTGAGGAATGGGAAGGTTTACTGTAAGCCTTTGTATATTGGATGTATGTAACTTGCTTTTGATCTTAACAGGAGCTCATGGTGAAAGTTTGCCTGGAGTCTTAGAGGAGACTTTGAACTTGGACTTTTGGGAAATGCTGGAATTAAGACTACAGGGACCCTTGGAAATGGACTAAAAGTATTTTGCATGGTGAGATGGGCATGAGCTTTTGGGGGCCAGGGGAAGAAGGTTAGGGTTTAGGTATGAAGTATCCCCCCAAAACTCATATGTGAGACAATGCAAAAAATATTCAGAGATGAAATGATTAGGTTAAGGAAGGTTTACCCTAATCGGTGGGTTAATCCACTGATATAGATTAAATGGGCAGTAACTGCAGACAGGTAGGGAGTGACTAGAGGAAGTAGGTCACTGGGGGCATGCCCGTGAGGTTTATATTTTGTCCCTGATAAGAGGAAATCTCTCTCTCTCTCTCTCTCTCTCCCTCTCTTTCCTCTCTGGCTGTCATGTCCTGAGCTGCTTTCCTTCACCATATCCCTCTGCCATGATCACTTTAGGCCTAAAGCTATGAAGTCAGCCAACCATGGGCTGAAACTATGAGCCAAAATAAACATTTTCTTCTCTAAATTATTTTTGTCAGTTCTTTTGGTCACAACAACACAAAGCTGATTAAAACATCATTATTCCCTAAACAGCACAGTATAGCAATTCTATTGTATTAGTCATTATAATTAATCCAGAGATGATTTAAGGTATATAAGGAAGATGTGCATGGGTTATATGCAAATACTACATTGTTTTATATAAGGAATTTGAGCACCTATGGTTTTGGTATCTGTGTGGGGGTCTTGGAATTCAATGTCTCTTGGAGGCCAAGGGATAACTGTATTGATTGATTCAAAAGTTCATGGGGACTCTGGAGGCTGAGACAGGAGAATTGAGAGTTCAAAGCCAGCCTCAGCGATTTAGTGAGACCCTAAGCAATTCAGTGAGACCCTCTCTAAATAAAATATTTTTAGTGACTCACTGGTAAAGTGCCCCTGAGTTCAATCGCTGGTACCAAAAAAAAAAAAAAATTCATGGGGAAAGATACCTGTCTGATTAGCAACATCTCCCAAGGTTACGTGGTAGGGGGAGTGATGCTACATGAACTATGTATTTGTTACTGCTAAGGGATTCCTGTGGAGTCCTTCAGCTCTGACATTGTGTCTTCTGTTATGCCCCATTTGTACAATAAGGTAATAATCAACATTTCCCTGCTCGTGAACTTGATGGTTAGACCAGGATTCTCAAAGGCTCCCTCTGTATTCCTGTAGCATTCTGTCTGGGCCACTGTTTAGGCTGGGGATATTTTGAGGGCTGGCATCAGACTTCGCTCTGAGTCCCTGGCAGCCAGTACAGACCTTGGAGCAGAGTGGGCTCCAGTGAATATTTCATGAATGGATGGGTAGATAGTGGATGTGTGGGCAAACGAATGAATGAATGCACTTCAACTTCACAAGGTGTTAGTGAAGATTAACTCTACATTGTTAAAGGTCATGGGAATGGGGAGGGAAGAGGAATGTGAAAGATAAGATGTCCAGAGCATTTGGGGTGGTGAGCAGGAGGGACAAGGACACAAAACTAGGATGTGGAGGGAGTGTGCTTGGGCCTGCACCCTGTCTGGGAGATAGGCTGCCTGGGCTTCAGGAGGGGGCCAGCCAGTGGGTGAGGTTGCCTCCATCAGAGGACACTGGGGACAGGGAGTAGGCACTCGTGGTTTTGATTTGGGTTAGCAAGATATGACTGCCCTTGCTGTTTTCTATGATGACGTGCATAATGTACCCTCCTGGTAACAACAGTGACTCAGGACAACACAAGCACAGAGAAATGAAATCACTCCAAATCCGCCACAGTGAGGTAAGCACTGGTAAGATCTAGATGAGCCTCTTCACGACATCCCCCCCCCCCCCCCCCCCCCCCGCACCTAAGTTCTACGCACAAGCACATACACCAAATACAAACGCAGAGCCACAAAATGACACACTCTCTGAATGCTGTGCTGTAACCTAATTTTGTCACTCAACAGTGTGTTAAAATGTATTCATCTGTAACATCCTTTTACAGGTGAAAAAATTTCAGCTCAGAGATGTGAGGCCATTTGCCCACGTCTGCCTTCTGAGCTCCCTCTCCTCTCCGTCCTCCCTCTTCCCTCCCCCTCCTCCCTCCCTGCCTCTCTCCCTAACTTCCTTCTTTTTTTCTTAAAGAATTGGAATCACAAAAACGAAGAATTATAAGTCTCCCCATAGAATATGTAAACAAGTGTGTTTGACTCCACATCTCAAGAGGAGTTGAATGATCCTGTCGTGCTGTGTGCACAACCCTGTGCTGTTTCCCTCCCACTGAAGCCCAAAGCCTTAACTGAAAGGGCCACACTGAATCCCTCTGACTTGGGCGTTGGCAGATGTGAAGAATGCAGAGGAAGGACACATGATTTGCATGTTCTTTGTGCCACCGCCATGGCCAGGAAAAGGACGCAAATGCTTGGCCCTTTGTCCCAGGATGACCAAGAGACATGTACGGTGCAGAGTCCTTCCTCCCACCAACCCACATTCCTGAGAAATAGGTGTTGGCTGCTTTGCACCATGTGGTTGTCGGGTTGCTTGTTCTGCAGCGATAGTCAACTGATACACCAGGGATGTATTGTTAAGTGACTCAGTTGCATCATCCGAAAAACAGAGTTAGTAATAACGCCCTGCCTGAGAGGGATCTTGCATGGGTCCAGAGGGCTGCTAGCTGCACAGCTGGTGGTGAGCACACCATTAGGATGTTATTTATGCATAACCTTCAGTGATGTGATGTTTTCTAATGACATGACCCACTAATGGGCCTGAAATCTACGCAGTGCGTCACTACCAGCATTTTCTTCTGATAGGATAGGATAGGAATGATACTTCACGATCAGGAAGGGTAAATATTGCTTTGTGGGACTGAGTGTTTCCGAATGTGTATATAAAACAGATTTTCTATGGGCCTCAACTGAGTGTACCGAACTGTTTGCTTCCCTGGCTCTTGGTGAGGGCCAGGAGCAGGAGTGGAGGTGGGGCACAGGCAGGGGACACTGAGGGCAAATGTCTATGTTCATTTAAAAATATATATATTTTTAGATGTAGTTGGACACAATATCTTTTTTAAATTTATTTTTATGTGGTGCTGAGAATCGAACCCAGCCCCAGCCCCTCTATGTTCATTTTTTAACAAATAGTTATTGAGTTCCTCTCAAATGGGAAGCATCATGGACGGTACCCAGTAAGCACTTAATAAATCGCAGTCATTATTAACATCATTGGTATGGTGAGTACTCCAGTGTTTTTCTAGTTTTCTCTTCATGCATTCATTCGTTTGCTTATTCAACACATGAGTGCATAGTGATGGGGACATAAAGGTAACCCAGGTATGGCTGCTCTCTCTATCCAGAGGCTGGTTTTTGTGTTGACCAACTTATATGTATCCCAGTGAGGGGTTAAGAGCTCAAAATCTGGAACTAGACAGTCCGAGTCTGAATCCCAACTCTTCTACTTACCAGCTATGTGACCTTGGTCAAGTTACTTACCCTGTCTGTGCCTCATTTATAAAATGGGGACATTAGTAATACTCACGAGGTTGCAGGGTA
The DNA here is from genome assembly GCF_047511675.1 of Marmota flaviventris. Lineage (NCBI taxonomy): Eukaryota > Metazoa > Chordata > Mammalia > Rodentia > Sciuridae > Marmota > Marmota flaviventris. The sequence goes on from NC_092507.1 coordinate 42,305,512, forward strand.
TGCAGGGAGGCAGAACACTCAAAATGCTGTCTGGTCCACAGAAAGCACATAGTAAGAGTCTGTTGAATGTGACTAATACTCTCCAAGTCCAAGTGTGTGACCTGGAAGAGACCCAGGAGACTCTTGTAGTCCATGGTGGCAACACACTTCACACCCAGTTCTAGTGGCCTGCAGTACTGAGTTGAGGACTCTGATATAATGTCTGGGCCCAGTAAAGAAAACCTGGAGTAATTGGGGATGCTGTCATGGTCATGGGAAGGAAGAAGGGGTGCTACTCATCTACTCAGCTTTCCTGCTGTAACTGGAACTGGTTTTACAGATGGGGAACTAAGCCCCAGAGAAGGGAAGGGACAGGCCTGGGCCAGAGCTGGCATTGACTGGGCTTCTGACTTGGTCCAGGGCTTCTGCTCATTTTCCTTCTGCCCTGACGGTAGAGGGCGCCAAAGGAGCCGGACAGCATCCTCCAGGGAGCCTTGGGAGCATCTTCTCTCAGCCCAGGTGCCTCTGGGTTCCTCAGGCTGCACCAAGCTTAATTGGGCTTGGGAACATTTGAGGCAAAGTCTGGCCCTGTGGAGAGCAGCCGCTTGAATGGCACTTTTTGGAATGATGAATGTGCTTGTTTGGATTTGAATGAGACAGAATCAGCAGATACAGTATCACACGGGAAACTGAAAGGGTAGAGAACTCTCCTTTTTTTTCCCTTGAAAAAGCGTATTTTTTTATATTGCAATTAAACAGCCCTTTGGGCTGATTTTTGCTTCTCTACTGCTGACATTGAAAAATGCCAAACAAAGATAGCATTTCTGTTCTCCTTGGAATGTGCCTCCGGGGGTGGGGAGGTGGTGAGGCTGTCTCTCAGGAAATGGGTAAAAGACTCCAACTCTGGGGTTGAAGGCTGCCATCTTGGGATGGTCTTCCCAGACTGTGGTCCACAGGCATCTGGGGAATCCATCCCATCCCATAGGTTACCCAATCCACAGGTTGCCTGAAAATCTAGGAAGGACCCTATTTACCCAAGGTCTGTGTATCTTTGATTCCCACCTGGGAACTTAAGGTTTTTGAGGTCTGGACATGGCTAATAGCCCTCAAGGGGAGTCAATTCAGTCCAGCAGGGACATTTGACATTAGAGGTTTGCCCCATGTCTAAATCCCCCATCTGTAGGGGCATCTCAAGTGAGCTGAGATGCAGGGCCAGGCAGACAAAAAACCATCAGAGATGATGGCAGGAAAGTCAATAGTGGTGGTTGGGAAGGGGACTCTGAAAGTAGCCAGCCCTGGGGAACCTTGGCCCCTGCATTTACTGGCTGTGAATCTTGGCCAACTTGTCTTTCTCTGCTTCATTTCCCCATCTATAAAGTAAGTCAATACAGGAAATCATTGAACTAGACCATAGGTGGCTCGGTGAAGCTTAGCTGCCGATATTTTTTACGGTAACAACTGCAGAGTCCCATGGGCGGAGGCAAGTCTTTGAGAGGACTCTAGGCTGGGGTGCTGGGTGCCAAGCAGAGATACCTTAAGCAGACTGATACCCTTCACTCAAATGACATCCTCTCCAGCAGCCCCTTTTCTGAGTACGTCAGTCAGGCCTATTTTTTGTTGCTCTTTGCCAAGGACCCGACCCAGGCATGCCGTGATTAATCCACAGAATGGTTTAGAGGAAGCCTGAGAATCAATTTGCACCGTCAGGGCTGCTGTGAATTAGGAATGCAATATCCGTCCTCTTTCTGATCCTCCACATGGCCCCAGGGAGGGACAGCTCGCCCTCTGCTTCCCTGCTCCGTAAGTACTTGCAGATTCACAAATGAGTCTAGAGACAGGAGGGCACTTGTAAGGTAAGGAGATCTCACCACACGGGGTCATATTTCACACAGCACAGCGGAATTCTTAGCAGACCTCAGCTCAAATCCAGCCCCATCTCTTTTCTCTGGAAACATTACTTCCTACCGTCCAGTCTCTGTGTCTTTATTGGAGAATGGGAAGAATAATATCTAGAGAATTCTATAACCGAATATTGTAATGTAGCCTGGAATGGTGGCTCAAGCCTGTAATCCCAACGGCTCTGGAGGCTGAGGCAGGAGGATCACAAGTTCAAAGCCAGCCTCAGCAACTTAGCAAGGTCTTAAGCAACTCAGCAAGACCTTGTCAAAATAAAAAATAAAAAGGGCTGGGGATGTGGCTCAGTGGTTAAATGCCCCTGGTTTCAATTGCTAGTTTTCAATCCCCCCCAAAAAAAGAATACTGTAATGTACCACATTGGCAGTGTTGGTTGGCAGGACAATGACTGATCTCATGAAATAATTGTCTGTTTTTTTCATAGGACAGGACAGAAAGAGGGCTCTGGGACTTGGGGGCATAATGTGGGCATGGGAGCAGGCAAGACCTGTGCTGGACAATGGGCTCACTTGAGTCCCTTCAGGATAGGAGTGTGGCCTCTGTGTGGGCCTTGGCTGCAAGTGTGCCCAGGCCACTCAATGGTCAGTTCCAAGACTATAAAGTTTTCCTTGGGGACTGGCATTTCTCTGGCTATTCCATTCATACATCTCCCCTGGGCTTCTTGCATGGGAAAGGATAGATAGGCATCAACTAGCTAAACAAATCCTAGTGGTTAAGAGAAATGGTTCTGGGTAGTCAGACTGTCCAGGTTAGAATCCCAGCAACACTACCAATTTGCTCTGTGACCTTCAGCAGTTTAATCCATTTCTCTGGGCCATAATTTCCCAATCTGTCTTCACAAGGCTTTTGAGAGAATTAAACATTTAATACCAAACCTTAATAATGGTGCAAATTAGTATTATATTGCTCAGTTTACTTTATCAATTCCTTCCTAGCATGGTCCCTTTACTTCCTCCCCCAGATCTCCACAGACACCAGGAACCTCTATCAGAGCAGGAGCACAGCTAACAACAGGCCTTGGTATAGTCTGGGCTCAGGACCAAGGCCTTCTTAGGGTTCACCATTGTGCAGAGCAAACCACAGCCCAGCTCTAGGGGCCAAAGCAGCCTGGTACACAGACTGCTCAAATCCAGCCCCATCTCTTTTCTCTGTGAGGGCTCCCCCAGTGGGAGCTACAGTTATTGTTATTGTTATTTTGGGCACAGAGTCTCATTCAGAAAGTGGATGAGTTTAATTATAGGAAAATTTTGAATAACGCTACCCTTTCATTCCTGTAACTGTGACTTCCAGACACCTGCTCCATTCAGGAAAAAAAAAAAAAATGGTTTAAATTGAAAATGCTTCTTCTGCAGTCCTTAATCACCACCTCATTGAAGTTTATGGTACAGAAAGTCTCCTGTAAGGAAGGGCATCAGGGTGGTCAGGGAAGTGTGAGGAGGGAGGCAGAGCCCCTGACGCCCAAGGGCCACTCTGGCTGGGGATCAGCCAGACTCCAGGGTAGGAGCTGCGAAACTTGGCCCAGACTTGACCGGATGTGTCCCATCCCTCAAAGTGACATCTGTGGAAAGTTTTAAGTCACATGGAAATGCTTATGTTGAAATGCTGAGGGGAAAAATAGGAAAAGAAATTATATGGCCAAATAATCCCAACTGCCTAAAAATTTAGGGCAAGATTTCTCACACAGAAAAGACTAGAACTGCATTTCTATTCAAGATGGAGTAATGGCAGGGACCAGATGAACCCTCCTACCTGAAACACCTTAAACTCCGGAAAAAATAGGTAAGTGTTTGGGCTGGGGATGTGGCTCAAGCGGTAACTCGCTCGCCTGGCATGCGTGTGGCCAGGGTTCAATCCTCAGCACCACATACAAACAAAGATGTTGTGTCCGCCAAAAACTAAAAAATAAATATTAAAATTCTCTCTCTCTCTCTCTCTCTCTCTCTTAAAAAAATAGGCAAGTGATGGATTCCAGGTTTTGCATAACAGGCAGCACAAGACGGTGACCAAGAGAGACACACAGGAGAGGGTCTTTGATTGCCCAGAGGCCGACCTGGAGAGATCCTCCAGTTGCAGGGCCGGGAGGGAAGCCCAAGAGAGAGAGGAAGTCCAGGGAGCCCAGGTGCTAGAATTAGGAAGGCAAAGTGCCCAAGAAGAGGGAGTGGCCTGGGAGAAAGTGTGGTGACATGCAGGGAACTGATGGGGAAAGAGCTGCCCAAAAGGAGCAGTGGGGTGATGGATGGAGCACACACAAGTTAGAGAATCTTTTGTGTTTTGATGAAGGTGAAAAAATGCTCTTTCAAAATATGGCTGCAGGGCTGGGGATGTGGGTCAGTGAAAGAGCACTTCCGAAGCCTGTGTGAGACCTGGGTTCATCTCCAGGAAAAAAAAAAAAAGACAAAATATTGCTGCAAATTCTTAGTAAGAATCTAACAATTATAAAATGTATAAAGGATAATGCATTCTTTAGACCTAGGGGAGCCTATCCCAGGAATATAAGGTTGGTTTTATATTTAAAATCCCATCAATGAAATTAACCATATTTATAGACTTAGAAAAAAAAGAAAAGCATACATCATCTTACTACTTTTTTTATTAACATGAAATCTAGTTTCTATGCATGATAAAAATTGATCCCAGCAAACTAAGAATAGAAGAGAATTTTCTCAGCCTGATAAAAGGCATCTATAAAAATCTTTCAGTTTATATTATACTTGATGGTGGAAGATTAAGTGCTTTCCTTCTATGATCAAGAACAAGGCAAGGAGGTCCTCTTTATCACTTCTATTCAACAGTATGCTGAAGACTCTGGCCAGTGTAATAAAGCAAGAAAAAGAAATTTAAGGCTTACAGATCAGAAAGGAAGAAGTAAAACTTCTTTATTGACAGATGACATGATTATTTATGTAGGAAAATCTTACAGATCCTATCAAACAACAGCTAGTTATAATGAGGGAGTTTAACACGGATCCAAATCAATGTATAAGAATCAATTATATTTCTATGTACTAGAAATACAGAAATTATATATCTACATACTAGAAATAATTAGAAATTCATAATATATATAATAATATAAAATATTAAATACTTAAAGATAAGTTTTTCCAAAAGATATTCAAGACCCAAACCTTGAAAATTATAAAATATTACTAAGAGAAATTAAGACCTAAATAATAGGAGAAATATTCTCAATTTAATATATGGATTCAATGTAACCCTAATCACACACAACAGGCTTTTTGTATGTGTGTGGAAGTAAATGTGAAAGATCTGAAATAGCCAAAACAATTTTGAAAATGAACAAAGTTTAGGACATAGACTACCTTGTTTTAAGACTTATTGTAAGGTCAAAGAAAACGAGGTAATGTGGCATTGGCATAAAAATAGACAAATAAATAAATGAAGCAGACTAGAGAGTCCAGTAAGAGACCAGGCATTACGAGGTCAATGGATTTTTTTTTTCTTTTTAGGGCTGAGGTCTGAACTTAGGGCCTTGCATGTGCTAGACAAGAGGTCGACTTTTGATAAAAGTGAAAGGATACTCTTTTCTATAAATGGTACTGGACAATTATCTGACCAAAAAAATGAACCTTGACCTTTACCCCACACCATAGACAAAAATTAACTTGAAAAGGATCATATTCTAAAAGAAAGAGCTAAAACTAAAACTTTTAGACGAAACGATGGGCAAAAACCTTAATGATTTTAGGTTTGGCAAAGATTTCTTACGGTAGAACACAAAAACTACAAATTATAAAAGAAAAATCAACAAATTGGACTTTATCAAAATCATAAAGGTTTGTTCTTCAAAAGAATCTGTTAGAAAAATGAAAAGCAGCCACAGACTGAAAGGAAATCTTTGCAAAGCATATACTGATTGGTGACTATAATAAAAGTCACTGAATTACATAGATTTTAAAAGGGTGAAATTTAAGGTATTTGAATTGCATCTCAAGAAAGCCTTAAACAAACACAAAACCTATCCGACAAAGGACTTGTATCTAGAGTATATAAAGCATTCTCACAGCTCCATAAGATGATAAATTCAATTTTAAACATTAAGCAAAAGGTGTGAACACATACCTTCTTCTCCCCCAAAGAAGGTACAGGAAGACAAATGAACACACAGGAAGCTGCTCAAGAACATTGCTCGTTAGGGACAAGAAAATCCAACACCATGAGCAGACTCCACCACTTACCCACAGAGATAGCTCCAATTTGTGCTCCATTATGTCCTCTCCATGGGGTGCTTCCTGTGTGGGTCACCTGCTCCCAGGGTTTGAAGGAGGCTGTTGGATTCTCTTCATCTGCGGCTCCCATCCTGGCACCTCAGACACCCACCTGCCACATTTAGGAGCTCACTTTACCCTGTTTGGACAGGGACAGTGTCTGGGGCCCAGGCAGGACTCTGATGACTTTGCCGAATAGCAGCCACACGTGCTGTGGTCCGGGGATGAGGTGAGAGAGGAGGCTGGTTTCTGCAGGTGAGTTCAGGAGTTCCAGAGGCCATTCTGGCTGTTATGAAGAACGTACCTGAGACTGGATCATTTCTAAACCACACCACAGGTCCCTCATAATTCTGGAGGCCAGGACATCCAAGATCCAGGCACAGCGGATGTGTTATGGGCCTGTTCCTCATGGACACAGTTTCTTGCTGAGTCTTCATGTGGCAGGAGGGCCCAGGGAGCTCCTTCAAACCTCTCATAAGGACATTCGCCCCTCAGTGAGGGTAGAATGACTTAATTACTCCCTAGATGTGGCACCTTTTGAGACTCACATCAGGAATGAGGCTCCAACATGTGAATTTGAGGGAGACACCACCAGCATTTTGACCTTAGCAGGGGCCAAAGAAGGATAATAAAAGAACAAGAGGCAGTCAGTGTAAGGTCCTTGCTTAGCATCTGGGTGGCCATCTTAAGTGACAGCCGCCATGTTATGAAAAAGTTTGACTTTCCCGCCCAAGGGCGTTTCTGAGAAAGGCTCATCACTCCCTCAGACCCACCCCACCCTTCACCACCCACATTGGGAGCCACCTGGCTCTAATTCCTAAGCCTGCCCCCATAAAAGTCCTGAACCCCAAGCCTGTTTTGTCTCTCTCCATCTATGGAGAGATGGCCTTTATTTGTCAGCTCTGACAAATAAACTTGCATATGTATCTCTGCCTGGTCTCTGTCTTTCATTTCTCACTCACTTGTCTCCCACTTCCTCGCTTTCCATTCAGAAGGACCTAGACAGGGACAGGTACTGAGGAAGAGTGAGGCAGCAGATCTGTGAGGAACTTAGTAAGTACTATCAAGGGACTTGAGGAGTAATTGGCCCTGAGAGGCAAGGGGCGGGCAAAGAGATGAGTAGCCCCACCAGGGGTTGGGGATCACAGTGCTTGCCAAGGCAGGGAGCACAGGGAGTGGGTATATGGAGAGACATCAGCTGGCATTTCATAAGTGTGCACTTTGGTGGCCCTGGGCACCCTGTCCCTGTCCAGTGGGCCTCAGCTAGGTTGAGGTCAGAGAGCCTCAGGCTGAGCAGGCAGCATAGAGGTCCATGGAGGGAAGCTTCTAAAAGCCTCCAAAGTAAAGACACTGCTATTGGGAGGGAGGGGGAGAAGAGGGGGGCCGGGCTGAGACCCGGGGCGCCTACATTAGGAGAGGACCAGGCTCTTGAAGAGGAAAATGAAATGGAGTAGCCCGTTTCCCTGCCAGCTCCTTCCTGGCTGTGACTTGAGACGACATAAGGAGGAGAAGGGGAGGACTCTGGCCCTGAGACTGGAGGAGACAGGCCTCACAGAGGTGCCAGACGAAAGGGCCCACTCTGAGTGGCCAACCAACCTGGTCTCCTATTGTCCCAATCTGATGTTTTATTTTTTAAAAAGAAAGCAGGGCCAAATTCACATGTGCAGCCCACCAGCCCTTCTTTCTCCTTTTCATCTCACTCATGTGCCCAACAGTTTCTGAGCTTTCCCTCCCCGGGCATCGGCTGGTGCTGAGATACACTAGGGAATGAACCAGACACAGCCCTGCCCTTATCAGACTCACTGGCTGGTGGCAGCCCCATTATAGAGGATCAGTAGAGGAAAGGGACCAAGGGGAAGAAGGAGGGAGGGAGTGGGCAGTGCTGGGAATCGTACTGGCCAAATTATATTGTCACATTGTGTGCATGTATGAATATGTAACAAATCCCATCAATATGTACGATTCTAATGCACCAATAAAAATGAGGAAATATATATACATATATTTTTTATCTTAAAAGAAAAGGAGACTAGCAATGAATCCAGCCAAGCACACTCTGGAATTATCTCTAAGTCCTTTTCTCCTCTGTTCCCAGGATTTCGTCCTCCTTGATGACCACCATGCTGCTTGCTCAGCCCTGTGGCTCTCTGATCTTCAAGTGTACAGTAACCCACAATGCCTTTGGGCACACAAACCACACACTCATGGGCTGGGGATGTGGCTCAAGCGGTAGCGCGCTCGCCTGGCATGCGTGCAGCCCGGGTTCGATCCTCAGCACCACATACAAACAAAGATGTTGTATCTCCCGAGAACTAAAAAAAAATAAATAAATATTAAAAAATTCTCTCTCTCTCTCTCCCCTACTCTCTCTTTAAAAAAAAAAAACAAAAAAAAAACCACACACTCATAGAGTGGAAGCTGGTGTCTTTGCACGCCCACAATCCTCAGAGCCTCTGCCCCATACCCACTCCCCTTTCTCCCTTTCTCCCTCTCTCAACAAATCCAATCACTCAGGGAATCACACTGATGGTACCTGCTAAATTCTTCTCAGGTGTGTCCACTTTTCTCTCTCCTAGGTTCAGGCTCTCATGTCTGACTGGTTCCCTCTTACTCCCCACCTCTCTTCCTTTGGACTTAAACTTCCCTAATATATAGAAGATGGGATATTTTTAGTTGCAGGTGACATCAACCTAACTCAAAGTTGGCTTAAGAAAAAAATTGAGAACATAAATGCATTCTACTGTCATGTATATCTAATTAAAACAAATTTAAAAATTAATTTAAAAAATGATTGATTGGCTCACATAACTAAAAGGTTCAGAGGCTTACTTCAGACATGGCCGGAAACAGGAGATCAAGCAATATTGAAAGGACCTAGTCTCTCTGCTTTATTTATTTATTTTCCTGTCTTCACAACTCTTAGGCACACTATCTCTACATGTTGGTTCAGTTTTCCTACATTGGTCAGATCTAATCAGAATCCAGGAGTTGAGTTCCATTGACTGGGACTGGTTTGCATGCCCATTCCTCAGTCACCACCAGGGCACAGGTGTGTGCAGTATGCCAGAGGGCACGTTTGTGTCATGTGCTCATCTCCGAGGCTGGGTACCACCAAAACCATGGGTACTGCGATTCAGGGAAAGATGGTTCCCCAAGAAATCCATGCCCTTGTCAGGGTGGGCAGGATGACCACAAAACTGGTATCAGGAGAAACAGCCCAGCCTGCCTGAGACCCGGAGGCACTGGACTAGTAGAGAAGGAGACCTGCTGAGCCAAAGCAGCATTAACATCATTTACACCACGCTTTCGATTTCTGCCCAGTTATCATGCCACAGAATCGCCATCACACGCGTCTTTAAGTAGGCGTGGGATTAATTTTGTTGTGTGAAGTACCTAATTACAGCCCTGAACTCTGCTTCTGTGACAAGTATCTGTAGTGAGCCCTCCTGAGCAAAGCGGACTGCTTACAGAGACCTCCCTCCAGGTCCCTTGTGCCCTCTGCCCACCCAGGGCAGTTCTGAGCTAACCTTGAACTCATTTCAGGATGGACCTGACGCATGCTCTTGGCCTTGGATCAGAGCCAGCCCTACCTTAGCTCTAGGGAGGCCAAGGCCTCAGTGTGGGTATCGTGGGAGAAGCTTCCCAAGGTTCTCATACCTCTTCTGCCATGAAATCCCCTGAGAGTGAGGGGCTGGGGGACGGGTGGGGTTGGTTGAACGGGCACCACCCTGGTGAATGCTCACTGGGGCTCTCTAGGAACACCTTCAAATCAGCATCTCCCCAGTCCCCACCCAAGATTGTCTGTCTCATTTCCTGAAAAATGGATTGGCCAGTTCTCTGGGGAAAAGTTTCTCCTGCTGGGGCTTTTCAAGGAACTTTCCAAAGCACCAGGCCTGGTCACAGGTGCCAGGCGCAGAAGGGCTTCTCTGAACACCATCATGGAAGACATTTAGCTGGGCTTTGGGAAGAAAAGCAGGGACATTCCTTTGAGTGTATGAAGGACACAGTTTTGGGGGGAATGACAGTGACAAGAGTCCAAAGAAGTCATCTGTCCTGGAGCACCCCCTGCTGGCCATAGCCACAAATGGCGTCCCCAGAGTTCAAGTCTGAGCTATGGGTGGAGGCTTCAGAAGGCTACAGGCTTTTCTACTCTTCAAACCTTGGGACTTCCTGACCCACCAGGCAGTACTCCTGGATATGGGCAAGTGGCAGCCCAGGGGAGAGGTTAGGCCTCTGTCCACAGAAACGTGTAAATGATGTCTTCTCTTCCCTCTCTTCTGCAGCATGGAGAGAATGTGCCGGCTCCAGCCTTGGCCCACTACCTTGGCTCACTACAAAATGGCTCTCTAGACACATCTCTTCACACTTTCAAGACACTGCTGTCCTGTGACATGGGATTGAGCCATTTTCCAACTTCACAGAGTTTCTGAGTGGGTTTTCATGGCTGTTCATCCTTTTACAAGGTCAGTGCCCTGTAGTAGGTGTCTACCTCGAGGGGCTGGGGTGTAGCCCAGTGGTTGCTCATGTGCTTAGCATGTGCAAAGCCTTGGATTCCTGTGGGCTAACTGTCCTGTGGCACACAGAGAAGGTGCACTGTGGCACCAGCTGGGAAGGGGACAGGTGTTGTAGCAAGCTCTTCTCCTTGCTCAGCTTGGCAACTGCAGGAAGAGGTATGTGTATGTGTATGTATACATGCGCATGTGTTACACAAATGACATTGCTCCCCAGGGATCCCCCCCACCCCTCCATTGCCTCAGGAAAGCCCAAAGTCTAAGAGACTCATGAGCTTTCAAGATCCAAGAGGTGCTAACCGTCATTATTCTCCAGGAAGAGCGAATTGCTTGTGTCCCTGCCCCAATGCCAGTCTGCCTTGTGTCTGCCCTGGTCTATGGTGTCACCCTGACCCTGGTCTACTTCTCCTTAACCCTGTCCCAGGGTAGCCAGAATGTCACCTCTCACAGGAAGTCTGCAGTCCGGGATGCCCTTTGCCTTCTGCCTTGGGACTGTCTGCAGCTGGCTCTGCCACCCCCACCCCCATGTGAGCCCCCCAGGGAAGGACCCTGTGCCCAGCGCCTGGCCAGGGCTTGACGCTCAGGATGGCTCAGTGGGGCTGGGGTGCAGGAGGCAGGCAGTCCTCTGGCACTCAGCCAGGAGAGTGTCTGCTGTCCAGCCTGCCATCATGTCATCTGTGGGAGCTGTGACCTAGTGAAGCTGTCTCTGGATTTATTCATTCACACAGAAGTGTGAGCACCAGTGGGCACTGGGCCTCCCCAGAAGACCTTAAAGGGGCCCTTCCCATGGAACCATCAAGGCAGGGACTGGGATCTCACCACAGCAAAGTCACCCTTCTTTGTTCCCCAGTGATTTTCAGTCGGCTGTATTGAGATAAAATCCACAGACAATAAAACTTGTCAATTTAACACAGTCTGAGAAGTCTTGACAAAATGTCAATGTTCCACTAGGATCCTGGGCAGTCGATCTCGTCCCCTTTCCCTGGCCCTGGCCACTGGTCTCTCTACTGCTATAGTTTTTAATTCTTTGGAATATCATAGAAATGGAATCAGACCATCTACCTTCCTCCCTATAATGAATGATTTGAGATATGGGGTATTGCGAGTGTGGCTTTTCATTGCTGGGCAGTGCTCACGGTAAGGACATGCCAGTTTATCCCTGCCCTAGTGTAGATGCCAGTCCTTCCTTTTTGAGAACAAAGGTCCTAAAGAACTGGTGCATAATGTGGTTCTGAGAGAGAAGAGTGGCAGGAGCCCTTCCCAGGGGGACACTTGGGACAGTCCTCTCCTGAGGGCTTCTCTGACTGGATCCTTATTTCTGTTTCCTGGCAGGATGGTGCAGATGATTGCCCCCGCCCCTGACTCCCACCCCCATCACTCTGGCTGCATTTCCAGATCTGATCAGGAGCCTTCCCCACCCAAAATCTTTTGAATAGCACATTCCTTTAACAGCCCCCTCCTGGATGCTTTTTTCTCAATGGGCAGGTGTCAAGGGCTTTCACTCTCCTGAGTCATGCCGCCCCTGCTGAGCAGGGCAGAGAAAGCGGGTGTCTGCTGAGCCTGACACCTAGGGTGTCTGACAGGAGGCAGCGGAAAGGATCTCGCCTTTGCTGCGCCCTCAACAAGAGCCTCTGCCTCTCGGGTGGTGTTTGTCAGTTTTGTGTGACAGTGACCAAAATACCTGACAAAAACAACTTAAAGGAGGAAAAGTTTATTTTGGGCTCATGATTTCAGAAGTTCAGTTCAAATCCATTGCTCTGGGCTAGAGGAGAGGTGGAATATCAGGGCAGAAGGACTTGGTGGAAGAAAGCTGTCAGCTCATGGCAGCTCATGGTGGCGGGGGGGGGGGGGGAGAACGTGTGCTCAGAGCCAGATAGAATCCCCAAGGGCATGCCCAGTAGTCCTTTCAAATTATTAATCCATCAAAAGGATTAATCCACTGATTATGTTATAGCTACGAGAATGCCAATCATTTCACCTCGGAACATTAAAACCCATATCCAAACTATATCACTGGCTTTGGTTCCCAGGCCTGAGTGAAAGGTACTCTTAATAGTTCTTGAGGAATTGAGGGCAAGCCTGGTGTGGTGATGTACACCTAGAATCCCAGCAACTTAGGAGGCTGAGGTAGGAGGACTGCAATTTGGGGGCCAGCCTCAGCAATTTATCAAGGCCCTAAGCAACTTAGTGAGAACCTTTCTCAAAATAAAATATAATAAAATGCTGGGGATGTGGCTTAGCACTCCCTGGGTTCAATCCCCAGTACAAAAAAAAAAAAAAGTGTTATGGGCAAAGCTACTATCCTGGAAACCTGAGTTCAAATCCCAGCTCTGGACTAACAGAGGGGCCCCGGCCAGGTTGTTCAGTTGTTAAGCCTTCAGACTCAGTTTTCTCATCTGTAAAGTATGGGGTTGCCCCGATGTCAGGGGTCATGGCACTGTCTCCTCATGTGTCATCATCATTTGTCATACACTGATGGAGTGTCCTTATGCCTGTATCTTTCTAGGGATTAGGGAACCAATGCACTTGAAGGCACATCTTAAAATTAGTGCTTTATTAACAAAAAAGTTCCTTGTAATGATTCTTCTAGTCTGTGTCTCAGCTCCCTGCCCTCCTCCCAACCCTGCATGTGTGACCTTGACCAAGACTCAGTTTTCTCTTCTGTAAAAGAGAGAGAATAATAGCACCTGCCCTCACAGGGTTATCAGGATTATTCAAGATACAGAAGAATGGTGGAAAGGGTTTCAAGCAGTGCCTGACACAGGGTAGGCACCTATGTGACACTTGCTGGAATGAGATAGGGCCTCCTCATGCAGCTCCTTCCACCTGGGCTACCATGTGAGCTGCAGGCCGCCCACCATCCACCACCCACCATCCACCATCCACCATCCACCGTCCACCTTGCAGCTGTAGCTGCAAGGGCACCTCCCCACCCAAGCTGGCCTCCCTGTGTCTGTGCCTCCCTGGAATGGTAGGCCTCATGGAGGATGGAAGCAGCCCCTCCAAGATCAAAGGAACTTTGTACTCTCCGTTAAAAACTCAGCTAACAAAACCTCCTGAATGTTTTGCTCCCTCGAAGGCAAGCTCCCCTTTGTCCTGGGTCTGCACTGTGACTTCCTTTCTTTTTAAATGTATATCTGAGTTTCCTTTCAAATGCATTTATATTATACTGTGTTTATTGTTACTCCCTGGCTTTCAAAATATAGATTCAATGAACTTTTCAGATGGTTAAAACTTGTTTTTGAGTAAGGCCTGTCTCTCCTGGGGATCCTGAAACAATTTCTGGAAAGCTGGTGAGGATGGTCTTAGCTGGACTCCTGAGTAAGAGACCTCCTTAAATGGATGTGTTGGGGGCTGAGATGGGGCCATGCCTGGGCCTGGTGGATGCCTCATTTTTTCCTGTGTGCAAGACTTAAGAATGACCTACCTGCAGGATCTTTGTTTTTCTTCTCAGGACCCCCAGCTGCTGGGAAGGCAGTACACACAAGGTCTAGCAGGTGCAGGGGATAATTCTTTTCTCCATGTCACCATCTATGAGGCTCTGCTCTCATGAGCACCTCATGGATGTGTCCTCTCACCCTACAACAGCCCTGCATCTGGGTTACTCTCCTCATCTTCCAGAAGATGGGCCCAAAACTGGAACACAGGCTGCCCAGTTCCACCATTGGGAAGGGCGGATGGAAGCAGGCCAGGACTTGGAAGAACTCTGGGCTTCATAATCGTTGGTCACTAAGTAAAGCTGAGTGGGAATGAAATGGCAGGCGTCATCACTGTGTCTCACCATCAGCCACGTGGTGTCCTACTGTTTACCCTGACCCCTTCTACCAAATCTTAATTCACTTTACTACGTTAATAGATTTCTTACTGTGGAAAATTTTTGGTCTTTTTTTGCATCTAATTTGGTGTTTTGACATGTGAGAATTCATTATCACCATCGAGAGTGAACCTGTCTGTCATCCCCCAAAGCTTCCTTGTGCCCCTCTGTGATGGCTTCCTTGTGGCCCCCTCTGGCACCCTGTCCTCCAGGCAACCACAGCTTTCTGTCACCACAGATTAGTGTGCACTTGGTAGAGTTGTACATGTTCTCTTGTCTAGTCTGGTTGCTTTCATGCAGAATGATTGAGGTCCACCTGCCGTGTTGCGCACAGTGGCTCTGTCCCGGAGGCTTCATTGTCTGCCAGGTCCAGGAGTTCATCTTTCAGAGCTACCTGTTATTGAGTGGAGCTAAATTCCTGTCAGAGCTGAGAAATTCACCTTTCTTGTGTGTGTTTTGTTGTTGTTTTGGTGTTTTTTGTTTTGTTTTGTTTTTTTGGGTACTGGGGATTGAATTTGGGGGACATTCAACCACTGAGCCACATCCCCAGCCCTATTTTGTATTTTATTTAGAGTTGCTTAGCACCTTGCTTTTGCTGAGGCTGGCTTTGAACTCACGATCCTCCTGCCTCAGCCACTGGTATTACAGACTTGCGCCACCAGGCCTGGCTTGTTTTGTTTTTAAAAGATGGGAAAACTAAAGGCCAGAGAGAGCAAGATATCTGCCCCAGTCATACGGCTCTTTGGAGATCAAACTAAATTCAGAGCACCAGGCTCCTGAAGCCGTGCAAACCTTCGGCATGTTCAACACAAGGACCTCAGGAGTTCTTTTTTTTTTTTTTTTTTTAAACTTATTGTGCATTTTAATTAGCTCATGAGTTCATATACAATGAGTGAGTGGGAGGTTTTTTTTTTCCCCCTTCAAATTTAAAAAGTGCTTCAGTACCTTATTTATTATAGCAAAAATCAAGTTCACATCCCTGTTAATAAAACTGTGATTTAACAAAGAGCTTTTATTACAAAAAATAAATTTCAGTAATAACTGTTCAACTAGACACTTAGCAATTAAAAATAAAACTGCTCCGTAAAGAGAAATGCAGTTCACAATAAACTAAGTTGTTCTCTCTCCACCTGCCACCCACCTGGACTTTGCCATAGTGCTACTGATTTTCAGTTTTGCTGGCAGTAGTCTGGTTAGTACTATTCTGTTCTCCAGATAATTGGACAATTTCATCTTTTTAGTGCAGGATCCCTGACGGAGATTCACATGTCCTTTCCATCCTTAATGATCAACTCTACCAAGAATCAGCCACTTGAAATGTGTCTCTGCTTAATGTACTCCCCAATTCTGATCTTGTCACTAAGATGAAAGCTCAGTGTAGGAGCTCTGTTATATTAGTCAGGTCAGGCTGTTATGACAAAAACTGGGTGGCTTACACAGTGGGCATTATTCAGAAGGCTGGAAGTTCCAGATCAGGGTGCCTGCATGATGGGGTTCTGGTGAGGGTCCTCTTCCAGGTTGCAAATGGCTGCTTGCTTGCTGTGTTCTCACTGGCAGAGAGAGCAAGCTCTCTGGTGTCACCTCTTACAGGGGGACAAATCCCACCAGGAGGTGCACACTCTCATGATCTCTTTTGACCCCAGTCCCTTCCCCAAGATCCCCTCTCCCAACACCCTCTGGTTGGGAGTTAGGGATTTAACACAGGAACGGGGCCCCAGTTTAATTCACAGCCCCCATTTGCCTAAGCCCTCTGACGTTATTTGCACAGTACTTGTGTATAAACTTGCACTTGGGATCATATTCGTGCAATCGCTTTTCTTCTTGCATGTCTGCCATGAAACTTTATTTTTTCCCCTCCAAGTAACGACCCCTTTGTTTTGCTTGTAAGGACGACTGAAAACGAATGAGCTATGTTTAAATCCCATTAGTTTAAAATAAATAGAAGGGTTTGTTGCTTTCACTGCTCTGTTCAGCACAGAGGATCTGAACTTCCCCAGCAGGGGACTCCTGGGATCTCTGATAATTTTCCCCTGATTATTGCTGTATTAATTCCTCACTCTTCTAACCTTTCTATAGCTCATGGGTGAAAGAGATCTTCAGTGAAGAAATTAGGCAAATGCTCTTGATATGCATCCCACAGACTCTCTTTTATGGGATTTTTCTATACATATTGACACAGTTAATCTTTGTTTCTGCAGTATGTATATAAATATTATCCAAGATGACTGGCATATGGTACTGTTATATGTCTTTTAAGAAAATCTCCAGCCGAATCCAATATTTCCCATGTGGCACCTTATACACTGTGGGCGTGGGATATTTATAGAGCGGTAATAATATTTGAAAACTCTGTAATGTCTAAAGCCTCCATTTTCCCGCAAATTTCATCTAGAAGGCTACATTTTGCAGACATAAGCTCTTGTCAGACAGCCATGGTGCCTGCTGGAATGCCGAGCATTGTTGGGGTTCAGGAAATAGCTGTGGTAAGCACTTTTGCCTCAACCCTTCAGAAGGAAGGTCACCTTGTCGTGTGATGGAAATCTTTTCAGGTAAAGACTTGTGCCTTCTAACACAGGTCTCTTGCCCTTCGATAGAATTAGGTTTTTGATGCATTTCTTATTAATCTCGGAAGAGCCCCAGGCTACATATGATAATTCATGCAATTGTAAAGTCAAAGAATCTTAGAATCAGAGGATCAGTGAGCTGGGAATGAACTTAGCTACCATTTTAACCAAATCCTTGTCTTTTTTTAGGCTAATGAGAGCAGGGTTGAACTTGGATCTTTCTGGTTTCCCCCAGTGCTCAGTCCATGATCCCTGGTTTGTAGCTAATGTAATCCTGATTCTTATTGGACTCAGTCCTATCCTATACATTGCTAAGAGCCATAGCCGAGTAGGAATGACGCATGGCATTTTTGGTTGGAAGGTGATGCCAGCAAGCCATTGAGATGATAATGATTATGTTAAGATCTCCATTCAATTGGATATTAGACCCCTGCTGTCCGCCCTGGCCTACTACTTTGGAGCTCTCCGGGGACTCCCGGAGAGTTCCCATTGGTTGGGGAAGTGCGGTAGGAGGGATTTCCGGAGGAGGGATTTCCTGTTGGTGTGGTGTGTCCCAGGAGAAGGCCGTGTGCGTGGCGTTCCAGGTAGTTTTGGAAATAGAGTTTGTTCCTGCTTGAGTGGCTCGTGATTTTGTGCCTAGCCAGACTGCAGCAATACATGTTACTAAGAAGCCCCCTGAGATAACAGCTCCCACTCAAGTTTCCACTCTGTACAGGTCGTCTACCAGGTCCACCCGTATCACCTCATTTCATTTCTACCAGAGCCTTATATGAGGTAGGCATGATTGTCCCCCTTGTACCCATGGCTCAGAGAGGTTAAGCGCCTTCCCCAAAGGCCCATGACCAGTAAGTGGTCAAGTCAGGATGTGAACCTGGAACTGTCTGACCCTGCAACCCAGGCTCCTGCCCTCCGAGTTGGAGAAGGAGTAGACGATGGAGTTGGAGAGATAATCCTTCCACAAGAGCTGGAAAAGTTCTACAGGTCAGGCCAGAAGTGTAGGCAGTGGGTACACCATTCCTGCTGTGTTCCCTCCATCATGCACGGGGCCCCTGCCTTAGAGGAGCACTCTAGCTAACTAAGAGACAGATGTGTCAACAGACAATAGCACTTTATGGTCCAGGCTTGACAGGGGAACCATGGGGGGCTATAACCTTAACCCTAGAAGTTGGAGGTAGTCTCTCTGGGCAGTGGAGGTACAAAAACTAATCAGAAGGGATAGAGAAGACTGCCAGCTGAAGAGGGGGACAGTAAGGGGAGACAGAGCTTCCAGGCAGGGGGACCTGAGTGTTTTGGGACAGGGAAGCAGGAGAAGGCCCAGGAAAGCAAGGGGAGCTCTGGGTGTATTGCTAAATTCAGGAGTAAAATCCACTGTGGAGGCGAGGGGAGTCCTGAGGGTCATGGGTGGGTGAGGTAACCAATTCAGAATGGAGGAAGGACTTGGACAGGAAGTGACAGGGGCGGGATGCCCTTGGAGGCTGACATATGAACCCACACTAAAGGTGACAGTGGCCTGAACCAGGGTGATGTGATGGTGGGAATAGAAAGGGCAGCCTGTTCATAGAGAACGGGCAGCCTGTAGGGAGGGAGGGGGGGAGGGAGAAGAAGAATGAAGGAAGACCTTGTTTTCATGCTGGTACAGGACGGTGGCTGCTGGGCCAGCAGCTTAGCCTAGGAATACAGAGGTGGGCCGAGCAGGGGCTGAGATTTCTTAGGGAGAGCAGGAGCCGGGGGAAGACAGAGGACACAAACAGGGGCAGAAGCTCCTGGGGCTGGGTCCCCCAGGGCCCTCCCAGTGTGCCTGGGTGAAAAGGATAAAGATGGAGTGGGTGCAGCTGGGAGAGGCATGGGGGGGAGGTCATGTGACCTCTGTAGTCTTGGGAACTGAGGGGAGTGGGCAGAGGCTTTGGGAGAGCAGTGGGGGTTGACTGGAGGTTGGGGGAAACAGAGAGATGATCATTCTGAGTAGCCCAGTAGTGCTGAGGACACAGCTGTGCTCAGCAGCTGGGTAGGCATTGGGCAGCTTTTCTAAAGTCCTAGGCTGTGAATCTGTGGGCTGGCGAGAGTGTCCCAACCTGAGGCTGTCCATCTCCCTTCCTGAGCAAGAGCCTCTGAACACAGTTCTTCCTGGAGGCAGCCACTCTCACAGCCACACGGGCCCCAGGGCAGTAGAAAGAGTACTGGGCCAAGAGTTCATGGCTCTGTGTGGCCCTCAATTTCTCTGGGTCTAGCCAGATGATTGTTACAGTTCCTTCTGGTTCTTTGACATCATTAATGCTAATATGAAGGGAGCAGAGGCAGAGGAGAGATACCGTCCTGAGGGTAGGCGTGAGTTCCCTCACAGGGTGAGCTAAGCAACAGAAGGAGGGAGCAGAGCCTGGCTGGGGGTTCAAACCCTGCAGAGAGCTTGGAGACAGGAGAACTAGGGGAAGTCCTCTCTTCTTGATGGCTTGTCTCTGTTTCTGATCTCAGCAGTCTTTTCAATACCACATGGGTGGACTTTTAAAAGACCTTGACAATGAACAGAGTCCAATAAACAGAACACCCAGAGTGTGCCAGGAGCCATTCCAGGTGCTACACAGGTTCCACTCTGCACAGCACACTTTCCTTTACAGGTGAGTCCTGTTGCCCACCTCAACTGGGGTAGATGGAGGCTAGGAGGGATTAGGGAAATTGCCCAAGTGCCTGGGCTGGAATAGGAACTCACGACTGTTAGTTCCTGGATCTCTGGTGCTGAACCGGGGAACCCAGGGACCTCAGCAGACTCTCAGGAGGCCCAAGGAGGCATTGACTCACCCCTGATACTGGGCCAGCAAGGATTTCAATGGATGCACCAATGTGTAATTCAGCCCTGCTGTACCAGGTGCTAGGTGGTCTCAGGGTCAGGTCACCTAGCTACCCTCAACATGCTTCTCATGTTGTAAGTCCCTAGAGATGGCAGAGATGGCTTCAGAAAACTGCTTTAATGGGGTGTAGACCCTTGGAAGAAGTGAGTCCCCCAAACAAGCAGCACAGGGCCAGTCTTCCTGATGCTGATAGAACACCGCCCCGCCTCATCAGGCAGAAACACGCCTGGACAGGACAGGTGCCCGTGTTCTGGCAGCGTCTCTGCCGCCTGACTGCACACACATGTCACCTCTGCTACTGACAGTGGATGAACAGATTGGCTGGAGGGAGCACCCATGTCTGGGAGGAGAGGTGGCGGGTGCCGGCCGCGGGGGCTGCCTCCTCTCCTCCCACCACCCCGGCACTGGGGCTTGTGTGCTGCCATCTGTGTTGGCGTCACTCCTCTCTAATGCAGCCTGGCAGGTGCTTTTGCTGGGGGGCAGGAGGACCAGGGTCTGGACGAAATACCCATTCATTTTTGTGGCAACAGACTGATGAGATGTTTGCGGGTGGCTGGACGCACTCTGGCTGGACGCCTTCAGGAAAGGACCAAGCTGGTGGGGACCCATGCAGTCATTCTGATTTAGGAAAAGGTGTCTTGAGACTTTCTCTTCCTTTTTGCATCACTCTTAGAAGTGTTTTGTTTTGTTTTGATGAACCCAGGGGCTCTGCAGGCAACTGTGCTCTACCACTGAGCTACACCTCCAACCCTTTTTATTTTATTTTATTCTATTTTAATTTTGAGATAGAGTCTCCCTAAGTTGCCCAGGCTGGCCTTGAACTTATGATCCTCCTGCGTCAGCCTCTGGAGTAGCTCGGATTACAGGCATGCACCATTACACCCAGCTCCTCCTGGAGTCTTAAATCTTATATTGAATTTTGTTCAAAACAGATTTATTTTCAAACTATTGGCTCATTGCCATTGTAAAACTTACTCAGAGTTGGTTTTAAGGCATTTTCCAGGTAACTTCCATCATAGCTCCAGACCACAGAGGACCTGGTGCATGGCATTCTATTGTTTTGTTTGTTTGTTTTTTTTAAAGGATAGGTTTAATGTTCAGACTTTCTCTCATTGTTGTGCCCACTGCAATTATGGGTAATTATTATGTCTTGCAAAGAAATCTCTGTGGAGTTATGGGCTATGCAGAGAAGGAAGACAAACTGATATGCAGCTCCCACTCGGTAGAGTCAGAATCTCAGATTTCCATTGTGGGATGGAACATGGAGAATTCTCTTATGCTGTGTGTGTTGGCGGGGATTGTCACGAAAACTAATTCTGTACCCAAAAGTGCAAATGGAGATAGTCAGTAATCTAAAAGGAGGTAAAAGGAGGAAATAAATAATGCAAGGACCTAAAAAAGAACCCGAAATTGAGGCTTTGTTTATAACATGCTCACAGAAAGAATGTGAATCTTTGAATAAATGCGGCACCAGACAGAAGGACAGGCCTGTGATTTTCATACCTTGACACAGCAAATACTGATCAAGTGCCAACCATGTGTCAGTGTCCAAGCACACCTATCTTTCTAAATAACAATAAAAAATTATTTAAAACCAAATTCTATTGCAGTGCATGCTATAGTCACTGATAAGACCATTTTTTAATATTAGAAACTTCAGGGCTGGGGATGTGGCTCAAGCGGTAGCGCGCTCGCCTGGTATGCGTGCGCCCCGGGTTCGATCCTCAGCACCACATACAAACAAAGATGTTGTGTCCGCCAAAAACTAAAAAATAAATATTAAAAAAAAATTAGAAACTTCAGATTTGTAAAAAAATAAGCATGAGGGCTGGGGATGTGGCTCAAGTGGTAGCGGCTTGCCTGGCATGCATGCGGCCCGGGTTTGATTCTCAGCACCACATACAAACAAAGATGTTGTGTCCGCCAAAAACTAAAAAAAAAAAAAATATATATTAAAATTCTCTCTCTCTCTCTAAAAAAAAATAAGAATGCTTTTATTTTACTTAGTGATTCAAACCCTGGAATGGACCCTGACAAGGACAGTTTTAACCTATGGTGGGGGAATTATTGTGTAAATTAGTCATAGCACTTGTATTCTGTGCATTTCCACCATGTGTTGGATGATCTTGAGAACCAGGGTTAAATGAGGGAGGAGGCCTGCACAGACTGGGCAGGTGAGAAGGCCGAGTAGGGGTAGGAGCAGTAAAAAGCTGGGATTGGTGAGGTGGGCGAGGGACTCAGTGGTCTGGGAATCAAACCCAAATAGGCATGCAAGAAAGTTAGAGGTTAGAGGTGGGAACATGGCAGAGTGAGCTGGAAATGAGAGGCTCCACCCAGGCAAGGTTTCCATGTAGCATCCAGAGCTCCCATAGGCAGCAGACTGGCCTCTGTTCAAATCCCTACAGGAAGCTTAATTTACTCATAGCTGTGTGACCCTGTGCATGTCACTTGGTTTATGTGTGCCTCAAATTTGTCATAAGAATTCTAGGGCTGGTTGTGGTGGCACACACCTATCATCCCATTGACTCAAGAGGTTGAGGCAGGAAGATCACAAGTTTGAGGCGAGCCTTAGCAATGTAGTGAGACCCTGTCTCAAAATAAAAAATAAAAAGGGCTGGAGATGTGGCTCAGTGGTAAAACATCTCTAGGTTTGAGCCTTGGTACCAAAACAAAATAAACAAACAAAAAATAATGCAAGGAATCAATCCATTGAAGCACTTGGCACAGCTCTCAGTGCCAGCTATTGTTATCACAAGTCTAGAGGGCATTTTTCATCTTCTACCTACACAGCATCTGAATCCCTTCTGCTTGAACTGAGCCTGGTGGAAAGCAGAGCTTACCCAGCCCAAAGGAGACAGTAAGTGGGCCTGAAGGCAGCCTAGGATTTAAATCTTGGGGGAGAGAGACACAAGAGCCAGATTCACTTTTGGATATGATTTGCAGAGCCGCAGGCTTTGTGGTGAAGGGGTGGTGGGACAGGGTAGTGGGCGGCCAGTCTGTCCTGTGGCCATTTGGCATAACCTGGGATGCCTGACCTCCCTGGCTCCTGCCAGCTGCTGTCTGTATGATCCAGAAGCTGCCCGTGTGTGTATTGAAGAGCTCCACCCAGAGCCACTCTCAGTGAGCTTGTCAAATGCCTTGCCCCCCTAGAGACCAGGGAGGAGAGGGCTCATCCCTCTGGAATCCCCCAGACTGGTGAGAGGGTCTCAGCTAAGAAGATAGGCCTAAAATCCGCCACAGAATCCAGAATATCCTCAGAGCCACCCAACAAGACGCCAAGGCAGAAAGTCCTCAGGAGATCTCCCAGGACAGCCCAGGGTGGCCAGAGACATGGAACAGATGCCTCAGGAGGGCAAGAGGGGAGAGACCACACACACACCTCTGAACTTGGAGATGGCAAGGACCAGGGAGTAGGAGAGAAGAGGAAATATTTACCCAAATATACAGCGTCTTTTTGGTCTTAATCCTCTATCTCTGCTTTCTGCCAACTGCTTTCTCGCAGGGAGCATGGGAGTTCTCTTCCAGTGGGGTGAGGGTGTGTTTATCAGCTTGCTGCAAATTACATGGCAAACACTGATTCCCCCTGGCTGAGGCAGTCACTGAGACTCTTTGTTAGATTAATAAGATTACAACAATTTGGGCACACTTTCAAGTGTTTATTTTCAAAACCTTGCTTCAGAGGGTGGTAGTAACAGTATCAGGCCTGATGGGATTCCGGGTGTTTGGAGAGCTTTTGCTTCTCTTTCAAACATACGTGTCTCTACATACGAGAAAAAGGTCATTCATCCTCAACTGCTGACAATTTCCAGTCCTGCAACCTAGAGGCCATTTCTTTTTTTTTTCTTTCTTTCTTTCTTTTTTTTTTTTTTGTGTGTGTGTGTGCGTGTGTGTTTTGGTAGTACTGGGATTGAACCCAGTTCTCTAACACTGAGCTAATCTCCAGCCCTCTTTATTTTCTATTTTGTGACAGTCTCTCTCTCGATAAGTGGTTCAGCTAAGTGACCCAGGCTGGCCTTGAACTTGTGATCCTTCTGCCTCTGCCTCCTGAATACTAGAGTTTTCAAATCAACAAGTTAATGTTTATTTTAACACCTACATGGTGTCAGCCTTGTCCCAAAGACTTTAAAGACAGTGAATCATTTCCCCGCACCCTCCAAAAGCATTTGGGCTGGCAGACTGTACTTTGCTTTGTAACATTTCAAGAAAGTTTGCTGAGAATGAAACCCTAAGATCCTATTTTCCTTTTGACTTGTGCTATTACATTATGGATGGACCCAGCTCCCTGGCAAAAACAGGCCACCTCCACCCTTGATGGTGGAAGGGAGAGGGTCTGGGAGACATGAGTCATAACAGAGGGTGTCGCTAGGGTGGCTTGCTTGCTAATCTTTAGAAGGTCCCACAGAGCCTCTCCCTCCAGATTCCTTGGGGTGCTCTGTGGTGTGAAAGCCCTAGGAGTAGTAGGAGAATAAAAAGATTACTTGGCACACCCTGCTTCAAAGCGCTTCAGGCTAGCTGGGGTCCTGGACCCCTGTGCCATCTGCCAAGCCCACAACCTACCTTTCCCCCTGCCCCATGCCCATTCTCCTTGCCTCCAGCCCACAGCTCGAAGCTCCGCTCCCCATACCCTAAGCAGCCCTGTGCTACTGGCCCTTATTGATTCCCCTCATTCCCTCAACCAGTCATGCCCTTCCCCACCTCGTCACACCCTTCCAAACTCCGTGACAGGGCAGCTTTTCTGGAACTCATCCCTATGTTCTCAACCCTCCCCTATTCTAAAGCACCCCACTTGTTGGTGGGGTTCCAGGACTGGCTTCAGACTTGACTGTCACCCTGTCTGTTTCCCTGTGAGGCTATGAGCTCTTTGCAGGACTTTCAGGATCACCTTTATATCCTCTGGGCTAAGCTTAGGATGTTCCAAACACTGGGAATTTAGTATGGTAAGTGAGTGAATGGATGAATGCACAAAAAGAAAAAAGAATGAACATATTAACAGAGAGAAATAACAGCATTTATCCAAAGTATTTTTCAGCAAATGAGAGTTTCATATCCATCAGTTGCCGTGATCCTCGTGCCAAATTAGAAAGGTAGTTACCATTGCCTGAATTTCACAAAGAGGTTGAGTATAACAACATGCAGAACTCTAATATCTAAGGACAGGGTATCAGGCACTTAACAAGCATGCTCTGAAGTCCTAGAACAAGGTAGGCAGACATCTTTCATAGTAGGGGAAACTGAGTTGTGGAAAGCTGTCTAA
Organism: Marmota flaviventris; assembly: GCF_047511675.1. Classification (NCBI taxonomy): domain Eukaryota; kingdom Metazoa; phylum Chordata; class Mammalia; order Rodentia; family Sciuridae; genus Marmota; species Marmota flaviventris. The sequence goes on from NC_092507.1 coordinate 42,330,620, forward strand.
AACCTGAGCCAGGATTGGAACCCACATCTTGGGACTCCAAAGCCTTTATTTAGTCCCTGACACAATGCTGGCAGACAGAGGACGAGTCAACTCTGGCCAGACAAAGGGATCCATGCTAAATCTTGAAGGACAGAAGATCAGGTGGGAAATGGGCAGCCTGGTCAGTGGGTTGACATGGATGACAGGGAGGGTGTGGCAGTAGGCAGGCTGGGCTTGGGCCTGGGACTTGAGGGGCAGACATTGTGAGATGTGGGCAATGAGCAGGAAGCGACCACATCACAACAGGACTCCTGAGCTCTGGCATAAAGCACTTTATTTCGTCCACAGTGGATCCAATGTGGATCCAGATGAATCCTGCAGGGGCCTTGGAGGTGGGCTTCTATGTCAGTGGAGGAGGAAGCTGGAGGCAAGAGGACCAGTTACAGGCTGCAGCAATAATCTGGACAAGCCATAAAGTGACCTAACATGGATAGTAGAAATAAAAGAGGGAAAACAGAAATGTGAAATGTCAGGAATTGTTCCCATGCTCCCTCCCTGCTCTGTTTTTAGGCTCAAGACATTTCTCCACTGAAAACATTCCCCATCCTAGGCTGATTCGGGCTTTGTACCCTTGTGCTTCCTCTTCCTCCAACACTCTTTCCCCCACACTCCAGACCCATCTGGAGAAACCAGTTTTCATCCCAGGTGGAACTCCTCCAATGGGTCTTTCTTGATGAAAAAGTGTGATGGAGTTAGTGGCCCCACCTGTGCACACCTGTACACCTGGTGCTGCTGCGTCTGTGGAGATCAGGGCCAGTGGAGTTTGTTTGCACATCTGTCTCTTCTGGATGACACTGAACTCCTCCTGGCTGGGACTGTTTTCATCTTTGTGCTCCAGTGCCCAGGGCAATGCCTGACCTGACTGGTAGCAAGCAGGAAGTGGAGTGAGGGAACCCACCAGTGGGAGAATGCACGAGGGAGTCAACACATCATCCTCCCCCAACCCTGCTCCAGCCAGGGATGTCCTGTGAGAGGAAGCTATACTTGACACTCTTTCTCTCTCAACTATGTACATTGTCTTGGAAAATGCTTTCAAATTAAACTTTGATTTTGTAAAATTAATGAGTGTTTCATTTGACAAGTTGGCAAGTTTGAAATACCCCAAATGAGGGAAAAAAACAAACCTTGGGTAGAAAGGAAAGGAGAGGAAAGAAGACAGGAAGCACAGTCCAGGGCCACCGGCCTACAGTGGCTGTTTTCTTAGCGTGACTGAGGAAAACAAAAATCCTGTGCCTGGGAGTCGAGGCCCCTGTTACAAATGACAACTGATAGATTTCACCCCCTTCCATTAGCTCATGAGAGGAGCCAACGGGAAAAGACTCTGGCTGTGGTGAATTGGTTAAAAAAAAAAGTCAGGGAGCATCATGCAAGGGCTGTATTATTATTCTGCCTGGATGATGAAATATTGCCTTGAGAACTCAGTGCTAGCATCACATGCTCATCAAAAGAAAGAATCATTTTAATGTGAAGTGTATTCCTTTCACTTACTAAGACCTACATTAATTAGGGAGAAACTGTTTTATGAAATTAAACCTCTGAATAAGCACACGTCTTTATAGACATGAAGCAAGGACGTGGAGATGAACAGCCTAACCTTAGATGTGAAAGTGTCTGTGATTTCAGAACAAGAATATTTTGCTAGCTGAGGTGGCACGTTGTTGTGCAATGGTAAAAGAAATACCACTACACATTATTATGGCTTCAAAAAGCACTTACAGGCTTCAATAAGCACACGTTTATCACAAGAACACACAATCTAAAGCCAAAATAGTTGGACTTAATGTGCCAAAAATCTGCTCACCCCATACATTGTTAGAAAGAGCAGTAGGAAAAGAAGTCTGAAATTTGCTGCTATTTCATTTGATGGTAGCCAACATCTCCTATCTTCCTTGGCAAGGAGGCCATTTTTCTATGCTGTATTTTGCACACAGAAATCTGCATAGAGTGATTTGCATACCAAAAACACATTTGTAAAAGAAACTGTTTGCATAGAAGCCAGGGGGAGATGGGGTTGCCGCTGTTGGCTTCTGTACACACAACACCCCCAGGCTACTTGCTTTTCATTTTCTTCCATGCTGAATTCCCCACAAAGGGTTTTGTACTTTATGATGCATTAAAAATTAAAGCAACTGTATTCTGTATATATTCAAGAGCAACCATGACAATAACAATAACAACTCAGGCTAAATCTTTCCTGCTAAGAGTCTGTCCTTTTTTTTTGTTTTTTGTTTTTTTTTTTGTTAAGAGACTGGTAATGATAATTGTAAGCACTATAATGGATTGAGCTTTTATTATATTCCATGTGTTTTGCACAAACCATTGCATGTTCTCACCATCTGTCTTCAGGGCAGATGCTGTGGTTACACAGGGGCAAACTGAGGTATGGCAAGATCAGGTAATGAACTTGCCAAAGCCCTGCAAGCCAGGTTGGTAAAGCCACACTGGGAAACCTGGTTTGACTGTTCCACCCCGTCCTCACTGCATCTCCCTTTCCCCAATTTTGCCCGCCCACCACTACCCCCTCTGATTACCAGTTTGGGATGGCGGGGAGTCATGCTGGGAGAGGTGTATCATTTTCATTTCTGGCAATTTTTTTTTTCTGGCCTGATCCTGCAAGCAGGACAGCTACAGCCCCAAGGCTCAGCCAAGGTGCCCCATAAGCCAGCTGAGTGATAGACAGGATGAATGGGCCATGGCCTGTGATGCTGAGGGTGTCGGGGAAAGAGATGTCCTGTTCGCTTGCACAAAGGCTGCACATGGTAGTTGAGATGCAACGGGACACTCCCGCTCGGTACCCGTGCGCTATCGCCAGCTCAGTGCCAACCCAGCTGTATTCTTGGAAACACAGAATGGTTTGTATGTGCTTAATTATAATGCTACTTACAGAGACTTTATCAGTAGCAAATCAAATTCTCGATGCTTTTCTTAAGGAAAAAAAAAATTGGCAATGGCTCTTTGAAATTAGTTCATCTGATGAATCCTTTGGATTTTTCAAGTATACAGCGTTTGAAAGAACTTGACCGTTTCTGGAAACAGTAAAAAAAAAAAAAAAAGTACAGAATTAAAAGACTGCAGATGCCTGCAAAAACAGGATTATAAACATTTGCTTTCTTTAAAAATGTTTGTCTTTGTGTTTTTTCTCACCTAGTTTTCCCTTTTGCAGGACATGATAGCAAAACTTACATTTAATCATGTCTTGTTATCCATGGGTCACCACTGTTCAAAGACGGCTGGCTTTGAGACCTCACCATGTATTAGTCACTGGTAGAGAACAGTTTTTTTGACACTTTAAATAATAAATTCCTTTTGATATGATCTATGGCTGCTCTGCCTTTCAGCAAATCTCAGCCTAAGCAAGGATTGTGACAGCAAACTGCTGGGGAGGCAGACATCTGCTCTGAAGCCGGCTTTGTCACTACAGTTTGACCTTACCTCACTCTCTGAGCCTCAGTTTCCTCATCTGTAAACTAGGGTGACTAATACTAGGTTTCCTGACTAACAGCCATCTCTCTCTTCCTTATGAACATCAAAAAGAACTTCAGTTTTATTGAGGCCACAATGTCCCTAACCCCCACAGATGAGCTGCATTGACATAAGAACTATTTCTACATGTCAAAGACTGGCCTCCAGGTAGGTATGTGACCAAATTCTGCCAATGAGAATCAAGGGGAAATCTGCCCAAAGTTTCTCAGAAAGATTCTCCTTTGCTATAAGACACATACATGAAGTGAGAGCCCACTGGCCTTTGCCCCCAGCTCCCTGCTATGGTTGCTGTTGTTCAGATGATGGTGCTGTGGCAGCCATCTTATGAAAATGAGGGGAGACATCACTAACACACTAGACTGCAGAGCAGAAAGAATGGAAGAGCTTGCGTCCTTGGGGACAATGCTCTGTTGAATCAAAACTGGTCCACTTAGCTCCAGATTTCTTACTGTACTTATTTATTTTTGGTACTGAGTATTGAACTCAGAGGCACTTAACCACTGAGCCCCAGCCCCAGCCCTTTTGTATTTTATTTAGAGGCAGAGTCTCACTAAGTTGTTTGGGGCCTTGCTAAGTTGCTGAGGTTGTCTTTAAATTGCAATCCTCCCACTTTAGCCTCCCAAGCCACTGGGATTACACTGCCCCAGGCCTATCTCCAGATTTCTTAACAATAAATATTTTTATGGTTTAATCCATTTTGTATTGGGTTTTTTGTTGCTTGCAGTCAAAATCATCATCATCATCATCATCATCATCATCATCATCATCAACAACACAATCATCCTAACTTGGACAAATGTCACCATCACCTGGTGGTTGTAATAAGTGATAAAGTACCTAGCACAATACATGGCATGGTAAATAGCTGCAATTAACATTGGTAAAAACACTCATCAGACACAGGTAATGATTTAAAAGGAAGTTTCAAAACACAACACAGATAAACAAGATGTATGGTACTAATTTTTAGCATTACAAAAAAAAAAAAAAACCCTTTTGTTGTCTTGGTGAGGGAAGGGAGATATTAAGGTAAAGACAATAATTACAGCAACAAATCCTCATCTCTGGTAGTAAGACGAAAACACAGCCGGAGTGCAAGCACTGCTGGGGATGAAGCACTGTGGGTCTTTGCCAGGCTTCCATCCGCCTGTCGCAATCAGACAATCACCCTGTCAGCAGCTCCAATTCATGTCTGGAGCCTAACAATTACGTGTATGTGAATTACCCGCTTTACAAAGGGGCAGAGTTCTTTCAACCCTCAGAATCTCTTTCCAGAATACCAAATTTTACTAGTATTTTCTAAAAGCATGCGTTTTTTTTCATGATAGGAAAGATATATACACTGATATATAAGAATATAATGTAAAAATATAGGGCTCAGGACATAGCTCAGTGGTAGAGTGCATACCTAGCAAGCATGAAGTCTTGGGTTCAGTCCAAACAAACAACAAAGAAAAATAAATAAAGAAAAAAAAGAATATAATTTCCTTAGAGATAGCGTACCATTTGGGATCACGGTGATAACTCATAGGATTACCTATAGTTTACATATGAAATTACTGATTTTTAAAAATACAACCTACTAGAACATAAAGAGCACAGTAAGCTAATGTGCATACTGCATAATACAGATAACATATATTATGTATACGTATTACCTGATACATGCACAATAAAGATAATATATACAGAATATAAGCAATAACACATAGTACTCAATAAATAATATTAAAGTAAATCAAATTTTTTTTTACTGTAAGTATATTTTAACTAAGAGGCAAATCACAAGATTACAAACTAACAGTGGAGACTGAACACAGGCACTTACTCGACATCCATATCCACGTATGTCTAGGGTCAGTGTACAGCCACATGAAAGTCCTTCATCTTCTATGGCTATGGTGCTACACAATCAGCATTGATTTTCGTAACTTGTAGCCAGGAGGCTTTACAATTCTCTGAGTTACTAATCATATTCCGCATATTTATTATTAAAAAGGTCATTAGACATATAGACAAAATTCATCAAGAACTGCAAAAAAAAGGAGGGAGTACTTCTGATCGCCTTGCAGTTAAAAAAAAATTGCCAATTCTTTAACCTTTTGGTTAACTGAGATTTCCTGGTGTGTTGTACACACACCTGCTTTTCTCCAAATCCATCTGCTCCTCTTTCCTCTTTTACAATAAAGGGCAAAACTGATGGCAGCTCAACTTGTCACACTGAAGTGATTCTCCTGAATTAACAATCCCTGCGTCACTAGAACAAGACATCATGAACTCATTAGAGGCAACTGCACCCTTTACAATAGGACAGATTTTTTTAAAAATTCATTTATATGGAATTTAATGTCTCGTAGCCATACTTTTTACACTGTGGTCTTAACTTGATGGAGGAAGATAGAAGTAAGGGCTGTACCTTAAGGAAGAAATAGATATTTGAAGTGTGTTTTACAGTCTTGTGATATTTTATAACAGCTTTATTGAGATTTAAATCACATACCATGAAATTCACTCTTTTAAACTGTATAATTCAGTGTTTTTTAGTATATTCACAACATTTTGTACCATTAATTCCAGAATACTTTCATCCCTCTCCCCTACTTTTCCCCACCCTCCAGCCCCCTGTACCAATGTACTTCTGTCTCTATGGGTTTGCCTAATCAGGATATTTCATATAAATGGAATCATGAAATATATGGCTTTTTTTTTAAGTCAGACTTATTTTACTTAGCTTAATGACTTCAAGGTTCATCCATGTTATAATATGTGTTCTATTTCTTTTTATGAAAAATAATACTTTATTCCTTTTCATGGTAAATATTCTACCGTGTAGATATACAGCATTTTCCCCCATTTATTAGTTGATAGATTTGGGGTTTCATGATTTTTTAAAATCGAGATGAAATTCATATATCACACAACTAATCACTGTAAATACATTTACAATGTTGTTCTTTTAAGGAAGCACTCTGGAATAATACCACATATTCATTAAATAATTGCTTCCCATTTTCCCTACCTCCTGATAATCATTGATCTGTTTTCTGTTTCTGGATTTACCGGCTTGGGACATAAAATATAAAAAGAATCATACAAGGTGTGACCTTTTGTGTTTGGCTTCTTTAATTTAGCATGATGTTTTTGAGGTCCATTCAAGTCACGGCATGTATCAGTCCTTTATTCCTTTTTATACTTGAATAATATTCTGCTGTGTGCATATGCCACAATTTCCTTATCCAGATGATGGACAGATGGGTTGATTCTGCTTTCTGACTTCTCCTTGGTTTTGACTCTCATTGTCACCGCCTCATCCTGTATCATTCTTTCATCCAGATTAGAGCAACAACATTTTGACGGATAGATGTTTCAGACTCATTTTTCTCCTCACAGCAACTTGAAGATCCATGTTTAAAGCCCTTCAGAGATTTGCTGATAGCTCTAAGAAAACTGAATTATTAATATAAACTACTATAAAGCCTGGTGTGACTCTTCTCCTCTTTACATTTCACATTGCCCTCTCAGCAACTGAATGGCTCCAGCCAAAACATACTTCTCAGTTTCTCAAAATCATCAGGCTTGGTCAAGTGCAGTGGCAAACACCTGTAATCCCAATGGCTTGGGAGGCTGAGGCAGGAGAATCACAAATTCAAAGCCAGCCTCAGCAACTTAGTGAGGCCCTAAGCAACTCAGCAAGACCCCATCTTTAAATAAAATATAAAAAAGGCTGGGATGTGGCTCGGTGGTTAATGCCCCTGGATTCAATCTTTAGTGCCAAAAACAAAACAAAAACACACCAGGCTTTGTCTTTCCTCAGGGCAAGTGTGCCCCTGACCTGTGCTTTCTCTTTGCCAGTCTAATTCCTCCTTATCCTCTAGGTCTCATCTTAAACATTATGTAGATCTACAGTCTTACACCACCTTATGCTCCTTTGCAGCACTTTGCACAATTTTCCTACTAGACTGTAAGCTCTACAAAGTAAAGTCCATGTAATATGTTCATCACAGAATCCCTTCTGCCTAGCACAATGCTTGGCACGTGGTGGATGTTGATCAGTAAAATTATAGGCTAGGGACATGGACAGAATTAACCAACATGCCACCAAAAATTCAAAACCTTGGAAATCCTCAAAATATGCTAACCAAAACAATTACATGCCTACATACAAACGTAGTCACAGTCACCTTAATAACTCCCTATTCACCCACAGACCCAAATGGTAGGAAAATGAGACAGAGTCTCAGGAAAATGAGACAGTCTTCCAAGTGAAATTAAAATTTAAATTTCCTTGCAAACAGTTCTTTGCTCATAATTTTTAAAATAAATGATCTTCAAGGCCTTGAAAAACAAGCATACTGTACTTGAATGGCTGCCTGTCAAAATGTAATCTTCTGACTTCAGTGATTATTCTTGCCTTTGAAAAGTTCAAAAGACTTATTTTCTAAAGACACACTTGTGTGGCAAGGAAAAATTACTCATAACATTAATACCTTGATTCTTTCTGATCTTTATCATGTGGTATTAACATGTAAATATGGCCTTTGTTTTTCAAGATTTTGCCTACTCCCTTTATTCACTTCTCAAAGGAGAGATCAGTGGATGAGATTACAGCTCTCTATCATGAAATTAATTTCATATACTTGAGACAGCAACTTTAATCACCACCTGGGGGGGAAGATAAATAGGCCTAAGCCAGCTTCCTTGGCTGTAGGAACTAAAGATTAGAGGGAAGAAATAGAAAATGGGATAGAATAAAGCCTCTTGTTGAAACTGCAATACCACACACCGCACACATACAAATCAAACACACTGGTTATCATCAGTTCCTTCAAGTTAGGATTGAGCCACTGACCTAGAGTGAAAAATGACTTAAATATTACATTACTAAATATTTTGCAGTTTGACTACTTTTAAGCAATTTTGTCATAGGTTTTCCATAATTGAGTCACATTAAAAACTTTGCATTGGTACAATATTAAGGACATTTCTAGTTTATACAAATATTAAATCTGTGTGTGTGTGTATGTTTTGCTGGGCATCAAATATAGGGCCTTGTACATAATACACAAGGTCTCTACCACAGAGCTACACATCCAGCCCTTAGAAATAATTTTGAAGTACTATTAAAAAAAAAAAAACTTATACCATGCCTTTAATCCCAACTACTCAGGAGGATGAGGTAGAAGAATCACAAGTTTGAGGCTAGCCAGGCAAATTTTTTAGTGAGACGGCTGGGATTTGCCTTTGTGATAAAGTACCCCTGGGTTCAATTCCTAGTACAACCACCAAAAAAAGAGTGAAAGAAAGAGAGAGAAAGAAGAAGGAGGAGAAGGAAAAGGAGGAAAGGAGGAGGAGATGAGAGAAAAACTATCAAAAGGATAGACATTGGTCATAACAGTGTGTTAGACCGGAGTAATAAAGAAAATGTGGGCTTTGATCTAGATTCTATCACTTATTAGCCATGACTCTGATAAGCAAGTTACCTAGCTTCTGAGTCTCTTTCATATATAAAATGAACGACTTCAAGAATTGAGATTATTTGAGAAAATGAATATAAAATGCCTAATAATACCAGAGGTATATTATGACTTTTATAATTCTAACAGATATGCATGATTTCATAGATTACAGGGGTAGCAGAAGAATGACCCCCATAGGCTCTTAGTTGAAAGAAACTGGTTACAAAAGACAGATTAACACAAGAAAAAAACAGAAGTTTGTTAACCTATATATACCTGGGAATCACACAGAAAATGACTAGTTCTCAAAAAGGCAACACTGAATTCCAGCTTGTATATCATCTTTTAAAAGAATGGTAAATTTTTAGAGAAAAGTTAGGAAAAGGACTTTGGGTGTCTTTAGGTGAGGCACTGTGGGAGAAGGCAAAAAAATAGCATATAAAGACTCTTTCATAAAACTTGCTAATATAGATGCTATGGTACCATCTCCAGGCCAATACGGATCTCAAGTTGCCTTTGCTGGTTAACTTTTGTTCTCTCTGGTGGAAGGTGGGGCAGGATACCTGTGTTTTTATAAATCTGTTTCGCTTTTCAGTAAATTCAGGAAAGGCAAAGAGCTTTCTGCATCTGCTGCTCCTTAATTGTCTTCAGCATGTTCTGGTCTCCCATATACAAATGTAAAACATTTATCAGAAATTTAAATTGTCTCAAAGAAATAATAACTAAGGAAAAAATCCTTATTAATTCTGAATTCATATTATCTAACTTAAATTGCCTTTATTCTTTACTGTCAGCTATTCAGGAACTTGTTTAAATAAGATACTCCACCAATTTAAAGAAATGTGAATAGAAATATATGGATAAATATAAAAATTGCTGAGCTGTGGTTGTAGCTCAGTGGTAGAGCACTGCCTAGCATACGTAAGATCTTGCTTAAATTCTTGGATTTAATCCTGAGTACCATTAATAAATAAATAAATAAAACTGCTGATCAAATTAAGTAAACAATCATCTTGACCATATTCATGACAGCCAGAATCATGCCACATGGTCCCCTTAGCGTGTACTTCTCTAAACATACACAATATGATTTGGACATGAGGTATCCCCCAAAAGCTCATGTACAAGAATATACAAAAAATGTTCAAAAAAAATGTTCAGAGCATTAACCTAACCAGTGGATTTATCCAATGATGTGGATTAACTGGGTGGTAACTGTAGGCCAGTAGGGTGTGGGTAGAAATAGGTCATTGGGGGTGTGCCTTGGGGTTTATATTTATTCCATGGTGAATGGAGATCTCTCTCTCTCTGCTTCCTGGTTGCCATGTCCTGAGCTACTTCCCTCCACTAGAACCTTACACCATGATGTTCTGCTTCACTTCAGGCCCAGAACTATGGAGTCAGCTTACCATGGGCTGAATCTAAAACTGAAACCATGAGCCAAAATAACTTTTCTTCCTCTAGGTTGCTCTTGTCAGGCTGTTTGGTCACAGCAACACAAAAGTTGACAAAAACAATATACTATGTATGCTATCAAAATTATCTTGTGAACAATCATGAAATATCAAAGACCAGACAAGTGGCCTCTCATTACCCTAAAATTCACAGCTTTGCCAGTATTTCCTAAATTATATTACTGATAAAAAGTAATAAATTGTTGGCCAAAGAAACTTCTGACAAATATTTTATAAAACACTAGACAGAAATGTATGTTTTTCATTTTTGTAAAAATGAATCTACAAAACTCAGTTCCACTAAATTTATCATTCTCCTTTGCTGAGAACTTTTCTTTTCAACAAACTTGCACACTAACCTCCTAAGGCAAGCTGAAGTTTGTTAACAATAGATAATGATCCTTGTCAATAAAAAGCAAAATAGAAGCACTGAATACAAATATGCTTCATTCCATCTCATTCACAAGCTCTGGAATTTTCTTCCAACTTCTTTATTATCCAATCAGAACAGTTTATACATATTTAGTTCTAGACACTTTCAAACTTCTTTTAACCACAGAACAGTTTTACAAAGTTAAAACATTAACATATTCTAAATTTGAAATCTAATTTAATACAAGTTGGTAAGGCAATCATGCAATACTTTGGTAAGTTATCTAAAATATCATGTTGAAGTTTATTTCTTATTCACATTTTATAAACATCTCTAATTCATGACTTTCACTGATTTGATACTTTCCCGTTTCAGAGATGTGAAGGCTATAGGGAACTGAAAATGTGTTTTATAACTTCAATATTTTATGAACCTCAACCATTGTAAAGATCACAGAAATATCTACCAAATTAAATGAACAGTACTTATAACATTTAAAGTGAGATTTTCCTTCCAAAGCCATCAAAACCATTCTTTAATATTCAACAAAAGTCGTCGGAATTTGCAAGGTTTTGTTTTGGCGTTGGTTTTGTTTTAATGCCAGGATGGTATGGTCTTCTTTGGATGCATGGCTGTTGAAAGCTGAGTTATACAAAAGAAATCTTTGGAGAACAGAGGCTTTTCTTTACATATTTATTCCCAGAGCCTGCCCTTCATCTCATTTTGGCTTTCCACATTGATCCAATTTTAGCGCTTCCTGGAGAGAGCTAGGTTCTAATCAGCAACATCATGAAGAGAAGGGACAAAGCAAAATGAGAAAATGCAGACCTTCTTATGTCTCTGAAAACAGTGAATACATTCTAAGCTATCAAACAATATAAGGCACCATTTAACTTTTAATAATTTTTACCTGTATGGGAATGAACAAGAAATATTCAATGAGTCCTTCATCTATTCAATAGGTGCACGACTTCTACTGAGCTAAATATCATGTACCAGAACTTCCCTTTGTTCCCATCTCATATAGTTGTGCTGACCTCGAAACCTCATTTGCAGCCTATGCAACCGATATGCCTGGATAATCTCCACAGAAATGTGAATCAAAGGAGATAGGACCTATAAATGTTAAATGACCTAACATTACTTCCTGCTAGGATTTTTTTCCTTTTATTTATTGTAAAGCTATCAAATAAAATTAACCATGCCAACTACCCAAAGATAACGATTCAAACCCTCAAATGAAACGTTTGCAATCCTCTGGAACTGCCAAAAAGAAGAAACCAGTCCTTTGAAGAGAATTCAGACTGGGTCTTCGGTCACCTCTCCTGAACACGTTAACCTTTAACACCCCAACAGGCGATCCCAGACTTGGTGGGAACCTGGACCCTGGGTAGCTACAGTAGTTCACAAATCCATGCCTATTTGTGCTTCTTCAGGGACGCAGGCTCTTCAGCAATGGGAGGGCGCGGCAGGTTGAGATACACTTTGACCGAGTCGTAGATGAACCACTGCAGGGCCGTCAGGGTGCCGATCATGATGATGCGAGCGAACAGGCCCTTCCAGAAGCCCAGGGGCCCCAGTCTGCGGAGCACCTCCAGGGCCGTGCTGCCCTTCTCCTTGTTCAGCACGGACACCACGGAATCGGCGGGGTGGGACACGATCGCGCAGAAGACACCGGCGATGTAGCCTGCCACGAAGGTGACGCCGAGCTGCTCGGCCTTGGTGCACTCGCACTGCGGCTTGGGCACCACGTACTTGTACAGCGCCTCCACCGTGCGCTCGAAGCAGGCGAACTTCATCATGGTGTAGGGGATCTGCCGCATCCACAGCGGCGCTACGCCCTTGTAGAAGGCCCACAGGCCCTCCTCGGCATACATCTTGGGGACGGCTTCACGCAGGGTGCGGGCGTAGTCTGGCTGCGTCTGCACGCGGACCTTGACCGCCTCCATGGGCGCCAGGGCCACGTCGGCGAAGAACTCGGCGCTGGCCGAGGCGGCCAGGTACAAGGTGGTCCTCCACGTATAGGCCTTCTCCTCGCCCAGGAGCTTCTTGTAGTGAATCTTGAAGACCTCGTAAAGGCCGAACTTGAAGAAGCCCTGCAGGGAGTAGCCTATGAAGGTCGGGGCCCAGCCACGGGCCAGGCCGCGCAGCCCCTCCTCGCGCACTGTCACGCCGAAGCCGCTGAAGATGCCCTTGTACTTGTCGGGGTCCACTTGCATGCGGCACTTGACCAGGTCCAGGGGCACGATGGCCAGGTGTGTCAGCCCGCAGCTCAGCATCCCGCCCAGACCGCAGAGCAGCAGGTACCGCGGGGAGCCGTATTCGAAGCTGTACTCCTCGGGCGACGCCGCCGCCCATGGCCTGCCCCAACCCTGGCCCGCACTACTCGCCTGCGGGGCTGGGGAACCGTGGGTGTCACACATGGCCTCGCTGTCCAGGCACACAATGTCCTCAGTCAGACTCCCTCACGTCCAGACGCACTCCCTCCTAGGCCACCCGCAAACGCGAGGCGTGACCAACTTCCGCGCAAGCCGGCCAGCGCAACGGTCCAGGCGAGGGCAACCCCAGCGCCTGCGCAGTCCAGGCCAGGTGGGAAGTGCGGGGGGCACCACGCAGGGCCAGAGTTGAAGGCTGCAGCATCGCCCCGCCCCTTCCAACCAGGACCGCCCCCTTCCCTCCAAGACCCGGTACCAAAAATGCCCTTGGTACCTTCATGATCAGTGGTCTCAAGAGCTCACCTTGGGCTGTGGATAGGGCTTCCCATAGCGGCTTTTGTCTAGATGCCTAGTCGTCTATAAAAATGCTAAAAAAATAAACCAACAAATACAAACATGAGTAGACAAAGAAATAGGCAAGTAAATAGACGAGGAAGTTGACAAGGGGGCCAAGGGTCTCCATGCACTGTTGCTTTCCTGAGAGACCTTTCTAGAGGCCTCACCCAACTGTGCCCCTTAGGGTAATGGTCATCTCCATGGCAACAGTGTTCTATGGAGGGAAAGGTCAGCGAAAGCCAGGAACCTGGTGTTGGAGGCCCAGTTCTGCACTTTCAGTCTTACATAACATTCTTATCTGGCAGATGGGGATGACTTCTTCCCCCAACACTTAACACTCAGCTCCTGCCTCCTTCCACCAGTGTGGGGAGAGCCTAGGAGGCACTGAGGTACTCACTAAATTGGGGCAAGTGAAAGTGTTATGGTCACCCGTTACGTATTTTTTCACTGGCAGCTGAATCCCTGGGATGAGACTGGAAAACAAAAAAAGTGAAGAAGAAATCTCTTCTGTTAGAGAGCTTGCAGCCTTGTGGGACAGGAAATGAGAACTAAGTGACTTCAGGTGGGAATCAGTAACATCCACCATTCATTCATTCACCACAGTGTGCTGCCCCCCTGTGTTAGATGTCTAGCAGAGAACCAATATACTCCTTATTTTTAAACAAGGAGATTTTAAAATCAATATTGTGATAACAACTACAACAATTTTAATAAAGTTCTGGATCAACAATGAGGGGGCAACTAATTCTGGCTGATGAGGTTCAGAAGACTTACCAGAGGAAGTGACAGTGTAACTGGGTCTTGAAGGATAAGAAGGAGTCTTCCTGTAAAGAAGACTGGAAAGATATTCCAGGCTAAGGAAAACATACATGTATGACCTGTTGAGGAGAGAGAAGTAATTCTGCATGGTGAAAACCGGCCAGTGAGTCTGGGAAAATGAGATTGGGTCAAATTAGGGAAGGCCTTAATGCCTTGTTAAGGACTTTGACTTTTATCCTATAGGGCAGGCTGATGTTTCTCTGAATTGTGATCCACAGACCACTTGCATCAGAGTCACCTGGGAGTTTTTATTAGAAACCCCAGTTCCCACTCCAGACCTGAGTCAGAATCTCTGAGGGCAGGAATCTGTGATTTTAATAACCCCCCTGGGTAGAATCTTCACTAAATATCATCAAAGTTTGAAAACTGCCGAATGTATCTGATGGGAGGTCAAGACTTTCAAAAAAAGGTCTCTGATCAAGAGTTCAATGCCTGTATCCTGATCTGGGTGTGTATACAATTGTGAAGATTTATCAAACTGTACGCTTAAGATTAGAGAACATTATAGGTTTATGTATGTTATACTACAATTATGAAAAATGTTGACTGATATAAAACCCACAAACTAAGGGTGCTGGCCAGAGGCAGCATGGAGGCAGACAGGGCTTCTTAACCAAGTCTTTTTTATTTCTTGGAATGCCTGGGTTTATTGTAGTTTTCTACTAGGAAATTTCAATGTTAATGAGGAAACTCTATCCTTGAGATTTAAGAGAATGATGAAGTGTTAAAATATTCCTTGATGACTAAATTAGGGTTTCACAAAGTATGTTTCTGGAAAAAATGGTGAACTTGAAAAAGTTCTGTGGTGAAGGAGTTTGAGAAGCGATTCACGTTAAAGTGTGCATTCTCAGCTGAGGTCAGATTCTTCCCAAAGGGTGAAATGGTTCTTAAGGGGGAAAAATATTGGTATAATAGCTTGTGACCCTCCAACAAAATCTTAGTCCTTGATATTTTCCTGGTTTGGAGTGGGGAGAAGGGGAAAAAGCCTCATCCAGGCTCCTGAGGAAGGGAGGGCCCATGATGAAAGGACAGTTGAGAGACACTGCATTGGCACTTACTTTTGGAGATCCATACTAAGGAGTGAGAAATTCTGTAGTGAAGAACTGTGTTAATTTAGAACATCCTAAACTTTACTGGATTTCAGAACCCCTTTTTTATTTTTATTTCATACCTAATTTTTTTTTTCAGTGCTGGGGATTAAACCCAGGGCCTTCCACATGCTAGGCAAATGCTCTACCAATCAGTCACATCCTCAGCCCTTTTAAAATTTTATTTTCAGGGTCCTGTTAAGTTGCCCAGGCTAGCCTCAAACTTGTGATCCTCCTGCCTAGGCCTCCAGAGTAGCTGGGGTTACAGGCATGTGCCATTGTGTTTGGTTGATAACTATTTAAATTTTATAAATATACTCTTCTAGAGAGCATATTTTGAGAAATGGAGTTTAGAGAAAATAAGGAGTAAAGAGGGCTACAGTAATAACAGAATTACCATAGTGCGCCCTTAGGCTTCTACATCTTAAAGGTACAGCTTGGATGTTTTGTTAACATGTGGTGTTTGTTACCCATCTGCTTTATGAAACCAAAAGTTAAATCAATTATAGACACTCCTCAATTTATGATGGCTATATGTCCTGATAAACCTACTGTAAATTGAAAATATCAGAAGTTGAAAATACATTTAACACACATAATCTACAAGACATCATACCTTAGCCTAGCTTACCTTAATGTACTCAGAATACTTACATTAGTCTACAGATGGGCAGAATACTCTAACACAAGGCCTATTTAATAATAAAGTGTTGACCATTTAATGTAATTTATTGAATACTGTACTAAAGAGAAAAAACAAAATGGTTGTGTGGGTGTGCTTTCATATCATCCTAAAGTTGACAAATGGTAAGCCAAACCACTATAAATTTGGAGTGTCCTGGGGTGGCCTGTAATCTAGTTCATATGAGACACTTTTCTATACCATTAAAATATTGTGTCTTACTCTGTTGTCTGCTACTATAAAAGAATCCTGGAGACTGGGTAATTATAATGAACAGAGAAGTATTGTCTTATGGTTCTGGAAGCTAACATGGACTAGCATCTGACAAGAGCTTTCTTGCTGAGTCATCCCATGGTAGAAGGCAGAAGGGCAAAGGAGGGGAAGAGCAAGAAAGTAAGAGGATGCCCAACTCCCATGTGTAACAGCTCACTCTGGAGATTACTGATCCACTCCCTCGAGTGACAACATCAATCTGTTCATGAGGGCTCTGCCCTCATAATCTAATCATTTCTTATTAGACCTACCTCTCAACACTGTTATATTGAGGTTTGGGTTCCCAGCACATACAAACCAGAGCATATTGCTAAAGAACATGTATTTGTACAATTGAAGAAAAAGATCAAGAACTCTTCAGAACCAAATTTTTTTTGGACAATTCTTAGTTTGATAACTTTACTGAAACAGCTAGAAAATCAGTAAACAACTGAAATTAGCCTTGTAAAAATATTTTACCATTACAGAGCACACAAACACCACTAAGTTTATCTACTTGGTAGTTAAAATATTGGGTAACATTTCTGTCTTGAAATTATTATTATACTCTTTTTGTGTTCTTCCTGCTAGTCTAAGTTGAAAAATTAAATAGACCTTTCATGAAGCCAAAAGTAGACTTTTGTGCAAAGAGAGTGAAAATGTAGTCCTTTATTCATTCATTCAACAAATTTTTCTTAAGTGCCTATTATATGCTAGGCACATTTTGAATTAATATACCAAAGCAGAGCTGACATCCCATATTGTCCCCAAACAGAATTTTCCATAAATTCTAAACATAATCATAGAGTGCTCAGATGAAATGAGAGCAAATATATAGAGTACCTACTCTATGCCAGTTGATTTAGACATCTACCTACCACAACTGTTCAAGATTGATATTCTTCCAATTTTAGATATGGAGTAGCAGACACTTTGTTGGCTACCCAAAAGCCAATTCTCATTACTTTTTGCTAACATACAAAAAGATATTATCATCACTCCAGAGATATTAAGGATCTTAGATGTTCCTCTCTGAAACTGGGGACCAAGATCAAATATTATAATAAACAATGCTCATATCATTCCAATCACTCAGAAAATTATAAGGGTTTTAGGGATTCTGTGTCAGCACCAGGACAGAGGCCAGGTATATATTTCTTATTCTATCACAATACCACAGCCAAGAAGTATTATATAGTGAAAAAAGTCACACAGCTTTGGGCAGAAATAAATTGAGTTCTACCTTCTTTTCTTTTTTTTTTTTTTTAGAGAGAGAGGATTTTTTTTAATATTTATTTTTTAGTTTATCGGCAGACACAACATTTGTTTGTATGTGGTGCTGAGGATCGAACCCGGGCCGCACACATGCCAGGCGAGCGTGCTACCGCTTGAGCCACATCCCCAGCCCCTCTACCTTCTTTTCTAGGTGTGCAGCTTTAGACAAGTTATTTACCTCTTTCTGAACTTATTGATTTTTTTTCTATAACCTGTTATTTAGGTTAATGATAACTACCTTTGAGGGTTAAGGAGAGAGGATGGGTAAGAGAGTGTGCATCAGGTACTGTTTGTTGTAGGGACAAATGAAGCAAGGCACGGAAGACAGCAGGAAGCAGTTATATTTGGCTGCAGCCAGGTTCAGAGGGCACAGCTTTTGCTGTAATCAATTAATCCCCTGAACCCAAAATTCAGGTAGTTTCAGAGTTTTATACTCAGCATGTAAGGGGAGAGGCTCAGAAGTTCAGAGTCTGCAGAAGTTCACATGAAAACAGCTTTTTCTTTCACTGTTTTGGGCAAGTTAACCTCTCAAGGACAGCACCTTGAGAAGGGGGGAGTTTTTCTCCTCTTTCTTTCCTCCCCCTGCCAGCTGTTACCATGGAGCCCAGTTGATAACTCATCTTAAAAATGTAGACATCTCTGTGAAGCCCAGCTCAAGGCCAGAGGCCTTGTTTGCACATTTCTTCAAAGTACTATACTGGATATATTTGTGAAAAACTAGTAAGGGGGTGTCCAGCACCTGGAGTGCTGGTATCTTCTCGGCCAGTGGCCAAGTAAAACAGGCGACACGAAAATAGGAAGTTTATCTACATTGGACTCTTTTGCAGAGAGACTCTTGCTGATAGTCCTAAAATCAGCCATGGTGAAGATTTCTGGAGAAGCCCAGTATTAAGACTTTTCTGTGGAGAAAGGGGGTGCCACTTCAGTACCTCGCCCAGAGCCTGGAGCACCAGCAAGCACACCATGCACATCAGGGCCTTTTCTGGCCCTCCTTCCCTCACAGAACTGGGTCCTGTGAGGCCACAGTCCCCGCTCTTTTCACTAGAGTGGATGATTCGATTAACTAAATTCCTACTGAATGATGATTTGGGACAGGAATTGAAGAAATCATATCTGGCAGAGATGTGAACTTCTTTGACAGTGCCTCAGGATGTGTCAAGGCATAAAATAAGTAAGACAGAAATTGCTCACCTCTGGCTCGATACCCTGGGCAAAGAGAGATAGGACAGACAACCGGGCACGTTCCTCCCTTTCCAAATGAACTCTTTTAGCCTGGTGTTTTATTCAGTTGAATTCCAGCTACAGTAATCAACTTGTCTTTTTTTGTAAAACTTTGACAGATTGGGACTTTTCCAGTTTTAGCACTGAAAGTCCAGTGAATCTTCTCACTCCCAGGCAAATCAGGACAGTTGGGCCTTGCACTCAGGAGTCTGAGCTATGCCTGTGGTCGACAGCTACTGGCAGTGTGCTGCAGTATAAGAAATACAGGCTTTGCAGGGCACAGTGATATGCACCTGTAATCCCAGAGACTCAGAAGGCTGAGTCAGGAAGATTGCAAGTTTGAGGTCAGCCTCAGCAACTTAGCAAGGGCCTAAGCAACTTAGCAAGTTGAGATGATGTCTCAAAATAAAAAGGGCTGGGGATATAGCAGAGTGGTAAAGTGCCCCTAGGTTCAACCCTCCTTAGTATTTAAAAAAAAAAAATGTACAAGCTTTGGAGCCAGGTTTTTCTAGTCTAAATCCTGGATATTTTTTCTACTTCTGGCTGTGTAATTTGTAAACGTTATCTAATGTTCTTGAACCTCAATTTCTTCATCTACAAAATACATCGTTTTCCCCTCTGAATTTGTATGGAACTTCATATCATTAAATGACAGCATAATCGGGCTGGGGATATGGCTCAAGTGGTAGCGCACTCCATCTGGCATGCGTGAGGCACTAGGTTTGATCCTCAGCACCACATAAAAATAAAAAATAAAGATTGTGTCCACCTAAAACTAAAAAATAAATAAAAAATACATTTAAATGACAGCATAATGCTTGTAATGTTGTGAGCCCTCCATAAATGTCAGTTCTTTCCTTCCTGATTTCTCCTGTGTCATTATCCCTTGGGGTACCATGTCTCTAAAAATCCCTGAAACAAGGGAAGTGTCTGTCGGGCAGCAGGGGGCACTGTTGCCACTATTCTGTTCTTTCTACCCACTTCTCTGCACCCTGCTATTTTCACACCAAAGTAATTAAGCTTAAGTAAGCCTCTGATAAAAAAAAATAGCCAAACTCTAAGCCCACACTTGGTTTTAACTTATCTAAATGTGTCCCACATGCTTGCAATAATGTTAAGTGTGTATCTGGACCATTTTATGTCTTGTATACTTAATTTATAATCCCTCTCGCTCCAGGGGGTTTATGAGGTGCCAGGGGGTCAAGTGTTTATTCTTAGAATTATTCAACTCCAATCAACTAATTATTCTGATGAATTGTATACTTCTTTCCCTTTTTTCCTGACCAGATTGGAAACAATGATAGACATTCAACTGAGATTTATTTGTAAAACTCTGACAGATTGGGAATTACCATTATCCTTAAACTGTCTCTTAAAATAAATATTTCTGACTTATTTGGCAAGTTAAAGAGGAAAAAACAACAATCTCCAAACTGATTAAATTAAGTTAAGCCATGTTTAAAGAAAATGTTGTGGGAGGTAATAATCTCTATATGCTTGGAAGAAAACTGCTCAGAACATATCTTCACGCCTTTCTTTGACTTAAGGAATTGTTTGTGTAAAGCAACATTAGTGCCCCTAGTGATAGGAATTATTTACCTTCAGCGGGTTCTGGGGGGGAAAGAGGGCATTGATCAAGTATTTTTAATATTAAGTTTTCAGAGTTCTTAACTATATTAAATGTTCCAGAGACTCCATTTATCAAGCACCATGAACAGAATCAACCTGTGTCCTCTGGTTGGGCTCTTGGGCAGTCTAATGGATTATGTATCACAGACATGCCATAACCTTAGTATATAATGATGCCCTTCTTCCTTTTTGAGTTTACATAGTGTTTTACTGGTAATTTATATTAAACAAGATAAATATGAAAATATTCCTATAAAAATAACATCAATATATTTGAGGTTTAGAAATGCAAGCTAGTTTTATTAGTCTCTTCTAGTTAACATATTCTAATAGGTAAATATTTCTAGTACTAAATCACAAGACAGTGTTTTGATTTCATTAGAAAGGCCCTAAGTGAAAGAGAACAGAGATTCACGTTAGGGAAGGGGCTTGGCTGACCTGAAGAAGGATGAATGGAAGTGATGTGCTCCCCAGGAAGATCGTGGAGCAACTGGAACTTGAAAACCCAGTGTTGGAGGTGGAAGGAGAACTGAGCAGACACATCTTGTTCAGTACTGCCCAATGGAAATAAAATTGTAAAACATATATGTAATTTCAAATTTTCTAGTAGCCACTAAAACAGCAAAAGCCACATGAAAAAGTAATACTTAATATATCCAAAATATTATTTCAATATGTGAGTCAAACAAAATTTTTAAGATATTTTGCATTCTTTTTTTCATACCATGTCTTTGAAATCTGGTATGTATTTTATATTTTCAACACATCTTAATTTGGGCTGGCCACACTTCAGTGCTCACAAAGGGTAAAAGCTACAGTACTCAACAGCTTGGGTTTGATCTGTGCTTGGAAAGCCTGACACCACCTGGGAAGACTGTACATCTGAATCCAATCTAGTGACTGGCAGTGGCCTTAGGTGAGAGAAACTATTCTTCCTCCCCCTCCCGCTTTCCCTGTCCCCTCCTCCCTCCCTGAAATCATGTAATGCATAATAATTAACGTGTCAGATACCAGATACTGTGCTGGGCATTCCAAATGCATTATCTCAATCCTGCAAGAATCTGAGATTTCATTTTTTTTAAAGTAAATGAAATAACTGGTGGCAATATAGTATAATGGTTAAGAGTACAAACTTAGAGGTAATTCTTATGTGCTTCTGACACTCATGTCACTTCCTGTGTACCTTGGTTAGGACATTTCTTTGCTCTAGGCTTCAAAGTTATTTGTCAGATGAACACAACAGAAGTATTTGTTTATAGATGTCGTGTGGTTTAAATGAGACCATGACTGAAAAGCTGTAAACATTAATTAAATATTAATATCACCAAGTGGGATAAATGTGGAACACTTTGGGATTTGCAACACAGTATATGAATGTTACTACAACCAAAGTTCAAAGAAGTGGCTTTTCCAAGTTAACATAGCTAATGACTAGTGATCAGAATCTTGCCTTGTTTGCCTATCTTTAGTATTTCTTGACATCTGCTTTCCATTACAACATAGACTGAATTTGCCCTGATTCTGACATAAAATGAAAAGGACTCCTGAGATAGAAATTCCTGATACCTGCTTGTCATTCTCATTGAAGTAGAATTCAGGAAAAAAAAAAAAAAATTCTGGGCTTGGGACTAGCTTAGTAGTAGAGCATCTATCTCCTTAGCTTGGTGAAGCCTTGGGTTCAATCCCTAGCACCACATACCTAATTCTGTGTTATTTATGTATTTATAAGTGGGAATTTACTATCTTAAGAAACGAGATAAGGAATACACACAAAAAACGGAAGATCGAATTGCTTTTGCTCCTTTGCTCTTTTTGATTCTGGTTTTACTTGAGAACAATGCATGCCTGTTTAGTTAAGCCATATTAGCATTTTAGCAAAGGACAGAAATAGCGATGATTATATTATTGTCTATTAGCAATGTATTTACAAGGACATGTGCCTCTCATCTTTTTAGGAAAAAAGTTCTTGAAATTTATAGAAATTCTTGATAGTACTATTAAAATGCATGCAATCAGTGTCTGTCTAAATACCTATAAAATCTAGGCAGGTGTGGTGGCACATGCCTATAATCCCAGCAACTCAGGAGGCTGAGGCAGGAGGATTATAAATTCAAAGCCATCTGTGGCATCTTAACTAGGCCCTGTCCCAAAAACAAAAAAAAGGGCTGGAGGTATGACTCAGTAGTAGAGCGCCCCTAGGTTAAATCTTCAGCCTTCCCCCACCACTCCCCCCAACAACTGTAGGAACTAGCCCAGGAGGTTGAAGTCAGTGGCAATGTACCAATCAAAGAAAACAAGGAGACATGCCTGAATGACTAAGACCCTGTCAGCACTAGCCTTCCTGCCCAATGTCTCACTAAGCCTCTGTTCCCTCCCTACAAAGCCCTTTCATATACCTTAGTTCCCAGATGGTGTTTTCAGGATGATAGGCCCTCTCTCTTCTCAGGGCTAGCCCTTGAATAAAACTGACTCCCGCCTCCAACTCTTATTTTCCAAGTATTGGCTTTTGAGTAGTGAGTAGCCCAGACCTGGGTCCAATAATATCTCTCCAATTTTCATCCCACTAGAATTACTTCCTTGTCTGGACACTGTCTTTTTATATACTTTTGTGTGCCTCCTGTTTCATACATAGTTTACACCCAATAAATATCAGCTATAGGTAGAGGAATGCAGTTAAGCAGGACATCCTCAGAAGTTTCCTCAGGTTACTACCACTTTTGCCCCCTATCCCCCCAACTGTAATGAAGTATATAATAAGAAAAGCATGTCTATTCATCACTAAAGCCTTCTTGGGAAAGCACTTGAGAAGAAATGTTTGGGTTTGCAAATATATGGTTAAGATTATTAAACTTTGATGACAGATTTTCTAGTTTTTTAATGAATCATGGTGCTGCCATTTAATGGCTCTGACATTTTGGAAAGTTCTTAATTTTCTGGGTGTTATGTTATTCATGTGTAAAATGGGGGTGATAATGACAGTGCATACCTTAGATAGTTGTTAGTATTACATGAATTAATGTATGTGAAGGACTTATAAATTTTTGGCACATATAAACACATAATCAGTGCTAGTTGTTATTATTGTAATTATTAAACCATTAGGGTTGAGAGATGGTCTCAAAGAGCCAAAGTTGATCCCCCAATTCTCCATGTTGTAAGAGCAGTGCCAATCATTATGGGCTTTCTGCTTTGCTGAGCGCTTGCATGTGTTTGGGGAAGCCAAGTTGATTTCCTATGATAATCAGAGGGGAAGAAACTTTGATAATGGAGGCAGAATTCATTTATACATTCCATAGGTATTTACTGAGTGTCTATTTTGTGCAAGACATAAAGGAAAATAAGACAGCCATATCGCTTACTACAGAGGCTGACAAAAATAAAAATAAAATAGGAGAGAGGCACCAGAGAGCCTGGGTCCTGGGGTAGAGTGGACAGACCACTTTATTTCCAGTTGATATGGCTTAGCTGAAAGAAACTGGACATACAGAGATGCTATGGTAGGATTTTAAAGCACCAGCTAAAGGATGTGTAAATCCTCCCCTCCACCTTCTCCAAGAAATCTTCAATAAAGTTTCCATTGCTCACTGGAGACCCTGGAGAAGGGAAAAAGAGCAGCTATTTTGGTTATAGCTACTGGGGGGAAAATGCTACAGGCAAAAAAAAAAAAAAAAAAAAAAAAAAGGCTTTCCTCATTCTTGTGTGCTACAGTAAGGAAACATTCTAGTGCATGCAGTATTTAATGGTTATAAATTATATCCCCATGCACTGCATAATGCAAGGCTCTTTAAAATAAATATGAATTAAACAGTACCAACAGCAGTTTTATTAACTGAAGAGAAGACACACATCAGGAAATTGGGAATCCTGAGAGGAAAAGGGGCCATACCTGCAGTCCAGACTCAGCTATGACCCCTCCCCAAGCAGCCCCTTTGTGATTAATTAGTCAAATGGATTCCTCAGCAATGGCAACATGTTACTTTGTAACTACTGCCTTTAATGAGGCAGACTTTCTTAAACACAAGTGTCCTAAGGTTTAGGTGTAGGGAGGGAAGAGGTACACTCTGCACTTACTGCTCCCATCCTTTGCTTTGGGTCAGAGGGGTCCCAGGGATTGAACTTGGGGCACTCAACCATTGAGTCACATCCTCAGCCCAATCTTTTTGTATTTAGAGACAGGGTCTACACTGAGTTGCTTAGCAACTCACTTTTGCTGAGGCTGCCTTTGAACTCATGATCCTCCTGCCTCAGTCTCCAAGCTGCTGGGATTACAGGTGTGCGCAGCTGTGCCAGGCTCCCATCCTTTTTTGACTTCTAATTTCCCACTCATGTCATGTCACCATTTTTAAAAATAACAATTTAAAGAAAGGTACAGCAAATATATTTATTTTAAAAAGTAATCAGCCATCAACCTAAAAAAAACAAAACTATCAATTTGCCTGAATTTCTAAGAGTGAAATAAATAATGCTCTGTTGAAATTTACCTACACAAATTGAGACTTTAAGGGGAAAGAGAGAAACCAGTCATTTTCTTCTTCTTAGGTTTGTTTATTTATAAGCCCTGGGGTTTCTGCATCTTATAATGTGACTACTGATTGAAAAGATATATGGTTGTTTATTAGTGTTCTCAAAGCACTATGAAAATTCATATCACCTTGGGTGGTATATTTTACTCCTAAAGCTAATAAGTGAATATAGAAGCAGTTTGTATTTAACAAGGCTAAAAAATGTTAATGCCAATAGCTTGCTTTGAATAAGATTTTCCTTTAAATCATTAATGAGAAAATGAAGAGCTTGGGTGGTCAAGCATGAAATGCAAATGAGTAGTTTTCTTTTTTAGGCCTTGTTGTCTGATGTCACCTGATTTCAAATTTAAATTTGATAATGTAGAAAATGACCCTATGATCTGCAGTATTATGAAACAATGTAGCTTATGCCTGAGATTTTTAGACAACACTACTGAAACTGACTTTCAACTATTTTTTTTCCCCCTGAGACTGGGGCCTTGCTATGTCACCCAGGTTGGCAACTTCTGGGCTTAAGAAACCTCTAGCCTCAGCCTCCTGGGACTATAGGAGGAATACACAGCACCCAGCTTCTAAGTACCATTTTCATATGACAAGGTAAGTGAAAAAACTAGACATTTTGAATTGGTTGGAGTCAGAAAAAGAGCTTGCCTGTCCCTATGTGATGGGCCATATTTTAAAATATAAAATTAACAAAGAAAGTGCTAGATTTCTTTAAATAGATGCAAAGCTACCAGTAAAATTCCTAATGGACCAAATAATCCAGGAAACATACTTTTGCCCTCTTATTAAGATGAGGAATATAAACATCTTTAAAGAGAAAAAGAACCTCTTTTCACCTTTCTGGTGTATAATGAGCTTCAGAATGGCAACTCTTTCCTATTCTCAGGCAGCTGGAGAGAAATGCAAAGTAGAGCTGCAATCAGAGACACAGGAAAAATCAAGGTGAACCCCAGGATGGGGTACCTACCTTTTATCACCAGAAAGAAATTTCAAAGAAAGGGCAATGAAAAATGCGCATGTTTTAGCTAGGCATGAACCATAATTACCTTCTTGAATAAGGACTGAGACTATAATAATAATAAGCTTTCAGCTTAGGTATTTTACCACCTCCACTTTGGGCCAGAAGAAAATGCCTCAGGATGCCACAAATTTCCATCAAAAAGAATTTGAATAATTTAGTGTCCCTGGGTAAACAATGTTTGTGCCAGTTTTCTCCCCAAGATGTGTGTTGCTTTGTAGGATAACTAAATTCATGAGGGAAGCTACTGTCCAAATATTTTATTTCAAAACATTCTTTTTTTTGGCGGGGGGGGGGGGGGGGGGGGTGGATACTGGGATTGAACCCAGGGGTGCTTAACCCAGGGGGCCTTAAGCCACATCTCCAGCCCTGGCCTTTTTTTTTTTTTTAATTTTGAGATGTGATCTCAGTAGGTTGCTTACAGTGTGACTAAATTGCTGAGAGTGGCTTTGAATCCGCAATCCTCCTGCCTCAGCCTCCTGAGCTACTGGGATTCCACCGGGTATTTCAAAACATTCTGAGTATGCTTTACTTTGGAAGGCATCAATAACAGCAATACACCATCTTTCAGAAATGCATTCCTATGCCTACAACTTAAGAAATAAGAATTTCTGTAAGAGCACACCCTTGAGCAATCATCACAATACTGAATGCCTGAGAACATTCTGGAAACCTCACTACTGACTGGCTTCTCTACAAGGGAAATAAATGAAATAAAACAGAAGCACCTACTTTGGGGAACAGAAAAACGGTTTACCTCTTCCATTGCTTTTCTACTTTAATGGGTTTACTGAGAGTTAAATGTAAATGGTTTGAATTTTTAAATTCTTCAGGAATTTTAAATCTGTGGATCATTGAATATCGCTCCCCCTCTTTTTTTTTCTCTCCAGAATACCTTCCATCTACCGGATGGCGGGAATAGAAAGTTTGAAAAATTAAGTGCCTAAGACTTCAGATAACTCAGATGACATACATGCAATAGCATTCCATTTCGAATTTATTCAGCCCAATCTCTTGCACCTAATTATCCAAGACACAGAAATTCTCCAAATTTTGCACCCAAAAAAGGGAGGGAAAATGCAAGAGTCTTGCTGCAGTTCCCGAGACATACTGAGAGCCGTTTTGTTACAAGTGTATCCAATGTCCCCAGCACCAGAGACTTGTGGGGCGCCGCTTATCCCTGCTCCACTCGCTCTGCAGCTCCCAGAGGTGGCGGTTGTGTTATGAAGGCAGACCTTGCCAAGCTGGCGGACAAGATGCTGCGCACCCCGAAATGCTCGAGGTGCCGGAACCATGGTTTCCTGGTGCCGGTCAAGGGCCATGCGGGCAAGTGCCGTTGGAAGCAGTGCACCTGCGAGAAGTGCTACCTGATCACCGAGCGCCAGAAGATCATGGCTGCTCAGAAGGTGCTCAAGAAGCAGGCCGCCGAGGAGGAGCAGGAGGCGGCCCTGAGCCCGAAGGGTCCTCAGTTGGCCTCCGGGGCGGCAGCCGCAGCCGTGGGCTCTGGCCTCCGCTCGCTGCCTCCACTAGCTGTTTCCGGAGGCGCGGGGCCGGGCCCCGAAGGCCGCGCGGCCACCTGCTTCCCAGAGAGGCCTCCGCAAGGCCCGAGCCCCGGCCCGAGCGCCTTCCAGCCGGTGCTGGGTGGCCGCGGCCGCGGCCACGGCCACGTGGGGCTGCCCAGCTGTGCACCGCCCCAGCTCGGGGCCGAGGCCGCAGGCAGGGCGTGCCCAGGCCGCCCGGAGCTGCGACGGCCGCTGAGGCTTCTGCCCAGCCCGCCGTTCGCCGACTTCGGTAAGATTCCCAGGCCCCGCGCGGCCTTGCCCCGCCGTGATTGCTCTCGGGACTGTGGTCTTCCCGCTCCTGAGCTGGCGGCCTAGGCCGCCCGGAGTAGGGGTTCAGGAGGGGAAAATGCTTTCCAGGGGTAACCCTGCTTTGAGAAACCTTTCTCTGAACAGGGATTCAGGCGGGATATCTTTGTATTAAAAGGATAAAAGAGACGGGAAGGAGTGGGTGATCCTGGGGACTTTTAACATTTAGCCGCAGTTTTTTTGCCTTTTCACTTTGCAAGGGGAAAATGGCGCCTGGCCGACTCAGCCGTGGCGTCTCTGTCCCCACTCCGTAGGAAACCTGTCCTACTGCGCTTGCGCGCCTCTTGTCTCCAGTCTGGAAGATTTGTACAAGCGCAGCTCGCCTGGTGGCTCTTCCCGCCATTTTTCTCCGCGGAGGCTCCTTCAGGATTTAAAACCCGTGGGTGGATTGGCTCGACTAGGCTTGCGCTTGCGCACCTTCCTCCTCTCCACAGTCTAGGGGCTCTTTGCAGGGTTCTGTGCATCTGTTCCCGCAATTTCCCTGGGTGTCAGCCGTGGCCCTAAGACCACAGTACTCTGCACAATAGAACATTTGATATACTGAGATGTTGCTTCTTTTTTCTACCCTCATCTTGTGCATAATTTATATTTTTCCCTTGTGCTACTTTCAGTATTAAAGTATAATTTCAAGCCAAAATTTGAGGCTTAGAAAACGGCTTTTTTTTTTATATATAGACATAGACGTTCTTGGTACTTTGCCTATGCCAGTGTAGAAAGGGCACGGGTATGAATCAAGAGGATGGGAAGCCAGTAAGCTTGGACAAGTTCCTTTCTTGTGACAGTTTCTTCCCTCTGTATGCTAAGGAATTGGTCTGGGTGCTCCATGGAGATCATTTCTGCCTTCTGGCACTTTTTCCCTTTACTCTCTTTTTCAGTACTGGGGATAATAACCAGGGTTGCTCTACCACTGAGCTACATCCCCAGTCCTTTTGACTTTTTTGAGACAGGGTCTGGCTAAATTGATGAGATTGTCCTTAAATTCATGATTTTCCTGTCTTAGCCTCCTGAGCCAATTTCTAAGAAAACAGGTCTCCAAGGTCCTAGCTATAATGGAGAAGATAGACTTGAAACAACAATCCTAGGGAAGGTGACCTTTTCAAGGACATAGGATGTCTTTTTTTACCATCTCTCAACAAACAAGAATTGAATACTTACAATGTATTCCCCCAACACTAGTGACATGGAAAGGTGGGGAGAAGGGAGTCACATTTCCTTCTCTTTAGGGATTCTGTCTTTGTGGGAGGGACAATATTGATAGACAATACACTCACACATATCAGTGTATAGAGCTCTGATAATTGGTGATTTAGCTGTGGCCTGAAGGAAGAGCTGAATACATATGCTCCTCAACTTTTGATGGGGTCATGTCCTGATAACCCCATGGTAAATTGAAAATATCCTACATTACAATGTATTTACTGTGCATAACCTAGCTTAGCAAGGCAGACCACTGTAGAGTGTTTCCCCTGGTGATCCCTTAGATGTCTGGAAGCTGTGACTCACTGCTGCTGCCCAGCATCTCAAAAGAGTATCTTACTGCATATCACTGGCTCGGGAACAAAACAAAATCGGATGTATGGTTTCTACTCAATGCATATCACATTTGCACCATTGTAAAATGAAAAATGGTAAATCAGGGACTGTCTGTACTGTGGACTTAAGGATGCAAAGTGAGGTTAGGAGGAAAAGTCAAGGGAGGAGCATCTGCAAAAAACTTGAGATGGATGGAGGAGCAGTGGTTGGAGGACTAAAGAGCAGTGAGATCAAAGCATAAAGAATGTGAGCCTTCTTTGTAGAGATGTGTTTATTACATTGTTATCCTTGGACAGTAATGTGGTGCTCCTTTTCCCGGCTGTGTTTCTAAATTTCCCTTGTCCATTGCCTTCTTCAGGGCGCCCTTTGAGCATCAACTCGGATTGTGTGGTAGGGGCTGAGTACCTGGAGCGAGAGCCTTCCAAGCTGTACCCTGGATGCTCCACCATGCACTCCTATCTCCCATTCCCACTGGGCTACCAGGATGCATCCCCAGCCCCAGGAATCCCCCCACAACGGGGCTTCCGGCATGTCTCCTGCAGCCATTACCATGGAGGTGGCTTGGTGAGTCCCAGCCCTGATCCATCCCAGAGTCCTCCTTACTCCAGCTGCTCTTGCTGCCTTTGTGGGTCCTCAGTTCCAGGAAGCTTGTTGTCATAAATGATATGCCTCCCTTGGGAGATCTGCATCACTGGACCTGGGGCAGCGGCAGGTATTTTCAGAGTAAGGGAGACTGGGGTGACCACTTGCCTTGACTCATGGCATGCAGATGCTAGAAGGGCCTTCATCCTGCTGAACACCAGAAAAGAAATGCCAGTTCTCTAAACCTACAAAGCTAATGGCAAAGCTAGTACCAGATGTAGGTCCCCTGCCCACAGGTATAGCACATTTGAAACTGCAGAGGGCTTTTAGGAAGAGGTGACAACTGAGTCATGAAAAATACAGAAACCTTCCCCCAAGCACCTGTTGCCTTAGGAAACACTTGTAGAAAGAATGAATGATATTCAGTCCTTTTCTAAGATTAATGGTTAGTTACTAACTGGTATCTTCCTTAAGCTTGACATTTTGAATATAGGATGTCAGGTCACCCCTGTTATATGGAATGAGAGGAGGGGACAACCAAGTTTGTGGCCTTGCATACCAACTCTCTGCAGACCAGAATAGTTAAAAATCCTCTCCAGGAGCTGGGGTTGTGCCTCAGCGGTATAGTGCTTGCCTAGCATACGTGAGGCCCTGGGTTCCATCCTCAGCACCACATAAAAAAATAATAAACAAAATAAAGATATTGTGTCCATCTACAACTGAAAAAAAAACAAAAAACCTTTTCATTATGTCAGCCTCTGAGGGTCATTAGGACTGCAGAACAGGGTAGGCTGGGTGACCAGCCCTGACTTTGGTCCCATAAGGCTGGACCTGTGGACCAATTTGGCACAAACACAAAGCAACTTCATGGAAATAGGGAACACCATTGCCTTTGCCTCCCAGCTCAGAGTTTAAAGCCTAATAACCATGGACCATAGATATCTGTGAAGATGTATTTTAAAGTGGAGGGTGGAAATGAGTGAGGATTTCTTTGTTTACTATGGAAAGGAATGAAGAAGGAAGACAAAACTTGGTATTTATGTAGTGGAAGTCATTAGCCAGAGTGTGGGACATGGTGCCTAGGATCCAGCTGTGTGTAGCCAGGTCAGGCACATAGCATGCTGGTCCTCATTCCTGCTTCAGTTCATCAGCACCTCTTCTGTCTGTTTTAGATACTGTAAATTTTTACTTGTAAGTCATTTTCCATTGACTCAAGGGAAAAATGTTTGAAAACCACTGGTCTTGATAATTTCCAGGGTGCCTACTGACCCTATGTGAACCTTCAAGGCTGGTGTTTTCAACCACTTTGTAGAGTCAGGGAAAGGATTCAGAAAAGTTAAGATTTTGTCCACAGGACTGATGAATGAGGTACTGTGACTCAGGTGATGCAACTGGTTGGTGATTCACCCAGGACACTTGCCACAGTTGCCTTGACTCTGGAGCCCAGGTGCTTTCTGCTGCCTATGTGTTTCCTACAGAGGTGGGAGAAGGCCTCGATCTTGACCCTCATACCACTGTTGGCTGTCCAACCTGAGAGATGTGGGTGCTGCCTCTGGCCACCCCATCACAGCCCAGAGAGAGCAGGGTGTCCCCAGCCTCCACACAAAGAGGGGCTGTGGCCAAGCAGCTCTTCGCCGTCTGTTCACACAGAAGCCTGGAGACTGGCGTCCAGGACAGGACTCTGATTGACAGCTCTGCCAGACGGCTTTTGTTAAGAGTGTGATCTCAGTCAGTTTATCTGGTTTGAGCTGCCACCACAGGCCCCAGGCAGGAGCTGTGATCCAGGGGGAGACTTGGCTGAGCAGCTTGGAATTAAAGCACTAATAATCCCCCTCCCACCCTTCATATCTGGAGAAGGATCAAGCATTTATTTGGGAGGCTGTTTCAAACCTAAGAGTCTGTGGATTACTTTTACTTATTGCCCTCTGTACCCACTTGAGACACTCCCCCAGGGACATTGTTCTCCCTGTCCCTGCCCACCTGCTGTTTCCTAGAGACTCCTAGAGAGCACAGGATCTGAGTTGGACAGATCTCGGGCACCACCCTGCCTTGGCCCTTTTCCAGCTGTCTTCCCTGGGGAGGTTTCCTGACCTCTAAGCACCTCACTTAAGTTCTTTGGCTGTCAAAGGGTGGTGGAAGTACTTATCCCATAATTGGGTTTAATAAGGTATGCCTAGGGTCTTTACACAGGGTTTGGCACATAGTAGGTGCCTTGCAGCAGGGATTTTTCTTTTTCCTTGTGGCCAAATGAAGTTAGGAAGTTGTGGCTTAATTTAAGGAGATTCTTTCTTTTTTCTTTTGGCACCAGGGATTGAACCCAGGGGCACTTAACCACTGACTCATATCCCCAGCATTTTTTTTTTTTTTTAAGAGAAAGGGGTCTCGCTAAGTTGCTGAGAGCCTCAGCCTCCCAAGTCACTGGGATTACAGGCATGCGCCACCATGTCCAGCAATCTTAAGGAGACTCTTACAACTACCCAGAGCTATAAATACACTCACATGTGGCCCTCCCATGTGAAGAGCCGTATAGGTGGGGTTTCTCAAACTTGACTAAGAACAGTATCTTGTAGGATTCATCTCATTGAGTCTGGGTGCTGTAGGGTGGGCTCAGCTCCCCTCTACTGAAAAAGGAGCAGGAGTACAGCAGAGCTGTTCAGTGCAGCTCCTTGTCTGAGGTCCCCCAGCTTCCCTTGCCTCAGAAACACCTGGCTACACCCAGGTTGCTGAAAACTTTCCCTCAACCTGCCCCCGCACCCCGACAAACACACACACTTAGGCAGCAGCCATTACGTGTCAGGCAAGGGGGCCTTCAGACCTTTCTACAGCACCGTGGTCAGCTGAGTAGGCTGTGCAGTCACAGACTTGGGATCCAGTTCTGTCTTTGCCACTGACCTGCTCTGTGGCCCTGGCCCTGTGGCATCCTCTCACTGAACCTGTTTTTCACTGGTATGACCAGAATGGTAACAGAACCTCCTAGGGGTGTGTAGGGATCTAAGTGTGGTACCCCGGGCACATACAGAAGGGCTCAGTCCGTGCTGTGCTCAGCAGGTCCCCAGGCTTATGTGAGAGGTGCCTGCATTCCTTCTTGCCTTCACTTACGAGGGAGGTGTTTGCTGAACACCCTGTTCCAAGGGTCCTTCACTGAGTGTCTTAGATCACAGAGGTGTTTCTGCCCATGGGAACCCCTCCTGACTAACCAGCTCCCTGTCTGCCTCTGCTGTATGCACCATGCAGGTGTCGGAACCAATGGGAGACTTCCAGCCAAGCTACTACCTGCCCCCTCCACCACCCCCACCTCCACCTCCGCCTCAGCTGCAGTTCCTCCCACCAGGCTTCCTCTCTGCGCTGCACTTCCTCCCACCTCCACCACCACCACCGCCACCACCAACCTTCTCACTTACCCTCCTTTCTGATACCGACAAGGAGAGCACTGGTAAGTGAGCACTAGTCTTCCTGCTTCTAGGAGAGCCAGGAAACTAGAGGAAGAGGAGGAAACCATGTGAAGTGCGTGTGGGGAGAGGTGACATGGGATACAGGATTTGAACTTGGCTGGGCCCTGAGATAAGCTCTTCCCCCAGTCTCCACAGCATGCATCTAAGGGAGGTGGGAACAGGATTCTCCAGGTGAAGACACTGAGGTTCTTGGGGCAGAGGATCAGAACAGGGCTTTTCCTGGCTCGAGTCCAGTGCTAATTCCTTACCTTATAAGCACCGTAGGCAGGGTGCAGAGGATGAATGCCCATGATGTGCTCAGCAAGCCAGAGGGGCTGGGGCTCTTGGCTGGAGTAGGACCTGTGCAGGGACAGCAGAGACTGAACCTGGAGTGCAGCAGTAGCCACTATGAGGGAAACTTGGGTGCTTGGCCCCTCTTCTCACTATAACATGGTCCCTTGGAGGATCCACTGATCATTTGGATTCAAAATACTTTGAGATTTCTTTTGAGAGCCCTTGACCCTTTAATGGTTCTAGGACTTTCTTCCTTTCAATCTTCCCCGAGCCTCCTGTAGTTTGAAAAGACTGGTAGACTCAAGGAAGTCTTAAAATGACTCTCAGAACCATCTTGTGAGCTGGGTGAGTCTGGTGCTATTCTCTCCACGTCACTGAAGAGGAGACAGGCCTCCTCTGTGTGTGCGATGCCTAGATACATGAGCTGATATAGAGTGGCCTGAAGCTTGCTGGCCAGTATAGGTGGCCTGGGCCTGAGTCCTGGCTTTAGCACTTATCAGCTGTCTGACCTTGGATTAATGTGTTTGTTTCTTGGTGCCTCATTTTCTACAATTGCAAGAGGGACTGCTAATGGTCCCTACTTCATAAGGCTATTCTGGGGTTGGAGCCGAACCTGAAGCACTAGTGGCAGTGAGCTTATTGTCTCTTCTAGTCTCCATGCTGCTATTGCAAGGTAAGTGTCTCATTTTACGGAAGGGCTGGCTGAGCTTAGGACCTGTGGAAGAACCTTGCTTAACCACCCAGCTTGTGAGGGGCAGAGCTGGAGTTAGAACTGGACTGTACCATGGTCAGGTTAATGTGCCAATCTCCCCGCCTAGCAAATGAAGGGCAGACTCTCTCTCCATAGGGATGAGAACAATGAGAAAACCTGCTTCTGAGAACAGGTAATTCTTCCCTCTTTTCTAAATCTGGTTTCCTTTTTTGTCCTTTACAGATGACCAGGATGCAGAGGTACCTTGTGAGCCCAGTCAGCCCTCGTCTCAGGAGCAGTCTGACTAAGCCGCAGGCCACTCTCCAGACCAGCAGGGGGTGTCAGGGGTGTGCCAGCAATGATTTTCTTGTCTGTTTTCAGTGTCGTTTAGGGAGGAAGGGTCTCGACCACTGTAAGGTGGCAGCTAATTTCCATTTGAAGACAGGAGGAAGGAGAATGATTTCTAATGTTCTCTTGATCCTGAGCTGTGGGGTTGACGAGGGTTGTGGAGGAGGTTATTGACGGGAGGCTCGGGCTCTGAGGAGTAGGGGCAGGGAAGCTCATGTTTAGGAATGAATTTAACCGTCCTGGGTTGTGTTGTTTATCGTGTCATCCCCAGGTGCGGCCTTTGATTTCCTCAGGCCCCACTCAGGACAGAAGGTACCATCTATTTCAGCCTTTTGTCACCTTTGCTTGGTCCCCAGGACTGGGCACTGCAGACATCAGGCATCCAGCCCATCCAGGTGGCTGATGCGAGCAGCCAGGGCTGGGGTGTTGACAGCAGGTTCTGCAGCGTCCCACCTTTGCCTGGCTGTTGCCCATGGCGCCTTCTCCAGGGGTTTATTGCTTGTAAGCACCCGGACCACTGGGTAGCTTCACTTCCCCTCCATAGAGTTTAAGCCTTTGTAGGCCTCATTTTTGGTTTAAAAAAATCTGTTAAAGTTTTACTACTGAATGCTTTTATAGTAGGCAGCTCATAGCACTTGTGCAGTTCTCAGGAGAGTGCTGCAGCCAAATCGTCTAGGTCATCAGCAGTTTCTTCTCTGGGGACAGTTGGCTGTTTGAAATAAAATAAGCAGTGGAAATCCCTGTGGAAAGTTTTATTCTCTCTTTACTCTCATGGAGGGAGGCTGTGATAGGCAGAAGCCTGGTCAGGAGATGCATGTCCTGTTCGTGGCCTGTCACTGGCTTAGGCAAATGCCTCTCTAGTCTGCCTCCGTCTTTCTTGACCGTAGTTACCAGCAGGGAGAGGGGCAGGCTGGTAGATTTCTCAACTTTATTATTACTACTATGATTTTAAGCAGTGAAGACCTTTTAAGGAAATCTGATATAAAAACACACCAAAAGTAAAGATTTCTTTTATCCAGGGTTTTTCATGGTTTCTACAAAGGGACATGGTCTTAAAAAATAGAACTTAATCCCATTCTGTTATGTTGTCCTAAACCTCTTCCCTCAGTTTCATTTTTCCTTTATTTAGAAAACATCCTGTGCTCAACTGGATTCAGGACCTGGCAGTCTCCAGCTCTACCCATGAGAAACATGGCATCTAGTGGGAAAGACAGACATTCTGGGGGCAGCCATACAAAACAGCAAGGTGGAGGGGCCATGGGCATGGTCAGAAAGCCTTCTGGTGGAGTTGAGGTCTTACACCTTAACGAGCAAGAATGAGGCAAAGAGGGAAGAGATGGGTACTTGCAGTGGGGTGCAGGAGGGAGCTGGAGCCAGGCATTCCATGGTGAGGGGCAGGGAAGGGCTGGCATGCAGGAGAGCAGGCTGGTGACCTTGATGTCATTTGTGGGTAGGGCCATCCAAGCATCATCCCAGGTCCTAAAGAGGATTCTGAGAAGCAGTACCCTTAACTTCTGTCAACACCACTGTGATGGTGGGGTGCAGGGCTGGGGTCCATTTTGTTGGAAGGCACTAGGTAGGCACCATCATGGGAATTCTTCAGACAATGCTTTACAAAGTGCTTTCAGCTGGGTGAAGGCGGGACTGTGGAGCCCTTAGATGGGCACAGGCTTCAGCCTGGCCTGATGATCCTAGACAGCCTGACTTGGGGGCTGAAGCTCTCGGCTTGCCCAGTGCTGGTCCTGTATTACTGGACCCTTGGAGAGTGGGAAAACACCTGCCTTTGATTCTGCATGGCCTCCCTCTACTAACTGAGTCCCACACCTGTCAGTAGCAAGGTGGCTATACTCTATGATAGCAAGGGACTGTGTCAGTGACCCTACTTTTTAAGTTTCCTTAGGCTCTACATTTTTCATCCAGTCTGCATTCATCAATAAACTTGTTTTCCCACTTATGATCAACACACACACGGAATTATGAGACAATTATTAACTACATGGACTACACCATTCCAGACCAGTGTAAGGAAATGGGTGTTTAGGAGGGGTTTGGAAAGGGGAGGCTTTGGCCTTCTGAAGATGCATCTGTAGTAGGAGCCCCTACCAAGGGCTCTAGGAAGGAGAGGGCTCCTCAGTTCTATAGGTAAATGATCTGAGGAACCTTCAGACATGGCTCAGTAACTTTCCTGGATTCTGGGGTGAAAAGACTGGGGTAGCAGCCTGCCCTAGTGCTGGCCCTGGCCTACTGGTCACTACCCCATGCTCCTAGAATGTCCTGCTCCTCTGGCAGCAACAGCACAAGCACTGGAAGATCAGATGTGTTCAGTATGCTACCCTACTCACAAGCCTTGCGTGGCTCCCTGCTGATCTTAGAATAAGGACCAAACATCCTAGCTGCCTACTTTCCCAGGCTCTCCCTCACTGGCTGGCCCAGCCTAGATCCTGGAGAGTAGTCAGCCAGGTTCAGGCATAAAAGTGTGAAAAGTAGAGGGACTAGCGTCCAGTGGCATATTGCTCTTTCCAAACAGCTTTACCTCTAAGCCAGAAGAATATTTTGGAAAGCAGCCCAGTCTCATCCTCCTACGCCAGATACACTAGCAGGGCGCTGCCAGGAGAGGGCGCGCAGCTTCGGCTGGGGGTGTGGCCTGTTGCCTAGCGACCTACCCCTATAGATTTGCTGCGGCTGATCTCGGTCTAGCCCAGGGCACTGTAGGAAAGCGAGGTTCTTGAAGCATTCCAAGGAGAATTGGAGATTCTCTGGGAAATAAAGATCAGGAGCCCCTCGGCTGTGCTATGTAATCATCAACTTCTCAGCAAATCGTCTGCGCAGCCCTTGCTGTGAAATCGATGCCCTCCTTTGTCTTCTGACGCCACCCAGGACATGGTCTCTGCTTTCTTTCCTTTCTGTGTTTTGCGCAAGCGAGTCCTCTGCATAGACTGTTTCCAGCTTCCCCTGGTCATCTTGTTATCCTCCCAGACCTATTCCGTCCGCTTCTCTGGGAATCCTGCCCTAAACCCCTCAGGCTGTATTAAGAGGGCCTGCCCAGCCCTCTATCACTAAGTAGGTGTCTCTTCCTGGAAGCAGTGGCAAGGTCTCATTTGTCCTGGCATTCCTGGTTCCCCGTGTAGGGCTTGACCTTGGTTAGGCCAGTAGTTACAGAGGCCCGTTAAGAATGAATGGGTGAATTTCAGGGCATCTGTGGACTCCGGGATGCCTGGTTGAGTCATTTGGCCTTTGGCCACCCACTGCTGCATCCTTTTCTTTACGTTTTTTTGTTCTGTAAACCAGGAGCTTACACAGGGATCAGAGGAACAATAGGCCCTCATTGATATGTCAAACAGTGTACTCCCTTTACTTAACCCCCATCACAACAGTTATCATCCCTAGTTTTAAGGAAAGTGAAGCATGGAGAGGGAGGATGAATCACTTCTTGGCCTCTTGGCTAAGATCAAGTGAGAGAGGAAGGATGATTTGTGTCAGAGCTCTGGGCAGGAGTATGCTGAGGTTGGGTAGAAGGCAACATTCATCCCTGGGTGCAGTAATAGTGCTTATTTTGTTTGTTAAATTTTGTTGTTGTTGTTGTAGATGGACACAATACCTTTATTTTATTTATTTTTATGTGGTACAAGGATCAAACCCAGGGTCTCATACGTGTGAGGCAAACGCTCTGCCACTGAGCCACAATCCCAGCCCAGTAATAGTGTTATTAGCAGCCATTTTGTTCTGAGTTTCCATCCTGAGATTTTTTTGAGCACAGAATATATGAATGGATGCCCTCTAGTATCTGGGTGCATTCTAGCACAGGGAGAGCAATGTGAGGACATTTGCCTCCATGTACCATACCCATTCCACTGACTGTAGCACATGGGACCTCCTGAGAGAATCCTAAAGTTGGCATCATGGAGCGTCAGTGTGGAAAGAGCCCTTGGGTCCCAGGGGTAACCTCCCACTGGGTCAGGCATCTATATCTCCTGTTGCCTGTCCTCCTACTATGACCTGGGATTCACCATGAGCCCCACTGCATGTGCTAAGATTGGCAGAGCACTTGTTCTTGTGGCCAGGGCAGAGCAAGGGGAAGGGAGTAGTCCAAGGCAGTAACTCTTGGTTGTGGTTCCCTAAACTCCACTGAAGAGAAGCCCTTTCACCTGATGCTCTCAGTTTTCCTGGAGATTACAAAATGTGCCCCTCTGAGCTTGGGGTAAGGGGATGCGATCCTTTCTCTGAAGCCCTGGGGACTCTCCCACCTTCTACTATGGTCTTGGTGAGCCTGGGCCTAGGCCCATCTTTCAGGCAGTTTCTGAGTGCCCCATGGCCTCTTTTCCTTGGCTAAGGCCAAGGATTTTTGGAGACCCTGCTGCTCCTCCGGCCTCTTCCTAGTTATGTGTTATTCTTGGGCACATGATATAATCCCTGTTCCTGGTAATATTGGCCTAGGTATATGTTGAGGATGTAGAAATTCACATCAAATACTTCCTCCTATGCCACGTCTTGGTGCCTAGCAGAGGGTACCTATGCCATTGGATGGGTGAAGACACCTTCTTTGAGACCATGTAGAGAGGCTAAGAATTGGGCTGAGGTTGTGGCTCAGTGGTAGATGGTAGAGCATTTGCCTAGCATGTGTGAGGCACTGGGTTTGATTCTCAGAACCACATAAAAAATAAACAAATGAAATAAAGGCATTGTGCCCATCTATAACTAATACAAACATTTTTTTTTTTTTAAAGAGGCTAAGAATTGCAAAACCTCCCTCTCCCCCGCTGTGGCTCATTACTTCCCAGCACTCCCTATATGCCAAGTACTATGTTGAGCTCTTTTCACAAATCCTATAACTTTTCAGTGCACCTTCAAGGCAGGTACCCTAATACCTCATTGTACAGATGGCAAAACAGGGCTACAGAGGTGAGTTATTGCACTCATTGTGTCTACAAGTGGCAGAGTTGTATTAAATTCTAGTTCCACTTGAGCCCAGAGCCATGTTCCTAACCACACTGTGCTCTCCTGATCTCAGAGAGGGGGGATGGTGAGTCTTGAGTCTCCCACCCCCACTGGAACTTGGTGCTCAGCTGTAGTCCACTCAGCTTAACTGGGTTTCAGTGGATGTAGACAAGCAGAATGCAAAGAATAATTAGCTCAAGTCTTAGACAAGGAATGAAATCATTTTTAAAAAATTTCTGCACTCTTTAATTTCATTTTGAAAATGATGAACAAAGAAGCATGGACTTGAGTTCTTTTTTTTTTTCTTTTTGTAGTTGTAGATGGACAGAATGCCTTTATTTTATTTGTTTATTTTTATGTGGTGCTGAGGATTGAACCCGGGGCCTCACACATGCCAGGCAAGCCCCTACCACTAAGCTACAACCCCAGCCCAAACTTGAGTATTTTTTTTTTAAGCATTTTTAAAATTTATCTTTTAGTTGTAGTTGGACATAAAACCTTTATTTTATTTATTTATTTGCATGTGGTGCTGAGGATGGAACCCAGGGCCTTGCATGTGCTAGGCAAGCGCTCTACTGGTGAATCACAACCCCAGCCCCCAAACTTGAGTTCTTAGTAAGTATTAATAGATAAATTTTAAGTCTAGTCACTTTCACATGGTCAGTGGGAAATTTATCAATATTGATGCTTTTAATTCAAATGTAACCTAGAAAACACTTTTGATTATTACTAGGATTATTTATTTTCATTGTCATTTCTTTGTCTTTCTCCAGGCCATTTTTTTTTGGGGGGGGGGTTTACAATTGATTAATTATAAATAATGCATAAAATAGTAATTCAAAAGAGTAAGCCTGAAAAGGCTCTTTCCCCACCATCATTCCTGTCTCTCAGAGACCTCCCTCCTTTTCTGTGTCATCTTCTTAGGATGATTTGTACATATATAAGCTTTCTCTTTTCATTAAATTTTAATGTGGAGATAATTATAGATTCACATTCAGTTGTAAGAAATAATGCAGAGAATATTATCTACCGTTCACCCTGTTGCCACCAATGGTAACATTGTACAGAACTATAGTAAAATATCATGTTAACACAATCCACCCAATTTATTCAGGTTCATTTTACATTTTGCATTAATTTAATTGTAGGTTGAGGTTCAGTTTCTGACTAACAAATGTCCAATTGCTCTAGCATCATACATTCTTCCATTGATTCCCTACCTTCCCATTGACCCCCATACTAGGGATTGAACCCAGGGCTTCCTACATGCTAGGCAAGTGCTCTACCACTGAACTACATTACATCCCCAGCCCTTTTTTAATTTTAATTTTTATTTTGAGGCAGGGTCTCACAAAGCTGCTGAGGCTGCCTCAAATTTGCCATCCTCCTGGGTAGCTAGGATTATAGGTGTACACTACCACACTCTGGTGAGCCAAATGGCTTGTGTACCTTTGTCAAAAATCAGTTGAGCCAGGCACATTGGCACACACCTGTAATCCCAGTGGCTGAGGAGGCTGAGGCAGGAGGATCACAAGCCAGACTCAGCACCCAGTAAGGCCCTAAGCAGCTTAGCAAGATTCTGTCTCAAAATTTAAAAATGTGGCTTAGTGATTAAGCAGCCCCTGGGGTAAATCCCTGGTACAAAAAAAAAAAAAATTAGTTGAGCATATTGCTGTGGGTCTGTTTCTGAGTTCTTTCTCTATTTTGTTTAATGGATCTGTTTTTTAAACACACACACACACACACACACACACGAATATGCACACACACAGAGAAGTTTATATTTATAGTGTTCTGCACTTTAATCTGTCCAGGGTTTCTGAGCTTGTGTGTCATGGACCCCTTTGTTAGTGTGGTGAAGCCTATCACCCCTTCTAGAGTAATACTTTTAGTGGAAAAAAATACAACCATAAGGTTACAGAGGAAATCAATTACGTTTAATACACTTGTCAAAACAGAAATACATTTGCGATTTAGTAATACATGTACATCTTGACTAACACATTAAATAACAAAATCTAGCAGTAAATCTAGTCACTATTAATAGTTTCAAAGTAGTACTGTAATTGATCTTTTGAGATACATGCAACAAGCATAAATTGAGATGAGAATATCTGTGATTTCTATCAGTGACCAGGTCACAGCTCATTCTTCTGGGGCTTCTGGCCTACCTTCATAATTGAAGGAAACATTGAATTATAGGTTAGTGAAAATCAAGATGTGACTTTTTTCTCCATTTCTGTATTAGAGCTTGGATCTCCATGTCTTCTTCATTCTCATTATCACCAGTGTAGTATAGAATTGATTCCATGCAACTTAATATAATGTGACCCTACCCTACTAAGAGACAGGGGGGTTCTAATCTTTTGCTATTACTGCTAACTGGATTTCTTAGAGGTCTCTTCTTGCTGAGGTTTCCCTCTCCAGTAGGGCCACCACACTGACCTCTCTGCATTCAGTGACCCTTGGCTGGTGATCCGTAGCCAGCTGATCTACACACAGTGTCTTGGCAAGCAGACTTCAGTCCCACTTCCCCCTCTTGCTGGAGCTGTTCACCCTCTGGACATTCTTCACCTCTCTTCCCTAAACCAGAACTGGGGATTCCATGCCAGCTCTGGTGAGCCAGCAATGGGGTAGGCAGGCTGCAGAGGGTTCCCCAAGCTGTGCAGCATCCTGTGAGCAGATGTAAAACCCCTCTGTGCCTTTGTGCTACATTTTATTAACAGCAGATTGCAAGATGCTAACATTTTATCATGTCAGCTCTTGCATTTGAGCAAGTGCAGGCACTGGCCTGTGAGTAATTAGCTGCCGGGTGGTGTCTTTTCTTCATCTTTTTCTTTTTAAAATTGGAATCAGAAAATCTGTTTTATTTCCCTGTGTTTCTTTCTTTTCTTTTCATTCTCTCTCTCTCTTTTTCTCCCTCCCTCCCTCCCTCTCCTCCTTCCTTCTTTCCTCTTCTTTCTGTTTTCTTCTACCTTCTTGGTGGTAGACAGTCCATGGACACCCTGTTATGGACTTGGCTATTTGTCCACATTCATAGGCCATTCATTTCAGCTACAGTCCAGTCACCCAGTGAACACTGAGTTGCCTCCCAACGTTGTCCATCACTTGCTGGAATAATCTCCCCAAGGGAGACGAGATCATAATACCTCGTTCAGATGGGTGAAACATACCTAGCTTGGAAGCCCTGACCATTTTGGTTGTTGGTCTTTAATTGAGTCAGTGTTTTTCTACATCTGGCTTGCTAACCGCGCCCCCCCACCCCCAATTTGGAGTGAATTTTTTACTACCATGGCATATTCACATCAGTCATGGAGTGATGTCAGCCATCATCTGCAACATCAGACACAGCCTCTGTTCCATCCATAAAGTCAATAGCATTTATTGGGCCCCTACAATGTGTCAGGCCTTGTGCTAGGCTCTGTGGATAAGATGAATATTTCTCTCACACATCCTGGCATGAGCATCCTAATACGCTTCCCTGGCTCCCCACTGCTATCCCAAATAGAACCCTTCCCTAGCTCCCCACGGCTCTCAGGCTGGCTTTCACAACTCTAGTCCAGACAACCATTCCAGAGTCTTCTATGCTACTTTGTCCCTATTGCCCTAGCATTTCCCCAGGCCTGACTCATATAGCATCCTTGGCGCGTGTACACACACACATACACACACACACACACAGATATCTTGGAGCTGGGACTCAAGTCTAAACACAGAATTCATTCATACACAGTTTACACACAGAGCCTGAAGGTAATTTATACAATATGTTTTGTATACCTATGTTTTTTTGTTCCTCCTTAGTACTGGGATTGAACCCAGAGGTTTTACCACTGAGCTACAGTCCCAAGTTTTAAGATAGGATCTCTCTAAGTTGCTTGGGGCCTCACTAAATTGCTGAGGCTAGCTTCAAACTTGTGATCTTCCTGGCTCAGCCTCCCAAGCCATTGGGACTATGTGTGTGTGTCACCGCACCTGGCAGTATGCCTCTGTGTTTTGTTGCTGTTTTTTTTTTTTTTTTTTTTTTTTTACACTGGGGGTTGAACCCAGAGATGCTTAACCACTGAGCCACATCCCAAACCCATTTTTATATTTTATTTTGAGTTGTTTAAGGCCTTTCTAAGAGGCTGAAGCTGGCTTTGAACATGTGACCCTCTTCCTTCAGCCACCCAAGCCACTGGGATTACAGGCATTTGCAACCATGCCCAGCAGTATGCCAGTGTTTTGACTGTGACCCATCAAATGAAGTCAGGTGTGAAATTTTCCACTTATGTTTATCATGTCAGCACTTAAAAAGTTTCAGAGTTTTGTACAGTTTGTGTTTCAGATTAGGAATGCTCGACTGCAACATCCCCCCCTTCAAAAAAATTAACAACAATAACAAAAAACAATTGCCATGGTCCAGAACACCAAGGAACCTGCTTTGCTCTCCTCCTGTTAGTGCCTTTAATTAGCCAAATCCAGCTGGAAACCAGAGGCAAAGGAGCCTGGGTGATGTAGTTCACAGCGCCCTGGCTCGGCCTCTTATGATCAAGAGTAGTGGGGAGAAAGGCAAAGAATAGGGTAGGGAGGGGCAAACAGGCAATAAATGTCACAGTCCACCCTTTGCCCCTCAACTTCTGTTCTAGTTCTTCTCTGGCAGCAAGAAAAACCTTTATCTCCAAAACAGCAAGGAGCAAGACTCAAAGCCCACCAGCCATAGTATCATCATGGAATCCTGTCACTCAGTCACATTCCCACTCAGAGTCCAGACTAGAACACTAGCTAGATGGCAGGGAATGAGAGAAGAAACCAACCAATCCACTCGGTGTGCAGATAATGACTGTAGTCACCACGTCTGTGACTGATGGTGAGGCAGAGGTCAATAATCATCCTGGCTTTTTGTTAGCACCTCTTAGTTCCTCTTGCACTCCCTAACCACCT
Organism: Marmota flaviventris; assembly: GCF_047511675.1. Classification (NCBI taxonomy): domain Eukaryota; kingdom Metazoa; phylum Chordata; class Mammalia; order Rodentia; family Sciuridae; genus Marmota; species Marmota flaviventris. The sequence continues at coordinate 42,375,311 of NC_092507.1, forward strand.
TGGCCGGGGCAATTCTGTACCTGGCAGGTGACCCAGGCCTTCATCCCTGCCAGGCCTGAGCCTATGGTCACCCTCTCTTTGCTGCTTACTACTGTATCCAGTGACTGTTGTTAGAGAATTTGAGAACACCTCTCCCTGACTTCATGGATGGCCAACTTCTCAACAAACTTCTCCTTTCCAAATGGCAGTAGAGCCCAGGTGCCCTTGGTGATCAAGATCACACTCACCCAGGATGCTATGGCAACTCCTTGCCTATTGGTTCAGTTGTCCAAGGAGCTTAGAGTGGCCAGCAGATAGCCCCTCTACTACTCACAGCTTAATGGAACCGTGGCTGTGCTTCCTGGTGGTGGCCTTGGAAAAATAGGACCTCTAAACCTGTTGAGCCTGAGGTTACTGCTTGAGTTTGAATTCCTCAAAAGCACACCTCAAGATGAGTTTTTTGTGTGTACAGGCAATTTTGGGGGGAAATTCTACCAGGGAAGACTAGTAAAGGAGAGGGAAAAGCAGGACCAGGGAGGGGAAGAAGTGACAAATGGATGCAAGTTGAAGCAGGTCTTGGCTTCAGCCTAAGCCCACAGGAAAGGTCTGGAGTGTAAGTCATTCTTGGGGTTACTTGCACACAAGGCTGAAAAGCTGGCTTTCAGCCTCCATTACCCCTCAGTCATTGGCTAAGGACTACCATAGGAAGAAGTAAATTCCCAGGCTCCTGTAGCTACCTGAGCCTGTGGGCCATGCAGGCTTTGGGAATCTAAGGGACATTCTTTGAAAAGAACCTCATATGTGGCTGTTGGAAGCAAAACCACCCAAACCAGGAGAGGCCCAGAGATGAAAATAGAGTGTCTGGGTAGAACTCCAACATTATCTGCTACTTTACAGAGATAGGAAACAAATTCCATAAGTATGTTATTAAGGCGCAAGAATGAGTGGGCTGTGGTGTTGGCTACACAACCGTGTGAATATACTAAAAACCACGGAATTGTACACTTTAAATAGGTAGATTCTATGGCACGCAAGTTACGTGTTAAAAATGGTGTTATTTTTAAACAAAAGAGCAGGGGGGCATTCCTGGTTGAAGACAGCACCATAAAATACCTATCACTGACTGGTTAAGGCATGGACTCTATCCTATAGGACAGGTCCCCTAACTCACAGGGTGCTGTCTTCTAGCTGGTGGTATAATGGAACCTCAGTAGGTTGTTCCAACATCCCTACCAGCCAGCTGCCAGATGCAGCCCACTGTCATATTTCTCTATTAGTTGAGTTGCTGGTTGATGTGGCGTGCAATGGACATGGCACTCTGAATGCCACAGATGGCAGTACCAGCAGAAATCTCCAGAAGGGAAGATGAATCTGGACCAGATTCCACAAGACTAATTGCTGCCCCCTCATGATGGAAAGAATCCAATGTAATCCGTTGACCATCATTGTGGTTTCCTGAAGGATGGTGTCATCTGAGCACCATTGGCAGCTTTGGCTGGGTTATTGGCACACTGGGCCTCAGCAGCACAGTCAAATCAACTGTGGAAAGCGGAAGTCCACGCTGTTCAGCCTATGAGAGGTGACTATTTCTGCAGTTTTGGACTGAATGCTGTCCCCCAGAATTATGTACTGACCCTCTAACCTCTAGTGGCTGTACCTGGAGATGGGGCTAAGAGTACTTAAGGAAGTAATTAAGGGTAAATGAGGTCATAAGGCCCCCTGGTCTAATAGGATTAGTGTCCTTATAAGAAAAGACCCTAGAGCTTGTTCTGTCCCTGCCTCCAGTCTCTCTGTATTCTTCCTATCCTCCCTCCCTCCCTTTCCCCTTGTGTATAAAGAAGTCCTGTGAGCACCCAGTGGGATATTGGCCACCTAGAAGCCAAGAGAAGAGGCCTCAAAATGAAACCTACCTTGATTGGCACATCGATCTCAGATTTCCCAGCCTCCAGAATCATGAGTAACAATTTTCTGTGGTATTTTACTATGGCCACCTAAGCAGAGTAAGACACCAGCTGTCATGGTCACTGAGTTCATGAGCCCACTGGACATGGACAGGACTAGCTGTGGAAAGCAATTAATTGACATCCACAAAAATGGGTCATATGGTTCACCTGCTTATCAAGAGCCTCCTCTGCAGTGGGACATGGGACATGAGGACCTTCTCATGCTGTTCCTATTTTAACAGGTCTAGCCATATACCTACGTTCTTTCCTAGTCCCCGAGCACCCATAACTCCCTGTGTATGAATCAATGTCAATCCACACCTCAGGCTCTCTCTCCTGTGAGGGGCGACTGGGGAGGTGTCAGGCATTCCTGCCCAGCAGAGGGTCTCCTTTCACCCCTCTTTCAGGGCAGCCCCTGAGGGAACTGAGCCACTTTTTGGCCAGTGCTGGTTCAATAGGCACACCCATTTGTAAACCAGACTTCTAGTGGTTTCTGTTAACTGATCAAAAGGAATTCCCCAAAAGAGATGACAAAGCACCAGGAACAGATGCCATAAAACTGACCTGTGCATTCTGGGCCTGCTCCAGCCTAGTTCTGTGCACACCTTTCTGTCGAATGCTGAAGTGTGGCATTCAGCAGTCGGCGATGTGCAGTGTGGAGCGCAGCATCCTGCCAGCTTTAGGGTTTGGAGAAGCAGATAAAACCCAGGACGTTCACTCATTTGCTGCATAATGAATTAACACCAGCATGGGGGCTTACGACAACACCTGTTTCTTATCTCACCATTTCTGGCAGCCGGGAATTGGGTGATGGCCTGACTGGGTCTTCTGCTGGGGTCTCACCAGGTTGAAACCAACGTGCCAGGGGAGGCACCATCTTAGCTGAAGCTCCCGTCCTCTTCCCAGCCCACTCGATGGGTGGCAGAATGCAGTTCCTTGCAGCTCTAGATTGAAGTGCCCATACCCTTGCCGGCTGCCAATGGGAGTCATTCAGCTCCTAGAAGCTGCCCTGGGGTCCTGGCCATGTGCCCTTCTCAACACAGCAGCTGCTGCTCCAAAGCCAGCAGGACTATCTCTTCTGCTGTGACAGAGTCATTTATAACTAACCGCTGGAGTGACTGGTCCATTATATTTTGACTCAAGGGGAGAGGATCATACAGACCATGTATGCTGGGGGCCAGACTCAGGACCATTTTAGAATTCTGCCACATACCTGGTTATAATGTGCAGTTCTGGCCTCATTCAGGGTCCTGGCAGGAAACAGATGGTGTAGTCAAATTAGGATAGGTGGAGGGAGCTTAATGAAGAAACTGATAGAAAGTTTTGGCGGGGAGTAGGGAACTACAGGGAGGTGAGTGGCTTCGAAGGTGCAGAGGAAACTATGCCAGGCAGGGGCGACAGTGCGGGGACCCACAACCTGTCTGCTGCTTCGGCCCTAAAGCCTCCAATGATGTTTGTGGGGAGAACCAACTTTGCAGCCAGGGGACCTGAGTTCTAGCTTCTCCATCTGCCCTCTCCAAGCCCCTTTTCTGCTGGGTGGATTGACTAGCAGTGCCTTTCCTCAGATGCTGCCAAGCTCTAGCTTCTGCAGAATCGGGGAGGTGACATTCCTGTGAGTGCCGGGGCCAGGAAAGTGAAGAGGACCCAGGAATGGGGTCGGCCTCTACCTGTGGTGGCCCTCAGAGCCTGCTTGAGGGTGCCTGCCACACATGGAAGAGCAGCGCATGGAGGGGCTGGGTGGCCTCCGGATGCACTCCCGGCGCTCACCCAGCAGGCCCAGTGACTCTCGCCACAGGAACATGTGTTTGCCACCACAAGCCTTGAATGTCTTGTAAAACTCACAATTTGTTCAAAAGAATAAACAGCATGAAAGGGGACGCACAGCCTCCACCCTGGGCTGGCAGGGGTGTGGGGCACGGCATCCAGGCTGCTTCCATTTAAGCCAGATGGGGAGCGTCCGTTTTCATGGAGCGCTGGACCGGGAAAGCCCTTCCCAGCAGACTGGGTGCTCAACTCTGGCCTGGGGTGGAAGGGTACAGGACCTCGCTTTCCATCTGTAAAACAGGGATGACGATCAGATGGTCGTTTGCAACGCAGGATGGATAGGCCAGGTGACACAGGATCATGGGTTGTCCCTAGATGATGACCCAACCAGCCTGGGAACCCAGGAAGTCTTCACAAAGGAAATGACTCTAGACATGGCACCAAAGACCCAGGAGGCTCCAGCACTGTGTGGAAGGGTATCCCAGGCAGGAGGAACAGCATATGCAAAGGCCTGGGGTGGAGAGTGCAGGCTTGTGTGTGGAAGGTCTTCTTGGGCCTCTTGGACAGGCTTACCTCCCCATCCAGCCAGGAGGGCAAGAGCTCCACCTTGTCCCACAGGCCCAGGAGACTCCACAAACTCCAGCATCGGGGGAAGCCAGGAAGGGGATGAGTCTGCCATCTGTGTGGGCTCTGGTGACTCAGGTGCCATGCAGGGCATGCCCAGGTTCCTTCAGCTACTACCACCCTGTCTCTGGCCTGAGTAGATGTTGTGCTGAGCCTAGGACAGGGGGAGAAAGGCTGTGGGTGAGGAGTGAGAAGCATCTCTGAGAAGCTGCGGGGCAGGGGGGTCGATTCCTGGGGCTGAGCTGGGAAGGCATTCTGCACTGGGAGAGGGGTGCTGCCCGAAACCTGGGGATGGGGCAGCCAGGATAGGAGAGGGGAGGGGGGTGGTTCCAGGGGAGTGGGGGCCAGAGGGCAGGAAAATATCTGTTGGATGCAAGAACAAGGAGGGTGGGCGTGGCTGAGGAGGGAAGGAGCACTGAGCCGTGTAAACCAAGCTTTTGAAAACTGAGCTGTGAAGTGGTGGTGGGGGGGTGAGGGGGGCAGAAATTGGGAGTAGATGGTGAGGAGGGGGTCTGTAAGTCTGTGTTAAGATGACCTGAGAACTTAAAGCCCTGATGAGAAGAAAGAGGCTGAGGAGAGGGAGATGGGGGAGGTGAGGCCAGCAGCTGGGGGTAGGAAGCCAGAGGAAAAGGTTCTGAGCTGTTGGCTCAGTCGCCAGCACCTGGGTGGGGCCTGGCCAGTGGGGTCCTTGGTGTAGAATGGGTGCAGAGTGTGGAGCCAGGGGAGAGGGACTCCAGGTGACCGGGCTTGAAGCCAACTGAGACTAGGCATGAACTCTAGCTTGCCCTCAGTCTGCTGTGACCTTCCTGCTGTCCAGGTGGGGATGTGGGAGGGAGGACAGTGGAGACAGCAAGGGCAGAGGGGACTGCTGACTCCAGGCCCTGGGGCCTGGGCTGGGGGCAGATGTCAGGTGGGGATGAGAGTGTGGGAGAGCAGTCCCCCAGCTCTGGAAGCCCCCCTCATGAACCCGACAGCGAATGCTGATGCATCCTCCCAGCACCTCTCTGTCCACACCTGCCTGGGTCTCTAGGCCTCCCTTTCCTCCCCTGTGTAGTGTGTGTGGAGAGGGCATCTGCCTGCTCTGAGGTTCCTTCTGCCCTAGTCTTCCCTGGCGATTTGGTTTAGTGGTGGTCAGACGCTTATCCCAGGTTGCTCGCTGAATCCAAGGGCAGGGAGGTCATATTGGCCCCTTCTGCCACCCAGGACAGTCCCCTGCAGCCTGTCAGTTCCTAGGTCTACTGTGGGCACTTCCAACATCGCACCCGGCCAGATCTGAGGCGAAACCAAAGGAACGGCCACGAGGGGGCGCCAGGACCCAACTCTAACCCGCTCATCGAGCGCATCCCTCCGCTCAGCGGTCTCACTGTTCTTTTTTTTTTTTTTTATAATTTTTATTGTTGGTTGTTCAAAACATTACATAGTTCTTGATATATCCTATTTCACAATTTGATTCAAGTGGGTTATGAGCTCCCATTTTTACCCCATATACAGATTGCAGAATCACATCAGTTACACATCCATTGATTTACATATTGCCATACTAGTGTCTGTTGTATTCTGCTGCCTTTCCTATCCTCTACTATCCCCCCTCCCCTCCCCTCCCCTCCCCTCTTCTCTCTCAGCCCCCTCTACTGACATTCGTTTGTCCCCCTTGTATTATTTTTCCCCTTCCCCTCACTTCCTCTTGTATGTACTTTTGTATAACTCTGAGGATCTCCTTCCATTTCCATGCATTTTCCCTTCTCTCTCCCTTTCCCTCCCACCTCTCATCCCTGTTTAATGTTAATCTTCTTCTCATGCTCTTCGACCCTACTCTGTTCTTAGTTACTCTCCTTATATCAAAGAAGACATTTGGCATTTGTTTTTTAGGGATTGGCTAGCTTCACTTAGCATAATCTGCTCTAATGCCATCCATTTCCCTGTAAATTCTATGATTTTGTCATTTTTTAATGCAGAGTAATACTCCATTGTGTATAAATGCCACATTTTTTTTAGATTGGCAGCCATTATGAAGTCAAACAACAACAAGTGCTGGCGAGGATGTGGGGAAAAGGATACACTTGTACATTGCTGGTGGGACTGCAAATTGGTGCAGCCAATTTGGAAAGCAGTATGGAGATTTCTTGGAAAGCTGGGAATGGAGCCACCATTTGACCCAGCTATTCCCCTTCTCGGTCTATTCCCTAAAGACCTAAAAAGAGCATGCTACAGGGACACTGCTACATCGATGTTCATAGCAGCACAATTCACAATAGCTAGACTGTGGAACCAACCTAGATGCCCTTCAATGGATGAATGGATAAAAAAAAAGGTCTCACTGTTCTTGAAAGCGCGTATTAGCGACACTGAAAATCTGAAAGTTGTCATGGAGTAGGACCTATCTTGTCCTAAGAGGAGAGAGGAGGCCTCACTCAAGCCCCAGCTTTGCCAAAGACTAGGCAAGTCCAGCCGGTGATTTCTGGGCCTTTTCCCCATTGGTCAATGGTGGTGCCTTTCTTCCTTGGGTAGTATTGGAAGTGGGAGGTGGGCCGGCTGGGAGAGGGCCCACCACTGCCTGTGCCTCCCCACCCCCACGGGGCAGGGTGTCGGGCTGCCCCACCCTCCCACTGCCTGCTTGAGGCCTCTCTCCTTCTCTTGATTGCCAGGCAAAGCTCCCATCCCCGCCCTGCAGTGGGGCTCTGCAGTTGGCTGAGAATATTTCTCCAGGAGCAAAACCTTCACAGTCCCTTGGGCCGTCAGGAGAGGAGCCCTGACTAGGCTGGCAAGGAAACTGCTGCCAAGCTCATCTTCCTGAAAATCCCCACAGCAAGACGAGCTGCCTTGGGGCTTCCAGGCCAGGGTAGGCTCTGTTTCTTCCCTACTCACCGTGAGCACCCAGGCAGAATCCCCTGGGGACTAGGGTTAGGGGCTGCAAATATCTGAACCACCCCAGAGGATGGGCCCGCGAGAATACAGCCTGTTCAGAAGACCATAGAGGGAACCAGAAATCAGTGCCCCAGGTGGCTCTGAACTGGGGTTGGGTAGACGAGCCCCCAAGAGCCACTGGTTTGGTGAAGGCAGTTCATCAGCTCTCAAGGCTGGTTCTGCCTCCAGGATCCAAAGTCACACGTTCATCCCTCTTCTATTCAAAAAGTACCAACCAGCCGCTGCCTGAGTGGGGCCTCACTGTGCCAGGGCACTTCAAAAGTGTTCACAGCTGGTCCAGCCTTTGCGAGGCCTTGACTACGGGGAGATGCTCACCTATAGCAGGTGTGCGATATGATGAGGGCAGTGACCTGGGAGGCTCTAAGGAACAGTGTTCCAGGCAGAGGGAACAGTGTAGATGAAGGCACAAGACAAGAGGCAGGACTGAAAAGTGCAGGGCCCGGGAGGAGGTGGTGCAATGGGACTTGGGCCAGGGCTCTCATATGGAAGCCTGAGGCCTCACTAAGCCCTTTGCACTTCAAACTGTGTGGCTCTCACACTGCTTCATGATTGCCCTCCCACTGGCCTGGGGACTCTCATGGCTGATGATGTCCTTGAGCCCATCCCAACAGGTGCTCTGGCACCCCCAAAATACCACATCCAAACACATTTCCCCCCTGAATTGCAGGTTGTGAGGGAATAATGGATGGGGTCAGGGACTGAAGCTGCAAAAGCAGGTGGGCAGGGGGATGGCACAGAGGGCTGGTGCGGTGCAGGGCAGGGGAGCTGCTGGCCTGCCTTCTCCACTGCAGCATTAAAGGCTGCTTGGAAACATGGGCAGAATAAGGTGGAAATTGTCTCCACTGCTTTCTGGCCTGGGAATTCATGATCAATGAGAAGAGATTCCTCTGTTACCATATTTCTCCTTCTGTTTGAAAGATTTTGGATCAAATAAATACAAACCATGAAGTTATAAAAAAGTACAAACCAGAGTCATGTGTTTCTTCTGAACTCCTCTGGCTTCATCAGCCATGAGGCTAAAGGGTTCAACTTTTGAAACTGTCCTTTTCGTGTCCAAATCTGGAGCAGGCGCACCTCTGGAGGTGACATTCCAGTTTTTACCTTTGCTGGGGTCATCACTGTAGTCACTAGACAAGGCAGCAGAGGGCTGGTCCAGGAGGGCTCAGGACCCAGCTCCTATCCTGTCTTGGCTTTGCTAGGGTCTGTGGCAGGTCCCTTAGATTTGCTGAGCCTCAGTGTCCTCATTGCCAGAAGGGGTAATGGTACCTATGGGACATTAATTTTCATTTTTCTCAAAGTAATAGTGTTTCAAAAATTATCGAGTACTATAAAACAAAAAGCCCCCAATTATCTCACTCAGCCCAAACCCAGTGTCACTTTCCAGGCAGCTGCATTCTCTAGAGCCACCTCTTCTGGACTCGCTTGCTCTGGAGCAGCGTGTTAACCGGCCACTCCTGGCTCCTCACCTGGAACCTCCCCTGCAGTGAATCCGGACCTTTCTCCCCAGCTCCCAGGAGCTGTAGCTCAGAAATGTTCACTAAATTGGTATTCTATGTTATCAGGACTATAACAATTTATAATACCAAGTACTATGATTAGTTTCCTTTTCCATTTTCTGGATTAATAATGGCCTTGATTTCTTGTGTCTGGTTATCTATGTTCCTAGTGTTATTTCTTCCCAATCCCATCTAATGGACATTGCCCACTGTCACCGTCCTCTCTGTCCAGTGCATCCTAGGCCTTGGCTCCATCTTCCCCTGCCCAGCCCCCTGCTCACCCTCCTGATCCTCAGGTCCTGCAGCACAGCTCTGGTTCCCTGCTCCTCCTTGCCCCTCTCCTGTGGGGAGCCCTCATTTGCCAGAATTCTGGGTTTGTGCCCTCAGTTTGCTGGAGCTCGGCCTCAGGTAACTTTTTGAAGAATGGTGCTTCCAGGGCAGTGGTGAGAGCGCTCCGCTCACCCACTACGTCCCTGCATCTCTAAAAGTGTCTCCATGGGGTTTCGTTGGGGCTTCTCTACAGCTGAGACCCTTTCTTTTAATGACCGGTGTGCAGAAGAGTTGGCTTTCACCTGTGCTGGGCTGCCCTCCCTTCCTGGCCATTGTGAAAACACTCATTTCCCCCTAATTACTGTCTAACCTTTTCATTTTCTGTCTCTGGGGTGACTAAGCAGGCGACAGAGAAAAGCAGTGCCAGTGGGAAAAGTCATAGTCACTTGGTGCTACTGCCAAGGCAGTCATTTGCTTAGACTTCATGGACTCTGTCAACACTAAGAGTTTATACACAACAAATTCAAATTTAAAAAAAACAATAATGGCTTTATCAAGATATAATTTACATACCATACAAGTCACCCATGTCAAGTGTACCATTCAATGGTTTCAGTGTTCAGAGCTGTGCAGCCTCCTCACAATCAATTTTAGAACATTGTCATCACCCCCAAAAGGAACTCCACACCCATTAGCAGTTCCTCCTTTGTCCCCTCAAGCTTCCATTCCTGGGCACCACTAAGCTACTTCCTGTCTCTGTTGATTTGTCTGCTCTGAGGTTTCATATAAACTTTGGAATCATACAGTGTGTGGTCTTTTGGGCCTGGCTTTTTTCACTTAGCATAATGTTTTCAAGATTGACCCATGTGGTGGCTTGTGTTAGTACTTCATTTATTTTTATTGCTGACTAGTATTCCAACGTGTGGATGTACCACATTTTAAAATCTGTTGATCAGCTGGTGAACATTTGGGTTATTTCCACCTTGGGGCTATTACAAATAATGCTGCTATGAACATTTGTGTATAAGAGTTTGTGTGAACATGCATTTTAATTTCTCTGGGATTTTTATCCCACTTAAAGAGTAAATGCCAGATCATATGGTAGCTCTTTAATTAACTTTTTAAGAATCCTTTAGCTGTTTTTCACAGCACTGCATGAGAGTTCTGCTTTCTCCACATCCTCAACTTCTAATTACCTGACTTTTGTTGATAATCATCCTAATGGGTGGCTTTCTACTGGTATCCCAATGGGATTTTTTTCTTTTTTACTACTGGGGATTGGACTCAGGACCTTGAGCATCTTAGCTAAGCTCTCTACCATTGAGCTGCATCCCCAGCCTTCCAGTGGATTTTTATTTATTTATATATGCCAGCAGAATGTATTACAATTCTTATTACACATATAGAGCACAATTTTTCACATCTCTGGTTGTATAAAAAGTATATTCACACCAATTCGTGTCTTCATGCATGTACTTTGGATAATAATGATCATCACATTCCACCATCATTAATAACCCTATGCCCCCTCCCTTTCCCTCCCACCTCTCTTCCCTATCTAGAGTTCGTCTATTCCTCCCATGTTCCCTGTCCCTATCCCACTATGAATCAGCCTCCTTGTATCATAAAAAAACATTCGGTATTTGGTTTTTTGGGATTGGCTAACTTCATTTAGCATTATCTTCTCTAACTCTATCCATTTATCTGCAAATGCCATGATTTTATTCTCTTTTGTTACTGAGTAATATTCTATTGTGTATATATGCCACATTTTAAAAATCTATTCATCTATTGAAGGGCATCTAGGTTGGTTCCACAGTTTAGCTATTGTGAATTGTGCTGCTATAAACATTGATGTGGCTGTGTCCTGTATTACGCTGTTTTTAAGTCCTTTGGGTATAGACCGAGGAGAGGGATAGCTGGTTCCATTCCAAATTTTCCAAGAAATTTCCTACTGCTTTCCATATTGGCTGCACCAATTTGCAGTCCCATGAATGCAGCAATGTGTGAGTCTACCTTTTCCCCCACATCCTCGCCAACACTTATTGTTGTTTGTATTCATAATAGCTGCCATTCTGACTGGAGGGACATGAAATCTTGTCTTTGAGTGGCTTTGATTTGCATTTTTCTAATTTCTAGTGATGATGAACATTTTTTCATATATTTGTTGATTGATTGTATATCATCTTCTAAGAAATGTCTGTTCAGGTCCTTGATACATTTATTGATTGGGTTATTTGTTTTCCTCCAGTGGAATTTTGATGTGCGTTTCCCTGATGGGAAATGATGTTAAGTGATTTTTTTTTTATGTGTTGAACAGCCATTTGAAAATCTTCTATGGGGTAGTGTCAATTCAGATGATTTGCCCATGTTTAAGTTGCAATATCTTTTATTATTGACTTGTTAGAGTTCTTAATATAGTCTAAGTAATATTATAAGTTAAATTCCCTTATCAGATATATAATTTACAAATGTTTTCTCCCATTCTTGGATTGCCACTTTCTTGATGGTGTTCTTTGAAGCACAAAAACTTTTAATTTTAGTGATGTCCAATTTATCTTTAGTGTTGTTGTTGGTGGTGCTCTTGGTGATATATTTAAGAAACCATTGCCTAATCCAAGGTCATATTTACTCATATTTTTTTCTGAGAGTTTTATAATGAGTTTTGTAATTTGAACTCTTTAATTTAGGTCTTTGGTCTAGTTTGAACTAAGTTTTGTATATAGCATCAGGTTGGGACCAACTTCATTCTTTTGCATGTGGATATCCACTTGTCCCAGTACTAGATGTAGAAAAGAATATTCTTTTCCTGTTTAAATGTCTTGGCACCCTTGTCAAAAATCAATTGACCATAAATGTGAACGTTTACTTTTGAAATTTCAATTTAATTCTATTGATGTGTCTATTCTTAATGCCAGCACCACACAATGTCTATTACTGTAACTTTATACTAAATTTTGAAATCATGAACTATCAATCCTCCAACTTTGTTTTTTCTTTTTCAAGATTGGGTTATGCTTGGTCTCTCGAATTTCTATCTGAATTTTATGAGCAGATTGGAAATTTCTGGAAAGACTCTAGCTGGGGGTTTGAGGTATTATGTTGAATCTGTAGATTAATTTGAGGAATATTTCTGTCTTAATAAGTCTTTGAACAATAAGCAGGGGATATCTTTCCAATACTTAGGTCTTTTTTTATTTCTTACAGCAATACTTTATGGCTTTCAGAGTACAAATTTTATACTTTTGTTAAATCTGTTACTATTTATTTAATTCCATTGTAAATGAAGTTTTAAAATTTTATTTTTGAATTATTCATTGCAAGTGTGTAGTAATACAATTAATTTTTGATGTTGTATCCTGCAACTTTGTTGAACTTATTTACTTCTTTATTTTAGCTTTAATAGGTGTGTGTGTGTGTGTGTGTGTGTGTGTGTGTGTAATAAAACATATTGTCTGCAAATATAATCTTCTTTTCCAATCTGGATGCCTTTGTTAAATTATCTTGCTTAATCATTCTGGCTAGTATCTTCAGTACAATGTTGCATAAAAATGTCAAGAGTAAAGATTCTTTTTTGTCCCTGATGTTAGGTGGGAGTATCCAGTCTTTCACTATGAGGTCTGATGTTAGCTGCAGGTCTTTATAGGTAGTCTTTATCAGATTAAGGATGTTCTCTTTTATTTTTAGTTTTTTTTTTTTTAGTATTCTTTTTAGTCATGAAAGAGTATTTAGATTTTGCCAAGTTATTTTTCTATTATCTATGGAGATGATTGTGTGTGTGTTTTCTTTATTGTATTGACATAGTATATTAATTGATTTTGGGATGTTAAACCAACTCTGGCTGGGCAAGGTGGCACACTCCTATAGACCCAGCTACACAGGAGGCTGAGACAGGAAGATTGCTTGACCCAGGAATTTGAGGCCAGCCTGGGAAATGTAGCAAGATACTGTTCCAAAAATTAAAACAAAAGAAAACCAACTCTGCATTCCTGGGATAAATACTATTTGGTTATAGCATATAATCCTTTTTATGTGTTACTTGATTCAGTTCGCTAGTATTTTGTTGATTTTTTTAAAGTTTATATTCATGAGGGTTATCAGTCTGTAGTGTTTTGGTAATATCTTTGTCTGGTTTGGGTGTCAGGTTAACAACAGTCTTATAGAATTAGCTGGAAAGTGTTCCATTCTCTTGTAGTTTTGGGAGAGTTTAGTTTTTTTAAGAGGTTTTTTTTTTTGTGTGTGTGTGTGTGTATGTGTGTGTAAATCTTCTGAGCATTGATAAAAATTTACCACTAGAACTATCTGCACCTGACTTTTCTTTGTGGGAAGGTTTTTTTTTTTTAATTATCAATTCAATATTTTTACTTGTTACAGGTCTATTCAGATTTTCTGTTTCTTTTGGAGTTACTTTCTTTCTAGAAACTTGCCTATTTTACACAAGTTATCTTTTGTAAAATAATTTATTAGCATGCAATTGTTCGTAGTATTTCTTTTTAGTCCTTTTTATTTTTATAAGTTCAATAATTATCTTCTCCTAATTTTAGTAATTTTGAGTCTTCTTTTTATGTTTGGGCCATCATGATAAAGTTTGTCAATTTTGCTGATATTTTTAAGAGACTAACTTTTGGTTTTGTTGTCTTTCTCTGTTGTTTTTCTACACTGTATTTCCTTAACTTCCCAACTTCCCCTTTGATCATTTTATTTATGTATATATGTATGCATTTATAGTTGATGCATAATAATTATATGGAATAGTGGGTTTAATTGTGGCATGTTCATACATACACATTCCACTCAATTCTTATTTATTTTCTTCTGTTTGCTTTTGATTTAGTTTGTCTTCTTGTTCCCATGTCTTAATGTGGAAAGTGAGGTTATTAATTTGAGATTTTCCTTCTTTTTTAATAGAGGCATTTACAGCTACACATTTTCCTCTAAGCAGTATTTTTAAGCAGTATCCCACATTCTTGGTACATACCCCTATTTATTTAAGTTTTATTCATCTTAAAATATTTTCTCACATTTCTTGTCAGACTGGCCTCAAATTCCTGGGCCAATTGATTTCTAATTTCACTCATTGTAGTCAGAGGACATACTTTGTATAATTTAATTCTTTTAAATGTATTGAGGTTTGGTTTATAGTCTATGCTGGAGAATGTTCTATGTACATTTCAGAATAATGTGTGTTCTTCTGTTGTTGAGTGTAGTATTTTATAGATGTTGTTAGTTCTAATGGTTTATAATGTTATTCAAGTCCTCTATTTCCTTGCTGATATCTGCCTAGTTGTTCTATCCATTGTTAAAGTACGTTATTGAAGTATCCAACTGTTGTGGTTTGGGTCTGCAACATTCCCCAAAGGCCTATGAGTGGAATGCTTGGTCCCCAGTGCAGCACTGTTTAGAGGTGGGAATCTTGTAAAGCAATTGGGTTTGGGGGGCTTTTACCACATGGGTGGATTATTCTATTGACAAGCTCATAGTTGATGACATTATTGGGATGTGGTGGAAACTTTAGAAGGTGGTGCCTAGTTGAAGGGAGACCACTGAGGATGTTCCCTGGAAGGGTATTTCTTGTTACCGATCCCCCTGATTCTCTCCCCTCTTCTCCTCACATGGCCCTTCTGCCATGATGTTCTGATTCACCTCAGGCCCAAAGAAATGGAGCCAGCTGACCTTGGACTGAAAACTGAAACTCTGAGCCAAAATAAATCTTTCCTCTTTGAAATTGTTTTTCTCAGGTATTTTGTCACATCAATGAAGAGCTAACAAACCTCTATTATTGTCGAAGTGTCTATTTCTCCCTTTAATTTCACCAGCTTTTGCTTCATATATTTTGGGGCTATGCTGTTAGAGGCATGTATGTTTACATTTGTTATATCTTATTGATGAATTGACCCTCTTGTCATTCTAAAATGTCCCTCATCTCTAAACAAAGCAAAACATATTTAAAGTCTATTGGGAATGGACTTTTAAAACATCTTTGTTAGAATAGCAACTCTTCCCATAGGTTCCTACTGAGTTCCAGGGAAGGAAAATAGGAGCCGTGTCTCAGTTTTGTCTCATGGTCATTTTTCCATCTTCCCCCTCCTCCAAGCAATGGTCCCAAACCTCAGTTTCCCCATAAAATGAGAGGTTTGGATTTATAGCTATCATTTTCTTTAGCCCTTAAAGAAAACCTTAGTTCTAACATTCTATAACTAGTATGAATAGTGTCATTTATTAAAATGTCTAGATCAAATTTGAAAAATAGAATAAACCACTCTTCACCTTTGGCAGGACATCCTTCTGGATTTTCTTTGAGACACAACTTTGTTTTTTAAAATATTGTTTCCACACCACGTTTATGGCTGCATTTCACTGCATGATGCATCCAGAACACTGAGGGAAGGTTCTCTCTGGGCCAGAGCTACACCAAGATGAAGGAGGCTGCCTTGGTAGCAGTGGGAGCTTCATGCATGGGAATGTGAGGGCACAGTACTTTGCCCGCACAAGGTGACAAAAGCTCTAAGGGGGGAGGGTTATGTGCCAGTCTCCTCCCTGGTCTGTCCAGGGCTGGGACCATGCTGAATCATCTTGTTCCCCTGTGCCCAGCTCAGAGAAGAGTTGGAGACAGTTTGATGAATTGATCAGCATGAGCTGAGCCCCAGAAAATGAGAAGCAGCTGGATCTAAAGTGTCTTTGGGCTGGGTCTTTTTGGAAAAGAGATTTTGACAGAGGTGCCCTGGCTCTGGTTCTGTGCTTAGTGAGCAAATCCCGCCTCCCGCCAGGCTTCTCCCTCCTTATCTGTAAAATGGAGGTTGAGCCCATTTCCCCTCCCAGATGACCTGAGCCAGACTCCAGGCCTTGATGACTGAAAGACCGTGGGGCCTTGGGACTTGGGAGTTGAGATTGTCTCCCAGGATGGGGCCTCACAGCTGCGTGGGTCACCAGCCAACCTGTCAGCACCCATGCCTGGTGGCATACTGAGTGCTCAGCTGCACGGAAGACTTGGTTGTCTGGTCCTCAGGGAACTTCTGATCATTAGAAGATGAGATGGCCCAAAGAGAAGGCCATGGAAAGACTGATCAGCTTGGAGGGGCTGGAGGAGTCCCAGAGCTCTGGCTGGGAGTCTGGAAACCTGTGCACCCAGCCTCTGCTACTGTCCACTTGCTGAGTGACCCGGGAAGCCTGTAACTCCTCTGTCTCTCCTTGCTCTGAGACTGTGGCCCTGTGAGCTGATCCGGAGGCTTCACTTGTTGTCGAGGAGACGTGTCAGGCAGTCACTGTGCTCTGGTGCCAGGGAAGGCCAGCCTAGAGGAAGCAGGATTCAGAGAGGAGTTGTTCTAGGAGGAAGAAGAGCGATTCCTGAAGACCAGGTCTGGCCTTCTGAGCCTAGATTTCCAATCTCTCTAGGTTGTTTGAAGAGTGAATTGGTTAACCTGTGTCAAGTGGTTAGCATGCAGAGGGACCCAAAAACTTCTTGTTGTGATGACCAAGTCCTGAAAGTTGGGGAGACCAAGACAGGCTCTTGGCTGATGCAGGGAGCGGGTAGCAGGATTGCAGAGGATGTCTTGACTTGGAGAGAGGGCTTTGCCTTCCAGCAGCCCAGGCCTGTCAACTGGCCCGTTCCTGTTCTGTCTGTGTCTGGCAAGAGCAGAGCTTGCCTCCTGATTTAGCCTACTTAGAGAGATGCTGAAAGTAATGCCCTGTGCCTGGGCAGGTATCCAATAGTCGTCAAGAGGGCGCCATGGAGGAAACTCTATTCCAAGAGCAAATAAAATACAGGGAGGGAAAACAGATCTGTATGCTATGGGAAGGGTGGTCACGTTGGGGGCACTTGTGGCGCTAAGTGCTGAGAGGTTTCCAGAAGCCCACCTTACCAGATAAGTGTGAGGATAATCCTCTGAGCAGCCTCAAACTCTAGAAAAAAAGTAGGCTATGATGAATTGATCACCTGCAAATCAACAGAAGGAGGCTGCCTCCCCTCCTGACTCCATCCTGGGCACTTGATCACCAAGTGCCACCACACCTAATTTCTCATGTCCCTCCAGTACAATCTGATCATGATTTTCCATTTGAAGACACTGAAGCCCAGAGAGAACATGCAACTTGTCTAAGGTTGCACAGCCAGATTTGAATCAAGGTCCCAGGCCTTGGGTAGACAGGCTGGGGCATGTTGACCAGTGAGGCCTCTGCCCAAGACAGCATGGGGTGATGTGAGTCTTCTTCTGGGAGTCCTGAGAGTAGATCCACCATTGAATTGCCAGGTTTCCCCCGGCAATCAGACCACCTCCTTGGCCTGTAACATGGTGTGGTTAGAGCCGTGGGGAGAGTTCCAGGTGTTTATGTGGAAATACTAATAGTTGCATTTCTTGAACACCCCCCATGTAGGAGGCCTTCACTCTATGGCCACGTTGACTCCACCCACCAAGGGAGGAGCCATTGTTCCATCTTAAAGAGCAGCACACCAGACTCTGGAACTGCCCAAGGCCCCAGTCCACACACGCCCGAACATGTTGGGGATTCTGGAATCTTGCTGTCAACACCCAGGGCCTCGCTGTCATTTGAGAACCACAAGCTTCCTGAGCCTCAGTTTCTCCACCAGTAAAAACAGAGCCGTGTGTGCCTGCTACATCCTGGGCCTCTCTGGGGCAAAGAACCACCTTGTAAACCAGGCTCCAGGGGGTTGGCTCCACATGGAGCCATGTCTTGCTTGCTGAGGGACAGTGTCCAGGCCCTGTGGAGACCGTGTTCCTGGCAGTTTGCCCTACCTGGGACTTAGTGACCTCACCCTGGGGCCGCCTCCACCTGGCACCCTTTGCTTCCTAGCAGGAGACCCCACCCTCCTCTCTGGGGCTCAGCTCAGCCCTGTCCCAGGTTGCCCACAGTCTGGTGGAGGAGGTGTGACTGACTGGGGACACTTCTGGCCTTGGGAAAGGGGAAGACCCCAGTGAAAATCCCAGGCATCCTGGGCACAGCACTTCACACAGGGCTCTTTATTCCCAGGAGCCAGGACATCTGGGAGTGTGGTTCCCACCTACAGATGAGGCCGGAGTGTGAGGAGGGAAGGCAGGTTGAGGAGGCCTTTCCTCCTGTGATGCTCCTGAGGGCGTGGCCAGGCCAGCAGGTGAGAAGGGTGCTCAGCCTCACTGCCTTCTCCTTCAGCACTTGATTTCCTTTCCTGTACATAATGACCACCCACCCTCCACCAGCCTGACTTTTGGAGCCTCAGTTTCCCCATCTGTGAAGCAGGGGTGTAGAGAGACGCGGGCCCTGCTATGGCCGGGTGCCTGAAGCCAGCGTGTTCCAGCCCGCAGCCCTGGGTCGGTACTGCCCTTTCCCTGCAGCCTGAGCAGGCTTGCTTTCCTGACGGGCAGGCTCCTTGCTGGGAAACGCGAGGCAGCAGAGAGCAAGGGCTCTAGCAGGGCCACCTCTTCCTTCTGTCCTGGGTTGCCGAAGTCTGTCAGCCCCAAACTGCCGAGAAAACATTGAGGTAGTAACCCCAGCCTCGGCCTCCTGCTTTCCCTGCAGTCACACAGTTAATCACTAGACATCCCTGTCCTATGTCCAGCCTTGGGAACAGTGCTGGGGTGGACACCCACTGCGGCCTGAGAAGATGTGAGAGAGCTGTTGTCACAGAGTCCCCAGTGGGCCATCGAGCCCTTGACTGAGTGACAGGACTGCTTTGTGGTTTTCTACCCACTCCCGCTTGCACACCCCCAGGGACAGAGAGCTTGCTTTCATCCCATGGCAGTTCATTTAATGTTAGAGGCTCTGCTTTTCATAAATCTAGGAATTGTTCACCCCCTGCCCCAAACTCAGCCCACTTGTGAGTCTCGTAGCACAGTCTCTCCCTTTCTCCAGGGGACCCTGCAGAACCTTGTGGTTGGGATCAAAGATCCGGGTCTCCTGTACCCCCAGGCTTAGCCAGCACCCTCAGGAAGAGACCTCCCCTTGCCCTGGCTCTTGTTCTGCTGTATTCTTATTTATCACTGACAAATCATCTTCAAAAAGCACTTATTAAACCCCAACTGTGTGTCAGGCCTTATGTTGGACACCTGGGAGGCAGGGCCACCAACATGGTCTCTGCTATGATAAGAGAGTCACATAGGAAAGATGAACCTGGGCTTCAGACTCTCCCCTAATAAAGCCTCGGCCTGGATGAGCCACACTGGGCTTCCGTAGTTGACCAAGCTGCCAGCTACGCAGGAAAATCCCAGCCTGGCCACGCCAGACTGCTTAAATCCTTTTCTGGAAAATTTCACGCACACACCAGAGTAGAGAATGCCACCAGAGGAGCCCCAGAGGCTCTCATGATGGGATCATCCTCCAGTGTCTGTATTTTTGACTCTAATGAAGCTCACTTTCATCCCCCCATGCCCTCAACCCTCCAAATCATGTGGAACCTGACTGCCCTAAAAATAGCGCCCCCCATCCAAGTCCATCACCATAACGGCTGTCCTGCAGGCCCAGGGCCCCTGGGAGTAAGTCGAGGCTTCAGTTCTTCAGCCGCGGGGCTGGCAAGTCCTTCCCAATTCGCTTCTATTTGTATTTTCCCCAGAGACCTGACCACTTAGAAACCTATAAATCCCTGGCAGGGCTGATGGCCCAGGCAAGTATATAAATCAGGACTTGTAAAAGCATAATGGGCCCCTCTGGATGGGCAAGAGGGGTACATTGCCAGAAATCCTCAGGCATCTCCCGGGGGCCCCAAGTCCTGGTCTGTCATGCAGACCAGCAGGGCAAGGTGGGCTGGGTGGAGATGTCACAGATTTCCAGCTCTGTTCGGATGAGTTACCTCTCTGAGCCTCAGTTCTTTCCTCTGCAAAATGGGTCACAACACACACCTTGCCAAATGGGTGACTCTACATTCTTTAGGAGCCAGAAAGTGCTGGCTGCCTCCAGAAGAACCCCAGAGGCTCTCATGATGGGCTTGTGCTGGCTGCATTAGTGTTTGGGGTGCACTAAGAGGATAGGTGGTTAGAGTGTGGGTGGGGCCCAGGGGCCTGGGCTCTTCACTGCAGGGCCCACCTGCTCTATAACTTTGACCAAGCCAATCTGTGCCTGTGTCCTCACTTAGAGGGGGAAACCGAGCTCACAGATATTTGTTGTGGCCCTACTGTGCGTGAGACTCTGAAGGCAGGTCGGTTGCCCTGTTTCTTTCTCTTGCTCGTGGATAGATTTGACAAGCAGGTACCCAGCAGCTGCTGTGACCAGGGGCTGCCCTGGGAGTCTGCAGTTGGCAGTGGAAAGGACAGGGTGGGCTGCCCTCCAGGGCCTGTGCTCTAGTGGCTGCTTCACCAGCTCAGTCCCTGTCCAGTGGAGCAGGCGTCCAAGGTACAAGCCTGCCTGTCCCCCTGACGAATCCTGCTTGACTTCCTCACACCCAGCTGGAGCTAGAGCTGTGGGCTTGGGGAGGGCCTGGGAGGTTTCCCAGAGGACTCTATTTTCCCATGTGTAACACAGGGGAGGGCACTGTGGGCCTCAGTGGCCTTCTCAGCCTGATGCTCCAAGAACATGGAAGGAGCCTGGTGAGGCCCTGGAGGGCAGGACCAGGTGTGGGGAATCCTTGTGCACAGCACAGAGGGCACCCTGGGCCTGGCCACAGGGTCAGAGAGAAGGTCCTCATGCCCAGCACTAACCCGAGACCCCTGGCAGGTGGAGTCTAGGTTGAATGAAGGGCCCATCCCAAAGGCCTTTCTTCCTGGGATTCTTCTTATGAGCCCCTCCTCCCCAGCCACCAGGGCTCCGAGTCCCTCAGACAGGCCACTGTGCTTCTCTGGGCCACAGATCAGAGGGATTGAGGAGAGAAGAAAGCTGTCCTGACCTTGAGGCACCTGGCAGGATGAAGAGGATTTTCACATGCACAGTTGCAGCTGGAGAAAGACCATGGAGGAGAGGAGAGAAACAGGAGGGGACGCAGGGCTGAGGCAGAACAAGGGTGGCACAGGGGAACTGGAGGATGAAGGGAACAAGAGCAGGAAGAGACGGGGACCCCTGAAGGAGGACATGGAGGCTGTGGGGGGCAATCTCGGTCTGGACTAGAGAGGGGCTGGATCTGCAGGTGTGGAGTGGCCAGGCTGGAAGAGCAGCATGGTCAGCTGGCAGGCCTGGGCACTGTCTCTGCGCCCTGGACTCTGGGTCCTCTGAGCAGAGTCACTCACCGCACTGGAGAGCCCACCAGGCCACGCCTGTCATCCATGTCCCAGGGGCTCTTCAGGCACAGTGAGAAACACCAACTCCCTCCATGTAAGCCTTCCCCAGCCCCGTGTAACAGTGACAGTTACACCCCCTGCCAATTAGGTGAGTGACTGCCATGCCCCTGG
This sequence comes from Marmota flaviventris, assembly GCF_047511675.1. Classification (NCBI taxonomy): domain Eukaryota; kingdom Metazoa; phylum Chordata; class Mammalia; order Rodentia; family Sciuridae; genus Marmota; species Marmota flaviventris. The sequence continues at coordinate 42,396,617 of NC_092507.1, forward strand.
TGGTGGGCAAGGCTCCCATGGCCTGAAGCTAGGGACTGCGGCCCTGGCTCATTGTAATCGAGGGACAAAGAGCCCGGGTGGTGAAGGAAGCCCAGGTTCCAGGGCCCTACCCTGGCGTCACCTCAATGCAGAGGATGCACTGCTTGTGTCAGCGTGAGTGTGCCAACAGGCATGGGGACAGTCCCCAGGAGGGAATCACACTGACACTCAGCCGCCAGGCTGGCTGCGACCCCACGAGCCCTACTGTGTGCAGGGCTCGGGCCGGCTCGTCCGCCTCCTCTTTGTTTCTCTGCCTTTGTCTCCTTTCCTCCCTCTGTCCCCTCCGAAATTAAATGGGATCCAACTGCCAGCTCCCTGTGTGTTCCGCTTGGGGCTCAGCCCTTTCCATTATTAATAGAAATATGTCCTCATTGTACAGCTTAATTCTGCTTATCTGGAGTGGATTAAGTACTGACAATGACATGCAGCATTGATTCCTGAGCATCCCTGTGAAGGAAATTTTGCCGCGGCCTAATTAGTTCCATAAAACCTGTGGGGGATGGGACGAGGGGGTGAGGGATCCTGGGTGGGAGTTGGGAGCCCGATATGCTGTGTGAAGTTGGGTCAGCCCCCCGCCCTGCTGGGGGCTTGGACTGGGCCCAGGCAGGGAAGCCATGGCTGAGAGGGGAGGTGGGAGCCAGGGCAGGAGCCCAAGGCCTGACTCTGAGTCTCAGCTCTACTCCTGGCTGGCTATGTCCCATGGATGGGTGACTCAACTTCACCATCCCTCAGTCCTTTTATGTGTAAAATGGGGGCAAGTGTCAGTCATGGTCTGGCAAGTAACAGCTGGTGCTCAGACTGGGTCGTGAGGAGAGCTGGAGGAAGGGGCTGCCACCCAGGGGTGGGTGGCAGGGTGGCAAGAGAGACCACAGCACTTGGCTTCCTCACAGTGGGAGCAAGCCCATGCTAGAGGGACAGGGAGCACCACCCAGCCTGGAGAGGGGGCCAGGGGAGAGGCCACTTCACTGCAGCCAAGACCTTCAGTGGGACACGGCTGCCAGGCCTCCCTGTCTCCCACCCAGGCTCCAGGTTGGTCCTGGGGAAGCAGCTCGAGTGCAGCTCCCAGAAGGACCGGGCACCCAGCACAGAGGTCTGCTCAGTCCTCCTGGGAGGATGCCCAGAGTTGGTGTGACCAAGGTGTCCCCAGATGATGCAGGGGCTAGGCAGACAGCCCAGTCGGTCACTGCTTCACTGGGTGTCCTCTGTGAGCCTTGGCTCCCCCTATGAACAGGGGGCTGACGAGATCTTCCCACTGCCCTTTGCCTACGTAAGCCAGCTGTGCAGTACCCAAAGCAGGGTCCCCTGGCCTGGGGTTAGTCCTGCCTGCTGCTTCTCAGCTAGAGTGGCAAGAAGACCCTCCCCAGGCTGTTTCCAGGGGCAGGGAGAGAGCCTGGCACACAGACTATGTGACCTCCCTTGCTTTGTTTCTTCAATGGAGGTGAGGCAAGAATTTTCCTATTTTTTAACCAGGTGACCTTCAGGGTGACACGGTGAAATGTGGGTCACTGTTCAGGTCACCTGCACAGGCGTGGACAGTGGGTTTGCTCTCTGCTGGGTGCTGGAGAGAGCCTGGCAGGGCCAGGAGACAGAACCAGGCTAGCCTTGCAGCCTGAGGACTGGTCTCCTCTCTGGCCTTAGCCACCGAGGCTAGGCGTGGGCTCGCTGGGCAAAGGATGCTTTCTGTACCTTGCCGGTCTACAGGGAACTGCCCTTGTCCCTCACCTTCTGAGGCTGCTGGGCTCTCTCCTGGGGGGCTCTTCCTGCCCTCCATTCACAGAGGCAGGCAGCAAAACAGCCTGCTGTCCCACCAGCTGAGTGGCACTGCCAGCAGGGGGCTGGGTAGGACAGAGCTGGGGTCTCCATCTATCTTCCTGTGGGGCCGGGCTGGTCACTGAACCCCTCCTGGTCTGTTTGCTCACCTGTTTCTGGAAATAACCCTGCCTGGCAGTGTTGTCCTAGGATGATGTGATAGGCGACAGCTGACACGGGCTCCCACCCAGCTCCACAGCTGCCCAGGCCCGAGGTGGTTTGCACCCAGCTCTCTGTTCCACACTCCCTTCAGGTTCTCCTGGTCAGGACCTCTAAGCTGAATCACAGCACAGAATCAGGCCCCAAGTCTTGTTTCCAGTTTTTAATGTTTTTCTTGTAAAACCAAAAATATAAAACTGGCATGGGAATGGGAAATAAGTTCTGTACACTTTATATACACGAGGTCTGTGATTTCAAAACCGTAGGAGAAACAGGGAGACACAATCAAGGGACTGTTACAGGGCTATGACCCCTGGTGGGCACCTCTGAGCCCAGACAGCACCCCCATGGGGGGTGCTGGGTGGCTGCCGTAGCACCCAGCACCTGTGTGGGCACCTGGCTGCTCTGGCCTGGGGCAGGGAGGGTGGCAGACCACGGCAGGCGGAAGCAGCAGCATCTGCAGAATGGTGGGCGGGGCCTTCCTCAGGTGTCCGTGTAGATGGAAGGGATGTGACTCAGGCAGTGGTCGAAGGCCCCATTGGGGAAGAAGCCACAGTCCTCAGGGCCGCTGGGCACCACGTCTTCAGATGGCTGCAGTGGCAGTGCTGTGGGGCACGGGGCCTCGGCCAGGGCCTCATAGCCTGAGGGCAGGCAGCAGAGGGTTAGAGCTGGAGGCTGGCAGAGGCTGTGCCCTGTTGTGTGTCCAGCTCCAGCCCCACCAGCCTGCTCAGCAGCCCTCCTTGCAGGTCTCCCCGTGGAGTGCGGCCAGGTGGGGCAGCGGGCACCTGGGGAGGGGCTGGGGGGCGTCCTAGCCTCAAATTCCCAGGGAGCCCAGGCAGCTGGGGAGACAGGCCCAGGTGGCTTGGGGTGGCCCATCCCCCAGTGCTGTGCCATGGAGCACAAGTCGGGAGGGAGGACAGTTGGTGGTGTGAGGACCAATGGTCTAACCCCAGGGTGGTCCCCTCCTGGCAGGGCTTGGCTCACCTCTTCCCTTTAAGTTTCCTTCCTACCAGACTGAAGAAGCCCCCAAAATGGAACCACATTTATTGGGCTCTAAGTGCTGATTAAACATCATCTCACTTCACAGCAACCCCACGAGAGGGGATTTGCTGTTCCACTTTGTAGCTGAGGAGATGGGCTCAGAGTAGGTAAGACATTTGTCTAAAGTCACCTGCTAGTAAGTGGGGGAACTGGGACTCGAATCCAGGTCCATCTGGCTCCAGAGACACCTGGCCCTTCCACTGGTCATGCTGTCTTTGTGGGTGGGGTGTTTAGTGCTCAGAAGCCCTGGACTTGGAAGGGTCATCTTATGCAGTTCCTCCCTATGGGCCCTGTCTCAGAGCTGCCGTCACAAATTTGTGTGGCCTACAAGTGAACCTCAGTCTTCCCATCTCTAAATGGGCTCAGGCTGAACTATTCGGAGGCCATAAGGTCCCTCCAGCTTGTTCAGACTGAATCCATTTTTGTCCTGACAGAGTGGTCAGGCAGCTGGCAGTTAAGGCACTGAGCAGGGCCTGGGATGGGTGCTGGGAGGAGGGGAGGTCCAAAGACCCCCCCACCTGGCTGCTCCTGTTCCCCTCAGAGCTGCTGACTTCAGGCCTGCTTGATCATGCACCAATCCACATGCACACAAACACAGAACACGCAGCCCCCTGCAAACCACGTGCCACACAGGTCTGTACGTGGCGAGCATCCACCTGCAGGTCTACCTACGCTGTACTCAGACTCACAGGCACACGCATCCAAACCACCACAAACATGCTGATGCACACACATGTATACCCAAGCCTGTGGACACAGATGTGAGTCATGGGGTGGGTAACATGCATGCTGACTGGTGCATGACCATGGGCACAGCACAACCTGAGTACACATGACAGACAGGAAGGTGCATGTCCTGGGAGCTCCTTATGCCAAGAACCTCCCTTGAAAGCCCAACACACAGATGCACACCACACATGCCCACGAAAGCCCCACAACATGGGAAGACATCAGACGCAGGAGCAGCTGTGTCAGCACGCACAGGTTTACCCATGCACAGATGTGCCCACAGATGTGGCCGTGGTGCTTGTTTCTATGTCCTTGTCCCTCTACTCCTGGCTGTAGGCACTCAGGACTGCCCAATAGCCCTCTGAGGCAGGCTCTCAGCTTCCCCTGTGTCGGAGCCTCCAGCTAGATCTGCACCTAGGGGCTTCAGGGAGGTTCCACTCCACCTAGCTGAAGCTCCCACCCTGACCAGGCCTGTCTTGCTGCTCTGGGCCTGAGTCCACAGTGGTCCATCTGGAGCCCTCCCCTCTCACTGGCTTCTCCACACAAGCCAGGGATGGAGAGGTGGGCCCTCCCACTCCTGGATCCCGGGGCCCTGCAGGAGAGTCAGAAGCAGCCTGAGGACAAGTACAAGCCCAGGTTTCTATGCCTGTTAAATGGGAATCAGTGTTTGTCTCATTCCCAGCTCTATTTGCAGGGTCCACTGCTGTACCAAGCATACAGTAGGTACTCAATCAATATAAAGCATTGGTTAGGCCATGAGTGTAATACTTCTCTGTGTCTTCAGAAACCCGAGTCTAGACACACGTAAGCTGTGAGTTTCTGGAAGGAACACTGACCACTCCAGTCATGCAGTGCAAAGCCCAGTTCTGCAGGTCCTGGGTCTGACTACCTCCCTGTGGGGAGGCTCTGAGTCATAAGTGGGGATGACCTTGTTGCACAGGACTGTCCCAGGACAATGTGCCTAAAGCTGAGCCTTGGTGGGTGCTCAGGGGAGGAAGGCTCACAAGCAAGGCTCACCTGAGGCAGGTAAAGGTGCACTGAGGCTGGGGTAGCCATTGGGCCGCAGGGGGTTAAAACCGTGGGCCTCCCCGGCCAGTCCGTCCCCACTGGCTGCAGGCTCTGTGGTCCGGTAGCAGTCGCCATAGGGGAAGCAATTTTGGATGGAGTGGAAACTGCCCTGGTAGCCTGTGGAGGGATGTGGCAGGGCTGCATTAACAAAGGGACAAGGCCAGGCAGGGAGGGCCCGTCGCATGGCCATGCTGTCCTCTCTGAGCATCGTGGTGTAAGGGAGAGAAGGGGGTGTGGGGCAGGGAAGGTGCTGGGAGCCCTGGGCTGTTCCCAGCTCTGCCCTGAGGGGTAGGGAGGTGGGGTGTCTGTGCTGGAGTCATTTGTCCCCAAATGGCACCCAGGCCTCGCCCACCCCCCCCAGCACTGTCCATGCTGTTCTCTTTCTGGAAAAGCCCTTCCTTGCTGGGGGACGAAGCACACTCCTCACTTTCAGAACCAGTTTCTTCCAGGAAGTACCCTGACTGGGCACTCTAGGTCACCCATCTTTCAGCTCTGCCCAGCATAGACCTCAGTGGCTGGCCTGTTGTTCCTGAAGTGCCCATCGGCTTCCCCGGGACAGTGTGTCACTGCTCTTGGGTCCCCCAGGAATGGGCGTGGGTGCGGAGGGCCGGACAGGGCTTACCTTGTGGGCTGGGCAGGGGCGGGGGCGGAGGGCTCTGGAAGGGTGGGTAGGACGGCTTGCTGGGGAGCGTGGAGAAGGGCTGGCCACCCGGAGACTGGCTCTGGGAGGATGGTGGCAGCGGTGGTGGGCCAAGCCCCTTTAGAGGGCTGACCATGGGTGAGAGGAGGCTGGGCCCCAACCTGTAGAGCACAGAGAGAAGGGACGTCAGCAGGCAGGCTTGGGGGCAGAGGCATGGCCACGGGCGCCCCTGGCTTATAGCCATATGCGGGGAGAAAGTGGGAGCTCGGTCTCCATTTTCTTGTTTGGGTTTGTTGGACACCTGCATTAAGGTAGACTGCAAACTCAGTGTCACGGCTCCAGGTGACCTTGTTACCCTCACGTATTCTCTGAGATATGAGGTGTTATTGGGACAGATCTGCCCTCTAAGGAAAGTAGGACTATGGTATGGAGAGAGGCTGGGGATGGAGCTTCTTGTCTGGAGCTGTGCTTGGTCACCCTCTGCTCCCTCCAGCTGGGCATCCTACTGTCCCTGCCCCTCCATTGTGCTGCCATCATGCATCTGGGGTCCATCACTGAAGGCAGGGCAGGGACAGGCAGAGGCAGGACAGCCCCGAGGGCATCCTCCAGCTACCCCGTGGTTGTTGTGTGGTCTCCATCCCATCCGGGCACTTGTGGCCCATCTCTGCCCTGGCAGTGCCTGTGGAGAGGCCCAGCTCCCTGCCCTCTGGGTCCTTGCTGTCCAGAACAGGGCCTCACATGGCAAACAACTGATAACTCTGGCAAACAGGTTTCTGGATCGCGGTGAACAGCACTGCCCAAGAGCGCCAGTTCCAGCGGGCAAGCTCCGGCCTTCTCCAGGTTTGTTTTCCTGTCATGATGCTGTCAAGCGCACACCTGCCACCTTCACAGTCAGTGAAGTCAGACAAAGCCCCACTCCACCCGCAGCAGACATGCGGGCAGAGGCTAAGCTGCTCCACCTGAACTCCCGAAGGAGAAGAGGTCACCTTGAGCCCCCTTCTGAGTCATGCCAATGCATCCACCATCAGATGCTTGGCTTCAGTTGGAACCTAGGGACCCGAACATGAACTCTGGCTGGCCTGGCAGAGGCAAGGGCTCATACCTCGCCCAGGACCAGGAGAAAACCCACCCTATTTGGCATCTTCTCTGAGCCAGGGTAAATACATTTGGTCATGAAGTCAGGCCCTCTTAGCATATTTTTGAGTGAATCAGATAATTCTGTCAAGCTATTTAAACGTCCCAGCAAACCACTGGGGAGCCTGGAGTGGCCGTTCCCTGTTGACTTTGGCAGGAAAGGGAGGCGGAGTCCCTTCCTCCACTCTCAGGGGATGAAAAAGGAACCCATTCAGGCAGAGCCTGGGGCTGGCAAGGGGCACAGGGCCCTCCCCCCATGCTAAACTGAGCGCTGGGGCACGTGGCTCGGGGGTGACTCCTGGCCGTTCTGCAGGCAGATAGAATCTGGTCTCGTCACCACCCTGCCTCTGGCTGCAGAGATTCTTGACGGCACCCATGCGGTGGCAGGCAGGTGAGAATGAGGCAGAGCAGAGGGCACTGGCCTGAGCCGTGGGGCTGGAGATGTTTGGGGCCGGCTGGAGGGTGAGCAGGTGGCCTGAGCTGGCGGGGGCAGGCGGTTCCTGTAAAAGGAACCTATACCAGGTGACACGTAAAACGTCAGGCATGTGCAGCTGACCGTCACCGTGTTCCTAGAGGAAGACACTGAGGCTCAGGGAGGGCTCCGTTTTCTGGGTCCCCCTTTGTACCCCGACAGGCTGCCTCTTCGTGGCTGTTTGCTGGTGCTCCACCACAATCTCCCGCAGCTCCTGACGCTCTGCGGTCTGCTCTGCCCACTCTGGACTCCTCTCGGTTGCACCCCTCTCTCCGCCCAGCCAGGTTTTCTGACTTCCGCTGTCCTGTGCATTGTTGCCTTCTGGTGTCCCTTCCCCTGTCCAGATCAGCCCGGCTCAGGCTGCCATGCTGCATCCCATCGTCCAGGCTGCTCCACCACGGTCCAGCCCCCTGCTGTGGGCAAGGCACATTCTCCTCCCAAACCCGACGACATCACTGCTCAACACCTTTCAGGACACAGCCCCATTACGGGCCTCGTGGCCTGGCCCTGGTGACCTCTCCCCGACATGTGGCACCCCACACAATGGTAGCATGCCATGCTCTCCCTCCTCTGCCACCTGTCCACCGCACGACTCTGCCTTCCCCCTGGAAGCCTGGCTTAGCACTGCCTCCTCCAGGCAGCCTTCCCTGATGCTCTCCCCCAGCCCCAGCCCACTGGGTTCCCCTGGGGGCTTCCTCCCTTGGTGCACCTGCCCTGTATGGCCAGTCTCTGCAGGCCTGTCGTCCTCCTGCTCCTCCTCCTCCCACTTGTCGTGATTGGTGGTCCTAGACTGGGTCCAGGGCCCATCCAGTGGCACTCAATAACGGAACACAGAGGAAGGGATGATAAACGGGAGGAAGAGCCCAGTTAAGAGGGTGTTGAAGCCAGGCTGGTCCCAGGCTTGTGCTGGCCAAGGTGAAGGCTACAGCCGTGGGGAGGAAGGTGCTGCTAGGGCCAGGCCTTGGGTGACAAATCGGATCAAGTCACTGCTGTGGCAAACAACAATGGCAGGGCCTCGGCCTCTCTGTGCTGCATGCAAGCCCAACAGACTTCAGCAGTGTCGGGGTCAGCAAGGAACACACTGCCAGGTAATCAGTGGCCACTACGAAAACCACACTGAATGCAGGGAGAGCGACCCCCTCTGCAGTGACCTGCAGGCCGGGCTGTGGTCACAGCTGCACTGGCCAGAGATGCCCAGGCCAGCATGTCTGCAGGGGGCCCGGGAAGTCCAGTCCATTCATCCAACATGATTTGCACAGAGAAGCCTGGTGAGGCTCCCAGGGAGGCCTGGGTGTGGCAGAAGACAGGTGGGGGCACAGAATCTTCCTGGGGCCCCCAGAAGCCAGGGACCAATGCCATCTGCCTCACAGGGTCACTGGGAGGCATGGATAAAGGGTGCCCAGAGAGCGTGGGATGAGCATAGCATGCAGTAAGTGCTTCATAGATGCAGGCTACCCCATCACGCAGAACGCCCAGGCAGTGTGGGATGCCTGCCGCCCACAGATGTGCCCACTCATGTCCCCTAAGGAGAACTGGTATGGTGTACGTACCCATCCCTGGTACTGTCAGCTGTGGGTAGAGGGGACAGATGATGGTGTGAACTGGTAGTGACGTCCAATGGGTGGTGCCTGGAAGGGACATCATGCGTAGGGGGCAGGATGCCTGGAACAAGCCCATTATGAGGGGCAACGGAGCCAGGATATACACCTGCGGGGAACCAAGCAAATATCACTGGGCTTTGGCCACCCCCTAGAGATGGCTGTGGATGGCCCAGGCACCGCGTGCCTACTTATAGAGAAATCGACAAGAAGGGAAATGAGTAAGATTGTATTAGAGGAAGTATAGGTGCTAGACAAGGGAGGTGATGACCCCACTCTGTTTGATTTAGGCCCTGGCCAAAATGCTGTGTCCAGGGCTGGGGCCAACTCCGATGGCAGAAGAGGGCTGGCAAGGGATTGTGAGAAGCACAGGGTGTTGAGACCCTGTGTGTGTATGTGTTGGGGTAGGGGCTTGTATGGAGCAGGCCACTGCAGACCTCTGTGGGGCCATCTGGAGAAGCAGGGACTGCTCTGAATTTCCCCTGATGAGGACATGGGACAAAAAGAACTTTGAGAGAAGCAGGAACCAGCTCTCGGGGCTTGGTGGTACCTTCTGATAGGCAAGGGTGCTGCAGGGTAATGGAGTGCCTTTGGATAGAGTGAGCTATCTGTCCTCAGAGGTATGCCAGCAGAGCCTGGGCGTCCACTGTGAAAGGTTCTGAAGAAAGGATGATCACCCCAGCTGGCCTGGGAGACCTCTGAGAGGAGCTGCCATGGATGGTTGTTCAGACTGTACACTGCCTAAGGGTCCCAACTGAGAAGTCAGCTGTGTTCTAGCCTCAGATTCTATCCCTATAGAAGACACTTACAGGGCGATCCCACCTTTTACCATCTCTCCCCCTTGTTAAGATAGGTGGGATAACAAATCAATGGGGGACATTAGATCAATCAGGTATTGGTCCAGAGGCCCAGTGGAGAGTTTTAGAACCATTGAGGCCAGCATTCTCTAACTGCCAAGGACTGCCAAGTTTTTGATGCTCCCTATTTTATCTGGAAAAAAAATGAGGCCAATTTTGCCTTCTATCTTCAATCTAGCCAGGTTTATTTGAACAGAAAGTGGCATCTTCCCTGAAATCAATGCATCAAGGTGATACCCTGGGAAGACTTGGTGGCCCCAGCAGCTGTGGTCTGGGCTACACCAGTGCAGCAGAAACTCTACCTGGTCAGTGCCCCCTCTCATGGTCAGGTGTGACCTCTTGAATGTCACTCTGGCCATTGTGTATCTAGACCCATTGTTTCTTATTGCCCGATAAAGACCAATCTGAGAAGGCAGGTTCCTTCAAGGATGGGGTACAGTTTACTTGTCAGTTATTTGTGGTTCCAAGGCTAGCACATCCCAGGTTGGATCTCCTGACCTGGGCCTACAACTCCAGAGGCTGCTGCAGGGAACTGGGCTTGGCAGGGACTGCAGGGGGCAAGAAATAGACTGTAGCCAGCGGAGAGAATGCACCCCCTTAAGGTCTGTGTTGGAACTGCTGGACAACGTAGCGCTGGCCTGGAGACCTCAGTCTGTCTCTGGCAGGCACCTGTGGCTGGGCTGAGCTGGGCGAAAGTCTCCTCTGAGACAAGAGTCACGCCCTGCTCATGAACGTATGTGTGCCAAGTTCACTCTCCACATATGTGGCCTAATCATCTCCAAACTGTCGACAGGGGAGATAATATGATCCATTTTGAGATGAAGAAAGTAATCTTAAGATGCATGACTGGCCCAAAGCCACACGGTGGGCAGTTACTCAGGCCTGCCTCCTAGGCCATATGGAAAGAAAGTCCAATTGAGGCTGGCCCAGGAAATAGCAGTGGCTTTGTCTCAGGCTGGATGTCCAGCTAGGGACCACAGCTCTGGCTCAGGCTTCCAGCTAGCTGTGAGACTCTGGGGTTGGGGTGGGTCCTGAGCACCCTCCAGCTCTCAGCCACAGGCCTCTCCACCTTGGGGATCTCTGTTCTCATGGGCAGCACTGCCTGTCTCTCCATCTATCAGGTGCCCTCCCTGCTTTGGCCACATCACTGCCAGCTCACACAGGAAGGCACTGAGGGGATCCCTAGAGGGAGCCTGGCACAGGGCTCTCCCTTGCCACTCCCCCAGCCCCTCCTTGCTTACCATCTTGAACCAATTTGGGGCCTGTCAGCTGGGAAGGCCTGGAGTCCCGAGAGTCCTGCTCCCTCTCCCCAGCCATGTGACCTCATGCTTCTCATCCACATCCTCCCTGCCTATCATGGCACTGTGAGTCTGAAGACAGACCTGCCAGGTAAGCTCCTGAGGGTCTCCTACTTGCAGGAGCTTCCTATAATCAGCAAGAGCGAGAACCCAAGAAGCCTCCCTGCAAACACTCCTCATCAGGCAAGTACACCTAATTGCTGGCCCTAACATCTGCTCCCAGCTGTGGCCTGCAGAAGAACCTGTAGGATGAATCTGGGAATCTAGGGCCCCTGGGTTTGCCTGAATGTTCCTTCCCCGTCCTCATGGTGATGGAAACAGCTGAAGGTCAGGGCCAGCACAGGGGCAGTGTACAGCAGGTGCTCAGTATGGCATCGAGGTAGTGTTGGCAGAAGGGCACTAGACTTTCAGGTAAGAGCACGGCCTCAGGTGCAGGGCCTGGCTCAGCCCTGCCTCTGTCACCTCCCAGCAGGCAGGCTGGGGCCTTCCAAGTGGCAAGGGTTATAGTTGACATGCACAGGCCTAGGCCCTCTGCCGCTCCTGGTGCGTGTTCTCAGCAGGTTTGGGAAGGAAACTGAGGCACAAAGCAGGGAGGAAAGTATCACTTCCTCACTGTCTCAGGCCAGAGCAGGAGGTCCCAGCAGGCTGGCATTAGCCTAAGGTCCTTCTCCTTGTGACACTGCCTTTGGTGGACTTTGTTGCTCATCTGTGGCATGGGTGACAGCTGGGGATCAAGTGAGATGGTGTTGTAAAGGGACCAACCCAAGCAGGTGCCCCAGAGATGATGACTGCTGCCCCCAGCCCTCTCCCCCAGGACAGCTCTGCGCTCATCTGGGAAAACAAACAGCCCTCGGATCTGGACCCGCCACTCTCTTCTGGATGGATAGTCCTTCTGCCCAGTCCAGATCCTCCCAAGGTAGGAATGCTGGAGCTGCAGGACCTTCACCCTGGGACAGCCGTTGGTGGTATTAGTGCCCTTTCCCATGGAGTCTGGGATAGCCCAGGAATCCCCAACTTGAGCTCCAAGCAGTCCCAACCGGCTGTTGGGTGCTGGCCCTTGTGTCCTCATCTGTGGGCTGGTCCTGCTTGTGGTCCTTTCAGCCCTGCCATTTGGGAATTCTAACCCTGTGAGCGGCAGCCATGGTAGAGGGGCCCTAGCTGGAGGGGAGGGAGTGGACCCTCCTCTAAGTGTCCACCTGAAGAAAGGGTGAAAACCTGCTTCCCCAAGGTTTTGGGGGAAGGTTTTGACATATCTTGAAATCTGTTGCTACTTCAACGTTGAGAGGAAGAATAATGAGAAAATTTTTAAAAATGTTTCAAATGGTTTAGAGTAATTCAAGAAATCCCAGAGGGTGGACACAGCTTTCTCTCTAATGCCGAGGTTTCTTTGGAGAGTCAGGGGCAGAGTGCAAGAACTATCAGCTGGAATCCAAAGGCCATGCTGCCTCATCTGGGCTGGATTCCCAAGCCACAGGGCCAGGAATTCCTGCCGTGGCCTGCAACCTGCCCCATAGCCGGCAGCTGCTGGAAGGATAGCCAGGCTGCCTTGGCCAAACCAGAGGCTTTGGGTGTCAGGCCCAATGGGCCTGCAGGGTCCAGGGCTCAGGAAGCCCCATTTCTGGGCCAGAGTTTAATGATGAGCTGGTAGTAGGTTTTGGCCTAGTTGCCCACCCTCTGGGAGCCTTGGATTTCTTTTCTTCTTCTTTGTTTTTAAAATATTTTTAATTGTAGATGAATACAATACTTGTATTTTTTTTTATGTGGTGCTGAGGACCCTAGTCTGCCCCAGTGCCTCACACAATCTAGGTAAGCTCCACCACTGAGCCACGACCCCAGCCCTGGGTTTCTCTTCTGAAGCAGGAGCTGTGCTGGGAATGAAACAGGCCTTCAGGCTATGGCCAGTGCAAAATGGTTTTTATTTATTTATTTATTTATTTGTTTGTTTTTTAGTACTGGGGATTGAACCCAGGAGTACTTAACCTCTGACCCACATCCCCAGCCCTTTTTATATTTTATTTAGAGACAGGGTCTTGCCAAGTTGCTTAGGGCCTCACTATGTTGCTGAGGCTGGCTCTGAAATCTTGATCACTGCTGGGAATACAAGTGTGCACCTCCATGCCTGGCTAAAATGGGTGGTTCTTCCTGGATCTTAGACCTAGGGCCACAACCTCTCTTCACAATGTTTGGGGCAGCCTGGGGTGCTGGTGACTCTGTGGTGAGGAGGACCCTAGTCTGCCCCAGAGGAGCTCACAGTCAGTCTGATAGGTTGACAGATGGGAAACAGTGACATCCCAGAGTGCTCAGCACTGGAGCAGCAGGCAACCCAGAGGAAGGCTTCCTGGAGGAGTGGGCAGGAGGTGGGTCCTATGGGTAGAGCAGGAGCCCCCTTAGTAAAGAAAGGGGAGGGGAGGCTAGCAAAGGTGGGGTGCTTCGGAGTTAAAAGGAGCAAAATATTCAGGGAATTGGATCCAAAGTGCCAAGGTTGAGACAAGAGGACTCCAAGAGCTCCCAGGCCTGGTGAGGCCAGGCTGAGAAGCACGGGATTTCCCTATGGGCAGTGGGAGCCATGGAAGGGTATGGAGGGCCATCTGCCTAGTGAAATGAGCTGGAGGAGAAGATGGGTTGAAGGTTGGGAGCCAGAGGGTGGGTAGGCAGGCAATCAAGTCCAGAGGAGTGGGTGCCCTGTGACAGGTCTCAGCCCTGTGGCCCAGGGAGCATCACTGCTCTATGGAATGCTCAGTCCCCGGCCCCACCTCCCTGCACACTTACCCGGGAGCAGCTCCTGGCCCAGGGCTCGACTGCCCTTCCCGTCACTGGCAGCCAGCTGTGTGGACGCGTGAAGCTGGTGCAGGGCCAGACACTCGCTCAGGACATCGGCCTCGGCATCAGGGCCTGCGTTCAGCTTGGGAGCAAGCAGAGAGGGGGCGTTAGAGGCAGACCGCCTGTCCACCAGCTCCCCTTGTTTTAGAAGCAGGTCGGCAGCCCAGGGTAAGCCCCTTCTCCTCCCTGAACCTCAGTTTCCTCATCTGTGATGCGAGGTGATGGTGTACAACGTGAGGACTGTGTTATTCCTGGGTCCTTAAGCAGCAGACGCCAAGATGGGATTCGATACACCAGGATTGTGAGGGCAAGTGCACGTGTGACAGAAAGGGGGCATGGTCAGGGGGGCTGGGAATCCAGGGCAGGAGGGGGAAGCCTTCTTGACTGGGAGTTAGGGGTCCTGTATCTCTCGGGAGGGGGCTGCTTGTGACCTTTGATCCCTGAGGGCTGCACGCACTCTCTGGCTGGGAGCAGCCATGTGGTATGGCCTCAGCACAAAGCTAGATGGACAGCCAGGAGCAGCCATGGGCCTTCTGAGGTCAGTTGGAGGCGAGCAGCACACACGGTGTGCGCACTGAGGCAGTGGGAGGAAAGCACAGCAGGCACGCGGCATCTGCCCCACCATGCCTCTTCTCTGTACAAGAGGCAGTGGACGGTCCAGTGCTAGGCACAGAAGAGCTGGGTTCAGATCCAGTTGCACCTCTTACTTCCTGCGTAACTGGATAAGTAACCTAGACTCTCCGGGTCTCACCTACCCTGCTTGTGATTTGCAGCAATGACTATGCTCCGCCCCCGCCTGCCACAGGAGCAGAGGTGATGGGTACGGTAAAGGAGGCTTTGTGAAGCAGGTGTGCAGGGCTGGCTCGGTTCCAGCTACTTGGGCCCCATGTGGTCCCATGACAGCAGGCCCAAGGGATTGGTATATGGACGAAGGGACCTGGCTAAAAGCAAGCCTGGACTGGGCTGCACCCGGTAATCCAAGCCAAGCTCTGCCCAACAGCCTTTGGCTGTTCCCAAGGACAGTCATTTCGGAACATCTCCACCTCTCCAGAGGAGCCAGAATGGGGATGCGGGGGCACCCTGGGGACCCTGGATGGTGAGTGGCAGCATGTGCATGGGATGGAACCCTGAGCTGGGCTGTAGAGCCCGAGGCCTGTGGACTGACTTATTGGAACACTCCCTTGACCCAGGACAAAACAGTCCCAGAGCAGGGGAGAGCCTTGACCCGTGCCCCGGGCAGGGGCTGAGAGCGAGTCTCCAAGGATGTGTCCACCCTCCCAGGCTGAAGGTCGACACCAGCCTGAGGGAGGCACGCCAGGCCCGACGCACGCACTCGGGCTCCCAGCTCCCTGACCCAGCAGCTGTTTTCCATGTAAATGAAGTTTCTGGCAAAAGAGGCCAAGGCATGTTCCTGCAGACCGCAATGTCGATGGGATTAGGAACAGCGGGAGAGGAGAATTAAGGAAGAAAAGCATTTCTAATTCTCTCTGAAATGCAGCAGGGCTGCCAAGGAGTTGTCATAATACAAGGGTTGCTTTACCCAGAAAGATTCATCATCCTGTGGCTCCTAATGGAGGCTTATTGTTGGGAAGTTTGCAGATCTGCGGCCCTAAGTCCCTAAGGGCTCAGGGGGAGCCAAGCATGGAGCCTGGGAAAACCAGGGCAGGATTCCTGTCCTTGGGCACTGGTCCACTTGGGACAGGAGCCTTCCTGACCGGGAGCCCCAGCCTGCTGAAACCTGGGCCATTTCTTGTTCCTACTCAAGAGACTTCCACTTGAAAGTAGTGCTGAGCACTCAGGTTCTGCAGACAGACAGGTCTGGGATAGAACCCTGGCCCTGCTACTTCTGGGCTGTGTGATTCTGGGCTGGTTTGTTAACTCCCTCTCAGCCTCAGTTTCCATCTCTAAAATGGGAATAGTGTCCACTTCTAGGGTCGCAGGAGGACTAAATGAGATGCAGTATATGAAGCAGTAGGTACAGTGCCTGAGCCATGGAGGCAACCGCCCTGAAGTTCAGCCCCTTCTCTGACCACGTCTATTCCTTCCCATTCTACCACTTCCAATGGCTCCCCATTGCCTACAGGGTAGAGCCCCAGATCCTGAGCCTCTCTATCCCTGCCCATCATGAAGCCCACTCATTCCCAGCATCCCAACCCTGTCTGCGCCATCTCTGCATCCAGAAGGCCTTAGCAGTTTCAGTGGCAGCTATATCTGTGGTTCCTGGGACAGTGTTTGGAGCCCGATGCAGGTACCCTATATTGAGTTGAACATGTTAATAAGCTCTTTCCCCTCACCCTCCTGTCATACTGGTGGCCTCTGCAATCCTCTTCACTAAGACTAACTCTCACAGCCCAGGAGGCTCTGCCACATCCCACCCCATCTTTCCCGCCCTGGCCTGGCTTCCCCAGCAGCTCACACCCCTGGTCCAACACGGAACCCACTGCTCACTTCCTCCTGCAAACCTGGCCCCTAGGTTCTCTTTCTTGATGAAGGGGCATCTCCACCCATGCCATTGCCCAAGTCTTGTCCTGGGTACCTACTGCTCCACTGCCCAGCCTAGCCCCTCCTCACTCTCCCCAGACCGACTTCCACCATTTCTCTTGCTCCCAGCAGTGACTTCCTGGCCTTGGAATTCCCTCCCTCCACCCTCAGCTCATTTTATACACAGCCCAGAGGTGTCTCTCAGGTGATATGTCCCTTCTCTTCTCAAGAGCCTCTTGCTTCAACTGTGCTCTGGACAGAGCCCAATCTCCTGGGCACAGCCTTGATCCTACGGTAGGTACCCTGGGGTCATTTCCCCTCCTCCTTACCATGCTGCCCAGCCCGGGCCAGACAAGTGCCCATGGGCCCCACACATGCCACAGCCATCGGGCTCTGGTCCTTGCTCAACACTGGTCACTCCGGGGAGCACTTTTCTTCCCATCCCCGTGCTCACTCTTGCCTTGGAAAGAAGGACACACACGCCAGCTTCCTTTCCAAACTTCTGTGCCCCCTCTCAGTCCTCTGTGCTCTTCTTCAGTCCCCACTGGTGACCTTTCAAGCAAGCCCTTCACTGTCTTGCCCCTCTCGACAGTTGAAGAACAGGGAGCACCAAGGCCGAAGGACCTTCCCAGGGTCACCCAGCTAGCAGCGGGGAGCATGCAGGTGGCTTCAGAGTCCACCCCTGACCACTGCCTCCTGTGGCCTCCTGCTCCCATGCAGACAGGCAGAGGCCCCCTTGTCCAGGCCTCTGACCACTCTCACACCCTGCTGTCATCTGTATCATGCTGCACTGAGTCATCTTGGGGACTGTGCCTTTTGTTTTGCATCCTCAGTGTCCAGCACAAGGACAGATGTCAGATGCTCACTGAGGAGATGTAGGGAGAAGGTAACAGGGCGAGGGTTGGGGGCAGCCTGGGCAGGTGAAGTCCTATTGGTTCGGATGAGGACAGGTGGGAGGCAGATGGACAGACAGATGGGGAGTGGCACTTGATGGCGAGCACACACAGGCAGTGTGGGTGCCTGGCCTGGTGCTGGCCTGGCAGTAAGACGCAGTGCATCAGCGGAGTGGGGTTGGCTCAGAGGCCACCTTACCTTCTTCCGCACCTGCTGCTCTTTGGCTGAGTGGGCTTTCACATGCTTGCGGAGGGAGCTGGGGTCCGTGTAGCGCTTGGAGCAGCCGGGAATCTGACAGGCATATGGCTTCTGTAACGTTAGAGGGACATAGAATCAGTGCGTGACCTCAGAGGTCAGTGAATGACTCTGAGGGCCAAGGTCCTTCTGGGTGACCTACTGTGGGAGGAGGACAGGGTGCAGGGCAGGTTATGGGCCTCAGGTGTGCAAAGGTGCCTGGCCCAAGAGTGAAGGAAGGACTCTGTCTCATTCTCCCACCTTGCTGGGACTTCTCTTGTGGGGCCTCACTTTTCTCCTCTGCAAAATAGGGACAACTGAATTCTATGGGTTTTTGGGGGGGGCACTGCTCTGACCAAGGTGCACCCTTTGAATCGCGCAGCTGCAACAAAGCAGTGAGCCGACAGGAGCCCTGCAAGATGCTGCCCACAGAGGAGAGGGGCAGCACAGGGCCAGCCTGGCCAGCCTTGACCTTTCAAGCAAACCCTTCACTATCTTGCCTCTCTCGACAGTTGAAGAGGGAGCATAAAGGCTGAAGGATCTTCCCAGGGTCACCCAGCTAGCAGTGGGGAGCATGCAGGTGGGTTCCAACAGACCAAGCTACCCAGGTCCTTCCCACAACAGCTGCAGGCGGCCTCAGGGTGCTGGTCTCCGAGAGCACACGAGAGCTGGGGCCATTCCCCATGTGTGGGGAGTGGGCCAGTCCTGCCCCCACTGCTCACCTGGAAGACAAGAGAGGACTCCTGCCCCAGGCTTCCCATCCCCCTTCATTACACAGCCAGCCGTGCCTGCTGTAAACCCCACAGTGGCTCCACGGTGCTTAGAACACAGACCCTCACCTGGCACTTATGCCCTTTTGAGACCAGGGTCCCTCTCCTGTCCCCACCCTATCCCGTGCCCCCCCAACCTTTCCCCTCTCTCTAATCTGTCCTTGAACCCTGCTCCCTCCACAGGCCCAAGCTTTGGGCAGCAGTGCTGTCCACCCTGGGCTGCTGGGACTGTTCAGAGGGACACTGAATCAGATGGGTCCCTCTTCTGGTGCAGAAGAGGGACACTGGATCCCAAATCCCAGTAAAACCAGGGCTGGGGACTCATGGCTCTAGCTGACATCTCCCCAGGGGCTTCTATAAGACCCTGCTTGGGGATTCTGGCTGCTGTTGGGGCTTGAAGTTCCAGAGGCTTCCAGACTTGAACATGTTGAGTGGTTCTGATCCCCAGGAACCCCCTGACCTGGGCCTGCAGGGACAGGAGAGTGTGTGAGAGCGTTCTACCTCTCAGTGCAAGTCCCGGGGACCTCTGTGCCCTGTCAGACATACCACACATCCCCAAACCTCAAGGCAACTCTGCCCCTGCCAGAGTGAGGGGCGGTGGGAGAGGTGCCACGGCCCAGGGACCTCACAGGGAGGGGAAGCAGAAAGAGACGACCATACCTTGGAGCTGCCGCAGAGGTCGCCAGGTTAATGAATGGAGGAGAGCAAAAAGAGAGAGACAGCAGTGAGAAGCTTGCCGAGGCCAACAGGAAGGCAGGAGAGGGGAGCCCTGCTTGGACCACCCACCGTAGGTCACGCATGGCCCCCCTCAACCCTCACTTCCTAGCCCTGACCTCGACCCCAACACCTATGGTCTCTCTCTCACAGGCCCTGACCCCATCCCAACGCACACATTCCCTTTCTCTCTCTTCCCCTTGATCCCATGGGCGCTGCCCTGCCCTGCCCCTGAGCCAGCCCCTGTCCCTTGGGGATACTGATACAAATCCACACACTTTGTCAAACAGAGCGTGATGTAACAGGCACACTCTCCTGGAAACAGGGCAGCAGGGCCCATCTCCATGTTTATTTTTCCAGGGCTTGACGTGTCTAGAACATTCCTCAGGCTCGGCTCCCCTGTGAGCTCTCAGGAAACCCTATGGCTATCCCAAGCCAGCAGCCAAACCCAGGCCTAGAGTCCCCACACAGGCTCCAAAGCCAGGGCCGCTGTATTCCTGTTAATAGCAAGGCTGCCTCTCGGCATGTGTGCGATGGACCACGGTAGCTTGCCAAGCCCTCCGGTCTGGGCTGCCCTCTGGGTACAGGCACTTTGCTATGTACTGGCCATCCATGGTCTCCTCTGAGTCCCATTTTGTGGAGGAAGAAATGGAGGCCCACGAAATACACCAGACCTCACAGCCAGAGTGCATGTGACCAGGACACCTTCGGTCTGAGTGGTCCAGTGAAGCGGGCAAAGGAGAGATTACCATCCACACAGGGACCTATGGCGACCAAAACTCAAACCCACACTGGATGCCTGGGGCATGGCAGAATGTGGCCCACATTTAGTGGGTTAGTAACACAGCAGGAAAGGAAGGGCTGTACAGACTACCTGCAGGCCTCTCTCTACCTCTTCTCAAGAGGCAGGTATTTTACCTTTGAGGAAATAAGCCCAGAGAGGTGAGGTAGCTTTCCTTAGACCTCTGGGACCAGAACCCAGGTCTGGTTCTGTCCAATCTGGAGAAACTTTCTTGCCTGTGGAGGTCACCCATATTCTCCAATGCTAAGGGGAGCTAGGGACTAGCTGGGTCCCTTCTGAAAAGCAAGGCCCTGCCCCACTGGGATGCTGAGGATGGGTGCTGAGATAACAGCACCTGGGGAGATGCACGGGTCTCTATGCAGGGAGCTGAATGCAAGTGGGGTGCTGGGCTTGGTGGCTGCACCTCCCAGCCTTCCGGGGACTTCTTGGGGAGATGAAGGCCTGAGACAAGCCAGTGGCTCATTCTGCCCTGACATGACCTAGCTCTTGGAGCTCTGCTCACATACCAAATGGGGTCAGAAGCCTGTTGCTTTGGGGCTAGATCCAAGAAATTTAAGGAAGGAGGAAGGAGCTAAATCAGGGTAGGTAGGTTACTGGGAGGTAGGGAGGGGTCCGAGGTTTGGTACTGCCTTGAGACCTCTGGGGGACATAACCAGGGATCCCGAGGCACAAACTGTATCTCTCAGGGCCTAGGCCAGGGCGCCAGGGCCCCATGGATGAGAAGTAACCAAGGGGCAGGGGATTTGTTAGAATCATTTCTCACTTCAGGTCCCAGTGTAGCCTTTAATAGTGAAGACTGGAAGGTGGTGGGGGTCAGCTTTCGGTTGGGGATGGGGTTGCTCATTGCTGCTCTGTCACCTATGCTCAGCTCTACCCCTCCAGAGTGCTGCCATGTCAGCTTTTTCCAGCAAAAACCACTGGACTTCCCTGGGTGTAACCCAGCTCTGCCCCTTGCCTGCTGTGGCAGAGAAGTGACTCCATCTCTTCCAGTCTCTGTTTCTTGGTTTACAAAATGGGGATAATGGCCCTACACCTTCAGTTGTCACAAGGATTGAACTCTGTGTGTGTGAGAGAGAGAGAGAAAGACACACACTGTGGAGGGTGTGGCCTGGCCCAATGAGTTCCTGTCCCTTCTTCCCCTTCTGGGTCCATTTTCCCAGCTATGAAATAAAAAGTTGGTATCCCTTCCGCTCTGGCCTCTGCTGTTTCATGGCCACCAACTTAGCCTGGTGGCTTAGTAACCCTCGTGAGCCTGTTTCCTTAACTGTGTATGGAACAGGCTGGGCTGGCCCGCCACTCAGACCTCCCAGTCCCCACCACAGAGATCCCCCAAATCTGCAGGAGGAGCAGGCCCAGCTGTGGAGTTTGGCTGAAGAACCCAGTTTCCTGAGGTGCGTGGCGGCTGGGGTCCTCCCAGAGCATGTGCCCCCTTACCCAGGGCCAATAAGGCTGTCACAAGGCCTGGATCTGAGTCAGCTCTGCCACTGTCCAGCTGTGTGATGACCATGCATAGGACTGACCCTGAGCTTGCTTCCTTCCTTTGACAAATGGGCTAAGGACCCCTGACAGCAAGGTCAGCATGGGGACTGTTTCAGAACCCATGTCTGCTAAGTGCTGAGGTCTCTGGGGAGGACTTGGACCAACCTTGGGATACAGCTGTGGAAAGACCCGGGCCTCTGGAGGCCAGGTCACTGTGGCTGAAGCCTAGACTCTCACGCTGCCCCCTCAACTCCACCTATAGTCCTCAAGGCTCAAAAGGTGGCCCTGGAGCACCTCTGCCCATCCCCAGGATGGGGTGGGAAGAGCAGAAAGTGGCTTGCTCCGAGTGTGGCAGACGGGCCCCCAAGAGAGGATGGGAGGAAGGGGGCCCAGATACGCAAGGATGCTGGGGCCTGGGCTGGTACCCATAGGCCAAATCAGGGCATCTCAACTGGGGGACCCTGTTGAGTTTGCCAGTTTACACTACCCTGGAGGGACAATTGGCAATGTCCACAGATATTTTTATCACAATTGGGAGATAGAAAATCTCTATCTAGATAGAAGACAGGGATAATGCTAAACATCCCATAATGCACAGGATACCCCAGACCCCTGCCAGAGAATTACCCTGCTCTACCTGTCAACAGGGCCAAAGGACAAGAGCGGGGGTTCTGCACTAGACAAGTTGTGAAGGTGGCCTATGTGCAGCCCGCTACCCGCGGCCTTCCCCCTCAGGCCTACCGTGTCGAGGTGGGTGCGCTGGTGCTTGGCGCGGTCGCTGGAGTTGCTGAACGCCTTCTGACAGCCGGGGTGCTGGCACAGGTACGGCTTCTCACCCGTGTGGCTCCTCAGGTGGATCTTGAGGTTCTCCAGGCGCGAGAAGGCTTTGCTGCAGCCTTCAAACTGCAGGAGAGGCGTGCTCTTAGCCCTGGGGGGGCCCCCACCCTGCCCAGCAGCAGCACCCGTTCAAGTCTGTCTGTCCTGCCCAAGCCTCCAGGAGCTCTGGTTCAGCTCTACAGAGGTGCTTAGGGCCCCAGAGGAAGGCATCCTGGCTTAGAAATATACCAATGGGGCTCAGGAAGGAAGTGCTTTCTGCTCTGGACTGAGAAGACCCTTCCCAATGCCATGGGCATTGACTGTGCCACAGCCCTTAACAGGAACTCTGTGAGGATTAGGGTGGGTGCACATCTTCACATAGAATGTGGAGGTCCAGGCCTCAATTTGAGGGCATTGTGCCAGGGAGGGCTTGGGCAGTGGCCTGGACTCCCCTGTGCTGTGTTTCCCTGTCTCCAAACTTGAAGCCATGTGGCCACCATCAGGGATGACAGGAGCCCCCAGGGCTAGGCCACTGAGTGTCGAGCAGCCTGTCCATCTGGAGCGCAGCCCTGATGCCAACTGATGTACGACTAATAAGCACATTTGTACACTGAAGTGGCTTTGATTTATCATCTGGCTGTTTAGCTGTCCTGTGCCCACCACATAGCAGACCCTATGTTGGCAGTGGGCATTAGTGGGCACAGCACAATTGTGTCACATTCCCGGATGGGGCACGTATACAGTGTGCAGAGGGGCCATATGGTGGAGACTGAGGAAAGCAGCTTGGGGCCTCTGCCAGCCCCCACCCCCTTGCAGCCCTGGCGCCTGTCCCTGCATCCCCTGCCCACTGCCTTCTCTTGTCAGGGTCCCCTAACATCTAACTCCCTCTGTCTCCTCCACCCCTCTCCACAGAGCTGCCCACCCTCCTGCCTCTCTTGGTATCCACCCCACATTTTAGGATGTCAGGAGCCAGGCACAGGCCAGGAAATTCCAGTCTGTTCATGCAAGTCACTCTGCAAGGAATGTCCTCTCTCATGGCCATCCTGCAAACACCCCCTCTACCTTCGAAGTCTAGCTCGAGTGCTGGCCAGTGCAGGCAGCAGACCCCAACTCTTTGGTGTGACTGGCTGCCCCCTCCCCTGCTGCTCTCTGCTGCCTGGCCCTCTTCCAGCTGGGCTGATGCTCTGGCCATGAAAGTGGATGGGGTGGGAGTCAGCAGTGGCTGGCACCTCTTGCATCCAGGTGTGGTACGTGCAGTATGTGGCACCAATGTCCCCATTTCAGAGACCTTAGTAAAGGGACCTGCCCAAGTCACAGGGCTGTGACAGGGCAAAGACAGGACACAGGCCAAGTCTGATGCCAAAGCCTAGGTGGCTCTGTTATGCCTGGTGTCTTCCCAGGGGCAGGTGGGCGGGTGACCCTAGAGGAGGAAGGGGCCAAGGCGGGATCCCTCTGCCAAGCCACTGGCTTCATGCTTCAGGTCCAGGGTTGACCTTCCAACTGTGAGGACCTGATCCAGTTAAGGACGTATGTGACCCCTGCGCTCTGCAACAGGGGCCTGGGCTCCTAGCAGCAGGTGGCCTGGGGTGAAGTGGGGAGCTGTCCTGGGAGGGCTAGAGTTCCCGCAGGCCTGCTCTTCCACTCCCTCTCTCTGGGGCTCATCTACAGGGAGAAGAGGAGGATGACACTGTCCAGAGTATGCGTCCGTATTTGGAACCCTGACCTCCCTCTTCTCTACACTGGGCACCCATTTTTTTTCTCTCTCTCACCAACTTTAAAGGTATCAAGTTAGCAAGTTAGGAGGTGGTGCCAGGAAAGGACTGAGGGCAGAAGTCAGACCCTGTGGTCTACCTGGCTTATCTCCTTGGCCCTGGGGGGTGAGCACCCCCAACCTAGAGCAGTTCTGAATACCCAGTCATTTGGGGGATGAGGCTGTTCACTTAGGTGAACTGGCCCTAGCCTGTGCTGGGGAACCAAGATGCTGAGGAGGAGGGTGCCCGCACGGGAAGCACACTGAGGACAGGTTCAGCTGTGTGTTCTAGGAAGCCTTGGCTGCTGGTGACAGGTGTGGATGGAAGAAGAGACAGATAAGTGACAGCAATTATAGATGAAAGCCACCAAGGCCCAATGCAGGGGAGAGGCAGCGCATAGAGCATAGGCTAGGACAGAACCCCCTGGACAGACATGAGGACAAATGACCAGAGACAATGAGCCTTTGAAGGCCCGGTTACAAGTACAGGCCTCACTCTGTTGGGGCAAGCCGCTCACAGCTGGGTTTAGAAGGGGCTCCCCTTCCAGATGTTATGCCTCCCCCGTGCATTGAAACCTGAAGAAAATCCCGAGTGGGCAGGATGGGCCACCAGTGGCCCCCTGCTGTGACCTTCTGCCAAGTTCATCAAATGAGGAGGAAGAGGCTGGGCTGGAGAGCGGGGCTTCCTCCTGGCAGCCGGCTCATCCCTTTGTTCCTCCCTGGCCCGTGCGGGAGGGGACCTGGACAGCAGAAGGCAATAACTCCTCTGAGCTGCGTGATTTTTCTTGACTTCAGGAGAGTCCACCAGACTCTGGAGATCAGTATATCATCTTCCCAGAGGGGTCTAGACACCCCTGTCTGGGCCAACCCTCCATCTCTGCACACTCACTTCCACCCCCTGCCTTTATTCAGACTGGGCCCCTCATGGGATGCCTTCCCTTCCAACTCCCTGACAAATGAATTCATACATTTTTCAAAAAATACAGGATCCTCAGCTTGGTGTTCACGTCCTCCAACATGGCCCAGCTGCCTCTCCCATCTACACACACTCCCCCACTCCGTGTCGGCCACAAGGTCGTGACTGCCTCTGAACCTGTCAGGGATCCCCATTCTGCAGGCCTTGGCTCCAGCAGCTCCCTAGGCCTGGAGGCCTTTCCTTCCTTCACTTACTGAGCAAGCATGTGCCTGGTGCTTAAGTGTCACTTCCAAGGAGAAGCCTCCTACCTGCCCCCACACTGTCCCCACAACACCCCTGAGCTGGTGGATAGAAGGATTCGCCCTGCTTCCTCCTGTTGCACCTCCAGGCTGAGATCCCTGAGGGTAGGGCTGGATTCAATCATGGGGCAAAGGGGAAGTTAGCAATGTGATTCCCGGGGGTGAGGGCAGGGGCTGCCGGCACAGGGGTCCACCTCCTCACCAGGTGTTTGGCCAGGTGCCTCAATACATGTGCATAATGCTGATGCCCCAGATGTACCTGTGTGAGGTGGCCCAGCCTTGATAGCTCCATCCCCCTGAAGTCACAGAGCTGAACTGTGGCCCCAACAGAACAAGCAACTGTCCAAGATGTCCTGATGGGAGTGGCCCATCCCTCCAGGTGGACCCAGAGGTAGCACAGGTGGAGAGGGAGAGCTGCTTGATCAGGACAGGTCTGGGAGGAGGCTGCTGCAGGGACCCCAGGAAAGCCCATCAGGAAAGCGTCCAGACCTGCCTGGGCCTGAGGGCATGTGTGGCTGCCTGCCAAGGTCCCTGTAGTTCACCCTATTCAACAATTGCACAGATGGGGACAGAGGCATGAAGAGGAGGATGGGAGTGACCACTGGGTCAACACCTGCTGTGTGTCCAGCTCTGCTGGGCCTGGTGCAGTCACGGATGTGATGTCTTCTCTCCACAGCCCTCTGGGCAAGTAAGACTGTGCTCACTGTCAGATGGGAGCTGGTCTCAGGGGCAGTGGCACAGTGGTCACAGGTATGGACTTGGCTGCAGACTGGCCATGTTGCTGTCTTTGCTGATCCACTTACTGAACTCAGGCAAGTCACTTCAACACTGTGGGCCTCAGTTTCCTCATCTGTACAACTGGGTGAGCTCTACCAACCAGGGAGGATGATTGTGGGGATTAAATAATGCCCAGCAAGTGCTGACCTTGGCACCAAGATCCCGTCTTATATCACTTAAGGTCACAGACCAGGCAGATGGTGGTCTGCCTGGCATGGCAATTCCTTGGGCTGCTGGCCTTCTGCGGAGTTGTGTGTGCATGTGTGTGAGTCCTCCTGCTTCCCTGACATCCTGTTTCTGCCACTCGCTCCCCTTCCTGCTATCTGGGCTTCCACACCCTTGCCTCAGGATCACTGGGGAGCATGAGGCTCTGGCCTGGGCTGAGGCAGGAGCAGGCTCAGGACTGGGCTGCCCAGTGAGGCTGACAGCTCTAAGTTCCTCAGGAGGGACCACAGGAAACAGAAACAGGAGACCTGGCTTAAGGATTCTAGACGAGGCCCTTTTACCACCGTGGGAGCCCTGACAGGGCTTTACAAGTCTATTTCTAAACTGTGACGCTAACCAGTCCCCTCCCACCAAGACCCTCCCAGGGATCCTTGTGCCTTCTGATACCCAGTCAGCCCCCCATCCTGGAACTGAAGTGTCCAGACTTGAAAAGCAGACAGCCCCGAGACCTTGGCAAGTCCGTGCCCCTCTCTGGGCCTCAGTTTCTTTCTCTATAAAAGAAGATAAGAGCAGCCATCTCACAGAGCTGATCTGAGGGGGAAGCCATGTGCACACCCACCTGGCTCTCAAGACATGCCTGTGTCATTAAAATTACCATGGTAGTAGCTGTTCCTGCCATGCCCTCAGAGAGGACTCTGGCCCTGGTCAGCTCTGACCCCAGAAGTAAACAACAGAGAGCCCTAGTCAGTGCATTTGCTACTTGGTCTGGCCCTAAGACACTTCCCAAACCCAGCATGGGAAGCCCTGTGGGTGCCAAGGAGAGCTTCTACTTCCTCAGGGGTCAGAATGTCCTGAAGAGGTCCTCTGCACTGTGTAGGGCTGGGAGAGCAGCCCCCACTGTTGTGTTATGGGATACAGATGCTTCCAGAATATAGGTCTTGGAGCAGGAATGGAGCCGGCAGGCACATCCCTGGATTTGGCCTTGATTTCCCCCAAGGGTATGAAAGAGGGTCCCTAAGGCAAATGCCACCCGACCCCTGGGCATCATGATGATTCCATGGGCTCTGTATCCTAGGGGGTGCCTAAAGGGATGTAGCCCTCTTGACATCCCCCTCCTTCCCCAGTCTTTTTGGGCTCTATGGCAGTTCTCTCCCTAGACTGAAAACTGTCTCCTCTGCCAATGTCCAGATGACCAGCCTGGCAGAGTGGACCTGGGCCCCTGTGGTGGGGTGGGAGAGGGCTTGCTCCCGCTGTGCTAGGGCTCTGAGCCTGGGCCAAGCCACTGTTAGAACTGCTGCCTCTCCTGAAGGAATGAACTGCGGATCTGCAGCCCTCGGCGGGACAAGCCCCTGCTCTGAACCTTCACTCGTGTCCCCATTGCTGCCATTGTGACTCCATTCATCCTTCTGCCCACTCGCTGCCTCATTGATGGCTCAGCTCTTGGCCCATGAGTGATGCCATCTTGCCTCCCACACTGCCCGTGTGGGTGCTGGAGCTGGGACTCTGGGGCAACCAAACCCACCAAAGCCCCATAACTTCACACAGCAGAAAGTGCTCGGAATCCTAGGAAGAGTGTGTGGGACGGGGCTGGGCAGGATTTGGAGCAGCAGGGAGCCAGGAAAAGCATTTTCAGGCACAGGGCAAAGAATGGTTGAGCACAGGCAGGGAGACTGGCAGGGGTGGTGTGTGTTCTGGAAACAGCTAATGATCTGTTGAGCCAGAATGAGGGGAGCAGGGAAGGAAAGGGGAATGGAAACGGGATTTGGGGGCTCCCTGACTTCACATGCATGAGTTAGATTCATTCTGGAGCAGGCAAATTCTGGGATTTTTGATCCCAAAAGACTTCACAGAACCCCCCTGTGCAATACTTGATGCAGCTCAGCAAATAGCAGGACATGAGGCGCTTCACCCCACAGTGCTTGAGAGCCACTTCTGCTGGCTGGACTACCCTCCCTGACCTCTCACCTCCCACCTGGATGCCTGAGCCAGGAACCTGTCCCTTCTCCCCATCTGCCCTGCCACCAGCCAGGCTGGCCCCCTTCTCCTCTTGTCCACCCACGGACTGGATCCACACCCCAGTGCCACACACCGTGGGGGCCTGCCTGCACAGCTGCCACCCAGCTTCCTGGTCCCCCTCCCCTACTTACTCCCACTTGATGTCTAGAGTGCAGACATGGCCCAGAGGGCTGTCCCTGTCCCTCCCTGCTCCAACCTTGCCTGGCTCCCCCAGGCCTTGGCATATACAAGCCCTACCCCTGGCATTCTCAACAGCGTGATCTGGCCCCTGGTGACACTTAGTGGTAGCTGGACGGACCCTCCAACTCCCATGCCCACACCACTGTTTCCCTATCAGGGCTGTGTGGTGCCAATCTGGCTTTGGGAAGCTCATTTCGGTCATCAGAGCACGGATGTCTCCTGTATAGAAAGGGGCATAGCTGGGCACATGGGGGTGCTGTGAGCCAGAGTGCATGTGACCAAAAGCCCTAATGCCATCAACATACACAGAGGCACATGGGCAGCTTTTAGTCAGGGTGAATTTGAATGCACTGGCTCAGCTAACCGGACACACCCAGGTTTACCTAGGACAGAGGTGACTGCTATGTGAGAGGTATCCAGAGTGGGGACGGGGTGGAGGGGGGAGGGGTGCCTAACAGTCCTGAAACATGGCAGGACGGGTTAGGCTTCACTTCTCCACCTTGAAATGCACAAACATTTCAAGATTCAAGACAGCATGCCCTGACGCTGAAGTGACATCCCATCCCCGTTCTGCAGGTGAAGAAACTGTAGCTCAGAAAGGTGATGCCGCTGGCCTCAGGTCACACAGCCTGTAAATGACAGAGCTGGGCTCTGGCCTCAGGTCTGGCTGATGACTCTATGTGTCCCTAACTACTCTGGCCACTGCTCTGGGTGGGTCCCTTACATAAAGCATCCAAGCCAGGTTATCACTCAGGACCTCTCTCTGTGGTTTTAAACTGGGACCCTCATAGGTTCTGATGCCAGGCAAGGCCAGGCACAGTCTGGCCACAAAGCTGGCACTGGGAAACACCCATGATGTCACCACACAGAAAGGAAGGCCCTGGCGGCAGAGTGGAGAGAGCACCGCGATCCACAGAGCAGAGCCTGGAAAGCCCTGCTCCCACATGTGGGGCGTGTTAGGAAAGAAGATTAAAATAATGGGGGAAAATACCCCGGGAACCGTGAAGGCCCAGACCATCTGGAGTTTTATAGTAACAGGCAGGGAAAATCAGAACCTAATTGAAAAAAGTCCACTGTGATCCATTACCACTGCGTGCAGCTCACAGAGCGGAAGGCACAAGATGAAAGACAGGGGAGCCATCGTGGGAGCCAGGGAGGGAGTGGCATCTTCCCCTCCAGGCCAAGCCCAGGGACCCTTCAAGTTCTGGCTGGAGAAAGGGGAGGGCTGAAGCCCAGGACCTGCTGGGCACTGCGTCAGGTGTCAGAATCCACGGGCCAGCTCACCCGCTCAGCAAGTCTTTGAGCCTTGAGCTCACGTGTGACAGGACACAGGCCATGCTGGGAAGGCCTGCCTGGTGCCTGGCACATAGCTGGCACTGTGCTCTCCCTCCGCCCCCTGGAGAAGGATGATGGGCAAGAGGTCACACAGACAGAGGTTTGTGCTGCAGCTCCACCAACCAGGCCATGAACCTGGGCAAGTCACCCCATCTCTGTCCTCATTTCTCTCCTCCCTAAAATGGGGCCACCACAAACAGTTGTTAAAAGTAAACAAAAGGATATGACCAGAATAGGAACTGGCACACAGCTGATGCCCTGATGAATGTCAAGTTTCCTCCCTACGGCTGCCGTGGCCCAAAGAGAAGAGAAGGCCACTTTCTCATGCTCTAACAAGGAATCTGGACCCAGAGACGAAAGAAGAGGTTTGGGGAACAGGGCACAAGGTGGGGCAAGGGAGGAAATGCCTCCAGTTTTGGCATTTGCCAGTGACTTGCTTCTAAACAAACACAGTTCTGGTTTAAGGGTAAAATATATTGGGTTACCACACTCTGGCAGGCCATTCAGGGATCAACTTCTTATTTTTGTACAAACTTTTAAGTTACTTTACAACAGTGATTTAGATGGGAGAAATGTGCGGTGCCAGATCCTTCTCCAAGATCTCAAAGAATCCTGTGTTTGGCTAGTTTTAAAGGCCAGGCAGCCAGCAACTGAGGTTCACTCCTCAACCCTGCACCCTGGGAAGGGGACTCTGGCTGGCCCTGAGGTTACTGTCCTATGATCCTGTTTGGGGCTTCTGTGGGGTCTCCTCAGAGCCATTCGCTGTCCTGGGGAGGGAGGCCAGGGCAGGAAGGGGCAGGAATGGAAGGGACAAATGTGGAAGAGCTGGAAGGTGGGGCTGCAGGGTACTGGCCCAGGCTCTGTCCCTGGAGAGTGAGATCCTCAGGGTCTGGTCTAGCTTGGGCAAGCAAGTGCCATGTGCACAAACGAACAAGCATGTGCAAGAGGGAGATTATGTCCCCAGCAGCAGCTATCACATTTGCTACGTACCTGGGACTGGGCTGGGCTTTCCGTAAACACCATCTCCTTAGTCTCATTAGGTGGAGACAGCGACTCCTGTTATCAGAGGTGGGAACTGAGGCCCAGGGCTCACCAAGGATGGAGCCTGTGCTCACCCAAAGGCTGGGTGAACCCTGTACCCTCGGGCACATGTATGTCCCATCGTGCAAAGTCAATGTGGAAACCTCTTGCCTGTTCAGCTCCCTGGGCCTCTGTAACCATCTAGAAAGGTTGGCAGGCCAAGGGAGGGGTGGGGCGACAGGAAGACCAGGGAAAATGGTACAGGGGAGTGGATCTCCGACCCTTCCTCATGGATATATAGAGTCCCCCAAAGTAGGAGGTGCAGGGGGGCAGAGTCTGCTTCCACTGGGGCCTGAGAGCACATGTGGGATCCTGGCACTCCTGGTGCTGAGCAGTGGCTAAATATCACTGGGGATGTGAAGTTGGCCTGGCTACGGGCCAGGGCCCAGCAGAGAGCAGATGACACAGAATGGTGGGCGTGCGCACGCACACACACACGCACTCGAAGCCACCAGCCACAGACGCTGACATTAGCACCTCTCTTCTCAACCAAGCCACATGTCAAAGACACAGAGCCTCAGGACACCAACACATGCACACAGATTCTCACACACACACACACGTGCGCGCCAAGGCCCACTGGCTCACTCCCATATACACACCTGCACCAACACCCCACTACACCAACACCCTCCACCCCACCCCACAACTCATGTCCCACAGACAACGGGCCAGCACACATATGCTTGTACAAACACCTAAAGAACCCAAGCTCCAGACTCCACCACAGGCACAAGTACACTAAGTCCCCAGGCCCTTGACACACAGCTCCGTGCACAGCACAGCATAGCACATGTACAAACCGACCTACTCCTAGAATATGGATGGCTTGGGATGGTGTATGTGCGCCCAGGGAGAAATGACCTGGTACCCAAAGACAACCTGCGGAAAAGACTTCTAAGAGGTTAGTGGATAAAGATATGTCCTCACACCAACAACCTGACACCCCCAACACTGCAACCCCTGGATGGTCACACTCCCACATGCCTCTCTGAGACTACAAACAGCCCCCAACCAGGAGGTGGCGCCAAGGCTGCAGGGGACAGGGTCCAGGTGCACAGAGCGTCCTGACCTCCCCATGGTGGCTAGGCGGGACTGGCTTCAGGAACAAAACACATGGCATGAGAGAACCCCAAGACAAGAAGGCCTCAGCCACCCTGTGACCCTCTGGCCTCTCCAGCTCTGGCCATCCATAACTTCCTTCCCCAAGGACTCTGCCCACAGTGTCCCCTACCCACAATCCTCCTTGACTTGCTGGCCAGGCCTCCTGTTCCTTCCAGGCATGGCTTACACTCTGGCCCCTGCTGAGGCCTTCCCTGAGCCTCCTTCCTGGCGTTCCCTGAGCACCCCTGGGCTAGTCCTGCCTCACCTCATGCTGATGCTGAGGCCAGCACTGCCCATCTTTCCCTGTCCATCCTACAAGTGCTGCTCACATTCACTTGGTGCCCTGTGGCTCCTGGAGTTGGTCCATGAGGGCAGGCACAGGCAGAACAGCCACACCACAGTTCCCCAAATCCGCATGGCACTGTCCTGGTGAACCACAGAGCAGGGGCCTGTGTTTCCATCTGCTGGGGTGACAGCATTTTAGGCAGTACAATGACAATGTCTGACATCAACTGAGGGTGAGGCTGAGGAATGCTGTGGCAGGAGGCAGAAGAGGGACTCCCACAGTAGACGCACCCCCACAGCAGGGCAGGAAGTCCGGCTCAGGCCCCCTTCTCCTGCTTCCACCCCACAAACCTCGGTGTTTTCACTACAATATGGGGTGATACCCCCAGTCTCAGGCACATTGTGGACGTCAGAGTGTGGCCTTGGTCCTGGGCACAGGACAGGTGTTCAGGAAATGTCGCTCCCCTTTTGGGCTCCTCTCCCAAGTCTCAAGAAGAGACAGGAGTGGTTAGACCAGTGGGGCTGAAGACCTGAATTCCAGTCCTGTGACCTTTGCTGGGTTTTACCTGCCTTGGCTGTGTTTTACCCGAGTTGCCTGCCCACTGGGACCTGCCTGGCTAGGAGCAGAGTGGAGGGAAGGCCCAGGTGGTGGCTGCACTCATGCCCAGCCCTGCATGACACACACATGCAGCTGCCTGGGGAGAGAAGAGACCACAGAGTCCACCCATTGCTTGAAAGCCACCAGGAATCAGAGGTACAAAATTCAGTTTCTTGTCTGAGATTTTGGGTGCAGGCAGCAACCTGCCCAGGGTACACCTGAGGCTCAGATCTCACCAGACATGTCCCAAAAGGCTCTGGACCCCACCTTGTTGGGGGGGAGCTAGGGCCAGGGGAGGACAGCAGGGTCAGCATTCAGATCCAGGCCTGTGGGCGCAGAGGCCAGAGCTGGAAAGGCTCACTGGTGTGTGTAACTTCTGAGGAGCCACAGGGACCTTAGGATGTCATGGGTAAGGGAGTCACAGAGATGACTGTGATACACTGTCAGAAGAGGTGGTGAGCCACCTGTCCTGGATGCCCAGGATGAAAGCCAGGTGTCTGTGTTCATCAGGGCTGTCTGGAGAGTGTGACATCACTCCTTCCTTTCAGGGGACAGCCAACAGTTCTGAATGGGCTCAGATCTGCCACCTGGAGCTCACTGGTATAAACAGGCCAGGTGACCTGCCTTAGCATTGTCCCCCCCCCCACTACACACAGCCATTTACCATAGGTCAACTGCCCCCAAGAAGGGCTAGTCCTGTGCCAGCGACTTAGGGCCACACCCTGCATGTGGCCCCACATCGTACCCTTGTACCACCTACTGAGCCCAGTACCGGGACTCATGGAGGTGCTCAGTAAATGTGGATGAAGAAACAGGAATCAGCCCTGAATGCACATTCCAGCTTTCAGGGACAAGTTATATGCACAAACCAGCTACATGAAAGCCAGCCCTGGACGGAATGAGCGGCTGGGGACAGAGAATGCTCCTGGTGGCCCAGTGCCCCGTCTGCGGATCACCTCTCTTCCCTGGTCTCATCAGCATCACAGCAACCTATGACTGGGCAGGACTGGGCCTCTGCTGTTAAGATGGGAAGACGGAGGCCTGGGTCACACACCCTGGGAAAGTCCCCTTCCCTGCTGGGCCCCAGTTTTCATCTGTCAAATAAGTTTGTGTGGAATAGCTTGATGCCTCTACTTAAGTGTCTGGAGGAGGAGATGGCTGAGCAGAAAGCAGAGAGACAAGAGTGAGTTCTTGGCTGTTGGGTTTCAAAATCCTAGGCCTTGGGGCCAAATGGAAAGAACTCTGGAGACAGATGAGTCACATCAAGTTAGTATTTCAAACGATGTTCCTGCCATAAACCTGAGTGCACCCAGCACAGGGCCTGGCACAGAGTGGGTCTTTGTGAATATCTGTTAATGAATTGAAAGAACCAGGCAACACAGACCTGAGCTTTGAGGGAGTGCAGGACAGGGTGGGAGGTAGCAGGCTGTTTAGCAGTGGGCCCCCAAATTAGCGGTAACCCCCAGAGAGACATCATGGTGAGAAAGAGCAAAGCTCCCTGTGCTCTTGGTCCCAAAATGATGAAATCAGGGATGCTGAACAGGAATTCAGACGTGGGAATGGCAGGGGTCCCTAAAAGTGGGGAAGTTCTGGGACCAAGCTAAGGGTAGCTGTTAGCTTCCCTACCCCTGTTTGTGGGACCTGCAGCAGGGCTTTTCCCATCCAGGGCCCAGGCCACCTGGGGCTCCCCTGTAGGCAGGCTCTGGATTTCTCACCAAAGACCCACCCCAGATCCATGAGGGAGACAGTGAGTCTGAGCAGGCCCCACAGCAGCCTATTAGATGGACAGGAGACAGAAGGCCTCTGGGCAGAGATGAAGCAGGATGGCTCAGCAGCTGTCAGTGAGAGAAGTGACTCAGGACCTCTGGGGTCTGCATAAGCCCCCCATATCCCAGAACTTAGTACAACTAGCAGAAGATGGACATGCTCTGCGACAGCCTGAGAAGTACTACTGGCACAGGGGGCTCACCAAAGGGAATCCGTGACAGATTTAAAGTGATTTTTTTCTTTCATAGTCCAACTTATGGGCTTAAGGTTCCGTTCTGTTGAAGTAAAATAGATGCCACTGTTAATGTCTCTCAAGGGACACAGCCAAAGAGGTGAGCGGGCATCCGTAGGCACAGCAGGCCATGCAGTCTCTCTGCGCCCTGCCTCATTTGCTCTTCAGGGTCTTCAGGATGGAGGGCTCCACAGGAACCCCCTTTCCTAGACGAGGAAACAGGCTTATAGAGAGAACAGGTTCAGGGCACCCAGGAGGAAACTGGCACCAGGAAGGACCCTGCCTCACAGTGCTGAAGTCACAGTAGAGGGGTCCATGGATTTAGAAAAATGTTGGCCACAAGAAAGAGACTAAAAAGAAGGACCTGAATGTTTTCCCAACACCAGGAAATCTCCTGCCATTCTGCTCGTCGGCCTCCCTGACTCCGTTTTGAAGTGACCATCACAGTGGGAGCATTGGTTTCTCTTAAATCCTGTTTAAACCCAGCTGTTTGGCACAACACAGGTTGGAGAGCTCTGGAAGGGTCTGGGGGAGGTGTCCACCTCTCACCTGCACTGGGACATCCCAAGGCCCAGTAGGTGAGATGGCACTCTGCTGGCCAGGCAGGCTTCCTGACTCTCACGGGAGCTCTCTCTGCTGAGACCCTAGGGGTGGCAGGAGGAGCTTTCCCGGGAGCCGGGCCCGGCCCAGATGCCTGGCTCAGCAGACCGTGCTACCCGGCTCAGAAAGATGCCTGGAACCCATTAGCATTATGTCAGGAATAATGTAAAATTAAAACATTTTAGCTTTGGCTTGGAAAATTAAGCAGGACAAAAAAGAAGGATGCCATTGTGCTGAGCCGCTCAGCTATGACTTGGGCACAAATAATTTACAGAAAATAAATTG
Organism: Marmota flaviventris; assembly: GCF_047511675.1. Lineage (NCBI taxonomy): Eukaryota > Metazoa > Chordata > Mammalia > Rodentia > Sciuridae > Marmota > Marmota flaviventris. The sequence goes on from NC_092507.1 coordinate 42,431,860, forward strand.
CTGCTTTGCCCTTGGGCCCAGGCAGGGCCTGGGGCTGCCAGCAGGGGTGCAGACTGAGAGGGGATCTGTAGCTCCATCTAGGGGGAAGCAAGTTGGGAGCCTGGGTGTCACCTAGGACCCAGGGCCCAGGTGGGGTCTTGCAGCTGCTCACTTGCCAGGGCAGTGCCAGGTATAGGTCTCTCCTGCCATTCTTCTCCGTTTTGGCCACTGCCCCTAAAATCCAATATCTACCCTACAGCTAGAGACTCCAAAATTGCAAGTCTGCCCTTGTCATTGTTCAAAACCTATCCTTGACTCCCTACTGCCTTCAGGATACAGCCCCTCAGGCTGGCATTTCTGCTTCTCACCACCTGGCCTCTGTGGGGCTTCCAGCCATGGTTGGCTTCCGAGCCTCCCAGTCCCTCCTCAGGCTCCAGTTATGCTGACTACTTGGGCTAACTGGAGCTTCCTGTCTCTGCTTTTGCACATGCAATTCCCTCAGCCTGGAATTCCCTCAAGGGTTTGGGCTCAGCTCCAAAAGGGACTCCTCTGCAGAGATTCTAGTCTTCTGGGTCCTGAAATGAACTCCTCCCTGGGTCCAGGGGTTCCCAAGACTCATCCAATGCTAGGACTGGCTGGACCTCCACAGCTCTTGTGTTACATGTGGGGATAGCCCAGAGCAGGCAAGGCTTATGGGTCCCCCAGCTTTGGCAGAGTGTAACCTCTACAGTCCTCAGGGCAGACTTCCTGCTTTCACATGCTCCTTCTGGGGGACAGGGTACCCTTAAGTCACATGGGCCTGACTCAGATCCTGATTACTCTGGGCTCCAGGTGATTGTAGTATCATGAAGGTGGTAAGGATGGTGCAGTTTGGCGCCCCCTGCTGTACAGAGATCACAAGGACATTGCAGCAGCAAGGTCCACCACCAATTTGTCACCCCCTGTGAGGATGGAGACACCAAGGTCCAAGGCTACTGGGGACAGGGAGTCTGAGAAGACAGGGACACAGGCTCCTGGCTATCAGGGAAGGCAGTCTTGACCCAAAGCCTGCTTGTCCAGTGGCCAGAGAAGATTACAATTAACCATCCACTAGCCAGTCATTCATTTCCTTACTCACTGCACACAGCTAGACATCCAGACTGCATCGCTAGTGCAAAGGAAAGTTACCAAACAGTAAACAGAGTATAGTTCCTTTTTAGTAAAGAATGTAGTTTTCATTGCCTGGAAAAAATACCCAAAGTGTTAAACCATGGTTACTTTTGAGCGGGGTAGTGAGGGATTATTATCTTTTCTGTTTTCTTCATTTCACTCTCTTCCTTCTACTCTCTCATCTGTGACACCTACTGCTTTATATCCTCTATTGTGCTGTTTTGTTGAAGTTTTAAAACAACGGACAGTGTCATACTTTAATGGATGGGTACAGGCTGCGATTCTAAACTTCTTTCTTAGTTCTGCATGTGACCTTGGGTGAGCTGCCTTGGGCAACAGGACCCTGGACACAGCCTGTCCTATGTGATGTGGACAAAGGGTCTCCTTCTGAACATGCTTTCTCTCTCTCTCTCTCTCTCTCTCTCTCTCTCTATATATATATATATATATATATATATATATATACACACACACACACACACACACACACACACACACACACACACGACACCATGAATTCCAGAGGGGATCAAAGCCCATGATGGTGACAGCTCTGTGGCTGCACCAGGGAACTCGATCGAGGTCCACCCACTGGATGTGCAGGTCACGGATGCCTTCTTATAGGGGTGATGTCACCAAGCTGTTTCACACGTGGTAATCAGTGATGACTGAGGCAGCTCAGGGAGATGGAGAGGCAGGTTTAATTAAATTGTGGTGACAGTGGGGGAGGGCGAGGGCTACATTTCATTCCCCAGCAGCCACAAGCCATGAAGCCTCCTGGTTGGGGTGAGAGTTTTGGGTCAGGAAAATTGGATTCAAGTCTTTTCATCCTTGGGCACATTACTTGTCCCTTTCTGGTCCTGGGGCCATCTTGGGCAGCTTTATTTAAGGACCCAATGAGAGGAGAGTGAGAGGAGCCTGCCACCTCTGAGCACAGGACAGGGTCCCACCAGCAACACCAACACACCTAGGAGAGGCAGCACATCCCTGCAACCTGGACCACTGTGCCTCTGCTTGACATCCCTGACTCAGACGCTCCTCTCCTGTCCCTCCACAGGCAAAGTCCTGCTCATTTTTCAGCTCTATATGCCACCTCTTTCAGGGAGCCTCCTTGGATTCCCATGAGGTCCCCCGATGGGCTCTTTCCTCTATCTCAGCCTTTGGACCCAGCACTGTGACCATCAGGCTCTGTGCCTGTCTCACACAGCTGGGGGGCAGGGGAGTCAGTCACAGCACTGTCCTGGTCCCAACTGGCCCCTGGTTCCAGGGCCCAACAATAGACTGGACACACAGCAGGTGTTCAGGGCAGGTCTGCTGAGCACAACTACCTGCTCCATCAAGGCCACCTGTCCTTGCCTCATGTCACCCCTGGGTAGAGAGCGAGCCTCTTTACTTTTAAAATCACAGAAGTCAGAGTCCAAAGGGAAGCTTGGAGTCTGCCCATTTTACAGATGGAAGAATGGGGCTGGGGAAGAAGACACTGACTCAAGGTTGCCTGGCAAGTTGGAGGTGACCTGAGAAGGAAAGCCAGGTCTCCAGACCCCTAGCCCTGTGATCTCTGACCTTTGGCCCCAGAGTCATTCTCCTCACACCCACAGAAAGGGCAGTGGCCAACAGCTCCTGACTCAACGTGGCCATAGGAGAAGCTGTTGAGAGCCACAGCCAAAGGGGCCCCAGCAAACTTCCAGCTGCCAGCTGATGATTGGCTCACAGCGGCCCCAGCAAACTTCTAGCTGCCAACTGATTGACTCCTCTGCGGTGATGCTCATTGGGCTGTTTCCCCGCCCTTTCAGACCACGGAGCTGCTCATTGGGGGACTTTGTTGGCTCCGCCCACGCGACCCAGCCAATCGGCCTCAAGAGCAGGAGGAGTGGGGGAGGTTGAGAGGCTTGTGGGAAGCGGGTGGTGGCAGTTGGGCTCTAGGGTTTTTCCAAAAGAAGCCATCACTGAACTGCTTGCAGAACTTGCCTGGACTATTTATCACTTGTATGCATTGTGAGCTCACCTGTATGCCTTGTGAACTATCTGTTGGTGCAGCGACTTGTGGTAGTGTTGGGGTATTTTTGCTGATGATGTCATTGGTGGTACAATTTTTCCAAAAGGAGCCGTCAATTGGCTTGGTGTATCTTCCTCCCTTCTGCTTGTCATGGTCGTTCAGCTAAAATTTGGGGGCCAACAGAGGTGAGGCAAAGAACCTCACCCCCCCGCTGGTACAAAGACCTATCCACAGATGTGGCTGTATGCTGGACCGGTAGTCAATGACGGGTAAGATCCAATTGCAGTGGTACCAACCTAAGACAGGAGGCTGACGTCTTGAGGTCAGCTCATCCGATGACGGGTAAGGACCATATGTACTATTGGACAACCTAAGGCAGGCACAGTCCCTAAGCCACATGCTTGTTGTATAAATAGAGAGGGGGAGATGTTGAGAGCCACAGCCCAAGGGGCCCCAGCAAACTTCTAGCTGCCAGCAAACTTCCAGCTGCCAGCTGATGATTGGCTCACAGCGGCCCCAGCAAACTTCTAGCTGCCAACTGATTGGCTCCTCTGCGGTGATGCTCATTGGGCTGTTTCCCCGCCCTTTCAGACCACGGAGCTGCTCATTGGGGGACTTTTTTTGGCTCCGCCCATGTGACCCAGCCAATCGGCCTCAAGAGCAGGAGGAGTGGGGGAGGTTGAGAGGCTTGTGGGAAGCGGGTGGTGGCAGTTGGGCTCTGAGGGTTTTTCCTGAGGAGCTGTGTGGTGTGGCATGTGTGTTCTAAAAATAAAGTTCGTTTCTTTTGACAAGTGGCTCCTGAATTGTGCCCAGCCAGGCTGCGGCAAGAAGCAGCAGTGGATCCTAAGGGGAGACCCTCCATCCTCCATCCTCTCCCCATCCACATAAAACTAGCCCCACCCCTGGTCCAGGGCTCTACTCCACCTCCACCACAGGCTCCTGCCTTGGGCATTTGGGACAGGTTACTTAACTCTGTGGGGTCCCAGTTCTCAGGCCTTGACTAAGGCAAAACTCCCCTCAACATACCAGGGACCCCAGAACTTCTACCAACAGCCAAAGCTCTCTCAAGGGCCCCACTGGCCTGTGCAGACCTGGAACCATGATTCCCCCATTTTCAAACACATTTGTAGATGGCGACACGGTGGGTTTTCATCATCTTTGGAATAAGTACATTCTAGAACACAAACTTGGTGAAACGAGCTCAGACTGGGTCTGGCAAAATCTCTCTCTCTGCCTCTCCCTTCGTACTGAGCCAAGCCTGGCTATCGGGGACAGCCACATCAGAGTGACAGTCATTTCTCATTACAAATCTGGTTCATAAAGTCCATTTCTACCATAACCGAGCAGCCGGGAGTGGCCACAAGTCCAAGAGGCCTCCCTGTGAGTGGGCAGCAGGGAGGACATCAGCTTTCTTGCCTGTACCTTGCTGCCTCGCCCGGCCTGCTGCAACAGCACCCAAGACTTGTACAGATGTTGATTTTTCAAAACTCAAAACACTGCCACCTCTTGCATCTCTCCACGGCCTCCCTTGGTGCTTCCCGGGCACAGAGGTGACACCTGTGGACCATAATCTGGATCTGCTCCCACTCTGCCATCTCGACAACTCTACAGTCAAACGACTCTTGCTCAAGGCCTCCCCAGGAGTCCCTGCAGATTGGGACCTGATGTCAAGGGGGTTTGGCTCCAGTGCCTCCCCACCCCCTCCTGTTCCATGCCCTCTGTCTTCCTGTCAGTACAATAAAGGGGAAGGGACCAAAGGTAATCTCACAGGTCCCTTCTGGCACACATACCCACGTGTGCTCAAGATACCTGAAGGTGGGTGGGGGTTGTTTCGAGGGTCTCGCACACCAACATAGGACTCTGACCTTTCACACCAAGACCCAGACTGTGCACATCTCAGGGGGACAGCTGGAGTCTGCCTGCAGGACTCAGCAAGAGTCATCTGCTGGACCTTCAGTGGGTCTCCACTGGCACTCTGATGTCCATCTTGGGGGTTCTCAGGAGGGGACAAGAGGAACACCTGCTGTGGCTGAATGCTTACCCCCATGGCCTCAGCTCAGGCCATGTTATCCCAGTGAGCCTGGGTGCAAACCTGCCTTTTGCTATGACCAGAACGCTGGGCCCGGCCCTGGGGACAGGACATATAGGAGCTCAGAAGTGACTGTGGTCCTATGGCATAGTAAGAGTTAAGACAGCCCCTGCCCTGGGAAGGTGACCAGGAGGAAGGTCAAGGTTGGGATCTGATTCTCTGGCTGATTGTTATGCTGTGCATCTGTCTTCCTGTGGCTGTCAGTGAGCCTTTAGCAAGAACTATTTTGTTTTGTTTTGAACAGCTCTGTGGAGATGTAATTCACACATAAAATCCACCCATTTAAACTACAATTCAGTGGTTTTGAGTATATTCACAGCCTTGTGTAACCATTACCACAATGAATTATAGGTCATTTTCATCCAAAAGAAACTCCATGCCCATTAACAGTCGGTCACTTTCTATTCCTTCCTCCCTCTAATTTCTGGAAACCACTAATATCCTTTCTATTCCTATTGATTTGCCTATTCTTGACACTTCACGTAAGTTCAATTATACAATATGTGGTCTTTTGGCTTCTCTAAATTGGCATCCCATTTCAAGGCCCATCTATGGTAGCATATATCGTCCTTTTTATGGCTAAATAATATTTCACTGGGCGGGGCACTGTGGTGCACGCCTATAATCCCAGTGGCTTGGGAGGCTGAGGCAGGAAGAAAGCAAGTTCAAAGCCAGCCTCAGCAACAATGAGGCTCTAAGCAACTCATTAAGACCCTATCTCTAAATAAAATACAAAATAGGGCTGGGGAGTGCTGGTTGAAGGCCCCTGAGTTCAATCCCTGGTACCCCTACCCCCCAAAATTTCACTGGATGAGGCAGCACATTCTACCTATCCATCCAAGGACCTTTAGATGGTTTCTTCTTTGTGGTTATTATGAGTAATGCTGCTACAGACAGGCACATACAAGTTTTGGGGTGGACATTTATTCTCTTAGGCATACACCTAGGAGTGGAACTCACAGATCCATATGGATGCTAAGTCTGTTTAATTGAGGAATACCAGACATTTCCCAAAGCTATTGCCCTGTATTACAATCCCTCTATCAGTATATGAGACTTCTCTCCGACACGTGTCATCAACCACCCTTTGGATGACACTGGTCCCAGTGGTGCAAAGTGGTATCTCACTTCAGTTCTGATTTGCATTTTTCTGATAGCTAACGATGCTGATCATCTTTTCCTGTGCTTCTGGCCATCTGTAGATCTTGGAGAAATGTCTATTGGACTCCTTTGCCCATTCTTAAATTAGCCTACTTATTTATTATTGAGTTCTAAGAGTTTTTAAACACAGTTTGGGTGCAAGTCCCTCATCAGATGATTGCAAAAGTCAAGTTCTTTTTGAGTTTAAACAACGGCTAACATTTATGGAGTACTTAGCCCATGCAGGACCACATTTTTTCAAGTCTTTATGTGTATTAAGTACTTTGATCCCCTGCAACAACTCCACAAGATAGGCATTATTGTTATTATCATCATTCCCACATTAAGATGAGCAGGGTCACAGAGCAGTACCCTGCTCAGGTCGCCCACCCAGGAAGTAGCAGCTTGGGACATTAGGAGCCAAGGTGCCAATTGGGGAACAGCGCCACCTGGGGTCAACATGGGGCACAGCAGCTAGAGACCCCTTACAGGGGCCATGACAGGCTTCAGGGCGGCCAGGTTGAGACCACATGATGAGGTTTCCTCTTTTCTTTGCTAACCTTGAGGGATCTGGATTCGATTTTATTCAGGAAGGAGTCCATTTCCTTACAGGCGTGCCTGCTCCAGTTGGGTGGAAAAGGAATATTCTCCCACAGGGGATTCCACATTCTGGCTCAGGAACCACCCACTGCAAATCATGGACGAAGACGTTTCGGGATGATGAAGTCAGCACCACAGGAGCTCAGCCATTAACACATTAGCAAGTGAGCATCCCTGGCCTCGGCAGCAGGCCCCAGGCTGGAAGCGGGCGCCACAGAGGCCCAAGGGAGTCCTGCCTTGGGACTCGGGGTTAGATGTGACTATGCCTGGAGGAACGTGGTCTCACAGAGCCAGGTTCAAACTGCCCTCTGACTTCTCAGTTCTGGGCACCTACCCAAGGCTCAGGCTGGAGATCGGACAAGTTTTATGCAAGAAGATAGCTCATGAAATATTCTGGTTGTGAAATACAAATAGCAGAAGGCCAGTCCAAATGTGGGAAAGCCGAGTAAATTGTTCCATAATCCACATGATGGACTACAATACTGCTGTGAAAAATGACAACTACAGCGTGCCATGCAATCACGGGAATTCGGTAGCCTTAACACTGCATTTAACAATGCTAATTATTCTTATTCTCTCAACAGCTCCACTGGAAACTTGAGTCAGAGGGAGGTGTAGCACTTCATCCAAGATGGCGGGGTGGGAGCCTGGCATTCAAACCCTTCTCATTCTAAAACCTGGGCAATCACCTTAAAAAGTTACTCCTCACTGAGGACTTACTCTACAGGCACAGTACTATCTCCTGTAAGGGCAGAAATAGGCCCAAAGGAAAGTATCTATCCACCATCTATCTACCTACCCATCTAGCTATCCGGGAGCTTGGAGTCATTTGTTCTCTTCTTGGTTTATAAAATTTCTAACATATGATTATGTCACATTTATATAATGAAATTTAAAACGCCGGCCTCCCAGGGTTGTTGCGGAACCTGGGGAAGCTTTAAACCAGTGCTTCAGGAACTGTGGTGGCCCTTCTAACCCAGCACCCCAGGCTCAGGACAGAGGCCTCTCACAGAGGTGGGAGAAACCCAGGTGGAGGAGGGTCCTCTAGCCTCTTGGAACCAGGGGTCTCAGGATGCTCTCTCCCTCCTGCCTGTGTCCTCATGGGTGAGGATCTCTGCCCCGGTACCTCTCTGAGCTGCTGCAACCACATCAGCGGCTCTACCGTAGGCATCTCAGAGCCCTGGCCCACCTTCCTCCGCTTTCCAGTCCCTCTGCCTTCCTGGACATGCCTGCAATCCTCTGCCTCCCGGCCTCCGAATGGCCTGCAACACCCCTCCAGGCCCTGCTCCGTGGCATTCCTCCGAGAAGCACGTACCCCAACACCACATGTGGTCCTCAGGAGAAAAGAGTGGGGACTACAAGGGAGAACCACAGGCGGAGCCAGCCAGAGGGCTCACTTGGCTCTCCCTGCTGGGGTGTGAGCCCGACACCAAGAGCAACACCCCCAGGCACACCCAATCACCCCACCACACACGGGCACACCACGCCATGCACACTCCCGCACACTTGCACCTCCACAAAACACTGCCAGACGAGAAGGCACGGCCATGCACGCACACCTAACAGTCGCACGCTGCACACGGAGCGCACACCCAGTCATCCAACCACAAACACCAGCCTGTGCCATGACCACACACATCCCCCAAACTCACACTGAAACACACATTCCCACACATGCACACACATGCTCCAAGCCAACCACACGTTCTGGTGTGTCAGAGTGTGACAGCTGGGTATGGGTGTCGCTATAGGTGTTGACACGTGGGGGCATGTGTGACCATGCCACGTCAGTGTTCCCCACACACTCCCTCAACCATGCCCATATATGGGTCCCTAACTGCACATATGGCCCCGCCCCACACTCACCCGCCCACGTTCTAGAAAATTCCCCAACCATACACCCCCGACCACAACCCCAAACATACACTCTGCAACCACATACAACCGCAAACGCCCCCCACTCAGACCCAATCACTGAACATACACACTGCCCCTCCTACTCACCCAAAGTTCATATCGCCTCCCAGAGTCACAGCTCCCTGGAGTCACCCACACCCTTGCAGGTTCTCCAAGCCTCACCACAAGCCCCGGGCTCAGCTTTCAATGGGTAGAAGTGTGTCCCCATGGGTGGCACCAGGCAGGTTCCCATGGGCCCTCATGCAAGCTCCGACCCCCACTGCTATGCTCCACATAGCAAGGCCTGGGTGGCGGGGGGCTGGGCAGCCCCCACCAGCCTTCCCCCTAGGTCCCCTGCCCACATTCCTGCCTGCTCCGGGGGTTTATTCGTCCCTTGTTCAGTGATGATTAAAATACTTTTAAGCTGACCACAAAGATTGTTGTCTTTGTCTGTCATTCTTTTTTTGTAAAAACCAACAGATGCATTTGGGGACCCTCTGGATTTCCTCTGGGGTGATTTACATGACCACAGCCAGTTCCTGGAGGAGAAAAGCAAACATTCCCGAGACTCACAGAAATGCTCCCTTCCACCCTCCGTCCTGCCTGAGGCACCGCTGCAGCCACACCAGAGAGGACCACGCTGTGGGTTTTGTTTTTGTCATCAACCCTGGAAAAGGGAGCCGGGCAGGTTGACCACCTACCTCAGTGACAGAAAAGAGACTCCCATAACGTGGGCCCTTTTAAACACTGAATGACCTGTGAGGAAGGTACAAGTGCCACTCCATTTTAACAGGAAGGGATGAGCTTAGAGCTAGTCCTGGGCTCACCTGCCCAGGCTGTGGGGCCACCAACCTTCTCAGCCTCTCTTCAAACCTACTCACCCATCCAGTGGCCCAGAATGGCTCCCGTGGAAGGTGTAGGCCCACCTACTCCTGCAAGCCTTGGCCCACGCAGGTGTGCTTCAGAACGAGGACGCAACCCACAGCATAGCCTTTGGGCTGGGGGTGCTTATGGGGTGACCTCACCCAACCTTCCCTCAGGATGGGACTCCACTCTGTAGCCCTGCCACCCACATAGCTGCTCAAATGTTGCCCCCATCTAAAGCAGACTTTCCTATCTGTCCATCTGTCCGTCCACTCAAGCACCCATCAACTATTTTTGTGAGGTGTCCACAAGATGCTGGGCACTGTTCTACTTGCTGGAGAGACTATAGAGAAACCACACCAATGGCCTCTGCCCGTAGCAGCTCACCTGCTAGTGGGGTGACAATCACTAAGCAAGCAAGTAAATAAGATGATCAGGCCATGTGACTCGCCGCGTGGTGTGACGGGGAGCACGGTGGTAGGGCAGGAGGGCCTTTTGATTTGGTCAAGCAAGGCCTCGTGCAGAGGTGGCATTTGATCTGAGATTTCATGGGTACAAAGGAGCGACCCGTGCTAAGCTCCAGGGAATGAGAGTTCAGATAAAAGGAGCAGCCTTGCAAACACTCTGAGGCGCAAAAAGAGGCGGAGCCAGGGGGCCTGCGTGGCTGCAGCAGAGTGGGTGAGGGCAGGCAGGCGAGTCCTGGTGTCCACAGAGGGGCCTTGTTGGCCGTGGGGAAGGAGACAGCAACATCAACCTTGATACCCTCCTGAATGTCTCTAAACAGAAAAGAGACACTAAGCCTTCCAAAGCCTGGTTCCAGGGCCCCTTCCTGGTGCAGAGAAGGCCAACCTGCAGCCACAGGGCTGTGACCTCCACATTCTTCTGACAGCATCCCCTTCTGTCACCGAGCCCTTGTGGCACTTTCCCATTGGTCATCCCAGCTGAGTGTCCCTAGAACAAGGAGGGGAGGGCAGTCCAACAACCTCCTCTTGACTGATGAGGATACCAAGGAAAAGAGAGGCAGAGCAATCATCGTAGGTCACGTGATGAGTGGGTTATGAGGGGGTGGGCTTGAAATCCTTCCTTCAGATTGTCTAGAAGATTCTGTCACCTCCCACCACCCTGCAGGTGATGTTTGGATAACAGACAGTGGTAGACAGTTGGGGTCAGGCAGTGACTGGCTATTTATACATGTTAGCTTACAAACTTAGAGCTGAACATTATGTTAAGTGAAATAAACCAACTGCAGAAAGACAAAAAAAAATTAGAGATGAAAGCTCAGAGAGCAAAAGTCACTGGCTCAAAGTCACACAGCAAATCTGAGGAGGAGCCAGGATTAGACACAAGCCTGATACCACAGAACTAACAAAGCAGCTCATCAGGTTTGAGCCTGTGGGTAACAGGGACACCAAGAGTTAATGTGGGGATGGGATTGGAGTCATGTTAGGGACCCAGGGAAGCAGCACTGACCCACCAACCTGACGTGGAGTGGGCTTGGGATGAGGCCCCATCTGCCAGATCTGAGAAAACAGGGGCATCTTCCTGAGGGGCACTGCCTCTGTGGGGCTTGGGAGGGCTGCCCAACCCTGACACACCCTTGATCCTGCACAGGCTATTTCTAAGGGCCCCTCATCCTCCAGGCTCTCATCAGGGCCTTTGAGGCATGAAGGAGACATTCTCTGGGGCGTAACACAGAGAAGGCCTCCCAGGCAGGGCAGGGAATGAATATGGGGGAGGGTCTAGCTGTTCCTGGGTGTCATTCATGGGGCAGATTTCTCTAGGCTCATAGACCCATGGGGCTGGCATGTTCCAGAAAGATCTACATGGACACTCAACTCTGAAGACTGGTCACCTCCCATCCCCACTCAGGTAACTAGGTCCCTCCCCTCCCTGTGGGGCAAGGTGTTGGCTAAGAGGGCCTCGCAGGCTACTCTTACCCGGCAAATCCTCTAAGCGAGATCCTGATCCTGCTCCAAAGCTTGTTGAATGAGACACAGCGCTATCAGGTTGTGCTCTGTAAAGGCCGCTGGCCGTGGTACAAAGGAGAGAGGCCCTGTGGGTATGAGGCCATGTGGGCATGGGGGCATGGGGGCGTGTGGGAGCAATGCACAAATGTGAGCCAGTGGCACAGCCCCAATCACCCCCCATGGGCTGAGATCACGTTTCTGGGCTTCCAGAAAGTCCTGGGAACAAAGATGTCTCTGTTGGATGGACGGCTGGCCCCCAACCCAGAAACCAGCATATCAGGAAAAACTACACTCAGTCAAGATGCGAGAATCTCCTCCGGGGGTCGGGAGAGTGCCGAGCCCAGTCCTTGCTCATCCTCCACTGACAGCCAGTGTCGCCTGCTCCCACGACAGCAGCCTGGCACTAGTGACATGTGGGGGCACACAAGCTGCATCGGGCTGTCACCCACAGAGCCCTCACCTCCATAATCCCTGGGGCCATCCCACAGCCAGGCCTGGGACTGCAAACCAAGCTGTCCACTGGCCACACTGGTGCCTTCCCGGTGAACATCCGGGGCAGCTGGTACCTCAGCTCATCAAGCCCCTGGGCAGCTCCAGGGGGAGGTGTTCTTACCATGATCCTGTTTTATAGAGAAAGAGACGAGGCACGGAGCGTGGCGAAACTAGCTCATGTCCACTCAGATCAGAGTGACTGGGACTGGACTGTCATGCCATACTCTGCAGTGACAGGCAGCAGCAGGCTGGGTCCTCAGCACCTGTGACTGGCCAGACGTAGGGAAGAGTCTAGAAAGCCCCTGGGAGCTCTGGGGGAATGGCGCGAAGGCCGAGGCCGGCTGGGGTAGAACCCAGCCTTCTGGTCCCATAGTGAGCCTTGAAACAGGGCAGACCACATGGCCACATGGTACTGCTGAGCAGCTACCATGAAATATCTTGTCACTCCAATTACATTCCTGAATACCTCTCCTAACTCACTTCCTGTAAAATCAGACCGGCTAGGTAAATATATATCGGTTTTTTTTTAATGAAGCACGTTATCGTGCCTAAATGGTTTTTATCAAGTTGTTTCCAGTCTCTTGAAAAGTTCTGATTTCTAAATAATCCCTTATCCGTTCCATATGCCCCTCTGAAGTCATAGTTAACAGAACAGCAGAAAACACATAAATAATCTTCCCTTCTGCATGAGCTTACGACTGGCTCCAGTTACTGTCAATCAAACATCATTAGGAGAGCCCCAAATCAAGGCGGGATGGAGCCTCTGATGAGATCGGGGACCAGGCTCTGGATGATGAGGGATGGAGCCCGTCCAGGCCTGTGGCAGGCACTGCCTGTCAGGCTAGAAGGGCGCATTGTCAAACGCACACCATGTGCAAGCAATGTGACCAAGAGTCACAGGAGAGGGACACCGCTGAGGGATACCCTCAAAGATCCAATGCAGGGAGGGAGACTTCATGACCCCTCCGGCTAGGCGGATCCATGGCCATGCCAACCGTCATCCCCTGGGGTTCAATCTCCATCTTGTCATTTACTATCAAAGTGATCTTGACCTAGGAAGCTTCCATTTGTACCCCTTCATAGATCTCCAAGACAATGTCCCTGTTCCTCTGTGTGCATTCAAACTCACCGGCCCAGCCCTGGATAACCTCTCTGATCTCATCCCCTGACCTAACCTTGACCCAGGTGGACTGGTGAGCGTTCCTGATCCTGACCCTCAGCTCAAGCTGTTCCCATGTCTCCTCTTGACAGACGTCCCCTGGCTCCCTGAGGGTTGACCCACATGTGTCAACCACACTGCCCTCCTCTGGCATCTGGCTGCCTGGCAAGCCAAATGGTCTCGGGCAAGGTCAAGGAGGGCATCCTGCTTGAGTTGTGGTGCCCAAAGGAGAATGAGTGAGCGAGTGAGTACCCACCTTCCCTCAGGCTGAACCCAGTGCCCCGCTAGATGCAGGGCCATGTGTGTGCATATGTGGGACACCCTTGGTCTATGCTGCTTAGAGCTGACCTGGGCTACACAGAACCTGCCAGACATGGACAGTACTTATCATGCTACCACCCAAGTTGCAGCCCTGGCCAGGCCTGTAAAAAAGGCCACAGCACCCCATAGCCCAAAGGCTAAGACAACTGGAAGACAGCAGCAGTCCTGGACTCGTGTGTTGCCTTGGAAACCGAAACCAGGAGGGACACAAACTGATGAGGTTTGCAATAGCACAGGTAAGAACCAAACCAGAGCTAGAAGGGCCTAGAACATTTTGTAGAACCTGGGCTTCTTAGAAAGAGTACCTCACAGTAAACCCTGTTTAGACTTCAGGGACTGTACTTTCTCAATGGTGCCCACTCTCCTTAGAGCCCAACCTGGATCACAGTGGACAGGCACTGGGGCCTGTTGCTGTGGGGTGGACCAAAGAGAGAACCTCAGGCCCAGAGCACACAGGCCAAAACCCCCCTTGCCATTTGTTTAATCCTGAAATTTTGGCCTCTGAGTTAGAAGAGCTCCAAGTCTCACAGTCACCTCTCTCCTCCCTCTTGACCATTCAGTCCTGGCGACTGTCCTTCTGCAAATCCCTCCCCTGCCCTGATCCTGCCATGCCTCTTCAGCCTGGGATAATGGTCAGTGGGCTCCTTGGGGTCCAGCTGCTGGCCTGGACTTCCTGTCCATTCTGCCACCATGAGTGTGGCCCCCTTGGTCTCAAGGTCCAGCCTTTAATGTGAGCAAGGGCCTCGTCCTGAGTCCTGAGAGACCCTCCTTTTGTGCATCTTCCCACTACAAGCCAGATCAACTTGTCCCAGCTCCTGCAGCTGGCCACCCTGCCGTGCACGTCAGAGCACTGCTCTGTCACACACGTGCTCATCTGTGGGCTCTTATACTCATATTCACAAGCTCACACACACACCTTTCACCTATGTCCATGCTCTCACACACTCAGACACAGATCCACATACTTAAATACATATGTACACATGCTTACCTACCTTTGCCCACAAAGTCCCTCTTCTGGAAGGGCCTTGCTCCTACTTTGGCTAATACCTCCTCATCCTTCATGGTCCAACCTAGGTGCTTCCTCCTCTGTGAAGCCCCCCAGGCCTCCCAGACAGGACTAGAGGCCCCTCTAGATTCCCATAGCCTCAGTCCCAGCAACAAACCATGTGTACAGCAACATCAAGAATTTCCAGGTGGGAACTGGCTACAGGCAGAGCCCACCTCCTTGTCACAGATGCTAGAAGAGAATCCAACCAGAACCCAGGGAAGCTCACAGCTCACCAGCAAAGCCAGATAAAGGACAGTCAGCTCTGCCCAGTCCTAGTGCTGTGTCCGCCTCGCTCTGTCCTGGCACTGAGAAGGAGCCAGAGTTGCCAAGTGTGCACCTGCCAGGTGATGGGAGCCCTCTCAGCACCTAACCCTGCACGCAGCCTCAGGGCTGGGCTCACCCCTACTCGCCAGTTCTGAGGGGGGAAATTGGGTCTACACACTGAGGGTACACCTGTCTCCCTCTAACACCTATGTTGGCCTTTTCTGCCTTCCAGGGTGGGCAGAAGCTGCAGTAGGGAGGTCAGGTTGGGCACAGGTCGGACTTGAGGCAGGATCTGAGCTTGTTCGGTTGGCCTAAGGGCACATCAGCATAACTGGCCCCACCAGTCTTCCATAAATATTTACTGAGGGATGTGTCTAGCACAGTTCTAGGCACAGGGTGGCAGTGCACATAGTATAGTAGGTGCTTTAAGAAGGCCCAGACAATGACCTTCTCAGTGGACTCCTCAGAAGTATTCCATGGTGGTGGAGTCTACAGAATGTTTCTTTCAGGATCTCTACCATCCACTTCACTCCCAAGCATCTATTGTACACCAGATACTGTGATGGGTTCTTTACTGCCACCACCTGGTTTGTTTGGTCCCCACAAGCTCAGTGATTACCACTCTTCCCAAGTCCCACTCTGTCTCAAGTCCCAGATGAGGAAAGTAGGCTCAGAGAAGCTAGATGAGTTGCACAAGATCACACAGTAAGTGGGGGGAACCAGAATGGAAACCAGATCCCTCTTTGTAGTAATCTCTTAGGGATGCTTTAATAAGCAGCCAGGCCAAGGGGGCCTTGGACCTTGCAGGTAAACTGAGCATAGGGCAGTTAAGACTGTGCTTGCATTTATAAGTGGTGCATGACTTTACAAGCCTCCAGCTATAATTTCATCATAGCCCCAGACCTGGAAAGTCTGCATAATCCTGGAAGGTGCTGGGTTGCAGCTAAAAGACCGCTGTGATTGCTAATTGGATCCTCAGCCTACACTGTAAATCAGACAGAAGTGTGGGCACCTTGCTGCAAGCTTTTTTCCAAACAGGCGCTGTATGTCTTTACATTATTGTTGGCTGACCAGGGCCTTAAATAATTTCTGTGTAACCCAGTCTATAAATCTGCCCTCGCTCCATGACTGGAAACACTGCCGGAGAGGAGGCCATGCTCCCAAGGTAAACAGTTCGCTGGCAGCTGCCTCCTAGCCAGGCAGAGAGCAATGAGCCTGGGCGGGTGGTGCACTTGGGAGGCTCAGGACACGCTGGGTTTGGCAGAGGCCAAAGGTGTCAGTGGGCCCAGCAGTCCCCCAAAGAGTGACGTCCTAAGGTGTAAGGCCAAGGGAGCCAGGCCTGTGGGTGCTCTGATTGGAAGGAACATGCTAGCAAACAGGACAGGTCCAGAAAAGGGGTAAGAATCCAGAACTCCCCCTCACCAGGTCCTACTGCGCCTCTCCACACCTGGGGAGGAGGGCCTCACCACCCCCATTGCCAACGTAGGAAAACTGAGGCTTACAGAGGTTATACCATTTATCCACACAGCCAGAAAGTGGTGAAGCCAGTTTGAACCCAGGGCTGTCTCATTTCAAAGTCTTTTGCTATGTCACACATAAAGATAGGACCTGGGGATAGGTGGGGTTATCAAGACCATCTTGGCCCAATCAGAAATCTGTCCACCAGGAAGGGTGAGCCCAGTGTGGTTCAAAGGGCAAGATGGTGGTGCATCTGAATTGGCAGAGATGCCAGAGTGTGATGTGGGGAAGATGGGACTTGCTGGAGACGAACAGAGGCCGGGCAGCCCCATCTGATGAAGGTGCTACACACGGAGAGTCTTCCTGAGCCACACGGAGAATCTTCCTGAGCCACACGGTGGAGTCTATCACTTACTCCTTTAATCATTACCTGCTGAACACCAGTAGTGAGCACACCCTTGCCAGGTGACAAAGGGCCAAGGAGAAAGGTCAGAGTCGGTGCCTGCCTTTATGGAGCTCAGAGGCAAATGGGAAACCAATGGGAACCTGGGGGCATCGGAGGAGGGCAAGTCTTCAAGTCTTCAGTGAGATAGCAGAGGCCACACCTCATGGGGACTCGAGATGTACAGAAACACACTTCAGCACCCCCAGGTCACTCGTCCACTCTTAAGAGACCAGCAGACTGGGATGCTTGCAGCCAGCACCCCAGACCCAAGCTGAGCTGGCTCAAGATCCCCCAGCATGAACCTGTGAGGGCCACCACCCTTACCTTCCCCCTAGTCTCAGCTGGCACTGCACCACACTGCCCCATCGACGACAAGCAGGCACCCATGGACATCCTAGGAGCCAGAGAAACTCACTTCCTCCTCCTCACTTCTTCCTGTAATAACACTGGTGATGAAGATGAACCTTAACCACTGGAAACCTTTGTGTCTTCACTGTAAAGTGGAGGTGGTGACAGACCCAGATCTGTTGGAGAATTAAATGCAATAACGCATGGAAAGCACTCAGCAAGCACCATAAAAGATCGACCCATGATAGTTATTCTTAAAATAACACTCCCACAGTGCTTTGCCATCTACTATTTTCTATGATTCTTACAACGATTTCCAGGGTATGTTATTGGTGCCCATTTTGTAGATGAGGGAGTCTGATGTTTTGTTTCTGGCCCATTCTGCTGCAAGATGACCAGACTTTGCATGCAACACTGTTGTGTTGTTTGGGTGACAGGAGGCAAGGAAAATCTCAGGCTGGGGTGAAATGAACCCAAAAGCTCATGAGCTCAACTAGGCTGTGAGGACCGGGCTCCCCAGAGGGCAGATGTGGGCAGGGCTGGACTCCAGGCGAGTGGGAGGGCTGGACCTTCACACTGAGCTTAGGCACCTGCAGGCTCTGGGGAAAAATTGGTGCCGAGTTCTCCCTGGCTTCGGGCAGAAGCAAGTGCTACTATAGATGACCTTCCATATTCATGAGTTCTGCTTCTATAGATTCAACTGAGGAAAAAAATGCATCTGACTTTTTGTGTGTAGGTTATATACAAATATGCATCATTTTATATAGGAACTTGAGCATCCACAGATTTCAATAATTTGGGGGGTCTTGGGACTGCTCCCCCATGGATATAGAGGGACAAATGCAATCTCTTAGGGGGACAGCATGCTCAGCCCAGGTCTCCAGTGTGTCCAGAGACAAAGATCTCAACCTGGAAGATCACTAAGCACCAGAGAGGGTAAGCAGATGAGAGAGACTGAGAGAAATGGGCACAAAGTTAGCTGCCTCCAAAGATTTCAAATGTTACAACTAGGAGACTGCATGTGCATGAAGATGCGTGAAATGTTTAAAGAAGGAAAGGACAATCGCAAGAAATGAGCAAGTTAACAAGAGATTACAGAAAACCATCAGCCAGATCTGAAAAGGACCAAATAGAATTTCTAGAAATTAAAAATGGAAAAGCTAAAATAATTTTTTAACTTAAATTTCTTTTTCTGAATTTTTGACTGAAATTAGTCAAAGAGCAGATTAGACACAGCTGAACTAGAAGAAAGAACTGAAGAAATTTTAGTGTCCAGATCAGAGGGACAAGCAGCTAGAAAATAAGAGACCTGGAATCCAGAATAAGGAGGCCCAGGACTCTTCACTCAAAGCCTCTAACAGGAAGAATAGCACCTGGTGGGGTGAGGGAGCAAGAGCCAAGGAGACACTGGCTGAGAAGCTCCAGAGCTGACAATGATGATCAAAATCCACTCCCACCCACAGTGGTGGAAGCTCAGAGGACCAAAGTAGCAGCTCTTAAAGTCAATACAAAGAAAACAAAGAGGACCCATAAGAAAATGACAATTAGACTTTTTACAACCAAAGAGTTGCAATGGAATAATTTTTTTGCCAGATGCAATAGAATAATTTTTTGTTTCTTTTTCTTGGGTGAAACTGGGAATTGAACCCAGGAGTGCTCTTCCACTGAACTACATCTCCAGTCCTTTTTATTTTGAGACTGGGTCTTGCTAAGTTGCTAAGGCTAGCCTCAAGCTTGTGACACTCCTGCCTTAGCCTCCTGATTACAGGCGGGGATTTTCAAGTGTACTCCACTGCACTATGCTGGACAAATATTTTCAAAGTGCTGAGATAAAATAAATGTAACCCAGAAGGGAGTCTCCTGAAAACTATCTTTCCAGGTGGAAAGATTTAAATACTCAAGGAATTCCCAAAGGATGAGCTCCAGAAAGTAGGAAAATTCTCCCAGAAAAGGTACAAAATGCATAAGAACCAATGACACACAGACAAGTTTGCAAATCTGTAGGTAGAGCTCAACATATGTTGTTTTATAAAATGATAATGCTCTTTAATATGTGGGACTGAAAAAGTGAAAGAAAGCCAGAATTGGAATATCATACAGCCATAGCAGGTAAGCTTGGTTGAAGGGATTACAGATAGCTAAAATAAAATAAAAGCTAAAATGATTTTTTTATTTAATTTTTTTTCTGAATTTTTGACTGAAATTAGGACTCTCTGTGTTGCTGAAGAGAGGATTAATACATTCACCTTCCACTCTCAGGTCAAGACTGTCTGATCAAAATTCAAAGGTGATCATCAAGGGAAAAAAATTAGAGGGCATAACTTTCCAAACCACTTGGGGTAGGGGGCAGTAAGTGAAAAACCATCACCATCACCACTACTTCTTAATCAATCCAAAAAGCAAAAATAAAACAACCCAGACAGCAACAAACACAAGAAAAGGAAGCAAAGAAAAACAAAAATAGAAAGCAAAATTTAAGAACCCAGAAGCAAGTCCAAATACATGAGTAACCACAGTAACCAAAAATAGTCTGAACTCTAATTGAGAGATGTCAGAGTGAACTAAAGAAACAAAACAGAGCAAACCAAACCCCCATTTGCTAATTACAATAAACACAGCCAAAACATAAGACCATGCAAAAGTTGAGAGTTAAATAATAGGAAAAGAGATAACATGCAAATACTACTCAAAACAAAGCTGGTATAACCATATTCATATTAGATCAAGTAGAATTAAAGCTAAAAATGACAAGAGATAGGCTTCTTATCTAACAGTAAAACTTTTACATTTCTAGGAACCTAATGGTGTTGCAATGAAACCTAATGATGTGGCTAGAAATTCAAAGCCTACCACTTTGGTGAGAGATCTCAATATTTTCTCTCAATTATAAACAAGTTGAACAAAGAAAAAAATAATAAAACTATTAATTTTTGAACTTTGGATGACCCAAGACTTTTGATTTATTGAACAAAAATAGAGTATGAGGGACTGAGGTTGTACTCAGTGGTGGAGTGCTTGCCTTGCACTGGGTTCGATGCTCAGCACCACATAAAAATAAATAAAAATAAAGGCATTGTGTCCATCTACAACTAAAAACATTTTTTTATAAAAATAGAGTATGAACATTCTTCTCCAGCACATATGGAATATTTACCCAAAAAATGCCATATGCTAAGTCTACAGGCTCATATCATATAATTTTCTCTAACTACAGCAAAATTAAATTGAAAAGGAAAAGGGGGGAAATGACCCAACATTTAGAAAATTATAGACTCACTTCATCCATCAGAGCATCATAAAGGATGCTTATAATACTGGTCAAAAACTGAATAATAATGCCAACACTATGTATCAACAGTTCTGAGATTAAAAAGAAATCATTCTGCAAGTGATTATACCAGAGAAAAAAGAAAGGCTAAAAATTAATGTGCTAGGAGAGCCATTTAAAAAATTAGAAAAAGGAGCTGGGGTTGTAGCTCGCTTGCCTGGCACATGTGAGGCCCTGGGTTCCAACATTTGCACCACATAAAAATAAACAAATAAAATCAAGGTATTGTGTCCACCTACAACTAAAAATATTTTTAAAAATTAGAAAAGGGACAACAAAATAAACTAATAATGTAGAAGGAAGGAGATAACAAAGATAAAATCAGAAATTCATGTGGTACAACAGAGAGAACCAACAAAGTCAGGAATCTGTTCTTGAAAAGACTACAGGAGATAAACTTCTAGCAAAATGAATGAGAAAAAAAGACATAAGGCACACACACACAAAAGAGTAATATTAGGAATAAAAAGGAAAACAGTTACAGACCCAGAGGAGATTTTTAAAATAATAAAAGAACACTACAACTAATTTATGGTAATAAATTTGAAAATGTATAGGAAATGGACAAATTCCTGTGGGGTAGAGGCTAAGTTTAGAAGAAACAGAAAGCTTTAATAGCTCCATGCCAATTAAAGTAATTAGAACAGTAGTTTAAAATCTTCCCATAAGGATATCATCAGACAGTTTTATAGGCAAATTTTACCAAATGTTCAAAGAACATATCATTCCAATCACACACAAATTCTTCAAGAAATAGAAAAAAGAATGCTCTTCAATTTATTTTTTGGTTTATAAGACCAATAAAACCCTGATAATCAAAATCAAATGAGGAAAGTATGAGAAATATAAGCAAATATCACTCATGAAGGAAGATGTAAAAATCTTGGGATTGAGTGATGTATAGAAAGATAACACATAAACAAGTTGTGTGAATCCCAAAAATAATTTAATATTTAACATGAAAGAAGTCCAAAAATTTTACCCACCACATTTCAAATCGAAGTAAACTATCTCTCCTTCTCTCTATATATAATATATTAGTTAAAATGCATATATTTATCATACATATGTGTGTGTGTATATATATGTATATATATATCATACTTAGCCTCAATAAATATGGTCAAAAACTGAATAATAATGCCAACACTATGTATCAATAGTTCTGAGATGTGGTAAAAGGAGAACTAAAAGGAAAATTCATTCTGTAAGTGATTATACCAGAGAAAAAAGAAAAGGCTGAAAATTAATGTGCTAGGAGAGCCATTTAAAAAATTAGAAAAGGGAGTTGGGGTTGTAGCTCGCTTGCCTGGCTCATATAAAATCTAAAATTCTTAGCAAATTAGGAATAAGGAGGAAGACAAGGATGTCTCCTCTACCACTACCTTTTAACATTGTACTAGAAATCTTAACTAATACAATAAAAAAAGAAAATACAGATTGGAAAGGAGGAAATAAAACTGTTCACAGATGACAGGAAGGTATACATAGAAAATCCGAAAGGATCAACAAACTACTGGAACAAAGGAGCAATTACAGGTAACATTGCAGGATACAAAGTTAACACACAGAAGTCAATCACTCTCTTATATACTAGCAGCAAACAAAAAGAATTTGAAATTAAAAACACAATATCATTTACATAAGTGCTCCCTAAAAATGAAATACTAAGTCTAGCAAAATACAGACAGTCCCTGACTTAAGATGGCTCAACTTGTGATTTCTCAACTTTACCATGGGATTATCAGAACATAACCCCATCATAAATTGAGGAGCACCTGTATGTAGAAGAATTATGTAACGAAAACTACAAAACTCTGATGAAAGAAATCAATGAACAAAATAAGTAAAGAGATATTCCATGTTCATGGATAGAAAGACTCTATTGTCAAGATGTCAGTTCTTCCCAACTAGATCTTCTATTCAGGAAAAATACCATCAAGAAAGTGAAAATGTAAGCCACAAACTGACAGAAAAAAATATCAAGAATTCTGATGATTCAATAAGAAAAAGACAACAATTGATTTAAAAAAATTGGGCAAAGGATGTAACGGTCTTTTGAATGTATGGCCTACAAACTAGGAAAAGCCGTTCAACCTTATTAGTAATCACGTAAGTGAAAATTAGGACCACAAGATGCCATTTCACACACACAATGCTTTTGAGAATGTGGAACAAAGAACTCCTACATACCGTAGGTGGGAGTGCAAACAGCTTGGCACTGTTACACTCCTTAACCAAGTGATTTCATTTCTAGGCACACATGCTAGTGAAGCTGGTCCACAGATTCACAAAGAGACATGAACAGCAATGTTCACAGCAGCATAGTCTGTACTAGCAGAAAATGGAGACTCCCCAAATGTCCATCAACAAGAGAGTGATTAAAATTTGAATTATCCACACAATATAATATTACACAGTAGTGAAAATAAACTTATAGCTATACACAATATAGACAAAATCTTTAAAACATAAATTGAAGAAAAACCTGCAGGGACCACATACAGTATATACTATTTTTATAAAACTTTAAATGAAGCAAAACTAAACAATACATTGTTTAAGGATATGTAAGGGTATGTATGTTAAGAAAAGCAGAGAATGCTAAACAGAAAATGGAGAGAGATTCCAGGAATCCACGGATGTTCATTTTGTCACGCTTTGTTACTTACACATATTTGCATGCATTCTTCTGAATCTATCAAATATGATATAATAAAAAAACTTAACACGAGTCAGGGCTGCGAGGCCCAACTGTGCTACTTCACATCCTGGAGTCTCCCCACCCTTGTGTGCGACCTTGGCAAGTCTCTTCCCTCCTCTAAGCTTCCATTTCTTCATCTGTAAAGGGGACAGAGATGCCTCCCTCCCGGCTGTTGGAGCCTAACCCTAACTTAGCGCGCTATCTGGCACGTATTAAGCACTAACTGCTGTTTTTAATGTTATGTTAATAATGACTGGCACAGTCAGTGGCAGGGCAGGGAACCAGGCCACCCCTTCCATTTGACCCAGTGCTCCCTCTATGACACCAGTTGCCTTTTCCACCTGTGGCCACTGTGAACTGCAGAAGGGTAACTCTTTCTGGTCTTGTCAGAGAAGCAGCTGCACCAGAAGGCACCATGGCCAAGAGCCCCCACGCAGTCAGGGACCTTTACATTCCTGATGGATTAAAACTCTCAGCAGGCTCTATAGCTGCTGCAGACTCCGTGATGAACAGCCCGGCCTGGTGCCGAGTGCTCTCAGGAGATGGTGCCAGGGAGCAGGCAGGGTGCACAGGCACCTCCTGGACACATAAGCTCTGGGGACAGAAACAGGCCTCTTCCAGGCCCAGGTTAGCCATGGAGATGGGCAAGGAGGAGGACTAGAAGCCAAGTTCCCCTGGCCAGGGCTGCGGGCTCCAATCCCAGCGTGTGGGGACCCAGGCCAGTCACTTCTCCACTCGGCCTCTCATTTGTGAGACAGCACCTGGCTCAGCTGTGTTAGTGCACTGACCACCGTGCCTGACACGAAAGGGCTCCATCACTCCAGCTCTTATTATCCCTTTGGGGAATCAGTCTCAAGGGTCATCATCATCGTTCAGGATCCCTGAAAGTTGGAATTAAACCTAAAATGGCCGAGTCCAATGCAAGGACTGGTTGCAGTAAAGGACTTCAGGGAAGTTGGCTGAACTCAGTTGCCAAGGGGCAAGCCAGCCTCTGCGCCACACTTGGGGGATGGGACTCTCGCCCCTCCCTTCCCCTGGGGAAGGTCCTGCCTGTTAGAAAGTTCTTCCTAGGGGCTGGGATGTGGCTCAAGCGGTAGCGCGCTCGCCTGGCATGCGTGCGGCCCGGGTTCGATCCTCAGCACCACATACAAACAAAGATGTTGTGTCCGCCAAATACTAAAAAATAAATATTAAAAAATTCTCTCTCTCTCTACCTCTATCTCTCTCACTCTCTCTTTAAAAAAAAAAAAAAAAGAAAGTTCTTCCTAGTACAAAGCTGAAACCTGCCTCAATAGCTTGCCTCAATAGCTTCCTCCCGCTGGGCTTTGGGAGTGGGAGGACAGAGAGCAGCACCCCTCCAGCCCTCCATTAGCATCCGCTCTCAGCACCCTAGACCAGCCGCCCTTTCCAGTGGTGCTTCTCCGGCCACCTTGCCCTGGAGGAGCAGAGCCTTCTTCAGGCTGCAGAGCCCACACCCAGACAAATGCTGTACGGACACACTTACCTGTCTGTACACACAGGCACAGTCACACACCAACGCACTCACAGGAACACGCCCGCCATCTTGGTCTATGGAGACCCATCCAACATGCCCATGGACACCAACGTGCAGGCCCCGCCACGTGAGCCCATGCACTGGTGCACACACACAATGATGAGTGCACAGATATAAACACACACACGCAAACACAGCCCTCAGATGCTCTGAGAAGCCAAGGCACCAGGCTCAGAGCCCCTCAGGGGAGGGGCTCTGTGCTTTCCTAGAAACTGACTTGGTTACCCTGACCATGTCCACTGGGAGAGCTCCGGCTAACATGGGAGACCACAGGTTCCCCAGGTCACTCGGTAAGCATGGCACTGGAGGGGCTTACTTTCTGTTGCAGTCTGGGCCTTACAAACTGCCGCTCAAATTGCAAGGCAATGACCTGGGCCAACTTGGCCTGTGTATACAGTGACCTCTGCTCCCATACTGCCTGCCCCAGGCTTCCAGACAGCAGAGCTTGGATGTGGGGCGGGTGTCACTCATCCCAACTCCCTGGGCTTCTGACCTCCACTGCTGCTACACTGGTACCCAGTGCCTGGCATGTCACTCTGAGAGGCCCTCCTTGGTCAAGCCAAGCCTCAGATTCCCCTGATGTCACCTGGCCTTTGGTCAGCTTCCACTGCAACTGCCCACCAGGCCTGCCTTTCCCTCAGATCCTCTCTGCTCTCTGTCCCCAGCCCTTCACACATCACCTGGCATATTCCCTGTACTCCATGACTGTTGGATGAAGGAACACCTCCCCAACCTGGAAGACAGGCATTATTTCTGCTACTTGTAGAAGACTGTCCCTCATAGCCTCCCCTGAGGTCACTTGCACATGAGTCCTCCTCTGAGGGCCCGTTTGGGGAGCACCCATTTGAACACTATTCTACAGATGAGGAAACAAAAGCTTCAGAAAGGCAGAGTAACTTGCCCAGAGTCACACAGCACAGTCTGTTCCATCTAACAGGGGTAGCAGGTGAGGTCCTCCAAATGGATAAAGGAGGCAGCCCCACTTGTCCTCTTTCCAAGTCATGCATGAAGTTCTAGCTGTACCATTAACAGGGGGCACTGTGAGCCAGGCCTAGCTACACAGTCTGGACATAAATATGGTGAAAACCTGGGGAGAAGGGTCAATCTGGGCAAGGGCCTGGCCGCAAGCCTACCCGAGGGAGGGTAGCTCCTCTGCCTAAAGCTGGGGCTACATCACAAGGACCCTCTGGACAATCGGCACAATCGTTCCAGGCAGAGGTGGCAGCCATCTGAGTTTGACATCTCGGCTGGGTCCTCACTGGACACCCTGGCCCCACACACAGGATTCTGTGGCCAACTTGGAAAACTGCTCACAAGTACCAGGCTGTCCGACAGCGTCTATGGACCTGGAGAAGAGGGGTTACTTACTAGACTCTGGGAAAAGGCAACCAAAGACACTAACTGTGTTCTTGGAAAAGCTTCCAGAATAAAGTTAGTGCCTGTTAGTTAACAAGAGCTGGGCACGGACTTTAGGGAATGCCCTGGTGTGACTGGAGTACGCTGCCCCTCCCGAGGTCCAGGAGGCACATGCACCTCCACGTTCACATGCATGTCACTGTCCTACTGCTCCTACCCGTCCTTGGGGCTCGCAGCCCACAGGCCAGCCTGAGCCCCCATCTGACCCACGGGGGCCTCCCACGGAGCACCCGCACATCCCTCCAGCAACTCGGTGTTCTGGGCCAGTGGTTCTCACCTCCTGACCTTCTCCTATGCCCTTTCCTCTCCTGGGACACCCTTTCCACCCTTTACTCCTGGACAGCTCCCATCTAGCCTCTCTGGAAGGCTCCCGTGCTGAGTCAGGGGCCCTCCTCTGGCTGCTTTCCTTTTCCTCCAGGGGACTCATCACACGATTGTGTAGCTCCAGTCAGAAGCGTGTCTCCCTGTCCAGACTCTGAGCATCTCCAAGGCAGGACCCCTTGCTGTGTGGCCAGCCGTCTGTGCAAGGAGGACACTGAGCAGGTGTCTGGTGATGAACAAGTGAATGAACAAACACAGCTGAGAAGCTGCTCGGAGCCAGGTGGCTGCAGGGCCATGTGGAGGACTTTGCCTCCCAGCCTGGAGGACATGCACAAGCGTCCCCAGGGGCCCAGCAGGTGTGGGCAGCCCAAACCACCCAGCCCATGTGGGCGTACCCCCTAGGAAACAGCCAGCACTAGCACCCACGGCCCTGACTGCACGGGAAGCCTGGCGTGCCCTGTCACCTTGCTTCAGAGGTCCACTGTTCCCACAGAGGCCCCTCCATTGCTGCTAGAGACATGCCCTGGGCACCTCACACTCCACTAGGGGAAGGCCTAGCCCCGGCTTCCTCCTGGTCCAGTGACTTCCCACAAATCTTCCCCAAATCTTCCTCCCCCACCCACCCCAGGAAGATTCACACATCCTACTAGGATGTCAGGCTGCAGTGAGGAGCTGAGCCCCAACACTAGCTGGTGCCCCTGGGTGAGTTTCTTCTCTGAGTCTCAGTTTCCCTCTCTATGAGAGAGAGTGAGTAATGCCTATCTCAGTTTGAGATGATCCAAACAGAATGCTCCAGAAATTCCTGGCACGTGGCCATGTTGGTCACTCGGACCAGCCTCTTCTTCCCATCAGTTTACCCACTGACCTCCTGTCTCCCTGTCCACTAGGCCTCTGGCCTTGCCTCCTCCCCTGCCCTGCTCGGGCACCCACAGTTCTCAGCCACACGCCCAGCACTATTCCACTGAGCAGACCCACAGCCCAGCTCTGCCCACACAGACCCCTCCATCACCCTGCCCCAAAGTGCACATGCACTCACGTGCGCGCACACACAGAGCCTGGCCCAACACAGGGCAAACGGCTCCAGCCTGTACCCCACACCCAAGCCACCTGGAGCCATTACGCAGTCATTTTCTCTTCAGTGTGCCCCCTGGCCACCTCAAAACTGCCTTGCTCAGGAGATCAGTAGACTAGAGGAAAAGGACCAGGGAGTGGAGGAGGGGAGGGGAGGGGAGGCGAGGGTAAGTGCTGGGAGGGATTTTGGTCAATTGTATTGTTAGGTTGTGTGCATGAGCAAATATGTAACAAATCCCACCATTATGTACAACTGTAGTACCAATAAGAAAAATTGGGCAAAAAAACCCTCTTGCTCTCCTTCCACCATATTCCAACAAGCTCAAGCCTCCCTCTGGTTTACATGGAACCCTCCCGACTCCAAATGCTTTGTCCATGGCTCTGATCCTCAACCCATTCCACCCACCCCACTGCACTACCCTCCCTCAGCCACCAAACTCTTAGATATCTCACTTTCCCGTCTTCTTCAGCCCCTGTCCCTAATAAGTGCTCATGTTCCCTGGGGTCCCCTCAAGGGTCCACCCCATCTCTCAGGCCAGCTCCTCTAACCCCCTTCAACTTAAACCACCTCAAGGCTACGGCACCCTCTCCTGTCCTGTGAGCCCCAGACTTGCAAATCCCATGTCCCCTTGGAGACCTCTGACTGACAACTCCCTGTTCAGCCGTCACAAACAAGTCACCCCTTCCTTCCCTAGCTGCCAGGCTGACACCAGCATCCAGTCACTCAATTATCCAGGCCAGAGGCCGAGCACTGGCCTGGGCCCCTCCTTGGCCCCTACATGCCACAGGACCCCCACCTTCTTCCACTGTCCCTCCCGATTTCCCTCTCAAACCCAAACATTTCTGTAGCTGACAAATGTGCCAGTTGGATTGGCTGGGCTGTCCCCACAGTAAAGACTCGATCCTGATCCTTCAACTGGGAAGTGTGCATGGTCGGGGAGCTTCCAGTGCCTCCCACGACAAGGGGCCAACCCCCAGCAGCCTGCGAAGCCAGACAGGCCTGGTCTGTGGGACACCTGCATCAGCTGTGAGGGCCCTGGAGTGAGGCCATGGGGGTGGGGTGGGGGTTTAAGGAAGTGAGGACTCCTCCCTTGGGTCTGGGTGGCTGCTGATCCTGGAGCGGCAGGTGCAGGCTCCCTGCTTGTGGCCTCTGGGGTGCTGGGTCCCGCCCATCTCAGTTTGGTTCTCTCCCCATAGACACAGTCTATGGTTCCCAGGGGCTGCCCATAAATTCCGAGTGGGATGCAGCCGCAGAGCTGCTTTCTTTCCCTGTAACTAGGAAACCTGGCAGGCAGCAGAGTCTCTCCCCTCTGCCACCATGTGGGCCAGGCGTCGGCATCCACCTCCACCCGGCCAACGCCGAGCTCCTCCTGGGATGCCCTCTTCTGCCTCCTTGGTGGTGCTCCTCCAATCCCTGGGCCCAGGTGGACAGGTCTTCTCCAGATCCTGGGTTTCACGGTGTCGCCCTCTTCTTTAAAACTCAAAGGATGCACTCTGCCAAGTGTTCCGTTAGCAAGGGAGGGCACTGGCCCGACTAAGGCTAAGCCTGGAGGTCTGCAGAGAGAGGCTGCCTGCCCAGAGGCCTAAAGCCAGACCCCACTGGCTGGCTGGGGTCAAGTTACCTCCTCTGAGCCTAAGTTTTCTCACTGTAAAGGGCTGAGAATCCAAAAAAGACACTGACCCAAGGATTTCCACTGCCGCAGTTTACTCGCCGTCAGCTATTCTCAAAAAAATGTTACCAAAGTTATTTGTTAAAAACAGGGCCTGTTTGTTTGGTGAGAATATCATCACGTTAATTATAAATTCTCTCCTTTGTACAACTTTCCTCCAGCCATTGGCTCATGTAACTCTCATCAAGGTCTCGGAAACAAACAAAACCAGTCCCAACATATAAGCTGGATGGTCTGCTTCCTTCTCCAAACACAAAGAATTCTGTAATTCCCCAAGTTGCCCTCTTTGCCTTGGTTACCAGGAAGCTCCAATAAAATGGGGTTCACTCATAATAACTAAATGAGCTTAGAGCTTCCATGTAATTTACACCCTTTTCTCTAATTTATGTCAAGTTAACTGCACACAGACCTTTTATTGTAAAACACCCATGAATTCTTAATGGAAGATTAAGAACTCATTCACAAGGAACAAAATCATCTAGAAAGAAGGGAACAGATGAGAACATCGCAGCAGGGTTTTCTGGCATTGCCTCCACCTACTTCTTTTCACAGAGGATGAAACTGAAACCCAGAGAAGGGAAGGAACGAAGCAAGACATGGCTTGTGCTACTTCTGCCTCTGCAGGCCTTGCTGTCAGGGGGACATCCATGAGGCACAGGACCCAGAGTCCACAATGCTTTTGAGAACTCATGAAAATGCTGGGCTTTAAATTTGATTTAAAATTGCAAGAATAAAGCAAAAAAAAAAAAAAAAAAAAAGAAAGAAAGAAATTGGGGGGAGGGTACCAGGTGCTTTACCACTGAGCCACACTCCCATCCCTCCCCCTTTTAAAATTTTTATTTTGAGACAGGGTCTCACTAAGTTACTCAGGGCCTTGCTAAGTTGCTGAGGCTGGCCTTGAACTTGCAATCCTCCTGCCTCAACCTCCTGTGTTGCTGGGATTACATGCGAGCACCACCACACCCAGCTTGAAGAGAATTCTTAGATCAAAGAAATTGATGTACTATTTGCTACTAATATTTGTCTGTATACCAATGCTGTCATAAAACATACTTTTTAAATTTTTCATGGAGGAAGAGGCCTGAAGGCAAATGTGCCCAACAATGTCATCGTAAGGCCCTGCTCACTCTACCCATCTCCCTGATAAGAACCTGGTCCCACCTGCCCAGCCACCTGGGCCCCAGGCTTACTCCCACTTTTCCTTAACAGGATCATGAACATGCCACGGGGAGTGGAACCCTGACAGGTGAATCTAATTTGGACCCTGAGTAACCACTCCAGACAGCTCTTGAAAGACTGAACCCACCGCTGTGGCTGTGGCTGGGGGTAGGGGGATCCCCTGGCTGATTTCACCAACCAGTTGTCAGGACAGACCTTCCT
The DNA here is from genome assembly GCF_047511675.1 of Marmota flaviventris. Lineage (NCBI taxonomy): Eukaryota > Metazoa > Chordata > Mammalia > Rodentia > Sciuridae > Marmota > Marmota flaviventris. Next base: position 42,462,523 of record NC_092507.1, read on the forward strand.
GGGTTCACAATGTGGAGACAATTAGAGGATTGGAGCTGCCAGCTTCCCTGCAGAGGTGTTGACTGCAGGCGGCAGATACTCTGCTCCTAAGGCCTGGAGCCAGGATTGGCCCTCCCCTGCGGGACCACACCTTGTCTTCCCCCAGCACTGGGGCTGGGCCTATGGAGGCGGGTGGGGGGACAGCAGTGAGAGCAGCTGGCCCCACAAATTCTGCCACACCAAACCAAGCAGCCACAGAACTCAGGGAGGCTGGGGAGGGCAGGGAACGCTTGCCTGGGGTTCACCACTGTCCTGCTGTGTGACCCCACCTGCACCTGGCCTCTCCAGCCCCGGCGTCCTCATCCATCAGGGAGATAAGTGGTGGTTCCCAAAGACGATATGGGGTGAAGGGCAGGTGAACGACCCCCGGGAGGTGGGGCAGGGTTATCATTTCCACTGAACAGACAGGTAAACTGAGCCCAGAACAAGGCGATAGTTGCCCAGCCAAGGTCATTCATGATGCCCAGGGGATCAGGCCAGGCTAGGTGCAGAGCCTGGATTCCAGGAGCCTGGAGGGCAGGGCCCAGGTCTTCCTGGGGAGCTAGGGCTGCTGGCTTACCTGGATTCCAGTCTCCTCCAGCTCTCACAGCCACAGGCCTCCCTGCACTGTCTTCTGCCCCAGCGAGCAGCCCTCTCCTGGGGCTGAGTCCCCACCCTTTCCCTCCTGTCCTCCTGTGCATGCACGTGGGTGGCTAGGAGATGGGGAAGTGAGGTCTGAGAACACCTGGGGCTCATAGTGCTGATTCTTGATTCAGGGAAACCTCCCTGGAACAGGTTAAAAGGAAGGCTCAACTCTAGATCCATGAAAAGCCCAAATTAGATGTGATTGCTTTTGAGGAATTATAGGTACGAATTAAGATGCCTCTTAGGGTCCTCAGGAGTGAGCTCACTGAAAAGGGGAGTGGGCAATCAGTTCACGCTCGATTACAAAAAATCACCATGGAGAGAACCCGGGAGCCATGGGAGGCCAGGGGTGCACTCCCATCTCCGGGTCCTTGCGAGCCTCGTTTTCCTCATCCATAAAATGGGACAGTAATGCCAACATCAAAAGGTTAACAGAGAAAGCACCAAGGCTTAATCTGGTATCTGCAAAAGAGCACACTGCTAACAAGGGCCTCCTGCCCACCTTCCCTACACTTTAAAGTAGCTGCTTTGGGATAGCGACATTGTTTCCCACACTGCATTCTTGCCTGTATCAGCCCTTTTGTTGCCAATTAATGTAAAATTGACTCCTGCCCCATCTCTGTGCCTGTGGTCACAAAACAGGATCTGTGGAGACAAATTAATGATAAACAGCAGCCACAGCAGGAACTAATGAATGAGCGCGGAGGACCTGGCGGACCTGATGGTAAATTCCCTCCCAACTTGTGGGTACAGCGTGAGAAGCTGATGAGATCCTCTCCCCGTCTCACTTCCCAAGTGTGTGAAGATTTCTATGCTCTTGTCCAGGTCTGACATTCCATGAACTTGGGGACCAGGGCAGAGCACCGTATATTACAGATGAAGAAAACAGGGGCCAGGGATGGGTGGGAAGTGCTAAGCACCTGCTGTATACCAGACACGGGGCTTCCTGAGAAGCCGGCCCCAGCCAGCCTAATCAGAAATGCCTCCTGGGCACCACCGCACAGTCCCCCAGATGACCCCATGTTGCAAACACCTAATTTCACAAGACCAGCCCCCAACTCTCCACACCCTCCATCCCTTCTGCCCCTGAGCCACTCTTCTTTTTACATTCAGTGACACTCAGCAAAGGTCTGTGGATTACAAATGGCGTGTATCATAACACCAGACACAGGTCACAACAAGACCCAAAATGATCTAGACTTTGGGGCACTTATGGCTGAGTGGGGTGAACAGAGACAACACATAGCATGACATCAGGCAGAATAAGGGACAGAGAGTGGCCAGAGGTGCTACTTTCCAAAGGCGGTCAGGGATGTTCTGGAGGAGGTGACATTGGAGCAGAGGCCTCTGAGGGTCAGCATTTGGGCAAAGGGAACAGCTGTGCATGGAACCCAAGGTGGGAACAGACTTAGTATAGTTGAGGAATGGCCAGGAGGCCACCATGGCCACAGGAGAGCATGGGGGAGGAGTGTGGAAGGAACTGGGTCAGAAGGCTCAGGAGGACCCACCTGCTACCTCCTTATCTCCCACTCCTCCTCCTCCCCTGGGCCCATGTGAAGAAGGTGGAAATCGAACTGCTGATGTCTGAGTTCAAAGGATCTTGGGGATGCTGGAGGCCAAGCCTTCCATTTGCTAGATGAGAAGGGCGACCCAGGGGGGTAGGGCGTTTGCATGGAGCCACAGGCCATTTCTGTGCAGATGCAGGGAAGGAGCTGAGCTCTGGCCTCCTGCTCTGCTGTCTCCCACTGGACTGAGTCAGGATCCCGAGACCAGGAGGGCTAAGAACTTCATCTCATCAAAGCCCTTGTCACGCACAGACACACAGGCCCTGAGGCTCTGTGTTAATGAAAAAAAGAAGGAGTGGGAGCCTGAGGAAAAGCAAGGAGCTGGTTTCTGTGTGGTGGTGTGGCGCTCTGTACAAGCCAGGCTTCCCCTGGGCCTGACAGGCACAGCCATCAGTCATTGCTATTCGTGCTACTCCAGCACCTCAGGGGGTGTGAGGTTTGAAACCCAAGGCTTGAGGCTTGAAACCCATGGCTGGTTAGTCTCCCAGGAGCCTGCAAGGCAGAGCTTCCTCAACCAGACTCTGCCAGGAGGGAAGGTGATTCTGACACGTGCCCTGAACACACCATCGGCTCTCTCCTGCTGTAACCTCAAGCAGGTCACCTCTTGCTATGGGCCTCAGGGCCTATCAGTCAAAAGGTGCAGCAGGGATTGGGAGGAGCATCACACAAGATGCTGAAGCCTAGAAGTTTCTTTCCCCGGGCATGCAACATGAGCCAGTGTTCTTTGGAGTTGGGAGGCGAGACAAGGTAAGCTCTCACCATGGGACCTAGGAAACCTGCCACGGAGCAAGACACCAGCTGGAGCGAGGATGGTGAGCTATGATTCTTTGGCTCTGAGAAATTCCATGAACCAGATCCTTTCTATGGGTCTCAGTTTCCACATCTGCAAGGAACAAAATTGCAATCCCGGGCAGCCTGACTGGTGGCCTGGATGAGCCACCTTCCCTTGTCCAGGGCCTATGGGGAGGAGCAATGGGAATAGAGAGGAGAGCAGGGTCTTAAGGAATTATCTAGGAGCACAGAAGACTCCTTTTCCTGCTTGGAGCCAACCCTGAGTTCTGATTACTGCCATGTTCATTGGCAGTGAAGCCTGACCAGAAATAACCCTATAAACAAATCCCAAAACTTTGGGGTTCAGCAGACCAGGAGGCATAGATTTATGGATAAATAGGGGTCTGAAGGGTACCGTAAGCAGTGGGAGGATCATGGGGCAAGAGGTGGAGTCTCAGATGTGACACCTAGCCAGGGAGCTTCCATTCTGTGGATCTCAGTGACCCCACTGTGAAACTGGGATCCTGTCACTGGAATCCTGTTACTGCCCTGAACATTCCCAAAGCACAGGAACTATCCATCAAAACACTGCATGTCAGGCTGGAGTTGTGGTTCAGGGGTAGAACGCTTTTTACCTGGGTTTGATTCTCAGCATCACATATAAATAAATAAAATTACAAAAAAAAAAAAAAGAAAAGAAAAAAAGAGGTCCATTGACAACCAAAAAAAAAAAAAAAAAATCCCCCCAGACAAAAACGCTGCATCCAGGGGACCCTGCCCAGGGGAGGTGCAAATGTGACCCTCTGCTTGAAAACCCTGTGCTGTTGGGATCTGCTATAGCCACTCACTATAGGCCTTGCTCCAGGCCCAGCAGAGACCTCTTGGTCTCACCCCCAAAATACCAGCCCTGTAGAGACGTGCGGTCCCACTGTCGCATCCCAAGAGGCCTGGCAAGGCCCAGCTCCACAGTGCCTCCTGCTCCCGCAGGCTAATGTCCCACCACAGCAAGTCCACCCAGGGAGGCATGGAGTGGTTACTCAGAAGGGGCAAGGGCAGGCTGACTTCCCAGCCACTCGCAAGACCACAATCTTAGTGACAGCCTTGTTTTATCATTACCCACGTCAGCAGAATGCAGGGCGAGGAGGCGGAGCTGTGCGAGTCTGTGCCCTAATCATTTACAGACCGCAGAGGCCCCGTCCTGGCAGAGGAGGAAGATTTATTGTGGGGACGAATGGAAAACAAAGAACAGTTGTGCAAACTTTACGGAGCCGCATTATGGGAAATGCCCTCCCACTTCCCTCTGGTAAATGTGCTAGAAGTTGTCTCCCAAGGGGGACTCAGCTTCATGAGCCACTCGAGCCACTCGTGTGCAGACCCTGGGCCTGGCCTGGCCGGAGGATGCCAGTGCTCCTGATAGCCATGCCCTCTGTCCAGGGGCACGGCCTGACCCTGGCTGCTCTGGTGGAGCTGGGGAGAAGGTTCCAGACTTGGACTGATGCCCTCCTGCAGCCCTGGGGCCTTGGTGTCCTCACCTGCACCCTGTCAACTTCCCTTGTACCTGCCACACCAAAACTCTAAATCTAATTGTGACTTTGCCACTCTCCTGCTAAGCACCCTTCTGGGATTCTCTCTATTGCCTGCAGAATAAAGTGCAAGGTCCTCATGCTGAACTTTGAGGCCCTTTGAGGCTTAATTCTAATCATCTTCCAGTCTCCAGCCCCCTTGTGTGTATCACTCCAGGCCCAAGAAGACACCCATGCCCACCAAGACTGTCACATCTCAAAGCTTTAGCACCTGCCATTCCTTTTCCTTGGACTGAGTTTCCTCACAGTCTGCACCTGGAAAGTTCCGACCCACGCATCAAAGCCCAGCTCTGAGGACATCCTGAAGAGAGCCTTTTCCTGCCTCTCCATCTCTAAGGCACCGAATTCCCTTGCTGCCAGATCATTCTGCTTTCCACACTGCGTCCCTCGCTACCAGCACCAAACCTGGCACAGCGCAGGCATGGATAAAGCCATGTTGAAAGGCTGGCAGAGGGAAGGGGGACCAGAGATGAACCCAGGGCTCTCTCCAGAGGAAGGACTCAACAGACTCACTCCTTGTCTCCTGAGAATCCTGGGGCTTGGTGTAGAGAGCATCTGGCCCATCACCCCGTTAACAGATGTGGATGGATGCCGAGGTGTGTCGCTGCAGCCTCCCAGTGCACAGCCCTGGCTCTGGATCACCCCTCTGCCAGCCCGTGAGACACAGCCTATTAGTGCTCCATCGCGAAGTCCGCCGTTTCCAGGATGCCCCCCTCCGAAAACACGGTCTGGACACTTTCTCGGAGTCACTGTTGATTTTATCTGACTTTCTCATTCCAATGAGAGAATCGTTTCAATTCCATTTACATTAAATTCAAAAGCTGTTTTTCTTATATTATTCTAAATTCAATTCAGAGGGTTGTGTTTTTTTCATCCTTAATTTTTTTCATATTCCATCAAGCAGCATTGAGCTCACAGAACTTGGCTAGTATTCCTGTTCCCTCAAGTTCAGAGCTCCCAGGAATTCTCTCTGTGAGAAGCTGGGTTTGATGACTTATTTAAAAAGAAAAAATGCACCAGGGCTCTTGTCTTTAAGTACCCCATATGTTCCAGGCACGGGGTCAGAGCTCCATGCACATGATCTCAATTTGCATCACACAGTCCCCTTTCCCTGGGCAGGAAACTGAGGCTCAGAGAGGCCACGTGACTCAGTACTGCACAGTCTCACAGCTGGTTAAGGATCAGGGTGGAGATCAGAGCCCCAGTGGTTGTCCTGGGTGCCCAGCCACTGCCTAGCCTGGCTCACTGACTCCTGGCTCAGAATTTCATATGATGGGCAGGGGGACAGGCATGCATCCAGGCAGCAAGGGGAGGGGTGAACAGAAGGAGGAGGAGATGTAGGAGAGCTGCAGGCAGAGACCCAAAAGGCAGGGTCCACTCTTGCTGGAGCACCCGGGTGGGGGGACACCGGCACAGTTGACCCCTCTGTATTCTAGCTACAGGAGGAGCACTTAATGGGAGTCTGCAGCTCAGCCTAAGCCCCGAGTTGCCGACTGGGAAGTTGGCAGTTTGGGAAGCACAGCCCCCGAATATCTCTTTGGGTAAGCATCACAACTCCCATTTTTCAGACACAAACAGGGAGTTGGGAGTGGAGGGCCTTGTCCCAGGCGGCACAGCGGGTGAGCAGCCAAGCAGGGTGGGTCTTCCCCTCCATCTCTCTCCAGCTCCTCCCCTTCACCAGCAAGTTCTTTCTACCTGGAGCCTCGGCCTCCCCTCTGCACGGTGGCTACAGAGGAACTTGGGGCTCTCACCTGACCACAAGGACAGAGAACAGGAAGAACACTGGCTTCTAGGAGCTGCTCCATATCAGCCCCCTGAGCTTTACTTTTGAAAACTAGAGGAGGAGGGAAGCACCCCGGTAGCCTGGGTTAGTGGCACTGGCACTCGGGTTTGAGGGGAAAGGGCACAGCATCATGAGCCCCTCTGGAATAGCCTACTGCGACCTGAGTGTTAGACATGACTCTGTTTCAGAGCTAGGGAAACTGAGGCCAGAAGAGACAGTGACCCATCCAACCTCACCCAGCCAGTCCAGGAAGGTTGTAACAACAACAACCTTCTCAGCTCCTCTGGGGAGGTTGGAGACGGAGCACACTGCCCATTTTCGACTCTCTTTTCCTCTCTTGCTCATGTGCCGTGTCCAGCACAGGGAGAGACATTTGTGGTACGCCATCTAGCCCCTCGCTGGAGCCTTACAATGGAACTGTACCCTCCGCTTCCCAGGTGAGAGAACAGGACCGTGAAGTCAGGTCACACAAGCTGAGAGCACGGCCATCTTTTAAATTCAGGCCTTCTTACAGAAAGGCTTCAAGCCCCCGATGAACCTGACAATCTTCAAGATCCCACCAGTGTCATGACTTCACAGCACAAGGCTCTGGAGAACAGCATCCAGGCAACAGCTCACCACCTTGGAGCAGAGAGGCTGGATGGCCATGGGCGAGAGCCCCTGGTCCTAGGGAGTGGGCTCAGCTCTCTACCATCCAGGAGAGGGCTGAGGGGCCTGTGATCCCTGAAACACTTGGCCACACCAGGAAGCTGTCGAACAAGGGGCAACACAGGCTGGAAGAGCAGGAGGCTCAGAGCTGGGAGAGCCATTCCAGAGAGAGGAATCGGAATGAGCCAAGGCCCAAAGGACTTACGGAACCCAGGGAGTGCAATCTGTCCAAGACGCCTCTGGTGGGGAGAAATCAGGCAGGTATTCCAGGCCTGCTGCCAACCCACTGGTGATTCTGGGCCACGACGCCCCTCTCTGGGCCTTGGTTTCCCCATCTACTCATGAGAACTGACAGGATGCCAGGAGGGACCGTTCATGTGGGTGCTTCTGGATGCCAACTTGCAGGCCGCCTTTGCCCAAAGCCGTTTCCCTACCCAGTTCCTCCTCCACCCTGAAAGAGGTGAAGTTCAGGACCATTTCCAAAAAGGGTGGACTTGGCGACCTGAGCTGGCTGAATGATCCTGGCCTCTCCGGACTCATTTACAGCAGGATTCTCCAGGGCAGTGGCTTTAAAACATGTTCCATTTTGCAGCTTTTTAATTTGACCACAAATTCTAGCCTCTGGCAAGGGAGCCTGTTTCAGGTAACTGATTTTGGAATAGGTGAAATGTCTCACTCTTCAACCCACAAGGTGTCCTCCCCTCCAAGACAGCAAAAATCCCATCACGGCATGATGAACAGGTCCAAGATGATGGGACACTGACTTTTTGGGCAAAATGGTTCCATGCAAATGCCCCTCAGTTTCCCTGCTGACCAAGGCCTGGAGGACAGGCCGGGTTTGATCCAGGGGCCCACCCAGGCATACAAAGAGGTACCCAGTGACAGCTTGCTGAATGAATTCAGGTCTGGGTGTTCTGTCAATACTTGCAAACAGAACCATGATTCTCTGCCTAGAAGGTGGCATGAAACTAAGCTGGGACACCATCTGGAATCTGGGTTCAAATGTGACCCCACAGTGCACTTGGGATCTGAACTTCGGCCTGAATTAGACTTCCCATTTCTGTCTGTAAAATGGGGATAGGAATCCCAGGCTCCTGGAATGTTCTAAGGGCTGGCTGTGTCCTGGAGGCCCCCCACAAGCTGAAAAGCAACCAAGTGTTTTAATAATGTTTCTGTCCCCCTTGACCGACTTGGACAGGGTCGCACAGCCAGGCCTCCGATCCACAGCTCCTGGCTCCCCTCCTTCCCTCCACCATCCAGCAAAAATATCACAGGATTCAAGGGCAGCCTCTTCCCATGATGTCAGAAGCCTCGAGTCCCATCGTCTTCCCTTGTCCACAGGCCACTTTCCCACAGTCTAAACCTTCCCCAACTTGTGGTTATCCGTTTTCCCACCGATGCTCATTTGCTGTGCAATCCTGGGCTCCCAACCACCCTGTCTTCTGCATCCTGTCTGGACATGACGGGGTTGGACGGGTCCACCTGTCTTCTCAGACTCTGCAGGCTCCCAGGGAAGCCTTAGCATGAGGCACAGATGTTGAGATGGGTTGGGGTGTTGGCCTTGAAACGTGCTCATCTCATGGGGCTGGGAGCAGGAGCAGATGCCCAAGGGCTCCACCCACTGGGATTTGAAAAACACAGAGCTGAAGGAAAGGGCTGAGCAAAGTGATGCGTGGCAAATAGCAGTGTGGCCCATGGCATGGTGCAGGCGGCTGAGCTGGATAAGACAGAGCAGGCCACTTGGTCATGAACATCAGAAACAGTTTCTTGTGTAAAATGAACTTGCAGATTCACAGCTGGACTTACTGTGACCCAGAATGCATTCATCCTCTTCTCCTCTGAACACCCCAGGCAATATAGATCCTGGACTCTTCAGATCTCTGCTCACAGCTCTGCCGGGCAGGTCAGCAGATCTGGTTGGTATCAATTCCCTCCCTGGGGCAGACTGTGATCTTGAGATTTAGCCTCTCCGGGCCTTGGAGGTTTGTCTGTTTGTTTGTTGTTTTGGTTTTTGGTACTGGGGATTGAACCCAGGGGTATTTAACCACTGAGCCACATCCAGAGCCCTTTTTATTTTTTATTTTGAGACAGGGTCTCGCTAAGTTCCTTAAGGCTTCACTAAATTGCTGAGGCTAGTCCGAACTTGCAATCCTCCTGCCTCAGCCTCCCAAGCTGCTGGGATTACAGGTGTGCGCCACCACGCCCAACTTGAGCAGTTTTATTCTGGAGGTGGAATGGAGAATGACTAGCACGGAGCCTGGATAAAACAATCTTTGACTCTCAGTAACAATTCCCTCTACCTCCCTCACCCCAAGCACTCAAGGGGGAAACTGGAGTGGGATAAGGGGGCTCGAACAAGGTGAAAAGGGGAGCCTGAAGCCCTGGATCTATGCGGATGGGAGTTAGCGTAGACCAGGCCAGATGATGCACAAGGCCCCCCACAAGAGGTCCAGCCAGGCAACTTCTGTTCTCAGTTTTGTTTACTTAAAATTTAACTAATCAGTAATGTTCACCTTTTGACCAGGAGTATTTCTCGGCTCCAGGTTCAAAGACATCTGAGACAGACTGGCAAATGGTAGAGAGGGACTTAAGAGGTGGAGACCAGAGGCCAAGGCAGCTTCAAGGATAGAGGAGGCTTGGCAGGATGGAGTTCAGCCCTGAGGCTGCAGCTGCTCATCCAGACAGAAGGACACACATCCTAGAGCCTCCTCCCAGTGCCACTGACTGCTGCCCCCATGCCAGTACCGGGCACCCTGTTCAGACTCTGTCGGGCGCAGAGTAGTCACCTGTAAATGGCTGAATGGACAAGACACAAAGGATCAGGGCTGCCTAGGATACATGGGCAGCACGGCTGGTGAGCTGCCCTTGCAGGAGCACCCACGGATGGCCGCGCCTGCCCAGCACTGCAGAAGCTGCTGGACTCACCAACCTCGAGTCCAGGCTCTGCCACCAATGGCTGGTTTGAGCCTCAGTTTCTTTAGCAGAAAAAAAATCTCTATAAACAACCCTGTTCTCATTCCTAGGGCTACTGTACTACTCTCCTTAGATGACCAATAGGAAAGAGTGTGATGGGGGAAGAAGAGAATTACCCAAGCACTTTCCCTGCATCATATCTTTTAACCCTCATAACAACGGCACTAAAAGGCTATACTCTTGTTGCTCCATTTTACAGTCGAGTATCCTCTAGTTCAGAGAGGGTAGGTTCCCTGCCTGAGGTCACCCAGCTGGTAATCTGCAGAGCCAGGCCGGGACCCAGGTGTGTAGGATGCAGACCTGGGCTTTGCACCTCTGCCCATACGTTCCCCGTGCAGGGTCACAGCTCTGGATAAATTCTGTACCAAAGTAAGGGATCCTTCTTCTTGTTATTTATAAAACCCAGGATAGGAAAAGGACGGTTCTGAGCAGCTGTCCTTTCTCCCTCTGCCTCTGCCTCCTGGTGTGCAGAGGAGCAGCCTCCACAGGCTGGTCCTTTCTGCAGCCTCACACAATCAGAATTTCGGCCCTCTGGGAGAACCAACCTAAGAAAGCACAAGACTAATCTTCAGAGCTGACGTCTTGGAGGCGTCGCGTCAGTGTTTGGGTTGGATGTAACCTTGTTATCGCGATGCACAAGAAGCCCCGGATTTCATAAGGCTGAGACATCTCAAGCAACGTAAGAAACATAACAGGATATTGCAAAGAGATCAGGGAGCTTCCTGTGGACTGCACAGAGGGAAGGGAGGGGGACAGACGGCACCATTTCCCCTGGGGCCACTGAGTCCCCAGTTCAGGCCTGGCTGAAGGACTAAGGTGGCCGGGCAGAGCGCTTGCTGCCAGCACCCTGGGGCCTGCCTGGTACTGAGCAGAGACTCCGCAGTCTAAATTCAAAGCAGCTGCAAGGCTGGGGTGTTACGGCTGGATGAGGAGAGGGGAGCTTACCTCATGAAAGAACAGTGGAAGTGGCTGCTGGAGAGATAATAAAAGGATTAACTGCTATTTTAGTGGCCATTTACTCTTCAATCAAAATGTCTCATCTATTTCCTGTTCTCCAGAGGCTCCAGGTCCAAAATTCCTTTGTCTATTACAGCGCGTGGTAGCAGACGCCTGTCATGAGAAATTAATAATTTCACAGGGAAGGGAGATTGTACTTATCTGGGTGCGGGCTGGGGCCGGCCCCATCCCTGGGTCACCTACTGTGCCAACATCGTGGGGGAGGGCACTCCCACCCCATGGCAGGCAGGAGGGGCTCCTGGAGGCTCTGAGAGGCCTCGGAAGCTGTGGGAGGAGATTGTTGCTGCCGGCTGCAGATGGTGGCACCCAGCAGGGCCAGCCCTAAGGCTCCAGAGAATCATTAACAGAAAATTTATGGACAAGAGCATGGCAGTTTAGAAAGACGTGGGTTCAAATCCCACTCCAATGGTTACAGCTGTGTAACTTCAGGCTTTATTTTTATTGTCACTACTACTACGATGATTCTTTCTTTATTGTTGTTGCTAATATCATTGTCTTTAGCTGTATGACCTAGGGCCCGTTGAGCAATCTCTCTGATCCTCAGATTCCTCATGTGCAGATGGGGGTTAACGATATCATCCTGCAGGGCTGTGGTTCTACCACTTAGAATAGCACCTGCACACGCTCAGCACTCAGCAACCGCCTGCAAGTGTAACCATCAACTGTGCTCCTGATCCCAAAGGGCAAGACCAAGCGCTCACTTAAGAGCAAGAGGGAGGCTGGCTGGACTTTGTTTCTTCACCTGTAAAAACCCCTGGGTTTGACAGCACCCTTGTAAAGACTAAACACAGTTACCAGGGAGCCTGGACACCACCGCCTCCAGGAAGCCTGCCAGGCCTCCCCTCCCTGGACCTAGGCACACTCCATCCCAGGCTGCCACTGGTCCTCGTCCCTGATGGCTCAGGGATCCATCCCTGAGTGTGAGGTCCCCCAGGGCAGGGAATATGACAGTCCAGGTCTGGGTCCCCGGGGGCCAGGCAGGAGCCAAGTGTCCTGCGGAGTCTGGAATCAGGTGAGATCCCACAGGCCTAGGAGAGAGATCCTGAGAGTGCACTGACCCGCCTGGCCTCCCTCCCTGGGCCTCCACTTCCCAAGCTGGAAAATGGGTGGGAACTAGTGTTGAGAGCCACAGCCAAAGGGGCCCCAGCAAACTTCCAGCTGCCGGCTGATGATTGGCTCACAGCAGCCCCAGCAACATCTAGCTGATTGGCTCCTCTGCTGTGATGCTCATTGGGCTGTTTCCCTGCCCTTTCAGACCACGGAGCTGCTCATTGGGGGACTTTTTTGGCTCCGCCCACGTGACCCAGCCAATCGGCCTCAAGAGCAGGAGGATTGTGGGAGGTGGAAAGAAGCTTGTGTGGGAGAGAGAGGCTTGTGGAAAGCCGGTGGTGGCAGTTGAGGCTCTGAGGGTTTTTCCTGAGAGGCTGTTTTGTTTGGCGTGTGTGGTTCTAAAAATAAAGTTAGTTTCTTTTGACAAGTGGCTCCTGATTGTGCCCAGCCAGACTGCGGCAAACTAGATCATCTTGAGGCCCCCAATGTCCAACACGGATACTTTAGGATGTTGTGACCCCACACAGGAGGCCCCACTGCAAGAAGACCACTGACTACATCATATTGGGGTTCATGGGACAAGGTAGCCTCCACTGAGGCCCTCGCAGACACCAATGGGCTCACCCACATGACAGAGAACTACAGCTGTCCCTCCAGGGTCTCAGGGAGAGAAAAGCCAGACCACCTCCCAGCAGCCCTGGCCCGAGGACTATCTTTTGGTCATGGCCTCCCAAGCAGGGGCACATCTTCCGGCAAGCCACATGTTCTAAAACCCCAAATGAACTGGGGCATCCCCAGCCTGGCCAGTCACCAGCCCCTGGCCAGCACACTCTCAGCCCAAAGGCAGGTGACAAATCAATCCATGGCCTGCTCAGCCCATCCTCCCCACCTCCTCTCCACACACCAGGCTCCCTCCTCCTCTTGTCCTTGGCACGGATGGCTCATTGCCGCTCACCTGTCTGGGAAATCAACTCCTTCTCATCTTCAAGGCCTGGGGAGCTGACCCCGTGTATGCTTGGCTCATGGCCCCACAGGTGACAGGCCTGAGGCGAGGTGAGCACTGGCCCTGCCAGAGCTTCCTGCCTCCTGCCTGGCCTCCCTGGGGCGGAGCAGGGACACTGCTCCTTCCCAGACCTAAGGTTCCACGAGGTGGGGCCAGAGACAGTGACAGTGCACAGGCCTGGAAGAAATCAACCATGGCTACAACACTGACCCCTGCAGACCAGCCCTGCTGCTGCTCAGACTGAGCGGTGGCCTGGGTGGCCCATGCTCCTTGTTCTGTGGAGCACACCCTAGGCCCAGCCTTCCACTCCCAGGCAGGAGCTTCTCCTAGAGGGCGGGCTGGGCCTTGGGGGCAGGCAGAAGGCATCAGGGATTAATATTATGCTCCTGGCCTCTGATGACAGATATCCACCACAGCGAGAGTACAATACAGAAATGACCAGTCAGAAGGGCCAGAGGCCAGGCTGCCAGCAGTCAGTGTGTATGTGTGTGTCCGTGAATGTGTGTGCATACAAACACGTGTATCTTGCTTTCTCTCCACAGAAACCTTAGTTTCCATGCCAGTGGGAACACTGCTGCTGCTCTGCGGGGCCTTACCTGATGACCCCTGACCTTAGCCCAAAGCCTCTCTGGGGGCCCAGAGGTCTCAGGCCCGATGCCTGTGAGGACCCAGTGCTCCTTGAGGACAGCCAAGCTGTAGGCAGCTCTGGGAGGAGGCCCAAGAGCCTTTCTGGGAAGGTGAAGGTCCAGTGCTGAAGGAGTGTCACTGCCTGCCTGTCAAGGCCTCCGCCAGGTGGAGCATGGAGCATGTGCACGTGAGAGAGGCTGGCCAAGCCCGCTTGACCTCGGAGGCCGTGCAGCATGCTAAAGCACACCTAATGCATGTCTGATCCTCAGGGTGGGGGGCAGGGCACCTGGTGAGGACAGTGTGGCACTGCCAAGTTTCGCTGTGACAGTGGCACTGACCACCTTTTTATGGAGGTACCAGAGATTGAACCCAGGGGTGCTTAACCACTGAGCCACATCCCCAGCCCTTTTCTTTGTATTTTTTAATTTAGAGGCAGCGTCTCCGTGACTCGCTCGGGCCTTGCTAAGTTGCTGAAGCTGGCTTTGGACTCACAGTCTACCTGCCTCAGCCTCCGGAGTCCCTGGTGCCACCGCACCAGGCGGCACTGACCATCTTGACCAGGGCCCACGCCCATAGCACTGTACCTAGCTCCCAAGGCGCCCTTCCAGGGGAGTGAGATGGGTGCTGCTCTGCAGGGCTGGGGCGAGGCCGGGCAGCCTGCGGGGACTCACCATGCACTTGTTGGGCTTCTCGCCTGAGTGCACCCTCATATGGATGAGCAGCTTGTAGCGGGCGTTGAAGGGCTTGTAGCGGCGCACGCAGCCAGCCCAGAAGCAGGTGAAGTCCTCACCCTTGCGCTGGTCGATGTGGCTCTTCTCGATGTGCCGCACCAGCTCCTCCTGCTGCTCATAGGCTGCACAGCAGTCCACCCAGCGGCACGCCTGCCGCCCGGCCACCATCCTGCTGGCCAGGCCCAGCCCCAGGCCTGTAAGGCCCGGGCCAGCTGGCAACTGAGGCAAAGGGTAGGGAGGCGGCAGGCCCTGCTGGTGAGGCCCGAAGAGCTCTGAGAACTCGTCCGCAGGCTCCTGCTTCAGAAAGCCCGTCTTCCGGCAGGCTTCAAGTTGCAAGCTGCCCTCGTGGCTCTCAGTGGACACAGGGCCGGGCCGGGCCCGCTTGGCAGGACCCCCCAGGTCTCCTGACAGAGGGGGGCTGCGGAGTCCATTTACACAGGTGACCAGAGCTGTCTGGGAGGAACGGATGATGGGGGTGACGTCAGAGGAGGTGCAGGGCGAGGAGGAGGCCGAGGAAGTCGGGGGCAGGCCCAAGAGGCAGCAGCGCTTCAAGCTGCCCTCAGGAGGGTGGGCCTCAGGCTGCGGGCCCAGGCCAGAGCTGGGCTCACTGCCCAGAAGGTAGCAGGAAGGTGCAGGGTTGGCGAGGCCTCTGCTGGGGAGGTCCAGATCCGTGTGCAGGCCAGTGGCTGGTGGGGCCCGGCAGTGAGTCAACAGGGGTGTGCGGGCTTCGGCCATAGCCTGGTAATCGGGCAGGGATTCCTGCTTGATGTGTGGTGTGGTTGGGAGGCCGCCATTCACATACGTGGCCTGGGGCCTGGGAGACCTGGAAGAGAGTGGTCAGGGAGGTCATGAGGAGGTGGGCACTGCACAGGGGGAGGCCTCATCGGGGCTGCCAGAGAAGCCAAGGGCTAAAAGCAAAGGAAGAGGAAGACCAGAGATGGGTGGTCTGAGAGCAGAGAAGAGTGTGGAGGGAAGAGGAGAGAGAGGAAGAGGGCCTGGGGTCAGTCGAGAGGCAGGAGGCGGGAACAGGTGATGCGGAAGGCCCACTCATCCTTTTACCAAAACCAGCCCCCACTCCAGCCTGGGGCCCTCCTCCCAGGCTGCCCTGGGGTCTTCCCTGCACTGGGGTCAGAGGAAGGTCTGACCCCTGTGGGTTCTGTGGGAAGGAGGCTGAGCATTTTGAGAAATAGCCAGGTCCAGTAGATTTTAAATTCCACTTACATGTCCCTGAAATCTTTTTTAATCTCTGTAAGTTTTTTGGAAGTGAAAAATCTTCTAAAAATGTCCTCTGAAGTTCTGCCCCAGCAACCTGTCTTCCCAGCTATTGGCGTCAGTGAATGGGCCTCTGAAGCACAACCACGGTACAGGGGCACCTTAACACTAACTGAGGAGAAGACCCCCAGGGGAATGGCCCAGGACTTCAGGCCCAGACTCCACGACTGCCTGAAATTGGCATTCTGAGAAGCCAGGGGCAGGCTGGGCAGGGCAGCACACAGAGGCAGGAGGCCTGGACCTAAGGCCAGACTCAGCCCTGTCCCAGCTGCGCCAGCTCAGGCAAATCCTGAGTGACATCAAGGTGATCCTCCCCATGACAGTGAGGGTGGTGCAGATACCAGGACTAGGGTTTGCCACGGTGGCTGTCTTCAACATGGCACACAGTCTCCTAGAGAAGGCCTCTCGCAAGCACAGGCATCCCCTCTGCCCACTTCACAGGAGGCCCGATTCAGGAAGACAAAAGGATTCTCGCACCGTAGGGCCTACCATCCTGGGCTGGGGACCAGGTAAGATATAGGTAGAGACACCAGGGCCTGACTGTCACCAGAGGACTCCAAAAAGGAGAAGGCCAGGAAGGTAAAGCCCCTCTAGCTGGCCAGCAGAACAAAAGGCCCAGTTTTGTGCCTAAAGTCTGACTAGGACACCTCATGAGATCCCTTCCACCCCACATCTGAGTCTCGGTTTCCTCACCCATGAAACAAGGACTAAGCCTCTATGTAGCACTCAAAGGGCAGTTGCCAGGAACAAGTGGCAGCCCTCTGGGAAGTGGGTGGCATGGTGCATGATGCTATTATCACTGCTGCTACAGCACTGCTGTGGTCCCTCTATTTCCTAGATGGTCTTGCAGCCCCAGCCCCTCCCTTCTGGCTCCCTGTAACTGCAGCACTCTCAGTTCCAGCCCCAAGTGCAGGGTAGAAGAGGATCCAGAGCTAGGGACCCTGGGCACGGGTTCCAGCTCCATCACGGCAGAGATGGAGGAGTCAAGAGGGCCCAAGGCTTGCCCACCATCGCACAGTGGCAAACCCATGCCACACCTGGACCAGGAGCCCTGCTCTCTTATCCTGTGTACAACTGACCTGAACATAGGTGTGGCAGAAGGGATTTCTGTTTGTTTCTCAGCTCTAATGAGTAACCCTCCACCTCCCTCACCAGCAAACTCTCTTCCTACCCAAGGATTCTGCTGCCCAGTCTGTGCCCAGGAGAACCAGGAGCTTTGATTCTGAGGCAGACAGCAAATGCACACCCCTCCCAGTGCTAGCAGAAAGCTCCATGTATTGAAGACCTAACAGTGAGGACCTTGTGGAGTTTAAAAATATAAAAACATGGATGCTGTGTAGGAGGTTGCAATCCTGGGCCTGGTACAGGTGGGCTGGGCAGAGAAAGGCAGCAGGAAAGCCTCTGTTTGGAGCATCCTTTTGCAAACAGTTATCAGGCTAATCATTAATAGCAGTAAAGAGGAGCACATCTAGCATTCTGGGACTGAGCTATTGGAATGAAAAAAAAAAAAGGCTGGGGATGTGGCTCAGTGGTTAAATATCCTTGAGTTTAATCCCCACTATTAAAAAAAAAAGAACAAGGTGGGGGATGGGGCTCAGGGGTCACAACCTGAGATGTGTGTGGGGCCTGCCAAGAGGCTGGTGCGGCTGCCAAGGAGGCTGCAGGGTGGGCAGCCAGGGCCAGATCACAAGCTCTCCTCACTCTGTATTTCTAACCTTGTTTTAAGGAAAGAAGGCTCAGCTTCTTGCCTGAGGTCACCCAGAGAGCCAGTAAGGTACGGAGTGAAGACTTCTGCATCATTCTAACGATGGCTGTGGGGGCAGCCACTTTACACACAGGAATGACAACATCAGGATGTCGTTGAGGCTATTTAAACCTCTTCACAACCGGCTAGATGCCGCTGGCCTATGTACATAACCCCCTGGCCTCGGTTTCCCCACCACATGGTGATGGTGGGTTGGGAGAATCAGTCTTTACACAGCACTCAGCGGAGCCTATGGCTCACAAGAAGAACCTGTGACTGTTGCTTTTTTGCAATGGGACCCTGGGACAGAGTGGCTTCAGTGGGAGAACATGCACATGCAGTCTCTGGCTGAGAGGGAGCCATTTGGTTAGCATCAGGGAGTTAACCTGGAGGCAAGAAGGCTGGCAAGTGGCTGTGGCAGGAGCTCAGGTGGCAGACCAAGGGGCCTGAGACTGAGAGGCCACCCAAGTGCATGGTACCAGCAGTGATGGGTAAGGAACAGGATTTGGGATATGTGTTGGCCTGGGCCCTCTTTTCCTCTTTCCTAAAAGTGCCAGCTCAAATTCTACCACTTTGGTAGCAGTGACTTTGCCAGAGTAGGACACTGGGTTCAGACTCTCCTTGCCCTCCATTGTCAAGATAACATTTAAAATGACAAATGATATTTTTCATTGTGTCAAACAAACACAAACCCCCTTCTTTAGCTCGCCCTAGGATAGCACAGCTTCCACCTGACATAGAATGAATTTCCCTGGAGAAACTGGGCACTGCTAGGAAGTCTTGTGAATAATTAGGCAGATAAATGCACTTGACTCTTGATAAACCATGCACAGCTTAAAGCCTAAAAGATGTGTGTTGCATGTTGGGAACTGAACTGTGCCCACCCCCCATCCATATGTCAGAGTCCAACCCCACAGTGTGGCAGTGTTTGGAGACAGGACCTTTGAGGAAGTAATTAAGGCTAAGTGAGGTTAATCTCCTAGTAGGAAGAGGAGATTAGGCTGGGCATGGTGGCACAGCCTGTAATCCCAGCAACTCGAGAGGCTGAGACAGGAGGATCTCGAAGTCAAACCAGCCCCAGCAACGGCAAGGCATTAAGCAACTCAGTGAGACCCTGTCTCTAAATAAAATACAAAATAGGGCTGGGGATGTGGTTCAGTAGTCGAGTCCCCCTGAGTACAATCCCTAGTACCACCTGCAAAAAGAAGAGATTAGGACACAGATCAAGGGATGACCTTATAAGAGACATTGAGAAAGCAGCCATCTGCAATGCAAGGAGTGAGTCTCAGGAGAAACCAAACTTGCTGCACCTTGATTTGGGGATCAGGCATCTCTGACCAGTCCCTGGCCCTCCTGAGCCTCAGTTTCCCTGCATGTCCCACATGTTAGGCAGACTAGGTGAGATCCTGAGGCCCTTGATCCTTGGACCTCAGGGACTGTCCACAGGAAATGGTGGACAGGTGGGGATGGGCACGTACCTGTTAGGGTGGGGGAAATGCAGCAGCCTCTCGCAGGCTGGGGGGTGGCCCCGGGGTGGCGGACTTCCTGCAGGGAGAAACAGTCCCTGGTGACAGGTGGGGCTGGGGCCCTCAGCAAGATCCAGATCCAGCAGACCCTTCTCCGAGCCGGGGGTGCAGTGACCATAGCTCCCATTCACTAGGCAAAAACCACAGGGAGAGAGGAGACAAGTGAGTGGGGACAGCCTGCAGGAGGGCACGGGGAGAGGGTGGGCATCAGTTATGGCTGGGAAGGAGCACTGGAGCCACCTGAGGGACCGTGCTTCCTCACCAAAATCCCAACCAGCAAGACCAGTAATAAAATCCCCAGATCTCCAACACAGATGCCAAGGCTTCACTGCTGAGAGGACCATTATGCAAACACTGGGCACTTAATGTGAACCAGACACTATTCTAACAGCAAGAAACGGGTGAGCAGAACAAACCCCTGGTGTCTTGGAGTTCACAGCCTGTCGTTCCTGATGCTTGCACCTCAATCCTTGCATGGTTGCTGCACCTGTGCCAGCATGGGGGGGGGGGGGGTCCCACGGGTACTCGCACATGTGTGCCAAGGAGGAGATGTGGTCCAACAGCACTACTGTCCCTGGTACCAAAGCCCCACCTGTGCTGCTTCCCAAATCACATTTCACAGCAAAGAGGTGGTGTGTGATCATTCCCCTCCACCCCACCCTCCATTCCCTGGCAACCTGTTGAATGCCCAACCTTGCCCACTACAGGTCTCTAGGAAGCCTAATTGAGGCAATAGATGTGACAGGCCTTGAAAAGCTACGCAAAGTGATACAAACGTCAGGCACAGTTGCTCTAAGCTCCTTCCCCTCTCTGGGCCTCTTTCTCATCTACAGATGAGGATGGTTAACCTGGAACTTCTTGGGCTTTCTACTCTGTCACCTCTGGGGGTGATGCAGAGGAGGTAAGGACATGGACTTGGTGACCTTTGGACCATAGTGTGACCCCCACCTCTGCCCGAAGCCCACAATGCCACTGGGCAAATCCCTGCATGTGGCTGACCCTCGGCTCCCCTGGGCAACAAGGGACAGTCACACCAGTTTCTCCAGGGACGCCGTGAGGTTTGGAAAGCAGAAGCGCACAAGCCCTGGCACAGTGCTGGCACCTACAGGTACGTGTGGAATGGAAAACATCCTTGAGGTTAAACTGCACTTCCAGACCTATAAGGTGCCCTACAGATGCAATAAAATTTTATCAAGGGGTCCAAGGGTTGTTCAGGCACTGTCAACGCTGAGCGAGATAAAGCATCAAGGTGAGAAAAAAAAGGGAAGACCATAACATAGCCAACCGCTTAAGCTAAGGACAAGGAGAGCAGCACCTAGATCAACACCCAGGGTCCCACTGCCCTCTGAAGGAGGTATGCATGCCAGTGTCCCCATTTGACAGAGGAGAAAACAAGCTCAGGGAAGAGACACTCTCACCCAAGCATTAGTATGCAGAGGAGACTGCCCTGCTCTCGAGGTCCCTGGCAGTCAAGGGGCTCGGGCAGTCTGTTGGGGGGCTCAGATGAGCATCTGCTCCACGCCGCCTTCCCGTCCTGCTGTGGGGAACGCTTGCTCCGCTGGCCTCGGCGGCTGCTCAGCCAGCCCCTCACAGGCTTATTTTTTAATAACTTGGTTGTTTTTTAATTAAGAAGAAATCCCTGGTAACAAATGTGAATGGCTGGAGTTAATGAGAGCAGGCTGCAGCTCGTTTCACTCCATCTCTGCTTGGCCGTCCTCGCCTTTTCCAAATGGTTTCTGCATGTGATTTTATTGTCCCATTGAGGCAAGCCTTGGGACGGGGCCTCAGAAAACTGTGGATAATTTTATGACCATTAATAGCATTTGGAGCAGAGCGCGCTTAATCATCACTTGGGGCTGCTCCGCCAGGGTCTTCCTCCAGAGTCCTGGGGGGGGGCGGGTGCAGTTCTGAGCCTTCCTTGAGGACACGTAGGAGCTGTGTGCAGGAAAGGAAGACTTTGGGCCCCGGGATGAGCAATGGGAGCCTTGAGTCTTCGAAGCCCTTACTTGGCCCCTGTCTATCCCAGGGTAGGGCCAGTACAGCCATTCTCCAGATGAGGAAAAGCCAAGGTTTGGACAGATTAGCTGCCTCGGTCCAGGCTCAGAGGTCTGTAAGAGGCAGGGCCACAACCCAAATCCAGACGTCTTAGATTTCAAGGTCCAGCTCTGTCCTGCTACCTCTCAATCAACTGATGAGTAACTATAGACCCCCAAACAAGCATCTCCAACTGGGACCCCAAGGAAGATCAGAGAGGTTAAGCAGTTTGCTAAGTACACACAGGGAGTTACAGGCTGAGTTGAGGTCAAACCCATCAACTCTGTGGGAAGAAACGGTCATTATCAGCTGTTTCCTGCTTGGAGACAGAGGTTTTTCTACAATAGATAAACAGGCTGGATTAGGGAGAGAGCCTCTCCGGTCACAATTTGGCACTGGTTGGTGCTCCAAGTCCATTCCAGCCCTTTTCTCTTGTACTGCCACAGAGCCCTGGAGGGAAGCTTTGACATCCCAACCTTGCAGAGGGACACTGAACACCAGAGCTGGCAAGTGGCCACCAAGGTCATATAGCCACTGCAGATCACAGGGCCCACAGAAAGGTCTCCCAAAGCCCATACCAGACTCTCGCCCAGGCTTCCTGCTTGCTTGAAGGCTGGAAGGTTAAACCAGGGGGCTGACGTGTGTCCCAGAGATGCTGTCACCACCACAAAGATATGGGTGCTGCCTAGCGCAGGGAGTCTGTCAGGAAAGACATGGGCGCCATCTCCCACTGCTGGAGTCTGGCCTCTCTGCTCCAAGGGCATAGCAAGGCCCAGATGGGGAGACCCCTTCCTGCCCACACTGTCTCCAGGGAGTGAGAGAGCCACACGGACTGCCCTGCTGCCCTGAGGAGGAAGTGGGGGTGCCCCGGGAAAGGGCTGGCACCCAGCAGCCTCATCTCCCTCTGTGCCACAGGGGGCCAAGAGTGGACTTCGGAGGTGGCTTTCCCTATGCAAATGAAGCTCCTCTTCACTGGAGACTGATGGGTCCCATGTTCATTTTTACAAGTTGGTAAGAAATCTTAGAACGTCAAGAGCTGGAACTGACTATCTATTTTATTAATAGATAAACTGAGGCTCCGAGCGAGCAGGTCACACAGCAAATCCACAGTGGAACCTGGACTGGCACTTCTGAAGTTAGGTAAGAATTTGGTCTACTTTCCTCATCAAGCCTCAGTCTTCTTATCTGTCAAATGGTACTGACACCTACCTTACAAGGTTATGGGAACAGGAGAGATAATAAATACAATGCCCTTGGCACGGTGCCTAGCTTACAGGAAGCACCCAGAAAGGAATGATGAGGACACTTTCTTCTATTTCTCCTCCAGCTTGGGGAAGGGAGGCAGGGCCTTGTTTGAGAAGCAGTCTATCCCCAGAAAGGTCAGACTCGGATGACCCTGAGGATAGACTGATGAGGACCAGCCTCCAAGATTTGAGGTTCACCAAATACAGGGCTGGGCAGTCTGGATGAGGTCACAGCCAGCAAATCTGAAGCAAATGGCTCCAGTTACACACCAGAGAGCTTTGCAAATTATCGTAATGAGTTGGCTGTAAAGTGGCACCACATATAAGGTGACTCCCCACAAGAATTTTAATTTATGCTGAAACCTGCCAAGTCTGTGTGAGTGGACATGGACACGTTCAGCAACTCAGGCCCAGACGTGCCACCCTGCAGCCTCAGCAGCACCCGCAGCCGGGTGGGGGAAGGCCTACGTGGTGCTGCCTTCTCCTTCACTAGCAGACTTCTAGTGCCTACCCAGTAGCAGGCTGGAAAAAGGCACTGCCCTTTACAGTTTACAGTAAAGGTTCCCAGCCATCACCCCGGAGCTTCATTACAACCCTCAGAAGTTGGCTAGGCAGGCTCAGAGGGGGAAAGTGACTTGCCCAAGCCCACAGAGCAAGTCAGTGAACTTTACCAGGCAAGACAAGAAACAACTGAGGCTCTGGGGGCCATTCAGCCCCTGCCACCACGACTCCACTCTGCTGTTGTACCATAAACAGCAGTCATGAGAAGTATGTAAAGGAGTGAGTGGGGCTGTGTTCCAATAAATCTTTATTTAGAAAAATAGATCTCTGGCTCTTGAGCTATTAATCTGCCAATCCTTGAACTTATGCAGCAGTTAGAGAGGGATTCAGAATTGGAGATGGTCATACTTTCCTGAGTCTGTAAAATGGGGAGAATTTTACAGGGTGGAGTCAATGACATGATAATCAATACTGCACACAGGGCCAGCTCTGCGGGGCATTTAATAAATTCAAGTACCTTCAGCCTGGCCCTGGGTGCCCCATAACCTGGGGTCCTTTCACCTGTGTGTCTCCTTACACTCCCATGATGCTTTGCAGCTCCTGTCAGGCCCCTGCCATCTGTTCAGGGGCCTGACCCTCTCACACTGTGGGCACTCAGAGCCCAGCTTCTCCTCCTGGCACATTCCCTGGGCTCTCACCTCCCTGACTGCACAGCACAGCTCCCAGAATCCCTTGTGGGGCTGCCACTCAGGGTGCACCTGTCCACCTGCACAGGCCTGGCAACTCACATGTATTCTGTCACTCCAGAGTTGGATTGGGACACTCAGTACTGCCACCCTGGTGCTTTTCAGTGCAGCTAAGGGCTCTCCTCCCTGCAAGTCTGTGACAGCCTTCAGGACAAGGACCTTGAGGCCCCAGGGCTACTGAACATCAGTATATCCTGAAATGTGGCTTTGCCCAACTTATTTCACACATGGAAGAGAAAACAGGGGCGCATCCCACTCTTACAGATCAGCAGGGTCACTAAGCCCAGGGCCCCACTGGGGACATCCCTCCACACAGTAAGACCCACAATAGAGGGTGTAGATATAGGGAGGATGGCTGGCTGGGTGGGCTGTTCCACGTTCACCTTCATGCCGACTCCATGCCAGATGCTGTGATTAGGGGAACTGGTCAACCTCTGGTCACACACACACACACACACACACACACACACACACACCTGGCCTAAAGCCCCAGTCTGCCATTCACTTTCTGGTGTTTGACTCTGGAATGAGTCACCTCACCTTTCTGCACCTCTGTTTCATTTGTAAAATGGAGATAAGAGTCGTAGCTGCAGAGGTGAGCTAAGCTATTGGGATTAAGTGAGATAATACACGTGGACTCCCTGGAATGGTGCTTGTTGCATTTGATACCTTGAAAAGGGTGTCTTTACAGGAAGGGAAACTAGGTCACAGCCTCCCTGGGGCGGGCCTGCTTTCTTGGGCTGTGTGCACCAGCAGCCATGAAAGGGCAGCTCCAGGCCAACCAGGTCTCACCAGCAGCCCTTCCCCAGGAGTCTGAGCATGGACTCTCTAGGCAGCGCACAGCAGGGCTGCAGTCCCCGCTGAGCCTCAGTTTCCCTCTGAGCAGTGCAAGTGCTGGGACTGGTCTTCCCGCATGTCAGGCTCTGACAAGTGGGACACAGAGATGACAGAGCATGGGACGCCGGGTGCTGCCCACCTCCCAGGCCCAGGGAGGGCCAGTGGCTCACCCAAGGACAACCCACAAAGGCAGAGTCAAGGTGCATTTAGCTCCCAAGGCCCTGTGTGCCCAACAGATGCTTTGCGGTACCCTTTTCCCCATTCAGGAGAACCAGGAAAGGGAACGGTCAGGCTTTTCTTCCAGCCACCTCAGCCCAGCAGGACAGGGCAGCCAAGGCCCACTTACTTGCTGAGCCACTTTGGAGTGTTCACAGCCATCAGGGGGCCTGTAACCTGGTCAGGGCCTCCAGAGCCGCAGCTCCTGATGGTCGAGGCCTCACGCCGGGTTTATGGCCGTCCACCGTCTCTTATCCCAGACCACCAGAATCCCATAAATTCCCCTTTAAAGCTAAGCTAGATTTACAGGGACTTGGGCCAATAAAACCTGAGCAGACTCACCTCAGGACAGCCCTGAGAAGAAACCGAGCGAGTCACCAGTTCCCTCCCAACCCAGGGCCAGGAAGTGCGGAGGCCAGGGCTGGTCACACGGGTTGGTGCAGACATGTGTAGACAAATAGGTAGAAGGTCAACTCTCCCCTCAAACTGTTACCAAATTAGCACATATTTGTGGAAGGAATAAGGAAGGAAGGGAGGGAGGGAGGGAGGAATGAACAGAAGGGGAGACAGAATGAACCTAGGCAGAAATTAGAAAGTATCTTCCATTAGGTTACCAGTTAGAGAGCCACAGCAGATGTTGTTCTTTCCCCTGAATCTATAGACATTTTTTATTTTTAAAAAGCCAGGGTAATAGGATAATATACATATTTTCTTGTCCTCTGCTTTTTTCACTTAATGCTATAGGATGAATATCAAAGTTGATGGAGTATCTATTATGTGCCAGACACAGTCCTAGGCTCTTCCCGTGCCAGTATTGCTAACCCTATTTTCCAGAGGAAGAGAAACAGGAAGAAGAAGGGGCATGGCCAAAATCATGCAGCTGGTAAATGGTAGAGACAGAATGCAAGGCCAGCTCTATCAGACTTGGAAGGCATGCTGACCTTGACATTGTTCCCCATCACTAAGGAACTTAGGATAGATATATCTTTATATCTATCTATCTATCTATTTATATCTATCTAGCTAGCTAGCTAGCTTTCCCAGAGTACTAGTCTATTCCAGCTGCTATAACAAAATACCATAGGCCTTGTGGTTAACCAATTGAATTTTATTTTCTCACATTTCTGGAAGCTAGAGATACAAGATCAAAGTATCAGCCAATTTGGTTTCTGGTGAGGGTTCTCTTCTTGGCTTGCAGAGGGCCACTTCTTCACTGTGTTCTCACATGGCCTTTCCTTGGGGCATGAGCACTGAGAGAGAGGGAGGGAGCATACTGGTCTCTTGTTTTGAGTTTACTAGTCCTATTGGATCAGGGCCCCACCCTATGACTACGTTCAACCTTAATACTTCTTTACACCAAATATAGCCAGACATCTTAATATCACATTTCCTAGCATCCAGAATAGTAATCCAATAAATTCTGCTCATTATAAATTACTCAATCTCAGATATTCAAAGTAGAGCAAGACAGGTTAGTCTGATATGAGCTGATTCGCTACAGTCAGATGCACAAAGCCCTTTCTTTCTTTTTTTTTAAACATTTTATTATATTTTTAGGTGTAGATGGACACAACACAATGCCTTTATTTTTATGTGGTGCTGAGGATTGATCCTGGGTCCCGCCCATGCTCAGCGAGTGCTCTACCACTGAGCCACAATCCCAGCCCCACACAGCCCTTTCTAACAAATAATTTTAATGACTATATTAAGTCTTCTATTTTATAGTTGTTGTACATATTTTATTTATCTTTCAACATTGGATTAAGATTGTCTAGAAAAGTGAAAAACTAGAAAACACATAATGAACGTCTGTACGGACCTGTCTTACTGTTCATCCACACTGATAGCCTTAAGATAATCACCTAGACACAGAATTGCTGTCAAGGGATATGCAGAATTTTTAAAAATTTCCTACCTACCACTCAAACTGCATGCACCTCTGAAAGGACAGTGTTGCCTTATTCTGCATATTCTGCATATTCCCTCCCCCCTCTCTGGATTGAACCCAGGGGCATTTTACCACTGAGCTATTTCCCCAGCCCATTTTATTTTTAATTTTGAGACAGGGTCTCACTAAGTTGCCCATGCTGGCCTTGAACTTGCAATGCTCCTGCCTTAGCATCTGGAGTCTCTGGGATTACAGGTGTGCACCAGCCCGGCTGCTGTAATAATTAGAAAAGAATTTTATAATAGAAAAGAATAGGAGATAGCCCATATATCCAATAATAGAATGATTGAGTAAGCTATAGCTAAGTAACAAACTATACAGACATTAATTAAACATGAGGCAGTAAAACCCCATCATGCTCTAAATATGGTCCCTAAACTTGACTCACTTAAAAATACAGAGATGTGTTCTTATGCAGTGAATTAAAAATGGTATTTTTTCCTGGGGTTTTCCAGTTCATGTGTGGGGAAGCGTTTTTATTAGAAAAGCCCACTGTCACCACATCCACTCCACCCGGGAACTGAGAAGGTCTCCAGGGGTCAGGAGGCAGGCACTTCTGAAACCCATCCATTCCCCAGGTCCAACCTCCAGAGAAGAGCTAGATGGAGGGCGGGAGCAACTGTCCACGGCCAGCCGTGTGTGACAGGAACTGGTCTCGTTACAAGGGATCTCATCATGAATTTTACTGGATTTACTAAAGATCTTCATTATAAGAGAAAATATTTGTAGGAATGATGTTGAAGGAAGAGATTGAACAAGGGCAAGAGGAAGGCAACGAGGCTGCAAGGAAGCTGAGCTGGATCTGCGGGACCTTGGGGAGGCAGAGGGAGGATGCGGGGGTCCCTTCTGCTGCAGCAGGGAGCCGCACTGGGAGAGCAGGGAGCCCTGGAATCCTGTCTGTCTGGGCTGAAAAAAGGCTTTGGAAGGAAGAGCGGCTGCAAAGAGGCTGGTGGCTTTCAGAGAGGAGTGTTTCTTCAACTCTCTCCAGGGCTCTTTTGGACTGAGGGACCCGTCCTGTCTCCCGATGGCAGTGGTGGCAGCAAGACCCAATCAGTTTTAGAATTGTTGTCACACACACAAGTGAGTTTTGTGGCACATATATTTTAAAATAAAAATTTAAAACTCTCTATTTACATATATCAAAATATTTCTTCCTGTTTTAAAAATGAACAAATAATTCTTGAGACTAAATCAAAGATAGAGTGATGCTAGACACGGGCCCCAACTAGCCTGGCAGCAAGCACCCTCCAGGCATCTGGTCTGGGTGCAGGTGCCCGTTCCTCCCAGCCCATCCATCACAAGCAATTCCAGGGCAGGGACAGAGTGGGGCACTCCCAGATGCCATGCCAAGGGCCCCCTGTCCTCTTCCCCTTGAGGGCTGATCAAGGGGAACAGCCTCAGAGGAGACAGGAGCATTCAGCTGGCAGAGAGATGCACTGTCCAGGGCCTCCCAAGACTCAGGGCTGCAGGAGCCAGTGTCCCCTCCCTCCTCTGCACGCCACAGCCTCCAGCTCCTTCCCTAAGAGAGGCTGCACCTATGCCAACGGAGGAGATGGGCAGTGTCTCTCCATGGGCAGCAGAGACTCCAGGTTGGGAGGGGGCAAAGTAAGGGCCTAAGGAAAGAAAATTTTCTCCTGGCAGAAGAAAATATTGCATGTATTTAGCATATTTCAGTATCTCTCTGGGGTGGGGAAGGGGTGGTCTAGCCAATAAGCCTGATGTCCCTTAAAGTCCTCAGATACTATGTCTTATCATACCAAAGGATCCCAATTCCAAAATTCAAGGGTTGGCATTTCTGTGCATCTGGGATTCTAAAACTCTTTCTCCCTCTTAGATGAGGACATTTTATGAAGCTAAGCATTTCAATTTCTATGGCTCTAAGATTCAGTGACGGCATGGATCAGGCACGAGGACATTCTCTGATCCTGAGGTTGTAAAATTCCATGCGACTCGGATCCAACGGCTGCCATTTCTAATCGGCCCTGGAGTCCCCATCATCAGCCCCTGCCTGGCCCCAGTCACCAGGAGAACAGGGATGTTCAACAAAAACTGTTTATTTTTATCCAAGTTCAAGAAAGTATTGGGATGACAAGAAATCTAGAGGAAATGGCTGTTGAAATCTATAAAAATTTCTCGAAAACAAACATATTCTACCTGCATTTTTTCAGCAAGAACAGGACCATAAATGTTAATGTCAGATATAGATTTATGATTTCACGTCTGGCCTTTTTTTTTTTTTAATCCTCTCCCCTTAAATCAAGCTAATAAGTTAACTTCTATGCCCATGTTGGCTTTTCCCCCAAATGATGAAATGTTCCTTCAAACCAATGGAAAAACTTGAAGCCCAAAAGGCAAGTATCCAGCAACAGGATGGCGGAGGGGGACTGCCCAGTCCAGACTGCCTGGGGTGGGGGCCTCACGAGGCGGCATCTAAACCCCCTCCCTCCGTCTCTGTGGGAGGGATCTGAGAGTTCTAGTCCCTGGCAGGAGTTTCCGACTTTACCATGCAGGAGAGCAATATGCATTCTGTATAAACCAGGCTTGCATTCTGAATTCTGATCTTTTTCCTGGCCAGTGGTGTGCCCTAAGACAGTGGTAGGTCCCAGCGCCCTCCATCAGCGGAGGAGACGATCAAGGCTCCGTGGGGGCAGCGCTCCTCAGCCCCGCATTTACTAGGGACCAATCGTAAGTACATTTTCCACTGAAGATATTCTCAACTTTTGGAGGGCTTTATCCCCATGACCCTATGGATGAAAGGTGGAGCACTGCAGGCGCCCGGGGCCTGCAGGAAGCCTCTGCACCTGTAGGAAAGGGCACCATGCAGAGCAGGCAGTGGGAAGGGTTCCCTGTGCTGCAGAGATGCAGAATTTCTACACCCATGGAAAAGGTGATTTGTTCCACAGAGAGGCCAGAAAGGCTGGCGACGCCACAGCCTTGGCTTATGAAAATCCCCACCCCAGATCTGACTCCCAGGGCCCCTCCTCTGGGAAGCTGTCCCTGACCAGCCCTCCTCCGCTTCCCTCCCCAGGGCTCCTGTAGGCACCCTCAGACTCCACTGCAGCAGGGTGCCCCCCAGGGGCACACTGGATATCACTGAGACTCTGGTGGTCACATGACTGGGAACCACTGACATTTAGTGGGGAGGGGCCAAAACTCACTGCTGCCAAGGGTGAGTCAATCCAACACTAACTTTTTAATATCTTGCCAGATATTCAAAATATCTGTAAACAAGCATCCTGGTCATCTAGGCCTAGAACATAGGTCCATTTTACACATAAACACAAAGTACTTTTTTCATGCTCTTGACATACACAAAATTTTCCAGGCATGGAAGAACTACCATGTAAATTAGGGAAAGACTGTACTGTGCTTTGTTTGGACGTTGACCAAGGGTTGTTCACCATTTCAGAGTACCACGTCACCCGGGGCCTCTCTGCCCGTGACACTCGGGCACCCCTCAGGCTGGGGGATGCCTGCACAGGTGCGAATACCTGATGACTTCACCCCACCTTCTGGCACATTCATGTTGAGCACGGACACGTGGAATCACACATGACTCAGGAGTGAGCTTCATTTCTCCTTTTATATTACAATTAAAACATTATGTGGAATTTTCCTGAGTGACGGTGCAGAGGAGGCTACATTACGGTTGGATTTCGCGTCAGGAGTGTAAAGGAAGCAGAACAAAGAGGGCCCTGTTAGATAAAGGACACGCTGCAGAGGACCCCTGGCCCCGGTCAGCTCCTCATTCTCCAGAGGAGGAAAGCCAGGCCTCCCCCACGGTACTGAGCAAGTGCGCCAGGGTCAGGGTTGGCCCAGGTGTGTGCACCGCCACCGCACAGGCCTCTCGAAGGGCAGGATTTCTTAGAATCTCAGGGTCTGTTTCTAGGTTCAGTGACAGGGTCTTGAAGTCAGAGGGACCCATAGGAAGGCAGGCACACAGTCCCCATGCAGGCTGCCCAGCAGGGTGACTTGGCATGAGGCGGGGTGGGCGGGTGTCAGGCTGACTCCAGGAACCACAGAGGAGGGGGTCTCAGCAGGTGGTTTGGCAGGTACGGTCTCTGGACACTGATGAGACCAAGCTCATGTCTGCCCCCTGCCTCCTAGCAGACCTCCCTTTCTCAGCCCCCACCCCCGCCTCAGCCCCCAACACCACCCCTCCTCCCAACCTCACCAACCCTCTCACTTCAAGCCACCATCCTCGGGCTGGGGTTGTGGCTCAGCGGTAGAGCGCTCGCCTAGCATGCGTGGGGCCCTGGGTTCAATCCTCAGCACCACATAAGAATAAAT
This sequence comes from Marmota flaviventris, assembly GCF_047511675.1. NCBI lineage: Eukaryota > Metazoa > Chordata > Mammalia > Rodentia > Sciuridae > Marmota > Marmota flaviventris. The sequence goes on from NC_092507.1 coordinate 42,493,295, forward strand.
GAATGGAATAAAGGTATTGTGTCCAACTATAACTAAAAAAAAAAAAAAAAAAACCACCATCCTCCACCTGGCCAAGCTTGTCCCCTCCCCCACCACAGCCAGGGTTATCTGGCAAAAATCTGGCCGTGGTTCCCCCTGCTCCTAACCCTCTGTGGCTCCCACTGCCCTCGAGATAACCTGGTGACAAAGAAGACCCTGGCCTTCCAGTGGCTCCCACTGCTCCATCCCGTTGACTCCGGCTCACTGCCCAGGCATCCCCCATGCCCGACTGCGCACACTGCCCAGACCTGCCCTGTTCTTTCTCCCAGCTTGCCCTCAGTGGTTCCCACACCCAGTGTGCCCTCGACACCACCTCTGTGCCACACGGCCCTGTGTGCACTCCCTCTCTGTGCTCTGCCTGCACTGTGTAGCAGTGGCTCTCGTAGAAGTGCATCAAATGCCAGCTTGGAAAACAAAACATGACACTCAGGCACCCCTCAGGAAGAGCTGGGGTCCCTAAAGGGACAAATGGCTTTGTGATGTCTCAAGATTCTTACATCAGCTCTGCAGACAGAGGCCACATCAACCTCACTGAAGAGATGAGGAAACTGAGTCTGAGAGGTGATGAGCCAGGTCTGTCTGGAACAAAGCTCTGCTGGGCTGCCAGGTCACTGTCCTCCAGGACGGAGCCCGTCACACTCATACCAATGACCTCATCAGCCTTTGCTGAGGCTGGAGGCTGGGGCCAGCTCAGAGACCCAGCATCTCTTCTTCAGATGAGCCTGATGTCACAGGGTGCTCCACCTTCACCACGCATCTGGTCAGAGGAGAAGGTAAACAGAAAATAGAAAGAGGGCCACCCAGGCTCAGGGTGCCACTTCCCCGAGGCTGGCCTGATTTCTTCTCACCCTCTTGCTGCCGTGCATGCCGGCTGAGCTGTGGCAGTTGGCTGCCAAGTGTGGGGACCCCATCGGCTGCCCAACCGTGAATGAGCACAGTGTTTGGGACCAGTCAACAAGATGGATGTTGTTTCGATTCGGTTCCATGCACCGTAAACATTCTGCAGCCGACGCAGCTCCAGGTGGCTCACTGGCTCTTGCTGGCAGCTGGGCCAGCCTGCAAAGGCCCATTAACATGGACATAAACAAGGAGGGCTGGGGAATGGAAGGCAGGGCACACGGCCCCGTGCCACTTTCAGAGACAAGAACACAACTGGAGCAGAAATCCGGGAGCCAGCCTGGAGACGGAGGCAGCCACCAGAGACTGAGCAGGGTCCAGCCTGGTTCTATTCCAGCTCTTGATGCTGAGCCGACAGCTGAGTCTCACATCTCATCCAGGCCTCGGCTTCCTCCTCTGGAGAAACAGGAATGGGTTCCATGCCCAAATAAATTATTTACGAATGAGTTAACACGGGACCAGCAGCTGTTTGAGGACAAGGACTAGATCTGATCCATTTTGGCCCCGTGGTGAAGCACAGGGGCTTTAGAGACAGACAACCTGATCTGGAATCTGAACACTGCCATTCACCTGCTGTGTAGTCATGGCCAGGTAACCTAACTTCTCTGAGCCCTCACCCGTAAAATGCAGAGCATACTTGTTGCTTACTGAGAGGACCTTAGTCCTCTCAGGACTTACTGAGAGGATCGAATGAGACAATGCTGCCAAAAGGCACTTAATTTGGGGCCTGGCATGTAAGCAACAGAGGGATGTCACTATTTGGGACCTCAGCGGCTCATCTAGCCAACTGGGATCAGGCTCTCAGGAGGACGCAGGTTGGCCAAGGCTGGGGGATGGCCAGGTCTTCTGGGATCTCCCTCCTGGTCTAAGACCATCTTTGGATCCCTGTCCAAGCACTCAGCCTGCCTGGCGCCCCTGTGGGCCTCTCAGCTGGGTCCCAGACATCAAGCCCCAGGCCCATGCAGGAGGCAGTTCAACTTGATGAACACTGATTCTCCAAGAGCCAGCTGGCCAAGAACCAATGTGTCAAATGACCAATTCATCAAAAGCCAATTAGCCACAAATTACTTTGCCAAATGGCCACATTCCCAAAATTTCCAAATAAACAGTTACCCCAAACTTGTTTATTTTAACCATTTATAAAGATGACAATAATTTATGTTAGAGGAGATGCTTTGAGTTTTAGTTAATAAGTTTTCATTTGGGGTTCAGAGTATGTTAAAAAATATTAAATTGGTCAGAAATCTAGGATTATGGGTTGGTTTGGTCTTCTTATTTAGTATTTACTCTCAGTTCATTTCATTAGATTCAGTAACCAAATGTCGATGTTTCACATAGGAAAGCTCAAAGGTTCACCATGCACTAGGTTGAATGGTGGCCCCTAAAAGATATGCCCAAGTCAAGTCTCTGGAACATGTGAATGTGACCTTCTTGGGAAAAATTATCTTTGAAGATATAATAAGGTTAAGGATTTTAAGACAAGATCATCCTGGACTGTCCTGTTGGGCCCTAAATCCAATGAGAAGCATCCTGAGAAGAGACACACAGGCAGAAAAGTGACCAAGAGGCAGCAGGGTCCTGCTGATAACCTTGGTTTCAACTCTTGACCTGTAAACTGTGAGAGAATAAATACCTGTTGTTTAAAATTTTCCCATCATTTTAAATGACCAGGTTTGTGGTAATTTGTTATAGCAGCCTCAGGAAACTAATACACACTTCTTTTTAAAAATCATTATTTTAAACCATTTTCTGTCTTGCCAATTCTTATCTCCTTTAAAAGGATGCTTTTACTAATTACTTAAAAAAAAAAAAACTTATTAACCTTGGCTTGTTTATTTCTACCAATTAACATGCAACTGTGATATGGATATGCATGCTCCTTCTTAGCTCATAACTTTATCCTGCTTTTAAAGGACTTTTTATGACTTACAACTAACTTTTAAAATTCTTTCTTTAAAAGAAATTTCATATTAACGGCTAATTAGTAGCCATCTTATATCTGCTCTTTAAAAATAGGAACAAATCAAATTGAGCAATGTATAAAGATGATAATACACCATACTAATACACTAGTGTGGTTAGTTCAGAGTGTAAGAGGATCTAAATCAATACACACAATTCGCTGAATCTGAAGAATAAAGAAGAACAGCCATACAATTGGCTAAGCAGATGCAATGGAAACACAGCCATTCATGATGAAAATCTAGGCCGACTAGAAATAGAAAAGGATTTCCTCAATGAAGTATATCAATGACTACAGCTAACATCATGCTTAACAGTCAAAGACTAAATGATTTTCCCTAATATTGGGAAGAAGCAAGAATTCCACACTCTCCTCTCCTATTCAACACTGAGGTCCTGGCTAGTGAAGAGGGGAAGGAAAGAGAAAAACACAAAGGTGGGTGTTATGGTTTAGATGTGAGCTGTCCTCCAAAAGCTCCTGTAAAAGACAATGCAAGAAAGTTTAGAGGAGAAATGACTGGATTATAAGAGTCCTGACCTAATCAGTGCATGAATCTGCTGATAGGGATTACTGGGTGATAACTGCAGGCAGGTAGGTGTGGTTGGAGGAAGTGGGTCATTAGGGGGCATGCCTTTGGGGTTTATATTTTGAATCTCAGAGTCAGTCTCTCTCTCTCTCTCTCTCTCTCTCACCCCCCCCCTTCCAGGTGCCAAGTTCCCAGCTGCTTTCCTCCACTACGCAATCCTGCCATGATGATCTGCCTCACCTCCACTCCTAAGGAATGGAACCAGTTGTCTATGGACTGAGACCTCTAAAATTGTGAGCCCCCAAATAAACTTTCCTCCTTACTCTTGTCAGGCCTTTTTGGTCACAGTGGCAAAAAGCTGACTAAAACAGTGGGAAAGAAGAAGCATAATGCCTGAACCTTGGATGACATGAAAAAACCTTAATGAACCTCCCACAACAAACAAAAATAAATAAAAAGAATAAATGAGCTTAGTAATGTCACAGAATACAAAGTCAACTTGCAAAAATTAATTGTAATTCTATATGCTATAGGAAATAATGGGGAAATCAAATTTAAAAGCAATACCACATAGAACAAGCACCAAAAAAAACATAAAAATGCTTAGGAGTAAAATTAACAAACATTGCATAAGATATTTTCACAGAAAAAATATTAATGGCCGCTGAGATACAGTAAAGACCTAAGACCTAAATACATGGGGAGAGATAAGATTTAGAATTGTTAAAATGTCAAATATTCAAATTGGCCTATAAATTTAATGCCATCTCAATCAAAATCCTGGCAAATTTTTGGTAAAACCTGAAAGGTTGAGATATACATCTATATTTCTTATTGAATTTCGGGTCCAACACGATAGTCCAGGATTATCTCCTCATATGTATATGACCTAAAATAGTCAGAATAATACTGAAGATTAAGAACAAAGTTTGACGACTAGAACTATGTATAAAGCTACAGTCATCAAGACAGTGTAGTGTTGGCATAAGAATCCACATACAAATGAATGGAAAAAATGAAAAGTCTAAAATATCTACAAATAAAATCCACACTTACATATGACTTTTCATAAAGTATCAAGGTGAACCAATGAAGAAAAGAAGTCTTTTTCAACACACAGTGCTAGAAAAACTAGATAACTGTATGTGAAAAATGAACTCAACCCCTACCTCACACCATGCACAAAACTTAATTCACAATGCACCACTCATCTTAAAGCTAAACCCATAAAACTTGAAAACTGCACACCCTGGGACAGGCAAAGTGTTCTTAGAACACACACAAAAAAAAACAGGAAGCATTTAAAAAGTTGGTAAATTGAACCTGGATCAAAATTAAAAGGCTTTGTTCTCTGAAAACCACCATTTAGAAAATGGAAAGCCTTAACAGAGAATGGGAGAAATATTCTATCTATCTGTCTATCTATCTATACTTGTATCCAGAATATATAAAGAACCCTTACAATTGAATAATTAAAGGATAAACATACGTTAGGTATGATGATAGACATATGTAAACTCAGCTACTTGGGAGGCTGAGGCAGGAAAATTGCAAGCTCAAGGCCAGTCTGGGCAACTTAGCAAGGCCCTAGGCAAATTAGTGAGATGCTACCTCAATATTTAAAAAATAAAAAATAAAAAGGGATAGAAATACAGCTCAGTGGTAGAGCATCCCTGGGTTCAATCCCCAGTATCAAGGTGGGGGAAAAAAGATAACCCAATCAAAACATGGACAAAAGACTTGAAGAGACACTTCTCAAAAGAAGACACTGTACACATGCCAATATGCACATGAAAGGTGCACAGATGCTTCGCATCTTTAGTCATCAGGGAAATTAGAATAAAATCCAGGGCGATGGCAATGCCAGCCCACTTGGCTGTTCATCATGGGATGCCCACTGAAGGGCTGATGCCTACTCTGTCATGAAGGGCTTTATTCTTGATGGTCAGTTCCAAGAGAAAACAAACCACAAGTCTAGCTGTTGGCAGCTCCAGGCCTGGTTGGCAAACCTTGGCTTCATTGACCACTGCTTTTTCTTGCTCTGAGCAGGAGGGAGTCAGAAAATAACTCTTCAAGGAGAAGACTCTTGAGCGAACTCCTGAAAGATGATTTGCCAGAAGACACATCAGAAAGACCAGCAAAAGTGCAAGGCCAGCCTCCAGACATGCAATCGTGGAATGTACTGAGGGCTCTGGGTACTTCAGCCCTGAGATGGGGAAGGGGAAGTTCATGAAGTAAGAGGAGGAGGGCTGAGTGGGTGGGGTCTGGGGGCCACATCAGTAACCTTGGACTTCAGCCTCTATCATGATGGAGTCAGATTCCATCACCTGGCCTGGACTGGACCAAATCCCAATAAGCAAACAATACCCATCCATTCATTCTTCATTTATTCAAGTATTCATTCAACACAGACTGTTCTCTGCTGTTGACATTCTTGTCTCCCCATCCTAGATGGAATCTCCTGTTCCCAGTCCTGTCGTGTGCCAGGAACTAGGTGTGATGCTAAAACAAGATAAATTTTTTTAATGTTTCTCCATTTTGCGGATGAGGAAATGAGAGGCTCAGAGAAGAAAGAGAGTTAAATCCAGGCCTGTCAAATTCCCAAACTCCTGTTCAGTTGGATCCATCCATCTGTGCTGAAACAGGGCGATGTGCAGGCTGAGGGCACATGGTGGCTACAGGGCCACAGAGAAGTTCACATCAGCCTGCCAGGGACGGCTTCTCCCATCAGAGGCAGAAATGCTTTCCCCAACAGGGGTCCAGTCCAGTGACCTTGGAGGAGCAGCAACTCGGTCTCACTGACCGGCTTCTCCAGCAGCTCTCGACAATGGCTGCACTATCCCTTTGCCTCCTGGCAGAACCACAGGGCACAGAGTGGGGGCTGCTCTGGGAATGGCAATGGAGCGGGCATGGCTGGGCACCAAGATTCCTGCCTCCTTTGCTCCAAGCCTACACCTCTTTGGCATGACCAGACCCTGGCCAAACACTGAAGTTCCCATTACCGTGAGCTAGTGGGGCCATTAATCCAGTTAGAGGCAAGTCAAATAAACAAACAGCAGACAACCATCACTTCCCCAGGGGCTGCCTCCCCTGCCCTGCCCCAGAGCTCCTGCCAAGTCTGTCCTCAACAGCCGCATCCTTGGCTCTGCACACTGGCCCCTTGACCTGGCTCTGCTGCAAAGCCCCTCCTGTGGCCCTCGTGCCCCAGGGCGGATGCACCCCAGCCTCTGTCCAGAGACCTCTGAGCTGGCTGGGGAGGCCTTCCCTGATCACCCCGGGGAATCTCACAACCACACCTTCCGGTCCTACCATCCAATAGCACTCATCGTTATTTAAGAGCATCTCGTTTCTTTGGTGACATTTTTGTTTTCTGCTCTCTGAGAACAGGGACTTGGTCAATTTTGATCACTACCCAGTTCCAAGAACTCATCACAGCGATTCAACAAGTACCTGTCACATGCACAACTTCTGGGAGGCCCATCGTAAGTGATGCCGACTGTGTATCCTCCCTGAACATATTTGCTCTCCCCTCAGAGGCACAATCCCTTGTCATCTCTCTCCCTTGAGCCCAATGGCAGGACCACGGCTGCTACACCCTGCATCCTCACCTAATCACGACCGGCCAGCCTGAGAATTAATACATCTTCACTAAATAGTCTGTGGATGCAGTTCAGCTCCCCGCCTGCGCTGTGTAAGGGCTTTGTGAACTGTCGAGTGCTGTGCGCACACACACATGCACTTTGGGGGCCTGCTGCCCTAATCCTGGGTCCCACAGCCAGAGCTGCACACTGGGACTGCGCAGCCCCCTGGAACAACTCATTACCTGAGTGGCCTGGGAGGCTGAGGTTAAAAAAACCAAAGAGTGGAGCCCTCCGCAGTCCTGGGAGGGGGAGGGAGGAGTGGGCCGCCCGCACATGTGAGCAGCAGATGGCCAGCCCGGCCGATGGGGAGGTTTCCATTTCAGTGACAATTCATTTTCAGTAATTATCCCTCTCTCCTTTAAAGTCACCTAAGGCAGCCCTCGTGGGCACAGCAGACCTCTTCCCTGGGCGAACTTTCAAGTTATTTGCACTTGAGGAGATGCGTAGAATTCAAAGCAGATGTGCCAAATTGAGCCTCCTGCTTGCTGCTCCATCTCCAGTTTTTTTTCCCCCCACCGGCCCACTGTAAATGTTTTTAAAATGGGACCCCAGTACTAGACATGTCAAACAGCTGAATTCAAGGTAGAGGGGGCTGCCAGCAGGGAAGACAGATGAAATTTAAAATCCCTTTCGACAGATTAACTAGAGACACTTTGAAGCCATAAATCATGCAGACAGTCTAGAAGAAGCTAATAATGGATTTGGGGTTTGTTCGTATTTATTATCTCGAAGAGATAGCAGAATACAGGGCCAATACGCCTGGCTGTGGTAAATCCACTAGGGACTTCCTGAAGCTGAGTGTCCACTAGAGAAGAGGTAGAGCAGGGAGAGAGGAGGAAGAACACAGGAAAGAGCGTTAACTACGTACCAGCTATGAGCTGGGCAGGGCTTGCTTTGTGTAAGCCACAATGCCAGATGTGTGAAGACAACATTGTGCCCATTTGACTCCAAGATGCTCCAAGATGATTCATTCCTGGCTGGAACCCCATCTCCTGACTCCAAAGCCCTTGCTTTTCCCACCCAACAGGGTACAAGAAAAGAGGAACCACCGAGGACACAGGAGATCTGGGAAAGTGACCTATACACTGTCCACCTCCAGGCCTTTAGCTAGGCTGGACCCCCTTCTGTGATCATTTCTTAAAGTATGCTCCTGCCAGCACCTGGCCTGGGTCTCCACTATCAAGAGCATGCCCTCAAGGACAGCGTGGCCGTGCTTGTTGTACTGATCCCCAGACAGCCTGCCTGAAGTAAGTGTGACTTCCCCCATCCCTGTATTCTCCCATGGCCACACAGGAGGTGCCCAGTGCTGTGATTTAATGGAATTCCCCAGCGCCCTGGCGCCCTGAACACCAGCATCACATCTACCCAGGGCAGGTGGGTACCAGGGGAGAGAGTGGGTGTTTACCGAGCACCCCGCTGATTCATTCCACATACATTTCTGAGCTCTCACTCTGCACCAGCACCATGGACAGAATCGTGGGGCGGCCACGGCACCCACACCTGAGTGCCAGGCACCTGTGTGCTATGAGCCCTTGGACAGGGTTGGGGGGATGGTCACCCCCACCCGACAGACAAGAAATCTGGGGCTCAGAAGGTGAAGTAACTTGGCCAGGACCGAGTGGGCTGTGCACCTGGCCTGCCCTCTGCTACCACAGGACCCCTGCTCCTCACCCAGCAGGTGTTAGCCTAGTCTCCACGTGCTGAGCGTCAGATCTAAGACCTGGTACAAAACACAAGGTGGAGACAGGGCGGACGATGACCAAGGCTCCAATATTGGGACAGAAAACAATACCCTGAGAGGTCAGAAGGGGCAGCCATCGGGGAGGCTCCCAGATAGAGGCCAGGATCCTGGCTCTGTCTGTTTTCACTTCTCAGTGGCTTCCAGGGACAGGAGTGAGTCCCAAACTCTCCAGCACATCAGAATCACCTGGGGAACTTTTGAAATTATAGCTGGTCCCTGCCATGGACATCACACCAGAAGCTGGGGGAATAGGGGCTGGGTGACAGTGCTTCTGTGGATGCTCCAGAGGACCCCACTGCAGCCAGGCTCTGCCAGCACTACCTAGGTCTGGCCACCACCACACTCCCAAATAAGGTCACCTTCATTCAAGGTCCTGCATAACTTGACTCTAAAGCATTATGTACACACCCTGTGAACACACGCCATTCGGTCATACGGTCTGGGCCTGACAGCTATGTGCCATTTCTCTAATACGCTCCACCCCCACCCCCAGACCACCCCCTCCTTGCACTGCCTCCTGCCCACTTCAACTGGTGAACTCCCACTTACCCCTTCAAAGCCCAGGTCGAACGCTTCCTCCCTGCAGCCCACCCTCCATCTCCACCTTGCAACTCCAGGAAAAGACCCCCCAGGAACAGTTACCCCACTGTAGCAGTGTGGAGTTAGCTGTCGGTGGTCCCAGCTGTCCCACCTCCGGACTGTCAGCTTCCCGAGGCTTCTCTCTGGTCACCCCCAGCCTCACTGCCTGACTTAGCTAGTGCGGCTCACACTGGCGCCTGAGGAATGATCGAGGCAAAGAAGCAGCTTTCAGAGCAGTGGCCCAAGGATGGGAGGGGGAAGGAGCACGCTGGCCCTTCTCCATTCCCCAGCAGCCTCTTCCCACATCGAAAACCCAGCGAGCCTGCACCTGCCGCTGGCCTTTCACAGGCTGTTCCCGCTGCCCCCATGCGGGCCAGTTCAGGGGTGGCTTCTTGGGATCACACTTCCTGCAGAGGTCCTGTGTGCTCAGGTTTTCTTCTTAGCATGTAACTACTTCCATGGTTTACATTTGCTCCTTGTCTCTCTGCCCCTTGAACACAAGCTCCATGAGGGTGTGGTCCCTCTCTGGACTCCATATTTGCTAAGTCAGTGTATTGTTCAAAGCCTGGAGACCCTTCTGGATCATTCCTGCACACATGTGAGCTTTGAGAAAGCCACCATGACAACTCAATATGTGCACTTTGGGTTTTCCTTTCTGAGAGACACCTGTGGCTGGCTGTACATGTTCATTTGTGGTGAACTTTGGGGAGAAACATTCAAAAAATGAAAATTATTTCATAATCCCATCTCCCAGACTGCTTAGATTTTGATATATTTTTCCACTGTAATTATGTGTTTGGTTGTATCTGTGTGTTTGTACATGCACGCGCGCGCGCGCGCACACACACACACACACAAATAAGTAGCATCTTACTACAGATTGACATTGGTTTAGTATTTGTTATTAAAACAAAATACTCAATCATGAGCATTTTGTCACTAAGGATTCTTCAAAGCCCTTCTGAACATCTATAATAGCACTCCATCATGGGAGTGTACCATCATTTATTTAGCTATTCCCTGTTGTTAGGCACGAGGTTGTTTCCAATTTTTTGTTCTTATAAATAACACTGAGAGGAGCACCCTGGCCCATAAATCACTGCCTGCAGCTCCAAAGGCTTCCTCAGGATAACTTCCAAGAAAAGGAATTACAGGGCAAAAAGGGCTGCATATTTTCCAGGCTCACAGAACACTCTGTCAAGTTGCCCTCCGGAAAGAGTGTCCCCATCTCCTCTCCGCCAGTGACCGTGAGAGGGCCCGCTGTCCTGCACAGAGCAGCCGTGAGCGTCAGGACTTCCTTTAACTGTGCTAAATTGTGAGACTGAAATGATACTTCATTTTTATTTGGAATTTATTGCAAGTGAGGGCAAATATTTGAAAATAATGTCTAGCTGTCTGTATTTCTTCTTCTGCCACATCTGCCCGTTACTGTCCTTTATACATTTCTCTTATCATTTTGTGGATTGTTGTATTTTAAGGATATCAGCTTTCTCTTTGTAGCAAATGTACTTTCCATTTTTAAGCCACCTCTTGTTGTGGATCAATTTTTACATATAAAAATGATTTAAAATTTCAAGTACGCCAACAGTGTTTGGGTTCAGTCACTCCAGTGGCCTCTCTGTAAACCTTGTCCTTTTCCAACTAGACATCGGAGAAATATTTCCGTATAATACCTTCTCAATTTGTGTCTTCATTTTTCACACTTAACTCCTTAATCCATCTGGAATATATTTTGTAAGATAATGTAGGTGAGGATTTAGATGCTTTTTCCCCCCCTCTCAAATAGTTAACCAATTGTCCCCACCTGTGTTATATTTTTCAAGATCCTTAGGGCAGGGTTCCTACCACCTCCTCCAGCAGCACCACGGAGCAGCAGTCATCATAAGTGTCCACGTGTGAACTTCAACGTCATACCTCACAAAGCATCATTCATTCATCATTCATTCACCACATCTTTGCTGAGCACCTACTAGGTACCATCAGTGAATAAAATAGATAATAATCTCTGCTCTCATGGGGTTCTAAAGGGAAGCATAAAATAAAATGAGTAAGTTATGCAAAATGTGAGTGAGAAAGAGAAAAATAAAACAGGAAGGAGAATAGGAAATATTTGAAGGAAGGATGCATTTTTACATATAGCATCCAGAGAAGGCTTCACTGAGAATTGTCCTGTGGCTATCAGGGTGTCGGGGGAGGACATTCCAGGCCCACAGCCAGTGCTAAGGCCCTGAGGCAGCAGTGGACCTAACTAATATTCTAGAATGATCTAAAAGCAAGTGTGGCTGGATTGGGTAAGCCAGAGGGCACAAAGGAGGAGATGAAACCAAAAGAGCAAGAGGTGTGTGTGTGTGTGTGTGTGTGTGTGTGTGTTGGGGGTATATCAGGTCTTTGTACAGATTTTGTTTTACCACCACATCTGGATAAAATGAGGAGCTGGGGTGAGTTGAAGCAGAAGAGCAGTGTTTCTTGGGTTTCAACACAGGACTTGTCAAGCTCGGCACTCCTGGCGTTTGGGGCTGGGCAGCTCGTTGCTCTGAGGGGCTGCCTTGTGCATCTCCAGATAGTAAGCAGCTTCTCCAATAGTGCACATGCGCCCTCCCCAGCATGACCATCAAAAACACCTCCAGACATTGACAAATGTCTCCTGGAGGCCAAACTGCACCCAGTGGGAACCACTGCCTTCCCAGCATCACTCCGGCTGCCGTGCCAATGGGGGGCAAGGGCAGAGAGGCCAGCCAAGAGGGCCGGGCTCAGTGGCACATGTCTGTAGTCCCAGAACTCAGCAGTCTGAGGCAGGAGGATCACAAAAGCCTGGGAGTTCAGAGCAGCACAGCAAAACCCCATCTCAAAAAAAAAAAAGGCACTAAAATCCACCAGGGACCCATGATGGTGGCAGCTTCAGCAGCCAGGATGACAGGATGACATTCGGCTGGATTTTGAATCTACTGTGAGTGTGGTGACCTCAGGATTTGCTAACAAATCAGTCAGAAGGAGTTGGAGAGAGAGAAGGGTGACACCACAATTCTTATCCCGAAGCTCCCTGCTGTTTACTGGGGAGGGTGGAAGACAGGAAAGGAGCAGGCTCGGAAGACCTCGGGAGCTCAATCTTGGCCGTGCAAGTTTAAGACTCTTTTAGATTTGCAAATGGAGATGCCCAATAGAATCTGGGCTTATAGGGGTTCAGAGGCCAGATCAGGGCTGAAGAGAACTTTGGATCCGCAGCAAATAGACAGAGTTTGAAGTGCCCTAATAGAGGGTGAGACCATAGGGAGAGAGCACAAGAGAAGAGTGGTCGCAGGCTGTAGCCCTGGGCATCACCAGCATTTAGAGGTGAGTGAGCTGAGGCAGGGGAGGAAGGGGACAGAAGGGAAGGCAGGTCAGGCAGGAGAAGCATCCTAGGCTGTGAAAGGAAGCAACTCCAGGACTGGAGAAGGAGGGACTGTGTCCATGGCTACTGACAGGTCAGAGGACCCAGAGCCGTCCCCTGGGAGGGCGGCAGGAGGGCTGACTGGAGTTCATTCATGATGGAGGGTGACACTAGAGTGCGGGACGCGGGATGTGCACTACTCCTTTTGTACGGTAATAATGGACTCCTGGCTCCTCTTGTGCCCCGTGGCATCCTCTGATTCCATCTCTGGTTCCAGCGTCGGCTGCAGCAGCCAGCTTTGAGCTGGGACAGCTAAACAAGGCCACACAGCCTCTGCAAGGCACATGCACAGTCCCAGTCCAAAGGGGCTGGAGGTTCATGCTTCTGGAGCCAGATTGACTGGCTGATTGATTGATGGACTGATTGACCACTAGTAGGCATGGGAGCCCATAGGTAAATGCTGGACAAGACTCCAGATGCACCACAAGGGCCCCTGGGAAGGAGCAGCCCTGGCTCTCCCTGCTGCCCACCTCTCTGCTCCCTGGGACCACTTTCCAAGGAAACACCTAACCCAGAGCAAGAAAGCCTCTGCTCTGTGGGAAGCCTGGCTAGAGAAATGGGAGGGAAAGACCCTGGAGGGAGCTGGAGGTGCAGGGAGAGTCCAGAGAGGTTATCTTTGGTCTTGGCTTTGTAAAAGGATGCTAGAAATAACAGCAGATTTGTAGACTGATAGGAATGATCGCTACAGAGGCAAAAATTGATGCAGTAGAGGGGAGAACTGTTGAAACACTGGTACCTGAAGCAAGTGACAGATGGGTCCTCAATCATCTTTACAAAACTGACCCAGAATTGGGCCATGGAGCAAGCCTCAACTAATTTCAATGCAGATGAACTGAATTATTGTTCTCTGACCAAGCCAATTAAATATCTTATATATCTAAAAAATAAGAAACAAACTCTGTAAATAATGGGTCAAAATTATAATGGAGATTAGAAAATGTTTTAAATTGACTGATAATGAAAATTCTACTTATCAATACCTGTGGGACGCTGCTAAAGCAGTACTAGAGAAGAGTTATAGTTGTTAATGCCTTTAATGTGTTTGTCAGAAAAGAAGTATTGAAACTTAATGCATTAAATATCTACTCCAAGATGTTAAAAAAAAGATTAAAATGAAATAGAAATTATAAAAATACAGGAAGAAATAAGCAATATAAAAATAAACGCACACACACATACAAAAGAGTATTAGTAAATTAATCTAAAGCTGGTTCTTTGAAAAGACTAATAAAATTGACAAAGAGCTAACAAGGGAGGTCACAATAAAGGAGGAGGAGGTACAATTACTGTCCAGAATGAAAAATGAGACACCACTTGAAGCTACAAACAATAAAAAGATATTTAGAGAATATTATGGTTTTCTTCATATCATTTATTGTGAACTGCTGTCAGAATAGACAAATTCCTAGGAAAATATAACTTGTTAGAACTGATTAAAGAAGAAATAGAAAACCTGAATAATCCTATAAGCACTGACATATTAATGGGTTTAAATGTTCCCACAGAGAAAACTCCAGGTGTAAATGGCTTTACGGGTGATTTTTTTACCCCAATACTGAAGGAAGACATAATTTTCTTACATTGCATTCCAGAGATGAGAAAAAGAGGGAATACTCCCCACCATTCATTGCATTAAGGCTAGGAAAACCCTGGTAGGAAAGCTCAAAAGGGAAAGCATAAGGAAGGAAGAGGACAAATTAATTTCATGAACACAGATGCAAAAATTTCCAGGGAAACATGCACAAATGGAATCCAGAAATGTGTCACGGGGAAAAATACATGGCAACCGGGTTGGATATATCCCCCCAAAAAAAAACATTGGTTTAACATTGGAAAAATCACTTCATGCTGTTCCCCACATTAGTAAATTTAAAAAGAAAATAATACAATCATCTCAACTACAGCAAAAGCATTTCTGCATTCAACATCCATTCCTGATTTTAAAAGAGAGCTATTGCCCAACCTGGAAAATGAAGGAAGTTCTTCGTGGGACAGAGTATTTACACAAAGTCAACAACAAACACACAGCTGGTGGTAAATATTGAAAGCTTTCCTATTGGACATGCCCCTGTGTGGAAAGGAAAACAATAATCAAAAGATCAAGAACGTATGAATAGAGTTGTGCTACAGTTTGAGTATGTGTCCCCAAAGTTCACATTAAAACCTTCATTCCTCAATGTGACAGAGTTGGGAGGTGCGGCCCAGGGGGAGGGGCTTGGATCTTGGGAGCAGAGTCCTCTCAGATGAATTAATCTGGTTCTTGAGAGAATGGGTTAGCTGTGTGGGGGACTCAGTCCCCTTTTCTCTATTCTGCACATGCCCACTCGCCCCTCCACTTTCTGTCACAAATTGAAGAGCACAGAACCTCACCAGGTTTGGGTATCCAATATTGGACTTCCCAGCGTCCAGAACTATCAGCCAGAATAAAATTTTTTCCTTCATAAATTACCCCATCTCAGGTGTTCTGTAATAGCAACAGAAAACAAACCAAGACAGATATCCACTTCCAGGTTTCTGATTTCAGCTCACTCAAGCACTCCCATCTCTTGCCCGAATTTTACCTGTGTTCAACCTCCAACCTGCTCCCCTACTCAGCCACCTAGTAAATGCCTGCTGGGCTTCCTGTGAGCCCACTCACTCTCCTGGCATTTTTCTGTCTCTTGCTACTTTCCACTTGGAGTGAGTTTGACTCTCCCTTTTAACAGGCTGCATTCCTGGTACAGTGCCCACTGCTGTATTGCTGTGAGCTGCACTGTCCCCATCTCAGCTCCTTCAGGTCCTGTGGGCAGTATGAAGTCTAATTCACCTCTGGTGCCTGCCCCTCAGATCCAGGGAGCACTTGCTGAATGACGAATGGGCAGATGGAATGTGAGTGTGGCATAAGGATGCTGTGTCCTAGGCAGATCTGCCCACTCACCAAGTACCGGCTTCTCTACCACTGCTGTGCAAGAAGCGGCCTCTCTCTGCTGGCCATTGGTGGTGGACACTGAGACCTAAGACACAGGAGCCACAGTGACCCCACTGATGGGGGAGAATATCACTACCTCCTCTTGAGCACCCCACAGCTACCAAGGGCTGAGTGCTCCCTGTGTGATGAACAGACAAGGGCCAAACCTGCTGGGAGAGAAGGATGTTCCTGAAGCAGAACACCCATGTGCAGAGGCAGGGGAATCAAAGAAGCTGGCATTCGGGGAACTGGAGGTTCCAATGCCAGGGTCTGACAGATCTGCATGGAGATGCCCCTCTGGGCCGGCCTCCAGGTCAGGACAATAAATAACAAGAGGAGGGAGAGAGTCAAGTCCAAGATGGGTTTACAGAGATGACTCTGCTCAGGTTTAAGATGGATCCACACGTGGTGGTGACTGCCGTGCAGAAGTCCCTGGCCACATGACGTTGGGGCACAGGGGCTCCCGACCTAGGAGGAAGCAATCTGGGAGTGGAAGCGTAACTGGGGGGAAAGCACAGAAGGCATCTCTGGAGTAAGGCAGGGCTCCCTTCTCTTTTCATTTTTACAGGTAATAACTACAAGCCTGTCTGGTCAGTGCTGGACATCAAAACTCTGAGAGCAAGGTGCCTGCTGGCTCCACTACCATCACAGCCACTGCAAGTTGAGCACCTATGACCCCAAAATCTGAACTCTGAGATTCTCTGAAATCCAAAACGTTTTCCTTTTATAAATTGTGCTTGATTATTTGGCAACATCTTGACTGAATTTTTTTTATTGGTGCATTATATTTATCCACAATAGTAGAATTCTTTTTTACATATTCATACATGCACACAACATAATTTGGTCCATTTCATTTCATTTCCTGGCCCTTCACTCCTCCTTTTCCCCAGTCCCTTTACTCTACTGATCTCCCTTCTATTTTCATGAGACCCCCCCACTACTATTCTTTCTTCTCCCCATCTTCCATATATGAGACGGAACACAAGACCCTTGACCTTTTGAGTTTGGCTTATTTCACTTAACATAATGTTCTTGAGTTCCATCCATTTTCTTGCAAATGACATAATTTCATTCTTCTTTGTGGCTGAATAAAATTCCATTGTGTATATATATATATATCACATTTTCTTTATCCATTCATCCACTGTCAGACACGTAGGCTGGCTCCATTGTTTGGCCATTGTGGATTGTTTTGCTATAACATGGATATGCACGTATCACTATAGTACACTGACTTTTAGTCTTTGGGATGAATACTGAGGAGGTAGAGCTGGGTCATATGGTGGTTCCATGCTTAGTCTTTGGAGGAACATCAAAAGAACTGATTTCCATAGTTAAAATCAAAAATTTTTTGAGCACTGACATGATGCTTGAGAAGTTCTGAATCTCAGAATATTTTGGATTTCAAAATTAGGGATGAGCAAGCGGTAAAGTCTATGCAAATATTTCAAAATCTGAGAAACCCTGGGATCTAAACATTTCTGGCACGAAGCATTTCAGATGAAGGATACTTAGTCTATACAATGGGTGTCGGCTGCAAGAAGGGAAGGCTGAGAAAAATGGCATCAGCTCAAAGGGACAGGCTTCCTCCAGATGGGCCAGGCCCTCAGCTGACAGATGACCCTGAGACCTGCACAGGGTGGATCCAGGGGCCACTGCAGAGTCACAGAGTCCAGAAGTGATTGACTGGACCTGAACCCAGCATGTCCTCCCTCCTTCCTTGTGCCACCTTCCGACCTCAGCAGGGCCACCAAGGCTCCATGGAGCAGTGGCAAGGACTCTGGGACTTAGGGAGTAGGGAGTCCCATATGCATGTCATGACTACACACCGCTGGGGGGTCCTGGCCAGCTCACCTCAATGCCCAAAGGCTCCTTTCCAACCTAAAATCCTGTATTCTCAAAGGCCAAAGGAGGGACATGCAGAAGCAACCAGTGGACCTGAAGCAGGGGGAGAGCTGGAAAGAGTGTGAGGGAGGCCAAACAGAAAAGTAAGCAGTAGACCCTGGGGAGAGCTCGACTCCCCAGAAGATCTCAGGCCGGCTGTGGCTTCTCTGGGGCTGAGTGCCTCATGCACACTTGGGGGCAGGGAGTGGAAGCAGAGATGGCGAGGGGGGCCAGGGGACCCCCAAGGTCTTGCAGCTTTGCAGACTTATTAAGAGCACAGACCAAAACTAGAGGGTTGAAACCAGGACCTGCCACTGGTAACTGTGACTTGGGGCAAGTGCTTAGTTGCACTGAGCCTTGATTTCCTTATGTGTAAAATGGTGGTAACCCCACTAACCCCCAAAGGGTTATTCTAGAGCTGAGGACAGAGCAGCCAGAAGACTCTGGTGGCTCTCTCCAGTTTACACACAGGGAGCCCTGGGAAGTCAGGGGAGGTGTGTCCAGAGGGGCCACTGAACAGCAGGCCCAGCAGGACTGCAGATGCCCCTCCTGGCCATGCTGAGTCTGACACCACCATGCCAGGCTGCCCGGAAAGTCTCTCAGACCTGCAGCTGAGCTAGCCTCGTGGAAGGTATTTTCTTCAGTCCCCAAGGGCTGGTCTCTCTCCCTCTCCCACTGGCCCTCAGGGTGGCAGCAGCTGCCTGGGAGGCTGGACCCAGCACGCTCTGAGGCCTGTCCATCTCCTCAGACTGGCAGCAGGCGCCCCATAAATCAATCAGTACATTCCAAGCAGGTGCTCACAAGCTGTTTTCATTGGAACCCGGGCCCCTTTCCTGTGGCTGCAGTGAGACCAGACGGTCAGGTGACTCACAATGTGACAGAGGCCTGGAGCTGGATCCACCAGAGGGTGACGATAATATTTTCTTTCCTGTCTTACCTTGGAGACAGGGTGGGGATTTCTTCCCAGCCCTCTCTCCTGGCTGAAGGCAAACTCACGTTTACTCAGTGAATATTTATAGAGCGAGGGGCTGGCGGGGATGGTACCAAGGACCTCCAAGCACAGACACCTTCTCCCCAGGCCCCACTGTCCACACCCCAACCCTACCCAGAAAGCAGGAGAATGTGGATGTGGTTAAAATCTGTGGCTTTGTTGGCTTTGGGCCCGGGTTCAAATCCCAAATCTGACTCCGCAAAACAGGGTGACACACATAACAAACAATAACGTGGTGGAATTTAAATAAAAATAATATACAGGAGGTGGTTGCATAGGACCTAGCACAGTTTAATTATTCAGTAAATTGTCACTATTATGAGTATTCAAAGATGGGACACAGGGGACAGTGGCGTCAGAGTGGAGTCCCATACCCACACCAGGCCTCAGGCGCACAAACACCAACTTGCCTTTGGAAGACTCCACAGGGTCCCTTCGTGCAGATCACTCAGCGAGAAGGAAAATACCTGTGTGAGCAGCTGGGACAGGTTAGCGTCACACCCCTTGCCACTGGAGCTGAATGAAACGGCTGGGAGCCGCAGGGTTAAAAGCAGGCCAGAGCCCCACACCTCTGCTGGCTTGGTCCTGCCCAGCCCCTCCCCAGGTTTGTTTTTCACTGGACACCTGGGGTTTGGAGGGCAGAATTTCTGAGTTCCCCAGCACTCTGCTCTGGTATGGAGCCTGGATCTGACCAGGCCTGTCCTGTAAGCCTTTGGAACCCAATACAGCCATATGCCTGGCACTTGCTAGGTAGGCACTATTCTGAGCACTGACTTGAACGTCTCTCTTCAGTGCAGCCCCTTGAGAGGGAGCCCTGTCACCGGCCACTACATGGAGGACAGTGAAGTAACATGCCCAAAGTCATCAGTACAGTAGACCTGGGACAGGAACCCAGGCCGCTCTGCTGCCCCTCCCCCACCTCTCCCTCTCCCTCTCCCTCTCTCTCCCTCCCTCCCTCCCCCCCCCTCTCTCTCTCTCTCACACACACACACACACACACACACACACACACACACACTATAGTGCCTGCGCTGAGGCAGCTCCGGAGGCTGAGATGTTGGCGGGACTGTGACATGAGAATCACAGTAGAAAGACCAGAGGTGAGAGGGTGCAGAACAGGGTTTCAACGCAGAGGAGCCCGGCCAGGCAAAACCAGCAAAAGGTCCACACGACCCCCTAACCTAGGAGAGGGTCCCCAGATATCCTGAGCTCCCACTGGCAGGGTCCAAGACGGCAGCTCCTCTTGGGACTGACAGAGTACACAGCCCAGGCTCCGCACCCACGGGGCCTTCCTTCATGGTTGAGAACCTGAGCTGGACCTCGGTAAAGTCCCTTGTCCCTCTGAGCCTGACTCCTCGTCTGTAAAATGGGGTAACAGCACCTGCCTCGTGGGGTTGTCCAGATGACCCTGCCCTTAGGGGCTAATGGGACAGGAAGTCACGGAGAATCATGGTGAGATACAAGGTGCACAGGACCCAGCCCCACCTCTGCTCACCTCTTCCCAAACTGCTCTCACAGTACAGCAGCACCCACCTTCTGCTCTCTGCACCTCTGCCTGGAATGCCCTTCTTCACCCTGTTCTTAGCAAACCTCTACTCATCCATCAAGATGCACTCCAACAGCCCCTCCTCCAGGAAGCCTGTGCTGACCATCACTCTGTTCCCTCTTTGTGCACAGACAAACCTGGCGGGTGCCCCTCCAGGCTCTCCCTGCTCCCGGTCCTCTCCACCCGAGCCTTGCTCACCCAGGGTTGACACAGCTGTTCCACACTCCTCTGCTAGACTCCGGGCTACTCTAGGACTGATGCTGGTTCAGGTCACTTTGGGACCCACAGCATAGAGTCTAGCCCAGAGCAGATGTATGTGGCATGAATGAGTCAGTAATTCAGCAATGGATGATGCAGGTATGGGTGACCAGGCACCTCCCTGAAGACCCTGCTGTGCACAGTAAAGCCCTCTCTGGTCCATGACAGGTGGTGGTCTTGCCACCACCTCCTTTACCCTTCTTTCTAGGGTACCTTTTCTGGGTTGGGATGGAAATGACCCAAGGGACCCTATACACACTATAAATCCCAGGTGCAAGTGTCCCCTTGAGTTCCTCACCAACCACTACAAGAAAAGACAAGGTTCAGGAATGCAATAAAGGGGTAGGGCCTGTGACATCCACACGGCCACCTGCTCAGTCACCATGGTGTGGCCAGGCCAGGCTGCCAAAGCTGACTCTGCAAAGAGATAAAAGCCCAAGAAACAAGAACATGCGAGGGAGGGAAGGGAAAAGGAAAAAAAAAAGAATTAAAAAAGGGTTCTTTTGGTATTTGTTTTCAAAGCCACTGACGAAAACCAGATTTGAAGTTTGGGGTAAAAAGGGATTTGGGCCTTTCAAATTCCACTCTCCACTAATTGACTGCAGTTTCCTTTGAAAGAGCCCCCAGCTCTTCTGAACAATCAGCAGCCCAGCTGGGACTCCACGGCAGCAGCATCCAGGCCTGCTGGCTCCAGAGGGTCGCCCTGGCTGGGTGAGCTCTGGATGACAGGCTTCAGGACAGATGGATGGACAGGCAGGACACTGGAATCCTCAAAAAGCCACAGTTGGAACTAGATCCTGGGCCAAGGGCTTCCCACGGAAAGGGCCGGGTCAGAAGTCACACCCACTCTGTCAACCCCAGGGCCTGCACCCTGCCCATGGCTGCCAGCCTCTTGGGCGCTGTGGTTTATGTGAGGCAGTAGGGAGCCACAGCAGATCTCAGCACAAGGCTCTTGGGAGTAGGTTTTCTGAGAGGAGAAGCAAACTGTCTGGTCCGTCATGCCTGAGGCTCTGCGAGTGAAAGATTTTTACAGGGCTCGATCCCTCCATGCGGCCAGGAGCTGCCTGCCTGCCCTATCCCTCTCCTCCCAAGTCAGACTTGCCTCCCCGCTCAAGCCCTGCAAAGCATGTCACTCCTTAGCCAGCGTGGCTGCAGAGCACCTTGTCCACAGCTTCTCTATGGGGTGCCCCCGAAACAAAGATCTCTGTTCCCTCTTTGTACACAGACAAACCTAAACCTGAAGGCTCATGAATCCAGCCACTGAGCTCTGAAGAAAGCCATGAGGCCACCTGCAGTAAGCCCACCTCCACTGAGGCCCTCCTCCCTGACTCTCACACACTGCCCCACAGGGGCAAAGGGACACGCCCAAAGGCACCTGTGCATCTTGAAGTCAATGGTCTTAACCTGAACCTGACTGTGAGCCTGCACCCTTGCCCTGACCCCACCATCCACCTGCACAAGGACCATTACTTGCTCTTCCAGAGCTGTGACCCTCAAAGCAGCAAAACCAGCAGGCTCTGGGAAATGTCACCGTCCTTTCACAGATGAGAAGTGTCGCTGTCCCCCAGAACAGGCAGCTCCCACTGGGCACACGCAGGTCCCTCTGCCTGGGGAGACCGTCCCTTTGGAGGATCATGCCCACACCCTCCTGGCCGCTCTCTTCTCCTGTGCCAGCCTCTCACCCCACCTGGCACTGGCTCTCAGGCTGCAGGCTCCTCCAGCCAAGGTGCAGCTCCCCCCACCCCCAGTGACATCCTAGTGCCTGCTCTGTCTGGAGAGGAAGCAGGGAGGTAGGGGGCAAGGAACCTGAGGCCTCCAGGAAAAGCTCTGGGTCAAGTTCTGACTCCCCCACGGGCCAAATGTGTGACCTCAAGCCTCAGTCCACTCTCTGGACTTGGGCTCCTCACCAGAGAAAACACACATGAAAAACTCAGGTCTGTGAGTCTGGGTCTGTCACCACAGACTGAGGCTGGAGGGCACTTGGTGACCTATGGAGGAGGAAGGGTAGGTGGCGATAATGGTGGAGTTTCTCCATTCCACCTTGGGGTGGAGTGAGGGTGAACCCCTAACACAGCCCCGCCCTCCTCGAGCTCCCCAGGGACAGTCAGGGTGTCCATCTGTGCCGGAAAAAGCAGGGGAGTAAATGATCTGCAGCCAGCATCTCATTTAGTCCCCCAGCCCTGAGGAGGGCAGTGGGCATCACGTCCACTGCCCAACGGGGTGACTGGTGCCCAAGGAGGGCCTGGCCCAGGTCAGCACTGGATCTGTGCCCTGGGAGGACCCCAAAGCCATCTTTGCTTCTGGTTCCCATTACAAGGACCAGTGCATCTCAATCAATCAGGGTAACGAAGTGTGATGAGCCAGATGCTGTCATCATAATCAGCAGCAGCTCCGCGCTCCAGGACCAGGAGCCTCCTTGCTGTGACGAAGGCCGGGGGCACAGAGACCGCCGTGAGCACTGCTGGCTGGAGGTGGGACCCCATTCACTTTACCAGCACCACTGTTGGGGAGGTTCAGGTGGAGCACAGAACATGGGTCTTCCCCCAGGCCCTCACCTTGTCACACCCACTGGCACTGCTCATCAGTATCCACAAACCTCCAGTCCACATGCCCGGCCGCTGCAAAGGTGGTTCTGCTACAGGTGCTCATGAACTCTGATCATCCTGCATCACCCAACCCAAATGCCACCTCTTCCAGGAAGCCTTCTGGGCAAAGCACTCCCTAGTCTGTTCTTTGGGGCTTGTCCAGCCTCACTCATGTGAACTAAAGGCTGTCCTCTCTCATGACTCTGTACACACCATTCCCTCAGCCAGGAACACCTTCTCCCTAGAGCTGGGACTCCACTCACCTTTCCTTGTCTCAGATTCAACGCCCACGCCCCTAGGAAGCCCTCCCTGATTGCCCACAGGCTGCCCGGCACCCTGGTCCCTGCTCTTGCCCTCTGCACTATCACTATTGGTTTACATGTCTGTGACCCATCCTAACCTGGCAGCTCTCTGTTCCCAGTGCCCAGCACCCAGTAACTGCTCCCAGGTGTGAAGCAACGCGTCCCATCATTATCAAATAGCCAACGGGCCGGGACAACTTGACACTACAGACTGGCCTGAGTCCTCTGTATCCTGTCTCCCTGGCTCCTGGTACCTGACGCAGAAAACCACCAGGCTCTATCATGACCCAAGAGCAGAGGGCTTCATATGGAAGGAATCAAGAGGCCAAGGCATCAAGTATCAGTTAGAACAGACACTTTATTATCCTGGCCATAAACCAGATTTACACTCAGGTTTCTTCTTTCCAGAAGCTCTGTAAAGTTTTAACTTTGCCCCAGCAAGCCCTGGGAACAGGCCTTCAGAGCAGCAGGAAATGGCCCATTATTACTGGGGGGGAGGAGGTGCCAGCTGCTCTTGTCCTCCAGGTAACCCTGCGTGGAGTCACCTGAGCTGGGCCTGGAGTCACGGGGCCTGGGGAGGGCTCCGGCTGGGACCCAGGGAGAAGGGCCCAGATTCCATAATGCACAAGCTGTGTGGCCTCGATGAGCCACTCCCCATCTGGGACTCCGTCTCCCATGACCACAGGGAAGGAGGGATGAGGGAGATCCAGAGCTAACGTTCAAGGACACAGCGTAACACAGTGGCTGTGGGTTCAAATCCCACTGGCCTAATGACTAGTACGTTAATCACGCCCCCTCTCTCACTCTCCACACCGCTAACTTGAGGACATGGCGTAAAATGACCTACCTCCAGGACAACTAGGAGCCTGCAGGGAACTGGCAAAGAAGGGGCGGCATGGCAAGCCCCCTCCACACTGTCCCATCATCCCACTTCCCTCAGACAAGCCAGCAGGTGTGTGATGTCCCCACATCACAGATGAGGAGGACGAGGCTTGGAGAGGGGCTTCCCATTCCTAAAGCCCAGCGAGCCAGGAGCCCAGCCAGGAACCCAGTGCCAAACCCAGCGTCCTTTGCCTGGCAGAAAATGTCCCTTAGGCAACTTGTTTTAAAGAAGGGGAAAAGCCGGGGAGGTGGCCAGGATCCATCTGAGGGCTGACTCACACAGACTGGAGGACAACTGGCTCTACCAGGTGCCATCCCAGGTCATCTGCCTGGTCCATCTCTCTCTGTTCTACCACCACCTCATCACCGGCACCCACGGCGGCCACACTGTCTGAACAGGGCTCCCTCACGCCACCCAGGCCCCTGCTCAGTTGCCACAGCCCCAGGGAGCCCCTTGACCACCAGCTGACCCACCTGCTTTATGCTTTTCATCACCACTTACACAACCAGGCACAATACTGATGGAATTTCCTCATTCAGAAAATTACTGAGCACCTAATATGCACCAAAAGCTGTTGTAGATGTTTGGAGACGACACTGGACAAAACAGACACAGATCCCTGCCCTCTTGGCACGTACGTCACAGGAGGAAGACAAATCACAAATTATAAGCATGATTAATAAATAAAATATATAATTCATTAAAATGTGAAAAGTTCTTTGAAAAATCAAAACAGGGTCAGGGGACCCGGGTTGCTGTGGTGGGCAGGGGTGGCACTTTGAAATAAGGTGTTGACTGTGGGCACCTGAGAGCAGGGAGGGAGGGGCTGCTGTAGATGTCCTGCAGAAGGGAACCCCAGGCAGGGGGAAGGAACAGCAGCATGGGGGCCCAGAGAGCCCACCCAAGGCTGCTGGGAGGAGCAGTCTTCCCATCTGAGCAAAGTGGGTGCCGTCTCAAAGCAGTGGAATGACAGAGGAGTGACATATCTGACTCACAATATAAAAAAATCGTTTGGAGCCCTATGGTGACAGCAGGCTTTCTTGCTTATTTGTTGGTTTATGGCTTGTTACTTCCACAAAAGTAAGATCCAGGAGGGAACCCCCTTGGTCTGAGTTCATCACCAGTGCCTAGAACAGGGCTGGGCACATACAGACACTCAGCAAATGTCAATGAAATGATTGACTAATCAAACAAGGCCACATCAGCCTCTTGGCAGCCCCTCACAAAGATCTCAGGGCCTTTGCACTTACTGTGTGCACTCTGCCTGCAGTGCTTTCCGCATCTGCCCCGTGTCTTCGTGAGTTCCTCCCATACTTCAGCTCTTTAACATCACATGACCCTTGACTCCTTTTCCGACATGCTATTTAAAATGCCAAGTGCCGGGTTGGGGTTGTGGATCAGCGATTGTGGCTCAGCACATGCGAGGCCCTGGGTTCCATCCTCAGCACCACATAAACATAAAATAAAGACACTGTGTCCAACTACAACTAAAAAATAAATATTAAAAAAAAATAAAAAATAGGGGCTGGGGTTGTGGTTCAGCAGTAGCACACTCGCCTCGCACATACGAGACCCACATAAAAATAAATAAGTGAAATAAAGATATTGTGTCTAACTACAACTAAAAAATAAATATTAAAAAAAATTAAAAAATAAAATGCCAAGTGCCCCCTCCCTGGTCCCTGCTCGTTTTTCTGTATTGTGCTTGTTACCAAGGGACATGCTCTATATTCCCTATCTTGCTGTCTCTGTCCACTAGAAAATGGGCTCCTAGAAGACAGAGATTTGTTTTACTTGCTAATAAATCCCCAGTGTCTGGGACAGCTGGTGACACACAGCAGGAGCCCAGCAAACACTTGCTGAACAGGTGAGTGACTTCTGCTTGTCCATTGTCTAGCTCCGTGAGCAGAATGGCAGGCAGGGTGCCAGGGATAGAGCAAGGGGACAGACAGTCCCAGAGGCACAGGCCAGAGCGGGAAGGAGGACCACGCCATCTGTGCTGGGTAGTTTCATGTTACTCACAACCACCACCCAAAGTAACTGCTGTCACCTTCATCGTACTCGGGTGGAAAAATCCAGGTACGGAGACCTGAACAACCCTCCCAGCGAGGAGGCTGACCTGGGATTCGAACCCGAGTCTCTGTGAGTCCTTCCAGTCCTTATTCAGTCAGAGGTTGATTGACCTGCCCCGACACGCCTGACCCTGTGCTCTGTCCTGCAGAATCCTAGGGGATGGGGCCATGGGACAACAGGAACACCGGGTGCAAAGCCCTGGAGGGGAGAGGTTCCAAAAGGAGGCCAACCGGGGCAGGAGTTGGACCACGCAAGGCCTTCCTCATGAGTCCCTTTGGGAAGCTGGGACCACAGGAAAATGCAACTCGAGACCATAGTCAGGGGGCATCTATACCCACTTAAGAGGCCAAATTTAATGAGAAGTAAAAAAAAGTATATGCACATCATAAGACACATACAGCTGTATTCATAGCAAAGGAACAAGCCAAATGTTTATTAGCTGTGGAAAAAATAAATCATAATCTTATATATCAATAAAAATGAGTAAACCAGAGGTACACAGCAACATGAGCAGATTTCAGAAATACAGTGTTGAGTGAGAGAAGCCAGACAGAGCATGTACTGTAGGATCCTAGTTATATACAGCTCAAAAACAAGCAGAACAAATCCACGGTGCTAGAAGCCAGGCCTGAGGTTAGTCTGGAGAAGGAGGTCAGGAACAGAGATTGGGAGGCAGTGTGAGTGGGGCTTGCTGGATGACAGCGATGTTCTTGACCTAAGTATTGGTTTCACAGCTACAGTCACATTGTGATAGTCATGAAATCACACTCTGATTTGTGTGCTTTTATAAATACAAGATCTACTTCATGCCAGGCTTGGTGGCACACGCCTATAATCCCATCGGCTCGGGAGGCTGAGGCAGGAGGATCTGAAGTTCAAAGCCAGCCTCAGCACAGCAAGGTGTTATCTCTAAATAAAATACAAAAAATGGGCTGGGGATGTAGCTTAGTGGTTAAGTGCCTCTGGATTCAATCCCTGGTACCAAAAGAAAAAAAAATTACTTCAATTAGAAGTGTAATCAAAGTAGAACAGCAGAAAAAAAAAATTCAGTAAGGTTACCCCCTCCAGACTGGAGGCAGGAGGACGAGATAGCGGAGAGACTACCTCACCCATGGCTTGGGTAGTTCATTACACTGAGATGGGGGGTGGGGATAGTGGGAAGAAAGGGGCAGAGACAGAGACAGGTAGGCACATTAATGGGCCAAAGACAGTAAAAAAAGACAAGTGACAGGAACCAATACATGTGTTCAGACCAATTCTATGCATTTAAGATTGAAAACTTAAATACCTAAAAAGGACCACATTCCAGGAAGAGATCAGACTCAGAACACCCCCACACCTGATGGGATCAGAGACGACTAAATGGTGTCTGTCAAAACTAGAATAAAATAGATATTACTTTCCTGTCCGCCCCCCCTCCAGCATCTGGAACAAAGTGGATCTCTGACAGATAAGAACTGGGTGAAGAGATGAACAGACGAAGCAGGACATGTCCCTGGTGTTAGAGTCCCACCCCTCCATACGCCACGTCCTCCCCTAGGCTCACGTTTACTCTGGGCTGGCACTGACCTGATTAGCACGGCCCCCACTGAACCCCTTCACCACCCTCGCCCAGGTACTGAGCACCGGCCCAGGAGCCCTGGATGTTGGGCCAATTGAGTTAACAATTTCCTACTAGCCCTATGGCGTTTCTAAAATGTTACTCCATTTTTTTTTTCTTTTGATAGCTTGAAAGATGCAGAGTCTGAGCCACTTAATAGTCCAGTTCTGGGCTGGATCTGTCACCACAACAGTAAAAACTAAAAAAAAAAAAAAAAATTTTTTTTTAAATCTAAGTGCATTGTGTGCTTATAATAAATAGTTTGCACAAAATTATTCATTCCACATCTGGGCAGAGGGATGCCTTTAATGTGCAGATTGTTTGTGGAGAGCCCATAACTGAGGTTGTTACTGGGCAGAATGTGGAAGTCGTTTTCTACTATTAAATAAGGGAAACAAGGTTCCCATTTTAAAATTAATTCAATGAAAACTATTAAGCAGTTGGCCGTGAAGGCCTTGGTATTTTTTTCCCCCAAAACTGATACTAATAAGGGCTCCCACTCTCAGCCCTGCCTAAACAAAAACACAAAATTAACCGCATAATTCCCAAGAACATGTTCCCAGTGTTGTTCTGAAACTCACAGCCAGGAGGACCAAGCAGATCCAAGGAGACTTGAGCCCCAAGTCCTTGTGATACTGTCTTCAGGTAGGTCTTGATGCGGTGGCAGACCCTTGGGGGCTGGGGGGCTGGGGAGCTGGTGAATGGGGTACTGTCCCCCCCTCTGCTCAACCTCAGTGACAAGCAGGAAGCAGCAGGCCCTGAGCTCCCCCAAAATAAGGGGTGGGAGGGACTCGGGGGTGAATGAGAAGTGGCAAGTCCCCCAGGCCTCTCCAGAGACACGTCATCAGCACGTGTGACCAGGAGGGCGACCTGTGGGGGGGAAGAACTGCGGGCTTGGAGGCAGCAGGCTGGGTTTCCCGGCTGAGCCACTTCCTCCCCTGGAGGTCTCGGCATCTTCATCTGTGAAGTAGAGTTCTCCTGTGGACCCCCGTGTCCCTGTACATGATGAGCCTGGCACACGCTTGGCACACAGCAGGTGGGCAAACGCTGGGCCCTTCTCTTCTGTGCCAGCTCCCAGCTGAGATGCCAGGTGAGAGCCGGGCACTGCTCCTGTTAGAAAACCACCCCTTCTCTCTGGTGTCTCTCCCTCCAGCACCTATTCATGGTGTGCCAAATGCGGGCAGGCCTCCGCGACCCACTGAGATGAGTGCAGGCTCGGGGCTGGACTGGAGGTAAGCGTGGGAAGTGAGTGTCACCAAGGCTGGCCATGCAGGAGGGAAAAGAAAGGTGCTGGGGACAGGGCACCTGCACAAATGGGAACTTAGCAAAGGCTGGACTGAAAAAGGGACAGGCAGGCCGACTTGTGGATGGGGACAAATGAATGAATGAAGAGTCTGATTAACTTCAGGGTTCCCGTTCCTCCTGCTCTCGGAGGGAGGCAGTGTGTAGTGTCCTGTCCCCAGTACTTTCCTAGTGAGCCCCAGCAGAAGTGCCTGTGAAGAAGCATGCACTGTGGCCTGGGGACCCCTCCCCTGGTCTCTATCCTCCACACCATCTCATTTCTTTCCCCTTGAATGTCTCTCTTCTGACTTTTGGTGCCTTCCTGCAACACTCCAACCTCCTCTGTCTGGTTCCATTTTTCTCCACAAGTGGGGATCTTTCTCCATCACTCCTCTTGGCCTCCACCTTTTCTCCTTTCTCTCCCTCTCTCCTTCCTCTCATCCCACTGCCTGTCTTCCCAGTTCCCACGTGAACACCCACTTCCCGATGGCACAGGTGTGCCTGCAGGTGTTTTATCCAGGGAGACACCGCGTGTGCCCAGTGAGAGGATCAGGGTGAGACAGACATCCCTGATGAAAGGGGGCGTGGCCTGAAGGCAGCTGTGACCCAGGTCCCGCTGATGGGAGAAGACTGGCTGTCTGCAGAGCTCCTCCCTCCCTGCACATTTCACCCCTCCCCAGCAGCCCAAAAGTAGAAAGAGGGTTCCCAAAGGGGAGGTCCACCTGGACCAGGCCCTCAGGAACAGAGTGCCATGGGACTGACACAGGAGGCACCAAATTCTATCTGGTTCGGGACTGACACCACGACCGCAGGGCACAAGAGCAGGGCACAGGTGAGCACGACGGGACACAGCTTCAGGGGTCTCCACACCCCCATCCGTCTACTCATTCAGCAGTTACTCACTGAGCTCTCCTCTGCACTAGGCGCAGTTCTAGGAATGGGGACAAAGCAATGAGCAAAGCGGGCCAAGTCCCCGCCCATGGGGAGGAGGCAGGCAGGGAGCAACCTCTGTGGTTAGAGCCCCGGGGAAAGTAAGAAGGAGGGAGCAGGTCTGGGCCAGGCCGCTCTGACTTGATCCTGAACTCATGAAATCCAGGCTGCCACCTGCACATCTGCCTGCAGACCCTGGGAAGGCAGTCAGACAAGTCAGAGCTGCAGGCAAGGTTGGGCCGGGCACAGACCTAGCGGCCATCAACAAGCGGGTGTCCCCCAAAGCTCCAGCCAAGAGGAGACCACCATGAGTGCCAGAAAGGTCACTGCGATGAGGTGGAGCCAAGAAGGGGGTCAGAGAAGGAGCAGAGAGGTAACCAAAGCGCACAGCCATGGAGCTGTGTCCACCAGGAGAGGAGCGAGCAGAGGCAAAGGCACGAGGGTCAGAAAGGCAGAGATGATCTTGGCCCCGGCCACAGGGCAGTTGCTGATGGCCCTCCCAGGAGCAGAGACTGGGTTCAGAGGAGGGCGGGATGAGAATCGTGACAATAAGACCGCAGACTCTTCGAAGAGTTCTGCCCAAAAGGAAGGAAAGGACAGAGGCAGTCTCTGACTGTTTTTAACTTTGTAGAAGTAACGCCTTGCTTATGTGGGGACAGAAATGACTCCTCAGAAGGGAACTGCCCTGTTCTGAGCAGGTGAGGTGTCCTAGTGCACGGAGCCAGCAAGATGCTCAGCCCCACAGGATGGAGGGCAGGAGGATCTGTCCGCATTTTTCAGATGAGAATCCTGAGGCTGGGACAGCTTACCTGCAGGCCCAGATCAGGCACCAGGGAGTTTCCTTCCTCACCAGTCACCCTGCTTCAACTCCCTGTGTGCCCCAAGCAGGTGGGCCAGAGTCTGCAGTTTAACCAGGTCCTGTGAGTTCCCTGTGTGCCCTAAAGTGTGACAGTCACTGCTCTAGACAGCCATCCCCAAATGTTTCCCTTTGCATATACCTATCAGGAGAAAATGTATTCATTTATGAATTTAACTATTCTCATTTATACTATCAAATGCACTCCTGCGTGCTAGGCTTGCAGCCTCAGGTGTGCCCAAGGAAACTCTCTGTGCCTCAGTTTCCTAGTATAAAATGGGAATAAGAAGAGCATCTGTCTCCAAGGCTGCTGGGAAAACCAAATAAGTTCAAGATGTGCAGCGCTCAGAACTACACCCGACACATGGGATCATTGTCCTTACCATACCAACCATGAGATGCTTCATAAATATAAATCTCAGTTCTTCCCACCCCAGAGACAGTAGACATCCCACCCTAACAATCACTGGTCCACACAGCAAGGCCCTCAAGGACAAGGGCCACATCTTTCTTATTCACTCTTTCCTTTCCCATGCCTAGCAAGGGCCTGACTCAGGGCAGGTCAGCAATAAAGTGCTGCAGGAATAAAGACCTGCCACCAGATAAAAGGTCCAGCCAGGTGCCTTTCAACCCTAACAACTAAGGCAGGGATACATTTTACAATGGGAGACACAGAGACTTTGAGGTTAGCGATTTGCCTAAGGTCACACAGCAAGGTACAGCAAGGCTGGGACCCTGACCCAGGTCACTCAATGTCTTACCCTGGGCTGGTAGCCTCTTCCCATCACCAAGGATTCACATCAGAACAGACTGCTGAGACCTGGCCACTCAGCCTGATAGTCCTCCTGCCCCCAGCAGAAGAGGAAGGGAGGTAGAGCTGAGCCAACGCACACGCCCCTCACCACAGGCCCTGGACAGGCTAGGAGGACCCTAGGGAAGAGATGCGGCCCTGAAGCCTCGCCCTGTCCCTGCAGGGGAGCCACGCATCTGAAGCGCCCAAAGCACCTTCTCCTCACCCCACTCCTCCCTCCCAGCCACGCTGCAGATCGGCCAGTGATGCTATATGAACGGGTTTCTGAAATGTCACCAAGAACAAAGCTCCCTTTTCTGCCAGCCTCTAGTATTTACAAGCAAGCACAAATCTGTGAGAAAATTCAATTGAACGCAGATGGCAGGAAATTCCTCTAAAATGACAGTGGCCAAATTCAAACCACAAGACATGAAAATAACCCAACATACTAGACATGAAGAACATATCTTATAGACTTCTCCTCGTGCGATTTGCAATCTGTGATGGATTACCAGGAAGACAGACTGCAGATTTATTGGACTTCTGTAGAACACGGATTCCATTTGCAACAATTAAACCTTCCGTGGTGGAGAACGGGGTCGGAGGGGGCTCGCGGGAGATGGCGAAGCTAAGACATGTGGTGTGAGGCCGATAAGGACGGGTGTTAGTGCTTGCAGAGCAGGCGTCAGGTATTGGCTGGCTGCAGGGGGTTGGGTGTGTCGCTGGTCTATCAACCAAGTGCCATTGGACTTAGCAGCAAGGTTAGGGGAGAGGGCACACAGGCAGGCTTTCCAAGATACAAGTACATGCAAATCTGCTGGTCCTCTGGGCCTAGGTGATTAGACCAGAGTTGCTGATGGATCCTGATAATGGCAGTGGTCTGAGAGGTCCTGAGGGGAAAGAGGATGATAGGATCAGTGGGCTGATGGACAGCAATGCAGCCACTCCCCTCGCATTTGACAGAGCAGACATCACTAATAGATCACACCATCTCTCTCTTGCTAAGCTCAGAATCCTCAAGATAATTCTGAAGAAAGTGGCCCAAACTGGGTTTAGTGCACCCTGGGCTGAGGTGTACGTGCCAGGGGCTGCAGTGCCAGCTGGGGCTCAGGCACTCAACAGGTGTGCTGAAACTTTCTTTCTTTTTTCTTTTTTTTTTTGCCCTGCTGTGCTGAGGATGGAACCCAGGGCCTCACACAAGCTAGGCAAGCGCTCTGCCACCAAGCTACAGCCCCAGCCCGGTGCTTAAACTCTTAATGACCTTGACATATGCAAATAAGACAGAAGCCCACGTATGTGTAACAAGCCGGAAGCTGAGGTGTGTGCTGCCAGAGCAGAGATTCAAAATCTGCACCCCAGAACCAAGCTTCTTTACCAAGTGACTGACAACCAGGCCCCATACAGTTCCACCTCCAGTCCTTAAATGGTTCAGTCTTAACCAAGGGAGACTGAGGTGGGGTGTGGGGGCAGCATCAAGGATAGCCACATATTTGACACTGCTCTCATTAAGAGGTGGGTCTGGAGGGGTGGGGTTGTGGCTCAGGGGTAGAGCACTTTCCTAGCATGTGTGAGGCACTGGTTTCGATTCTCAGCACCACATACAAATAAATAATTAAAAAAAAAAAAAAAAGAGGTGTGTCTGTGTAGTAGTGATGCCACATCCCAGTAATCCCAGAAATTCGGGAGGCTGAAACAGGAGTTCAAGGCCAGTCTTAGCAACTTAGCAAGTCCCTGTCTCACAATAAATCAGAAAAAGGGTTGGGGATACAGCTCAGTGGTTGAGCATCCCTAGGTTCAGTCTGTGAGCCCTCCCCTCAAATCTGGACTAGCTTATGACTGCTTTGACAAATGGCATGTGACATGGAGGTGACGCTGTACCTGATCATGGGCCTGACCTGATGAGGACTGGTGGCCTCCCTTTTGGTACCCTGGAGCCCCAACACCACAAAAGTCTGACTACTCAAATAGAGACACCCCATGGGGATGGCCCAGGGAGAGAGAAGGGCCCCTGGGGCACCCTTCCAGCCATCCCCACCCATGTTCCAACCTATGATCCATCAACCTGTGCTGGACTCACAACCAGACCAGCTGCCAGCTGAACACCACCGCAGTGACCCCAGATGATGTTGTGTGGAGGACGAGGATTGCCTGGAAGAGCCTAGCCCCAAATTCCTGACCCACAGGTGGGTGACATGACCAAATTTGGGGTAATTTAAGCCCCTCCATTTGGGAGTAGCCTGTCACACAGCTCATCCATCCTTGCCTCTGCCCCCCTCTTCCTGTTCCCTCCTTTCCAGCCTCATGCCCCCAGCCTGGAGGAGCACCCTGGCCTGGGCTCCCAGCTTGCTGACTTGTCCCCTACAGCCCACTCTCCCTGGCCTCCAGTGACCTGGCTAAGTAAGCTGAGGCTCTGGTCACTGACAGATCTCCCCAGCAGTGCTCAACACCCTGTGTGACCTAGACCACCTCCCACTCCCCTGCCCACCCCTGTGCTCCCCGCTCCCCACATGGAGCACAAGGCTGTCATACACTGTGAATGCCCTGCTCCTGTTCATCCTTCAGTGATCAGCTCAAATCCAGGGCATTGGCTGGCTCAGACTCTGTACCTCCACCATGGCCCTGTGACCCCCACAGCTTCCCCTCCTGTGGATGGGGATCGTGACAAGCGAACACGATTCATAATGGACAGAGAGTAGTGTTTACTGATACCCAGTGACGCTAGTCTGTGGATGCTGGGGACAACCCTGGAGAAAGCCTTGGGAAGGGGAAGGCTCAGGGAAGGCTCAGAAAAGGCAAGAAAACATTTCCAAAGCATGGCCCAGGCCCAGGCTCTCTGGGGGGACACAGGGACAGATCAATTCTTAGCACTCAGCTTGCAGAGAGCTGCCAGCACTGGGAAGAACTGGTCAGAGGTGTGACTGTCCATCACAAGAGGTCAGCAACCTCTTAGAAGAGAGAATGTCAAGGCTGTAGGGTCCTTCAATCGTCTTCACCATGAGCAAGGGGAATTGAGCCCAGAAACGCCAAGGAATTGCTCAAGGTCACACAAGAGCTGCACTTGCACCCAGGTGTCTCTCCTCCACAGTGGTGTCAGAACCCCACTCCACACAGTCCTCCTGGGCTAGGCAGAGACAAGGGCATTCATGAGGGGCTACAGGCACATCCCACCTGCCACTGGCACCTAGGCCTCAGTTCCCTGCAGCATGCAAAGGGCCTAAGAGCCAGGACCCAGATTCGCCAACTGTGCCCCCCTGATAAAAGCAGTCAGCTATTTTTAAGTCTCAAGATTCTTCATCTGCAAAATGGAAATAACAGTTCCCACCTCAAAAGGCTTATGTGAGGATTAATGAGATGAAGATAGCAAACACTAAGAATCAGTCCTTTGTATCATAAGGGCTCAAGAGAAGTTAGTTGCAGACTTTGGGGATTTTTTTTAGCTGTCTGAGATGCCTGGAACAGAAAGGACCCAGCTCTCCTCCCTTCTGGCTGGGTGGCCTTGGGAAAGCCTCTTTCCCTCTCTGAGCCCCTTTGCCTCATCTCAAGGAGTGTTTTGGCCAAGCGATCACAAAGGTCCTGGCAAGCTCGGAAGCTCTTCACATCTTCATTAGGCTTTCCCAGACCTTCTCAGAGCTGGGGAGCCATCTTGTTAGCATATGAGGAGCCGCACCCCTTTCCCAGACCCCTCAAGTGGGGGAACATCCGAAAGGCATTAGGGCCTCCCTTGGGGAGGCCGGGGATCCACTGCCTCTTTTCCACCCTTCAGGCTCTGGCAAGGTCTTCCTGGCTCACGTCACCCACTCTCCACACTCTCCCAGCCAGCCACCCTCTGCTCAGCCAGGAAGAGGTTGGATCTCCTAAGCAGTGTAAGGCACGCTCTTTCATTTAGCACCTACTGCATACCAGGCGGGGTACCAAGCCTTTCAGATACCCACTCTCCTCTGTAACAGCTGCTCAGAGACGAGGACAGCCTACCCCATGTATACACAGAGGCCAGCTCAGAGAGGGGGTGTGATGGACTCACCCCTGGTCACACATGTGTCAGACAATGGACTGGAACTCAAAGTCCACACTCCACCCTCAAATGCCTTCAGACACCCTGAGTTGAGGAAGGAAAAACTGGGACCACAGTGCCCTGACCCCAACGGCTAGCCTAAGGGGCACAAAGGGGAGACTGCGCTGGCCTGAGGTGGGACAGGTAGAAGGGTGGCCCCAGGACCAGCACACAGACTCAGACTCCTGAGCTGGGGCCCCGCTCAGAACTTCCCCCTCTCATCCTGTCCTCTGGCTGGACAGGGGAAACTGGGACTCTCCATGGTACTCAGGTTTATGGGACTAATGGCCCCCAGGGCTCTGTGGGAAGGAGAGACTCCAAGGTGAGCAGGGGATCACTGCAAATCAAAGCACAGCCCCTCCCCTGCCACTGCCCCAGCCCCCGCCCACTCCGCCAGCTAGCCAGGATAGGCAGAGCCACAGCGGCTTGGCTACAGCCGACGCACCATGCAGGTGGGACACGTGCGGGCAGACCTGCTTGTCATTCACCACCAGTTCACTGAGTGGGGGGCGGGGGTCAGGGTCCCCCAACAGAGCCATAGGATTGGACAAGAGGTATACATTTCAGCAGCACCTGGCTCACGGGACACAAGCAGGAGAAGGTGCAAAGTGAGAAAAGCCAACACTTCTTAGGAATGAGGGACGTGGGTGGGAAGCCCCGTCTGCTGGGAAGAAAGGTAAGCAAGTGGCTGGCAACAGAGACACCAAAGACTCCAGAAAAAGCCCTTCATCTGGGGCAGCCTGGGTGGCTTCTTGGAGGAGGGGATATGTGAGCTGGAGGGGAGGCTGGAGTGGGGAGATGAGGCGCATGCACATGCAGACAGAGGGGCAGAGGCAGGCTGGGGTCCTCAGGGATGGCTCGTTTGCCCTGCTCTGCGTTTGGGCTTCATCTGGTACAGAATGCTCAGAAAAAACTACTTGTCTTTATTGGCTTTCATCAACAACAAATCCCATCACTGAAAATGCTCCAAGTCCCTGGTCTCCTGGGCTTCCAGACCACTGCACACAGACCCACACTGCTGGGATAACCTTCACGGGGGCATTCTGGGAAGGACAGGAGTTCCTGAGGGCCCGGAAAGCCCCTCTGGTTCAAGGAAGCCCAGGGAAGGTGCGGCCTGCTAGGGTCAGGCAGAACCCAGGCTCCAGACACACCCAGGGCCCCCTGGCTCCATAGCTTCCACATAGTCACCATGCCACCCACGCTCCAGGGCAGCCCCAGGGTGTGCTCTAATGTGGAGTAAGAGCAGGAAGCCAGACTTGGCACTAAGGACAAGCTAAGGCAGGGCTGGGCAGCTGGGTACCACGGGCCACCTAAGAGCCCCGCAAAGGGTCAGGCAGCCAGAATCCACACCAGCGGCAGCTTCATATCTGACATCTCAGCTGGCCTGAGCGTCTCCAGGCAAAGTGCTAGGACCAGTGTGGGGAGCAACGGGGGCCACGGATGTGGGGATAGACCTCTGCTCCTCACAGGCCAAGAGCTTCTTGTCCCTGGAGGTATGGAAGTGAGGTCGCCCCCTAAGGAGGGCTTCACTAACAAGGAGGACCCCGCATCCCAGCCTCGCAAGCTGGGAGCCCTCAAGCAAGCCACGGAATTCCCA
This sequence comes from Marmota flaviventris, assembly GCF_047511675.1. NCBI lineage: Eukaryota > Metazoa > Chordata > Mammalia > Rodentia > Sciuridae > Marmota > Marmota flaviventris. The sequence goes on from NC_092507.1 coordinate 42,530,685, forward strand.
GGGCCTCGATTTTATTTGTCAGACGGGATCTTCTCCCCTGGTTGATGGGCCGTGTGAGGAGCCACGGTGCGGGCCAGATAAGAGCAAGGACGTGAGGGCACTTTGCAGAGTACAAAGCGCTATAAAAATGTGCAGCAGTATTATTATTTGAAACAGACTTTCAGAAGAGTGGGCCCCCGAGGACCCAAGAGAAATGCATCCTTCGCCTGCTATTGGAACCATGTGTTCCCAATGAGGTAATGGACGGGAACACACTTGGTAAACGTAAACGCAGCACGAATGGCAGTTGTTATCATCGCCATTATCACGATGATGATGGCGATGATGATGATCACTGCTGTTCTCCCGTCTCCTGCTGCAGGGACCCAAAGCCACTCAAAATTATCATGGGTGGATCCCGAGGGCAGACCTGTCCTGTGTACAGCCATAGCCTCCTGGTTTGGAGGTGGCTGGGAAGTAGTTTCTATCAGGCCTGGTCAACCCCAGGAAGTCCTCCCTGTCTCTATCAGATGCCTCACAGGTACCCCAGTCAGCCCGGCTGAGCTGATTCTCCCACCCCAACCCCAAATCTTCCCACTTTCCCAGCTTCTAATATTCAGAGCAACATCACGAACACCTCCCTCGGCCTACTCCCCCACCTGGTCAATCACCCTAACAGTGTATGGGCTGAGGCTAGTCTCAGCTCTTTACAGAGGCTCTCTCCCCTAGCCCTATAAAGCAAACACTGTAACAGCCCCATTTTATAGATGAGGAAACTGAGGCTCAGGAAGGGTAAAGAACCTGCCTACTGTCATACCTGGTAAACACTGGAGCCAGGCCATCCAAAGCCAACCGATAGCCTCTGCCACCTCCCAAATGCTTCTCACTTCTCTCCACTCTGCTCTGTCACCAGTGTCACCAGCCCAGCCCAGGCCACAGCACCTGGTCCATGACCACCAACCCCATTTGTTCCTGTGGCCTGTCTCCACAGCCAGGTGAGTAACTCAAGGCCTTGGGCCTGGCTTGTTCTTTCTGAGGTTTCCAAATCCTGACAGCAGGTATCAGTGAGCACTGACCACACTGAACCAACCCAAACTGCTGGGGGAGGAAGGTCCACAGGCAGCAAATGGAGGGCTCCAGTACCTTGCGCGGGACCCACGTTCTCCCTGCACCCTGCACTCTCCCATCTCATCCACAAACTTCAGGGGCAACTGTGCCTCTCGAGAGATGGAGGCTCCTTCGGCTCCACCAGCTGGGGCTTTCTTCTCCAGACCCCAGGGGTGAGCCAGGAGCATGATGTAAAGAGGAGAGACACTTCCACAGCTCTAAGCTCGGTTTCCTCATCTGTCCTGTGGGGCGGAGCCATCTTTCCAAGCCAGGTGCTGGGGGGTGGGGGGAGGCACCCGTGACTCGTGGGCCTGACTGGCACAGAGCCGGAGCCCCGGAAGCACTGCTGCCCAAGCTCCGTGGAGGTTCTAGGGCTGAGCTGTGGTTCCCTCCCGGCCGGGGGACCCACTCTTAGCACCATCACACTGGCGTCCCTGGATTTCAGAGGGGACCTATTCCAACCACTGCATGTGCCTTCAGTGTTTTTCTGCTGTCTTTGGGTAAAACTCCAAATTCTCACCCGCACCCCCAGAGCTCTACAGCTTCCTCTGCTCTGCTGCCACCTCTTCCCTAGGCAAGAACGCTGGCTCACCTCGCCTTCTCCCCAGAATCCGTTCCCCCAGTTCAACCCCTGAGTTACACTCGGGTTCAACCAGAGCTACTGCTATCTGGGCTAGACCGCTTCTTGCTGCTGCGTTTGTCCTGTACACTTGAGGGTGGTCAGCAGCGCGGATAAAGAAGGTGAGGTGTGGGTTCCACCTGTCCCCCTCACTTCTCTGAAAGGCAGTTTCTTTCACAAGGTGCTTTCATACCCATGATCTTCTTGGCACTCCTTGAGATGAGGAGAGTAAGGCACAGACGAGGACATGAACCGCCCAAGGTCATGTACCTGGTCAGGGGAAGCACTTCACCTGGACATTCTCCCAGATGGCCTTCAGCTAAAACTAGCCCTTGCTTGCTCAGTGTTTCTGGAGCCCTTGTCTGGACCTCCCCTCACGAGCTTACCAATAGTCCTTAGCTAAACGTGACCTCTGTGCCTGGCCCTGTCCCAGAGGAGCTCCTAGGTGAGAGGCGGGGACACAGAAATGTGCACTCTAGTGTCCCGGGGTGCTGAGGACCCACAGCAAGGGGCGGGGTATGAACAGAGTTCCATGGTTTCCCTGTGGACACATGGGTCCCCTCTGCGTAGCCAGCAGGAGCTCAGTGAGGGACAGATGAGAGGAGGAGAGGGGAAAGGAGGGAGGGCCTGAGGGAGGGAGGGAGGCTGAGTGATGACCTGCCCCTGCCCCCCTACTTACCTGGGCAGGGGGAGGCACTTCCTAGTCATTCATTCACAAATAGCCACTGAGCATCTGCTCTGTGCCAGGCAGTGTGCCAGCTGCTGGGGGGACTGTGGAGAGAAAGTTGGACACACCCCAGTCCCTGTGGGCCTTACAGGCTGGCAGGATGTTGGGTCCCAGCCCTTCCCATGGTCACAGACTGAGAGCAACCTGAAAGCAGGGCTGGGTCTCATCTGGCTCCTGGATGTGTCCCCCTCACCCAGAACCCAACACAAGCTTGCTGAACTGGACCAAATCACGCATCTGAGGACTGGAGGAGGAGGCCGCTTGCTCCGGAGATGCTTTGCTGACCAGGGTGGTGCACAGCCCAGCCAGGCCAGCCAGTCTTGTTTTGTCAGACTAGCATCAGACACTTGAAGTTGTGCAGACTGTGACAACACACGGAGATTATGGGTCTGGCTTTTTATCTGCTTTTATCTAAATGACCCAAACAAAAACAGTTCAGCAGCCTCGGTCCAGGCAGGAATCCTCTTTCTGAACTGGACCACTCTCTGGATTCAATATTAAACCAGCTCTGGCCAAGAATGGCTCAGCTGGCAGGAACCTGAGTGCTGTCCCAGCAAGGGGAGATAGCTTCCCCCCGTCACACAGCACCTGGCCAAACAGAGTGACTCAGGCTGCAGGAGGTTTTTAGACGAGACAACAGCTTTTGGACTATCAACTCCTCCAAAATGAGTCGCATCCCATAACCCCAGTCTGATTGATGCCTCCCTTTTCTAAGCCTATAGCAGTAGCTCTTTCTTTTCTTTTTCTTTTTTTTTTTTTTTTGATGGACACAATACCTTTATTTATTATGTGTTATTATATTTATTATGTGAGTGTTGAACCCAATGCCTCACTCATGGTAGGCAAGCACTCTACCACTGAGCTACAACCCCAGCCCAGCCTGTAGCTTCTTCATACATCATCTTGGATGGCCACACTGTCTTAAAAGACTATTTCTGACTCAAAGCCAGGGGTGGGCCTCACTCTTTGCTTTCTGCTCCAGATCCAGGTACACAGCAGATGCTTCATAAAAATGCATGGGTTGCACATTTTTAGCAGTTTTTTAAAAAACTTCCATTCAACCCTAAGACACCAGCCAGATGAAATCCCAAAGGGGTAAGTTCCAAGTCCCGTGGTGAAGGTCCAACTGCTCCATGCTGGTCTCTGAGTGCCCTAGCTGAGCTCCTGCCTCCATGTAGACTCCCAGGGGAGAACTAACCAGTTGCAGCTTAGTTTTTTGTCCACACACAGGGCCTTGTTCTTGACTCTGCTGCACCAGTGCATCACCTGGCCTGTAGGGGGCGCTGTCTGGCTCTTTGTTAAATGAAGACATTCATGTTTTTTATTCATAAAGGTGCATGAATGTCCAGCAGTGGAGAAAGGAGTATGTATATCAGGGAGGAACCATGTAATAAAATACAGTGGCCGTTACTGTGAAGGCTCATGTAGTTCATGAAGAAAAACTTTATTAAGTAGACTATAAAAGTATCATCCATGAATGATTCAAATATTTAAAAATCATATATGTGGACAGAGGTCAGAAAGGAACCATGATCAGGAGAAGCTAATTATATTTTTTTGCAGCAGTGGATTTGCATCTCATTTTGAATTTGTTATTGCTACAATGCTGTCAGTGGAGAAGTTCTTAAAAATAATTCAGGAATGAAGGTGGAACAGCATATATTTTTATTTATTCATTTACTTTTTTGTGGTTCTGGGGACTCAAACCCAGGGCTTTACACATATCACACAGGTGATCTATCACTAAGTACATCCCCAACCCTATTTTTTTTCAATCTTTATTGTGCATTATAATTATGCATAGGGATTCAGTGTGATATATTTGTACATGTGCATGTAGCAGATATTTTCAAAGAACAGAGGATTTGGGGTTTTTATTTAATTTTTAATTTTTCCATATTTTTTATTGGTGCATTATAGTACATAATGATGGGACATAACTTGGTCAATATCATTTGGACAGAAGGTTTTGAAAGACAGAGTGGCTACTAGGCATCCACAAGGTGATGAGATGTCAAGTTGCATTTACTAGAAGAAAAATGTTCAGGTGCAAGAATTCTCCTACAGGGTCCTGCTAAGCCAGCTGAGCCAAGCTCGGCTCCTGGTAGCACATTCTCAAAGTTGAGTCTGGGTACTCCACGTTCTGACAAGGTTGCCCAAGGCTGGTGACCTGGTTGATGGCTCTTGGACAGGAGAGGCTCACTGGCTCCAGTGCCTCAGGCTTCACAGACTAGAACCAGGATCAAGGAGGAAGCTTTAAGGGGACAGATCTCACTCAAGATAAGAGGTATCTTTGAAAGCAGTGTGCTTACTATCACTGGAGGTATTCGGGGGCAGGCCAGAGACCTTTCATGGAGAATACTTTAGGGAAAAAGGCAGATAAATTTCATATGTATGCTGTATATATGAAAGTATATTTATTAAGTACCTATATAAATTAGAATGCACTTATTTCATTGAATCTTCATAGTTTTTAAAATACATTTTAGTTGCTGATGGACCTTTATTTTATTTATTTGTATGTGGTGCTGAGAATCAAACCCAGTGCCTCATGCATGCTAGGCAAGCTTGTTACCACTGAGCCACAACCTGAGTCCCTGAATCTTCATAGATTTTTACAGATGAGCTTAGGAAAGTGAAATGCTGGCCTACGTCTGCCAAGCCAGCTGAGGCAAAGCAGAGTCTTGAACCCAGATCTGCTCAACTCCAAAGCTCCTTCCCCTCATTCCCAACTTCTAACTTTTTCAATCTCCCAACCATTAGTAAGAAGAGTTTCAATCTCATTCAGACTTCCTCTGACTGTAGGATGAGGAAATTCTCAACTTTCTATCCGTGAGCTATGGCCTTTGGGCCCTGGCCAAGCTGCTGGTGGCCTTCCACAGGGTAGGAGGACCAGGACCAGTGAAGTCAAGCCATGCCCCAGGCAACTCAGGCCCACCCTGCCAGTCACTCCCTCTGTTCCAGGTGCTAAAATGGGACAGAAGCCCAGGGCCCCTGTTGTGGCTGAGACTGGACTTAGTAAGCAGCACAGGGTGATGGACAGAACAGCAAACAAGAAGTCAAGAGGAGGTATGGCCGCCATCGCTATGGGTGGGTCACTCCACCTCCCTACCTGCCTCTCTCTGTACAAAAATGGAACTACTCCATCCTTCTGGCCCAACTCAGAGCTTTATGTGATTCTGTGTGCAACGCCTTTCACCCTCCTGTCTATGAGCTCTGAAGTCACCTACTCTGTGACACCCTTCCTGATCACCTTCAACCCCCCAGGCCAGAGTCATTACTCTGGACTTCTGCACAGCATCCCCTTTCCATGGATTATTTGTTTAACTATGGACCCTGGGGCAGATGCCTTGCGTGTCCAGCTGCAGGCCGGTAAGCGGGACTAACAGCAAGGCCTCTCTGCCCAGCCAGAAGTCTTGCACTGGAAGATCCCTGGGAAGTTAGCCTGCAGCCTCTGGGGTCTGATGTGCCCTTAGGGGTTTTCCACCTGCTCCTCCTCTCTTCCACCTCCCCACACAAACTTCTCAATCTTTTCTCTCCTTTCTGTGAGTGCCCCCAGAGTGCCCATCTCAGGGCTGGGTACAGAAGAGGACCATGACTGCCCAACTTTGGCTGCCCGGGTCAGGGAGCGCCACCCTCCTCTCTGCTGGTACAGGCCATGGGGCTCCTGGCCACTCCTTATCCCACCCCCAGGCTGTGCAGGGGGCTCTCCCTCTGGCCCAGCCTGACCAGATGACACCAGGCCCAGGCTGGCCAGGCCACACTGGTGTCACGTGCACTATTCCCTGAGCTGGCAGGCACTCCATGTTCCGCACTATCTCCAGCCTATAAAGGCCAGGGTGGCGCCAGTGTGCACGGAGCCTCATTCCAGTCTGGGTTCCTACCAACCTCCCATTTTCCGGGCCACACTCACTTTGGGATTTATTGCTATATGTCTTTAACTTCCTATCCACACCCACCCCATAGCATTTTGTTGTCGGTGGGACACTGGAGTGGTTTCTGTGATGAGATGACTCTAAAAGGCTGGATTAGCATTGGGGCCACTTGCCCAGAGAAAACTGCCCCAGCAGAGGAAAAACAAAATAAATCACATTTGAAGTGCGCCAAAAAGGGCTCTATAAAGAGGTGGCACGGTGCAGGATAGACCTGGCTTCGGGCCTGACTCATCAATCATGTGGTCTTGGGCAAGTCACCTCCTCCAGGAAGCCTTCCCACCCCGACAGTCCCCATCTATGGGCACCCACTACTCCTTGAGCCATCCAAGCCTTTCTTACCACGCTGGCGTGTCCTCCTAGTGGGGGATGGATTTGTTCTTAAGACATCCAGCTCAGGTCCTGGGATAGACTGGCACCAAGGAGCATTTGTTAGATGGACAGATTTTTTAAAAAGAAGGTGAAGTTCCAACAAGGTGAACCTATTTTTCTCTAGAGCAGGAATTAAGCCACTCTACTACACAGGCCCCTAGAGCCAAGCTCAATGCCTTGGTACAGAAATGCCAATGTCTAAATGACAGCAAGAATGAACGGAGGCTGTGGCGGAGGCTCAGCTGAGACAGCTCCTCCACTGTGGGAGGGTGGTTTGGATCAGTGCCACCCAAAGTGGGGTCCGCAGCCCAGTGGAATTGTCTTTACCAGGGAACTCACCTGATGCGCAGGATTCGCTCCAACCCTACAGAGAGACTCTCTGGGGACAGGGCCCAGGAACCTGGATTTTGTCAAGGATCTGGGGATTTTTTATGCACAGGAATCTTGAGAGCACTGGTTTTCGCTGTGGCTCTCAGCTACTTCAGTCCTCTGTGCCCGAGTCCTTGCTGCCATTCACCGGATGCCGAAGCATGAGCCCGGCGGCCCACACTGGGAGGAACACAGCAGCAGACACAGCCCAGGTCCAAAACAAAGACACAGGACCCCTGAGAAGGTGTGGCCAGCTTCAAGGCAGAGTCAGAGAAACCCCTAGACCTACACAGACGCTGAGCCATGCTGTCCCCAGAAGGAAAGAGGCTCACAGCCCCAGTGCAGTGGGCAGGAGTCTGTGAGCTCCCTCTACAGAAGAGGAAAGCGAGGACCAGAGCAGGCCAAGATGAGCCTGAGGGCATCCTGGCAGTGAGGGGTGAGCCAGGCCTGGGGCACAGGCTTCTAGGGAGACTTCAAGAAGACTTGGAGCAGAAGGGTCCCACAGGATCCTTTCCCCTTGCTGTGGCACAGGGACCATGGGGACAGGGTGCCCATACGCAATGCTGCTGCTACTACTGCTGGGTAGGAGCTTCACCTCCACCGAAGGTCAGGCTGAGCACATCATCTCGCCTGGCAACAGGGGCCCCCAGCTTTGTGAGCCTAGGACTAAATATGGATTCTGCACAACCTGGAACTCCCCAAAGCGGCCTTCTTCTCTAATCCTGACTCAAGGACAATAACAAGGAAGTCAATTCCTTGAAATTTTATTCCACTCTTAGAGAGGAGTTTCAGAGAGGTTTGGTGACCTGTCTGTGGCCACAGAGCCCAAGCAGGATGTGCTGATCTGAAATCCTGTTGCCCTGTCCATGCCCTGCTGCTCCCCGCCAGTCAGAAGCTCAGGTTCATATCCAAGGGCCCAAGTTTGGGCAAGCCACAGCCCTACTGTGAGTGAAGTAGACCCAGACTCCGCAAAGCCAACGGGACCATATCATCTATCTGGGGAAATTTAAGTGGCAGATGAACACAAGAAGCTGATGAACAGGCGGTGTCACTGTTGGATCATCTCTGACAAGTGGCCTCAAGCACACTTTCTCCTAATAAGTCTGCAGGCAAGGGGACTGATTCCCTCATTTTAGAGGGATTTAAAGAAGCACAGAGCAGCACGGTCTGGACTTGAACCTGGGGCTTATGGCTCCTGGGCTGGGCTGCTTCAATCAGGGCTGTGCTGTCCAGCCACCTCCTTCACCAAAACCTCCCTCCCAAGCGCCCCACGAGCGTACCACACCCCGCCCCACCTCCCCTCTCTACCTGGCCCCAAGAGTTGAGCCCTAAGCCAGCAGCCACCAGGACCTTATCCAAGAGTTCCCAGGCAAAAGCAGAAGGAGGGGGAAATTCCCAGTTCAGATTTAAAATTTCTTGAACAGAACTTCCTTTTATTTTGAGGAGGAAATCACAGACTTGGTTCAGGAACAAAAAAAATTAATCCTTGGGTTCGGGTTGGGATTCAGCAAATTAGCACCATTTGCTCTGGTTTGGGGTTTGAGGTTTTGGTCAAATATAGGGGAAGCGACAAATTGGGGACACCCCACTCCACAAAGCCCCAGAGGTGTCAGCCCCAGTGACTCCATATGAGGGACAAGGGTTAAGGAGGCAGACCGTGAAGGAGGCCCAGGCAGAAGTCCATGTTCTCCTTCTGGCTCTGAGAGCAATGGGCCCAGGCCTACACAGAGAAGCACCCTCTCTTCCCCAGCTCAGTCTCCTGCACCCTTCCTCCGTGTGGGCGAGTCCCAGGCCGTCTCCACCAGCGGCTCTGTCCCTCCCCCACACCCTGGCACAGCAACCCAACTTGGAACCTCCACACCTAAGAGGTCTAACCACAACCCCATCAGCCCTGGTCTTCCATTCCAGTTATCCATTTACTGGGTGCCTCCTGAGGGCAGGTCCTTAGTGTCCAGCACAGGCCTGGGCACCAAAGACACTCAGTTAGAAATCACCCGGGGCTGACACAGATACGCTCCTTAAGGGAAATCAGGCTGAATCAAGCCCAGCGTGTAGCCCTTCTCAGGCCAACGGGCTGATCTTCCAGGTTTGTCCTGAAGCCAAAAGCACCATCCCTCCTGGCCTCTAGCACCCTCTAGGGCCCAGCCAGGCCTGTATCCCTCTCCTGCCTCATTTGGGAGCTTTTACAAAACCCTTTTAAATCATTACAGTTGCTCTCTCGCAGTGCCTTGTGCCAGAAGGACATGGAGTTTGGGCAAATGTGCCTGCAAATTCCACTCTCTGGCTTTTCTGAGCTTTATCTGCAAAATGGGAATGTTAATAATACCTATTTTGCAGGACTTCAAGGAGTAAATGATGTAACATAAAGAAAACACCTACCGAAGCAATGGGCAAGCGATACAATACCCAAGTCCCCCTTCTCCCCACTCCTGGGGTGTCTCCCTTTGAGAAGAGCACCTACAGCCTTCTTTTATACTGGGGATTAAACCCAGGGGCGCTTAAGCACTGAGCCACATCCCCAGGCCTTTTTTATTTTGTATTTTGAGACAGGGTCTCACTAAGTTGCTAAGGCTGGCCTTGAACTCAAGATCCTCCTGTCTCAGCCTCCCAAGTTGCTGGGATTACAGGCGTGTGCCACTGCCCCCAGTCCTCCCATCTTGTATGGCTCTAAAACAAGGGCAACAAGGGGTGGATAGGCTCCATGCAGGTGCAGAGATGTTCCCATCCAGAGTGTGGGTTTGCCCAGGTGACAACAGGACAGATAAGGACTGACACGGCTAACAAGCAACACTGGGGGAACTAGACAGGCCTCCGGGAAGGCCGAGAGGTGAGCCCTGTGTTAGAGGAGAGAAAATGAAGGCTGAGAGGAGCCAGTGGCCCGCCACAGTCTCACGGGCAGCGGTGACAGCGCTGGGGTTGGAATGCACATCCCCCTGGCTCTTGGGCCCACTGTGGAGAAACACCCTACAAATGACAGCCTTGCCTCACCCACACCTCAGCCTGTTCCCAAAAGTTCTGCTCCCTGGCCTGGCCATCAGCGCACGACGAATGGCCAGAGGAAAAACAGCCCAGTTTAGAAGGCAATAAAAATGTGTTTTTTCTTGCTAAACAAATTAGTTTACATCTGGGGATGTGCAAATAAATAGAGGGGCCCAGACCAGACGTCTCCCAGGGCCTGGGCCCCACTCCGATTGGATCCAGCCCCGGGCACCCGCAAGCAGCACCCTCACGTCTCGCTCTCACGCCATGCTCCACGCCGCCTCTCCTCCTCTCCTCTCTGGCTTCTCTGTGGACACTTCAAGGACAGCCCACGGGCAGGGGGTAGGGGGTCCTCCAGGCCTGCTCCCTACCCCCGCCGGTCTCCAACTCCTTGTGTGTGAAATGGGAATAATGATGGCCTCCTGCCCCATCCATGGAGACCAGAAATACCTGAAGTTCCCGCTTCAGTGCCTAACGCTTGGAAAATAGGCCAAAAAACGTGGGATTTCTCCAATGTTCCCTGGCACTGGGCTCCCTGGGAAACACGCTGGAGCAGACAGGCTGGGGAGCCAGGCTTGCCCAGGCTCCTGAGGCAGGGAGCACCCCCAGCCCATCCCTAGAGGTGTCCTGCCACCCCTGCTGGAGAACCACTGTGTCTTCAAATAAAGAGTGAGGCACTCAGTTCTAACAACGCTGTGAGGCGCATCCTCAAAATGGGCAACAGCTGTTCATCCCGCCACGCAGATGAAGAAACCAAGGCCCAGAAAGGTCAGCTCACTCGCCTGGCATCAGGCAGAAGGCCAGCTCTTCGAGCCCTTAGCCCCAGTATTTTCTAATCCCCACTAATGAGGAAGGACGGGTGGTCCCTGCCACGGGTAGGGGCTGTAGAGATGCATAGGCTGCCCAGAACCATGGGCTCACAGCCTGTCCAAGGGCCCACCCCAGGACGGCCTAGTTCTCTTAGAACTTGGAGGCTCTGATTTCAGGGCCACTGAGTTAAATGGAACATCACTGGGTCGGGGTGGGGCTTGCACCTGGTCCTGTCACTCAGGACAAACTGGGTCAGCTGGGAGCAGAGCAAGAGTGAAGGGCCAACCTGGGAAGGAGAGTGGACCTCAGTCTCCTTAACTGTAAAAGGAAAACAATGGACAAATTGGTCCCCAGGGGCCCTCCCTAGCCAGAAAACCTGGCTTCCTTAGACCCAACCTTCTGACCTATGTCTGCTGTCAAGTGGGATGTGCCTATGGCCCTGGTTCCCAGTGGGCAAATCTAAAAGAGCCCCAGCCATTCGACCCCTTCACAGCCTAGGAAGTCACCCCGACTCCACGTTCCCTTCCCACCAGGCCAGGTCCTCCTGTGGCTGCAGCCCCCAGGCTCTTGGGCTCTCAGACTCGGGGGAGCACTGGGGGAGGGGCCTCACATCTGCCTTTATCTCCCTTGCCAGCTCCAGGCCAGGATGGGGCCTCAGGTTGGAAGGGGAAGGTGTTCAGGAGAAGGGGGAGGGAGCCGGCAGCCACAAGTGTCCCCAGCAGCTGGATCACTGTGAGAGCTGGGCCTGCAATTAAAATAAACCCCCAAACAGCCTTAAAATAACTACAAGGCTTTTCAAGAAGATTGTATTGTTGAAGTTACTGTTTGTTTACTGAGACTATCTGTGTTGGGTTTCAGATGAAAGGAGGAGGGAACCCAGATGTGAGGCTGAACGTCTGACCTGCAGCATCTGCTGCTCTGCTGGACCCCGGCATGATGGGGGTGGGGGAGCCCAGAACAGGGCAGGGAAGACCCCGAGGCCCAGATCCCAGCCCCAAACCACAGCTCTCCTGTTGGGGCCCCACAAAGCCACTCCCCCCACCTACAGAGAGCCCAGGGGAAGGTGAGCAGTTCCAGAAAGAAGTCTGGCCCAGAGATGAGAGTTCAAATCCAGATGTGCATCCTGGACCAGCCCCTGTGCTGCTCTGAGCCTGTGGCCTCGGGACAGCAGTCACGCCTGCCCCCTGCTCTGTGTGAGGAGGAGGTCCAGAATGCCCCTGTCCAGTGCTGGCCAAGGGCTCCATGGGGGAAATGCCTGCCCTACTTCTTGCCCTCCCTTTCCAGTTCACCATCTTTTCTTATGAAGAGGACACTCAGCATTGCTGATCACCTGCTCCCACCCTGCCTGAGGTAGCCCCACCTGGGGAAGGGTCCCTCACATTCTCACAGCACCCAGGGTGGCCTCATATCATAGCAGTCACTTGTTTCCTCACTTACCTACACCTGCCCAGGTCAGGTCTGTGAACTCAAGGTCAGGCACCAGGTCGGTCTCTTCAGGTCCCCAATGCCAGGCCACAGCTGGAGAGAGAGGCAGCTTACCAAACAGAGGGAGGAGGCAGGAAGGGAGGGAGACCTCCACTCACTCCACTCACAGGAAAGGCCAGGCAGGTTGCCCACCATGTCTCAGCTACCACTAGTGTCAAAACCTTTCCATAAAAATAGAGCATCTGCCCTTCACGTCCTCCTAAGGAAAGGTGAGGAGAAAGATTTCCATCACACCAGTTTCATAGGTGGGAACACAGAAGCCCCAAAAGACTAAGAAAATGTAGTTCCCTGTCCACAAATCCATGCCCTTCAGCAGGAAGTGGACACTACCCACTTCATGAGCATGGGGCCTGCCACTTATTGGCACCTGTATCTGATTAGGATGTTGGAACAGAGACAGCCACAGATCTCTGTTACTGACAGTTCTGTCATCCTGGGCAAGATACTTAGCTTCTCTGAGCCTATTCCTGCTCTTGCAAATAAAGATAATAAAACCGCCTTACCTTGAGCATAGTAAACGTAACCAAAGAAAGGTAAGTGTTCTGTGAGCTGCAAATAGCATGAAACGGTAGGATGATCATCTTGTTCCCACCAGAGAAGGTTTTAGAATTCACATGGTCAGAAGACAAATCCTTATTTGGTGGGTTGGTACAGGCACGTGTGTGTGTGTGATACTCCTGATACGTGTGGAATGAATGAGTAGATGAACAAATGACAGTCCAAAGCCAAAGCCATAAAGGCCATCTACAGGCCTTTAAAGACTAATTCTAATAACTAAGTAGCAGGAATAAAACATCAGATCCAATTCCACTGCTGCCTAAGCGGGCAGGGCAAAACGTGTCTGAAGGCTTGGGCAAGAGTTTTTTCCGCACGGCACCCAAGGTGAACCTCTCCAAAAGATGGCACAAAAATCCACCACCTCCGACACATCCACCGTGCAGCAGACACTGGCCAGGTAACCTCCACTCTGGATGCAGATTCGACACTGTTTTCCAGGCCTTGGGCCCAAATGCTGACAGTAAGTGCCAGGATCAGAGGGAGGTGTGCCAGCCCTCATCCCAACCTTGGGTCCACACAAAGATGACTACAGCATCCTTCTACTTCACTGGCACCGCCACTTGCACCAGGAGAGCAGGGCTGCATAAAGATGTGGGCCCGTCTACAGATGGCTGGAGTGGGTTACTGGGTACGTGGCATGTCCTTCCCCAGAGCTGCTCAGCAGAACCAGGAACGCAGCCTGCAGCAGGCAATGATCAATCAGGCCACCAGGGCTGGCTCCTTGAGGCAGTCTCGGCCTTGTCACTCCCTCACTGGCCTGCTGCTCCAGGGACCATGCCCAGAGGATGGAATATACTGGCCAGAGCCAGGAGAGGGGCCTGGGTCCATGGCAGAGACTTGAGAGTATTCATGTAAAACTACAAGCAGAAGGAGAGAAGTAGGCGCTGCCAGCAGCAAGTTGTGCCCAGCCACAGGCAGCCAGCAAAGAACATCCGTGTTCCCTGTACTGACAAGATCAGGGGATGGACTTCCTGAAGCCTCCATGGCTCCAAGATGGTAATTTATTTTCGAGTTCTATGGAGGGGCAAGTAAAAAGGGGCTGAGCCCCCTCCCAGAGTTGCACAATCCACAAATACCGGCTGCTCCAGATGCCTGGGGCACACAGAGGACATATCTCCCAGGTGCTTACACCTCATCCTCTCCCAAACAAGCTCACAGACTAAGATGTGCTCAAGGTCACATGCTGGGCAGGTGGAGGAGCTGGGACCCAAGCCCCCTTTTCTGACCTCCCATCAGCTCCTTCATAGAGCCTGACGCTCCCCATTAGCCATGTTTCTTCACTCCCGAGCTTTCTGTGCCCACTTCCCCTCCCGGCCCCACACTCGTGTGCTCAGTTTATGCTTCACTAATTTAAACCACTTTGTAGGCTACTTTGCAAGTGTTCTTAATCTTTCAACTAATTCATCAGCTCTTGGAGAATAAAAGAAATCTGCAATCGCCGTGCTGCACACAATAAGTTCTTGGCACGGGTGGCGGGGCCCAGTCCAGCACTGCGCAGATGCTTCCTGCTGTAAAGGTGAGGAGCCCCCTCCCTCTGCAGTCCCTTCAACATCTGAGTCCAGGGGCCACCCTGCAACCATGTATTCACCCTTCCAGCCATTCACCACTCACCGGCTGAGCAAGTCCCTGGCAGAGCAAGTCCTGGGCCAGGCACAAGAGGGAAGGTGAATGAGGCGTCCCTGCCCCCTGCAAGGAGCTCACAGTCTGGTGGGCAATGACCCTCCGCTGCTCACTTCCTCCTGAATATGACTGTTGCCAGATCAGGGCCTTTCTCTGGGGGATGCCTTGCCACATGAATTCCCACAAGGAAGCACAGGAGATGGCCAAAGCCCTAGAAGTGATCCTAAGTGCCAGTGCTACAGGCTGGTGATCCCGCCCAGGGTGGTTGACATCAATTACAGAATACCTCATGCCCTTGTCTGAATTGATTCTTCATGAGCACTAACTGCAGAGCCAGGGGGACAGGCAAAGAAGGAAAGGACCAGGAGAGCTTTTTTCCCCTTCCGTTGGCCTAGGAGGGCCTGTCTGTTCCAGAAACAATGCCCAGGAACTTGTCAAACCAGAGCAGGGAGGTGCTACGGTTGTACAAAGTGTCTCCCAACAGCTCCTGTGTTAATGCAGGAATGTGAGGGTGTAGAATGACCAGATTGGGAGAGGACTGAAGGGTGGCAACTGCAGGCAGGTGGGGTGTGGCTGGAGGAGGTGAGTCACTGGTGCCCTGGAAGGGTTCATCTTCCTGCTGCTCTCCCTGTCCCCAGCTTCGCAGCTGTCCTGAGCTGACAGCCTTCCTCCACTGCACCCTTCAGCCATGGTGTTCTGCCGCACCTAGGGTCCAGAACAATGAGCCAGCTCGGAAGCCATCCTCTACTAAGTTGTTCCTGTCAGGTATTTCAGTCACAGTAACGAAAAGCCGACTAACAAAGGAGGAAACAAGGATCCCTAGGACAATCCTGCCATTTTATAGAGGAGAAGACTGAAGCCCAGAAGAAAGGGCTGCCCTAACAAGATGATGAGTCTAACACATGTCCCCACCCTGAGTTTAGCACCCAGTGGGATCCTCTGGTCAGAGAGTAACCAGAGGAGCCCACCAATAAAAATAAGTGGTCAGTGCATTCGGGGTTATGTGCAGGGAGCTGTGAGAATGACCAGGGAGGTTTCCCTGCAGAAGTGGCGTGAACTGAGACATGCAGAACGTGTCTGTGCTGTGGGCAGTCTGACCTCAGGGGTGGGGAAGAGCATTCCAGGTCCAGCACAAAGGCACCAAGGCAGAAGGAGACACGGTGCTTTAGAAGGGAAGATGGGGAGCCGGTCCTGGTATATGCAGTCCAGGGTCCCACTGCTGGGGGACACTCTCCTCATTCCTGTCTGCACTGTCATATATACCACTGACCCTCCTGGGCATCTGCCCATGGCCAGGCACTCATGGGAGCACTCATACTCCTTAGCTCCCTCAGGACGACCCTCCCCAGGTGGACATGAGTACAGACCCAGGCCCAAGCTCCTCACCAAAGACCCCTCAGCTAATCACTGCACACAGTGACTCAAGGACAGAGATGGGCAACAAAGGATCTCGGGTTCAAGCCTCAGCCCTGCTGCTGATTTTCTGCATGACCCTGGGCAAGTTACCCTATCTCTGCATGGCCTCATCTTGGAACTGGGATAACATGGTGCCACCTACTACAGGGGTCCTGCAAGTCAAACGAGATCATCCACCACCTAAGTCTGTCAGCACTGTGTCTGGCACACAGTAAGCACCAAAGATGGCAGCAAGTGCCCACCTTACCTCCTCTGCATTTCTAGCCCCAGCAGAAGGCCTGGCACAGGGCTGGAGTGTGGAATGAAGGAGGGACCCAGGGACCCAGCAAGCATGGTCCCGGGAAGGAGCAGCATGGTCCTAAAGTGAGAGCATTGGGGGCAGTGAGCACCTGTGATGGACGCCAGGCTGGTCACTTGCGGAGGTGTTGCAGAATGGATCTGGGCACAGAGAGGCCCTGGACTGGAAGGGCAGGGGCTTTGTACGGTCCCTCCCAGGCCTGAGATTCAGGTCTGACCCATCAGCCTGCTGGAGCATGGACAATTTTATGAAGCTCAGTTTCTTAATCAACCTTATTCTGCTGGGGCTTAGAGCTGAATCCTTTTCCCAAATTGGACATTTATGGGCCTCGAGGAGAGTCGGAAGAGCAGAGCGGATGAACTGTCCACATTCCAGCTGGGAGGTTAAGGGCTTTTGTGTTCCTTCCTGCTGAACTCCAAACGGTCCCAGCCAGGCAGGGTACGTCCACACCTCCCTCAGCCACCTTGGGAGCGCTCTGTTACCTCCTTTCCGAGCGCCCTTGGGTTTTCTTACTATTGCACACACGGGCCCCTGGTGAGCACTAAGCAGGGGATGTCTGCAAATGACACGAGCTTCTTAAAACTTCATCACCCACGGTGTTCACAGGGCAGGAGTGCTGGGTCAAGGACCAACCAAGGGGCCCAGACCTGCGGGTCCAGGGGAGGACTGGAACATCCTGAAGCCAGAGCCCTGGGGAGGCGGCAAGCACCTGTCAACAGAGCATTCCTGGGATCAGTGGCCCTCCTGCTGGACCCCTGCCGTCCAGCTCTTCCTGTCCTGTCCAGAGGAAGCAGGCTGTCCAAACCTCAGAGCATCCCAAGGCTATCACGCAAAACTATGTTTGTTTGTGAATCTGTAAACCAAAAGCTCAGCCTGATTCCAGGCTAGTCCAACCCTAGAAAAGTTCAGAGGCCTCTGAAGATCTCCCTGTTCTCTTGGACACCTGGGCCAATGAAGCCTCTCCATAAAAAGAACCAGTCCGGGGCCCTGGGACCCACATGGGGACCACTGCAGGTAAGCCCTCTGTACCCTGCAAAGCGAGCCAATTTGTAGAAGTCAGATCCTCCAGGACAGCTGGCTGTTCAGAGGGATTCCTCCTCTCATAGAAGAGAAAACCAAGGGCCTTTCAGTGCCCTTCAGCTGGTTTCTATGGCTGCCCCCAACCCAAGAACTTTCAGTGGCTCCCTGGTACTCATAGGGTCAAGTCCAGGCTCTATGGCCTGGCATCCACTCCCTTCTTCCTTTCCATAAATCTCCCTCATGCAGCTACCATACCTACCTGTCCTCCTCTGGGCAGCCTCTCAGCACAAGTCCTGGGGCTTCTCCCAGTGCGGTGGCTCAGGGACCTGGCTCTGCCCAGATCTATGAACACAGCTAGACCTGTGCTGTGTGCCTGACCTGAGCTGGTCACAGAGGACACGCAGAGGCATGCTGCCACTGAGGGACTCACAGTCAGGAGGGGGGACAACCCAGAGGAATGGGAGTGCGGGGACCCACCTGAGCTGGGCTGGAGGTCAGAGAAGGCCTCTTGGAGGAGGTGTGTACAGAATTCTGGGAGGGAAACAGAGGACAGGGGAAGGCACAGCACACAGCAGAAAGACCATCAGCAAGCAGGTGGGTGAAGGTGGAGAAGGGCGAGGCCCAGCCCTGCCCAGCCCTGCCAGGGGCACAACACATGGCAGTCTCTATCCACAGGCTGCAAAGAGGCAAGCAGAGAGGGACCAGATAGAGCCCGCTGACCCTGATGCTGCCACACACACCCCTGCACCCCCATTCCCATCATAGCCTGCGGACATACCATTCCTTGTGGCCACCCCGCCACGGAGGACTGTGTCCCCAGAGCGCCGTGGTGTCTGCAGTGCCGGGCGCGATCTGTTATTATCCCCCGTCAGCGCTGCCGGCCTGTGTACATTCCTCGGTAATGAGTCTGACCCTCCTCGGCAATGTTTAATCAGAGCCTAATCGACCCTGGCTTTGATCTGCTGCATTTTCTGCAAAAACCCCGGTACCTGATTTTTACAATCTGATTAACAGGCTGCCTATCCACAGCCAAAATTACCCCGAGCTGCAGAGATCCCCGCTGAGCTCTTTGTGTGTTTTCCCCTCTTCCAACAAGTTATTTCCTGAGACAACTGTCACTGCCCTCCTTGCCCATGACTGCCTCCCTCACCCTTATCCTCTATATCCAGCCAAGTCTCCAGGAGCCGCTTCTGACCCGGTCCCCAGGGGCCTTGACCTTGGCTAGACCTCCGGCCCCCACCTGGCCCTACAAGCCCTCTCCATACTGCTGCCAGGTCTCCTGGGAACCTTGCTGTCCCAGCCATCTGGCTAGGGGACCTACTCCCTGGTGATCCTCCTGTGGACCTGTGATGTTGTCTGCAACGTTGTCATGCACAGGTTTTGTTGGACACCGCCTTCTCTGCCACCCACCCTGTACCCCTGCATCTGGGCCACACCTTACCCCACTGCTGGCTCACACCACCATCTCCACCATCATGGCAGATGCCCACCCTGGCCACTGCTTCTTTCCTCTCCCACCAATCCGCAGGCCTCTTTAGGTGGGGGCTCTCCTATCCTTTCCCCAGGGACAAGAAATGCTTGCCATGAAGCCAGGAGGGAGAGAGGGAGGGAGGGAGTTAGGATCCCCTGTACCCGTTCTGGAGGCAGTGCGCTACCAGGTCAAATCGAGGCCCTTCTTATCTTTCGGTTCCACAGAGTACAATGCCCCCCCCACACACACACATACCAGCTTGGCTACCTTCCATCATCTCCGGTGCCCTTCTGATGGGGACACTGCTTTGTCCTCATTTGTAGTACTATCTTTACCCTCCGATGGGGAAAGAGGAACAGGTGGGAAACACAGCAAAGCTCCTCCTCAGCACAGAAAAGAGGTCCTTGCTTGGTCTGTGACAGACCCTGAGCTGGGTGCTGGAGGCACAGGTGAATAGAACTGGCTCCTTCTCTTGGGAGGCTCACACACCTGTTGGGGAGCCCACGAGGGGAGCATATAAACTAAGACAGGGTAAATGGTGTTGGAGCTTGTCAGGTAACTGACTGCTTCAAGAGAAAGATTCAAAGTGGGAACATCTGAGCTGGGTTTTGAGCAATAAACAGGAGCTCTCCCTCCAGCCGAGAAGACTATGACTATGCCAAGTATGAGAACATGTGAAATGTTCAGAGAATGGAAAGAGTTCAGGGTGACCTGCACGGAGGCAGGGGTGAGGCCAAAGTTTACTCTGGCCAGATCATGAAGAGCCTTATCCACCATGCTAGGGAGGTGGGATCATGTCCTGCGGGGCCACTGAGCCTCTCACTGAACTGAACTTCCTAATGGTCCAGAACCCTTTCCTCACACAAAGAATCCCAGAGCTGTGTGTGAAAGGCTCTCAAGAGCTATTCCAATGCCAGTGAGGACACTGAGGTTCAGAGAGGCCAGGTGCCTCAGCTGAAGTCACACAGCCCTTATGGGTTAAGGCTGGGCTGGAACCCAGCATTTCCTGGAGTTAAGGGAAGGTTTTTCCTAGGATGGAGGTAGATGAGAGAAAGGTAAGGTGGGAGCCAGCATCAGGACCAGAGCCAGGCAAGAGAGCCAGACTTGGAGAGGGGCCACTGGCCTCTTCTGCAGAGGAGGGGAGAAGCTCCTAGCCCAGGAGCCATTCATAATCTGGGGGGATAGAGGGGAGTGGCAGGAAGGAGGAATGAAACCAGGTCTCCTGAGGGCTTCTGGTGGGGATCTTATTATTTACTCCCAGTCATTCTAGGGAGACTGAGGTAACACCTGTCCAACCATCCTACTCCACTCTCTCCAGAATCTGAAGCCCTAACGCCCCATCAGGCCTTGTATAATCTATCCACACAGCTCCTCCAGGGGGTGCTACTACTACATCTCTGCACCCCTGGGCCATGAGAGGCCAAGGAACCCCTAAAGGGCACCCAGATGACCAATGCCCAGCCCAGACACACGCAACACACAACGGGCCGCCTGCTAAGAGGCAAAGGGCAGGACAAAGGACCCCATCCCTGCACCCAGCCCAGGACCTCGATGCCCTGGGAAGGATGCGTGGCAGGGGCTCTGGCCAAGGAGCTCCAGGGACCTGGGGCTGTCAGGCTCAGCCCTGTTTCCAGGTGACAGCGAGAACTGCTGCCATTTGTGGAGGCTCCAGGTACGGGCTTCAGGGACAGGCGCTGGCCTCCCTGTGCCTCACTCTCCCTGGGTCAGTGGGATCCACCACTTCAGAGTGGAGGCAACAGTCGCAGAGGCAAGGGACGCCTCCACGACCACAAGCTCCATCCCAGTGCTGGAAGCCGGCAGCCTCCAGCCCCGCTGAGCCGTCAGGATGGCCATGAGGCTGAGGCACTGGGGCTGCCCAGCCGGAAGCCAGACTGGCCAGACCCCAGCAAGACGGCCGGCTGCAGCCCTGTGGGTGGCAGCCCCCAGGCTCCATCCCAGATTCAGGCAAGCACCTCATCAGATTCTCATTAGGTTCTGTTTTCTCTGCAAACACCCCGCAGGCCGCCGCTCCCTCCTGTGCCCAGGAATGCCAACAGGGGCTCAGGGGATCAATCCGTCTGAGTCTAGACTTCGACTAGTCCCTACAAAATATGCTCTGAGCACTTGACAAAGGAAGGCTGGAGAAGGGGGGCAGGAGAAGGTGGGGTTTGGGGGCTCTCCTTCCTTCCCCAGGCAACTGTGTAGGTTCCCATAAACGCAGTGGCCGGTCACAGGAGGGACCCTTGGGCCTCTGCGCTACCTTTCCCCTGCCCCCCACCCACGCCATCTCTAGCTGCTCAGCCTCCCATTCTTTTTTTTTTTTTTCAGTTGAGCCTCCCGTTCTTGATGCCCTGGTGGGTGCCCCCTCCTCAAGTTGTCCCTGGTGCCTCCCCAGCATGTTGCTCCTCCTGGGTCTCACACTTACAGGCTTGTGACCATGTCATGTTTTTCCCATTGGACCATAAGCTCCTGAGGGTCGGCCCATGGTGCCAGCAAGTGTCCTGTACCATAGCAGGGACTCAAGGAAAATCTGCCAGGTAAGTAAGGACTGTTTCCTTTTTTTTTTTTTTTTTTTTTTAACTGAGTGCTCAGTCTTGCTCAAGGGGAGAGAATTCATTTATGGAGCACCTTGAGGACTCTAGGGGGACCGGCTGATAGAATCCTCAACACCTGGGACTTGGGTAGACTCCACACCAGGTATCCATGGACCCATAAACCATGATGGTGATTTTAGAAAAGGTGCCACCTTTGTTTCAAGAGCACTTCGTGGGTGACTGAGCGCTTTCTCTCAGGCTGTTTCCTTAGGTGCCACCCCCATGAGCTGGGACTGCTCCCCAGTCCTTCCACAGGCAGCAGAACCAGGGTATCAGAGCCCAGCAGTGAGCCCTGAGTGGGGGAGTGCTGCGATACAGGGGAGGCCCCAGGCACAGGCAAAGGAAGGGAGAGGAGGGGGACAGCAGCAGAGGACCCCAAGAGAGGGAAAGATGCTCAGGGGATATCTGCAGAAGTAACATCTAAACTTTAAAAGGCTCGCAGGAAGTGCTCCAGCACAAACCAAAAGGCAGGCGACGGGTCTCGGCCCAGACACAGTGATAAGAGCAAAGAGCTTGTGGCCGCAGCCAAGGTGGCAAGGCAGAGGTGGCAGAGGGCACGCAGGGGCCATCCAGGAAGACAGAACCCTCCCTGGCAGGCCAGGAAGCACAGACAGGGGCAGGAGGGGAGCAGGCAACCCCATGGGTGGAGAGGTGAGTAGAAGGGTCTCTAGGGATAGGAGGAGAGGGAACAGGGGCGCCTCTCAGGATTGCTGCCTGCTCACACAGAAGCCTGGGGATCCTGTTAGATGCTTTCAGATAACAGCTCCTTTCTCCAGGAAGGGCAATTCCATGGCACGGGGCGTGGTTCCCTACCACTTCCAGAGCCTCTAAAAGGGCACCTGGTCATTGGTGCCATAGGGTGGGCTGCCACACTCACAGCATGCCCTTTGCCTCCCTGCCCCCCAGTAAGAAAAATCCCAGGGAATGTGAGGCTGGGACATGCCCTTAGGATATGGGCTGGCAGGGCCCCTAGAGCAAAGGAACTCGGGCTCCAGCACCTTCCAAAAGGGCCTCTACCCTGAAACAATGCTCATTTCTGAAGATCAGCCAGGACTTGGGGACTGCCAACCAGGTACCCAAGACTGTTCTCAGGCCGTCCCTGTGAGACCCTGACCTCATCCTGATAGAGGCAGAGAGACACTTCTGTAAGTGACGGGTAACTCCGGAGAGGCACACGTGAACTGTGCTTGGAGGTGGCAGACACGGACGGCTTCTGGGAGGACATGCTCTTTAGCTGGACCTGGGAAGTCGGGGGGAGTGTGGACATGGAGGAATGTGAAGAAGGGATTCCAGGAGAAGACAGGGACAAGGAGTCAAGGGGACGGCAAGGCATTCAGCTGGCCCCACCACCCTGGAACTAGGAGAAAAATGGGGGAACGCCATTCACCTGGGGAGTGAGGACCACTGCTGGGAGCACTGCCACTTCTGGGTTGTTCTTGACACTTTGCCCAAAGCTCTCCCCAATTGAACCCTCCTGAGCCAAAATCCCCAGGGCACCAAATGGTGATCACAGAAACGGGAGGCCGGCGAGGTCTGCTCTGTGACTCTGCCACCCTGTGACCTTCGACCTCAGCATCTTGCCCAAACACAGACTAATGAATGCATCCAGCCACAGTGGTGCCAGTGCCTTGTGTGACAACAGCAAACTCCTGTCCCTCTCTGGGCCTGCAGCAGGGCATGGGTCAGGCCTCTGTTCTCCACGGTATGTTATCACCAGGCCCCTCTGGGAGGCGACCTGGAGCACCGGTGAGGTTGGAGGAGCTCAACCTGGCATTCAGGACTGCGCCTCACTAGCCCTCGCTTGCCTGTCTGTCACCCCCACACACATGCCTTCAGCCCTGCCCAGCAGCTCCCGTCTGAAGGGCTGCTTTGCACCCCTGGGCTGCAAGTGCTGGGTTTAACATCTGTCTCCTTCCTGCGGGGCCAACAACCGCCCATCTCTCCCAGAATGCCACTCCCCATAGCCTGCGCTGAGATCCCATCCCTGAGTCACCCTGTGGTCCTGATCTGATACCAGCACCCTTGCCCTCAGCTGGGAGCTCTGCTCCTTGAGACAGTCCTGAACTGATTTACTCCTATGCCCCCAGCATCTAACACTGGCCAGAGAGGGTGAAGAACAGGACTCAAACACCCCAGACGCAGCCAGAGGCTGTAAAGAAGGCACGGGGCAGGGAGCCTCACCCCAGTGTCCACCCATACCATGGGGGAGCACCTTCGGGGACACAGAGGGAGGCTCATGACTCCGCTTCAGCCCCTGCTAGCAGCGTGTTGGGGAAAGGGGACCTCCAAAGTCCATCCCTATCTGAGGACCAGCGCTGAAGGACACCTCTGGGGCTTGAGCCCTTCTTATCTAAGGTACAATAGGGTTACCTCCTAGATCCTCAGATGGCCTCTGCCTGAGCTGACCACCCAGCTCCCTGATGGAGAGAGGACACATTCACACAACAAGCACCTCCCGGCCTCAACTTTCTCCATCCTGAACTGGACATGACAGAACAAGTAAGAGACCAGCAGCTCCCACTGTCCAGGGCTGTTCAGGGTGCCAGCTCCTTCTCCTTTAGTCATCCAGGGAGGCAGGGAGGCCGGGAGGACTAATCCCTCTGTATAGTTAAGGAAAAGGGAGTCCGAAGGCTTGTTCAAGCTGCCTTCCCAGAGATGGGTGCAGAGGGCATCTGGGTCGAGGGACGGGCATCGATAGAACAGATGCTGCTGACGGTGCATGGACCGTCTGAGGGCGGGGCTGGAGCCAGAATAATGAAAACCAGGTGCCACGTGAACCGCTTTGTGTATATTTAGACATTTAATCCTCATGACAACCCCTTGATGTGGGCACCATTCCTCCCCGTTTTACAGTGGGGCCACTGAAACATGAAGATTGTCACTTTCCTGTGCTGCCCAGCTGGCAGGTGAAGGCACAGGATAAGGCAATCCGGGGCTCCAGGGCCCCATTTTTTCAACCACCAGGTCACACCACCTCTGAGCAAGGAAGGGAGCCTGTGCGGCCTGGCCCTTAAGGAACACGGGATGAGCAAACAGTGGGCGCGGGCTCCCGGGCCTCTCTCCCCACCTGGAATGCCAGCTCCTGGCCTGCAGCCCTCACTAAGGCAGGGCCCACGCCAGGCTCTGTTCCCAGCGGGGAAACCTGTGAGGCTGTTGGGAAGGTCAGTGTCAGATCCTCGGGCAGCCACTGTCCTGCTCAGACCCGGCCCCTTTCAGAGTCCCGCCCTGTTCTCCGTCCTCACTGTCCTCACCACCGTCAGGCTTGGCTGGCCCTGTCTTTGTCTCTCACACCATGGACCCCTGCTTCTGCCCACTCGGACTCCCACCTGCAGTCTCCACCCAGCGGGTGGACCCCCACACACCCTCGATTTTACCACTACTTAAACCTGCTTCTGACCAAAGTCCTCCAAAATCTCCCCCCCAAGCCAGAGTCCCCCACCTCTACCCAGGGCAGGGCTGCCCCTCCCCCTGTGTTTCTACCAGCCGCAAGTACAGGGGGTGCCCAGAGCCCAGCCTCACTACCTACAACCCACAGCTACTGTTCTGACCTGGCCCAGCTGGTCTCATCTCCTCTATCACCATCACAGGAGCCATACGGGACCTAAATCAGTTCCTCAAGTCTGGTCCTTTGCCCATTGCTACAGAAGCTGGGGTTCACCCTGGACTCTATGAGTCAGAATCACTGGGGACAAAGCCTAAGAAGCCCCTGGGCCCAGGATCCCAAATGCACACACATCGGGACAGTCGGGCAGTCTGCTCACCCACCACACTCCTGTCTCCGTGGACTTCCTCAGTCCCCCCAACGTCCCACCCCCCCTCCCCCTTTGCCCCCTTCCTCCCCCCAATTCCAGGCCTTTTCCATGGGCCACTCCCTGCAGCTACTCACTCAGCCAGCATCAAATCACACACTGGCCCAGCTCTGGATTTGCTAAAAAGGGTCCTTTATTTCTGCACAGCTCCACCTTATCGAACTTCCAATTTCTCTAAATGGTCTTTTCTATCCCTTTCCTGGTCACTCCCAACCTCCCTTCTCTCCGCAACCTCAATCCAGAGTCACACCCACCACCAGCCCCACCGCCCAAGTCTGCTTCTCTGAAAGCACTGAGATGGCTTGTTAGGTTAGGATGAGTCCAGTCCCACCACCTCAGCAGGCCCCAATCTATGGGGGTGTTCAGGTAGGGGAATGCCACACCCACAGTTTAACCTGGGACAGGGTGGTCTGTTAGAATACCTGACACCCCAACACTGCTTGCTCTTTTGGGGGGAGGGTACTGGGGAATTGAACCCGGGGCCGTTTACCACTGAGGCACATCTCCAGCCCTTTTTATTTTTTATTTGGAAATAGGGTCTTGCTAAATTGCTTAGGGCCTCACTAAATTGCTGAGGCTGACCTTGAACTTTCGGTCCTCCTGCCTCAGCCTCCAGAGTTGCTGGGATCATAGGTGTGTGCCACCACGCCCAGCCTGCTATTTTCCTTTACATCATCTTTCTCTCCCTTCTTCTCCAACCTCTCTTTCCCCTAATTAAAGATGAAATTATTTGGAAAGATGTTTTTTAAATATCATAAAACAATAAATCCCTCTTTGAGCTGACCACACCACTTAATGAGACGTAAGCCCACTCACTGTTGGATTATTAATCATCCTGGAGCCCAGCTCTGGGTCATACCCTTGCCCAAAAACCTTCATGATTCCACACTGCCTGAAGGATTAAAGTATCAGCACAACCGTAAAAATAGCAAGTGGGATCCGATGTCCTCTGGAAGTGTGTGGAAATAACAGTAGTAATATGAAGAATATAACAAAAACAATAAAATACCCAGCAGTTATTGAGCACTCACTGTGTGATTCACGTGCATCAACATGTTACCCTCACTGGGTACATTAGCCCTCACAGCAACCTGCCAGGGGGGTGCTGCCATCTCTGATTGAGCATTCAGGGTTGTGTTTAGGAGCAGAGCCAAGAAGGGAAATTGGGGGAATCCAGCACACCCCAGCCCGGGCCTTCCAGATGTGCTGGAACCATGCACTTGCCCAAGGCCCCTGCAGGACTGGTTCTCTGGACAGGCACTGCCAACCCCCCAGAACACTCCATAGCTCTTCCTGAAACGGGCTCACTATTCACCTGCCATGCCTGGAGATGTGCCGTCTTCATGTCTGGGATGGCCTGTCCGTCAGTGGGGTCCTAGGTGACTCCCGGGATCTCCCCTTCCTCAGGAAACAGCATACAGCCAGGCTTTGTCCCTCAACATCCACCTCCCCCGTTTTGAGAAAAGACACGTCCCTTATGGGCACAGCTCTTCACAGTGTGCACCATCTGGACTTCCCAGCAACCCAGGGAGACAAATGGGGTAGAGGAAATCCAGTGTGGCACTCTGTATGGTGCCCAGTGTGTCCCGGGCACTGCTGAATGACTTCATCTTCCCAACGGTGCCCTCTGAGACTACCACTATCCCTTTTTCAGGAGAGGACACTGAGGCAGAGAAGCACAATGACTTGCCACAGCCCCTTGTGGAACCAGGCAGAACTGGAGCCCAGTCTCTAAGGCACTCAGTCTCCGGAGGCCTCCGGCACAGCCAGGGCCTCCAAAGGCAGCCTCCAAAGGCCGAGCCCATCTTCTCTGTCACCATCGAGCATGCAGCGCCTGTGGACACCCAGACTTGGGATGGTTTTCGGCCGCCGGTGGAGCCAGAGGCCAGAACAACTAAGTCTGGTCTGGCGTGTTCCCCCAGCCACCCCCCACCCCACCCGGGTCCCACAGCACCCCAGCCAGAGCCACCCCCAAGCCAGCCTCTCACCCCCACCCACAGATCTAAATTTCCATTCCCTCAGCAACATGAGCTCAGTGGGGAGGAAGGCCATCTGATTACTGCAGTCCTGGCCACGGGGTCGCCAAGAGCATGGGTGCCATAAAGCAGACAGGAGGAGAAGGGCGCATCCCTCTGGGCAGCTTCCTGAACCTCAGTTTCCTCACCTGGAAAACACACCTGTGTCTGTTGCCTTACCCAACTCTCCGGGCGGCTGTGCACAAAAAGCCACGTGGACGTGAAGACGCTTTGGGAAACAGAATATCTGACTCAAACTCTGAGGAGGCTCCTTACCAGGCAACCGAGCCAGCTTTACCTAAGCACCTGTCCCGGCCAGGCCAGGTGTGGGGCACCTGGATCGCACAAGGGAATAAACATGACCAGGCCCCCACGAGCTACTGCCAGGGGGGGAAACAGAAAAATAGGCAATCGCCACATAGGTAGTCAGTGCTGTGTGCAGGGACGTTCCAGGGGCTGGGGACCCCAAGAAGGGGCTCTGACCTGCCTGGGGGTCAGGACAGGTCTTCTGGTGGCCTTGAAATGACCAACAAGAGTTAGCCAAAGGGAGCAGGTGAGGCAGAGAAGGGTGTGGATAAACACCAGAGACAGGACTGGTCAGTGTGGCTCAGGAGCTGGGCAGGCAGGGAGAGGCGACCAAAGCAAGGCACGCTACACTGCACATAGTAGGTGCTCAGCACTGAGACATTCCAAGTGAAGAACTCCACGCTCCCTCTTAGCAAAATGGCTGACCCTGGCCTGGACCCCCTTTGCCTTCTCTTCCCTGTGCGTTGGGGCCCCATGCTCCTGCTCCTGCCAGTCAGCTCAGGGGCACCACTGGCCTAATCATCTGGGCACCCGGTGGGACGAGCCCCTTAGCTAAACTAAGGGGACACTGGTAAGGCAACAGCAGGACCTAGGAAGAAAGTCCAGGCCAAGCAGACGCTGCAGGGACCCAGGCTCTGTCTCTTACAGGCTGTGTGATCTTTAGCAAGTCGTCCAAAGGCTCTGGCCCTGGACTTGAGAGTCATAGGACTTTTGTAGACAAGGTCACTCAGGGCCCAGCAGAGTCCTGAACCCACCACAGAGCCTTCAACAGCTAAATCCCCACCAGCACAGTAAGTTGAGGCTGTCTTGAAAATCCAGGCCACAGGGTCAGTAGTACTGATGGAGAAGAGCGGCCCCTGGCATGGCAGGGCGTGGGAGAAGGTTGACACTCTGAAGGAAGGCCACTCCCCCACCAAGGGGCCAGGATTCCTAGTAAGTGAGGGAAGGCGAGTCCATGAGTAGATCACAGCCACAGCAGGCCTGCACCTGCCTACAAGCCCTCTCTGTGTGGCGGACCCAGCCACTAGACAGGGCCAGGAGAGCCCTGGGACATCCAGCTCTGGGAGCTTCTGGCTCCCATCTGTAAAAGGGCGTGAGAGGCCTCCCAGGCTATGGAGAAGTCCAGGGACAGGATACGTGAAAAACAAACCGTTAGTGAAGAGTGAAGGCGCAGGACACCAGAGAGAAGGAGGTCAAGGATAGCCACCACAGGTTGGGCACCAGAAGGTGGCCAGCCAGCGACTACAACAGTGACCAATACGGCTTCCTCCACTCAGAATGCCACCTGGGCACCCCCCAAAGCATGCCTAGCCCAACACCCTGGGCAGGGTGAGATACCACCGTGGTCACTCTACAATGTGGCCTTTACTGGCCCTTCTTCTTCATCTGTCCAGTGGGGAGCTTCCTGGAGGCATGTGTATGTAGTGTCACCACACATTCAGGGACAGAGCAAGCATCCAGCAGTGAAGGCCCAGTCCAGCAGGGTCATCAGACTGGCCAGCACCTTCTCTCTCGCTGTGAGGCCTGGGTCCCTGTCACGGAGACAGAATGGGTGGGGCTGGCCCTCGGAGCAGGGTTCTGATATGAGCTTGTAACTGAGAACAGAAACAAAGGCCTAGAGAAGTGGCTTTTATTGAGCACCTACTGAATACCAGAGTATTCAGCTTACACACAGTCTAATTTAGCCATAGCCATAGTAACTGTTCCTAGAAAAGAACACTCTTCAACTATAAGGCAGATTTAGCAATGCGGCCAGTTCACTCAGGGCAGGATAGGGGCTGCCTAATCGGGGGCCTTTCCTGGGACCAGTGGGAGCAGGACTCACAGTCAGGAGGCTGCACACCAAGCACAGATGCCTGAAATGCAAGAATTCCTGGGGCCTCCGATCCCAGCAGTAAGCCCTGGTTTACAAGGTGGGACAATTCTGAGGGCTTTCCGCCCTCAGGAGCTGGCAAGCTCCGAGAGGCTATTGCTGTGCTCGGCACCGGCTGGAGTTTAATAAAACTAAAAGCAGCTAATGGTTAACAATCAAAAATAATATTTTTCCTTCAAGCAATTAAATTGTAATATAGAGCTCACTAATTCCTTCCTGTTCTTTCCCTTGGGATCTCAGATCAAGCACCAGGAGAAATAAATTATGCATCTCTCTTCCCCACTTGAAACCCAAGTTTTAAAGAATCCACGGGAGAAATATTGCCTCCTGCATTGCGGCAGAAGCCTCTGAGGATTTTTACCATGGCTTCACGTAACAAGTCACCTTTCTGCAAACGCAGGCCCTGTTACACACCCCCATTTCGAGACTGATAAATTAACTTCTCGCTCTTTCTCCAAAGAACTGGTGTGTGAATACTGATCTTACCAAAGCAGTCTCTCTGCGTGGCCCCAGGTCTGCAGGGAAATGAGTAAAACTTCCCCGCCCCCCACCCCCACCTGGCTGGCACTCAGGGTCTCCAGCCTTATCCCTCTCTCTCCTCCGTGCGCTCCCAGGCCACCAGGCAGCACTCCACTGTCCCTAGCATGCATGTGAGCCTCCCACCTCTGCCTTGGCCTATGCTGGTCATACCACCTGGCGTTCCCTTCCCACTGACACCAAGCCCCACCTACCCTCATGAATCCTTGCCCCTCTTCTGGAACTGGAACTTCTGCAGCACTCCTTAAAGACTTCCCCCTTTGGCCTTGAGAGACAAGAGTCTCCAGGCAGCCACAAAAGATCAGGAACAGAGCACCCTGGACGTGGTTGCCCAGCCCCATCTCTGCTCTGGACACCCCCCTCCCCTCACCTAGCACAGCGTCCAGAGTTCTACAGGAGGTGTGTCCGTACTCCTGGGTGAGTTAATAAGTGAATCAGTGACCACCGAGTCATGCTTCTCTCAAGCCAGGGAAGGTGATGGGGAAGAGGCAGGACATGGACCTTTGGACATTACCCAGGTAGTGGGGAGGACAGGCACATGGCATAAACCCCAACAATGGCGTAATGATGCGCTCTCTAAGCAAAGCACAAGAAAGACAGCGATGCCAGGCTGAGCAGGTCACCCGGCCCAGTCTCCCGCAGGGGCGTCCCTGCCTGCCGGGCACAGCTGGGAGTCCCTGGCTGGGCAGTGGAGGCTCTTCACAAGCCTCTCCCACATTCTCCAGTTTCACCTCCCACTCCAGTGGCCTTGCACACACAGGTGCCCCCCCACCTGCCGGAGGCCCCTCAACCCCACCGCCTAACCCCACCCTCCTCTATGGGGCTGCTGCCCATTCCCGAGCCTCCAGCCCAGGCTGTGGGCATTCCTGGGAAGGGGCTGGATCAGATCTACCCCCAGCAAGGGCGTGGCCCCACTCAGGGCTCCGAAGTGTCCATGGAGCTGCACTAAACAGCAGCGCAGAAGAGAAGCGGCTTTGCTGGCAGGAGCTGCCGCCTCCACGCTTCTTGGCGGCCCGGCTGAGGTGCATTTTCCACTCACTCAGTGCCAGACATGGCTCTAGACACGGTCGCATATACCACTTCACTCCAACCTAACAACAAGGACATCGCCTACGATGCTGAGGACTTCACAACACCCCTTGGTAGAATCAAGGGACCCCTGGGGAGGGGCAGGCCAAACTGCTTAGGTCCTTCTACATCCGTTCTGTGACGTCTGTCCTCCTCTGCCCCAGAGAAGCCTTCTGTGCCGCCCAGGCCAGCATTCCGAGGACTCCCTGCCACACCTACCCCTTCGCCCCAGACCAGACAGCAAACAAACAGGACACCAGGAGACAGCCAACCAGAAAACCCCGTGAGCCCTCCCGGGACACGCCCTCCCCTCGCTGGAGGCTTGCTTGCGGGATGTCTGAGCCGGGACGACCTCAGCCCCAGGCTCTGAAGGCAAACACACGGCAAGGATCCCCAGAACGCGCTCCAGAGGATGACGCAGCAGGAGTTCCAGGCGGGGATTTTCCATCCGGAAGACTTCCGGATCCCTAATGTCAGGGGGCAGGAGCAGGAGCCACGGAGGCTCTGTGCCCGGTCCTCCCTCTCCCCAAAGGGCAGCTTTGGCTGCAGCCTGTAAAGTCTGTCTATAACCCTAGGTTCTCTGGGGCGAGGCTGGCCGCCACCCCCAGCCACAGGTGATGAGCAGCTGGCAGGCGGTGCCCTACTCCTTCCAAGCACACAGCACCGCTCCTGGGCACTGCCCACTGCCCAGCTCAGACAGACAACGTGGGTAAGCTCAGGGACCCTGCCCTTGGGGTCAGGCCAGGACCTCTGTCCAGCCACGCTGCCCAGCACAAGGAGATACAGATGCTGCTGAAACAGTCACTTCTGCTTCTTCCACGGGGAGGGCATTCCAGAGGAGGGGGCTTCCAACCTGCTGCCCGGCTGGAGCTGCTAGCCACTCACCCAACACCCCTTTCTGCCAAGCCTCCCAGTTTCCATCCCGTAAAAACCCAGCCCCCTCCACAGACACGCCACTGCGCAGTTTACGAGCCCCTCGACCTAGATTATCTCATCTGGCCCCGGCCACGGCCCTGCGTGGGCAGCACCTCAACCCCGTTTTCCAGAGGAGGAAATGGGCTCAGAGAGTGAATGACTCACCCAAGGTCCTGCTGCCGGTCACCACACCACAGATGGAGCCACCTGCTCATCACAGGTGTGCCCTCCTCATGTCAAGCACGCTGCTGCGTGTGCCCTCTCCTGAGCTCTATGGTAGGCCAGGCTGTGGCCACAGACCGGGGAGGGGTGGCCTGAAGACATTGTTTTCTCACGGTTCTGGCAGCTGAGAACTCTACAATGTCAGCACATGGTTTTCTGGTGGCGGTCCTTTCCTGGCGTGTAGAAGGCCACCTTCTTGCTGTGAACTCACATGGTGGGGAGAGGGAAGGTAAGCTCTCTGGTGCCTCTTCCTACAAAGGCACTAATGCCATTGTGGGGGCCCAACCCTCATGACCTCATCTACACCTATATACCTCCCGAAGGCCCCATCTCCAAATGCCACCATATTGGGGGTTAGAGCTTCAGCTGGGAGAGGGACACAATTCAGTCTGTAGCCTGCCTATGTCAGGCCACATCTACTAAAGGAAGACACTGACGCACAGAGAAGTTCAGTGATTGGCGAAAGATCCCTCAGCCAGAAGGAAGAAAATGCAATTCAAATCCAGGCCTCTGGGACACAAAGTTGGGACTCTGAGTTGGGCTGCCTCTATCAGGGAAGGGCAGAGCTCAGAGACGTGCTCAGCCAGACCTCAGCCCCACTACTGTCCCACAGTACCCCTAAACATTCCAGAACACTGCAGAGCACAAGGCACTCAGCCTGAGAGCCCCCTGCCCCACAAAGCCCTCAGATGTTCTAAGTCCTGATTCTCCCCAGCCTGCCCGGCTCCCCTCATGGGGGTCCCAGCCACAGGGTCTACCCCCTCGTTCCATCCATTTTCAGAAAGGAAAACTCCATGCTTCCTCCTGAGATAGCGCCTGTGAAGTGCTCACTTCTTGGCCCACCCAGGCTGTCAAGAAGGGGCAGGATGCAGAGCAGCAGAGAAGGGCTTGGCCCACACCTCGTGTTGCCTGGAGCAGAGTGAAGAGCAAGGCCCAAAGGGGTGGAGGGGACTGATCAGACCGGAGAGGGGCTTGCTTTTCTTGTTTTTTTCTTTATCTGAGATGTAATTCACATAGCACAAGCTATTTGAAGTGTACTATTTAGTGGTTTTATATACTCACCGAGTAGTACACCCATCACCATCATCTAATTCTAGAACATTCTCACCTTGCAAAAGATCCACACAACATAAGCAGTCTCCACACCTATATCCCCTCCTCCCAACCCCTGGCAATCACTTATCCACTGCCCTTGTCTATAATTAGCCTCTTCAGGACATTTCCTACAAATGGAACCATACGCTAGGTGACTGTTGGCTCCTGGCTTCTTTCACCAAGCACACCGTTTTCAAAGTGCATTCATCTTATGGTATGTATCAGGCTCTGTTCTTCTCATGGCTGAATAATATTCCATGGTGTGGACATATCAGACATTATTTATCCACCCATCAGCTGATAGACATTTCGGATGGTTTCCATTTCTGGCTGTGGTGAACAATGCTGCTACTGACACTGTGAACAGTTCTATTCCATTCTCTTGGGGATGAACCTAGGAGTAGAGCTGCTGGGTCCAACATTCAACCTTTTGAGAACCTGCACTATTTTACAGTCTCTAAGCAGTGACCAAAGAGTCCAGCTTGTGTGTGTCCTCCCTCACGCTCGTCACTGTCTTGTTGGCTATAAATAACCACTTGGATGGGAAATGGTTTCCCCCGTAGGATTGGTGGGATTTGAGACAGTCATCTCTCCCCTCAAGGAGAAGCTTTGGGATTCAGAAACTCCCAGAGTCTGTTGTGCCTCGGCTCCCTCCTGTCTGACACCCTTCTCTCCTGTCTTGCTCACTGAGAGCACTTGTGAATCTGCCCTGTTATTGTCTCCATTTTACAGGTGGAACTATTAAGGCAAAGGAAGAAGTGACTGCTCAAACCCGTGGGAGCAGAATCAGGGTTCAACCTCAAGCTAGAGTCTGGCTCCAGATCCCTGGCTCTTCACGCCAAGACCTTGTGCTTCCTGAGGCAAAAAAGACATGGCTAGGAAGACACTGTGGGTTTGAAAATCACAGAATGGCTCCTACTAACTGTCACCGTCATTAGAGAGCCCAGCTTCCTCCACAGTCAGCCCAGCCCCAGCCTGGATGCCAGGCACACAGTCGGCATTTAATAAGTACTTAAGGAAGACATGCAGGCTTCCCATGTTCCTGTCTCCTGCATTTGCCCAAGTGAGTGACTTCTACATGCTTCTACATAAGCCAAGGACAAGGTAGGGGGCAAAAAGCTGCTGGCTGGGGTAGGAATCGGGGGACCAAGGGCTACCCCTGAGCTACCTTGCCATAAGCCAGAGCTTTCTTCACCCCATCCTGGCCCAGGCACAGGACACCCCTGCAGAGAAGCCCACAGAGCAAGGCATGAGGTGAGGGGGCTACTCTCCAGAGCAAGGCCTGCTGCTCTTTGGCACTGTGCCCTGAGAGTCAACCAGCCCAATTAATGAGGAACAACTGTGCCAGCGAAGACCATCCACCTTGGGGTCCCAGCCACTGAAGACTCCAGCTACATCCTCTGAGTAACCATAAAAGTCCAAGCAGAGAGCCAGCCCTCCACAGTCAGCTAATGCCCGCCCACAGGCCTTGGGATCCCGTCCTGAGATGCCACAAGAGTAAGTGGCACCGGAGGTCACTGCAGTTTGTCCCTTTGGCAGGGCAGAGGCGGGGCAGAGGGTGATCTTGCTGTTCAACAGACCTTCTCTGGTTTCAAATTTGTCCAGACCCAGACTCCAACTCAGGACCTCTCCAGCATGGGTCAGTGACTTTACCTCTTTGAACCTCTGCCACGTTCGATGTAAAAAGTTAACATCCCTTCCTACAGGGTCCCTGTGGGTGCTGCCATGTACTGCCTATGTGACCTGTGGTCCACACTGTCCGAGCACTCTCCACGTCCTAGCCACTCAATCTCCTCTTCCACCTTTGAAGCAAGGACAATCATATGCCCATTTTACAGATTTGATGGATGCAGAAGCTGAGAGGTATAAAGGGTGATCTGTGCCCAGCGCCTGGAACAGCCCTGGCATGAGAGCTACTGCAAAGCACAAGTCCTCCCTCTCGAGTTGACTGGGGCAAGGCTGAGACCCTGGGAGTAACAGACAGCTCTGTTCCGAAGAGTCCAGGAAGCAACTGGTCTCCACACAGCCCTGGACACAAACCTCCCAATCCAAGAAAACCAGAGCCCAGGGGAAGGTGCTCGGCATTCTGCCTGCCCAGTCTGGGACAGCTTTCCGGCCCCCGACGGTAAAGCAGGGTGGGCCCATCACTGCCTCTGTCCCTCCGTGGCCCCAAGACTCTGTGACCAGGGCTGGTGAGATGCAGGGCAGGACAGAGCACTCCTGATCCCTCCCCAACCCAAACCGCACACAGTTAAGCCTCTTAGATTTTCCGATTTTAATCAAGTCTCGCCCCGAGCAGCATTCTTCAATAAGGGGGGATTTGTTTAGCTTTTTCTGAGAATCAGCATTACCTACTAAAGAAACAAACCCTGCTCCCTCAGTGCGCCACTTGTGCGTTTAACACGGTACATGGCCTTTAAAAATTCTTCTCTCCCTACGTGGAAGAACAGTTGACTCACTGCAGAACCCGGTGCTCCCCCAGGACCCCGCGCTCACAATGGCACCTTGTCGAATAGCACTTTTAACTGGTTCCTGCCTGCTCACCGTCAGCACTACTTTAAACCCCTCACAACAAATTGGTGGCGGGAAGAAAGCAGATTTTATGGATCCCCTCGTACAAATGGAGAAAGGAAGGAACAGAGAGGGAAAATAACTGGACCAAGGACACACAGAGTTATTCGCAGCAAGACCATTCACTCCCTCACTCCAAAATGAGCCAGTCCCTGTCCTGGCAGGGCTCCTGGTTCAGTGGACTTGCCATGGCACACCACAGAGCCACACCCCTGCAGCAATGGGCTGGGTGAAGAGGTGGGAGGGGAGCTCCTTTTAGGACCGAGGGAGACTGAGGACGCTCCTGCTTTCTAGGCCATTCCATGTGCAGGAGCCGGGGGTCTCTGCAGTGGTGCAGACCTCAGCTTATCACTGGCTCTGTGGGACCTGGCAGCCCTGAACCTTGAGTAAGTCACCCCTGCTCTGAGAAAAACATCCACCATAGAGAAGTGCCCTGCTGTGGAGGAGGCCAGCAGGCTCCGGGACCTTCTGTGGGAAGCAAGATCACAGTCATGGTTGACTGCTACTTCCACGTCTGTCTTCCCCAGTGCTTTGGCACTCGCTGGCTCGTGGGAGGCAGAAAAGGGCTTCTCCTTCCCATTTTGCAGACAGGGAGGCCAGGGGAGGCCAGGGGAGTGGGAAGGACATGCTCCTAACCAGGCACGGGGCCCACGAGGGAGCTTTGACCTCACAGGGCTCTTCCTAGGCCTTGTGCTGCCTCCTGGGACATCTAGAAGGTTCTAACTCAGTGTTGGGCCCAGTCCAGAACCTTCATTTCTACGGCCGCCTCTGACCGCTATTTATCACACGAGGACACAAAGGCCCAGAGTGAGAGAGCCGCCTGCCCGAGGTACCCAGTTGGCAGTGGCAAAGCTGGAGGGTGAACCCAAGCGGACGGACTCCAAAGCCAGCTGCCCACCACCCCACGGCGTCCTCCCTGGCCCTGCATCTCGACAGAAATCAGATGTGCGATCTCCAGGGAAACGGCAGGTGACGACGGAGAAGAAGGCCCTTACACCAAGTGTCAATGTTTCCAAAAGCAAACTTTTCCACTGGGAGGGGAGTGGGGAGAACTCGCAGCCTCTCTTCCCTGTCAGCCTCTGTCCCACAAAGCGGCTGATCGGCTAGCGCGACTCCTACAGAAAAACTTGAAATATGAGAAACATCTAATCCTGCTCTCATGGGTTGTCAGGTCACCTGCTGCCGGGGGTCCAGGAAGGGAAAACAAGGTGAGTCTCTAGGCTGTGCCGAGTCCCATGGGTCGGCGGCACCCCCGGACTCCTCCCAAGGCAACAGGAGGCAGAAGTAGGAAGGCAGGAGCAACCAGCTCGGGGGAGGGTGGGGCAGGAGACCTGCGTCCCAAGCTGTTTCCACTTTTTAGATTTACCCAAATCCTTTAATTGACTTCCATGGAGAGACTCCCGATTAGGCTAATCCTGCCTACCGAGCTCCCCATCGATGCTCTCGGGAGTCCGAGGCAGGCCAAGGGAATGCCCCGTGTCCTGGTGCGCCCAGCCAGGCCATCTCCCTGGCCATAGGCTGTCCCTGCACCACCCCACTGGAGCAGCCTGGGCAGCACCAGGAAAGGCCCTGGGACTACAAGACCTGGATTCTGGCTTCAGCTGCCTCCTGGCAATGACCTTGGAAAGTGCTTCCGTGATTGCCACATTGGCTAATGTACGGTGGAGCACACCTAAGAGACAGATGGTATTGTTGTCCCCATTTTATAGGTGAAGAAACCAAGGCTCTGAAGGTAAAATAATTTGTCCAGAGTCACAGACAATGTAAGGCAGGGCAGCCTGTGACTACTGGCACATTCTTAACCCCTGCCACTCCGACTCCCCTCCAGGCTACTAATGGACTCAGAGATGCTGGGCCATCCAGCTGGACTCTGTGGGAAAGCACTTTGGTGCCAGAACCGGGCACATAGTAGGTGTTCAAGAAAGAGTGTCCTTTCCCCTCCCTCTTCTCTAGATGGTAAAAGTAAGAGGGGTTCTTCAGGTCCGTTTTCACAGACCCCTCTGCAGCCCATGTCCCTGGCTGGGTAGTGACAAACAGTCACATCCAGGCAAAGGGACCTCCTGCCACCTTCAGCACTTTCTGCTGCCGGCTGAGAGGAGACTGCATCTTCAAGGACCCGCCAGGGGCTGCCTCCTTCTCTGAACTTGGCCTTTCAAAGGGGCTTTCATTTATCGGGCTTTAATGTCTCACATGATTTAATCGGAAACACGTGCCTTGTAAATATCGTCTGTCATGTTCCATCAGGTTCACAGGGAAAAGTACAAGTCAATAAACAAAGGTTGTAGCATAAATCTACCTTGAACACATAAGACCTCAAGCAAGAAAATCAAAACACGTGTGGCCTCTGACCTGCGGAGTTTCACGAGCGGGAACTCGGGGTATAGT
Source organism: Marmota flaviventris (assembly GCF_047511675.1). NCBI lineage: Eukaryota > Metazoa > Chordata > Mammalia > Rodentia > Sciuridae > Marmota > Marmota flaviventris. Next base: position 42,568,837 of record NC_092507.1, read on the forward strand.
AGGGAACATTTCTAAATGTACATAATTAATAGGGAGGCTGGGACTCGTCTGTTTGCCTAGTCCAAGTGCACACAGAACCCCGCAACAAAGACTCTCCCGGCAGCACCTGTTAAATCACAAAGTGCTCCTGGCTGGACCACAACCTGGCTATTGCCACTGCGGAAAGATGAGAGCCCTCCAGAAGCCCCAGAAAAAGGGACATTTCTCCCACTTCTCTCAAATAGGGGGGCAGGTGAAGGAAAGAATGGTATGATAAAGACCTTCCTGCTTCCCTTCCAATTCCCTTCTCCCTGGCACCCTCCCAGGCTGCTGTGAGAGTCCTGAATCAAATACAGATGCGGACGAGGTCTGAGGAGTCAGAGCCTAGGATTCGAGTACCAGCTCTGCCACTTAGGGGCATGCAGCTGTGTGAGCGTCCTGGCTGATCCTTGTCTCCTAGGAAGCCATTAGTAACAACTTCCTGTTGCAATGTTGTTGCTATTAAAGACACTGGAACCATTTACTCCCCAAACAGAAACGAAAGGTAGGTACTGGACCAACTACTTCATCTAGGTACAGGATCCACATACTCCAGCATGTGCCCCACTCCAGTTTGGTGCTTTTAGACATTCAAATCCATCCACCAGTGGAGCTCTGCCCCGAACTTTGAAGGAAAAGCAAAGGCCAGAGGCAACTTGACCGAGGAGACTTGACGGAGGTTTCCTCATCTGTCAAAAGTGGGTAGCACCCCTCACCCTTCAGGATTGTGTTACAAAGATCATTGCTTAAAATGGTGTATTCAAGAATGCCACCATGAAATAGCATATAAATATGTCTCCTCCTATCATTAAACTCATAGACCTCAGAGTCATGGTCCAGAAGATCTTACAACTCTTCTAATCCAGCTCCTTTGTTTTGTGGTTCTGGAACTGGGATTCTGAGTAGGAAAGGAACTGGTGTCACCCATCAAGTTGACAGCAAGGCCAACACCCAATGTCCAGGCACTGGAATGCTGCTAAGGGACAGAGGCACTTTGCATGTTTCAGCAGGTCCCCCAATACTATAGTCCAACTTTCTTCCTGGCCCATCCCTCCTAAGTGAACTCTGGCTGCCCTTCCCCAGGAAGTCCTCCCTGGCTGTCCTTCTGACCACCTGTAGTCCCTGCTGTTAAAGTGCACTCCAGTTTGGATGCAGCATACCCACTGAGCCTGGGAGTGTTGCCTTTGCACATACCTGACTCACCCCCAAGTGGACTGGAAGCTTCCTGGGGGAGCCTGGCCCATACCAGTGCACAGACACTCCCCCACGTCATTGTCCACTTGTGCACCGTGTCTCCCCACTAGAAGGTCAACTCCATGAGATTGAGGGCTATCTCTCTTGCTCACCATCATATCCCTTATCTAGAAAAGTGTCAGGTACGTAGTAGGCACTTAGAAACTGCTGAGTAGATGAATTCACTGAGTAAATGAGAGCAGGAGCCCCACCCTGTGCTTGTATATTGTCAGAGCAGGAAGGAACTTTAAAAATCAAGTCCAAGTAATAGCTGGCCCAAGTGGTCCACAGGTGAATATTCTAGAACCCAACACCTTGCCACAAACATAAGGTAAAGGTGAATGAGCTGGGGGGGATCTGGGTGGCTGGTGGCTAGATGGGGAGCAGGTACGTGGGTGGCTCCTGGCAGGTAGATGGCATCAGGGCTGGTGACACAGATGACAGGGTGGGTTGGACAGCTGGGCGCCTCAGTGGACGGATGAATGGGTAAATGAACAAATGCATGGATAGATGGGAAGACTCTTAGATGTAGTCTACGATCTGATTCATCCTGAAAGGCAGGTCAAGGTGCTGATAATTCTCCAAGACAGAAAGCCTCACTACCTCCATGAAACCCCCAAGAGGAGCTTGGGGTTCATCTCTGTGGACCCTAGGCCTAGGGCAGAGCAAGAACAACATATTCAACGGGACTTACAAATGTGTGCTGATGAGTGACTGGGAGAGTGGGTGAAAATACGGGTGGGTGTCGACACAAACGGGGGTGAAGATGGGAGTAGGGCTCGACGAGTGGAAAGGCAATGGACGGCTGGATGAGTGGCAGCCTCGCTGCTGGGGGGGCTGGTGAATTGGGCAGACACAGGGGAATATGGGAGGAGCCACAGATGTCCTGTCCCTGGGCAGAATGGGTGGGGGAGGGGAGCACAAGAGACCTACAGCATGGCTCCCAGGGGGATGGCCTGCCACCCACACACTGCAAGCCCTGCTGGGATGCCCCACTCAGCTCCAAGGAGGGGTTCCCTCTTCCTGAACCTCCAAAGAGTCCTGGGTGCTGGCCTGTGTCCCCCGGGACCCCTCTGAGCCAGCCCCTCCATCTCCAGGTGAGAAAGGGTCTCCCCCACTGGCTATAAATGAAGTAGCCCCACAGCCATTTATTTATATTCAGGAGAGGCTGCAGCACCAGAAACCGTGAGTGGGCCACCACAGCTCTGGGCAGATGTCTCTCGTCCCTGAAGTGCTTCATCTCGTTTTGCCTTCACAGCCTGCAAGGCAGGTGGTCTTAGGCACAAGAAGAACCAGGTACAAGGGAGTGAAGGGACTTACCCACAGGCACACAGTGAAGGCAAATAATGCCCTGTGTCATAAATTCCTCAAGGCTCGCTCTCTCCCTGCGGGAACAAGAGCACCCATGCACAGGAACGATGACAGCTTCCAAAGTGCTCTTCCCTATAAGCAAGTACCTGGAACAGTGCATCTGCCTGAGGCCTGCCCAGGCTCCAGAGCCCCCGAGAGCTCCCTGACCCATGCTGCAGTCTCCCCCAAGCTCCGACACAGTGCCTGTCACGCTCGTGCAAACATGGTGCCTCCCACAGACCCCCGGCACATGTGGGGAGCCAGTGCCAGGCACCCTCCCACGCATGCGAATGTTCCTAAACAGAGTAATTAGAGTGGTGTTTAGGTAACTTTTACACAGGCCTCCAAATCAGAATCACATGTGGGGTGGAGCCTGCCAGGGTGGCCACGCTGGAGGGGCTGGTCAGTCCCCTCCCCAACACAACTGCCACCCCTCTGCATCCCTTACGCTAAGTTTCTCTGAGCACACCCACCCCCGCCCCCACCCTAGGGCTCAAACTACCCACCCAAGCCAAAAGGAAAACCCTTGTGGTTCCAGGGCCGAGACACCCGCTAGATGACACACACCAAGTCAGACTTGGAGGGGACCCTGTGCTGAGCTGCTGTGCAAACCCAACAGGTGAGGAAGGAGCAGGAAAGAACTCGTCATCCAAGTCCACACAGAGAGCTTAGCAGTCCCTGATCCTCCCAGGCCTGGCCTGGCCATGTCCTTGCCTGCTTACAAACCTCTGGAGGTGTCTGCCGCCTCCAGGTGAGAGCTCCCTAGGCCACCGCTCCTCCAGGTGGGTAGAGCACAGCAGGAAAGTCAGTCTCTGGAGTGGGCAAGACGAAGTTCAGGGCCACCTCTGGCTCTCCCTAGTCCTTAGATGAGTGCCTTTGCCTCTCGGGGATTCAGTTTTCTGCCTATTACATGGAGGTCACCAGTGGGGAATGAGCCACTTCATTAGTCCCAGGGGATCATTTGGTTTGGTGTCTGGTTTGGTTTTTGCAGTATGGTTTGGTGTTCGCTGCTGTTTCTGCTGTAGGGTGCTGCAACGGAACCCAGGGCCTGGCACATGCTAGGTAAGCTGCTCTACCACTGAGCTATATCCCACCCCTCATGTGGTTTTCTTTCAGTCCAGTCTCTTCTCTGATTTGCTGTGTGGCCCTAAGCAAATCACCTGGGGTCTCTGGACTTCTGTTCATCTAATGGACAGGCAGGACCTAGTGATCACTAAAAGCCTTCAATGAGGGTCTAAGTCCAGAAGTAGCTCCATTTCCGTCCTCAAAGGTCATTCAAGACCCATTACAGTGTGAGTCCAATCTTCCTTTGCAGCCTGACTCCGGCCACCTTCTGGCCATCTCTGCTCTGACAACACCAAATCCCACCCCACTGACCAGCACAGCAGCTCACAGTCCCCACCAGGCCTTTGCACAGGCTTTGCCTACAGCAGGGTCCTCAGGCTCCGCTGGGCACATCAGTCAGCCAGGACCTGTTCACAGGCAGATCCTCAGGGTCTGGGTGCAGCTGCGACTCTGCGTTCCCAACAAGCTCCAGACAATGCTGATGCCGCTGCTCCGAACAGCACTTTGGGTCCTGGGGCCCTAGATGCCTTTCCTCATCCCTCTTCACCATCCAGTCAAGGCCTCTCGCCCTTCCAAGCCTGGCTCAAGCCACGCCACAGGGAGGGTCCTACAGCCACAGCAGGTTTCAAAAAGGCCCCGCAGCTCCCCGGTGCATATCTGGTGATCACCTGCCACACTGTGGTCACAATGAGCAGCTTCCAAGTCCACATCCCTAACAAGAGCCCCTGGAAGGCAGGGACGGCCCAACACAGGACTCAGCACACAGATAGGGTCAGTGAGTGTGCCCTACCCGAGTGAGGTCACGGGTGGCGGGGTCAATCCCAGACTTGCTCAGAAGGCCTGGCAGCCAGAAAGTCCTGCACAGCCTGCCCTCCTGCCCTCTGCCCAGCCCTGGACCATGGGAGGCCCTGACCCGGCCTGCCAGGACTCTAATTCAGGCAGGTCAGGTATAGAGAAGAGCCACCAGGGGCCCCAGGCTATGATATGGGTTACAAAGGTGGCACTTGCCAGAAATGGCAGATGGCAGGAGCCCAAATGTGGATATGGATCCAGGAAGGCAGAAACAGAGAGAAGGTAAAGAATAAAAATTAAATAAAAATTTATAAAACAGAAGCAGAAACCAGGTGCAATGATGCATGCCTGCAATCCCAGTAGCTCTGGAGGCTAGGGCAGGAGGATCACAAGTTCAAAGCCAGCCTCTTAGTGAGGCCAGCAACTTAGTGAGGCCCTAAGCAACATAGTGAGACCCTGTCTCAAAATAAATAATAATAATAATAATAGGCTGGGGATGTGGCTCAGCAGTTAAGCACCCTGGTTCATATCCCCCCCCCCATAAAAAAGAGGCCAAGAGAAGCCAAGATGGAAAGGTATAGAAAGATGCAGGAGGGAAAAACAAGAGTCAGGAACAGAGACAGTAAAAAGGAAGACCCAAAAAGGAGCAAAACAAGGCAACAGAAAGAAGAGGTGACAGAGCCCAGCATCCAAAAGAGAAGGAAAGAAAAGAGACAGAAAAGACTTCCCAAAGAGCGGGCAGGGCCGGGCCAAAGCCTACAGCTAGCTGGTCCTGAAGTCGTTAGTTCACCCAGAGGGTACACCACGGCCTTCCCCAAGAGGACATGCTGGTCCTGCGGCCTCTTCCTGAGGTGCCTGCCACCTGCCACCTGCATCCCAGGCTTGGGGCACATGGCTGGCCAGGGAATTCCTGAGGCCTTTTCCTCATTTCCTTCCACCCTCCCCAACCTCCCCTCCTTGCTGAAATGACTCAGCAAAGGAAGATAAACTAGAAACAGCAATTTTGTTTTTCGTCATTGTTGTTCTAAAAACAAACAAGGTCCAAGGCCTGTAGGAGACCCAGCTGGGCCTAAGAAAACAGGCAGCACAAGCTCCAGGAATTACCAGCAAGTCATTCACCTCCTCCAAGCCCCAGCTTCGTCAGGCACCTGGAAATGCTGAGATTAACCCAGCTCTGAACGGGTGACGGGTGGCCCCGGAGGGCAGCACACAGGTGCAGCACAATGGCCACTGCACCTGAAGTGCAGGTGGGTTACACCTTTAAAAAAAAAAAATGAGGGATATTTTTTAAGTCCTTCCCTTCCCAGGGTCCTACCTGAGCTTCACAGGAGCCCAGACATGGATTATCATCTCCATTTTACAGAAGAGAAGACTGAGAGCTCTGACACAGCACCCCGGTCCTCAAGACTGTAAATGGCCCTGCTGCCAGCCCCCTATCTTCTCTACTGTCCCAGCTGCATGCAGCGTCAAAACCAAGGCTCTCACAAGATTCACAAGAAATGTATTTCTCCCCACAGTGCCAGGCCCGAACCTCAGATGGGTACAGAGATGAGTGAAGCGTGGCACTGCTCCCAGGAGATGGGCACCCAAGGTGACTGTTCCTGGGGTGCTAAGGAAGATGCCACCCACCTGCAGGTTAAGGTCAACTCTGCTGCAAACGTTGCCCTGGACGCCCCGGACCTGCAGCTTATGGAGCTCTCACTGTTGAGAGCAGAGATGACCCAGGACAGCAAATTATTGCATAAGGACAAGTGCTGAGGTAAAAATCCAGCAAAATAATAATATAAAGGGACTGGGTGGAAAGGAAGGGCCCTGGAGGTGACACTTGAGCCCTGAGTGCACCATGGGAAGGGGAACTGGAAAAGCGCATCAGGCAGGGGACAGGCCTGCAGAGGCCCTCCTCAGGGACAAGCTTGCCAGGCTCACAGAACAGAAAGGCCAGCAAGGGAGGCAGAGAGTGACGCAGAACACAAAGATGAACGTCACGTCTGCTCCGTCGGCCAGGGCAGAGAGAGGCAGGTGGAGGGCATCAGAGCAGTACTATGATGGCATTCACATTTCAAGTCATAATTACACAAGGCTGCTGGGTACAGAAAGGAGGTCACAGACAAGGTTGGCAGCTGGGACACCATCAAAGAGAGTCCACAATGGCCAAGAGAGAGGAGCCCGGAGTGGCACAGGCCAGGTGGTGGTGGAGAGACCTAACCATGCCCAGGGTCCAGACTGGGCCCTGAGGCTGCTCAACACCAGCTGTGGCTGCTCGACACCAGGATGTCAAGCCACTAACAAAGGTCAGTGGGAGGGTGCAGCTGGTGCAGGTCAGCAGCCAGGGCGACCCAGGAGTGGTCACTATGGCCCCAAAGCCAAGTGAAATGAAGGGGGAGACAGTGGCCAGGTCTGGCCACATGGGGGCCACAGGGACCCTGACAAGCATGGTCTATGGACAGATGAGGGCACAGAAGGGCCGTGGGATGAGGCCCCGGTGTGGCCACTTACACTGGCAGCTTCTGGAGTTGGTGTACGTGCCCAGGGCAGAGCCAGCCGCAGCCGCCATCACTGCAGAAGCAAAGTCTCAGGGAAAGCAGGGGCAGCCGTGAAGACACCAGGACAGTCCGATCTTGGGTGAAGACGGCACAGCCAGCAAAGAGGAGTCGGGAACCAGGCCTGGGAGCACCCCCAAGCTCTGAGCTCCCACATTTAGACTGTATCACTCCAGGGGCTGCGTGGTTCCCTGGCACCACAGAGCAGGAGCAAGCCATTCGGTTTTAACCAGGATGGGCAAGGGCCCTGACTGAGAGAGTAAGAGGGAGAGGGCCCGCAATGACCAGCTCCAGGCTGCAACAGGGGAAGTGAGGACCCCAGGGCCATGGACAGTGGACAATGTGCAGTCGGGAAAGCCAGTGTCTTCCTAAGGCCTGGCATCAGCATGCGAGGAAGCCCTCAACCTGGAAGAATGAGACTAGACAACCTGTTAACAAATGGAAAATACGAACACAGAGAATAGGGAAAGCACCATGTAATGTCCTAAAATAATCTCCTCCAAGAGGCACGATGAGATACTGCCTCCATAAGCAGAAAAGAAGCCTTCAGAGACCAAGACAGGGCTTTTGCAAACTCCCAATAACTAAAGTAGAAAATGAGACGAGAGATAAGTTCAAAGCAATTCTCAGAAAAGGGATTTTTTTTTTAAAGAGAGAGGTATTGGGGGAAAAAAATAAAATTAGAGGATTAAATCAGAAAGCCAGACATGCAACTAGTGGGATTTGCAGAAAAAGACAACAGAGAAACAGTATAGGAAAGAATTTCAAAGAACAAATGCAATAAATGTCTAGAAGTAAAGGTTATGAGCCTCCAGAAATAGCAAGCTCACCAAGCATCAGTCTGATTAATGGGGGGAAAGCCACATCAAGGCACATAACTGAAAATTTTCAGAGCAACAGAGATGAGCAGGACATCCTGAACCCTTCTAGAAAACAGGTGGGGTGGGGTGGGGGAGAGGGTGCAGCATCTACACAAAGTATCAAAATATCAGAAGTCAGCCCAGCTCTGGACTTCCCTACAGCAATGCAGGAAGCTGGCTGATTCTTAACAGGATCAGCTCTGAAGCTAGACGGTCTGAGTTCAAATCCCAGCCCTGCCACTTAACTAGACTGTGGCCAAGTTACTTCAGCTCAACAGGCCTCAGTTTTCTCATTTGTAAAAATGGGCATAATCGCAGTCTGCTATATACTTCCAAGGGTTACGGTAAGGATGAACTATTTCGTGCAAAGCAGTCAGAACAGTTCCTGGCACTGTAATAGCAAACGTTTAGCGCTTAGCTCTGATTTAAATTAGAGGAGAGGAAAAACAGTATCAGGAGGAGACCCTTTGAGACACACCTCCCCGTTTACCTTTCGTAGGAAACCATTGGAAGATATGCCCTGGCAGGTTACGGGGCTAAACCAAAGAAAAAGAAAACCCCGCAAAAGATGTTCGTTGGTGCTGAGCATCTGAACACTGTTTTTCTACTGGGAAAACAACTCATCAACTCATCGTAAAGGTAAAACTCCACCCACCCAAGTGAGAAGAAGCATGGGTGCGTGTGCGCGCGTGCGCGCACACACACACGTCCCCCCAAACACAGAGAAGCTGACAGGGTCACATCCCTCAGATCCTTTGACTTGGCTCATGCATCACCCTGTCCTGATCACACCCCCAGCTCCTCCCTGTCTTCACCCCACAGTATAAAACTTTATATTTAACTTATTTATTTGGTTACTGTGTCTTCCTCCCGTAGAATGTAGGCTTCACTGGCACAGACATTTTTGTCTGTTTGTTCTCCCTAAATATAGAAAAGTGCCTAGCTCACAGCAAGGTGTTCAATGAAAATTTGTCAAGTTAAAAAAAAAAAAAAAACCTGCTTTCCCAGGCTCCCTTGCAGCCACAGCATGAGAACACGATGCAGGCTTTGCCCATAGAGGACTGATTAGAAGAAGAACATGACCCCAGAGGGAAGGGCTCAAACCTGTCCTGGTACCGATCATGGCAGGGACTTCAGCTGCAGCCCAGTCCCAGCAGCACATGCTGTGCCCTGGGCTGGCGGAATCTCCATTAGAGGGCTCTGCAGTGGCTTTGGGGTAAGGTTCTTGTCCATGTCGTCTCCAAGCCCAGCACTCCAGCATTAACAGGAAATTCGGAAAACTGCAAACAGTCTCTCAATCTCTCTTCTCCTTCCATCAGCCAGGCTTTGTGACCATGGAGGGTGAACCAAGATCAGACGATCCTGCCCAGGACAGTCTCAAAGAACCGTCCCGGGAGGTCAGCTATGCAGACCGAACCAGTTTAGAACTTGGAACTAAGAAAGCCTGATGCCTCTGAACATTTAGGAAAGTATGACTGACAGGTACTTAACAGACTGATGCAATAATTAGAGGAACATGGTACTAGACCCATAAGTATATAGCAACGCAATAGGAGGTCAAATTTAACCTCAGGAAAACAAAAGATTGTGCCAGAAAGGAAAAGTCCCCAAGGCACGTGATTTGGCAGACACACTCTCCCAAATGTACCCGCTACCTTGAGAAAGTGGACTCCAAAGGGTGCTAGAGAAACAATGTGTCATTACCCAGCAACCCTCCACCATGTCCCTCTCAAAACTCCGTCTACATACTTGTTCCCTGTCCCCACCCCTGTGGAGTCATTGGAAGTCTGGAGGTACCCTTCACTCTTTGGATCACCCTTAGGTCATAAAACATCTTTTAGTCCCAAGAACTTTGAGTCAAAGACAAACAGTCTCCATTTAGTAACTAGGATGTCCCATCCAGATTAATCATCCCAACTCCAAGCCTCATTCACTGGCGACCTCTTCCCCTCGCCTGGCCGGGGCTGCTAGGCTGTGGTGGCAGCAGAGTGGAGGTGAGGCCAGGCACTGTGGGGCACTCTGGGGCAGGCCAGCAGGCAGAACCCTCCCACCCCCACTGCGTCCCATGGGACCTCTGTAGTCTCTCACCTCTGCCTGGCAAGGCGCCCTCTTGGGCAGGGCTGGCTTGAGAATGACCACCAGGCAGGTCCTTGACACACCTCCCTGAGTGGCGGGTAGAGAAAGTGCGTGCCCATTCACTCTGACACTAGGCGGGGCCTCCCGAGGCCTCATTACCTCCACATGCACTGCTCTCTGTGTGGTCCCCTTTGAGCCCAGGCTCATGAGCTATGTGAGGAAGAACAGCGCCCTCCTCACCATCTAGCACGGGGAAGTACATGTCACAGGGCCTCAACAACTCTCCAAAGAAACCCTCTCTCTGGGCTCTTCCACCTCCACTCTATCATCCTCTCAAAGCATGCAGGGCAGGGATCTCAAAACCAGAGTCTACCTTAGGCACCTGAGGTCCTGCCTCAGAACCAGCCAACACCTTGGTCACATCCACTAAAGAAATCAGTGTCAGCCAGAACCCAGAAAGCACGGGTCCCCCGCAGCTGCCCTCGCATCACGCAGGTCCCAGCTGGGCCCTGGTTTGACCACAGAACTGTGATGCACCAAGGTGGGTGTACAGGTGGGAGACTGGGCAGGAGGGATCACTGAAGAGAACAAAATCCTCACCTATCACAATAGGAAGCCACCAGACAATAGGGACAGTTCACCTGACACAGCGGCAGTAACCTTTACAGAGGCATCCTCCCTACTCACCAGCTGTGTAGCCTTGGACAAGCTACTTTCCCACTCTGGTCTGGTTTTTTGTTTTTGTTTTTTATTTTTATTTATTTATTTATTTAGGTACTGGGGATTGAACCCAGGGGTGCTTAACCACTAAACCACATCCCCAGCAATTTTTATTTTTATTTTTTTTTATTTTGAGACACACTAAGTTGCTTAAGGCCTCGCTACTGGTCTCGAACTTGTGATCCTCCTGCCTCAGCCTCCTGAGTCACTGGGATTACAGGTGTGTGCCACTGCGCCAGGCAGATCTGTTTCTTCATCTACAAATCAGAGAATAGAACAGCAGCTCCTGCACGAGGCTGCTGGGAGAACAAAAGGGATTGTGTGTGTGGTGCACTGGGAGCGCCGACTGTGCCAGCAGAGGCACCACGAGAGGGTTCTCTATGACTGGTTTTATTTTTGTAACTGAGATGTGTGGAAGAAAATGCTACAAAACAACAACTTCACGAGCCCCAGACAGGCCGCCATATTACAGAAGTGCGCACAGTGGGGCGCTGCCTGGAGGTGGGCAGCTCCACAGGTGCTGAGGGTGGGGGCCCTGGGGGGCCATAGCGTTAGCACAGAGACCTCTTGAAGGCCCTACTGAATCAGGCTATTTAAAAAGCCAAGTTTGGCATTATTTTGCCAAAAATAAACATTTATTTTTAGAACATTAATAAAATAAGTTAGCGCAAATAGTAATAACAATAAACAATGGGGCTTAGTGAGAGGCAGAAAGAAAAGCAATGAAGTAAATGACAAAGGAAAATCTTGGCAAAGCTGGCTACATGAAAAATTTTAAGTTTTTGTTTCAAAATCATCATAAAAACTTGTTTAAGCAGCAGACTCATAAAAATATGAGCAACGAATACGACGAACAAAGCATTAACGTTCTTAATGAGGACACTTCAAAGGATGTCGGTTTTTAAATCTTATCAGTAAAATAGTCAGACCTCAATTATGAGCACCAATTTGCAGACAAGGAGCTAGAACTGTCCATCAACACACCATATAGGTTCCACCACACTAATAATCCTATGAATGCAAAATGAAATGATGACCAGATGTCACTGCTACCTTCAAATCGGGACAGGAATTTTGAAACAGTGGTGAAGACACAGATTAGTACATTCTCCGAGAAGACTCTGCCTGTGTGTAGTTGGGCAAAGGAGAACAACTTTCTAAAGGGTTACAGATGAGATGTGTTAATCGTTCCTACTCCTTAGCCTGGGAACTTTCACCTTGGGAAATAATCAGAGATGCAAATGAAGTTTGCTGTAGGAAGATATTCACTGCAGCATGAGAAAGGCTGAAAAACTCATATATTCAAAAATTCACATATATGCACATAAACTATTTCTGAGAGGCCAGATGAAACCTCAGGCATCACTAGTTTGGGGGGTGGGAAGAGAAGAGGTTGCTGTTCTCTAAGTACTCTTTTTGGAGCTTCCAAATTTGGAACCGTTTTAATGTATCACCGACTCAAAATAATTTAACAAATTCAACAAAATCGCATCTATTTTTGGATGTTTATGAAGAATTTTAATAACATGGGAAAGTTTCATTAAATTAGAATGTTAAACATAAAAATAAATACATGACTACACTCAGAATGATCTCAATGATATAAAAATATATTAATATACAGCTAAACAATAGGAAAAAACTAAAAAGAAATGTACCAAACTGTAAATAATAGTTGTTAGGAGTGAGATTATAAGAAAGTATTATTTCCATCTTTCTATGTTTCTATAGTTTGCAGATTTCCTACAATAAGTATGTAGTATTTACATAAGCGGAAAAAATAAGGATTAACAAATGAAAGTATGTTCAAAGAGTCAGCCACCTCCCAAAGAAGGATGAGGAGAAAGACTAATTGGTTGGAAGTCAGGAACTATAGGAATAAAACAATATCCCTAGGTTTCTGTCTAAGCTGCTGCGTGAGGCACCGCCAGCCTGTTTCCAGCTCCAGAGAAGAGCTGGAACTAGCCAGATGCCCTGGATTGCTTCTCTAGGGCCCAGCAAAGCCCGCCCACCAGGACCTGGCCACTCAAGGCCACCTATCAAGCAAACCTGTTCTGATCTCTTGTCAGTACTGTCCTGTGAACCCTGAGACCCTGAGACTCAGATCTGTTTCCCCAACAGGAACCAAGCCTGCTAACCAGCTGGCAAAGCTGGTACATCCACCTGCCTGCCCTTTCCCCTGAAGGATCTCCAAGGCAGAAGCCAAGGACACAGAGCCTAGCATAGGACAGGGAGTCAGGAAACGTGTAATGAACAAATGATCAGGAGCCTAGCATAGGACAGGGAGTCAGGAAATGTGTAATGAACAAATGATCAGGTTAAAGAATAGTATTCCAGAGTAGCACTGTCCAACAGAACTTCCTGTGATGATGAGAATGTTCTACATTTGCACAATATGGTAGCCACTAGCCACATGTGTCTACTGAGCACTGGAAATGGAGTTAGTAAAACTAAAAGAAAGAATTTTTCATTTAACATTTAATGTTTTCATTCATTTTCATGTAAGTGTTCATGTGGAAGAACACTTACACAACAGAAGGTGGTTGTAAAATTAAACAATATGATGTATTGAAGAGAAAAAAAAAGATTGGCCCAGTGTCTGGCAGTGCTCAGTAAACAGTGACTACATACAGTATAATGAAAATGATAGAGAAGAGAAGGACGAGGTTGAGGGTCTCCAGTGGTCCCAGGGTCCCCTACTTGAGTGGCCAATACAAACAATCTGCATCTCCCTGGCAAACAGCTCTTCTGTATTCTGAGTGCATAGCAACCAGAAACACCGAGAGGAGCTGAACCAGCAGGAATTGGCAATGGGTGCAAGGAAAGGGCTGGTCAAGGCAGCCCCCGTCCCTAGACTAACCTGCCTGAGCACCACCACCAGCGTCCTGCAGAGGGCTGCCTGTCTTCAGAGGCCCCAGCAGTTAGCTCTCTCCCACCGTGACCTCACTGATTCTCACAGGATCCTCAAGAGGGGAGATGGCAAAAATTTCCATTTTATAACTTGGCAAAAACTAAGGCCCAGTGAGATTGTCTGAGGTCACCAGGCTGGAAGACAGGAGTCTGCCTAGGACAGAACACCACATGAAACAGTAGAGATGCTGCACAGAGGAGGGCTGGGGACCAGGTCAGTCTAGGAGGGACCCTAAGAATGCTCACTCACTATCCACCTGCCTTCCAGGCTAAGAGCTCTGGGAAGGCTAGGGCTTGGTTAACATTTAATGTCCCGGGCTGAACCCCAAACCTGAACAGGCATTCAATAGCAATGAACCAACCAATCACCCACTAAACACAGGGACATCACTCCCAGTTTCCAGGATACCCTAACACACTCCACCACATATGCCCTGATAGCTGGCCAACTGGTGACCCTTCTCCCCACTTTACAAATGGGGAAGCGAATCTTAGAAATCCAGAACCTCTGGGCTGCTGTACTAAAAATCTGCTTGGGGACTTTCCAGGAAGCTCCACCTTCACGGGAGAGGGACAGATCAACCCCACTGGGGCCCAGCACTCAGCCTATTCTGGACCATACTGCACCAGTAAGTCAGAGAGGCACCCATCAGAGGCACCCATCTCAGAGCCTGCCGCCCCAGGGGGAGGAATATGAGCCAGGCATCTATAAGACCTGACTGTCACCTTCAGTGAGAGAAAAGTGACACAGGCAGTGAGAAGGAGGAGAATGAGGTTGATTCTGGCTGGAGGAGGCAGTTTCTCTAGTGTGAAGAATAGGCCAGATCAGACTCAAGGCAGCAGAACCCAGGGAGGTAGCAAGGAGTGGGGAAAGGCCAGGTGGGCATGTAGCTACCACCTGCCAGATCTGAGTGGGGCAGGTCACTTAACGTCTCTGGGTCTCAGTTTTCCTCATCTCTAAAATGAAGATGATGATACCCATCTCACAAGAACTGAATGGGGCAAGATATGATGGCCTCATGGGATATCTACACCCAGGAGGGATCAACATATAGAAGCCACAGCAGTACTGCAGACATAGGCACACATGGAGTTGTGGGGAGCAGAGGGCAACAGCACCTTAAATTTGGGAGGAAGCTTTGAGGTAATTCAAAGGGATGGTCAAGTCCAATGGCAACTTCCAACCCAACAAACCCAGGCAAGGGAAGGAATCTGTGCCTTTAGACCCACCTCACAGACAGTTCCATCCCCATCCTACTAGACACCAGAGTTACTACCAGTTACCTGAGCGTCTTGGGCTGGCCCAGGGTCAGGACCTGTCAGCAAGTTGTGCTAAGGCAGCTCTCCCCCACTCCACAAAGGACCACAGCTACTGACCTTCCCCTAGCTCAGAGTAAAGTCAAGACAGCAGTCAATGATATCTATGTCCTCCATACCTCAGTCTGACTCCAAGTTCTTATTCTTTCAATTATACCAAAAAAGAAAAAAAGAATATAGTAAAGGGATAGGGTGAGACGGTGTAGAGGACAGACAGCAGCAGGTAGAGCCAACCTGGGACCTAGTCCCTGCTCCGTCCTTAGAGAGCGCAACAACCAACTCCCTTCCGTGACCTACCTGTTGCGCCAGCTCCCAAGCCACGTGCTCTGCAGACTTTTTATCTCAATCCCCAAACCCCATGTCAATGATCTGAGACAAGAAGTATCTCCATTTTACAGGTAAGGAAGACTGAGGCTCAGAGTTCACTGAACTTGTCCAAGGTCTAGGATCTGAACCCAGTTCTGACACCAAAAGCCCCATGACCACCCTTGCACAAGTAACATGGCCTCTCCAAACCTTATGGCGCTTGGATAAACCATATGATTTGGAAGATCTTTCCAGTTTAAAACCCCTCAATGGTGCCCAGAAAGGAGTAAGAAGAACAATACAATCCTCCCCGGAACCCCATCTAATCCTATCTCAGGTGGCGATCTGGGCAGTATCCACCATGGTAGGGTTCGAGAGCTGCGTGGGCTGGCTCCAGGGCTCTCTTGTAGAAACCAACCTGTAAGTTCGGGGAAGATCTTCAAAGTATGTACCAAAAACAGTTCTGTAGCACAAAACCATGTCTCTGCAGATGTGTATAGATGCTACTATAGTTAGATAAATACAAATCTGTTTTAAAAAGCTCTTAAAGTGAGTAGCTACCTAAACCTCATCAGGTATCTTCTCCATCAATGGGCATTAAAAGTATCACAACTGTCATCAGGCCAGAGGGAAGATTACTGTCCTTGTATTTAGAAAACTCAGATACCCCTGCTATCTGAGATGGAAAGTAACAGAAAGGTTTTAAGCAAGAAATTCTGAGGAGTCAAGGTCTGGGATTTTGGCTCTCCATCTGCCCCTGGACCCCCACCTCTCCAAGTCCCCCAGATGTGTCTGAAAATCAACATTTAAAGGCCCCAAAGAAAGCCTGCCCAGCAAGAAGCTCCAGTGCGGAGATATTCTCACAAAGAGCACTACGTAAGTACAAATGACTGTTTGATCAATCATTTGGCCTCAGCGTGGGATTTGGTTAGAATTAAAGCCATCTGGCTGGGGGGGGGGGGGGGCGGGAGTTGAGGGGAGGAGACAAGCAGGCGGGAAAATGACCCACCCCCCTCCCCCAAATAGCATTGTTAAAATATAAAGGGGGGGGGGGGGGAACCAGTAAAGTCCCTGCTGTTATTTCAGTCTAAGCCACTTAATCCTTCAGCACATAAAGCAACTTATTTTATGACCTTTTCCCTTTAAAAAGTAAATCAGAAGACACTGCCTTGAATTCAGATATCTCTGAAACACACTACTCATCCCTCCCAGTGAAATATCCTGTTTCATAAACCTTCTTCGAGATACTTGAAACTGCAGATCACTAAATGCCTAGCTTTAGGCATCTGACATTCCAGAGAATTAATATTTAAACTTATTATAGGAAAAAAAGAATTGAGTTTGGTTGAAGCATGAAATATTTAATAGTGTCTCCAAATTAGAAACCCTATTTTGTTTCGTGCTGGAAATGCCAACGTTATTACCTGGGCTTTGCACTCAAATGAGATAAAATGCGCAGGCGGCCTTGGGACACAACACATAATTACAGCCGTCTTCTCCAGAGACGGGGGTGAGACACAGGGCTGAGGAGTGGAAGCGATTGAGTTTCATTTTTACGATACACTTAAAATTATATTATCATCCTCTGCCTTGAGGGTTGGACTTGAGAATGCTGAAGCTACCTAGCCACCAAAAATCGGTGAATCCACAGAGGCCTGGGCCGGGCTCTGGAAGCCACCTTTATCTTGCAATAGGCCCGCTGCTGGGTGAAACCTGGTAACTTTCTCTGCTCGCTGGGACAAAAGTATTAAGTGGTTTAGGATAAAAATTAAGCTTCAATTGACACAGTGGATCCTGGCAGCCTCTGCCGGCACGTGTAATTTATTTACAGGGTTGGAAAGTCGGCAAAATACATCATCAACTCTTATACAAACTTCTACTAGGTATTAAATACCCAGCGCTCAGAGAAGTAATTCATATAGTCCAGCAGCGTTCCAAAATAAACCTAATCTCCAGGCCTCCGGAGAGCTTAAAGCAGCAAATGGGATCTGTCTTTTTCAAGTCAGGTTTACGGTCCTCTCTGGCTTCTCGCGAAAGCCTTATTTTCCAGCAAACCTGTTATTTAAAAACAAAAGCAACAACATCTAAAAGAGTCCTCGGGCTGCTGAAGGCACAAACAGGGCCATCTCTGATCCTTCTCCATCTGCCCCCTCTCAAACCCAGCGTCTCCAGGAAGAGGCCAAAAAGCCTGGACCAGAAGGCTCTGGCGGTATGGTTTTCGGAATGAGTGTGAGAGAACTCACTCGCACACATCTCAGGAACGCACGTGCAAGGCCACAGACGCAACCTGGACCTCTGCCTTCTGCAGGGCATTCGGCTATTCACTATTTAACATGAAAGTCCCATTTCCCACAAACTCTCAAGTTCAAACCTGATCCCTGGCCTATTCTCCCTCCTGAGCCCATTCTTCATGCCACCAAATGATTAAAAAGAATACAATTGTTTAACAGCTCCCTGAGCCACTGTGCTCGGAGATGCATGTATTCCATAACCAAGAATGCTGTGGACGAGCAGGAATTCTCATCCCAACAATGTCCTGGGAAACAGCAGAAGGGAGACCACAGCTGGGGCCTCGGCACACACTGCAAGATGGTGCAGACAGGGGCTGTCACCCACAATCACCAGTGGGCAGGGGGTGCCGCTGCTTCTGAAAGGTAGACTCCACAGCCCCTGAAAACCCTCGCCATACCCCAGCTTCCTGAGGACCCGAATCATAACCGGGAACCGTTCTCCTCCCCCACAGCTGCAGCAAGACTGGGGATAGTGCCCTAATGGAACAGCTTCCCCTTGTAGTCACACCTCTGCCCATTAGTGAAGTTTCAGAAAGGGGTGCTCCAGGGGGCCTCCTGTTCCCTTCCCCCAGGCTAGGGGCACACTACAGCCACAGCTACAGCTGTGCAACAGGGATTTTAAGAGTAATGTGCTTGGGGCTGGGGTTGTGGCTCAGAGGTAGAGTGCTCGCCTAGCACGTGCAAGGCTCTGGGTTCGATCCTCAGCACCACATAAAAATGAATAAATAAAGTAATTGTGTCCAACTAAAAAAATAAATATTAAAAAAAAGAGAGAGAGTAATGTGCTTTAGGGGAAAGTACTGTCCTTGCTTTCAGACAGACCTGGGTTTAAAACTCCCAGCTCCACTACTTACTACCTAAACTACCTTGGGACAAATCACCTCACTTTCCTGACCTTTAAATGACAGCAATGCCTCCATACCGCTAGGGCTGCTGGACATAATGAAATGTGATCACAGTTATAATGTGTCCGGCCTGGCACATAGTAGGCTCAATAAAGGTTAACCACCCTCTCTCCTCTGTTCTTTCTGTGCTCACCTTCAGCAGGCAAGACTTCCCAGGACAGGTCTAGAACCTGGCCTGAGACAAAGACAGCTTCTTTCTACACCCTGGATCCTTCCCAAACCTCCCGGCTCAATTAGTGTGGAATCCTGTGGTATCAGAGCAGGAAGGGAATAGGGATCATTCAATCAAAATGCTCTCCATTTTACAGATGGGGAAACCGAGGTTCAAAGGGAAGACCAACCCCACGTGCATCGAAGCTACACAATGGCACATGTGTGTGCTCCAGGCTGGCCCAACCATAACCACCAAATAAATTCAGGCCATACAGGAAATGCATTATTCAGTTAACGGGCTAAAGGGCTCCTCTTGTGCATCTGACTCAAACGCTGACTTTTAAAAACACAGCTCGTAATGCTAACGCAATCCACTCAATCCGCCGGAACCCTTCTAAAGGAATAACCCTTTGGAGTTTAAGGGGAAGACGGGGAAAGAAGAAAACAGATGCTTTCAGTGACTTTCAACTGTAAGACCACTGGGTTAAGGCTGTATTCTCTCCACCCCCACCACAGCCCAGCCCCTGTTTTCTTTCAGTTTCTTATAAATAAGGCTTTGGGAGACCAAAACAGCCACAAAACTCTTCCCCCTTCTTTTCTGCTGTCCTCAGTAACTCAGCTGTCAGTCCCTGGACTTTGCCTCCAATGCCGAAAGCATTTTTTTTTTATTGTAAACTATTAATTTGGGCAGCCGTTGTTGATAAACAAGAAGTCCGTTTTTAAACTGCTAGAATCATTAGCGCTGTGAAAGCGAACAGCAGAAATATTTCAGGAGTCTGATCTTTTCTCCTGGCCTACTATTACAGCTCGCTTTTTATATAATGCAGTCAAATTTTTCAAAGCTCGGTGAAGTTTGTTTCATTTCTTCTTCCCCCTTGAACTATCTGTTCCTTTAAACACAAAAATAAACGACCCCCTACCAAAAGAAATAATCCAACTCTTGAAGTCCAAACTAACTGCAACTAAAATCAGTACTAGGGGGGAAAAAAAATAGAAACCACACACGATAATTTCCCTTTGACTATAGCCATACATGTAAGGTGAAGTTACTGAAGTCCCACCATGTTGGTTTCCAAACAGGGAATTCCTTCCCAAGAAAACTGAGAGAAGGAAGAGAAATTATCTTCTTGATGAAAAAGCCACAGTTAGTGATAGCCACTGGGTAGCTTCCAAAAAAAAAAAAAGTTTATTTGTTTGTTGTTGTTGTTTCTAATCCTACCCAAAAAAGGATTGAAAAACTTTTCCAAACTTTAGTCTCTCCTCTTTTCTAGGATGCTGGCCAAACTCCACAAAATAAAACCGAAGAAAATGATGATAATTATGCAACATTCAGAACAAAGAACATAAGAGTATATTTTTTAAATGATTCATTGTGCACTTATGCCTATAATGGGATTTTAACGCACTGTAAAAATAAGTGTGCCGGCGAACTTGGCTTCTCACGCAAATGAAACGCAAGGAGATGAATAACTGGAGATGGGATTGGTTTTTTGTCTTTTTTTTCCCCCCTAGAAGAAGTGTGAAGAAAAACCACAGCATACAAAGAAATTTGCACAAACACAGCAACCCCGCTTCCACACCCAGGAGGGTCCCAGGACCTTGACCAGCTGAGTGCCACAGGTAAATGACCGAGAAACAGGGCCTTAAATTAAGTCACGATCTCGTGTGATGATTCCCTTTCCATTTTGCCCGCCAAGTCTTAGCAGCTTCTAGAGAGCTGGGGAGGCAGGAAGGGAAGAGAAATTCTAGCCGCACAAGATTCTTAGGGAATCTTGAGGAATTATATTTCCGCTACATGTCTATAAAAGATTTGTTGGATACATAACTCTCATGACTGTAGACGCAACATGCTCCTATCTCATTTGTATACCCACACACATACTTATTTCTCTTTTGTCTCACTGAGCCTGACATTTGGCCAGCAGGTTTTTTTCTCCCCCTTATTTGAAACCTCAAGCACCGAAAAAAATTTGGATCTGATTATTTCCGGATCACAGGACCAGCACTTTAAAATGGATGAAATGCAAGCAAATTGCCCACCAGAGCCGGAGGGGGGAAATGCTTTAAAAATAACTCATACCTTTCTATTACGGATGCGCTGGCCTCTCCAAACCTCTCCAGTACATATTACTGGCTACTTGCTCAGATGGAGAAACTCAACCAGGTAATAACACCGAAACCATGATGTCCCACCACCGCCAGCCCTGATGTCCATACACACAACCTACAACTGCTTTCCTCCTCCTCTTTTTCTTTCTTTTCAGAGACTTATTTATTTATCCATTTATTTATTTATTTGCTACAAGGTTCAGTACTTCCTGACATTTACAGCTATGTCCCGGCAGCTATTTTTACTAATGGTAGAGTTCACGTTCATAGTGACCATCAATCTCCTTCTTTGCTAGGATGTATGCAGTCTCGGGATGTGGTGGAAAGGGTCCAGGGAGACACTATGGATTAAATGGTGACCTCATTATCTGGGTTTTGGACACATGAAATCATCTGGTAAACTACAAAGTTTCCTAGACATGGCATAGAGACCGGTTACCAATTTCCAAAACTTCAAGACAGAAGAAATATCAAAAGCAAGACATTTTAAATTCTCTGGGAATGTTCATGAGGCCTTGGTTACATATATCAGCTCTGGGCCACCAGCACACATGTATAGAAGGTATAAGCTGTGGAACCAGAATCAAATATCTGGAGCTGGAAGCCTCCCAAACTGCCACTTAACTGTCTGTAGATAGATATGATCAAATCCCTGAACCTGCATGTGTTCATCTATAAAATGGGAGTCATGTCAACAAGAGCCAGTACCTGCCCTGTACTTTATAGACGCAAAGCACTTCTACATTTGTTCCTTTGGAAGAGGCTTCAGGGTAGGCAGAGACTGATGAGGGAAGGTGTGGAAACAACTGTAAAGTGCTGTGCACAGAGAATAAGCATCATCGGCCATCGCCACAAAGCTGTCCACCCGCGGAAAGCCCAGATGTTTACCTTCTTTCCTCATCAGAACTTATAAAAGCAGTGTCTGGTGTTTAATAATAAGAAAGAAAAACGCAGCATCTGGTAATTTGTCCTTCCCAGCTGTTTGGAATCTGGATAAGCGGGACTCTGCCATAAACAGATCGTGATTCTTATTGTAAATGATGACAATGTTAGTCCATGACGTCGTGCCATGCCCAGTGCCTCCCGGTTCAGATCTGGAAACACACAGGACCCAACAAGTATGGATATACTGCTGAATTCCAGAACTCACTCCCTTCCTCTGCTTAGGATCTGTCCGGAGCAGAAGACAGATCATCTGAAACCTGACCCCCGACCACGCAGTATGGTCTTCTCTCCAGTCACTGGGCAGCAATGGTCACAGAAGACCTGAAGCGTGGCACCTTTCAGCTTCCCCTGACTCGTACACCACTGTTGGCACCTACCAGAGTTGGCACCTTTCACACTCAACGTTTTAAGAATAAAATCTTTCTCCCTCCTGGCTATACCCCCTTTACCTAAACTATCAACCATCTCTAGCATGGTACCCTACACAAATTAATAAAAGTGACCTCTCCAACGGTTTTAGTATAAAAAGCATTCTTATAACCCTGGCTTTATTTATTCCATGAGGTAGGCATTATTACGAGAAACCAGAGGTTGAGAACATTAAACTCCTTACACTAGTAATTTTTAAAATAACCAGGCATCAAAGATAGTTCTTTCACATTCAAGTCTCGGGGAAAATTCACCATAAATGAGGACACCTGAGGCTCAGAGGAGTGAAATAACATCCTCCAGCATCCCACAGAGCATAGGTGGCAGGGTCTTATCATTTCCAGCACAGCTAATAAATATGTTTAAATTGGTATTTCTGTCTGTTTCCAATAAGCCTGAGAGCTTGGAGCTAGGCACCTCATTTTCAAAGGGTTACGTGGCCTGCTGACTATTTTGGTGGGGGTGAGCACAGCAAAAAGGTGCCTCTTCCTTTTTTTTTTTTTTTAAAGAAAGAGTGGGAGAGAGAGAGAGAGAGAGAGAGAGAGAATTTTTAATATTTATTTTTTAGTTCTCGGCGGACACAACATCTTTGTTTGTATGTGGTGCTGAGGATCGAACCTGGGCCGCACGCTTGAGCCACATCCCCAGCCCCGGTGCCTCTTCCTTAATGGCATGTCTAAGAGGGCTGCTGAAGATCCCCTGGGGGGTGCTGGTTTCCTTTCAGGCCACTTGGCTTGACTGTGAGGAATATGCCTACAGCAACACAGAGGCCAGGTCGGAACCTCTCCTAGTCCTTGTCCTGAGATTTCCCTTCTCCCCAGGCGGGATGATGGCAGAGCCCCTGAGCTGCTGGGTGGCCTTCTACATAGCAGACACTTTCCCTACCTGCAGACCTCAGTTTCCTCATCTTTCAAAGGTGTGTTAAATCCCATCCCATCAGCCTCACCAGGAGGCTGTGAAGAAAAGCAGTTTAAAATCCTTTCGGAGAAAAAGTAACCACAGAGTCCAATTTAAGGTACAAAGCAAGGGGCTCTTTCTCCTATCCCTTTATCCTCCTCTGTCCTTTCCAAATGCAATATGCCTTATTTTAGACATAAGCAAAAATAATTGGGGTTTGGAGAACTACAAGTAGAAAGATCGTAGGCAAAGCATCAGATGAAAGATCTCTAACCACAGCGTAGAATAAAGGTTATGTCTGGGACAGGCATTCACTAAGGCTGAATCTGCAGATGACAGCCATGATTTTTTTAAACACAAGTCGTTACAGGAGGGTATGTGTGGAAGGGAGGACCGTGTGTGGAGCAGGGCAAGCCAGGGACTCATGGCGGCAAACATAACTCATCTTGCTATGCAACACTTCTCTCTCCCTGGTAAAAGAGACTTTGTATGTGTATTCCAGCAGTAGTACTCTGTATGTATTCTTTCCCATACCTATCCTAAACTATGATCTTTATCTCTTGGAGAAGAGACTGATGCTTAAGACAAGAAGACAAGAAATAGCTCTTGAGGCTGGAGTTGTAGCTCAGTGGTTGAACGCTTGCCTTGCATGCGTGAGGCACCGGGTTCGATCCTTAGCACCACATAAAAATAAATAAATAAATAAAATAAAAATATTATGTCCATCTACAACTAAAAATATATACACACACACACACACACACACACACATATATATATATATATATATATATATATATATGAAGAAATAGCTCTTGTGTATGAAGTCAGGTGTTTTCTTTAAAAAAGTAAAACTACTATACTTTTATTTCATTTGACCAGGCCCCAAACTGGGAAGCCAGCCAGCCTACCTCTTTTAAGGAGCTGGGCTGATGCTGAGGAAGGGATGTCCACAGCCATAAAACACACAATTATCATCTTCCTTAAAAATCACCTGGAAAAAGACTGAAGAGGTCCCAAGTGCTGATATGATCAAGCCCCAAAGTTTCAGTTTCTCCCAAAGGAGAAAAAAAAAGGGGGAGGATGGGCACAGGACCTTAACAATTTCTCCAATTTCTGGTTAATTATCTGTCAACATGGAGCCTATAAATAATGGCTCAATAATTAACTATGATGAGGTGAGCATGTTTGTGAGAATAGCAAAGGCATCCCTGAGTTGAGCCATGACCTGTACTGGGCCTGCCTTCTATTCACCAGCTTCAGTGGTTGCAGAGGACACTGAAAAATGACTCTGGCCAAGAGGACCCTTCCAGAGCACCAAGTACAGAAAAGATATTTTTAAGTCAAGACCTGACCCAGGCTGGATTATAGATTCAGAAACTTTTCCATCAAGAATCTAGAAACCGTCTGGCATAACAAATTCCTCACTTGACAGATGGGGAAACTGAGGTCCCAAGAGGGGAGAGGGTCCTGCTGAAGGCCTCTGGTTTTTGTTATTTAAGGCAATTGGAACACTTCAAAGTATGCTTTCTGCCACTCAGAAACAAATATCAGTTACAGGAGTTCCTACTCCCCCTAACATATAATAAAATTTTGACATTTCACACAACCTTTATCAGAAACATACAGAAGCAAAGTTACTTAATCTGAACTTTCTGTGCACATTTCCCCAAAATGTGCTTATTGAGTTTAAATTAGATGCTTCTTAAAGCAGGGATCCTTTCAAGACTGTCAAATTAGTTCCAAACAATAAAAGAGAAACTGAGGAACTCCGGAGAAAGTTTCACCAAGTTCTCCAGAGTATCCCTACAAAGGAATCTCTCACACCCGCGGCCAGGCACTTTGGCAGATCCCGACTTACCCTTTCCAGCGAAGGCAGCCTTGGACGAGCTGTAGTCTCGGGGACTTCGGGGCCTGAGGAGGTCGTGGGTGCGCTGGGGTGGCACAGGCAGCCGAGGTAGCAAGTCCCGCGGGCCTCCATCAACGCAGCCACCGCCACTCACCGTGACCCTGAAGGCCATGTGCGCTCCAAGACCAGGGCCTGGGACACCGGGGGCCTCCTTGGGCCTCTTGTCTGAAAGTACCTCGGCCACCTCGCAATGCATGGCTCCTGGGCGAGGCGCACGACTGGGGGTCACCCAGGCTCCTGAAGTGGGGAGACGGTACAGGCGCATTAGAATGAGGGAAGCAGATTCTTTTCTTGCTGGGCCCAAGTTTGGCAGTTCACTGCCCCCACGGTTTAGGTCTCAGGTCTCAAATAGCTTTGCGCCACCACACCTACCTCAACCCTAACTCACCTGATGCGAAGCCTCTTAGTCCGCGCAGCAATGGCTTTCAAGATCCCAAACTTGGGGACGACCATAGTCACCCGCGCATTCCAGTGACGCCCCCTGGGCCCTCCCACCCAAATCCGCCTCCACCGCGACCAGCCCTCTTAGAACGAATGGTGAAACTGAGGCCTGAAGCGGAGGGCTCCTGTCCATAGTCCTCTAGCGGGACAGGGAGCCAGCGGAGACAGAAGTCACAGAGCAGGGATACGGCGAAGCAGCGGAGATCGCTCCGGGTGGGTCAATGGCTGCGCACCTCCAGGGCGCTGCGGCGCCGAATTCAGCGCAGAAGCGGCTGACCGCGTACTCAGGAATCCTGGGCGCTGATCCTCTGAGACTCACTGGTGATTCCCCCAAATCCAGAAAACGGTAGTCGGAAAATGGGAGCTCATCCGCGCTGCGCAAACCTATCACGCGCACCCCGGGACACGCACATTCCTGCGCGTATTAGGAAAACAAGACCGTCGCGCGCAAACCCACACGGAGTCAGTAATGCCGGTGAACGCCGGCTCCCACGCACACCGCACACCCCAGTCAGTGCGCACTCGGGGACGCGATGTGCCACACAAACTCTTTCACACGCTCAGATACAGCAACGCTAACAGCTACACAGTCTCACGCTCTCGACACGCGCGCGCGCTGGAGCCCTCCTCGCCGGAGCTTCTGTCTTCCCATGATCCGTCCTGGAGTACGGGCCCGGACCCCCAAACTCTCCTTTCCCCTCGGCGCTCCTCGCGCCATCCTAAAGCTCCTGTACTTGGGGCAAAGCTGGTACTCCCAGCCTCGGATCTCCGGCCCTGGCGCCCGCCCTTTCCGCAGGCCGCGGGCCGCGCCCCTTCTCACCTCGCAGCGGCCGCTGCAGCTCGCGGGGCGCACGGCTCGGCGCGCCTCCTCTGGCGCCGCAGCCCCCGCAGCCGCCACCGCCGCCGCCGCCGCCGCGTCCTGCGGGGCGGCACCCCGGGGGCGGGGCAGCACCCCGGAGGCGGGCCGGGCCGGGTCGACAGCTTCCCGACAGTCGCTCGGGCCACTGGCTCACCGCAGCCGCCCAGCCGAAGCCAATCGCAGTGCGCGGGCGGGACTCCTCGCCTGGGGGCCTGGGCGGGGCCCGGTGAGGGGCTGGGCGGAGGGTTTGACAGGCGGCGGCCGGTTGGAGCCCTGCTCGGTCTGCGGCTCTCTGGCCACAGACCCCGGTTGGACTGAGGAGTGGCGCAGCGGGAGGGAGAGTCTGGGCACTATACCGACAGCCAGCAAGCTGAGCGTCCACGGAGCCCGGATCGACCCGGCTTCCTCCCCGCCTCTCCCAGTGGCCTCGGACAGGATCCATCACCTCTGCAGGTCGGGTTTTTCCCGGGTCTAAAGAGAACGCCATAGATGCCAACGCAGAGGTAACAGATATTAAAGTGCTTGACAGTTTTCTTGCAGAATCCAACCCGCTCTCGGAGATTTATAGCGAGTCATCAGCAAAGCTGGGACCCAACCTAGACCTCACAGCCCACTTTATCACGTTTTGCTTTTGTGGCACGCGTTTTCCACTGGTCAGAGTCCCTTTCAGGCAAGAGGGTCTCAAAGTGCCTCTGGGACCTGTACCCAGTTCCTCCTGCCTTCTGGGCTCCTGCACATACAGCAGTGTCTCAGGGGGCCCTGCCCAACATACAGGAAGAGCACTGGACAAAGAAGAAGACGTCCCAGCTGAAGGTAAAGCTCAGTGAGTAAAGCACTTGCCTTATATGCGTGAGGCCTGGATTTCATCCCCAGACCAAAAGAAAAGGACAAACAAACAAAACCCTTCACCGTGACTGGAAGCAATGGCTCAGATCCCCTTCCTGAGCCTCAGTTTCCTCCTGTGTAAAATGGGATTGTTCATCAGGCCTGGCCTATCTGCAAGAGCTACTGAAGGATCCAGTGTGGACCCTGAAATAGTCTCTAATGTCATCTACCCTCCGGCTTTGTCCAGTTTGCTGGTGTCTGACTTGGCACTCTTTTTGGGTCTGGTCTCTTTGTCCTTGGTCTCAAATTGAAAAATGGATGTGAAGCTTCTTACTACTGCAAAAGTGAGATTTACAGCATAGGCTTCTGCAGTAGAATGAGACACACCAAGCAGCATTCCCAGAATCTTGAAAACAAGGATGTTAGAACCAAAAATCATAAGATTTAATTTCCTGTAATTTATTAAACGTAGTGGCCTACAAAGAGGAATAATGGTAAGAACAACCTTGGAGTTTTAGTTACACTCACCCCTACATTTAAAGGAGGGATGATGTGTGCCTGGCTGGCAGCATCGTGGTAGGGTATGGCAGAATGAGCATCAAAATCTGGGCCTCTTATAGGAACAAGGGCTGCATGAGGCATCTCCAGGATCTTGCCTGTCTAAGGATTTGTCTAAGGATTTGGAGCTGGGAATTGCTGCTACTTTTTATGGCAGGAGGAGAAAAGAGGTAGAAAGAAGCAAGAGTAGCTCACTAACCACTAACCAGTAGCACTCTCTAGCTCTTTCTTTCTCTCTTCTGAGGTACCAGTACTGGCTCTACTGCCAACAGTTCATGTGGCTTTAGCCAAATCATAACCTCATACTAGTTCTCGGTTTCCCCTCAAAGGTAAGAAGGTTGGAAGATCTTTGATCTTTTCAGTTCTGCCCTTCAGTGAGGCCAGGAGCTGAGTCCTCTGTCCTCCCACCCCCAACACACACACACACACACACACACACACCACTGAACATTTAGTCTGGACTCTGGAAACATTTACTGAATGAGTCACTTAACCAACTGGACTTGCAGGCAGAGACTCTCCAAATTTCCAAATGCAGCAACAGTTCATTCAGTTATACTGTACTGCACACCTACCCTGGGCCAGCCCACTACCTGCCTTTCCCTAAGCAAACTCACAGGTCCATCCTACCAGTACAGATGGCTTGTGAGGCCCAGCAAAGCAATGAGAAGGTTAATATGTTCAATACAATAAACCTCTTAAACACAGTATAAGGCAGGGTCCCTGTGGGGATATATGGGATTGAGCAGAAATTTGGTTTTCTTAAACACAGGAAATTGTTTACAGTGATTAAGGATGGAGCAAGACCTGAACTTTTCCTTTTTTAAACTTTTTCTAAATTGCTTGTGTTTTCTAACAATACATACTATCCTCCTTCCCTTCCAGCAGGGGTTGTTTGAACAGTGGAATTATGGGTTATATTTTTTCTTTGTATTTTTAGTATTAAAATTAAGTTCATTAACATTTTAATTGTCAAGAACAAAACAAAGCAAAATGAAACCCACTTCTCACTTTAGACAAAAATGTGTGCTTTTCATACTCACCCATGTTCCAGCTCAAACTGTTTTATATTCTAGTCTCAAAGACAGTCTGTCTATTGGATAACGCCATCTGGATTCACCTGCCAAACTAAATACCATTTTTTCTTCTCTTACTTTGTCCTCATACCTGTGTTCCTTTCTGGGTGAATGGCCCCCTGACCAAGTCCCTCAAGTCAGTAATCTGAAAGTTATATCCTTCTCTCCCACACTCCCAAATCTGATTTGTCATAATCCACCTAACACTCCCCCTCCTCTCCATCCTCATGTTTATCCTGATTCTTCTCACTGCCTCTCTCCCCCTCTTTCTACTATTAATTATCCATTTTACACTCTGGTCTCCCTATTGATCTCCAAAACATATATCTCACCATAGTACTTCCCTGTACTGTACCAATGGCTTCCAATAGCCATCTACGTTTTCTAACCCTACCCTCAACTCAATCTATGTTCCAAGCACCGGGGAATAGTTTTCATCTCCTAGAACCCAGAACTTATATTCTTGTCTTCAGAACTGTGTATCTGAGGCCTCCTGTGCTAACACTTTCCCCTCTTATCCACCTTGCATACTCCTGCCCATAAGTCATTTAATACCCGGATCAAGTGTCCCTTTTCCCCCAGAAGCCTTCTCTGAATCCTCTGGCTAAAATCATATTCTCACACACTCTCAGAACTCTATTTGCTTGAGTCTATCTAGAACATATCACATTGTTTTCTTTTTTTTTTTTAATATTTATTTATTTTTAGTTATTGGCGGACACAACATCTTTGTTTGTATGTGGTGCTGAGGATCGAACCCAGGCCACACGTGTGCCAGGCAAGCGCGCTACTGCTTGAGCCACATCCCCAGCCCCTCACACTGTTTTCTAAGTGCCTGTTTAACAATCTACCTCTAGACTGAGCTATGGGAGGGCAGGGAGTGGCCTTTTGCATGTGTATCTCCAAAACCTAGCAGATATTTTTGCACAAAGTCAGGATGAGGCAAATGTTTGCTGAATTATTGGATCAGTTACCAAAGAGTGATCACTACTTTCTTTGCTTGCCTGCATTTCTATGTAAGTGCTTCCTCTCGCCATCTTTGTCCAGGGGTGTTTTAGTCAGCTTTTGCAACCAAGATACTCAACAAAAACAACTTAGAAGAGGAAAAGTTTATTTTGGCTCACTGTTTCAGAGGTCTTAGTTCATAAACAGCCAACTCCGTTGCTCTAGGCCCAAGGTGCGGCAACACATCATGGGGGAAGGGCCCAGCAGAGGAAAGCAGCTCCCCTCATGGCAGTAAGGAGGGAAAGAGAGGGGGGGGGGTGGTGAGGAGAGAGAAAGAAAGAGAGGGGGCTGCAGAGCGGATGCACCCTTCTAGGGCATGCCCCTACTGGCCCATCTCCTCCAGACACACACACACACACACACACACCCTGCCTTCAGTAAGCACCTCAGCAGGTCTTGGTTACTTACCTGGAGGGTAACCTACCTACACCTTGGTCCCACCTGGGTTGGGTTATTATAGTTCCCAACTAACCTTAATAACAGGACATGGTCATACCAAGAGATGCCTACAGGATCTCCTGCATTCTAGGCAAACTCTTCCTTCCCTCCATTGTGGAGAGTAGTCCAATCTCCCATTGGTAATCTAGATCAATCTCCCCCACCAATACCAAAACTCCCTTCTTAGCCTGTTGACTGAGAAGCATGAGGAGCCCAAAGCTGCCCGGGGGTAGTATTGACTTCCAGTTCAATATAAGTATACTGTTGGGCAAATAGCTGAGGTAAAAATAGGTATTTCTGTCTCAGGTCTCCTGCACCCTGGAGACAGAAGAAAAAGGAATGGAGGCGATGGATGTCATACTGTTTACTCTGATACTCTTTCTTGTAGCAAGGCCCAACTTTACATTCATTGTGCCAGATACTATGATCCTCCCATATGTGATCTCATTTAATCCAGACAAGACCACTGAGATAAAGAGGTGACTGCCCCAATTTTATAGGTAAGAAAGTAAAAGTACAAAATTAAGTGATTTGCCAAAGTTCTCACAGTTAAAAGTGCCTGGCTCCCATACATCTGTGGCCAACTGATTTTCAATAAGAATGCCAAAACCCCTTGCTGAGGAAAGAGCAGGCTTTTCAACAAATGACAGTGGGAAAACTAGATATCCACAGGCAAAACAATGAAGTTAGACTCCCCTATCTCATACCATATACAAAGAATAATTCAGAATGGACTGATGATCTAAATATAAGAGTAAAAACAATAAAACACTCAGAAGAAAACTTATGGGTAAATCTTCTTGAGTTCAGATCTGGCAATGAATTCTTTGATGGCACCAAAAACATGAGCAACAGAAGAAAAGATAGATAAATTGGATTTCAACAAATATGAAAACTTTTCTGCATTAAAGACATTATCAAAGCAGTGAAAAGACAACCTAGCTGGGTGTTGTTGTGCACACCTGTACTCCCAGCTACTCAGGAGGCTGAGAAGAATTGCTTAAGCCCAGGGATTCAAGACCAGCCTGGGCAACATAGCAAGGACTCACCTTAAACATACACACACACACACACACACACACAAAATGAGAGAAAATATTTACAAATCACACATCTGATAGGGGTCTAGTATCTAGAATATATAGAAAATCTTGGATGGGTGCTGTAAAACATTCATTTGGAAATTCCATAGAATGGCTTCTTTCAAGGTTATGGCCCTGGTGCTGTCAGGCTGAGGGACACGAACAAGTCACCATCCCTGGATCCTGAATACCACACCTGTCAAATAAAGATATCTGACCTATCAGGGCTTCCAGAGAGACTCAGTGAAAAGGTAGAAAATATAAATCAACCAGAAAAACAAACATGATGATTGATTATTAATGAAGTACCCAACCTATTTCTTGCACTATTTCTAGTATTCATCTTACAACAACAACTTTTAAAGACAAAACGCTAGAGAATTCCAATATGGAATGGTCACAAAGAACCACCAAGGATGTTTTAAATAAAAATTTATATGAGAATAAGAACCAATTTAAATGAGGAATAGAAGGAAACTTTCTCAACCAAATAAAGCATATCCTTTTGTACAAAACCAACCAAACAACAAAAACACCAAAACCTACAGCTAACATCACATAGTCACCTCTACATTTAGTATAAAGACCTCTGAATGCTTTCCCCAGGATCAAAAACAAGTTAAGGATATCTGTTTCATATTCTGATTCAATAGCATCCTGGAAGTTCTAGCAACTTCAGTAAGGTAAGAAAAAGAATAAAAAATATACAGGCTGAAAAGGAAGAAATAAAACTCTCTATTGGCTGGTGACATGATTGTCTACAAAGAAAATCCCACGGAAGGGCTGTAGCTCAGTGGCAGAGTGCTTGCCCTGCATGCGTGAGGGACTGGGTTCGATCCTCAGCACCACGTACAAATAAGTTAAAAAAATAAATGTCCATTGATAACTAAAACAATGTTTAAAAAAAAAAGAAAATTCCATGTAATCTCTATACTCAAAGACAAAACAAAAACCTCCTAGAAGTAATAGATGAGTTTACCAAAGTTTCAGGACACAAATTTAATATTTAAAAATCCATAGCATTTATTACCATTGCACTGAAAAATTTTTAGATGCAAATCTAACAAAATATGTACAGAACCTGTATGCTGAGAACTACAAAACACTAAAGAATGAAACTAAAAAGGCCTAAATAAATGCAATGATATACCAGGTTCATAGTTTGAAAGACTAAATGTTATTATTATAACATTTAATTAATAATAATTAATATAATTTCTTAAGATGTCAATTCACCTTAAATTTGCCTGTAGATTTAATACAACTTCAATCAAAATCCCAGTAGGATTTTTTTAAAGAAATAATAACCCAATTCTAAAAAGCAAAGGAACTAGAATAGCCATTTAAAGCAACAAGCAGAGGACTCCCAACCTGCTTTTAAAACCCACTGTAAAGCTATATCATCATGACAGTGTGGTGTTGGCAAAAAGATATATACATAAACCAATGAAATAGTGAGTCCATAGATAGATCCACATATTGGCCACAAGATTTTTGTCAACATTACAAAGGCAATTCAGTGGAAGGATACTCTTTGTGTGTGTGTGTGTGCCCGCGCGCGCTTGCGACATGCACATGTATATGCACAATATATGCTGGGAATTGAACCTAGAGGTGCTCTATTACTGAGCTACATCCCCAGCCCTTTTATTCTGTATTTTGAGACAGAGTCTCACTAAGTTGTCTTGAACTTGTGATCTTCCTGCCTCAGCCTCCGGAGTCACTGGGATCACAGGCATCCATCACCATACCCAGCACAAAGGAGTTCTTGAAGTCTTGAAGGAGATGTGCAGACCCACAAAACCTCCTTAGAGTGGTCAGAAGACAATGGCTAAGAGTGTAAGAAGGAAGAACCAAGTTCGGCCTTCCAGAGCACTCTACATTCTCATCCAATGATATTGCTGCCTGAGACTCACAGAGCTTCTGACCACTGGAATTATACAAATGGATGCATGACACAAGGCCCAGACCATTAGGGAGAAAGACTCCATGCTGAGAGGATGTGAAGTGGGAAGGGAGATTTCGAGGGCCAAGGAAGCTTTCCTGTGGAGGTGATGGCTAAACAAGAACCAAAGAGGATGAGAAGCTATTGGTTGCTGAGCTGAGGAAAAGCTTCCACCAGATAACAGTACGCAGAAAAACTCAGAAACTCAGGAACTGAGTTCCCTTCCAGGCAGTGTGACTGGAGCTGCAGAGTGAGGGACAGGAGGGCACCAAAGGAGACTGGGGAAGGGAACGTGCGTGCTGGGTCCTGAAGGCACTGAAGGATTTCAGGGAGAGGGACATGATCAGATCTGTTCTAAAAACAGTCTGCCAACTGTTGTGTGGAGAACCAACTGAGAAAGAGGCAAGAGTAGATGCTGGAAGAAGAGGCAGAAGTCCAAAAGAGAGCTGCTGAGGGGTCTGGACTTGGTGTCAGAGCTGTGGGGATGGGCAGAAGGGGCTAGAAGGCTGCTTTACTTAGAAAACAAACTGGACACGCCTGGGTGATGGGGATAAAGGGACATGAGAGACTGGGTGTCTGGAAGAACAGTGGCTTTAGAGTTTGGAACTTCCCCTGGGTGGCCCAAGGCATTCTTTGTCTTTAGTAGTGGTTTCCAGAAGCAAAGAAGATGTCACAATTACCAGACTCCTAAGTTAGACCCCTTCCTCCTGTTCATCACATGCAATTGCTTTTCTATACAAATTTTAATTGGTTTTCAACAGAATCAGACTTAATAGAAAATGCACATCAAATGCTGTTAATGAAGACAATAAGATTTTGACAGCTTGCAAAATTGTGAGGGACAATGTGGGTTATCCGTATAGAAGGGGCCTGCTGAGGAAGCACTCAGTACCATGCCCTGGAAGGTGTTCTGGCACACGTGACTACATATACACATTCAACAGACAGCAATCCTATGAAGAGGGAATACTGTCCTACTATAGATGCTGGAAATGAGATCCCAGGATGTTAACTGACTTGCCTGAGGTCTCAAAGAGGGCAAGTGGAAGATTCAGGGTTCAGCCTTAGGTCTACCTGACCCCAAATGCCACCATCTTTCCATTGTCACCACACCTTACCTTCAGCTGAACTGGACCCTTCCTCTCCTTCTGTATAGAAGGCCTTCCCAGCTGGCCACTCTCATCCCAGTCTGTCCAGGTCTCCAAAGGCATGCTCCATCCCAATCAAACACCAAACATACAGAGCCCCTATCTTACTGTCTCCTGAGACCACCATACTCACTGTCCCTCTCAGAGCACTTATTTTCTGTCATATTGTTACACACTTATTTGTGGATTTACTGTATTCCCAATAAGAAGCTATAGAGTCCTTGAAGGCAGGGACTTCATCTGTGTATCACGGATGTTTAGTGGTTTGTGGATTCAACAGGTCAAAAAGTTAGAAAATGAGGTCAAACAATGCATCCATGAGCAAAAACAGAACAGCTGATTATTCAAATTTTTATTAATTTTTCCCTACCAAATAAATAGCAAGTTCATAAAAATATTATATAGATTCATATGCTTCTTTTCAGGCACATAAGAAAGTCTTCTAGACTTATATGCAGAAAGCACACTAAAAAACTGAAGAATGAAGCTGACTTCATAAGTCATTTTGAAATGAATCTTCCAATTGTTACCGCTGTTGACCAGTGAGTCCTTGCTTCCCCAATGTTGAAGAATAACACCAGGGAAGCACGCTGAGGCAAGGTCAGAGTGGAAAATTAGAAGTTTTTATTAAAGGACTTCTCCAGGAGGAAGAAGGGGACCCAAGAGGTGGAATCCACTGAAGGGCATTGAAGGGCAAATATGTTCCCCTTTTTATAGTTTTTGGTGATGGAATGTAGGTGGGAAGGTCCAAAGGGTTGGGACACAGGTGGGCCAAAGAAGTAATACAGCCACTTACCAGTCAAGTTTGCTGTTCATTAACATTTCTTTGGGATGGGCTATCTTCAAACCTGTTGAGGGCTGTTTCCTGGGCTTCGTTAACATTCCAAGAGTTGCTCAACTTTTCCGGAAACTCATTCTCAACATGGCCTCCATTTTAGATTTCACTCGATATTAGACCCGATTTACCTAACTACACTGACTATCTAACTTTAAATCTGGCTTCACAATTACAAAATCAGCTTTAAACATTTGATAGACATCTTCTTGTATAATCTTCTGTTCAAAGACTTTCTTTTACGAAACCCATATTTACCTTCTTGTGTACCGAATTCAATTCACACAATGTTACAGTTAGAAGACAACTTAAAAATTATTCAGTCCAGTTCTTTGGTCTTGCAGTTGAAATGGAGGTTTAGTGATATGGAATCCTAGCTCAAGTTCACAGGGCTAGATAGTGCCAGAGGTAAGACTAGAACTCAATTCTTCCAAAACTGAACTCAAGGAAAGAGACTGCTAGCAGCCCTCCTGGACATCCTTTCTTTCCTTTTCCTCCAGTAACTGAAAAAAACAGCTTTATTAAGGGATTACACACAATCCCTAAAAGGCCTTTCCCAGACACACACACACCCCCCACCAGATATGGCCATGTGACTACACTTTAGCCAATGAGATATAAGCATAGGTGTATAGACTTTCAGGAAGGGAGGAATGCCCCATTCTACTTCTTTCTTCTGATTATCTGGAATGGAGCCCTGAATTCCTGATAACCTCAGGGAGTCACCAGAGCAGCGCTGGACAGTCTATTTCTGCATCTGTTATGTGAGGAAAAAATAAAATCAAATTGCTACTACTTGATCTACCTCTTTTTTTTTTCCTTTTAATTTTCAGTTATATGCAACCAAACTTAACTCATCCATTCGGGCTCCCCACCCCACCCCATAAACCTGTTCCCCCATCTCGGCAAGTGGCAATTCCATTCTACTAGCCACTCAGGTCAAAAACCTTGAAGTCAGTACTAATGATTCTATTTGTTTCATACCCTTACAAGTCCACCAGCAGAACTTTCATGGCCATAGCTCTGGTCCTAGCTACCATCCTCTGCTGGTTTATACCAGTGGCCTCCAAAGGAGTCTCCCAGCCTTCATTCTTTCCTGCCACCCCCCCCCCCCATTCCCAGTCTACTTTCCATACAAGAGCCAGACTTGACTTTTTAAAACAAGACACCCTACCATGTTACTTCTTTGCTCAGGACTTGCAGTGGCTCCTCCTGATTTAGTGAGAGCAAAGTCCTTTCAGAGTTACTGGCCTGATGAGGTCTGGTCCCAACCCCCCAGGCACCTGACCTCACTATGCACCCCTCACCCACTGAGCCCCAGTGCAGTGCTCTTACCCTTGTTGGTGTCCCTTGAAGTCATCCGGCAAGCTCCTGCCACAGATATCCACAGGTTCTCTCCTTACCTCCTTCAGGCCGCTGACTACATATCCTTTCATCAGGGAGAAGTTCCCTGACTACCCTGTCTAACACAAAACCCCACTCCACTCTCCACTAGTTCTTCAGAACATTCACCACCACTTTTTGTTATGTTCATCACCCATCACTGCCCACTGGAAGGATAAACCCATTTGTCTTGTTCCTATTATGCTCTCAGCGCCCAGAACAGTGCCGAGCATGCGGTAGGAGCATGCGGTAGATGCTCAATGCATGTTTACAGATAGGATGGATGAACAAATGAATGCTAAGCCTGTGTCCTTTAGGTATTTCACGCTGCCTCTGATTAAAATCCAGGTACAAGTGTATCGCTTATAAGGCCATTTGCTCCAGGGGCAAGTACTGCTACTGTAGCTACTTGCTATCCCTGTGTAAACTTGCTAAATATTTACTGACAATAAAAATCAGCCAGCTTTGTCTTATTAGTTAACTATTCCAATCATAATTACAATGGCTAATAGCAACCACAAAACCCTAAAAATTTAGAAATAAGAACAACAGGCAGCAACAGTTCACCAGGCCAATTTGTGAGAATCCTGAGTCAAATGTTCTTTTTTATAGCACCCCTAAATGCAAAACCTTTCCTTTCTGCTCTCAGTGAGGAGGGTCAAACTGACCACTCGCTACCCAGTGAGGTACACAGCTGTCCTCTCAGATGTCCCAGCTTTGTGGGAAAGCCCAGTGGTGAATCTCAAAACTTGAATAAATAAAAGTCCACTGAGAGCTATCCTTTCAGATACAAACTACTCCTTTTCAGAGTTGGAAATTTTTAGTTGGTCTCCAAAACTGAACTAATAAGTCTTCTACTAAAATGAGTTAAGTCTTAAGGGCAACATTTTTGGAGACAGTGCATTATCTCCCAGAGCCTGACAGAGCGCCACACTTCCAAGAAGGCCTAAGAAGCCAAGCCCAGCTTTTTCAGGCAGAGGGCAGACAAGTTTTATAAGGGGGGGGGGGGGGGACACACACGACTATTTCTAAGGTTTGGCTTTGAGAATACACAGTTCTCTCATAGATCTTTGGTGACTGTTGTTTTGCGCTGCTAAAATATTCCTTCTTTGGGATAAAAACACGCTCCCCAAACACTTAAGAGCTTGATTTTAAAAACATCTCCCTGCCTCTGAATCCATTTCCATTAACTGTGTCCCTAGGCAAATCATTTCACTTCTCTTCCCCTTAGGTTCCTCTTAAAGAATGCTGGCTCTTAAAAATAATGTGTGCAGAGTGTGGTGCACAAGTCCAGCCCTTAGCAGGTGCTCAATAAATGATAGCTACTGTCACTCCATGAGCAACTATCTACAGAAACCTACTCGGGACATCAGCACTTTTTAACATAACATATGCAAATGACTCATTTTTTTGTAGAGCACTTGGAAGACAGAAAAAATATGAATTAAATTAATCCCCTACCAGTACTGTGAATAAAACTTCCCACACACAGTAGTGGACAATTTTTCCTCTAACAACTTTGAAATAGTGACCTCTGCTGGCCAGTGGAAAACACGAGCCTTCCAATCAACTCTTCCATGACCAAGCAAGGTCTGAGTGAGTCAGGCTTGGTCCCTATCCCTGGAACTAAAACCAGGTGTTGCTTTACAAGGGACAGAAATCGTCACAAGGGTTACCAGGATGTAATTGGGATGTTAACAAAATTAAAGGCCGGCCTTTCCATTTGCTCATCCGCCCAGAAGCTTTTTTTTTTTTTTCAAACGCCGTGGTCTCCTATTTTTAAAAAGTCATAATTGCATGCAAATGTTATAGCAGAAAAACAACGCAAGGGGGGCATTAAAAATCAATCTTCCATGTAAGCTTCAGATTTTCCAGCATGAAAATCCAAAAGCAGAAGTGGTGACAAGTGTGTAGAAAACAGAGTGAAAAAGTCAGAATGCATCATTAAGAATGTTACAACCAAAGGAGGGGAAAAAAAACCTCTGTGAGCACATGTCTGATTCAGCTGGGATGAACAACCAACTACAAAGGCGGCTTTTAAAAACCCTGCAAACTTCTTACAGATATGACTGGGAAAGCCAACGAGGAAGCAGTTAGGAGGACCCTTCTCTTCAGACGGAAAGATGCTTGATGGAAGAGGCTGCTCAAGAGTCTGTCGGCTGGGATGGTTAGATAGAAAGCCTATTCCCACCTCGTAAGGTGTGAAATGAAACAGGGGTTGAAAACTGGCAGCCACAGGGCTGTGGAGATTGGTTTGGCACTTGCTGCATTTTAAAAAATTAATTAATTGCCAACATTTTAAAATGGATATTTCATAACAAAAATCCAAATTTCTGCCTTATGAACAAATGGAGAGATGTGGACACACTGGGTCTCCCATAGCAACAGTCAATTAGAGGCAACAGCAGCAGGAGGCATCCATTTAGATGAGGAATCTGCTCCCCACTTTGCTGCATCCCCTACGGGGTCAGCTTGTCATCTCATCACCCCCCCAGCTTTTGTAAACACTAAGTCTGATAAACCCTGAGTTAATAACAACTCTAAGACAGTGATGATGAGTTCATCGCAGTTTGAACAAATATCAGGTGCAAAGTACTTTCGCAGTGCTAGGGACATAGAGAATAAGACATGAGGGCTGGGCATATAGCTCAGTTGGTAGAGTGCTTGCCTTGCATGCACAAGGGCCTGGGTTCTATCCCCAGCACCAAAAAAGAAAAAAAAAAAAAAAAAAGATAGGACTGGGCTGGGGTAGTGGCTCAGTTGTAAAGCACTTGCCTAGCATGCATGAGGCACTGGGTTCTATCCCCAGCACCACATAAAAATAAAACAAAATAAAGGTATTCTGTCCATCTACAACTAAAAAAAAAAAAGAATAAGACATGATCTCTGAACCCAAGGAATTCAGACCACTGGAAAGGAGAAAGTACATTGGTTATTATTATACATGACAGCATGTGTATTGTGAAGGTAAAGACATGGTGGAGATTGAAGTGAGTAAACCTGTATTCTAGTTTTTTGAGATGATAATTAGCTCACTCACATCCAGTCTTTCTCCTTTTTATTTATTTCCTTTTTTAAAATTTTTTTTAGTTGTAGATGGACACAATACCTTTTTATTTATTTATTTATTTACTTACTTACTTATATTTATGTGGTGTGTAGGATCGAACCCAGGGCCTCACACATGCCAGGCAAGCGCTCTGCCACTGAGCCACAACCCAAGCCTGTAGTCTTTCTCCTTTTCTAATATATGGATTTAAAGATATCAGTTCCCCTCTAAGTATGGCCTGAGCTTTATCTCACAAGTTGCAACATGTACTTATTACCATTCATTGAAAAATATTTTTCTGGTATCTATCTATGGTTTCTTCTTTGACCTGTGATTTTAAAGTGTATTTCTTAATTTCAAAACATATGGAATGCTGTAATTCTCAAATTTATCTCCACCTTAATTGCCTTATAGACAAACATACTCTATTTTAATCCTTTGAAATTTGTCGAGATTTGCTTTATGAACTAACATATGGTCAGATGTGTAAACATTCAACATGAACTTGAAAAGAATACATGTTCTTCAGTGGGCAGGTGCAATGTGCCTTATGTATACACTAGACCAAGTTTGTTGATTTAGCCCTTCAAATATTCTATATCCTTAATGATTTCTAAAATCTCAGTTCTATCAATAACTAAGAGGTATGTAAAAAATCTTGTTGATTGTGGATTTGTCCATTTCTCCTTGTGGTCCTAACAATTTTTATGTACTTGTTGTTAAAACATAACATATATGAAAGTACATGAGACTCACATATGTGGTTCAGTGAAGTTTTATATGTACACAAACACATAACCCAAGTCAGATAGACACTTATAGCACCAGTCTTACTCATACAAAGACAATATGCTTCTTTCTTCCCCAGTACCACTTTCACCTGTTCTTGAAAAGCATAAAATACAATCATGGTACATATTCCATTGTGTCTGACTTCTTTTGCTTAACATGCCTATGAGCTTCCTTCATGTTGTTAAATAAAGCAGTTATTTGTTCTTTTGGTTTCTATGTCACATTGATTACAAAATTATAGCATAATTTATTTATCCCTTCTACTGTTGATGGACATTTGATTTGTATCCAATTTAGGATGATTATGAAAAACTCTGTTATAACCATCCTTGTAAACATGATTTTTGGAGAGTATATTCTCTCATTTCTCTTGGGCATATACCAATTTGTGCAACTGATAGGTCCTTGAGTAGGTACATGCTGAGTTTTAGCAGATATTGACAATTTTTTACTCCTTTCAGCAATCGTATTTTAATTTTTCTGCATCTTTAACATGTTATCAATCTTTTTGGCCCATCTGATGGTTATTTAGTTCTATCTCACTGTATTTAATTTTTATATTCCTAATAACTAACAGTGTTGAATACCTACCTAATCTTACAGGAAATGTGGATAAACTCCTTTTTGGAAGTGCTTTTTCATCTTTTACCCTATTGTTTTTTGTACTTTAAGGAAAGGGTATCAGGTGCATTAGGGTCTTTCTTTCTCTCTTATAAGGCTTTTTAAGTATACTTTGTCAAAATAGGACTATATTGGCTTTATACATATTTGCATGTTTATCCTATCTTTATTTTCACTTTATCTATCCTTATGTTTTAGATGTGTCTCTTGTTATCAGCAAACAGTTGAATTTTTAAATTCAGTTAATGATCTTTGCTTTCTTAGTTAGAACATTTAGTCCATTTATATTTAATGTAATTATTGACATATCTTGGTTTAAATTTACATTTTATTGTGTATTCTATTGACCCTGTTTTATATTTTTTATCTTCTGTTTTCTTTTAGATCGTCTTTTGTTTTTCCACTTCTTTCCCTGTCTTAGCTTGAAACTTCTATTCTTTTAGTGGTTATCTTTAAATTACAATGCACATTTTTAATATAAGAAAGCCTACTACTGGAATTTTTATTCTTCCTAATGTAAAGCCCTTAGAACACTTTTAACACCCAAGTATTTCAATTTTTCTGCCATTGTATTGTATACTCTAATCTATATATTTTCTAATCTATATATTTAAAACCCTATCCAGTGATTCAGGAGGCCGAGGCAGGAGGATCACAAGTTCAAAGCCAGCCTTAGTAACTTAGTGAAGACCTAAACAATTTAGTGAGACCTTGCCTCAAAAAATAAAAAGGGTTGGGGATCTTCTGGTTTCAATCCCTGGTATCAATGAAAAAAAAAAAAAAAAAAACCTGTAAGGCATTGTTGCATAAATCAACATTCACATTTGCCTTTTTTCTTGTCTTTAATTTCTTTCTGCTTCTTTGAAAAAACAAACAACAACAACAACAACAACAAAAAACTGCTCTACAAATTAAATTCCTTTTAGTGTGGCCTGACGACAAAAATCTCCGTTTTTGTTTGTCTGAGAATGTCTTTGTTTCCCCAGTCATTTTTGAAGATTGATACTGGATATGGAATTCTATGTTAGTAGATTCCTTTCAGGGCATTTTTCTGCTCTAGAATTTCTGTGGTTCTTTTTCAATTTAAGTTTTTTATAAATATATAAACACATTTTATATATATATATATATATATATATACACACACACACACACACACACAGTTTCTAGTTCTCTAATGAATTAGAATTTGTTTTAATCTCATTGAACACAGTGATCATAATTATTTTAATGTCTGATAATGCTAATATCTGGAGCTACTATGGGTCTCTTTGTTGCTTTTGTTTTCATTTATGTTATCTTTTCCTGTGCTTGGTCATTTTTGTGGAAATTTATTGGTGGAAATAATTGAGACTTAGGGTGTTTTCTCCCCCAGAGGATTTATGATAGCTTTTACTCGGACTTGGAGATACTGACACAAGTCATTTCAATCCAACTTAATGAAGACTGAAACTCAAATTACAATTTGGGAGATCCTCATCGTCCTTTCTCCTATCTTTATTTTCATTTTATTTATCCTTATGTTTTAGATGTGTCTCTTGTTATCAGCAAACAGTTGAATTTTTAAATTCAGTTTAATGATCTTTGCTTTTTTTAGTTAGAACATTTAGTCCATTTATATACAGCCCAGAGCTAGGGGATTTACTGGCTCCTTTTCGCAGACTCTGAACTCTAAATTTCATCCTCCATCCTGGGAGATTCCAGGAGCCACCCCTACACCTCCACGTCATGCTCATCTACAAAGGCAGGCTCTCAGAAACCACCTGGCACTGCAAGACCATATCCCTCTATCCTGTTTAGATTCCCTGGAAAAGTGATCCATTTAGGCTAATTTCTTCCCATCAGGAATTTGATTGGCATTCAGAAAACAGCTGGTCAGTCTCTATTACTTGTAAACTCAGGTGCTAGAGGGGAGCTGGAGGAAGTGGCAGAAACCCAACTGGCAGTAAGAATAAAGCACTGATGTAGGCAGAGGTAGAGAATCATTGGGATCCTAAGAGCTTTTCAGGTTCTCTGTAGGGTCTAGAAGCAGATCTATAGTTAGGCTTACCAAGACTTCCCTGCACTCTTAGGACCAACTTTCCTTTCTATCTGAAGCTAATTTGAAGTAGAAATTGTCATTGCATCTGAGTCATGGCAGGAAGGAATCAGTGGACTATTATTAATGGATTGAGATATAAAATGAGAAGAGTCAATATAGCTTGAAAAGAGTACCAAGGTAAAACTGATTAAGATGTCATCCTCCAATATTTCTCTGCCCATGACATCCCACAGGATTTCCAGAACCACTTTATCCCCAGGATCACTTGCAAGGCATACCCAACAGTGTCGGGTAAGATACATGTGTGCAGAACATGAGCACTGGAGGGTACGGTAAAGTCATATAGCTTTGCAAAATAAGGCAGATGACCAAGTTGGTTAGCACCATGACACCTAAGGACATACTATGTTTAATGAAGAAAAAAATCCAAAAAGGCTTAGAGGGGGTACAAAGACAGTCAACAGTTACTGCTGAGAACAGGCCAGAAGCAGAGTAGATGCTCAATCAACAGTAAGACATATCAATTTTGTAAATAAGTAGAAAAAGCATTGTTTGCAAGCCCTCCATACTTCTTCCACACATGATGAACTCTTTGAGGGCAAGTCTATAACTGTACCACCAGTTCCTAGTACAGGGACTGGCATGCAGTAGGCAATGAATGAATGATGAATGAGCAAATGGAAGAATTAAGCAGCATTTTACAAAAAT
This sequence comes from Marmota flaviventris, assembly GCF_047511675.1. NCBI lineage: Eukaryota > Metazoa > Chordata > Mammalia > Rodentia > Sciuridae > Marmota > Marmota flaviventris. The sequence continues at coordinate 42,612,468 of NC_092507.1, forward strand.
ACATCCTACAATTCCTTCTATTAAACTTTCAAGTTAGATGTTTCAGATTTTAGGAAGGCAATAATTATGCATATTATATGACATTCCCCATGGAATCTAGAACAGTACCTCATAATCAAACACTTTACAATGAAATGGAAATAGCCACACTATCTGAAATAAATTAGGTCTATAAAATGGTCTCACATCAATTCAGGTCAGGTTTATCATCACTAATCTTGCCATAAAACAATCTTCTGGATTTCATAATAGTACAGATCCAGTTTTGCTAAAGTTAGTGATTTGCTAAATCCTAGAAGGAATGGAGCTCATAGTGTGCAAGAGGAAGCAGATTTGTAACCAGCTTAATCAATGGGATAAGGCAAAAAAAAAAAAAAAAAAAAGAACAAGCATTGAAAAGACACTGAAATCTACCCAGGAATATGCAGGAAGGCTAAATAAGTCATTCTGAAGAATGGGAAATTTGCCAAAATGACAGAAACTCAAGTAAAGGGAACATATTACACAATGGTGTGAAAGAGCGATTCATGTATCATGTCACCTGCTGTAATTTCAAGGTAAGTATTAAGTACCTTCATATTTGTCTGCATTAACTTCAGGGTCAAATTATAAACTTCAAGCTTTCAATAAATCAGATGGAAGAACTCCACTTTACAGCAAGAGTTGTTATGTTTCCTTCATACAAGAGAATACCACAGGAGAAGTCCACAACAGTGTTTCTCCAAGTGCAGTTTCCTAATTAGCAGTACTAGCACCACCTGGACACTTGTTAGAAATGCAAATTCTTAGCCCCACCCCAGACTTAATCAGTAGTTTAGTAGGAGACAGGATCAGGAACCTCTGACCTAATAAGCTCTTCAAGTGATTCTCATGTGTGCTGAAGTTTGAAGACCTCTCATCTAGAATAAACCTTTTTCAGTGTGATTTTCAGACAGTCTGCTTAGACTTTATCAAAAACTGTATCACTTGAGGGGCTGGTGTTGTGGCTCAGTGGTAGAGCACTTGCCTAGCATGTGTAGGCACTGGGTTTGATTCCGAGCACCACATTAAAAAATAAAATAAATGAATAAAAAGTTATACATATTAAAAAAACTATATCACTTGGGAACTAGGCCAGACTCTGCATATCTACTAAACAATCCATGTGATTCTGGTGGCCTCTTTCTGAATGTCATTACATAAGATTACAAATTCTCTGAAGACAGTTCGTTCCTAAGAGATGTGCTGTAACACTCAGTAAATGTTCTTGATTAGTTAGGTTCACATCAGTTTGCATATTTTTTTTAATATTTATTTTTTAGTTGGACACAATATTTTTATTTATTTATTTTTATGTGGTGCTGAGGATTGAACCCAGGGCCTCACACGTGCTAGGCAAGTGCTCTACCATTAAGCCACAATCCCAGCCCTCAGTTTGCCAGGGCTGCTTAGGAGCCTGACTGAGAACTATGGGAGTACATGTTCATCCTACCCCCTTTCTTGCTCCTCAAAACAATACAGAATTTGCTTACTTAAAAACAGTGGTCAGCAAGTTGCTAAGAATAGTTAGATTGTTAGCTATTTGGTTTTAAAGAAAGATGACTATGGGTTGGGAAAGCATGAGAGGAAGTTGAGCGTCTTAGTACCTCAGCTACCCAGAGGTGAAGTTCAGACTAATTTAAGTAAGGTTGACAGGCACAACTGTTAGCCTGGGGGAATATGATCCCTTTAGAAACAAAATTTTGGCAAGAAAAGAAACCTCTTTTAAGCGATGGCTTTCAGCACCTGCACCCTTCGTTTAGCTCTGGAAGAAAGACAGCCAAGACAACAAGGAGAGACTGTTAGAATTTAGGCTCCTAAGAGCTATCACTAAACACAGATCACCCACAGTATTAGTCTGGTTAAGAGCTAAAACAGATTGCTCAAAAAGTCAGGTTTTATAAGCAACAATTCTAAGATTAAATTGCATTGGTTAAGGAAACACACACACTTACAAGAAATTAAATAACTGACCTTGTAGACAAAAATATTTCAATTAATAGTCCCATTTTTAAAAAACGGTCAATTTATTTTTCTATCCAATTCAATATCAATGATATACAAAAGGATACAAACAGATTATCATAAATATTTATAGGAAGATATGCAAAACAATTACCAAGAAAAAAAATCCAGCAAAGTAAAAAATTTGTTGATTATCCATGTCCACTCAACTGTATAAGGTTATTCCAGGACATTTTCCCAGTTCTCTGGGAAAGAAGTTTTGTGGCTTTACACCTTCCATGAGGGTCAAGACATAAGAGCTGATACAACTGTGTTTTGTACTGACAGCCAGAGGAAGGCTGCCCCCCACCACCCGCTCATACTAGGGATGGAACCCAGGGCTCTGTGCATACTGGACAAGTTCTCTACTACTGAGCTACATGTACAGCCTTTTAAAAATCTTTAATTTTTGAAACAGGGTCTGGCTAAGTTGCCCAAGCTGACCTCAAACTTATATTCCCCCTGCCTCAACCTCCAAAGTAGCTGGATTACAGTCAGGCGCCATGGTGCCAGGCTCCACAATTCTTCAATGGAAGCAGAAGAGGCCTTGTCGCCCAAAATGCTTCAGTCAGGGGCAGTCAGGGAATATAAAAAGCTTATGGCTCTGATACATGGAAGACAAGAGTTCTTAGTTAACCTAGCCACAATTTTCTGGTCATGTATAAGAAACATTTGAAATTTAACTTTCACATTCAAAAAAAGAGGTCAACTCAACCTCAGACACAAAGAGAGAAAAGAAAAAAAGAAAAACAAAACCTAACAATAGTCTATACCCAAACACTGACAATTGGGGAACTGTCTCATAAAGATACTTTGGAGGCCAGCAGGATTCATTTATAATTTGGCATGTGTTTGTTAAAGGGGGCCATAGGGCCTGGAGCTAAAATAGTCTATTGTAAAGATATAATACATCATTGAAGCAAACAAATGGTACACATATATACACCACATTAAAGATTCATATACAATTCTGTGCTGACTCTAAAGGAAAAAATTGAGGAGAAATTAGAGGGGAAAAGATAATAGAAAGAGAATCACAAAGGAGCATTTTAGTCTGAAGCTAGTCCAATGAGTTACTAGGACTTCTAATCTTTCATCCCCAAAGAAGTTGATCTAATAAATTATAAAATTACCTCACTCACACTTGGGACATACTACATATTCCCAAGTACAGTAATCCTGCTCTCGTTTTGGTTTCACTTGCTATTTGATGACTAAGTTGTTTCTCACTTTAAAGATTTTCCTATTATATTTTAATTAGCCAATTAACACAGCAGAAGCCACTCCCTCCGTGAGGCCAGACAAGCTTTACAAAATAATTTGATCTAATGAAGATGAATGATGGGGAAGAAAAGGAAAGCTTCTTGGTTTTTCTTGCAAAACCTTTTCTCTCACTTGAAAAACTCTGCAATCACTTAATGTTCTGTTCCAGATAAAGAAAGCAAAACTAGTTGGGAAAATACCCATACACTTATTGTTTACTAGCATAATACAAAATAAATTCATACATGTTGGTCAATTGTTTTTCAAATTCCAAATGTGAATGTTTAATCTTGTAACTTAAGAACTGAATTTTTCCACATTCTTTTATATAGAGTTAGCATCTGTAAATTGAGACTTTTTTTAGACAATCATGCAAATTTAATTTGTCCCTGGAAACAAAAACACAACCTAACAGATTAACAAAATATGTCCTTTAGACAATATTTTTTTCTGTGAACTTTCCTCCACTGTTACCATTTTTATCCTTCAGTAAACAGAAACTACACTAAAAAGTTCCTGTATTTTGAATTTACAGAGAGCTAGACTCTTCAGAATAATTACAAAGACTATATCAAGGCAACCTATTTTAATTTCTGGACTGGCTCCACTCTTTTCAAAAGTAAATTCTAAAAAAATTTTGAGTTATTATTATTAAGTAATATGAGCTAGAGACATTTCTACTGCCATAGATGCTCCTATAAAATTGAATAAAGATTTTATTATACCACACACACAAAAAGCAATCGGTACAGAAGAGGCAGTTTTCGTTTTTCTGTTGAGAATTTCTTTCCATGATTTCTCCCATTAAAGTATAGTTTTCAAAGCAACCACCACGACAAAGGAAGCATCTAATTAGTCCATTTTCTTCTGATCCAAGAATGCTGAACATTTACTGTCCCATCTGTAGTTGTATCAGCAGTGTAATGAACACAGTTTATATTACTTAACTATTCTTTGAACTCCAAGAACTGTTGAAGTCTTTTCTGATGTTCTGCAGATGCTTGCACAGCACTAAATGAAACATAAATTCAAAGCATAAGCTTTATTTTACATTAAGCATATTAAGTGAACCACAGAGCACAGAGTCAATATTTTTCAAAACAATTAAAAATGAATAGAAATCTTCACTTATTTAGTACTTCTGAAAAAGTTGCATGGAAACCTTTTTTAATCTAATGAAGAAGAGGACTTGCATTCAGTAATGGTATGCTTCTACCTTCTAAGAGACCAGAGCAAATCAAAACTGACAAGTGAAGGCATCGATTTGAACCTGCTCTGCTGTGGAACCTGCTGTGCAGAGTTCCAGGCCTTGCAGTAGATTTTCTGGATTTTATTATTTTATTTAAACCAGATTCCAACATTATCTTTGAGTTGTAGAGTATTTGAATTGCCTTTAATATAAAATCCTTTAAACTAAAATGTTTGGTTAAAACACAATAGACTCCATTAATTGCTTTCAAAGGTAATGGCTTGGTGGTTTAGATTTACTTTTCCCTTTGAACATAAGTTATGTTTGGATGGGGACGCTGGGTTCTTGCTGTACCCTCACCACCACAAAAATACATTACCTTGACAAAACTAGGGCAAATACACACTGAAACTTGTGTAAAACTTCCTTTTAAACTTTTGGAGAAAAATTGAATATAACAGAAAAGATTCTGGTTTTCCAGTTCTTGAATAGTAATATAACATTGCTGAAGATAAAATTTCAGATAACTAAGGTTACCACTTTTTAAAATACTTAAAGTCTTATTTTAATAATTTTGCTACAAACCATCCTAAAATGCCCCTTTCACATCTGTTTTCTTAAGCCAATATATTCACCTCTGATGAAACCATTTCAAGTACCTCACTGTGCAAAGATGCATGCCCTCTAGGTATATGCCAGTGAAGCTGTCATCTCTAACTAAATGGCTCTGCACTCAACACCAGTCTGTGGCTTTTCCTATCACTCTTCTCTCAGCTAGAAGGTAGTGAACTCTCCTTTATGAACTGTCAGTAGTCTTAACTCCATCATCAATTCTACCCCTCAAGTAAATTTTGATACATTACAGGCTGGAAGTAAATAAAATTTGCCTAAAGTGAGGGTAAATGGGGCCAGGCGTGAAGCAGGAGGATCTTGAAGGATCCTGGGAGGCTGAAGCAGGAGGATCTTGAATTCAAAGCCAGCCTCAGCAACAGCGAGGCACTAAGCAACTCAGTGACACCTTGTCTCTAAATAAAATACAAAATAGGGCTGGGGGTGTGGCTCAGTGGTTGAGTGCCCTGGGTTCAATCTCCAATACCAAAAAAATAAATAAATAAATGGCGAGTAGGGTAGGTCAAAGGATACAAAGTAATAGATATGTAGAATAAACAAGTCTACTGATAAAATGTAAAACATAAGGACTATAGTTAATAAAAAACTATCAGGAATTTTTGTTAAAGTAGATTTTAGCTACTCTTGTCAAGCATACAAAAAAACTATATGAGATGATAACTATATCAATTTGCTTCACTGTAGGAATCATTTTACTCTTTTGCATATCCATAACATCATGTTATAAACCTCAAATATACCCAATAAAATTTAGTGAAAACAAAACAAAAAATGGGCAAACTGGTGCTGAATGAACGTCTCCAATGAGTAACTGGTCTAGGATAATTCCAGGGCTCAAGACCTTATTTACACCTGGTTCTCAGAGGGGGAGCTTTAGGTTGTGAATAATTAGCTATTATACTAATAGTTGTTGTCACAATATATAATGTACAGTGGACTTCTGTCTAGCACCTGTGATCTCATTTTATCTGTGTCAACACCAAATGAAGTAAAGTGAGAGCTTAGGTAGTATCAGAAAGGTTCAGAGCTTAGGAGAGAAAACATAGCCTAGGAGCACAGACACTGTAGACAGAACTCAAGGATTAGCAAGATTATGGTCTAAATTCTAGTTTTGCAACCTACTATCTGTATAATCTTGGGCAAATCATTTTACCTCATTAGGTAACCACAATCACAGGATAGTCAATGATGCAGCAGATACAAATCCAGATGTTTTAACTCCAGATGTAATATTCCTTCCTCCACACAATTCTGTCCTATATTTGTAAAAACTAAACTCTACTCATCAGTTTTAGTGCATATTTAAAATATGGCTCATCTCTAAGAAACCAAGATAGAATTTCATTCTCATAATTTTTCATCAGTTATCTACCCCGCTTTCTTATCTAAGAAATCTCCTTTTCTCCCTGATTTTGCACTATCATTATTATACATCATATCTATTTCCTTCTCTGAATTCAATGTTGAGTAGATTCTGATTGTATATCTATGTGCTAGTTTATACCATGGAGGTAAACCAGTGTTTACAGATAGAGAAAGGCAGATTTTTAAAAGTAAAAGATCTGCTTTCAGGGGGCTGGGGTTGTGGCTCAGCGGCAGAGCACTCGCCTAGCACATGAGAGACCCAGGGTTTGCTCCTCAGCACCACATACAAATATATAAAATAAAGGTATTGTGTCCAACTACAACTAAAAAATAAATATTAAAAAAAAAGATCTGATTTCAGATTCATGTTCAAACATGCATAGACTGTGCTACCAGAGAAATTTTAATTTCTCTTTGCCTCAGTTTCCACATCTGTACAACTAGGATAATTTCTGTGCCTCACAACATCTTTAAGAAGATATAAATGAAAAATTGCAATACATGGCACAGGTGTACAAGCTGCTCAATAGATTATTGTTTGTTTCTAAATAAGTTAGTAAATGTCTTAATGACAGAGAATGATCCACAGCTCTTTTATATTCCCAGACAGAAGCAAAGTGTCCCATAAATACCTGCCACTACTTCTGCCTAGTATTAAGAAAGTAAAAGGGAATGTACTCCTTGTTTCTAAACACAGGCAGTATGAGGAAGTCCTAAACTATGTAAAAACAGAGCAATCTCTTATGCCCTCTACAATTTAATCATGATTTAGTTGATAAACTAGTACCCCTCATCATGCTTCGCTAGATTGTTTCATAAGAGCAACGCAGTAAACATCAATGAAACTAAATATAAACAGGTCTGGCATTGTGGTTCTCCTTTCTGAAGGTGTTGTGATCTGTCAGTGTTTTACCAGTGTGACTCACAAAGCACCACAGACACATTTATGGAATGTTCTGCTCGGCCCAGGTCTTAGCTTCCTGGCCAAAATGTAGAATTATTTTTAATATGCTTTTCTGGAAAGGTCCTCAGTTTTTTGTCTTATTTCTCCCTTGAGGATCTTTTGGCAATTATACACACACACACACACACACACACACACATATTTTTATATACACATATATTTTTTTTTAGTTGTTCATGAATCTTTTATTTATATGCGGTGCTGAGGTTTGAACTCAGGGCCTCACACATGCCAGACAAGCACTCTACCACTAAGCCACTACTCCAGCCCTATATATTATAGTTATTTACATTTATTTATATATAAATATATATATTTACATACAATATATATACTTACAGTTACTATTTCTATAACTTTCTGTCTTCTCTTTTGTCATTTGAAAAAAATCCCCAAAGCTATGATAGGCCAAATTCTTTTCTAGGAGGGGACTGAAACCAAGGGTGCTTACCCACTGAACCACATCCCCAACCTTATTTTTTTTTAAGTTTGAAACAGGGTTTTGCTAAGTTGCTTAGGGCCTCACTAAGTTGCTGAGGCTGGTTTTGAACTTGCAATCCTCCTACCTCAGCCTTCCAAACAGCTGGAATTACAGTATGTGCCACCATGCCCAGCAACAGGTAAAATTTTTTAAGTCTAACTCCAAGGTATTAATTCACAGGGAGAACCATTAAGGCACCAAAAGAATACTTCAAATATGTGAGTATTTGTAATTCTCATACCTATTCCTCAGAGGAACTCCTAAAAGCAAACTGTTTCCATGGGTCAAAACAGATAAACTTACTTCAGATGTTCACCAAATGTAGTAGTTATTCGATAGATGGCAGTTTTCAGTGATGCTCTGAATGCAAATCTTAATGTTTTATAAGAAGTGTCCACAAGGCTTCCTGAAATCCGGGGTGGTTTACTGGAAGCATAAGGAAGCTTGAAGTACTTGTCAACTGCCTAGACGAAAAATGAAAGAAAGAAAACACATTAGTTGAGCTTATCTAGAAAGTCAATCTAGCCTAACAAATAATGAGATTTTATTTTAGATATATATTCAGATCCACAGACATGTGTTTTTAGTGTGAAACAGTAACAACAGCTTGAAAAGCAATGCAGTGAAGAGAAGACTCAGCAACTCCAGCAGTTACCAGGCCCAGCAGAAGTCCAGACCTGCCCTATCAAGGGGAGCTGGAATTCAAGAGACTTAAAACTGCGAAGCTGGGAAGTGAAAATCTGATATTCTACTCTGTTAATGGTGGATGACAGGCAAGAGTACCTTTACTATGGGTCTTAGGGAAAAATGATTTTAAAAATCCTAAACTTTAAATTTTACATAAAGTTATTTGCTAAACTGCTCTATCTCCATTTTCAATTCTAGATAAGGCATCCATGAGTAAAAACAGATTGGATAAGAGTGACAAGTCATAAGTGAAACTGATTTTACTTACAGTTTTAGAGTAAGAAATAATTAAAAATATCTTTAAATGCGAAAGGCAAATGATGTAATTTTTTAATGATATAGCTACATTAAGAGAAGGGAGAAGATGAAATATAAATGTGTTAATCTATTATTACAAGATAATGTTTAAAATGACAAGAGGTAACAGTATAAGCATATTATTTACAGTTAAGAGCAACTGCCAAAACAATGGAAAACAAAAATTATTAATATTACTTCTGCCTTAAAGTATCCTGTCTAGAAGGCCTGGCCCACAGTGTTCAGGGAGAATTCAACCCTATGTTTGTAAGTCCCGAAGCTGTCAGGATTCTCTTAGTCCACAGACCTGATATTCTGCTCTCTAGAGGATAAACCACAGCCTGGAGACGAGGAGGAGCAAAGAGCAGCAGAGGATGATCTAATGGTTTTCAACCCTTTCACCCAAACTTCCTCATGTTGGTCCTGACCTTTCACCCTTGGTTCCAGAGGCACCCTGAAGTTTTTCCACTGCCAACTTGGGATTTGCCTCTGGAATCTGCTGGTGAGCCTTCTCAGCCACCTGCCTTCCAGCCTCACAGACTCTGTTGCTTGTTGCTTCCTCTCCTTTTTATGGATTTATATTTTTAATTTATTTTTTTAGTTGTCAGTGGATGTTTATTTTATTTATTTATATGCGGTGCTGAGAATTGAACCCAGTGCCTCACACATGCAAGAGGCAAGCACTCAGATGGGCTTGTGTGGTTCAGTGGTAGAGCGCTAGCCTACCATATGCAAGGCCCTAGGTTCCATCCTCAGCACCACATAAAAATAAATAAATAAAATAAAGGTATTGTGTCCATCTACAACTATTAAAAAAAAAAAAAGAGACAAGCACTCTACCACTGAGCCACAACCCCAGCCCCATGGATTTGTATATTTTAATATCCTTTACCATAGTTTGGTAAAATTTTGGGGAAGAAGCAAACTTCTTTCACATTAAGAGCATTTCCAAGATTGGGACATACTTGAGATAATTTTAGGTAGTATAAGAAGTGATATTCAGAGAGATACTTAAGCAGTTTAAATAACACAATAACACTGAATCATAATGGAAAACTTTTTCTTTTCAACTTTTTTTTTTTTTTTTTTCTTTTGCAGTGCCAGGGATGGAACCCAGGGCCTCCCACATGCTAGGTAAGAGTTCTACCACCTAGCTATACCCACAGCCCACTATACACCTTTCTCAGCATACCAGGAAAAATGGTGATCATCATTTCCCACCTGGGTCCAACAGACCCTTTTGAATTTTCACAGTCTAAAAAGTTATTTAGTCCTGGGTTTGATTCCTAGCACCACAAGGTTTTGTTTTGTTTTGTTTTTTAATTTTAAAAAGCACTTTCAGAAGTAAAAACGACAGGATAATGTAAGATAACTTTATAGAAATACATATAAGAATATAAGCATAGCAAACACAAATTTTTATTCCATATTTTCCAGGTTTTGAAGATATACACAGCTGAAAAGGCAATGCCCATCAACTGTCATACATAAGCCCAAACACATCCATTTTATAAATATTGATTTCAAACTGAAGATACATTTCTAACAGGTTTTAGTTCATCAAACTTCTACTTCTTTTTCTTGCATTTGCATCTTCAAAATGCAGTATTTTTGAAAATTTTTGACAGCTCAGAAATTTTTTGAATAGCGCATAGCCATTTCCTTTGTGCTACAACTGCAAAACGTTTTCATTCTTAGGTTTATAAATACAAATTCAAATGATGGCTCCAGTGACTTCTTTTACTTCAACTCTCTTTTCTTCTTATTATTGATATACACATACCTTCCTCCAACATTTATTCCCCATCAACTGTAAATTTTGGTGCACAAGCATCACAAAAGATGAATACTATCATGTGTCTCAGCAGAATAAATGATTCAAGTTATTATCACAAAATATTGTGGAATAAAATTCTTCCTCTTGAAAGACTTAGTACATAAGAATATCACATATATTTCCCCTTTCTCCTTAGAAATATTTCTGCCATCACTTCTTGAGTTTAAAAAAAAATAAATCTAGAATATCATCATCTGAAGGTCTCATAGAGTGAAAATTCTATATGATCAATTTCACTACCATCATTAAAGTCTAGAGATGTGCTGTCCAATTCAATAACTATTAGCTACATGTAGCTATTGAGCACTTGAAATATGATAGGTCTGAACGGACATGATATAAAGCAAAAAATATACAACAGATTTCTAAGATTTAGTGTGAAAAATAATATACAATATCACATTATTAATTTTATATTGCTTATACAATAAAATTACATTTTAGATCTACTGGGTTAAATGTTACCAAAATGAATTCCACCTGTACTTTTTAATGTAACTATTAGAAGATGTAAATTTATCCAAGTGGCTACATTATATTACTTTAGAAGAGAGCTGGTCTACAGAAGTCTCTTTGTACTTGTCTTCTGATTTGTCTAATTATTTTAATGTATTGGCAATTTTCTTTCCTTTACCATTGCAGGCAAAAAATTAAAAAATAAAAATCTGAATTATCAACTATATTCAACAAAAGCTTCAAAAGCTTAAAAAAAAACCCTCCTCCAGTGTTGGTTATTGAACCCAGAGCCTTGTACATTCTAGAGAGAGCTATATCCCCAGGCCCTCAGATTTCTTTCTTTCTTTTTTTTAATATTTATTTTTTACTTATAGGTGGACACAATATCTTTATTTTATTTTTATGTGGTGCTGAGGATCGAACCCAGTGCCCCCCCACACAGCAAGCACTCTACCACTGAGCCACAACCCCAGCACCCCCTAGATTTCTTATATAGGTTTTCTTTTAAAAACCCATGTAGGGGGTTGGGGATTTAGCTTAGTGGCAGAGTAGTTGCCTAGCACATGCAAGGCCCTGGGTTCCATCTTCAGCCCTGGGGGGGGACTAAAAACCCATGTAATACTACATGATTTCATCATTTTTGTTTTATTAATCCTTCACCACTATTAAGAATAACTGATAAATAATAATAAAATAATTCCTATGACAATTAAATAGCAAACTGTTTCAAGATATGAAAAATGTAAAATTACTAAGATCTCATAATACATCTATCTTAGATTTAATAAGGGCCCAATGGACCTCCCCCTATTAGTAAATGTGAGAGAATTTTTTGGGGGGAGAGGTACTGGGGATTGAACTCAAGGGCACTCGACCACCGAGCCACATCCCCAACCCTATTTTGTATTTTATTTAGAGACAAGGTCTCACTGAATTGCTGAGTGCCTCGCTTTTGCTGAGGCTGGCTTTGAACTCCCAATCCTTATATCTCAGCCTCCCAGGCTGCTGGGATTACAGGCATGAACCTCCATGCCCAGTGAGAGAATTCATTTGACTGAAATTTTTATAAGTAATTTTTCTTTTTTGTTTGAAAGAACTTTAGTAAAGAATAACCCCCCCAAAAAATCAATCTTTACAAAACTGCTCAAAACTGCACAAAATAAATTAGGTTCAACAAACTCTAATGGTAGAAAAGTTAAATGGAGGAGGCAAGCTAACTATCAGTTTGGTGCTAACTGTCCTTAACACCTCTCTGATCCTCACTAATCTCCTTCAGCAAAAAACGTAGACATCTAGAATTTAGAATTATTGACCTTTCTCACTTTAGCTGCTCTACCTTCAATTCTGAAATCCAAAAAGACCTGAAAACAAACAAATGTTTGTTACTCCTTTGGTCATAGAAATTGGACTGACCTGAACTCATCTGGCAGTAAAACCCGACCTTAGTTGACCCAGACTATTTAGTCTTTATCCCTCTCAATATTTTCAGCTATTTCACTGGAGAAATGCATCTGTTTATATGATTAAGGGAATTTTACCTTAGAGTAATATACTATGTTACATTTTCTAAATTAAAAAAAGTCTTAATGTTGAAAAATATGATAGGGTTTTTAAAAAAGGGACTAAGGACCTGTGTTCTATCTGTAGCAAAGCAAACTGTTTTCCTTTTACAATAGTGATAAGTTAATTTATGTTAAAAATGAATTATTTACTTTAATTTTGGTATTAGGGATTAACCCCAAGAGTGCTTCACCACTGAGCTACATCTCTAATTCACTTTATTTTTTGGGGGGGTGGCTAAGTTGCTCAGGTTGGCCTTGAACTCACCATCCTCACGTCTCAGCATCCAGAATCACTGGGATTACAGGCATGTAAACCATGCCCAACAAAAATGAATGATTAAAAACATTAAGTAAACAAAAGGCCAGGAAAATAAAACATGATTAACATTATGACAAGGTATGTGGTAAGATATAGTTAAGGCCAAATTTATGAAGGCATTATATGAATATCTCAAATGTAGGAAGCAATGGCTTATAATATTCAATTTAAAATTCCAAAATCTTATACTTTGGCTCTTCTAAAGCCTAAAGAGGGGCTGCTATTAAAAAACTGGCACATTTTTGCCCACTTATATCTACATGCAGTAGTACATGAACAAAAGCCAAAATAAAAAGAAAACTCTGCTCTCCTCTGAATATTCATCTATCACTGTCATTAACAAGCTCCCCCTGTGCAAAGCTGTGAGATTCCCTGGTCTCAAAGATCCTATTTATAATGTAGTTAAAATAAAAATAAAGTCTTACCCCCAACAAAAAGAGAAAAATTTAAAAATAAAAATAAAAAAGGCTTACCTCCAATAAAGCCAGAATCCCAATGAGAAATATGAAGGATAAGAGTTAGGCTTTGTTACTGAAAATGATGGCTACAGAGAAGTTCCTCACCCTCAGCACTACTGACATCTTGGACTGAGTGACTCTTGTTGTGGGGCTGCCCTATGCACTACAGGGTGTTCAGCAGCATCCCCAGCCTCTACATAGCAGATGGAGGATCTCCTAGCTGTGCAAATCAGAAGTCTTTTCAGACATTGCCAAACATCTCCTGACAAGATAAAATGGCTCCTGGTTGAGAACTATATTCTTACTGAAAATAATAATAGAAATAGTGATGATGATGATGATGATAGCCTAATTTAGCTATCAGCAACTGAGTTAACTGCTTTATATGCATAGTCTCATTTAAATAATTTGCTAATGAAGACACACATAAAACCTAAAAGTACTTGCTGCATTTTGTCTAATTAGATGTTTTTTTATAACAGTACTTGCTATTTTCATTGTATATCTAACATCTGCAAGACAGCATTCTAGACCCTTTATAGATATTATTGCTAATCCTCACAATAACTCTGCAAGTTACTATAGGTTGAGTATCCTTAATCCAAAAATCAGAAATCCAAAACATTCTAAAATCTGAAATGTTCCAAAATCCAAATTTTATACTCAAAATCTGAAAAACTCAAAACTCTGAAACACTTTTAGTCCTAAGTATTCCAAAAGGGATACTTGACCTGTATTTCCATTTTACAGATGAAGAAATTGATCTCAGAAAATTAAATAAATCACTCTACTTGGTCATTCAGAAAGTAGTGAAGCTCTCCTGAAGGTGAACTTGGCATCTGTCTATCACTGTCTCCTAGACTGCTTGTTTCCTGTGTTAACAGCAACACTTAAAAACAAAAACACAACAAAACTTTCTTTTAACCTGAGAGCTCTTTTCTTCTATATGAGAATTCTGTCATACAACATACCGATAACAACAAAGTAATAAAAGCTAACATTTACTGAACATTTAATATGGATCAAGCACCCCATGTGCTTTACAGAGATGATCTCATTCATTATTCACAACCCCATAAGTTCAATCAACCTCATTTTCCAGATAGAGAAACTGATGTTATTAATTCAACAATGTACTTTTTTTCTCTTACATTTTATAATTTCTGAAATGGAAGCATATCTTTCAATTAATAGCAATTTATATCCAAACAAATGTGGTAAATTTCTTTTCCAAGACTTCACAAGGAAGTAGTAGGAGTTGGAATTCAGATATGTCTGGCCAGACCTCACACTTTGGCACTTTTGCCACATTGCCATTCCATCATAAGGAAAGAGGCTAAGGAGCTAGAGATGTAACTCAGTGGTAGAGCCCTTGCCTAGCATGGGTTCATTTCCCAGCACTACAAAGAGAAAGAGAGAGAGAGAGAAGAAAGGAGGCTAAAAAATGCATACCCTGCCAGTACCTCAAAAGGTAAGCTGATTTGGTAGACTGCTAAGATTTAAGGTTAAAAAAATCTGGTTTCTAATTCTGACTCAATCATTTACTAGATATAATCTTGAATAAATCATACCAATAAGTCTAGTCAGTTTCTGAGACTATATCACACATAATAAGCCTTGTTATAAACCCATAGGGTTGTTACAAAAATCTTTGTAAAGCATTTCTTTTAAAGTACTACACAAATGTAGGCCAAGCAGCATTAAATTCTAGGGAAACAAAGAATAGACTCTGGGGCTGGGGATGTGGCTCAAGCGGTAGCGCGCTCGCCTGGCATGCGTGCAGCCCGGGTTCAATCCTCAGCACCACATACAAACAAAGATGTTGTGTCCGCCAAAAACTAAAGAATAAATATTAAAATTCTCTCTCTCTTTCAAAAAAAGAAAATAGACTCTGATCTGTAGAATACTGGTCAAGAGTCTATGGTCCTTCAAACTTAAAGCTCTGACCCTCAAGAATAACCCCCTCCCTTTCTCCCTTCTAACCTCTACAATCTCAAGAAACCCATTAATGACCTCAAAAGCCTCTTTCTATCCCCTATCTATCCAGCATCTCCGGAGACTGGGGCAGGAGGATCCTGAGTTCAAAGCCAGTCTGAGTAACTTAGCAAGGCCCTAAGCAACTCAGCAAGACCCTGTCTCTAAATAAAATATTTTTAAAAAGCAGGGTGGCTGGGGATGTAGCTTAGTGGTTAAACGCCCCTGGGTTCAATCTCTAGTACTAAATATATATATATATACACACACACACACACACACACACACACATATAATATAAATAACAGGGCTGATCTACATCAACATGACACTGACCTTTCAAAGAAAACAAGGCTTTCTAAAATATTTAAACATATTCTGAAGATAAAAAAAAGTACTGAAAATAAACAGTGGTGAATATACTGATGCCACAGAACTATCCACTGAAAAACTGGAGAAAATGGTATATTTTATGTTAAGGATATTCTATCACAATTTAAAATTTTTAATTAAAAAATAACATTTTGATCCCCAATGTTTTATTCATAAAGACCCTTTATAAGGACAATAAAAAAAAATATTGTGAACTTCCACAGGATATTAGCTGTTCTCCATCACTGTTGGAGGAAATAACAATCATGAATTCAGTAATGCTTTCAAATAAATTTGCATTTTAACTAATCAAAACAGCACATAGAAACCTCTGAAAAATAGGTACAGATATGTCAAGACACACATTAATTATTCAGATGACAGTAACCTGTGTGTGGACTCAAGAGCCCCTAATAATAATTGTGATCTCCCAGGTGGCCAGGCAGGAATGAGGGCTTGAGATATCCATCACTTCTTTCCTGGCCCACTGAATAGTTTGAAGAGTGAAAGGCTCCCCTTTCCTTTCACGGTTTGCCTTTAATGATTCACAGTGAAATAGCTGATGTTATTGATACTGAGAAGTAAAACAAAAGAACAGACCAGTCCAATACAATTGTTCATTTGTAGCACCCAGGAGCTGGTATTGCACAACTTAAATTACAGAGATACTCAGAATTATTTTCTTCACCAAGAGCAAGTATCCCTTTAAATCAAAGAACATAAAACCAAAAACATATAACATCACAACCCTGCCCTCAAATAACAGGGCCATTGGGATCATTATAATCAACACATTACAACAGAACTGTCACTCAATTCAGGACCCAGAACAGAGGTTTTTGCTCACTTAACCTGAAATGAAGCAATCCAGCAGTCACCCAACAAGCATTTAATAAGAACCTGTCACCAGGTACCAAATCAGACGCTGGGAATACAGAAATGAGATGAGGTCTCTGCCTCTGCTCCAGTAATACAGGAGACTGTAGAAACAAAGACAATAAAGTGCTGAGACAGGAGTTAGAGACCTAAGTCAAGCTGATGGAGAAAAATATGTTCTCCGCAAAGAAGGAAAGAAAAGGCACTATGCACTGAGTTAAGAGTTAGGCTAAGAAAATACAATATACTTTTGGGGAAACTGAACTGTCCATGGTGTAAGCGCAGGGCTAATGGGAAGAATGGCAGAGTGGCTGGAGTCAGAACATGAAGGATATCAGTTAAAGGTTAGTAGAGACAAAAGGCCACAGTAATAATTCAGAACAGAAGTGCCAAGAGCCTAAAGTAAAGCTGAGACAGGAGGCAAGGGCAAAACAATAGAGCAGTGGTGGGTACAGGTGGAGTTTTACCAGATGGCACAGCTGAAAAACCTTAGGTCAAGGAAGTTGAAGGAATTGACACGGAGACCCGAAAACAGAGGGGTAAAAGTCTGAGAATAAGGGATAAAAGTTACATATTTATCTTTACTAAGCTCTAAATTAAAACACAGCACTTGTTTTAATTACAAATGCAATTAAATTTAATTACTGTACCATTAACAGTTCTATGACTTAGACCAACAGAAACACCATATCTTCCTATTATATTACTGTTCTACAATGACCTTGAAATACCATTCATTTTATTACTACTTCAAAATGGTATTATTAGATCACTGACAGATTTGCTATTTAGTGCAATTTACAAGCACATATTACTATATCACAACCTTAAGACCTTGATAATTACATTTCAATACAAATGGATTTCCTTTCTAATCCTAAGTACTTTATGTATAAGAACATTATTCTGAGAGTTCATGGGCTTCACTAGACATCCAAAGACACAAAAATATTTAAAGACTTTGGCTTAGAGGGTAGAATCCTGGAGTCCCAGGCTCTGGAAATGCAACATTCAGGAGATAATGAGGTCGTGTGATAGCTGTGGGTTGAGAGAGCATACAAATGATTAGTGAAGAGAAGGAAATCAAAGGCCAGTGCAGCCAAGATATAGATGATTATCCAGCACTGAATTGCTCATTACAATCAGTCAGGATGGAGGACAGGTGAGCTAGTGTGCAAAACCTGCTGACTAAAGAGTACAACAAAAGGCTGACTGTGATGTGGTGCAGGAGAAAACAGACTCCACAGCCTCACACGAAGAGGGCTTTAACACTCAGAGGCTAAGTACCACTGCTTAAGTACCTATCATCTAGTTCTTTGTCCCTTTGACCTCTTCTAAACATCCCAAAATAAGCCTCTTTGCTTCTTTCTACTTTACTCCTCAAAAGGAATTTTTCCATCCCAACTCCTCTGTTTCCAAGTACATGAGGCCTGACTTCTTGACAAACCTGTAATTGTCACCTTCCTACCCTAATGACTACAAGGAAAAAACAGATTGCTTTCCTTCTAATTAACTAGAAATTTGATGGTGGTGGGATGAAAACAATAATTTCAATGTAGAAAACTTCTAGGGAAGGTAGTGTAATCTGTGAAATCAATTCAGTCAGTTTCAATCAGCATGGTTTTTTCTCCCCTCAATGAAATAGAAGGGAAAATGTTAAAATTCACTGCACACACTAAAGGGAAGTACTATACCAGGAACCTTGTTTCTGTTACACACACACACTCAGTTAGTTGAATATAAACATACTGCAGATCAGAGTCCAAAAGGTTTCAGGGGTAGAACTGTTCTCTCTCAAGAAAGAATCCTTTGGGGAATAGGAGTCAGGGGTCGGATAAGACAAGATGGTAAGTTTAGGAAGAATAAAGGGATATGAATCTGCAGCTTTTTCCGGCTCTATTACATGGCTAACACCCTGCAATCAGACCAGGTTTGCACCCCAGATCTTTCATCAATGAGACCTGTGAGATAAAGGTAAGTCACTGCACTTCTGAGTCTCCCTCATTTGTAAAAGAGCTCAATTACCTCCATTTTGCTTACTTTGCAAGACATTAATGAGGATGACTCTGTGAGAACTAACAGACAACATGCTCAAGTCATGGTTGCCCTACTGTATGGTTAGACAAGCCAAGTGTTCGAAGGAAAATACTGAAAACAACCATGTGGACATATGCATCTCAAATAATATATCTGAGAAAGTGGGCACAAATAATACTTAAAACTAAAATCACTATTTTTGACGAGTAAGACTTTCTAAGAGGTAAAATAGCTGTTACAATTATACTGATGTGGCTTCGTCATTAAAGTATGCTGATTTTTAGTCCTTAGGGTATAAACTGAGGAGTGGGATAGCTGGGTCAAATGGTGGTTCCCTTCCAAGTTTCCTGAGGAATCTCTTTACTGCTTTCCAGAGTGGTTGCACCAATCTGCAGTCCCACGAGCAATGTATGAGTGTACATACATGCTCATCAACACTTACAGTATACTTTTTTTCCTATAAAATTTATACAATTAAAAGTCTTCTCTTCCTGCTGTATTTTAGATTGTAATTTTCTAAGGGTGAAAACAATATCATTACCTTAATTTCCAACATGTTTGGTTACTCAATAAATAAATATGATATATAAATAGAAAAGCTGGGGAGGTGAGCAGAATAACCTCTCCCCACACCCCACATACAGACTGCTTACCTCCTGCAGTGTTAACAAAGTATTAAGGATAGCTGGTAACGTTGTCTGAACAACTCCAAATCTATCTTCTGTAAATGATGCTGCTACCAAGTGTGATAGACCTCAAAGGAAAAAGAGAAAAAGTTAAATGTGCATCAAAATTAGGCCAATCTATCTGCAATACATTTATCTGAAATAAGATTAATATTCTGAATATAAAAAGAACTATAAATAAAGAGGGGCAATTCGATAACAAATAGGCAAAAGATGAGAATCAACACTAAAAAAAAGCATTCAACTGCCTTAGTCATGAATAAGTGGTCAAAGTTTCTGATTTAATTCTATCAGGGAATTTTTTTTTTTTTTTTAATAAATGGAGTTATAGCTGGGCATGGTGGTGCATGCCTATAATCCCAGCTACTTGGGAAATTAAAGGCAGGAGGATCACAACTTCAAGGTCTACCTGGGAAACTTAGCAAGACACTATACCAAAATAAAAAATAAAAAGGCCTGGAGATGTAGCTGAGAAATAGAACACTCCTAGCTGGGTGTGGTAGTGTATATCACAGCAGCTCAGGAGGCTGAGGCAGGAGGATGACAAGTTCAAAGCCAGTCTCAGTAACTTAGTGAGGCTCTGAGCAGTTTATCAAGACCCTGTCTCAAAATAAAATATAAAAAGGGCTGGGGATATGAATCAGTGGTTAAGCATCCCTGGGTTTAATCCACAGTACTAAAATTAAAACAAAATAGATTGAGATGTGATAAATGCTTGGAAGAACAAAGGATTAGTGACAACTGTTTGAATACTTTTCACAGAATGGTCAGAAAGTCCACTCTCAGAGTCACTTAAGCATTGGGAAGGTAGTAAGGTAGTGTCTATAAGATGAAAAAAAACCAGACCTTTAGAGATGTGGGGTACTGGGAATTGGTCCAGGGCTTCATGTATGCTAGTCAAGCTCTCTACCACTGGGCTACATTCCTACTTGTAATCTTCCTGCCTCAGCATCCCAAATAGCTGGGATCACAGGTGTGCATGCTGGTACTTGACAAGAAACAATTCTTTAACAATTAAGTTTTCGTATTTAACATAAGTTAAAAATAAACTGAGGCTGGGTAGAGCACTTGTCTTGCACATGCGAGACACTGGATTCGATCCTCAGCACCACATAAAAATAAATAAATAAAATAAAGGTATAAAAAATAATAAAAATAATAATAATCTGTTGGTTGAATATTTTGAGGCACAGAAAGATATGAATGAATCCCAGACTCAATTTCTCTGCTTATTTATGATAAAAATTTTTTGTCCAAATCAAAATACACCTAGGACTGGGCTGTATAACTCAGTGGCAGAGCTTGCCTATCATGCAGATGGCCTTGGGTTTAATCCTCACCAGTACAAACAAAACAAAACAACTTAAATATCTAAGAAAATATTTATGTATGTTGTACATACAAAAACAACTTAAATATCTAAGAAAAGTGATCTATATAAAACAAAGATATAAAAATGTGCCTGAAAAATATGAAGATTGAGATCAAAGTCCAGAAATGACTTTTCATAGATTATACTTCATTATTTGACAGATAATTAAAATCACAGTTACAGTTCACAGAAATTGCTTACCTTCTAATGCCCAAATATGCATTTGGGCATCTGAAAACACAGCCTGAATTGAGGCCTCTGGATGCTACCAATAAATAAATAAATAATTAATTAAAATAAGATCCTATGGGCAAAAACTATGTATCATTTTACCAACAGTACAGAGTATTAAGAATTAAAATCTGAAATAAATTCTTATATAATATAATTTAACTACAAAAAAAAGCATCCTACCCCAACTTCTTGTGACCCTTCCCAAATCTCTACATGTCTATGTGCCTCAGTTTCTCATTTAAAATGTCATGTGTGTTGAACCCACCTCAGAGGATAAGGACAGAGATCACTTAAGAGAATAGTTACAAAAGCTCTTTTTAAACCGTAAGATTTTTTAAATACATATTATCTCTCTGAAATTGTCTACTTTCAACTCCACTCCAAAGAAAAATCACCCTATCTTCTTTAATATATCAGGGTAAGATACTGTGGCGCAACAATTGCCCCACTTAAACAAATCCTGGCTTTACTTACATGCCCAATGAAGACTATAAAGTACAACATAACAAACTATTAAGTTACATTTCTCAATATCAAACAACAGTATCTATAACTCTCTATCATATAACAAATCCACTTGCAAAATTAATATCAAAGCAGGCATTCACTCCCAAGAGAAAAGGAGATTTTGGTTAGGGTCAACACTCACTAGGTACCTCAGGTTTCCTTGAGGGCAGAAAGACCTATCTCACAGAAAAGCTGTTATAATTCAAAAGAAGGGATTTAAGTGAAAAAGCACAACATATGTGAAAAACATTTAAGGGGAGTTTTCTTCCCCTCCTTCTGAAACCAAGCACTGAAGTAAAACATCAGACCCCCCTCATCTTCTTGGTGAAAGACATATTTTTCTAATAGACACCCCAAGGAAGATAATGTTTTGGTAGAGGTAATCATTAGTTGAGTGGATCTTCCCTTTCACCAACTGAAAAGGCAGTTTGGGGAACTTGTGCCAGGCACAGTGGCACACACCTATAACCCCAGTGTCTCAGGAGGCTAAGGCAGAAGGATCACAAGTTTGAGGCCAGACTCAGCAATTTAAAGAGACTGTCTCAAAATTTAAAAATTTTAAAAATAGCTAGAGATATAGCTCAGTTGTAGAGTACCCCTGGGTTTAATCTCCAGATACGCACCACACACAAACATATACACACAACTTGAAATTATTCTTATGTGTGTCTAAATTCAATCAAGGTTGTTCTCATCAGAGGATGACTCCAAAGAATAAAAATAAATAATGGATACCAATGCAAACTTTCATTTGAATGTATTAACTGAATGTGCAACATCAGCCCATTTGATAATATGGCAATGTATTTGATAATACAGAAAGTCAAAAGTTAGATTTAAAAAACTAAAACCAAAATTTTTTCTAACATATGGGCAAAGGTTTTGTCATCAAAAGATTGATTAAGGGGCTGGGGATGTGGCTCAAGCGGTAGCGCGCTTGCCTGGCATGCATGCGGCCCGGGTTCGATCCTCAGCACCACATACAAACAAAGATGTTGTGTCCGCCGAAAACTAAAAACAAAATAAATATTAAAAATTCTCTCTCTCTCTCTAAAAAAAAAACTTGTGCTTTAAAAAAAAAAAATACTTGTGCTTTTAAAAGAAAAAAAAAAAGATTGATTATCACTCAACAGCTACAGTCACGTGAACAGAAGTGAGTCTTCAGCTTCTATGACTGAGAATGACTTTGCAGGCAGTTGTGATAGCATGTTGGCAAGTCGGAAAGTCCTTTTTTTCCGTGGCCTGAAATACAACTTTTTATCCATCACAGATTTAACATTGGTCATCTAACTCAAGTCATCTCTCCTTTAAACACCAAGTTGGTCACAAAGACACTGACAGGAAAATGAAGCCATGAAGCAAGCATCGGGAAGCCATGGGTTGCTCACTAGTGAAGATGCAAATAGCAAGAAGGGGTCGCTATTATATACCAGCACAAAGCTGCCCCCAGCCAAGAGTCTCAGGAAGCCAACTGCAGTAAGTCCAGCCCCAGGAAGGAACTGAGGTGAGATGTGTATGTAGGGTGACTACTGTTCAAATGGAGGCTCAATGAAGTGCTAGGCAAAGCTGCATGGCTTGCCAGAATTAAGTTATAAAATATTTACGGTCAGATCCTATCTGCTACTTCACTTCCTATTTCATTTCCTCTCCCCACATTCTTAAGGCTATAATTTCATATTCTTACCTTACTGAAAAAATACATTATCAACACCCGTCTTGACAAGAAATTCTTAATCTGAGATGGAAAAAAGGAAAAAATAACACATTTACATTTTTAATTCTACTCATATATATTACACATTTCCAAGTTCCTCCTGACATTAACTTAAGTGAAAATATGAAAACATCACCTCATAACTTGCAGAGATAGAATAAGAAAATTTACAATGTAAGTAAATTTATAATTTACAATTATTAAGTAAATACCTTTGTACCATAAACCGGAGAGCCAAGATTAGCAACCTAACCTAAATTGCACTGTGTTCCCATATACATACATTTAACACCCAATTACAGCCTGATCATAATAGAATTCTCGATTATTCTAGTGATGTTTTCTAAGACTATATTCTTTCTTAATTCTCTGAAACTGTCCTGCCATTTAACCTCTTATACCATAAAAAGAGCATGTGTACCCTAGAGAAAAGACACAAAGTAGTTTTCTACTAGGTGACATTTACAGGAAGCAAAATTTTCTTTGTTAAAAACTAACCTGACTTAAAAATGAGATGGTTAAAAAAAAAAAAATGACATGGTAGTACTTACAGCAGATAGAGCCACATAGGATCCTGAGGTTTACAAAATGCTTTTAATTACTCTCTACTAGCCAATCATTCCATCATAAACATGTTATAATTTCTCCCATCTTATAAACAAAAACCTACTATTGCCCCATTTCTCTGCTAAATTTACAGTAAAACACCTTGACAGGTGTGGCTTTTCTGGCAGTCTCCAGTTCCTCTCCCAATTCCTCCTGAACCCATGCATTTGATGTTCCCTCCTTCTCAAAACACTCCTTCCCCAGTTCTCTGTTTACCTCAACATCCTCTGCTATTCTCCCTCATCTCTAGAATATCAGTCAGGGGAGGACCCAGCTCTTGGATCTCTTTTCTTCTATATTTATATTTAAGAGTTTGCACTGAGTCTTTTGGCTTTAAATACTGTCTATATTCTGATGACTTCCAAATCTTAATAAATAAATCTTAATTAAGATCTTAATCTTAATATTTTCATTTAGTTATCAAACAGGTATCTCAAGGTTGTCATGTCTAAAATCAAACTCCTCATTTCCTCTACTCACCTCTATCAAATCTCCTCCTCCAGAATAATCAAATAATTGCCTCAATATATTCCAACTATATTATTTCAGTTCCTCAGGCCAGAAGCCTTAGTTAACATTGACTCGTTCTCTTATATTTGCAAAATTATAAGCAAATTCTGTAACAGCTACCCGAAAATACATACCCAAACCCTGATCACTTCTTACAGTCCCCACCAGAACCTCTCTGGTCACAGACACCACCATCCCCCACTAAACTATGCAGCAGCTTTAACATGGTCTCTGCTTCCACTCCTGTGTAGTTGGCAAGTCTAGACTCCAGGAGTCTAGTATCAACCCAACCACTAGAGTAGCACTTTCAAAATGTTGTTATATCATATAATTCTTGTGGAGAAAAAAACTATTCAGTGGCTTTCCATCTCACTCAGAGAAAAGGCCAGTCTTTATAACTGCTAATGGCACAATAAGCTCTGGACTCATCACCCACCTACTCTTCTACCTCACTTAGGGTACTTCAGTCACACCTGTGTCCACACTGTTCCTCACACAAGACAAGTACACTCCCCGCTCAGGGTCTTTGAATTTTGTTGTCCCCTGCCCTCCTTCCCTTAAGGCCTCTGATCAAATGTCACCTTTCCAATGAGACTTCCCTGGTCATTCCACATAAAATGGTACTTCCTCCCTTAGGTATTCTATTTCCTTTACCAAGACTTTTTTCTATGTAAGACTTAAGATGTACCAAATTTCATTCCATTTAACTGTATTTTTCATACCCTGAACATGGTATCAGGATACATCTTATGTTAATAGCATGTCACAGTTTAAGGCTACTTTAAAATGTAATAGTAACTAAAGTATGTCTTACATTAATTCAATTAATGGCAAAGAAATATGACACGTGTGCTTGCTCTTCTATTTCCCCTCACTAGATTAAATAAGAACTGTTTTCCCCAGTGCCTAAGACAGCATCCTACATTTACAGAGAACTCAAATATTTTTTAAGTGAAAGAATTCATATATGAAAGGTATTGTATTAGATCAATTCTTAAGAAATTGCAATTTGTCTAACTCAAACCAGTTAAATACTGGCAATTTCTTATGGGCCAACCTGATACACAAAGCATTAAAAGCAAAACAAATAAAAACCACAAAACAAAACCTACTTATTCCTAATAGCATGCTTATGTGAGAATCTGAATGCTCTCATCGTTACATGTAAATATAAATCCTGTACCCATATCATATTACCTGTTCACGTTTATTCTGAATCCATGAATAAATCACATTGGGTTGTCTCACAGTCTTACCCTCAGCACTCATAGAAGTGCCCATGTTCTCCATAGAAGGATTAGAAAATTCCGACATTTGCTGATCTACATTAAAAAAAAAAAATAGTAAGAACTTAGGCTGTTTGATCCTCTGCAACTATGAGACTTCAAATTTTAGAAAACAAATAGTCCTTACCAGAAGCAGAAGTCCATAATCTTGGCCCCCTTCTTATTAACTGAGTACTTTGCGGTGACCCATAGCAGGTGTTTACATCAAAAATTCCAGCCATTCGATTCATCATACTAGAGCCAAACGGGGACCCAAAAGGACTTGAAACATCAGGTGTAGATAATTTTGAAGAAAACAATGATGTTTTAACTAATGGTGGCACTGAAGATCGAGGCATCTGACTAGATTTTGGTGTTTGAAAAGTAGTTTCTTCTGTAAAAGAACAGACCCAAAACTCAAGAGTCAACTTAATCCAAACAGGCTACGATGGAGGTCCCCAAATTTTATGCATCTCAATTTTCTGTTTAACACATTTACCCAAGGCTCAGTACATTGTTTCCTTTAAGGTTTATATTCCAAGAGTCAGGTTTTACTTCTGCAGTTCAATAACCACTCAAGAAGCTTTTTGTATCTTTTTTTCTTGTCAGTTTGTTGTAGCTTCTTTTGTTTTGTTCACCTCCATAAATGTTTATCTTCAAGGGCTGGGGTTGTGGCTCAGTGGTAGAGCACTTGCCTAACATGCGTGAGGCACTGGGTTCGATTCTCAGCACCACATACAAATAAATGAAAAAAAGGTTTATCAACAACTAAAAAATATTTTTTTTAAAAAATGTTTATCTTCAAGGTCAATTTCAATTTCTCTAACTTTAAGCTATTTGGAATGAATTCATCAATTCACATTTTACGTTTTTATTATTATTATTTTTTAAATATTTATTTTTTAAGTGTAGATGGACACAACACAATGCCTTTTATTTTTATGTGGTGCTGAGGATCGAACCTGGGCCCACCCGTGCTAGGCGAGTGCTCTACTGCTGAGCCACAATCCCAGCCCCAACACATTTTATTTTTAAATGACACCTTTAATTACTGCATTTGAAGTTGTCCACTTTTACTGCATGTTCCTACTGTAACTGTTATTTGGCTAAACATACTGAATCTACACTATGAAAATGTACAGGAAAAAAGAATTAACTTTTTCCCCAATGTTCTTTCAAATTAACAAAAGCCATTCCAAAGACTAATTTGCCCAAGGTATCTATTAATCTGACCCTATAAATCTCACCTATAAACACCTTCTTTTAAAATCAACTTATAGCTCTACCAATTTATGGTAGTTATGAAGTTATGAATTTTCCTGACACTCTAGCACCAGACACAAAGACAAACTGCACTAGGATTCTATCTTCTTAGTTAAAATTTGTTAATAAGAAATTAAACAAAGTACCAAATTTTCATTACATGACTTTTTAAGGGTTAGTGAAAATTAAAAATCTTTGAAGAATCATTCTACACTAAGACTGAGGTTTTTAAAAGTCTTGCAATTATTCCTCAAAATTAGAGGCCAATTTTGGCTGAGTAATAGAATACAACAATTTAAAATAATGAATGTCCACTGTTTGGTTAGACCCATGATATACCCAATCCAGGATTTCTAACACACTCATTTGATAGAATATGCCTATTCAAGATTCTCTAGTAGTGCCATATCCCAAAAGAATTAAATCTGAAATCCTTTTTTAAAAAAATGTTTTTGGTAGCATAAAAGTCCTCCTTTCATTATCAAATATCATCTTACCCACTCAGACTTTTTTGACACATTTCCTTTTAACAGTTAAACTGTCTTGTCACTGTTTTCATTCTTTCCCCCCTAAAAAAAACAGCTCCAAGACAATTTTTTCATCTGTAACTCTCTGGCTTCTAACACAGTTTATTATATAGAAAGCATTCAGTGTTCGTTGAATAAATGAAACAAATACATATTTGTTGACTATGTGAAAGGTGGTAACATCTGAAACACTCCAGAATCTTTTAAAATCTTACATTGATGATCTCATTTAAATTATTTTTCATGTGTAATCTATTTGTTTTTAAGCTAGAATCCCTCCAATAACTTCAAAAACAGATGAGTTTGTTTCGCTTCATACAATGATGTATACATATCATAGCTGCCAATGTTTAAAAAGTAAAAATTTTCAACTAATTTTTTTTTTTTTTTTTTTAGATTTCAGATGTTTCTTTAAAATATCAGACTACAGCACCTCAGGGGACTGAGGCACAAAGATTACCAGTTCAAGGCAAACCTTGGCAACTTGGTGAGATTCTATTTCAAAAATAAAATTAAAAGGGCTGGGGATGTAGCTCAGTGGGAGAAAAGATACTGTATCTAAATCCCAACATGGGAACAAGGCAGTTGACCCTCAGCCTCCCCTTGAGATGAAATGAAGCCTGTGCTATAAAGTTTACTACTATCCTCAACCAGACAGGTTCACCTGCTTTCATTAAGTGCGTAGCTGCAAACATTAATTCCTTTTATCAGTCTTACATTTGTGGGCATTTTCTACTTAAGGTATTTGGTGAAATAGCATAGTTTCCCCCACCTGTACTACTTCCTCTCAGTTTTTATCTTTGAAATGGAAGGGTCACTAAATCACATTAAGTCATCTCAAAACAATAAGTGTGGAGCTGGGATGTGGCTCAAGCGGTAGCGCGCTCGCCTGGCATGCGTGGGGCGCTGGGTTCGATCCTCAACACCACATAAAAATAAAATAAAGATATTGTGTCCTTCTAAAACTAAAAAATAAATATTTTTTTAAAAAAATAAGTGTGATGCTTCTCTCCAAATCAATCATTTCAGTTGCTCTTTTCTAGACCAGCAACTTATTGTCTCTGGGACAGTGCAACCAAAACAGTACTCAGTATTATTTATAAAGATTTACCTGGCTTTCTACTGAAGTCTTATATTTAATGACCATCATTTCATCAGTCGTTTAAAGATCACTGCCACATTCAACTTAACTTTAAAAATCCTGGGCTGGTATCATGGTTCAGTGGTAGAGCACTTGCCTAGCATGTGTGAGGCACTGGGTTCGATACTCAGTACCACATATAAATAAATGAATAAAATAAATGTCCATCAACAACTAATTTTAAAAATTTAAAAAAAAACCTTAAAAATCCTATTAATAAGCAAATGAAAAATTTATATATTTTTGGTGTGCAATGACTTGATGTTTTGGACTTAAATGTTTTTCAGGCTACAATGATACTCAAGTCTCTTTCTTGGTTAATAAAATATCCCAAATGTTATATCAATTTTCCCTAAAAATAAACATCTCACACTCATATAAGTTTACTCAGACTAACTACTGTCATCTTTCTTAGAAAATAAAATGTAAATGCTTTTCCCGCTCTTAGGGGTACTCAAAATTACCTGGAGAATTCAATTTCTTAGGTTCCACTGGGTATGATGAAGACACTCTCCCATTTGTAGCAGCAGCTTCTTGGTAGAGAACCAATTTCTGAGTCATATCATTTAAAAGATTCAAACACTCTCTTGAAATGGCTGCCCAGTTGTGGGGGTGTCCACCTAGGAGGCCAAACAACAGCTCTTAAGATAATCTAATACTTTCCTCTCAAAGTCAGGGGTGGGAGAATCAATAAGAAATGTTATATCAATGTTACACCTTGGCCCACTTTTCCTAATTAAGCTACTATGTATCTCCAAGCCATCTAATACATAGCTATTCCACAGGTCTTTGGATGAATCAGTTTTCCCAAAATCTTGCTATTTTACCTTTGAAAAGCTCTCAAACTGGCTGCTAAAATAGAGCCAAACTTTAGATCATGGTTTGATTGAGAAAAACCAGGGTTACTTCACTAGCAATATTGAACACACTGCTAAGACTGTGGACAATGAACTAAGACAATGAAGGCCAGTCCAATGAAATAAACCCAGGGACCTGTGTGTATGGTCTACTGTGTCTCCTTACATTTCCTTTTACAGTAGTACCTCCTAATGCTCAGTTTTATTTCCTGTCTAGTTTTAGTTACCCATAGTCCAAAAATATCAAGTGCAAATTTCAGAAATAATCCAAAAGTTTTACACTGTGCATAAGAAGCTGTCTCAGTTATCAGATTGACTGACATGATATTAAAGTACTAATATCTGACTATCCTATTTTACATAATAATGGCCCCATGGCACAAGGGTAGTGTACTGGTGATTTTCTTACTGTATATTGTTATAACTGTTCTATTTTCCTTCTTCTTTTTGTTAATGTTACTGTGCCTAATTTATAAACTCTATCATGGGTATGCATGTATTAGAAAAAACAAAGTACATATAAGGGTTTGGTACTATCCAGTTTCTGGCATCCACCGGGGGTCTTGGAACATATGTTGCAAACAAGGGGAAGACTTGTGTATAACAGCAATATTAGTTATAACATCGCTAGGAATGACTCATTATTTGATAATGATTAAACTTTAAATGTGAAGAGTTCACATATCTGCTGTCTTATTATTTTACTTAAACCAGTAAACCCCACTCCTTCAAAAATTCCCTTATTCTTCTTTGTCTTCATTTTCTAAGACCTTTGTCTCCTAGAGTTATGTAAAAATCAAGTATGCTTTGTTACGTTGAGAACAGGAGAGTCTCTGAATACTGTTTTGCCCATCTTGTGTACCAATCATTTCCTCTTCAATTAGATCCCTCCTTAAACATCTTCCCCTTTTACACAACTCAAGAGGAATCCCACTTAACCTGCAAATAAATACACAAAAAAAGTAGTCCATCAATAGGGCCTTAGGATGCTATGTACTGCTATAACTCAGGATCACTAGGAACTGGGTAATATTCTAGTTAAATTTTAATAATATGCCCTACAGTGCAAGTTCTCTGGCAGAACACATGCTACCCTGTTAGAGTTTACTTGAATCTCTGGAAAATAATATACAAAGAATTCCTAAATTAATCTAGGTTTGATAGAAAAGTGTTTTTACAGTTAATTTTCCACAGTATAAGCTCTGGATTTCTTACAACTAAAAGAATGGCTCCAGTCAATTAAACTGTTACCTAATTAGATTTCATTTCTATATCACATTTAACTATAGTAGGTTCTTTTACAATCTGGGAATTGGCTCAGTTTGGCAAAATAATGATGAACTAATTAGAAAGAAGATGAAAAGCTACCCGTGGTCTCTGTTCCCCACTGGAGGCTGGGGCAGGACAGTTTCCTCTAGGAACATGGCAGAAACCTGGCAAAGTTACAGTGTCAAACAGCTTGGCAAGTTCACAGTGGAGAAGTACAGCAAGGCTGCCAAGAACATCCGTGGGCCATCAAATCTAGTTCCTCCTACTTTTTCCCCCTGTCCTGAGGACTGAACCCATGGCCTTGCACTTGATAAATACTGAACTACATCCTCGCCCTTTTTTAAACTTTCCTTTGAGACAGGTCTTGCTATGTTGCTCAAGTTGGCCTCAAACTTGGGATCCTCCTGCCTCAGCTTTTAAGTCAGGATGACATACCTACTTCTTGTTTTTGTTTTCTTTTAGAGGGAGGCAGAGGAGCATAGCAGGAGAAAACTATAATTGGAGTCAAATAACAGAATTCTTATTCCAGTTTAAGCCCCTTACTCTAATTAGATCTCCCACATAGGGATTAGACCACCTGATTTATAAGACTCCTTGCAGCCTAAAATCTTTATTCTTAAGTTGTACTTTTCTGCTCTAAAACTGTCAACTCACTGCATAATTTCTTGTGGAACTGAAATTATGAGTATTGAGGGAGCTGAAGGATATAAAAGTTTGAAAATAAATACTCTTACAAGTGACATAAATTCTACCCACAGCAATACAAACACTTATGCTGTATAAGATTCAAGTCAACACTTCATTTAAGGGACTCACTGATGTGTGATATTTTATTACATACACCTCTCTCACCCAAAACTTTTAGTGGAGTACTTTCTGCACACACACACCTAATGAGCTCTATTACTTTTAGCAATACCTGGTTGGCTAAGGCTAAAAACTTCTTGTCTTCGAGAAGGAGAATACTGAGAAAGTAACATCAGGTCTTGCAAGGCTAAATACTAAAAGGAAAAAAAAATACACATTATTTACTTTCTTAACCTCTACATTAAATCTTACTTATGAATTGGGCTCTTCATATATCCAAGGGGAAATCAAATGGACTTTTTCATGAAAGAAATATTTCAGAACCATAATCTTCCTTTCTAGACTTCCAGAACTTTCCTGCTTCTATCCTCACAACCCACTGTAGGCTCCAAGTATATAAAAGAAGTACATGTTGTGTCCATCTACACCTAAAAAAATATTTAAAAAAAAAGAAAAAAAAAAAAAAAAAGAACTACAGAACTCAGATCTTTTCTACCTCTGAAGTGGGAAACGTAAACATCATTTCCTTCTGAAACTTTCCCTGGCCTCCTTCACATAAACACATTCATAGAGCTCTTAATTATGGCACTTAACATAATGTATTTTAAATGCCTGTTTACTTCTTCTGCCCACCAAACTCTGAGGCCCATAAGAAGGAGACTGTCTTTAATGCCACCACATCCAAAGGCAGTGCCTAACACACAGTAGACACATATCTGTTACTTTTTTACTGGAATTTTTCATTTTTTTTTTTCCTCTTCTGGCAGGCTTCTTCATTCATCCTTCAAAATACCACACATTCTGTGAAGTTTTCTTGTTTGGTTCCAAGCAATGTAAGTGGTCCCATTGCACTTGCCACAGAGATGTTAATGTGCGTCTGCCTTTTCCACTAAGCTGTGCTATATCTTATTCATCATTCTATCTCTAGCAACTGCAGTGACTATAACACCTGCCCACTAAATGAAGATTGGATAAGCAATCAGATGAATAACTGATATTTTTAAGTTCATCTAACAAATTAGTCATAATTGATATTTAAAGGCAAGTAGAGTCCCAATAGTTCATTTTCTTATTTGTTTATACCTTCTCTAGAGTGTGATCAAAATTCTGGGTTCTAACTATTTTAAATTTTTTGTTTGTGTTGTTTTTGTAGTACTAGGGATAGAACCCAGGATCTAGCACATGCTAGGGAAGTGTTCTACCACTAAGCTACATCCTCAGCTACATCCTTTGTTTAATTTAGTTCTTTTTAAAATACTGTGATCTTTTAAGAGAATAGCACATATTGTAGATCTATTTTAAAATTTCAAATTATAGTTTAAATCAAAACAATTTATGTTTACTTAGGTTTATTTGTAAACTTATTCCAACTTCTTTTAAACTTTTTTGATTATAATTTGTTTTACAAGCTGGGCAAGGTTGCACATGCCTGTCTGTAATCCTAGTGACTCAGGACCCTGAGGCAGGAGGATCAGAAGTTCAAGGCCGGCCTCAACAATACAGTGAAACCCTTAGCAACTTAGCAAGACCCTATCTCAAAATAAAAATAAAAAAGAACTGGGGATATAGTTCAATGGTAAATCATCCCTGGGTTCAATTCCCAGCACCAAAAAAAATTTTTTCTTTTTTTTGTTTTATAATCATTATCAGTAATTCATATTTAAAGAGAGTTCATAAATGTCTATATTCTACCAAACATTATCTTTGATCATAAAAGTCAACAATTACTATATGAGTTAAAAAAAAAAAAAAAAAAAGTCTCGATCTAACGATTTAAAAAACACTTTGCTACCAAAAACAATCTGAAAAACTGAGGCATATAGTTGGATACCATTGAATTTTACAGTTGGAAAATCTTTTTTATCTTATCTGAATACAGAATTAGTTAGCTTAAATGGCACATGCACCTATAGTCGCAGTTACTTGGGAAGCTGAGGCAGGAGGATCAATTGAACCCAGGAGTTGCCAGCCTAGGCAACACAATGAGACCTTGTCTTAAAAACAAAAGTACTAAAATATTCTAGGCCCTAAAAATACACACACACACACACACACACAAATTCTTAAATATGCTAAATATTAGTCTGGTTCTACAAGATAAGTTAGAGATAACTGTGTAAAGATACAAAAAGCATAGTCCAGGTACCTTTATGATGAGTGGGGGATTGCTGTTTAAAACTTTTGGGAGGCATTCATCTGACTCCTCTGCAAATGGTAGCTGAACGGGGAACACATGAGCCTATCAAATACAGTCAAATATAAAGAATACAAAAATGATTACTTTCATGACCTTGTTACATTCAGTTAGTAAGCACTAACTGAAATTATAAAAGGAACAATACAACCAAATTAACATCTCTTCACAAAAACAGGTTACATTAAAGTTATATAAACCCTAACACACTATTAGAAAATGTTACTGTCCCAGTGTTATTAGACTCTGACTTCTAATAATTGAAACAAATTTTAGAAACAAAGATTCTCTCAGATGTCACTGAAACCTACAAAGATGGTAAAATGAAATAGAAACATTCATTTTCTAAGACAAAAACTTGGAAGAGTCCAGGCATGGTGTTGTGTGCCTATAATCCCCGTGACTCAGGAAGCAGGACAATTCAAAGTTTAAAGCCAGCCTCAGCAACTTAGTGAGACCCTATCTCAAAAAAAAACACAGAAAATGACTGGGGAAGTAGCTCAGAGGTTAAGCTCCGATGGGATCAATCCCCAGTACCAAAACAAACAAATAAACAAAAACTTGAATGTTAAAAACAATGTAATTCTCAATCTAATAAAATTTTTGTGGAAATTATCCAGATCACTTCAATTTTCAAAATCATCTCTTCAATGCTTTCTTTCAAAAAAACCAAATATTTTAATAGTACCCACATCAACAATCTATAAAATTAATTTTAAAAAAAGGTAGGCACACGGCGCCAGCCAAGCCAGACTGGAGGAGGAAGCTGCCCAGCGCCAGCCAAGCCAGACAGGAGGAGGAAGCCGCCCAGCGCCAAGCCAGACCGGAGGAGGAAGCCCGGCCCCGCCCCGTGTGCCAGTAGTGTGCTAGTCCAGAGGAAGCCCATCAACCCTTAAAACCCATCAAAGGGGGAGTGGCTACCAGCGCGGCTGATCCAGGTACCCGGTTTCCAACTCCCCCACCCTTAGCTGCGATAACTCAAAATATTTCCCACAAGCTTTTGGGGATTGTAGCTATCAACGCAAAACAACAACTGTACAGGCACCTGGTTTCTACCTCAGAGACTAGAGTAGGGAAGATACAGGTGGAAGCTCATTTCCTTTCACACTGGCTATACCCACCACCCTGAATACAGAGGCTCAAGCTAGGAATAGACAATGCCACCTATAGGAAGCAAGGAAAACAGTGTTCTGAGACCTTTTTTTTTTTTTTCCTTTTTCTCTCTCTCTCTTTTCTTCTCTCTCTTCCACAACTTCAACATATGTGAAACCAAGAACTGTGCATGAACAACCGAATTACCAAAGTAATATAATATAGAGGAATTGCATATACCCCACCTTCCCCCCATTTTTTTCCTTTATTTCTATCTTACTTTCCTTTTCCTTCTCTCTTATTTCTCTTTTCTTCCTTGTTATTTTTTTTCTTTTTTTTTTTCATTCGTATTCTCTCTATCCCACTTTCAATCTCCTAAATTTTGCTATCTATACATAGGGTAACTATCTAAATACAGATAGGAGGTTGAGTCTATACATTGTTCCATAAATTACCAGTCTATTGGTTAGAGTTCTCCAAAGGTGCTAAGTTAGTTTAACCTCATACCCTCACTCCTTTCCCTCTAAGTATAACATCCTTCGTCTGAAATTAAGTTTTCTATATGCCACCAGATATGGTATGCCTTTTATAAAACTAATGAATATATTCTTAAGTGATAATTAAAACCAATATCTATAGACTTAGAATCTAACTATAAATGTATTAATAATGAAAACTTGTGCTTAGATAATGTACTGTTGATATTGGGAACTGTTAACATTGTCTTTCTCCGCAAAAGAGGGATTTTGGAGCTATAAAAGAACAATACAAATATATAAGGGGAAAAACATTAACACAACAGTTTCACAAAGCTAGAAAGAATCATGAGCAGTATGAAAAGACAATGAAAGAAAGGACCACAAACAATACAGGTCAATTCAACATTAGATGAGGTAATATCTGCAGCTGATGGAATGTCAGACAAAGAGTTCAGGATATACATGCTTCAGATGATCTAGAGTCTCAAGGAAGACATTATACAGCAAATTCAGACAATGAAAGATCACTTTGACAATGAATTACATAAACAAATCCAAGAAGCAAAAGATCAACTCTATAGGGAGATAGAGGATATAAAAAACAAACAAACAGAAATCCTGGAAATGCAGGAAACAATAAACCAAATTAAAAACTCAAATGAGAGTATTACCAGCAGAGTAGAACACTTAGAAGATAGAAGTTCAGACAACAAAGTTTTTCAACTTGAAAAGAACATAGACAGCTCAGCGAGAATGTTAAGAAATCATGAGCAGAACATCCAAGAATTATGAGATAACATAAAGAAACCAAACCTAAGAGTTATTGGGATACAAGAGGGTATAGAGGTCCAAACCAAGGGAATGAGCAATCTATTCAATGAAATAATACTAGAAAACTTCCCAGACTTAAAGAATGAAAAAGAAATCCAGGGGCTGGGGATGTGGCTCAAGTGGTAGCGCGCTCGCCTGGCATGCGTGCGGCCCGGGTTTGATCCTCAGCACCACATACGAACAAAGATGTTGTGTCCGCTGAAAACTAAAAAATAAATATTAAAAAATTCTCTCTTTCTCTTAAAAAAAAAAAAGAAAAAGAAATCCAAATACTAGAAGCCTACAGGACACCAAATGTACAAAATCATAAGAGATCCACACCAAGACACATAATAATGAAGATGCCCAACATACAGAATAAGGAGAGAATCTTAAAAGCCACAAGAGAGAGGAAGCAGATTACATTTAAGGGTAGACCAATCAGGATAACTGCTGATCTTTCAACACAGACTCTGAAAGCTAGAAGATCCTGGAACAAAATATTTCAAACGCTGAAAGAAAAAGGGTTCCAACCAAGAATCATGTATCCAGCGAAATTAAGCTTCAAGATTGAAGATGAAATAAAAATCTTCCACGATAAACAAAAGTTAAAAGAATTTGCAGCTTTAGAAAGCCAGCTCTTCAAAACATCCTTGGCAAAACATTACAGGAAGAGGAAATGAAAAATAACAATGAAAACCAACAGCGGGAGGTAGTACAGTAAAGGAAAAACTAATCATAGAGGAAAAACAAATCATGTTAAGTAACATACATAATCAAATATGGCTGGAAATACAAACCATATCTCAATAGTAACCCTAAATGTTAATGGCTTAAATGCACCAATCAAAAGACATAGGCTAGTAGAATGGATTAAAAAAAAAGATCCAACAATATGCTGCCTACAGGAGACTCATCTGATAGGAAAAGACATACACAGACTGAAGGTGAAAGGTTGGGAAAAATCATATCACTTATACGGACCCCGGAAGCAAGCAGGAGTGTCCATACTTGTATCAAATAAAATAGACTTCAAGCCAAAGTTAATCAAAAGGGATAAACAAGGACACTACATACTGCTCAAGGGAACCATACACCAACAAGACTTGACGATCATTAATATATATGCCCCAAACAATGGTGCAGCTACGTTCATCAAACAAACTCTTCTCAAGTTCAAGAGTCAAATAGACCACAACACAATAATCATGGGAGATTTTAACACACCTCTCTCACCACTGGACAGATCTTCCAAACAAAAGTTGAATAAAGAAACCATAGAGCTCAATAATACAATTAATAATTTAGACTTAATTGATATATACAGAATATACCACCCAACATCAAGCGGATACACTTTCTTCTCAGCAGCACATGGATCCTTCTCAAAAATAGACCATATATTATGTCACAGGGCAAATCTTAGCAATTACAAAGGAGTAGAGATACTATCATGCATTTTATCTGATCATAATGGAATAAAATTGGAAATCAATAATAAAATGAGAAAGGAAAAAGCCTACATCACATGGAGATTAAACAATATGCTACAGAATGAACAAAGGGTTACAGAAGACAACAAAGAGGAAAATAAAAAATTCTTAGAGGTAAATGAAAACTCAGAAACAACATATCGAAATCTCTGGGACACTATGAAAGCAGTACTAAGAGGAAAATTCATTTCATGGAGTTCATTCCTTAAAAGAAGGAAAAGCCAACAAATAAATGACCTCACACTACACCTCGAAGCCTTAGAAAAAGAAGAACAAATCAGCAGCAAATACAAGCAAGAAATAATTAAAATTAGAGATGAAATCGAAACAAAAGAAAAAATCGAAAAAATTGACAAAACTAAAAGTTGGTTCTTTGAAAAAATAAATAAGATTGATAGACCACTAGCCACGCTAACAAAGAGAAGAAGAGAGAGAACCCAAATTACTAGCTTATGGGATGAAAAAGGCAACATCACAACAGACAATTCAGAAATACAGAAGATAATTAGAAATTATTTTGAAACCCAATACTCTAATAAAATAGAAGATAGTGAAGGCATCGATAAATTCCTTAAGACATATGAACTACTCAGATTGAGTCAGAATGATATAAACAACCTAAACAGACCAATATCAAGTGAGGAAATAGAAGAAGCAATCAAAAGACTACCAACCAAGAAAAGCCCAGGACCGGATGGATATACAACAGAGTTTTACAAGAACTTTAAAGAAGAACTAATACCAATACTCCACAATCTATTTCAGGAGATAGAAAAAGAGGGAGAACTTCCAAATTCATTCTATGAGGCCAATATCACTCTGATTCCCAAACCAGATAAAGACACCTCAAAGAAAGAAAACTACAGACCAATATCCCTAATGAATTTAGATGCAAAAATCCTCAATAAAATTCTGGCAAATCGGATACAAAAACATATCAAAAAGATCGTGCACCATGATCAAGTAGGATTCATCCCTGGGATGCAAGGCTGTTTCAATATACGGAAATCAATAAACGTTATTCACCATATCAATAGACTTAAAGATAAGAACCATATGATCATCTCGATAGAGGCAGAAAAAGCATTCAACAAAGTACAGCATTCCTTTATGTTCAAAACACTAGAAAAACTAGGGATAACAGGAACTTACCTCAACATTGTAAAAGCTATATATGCTAAGCCTCAGGCTAGCATCATTCTAAATGGAGAAAAACTGAAGGCATTCCCTCTAAAATCTGGAACAAGACAGGGATGCCCTCTCTCACCACTTCTATTCAATATAGTTCTCGAAATACTGGCCAGAGCAATTAGACAGACAAAAGAAATTAAAGGCATAAAAATAGGAAAAGAAGAACTTAAATTATCACTATTTGCGGATGATATGAACCTATACCTAGAAGACACAAAAGGAGTCTACAAAGAAACTACTAGAGCTAATAAATGAATTCAGCAAAGTAGCAGGATATAAAACCAACACGCATAAATCAAAGGCATTCCTGTATATCAGCGACAAATCTTCTGAACTGGAAATGAGGAAAACCACCCCACAAAAAAATAAAATACTTGGGAATCAACCTAACAAAAGAGGTGAAAGATTTATACAATGAAAACTACAGAACCCTAAAGAGAGAAATAGAAGAAGATCTTAGAAGATGGAAAAATATACCTTGTTCATGGATACGCAGAACTAACATCATCAAAATGGCGATACTACCAAAAGTTCTCTATAGGTTCAATGCAATGCCAATCAAAATCCCAACGGCATTTCTTGTAGAAATAGATAAAGCAATCATAAAATTCATATGGAAAAATAAAAGACCCAGAATAGCAAAAGCAATTCTAAGCAGGAAGTGTGAATCAGAAGGTATAGCAATACCAGATTTTAAACTGTACTACAGAGCAATAGTAACAAAAACAGCATGGTACTGGTACCAAAACAGGCAGGTGGACCAATGGTACAGAATAGAGGACACAGAAACCAATCCACAAAATTACAACTATCTTATATTCGATAAAGGGGCTAAAAGCATGCAATGGAGGAAGGACAGCATCTTCAACAAATAGTGCGGGAAAACTGGAAATCCATATGCAACAAAATGAAACTGAATCCCTTTCTCTCACCATGCACAAAAGTTAACTCAAAATGGATCAAGGAGCTTGATATCAAAT
Source organism: Marmota flaviventris (assembly GCF_047511675.1). Classification (NCBI taxonomy): domain Eukaryota; kingdom Metazoa; phylum Chordata; class Mammalia; order Rodentia; family Sciuridae; genus Marmota; species Marmota flaviventris. Next base: position 42,652,254 of record NC_092507.1, read on the forward strand.
CAGAGACTCTGCGTCTGATAGAAGAAAAAGCTGGCTCCGATCTACATATTGTGGGGTCGGGCTCTAAATTCTTTAATAGGACACCCATAGCACAAGAGTTAAAAACAAGAATCAACAAATGGGACTATTTTATAAATAAACTAAAAAGTTTTTTCTCAGCAAGAGAAACAATAAGAGAGGTAAATAGGGAGCCTACATCCTGGAAACAAATCTTTACTCCTCACACTTCAGAGAGAGCCCTAATATCCAGAGTATACAAAGAACTCAAAAAATAAGCAATAAGAAAACAAATAACCCAATCAACAAATGGGCCAAGGACCTGAACAGACACTTCTCAGAGGAGGATATACAATCAATCAACAAGTACATGAAAAAATGCTCACCATTTCTAGCAGTCAGAGAAATGCAAATCAAAACCACCCTAAGATACCATCTCACTCCAGTAAGATTGGCAGCCATTATGAAGTCAAACAACAACAAGTGCTGGCGAGGATGTGGGGAAAAGGGTACACTTGTACATTGCTGGTGGGACTGTAAATTGGTGCGGCCAATTTGGAAAGCAGTATGGAGATTCCTGGGAATGCTAGGAATGGAACCACCATTTGACCCAGCTATTGCCCTTCTCGGACTATTCCCTGAAGACCTTAAAAGAGCGTACTATGGAGATACTGCTACATCGATGTTCATAGCAGCACAATTCACAAAAGCTAGACTGTGGAACCAATTTAGATGCCCTTCAATAGATGAATGGATTAAAAAAATGTGGCATTTATACACAATGGAGTATTGCTCAGCACTAAAAAATGACAAAATCATGGAATCTGCAGGGAAATAGATGGCATTAGAGCAGATTATGCTAAGTGAAGCTAGCCAATCCCTAAAAAACAAATGCCAAATGTCTTCTTTGATATAAGGAGATCAACTAAAAACAGATTTAGGGAGGAAGAGCATGAGAAAAAGATTAACATTAAACAGGGACGAGAGGTGGGAGGGAAAGGGAGAGAGAAGGGAAATTGCATGGAAATGGAAGGAGACCCTCATTGTTATACAAAATTACATATAAGAGGATGTGAGGGGAAAGGGGAAAAAAACAAGGGAGAGAAATGAATTACAGTAGATGGGGTAGAGAGAGAAGATGGGAGGGGAGGGGAGGGGGGATAGTAGAGGATAGGAAAGATAGCAGAATACAATAGTCACTAGTATGGCAATATGTAAAAACGTGGATGTGTAACCGATGTGATTCTGCAGTCTGTATACGGGGTAAAAATGGGAGTTCATAACCCACTTGAATCAAATGTATGAAATATGATATGTCAAGAGCTTTGTAATGTTTTGAACAACCAATAAAAAATAAATAAAATAAAATTAATTTAAAAGTCAGGACCCTTTAATATGCACTTAATACTAAAATGGAAGCATGCAGAAGAGAACAAGACTATAAATAAAGTATACTAAGTACCATTCAGTTTAATTTCTAAAAGTTAAGTGAATACCAATACTAATTCCTCAGGAAAAAAAAAACGCAAAATAAATGATGGTTATAAATAATTTGCCCCTAATAAAGTTTCAAAACCAAATGAATAAAGTTTCAAAACTGAAATTGCTTTGGGCATACATGCTGATCATTGCTCTACTAAAAATCCACTTGCATTTTCAAAATTTTGTTAATACACTAGTATTAACAAAAAACTCAATACTAACCTCTGTAGCATAGATTTTGAATAGTATCCATGAGATGTACCAAGTCGTCAGGAGGAAGACACCGCACAGCCAGATATGATAGAGTAACGGGAGGCTCAAGAGGCCACTTATGGTGTCAAGGGGCCTATGAAACTGCCTAGGAAAAGCAAACGTACCATTTAATCCCATGGGAAGATACAATCTAAACATTTAACAGATTTGGGACTCCACAATGAAAGACAAACCTATTTCTAAATAAGAATGCTAAGAGTCCTCTACCCTTTTACCCCTCAAGAGGTCTTTCCCTAATACCTTCTTTAGGAGACACATAAGGGAACCTTGGGGGAAGTGTAGGCCTAAACTGGCCCTATGGTTCCTTGTGTTCCAAATCTTCACTATCATTTACTGTAGAGGAGAAAACAAGACAAGCCTGTAAGCTTAATTACCTAGTCTGGGTCAAAGTTTGCTATTGTTACTTTGTAGTTTAATATTTAAAAACTATTAAGCATGACTAGGATCTCTCCTGGACTAGATTTCAGCTTGATCTGTATACCCTATAAACAGTTCCTCAGAAGTTAAAACACATGCATGCTCCTGGGAGCTGGGGTTGTGGCTCAGTGGTAGAGCACTTACCTAGCATAAGTAAGGCACTGGGTTTGATCGTCAGCACCACATAAAAATAAAATAAAGGTACTGTGTCCACCTACAACTAAAAAAAAATTTAAAAAGAAAACAAAAAAAAAGAAAGAAAAGCACATGCTACTAAAACTTGTTCTTTATTTTTTAAGCAATTTAAGAAAATCTGTTAGAATGTTAAATAGCCAGGTGAGGTGGTGCACAACTGTAATCCCAGTGGCTCCTGAGGCTGAGGCAGGAGGATTTCGAGTTAAAAGTCAGCCTCAGGGGACTGGGGATGTGGCTCAAGCGGTAGCGCGCTCGCCTGGCATGCATGCGGCCCGGGTTCAATCCTCAGCACCACATACAAACAAAGATGTTGTGTCTGCCCAAAACTAAAAATAATATATTAAAAAAATTAAAAAAAAAAAAAAAAGTCAGCCTCAGCAAAAGTGAGGCCCCAGGCAACTCAGTGAGACCCTGTCTCTAAATAAAATACAAAATAGGGCTGGGGATGTGGCTTGGTGAATGAGTGCCCCTTATTTCAATTCCCGGTACCCCAAAACAAACAAACAAACAAAAAAAAACGCTAAATAAAACTAAAAGTTGACATCTTATCAAAACCTTGAATCAATCAATTAGCAAATCATAATCCTTTAACCACACAAGTGTCAATTATGAAAACCAGGATTTGAATCTCTTTCTGCAATTTATAATGTTGTGACTAGGCAAATCACCCACCTATCCTACTCATTTCCCTCATCCATGTCACAGCATAGTCTCTTCATTTTACCTCCTAGGACTAGTACAAGATTGAAAACAGTTTATATGAGGAGTGCCCAACACAGTGCTTGACATGTACTGGGGCCAACAATAAATGATGGAGGTTTAACTTCTAAGTAAGCATTTACCAAGAGTCTGACATACCCGAAGGACAGATATAAGGCCAGGCACTAGGCCATACAAACAAAACATTTTTTGAGTGAAAGGACAAAAGGTATTATTATTTATAAATAATAAAATATTATTTTTATCTTTCATTTGACCCAGTTTTAAAATTTAGGTTATTCAGGCATGATGGCACATGTCTGTAACTCTAGCTATTCAAGAGGCTGTGGCAGAAAGATTGCAGGTTCAAGGCCAGCCATGACAATTTAGTGAAACCCTGTCTCAAAATAAAAAATAAAAAGGACTGGGGATGGGGCTGGGGTCGTGGCTCAGTGGTAGAGCACTTGTCTAGCACACGCAAGGCACTGGGTTCGATCCTCAGCATAAAAATAAATAAATAAATGTCTAACTATAACTAAGGAAAATATATATATTTTTAATTTTGTTTAAAAAAACAAAGGGCTAGGGATGTATCTCTGTGGTAGAGCACCCCTGGGTTCAATCCCAGCACCGGGGGTAGTATGTCTACAGACTTAATAACTAATATTTCTTAAATATCCATGTCAATATACCCAACTCCCTAAAACTGACATTAGCTTATCCCATATATGACATAAAAAACTCTCCCAGGGAAATAAACAATAACTGAAAGATCAAACTCTTAGGGAAGCACATTTATCAGCAAATCTAGATTAAACCTTTATCTAGATGCAAAACATCTGGGAATAAGTGAAACAATACACCCCAGTGCTGCCAGCTGATTATCACCTTGCTCAATTTTGATTGCCTCACAGGTGACATAAGCGTGAGACCACAGCACTGGTATGTACAAAATACCATAGAATAATGACTATTGAAGAGAAAAATCAGAGAGGGAATGGTCCATGCAACTCAAAAATTTATTTAGTATAAGTTACCTGCCAAAAAATGAAAATAGTTTCCCACTGCTTGCTTCTGGGAAGAGGAATTGGGTGACTGGAAACAGGAGCAGAAGGAGTCTTTTTCACTGTTAACTCTTTTACAGATCTTCTAGATTTTTTTTTTTCCTTTCTTGGTACTGGGGGTTGAACCCAGGGGCACTTTACAACTAAGCTACCTCCGAGGCCCCTTTTTTATTTTGAGACAGGGTTGCTTAGGGCCTCACTTAATTGCTGAGACTGGCCTCAAACTTGTGATCCTCCTGTCTTAGCCTCTCAAGTCCCTGGGATTATAGATGTGCACCACCATGCCTGACTTATTTACCTTCTAGAATTTTAAGCTATGGAAATATTGTGTATTCAAAAAATATATACAATGATTTTTCCTCTCAGAAAAACTTTTAATGGTTTAAATTTTCAAATAAATTTTGAAAGTACCACCTTCTAGAACTACTAGAAAGCCATAGTTAAAGCAGATGAACCCAACTGTATTCAGCATTCAATATCCAGGTGTTAAATATGATAGAGGAAGTACATCACAGAGTGGGTTGAACGATAGTTTAGAATAAGCTCAGCTTCGGCTAGATCCCACAAACAGTTGAGGAGTAGTAGCTACCACACAGGTTTCCCAGTCCAGAGACAGGACAGGGGAAGGATAGGCACCCTCTTGTAACACTGATTCCCTCCATCTCTAGTTTTGTTTTTTATTTCAATTCTTTAAAAAAAAAAAAAGATTTATAGGCTTAATCTAAACAAAGCATCTGGAAAGTAAAATTAAGATTAGACTTTTTAAGTATCACTTACTCATCTATGAGAAGGTCCATAGCAGTGCTAATCCAAGCTTTGGGAATATGACCTGAGGAGAGAAAATACCAAGCTATGAATATAAAAAGTTAATAAAACAAATCTTAATCATGCTTTAGACTATGAGGTCAAAGACAGCAAGACCTCAATCAAAATGCTAAATTATTTGATTAGGAATGGATAGGAAAGCAAAAAAATTTCTAGATACAGACAGTCCTTGCTTTGTATATTCTGACATACATACATATTTTAGTTACCATGGTTTCACTAAAAAACACCAGGTTTTTTTGGTTTTGGGGGGTTTTGTTTTTTTGTTTTGTACTAGGGATTAAACCCAGGGGCCCTTAACCACTGAGTCACATCTCAAATCTTATTTATATTTTATTTTTGAGACAGGGTCTCACAAAGTTACTTAGGGCCTTGCTGAATTGCTGAAGCTGGCTTTTAACTCAGAATCATCCTGCCTCAGACTCCGGAGCTTCTGGGATTATAGGCGTACACCACTGCACCCAGCAAAAACACCAATTTTTACACTGTTGCTTAACACCCAACAACCGTTCAAATTTCAGTTACCGTGGTATATTAATTATGGGTGATTATGTACAGCACTTCTAGCTTTTCAGTATATGAATCAATATGTAGATAACAAATGTACACCATGATCTGTGACCAATCCTGTCGAATCAAAGTCTATTGGTGACTGGCCACTTGCATCTTTTTAGACAAAAACAACAAAGCATGTAGTTGTGCTGTCTCCTTGCCTCCTATGACAACATTAAAAAACAAGTAAATGAAGCCAGGTGTAGTGGCGCACGCCTATAATCCCAGCAATTCAGGGAGTGAGGCAGAAGAATCACAAGTTGGAGGCCAGAAACCTAGCAAAACCTTTTCTCAAAATAAAAACTAAAAAGGACTGGGAATGTAGCTCAGTGGTAGGGTACCCCTGAGTTGAACAACCAGTACCACAAAATAAATAAATAAAATAACAAATGAAAGAGGATGCTGGACAAAAAAGATCAAAGAGCAGCAAAAAGAAGTGACAATGCTAAAATGAAATGTAAAATGAATGCAAAAGAGTTGCAGGAGAAAGAGCTGACCATGGGGATACTGATGCAACTGCTGTATCAGCCCAAATGTACGTACAGTTCTCGGGCAAGAGCCAAGCCAATCACAGTAGGTTAAGAAATTTCAATACAGTGTTAACATCAGAATGACAAATTTAAAAGCTACATGGAAAAAGGATTATATAAACTACAAGTGGTGAATAAAGAGTGAGAACAATTTCATAAAGTTATATTTATAGAAAAAAAATCAGAAAAAGATCTGAAGAGTAGTTTTGAATATTAGATATTGTTCATATTATTGTGTTACTGATGAGATTAATGTTTTGAACTTGTACTATTCACTATGCTAAATATTGAGTTGTAATTTCTGTACCTAAAATTCATGTTAATAAATTCTACAAGGTTTCCTTACCAACAGAATATTTCTATTATATTATTATCAACTTACAAACTTATAAAAAGAAGTATGTTATTTCTAGAAAATGACCAAATGACAATGTTCTTTTTTAAAAAAAATATATATATTTATTTTTCAATTGTAGTTGGACACAATAACTTTGTTTTTATTTATTTATTTTTACGTGGTGCTGAGGATCGAACCCAGGACCTCACATGTGCTAGGCAAGCGCTCTACCGCTGAGCCACAACCCCAGCCCCCACACAATGTTCTTTTTTGTGCAGCAGACCTCCAGAACTTTCCCATTAAGCATAACTGGGACCCTCTGCACGATGAACAACTCCTCCCCATCTTCCTGCTCTCAGTTCCTGGCATTCTATTCTGGGTTTTTAAAAGCATAGCTACTTTAGGTACCTCATATAAATAAAATCATGCAATATTTTGTCTTTTTGTGACTGGGTCACTTCAGTTAACATTATGACCTTAAGGTTTATCTACAGGATAAGAGTTTCTTCTTTAAAGCTGAATAATATTTCATTATATGTATATATCACATTTTCTTTAACAATATTTTCCCTTAACTAAATAAATACTCTAACAATATAAACTACAAATCAGGTGGGGCTAATCACATATCCATAACTAGGAAACATAGAAACACAATAAAGAATGACTTTCTAATTGACATTTTCTGAGCTTTGAGTTAATAATACCCTGCATTAAAAAATAGAATTCTTACCAAGAAAATAATACACAATGCAGAAATTTCTAACCAGGAACAGTGATTCCACACAACTATGCTTAATGAGTAAGAGTAGAGATCTCCTAAACCGCAAGAACTTGTATTGCTGTGAAAAAAAGAAAAGAATCAACAATACATTCCACCACATTCTACAGCAAGTTCTTTATAGCCTCAACACATAAACCATAACCACTGTTCAAAAAGTCAAAGATTATCCCAGAGGCAAAACTGAATTACTTCTGATGCTAAAATATTTAATATTTTTACATTATACAACCATCTCACTAATAGGGAGATCAGAAATAAGAAAATTAACAATATCAATCCATACTTGTTAGTAAGGCCTATAGAGATGGAGAAAGTATAAAAAACATAGCTCCACCGTAGCTCTGGGGGATACATTTCAAGACCACTAGTGAATGCAGAAAGTACCCTATACATACTGTTTATTTCTATGCATACATACCTAAGATTAGTAATATGATAAATTAGATACAGCAAGAGATTAAAAATAATAACCAATAACAAATAGAACAATTATAATAATATATTGTAATAATTTAAGTTATAAATTGCTTGTTCCTAGAATTTTCCACTTAATATTTTCAGATTGTAGTTGATTGCTAGTAAGCAAACCTGACGAAAACCAAACTGTGGATAAGGGAGGCCTATAGTAACAATAGCAACCGGCATTCTTTGCATGTTACCATGTCAAGAACTGGTACAAATTACATGGATTAATCTGTTTAAACTTCACAACAACCCAATGAGGCTCTATTATTATTATCATCTTACAGATGAAGAAACCAAGGCAGAGAGAGGTTAGATGACTTCACCAACATTACCAGTTAGCAAAAGGAAAATCCAATATATGAATCCGGGCAAGCTGGTTTCAGAGCCCACAATCTTAAAGACAATGCACACTGCCTTTACACTAAGTGGCGGAAAAGTAGAGGCGGCGAAGACAACACTACCTACCTCAGGAGATGAACGTACTAGAAAAAAAATCATTTTTTTTCCTGAAATAACAATTCTGAAAATAATGATGTTGACAATGGTTGTTGACAACAATGATTATTATTAATTATAGAAGAAAAAATTCTAAGGGTCAAATGTTTTCTGGTTAGCTTGGCTGTTCAAATAAAAGTACATGGTTTGGGGCCGGGGATATGGCTCAAGCGGTAGCGCGCTCGCCTGGCATGCGCGGGGAACTGGGTTCGATCCTCAGCACCACATAAAAATAAAATAAAGATATTGTGTCCACCAAAAACTAAAAAATAAATACTAAAAAATTCTCCCCCCCCCCCCTCTCTCTCTCTCTTTTAAAGAAAGTACATGGTTACAAACTGGTTGGCTAAAAAAAAAAAAAAAAAGAAAGTACATGGTTATATCACTTTGTTCCCTGGAAGCCTCCAAGGGCAATGGGCCTGACACCTCATATCTAGCTTGGAATTTCCTAACAATCCATCCTGCTTCCCTCAGCAACTTAAATGCACAAGGGAAGGTCTCATGCAGGCACAATGTTCCTACAATGAAAGAAAGCTAAGCTATGGTGTCCTCCCTCCCCCTTTCTTTTTGGGAGGCAAACCTTCCCTGCTACGCAAAGACACAAACCTGACTGATGAGAAACAAAGGTCCTGTGAATCCTTTCAACTACTGTCAAATCCTCCTTCCCTTATTCCACATCTTTTCAATGAAGGGCCCTAAAAAACCCCCACTCCAAACATCCGTGGGCTGGAGAATGGCAACCAGCTGGGCAGACCAATACCACTGGCACATTCATGGCTCTAAGAGATGCCCCCAATACATATTTGTCCAACTGTTAAAAATCAATATTCTGGCCAAAGCTGAACGTTGCTATCATGGAATAAACTTCTGAGATACAATACAAAATTTTACCCAAACCAATTACCAAAAAAAGTTAAATTTTATGAACTTGACATGGTAGAAACATAATTCAGCAATCTGTAAGCATTATCAACTACTGGACAACTGGACAAAGCCTATGTTCACTCTATTGCCCATCTGTGATGTTAAATAGGTGGGAAATTTCAACTGAGGTCCATGGAAATCCAGAAAGATATTCTGTGGCATCTTATTTTTCTCTTAAGACTTTGTTTTTCTTGTTCACTATTCTTTATTTGTTTATTGGTACCTAGGATTGAACCCAGAAGCACTCAACCACTGAGCTACATCCCCAGCCCTTTTTATTTTTTATTCTGAGACAGGGTCTCACTAAATTGCTTAGGGCCTCACTAAGTTGCTGAGGCCAACTTTGAGTTTGTGATCCTCCTGCCTCAGCTTTCTGGCTGCTGGGATTATAAGTGTGTGCCACCCATCCAGCTATTATTATTCTTTATTATATTTGGATCTAAGTTGATTTACATGAATATTTCTGCACAGTATTTTGAAAATTTTTTGTTGTGAAATTTTGAGGTAGCAAAGCTTATGTCCTACTTTCAATTCTTCTTCACAAGATGTGAAGAATTTCTAAACAGGAATTATTTTTTCAAACACTCAGACTGCAGCAGGTAAGAGCCAAATTTTTTTCAGGGAGTACTATCTCCTTGCAGTACATATTCTCACAGATGCAACAGGCATGTTGTTGAGAGCCACAGCCGAAAGGGGCCCCAGCAAACTTCCAGCTGCTGCATTTAGCCTAGCCGACTCCTTGCAAAATTCCTCATTGGCAACCTTCCATAACAGGTATTGTCCTGCATTTAGCACAACTTTACACATATTAGCCCAATCTGCTGGCGTCACGTTCAAGTTGGTAATGGATTCAACCATGCTTACAGTGAAGGGTGCTTGAGGACCACAGGTTGTTACAGCCTCTTTTAGCTGCTTCACTTTTTTGAAATTTAAAGCATGGTGAATTCACTGCCCTCCTGCCTGCTCAGATACAGGGCATGTTAATATTTGAGATCCTGTCTCAGGATCCCAACTATCAACTGCGGGGGTTGGGAGCCTCCCAGCATATGGAGGTGGCGCTGTTGGTTGGACACTTACGCCCTCTGGTGATAGAAAGGTGTTAGTAGCAGTCTCCTGTTGTAACTTTTCCCCTGATGGCTTTTTCTGCTCTAAACTTTCTTCCTCTGTCTGACTAGCTGGAGAGACCTTCTCTTTTACTTGAATCAATATGTCTTCTCCTTCCTCTACCATTGTCTGAACTGAAGGCTTTGGACTAAGCAAACAAGATACGAACGTCCACAATGGCAATGTGCCAACTGGCAGAGTCCCTGGGCTTTTCTTTTCTATTCTTTTTAAATCTTCACCATGATGGTTCCATTGTGATATATTTAACAACTCCTCCTTAAAAAGCCATGGGCTACATTTTTGTATTGTATCAATGTATGCCCTGACTGCTCTTGATTTTACTGGGATGCCTCCTTCCTCTAACAATATACTTAACACTCTTTCGGTTTGTTTTTTACTAATTTCTGATCCCATATTTCTACTATAATACAACCCAACAAGATGACGCCAAACAAAGCCGAGACAGAATAAAACAACACAAAATCATTATATCAGCCTTTCTATCCTCCTGAAATGTCCATCCGTCCTTTCTCCCTATCTGTTCCTCAGACACAAATAGTTTTTCCTCAGACGCAAATAGTTTTTCCTCAGATGTGAGCGGTTTTTCTTCCGTCTCACTCATCTCCAGGGACAGGCAACTTAAAACAGGCAACTTAAAAGCAAAACAAAACAAAAGAAGAATCTTAAAATGGCTATCCATCCTCTCGCCCTGCCCTCAGGGGAGAGCAGTTTACCTTATCACTTACCCTCACAGTCTTTCCCTGTGCCGCAGTCTGGCTGGGCACAATTCAGGAGCCACTTGTCAAAAGAAACGAACTTTATTTTTAAAACACACACCCCACACCACACAGCTCCTCAGGAAAAACCCTCAGAGCCCAACTGCCACCACCAGCTTCCCACAAGCCTCTCCGCCTCCCCCACTCCTGCTCTTGAGGTCGATTAGCTGGGTCTCGTGGGCGGAGCCAAAAAAAAGTCCCCCAATGAGCAGCTCCGTGGTCTGAAAGGGCAGGGAAACAGCCCAATGAGCATCACCGCAGAAGAGCCAATCAGTTGGCAGCTAGAAGTTTGCTGGGGCCGCTGGGAGCCAATCATCAGCTGGCAGCTGGAAGTTTGCTGGGGCCCCTTTCGGCTGTGGCTCTCAACAGCATGTGACAACTTTAGTTAACCTAGGAGAATCCTAATGCATCATTTTCATAGATCACATTTATTATCATGCATCATTTGTTTATGCATCCCTTTATTCCCACTAGACTAGGTTCCAGTGGGAAGGACCTAGGGTTCTAACATTTTTCTTTCAGTGCCCAGGCTTCAGAGTAGAAATGAAATGAACAGCTAATCAGGAATAGCAGAAACAGGACAGGGAGAGGCCTGATGTAACAGTGAGACACTTCAACCCAGAGGAGGTGGTTCTAAATTCCAGGATGACACCTACCAGATTAGGTTTTTAAAAACCTAACTAAAGCTGGGCATGGTGATGCACACCAGTAATCCCAGGAACTCAAGATGCTGAGGCAGGAGAACTGCAAGTCTTTAAGGCCAGCTTCAGCAACTTAGACACTATCTCTCTCAAAAAAAAAAAAAAAAAAAAAGGCGGGGTGTGTGTGCTAGGATATATCTCAGTTGTAGAGCCCCTGGGTTCAATCCCTAGTATTGATACCAAAAATACCATACCACTCAAATCAAACCAGGTCAAACTATTTTATTTATTTGTATATATCTTGCTTTTTTATGAAAAGGACATGAGACAGTAACTGACATATTCTAAAAATTACTTGCACACCCCCACCTTCATAAGATTTTAAGTTCGAAAAGAAGCTGGCAGCTGCACAGAGGTACTTTGCATGAATGTCATCATCATCCTCCCCACCCCCACCCCTAGTCCTGCTAAGGTCACAGCAAGTATCACTACCAAGCAGGCAGGGAAAGAGAAGAGCAGAGCAGCAGCAGTCTGAGAGTGGCAGCAGGGAAGGGTAAAATATAGCTGGATGTATATTCTACACACAATACAGCTCTCAAAAACACACCGAAGTCACCTAAAGCCAAAACTCTTCTCTCTAAAAGGCATTTGAGAATTTCAGTTCTCTGTTGCATAGAACAAATCTTGAATTAATCAAATAAGCCCCGTTATATACAAATACACCAAAGCAGTTTTAATGCTGCCACATTCTAGCATAAGATAATGCTCAGATGATGTCTTACCTGTATGATGGGAAATGGGAGATAGTTCATGTTGTTAACAAAATACAGAAGGCTATAGCTATAGCCCATGAATGCTCCAGCCAGTAGGAAAAAAAGGTGATATTCATTTAAACAGTTTCGTGCTGCAGAGCTATCTAAACTAGAAGGGAAAAATTAAGTTGTTAATACAACAGTCAGGGATACATTTCACTGTTTTAGGCTTAATACTTACTGAAGGCAAAATTCTCTAACAAAATGGTTCATTTTAAAATAAGTGTGAGCAAAAGATTAACAAAACCCTTTTCCCTGAAGCCTGAGAACCTGACTCTAGCTCTATTCCCCTAGAAATCTGACATGGGTAAGAACGTCTACATCGGTACTAAGTAACATTGCTTACAAACTGGTAAATTAATCTTCACTGAGAGGAATCAAATCAACTATAAATCAACTGCCTGAAAGAGATGCCAAAACTTTGGTCTTCTGTGTTGTCTCTGACTAAAAATCCACCTCCAGGGATTCTGGATGCTACATCTATAAAATTGATACAAGAGATACCAGAGCCCATTGGGCACAAGGCTTTTAAAACAGGGAGTCCCCACCTGTCTGATATATCTCCACTCTCGAGTTGTACCACAGGTAAGGCAACAGCTCCTGAATGGCTGTGGGACCCGTCACCTGTTTGAAATGCATCAGTACTCCTGCTAAAGAGGAGGTCCCAATGCTTCCCAGCTAATAACCTAGAGTTGTTAAGTTCTGAAAATTTAGTTAAATTCAAGAGGATTCCCTGGTAAGAACTTCCATTAGCCACACCCTATCAACCTATCATCTTTATCTCACATCTTTTAATTTTAAGGATAAGATCTTATTATTTGGTGAACATTAAGCTTTTAAACTCCTTTGGAAGTTGTCTGAGCATCTCTATAATTTGGCAAATATCTGAGGGTGTATAGAGTCAGCAGGAATACCAATTAGGGGCCTGCTCCACCACCTATCTCCATGAGGGTTGAGATTCCAGGCTGATTGTTTTCTGGGCCCTGAGTTATAAGATGATAAAAAAAGATTCATTTTGCTTAAGACTCTGACTGTGAAATTATCAGTAAATGTATTTATAATGGGCACTAATCTCTCTAACAACTTGTAGCTCATTGTAGCTTTCTGCTCCCTGGAACCTCACTGCCCCCTCCACTAAAAAGATGCAAAAAAGAGTTCAGGACTCATTTAAAATGAGCCATGGGGATTTCCTTAGTCACAATAGTACTGTATTCATAGATGTCCTTTATCATTCAATGTTTATCAACAGTATAATTTTCACTACAGAAAGCCTCTATTGGAGGGGAAAAAAAGCAACTCGGCCTCATAAGCAGTAGCCAAGGAAATTAAGTATTAGGCAGAACTCATTATTAACATTGTTTTAAAGTCAGTGGAAAATAGGGAACTTAAGATTACTCTAATATAATCTTTCTTTATTTATACTTTTTAATGTGTGTGTATGGTGCTGGGGATCGAACTCATGGTCTTGACCTGCTAAGCATATGCTCTATAACTGAGCTACACCCACAGACCTTTTTTAATTCTGAAAGTCAGAGCATCAACTTACAATTTCTATCAATCCCATATTTCAAGACTGTGTAAGTTTTAAAATCATAAAAGCACTCTATAGAAGGTAGTTATTATTTTAAAATTCTCTCTTCAAATTCATTCTTTCCAAACTACCCTTCCTTCAAACACCAAACACCTTCTCCAAGAACATATGTAGATCCTCCCAGCTTCCTGAACTCTCACAGATTTTATGTGCACAACTTATGTGCTTCTTCCTATTACATTCATATGTTTCCATGTCTTCAATTCCCTACTGTTCTCGATCCTCAGGGAGCTGTTTGAATCATTCTCACAAATCTAACAGCACACAGTATAGCACCTTCTACAACTGTTTTTCAAATTTTGTTGAATTCAAAGTCAAACATCAAAAACAACTGTATGTAAATAAGCACTTTCTGTAGAAATTGGGAAAGCAAAGAATGTCCATAAACTATTAACATACCTAGGCCATCTTTGGCTTAGTAACTAAACAAGGATCCCTAGAAAGAAAAAGTATTTAACATTACCTCTCAGTATCAGAGCAGGGAACCACAAGAAAACTGTATCGGCCCTTAGTTATCACTGCTGCACACCAAGCCATCACCATTCCCAAGGCAGCATGAACAAAAGAGTGCATGAGTTGCTGGGGATGAAAGATCTTCCCTATCAGGGCCAGTCTGGAACATGGAATGGAAGGCATAACTGCAAATAAAACATGGATATAGTCTTATAACTATAGCATATGAAGTTAGAGGATCTAAACTATGCCCTCTCATGCTTGCATGAAGACACCAAAGGGCAGAAAGTAACACACAGCCAATAAAATATAGAACAGAAAAACTTGAGTTAAAAAAATTTTTAAGAATGAAAAAGAAGAGATGAACACATAAAAGAGAAAAACATAAGAATTTAGGTTTTTATTACCATGCTATTAGGGTTAGGATAATAATAATTTTCTTTCTTTTAAATTAAAATTTCCTAATAGCTGAAATAACACCAACTCTGTAACTCTCCAGGGCCATAAAAGAATGTGTAGCGATTTAAAGATAGATCCTGCCCTCTAGCAAAATCTTTATTTCAATATTTGAAACTTTCAGTATATAATCCATCTGAGAAAAATAATACGTAGTTAGGTAAATATTGACAATACAAAACACTAACATTAAAGTTTATATGGAACTTCCTTTTTTGGGGGGTGTTTGGATTGTTGTTTGGGGATTGAACCCAGCACTGAGCTATATTCCCAGCCCCCCCTTTTTTGAAGTTTGAAATAAGGTCTCCCTAAGTTGCTTAGGGCTTCTCTAAGTTGCTGAGGTTGGTCTCAAACTTATCGTTCCTCATGCCTGCCTCCCAAGTTGCTGGAATTACAGGCATGAACCACACACCCAGTTTGTATGAGAATTTTTAATACCTCTCTGACAACCCAATAAAGTTGTCTGGAAGTGACCTAGGGAGGCTACTGTGGTTAGTTACTAAGGTATATTTGCCTTTAAAAACAGCTAGCCTAAGATTCCCTGGTCTTTAATACACTTGAAGAGATGGGGGCTGGGATTGTGGCTTAGCGGTAGAGTGCTTGCCTAGCACGTGCGAGATAGGTTCGATCCTCAGCACCACATAAAAATAAATGAATAAAATAAAGGTACTGTGTCCAACTACAACTAAAAAAAAAATATTTAAAAAAAGAGAGAAGAGATGGATGAGAGGCAGAAAACTATGAAAAGAGAGGGCTTAGGTACTCTGCACTTTTGGGGAAGAGGCTGCCATCACTCCTCCTACCAACATAAACACCCAGAGGGCAACTATGACTAACTTTTAATACTCTAAATGTGCCAAATCCGGGGGCTGGGGATGTGGCTCAAGTGGTAGCGTGCTCGCCTGGCATGCGTGCGGCCCGGGTTCGATCGTCAGCACCACATACAAACAAAGATGTTGTGTCCGCCGAAAACTAACTAAATAAATAAATAAATAAATATTTAAAAAAATAAAATAAAATAAATGTGCCAAACCCTCTCATGTCATTCAACCTTACTTGCCATATGTTTTCTCCAGAACATCACTGTCCTCCTTTATCTATTTAATGTAGCTCCTCATTCAAGGCATGGTGTAAATATCATCTTCTTCAGGAAGCTTCCATGCTAAGTAAGTGGTGCTCCTCTGAATTCCCTCACTAGCCAATGTATAGTAGGCAAAGACGAGTAATGTTTACTGCTCGTCTGCCTAACTGTGATCTTTTGGAGAAAGCTGGGACCATACAATGCATGGCACATAGTAATGGCATAAGGAGTGCTCATGCAAGGAATGAACCAAAGTGACTAATCAGGCTTTTAGAATGACTAGGCTAAAGAGCCCTCACTGGGTACACCTACCTACAGAAGACGGCCCAGGCACAAGGGAGAGTGTGAAAGAACACTGCTATAAGCCGAGGTGTTCTGAGTAGGGCCTGAGTGGAGGAGAGACCCACCAGCCAGGAGTGAGGGTTAGGAAAGCAAGGAAAAAGGTATGCATTGCAACATCCAGAGTTAGGATTCAAGCTTTTACAGGATCTCTGGTGTCAGTCCTTCCTGACCCCTCCCACTTTATCTCCAACATGGCAATCACTGTTCTTCATTTCTAAAAGATTTCTATTTCAAAATGCTATATAAGTGACATCATGCAATAAATAGCCTTTTGGGTTTTGCTTTCTTCATTCAGTACAATTCCAATAAAAGTTGTCCAACTTGTTGCACATATTTAAAAAAAAAATTCAAGCTTTTACACCCTATTTTACAAAGAAGTACTGATGAGCTTTTAAAAAATGGCAGAAAAAGCTTCTAATTGTGACAAACTTAGGAATCTGAGCAAGGCAGGAGGAGTAGAAGAGAAACTGAGAAAAATAATAAGCTCTGGAATTTAGCAGGTAATTCTCCCAAGGCAAAACCTAATATTTTAAAGGTTTAGGTTTGTTTGAAAATCATAGCATTACAGACTTCTATATGTGAAAAAAATTTCACCTGGTCTTGATCTGCTACCCAATAAGGAATGATTTTTACAATATGTTTGCTAAATCACAGCTCTAACACCAGCTGTGAACAAGTAAAAGGTCTAAATTTATTTTACTGTGGCAAAATACACATCAATAAAATTTACCATCTGAACCATTTTCAAGCATACAGTTTTGTGGCCTAAATATGTTCACACTGTTGTGCAACCACCTCACCACCTACTTCCAAAACTTTGGCATCTTCCCCAACTCAAACTCTACCCATTCAGTAATCCCCAACCCCTAGAAAACACCACTCTATTTTAGTGGAATCATACAACAATTGTCCTAAAAGGTCTAGGTATATTTTTAAAATAGAAATTAGCACCAATATTAATTGTAATATATATTCAAAGCATATGATTTTGTATATATCCTTAAAAACGTGACACAAAATTCAGCTTGTTATACATATTCACATATAAAATGCACTTAGTCTGCCTTAGTAAAATAAATTCAGACTTTTAAAAAGGTTAACATTTGAAAACTCACCTGCATAGAACTCCACATTGAAAATACTTATTATTATTATTACCACTGACAGCAGCAGGAGGTAAAAGATTACATAGGAGCTATATAGATCATTGAAAGAATCTAAAACATAAGAGATAAATTGGTTAAGTTTATTCAGTCTTGTAATCATGCTGAGCACATGGCAATATAGCAAAGGTTTGAACCTCAACTGTAATTTTAACTTTAGAAGTTATCTTTCCTTCAAGAATTTAATTGTACACTGCTGACAGGTCCAGTGGGACATCAACTCAAGAACTCCAGTGTGAGTTATTCCAATTTGGCTCCGGGTGCTTTAAAATTACATTCAAATTTCTTTTAAATCGCCCAGATGTCGACATCAGATCAAATATTGCCATATGCAAACATTTCATCATGTGAAAGAGAAGTACCATAGTTAGTAATACACCAACAAAATTGCTTTTTAAAGTGTAAAAATATTTTTCAGATCTCATCTTAATAAATGCATTTTAACTAAAGTCAAAGTAACATCTTTAGAAATAGCATAACCCATAAATCATCTAAAAGAGCTAAACTAAGAAAAACAATTTTGATGTTCCGTGAAACACTAAGAAGTCACCCTTTCAGGGTAGTGTGACAATTAATATTCCAATTCAAAGTTTAAGATATGTATATATTTTGCCCAAAAATGTAAATAAAAGAAATAAAAACAATAGAATGTGTTTGCTAAACAAACTAAGACTTCATAATGAAACCAATTATCTTTAAAAATACAACTCAGTACTCAAAATAATGAAACTACTTACTAAGCCTTCACAATTAAATTCCTGCTATCTCTGCACTGGCATATGGCTTAATTTTATCTGACCTGTGCAACCTGTTCAAGAAATGACTGAAACAGATTAACAGAAGACTTACATGACTTTAATTCTTTAGCAGCAATATCTCCAAAGGCCAAAAGGTAAAGATTCTAACTCCCTAAAAATTGGCACTTTCTTATGAAACTTAAAATACACAAAAACAAAATAAATATACCATTGTTGTTATGTTGTTATGACCAGACGTTCAAGAAATTTGTCTTTCTTAGCCTTAGGCAAGACTTTAAAGATTTCAAAACCTATTCTGTCAACATTTATCTCAAAAAAAAAAAAGAGATAATTCTAGTGCAACATCATGGAAAAACATCAACTTTGATGCCACAAACTAATACCCAAATCCTAGATTAGTCACTCACTAGCTGAGTATCTCTGCACAGATTATTTTACTCATTTATAAAGCAGGAATAATATGAAAGAGATAATGTATGTAAGGTGCTTAGCATAGTGCCCAGCATGCTAAAAAAATGAGAAATAACTGGTAGCCATTATTAATGGACATAAAACAAGTTATATTTTAGTGCACTTAGTAATTTTGTCTCCAAAGATTCAGAGAAACATTTTAGCCTACCTCAATCTTTTCTCTTATCAATTTTTGAATTTAACTGTATCTTCCCTAGCCAAAAGTTCATCCTTTCCTTATCTTTTTTTATTAGCTACAATATAAAAATGAAGGATTCTTAATTTAGTCATATTTTCTACCCACAATTTAAAACAGATGATAGTAGCAGTTCTTTTTTTAAAAAGACAGACAGGATCAATAAAGGTGTCAAAAAGAAAGACAAAGAAAAATTAAGCTTTTTCTTGGTAAGTTTACCAATCTCATTATATAATAAAAAGGTGTTTTATGTTATACAGGCAATGCCTTAAACTTATCTTAAAGTCAATGTTTGGTGTGTCAATACAGGCAGTAATCAGAAAAAAATTATTTGAAACATAGTGCAATTTTTATGTTTTCTCTAAATTGAATATCACTTACCTGACAGCCACTGTATGGGATGAAATAAATCAATACTGCTGAAGACTATAAATACCGTAGCACAGATGGGTAGAAGCAACACTGACCAAACAACACTTGCAACTATCCTCCAGCCCAAAACCTAAAATTAAACAAACAAAACTCCCTCAATCATGAAGTCAGTTAAATCATTTCAGTTATGCAAATCCTATCTCTTCATACAGGCTATTAGTCACTAATACATATATACCCAGATCATAGACCATGCAATTATATACAAACTCAAATGATTACTATTATAATAATATCACATACCACTAAAGAACTTTATAACAATTAGTGAACTGATGCTTGGATTAGGTCCAGAGTCAGGTGTTATATTAAACATCACACTTTGGGGTAGAGATTAAGACCATCTTATTTAGTTTTATAATCATATTTACCACTTATCTCTCCAGATTCTAGATAATTATAGGAATATCCAAAGGCTGTATACTTGAGAACCACAAACATGCATTTCTTACCGGGTAACTAACACATTGTAACACTGTACTCTTTTCTAAATCTCAGTGCCTAACATAAGGAAGAACAAGACTTACTGTCAATTAATAGGAGATACTGAGAAGTTTTAAGCATGACAGTGACAACTGGAACCATAAGGTGGCTGAAAAAAAGATATCCTGGAGGAGACCAGATCCAGACAGGAGGCACAATGGTTAGGGACAGCCGACCACAACAGACCAAGTCAGAGATTACAGTCAATGTCTGCACAAAGGCAATAGCCATGGGAATGAGGAACAATATGTAGCCACATTTCCAAGGTAAACACTACAGGAATATATAACATAGGTGGTAAAGAGTAGATAACACCTGAAAGTGTTTAACTGAGGATAGAGGAGATGACAGTACAAGATGGTAGAGGCCCTACCCCAAAAGTAACCTTACTTCCATCTCTCTTTGCCCTCCACAGAAGACATGAAGGAGGAAGCATGTCCTCAGCTCAGTCCCACGGTGGATATTTACCTCTACCAAGAATATGTGCCCTGCTTACCTGGTCTCCAACCCCAGGAAGTGCCAAGGCCACACTACATTCTTCCCAATTCTGGACATTCTTCCCAACTTTTCCCCACTTCCGTTCTGGGGATGGAACCCAGGGGCTTATGCATGATAGGCATGCACTCTTCCTTTGAGCTATATCCCCAGCTCTTCCTTTCTCACTTCTTATCCCAAGGAATCAAGTTACTTATTTTGCACCTACAGGATACACTTGCATAAAATCCCTCCCCATTCTCTGCCCCAATTTCCAGTCAAATCATCCACGCCAGGCAGGTCAGCTTTCACTTCTGACTCCTCTCCCATCCAGTACCCAGCATCCCCTCAAGGACGTCGCCACAGCCCCCGTAATCAGTCCCCCGGGCGGTCCCCTCCCCACGCTGTCTTCCGACAGGCACCCTACCCGTCCAGAGCGCACGCGCGGTCGGAGCCCGCCCGCCCAACCCATGCCCAGCGGCGAGCGCCCCAGTGAGCTGCACTCACACGCCACAGGATGTCCCGCGACCCGCCGGCGCAGGGTCCACTCGTAGCCGTGGCCATGGAGATGGCTGGCCCGACTCTAAGCAGTGGGGGAGACCGTGTGCCCGCCCGCCACAGCAGTTCAAAGGCACCAAGGCCCCGGGAGGACCCCGTTGGGGCTGCCTGAAACACTGCCTGAGTAAAGTCTGAACCAAGTCGCAACCCATTCCTTAGATGCTTGTCCCGGGTAGGCTCCACGGGCCAGAACTGCCCGACATTCGCGTCCCCCAAAGGGGGCTGTGACTCCAAGAACCGTTCTCTGGGATCCAAAAATTCCCTCTGAAGCAGGGGCCAGCGGGGCTTCAGAAACAAGGGGCGGCGGCGCTGCATGCTGGGAACTGTAGTCTCGACTACCTTCTGGGACAGTGGAGGAACGTTGCATTCTGGGACTCGGAGTTCTAAAGTACAGCATGCCGGGAGTCGAAGTCTTCCCGGCGGTGATTTGAAGCATGCTGGGAATCGTAGTCTTTTACAAAGCTTCGGGATTGATTTTTATAATATCCACGGTATTGATGGATTGAATTCTGTAGTTATAAAGGTGTAACAGAATTATCTGTCCTCATTTCTCTCCATTACTTTATCAACCTCCTAAAGTGAAATCAAAGGATGCTGTGGCCCTCTCCACAAATAGGTACTCAGTGACCTAACTGAAATCTTTAAAAATTGGGGGACTTTATTAAGAGGGATGCATTTGGTTTCATAAAATCTGGTTTCTAATTCCAGTTCTGCACATGCTGATATCTTGGCCATCTCGGAACCTCCATTTCTTATCTGTAAAATAAGGATAAAAATAAAACAAGTATACTGTGATGCTGTGAGGATATAAATAATGTGCTCTATAGATTATCATTGATTTCCTATTAGTAAGAAAGAAAGCTTTTCACCAACTCAGGTTTCCTTAATGAAGTCTTCTCTGATTGCTTGCAGCCTCAGTGAGATCTTTGGGTGAATACTGACAATACCTCTGTATAGTCGATTACATTTCACAGTCTATTCAATACTCCAGGAAGATAGAGGGATAGACTCAGTAATTTACTGACTCTGAAGAAACTCATAGGCTAGTGAGTGAAATTGAGATCACACATAATTCTCTGTATGTTTGCTGAGTTGGTTGCTCTGTAATGGTTCCTGAGTTGCTTTAAGATTATATCATATGTACTTCCCATAACCACATAATATGTCATTTCTGAATCATTATGGGATAAACTTGGATTACATTGCTAGATCAAGTCTCTGCCATCAAGAAACCTTCTATCTTGTGGTGGAAAAAAATTATAAAGAATCAATCTATATGAATGTCCATAAACACCAGGTTATTTGAAATCACAAGAACTTATTTAGTTTCTATGGTAAAGACTACCAATTCTCTACTTCAGGTCTATTCTCCCTTATTTTTTTAATAGTAGAACTCTCAGCTTTTATATAGGCTGATGGATAAACCCTATCCCCTTCCTCCTGTGTAGTGAGGTATGGCCGGTAACTGAGTTCAGGCCAATATCATAAAGTATTACATGGTAACTTCCTAGATACATCCTTTTAAAAAAGTTAGTGCGTGATCATTACATCTTAATTCCTTTCACCATTCAGGTGCCTGAAGTTTGGATGTGCTGGTTTGAGTGCCAGCACCATATGGACCACAGCAAGAGGGCCACACTACAGAAAAATGAAGTACTGCCCTTAAAAGAGACTTGATTATTTGGAGCAACCATACCAGTCCTGGGCTGTCTTTGCCTCCTGACAATATTTACACAAGACAGATGATTATTTTTTATTTAAGCCATCTTTATCTTCATAGCACTTCTTATATTCTTAATTATCTTTTATAATTTTCTGTTTACTTACTGTCTAACTTCTCATTGGTAAGCAAGCTTCACAAAGGCAGGAATGTTGTCTTATACTGTTTCCAAAGGAGCTATCACATTAATAAGTAGTCCATGAATGTTTAAAAAATGAATGGATGGACAAAATTAACTGTATCAGACAATGTCTATTCTGGACAACAACATTTTATTATCCCAATCGAAGAAAGATTTAATGCAATGAACTGATAAAAGTGTTGGAAGGGCTAAGAAAGCACAGGGGAGAAAGAACAGGGTTGTGGTAGCAAATGGGAGAAAGGAATTATTACCCAAATATCAGGAGGCTACTACATCCTCTGCACTAAAGCCCATGAGATCATATTCAGTGCTGAGCTACTGAGAGAGATGCCCCTACTTGTGTGAGAACTAAACCATTGTTGTCAAGCAGGAACTGAGGAGTCAGTGCCCTGTAAATGTTGTAATGACCACAGATAGTGCCCGCTACTATCTGCAGTTGCTTTAGCAGTTGCTTTTTTTTTTTTTTCTTTTTTTTATATACTAGGGGTTGCATTCAGGGATGCTTTACCATTGAACTACATGCCCAGCCCTTTTTTATATTTTACTTAGAGACAGGGTCTCACTGAGTTGCTTAGCACCTCACCGTTGCTGAGGCTGGCTTTGAATTTGAGATCCTCCTACCTTAGCCTCCCAAGTTGCTGGGATTGCAGGCATGTGCCACTGCACCTGGCTGCAGTTGCTTTCTGAGCCTTAGTTTCCTCATCAATAATAAAACCATCTTGTAAGATGTTATATTAAATGAGCTTTTGTTTATAAGTTTCCTGGCACACTGTGGAAAGATACAAGCTTTGAGGTCAGATAAACATAGGTATGAACAACTCCTCTGCCACTCTTTAGCTGTAAGGTCTTAGAAAGTCACTGTACACATATGTAAAAGAAAGACAAGCAGCACTTCAGAAAGACATGCACTAAATGGATGAAAACTGTAACCTAATCCTTCAAATGGAATAAAACAAATTAAATTGACACAAGACATAAAATAATAATACCAATTGGTATTAGAAAAACTTGGAAATTATGTGTCAGAACTCAGGAAAGAAATAAATATAAAAGAAAAAATCAGCAATAATGCCATAACAAAGGGTGGGCACATTTTAATCAAAAAGGAATAAAGAAATAAAAATAATTTTAATTTTTTTTTATTTTTTAGTTATAGGTGGACACAATTCTTTATTTTTTTTTTTATATGGTGCTAAGGATCAAACCCAGTGCAAGTACTCTACCAATGAGCTACAATCCAGCCCTAAAAATGATTTTTTAAAGTGACAAATAGAAAAAAATAGGCAAAGAAGATCTAACCTATGAATAATGGGAGATCCTGGAAAAACCTGGACACTCGTCTTAAGCCACCACTCTCTTCCCCAACATCATTCAGGGATGCCCATGGGAATTACATTTTGCTTTCAAATTGCTCTAATATTTTCAAATAAGCCATAATTCCCCTAAAGTGTTTATTTCAAATCCTTCACTTATTATATAGTCTTATATATCTTTTAATATCTTTATTTTTATGTGGTGCTGAGGATCAAACCCAGGGCCTCACATGGGTGAAGCAAGTGCTCTGCCACTGAGCTATAACTCCAGCCCATAGTCTTATATTTTATAGTCTTAAAAAATATAAGGGGTGGTGGTGATAAATAACACTTCTTTCTCCCCATGTGGTAAGTTTCAAATTCAATCCTTCCAAGCGAGAAGGCTGCAAACTCTTGATTAAAATGTGATTAGCACTGCAAAGACAAAATAAAGAAATTTATTTTGAAAGACAGTTCCTTGGACATCCATTGTCTCTTATGAAACAAGAAAGTAAATTCAAGACCTATGGATGATATTTCCCTGTGGGGCATGGAGGACACAAGAACACATGTCTCAGGGTACATCTGGTACATTGGGGTGGGGGGGAAGCTCCAAGCCTTAGGGAAGAATTTGAAAGGTTCAGCAAATTGATAGGAAAGCTCAGTCTCCTCCTTTCTGGAGCCAGGTTGTACTTCTTGTTAGCTGCTTGGTGGGTTGACTGCTGTCTGCTTCATGGGGGTTAGACCTCAGGGAGAAGATCAATGAAGAGAGGGAGATCCATAAGGGAAACCCATATAGTACAAGCAGAGGGTATAACCCAGGCTTCAATCATACATAGTTTTTCTCACTATTAAATCTAGGTTGTTTACAAAGGAGACTGTTACCTACGAACAGACAGTAAAATAAAATCTGTGGATGACACAGTATCTTTATTTATTTTTTATGTGGTGCTGAGGATTGAACCCAGTGCCTCATACATGCCAGGTAAGTGCTCTACTACTGAGCTACAGTCCCTGCTTTACAACTCTGATTTTCTTTCATGTACTATACCATCTTCTATTTTCTCGTAGCTCATTTTGAAACACTAAGTTATAGCTGACCTGGTTTTGTGGGCAAGCCTGGATGGAATGTGTCCATCCCCATCAGGGATGTTATTCTACTCCTTGTTCTCACTTTTCTTAAAATAACTTCATTATGATGTTGGACTGCAGTCCTCTGTTGCTCTTTTTTTACATGGAACTAATTTTCCTTCACAATTAGGAGGGAGAGGTGAGTCAGAGCAGCTTTTCTAAACTCTAGGCTCTACAGCTTCCTTTTCTGTTTTCACAAAGTGCTTCAAGCTCTCAGGGATCCCTTGGCTCTGTTCCCCTCCCCCACAAGTATCTGGACTTCTCTTTCTTCTGTCCCAAATATCCTCCTCCAGCCTACTTGTGTTTTGTTCCCTGCAGTATTTTCTCTGTGTTCTGGGAAGCACCTTTGGTCAGTTTGGAGAGCTCCCAGGACCTGGGCTACAAAATGAGTTATACAAAACCCCGGTTTCTGCAGCCCTTCTCCTAGTGTTCCACTGTGCTTTCCAGGGGGCACCTGTTGGCTATTTTGGGGTCCCCTTATTCTTAAACTTCTCAGACACCTTGTTGTTTGCATCTGCTTCTTTCCTCAGAAATGCTGATATCACACAAGTCTTAGAGCTGCTAGTCATTCCATCTACTTGAATTTGGGGATTTGTGGGGATATCTTATCACCCATATTTGTTGTAGATGTCCACTGCTATCCTGGTTGCTCTGTTTTCATGAGCAAATTCATGGAGTTACAAAAACATTTGTGCCATAGATTTTTTTTTCATAGATGTTTTTCCTCTCAATTCTCACTCTGCCCCGGCAGCCGCCAGTGATGCGGTCCAAATCCACGGCCTCATGAATGCTAGGCAAGCACTTTACCACTGACATACATCTCCAGCCCTTTTTTAAATTTTAATTTGAAATGGTCTCACCAAGTTGCCCAGGCTGGCCTTGAACTTGTGATCCTCCTGCTTCAGCCTCCCAGTAGCTGGGATTACAGGCATGCTCTCTCAGTTCTTTATACAATGCCAGCCAAAAATTGCAAACTGACAATGAACAAACCACCATCCATTAGCTTTTCTAAAAGTAGGATATCCAAGCTGACGTCATTACCTATCTAAAACCCATTCTTCTTTCCTTCCTTACTAACACTTCATGCAGGGTGGCAGTGTGCCCAGCCAAAAAGCATTCTGCCAGCCTCCCTCTCAGCTAGGGGAAACCATGTGACACATAGCTACCAATAAGATACAAGCAAAGGACAATAGGTGGGATTTGGCAGAAGCTCATTAAAAGGCAGGCCAACTCGACTAGCTGGCTCCTTTTGTCTTTTCCCTTCTTGCTGCCTGTCAAGAGCTGAGCTGAGCAGGAGAGAGCTGAACTGTTATGTGTTAGAGGAGAACAGTTGATTAAGAACGACAAATGAAAATGAAAATAACATTTAAGACTCCAGTGCCTTACCACATGGTTTAAGCAAGAAACTCAAGTGGAGAAAGCACCAGCCTCCCTAATCATCCATTTTTCCCCATGGAACAATGTCAGGCAAGGGTCAAGTGGATTCATGCAGACGTGGGAATTGTCTCACTGCCAAGGGATTCCTAAACAAAAGGCCTCTGCCACTTTATAGACCCAGGAGCCAGAGAGAGGGAAAGAGGGAAGGGTTAGGGACAGAAAAGTACTGAATATTGAAAGTGAAGAAAAGTATTTTCAGCTATCTCCCCCACCCACCCTCAATAAGTTAGTCTCAGCAGCGGCACCTGAGAGAGGCCATAGCTAGGGCTCTTCTCCTTCACTTTGTTTTTTTTTGGGGGGGTGGTGCTGGGATTGAACCCAGGGGTGCTTTACCGCTGAGTCATATCCCCAGCCTTTATATATTTTAGTTAGAGACTGGGTCTCCCTTAGTTGCTTAGGGAATTGCTCAATTGCTGAGGCTGGCTTTGAACTCACAATCCTCCTGCTTCAGCCTCCTGAGCAGCTGAGTTTTCTCCTTTACTTTTATAAAGAGGCCTTCAAATGGAGAAGCCTGAGCTAGAAATGCAGATACACCTAAGAGCACGAACTAAGTAAAGCACTGGATTTACACCTAATCTGAGAGGACTGCTTTCCCCTCAAGACCTGTCTGGTAAAGCCTTTGCTGAGCCTGAAAGATCACACACATGATTTCGGCGAGAGCCAGGATGTGCACTACCTACACTTGCTGGATTACAGGTATCTTGGGATCAGATGATGACAGTCATGGTCAAGACTGCTGAACACAAGAAAAACAAAAAGAAGTCACTGGAACATCTGATGACATCATGGAGCAGCCATAGTAACCTCAGACTCTCTCTAAACTTCTATTTATGTGAGGAAAATAAAACTACTAATGTGATTAAGCCATGGCTTGCTCACTGGTTTCTCCCTTTAATATACTCTAGTCAGGAAGTCTTGCCACCTTGAAGCACTCAAAGAACTCTAAGAAAAATTTCTAAAACTCATATGTCAAAATGGGTTGCAAATAAATATGTTATTTAGATCTAATGTTATATACTTATAGGAGGAAAAATTCAGCTCTCCATTTTAACCCATGCATCATTGCAACTAGTACTTTAAATCAGATTCCCAGCAGCCTCCAACACGCTAAAGATAAAACCTCAAAGAAAAACTTGAGGTCAAAGCCATGAAATGCAGACACAGACATTGTGTGAGGTATTTATTTTGCAACCATTAGGTTCAGTTGCCCAATATCAAGTTAACAAGACAATTTTCCAAGTTCCCAATTAATCCCAACCCAAAATCATACTGTTCGGCTACTTTAGCGCAGCAAGCATTTGGAGCAAGTAGGATCACCCAGGTAATTGTACATAACTCAGAGAAAGTACTGTAGAAGTTAGGAAAGATGTATCTCAGGTGTTAGGGGTGGCCTCCAGTGAAGCACATCATCTGACTGGGAGGCGAACAGGAAGGCATCTGAACATGCCTAACCTATCCCGTCCCATTTCATTGCCAATCAGCACACAGTCACAGCAGTGATTGATGGGCGGAAAAGAAGGGCTTAAAGACACATCTGCTCAACAACATTTAATTTTTGTGGGTTTTTTTTAAATGGTGCTGGGGATCAAACCCAGAGCCTCACACATGCCAGGCAAGTTTTCTGGCACTGAGCTACACCCTCAGAGTAATATTTTAATTTTTGTTTATTAAACAGGTGATGAGGCTTCATCCAGTATGGCACCATCTATCAGTCTCCTGCCAGCCTTGGCCATTCTGCATTCCTGCCACGGAGGCCATGTCCAGAAGAACCATGCTCCCAAAAACATAAAGAGAACTGAAAAACAAAAAAGTGACTTTCAAAATAAAGCTTCTCCCTCACAGACAGGTAAATTTTAGAAAAGGGTACTTAATGTTTAAAGGTGTAACTTCAACACCAGCAACTATCTGCTGTCACCAGCTCCCAAAATCTCGAGCCCTGAGTCCTGATTTTTGTGCTTGAAGTTGAGCTCACATTAGATGGGAGATCACATTTTTTAAAGTTTTCCTGTATTTGGAAATCCAGTGACTGTCTCCTACCCAGATCCTCAAACTACCTTCACCCGCCTTCTTTCTCTCCTCTGTGGCAGCACTGTGTTAGGAACTAGAAAAGGGCTGGTAAAATGGTGTGAAAGGACTTGAAAAGATTTGGGTGGTGGAAGCTGTTTGTGATAGTTGAAACCCAGGGTTAAACACAAGGGTAGGAGGCAGGACATACCTTAAGGGCAGATCATGGCAATTCAAAGAGTTTGGGCTTTCTTATTTAGATAATACAAAGCAGAAAAGAAGTTTTTAAGTAGGTGAGTGATACAAAGACATGGTCAGGTTTATTATTATTATTATTATCATTATTATTATTATTATTATTTGGTATGAGGGTGGAACGCAGGGGTGCTTAACCACTGAGCAACATCCTCAGTCTTTTTTATATTTTGAGAGAGGGTCTTGCTAAGTTGCTTAGGTCCTCGCCACTATGGCATGAGCATTCTCTGCTCCTTTCCTTGCCCCAGCCCTGTACCCAAACCTGGCCAGTGTCATCACTGCTTGATCTGGGGTATTCCAATCAAAAGTTTCCATAGTCCTATCTCTTTAATTTAGAGGGGCCTTCTAGTCTGTGCAATGCATGAGATATACAATTGGGATGTAGAGGATCCATCTCCATTGTTCATCCCAGTAGCCTTGGTACCTAGCACAGATCAGACCCAGTGAATAAACAAATAAAAACTTCCCTAGTAACTTGGCCAGGGAAATTTTGGACGTCACATTATATGCATACTAATTAGCATCTGTTCAAGATCAAGCTTGCTGTAAGTGCTTGCTGGGTGCAGAGCCATATTGGTAAATAAAGCTCTGCCCCCAGGAAGTTACAGTAAATAAGAAAATTACCATAACAGAAAAACATACTAAGAGCTGAACAAGACTATAGAGCCAACGTGGTGGCACACACCTATAATCCCAGCAACTGAGGAGGCTGAGGCAGGAGGATCAAAGCCAGCCTCAGCAACTTAGCAAAGCCCTAAGCAACTCAGCGAGACCCTGTTTCTAAAATAAAATGTGAAAAAGGGCTGGGGATGTGACTTAGTGGCTAAGCAACCCTGGTGGGTTCAATCCCTAGTACCAAAAAAATAAAAATAAAAAAGCAGGGAAGGAAGTAAGTAATATTACCTGGAGAAATAAAACACACACACACACACACAACACACATACATACATACACACACAACACACATACATACATACACACACACACACACACACACACACCCTTGAGGAGAGGGAATCTGAAGTGGATCCTTCTGAAATTGCCAAGTACATAAGGCAAGGAAGGGCATTCCAGAACTTAAAAAGAAAATTCTTAAAAGATTTTAAAGTAATATTTCCAATAATTAGTGGTAGTGTTTATACTATTATTAGATTGTTGTGAGCATATGGTGGATAAAACAAGTAAATACTCATGTGATATTCCAATTCTATCATTAGTGGCATCATTGAGAAGTGAGATCTTAGGGAGAAAGGAGATAAAAATATAAGAGAATTCGGTAAAAACTTTGTAATATTAAACAGAAATCGGAAGCATCAGTATGAACTCACAGCGTATCTGTTTTTAAAAGCAAATATCAAACAAGCAGATAAATATTATTTCCTGGTTTTGAACACTAAATAGGCCTGCCAACAATGCCAAGCCACTGCAATGAGCACCACAAGCTTCAGTATATGATCCTGAAATACTTATTCCCCACTGAAAGAAAAGGCTTGATGTAGAACAGGAAATATTCAAAATAAGCCAGGGACATTTGTCATAATTGATAGCAATATAGTTATCAGTGACTCCCAGGCCATGTCAAGACAACCCAGAAGCCAATCTGTAGAGGCTCCCAATAGCCAAAAAGGGGAAATTTTGAACATCAATAAAGATAACACTTGCGGTAGGCTAGAGCTAATGGGTCACTGCTGAAGAGTACTTGCAAACCAACTATTTTGAAAAGAGGTAAACTAAAAAGAATAATCATTTATCTTGCCTTTCTTATACAAACTATACTGCTGGATCACCAAACAGTAGATGAAGGGAGACCTTTTTTGTCCTAATTAATAAAGAAGAGGGCTGGGGTTGTGGCTCAGCAGTTCAGTGCATGCTTAGCATGTGTGAGGCCCTGGGTTCGATTCTCGGCACCACATAAAAATAAAGGACTAATAAAACAACTAATAAAATATTCTTAAAAATGAAGAAAGATAGGAATAATGGAATAACAGATCTAGGCATTGCTTGTTAATGGCCACTAAAATGAAAGAGAGATAATTTGACATTGAGTTTGGGGATTGAAGTATACAGCAGTAAACATAAAGTAGAAAAATCCCCATGAATCTGATCAATCCTTTAGAACCAACTACTAATTCAAAGAACAGAACAACTTCTTAAATGAATCATGGAAATACGATCAGCAAAACCCATACAGAGAGAAACAACAGTATAAACATTCTTCAACAAATAAATGGAAAAAATTAACAGGGAAATGGAGTAGGAATCTGTAATTTAGATACATCAAAAAGTTGCAATGAATGGACCTTATTTGGATCTGAATTAAACAAGCTGAAAAAAAGTTATGGTATGAAATTCAAACATTGAAGCATACTTGATATTAAAGTTATTTTTTAGATGTCATTATGTTATTGTGGTTGTTACCTTCCCTTCTCTCCCACTGTACTGAGATTGAACCAGTGTGCTCTACCACTGAGCTATGTCCCCAGCACACCCCTCTTTTTTTTCCCAAACAGTCTCCTTAAGTTGCTGAAGCTTGCAATCCTTATATCTCAGCCTCCAAATCTCTAAAGTGGCTGGGATTATAGGTGTGTGCTGTCATCATGGGTGATTATGTTTTTAAGAGAGTCTCTGTTTTATAGATATTGAATTTAAATATGTATGGATGAAATAATAGGATATCTTAGATTTGCTTCAAAACAAGACAGAGGAAAAAGATGGGGAGTAGGTGAGTGGCCATGAATTGGCAATTGTTGAAACAATTAGCACAAAATAAATGGTAAATTTGTATTTACTATTCATTCTACTTTTGCCTATGTTCAAATTTTCTACCAAGTTAAAAAAAAGTCAAGGTTATTGTGCTGTATTTGCCACTCCAGGTTCCCCCAAAGAGAACTAAGAAGAAAATTAAGAAAGAAATATCCCAGGGACCAAAAACAGATTCTTTGCACAGGGATATTTTAGAACCAGTTGATTTGCAAAGCATAGATAATAGTGTCAGCAATGGTATGAAATCATGCAGTTTGGATATGGGGCTAAAGGGGATTACAACATTGAGTTAAAGCTGATTTCAGAATTTAAAAACTGATATGCATAAACCAATAAGACGGTTTATACCTTATAAAATAAACTCTCAACATGAGTGAGTGAAAGGATAATTGCATACAAACCCTGTGTATCAAATCAGGAGGGTTTGAATTACAAAGAACTCTCCAGAAGCCTTTTGTTCATCTATTATTAAATCCCTTATCACACTGCAGTACAATTATCTGCTGGCTGCTCTCCTCTGGACAGACACACTGGTCACCGCCCATGGGAAGGCAGCCCACTCTGGATGCAGTCCTTCATGAACACTATCCCTCAAGCCAAAGCAGAGCTTCCCAGGTAGTTTCCAGGATTTTTACCTGGGTCTTGGCTCAGAGAAGAAATGGCAGTGGCCTTCGGGTTACAAGTTAATGAAAAAGAAAGGACTGACACCAGACATTCTTTATACTATCTCAATGATTTATGTAGGGAAGCTTCCCTGCTTACAAGTAATTAGAGGCTCCCCTAGAATCCTCAGGTTACAGGGTGAGGAGGGGTTAATGCTCTCCCAGGAACTCGTTCCAGGCTAAGCCTTCCAGTGCACAGATTTACGTGGGGAAGGTTATCGTTGAGATTAGAAGCCATTCTTTTTCAGTGAAAGCTGGGAGTCCAGAGATTACAGTAGAAGGCACAGCCAGCTCATAAATCTGCAGCGCCCAGGGCTCTGGACAGTTCCTCTTATTGGCAAAGCAATTGATGCTTCTGCCAGGGAGGCTGCAAAGAAGCTGTTCATCACTATCTCATTTGGAGACTTGACACCCAAATGGAGGTGCTGACACCCAAGTTTACAGATCTGAGCAAAGCCCAGAGGTGTCAAATCGGTGTAAACCAGGGTGTGAAATCTCCAAGGGCCCAAAGGCCAGGCTCTTCTCAGACACTGCTCTGACTCTCTGAAGGGTTACAGCACTGGGGTTCTTGGTCTGGAGTCTTTACAACAAACTGCAATGAAGGAACTGAAGCCCCAGCTCAGGACCAGGACAAGAAAGCCATTAATGGGGCTGATGGTGGATATTCTGGGTCAAGGGAAAGACCCAGGCAAGTGCTGCCACCATGTTCTCATCTCTGTCCCTATCTAGCTGGGCTCAAATTTTCTTATGCTTAGAGATGTGGGCCCACATGGTGTCATCAGATCTCACTGATCAACCTATATCTTCACCTTCCCAAAAGCCATGGGAAGCTGACTACTATTTTTAGAACAACAGGAAACTAATTGCTTCTACCTAATCTTCAGGACCTAGTTCAAATTAGAGCCTCTTGGGAAGCTGTCTGAGTCACTGTGTCTCCCACAGTCCTCAGTTGACAACCTGCCTAAGGCACATTCCGCACAACATGGCATTACCTGTTAGACTATTCTCCCTATCACACTGAGGCTCCTTGAGGCAGACACTGTATCTGACTTTCAAAGTCTCCAAGGCATGGCTCACAGGGGCTACTAACTATGTGAGTGAGGGAGTAAATGGTCCTTAGGTAAAGGACTCAGCCTGACTTGTGTTTTCATCTTACAAAGGCTCATCCACCCTCCCCACAAGAGTCTAGCCCCTGCACCATAAGTGCCAGTTGGGCATGTCCAGGCACCACAGAGACCAAGTCAAATACATATGAATCCATTTTTTTTCTGCCATGGACTCCAGTCTAAGGAAGGGACCCAGCATGCCCTAGGCCTTCTCTGCCAACAGTCAATGGAGCCCATCTGTAGGATGAGCTAAATTAGTGTATAGACAAGAAACTCTAATGCAAATAAGCTGTCATCTGCTCATCCTAAGGTAGCAGGCTCCACAACCAATCCACTGAGGTAGTGAAAGGAAAATAGAACTTCTACTTACAGTTCATGTATTTTAAATAGAATTAAACTTTAATAGGGATTGGGTTGTGGCTCAGTGGTACAGCAATTGCCTGGCATATGTGAGGCACTGGGTTCAATTCTCAGCACCACATATAAATAAATAAAACAAAGGTCCATTGATAACTAAAAAAAAAAAAAATTTAAAATAGTATATAAACTGATGATAGTATGTGCAAATAATTCAAACATACACATATCACTGGTTAGTGCTTGTGGCAGACTAAAAAATGGCCTCAATGATCCCTGTCTCCAAGTATTTGTACCCTTGTGTAATCTCCTCCTCTTGAATGTAGGCAAGACCTGTGATTTGCTTCTAGTTAATAGAATACAACAAAGTGACAACTGTCACTTCCACATTTACATTATGTAAGACTACTTCTTTCTTGCTTTATGACTTTGATGAAGTAGCCATCAAATGAAGAGGCCCACATGGTAAGGAACAAAGGATGGCTTCCAGAAGACTTTCAGTCAGCAAGGTGGCCCTCATCCTAACAAGCTACAAGGAAATGAATCCTGACAACATTATGTGAGATGGGAAGATATTTCCCCCGTCTAGCTTTCAGATGAGACCCTAATCCTGGATCACGGTTGATTGCAGCCTTGCAAGAGAACCTGAAGGAGAGGAGCAAGCTAAGCTATGCCCAGATTCTGTGAAAAGGTGAATTTGAGTTGATATTGTTAGTCAGCAACAGATAAGTAGTATAGGACTCAAACTCAGTGAGAGGACGTAAAGTCAAAGATATGTGGGGACCTCTGAACTATAGCCATCTCTAGATTATCAAAGGAGGGCTCCAAAAAAGGCCAAATGCCAGCAGTGTAGCCTGTGAATTTTAGTGGTAAAAAGAACATCAATCAAAAACAGGAGCAGAACTCAAAATGGGCTTCTAAGACCTAGGTTCAAGTCCTAGTTCTGCCTCCAAGCAGCAGGTGATCTTAGTAATCAAATTCCAGCTCTGCCACTTCATCTATACTATGGGTAAACAGGACTGGTAAGAAAACCACTGAGAAAGTGACCTGGAAATCTTCTATATAATGAAATATAATATATGCATGTTAGCTTGTCACAAAACTCAGTGGTTTTGGGCAAGGTACTGTGCTTTCTTGCCCAAGCCTCCTTATTGTAAAATGATTATGGAAGCCCATACTCTCTCTCAGGGCTCTGACCATTTTTTATTCTAACATCTACCCATGAGAAGATGGGAAGATGATGACCTGTGACATTTTACAATAGTTCCCATATCATTCCATCAGCGAGGGAGACTGTCTTAGCAATGAGGTCACTGGAGGCAACTTTGACCAGCCACATCTTGTCAGTCTGCAGGGCCTATAACATGAAGTCTTGTTTTCCAAACATGTTTTCCAAAAAGCAAATTAAGGATCAAGAGAAAGTTAGGCAGATCCACCAAATTTCAGTACAATTTGTTGGCCTGCTTTCAGCAGGGAGGTAGCATTGATTTTATTATTGAATACCTTAACTATGTGCCAGAAGCTTTTATAAATACCACTTCTAGTTTCTCATCTTTACTACCACCTTATAACATAGGTCGTATCATCCATGTTTTATAGATAAGTTAGCTAAGGCTCAAAGACAGTAAACCCCTTTCCCAAGGCACACTGCAAGTACATGGGTAGAAACAGGATTTAATTTAATTATATTTGACAGTAAAGCCCCTGATCTTTGTATATACCCCACTGCTATAAGAGTGAGAACAGCTTGGGCAAAAAGGTCAGCAAGTGATTACAAAACAGTACAGGTTCTGGGCCCACAGTGAGATCCTGTGCAGAGTATTGCTTCATTCATTCATGCCATAAATGCCACTGAGCACCCACTGTACACCAGAAAGAAACCTATCCCTTGCTCTCATGGACACTGATACACAGAAGACAAATGAAAGACTAAATGACCAAATTAATGGACAGACAGACACACAATTAGTATGTCAAGCACCATAAGAGAGTGATGTGTGCAAAGTGTAATGAGATCACAAGGTGAGTGATAGCTACTGGAAGGGAATAAACATTCTAGACAACTGGAACTCCAAGCACAAAGACATGATATGTTCCAGCAATGGCAAAAAGTTGAAGCTGGGGAAGTGGCTCAGTGGTGGAGTGCTGGCCTAGTGTGAATAAAGCCTGGGCTTGGGCCCTAGCAACATGCGTGCGTGTGTACACACACACACACAAATTCAGCATGAGCACAGCTCTGGACGCTGAGGAAGTAATAGAGGGAGGCAAGGAACAAATCCTGAAGTCTCTTCCCTATACTCTGACCCACTCAGCCACCATTGACAATGGAATCACCTCAGAGGCCCTGGTATTAAATGAGGCATAACAATTTAGAAGCCTTTGGAGGACTCCAGGATTAATTCAAGAGGCATCAACTCAGGGTCTGAAGGCAGCCTGAGAAGTCACAGAAACGCTAGAAAAACCAGCAGGTCTATTAGGAAATAGAAGAAACCCATCCTAACTTTAGCAAGGGTACAAGGAGTAGGGGAGGGGGAATCCCAGGGCAAAGGAGGGGCTTCTCTTACTGCAGAATCTAAGAGCTCATGTTCCCCAATTCTATGAGACCAAATTGATACCAATATCAGAACTGAAGCTTTCAACAAGAGGGACGTATACACAGACATACCACATGAAATAGTGTGCAAAGACAAAAGGGTCTCGCCCTCTCTCTTCTTGACTCCAACAGTAGCAGAACTGATGATGCTACCCACTTTTTACTACACCACACACAAGATGAAAATACAATCTCTTACTTTCCTTGCTAGCTGGACTTGGCTGCTGCGACTGTTTGGTTTGGAGTAGCTGTAGCTGGTGGAAGATGGTCCATCTCTGGTGCATCAAAAAAGTATGCCTGAAAGAAGAGAGGCATGAAGAGAAAGTTAAGACACCATGGTCCTCAGTCCCCACAATCCCCCTGCCATATTTATGACCACACTGACCTGCAACTATCTGTTTATGTCTTTCTCAATTACTCATCTGCTGCTACCATTTATTGTTCACTAAATCCTTCTTACAACCCTGTGATGTCATTACAATTTTCTTTATTTGACAGGTGAAGAAACTTGGGTTCAGAGACACTGTTGTTTGATCAAGTACACATAGTTCATGGGTGGTGGAGCCAGGTCTCAAAGGTAGGTCCCTCTGACTCCAAAGTACACGTTCCTAATTCTAGTCTCTCCTTCAGTGCAAAGATGATCTGTCTTTGCTTCTGTGTCACTACCACCCTGCACAGAGCTTGGCACACTATGTAAACAATTAGTACCTAATGAACTGAACTATGACAGATTGCTGCTAAACCATTAGTTGGCTTTCTGAAAAGACCTTGAAAAGAAAATGCTAGGCATGCTTCCCCTCCTAATTCTTCAGCTAGGAAATGAAAGGTTAGATAAGTGCTTCCACTCACCACCTGTAATTTAACTGTCAAAAATCAGGAGGTAGAGGAGGGAAGACATCAAGGAGGGTCCTCCCTGCTATCTCAAGGTCTGAGAATCCTAACTTTAGCCCAAGAAAATACCAGTCTTACTAGCTTTGAACACTGGTTGTTCAAAGGAAAGGTGTATCAAGAACCACTGAGCCAGGTGCAGTGGCACGAACCTGTAATCCCAGAGACTCAGGAGGCTGAGACAGGACTATCTCAAGTTCAAGGTCAGCTTGGGCAACTTAGTAAGACCCTGTCTCAAAAACTAAAAAGGGCCTGGGATATAGCTCAGGGGTAAAGCGCTTCTGGATTCAATCTCTATGTGCCCTTCCCCACACAAAAAAAGAACCAAAAGTGCTCATGGCTCCCCCTTGGTTCAGTGCCTTAGGAAGGTGAGAAGTTAAAAAGCCACCTACACAAGAACAATTTTTCAGCAGCTGTGCTCTCTATCAGCCAGAAGAGGGCACCAACACCACATACTGACGCTTCCCCAGCACAATTCTATTTCTCCTTAACTCTTTAACAGACCTTTTCAGTTTTCCACTGATGCCTTTTTCAGCAGACTTCAGGTAGTTTGTCACATTCTGAGGGCAATTCCACTACTTTTAAAAGCCTTCCTCCCAGGGCCCCTTCCTGCAGCTGTTTTCTGGGGTATAGAAAAACAGTCCCAAACTTGAGGACAGAGGCCATACTGCCCATACCATTCAGGACTCCTCCAGTCCTCTTGCAGGAGTACAAAGGCCCATGGTGCAGGTGCAGGTGGGTGGTGCTCTTCCAGGCTATGGGAGGAACCCGTCTTCAGATGGAAGAGCCAAGAGACCCTGGTTCTACAGCCCGCTGTGCCACTAACTTGCACTATACTCTGGACAAGCCCCTCCACCCTATGGGCCTGTTTTCTTTCCTTCTTTCTTCCTTTTGTTCTTTTTTAAATAATAAGTTCCTTAAGTTTTTTAGTTGTTGATAGACCTTTATTTTATTATTTATACATGGTGCTGAGAATTGAACCCAGTACCTCACACACGCCAGGCAAGTGCGCTACCACTCAGCCCCAGCCCCAACTCATGGGCCTGTTTTCTTATCTGTAAAACTGAATGATTAAAAAAAAAAAAAAAATGACCTCTAAACACCATTTCTTGAACAAGCTTTCATTCTATATGTTAACTCAACAAGTGCTTAATAACAACCTCAGATACAATTTTGGGAGCACCTACTATGCACCAGGCACATAATCATTAGTCAGCTCAGAAACCTGTTAGTAGGAAAATCTATCCCCATTTTAAAGATGAGAAAGCTGAGACTCAGATTCTCCCAGGGCTATACAACTGTGTGTCTGAGCTGGGATTCTAATCCAGTTCTGTCCACCTCCATGGTTCAGGGTCTTCTATCCTCCCACATGGCTACAATTTGGCACCAGGTCTAGGCTGGTCTCAGATCTGTACTGCAGAGGCCTCAGGGAAGGCACACAGTAGAGATAGGACTCGGGTTCCTCTATGAGCCATAACCACACAAACAGAGGCTTAATACTGCTCTAAACATCCCAGCCAAAGATGTATCCTCTGGGTGCTTTCTTAGCCATCCTGCCAGGTGTGTTCCAGTAAAAACTTCAGAGATCACTTGCATGTACAATCACCAAGGGGCCCTCAGCAGGTGTGGGACTGTCACGTGCTTCACTGCCATAAGGCAAAAACACCAATCCATGTTTCCCAGGAGAGTTTGAGGAAGCCAGGCTGTCTGGTTTAGCTGGTGCCCCTCAGCTTAAATGACTCCCCTGCCAATTCCTCTCTCTGCCCTTCTGATAATAATAATAATGTCTCCCATCTGTACAACGTCATATTTTTTGTGGTACAAATATCACTTGATCCTTATAACAGTAACGATGTTACTATGGTGTGCATGATCAGCTCCTTTTTCTAAGTAAGGAGGCAGGAGTGCAGAGTGGGAAATAACCAAAGCAGGGGGTGGTGGAACTGGGACTAGAACTGAGTCTCCTCACTTCCGAGCTAGTCCTCATCCAAAAGAAAAAGGAGGAGGCCGTCTCCAGTGCAGAAAACAAAACCCAGGCCCTAGAATGGGTGGGGAGTCGGGGGCAGCAAAACAACTGACCACAGGGTGGTTCCCTTTGTCCACAAGGAGAAAACTGGACCTTGTCCTTCAAGAGGTCGTCCCGTTCCCAACGTGCCATCCTACCCCACAATCCAATCTGCCCTGCTCTGGAGACCCCAGGGAGCTAAACAGATGCCCTTTCTCCTACCTCCTCGCCACACATCAACTTCTCAACCAGGTACATAATGGGTAAAAAGTTCAGGAGAAACATGGGAAGTTGGTGAGCAGCACCAATGAAAGGGCACCATGAAGAGAATGAGAGACTTAAGCTTTAGTTTATGTGTGAGTTGTGTGGCCTTGGACCACTTCTGCTGGGGCACCACGGAGCAATATGCAGCAAACAGGCCCCGGCAGTTTCTAATGACATGGGGTCTCTTTTCCTAACATCTTTCCTTCTGAAGAACACTTTATAATATATGAAGGGCTTCTGCAGCCATCTCACTGAATCTCACAGAAGCCCAGGAAGATATAAATCTCTTTGACAGAAGAGGAAACCAAGGTTCTAAGAGTTAAGTTGCCTTGGTTCACAATGCTATGCACCTCCCAGTCCAGCGTTTTTGTTTTGGTACCAGGGATTGAACCCAGGGGTTCTCAGGGGTGCTTTCCCACTGAGCCACATCCCCACCCCTTTTTTATATTTTATTTAGAGACAGAGTCTCACTAAATTTCTCAGGGCTTCACTAAGTTGCTGAGGTTGGCTTTGAACTTCCAATCCTCCTGTCTCAGCCTCCCAAACTGCTGGGATTACAGGCATGTACCACCGCACCTGGACTTTTGTACTTCTTAGTAATGCCCTCTTCTAGAAAGTTCTTGAGCAGCAAGATGGGCAGCTTCAATGCCATTTATCCCAGAAGGAATTAGAGGTACAGGAGTTAAAGATCTTGCCATAGGTACCACATGAAATAGGTTCTTATTAATAAAGAAAATGATAATACTTCCCTACTCCAGTGTTCAATCCTCCCTGCTCCTTGCTAGTTCTTATAGTGCTTTAAAAGACAATTCTTCTTCTTCTGCCTCCTCCTCTTCACCAACTTCTCAGGAAAGTATACAATGGGGAAAAATTCAGGAGAGTCATGGAAAGATGCCAGTGTAAGGTATTACAGTGAGTGAATAAGTTATGACGGAAAGGACATTATTCCTCAACAGACAGAAGGATCCAGAAGGGGCACTGCAGCATTTTAAGGGATCAGCCATGTCTCCATAGGATGAAAGGAAAGGGACTTAGTTTATGGACATTTATAAGACAAGTTCTATGTTAAATGCTTTCTATGTATTATTTTGTTTCATCC
This sequence comes from Marmota flaviventris, assembly GCF_047511675.1. Lineage (NCBI taxonomy): Eukaryota > Metazoa > Chordata > Mammalia > Rodentia > Sciuridae > Marmota > Marmota flaviventris. The sequence continues at coordinate 42,692,782 of NC_092507.1, forward strand.
TCAGAAACACACTACAAGCAGGAATTATTATCATACAACAGAGGAAGAAATTAAGATTCAGGGAAATATAGAACTATATACAAGCTCACATAGCCAAAAGTGAAAGCTGCCTGAATCAAAAGCAAAGGCTCTTCCTAAAAAGACATCTAGACACAGGAACTCAAAACCTGCTCTAAATGTGGTCCACTTTAAAAACAACTCCACTGTCCTGTATTTGACTTCATTCTCTCTACCCATGAAACTTTAAATGTCATAAGTCTTCCTAGATACACGCAGGAAACCATCAAGGCACCCAAAGGCAGAGTCCCCCCAGTCCTGCTCCCCAACTCGATACGGAGGCTCATGTCCACCCACACTTCCTGTGGCAAGACACTAAACCTTAACCAGATTACAGAAACTAGGTAAAGGCAGAGATTACAATCAAATTCTTTTAACTTAGACCACTTCCCTCTAAAGAGGGAAGAGGAGAGTCTAAAACAGTGTTGACTTCATGGAGGCTATTTTAAAAGAACTGTTGCAAAAAAAAAAAAATAAATAAAAAATAAAAGAACTGTTGCATCTAACAATTTGAGGTCATTGAGCATTTGCATATAATACACACTAAAAGAATACAGGAATGAGACCATACCAAGCAGCCCACAGAAAGAAGCATATGAAGCAACACAATCGTCACAATTGTGGCCAATGCAATTCGCCGGTTATCCTCACGAACAGCTGGCCAAAACGTCATTGCCAAGACAGATCCTGAGATGGCCAGGGCAATCATGACTAGAATCCAACGAACAGCTTTCTGAGGGATAATCCACAGTATCTGAAAGAAAAGAAAAGGGTGGTAGGGAGAGGCTTCTTGGAGGCATTTCAGAGAGGTATTTGTTCATTCCAGGCACATATGTTTATATACCCCCAGCCAATCAGCAGCTGGGCCCCCGCTGCCAGTCTGGTTTTCAGTATAAGCTGGAGAAATGCCACCAGCATGCAGACTGAGATGGACCCTTTCATAACCAAGGGCTCATGATCTGGCACTCACCCCAAACCCTGTTCATGCTGAACTTTAAATTCAAAGGGGAATGTCAGGAGCACATGAGTGTTAGGCTGGAAATAACAATGCCTGGTGGAACTTTCAACCAAGAACAGAGCATCACCCAGGGTCTGTTCCACAGTGTGGTACTTACTGCTGTGGGAATATAAATGAAGAGCGAATAGCCATAGACACACACAATCTCCAGAAACGAATAGGAAACGATGTTCATAACTTTGCTGTTTCTCCACACAAGGAAACCCCAGAGGGCGAGAGGAACCAGCCACGCATAGGCATAGATGATGGTAGCTGCTATGGACACTGCGGATGACAGGACACAGTTTTCATCCCCAACAGAGCTTAACATACTATCAGAGCACTTCTGATACCTAACTGTCCTGATTTTCTAAACATGCCAATTTACATCAATGGACTGGGGGATCACATCTTGCTAGTCTTCATTTCCTGGGCGTGGGACCTGACTCATAACAGGCACTTGATAAATGTTTGTGAACTACTGAATCTTCTGTGTCTACCTTTGTGGTGATGACTAGTATCCTCCTATATAGTTTTTACAGTTCATTTGATAACTAACAACTTATATTATTAAACAACTGAGATACTTCAGAGGGACACAATGGTAAGTACACTGAGCATTTCAATCAAATAAAAGCCAACTATCCCCTTGGAAGAACACATCCTCCTCCTTAGCGAAACAAGAGCTGACACTGATTTCTTTAGGAAATTTATTAAAATGCCCTGGGTACAGATTAACTTGTTCTGCATGCTATTTAGAGATCCTTCTCTTCCTGAAATACAGAGTTCCAACTCACTGATAAATTGTTGAACTATTCTCTAGTTTCACTTTCTTCCTTACATAAATAACTGCCTTGGTGGTGGAAGTGCTAGTTGGCAGCTCCTTGGAACAGGAGCATTCAATATATCACTATACTACTCTCCTCTTCCTCTCAGAGCAGCATGCCCTAGAGGACTTGCCTTCCACTTTCAGACTAGAGGGTCATAAAACATGGTAAGCCATGGCATCAGCCTTTCTTGTGAAACTCAGTAGGTAATTCATTTAACACATTCTGGCAAGAACAAAGGCCCCCCTAGCAATTACATCCAGGCTGGTTAAGATGTAGCTCAGTGGTAGGAGCACTTGCCTAGCATGTGTGAGGCCCTGGGCTCAATCCCTAACACGAGAAAAGAAAAAGAAAAAGAAGAGACATGTGATTACCCAAAATGCTTTGAGCCTCCCCAGAGCATTTTTTAACTCTCTCTCTCTCTCTCTCACACACACACACACAAATTAGCTTTTTGGTCAGGCACAGTGGCACACACCTGTTATCCTGGTAGTTCAGGAGTCTGAGGCAAGACGATTGTAAGGTCAAAGCCAGCCTCAGCAATTTAGTGAAGCCCTAAGCAACTTAGTGAGACGTTGTCTCCAAATAAAAAATATAAAGGGCAGGGGATGTGCTCTTTACTCTTACAATAGCCCCTAGGTTCAATCACCAGTATCAAAAAAAAAAAAAAAAAAAAGCTTTTTGTGTTATTAACTAGTATGTAGACATATTACTTCATATAATCTATACTTTTATTTTTGAGAAGAAACAGGTTCAGAGAAGCTATGGGGTTGGTCAAGATCACATGATTTTCTTTTTTGTTTTTTTGGTATCGGGGATTGAACTCAGGGGCACTCAACCATTGAGCCATATTCCCAACCCTATTTTGTATCTTATTTAGAGACAGGATCTCACTGAGTTGTTCAGCGCCTCACCGTTGCTTTGAATTTGGGATTCTCTTGTCTCAGCCTCCCAAGCCACTGGGATTATAGGCATCACATGATTAACAAGTTGGTGAAAGAAGCTGGATCTAACCCCACATGTGATTCATATTGTTTATATAAAATGGGAAAATGTTTATTGATAGTGCCTCTATCTTATTAATACTTACATCACATCCCTGAAATTGGGATGCCCAGCCAAAGAGGCTAAGAAGAAATGAAGACTCCCACCATGCTTCCAGATCCCCAGGAAGAGTGAGTTACTCTTCTGTCAAAATACCTCCAATAAAGAGATTAACATAAACTACTTACAGCAATATTCACTCACCTATCTTGCTTTATTTAACCACTGAACCACTTGAAGGCAGGATCTGAATCTCATAGATATCATTTATTGAGTTAAATTCAAACCAAAGACATTTGATAAACAGAGTGAGAACTGAACCCATGAAGGAGAAGGAAGGTTACAGGTTCACACACTTTCTCTTGTGCACATGCATGCACAAACACACACACAGAATAAAGGGGAGGAAAAGAAGGAAGGACATATAGATTCTCTCTCACACATCTCTACATACATACATACATATCTATTTAGCAATAGTATTTACTGAATTCATTTTGTACAAATCACTATTCTAATCTATTGACATGTATCAACTCTTTACTCTTACAATAGCCCTGTAATGTAAGTATTATCATTTCCATTTTACCAATGAATCTGAGGCCAAGAGAGATGGTTAACTTGTCCCAAGAGGCAGAAGCTAGTCAGTGGCAGAGCTAGAAGCTTCAGTGGTCTAATGGGAGTTCTTCTCCAGCTACCCTAGCGGGAGAGCGGACAGGGAGGCCAGGACTTGAGAAGGAAGTACAGGTCAGTCTCCTATAAAGCCAGTCTTCCTCAATTTGGCATCACCTGCAAGTGTCTGAAAGCTGTTTTCTTTTCTCTTAACTGCCCAATACTGATTCAAGAAAGTAAGTTTTAAAACAAAAATGTCATTTACAAGCCCATCACTAGGTCCCATTCACTTCTGCATTTTCCCTTCCAGGCACACTCCTCGATAACAAATCTGCTATCAGAAGGCCCCAGTTTGGCGTAAGAGATCAGCTTCCCCTGTTGCTCTGGTGCTTCATCATTTGTCGCCACAGCCAATTTCAGCCAGCTGAGCCATCAGCCTAAATAACAATAGGTATCCCAGTCCTGGGACGATACAAATCATGCTAGGATACAGACCTTCATGCACACTGCCTTACAGTTCTTTTGTACATTGTTTTTAGAATAAATTCCAATTGCAATACAGCTTTCCTAAAAATTATGTGCATTTATAATGCTGTGAATCCTACTTATACACAGAATTATATATATCTTAAAATGTTAAAGTTTTGATATATTAAGTTAAAACTATGCTTAAAATGGTAAGTTTTATGTTATACGTAATATAATATGCACACATACAAAAGCACACAATATATAAAGGAGAGAAAAAGAAGGAAGGATATATGGATACTCTCTCACACATGTCTCTATATACATATATAGGAACATCTATTTAGCAATAGTATTTATTGAACTCATTTTGTACAAATCACTATTCTAACCTATTTACAATGTATCAACTCTTTAAATAGCCCTGTAATATATTATCATTTCCATTTTACCAATGAATATGAGGTCAAGAGAAATGATTAACTTGCCCCAAGAAGTTAAATGATTAACTTCTGCCACAAGAGGCAGAAGCTAGTTACCTATAACATAAAATTTACCATTTTATGTATGTTTCATATATGTATATATAAAATTTTACATACACATATAAATAGTGTAATTTACCATAGTAAAAAAAAAAGAGAGAGAGAGAGAGAGAGAATGTCGATTTATATAGATGGGTGGTAAACCCTGAGACAATAGGTATGTTTAACCCCTAAAACAGAGAATGCAGAGATGGGGCCCACACACTCAGTGGGTAAAAGGACTCACGGTTAGAAACTGATGGTATTCTAAATGAGTCAAGCTATTCACCAACCTTTTCGGAATTCGGGCACATAATGGTATGTCTTCTCTCCCAGATGGATTAAGAAGTTGGAAAGATTCCCACTAATTGCTATGGCAAAGACCAAAGTGGCACATATCCAAAAGGGGCCTGCAAAAGCAACCAGAAAATTCAGAAACAGGAAAATAAGCACTGGCCTTTAGATTCTTACAGAATAATTTCTTATCTTCCTCTCTCGCTCTTCACAAGCAAGGGAAAATGAATTTTAGATGTAATCAACACTTAATGGGAATTTTTTTTCTAAAAAAAGGTCAAAACATTAACTCAGTAATTAGCTATCTTAAAGACTAGGAGGATTATATCTAAAGGCCAAAACACCTTCCACAATTAGGTAAATAAAGATATTGATTTGTGTATAGTTTCTTTTTATTGGAGAATCATCAAAAAAAATCATAGACATTTTGTTAAGCCTTCCATTAGAATACAAGAAGCAATGATTACTTCTCTCTTCTACATGTCAGATGTCAATGCCAGAGAGAAAGAAGCCGAATCAGACAGGTCCTTCCATAGCATAAATGAAGAGCCAGAGAAACAAAACACTTTAGACAAACACTGATCTAATCTATCACATCACTCTGGTCGTGTCAAAGAGGAAGTGTGTGTGCACATGTTTAAGCCATCCTTTTTGCTTCTTTTAATGAAAAATATTTAATAAAATATTTAATAAAAAATATATTAACAGTTCCATATTGAAGAGATACAAAAGGGAATATAGAGAAAAGCACATTTCCCTCCCTCTCGGCTCCCTAACTCTGCATTTTTAGAGCTCATCACTGTAACTAGTTTCTGGTCAATCCTGCCAGAAATAGTCTACACATATATGCAAATGTAGTGTATGCGTACGTATGTGGTTTCATATAGATGACATACATATATATCCTGCTGTGCAATTTTCCATTTTTACCTTAAAATAGCCTAGAAATTCTACCAAAGCAAGTCATATAAATTGGCTTATCCTTTTTAATGGTTAGAAAACATTCCCCTGAGCGGATGAGGGTGCCGTGCTCTGCACACCCCTTTCACCATTTGCTTGATTTTATGAACACCATCTTTGTCTCTCCCTACCTAGAATACATACTACATGCTCTGCACACCCCTTTCACCATTTGCTTGATTTTATGAACACCATCTTTGTCTCTTCCTACCTAGAATACATACTACTAGATGTAATTTTTAAATTGAGATTAATACATTTTATGAATTTCATTTTTCAATTTCACTAATATTTTGCTACACTTTTTGGGATAATTTCAGACACCTTGACAAAATCAAGAAAATTGTTGCAGTGGTGAGCAGTGGCACATGCCTACAATCCCAATGGCTCAGGAGGCTGAGGTAGAAGGTACGCAAGTTCAAGGCTACCCTCATCAATGTAGGACTTAAGTAACTTAAGGAGAGCTTGTCTTAAAATAAAAAGGGCTAGAGATGTGACTCAGTGGTTAAGCGCCCTTGAATTCACTCCCTGGTACCAAGAAAAGAAAATACTGTATTGAGGGAGCTAGTGAGCAGAAATCTATAAGTATTTTTCAGAGCCAAGCACTGGTACCTGAGGTTGGGAAAGGAAACACAGGCAGTGGGAGGCTCCAAGAGTCACCAGCATCAGCTTTCCTTCCACAAATCTGTTCTAATCAAAGACTAAATCTCACTGCTATTCTGTCTGCCTACCACCTAAGAGGAAAAAATAAAACAAAACCCACAAAAAGCTACATTGAATAAATTGACAAAACTAACTATCCGTGTACTGTAGGCAGGCAGAGACCATCCAAGCATAAGAACTCACCTGGCCAAAATATTAATTTATACTACCATATAACTAGAAAGCAAAGAACTTCAGATCTAAACAGCCATTATTTACTAAGTACCAAGTATCCTCTAGGCCCTGGGGTAGGTGCTAGGGACACAGTGATGCAACAGAGACAGAGTCACTGCCTCAAACACACTCAGGCACCCTAGGCAGACAATAAAATATCTAACCCAAGAATTTGAGGTGAGTGAAGTCCAGGCTGCCCCTTGGGCACCTAAGGAGGGCATCAAACCTAGAAAAAGTGTTGTCTAACCCTGGATGAAAAAACAGTAGAAGTTTTCAAGTGAATAAGGAAAAGAATAATCCAGGAAGAGGGAACCAGCAAGAACAGAGCAAACAGTTCAAGGCCAAGGAAGTTTGAGGTCAGAAGTAGCCAAAGATTAAAGATGGTCAGGCCAGAGGATCTCAGAAGCCCTATTAGTGATTTCAGAATTTAGCTTGAGGGATGTTATGATTTAGACATGAGGTATCCCTCAAACCCTCAGGTATGAGACAATGCAAGAATGTTCAGAGGTGAACTGATTAGATTATGAGAACTGTAACCTAATCCTCCACTGATACAGGTTAACTGGGTGGTAACTAGGCAGGTGGGATGTGGTAGGAGGAAGTAGATCTCTGGGAGTGTACCTTTGGGGTTTATATCTTGTCCCTGGTGAGCAGAGCTTGCTTCCTCTGCTTCCTGGTTGCCATGTCCTGAGCTGCCTCACTTTGGGCCCAGAGCTACGAAGTTGACCAAAGTGCACTGAATCTCTGAAACCGTGAGTCAAAATAACTTTTCTTCCTCAAAGTTGTTCTTGTCAGGTCTTTTTGGTCACAGTGATATAAAGGAGACTAAAACAAGAGCAAAAGGACACCTGGTACAGGAAGATATTTATATAGTCCCTCAATATCTGTGGTAGATTACTTCTAGGACACCTAAGATACCAAAATCCAAAGATGCTCAAGTACTTTATACAATATGACAAAGTGTTCGCATATAATCTATGCACAACCTCCCATATACTTTAAATCATCTCTAGATTATTTATAATAGTTAATACAATGTAAATGATATATCAATAGTTGTTATCTGTACTGTTATCTGTACATGAAAAAAGTCTACACATATTTAATACAGATGAAACATTTTTCAAATGTTTTTGATCCAAGGTTGACTGAATCTATAGATGTGAGACTTGTGGATATGTAAGGCCACTGTACTGATTTAAAGACTTGTCCAGCATTCTCTGGAATGTGGCCCTAAGCTGTCCAGTACCATGGCACAGCAGCAGTTGGAGGGAAGGTGTTTTCAAGTGGTCTGGAAGGTAATCAACATTTTCTCACCCACTCTACCTGTCTGGTTAAAGCTCAATAATTCATCCTTCAGGAGAAGCAAGAAAACTGTCTTAGACCTTAGTATTCTTGTCCCCTTAGCTATTAACATTTCTCTTGCCTGTTTGTAATCCTTCAATTAACCCCTTCTGCTTAAGGATAAAACCCAAATTCCTCAGACCTCTATAGAAGGGCCATCATGATTGGTTCAGTAACCTTCCCAGCCACCACTATAGGAAGCCAGGAACCAAACAGCATATCAAGCTCAGGTGGTAGAATGCTTGCCTCACATGCATAAGGCCCTGGGTTCAATCCCCAGCACCACAAAAAAAAAAAAAAAAAAAAATCAAACCACACCCACTCACCCACAGCCTGCCCACTGCTTCACTTGCCTTTCCCCTTCCCTTTTCCCTTCCCCTTCCCCTTCCCTACTCTTTTTATAGGGTAGGGGTGGAAGGGAGCCTTAAGTTACATTGTATTTACAATTAAATTTTCATGCTATACATTTTTATGTTATGAAATATTTCTAACATAGACAAAACCATAAAGAATAATAAAGCAAATGCCAGAGTATCTATCGTATCACCTTTAAAAGTCCTTTAAACGGTGTCATACCATTCATATTCTTCTACAACATGCTTTCTTTTCATTTACCATTGTTCTCAGATTTATCCATTCCAATGCTTATAGGTCTCATTCTCAAAACTACAGAATTCCCTACATGAATATACCACAATCCAGTCTCTTGCTGATAAAATATCTAAATTGTTTTAAAATACTTGCTCTTACAAACCACATTGTTGTAGTGACTGATATTCTTCTATATGGTGTCATATAGGTTTCTCTAAAAAGAAATACCTTTGAGAACTGCTGAGTTGTAGAGTCTGAGCATCTTTAAATTGCTCTAATTTATGTACCAGTGAGACACCCACAGCATTATTCAAAAGTTCCCGTGGCTCCACCTCCTTGACAACACAGTGTCAATATTTACGAAAACTGACTTGGAGTATATCACTGCTCTGCTCAAGTCCTCCAGCAGCTTCTCACTCGAATAAAAGCTAAAGTTCTCACTGTAACTTATGAGATCCTACATGTTCTCCCCCTCTACATTGCCTCTCTGACTTCATCTCTTCCTAGGCCCTTGTCCACTCTGGTCCAATTACTCTAGTCTCTTTGCAATTCTTGGAACATACTAGGCAGCTTCCTACCTCAGGGTCTCTGCACTGACTGATCCTATTGCCTCAAATATTCTTCCCTTAGGTATCTATATAAATCACTCCTGGTTCCTTTAGGTCTTTACTCAAAAGTCACCCACCTACATACACATTTCATGTCCTGTCCCTCTACCTTCTTATTTGTAACTAACAAACCATATATATTTAAAATATGCAGTATTTCTTACTTATGTTGTTTATTGTTAAACTCAATAAATTATAAACTGCTTAAGGCATGGGGTTTAGTCTGTTTTAGTCATGCTATATCTTCAGTACCTAAAATAATACATACTCAGTGTTTGTTGAATTAAATGAATAGCTGAAGACAAGCCAACCTATATATGTTTGCTAAAATGATTGGCATAAATGTTTTAGTTACTATTTTGCTGATTAAAGGTGGGGCTGTGTTAGCTTCTCATTACTGACAAATACCTGGGGAAAACAACTTAAAGGAAGAAAAATTTATGTGGGCTCATGGTTGTAAAGGTTTCAGTGCACGGTCAGCTGGCTCCCAGGCAGAAACACCTTGGAGGAAGGGCCTGGCAGAGGAAAGATGCTCAGTCATAGCAGACAGAAAGCAGACAAAGAAAGAGGCCAGGGACAAAACACAGTCCCTAAGAGCGTGCCCCCAGCGACCTACTTCCTCCGTGTTCCACTTGCCTGCTATTCCCACCACCTATCAGTTGCCCACTGATGAGGTTAGCACCCTCGCCATCCAATCACTTCCCAGAAGCCCACCTCTGAACATTGCTGCATGGAGAACCAAGCCTTCAACACATGAGCTCTTGGTAGACATTCCAGATCCAAACGACACCAGCATCTTTTTATGTTTTTATTGACCATTTGGGTTTCCTCTTCTATGAATTGCCTATTTTCCCCCAGTTGCTTGTTTGATTCTTAAAATTTGTGGGAGTTCCACATACAGTCTTGTTTCTCATCTTTTGTTCATTTGTATATTGCAAATATTTTTCCTGGTTTGTGGTTTAATTTTTTTTACAAGTTTTCTCATGACTTATTTTGTTGTATAGAGATGTTCACTTTAAGTTGAAATGCAGGAGATTATCAGTTTTTGTGGGGGCCACCCCTGAGCTATTACAGCATCTTTACTTAGCCTTCAGCCAAGAAGGTTTTAATCTGGCATTGCACTGTGGCTCCTCCCACTCTGCGTGTTGCATGTGATCACTGCCTTCCCCCTGCTATGAAATCTGCTTTCCCATAGCTCCAGACTTGGGAGTAATCCATTGGGCTTGGACAGCCCACCCCCTTATTTGGTGAGGAATGTTCTATGGAAAAGCCTTTGCAACCCATATAAAAATAAACCAAACGTGGGCTCACACTGTCCCTCTGGAAGCTCACAATAAGGTCAAAGAGCCGTCCTGCCTACTCCCCCCTTTATAAAAAAAAAAATTTCCATGTCATTTGGTCTTTTCAGGGGACAGCCTACTCCACGCAGAGGAACCTCGTTTCCACCACCACCCCTAACCCCTGCCCGGGAGATGGGCGGGAAGATTTTTCCTTGGACTGCATACTGGCAAATCTTCTGTCATCGTTTTCCTGATCACCTTCCCCCAACCCATTCCCCAGAGGCCAGTCCTCTCTGCTATAAATACTTAACCTTCACTGATTTTTAATCATGTCTTTAAACTCATAAGGCCATTAGCCTTTGGAAAGAAGCAAACTTTTAGGTCCAAATCTTGGCTCTGTCACAAAAAGCAGCATAGCACATTTTTTTTTCAATTGATGAAAAATATGAATTATGAGCTATGGTACTGATTTGAAAATTGAGCTCAACCACTTACTAGCCATATGATTTTAGGCAAGTTGATGAGTCTCTGTGTGACTCAATGTCCTTATCTAAAAATATTACCTTCCCTAAGCCTCAATTTTCTCTTTTATAAGATAAGGCTACCTTGGAGCATGAAAAATAAAATAGTGCAAAATGGTACAACAGTGCTTATCTCCATGCCTGGCGTTGTAAGGTGTCCATTTCCTCCTTGAGACTGGGGACTGTGGCTTTGCTTTTAAATCCTCAGGCACTAGTATGGGGCCTAGCACAAAATATGGGGCTCATATGGAGCTTCTCTATGCCAAGCTGTCTGTCTAGCACTAAAGACTTGGCTTCCTCAGGCACTGAGACTGCTCCTCCAGAAGCTCTCTAGTTGGAAGTGAGAATGAGCAAGATAGCTAGAGACAAGACCCTTGAATGAAAGGCACAGACCAGTACAACAATGGTTTTCACACAGGGCTCCCTGGGGCTTTAGAAATCCCAAGGAGGAACTTCTAGAAATTTCTGGAAATGTCAAAGGGAGCACAGGCTGAGAGAAGAGAGCCTTCCAACCTCCACAAGAGCAGTTTTTGGTTTTAGATACTGGATATTCCCACGACTTGATGAAAAGAGTCTAGAATGTAAGATCACCAGTTTACTACAATACGGGTTTTATGTAATAAACTTGGTTCCAGTTCTACTTCATTAGATTGACAACTCCTAGCTGTAGTTTCTTCAAGTTACATAGGGATAATAGCACTTAATGTACAATCTTGTAAGAATTAGAGTGTGTGTAGTGTTTGGCACACTGTAGATTCCCATGAATTCCTTTGCCTATTATAATGGACATATGTAATTACTTTACTGTTTCTTGTTTAGGACTTGAGCATATATATTAATAAACCTCTTTGAACACCAGCTTCGTCATTGAAAAAGTGGGGATACTATACAAGATGTGATTGCAAGATTGAAATACGACCAAGCACACAAGGTCTCTGGTCTAGCCCCTACCACACAAACCGATCAGAGTTGTTGGCCTCCTTCATCCCTCAAACACAGAAGTCCACTGTCTTGAACCCTCTCCTCAGGTTGTGTGGACCTCAGAGTTTTTCTCAGACAGCAAGGGGGTCAGGGATGACAGCTGTTCCCTGACTCATGCCTGTTTTTCACTTTCCGTGCTGGTGACCAAATCCCAAAGGGAGCCAGCTCATCTGAAAGCAGAGCTAGAACTCAGCACATTAATGAAAAGTATGAGAATACCTTCTCTACACTCTCCCCAATGTCACCAAATACAAACAGTAGAATCAACAGTCTCCTCTTAGACAAAGTGACTTCATTTGTCTCAGGACTATAATGTCATTTGAAGAGCATAGTTCTGAAAGGACATAATCCTGGCATTAATATGACACATAATTGCATTTCTCCCTAAATTCTTTGCGGGGGTTATTACTGAATCTCAGAAGAATCAAACAAAACATTGTACACCCCAAAACAGTGCAAGTCTCCAACTTTCTAGATGACCCACACCTTTGCCCAATTTAACTGGAATGTGGTAAAGAATCAAAATAGCACTACAGGGCTATGGTTGTGGCTCAGTGGTAGAGAGCTTGCCTAGCATGTGTGAAGCACTGGGTTCAATCCTTAGCACCACACAAAAATAAATAAATAAAATAAAAGTATTGGGTCCATCTACAACCAAAAAAAATTTTTTTTTTAAATGGCACTACACATACCATAGAGATCTGGATTGCTGCGGATATATAACCTCACAAAGTTTTTTCCGGGTATTGGCAAAAGAGACCCTTTTATTCTGTCAAAGACCTGGAAAACAACACAGCAGTAATTCTACTTAAGATTTTTTTTTTGTTAGAATTTTAATAAATTCAACAACTACAAAACTAAAACTCGGTTATTTGGATTTTTACGGTAGTATTTGCACATGCTAGTAACACTTTATTTTTCTAAGACCACTTCCAGTACAGAAAGGCTTTTGCCTGATTTGACTGTTTAATCACAAAAGAAACAAATCTCCATTACATAAAAGTAAGGGTAAACTGTTTACAAACCTGGTAAGTGTCCACATCAAAGAATGTTTGATAGTATTCAAATGTCCAGAAGGGAGAGCTTTTCTTCTGTCCAGCAAGTAGCTGTCAGAGGTAAAGTGAAACGCAATGAAGACAGAAGCAATTCCCTAGTTGCAGCTGTGCAGAGGGAGAGGGCCCTGACCCAGTAAGAAACCAAAATGCAGGAAAACACCAGGCTCTTCAGCAGTCAGTGAACGAGGCCCACAACAGCCAATGCCCCACTCCCGGCCCCACAGAGAAACAAGCATCAATTTTGAAATCTCACCTAAAGTTCTCAAATCTGGCCCCTCCACCTGGGGAACTTTGGTGAAGCACTAGACCCCTCTCCAGCTTGTTTCCCTTGTATAAAAAGTACAGCTAATAATGGGCTGGGGCTGGGGCTGCGGCTCAGTGGAAGAGCATTTGCCTCACGAGGCACTGGGTTCAACTCTCAATTCACATATAAATAAATGAATAAAATAAAGGTCCATCAACAATGAAAAAAGTATATTTTTTAAAAAAAGGTACAGCTAATAAGATCTACCTTGTAGATGCTTTATATACAATAACACACACACACACACACACACACACACACAGAGCAGTCAGTATAAATGTCTTCTCGGCCATCCATCTTTCAAGATCCTTACTACTGCCAGGCACAGTGGCACATGCCTATAATCCCACTGACTCAGAAAACTGAGGCAGGAGGATCACGAGTTCGAGGCCAGCCTTGGCAAACCAGTAAGGTCCTAAGCAACATAGTGCTTGTATTAAAATAGAAAAATAATAAGGGCTGGGATGTAGCTCAATGGTAAAATGCCCCAGGTTCAATCCCTAGGACTGAGGAAGAAAAAAAAAAAGATTCTTACTACTATTATCATCTGATTTCTCAAAAATCTGACACACTGATTCACTCTGAAGTTCTAAACATATTAATGCTTTGACAAAAACAAAAATTCCAGTTTAGAGGAGGCCCATAAGGAGGGCCACACCTGTCCCCCAGCACTGTTCTCCAGGGGCAGATGGAGTCACAAGACTATGAATCACGACTGGTATCCTCTGGTATCTACAGAGGACTCACATGGCAGAGGTATAGGTTGACCAGGGAGAGCCATTTTTCATAAGCTAGGCAAGGAATCCACCACTGTCACAAAAATATTGGTAAACTCCTCTCAATTCACAGACAAAATTAATATAATGGGTAAATTTTTTTTCTAATTTTAAGACTTTTTTTTTTTTTTACCCCAACCACATTTCTTCCTAATTGTTGATGCCTGCTATTACTCAATGTGATGTTAATTTTATGTGTCAATTTGTCTATGCCTTGATGCCCAAATATTGGTTAAACATTCTTCTGGATGTTTCTGTGAGGGTATTTTTGAATGAAATTTATATTTAAATTGATTTGACTTTAGAAGGCCTGACTAGAACAAAAGGCTAACCCAACCCTACCACCCATCCCAGCCCTGCCCCAGCAAAAGGGAATTCCCCTGCAGCTGGCCTCTGAATTGCAACTCCTTCCCACAACTCTAGCCTCCTTAGATTTGGACTCACCAGGCCTCCACAATCACATAAGCCAATTCCTTAAAATAATCTCTCTACATACACATCCTATTGGTCTCTTTCTCTAGGGAATCCTAACAACTCAGCTGTACTCGTAGCCACTCCTTGTGTGAGGGAGCCGACCACTTTAAGCCCTAACACACTCTGCCTGTGGTACAGTCTAGCAACTAGACACCATCTCTGACTTAGACTGCCTTAGTTTAAGGATCCAAGTATTCCCTACTAGTTGTGTGTCTGGGAAAGTTACTTAAACTTTGTTTCAAGTTTCTCATTTGTAAAATGAAGATAAAAATAGCCCTTGGTTCACAGGTCATTAGGAAGACTAAATGAGATGATGCAAACTTTAAACGGAGGCTGGCATCCACTAAACCCTAAATAAATATTAAGTATTGTGATGATATGATGACAAGGCCCAACAGATTATTTTCTCATATTCCAGATGAGGAAACCCAGGCTTAAGAAAGTTATAGTACCCTTCCTAAGACCATATAACTATTGGTAGGATCTGAACTCAGGATCTTAAGTTTTCATTGCTATATTTGGTATATATTAACATTCAATTTAGCATAAAATTCAGTATTTATTTTGATACTTCATGGAGTTCCAGAAAGAGCATCTGGTACCCACAAGCCACACAATCTTAATAATAAGAACCCTATGAGCACATTGCTACAAGTACACCTCTGAAGCAGTCCAATCATGATTCAGTTTATAACATACTGAAATAAATACTACTTGCCTGAAACATGCCAACTACATGCATGGAAATATATCTTTATGATTAAAAACAGCCACTAGGTTGATTTACCTCCAATTAGATGGAGATCTCAAGGTCTCCCTTCACCTCAACTCCCTCACCAAACCTTCCCAGCATGCCCTACTGAGCCCAACCTTCACAGAGCTGTGTCCAACTCTAGTTCAGAAGTCACCACTTCTAGTCTAGACCACTTTAATTGTCTCCTACCTGGTCTTCTGGCTTCTAGTCCGACTTTCTCCAATTCATTCCCCACATGGCCACCATATCTTAACACATCTATTCATATTGCTTAAAATCGTTCGGTAGCTCCCAACTGTTTTCAGAATACACTTTGTTCTGGCTGTGTGGAGTCCTGGCCTGTCTATGTAGCCTCATCTCCTGCCTTCATCTCTGTGTTGCTCCTGATGTCAGTGAAAATAGGACATTCCCATCTGCACTATGTTCACATCTCTGTGATGTCACTTTGCCCACCTCCTTCCCCTGGCCACCTCCTCTTCCTTCATCTGATGGTACAAGATCCATTGCCTCTAAGAATTCTTCCCTAATCCACTCTCTTTGCTTTCGAGGCCCAGGTTCCCGCTACCAGTGCTTCCCATGGATGGTAACAGTCTACTTACCTGTCTGTTTCCCCCACCAGGGCAGAGGCTACCTGTCATTTACCTTTGCATCGCCAGTACCTAGCACTGTACCTGGCACACAGTAGATGAGACTAAATAGAAGAACAAGCTTTAAAAACATTAAAAGGAAAAAAATTCAAAGGAAGTTCAAACCTCAGTTTTGTCAGAGTCATCATTTCCCAGTAATTCATCATCCTCTTCTCTCCCTGAGCCTCTTGGAGGGCCTGGTTGATGCTTCGGGGTTTCATTGGGATCCTCAATGCTTATCGTGGTGGCATCTGGGTTTGCTACTAGAGCAGTGGCTGCATCACCAAATTCTGAAATCAAGCAGAGCAGAAAGGCCTCTGAGAACTTACCCACACTAGGAATGCTATGCTTTTCATTCAAAGACAAGTAGTTACAACTCAGCTTTGCTACAGACCCTGTCTGAGAAAACAGCAACAAACTTTGAAGAAAATCTCACCTAGAAATCAATCTAACATGGAAAAATGATGATGAGGAGAATTTGGAGTCAGGCTTGGAGTTTAGTCCTGGCTCAGATGCTGACAACTATATGAGCCTAAGTAAAATAACCTCTAAAACCCTCAGTGTTCAGTAAAGCGAATAACATTTATTCTAAATAACAATTATTCTAGAGAATTTGGAGAGAGTTAGGAATATTACCCAAGCAAAGTCCTTAGCAAGGTGCTTAGCCCACTTTAACCTTTCTTCTTTGATTCAAGTTCAAAATTTTTTAATATTTATTTTCCCCAATAAGTCCTAAGAAATCACTACAGAAAATATGAGGACAAAAAAGAAAGTAGAAATAATAGAATAAAAATGACTCAGACCCATCATCACATAAAGGCAAACACTGTTAACACTCTCGTACAGTTCTTCTTCTTCACCTAGCAAGACTCATGCTTCATTCCCAACATTCACCTCATGCAGGAAGTACACCAAATCCTGATTGAGATGGGTTCAGGCCATGATAAACTACTCTGCATCTGCTTTGTCTACTGATTATATAAATTTATTTCACTATAAAAATCTTTGAAATACAGAAGGAATGTCTATGTAGAGAAAACCTTTTGGGTGACAGCCTGAGGATAACTACCTACCAGTACAAAACTAGGTCCCCATTTTTAAATCTCTTGAGCCATATTGTTAAACTACTTTCCAAAAGAACCTTACCCATTTATGATCATCAATAGTAATTGAGCATCCTAACATACTTCTTTCTTTTTTCTTTTTCTTTCTTTCTTTTTTTTTTTTTTTTTTGTGTGTGTGTGTGTGTTTGGTACTGGGGATGGAACCCAGGGCCTTGCACACAATAGGCAAGTGCTCTACCACTGAGCTGTATATCCAGCCCCTAACATACTTTATTTTGTTATGCTTAAATAAAATTCAGGGCAGCTCTGAACTTTGAAGGCCTAAGAAAGACACCAGGAAGGCACCATCTTGACACCAAGGGCACGGCACAGCTCCTAGCATTAGGACAGGGCTCTTGGATACTGAATTCTCATTGCCCCTAAGCATATGAATAGTTTCATGCAGAAAACCAAAGGGAGCTAGCATGTAACAATCACTCCAGCTTTGGCTGCCAACATCTGGGTTATTGAAAGAGCATGAGGCTCTGGAATGAGATGGCCTATTGTTTCAGTTAAGACTCTAACACTCCATGGACCCAATAACTCGGAATCTGTTTCCTCACCTATAAAATATATACAATACCTACTTCATAGAGAGGTTGTGAGGATGACAGGAGGTTATAGCTACCAATCATTGCTGGACAGGGCACCAACATTTAAAAAGATGGTCACAATTGTCAGAGGATCAGCCTAAGGAAAACAGACTTAAGTCACATATTTAGAAATCAGCAGTTTACCAGAGGGAAGGGCATGCCAGAAAAAGGAACCGAGTGCTGCTGTAGAAGCACAGAGGCCAAAGAGGCTCCGTGGAAGATGAGAACTCATCTAGCTGATGGGCTCCAGAAAGGCCTGCTGGAGGCAGCTCTCGTGCAAAGGGAAGGGGATGAGCAAGACCCAAGGACAGACAGAAAGCATGTGCCATGTTAGAGGGACAGGAGATGACAGTTTGATTGCAGCATACATAGGGTGTGTGTACCTCTAACATAACTTTTCCCACATTCTGCTCTGTGATACCTGCTCCCGTGTACCTTAGCTCCTGAGGGCAAGATGGGTGGGTCTGACTTCTGCCATCGGTGTTCTCAGCTTCTACGGTCTGGCAAATCCTAAGCCATATCTTGCCTCTGTTCCTTTCCTAGCACAATGTCTTCTACCTGAAGACTCCTAATCTCCACTTTTTTCTCTAACACTACCATTCATCCTCAGGGATGTCATCCTTCTATGACTCCCATGGCACCCTGTGTTCTTTTCTGAAGACCAAAGTCCTTAACAGTAAAACTCTGAGTGGTCTCCTGCTTCTTCTCAAGCTTCACCTTATGCCACCCTCTCCCCAACACCTGCCACCCCATCTGTGATCTGGAACACAGACCTTCTTCCAATCCTGTGGGAAAAGGTTAAACACGCTTCCTCCCTCCTCAGGAACTTTGTACATACTGTTCTCCACCATGATCCTTCTCGCACTGTACTCCTAGATAGCGTGGCTGCAGGAGGCCTCTCTAATGAAGCAAGATCTGAACAGAGCAAGGGAGCAAGCCAGGTGGCTATCTGAAAGAATGTTTCAAACAGAAAGATGGCACAAAAGCCCTAAGCAGTGACTGTTCTAAGTGTGTAAGAGGAACAATGACAAGGTCCATCTGGCAGAGTAAGAAAAGACAAGAGCAGCAGGAGACAAAATCAGAGGCTGGATCGTGGGGGGTCTCCTGAGTCACAGAACAGGCTCTGTATCTCACTCCTAGAGAGATGGGAGTTACTGGAAGGTTCTGAAAGAATGACATGATCAGACTTAGTTTTGAAAGGACTACTAAGGTTATGGTTCACTGGCAGAGTGCTCACCTAGCATGAGCAAGGCCCTGGGTTTGACCCCTAGCACTGCAGGGAGAGGAAAAAAGGACTATTCTGGCTGCAAAGAATAGACCGTAGAGGGGAAACCAGGAGGTAGGGAAGGGCTCTAATTCAGACAAAAGGTAATGGTGACCTTGAATGGTGGGAGTAGTGGTGGAGGTGGCAAGAAGTGGTCAGACGCTAGATGTATTATAGAGATGACAGTATTTGCCAAAGAAATGGATTTTTTTCCATATTTTTATTGGTGCATTATAATTGTACACAATGGTGAGATTTTGGGGTGCATATGTATACTCATGTATACAATACAACAATATAATTTGGCCACCATCATTCCCTAATATTTCCCCTTTCCCTTCTTTTCTCCCATGCCCTGGTCCCTTTACTAATCTCCCTTGGATTTTCAACAGACCTCCAAACCCTGCTTTCTTTTCCTTTTTTCTCGCTACCTTCCTCATATGAGAGAAAACATATGAAACTTGACTTTCTGAGTTTGGCTTATTTTGCTTTATGGCTGAATAAAACTTCATACCACAAAGAAGTATATTTCTCTTTTAAACACCCTATTTTTTCCTCAGATAGTAGAGTCTGTGATGCCAGACTGCCTGGGTTTAAATCCTGGCTTTCTAGTTTACTTTGAGAACTTCAGATAAATTACTTGATTTTTCTGTGCCTCAGTTTCCCCAGTGGAAAAATAGGAAGAATAATATAACTATTTTATAGTTGCAAAATTAAATTTAATGTAAGGATTAAGCAAGTCAGTATTTTAAGGCACTTAGAACAGTGTCTGGCATCCAAGTGCTATATAAGTGTTTATAAAACACTAAGCAACCACTATACCAAATTTACAATAACTGTTGCAAATCCAAAGGGTCATTTGGAAAAAAAGGAACACCTAATGTAGTCAAACAGGAAAAACCTGGGTGTGGAAAAGTCTCCTACCAAGATGTTTGAAATAATACTTTTTAATGTACAACCCAGTATAGCAATGAAAATTCATAGCTGTGAGTACAGAAATAGTGATCATAAAGATAAAGCAGGTCACCAACAGCTGTACCTTCAAACTGCAAGTCATCCACAGCTGCCATTCAGCCCGTGGGTCTTCTCCCAACTATGTGGAAGAAAATTTACAGGGGTCTAAAAGGGAAAAAAAAAAAAAAATAAGTACACTTAATAGAATAATAAAACATCTAAACACACACAGTTCAGCATTAGAAACAGTATTGCTTTTCTTTGCCTCCTTTTTCAATGGGGTTTAATAGGTTTATATAGACACTAAGTACAGGTATTATTAAAACTTATTGAAACTAATCCTGAGGGTCCAAAAATTCCATCCAAATCTCAGTCACTGTGTAAATGTTTCAGGGACCAGATGCAGCCTGGAGATAAAAGGATGAGGAAGGGGAGGCTGAGATTTCAGAGGGGTAATGGGGAACAAGGGCAGTTCAGCCTAGCCAGTGGTTAAGGGCACAGGCTCTGGGGTC
Organism: Marmota flaviventris; assembly: GCF_047511675.1. NCBI lineage: Eukaryota > Metazoa > Chordata > Mammalia > Rodentia > Sciuridae > Marmota > Marmota flaviventris. The sequence continues at coordinate 42,713,181 of NC_092507.1, forward strand.
AGACAGACCTGGGTTTGATTTCCGATTTTGTTGCTTCTCTGCTGTGTGTACACTCTTCGGGGCCTCAGCTTCCTCATCTGTAAAATGGGTTCATAATGATGCCCACGCACACAGTGTGGGGGCCATTAGGTGAGTCAGTGCGTATAAGGCGCTTAGCGCAGAACCTGCAATTAGTAGGCGCTGGAGTGTTGGCGACCCTGCAGCCAGGGACAAGGCAAAGCAGAGGCAGGTTTAAGAAGAGCGGTGCGGCCGCGGCAGGCAGGAGATGCCGGGACCCCTTGGCCCCGAACTGGCCTCGCAGACAGGGCCGCCTCACCTCGCGGGCCTCGGCGCCCAGCCGGTCCCGAGAAGGATCGGGCCTGAGACGCTCCGCGCGGGTTTCGGTCCAGCTGAGTTGCCGGAAGCCGGAGATCCGGAGGGAGGGACTTCTTCGCCTCCTCCGGGCAGAGCCCCGCCCTCTTAAAGAGGCAGCAGCACCCGGAAGATACTCCCCAGACCTCAGCCGCCTCGTGCGCAGAGTCGGGTCTCTCCTCAGTCCCTCCCGAGGGTAAGCCTTAAGGAGACAGGAGCAACCCGGGCGAGGCGGAGCGGGGTTGAATGGGTCCACCTGCGATCAGCTCGCTGCAGGGGGAGGGAGAATTCTCAAGAGTTCGGAGTTTTCCTACGGTTCCTTTACACCTCTTTCCTTATGTCAATACAAAATGGGGCAATAAAAGATGATTGCGAAAAGAAAAAATAGGTCACCCATGTCACCATTCTCTGGTTTCTTTCGCCATAAAAATTTAACCAGTGAGGGAATGATGAGTCAAGTACATTCCGAGTTCCTGAATGAGTGATCGTGGGTAGGATGACCCTGTTCGTGTGAACACCCTCAGAAAGTGGGGGTTTGTGCCTTCTCTCGCGCCTAAGTCCCTTAGGGGACGAGATTCTCAGAGAGAACAGGTAGGGATGGGCCTCACTGACTTGTGTACCTTCAGGCACACGACGCCACCTCGAATAAGGCAGGGCCAGCAGACGTCAAGGAGTTGCACTGAGTAGTCCTGATGAGAAACGTTTTGCCCTGACTCCTGCCTCTGTCTGGTTACCGCCTACACAGCCCTCAGACTTGGAGGACCACTTCCTTCTCCTAGGGAAGGCTGCCTTCGCCTCCCAGGACTTCATTTGCTCTTTTGCTTCCGTAATGACCCGGGTTTACCTCTACCACAGCAATGTTCACCCGGATCGTTACTGTTTGCCAATCTTTGTAAGCGTGTGTGCACTTTGAGGACAAGGACCAGAGCCCAGGGCCGCAGGCAAACAATATTAGTCACTGAGGATTATACAGGGTGAACAAGTTCTCACTGTCTGGGGTAGTGTAAACAGCACAAGCTCAATCCATAGCTCACACAAAGAGATCTCGCCACCCTGGTCCTTTTGGCCAATGGCCACCGGTTCCAGTGTCCACACTCTGCTTCCAAATTCCCATGAGGCTTCCACAGTGGCAGAAGTAGTCCCATCCCCCTCTCAAAGGAAAAGGCAAGCTCCTCTTGCTTAGCAACCCGGTAATGATTACATACACAGAATTGCTTCAGACCAAGGGAACAATTTAATTATGAAGAAAAATGCAACAAGGACACATGACCATGGAAGACACTGGAACCAGTCATCCAGGAGTAGCTGCCTAATAAAATGGTGGAATAGCTCGTTAAAGGCACAGCTAAGGCTCCAGCTTGGGCAAAACACCCAATGGGATGGGGTGTCCTCTGCATGAGATAAATGCACTAAACTAAATGCTTATCAATGATTTCTAACAGAACTCTGTTCTAAATACCTAGCATACGTGGATCTGCAAACCAAGGAGAAGCACTTCTTACTGTCACTTCCAGTGAAGCCCACTCATGGAATGTGTACTTCTCACCCCACTTCCCTACCTCCCCACACAAGTTTAAGTTCTGCTTTGTGAGAGATCCAGGTTCTCTGGGAGGGACAGGGAAGGAAGAGGCACCATTTTGCTCCACTAAGAGTGCCATTGAATTGGAACCAGGCATTGCTGGCTCCTCACGCCAGTGTACTAGCAGGCAGAGAAATGGGTATTTTGGGTATAGATAATCAACCATGACTGCTTTATGAAGCTAGGGAGCACTATATCTGGAATTTAGGAGGTTGGCTAGGCTTCTCTTGAAACTTCCACACACACAGATAATGGAAAATGGGAAATGGCAGCAACTATGGCCTGACAAGGGCAGCTAAGGGATTCCTATCACTCAAGGATAAAACTCTAGGACAATCTGAAGGACTGGCAGAGGGTGAGGGAAATCTAGGAGAGGTGGGGGAGGGAGGGAATGATGAATACTAATTTTAACCTTGGCACTCCTGGCAGCATCAGAGAAAACTGTTTTAATAACCCTCTCATACCAATTCTTTGCAAATAGAGACTGGCCTCTGCCATGAAAGGGGCTCTGAGGAAATAGACCTGTTCCTCCCCAATCTTAGAAAGCAAGAGAATATCCTGATATCACAAATGTGAAGGCCCCTCTTATAGAATGGGAGCTGATACCTTGGCATACACTTCTGTTTAGATTGCAAACAACTCTCAAGCACCACTTAAGATCTTTCTGGCTCCCAGCTTGTCTGCTAGTCATCTCTGTCATGACCAATTCTGTGTGGGCTCCAACTGGCTCCTTATAGATACTGTGTGAAAGCACCTCATCCTGGGCTTCTCCACTGGAACCTCTGATGCCTCAGTGGTTACACATGTAACCCTGGAAACGTGGGGGAATTAACATCCTATGGGGTGAACTTTTGTCTGAAGGAGAATGAAAGCCAATGGATACATGGTTCTCACCATTCCCCCAGACAGATGGTCCTGACAGTCATTCACCACAATTTCTCAGATGTCTGCAGAGGTAGCATCCTGATACTGTCTTTGTCTTAGCTCTCCCTCCTGCCCTGCTTCATCCCCCTGATCCTAACTCCTGCACCATCTATAAGTCAATTTGTATGTCTAGCCCTTGTTATGCTTATTTGACAGAAAATATCAGCTATCTCAGGGTCCTCCCCTTTCCTTGGTGTATGTCTTAATTTCCTAGGAACCTAGATGGCCAAAGCTTTAGGTGAGGCCCATTGTGTCCTTGGTGTCATCTCTCCCACAGACATCTCTCCGTCATCCATGGTCCCCTCATCTGGAGGGCAATTGAGAACATCTCCTTGTTACCAGGAGAAGCACAACCTCCTCAGTCCCAGGAGTACTCTATACCTTGTCCAGGTCCCTCCTGGACTTGTAGGACTCAGACTCTGCTTTTAGTCAGTCTCGCCAAACTGAAATCTCTGGTAAAATCTCTGCTATGCTAATACCCATACCTAGATAAAACACATGTCTATTTTCTTTCTTCAGGGTCTTTCCACCTTGAGGTGAAATACCTGAGACTCTTGAGAGGTTTTGAGATACAGTTTTTCTAACTAATGAAGCTTCCTCTTACTCCTAGTTTTCTTGAAGATTTTCTTTTAAAAACACAAATAGATGTTAAACTCTATCAAAGACTTTTTCTAGGTTTAATGTTCTCCTTCTGCTTTAGTCCATGAAAATGGTGTGCAATAAAAAACTACATCAGCAGATCTGAATTGTCCAAAGAAAGTTTTAACCATTTCCTGACTCCTGGGAAATAACTTCTGAGCCCTTAGAATATCCTACCTATTAAGAATATCCTTGTTGCAGGGCACGGTGTCACACCTGTAAACCCAGTAGCTTGGGAGGCTGAGATAGGAGGATTGCAAACTCAAAGCCACCCTCAGCAAAAGTGAGGCTAAGTAACTCAGTGAAACCCTGTCTCTAAATAAAAATACAAAATAGGGCTGGGGATGTGGCTCATGGTTGAGTGCCCCTAGTTCAATCTCCACTAACAAAAAAAAAAAAATTCACTTTAAACCTCAATGGTCTAAATACACCAATTAAAATAGAGAGATTGTCAATGAATCAGAAAATAACACGCAACTATCTGCTACCTATAAGAAAGTCACTTGAAATATAAAAATACACATGGGTTAAAACTAAAGGGATAGAGAAAGATTTACCATGCTAACATCAATCAAAAGAAAATAGGAGTAGTTCTCTTTATTTTAAATAGAGCAAACTTCAAAGCAAACAAAAATCAGGGATAAAGAAAGACATTATATAATGATAAAGAGATCAACTTTTCAAGAAGACAGAACAATCCTTAATGTGTATATGCCTAACAACAGGGCATCAAAATATGAGGCAAAAACTTATAAAACTGAAAGGAGAAACCCATAAATCCACTATTATAGTTGGACACTTTAATATCATTCTGTCAGAAACAGACAGATCCAGCAGACAGAAAAATAAGTAAGGACATAGTAGAACTTGAAAACATCATCAACCAACTGGAGAGAATAGATATCTGTAGAGTTCTTCATCCAACAGCAGCAGACACACATTCTTCTCAAGATCACGTGGAACATTCATCAAGTTATCCTGGTGACATATTCTGGGTCAAAACTCCCTTTCTTATCTTATGGCCACATTCTGGGCCATAAAATACATGTTAACAAATTAAAAAGAATAGTTGTGCTCTGATCACAATGAAAATAAGCTAAGAACCACTTATAGAAAGATAGCTGGAGAATCCTCAGATAATGAGAGATTAAACAAAACATTCCTTAATAATAACTCATGAGTCAAAGAAGAAATCTCAAGAGAAATTTAAAAGTATTTTGAACTAATGAAAATGAAAATAATTTATCAAGATTTCTGGGATGCCGTGAAAGCAGCACTTACAGGGAAATTTGTATCATTGAATTAACGTATTAGAAAATTGTTCATCTAAGCTTACACTTTAGAAAACTAGAAAAACAACAGCAAACTAAATCCAACATAAGCAGAAAGAAAAAATTATTTAAAAATCAGGGGCCAGGGCTATAGCTCAGCTTTCACGAATGCAAAAATCCTCAAGAAAATAGTAGCAAATTCAACAATGTATAAAAAGAATTATGCACCATGACTAAGTGGGACTTATTCCAGGTATATGAAACTAGATCTTCATTCAAAAATCAATCAATGTAACACACCACATCAATTAAAGGAGAAATGTCACATGATCATATCAATAGATGCAGAAAAAGCATCTGACAAAATTCCAACATCCATTCATGATAAAAAATTTCAGCAAGGGGCTGGGGCTGTGCTCAGAGATGGAGCACTTGCCTAGCATGTGTAAGGCTCTAGGTTCGATCCTCAACACCACATAAAAAATAAACAAATAAAATAAAGGCATTCTGTTCGTGTACAACTACAAAAAAAAATTATAAAAAAAAGTTTCAGCAAACTGAAAATAGAAGGGAATTTTTTCAACTTGATAAAGCACAGATATAAAAGTCCTATGATTGGCATTATACTTAGTAGTGAAAAACTAGAAGTGTTCTTACTAAGATCAGGAATAAGGAGAGAATGTCCCCATTCATCACTCCTTTCAACACTGTACTGAAGTCCAAGCTAGTAAAATAAGACAAGAAATGGAAATAAAAAGTCACACACACTTGGAAAGGAAGAAATACTCCACTTTTTTTGCTAATGACTTGAAACTCTATGAAGAAAATCTGAGTGAATTAGAAAAAAAAAAAAAAACTCTTGAAACTAAAGCAATGGTAGCAACATTGCAGGATACAGGGTCAATACACAAAAGTCAAGGCTTTCCTATATACAATCAACGAACAAGTGGATTTTGAATTCAAAAGTATAATACCATTGAATTAGCATCTCAAAAAATATAATACTTAAGTGTAAATCTCAAAAAATATGAACAAGATCTATGTAAGGAAAACTAGAAAACTAGTTATTTGATGAAAAAATCAATAACTAAATAAATTAAGGTATGTTCCATGTTCATGGATAATGGGACATAATATTTTCATGATGTCAGTTCTTCCCAAATTGATCCATAATCAACACAATTCCAGCCAAATCCCAGCAAGTTACTTTGTTGATATCCACAACTGATTCTGAAGTTTATAGTGAAGCTAGGCACAGTGGTGCATGCCTGCAATCCCAGAGGATTCAGGAGATTGAAATGGGAGGATCACAGATTCAAGGTCAGCCTCAGCAACTTATTGAGGCCCTGTCTCAAAATACAAAATAAAAAGGGTTGGGGATGTAGCTCAGTGGTTAAGTGCCCCTGTCAAGTGCCCCTGGCCTCAATCCCTGATACCAAAAAGAAAATTTAAAAAAAAAAAAATACTTTATAGGAAGAGGCAAAAAAAAAAAAAAAAAATTCCAGGACAGCCAACATAATAATTAAGATGAGGGCTGGGGATGTGGCTCAAGCGGTAGCGCGCTCACCTGGCATGCATGCGGTCCAGGTTCGATCCTCAGCACCACATACAAACAAAGATGTTGTGTCTGCCGAAAACTAAAAATAAATAAATAAATAAATTCTCTCTCTTTAAAAAAAAAATAATAATAATAAAGATGAACAAAATCAGGGGACTAACATTACTCAACTTTAAAAATTATTATAAAGCAACAATAATCAAGAGAGTGTGGTATTGGTGAAAGAATAAACGAATATAACAATGGGACTGAATAGAGTGATCAGAAGTAGGCCCACTTAAAAATAGTCAACAAATATTTGACAAAGGAGCATAGGTAATACATCAGAGAAAAAGTAGTCCCTTCAATAAATTGTGCTGGAACAGTTGGACATTCATATGCAAAAAAAAAAAAAAAAAAAAAAAGAAAGAAAAAGAAAAGAGAAGAATCTAGACACAAAGCTCACACTTCACAAAAATTAACTCAAAATGAAGCACAGACTAAATGTAGATCATAAAACTCCAAGAGAATAACCACATAGGAGAAAATCTAGGTTATCTTGGTTTTTTTGTGATGGCTTTTTATATTCAACACCAGAGGCATAATTCATGAAAAAAAATGTTTCATAAGCTGAACTGAACTACATTAAGTTAAAAAAAAAAAACAGGTGTGGGGGGGTGCTTGGGTGGTGGCTCAGTGGGAGAGCACTTGCCTAGCATATGTGAGGCACTGGATTCGATTCTCAGCACCACATTTAAATAAATAAAATAAAGGTCCATTGACAACTAAAAAATATCTAAAAAAAAAAAAAAGATTAAAAAAAAACTTCTCTATGAAAGAAACTGTGAAAAAAGTGAGAAGACAAACCACAAACTGGGAGAAAATATTCACTAAAGACATATCTGAAAAGGACTATGTTATCCAAAAGAATTCTTAAAACTCAATAGTAAGGACTGGGGATTCAGCTCAGTTGGTAGAGTGCCTGCCTTGCACACAGAAGGCCCTAGGTTCAATCCCTAGCTCCACAAGACAAAACAAAAACCTCAACAGTAAGAAAACAGTTTGTTTAAAATAGGCAAAAGAGACTGGGCGTGGTGGTGCATGCCTATAATCCCAGCAACTCAAGAGGCTGAGGCAGGAGGATCACAAATTGAGGCCAGTCTCAGCACTAAGCAAGCCCTAAGCAATTTAGCAAGACCTTGTCTCTAGATAAAATATATTTTATAAAGGGCCTTGGAATGTGGCTCAGTGTTTAAACTCTCCTATGTGATTCAATCCCTTGTACCAAATTAAAAATAAATAGGCAAAAGATACCTCATCAAAGACATGCAGATGGCAAATAAGAACAGATAATCCTGGACTTACAATGGTTCCACTTGTGGTTTTCACTTTTTTGCTTTTACTTTTCTTTTTTTCTTTCCCAGTACTGAAGATGGAACCCAGGCGCACTCTACCACTGAGCAACATCCCCAGCCCTTTTGTTGAAACCACACTATGGTGTAGACTAGGTGTATTAAATGCATTTTTAACTTAATGATATTTTCAGCTTACACTAGGTTTATCAGGATATAACCCCATCATAAGTCAAGAAGTATCTAGATATCAAAAGATGTTTGCCCAAGCATGGTATACATACCTGTAATTTCAGCTACTTGGGAGCCTGAGGCAGGAGGTTTGCATGTTTGAGACCAGGCTGGGCAACTTAATGAGACTCTATCTCAAAATAAAAATTGAAAAAGGGGGGCTGGGATGTGGCTTAGGTGGTAGCGCGCTCACCTGGCATGCGTGCGGCCAGGGTTTGATCCTCAGCACCACATACAAACAAAGATGTTGTGTCCGCTGAAAAACTAAAAAAATAAATAAATAAATATTAAAAAAAAAGAAAAGAAAAAGGGCTGGAGATGTAGCTCAGTGATGGAGAACTTGCCTAGCATGCAGGAGGCCCTGGATTTAATCCTCAGCAAAACACACACACACACACACACATATGCATGCAATACTCAATGTCATCAGTGAATTACAGGTTAAAATTAATTATTAATTATAAATATTGGCAAAGATGTGCAACTACAGAAACTCATAATTCAGGGGCTGGGGTTGTGGCTCAGTAGTAGAGTACTTGCCTCCCACACTTGAGGCACTGGGTTTGATCCTCAGCACCACATAAAAATAAATAAATAAGATAAAGATATTGAAAAGATATTGTGTCCATCTACAACTAATATATATATATATATATATATATATATTTTTTTTTTTAAGAACTCTAATTCGGGGCTGAGGATGTGGCTCAAGTGGTAGCGCAGCCGCCTGGCATGCGTGCGGCCTGGGTTCGATCCTCAGCACCACATACAAACAAAGATGTTGTGTCCGCTGAGAACTAAAAAAAAATAAATATTAAAAAATTCTCTCTCTCTCTCTCTCTCTCTCTCTCTCTCACTCTCTCTCTAAAAAAAAAAGAAAAAAGAAACTCTAATTCATTGTTGGGGGGAATACATAAGAATCCAGCCACTCTAGCCAGGCGTTGTGGCACATGCCTGTAATCCCAGCAGTGCAGGAGGCTGAGGCAGGAGGATTGCAAGTTCAAATTTATCGAGGCCCCAGACAACTCAGTGAAACCATGTCTCTAAATAAAATATTAAAAATTGGCTCAGTGGTAAAGCACCCCTGGATTTAAGCCCTGGTATCAAAAGAGAAAAAAAAAAAAAAAACAGCAAGGCAGTTACTTATAACAATAAACATACTCTTACCATATAATTCATACTCCTTGGTGTATCCTAATGAGTTGAAAACTGATATCAACCCCCAAATCTGCACATGATGTTTATAAGAAGCTTTATTCATAACTGATAAATATTGGGAGCAACCAAGGCACCCTTCAGTAGAATAGATGAACAGATAAACAGATGAACAGATAAACTGTGGTACATCCAGACAATGGAATATTATTCAGCATTAAAAAGAAATGAGGGGGGACTGGGGATGTGGCTCAAGCGGTAGCGCGCTCGCCTGGCATGCATGCGGCCCGGGTTCGATCCTCAGCACCACATACAAAGATGTTGTGTCCGCCGAAAACTGAAAAATAAATATTAAAAAAATTAAAAAAAAAAAAGAAATGAGGGGGGCTGGGGATATAGCTCAGTTGGTAGAGTGCCTGCCTTTCATGCATAAGACCCTGGGTTCAATCCCCAGCACCACACACACAAAAAAAAAAGAAAAAGAAAAAGAAAGAAATGAGGGCTGGGATTGTGGCTCAGTGGTACAGCGCTTGCCTAACATGTGTGAGGCCCTGTATTCGATCCTCAGCACCACATAAAAATAAATAAATACAATAAAAAAGCATTGTGTGTCCACACAATGTTAAATGTGTGGACTAAACTAAACTAAAAAAAAAAAAAAAAAAAAGAAGTGAGCCATCAAGCCATAAAAGGATATGGAGAAAATTTAAAACAAATTATTAAGTAAAAGAAGCCATTCTGAAAAGGCTTTATACTATATTATTCTCACTACATAACAGTCTAGAAAGGGAAGAACTAAGGAAGCAGTAAAAATATGAGTGATTGGTGGGCTGGGGTTGAGGCTTAGTGGTGGAGCGCTTGCCTAGCATGTGTAATGCACTGGGTTCAAATCTCAGCATTGCATATAAACAGGTAAATAAAAAATAAAGGTCCATCAACAACTAAAAAAAAAAAAAAAAAACAGTGATTACCAGGGCACTGGAGTTTACTGGAAGAATAGATGGAGCACAGGTGAATTTTTGGACAGTGAAATTATTCTGTACAATACTATAATTATGGGTACATGTTATTATACATTTGTCCAGATGTATAGACTATACACCACCAAGAGTGAACTCTAACTTTACCTGTGGACTTCAGATGATTATGATGTGACAATGGAGGCTCATCAATTGTGACAAAAGTACCACTCTGGCACGGGATGCTGCTAAGGGGCAGGGTTGGTTGTGCACGTGTGAGAACTCCTTATATTTTCTGTTCAATTTTGCTGTGGATATACAAAAACGCAGTACAAAAATAAAAAGCCCATTATAAAACCAAAACCTTAGCAATATCAGGGATGCAGGAGTTCTTGGTAAGTGGTGAATCTCTGCACGTGGGAGGGACTGTCTTTGCTTAAAGAAATGGAGCTGTACTATTCAATACTGGGCACCATATGTGGTATTTGCTGTGAACAGCTCTAAAATGAAACATATTTTGAAGGGTCTTTTCTCCCCCACTTCCTAAATAAAGTTAATTAATAAAATTAATACCTACTGGACCCTAGAGCCAAGGCTGACACCTTTTGGTGCTAGCTTTCCTGTCATCCTTCAGTTGGTAGAGTGCCTGCCTTTCATGCATAAGGCCCTGGGTTCAATCCCCAGCACCACTCTTACTATCAGAGAGTATTTAGGTATATAAATGCCAGAGACTAACTAAAGCTTTGTGAATGAAGACCATAGCGATTATGTAATACCGGAACAGGCTTTAGTCAGGCCACTTATTCTTTCTTGATGGCATTTTTTTTTTGGGGGGGGGGAGACCAGGGATTGAACTCAGAGACACTGGACCACTGAGCTACTTCCCCAACCCTGTTTTGTATTTTATTTAGAGACAGGGTCTCACTGAGTAGCTTAGTACCTCTCTTTTGCTGAGGCTGGCTTTGAACTCTCGATCCTCCTGCTTCAGCCTCCCAGGCTGCTTGGATTACAGGTGTGCACCACCACGCCTGGCCCTCTAGATGTGTTTTTAAACACTCTCCAACTCTGAGCCTCTCTGAGTCATGCTTGCTCTAGCTGTGAGGCCTTGACCATGCAGTTCCCTCCACCTTGCCTGGCTGACAGCTCACTGTCTTTCTGATTGCAGCATAGACATCAGTTCCTCATGGAAGCCTCGTGACCTCTCTATACAGAATAAGCTGCCACTTCTCCATACCCCTATGTCCCTACACATCCTGTCTCTCTACTTAATATACTAAATGGCAATATTCTGTTTACTTGTCTTTCCTGCGCTAGACTATGACTTCCCTGAGAGCAGAGAGTTTTACCTGTCTCTCTTCTCCCAGTGCTAAGAGGAGTTGCAGGCCCTTAACTGCTGATGGCCCCAGAGATGTCACTGCCTGGGAGGTCCAGATCCAAAACCTCTGGGAAGGGACTTTGCCTCTGCAAAGAGTGGGAAACCACCTTTCACTAGTAAAAGAACCATTTATATTGTTAAAAAGAATAATTAACATTAGAGGTTATTCATTTGCAATAGATCTTTTAGTGGGGAAGATTTAAGTGTGGATCTTTTTAAGTATTTGTTTTAAAAAATTAATCAAAGGAAGGAGCTGCAGGTGTAGCTCAACACTAGAGCTCTTGTGAGGCACTGGGTTCAATCCTCAGCACCACATAAAAATAAAGTAAAGGCATTGTCTCCATCTATAATTTATATATATATATATATATATATATATATATATATATATATATATTTAAAAAATTAATCAAAGGGAGAATTTAAAATCCACGAATCTCTCAAAATCTAAGGCAAAGAATCTGAAACAATAAGAATGAGAACAGACCTTTGTATACCTGGCTGGGAATTTTCCACTTTATTGACGGGAGAGCAAATACCTTCTGCCACGGCACCTTCCTCTTGCCTGGAGTTGGCTGCTCTGACTCTGTACCTTTGTCCAGCTCCGCCCAGTGTCATCTGGCTGCAGCCTTTGGGTCCATCAGCCTCACAGCCAACTCTGGCTGTGACGAGATGGGGCTGCTCCGGCCAGGCCTATGGCTAAAGAAATTATGGATTCTCTTGTTGGTGGTTGTGGAGGTGGCCATGGGCAAAGTGTTAATGACACTGTTTCCAGAAAGAGCCACGCAGAATATCTTGGCCATGGGCCAGAAGACTGGTATGACCAGAAACCCCCAATTCTCCCCTGACAACTGGGTCCCGACCTTCTTCAGCATCCAGTATTTCTGGTTCGTCTTGAAGGTCCGTTGGCAGCGACTAGAGGACAAGGCTGAGCTGGGGGGTCTAGCCCCAAACTGCCCTGTGATTCGCCTCTCGGGACAGAAGTGCAACATTTGGGACTTCATACAAGGTCAGGAGGCTGCTGTGTGCTAGGGCGCTTGAAATGCTGGCGGGTGGGGACAGAGAGAGAGGTTGAAAGGTGCTGAACTCTCCCACTCCAGCTGCTCCTTCTGGGGCTTCTAGTCTTCGTCTGCTCAGGAAGTGAGGGACTCCCTTGAGTTCTGTTGCTCTGAGTGGCATCACAACCTTCCCTGGCACGTCAGTCACAAGCCAGGCATTCTGTCCCACTCTGGCCTCTCAGTCCTTGAATGCTCTTCTTACCGTGTAGTCGGTTCTGCCTGGGTTGCCCTCTGTCCACCTCTACCTGGTGAAATGCTCTTCATCCTTCACACTTCCACTCAATGGCACTTCTTGCAAGCAGCCAACCCCCACTTTCCCAACACAGATTACCCGCTCCCTGAGGCTCTGAAGGTATGACCTTGGCTTGCAGGACTGAGGTGGCTTCCTAGAGGAGATGGCTTTGGAACTTGGCCTTGAAGAATGAGGAAGATTTTTGTAGCTTGAGAAGGGAAGACTGTTTTAAGCAGAGGGAAGGGCAATAGTTTCTTTCTTTCTTTTGTTTGCTCATGATTTTAAACAAGAGTGTACAAATGACCTTGATTTATTCGCAAACATTTATCAAACTACCATTGATTACAAAAGCAATGTAACAACTAATTTTATTGTGTGTCTACTATGTGCCAGACACTATGCAAGAACAGGCCAATCTTCTGAATGCCAATTATCCAAAGATCAGTTTCAAAGATCAGTTTCCTGAAAGCCAGCTTGCCTCAGGAACAATTCACAGAATTGAGTTCCATCATTTTTTTAAAATATGTATATTTTTAGTTATCAATAGACCTTTATTTTACTTATTTATTTATATGCAATGTTGAGGATTGAATTCAGTGCCTCTCCTGTGCTAGGCAAGTGCTCTACCACTGAGCCACAACCCCAGCCCGAGTTGCATCATTTAAATGTATACTTTCAGTTAGAAAGTATTCAACTTTGTCAGCCAGGCATGGTGGTGCATGCCTGTAATCCCAGGGGCTTGAGAAGCTGAGACAGGAGAATCGTGAGTTCAAAGCCAGCTTCAGCAAAAGCAAGGTATTAAGCAACTCAGTGAGACCCTGTCTCTAAATAAAATACAAAACAGGGCTGGGGATATGGCTCAGTGGTCTAATGCCCCTGAGTTCAATACCTAGTACCAAAAAACAAAAAAAAAAAAAAAAAGGAAAAAAGAAAGTATTCAACTTTGTTATTGGTCCCTGCTGCTGCAGCTGAGACTGAAAGATAAGGAGACTAAGAGGCACAAAAGCAAAAATAAAAACCCTTTATTTATAAAATAGAGTTGACTTTCAGCACAGTGAACCAGAGTCCCCTGAAATAATAAGGTACTAGCCATATAGAAATAAACACTGCTGGCTTCTGTCCTAGAAAAACCTCATAATCCAGACCAGTGAGAAAGGGAAGCAGAGATTCTGGGGAAGGGGCCCTCTCGTGGATGGGGTAAGGAGATGGTCAAGGGAAGGCTAACTGGAGAAAAAATGGTGAGCATTATCATCTGGGGATGTAAAGTCTTGGTACAGTTGAGGAAAAGGGGCTTGGGGAGCAGGGCAGGACAGATGGGAAGAAACAGCAGAAGTCCGAGAGGTAGAGGAGCACCATTCAGTTTGGCAGAAATGGGGTGCAAGAAGCAGGAAGGGGCTGGGTATGTTGGTGCACCTGTAATCCCAGCTACTCAGGAGGCTGAGACAGGAGGATTATAAATTCAATTAGTGAGAACCTGTCTCAAAATGAAATAAAAACTAAAAAAAATGCTCAGTGGTAGAGCAGCCCTGGGTTTAATCCCCAGTAGTAAAAAAAAAAAGATGAAAAAATAAACAGAAACCATCATTAGGGGCCAGAGCTTGGAGGGCCTCATGTCTTATCTGCAGGTAGATGTTATCCTGAGGGTGTTGGTGAGTTCTGAGAGTAAACATGATCAGTTCTGCTTATTAGAAAAACATCTTGTGACTGCTTCAGACTACTACCAGGGCATTAAAATGCTCTGTTGTATGCTTTAGGTATAAACTCTGAACTCATTTTAGAGCCACAGATTTGGGAGAACTGGAAGATTCTTTATATATATGTATATATATATTTTAGTTTTTGGTGCACACATCTTTATTTTATTTTTATGTGGTGCTGAGGATCGAATCCAGCACCCCGCGCATGCCAGGCGAGCACGCTACCGCTTGAGCCACATCCCCAGCCCAACTGGAAGATTCTTTATAGTTCACCTAAAGCAACTCCTTCACTTTTCAGATGCAAAGGGCCAGAGAGGTAAATGACTTGTTTAGAGTCACACGGCAAGTTCTTGGCAGAGCCAGAACTAGCTGGTATATTTTCTGTTAATGAATAAGACAAAAGGGCATCAGAGAAATTCTCAGCCATCTCTCATCCTCTGCACATCCATGCACAAGCACACATATACACAGTTCACACACACACACACACACACACACAGAGAGAGAGAGAGAGAGAGAGAGAGAGAGAGAGCAAAACCTCAATAAACTGACATGTTGTGGCAGAAGGCAAGTAATGGATGAGTTCAAAGCCAGCTTCAGCAAAAGCAAGGTGCTTAGCACCTTTTGTTTTCTGGACATCTGAGAGTTTAGATGAAACTGGCTTTATTTCATCTCCTGTTTAAAATTCTCCAAAATATACAAATGTACTGGTGAAGAGTCTCCTAGTAAGGACAAATGGGATTTCTCTGCTGAGAGAGCCTGATGTGGGGGCTAATTTACTGGCCCATCAATCATGAGAGTGGGCCCAAGTCCAGTTCTACTATGAAGCAGTTTTCCCAGTTGAACTTGACCATCCTTTCTTGATATTCTTAAAATGGCATTCTCTGTACTGGGGCCTGCAGTCATGGGCAGAGGCCCAGCCCTAAACACAGCCACGCTCTGATACCCATCCTTCCTTTCTTGGCTATCAGGAAAGCAGGGAACTAAGTTTAAACTTTGCCCTCAATACTGGCCACTGTACCCAACCACTATAAATAATTAAACAAATGGCTCTGTTCCTTCCAGGGTCCTGATGAGTGGGTGTTGAATATTTTGCCAATTAAAAAAAAAAAATCCAGACAGCTAATATTTAGAGTCAGCCCTGACCCTAAGTCACTTTTTTTATCTGAAGAGTGACTCCCTGGGGTCAATGGAGTCCAATGACCGCTCAGAGCCTCCCTGCTAATGCCTGGGCCTCCCTGTCATGTGGGTGAAGAGTCACCATGCAATCAACCAGGAAGACTGAGGCCCACTTCATGCCTCCTGGGACCTCCTATGAAGAAATCCTGTGAGTCAAAGACAAGGAAAACTTTGTATCTTCAGAGAAACTGACCTACCTTCTCCTCATACTGTAGACTGAAAAATTAGAAATAAGAAACTAATTGGGGGCTGGGGTTGTAGCTCAGTGGTAGAGCACTTCCTAGCATGTGGGAGACACTGGGTTCTATTCTCAGCACCATATATAACGAAATAAATAAAGTTTAAAAAAAAAACTGATTGGGTTTCTCCTTTTACTTGGCTACCAAGAGACTCAGAGTTATTTATATAGCTCAGTCACAATAAATGCACAGGACCTTTGAGCCTGCTAATTTATCCATTTTTCCCTCCTGTTCTATGCCTTCCAGAAAACCATGTTTTTTTTCCTTTAGTTTCAACTTAATATTTTATTATATATGCAAAATGCTTCAAATCCTTTGCAGAATAAGGGGGGTATATAACTGACTAAATAAACTCAAGCAGGTTAAGATGCCCTCTGTCTCCATCCATCAGCAAGCCAGGTCAATTCCACTTTCTCCCCTTCACCTTGGCCCACACACCAGCCCTGGTTCCTACTGTCTCTCAAGTGGACTTCCGCAAGGTTCCCTAACTGCTTCTTCCCCACTTCCATGGTCATTCTCAGTCCTTTCTCCACAGAGTAGCCAGTGATATTCAAGTGTGAATCTGATCACTGCACAGATCTACTGAAGCGGTCAGGACTCTGGCTTGCAAGCAACAGAAACTCACTCTAGTTTTACTGGTCACATCCACGTCCACCTATCAAGGAACATATTGGAAAGATGTTGGGGTCTCCCTGGAATCAATAATAGCTGGAGCCCTAAGTATAGGCTGTCTTTCAACATCAATGGTCACACCTGGATCCAGCTGTCACTATGGTTGCTGGGTAAACCCATCACCATTCCTGACAGGAGCACCACCACTGGGCTATGAATGAATTCTGCCATCTCAAGCCTCCAACATCAATGATCTATGTGGGAGGATCAAATCCACTCACCAGGGGTAGGGAAGGTCACTGCCTGCTCCCTGGCTGCTGGGGGCAGACAGTAGAACTGTCCTCTCTGTCTTCCACAGAGCAAGGCTGGGCACAGACACCCATCAATTGTACATAAAATAGAGAATTTCAAGTAGAAAGGAGGTTTGGGGCTGGACAGCCAAAGCTGCAATAATATCCACAACACTTGCAAAAATATCTCTGTGTCTTCCTATTGTACCCAGAATAAAATTCAGATTTTGCACTAAGGCCCTTAAGACTCTTCTGCTCTGGCCTACACCAAACTCCCCAACCACCTCCCCTATTGCTTCCTGCCTGGTACCAGCCAGTGATCTTGTGGATCCTTGAACAAACTAAGCCCTCTCTCCCTCCAGGGGAGCTTTGCACATTGAGTAGCTGAGCCTGGAATGCTCTTCTCTTTTACCCATGGTTGTTTTTTCTTGTCCTTTACTTCTCAGGTTCAATGGCAGCTCCTCAGAGGCCTTTCCTCACCCACCTGATTCTGTTAAGTCTCATTCATAACACTGAGCACAATTTGAAATGACTTCATTTCTGTATTGAACTTGTCTTTTGGCCTGTCTTCCCATTCAATAAAACTCAAACTGTAGACAGCAGAGACCTACTAATCTCACTCTCTCTCTCTCTCTCTTTTTTTTTCTTTAAGAATGATTTTTTTTAAAGTTGTTGATGGGTCTTTATTTTATTTATTTATATGTGGTGCTGAGATTCGAAACCAGGGCCTTACACATGCCAGGCAAGCACTTTACTGCTGAGCCACAACCCAGCCCTGCTAATCTCACTCTCCACTGAACCAACAGTTGGCAGTGGGGCTTAAATAGTATAAATTCTGAATAAATGTTTGTAGGTAGGATGTGAGTGTGCTGGAGATTGGGGATACAAGTTTGAATGAGGCCCTGCTCTAAGGGGTAACGCGTAGCCTGGGGGATGAGAACACTTAAATAGGCCATGTCCTAGTGCAGGGCAGCACTTACTCCAAGAGATGTCTGACGAGGCCTTAACAATGTTTCAGCTCCGGCCATAACGATCCTCGGGGTTCTCCCCAAAGCTGCCCCAACTCTAAGCTGGGGGAACACCAGAAGGCCCCCACCCAGAAATAATTTTGTGGGCATGGGACCAGTGAATCACACACGGTCTCACACTCAGAAGGACCTCATCCTTGAGATTAACACTCTGTAGTAGCTGTCTTGAAATTCTTAACAAGTTTATCTTGGAACTTGCATTTTGTAAGTGAAGCCCAATGGGACAATGGAGGCTGCCCCGAGAACATACAGCCTTGCTCTTCAGACCTTGCAGCTCAGCTGGGGACATGCTCTCGTGGGCCCACTCTTCCACCCCCATATGTCCCTTCTTCCTGTTCCCAGCCAGTGACTGTTGTTACCTTCTAGCCCCATAGAGAATCACCTGGGCACAGCAGGGGAAAGGTCAGGGTCAGGTGTTGGCATTCCCCAGTGTCTTTGGGCAGAGCATATGAAGGGGTGTCCCATCCTGGCTACCAGCACCACAGTGCAATTTGGCAAGTGATTAGGATGATTTGGAGGGAGAAACCTCTTACCTCCCTTTTCTATTTAAGTGCCTAGCATTCCCCTGACAGGGTGAAATATATTTTGGGTCAGGGTGGTAATCAGGTGGGAAAGGCCTGACTTGCCTTCCCTGCTCCGGGCCAGGGCACAGTGCCTTGTTCTGGTGTCTGAGGGGAGAGGGCAGCCAGGATGCCATAGCACACGTGCACACTGCGTTGCAGGCAGCTGGGTGACTTGAGAGCCTGCACTCACTCTATGAACACCCCTGTTTCTTGTGGGGGAGTGTGACATTAAATAGCAACTAAAAAGCAGCATGCTAGGTCAAGATAGAAATTTTAGAAGAAAATAAAAATCTTTATTTTAATAAATGTGATGACACTTCCCCGTCCTTTTTGAACAAGAGCGCCTGCATTTTCATTTTGTAGCAGATTCTACTCCCTCCTCTTCATGGCCTCCCCATTTTAGAACTTAGGGAGGAGATAAGAGCAGAGAACAACCACTTACGTTTATTGAGCCCCTACTATGGACCAGCCACCATTTAAAACCCTTATAAGTATTTATTTGTTTTTCATAACAATCCTATAAAATATGTATGTATTATAATTATGTCTACTTATGGACTGGGAAACTGAGGCACTTTGATTGGAAAGGGCACTGCCTTCAAAGTCCAGAAGCCAAACTGTTCATTCTAACTTCACCACTGACCTGCTGTGAGTTGGTCCTAGAGGTCTATAAACCTCAGATTCTTTGGTCTGTAAAATGGAGAAATTTTACTACTTTGCAGTATTATTAATCCCATCACCTAGAGAATGGAGGCCTGTTTGCCTCATAAACTGCATTACTCCCCTGTAATTATTTTAAGCACCATCATCTGCAGGTGGACCACTGAGATCACCTAACGTAAACCTCTCACTTTAGAAAGGCGGAAACCAGCTCCATTCCCTGCTAAGTCATGCTCTCTAGGGTTAGGCCCCTGCCTGTGCTCACTGCTCATTCTGGAGAGAAAACAAAGGTAACAGAATTAAAAGCAGGAGTGAAGATGATGCTTGCCAAAAATAAATCAATAAATTGTGCAGATTCTTGGCTTATAATGGTTGTTTTTCCATTTTAGGCAACAGACCACTGGTGCTGAATTTTGGAAGTTGCACCTGACCTTCATTTCTTTTCAAATTTGACCAATTCAAGAGACTTATTGAAGACTTTAGTCACGTAGCAGATTTTCTCATCATTTACATTGAAGAAGCACATGCATCAGGTACAGAAAGATGTTTTTTCCTCTTGTTATTCCCATCTTCTCTTTTCCCTCTCCCCATACAAGGTTGGAAGTGGGCTGGAAGAAAAGAACTGCTATTCATCAAGCACCCACCATCTCCCTATCGCCACCCTGGATTTACCCACCACTCACTTCACGGTTTGCTTTCATCCAGGACACACACACACAAAAAAAACCCCAGAAAACCTGGAGAGATGGGGTCTGGCAAGAGAGAGTTCTAACTTTTTAAGATAAATAGGGAAATCAAGGGAGAGCAATTGACTTGAGCACATTTATAAGGAATTTGGACCTGAAATTGGTGAAATAATGCTATCCAGTTATTTGTACAGTCTTTAGTAATGACTGCTATACATCCTAAGACAGTTGGACACAATGGCACACGTCTGTAATCCCAGTGACTTGAGAGGCTGAGGTAGAAGTATCACAAGTTTGAGGCCAACCTCAGCAGTTTAACAAGACTCCCTCACCCCATCTCAAAACGAAAAAAATTAAAGTGCTGGGGATGTAGCTCAGTGGTACAATACTCTTGGGTTCTCTCCCAGCACCAAAAAGAAAAAGATATATCCTAAGACTCAAAGAGATATGGTTCATGTGGGTCAGTAGTTCTCAGGCTGTCGTAAATTATCAGAAGCACCTGGAGGGCTGGTTAAAGCAGACTGCCTTAATAGATCTGGGACAGGCCTGAGAATTTGTATTTCTTAGGAGTGATGCTGATACTGCTCATCTGGGGACCCCAACTGAGAGAACCACTGACATAGGCCAACTCTTTCCTGGGTGAGAATCCTTTCTATAGCTCCTACCTGCCCGTCACCCATCATCATCATTTCATGGGAAATCATCCAGGCTGGGCATGTGGCTCAAGCGGTAGCGCACTCGCCTGGCATGCGTGCTGCCTGGGTTCGATCCTCAGCACCACATACAAACAAAGATGTTGTGTCTGCCAAAAAAACTAAAAAATAAACATTAAAATTCTCTCTCTCAAAAAAAAAAAAAAAAAAGAATTAAAGCTCATGAGAAATCATCCTTGCTAGGAAAGTCAAAGATAGAGATAGTTCTTCCTTACAAGAGGCAGACATGTCCCTCCAGGAAACATGTATATCGTGGTCTAAACCCCTTACTTTACAAAATGGTCAGACACATCTCTTCTCTGATTTTCATGGGGACTGAACTCATGAATTTGGCCCAAGTCTCAAATCCAGAGATTGTGGAAGGCAGGAAAGCTTGTGTGGCAGAATGGAACAGGTGCCATTTCTTCATCCATCTCCCCACAGAATGGGAGAGATGCTGTCTGATACATTACTGTCACTCAGAACTCAGTCCAGCCCATGTCACAGTCAGAGCTCTGTAAAAACAGGATGGATAATGTATAGGACAGTATTAGCCTTGCTGGCTTTTCCATGTCTTTGTAAACATAGAGATTATTCTGATTAATCTTCAGCCAAGTTGACCCAGTAATACTTTCCCCCAGTGTGGTCCTCAGATCTCCAGTGACAGAACCACTTGCTTATTGAAAATGCATATTCCAGGGCCCTACCTGAAGCCTACTACACAGTGACATGAATGCACACAAAAGCTTAAAAGCTGCTTTCAACTTATACCGTGCTCTTTTAACTGGCAGCATCTGTCCTTACCTGGTGATTTTGAAGCAATTTGAAATATTATAATAGGATAATGTTATGATAGGTTCATTATACTGTTCTTTCTTACGTATATTTGAAATTTTCCATAATAAAATTTGTTTTAAAACAGCCCAGGGGACAGGAGAGCAAACATGAGCACAAAGTACCTCTTTGTGAGACATCCCTTTGTGAGAACAGCAGGCATCAGTTAAAGAAAGAGACCTATGGCAGAGAAACTGGCATCTGTGGTCTCCAAGGCTGAGAAGAGACAATGCCTCCACGTCACACAGCTGGAGTTCAGCCAAGCCTAGTTTGATTTAGCCTTCCTGGGGAGGCACTTCTCAAACTTTACTGTGTGCTCAGATCACTTAGGCATCTTATTGAAATGCAGATTCTGGCTCCAGTGGGTTGGCATGGGGCCAGGTAAGGCCAAAGCTGCTGGTCCAGGGACCACACTTTGAGTCACAAGGTCCTGGAGGATCCAGTTTTAATCACCAGAAGAGTAAATTGCAAACTGTGACAAGAGGGTTTGGAATATCACCAACATTGTTTCCTGGTCCTGATACCTGTCCCTGACTCATTTTTCCCAGAATCAGACCAGGTAGGTTTAAACCTTTCTGGAAACTAGAGCTATCTACCTCAGCCACCAAGGAAAGGTTTTCTGCCCTGTCCTGACACAGTTTTTCCTTCTCCCCATCTCCTTCCTCCAGGTCCTTGTTTCTATCAACCAGACAGAACTGGACATAACCTGTACCTCAGAAATAAAGCATACAGAGCTAGTATCCATCAGACCTAGGAGGTGTGGGTCAATCTTTAGGGCCCAAATTAGTTGACTTGACTTTCTCCACATATCCCGTTTGTCCAAGTGAAATACAGGGAGGCACAAAGTATAGTGGGAAGGTCACAGACATTGGAGTTTCAGACCTGGGTGTGAGTCCAGCTCCATCATGTGCTGCTCATGGGATTTTGGTCAACCTCCCTTTTGTGTCTGCTTCTCTACCATAAAAATGGGATGACATCATCTGCCTCATGGAATCATTCATTCATTGTTTCTTAAGCACCTACAATGTGCCCAGGCCTGTGCTGGGGCTAGGGAGATAGAGAGAAAAGATGTATATACAGTTTCTTTCCTGTAAGGAAGTTACATTTATATTTGGGGAGGAAAGTTGCTGTTCCTCTCATGTTCTCAGCTGTACCATGGGGCTGAGAATCCCTGCTTGGCCTCCCATGGGAGGCAGCTGGGAAGCTCCAAGAGCCCACAGTGGACATGGCTGCCTAAACATGGTATAAATAGAAATTGGTGTAATTATCAATCAAGAAATTTGATGATGAGTAATAATATCTTTGATAATGAGTAATAATATTTCAGGCCAGACTTTTGTATCTTGAGGTGAATCTGAAGGGCTGGTTTAACTTGGGAGAAATACTGAGTAAGGAGACTTGGGAGCACCAAGGAGGTGATGCAGACTCTGTGGATAGACTTAAGCAACTTATCTCACCTGCAGGGCAACTATTATTGTAAACATGGGCCTGTGGCTTCCAAACAAACCTATGACTACATTACCTGGATTCCAGGTTCCCCAGAAATGAGGCAAGTGGAAGGGCAAGGCTATGAGCAGTTTTTTCAACTGTGGGCCCATTGTGGCGAGTCTCTAAAGGTCAGGGAGAATAATGGATTGGAAGGCAGTGTGATTAGGAAGCAGGAAAACTGCATAGAAGGGGATGAGAACAAGGTCACTGCCAGGCTGGCAGCTATATGTGGCTTTGAGCTCATCCTGAACAGCTTATCTGAGGCTGTCAATAGAGCTAAAGCAACATCAGCTGCAGTAGCAGAAGTGACAGTGCCTAATCCAAGAAAGAGAAGGCTCCACTCTGCTCACACTGAGGAGGAGACACCTACTGTAACAAAAAGAGCAAAGGTCAGAGACAGCCTGGGGTGGGGGTCGAGGAATCCAAGTACCTCACCCATTTGCCTGGAGGAAAGAGCTGGAGGAAGACTAGAGGGATGGGCAGAGGCTGGGTCACTGAAGGCCTCAAGGACCACACTGAGGAGACTGGGATCTATCTGGATGGTGATAGGAAGGCACCAAAAGATTTGAGGAGGAGAGTGACATGGTCAGATTTGCATTTTGGAAAGAACATTGTGATTATGAATAATCAGGAGAAGAAAGTTTTCTAAACTCTAGTGTAGTAGTTCTTTTTGTTTTGTTTTTATTTGGTTTTTTTTTTTTTTTTTAGTTATACATGACAGTAGAGTGTATTTCGACATGGACTGGAACATACATGAAGTATCACTTCCCATCCTTGTGGTTGTACAAGATGTGGAGTTAAACGGGTCGTGTATTCATATATGAACATAGGAAAGCTATGTCCGCTTCATTCTATTGTCTTTCCCATTCCCATTCACCCTCCCCACCCTCATTTCCTTTTGTCTAATCCAGTGAACTTTTATTCTTCCCCCACCCCCTAAGTGTGTGATAGTCTCCACATATCAGAGAGAACATTTGGCCTTTGGTTTTGGGGATTAGCTTATTTCACTTAGCATGATAGTCTTCAGTTTCATTCATTTACCAGCAAATGCCATCACTTCATTCTTCTTTATGGCTAAGTAATACTCCATTGTATATATATACCACATTTTCTTTATCCATTCATCTGTTGAAGGGCACCTAGGTTGGTTCCATAGTTTAGTTATTGTAAATTGCGCTGCTATAAACATGGATGTTTATAGTATGTGGATTTTAAGTCCTTTGGGCATAACCAGAGGAATGGGTTAACTGGGTCAAATGGTGGTTCCAGTCCAGGTTTTCTGAAGAATCTTCATACTGCTTCCAGAGTGGTTGCACCAATTTGCAGTCCTACCAGCAATGTGTAAATGTACCTTTTCCCCCACATCCTTGCCAACATTATTATTTGTATTCTTGATGATTGCTATTCTGACTAGAGGGAGATAAAATATCAGCATAGCTTTAATTCAGAGCAGTAGTTTTTTAAACAAGTTGTAATGCACTAGTGTATTCAAATCATCTGAAAGGCTGTTAAAACCCAGATCGCTGGGTCCCACCCCTGGTTGGTCTATGGTGGGGCCTGAGAATCTGCATTACTAACAAGCTCCCAGATGCTGCTGCTGTAGCTGGTCTAGAGCCCACACACTTAGATAACCACTGTTCTAGACCACTGCCTCTCAAAGTGTGATCCAGGCATTAGAAGCCTTGCATTCTGGGAGCAGGTTAGACTCTCAGTCATACCCTAGACAGGATGAACCAGAATTTCCCTGTAACAAAGCCTCTGAGTGACATATATGCTCACTAAAGATCAAGAAGAAGCTCTCTATTGATTGGACTATCTCACATTGAAGAGCTGAGGCCTGGAAGCCAGGAGTCCAGGGCTTCAGTTTTGGATCAATAAGAAACTGTCTATGTAACCTGGCAGATAGACCTGTAAGAGGAAACTGGGCCAAATCATGACCAAGGGCTCTTCTACCTCGGACCTTCTGTTAAAAGGGTGGTATTTAGCCTGCAGGAATTGGGTGCCTTGTGTGTAGAGCTTGAGTGCCTAATCTTTCTTTTCCAGATGGCTGGGCTTTTAAGAATAATGTGGACATCAAGATTCATCAGAACCTCCAGGACCGCCTGCGGGCAGCCCACATACTGCTGGCCAAGAGTCCCCAGTGCCCTGTGGTGGTGGACACCATGCAGAACCAGAGCAGCCAGCTCTATGCAGCCCTGCCCGAGAGGCTCTACGTACTCCAGGAGGGCAGGATCCTCTACAAGGTAGTGACCCAGGGGCAGGAGGCCCTGGGAGGGCCAAGAGGGTCCAGAAAAGACAAAGGCAAAAAGAGGGCTTTGTATCAGGGAGACCCTAGATTCAAATCACTGCTAGTCATGTGACCATGGGCAAATTCTTTTACTTTCTGGAGATTCAGTTTCTTCTTCTGCAAAATGAGCAGACTGGGTTATTTATTTATTTATTTATACATACATACATACATACATACATACATACATACCAGGGATTGAACTCAGGGGGCACTTAACCCCTGAGCCACATTCCCAGCCCTTTTCTTTCTTTCTTTAAATATTTTTTTTAGTTATACATGGACACAATATCTTTATTTTGTTTGTTTATTTTATGTGGTGCTGAGGATTCAACCCAGTGCCTCACATGTGCAAGGCAAGCGCTCTACCACTGAGCCATAGCCCCAGCCCCCCAGCCCTTTTCTTGTATTTTGTTTAGAGACAGGGTCTCACTGAGTTGCTTAGGGCCTCGCTAAATTGCTGAGGCTGGCTTGCTATCCTCCTGCTTCAGCCTCCTGAGCTGCTGGGATTACAAGTATGCAACACTGCGCTGGGCAAACCCTGGCATTTGGACCATAACTGCATCCTACTAGCTGCCTTCTGAACCCAGACAACTGGCCCAACTCTGATTTTCAACTAGGAGATAGAAGAGATAAAAGATGTTTCCATTTTATTTTGATGCTCAGAGAGGGGAACTGACTTGCCCAAGGTTACTAGGCAAGGCTTTAATTTCAATTGACCTGGGTGAGAGGCAGCAATATAGGGAGGACTGAAGCTGCTCATCACTGAGGCAGGCCTGGCTCTGGAGGGGATGTAGGAGCCCAAAGAGAGCCAACTCTATGGATAGGAGCTGGAAATGTTGAAGCAGGGATGCAACCAGAGAACCAAGTCCAGGCTTCCTGGTGATGGTTTCCCCCTCATGGTCTCCAGCCTTACTAGGGAACAGGAACTAACACATTGGCACACCCTCTGGCTCCTTGGACAGTGTTGGTCTCTGAGAGTAGGAAATAAGTTTAGAGCTGCTGAAAGGATTTGCAGCCTTGGATAACTGATGATACCCAATTACTTAGATGCTATTCTGCTCATGGCCCTACTTATACAGGTGAAATAAGCAACATCTTGTACATGGAACCCCAATGTCCTAAGGGTCACAATACAAGGATGCAGGTCCCTCTTCCTTGCCCCTTCCCTGAGACATGGTTCTAAGATGCTAGGCACAGAGTCCCTACCCTGGGTTAGGCCCTGTGCAAATCCTGGAAACACAAAAACAAATTTAATGATCCCTGCCTTACTTCAAGGTGCCCACAGTCTGGGAAGACCCAAATAAGAGTAGTAATACAGGGGCTGAGGCTGTGGCTCAGTGGTAGAGGGCTTGCCTAGCATGTGTGAGGCACTGGGTTCAATTCTCAGCACCACATATAAATAAAGGAATAAAATAAAGGTCCATACATCTAAAAAATATTTTTTAAAAAAGAGTAGTAATACAATGTCCTAATGCTGAGATTCCACAGCAAGGACCAGCAACCTTTTCTATAAAGGCCTTGATAGTCAATATTTTTTACTTTGTGGACCAGAAAACCCTGAATCCCCAACAATTCAGTTTTGCTGTTATAGCAAAGAAGCAGCCACAGACCATCTGTAAGTGAAGAATGTGCGCTATCAGAAATGACTTGGCTCTCAAACTTCAGGTTTTCCAACCCTGAGGAAGGGTGGATATGTCAGAGGATGTGGCAAGCGTGGGCCTTAAAGCATAAGCAGTCAGTTGGATGAAGTGAAGCACGCCTGTAATTCCAGTGACTAGGGAGGCTGAGGCAGGAGAATTGTGAGTTCAAAGCCAGCTTCAGCAACTTAGCAAGTGCCTGTCTCTGTCTAATGAGGGAAGAAAAGTTTATTTGAATAGATCCCTATTTATTAAAAATAAATTTAAAAAATGCATAAGCAGTCAGTCAAGTAAGCACATGGAGTGAAGGTCATTGCAAATATAAGGACAGGTGGCAAAGGCCCTGAGGAATATAGGGTAGGTATGAATAGAGAATTGGAGGCACTTGGGTTACAGGGTCTGATCCTGGACCAAGGAGTTCGGCTTTCATCTTAGGGCAAAGAAGAGCCATATGAAGATTTTGAGTAGGAGACAGGCATGATCAGATCGGTTCTTTAGAAAGATCATTGGCTGTTGGATGCAGTGGTACATGCCTATGACCCCAGTGACTCGGGAGGCTGAGACAGGAGATTGCAAGTTCAAGGCCAGCCTCAGCAACTTAGTAAGGTCCTGAACAACTAGTAAGAGACCCTGTCTCAAAATAAAAAATAAAAAGGGCTGGGGATGTGATTCAGTGGCAAAGCACCCCTGGGTTCATTCAATCCCCAGTACCAAGGAAGGAAGGAAGACCATTGGCTACTGGGTGAAGAATGGACTGGAGGGAGCAGGATAGTTGGGAGGTATGGTGGGGGCCAGGACTAGGGAGTGTAGAGGGCATCCCTAGGGCAGGGGGACTGGAGGGGCAGAGGTGGTTCTAATGCGAATGAGTGGAGCTTCTGTGGGGACTGAAGAGGAAAGGAAAGTCTAAAGGTCTGAAGGTCTAATGAGGGAAGAAAAGTTTATTTGTATAGATCCCTTTCTCCCCCTAAAACTCTGTCATTTTGCCTCTAGTTTTCTTCTATCTCTATCCAGTCTTTTCATTAAATGTTGGTGCCATGCCACTCACTTTCTCTGGATGATCTGATCCACCTCATGGTTGTGCAAATCTGCCATTGGCCACACTGTACTGATAACACCACCATAGATCTTAGTCCAGATCTACAACCAAGCTCCAGACCTACATATTCCTTGCAGATTGGAAATCTAGCAATGCCTGATTCATTTCTCTTGCAGGGTAAACCTGGCCCTTGGAACTACCATCCAGAGGAAGTTCGTGCTGTTCTGGAAAAGCTCCACAGTTAACGTGAACAGATTCTCCAGCTCTAGGTGACCCACAGAAGGACTCCTCAGGCTTGGCTCTCCCCTCAGCCCAGCTGACTTTCACCTTTGACCTGTGTTCCCAGCTGAACTACTAGCTCAAAATTAAATTTTCAAATTTAAGCAAACAACTGCTGCTAGAGAGGGCAGGTCACAGCACCCAATCAGGACAAATTGTTTCCCCCCCCCCTTTTTTTTTTCCAGTACTAGGAATTGAACCCAGGGTTGCTCTACCATTGAGCCACATCCCAAGCCCTTTTTGGTTTTTATTTTATTTCTCACTAAATTGCCCAGGCTGGCTTCTAGCTTGTGAGCTTCCTGCCTTAGCCTCCCAGATTATAGGCACGTGCCATTTCGCCCAGCACAAATTTTTATAGAGAAACTGAAGTAACACCTGAGCTGTTCAGGCAAATGAATTGTTATCATGCAACTCCACCCTGCTCCCTCAGTGGAGACCACATTCTTCGCACAATATCTTCTAGTGAAATGGCAGTCACCCTCCACTGGCTTACTCCTGAAGTGTGGCGTCTCCCTTGCTGCTCTAATACCAAGTGGTTCAATATGGTACCCCTTCTGTGAGGCAAGTCCATTTGGCCAAACCTGCCATTCATAGGACTGATCATTTAAGACACCAAATTGGCTTTTAGAACAAAGCACAGGAAGAATTCCACTTGTTAGGGAGAGATGAGGAATTGGAAGGGGAGGGCATGGGAAGAGAAGAAATGATAACCCGGATAACTCGTTCCTTGACAAAAGATTTAAATCAGTCAGTGGTGGTGATGAGTGAGTTTCCATGGTAACCATCTCCAATTCTGCCAGGAAAAGGAGAGTATTCACTTTACCATCTTTGAATATATTTCACAGAAATCTGGCTCTCTGTTCTCTGGTATATTCCACGATTTTCACTTATCAAGGAGTGATAAGGAGGATTTTTGACTTCCCCAAAGCATTATGATCATGACCAAATCAGACAATAAGCACCGGCAAAAGCTATCATTCAGCTACACAGAAGCTCATAATTGAAATTGTTTCCCCAAGTTCTTCACTAGTCTCTGAATGGTCATTTGTGTTAGATCACATCAGACTAATGGATAACCTTTAGAATTCATCTGTTTTTTAAAAATATTTTTTAGTTGTCAATGGACCATTATTTTATTTATTCATTTATACATGGTGCCGAGAATTGAACCCAGTGCCTCACACCTGCTAGGCAAGTATTCTACCACTGAGTCACAACCCAGCCCTAGAATTCATCTGTTTTAACTCTGCTTCTTTTCATATTTGTTTATGATGGCCACAGCCTAAAGTACCCACAGCTGTGACTTGATTTTAAAAAATGTTCTAAGATGCAGCAAGCTAATACAGAACAATTAAAACATATCAAGCTATTTTGGATGGCTTCAGTGTGATCTTTACATTTTCTTTTCCAATTTTGGTGAGCCCGAACTATCTTTTATTATAGCTCAATGTAATCTGATCAGCAAAAATATCATTTGCTGGAGGGGCCCCATTTGGTGGGAAGAATACTCAGTCTTTATGTGTTACATGTCAAATGCGTTACTGTCTTATGAAATCCTGCTGGAGGGAAATAATTTTTCACATTGGAATCAAACTTTGGTCACAACATGACAAAAGGATGGACTTGGTGGTGCATTTTGCCAGCATGAGAACACGTTCTCTGTGGCTCTGCCTTAGTTGCTACCATGTTAATTTTTTAAAAATGTCAATGGACCTTTATTTATTTATTTATTTTAATGTGGTGCTGAGAATTGAACCCAGTGCCTTGTACACGCTAGGCAAGCACTTTACCACTGAACCACAAATCCAACCCCATGATAATTTTTTTTTGGTGGGGGGTCGATACTAGGGATTGAACTCAGGAGTATTCGACCACTGAGCCACACCTCCAGCTCTATTTTTTGTTTTATTTAGAGACAGGGTCTCACTGAGTTGTTTAGCACCTCACTTTTTGCTGAGGCTGGCTTTGAATTTGCAATCCTCTTGTCTCAGCCTCCCAAGCCACTGAGATTACAGGCATGAACCACCCCCCCCCCCCATTGTAAATGGACACAATATCTTTATTTTTTTATTATTATTATTTTAATGTGGTGCTAAGGATAAAACCCAGTGCCTCACATGTGCAAGGCAAGCGCTTTACTGCTGAGCCACAATCCCAGCCCCCTCATGTCAATATTTTTTAATTTAGCTATTTCCCTTTTTTTTTTTTTTTTCATAGATAGGGTCTGGCTACTGCTCAGGTTGGCCTCTAATTGGGCTCACACCTCAGCCTCCTGAGTAGCTGGGACTAAAGGCGTGTGTCACTATGCTCACCCATTTTATTCCACTAAAAAAGAGTTGTTATTAATCATCTACGAAGCACAGACACTTTTAAATGTGTTCTCATTTAATTTCTCCTATCCTAAAGAGATTATTATCCCCATTTTTTAGATGAGGAAATCAAGACTCAGAGTTGAGTAACTTGTGAGTTCTCAGAAGTAGTAAATAATCAAGTGGAATCCAACTCCACTTCTGATGTCAAGGCCAGAGTCTTAGCTCTATTTCTGCTAGCTCTCTACTTTGGTTAGGCTGCCTTGGTATCCTGAAGTATAAAATGAGACATCAGTAGTGCCTGCCAGAGAGGACTCATGAGTAAAACACTGTGCCCGGCTTGGAGCAAACGCCACGGGAGTGTTGGATATTACCAAAAGAATCGTTGTCATTCTGCAACTCCCTTCTTGGGCTGCCTTTTTGGGGGTTGTGGATTGAAAGGAAAGAAGAGACATTGAATAAAAATTCTCCATCCTGTCCAGACAACCAGCCAACACAGGCATGAGTTTGTGAAGTTATACTGAGAACAAGTAGCTGTGACATTGATGGGACTGAAGCAGAACTGAGCACTGTCCTTGATTAAGTGCTAAGTTCCACAGAAGAATCTGGCATAGGAGACAACAGACTTCCGAACCACTTCTCAGATGGTCCTCCACGGCATGTCTATAAATGCATCAGAACCTCCTGGTTTTCAACAAATGATAGGAGCTGGCACTGAAGAGTTTTTAGAATGACAAAATACCCCAGGGTTTCCAGTTCAATTATTTTCAATTTAATGCATCAGACATGAATTGAGCACTAATTCAGTGTGTGGAGTAATGCAAAGACAGAGAAGGCACAACTATTGTCCTCTAGCAGCTTAATCTCCTGGGGGGCCACACAGACACCACAGTAACCATTCAAGATGCAATATGATATGTTAGCCTGAGGTGAAGGTAAATGTTCAGAGGTCAGAGAGGGGAGAGCAATCCCTCTGAGCTGCGTGAATTCAAGCAAGGCTTTGTGGAGCTAGCAACACTTGCACTGGGTTTATAAGGATGCCTAGTACTTCCATATTTGGAAAAAGCCTGGAAAACACAGGCAGGGAGAAGCATTTCAAATGGAGACAATGACATGGACAAAGGTTGATAAAGAATATTTGCAAAGGCCTGCTTGAGGTTTAGGTTTAATTCTAATTGATGACAGAGAAGAGGATTCTTCTTTAGAGGGGACCTCTTTGAGTCTGGATCACAAAAATAAACCCATTCTGCTTATTAGTATTGTAAAGCACTGGTATGCAAACAAGCTTGTTAATATGTCCTGTCCAGATAGGAGTGTAGTCAACACAACACTATCTGCTTTTTTTTTTCCTTTCTTTTTTGCAGTACCAGGGATAGAACTCAAGGCCCTGTGCATGCTAGATAAAAGGCTCTACCACTGAGCTACACTCCCATCCCCAGTCTGTCTGCTTTTAAAAAAAAGAAAAAAATTTTTTTTAGTCATAGTTGGACACGATACCTTTATTTTATTTATGTATTTTTATGTGGTGCTGAGGATCGAACCCAGGGCCTCACATATGCTAGGTGAGTGCTCTACCGCTAAGCCACAACCCCAGCCCCAGTCTGTCTGCTTTTGAAGGGAAGATTTCCTTCTACTTTGCTCTTTCTCTGATACCTTTTGTGATACCTTTTGTGGTACTTGCCTTAACATGGGGACTCGCAGCCTATGCTCCATTCGGACACCAAGATATTGCCTCCTATGCCTGGCAGGAGGCCTAGGAAATGAAAGCTCTGACTACCAGGAATTGGCAGCCTCACCCAGAGTGGCTGATGATTTTAGCACTTGTCTACCTCCCTGGAGCTGGGCTCACAATTCATTCCTGGCCACAGAATATTTTCTTTTATTTATGGTAAACTCAGCCATCAATTCTAAAAGGTTGATTATGATATTTTCTCCAGCATTTCTAGATTTGTATTGAGGGATCCAGAGTACCTAATCTGCCCAACACCTTAGCTCAGTGGAGTTACCAGCAGTTTCATTGAGAAGCACATGTGGGTCCCCCATTCCCTGAGGCCTTGCATGCTGATGAACACCAGTCTGTCATTTTGAAGCCAGAAGGATATGTGGGTAGGTTTCAGATTCTTGTGTTTCAGTTCTCTGCCTCAGATTTATGAACATTGCTAGACTATTTTTTGGCAGGAGATGCCTGAGGTCGGCCTAATTTACTTCTCCTGGTACTTGTATCACTTTTATTCTGCCAGGAAACCTGACAGATTCTTTTTACTTGACATTCAGTAACTCTACCAAGAGAGACTGCAGTGTTGACTTTCCAGGAACACAATATCCTCTTTTAAGCTGGGTGTGGTGTTGTGCACCTATAGACCCAGTTACTTAGGAGGCGAAAGATCGCTTGAGCCCAGAAGTTTAAGGCCCACCTGGAAGACAGCGAGACCCTGTCTCAAATCCAAACAGAAACAAAACAGCAAAATCTTCTCTGGAGCTCAAGATTTATTGTTATATATATTTTTAACTTCAGGGATGTCTTCTTCTGTTGCCTTGAATCTTTCCTGTTGCATTTGTCCTATTCTCTTACTTAGCACCTATAATCATAGATATGTTGTATTTCCCTCTCTTTCATAAATATCATCTCTCTATGGCCATTTTTTTCCATCTTTGTTATTTTCTATTTCATGTTGTGATTTTTTTTTTGCCAGCTGTTCCCTCTAATCCTGATTTTTTTTAAAGTTGGATTTGATTGTGCCAGGTGGTGCTGGTTCTTATCCATTCCTACACTTCCATTCTCTTTTCTGTATTCCAAGAAGCAGGAAGTCCAAAAACTGCATTTCCAGGCTCCCCTGGTAGCTACTTTCTGGTTAAATTCTGCCATTGGGGAGCAATGATGAGATATTAGGAGGTGGCTGGATGGGTGAAGCCATCATCCCACTTCTGGCTGTGAGGACAGGTGACTATGCACTGTAGGTAGTAGCTTTGGTTTCACCAGCATGGTGGCAGGTGACTTCTAGCACCTTGCCAGAAGCAGCAAGGTGCCTCCACGGGCCCACAGTACACATGGTTCCTGGGTTTCAGCTCTGGGTCACATGCAGTCTGTTTTTCCAGCCTCTTCAATACTTGGACACCAAGTCCCCTTACGTGTCTCTCTCTGCTTGAAACATCTGGACAGAGTTCAGTCTTTCTAATTGAACTCGGAGGGTCACAAATGCCATCGTCGTCATCATGCCTTCATTGCTTTTAAGATTAACCTCTGAAAAAGTTTTTTTCTCTTTTATTTCCTTTCTTCACTCTGCAGGCTCATGTTTCACCTTCTGTGTCATCATTTTTTCCCTTTAAATCCTTGTATCTCTTCTTCGAGCTCTTTTTGAGATTACCATGTGTAATTTCTTTTACAACACATTTTGTATCTTATTTTCCTGGGGCTTTATCCCCCCCTCATCCTTTGTTTTACAGTTTCTTACCATAGGCTCTTACGGTATAGTGGTTCTCAAACTTTGGCTACATCAAAATCACCTGGAGGGCTGTTGAAACACAGAGTCTTGGGTCACACCCCAGAGTTTCTGATTCAATAGAGCTGGGGGTGGACTGGAAATCTGCATTTCTGACAAGCTCTCAGAATAGGCGGCTGCTGCTGTTCCAGGAACCACCCTTTAAGAAGCAAGGCTGCAGTGGATGGTGCTTGTACTCTGCCCAGATGCCCTTTACGAAGCCAGTGTACTCATCTGCTAACTGCTGTGAGCTCTGGCTGCTAATGGCTCACAGATGTTCCTGTTCCTGAGAAGTGTCCTCCAATGACAGGAGCTAGTTTACCCAGAAATACCTGAGAGATTACATCTTCCATCTGAACACGATTCACAGCCAGTTACTGATGGACAGGGACATACAAATGCCCGGACCCTTGCCTCAAGGTGCAGTAGTATGTGCACGTGGCTCTGTGCCATTCCCACTTCAGAGTGCCCTGTGGGATCAGGCTTTGGCTGAAGCCATATCTTCGGTTAGCTTTCTCCTTCGCTCTCTCCTGCTTCCCACACGTCCCCAGAGGTTTCTCCAGAGAGCGTCCCCAATAAATCTAACTCAAACTCTGTTTCTAGAACACCTGACCTAAACTTCTGAGTCTTTTCTGGTTATTAGTTTTCTTTAATGGAGTTTGTTATTTGCTAAACCACAGTGTGGGTAGGATAGGGAGTCAGCAGGGCAATCTGCAACTTTAGTTATTCTAAATACCCTCCTAGTAAGTTCCTTTACAATGTGGCTCACCGAGATCCCTTTCAGTGACATCCTCTGCTTTGGCTGCCATCTCATTTTCTGAGATGAGCTGAGTTGTGCCCCTACACTTCTCAAATTCATATGCTGAAGCCCTAACTTACTCTGATATGACTGTATTTGGAGATAGTGCCTATATAGAGGAAATTAAAAGTAAATAGGTCATAGGGGAGGGACCCTTATATGATAGAAATAGTATCCTTAAAAAAAGGTGCAATGGCACACACCTGTAATCCCAGCAACTCGGGAGCCTGAGGCAGGAGGATTGTGAGTTCAGAGCCAACTTCAGCAACTAAGCGAGATTCTGTCTCAAAATAAAACATAAAAAGGCTCAGTGGTTAAGTACCCCTGGGATCAATCACTGGTACAAAAAAAAAAAAAAAAAAAAAAAAAGAGGAAGAGACAATGAAGAACAGTTCACTTTGTTGCTGCACACACCTGAGAAAGAGGTCATGTGAGCACACAGTGAGATGGTGGCCACCTACAAGGCAGGAAGGGAGGTCAGAAATTGACCATGCTAGCACCCTGACCTCAGACTTCCAGACTCCAGAACTGTGTTCCCATCAGCATTTGTTGTTTAAGCCACCAGTGCATGGTACTTGGTAATGGCAGCCCAAGCTGTGCTCTACTTCCAGCAATCTCTTTACTGTGTCTTGCCTGGATTCTTCTTTGTCTCCATCTTCCCTCCCATTCTGTGTTATTAATGTGGGCCTCCACAGGGACATTCTCCATCCTCTTGAAGCCACCTGTAGCCCTCTTCAATCTAATCAAGGGATTGCTGGGTAAGCCTTTAATAACTGTGACATGTTCAGTTAAGTCTCCAGCTCTGGAAGAGCATATGTCAGTTCTTAATTCCTCCACTAAAATCTTGATTTCATAGTACTTAACAACTACAGGCATGTGTCCTAGTTGAAAGGGGATCCCTTTATTGCACTATCTTTAACCAGAAATATACATTCTATATTTATATATGACTAATATCTCATAAAGTATGAGATACTTTCTAACATATAGATACATAGTAGTTTCTAGTTTTCTTTTTTGCGGGGATACCAGGGATTAAACTCAGGGGTACTTGACCACTGAGCCACATCTCTAGCCCTATTTTTTTGTATTTTATTTAGAGACAGGGTCTCAATGAGTTGCTTAGCATCTCGCTTTTTGCTGAGGCTGGATTTGAACTGGTGATCCTCATGAACTGCTGGGATTATAGGTGTGTGCAAATATATTCGACTTAGTTTTCTTTTTTTTATATATTTTTTTAGTTGTCAATGGACCTTTATTTTATTTACTTATATGTGATGCTGAGAATCGAACTCAGTGCCTCACACATGCTAGACAAGTGCTCTACCACTGAGCCACAACCCCAGCCCTTGACTTAGTTTTCTTATCTGATAAACAGGACTGCTATAAATTTTTGTCCATTCATTTCCTGTCTGATTATTTCATTAGAATGTATTTTTAGAAGTGGAATATATATATTCCACTTATATATATTCCATATATATGTATGTGTGTGTTTGTGTGTGTGTATATATCTATATCTATATATATATATATGTGTGTGTATGTGTGTATGTATTTTGATGCATTTTGGAAGGCTTGCTATCAGGGTCAAGTTACCAAGGAACATCACCTGGAGGGAGAAGCCCATGAAAGGTGTCTCCCAGAGAGGGGAATTCATGAGTTAGGACCTGTGTTTTAGTCAGCTTTTGAATCACTGTGACCAAAATACCTGACGAGAACAACTTAGAGAAGACAAAGTTCTCTTGGGGTTCACCTTAAGTTTCAGAAGTCTCAGTCCATAGACAGCTGACTCCATTGCTCTGGGCCTGAGGTGAGGCAGCCCATTGTAGTAGAAGGGCCAGTGGAGGAAAGCTGCTCAGCTCAGGGTGGGGTCAGGAAGAAGAGGCCACAGAAAAGATGTCCTTTTCCAGAGCACACTTACAGTGACCCACCTCCAGCTGCCTACAGTTACTTCCAAGTCAGTCCACGCAAATGAGAACACACTGATTAGGTTATAGCTCTCACAACCAAATCATTTTGCCTCTGAATATTAATGTGTTAACAGGAGCTTTGAGGGGGAGACCTCATATCCAAACTATTACACTCTACCTCTGGCACTCAAACGCTCACAAAACTTAACAGTTCAGCATTGTCCGTAAGTCCAAGTCTAAGACAAACTCTAGGCTGTTTATCCCTTTAAAGATAAAAAGCAAGTTACATATATCCAATATAAAATGGCACAGGGCAAACACTCCCATTCCAAAAGGGAGAAGGGAGCACAGAAAGAAGGGATGGGCCAAAGCACGACCTAAACCCAGCCAAGCAAACAGGTCTGGTAACTCCGCATACAGCATCTAGGACACTTGGCTGTAAGATATTATTTCCAAAGGGCTTGAGCAGCTCTGCCTCTTTGGCCTTGCTGGTCTCAATGCAACTGCCCCTATTTTAGCCTGGCTCTCTCTGCAGTCAGCAGTTCTTCTCAGCAAACAGTCTGTGTGACTGGCATCTTCTTTCCAGTTTCAGCTTCACCTTAGCAGCTTCAGTCATCACCTTCTCAGGGACAGCCCACAAAGTATATGACCCTGCTATACTTTGCCTGGCCTCCCAGGCCTTCCTTTGAAATCTCAGTGGAAGCCTCTACCACCCCCTAACCCAAACATCCTGCATTCCTCCAGAACCAGCATCCGCACATAGCATGGATGAGAATAAGATCTGCTGCCATCTGGCGCAATACTTGGGCCCTAGAGAATCATGGTGGCAGTGACCTTTGAGTGCCTGCAGGGCTTAGCATGGTGAAACAACTTCCTAGGCCCCCCAGTGTGAGCAGGATGCCCCATAATCTCTTTTCAAAGGAATTTTCTTTTATATCCCCCCTCCCCCAGCCTGCAGTGAGTGTGGTCTTGCAAGTTTGTGAGATACCCTCAAGGCATCTTTCCTATTGTCTCTGTGCAAAGTACTGTTTCTTTGGGGGCTATCATTTCTTCAACAAGCACAGCTTCCATGACCCCAGTTTTATGTGCACTTTTTTGGCCAAACTGCAAGTTTTAAAAATTCTATAGCTCTCTTTTCTGTTACCAATTCTAATTTCAACCTGGCTCAAAGCTGCCAGCAATATCTATGCCACTGAATGAATGCTATGCTGCCTTGAAAGTTTCTCTGCCAGATTCATATAGTCCATCATTTTAAAATTCAGCCTCACACAAAGTCTCAGGATATGGGAAAAATGTAGACTTTTTTTTTTGCCAGCATATAACACAAATGGCCTCTAGTCCAATTTGCAATAGAGTCCTCAATTCCCTCTGAAACATCATGGACACAGTTCACATTCCTATCCTCATTCTGGTCTTCTGAGCTCCCACCAGAGTTGCCCATTAAGCTCTGCTTACACATTTTAAAGCTTTTCTGGGTTTCATTTCCAAACTTTTCTAAATTCCTCCTGCAGATCATTTCCAAAGATTAACCACATGGTCAGGTTAGTCATAGGAATGACCCTACTCCTGGTACCAATTTCTGTTTTAGTGAGCTTTTATATCACTGTGACCAAAATACCTGACAAGAACAACTAAGAGGAAGGAAAGTTTATTTGGGGCTCATGATTTTGGAGGTCTCAGTCCACAGTCGGCTGACTCTCCTG
Organism: Marmota flaviventris; assembly: GCF_047511675.1. NCBI lineage: Eukaryota > Metazoa > Chordata > Mammalia > Rodentia > Sciuridae > Marmota > Marmota flaviventris. Next base: position 42,751,257 of record NC_092507.1, read on the forward strand.
CTCTGAGCCCAAAGTAAGGAAACATATCATGAGGAAAGGGCCCAGTGAAGGAAAGCACCCCAGCCCTGCAAAGTCAGGCAGCAGAAAGAGGGAAGGAAGGAGGGAGGATGGGACCTCAGGGAAAATGCACCCTTTCAGGGCACATGCTCAGTGATCCACTTCCCCCAACTGTACCACACATACCTACAGTAACAACACAGTCAATCCACATAAACTAGAATGGACTGATTAAGTTACAGTTTTCACAATCAAATCTTCTTTTTATTGCTAAATATTTGTGTATTAACAAAAGGTTTTGGGGCATTCCTCAAATTCAAACCAGAACAACTCACAACTGCATTGCTTGTGCGTGCGTGTGTGTGTTATTGTGGATTGAACCTAGGGTCTTGTACATGTTGCTGCTTTTTTTAAAAGTCTGCATAAGCCCAGCGTGGTGGCATACATGTGTAATTCCAATGGCTCAGGAGGCTGAGGCAGGAGGATCCAGAGTTCAAAGCCAGCCTCAGCAAAAGCGAGGCACTCAGCAACTCAGTGAGACCCTGTCTCTAAATAAAATACAAAATAGGGCTGGGGATGTGGCTCAGCGGTCAAGTGCCCCTGAGTTTAGTCCCTGGTACCCCCACAAAAAAAGTCTATATAAAGAGGCAAAAGCCATAGTGCTTTTCATTCTATAATATTTCTTTGCCTTGATTGGGTTCATGACTAAAAGGGCATTAGAGTTTTACTTTTCTATCCATCCCTTTAAGTAAATATTTAACTTTATGCAAGGCATTGTGACAGGCACTGGCCCAAAGTAAGTGATCTGAAAATGTACATATTATTAGCATTATATTAAAAACCTCCTCAAAGGTTTCACAGAATAAAGAGATACAGACATACAAACCAATGAACAGAATTCATTCATTCAGTCAACAAATATTTACTAAAAAATCTGTGTACCAGACACTACTCTAAGTCTTAAGGATAGCAAAACAAACAAAACTCCCTGCCCTGTTGTGCTTACATTCTAAGCTCTCAAGAGAGACAACAAACAAGATTTCTGTGAGTGATAAACAAGACAGTGATAAGCAGGCTGTGGGTATGGGAGCCTAGGGCAATTCAACCAGTTAAATCCCCTATCCAAGATGCTCACATTGGAAAGAGGCCACACACTGCCTTGCTCTTTCTTCTTCTTTCACAGAAGAATGATATCGTGAGATATCATTAAGGGAGGAAAATTTAGTTGAATTGTAATAATACTTAGAAGAGAGAAATACAGAACACAGGTTAGCTATCTCAGATCCCTAATCCAAGAAAAGGAGAAAATAAAACAGAAGAAAGATTGAATGTGTTTCTGTTGCAGGGATGTGCTGTGGTGTGCTGAGGGGACCAGGGTAGGGAGGTCAGGGAAGACCTTACAAGAGATTTTGGGTAAAAATCTGAAGTAAATGAGGAAGCTCACTGTGCAGACACCTGAGCAAAGAACACACCAGGCAGTGGGAACAGTAAGCACAAAGGTCTAAACTGCATAGTATGCATAGCACAAGGGCAGGCAGGAGTCCACAGGCAGACAAGAGTCCACGCACAGGTGAACAGGTGAGATGGGGAAAGAGGATGCACAATGGAGGACAAATGAAACTTTAAAGAGACACTGGGGTTCAGCAGTGGAAAACAAAACAAAGCAAAAAGTGCCCCTGAGTTCAATCCCTGGTACCCCCACAAAAATGTCTATATAAAGAGGCAATAGACATAGTGATTTTTCATTCTATAATATTTCTGTGTCCTTAAATCTATTGTCTGAAACTTGGAATGGTTTTATAAGGAGAATGTAGGGTTTTTTTTTTTTTTTTTTTTTGGGGTGGGAATGTAAATGATATAACTGCTATGGAAATAAGGATGGAGGTTCACCAGAAAATTAAATTATGACCTAATAGTCTCACTGCTGCTACATATGCAAACAATGTAAAGTCGGGGAGTAGAGGAATTCTCGCTCATGTATGTTGTAGCATCATTTACAATTGCAAGATAAGGAAACAACATAAATGTCCAGATGGATGAATGAGTTTTAAAAACATGGCATATACATACATTGGAATCTTATTCAACTTCAGATAGAAGGAAGTTCTGCCATATACAACATCATAAATGGACATTATGCTAAGTGGAATCAGTCTCTCAGAGAAGATTAAAGACTTCAGTATATTTCATATATTGAGGATATGAAACAGTCAATTCATAGAAACAAAATAAGAGTATTTCCTAGAGATTGGAAAAAGGCAGAAATGAAAGTTCCTGTTCAATGGGTATAATGGTTCAATTATACTAGATGAATAAATTCTGGAGATCTGTTGTATAACACTGTGCCTATAGTTAACAATAAAGTAGTATGCATGTTTAAAAAAATCTCTTATTTATTTACTTTCTTTTTTGATATTGGTTTGATTGAACCCAGGTATGCTTTGCCACTGAGCTACATTCCCAGCTCTTTTTAGTTCTTATTTTGAGACAGGGTCTCTCTAAGTTGCTTAGAGCTTCGTTAAGTTGCTGAGACTGGCTTTAAACTTGGGATCTTTCTGCTTCAGCCTCCTGAGTCTCTGGATTACAGGTGTGAGCCACCACACCTCCCGAGAAAACAAGGTCCAGGAAAATTAAGGTTACAGCATGCTGTTTTCCTACCAATATAAAGTGGAATTACAAGTACTATACAACATAGATCACTTGTTCTCTGAATCCATAGAAGATAGAGAAAAATGCTTTAAAGAGAATGTACAAGGCCTGGGCCAAAGAGATCTATCAGATAACCCCTGGAGATCCCTTCCAGCAATCTATAAGCTCAACACAGTGCTTCTCACACAAAGAATTATTGACATTTCAGTTTAGGAACTTGGCAAAAAGAAAATCCTCAGCATTTCATGTTATTGAATGTGAACACAATTGTTCTAAGTTACATTCTCAAAAACCTTAATGGCTCGGGGGTTGCGGGGGTGGGGGGTGGGCTGGGGTTGTGGCTCAGTGGTAGAGCGCTTGCCTTGCCCATGTGAGGTCCTGGGTTCGATTCTTAGAACCACATAAAAATAAATAAGGTATTGTACCACTAAAAAATAATAATAAAAAACCTTAATGGCCCTAGTGTTATAGGAAAACTCTCAAAAGCACAATGTTCAGATTTTAGTCAGATTCTCTGTTTTAGTCACACTTTTCTATTTGTTATTCTTCAAATGTGCTTTATGAATTAGTACTCACCTTCACATCTTTGATTACACAAGGCCACTCCTGAGATGCCTTTCCTGCTCTCCTCCACTTATCTAAAACCTTCTTTTCCAAGAGTAAATCCTTATAAAAACTTCTGGCAAACAATTTACCAGAAAGTCCCAGGAATTTAAAAACTGTTCCTGGGTGGGGGATGTGGCTAGGTGGTACAATACTTTCTTAGCATGCAAGAGACTGCGGGTTTGATTCCCCAGCATCTCAAAAACAAACAAACAAAAAAACTTTGTTCCTAACTTTGATGATAACTCCCTTCTGAGAATCTCATCCAAGAAAGTCAGCACAGGGGCTGTGGTTGTAGCTTAGTGGTTGAGTGCTTACCTAGCACATGTGAGGTGCTGGGTTGGCTCCTCAGCACCACAAAAATAAATAAATAAATAAAATGAAGGTATTGTGTCCATCTACAACTAAAAATAAATAAGTTTACAATTGTTTAAGAAACAAAGCCAGCACAAGGATGTGCTCTGTGGTATTATTTTTATTTTTCTATTTTTAAGAATTGTAAGCATACATAAAAATAGAAAGATTAGTATAATGAACCTCATAAAACCATCACACAGAATCAATAATTTATTGCTACATTTGCCTCAACTAAAAACTCCAAAAAACTTTACTAAAAAATCTCTCCTTGGGGCTGGAGTTGTGGCTCAGCGGTAGAGCGCTCGCCTAGCACAGGTGAGGCCTTGGGTTCAATCAGCCCCACATAAATAAATAAATAAAGGTATTGTGTCCAACTACAACTGAAAAATAAATATTTAAAAAAATCTCTCCTTAAGTATATCAAATGCCAGATATGCCATTTCATCCTATATAGTTCCATGTGTACCTCTGAAAAAACATGGGCATTGTCTTATATAAGCTTACAACCAGTATCACATCTAGGAAAATGAAAGTACACCCAGTCAACAAGCAAATTTCCCTAACTGCTTTTCAGTACTGGGGATCAAACCCAGGGCTACACAAGCATTCAACTACTGAGCTCAATTATCCTTAAAATGTCTTTTCTCAATTGGTTTGTTCAAATCATCATTCAAAAGATCCACGTATGGGGTCGGGGTTGTGGCTCAGTGGTAGAGCGCTCACCTGATATGTGTGAGGCACTGGGTTTGATCCTCAAAACCACATAAAAATAAATAGATAAAATAAAGGTATTGTGTCCATCTATAACTAAAAAAAAGAAAGAAAAAAAAAAAAAAAAGAAAAGACCCATGTCTAGCATGTGGTTATAGGGAGCTCTTAGGTCTTAGGAAGCCAGAGTGGAGCCCCTTCCTCAATGAACATTTTTCATGCCAGCAACTTGTTGGAAGAAACCAGATGGATTGTCCTGTAGGATAAGCTACAGTCTAGATTAGCTTGTATATCATAGGATAAGCTAGGTTACACTGTGGGACCCAGAAACTCCAGCATCTCATTGGCTTAAAACAATGAAACTATTTCTCACTCCTATATATCCATCTTAGATTGAGGGGGAGTTCTGCTACCATTTAATCATCAATCTCACACCCAGAACCAGACTAATGACGTAATTACAGTGCAAAACATTGCTGGTTATCTTAGTAGCAGAAGAAAAGAGCTCTAGAGTCTCTTTTAGGCAATTAAATGCTCAGACTGGTAGTCAATTATTCTTTATCTCATTGGCCAGAACTGATCATAAAAAGAAATCCAGGAAGTATATCTTACCATGTGCATGGAAACTACAGATGTGAACATTTCAGTGAGCTGCACTAACATCTACTAGTCTATTTGCTCCCTTGTGGTGTCATTTTCCTTGATTTGACAATAGAACATCGTAGGTTGGTCTGTGTGCTTCACACAGCATCACAGCAGAAGACATGCAGTGTTGAAACAGATTGCAGCAGTAACAGGCCCTTTCTCCACAGCCCCTCCTTAATTCATGCCCTTGGGTAGATCTCTCACTTTGACACTGGCTTTGATCATGTGACATGATTTGGAAATCAGAACAAGAGTGAATCTGATGCAGTCAGAGATTCAAAAAGTATGTGTACTGCCAAGCATAGTGGTGAATGCTTGGAGGTTGAGGCAGGAGGATCCTGAGTTCAAAGCCAGCCTCAGCAAAAAGCAAGGTTCTAAGCAACTCAGTGAGACCCTGTCTCTAAATAAAACACAAAATAGGGCTGGGGATATGGCTCAGTGATCAAGTGCCCCTGAGTTCAATCCCCGGTACCAAAAAAAAGTATGTGTACCTTGGGACCTTCCCCTCTTGCTACTTCTTAGAATACCGAGACATCATCTGAAGAGACCTGGGCTAGATTACTGGAAGGTGAGAAACTACTTAGAGCAAGAAATGAACAGTTACAGATAAGTCCACCTAGACCAACCATCCTGCATTATCTAGACTTCCTGACCACACAGATCAGTCAAGCAGCACAAACAAGAAAATCTGCCAGTAGATCCACAGAACTGTGAGCAAATGAAATTGTTCCTTTTAAGTCAAAAAATTTGAGGGTGGTTGATAACAGAACACAAGCTAACTAATATACTAGTTAATCCATTTTTAGTAGATCAGTAGATCCAACCTGATCCCTGCATTGTAAAGTTCCCCATAAACTTTTCAAATAAGGTTTAATCTACTGATTATTACTGCCTATATCAACAATTAATGGCACCCAAGTTAATGATTTTCTAATTCTATTATACCATCCACACTAATTAGCAGGATTTTTTTCTGCAAATAACTTTCTCTTATCTACTAGTGATAATTAATAACCCTTAAATAGTTTGTACAAGATAAATTCCTAATTCTTTCTTTTGAATTTTAAGTTTCAAAGGAAAAATTTGTGCCCTAGTTACTTCTCATGGAGCTCAATGAGGGTTTAGTTTTGTTCATTTATTTATTTTTTTGTTCTCATATCAATATGAATCGATTTTTAAAAAATATTAGATATGGTTTCAATAAACTGCAGATGCTTTTTTTTTTTCTATCCAAACCACTCCAGTTTTGGCTCACATGTTGGCTTCTGTATCTTTTTTTCTTTTTATTTTTTTGGGGGGAGGCAGTATTGGGAATAGAACCCAGGGACATTCTACCAATGAGCTACATCCCTCTTGTTTAGTTTTTGAGACAAGGTCTCAAAATAAAGTTGCAAAGGCTGGCCTTGAACTTGTAATCCGCCTGTTTTGGCCTTCTAAGTAACTGAGATTACAGGCATGCACTACCGTGTCCACTTGGTTCCTGTAGCCTTTTGACATGATCCATTAGTTGTTACTTTAAGGCATAATGAAATTTCCCAAGCTCATTTTGTGTATTTCTCCACAAGCTAGCCATTCCTCCAAAGAGCCTTGGATCTAATTAATGGGAAAGGTATTTTGAGATCACAATCTGGGTAGTTGGTGTGATCAATGCTATTTGAATGCCATTGCCTCTAGACAATAACAGACTTTAGTAGACAGACTTAAGAAATATGTATTCCTAGCAGGGCACAGTGGTGCACTCCTATAATCCCAACTACTTAAGAGGCTAAGACAAGAGGATTCCAAGCGCAAGGCCAGCCTGGGAAATGTAGCAAGATCCTGTCTGAAAATTAAATCTTTAGTAAGGGCTGGGGATGTATCTTTGTGGTAGAGTGCTTGACTGGTATATGTGAGGCCCTGGGTTCAATCCCTAGTACCTCCCCCTCCCCCCCCCCACACACAAAGGAAGGAATAAAAGAAATATGTATTCTTGGGCTGGGGATGTGGCTTAAGCCGTAGCGCGCTTGCCTGGCATGCGTGCGGCCCGGGTTCGATCCTCAGCACCACATACAAACAAAGATGTTGTGTCCACTGAAAACTAAAAAATAAATAAATAAATATTAAAATTCTCTCTCTCTCTCTCTTTTTAAAAAAAAAGAAATATGTATTCTTTAAAAAAGGTGGGGGGAGTTTATGCTGCTATTTCAATTAAAATTAAACCATAGAGGAATTTACTCAATTTATTTGATTTTATACCTGTATTTCTTTATCTAAAAAATATAATATTGATTCTTAACCACATTAATATAATAACTAATTTGCACTATCCTATAACTTACAGAATATTAAAATAGTTTCAAAGTATAATATTACTACCAATAATGAAATGAAATCTAAGATCTTTTTGTAGTTCTATTTGTTTTTATCAAAAAATGCCTGAAAGGGCAGCAGAATAGAATTGACAATATGATTGATGTATGTACATTCCATATATGTACTATATGTCAAAATTCATTCTGTTGTCATGTATGACTAAAAATAAATAAATAAATAAAGAATTAAAAACAATAAAAATGCCTGAAAGGACTGGGGTTGTAGCTCAGGCCTGTCTTGCACATGTGAGGTACTACGTTTCATTCTCAGCACCACAAAAAAATAAAAAATAAAATATTGTGTCCATCTACAACTAAAATTAAAAATAAAAAATTAATGCCCGTAGTCTCAGCTTTTAGGAATATCACCTGATCCAGCCTGGATGCGTATATATAGAAAGAATTTTAAGGCTTTGGCTCTTGGAAGCCAGCAAATCCAAAATCTGCAGGGGAGACTAACCATCTGGAGACCCAGGGAAGAACCAATGCTGCATGCAGTTCAATTCTGAAGTTCAATTCTTCATATCTGGAAGAATTCCTTCTTGGCCAAGGGAAGTCAGTTTTTATTCTGTTAAGGCTTTTAAATGATTTGACAAGGCTGCCACATTATGGAGAAAAGTGACCTGCTTTATTCAAAGTCCACCAATTTAAATGTTTATCTTATATAAAAAACACCTTCACAGCAACGTCCAGAATAATGTTGGACAAATATCTGGTCAACATAGCCCAACCAAATTGATCAGTAAAATTAAGCATTACAAATGCACTGCTTTGTGAGTTGAACTGTGTCCCCCCAAAACATATTTGAAGTTTTAATACCTGGAACCTGTGAACATGATCTTACTTGAAAATGAGGTCACTATAGATGTAGACAATAAAGCTGAGGTCATACTGGGGTATGGTGAGCCCTTAATATGACTCAATATGACTGGTGTGGTGATAAGACAAGACACATGGAAAAGTCATCCAGAGGAAAAAACATATGAAGATACACAGAATGCCATGTGACACTGAAGGTAAAGACTGGCACTATGGTGCCATATGCCAAGGGTTGCCGGCAACACCAGAGACTAAGAAAAGTCATGGAACAGAGCCTCCCTTATAACACCTAGTAGCAACTAACCCTGTCAACACCTTGATTTTGGACTTCTAGACTTCAGAATTATGAGAAAATAGGTTTCTTTGGTTTAAAATTTAAAATCACCAAGTTTGTGGTACTTTGTTATAGTAGCACTAAAAAACCAATGCAGACTACACAGACAAAATACTATCACTTAAAATAATCATCTTTTCCAGTATGTTTATTTTACCAACTTGTAATAAAGTTAGGTTCATGCATTCCTGTTTGCTTTTATTTTGAAACTGCTTTTTAATTTAATTTTTGGCTATACAAGTTATTTATGTTTCAAGTCAAAACTATTGATATATCCATGGGGCTGGGGGTGTAACCCAGTGATAGAGCTTTTGCCTGCCATGCATGAGGCCCTGGGTTTGATCCCCAGCAACACACACACACACACACACACACACACACACACACACACAAAGATATACTCAGAGAAGTCTTTTACCAGTGTGTCCTACTTTCTTCCTTGTTTCCTCAAAATATCAAAAAATATAAAATAATGTGAATAATCGGGAAATATGGTTATGCTTCCTAACTCTTCTGTAAGGTTTTCAAATCAGAACAAAATTTCAAAAACTACAACTCATTTTACAGGGCCTAGTTCAGGTCCCATGGCCTCAATCAAACTTTCCCATAAATACTTTTTTTTCTTTAAACTCTTACATTGTTTACTATCTATATTGCTCAGCTCTTTGCATCAATCAATAAATTAAAAAATTAATGCATTGAGATCTGATAGGTATTATATTAGATGCTGTGGGGACATACTATATTATCAGTTAAATTTTCATGTATAGTCATTTCCTTGATTAAGCTATATATTGAAACCAAGGCTTCCTCATATCCTCCATGGTGGTCAGCACTGCTGATTAACGAAACCAGAATGTCTTTGACCAAAATATTGAAAAAATATAAAAACTTAAGCAGACTGATACACATCTTTTAATAAAGACTACTAATGACAATTTCATGTTTAAATAAATACACTGTTAAAAATCATGCAAGAGTATTTTATTATAATTACTAAGAATGATTTGAGACTACTAGTCCCTCTGCAGAAACACAATGCACAGATATAAAATGATCAAAGGCTTTTGTAATTATGAATCTCAAGTAAGTACAGTAGCCATCATGAACCTGTAGAAGAAAAATCAATATGGATACTTTTAGTAATTGTTAACAAACAGCAGAAGAAAGGGTATGATGCAAGAGTGATATTCTAAATACATAACAATATGCAAGATATAATATTCAGAAGGTAACCCAGCCACATATAACGGTTGTTCTGGGGTGTAGCAGTTTTGAAAGTAGTCTTCATGAAAACAGATTTCCCTTGGTTAATGATGCCTCAGAATATACTACCCTATAGCATAACTATACTTTTATATTTGAATAGATTTTCTGGAAAGCACTTTGGCAAATATGTAAAAAGCTATAAAAATGTTTGTACCCTTATACCTAGTAATTCCATTCCATGAAATTTAATCTTAGAAAATAATCAAAAAGGTGAAGGTCATGATAGCAAGAACATGTATAAAATGTCTCCTGTATATTACTTGTAATGACAGCAGGAGAAAAAAGAAAATTAGTTTAAATGAATGCAAGTAGCAAATGTTATCTTAAAATTGAAATTATGAAGCTTGTGAAATAACATTAAGTTAAAAAGATAAAACAAAATTGTACAATATTATTATAACTATGTGATGCATATGGTCAACAACTAGAAGAGAATAAGTGTAGTAAATCTCTTGTGACAGAGTAATAAAATTATGGGTAATTTCCAGCCTCTAATCCCCCCTTACTACTTTCTGAATTTTCTATAATCCTGCCCTAATCTACAATGAATCCAGAAACAAACTATCAAGACAGCAAGGGCTCACTAATCTTAACCCACTAGGTAAAGAGGGAGAACAGGAAGGTAAAATTCAGCAAAAATAATCATTTTTGTCGTCCTCTCCTCCACCTTCTCAATTATCAGGCCAATTTTGGTGGAAGAAAGAGACTAATGTATTCAAAAACTTCCCACAGAATCTCAATTTCATAGCAGCTCCTAGCAAGATATGAAGACATAAACTTAATGGATAAGGTACCTTTAGAGAAACCTTATTTAAACAAACCTTAGTTAAACAAATACTACCATCTAAAAAATACACATTCGGTTGTTTTACTTTTGTGTTTGTCTAAACCAAGGCCTGAAAACCTAGCAGGAACACAGGAACTCCTGACGAGGCAGCAGTTCCCTCATCAAAGGGCATTCATTCCACTTGACAAGCAAAGCCCAGTGGAATGTTGTTGAAAAATACTGGTTCTCTTTCCACTTCATCTCTCTTTGGCTTATTTGTTGCTGATCCTATGCTCCAGTTCCTTTTATCTGAATCTCCCTTGTCCTTTCATGCTTAAATTAACATCCAGTTTTGACATCTCAACCTTTTTTTGATTCCTGTTCTAAATGGCCTACAGAATCACATGAAAGAAAGCCAAGTAGAACTATCAAATACTTCCAAATAAATAAATGAGCAGAATAAAACAAAAAAAAATTCTGCTTTATCTTTGCTTTCACCCTTCCTTATAATATATTTAGCTTATAATACTGTTGAGAATAACCTCTCTAATGGTTGATGAGGTACAGAACCTATAATACCATAAGGATATTTATTAATTCTAGGACTAGGGAGATAGATTTAAAAATTAAAAACATTGTGCTTACTAAAGATGATATTTATCTAAACAAAGTATATTCACTTACCAAAATTTCTTCATTTTGAAGCTGCCCCTCTGTGTGTACAAAATCTAAAAAATAAATTTAACAGAAATGAGTTAAGGTTCAAAATATATAAGGATAACTCCTGAAATTTATGTACAACAAAATATGATTATCTTGGGCTGGGGTTGTGGCTCGGTGGTAGAGCGCTTGCCTAGCATGTGTGAGGCACTGGGTTTGTTTCTCAGCATCACACAAAACAAATAAAATAAAGGTTCATCAACATCTAAAAAATATATTAAAAATATGATTATCCTGTAAACCATAAGTTAAAATTGAATTTAAAGGAATTGTCAGTGCTTGGGTGTTGAAATCTGATATAAAAATAGAGACGTTTGATATAAAAGTTTAAAAAACTATATGAGCTATAAAATATCTCTAGGGAGTATAAGCAAAAGATAACACAAATGTAAATTTATTATAAAGGAATGTAAAGCAAGGACCAGATAAAATGTGAAAATGTCTCCTGACAAGAATTATTTCATCACACTCAGGGATAACAACTAGAGCTTCGTTGCTCAGAGTAAATTCTCACTATGATGTAGAATTATGAGGCTGGTGAAGTGATCTTTTCTGGTATTCAAGTATAAAAAAACCTTTACTTGTATAATAGGATAGATTATTTATTTGGTCATGAGTTAATCACATCAAACATTTTTTTTTGAAACATTGACAACTTAATTGATATAGTAATATTTACTGGCATTAATTTTATTTCTATCAAAATAATTAATGTATGTAATTTTAAAAGACACAGAGTATAAGGGCAGTCTCTAGGAAGAAAAATTATGTGTGACTTCTGCTTCTTGATGAAAAACTGTAAATCACCCCCCTCCATTTGCCCTCATTCTCTTCCAATCATACTCCCTAGCAGTAATGTTTTCAACTCTTTAAGCTGTTCTTCCTGGATTATGATTATATTCCCTTTCTTTTTTTATCAATTTTTTAAATTGACTTTACATTATAGTCAGTGAAAATTTAGGTTTCTTAAACCAAGAATCCTTTCTTCTTCCTGCTGCAACTTCTACCTCCTCCCATCCCCTCAGTTTTGAAATCAATATTTGATAGTTATATTATTATATCCATATAAATGTTACTGAGTACTGAGATAAGTAATACATTATGATCACATTTTCTTTCTTATACATCTCCATTAAAAATTAATTACAACCCCTTCTTTTTTAAAAAATATTTATTTTTTAGTTGAGTTGGACACAGTACCTTTGTTTTATTTATTTATTTTTATGTGGTGCTGAAGATTGAACCCAGGGTCTCGCACGTGCTAGGCAAGTGCTCTACTGCTGAGCTGCAACCCCAGCCCCTGATAATCCCTTCTTTATTTGCTTAGCTTCTTTTTTTTTTCAGTTATGAAAAACTGGAAAATCTCAAAATGAAATGAAGAGAGAAAATAATATTTGCTATATATACCTACTATCTAGATTTTTTAATTACTAACATTTCAGCATTATTGACTTAATTTAAAAAATTTTTTTAGTTGTAGATGAACATAATAATTTTTAAAAAATTTTTATTTTTTAGTTTTAAATGGATCTTTTATTGTTGATGTATTTATATGCGGTGCTGAGGATAGAACCCAGGGCCGCACACGTCAGGCAAGTGCTCTACCACTGAGCCAAAACTCCAGCCCCCCCACACACAATATCTTTATTTTATTTATTTATTTTTATGTGGTGCCGGGGATCAAATCCAGTGCCTCACACATGTGAGGTAAGCACTCTAAAACTGAGCCACAGTCCTAGCCCTAAATTATTTTTGTTACATTATTTTAAAGTTAGCCTAAGATATCATGACATTCCACCTCTAAATACGTGATTATCCATCTCTCTCTCCCTCTTTTTTTTTTTTTTTGGTACCAGAGATTGAACCCAGGTGTGCTTTACCACTTTTTTTTATATTTATTTTGAGACAATACTGGCTAGTAATCTTTGACTGTCTTTTGTTACATTTGACTAAATCATTTGAAAACTGTGTGCATTTTCTGACTGGTACACTTCAAAAAGAACAACAGGGGGGCTGGGGATGTGGCTCAAGCGGTAGCGCGATCGCCTGGCATGTGTGCGGCCTGGGTTCGATCCTCAGCACCACATACAGAAACAAAGATGTTGTGTCTGCCGAAAAACTAAAAAATAAATATTAAAAAATTCTCTCTCTCTCTCTAAAAAAAAAAAAGTTATTTGCTTTCTCCTCTATTAAAATATACATCTTACATTTGCTTTAGTTTCCTGAGTTTTGTTTAATTTTTTTGTTGTTTTTCTTGTAAATTTGCTTCATTTTATTCCTTTATTATTATTCTCATAGTATTTGGGAAAGGAAAAGAGATAGCACATGAAGGCAATGTTTTTGTTTAATTGGAGGCTACCAATTTTGTTGATGATATTTATTGTTCAACTTTAATATGCCAACCACTAGTTCACAAAAGCCTTTAAATGATTGGTATCCTCTCTCTTTTTTCTGATAAGGATTCTGAAATTCAGAAAAATTCATTGTTATATAACAAGCCAGGTTTTTCGGTCTTAATTGTGTACAAGAATCAACAAAGTCATATGGAAAAAAATAAAAATGAAAATAGAAATGACCCATAATCCCATAAAAAATAAATAAAACAATCATTATGGTCACCTATTATTCACCAAAATGCAGTTGGAGTGGAAAAGTAGAGTCAGAGTACAATTATCTACTCTCTTGTGTTCAGAACAATGCTGGTAAACAAGCACATACCCCTTTCAATCCATCGCTCAAAATCGACAGGCTCTTTAGATTTGGTCTTTTCAATCTTCAAGGTCCGCACTGACATTGTAAATAAACAAAATGTTAATTACCTTTCTGACTCTATGTTGTTTTCTCTATATTTCTTTTTCCCTCTGCCAGAGACTGACATGCATTGGTAGAACTAGAGTATTAGGATCAGAAATACCATGTTCTGGAAGTTATCCATTCTGTTTTTCTATATATCCCCACGGTAAAATGTGGTCTTTCCTTTTTTTTTTTAAATAGTACTGGGGATTGAACCTAAGGCTACTCTACTACTGAGCCATATCTCTAACCCTTTTTTTTTTTTTTTTTTATCTTGAAACCATTTCTGAGGCTGTCCTTGAACTTGTGCTACTCCTGCTTCTGTCCCCCTGCCTTCCCCGAGTCTCTGGCATACAGGCGTGCACCTCAGTGCCACAGAACTGGGCTGTGTCATGGTGATCTTATAATGTTTATAACTGTAAAACATAAAGCTAGTGGAACTGTTTTGAATTTGATCATCATCCAGAATTATTTTATATATTGATGATAACATTTGGTGGTCTTGGTCATAAACATTTATGAAGAACCTATTATGAGTACAGGCATTTTTTTATTGTCTTGTGACTACAGTCTTAAGGGAAAAGTATTACTAATCTATTCTACTGATGAGGATGTAAGCTTAGGGAAGCAAGGTAAGGTGTTTAATGAGAAAGAACAAGTAAGGAGCAGAACTGAAATTCAACCTCAAGGACTGTCTGACTCCAGAGCCTATGCAATTAATGGCAGAGGAAAGACTGAGCCATGCATTTTCCTTCTGCACTGTGTTCCCTTCCCTGTCTTCACCTAGTCTCTGCCACTCTAGATCCATTCCTCCTCTTCTCTATCTTGTCCTGTGCCTTGAATGGCTGACCCCTGTGGACTAATCTCCTGGACTTACCCATTGGCTTCTGAGTGGAGTTGGCCAGTGGAGGCACCAGGAGTGGACAAAGGGCTGTAAGAAGTAAGATCAGGCTATTCTCTCTCCACTTCCTCTCTGCTTTGGTGTCAGGTGTTGGACAACAGTCAAGTCCCTTCATGATCATAGCTCCTGCTGGGCAGGATCTGGCTCTCACTGGGGTGAGATAACATTATCTCCTTGCCTTGTCCCAGGGAAATAATGGTCTCCTGCTGTAGCTAGTTTCTGAGGGCCTCATCATCCCTTGTTTATTCCCTTAGCCCAGGACATACTTTCATAAGTGGACCCATCAATAAAACCTCTTCATTTGAAACATCTGGGATGTGTTTTGTTTCCTGCCATGATTTTGTCTGATATACTCTATCCCTAAATAAACACACAGGATTAGAAGAATGTTTCAATGGGAGATTCTGTTCCTAAATTCCCAGAAAATGTCATTATTAATAGAAGAATCAACACCATTCAATGTGAAAAAATCAGGGTTATTGAATTTTCAGCAAGAATTTGATAGAGAACTCCAGGATGAATGAATCTTGGGAAAAAAGATGTCATGGAAACTAGCATTCTGGCAAGTCAGCTTCTTATGTTCATAATAGGGTCTTTTGCCAAAGACTTTCATGTCGTAAATTGCATGGAAATTATTATGTGCTTTGGAAGGGTTTCAAATTTGCAATTTAAAGAGGTTAGTTGTGCTGAAGGCAGTTAACCCAGAATCCCTACCCTCCCATTCCAACAATAAAACTGGATTCCACGCTGTGAAGAAAAACTAGGGTTTTGCCAAAAGTTTACATATATGTCCTCTGCTTATGGAAAAATTAAAGGATGGTGAAAATTAATGTATGATTTGCTTACCTAAGTAACTTTGGATTATAAGTTTTTCAACCTTTACATGTTTGTGAAAACATATAATGAACTCCTGGGGAAACATTCCTGTGGTGGTCCAAAATGTTTCTGGATTCCTGTCGTTAATTTGAAAGAAAAAGAAAAATAGCTAAATATAAAAGTTAAATCATAAAGTTCTCATGATAAGTATTATAAAAATTACTATGGGATTATGATAATCCATTTCTGTTAATTCTGCCTCTAATCTCTCCCCAAGTTTAATAATTCTTTGCTACCACCAGATATTCTCTTCTAAAACACAGGAATAGAACTGATGTCACTCCTGTCTAAAAGCCTTCAGTGGTCCCTCACTGCCAATAAATTTAAACTCCTTAGTATGACATTTAAGACTGTACAGTCTGGTTTCATAATTAAAGGACATTATCCTCCATCACTACATCACCATCAATCACTATAGTCACTCTGGGCCACTTAAAATTCTGCAAACACATCATGCAGGCTCTTGTTTCCACATAGCAGTTCCTGAGATTCTCTTTACCCAAAAAGTCTTTCTTCCCTTGCAAAAGTTTATTCACTTTTGGGCCCAATCTCTCTAACCCCAACAAATTGGAATCATTTCCTCCTTTCTTTGCACTTCCCTGACACTCAGCAGCCCATTTCTGCACTGACACTTATCTCTTATGTTTTTATGGCTCCTGCAAGATGATGAGCTCTTTGAACCCAAACACTTCCCACTACTCATCTTCATATCCCTAGCAACTGTTAAATAGTTAAACCACAGTATGTGTTTGCTGAAAAAAAAATTAAATATGCAGCTTTAAGTTGTACAGATGTGTGTTTGAAATAGTATATGTGGTACTGACGACAGAAGTAATAATTTCAACAATGTAAACCTTTTTCTTTTATGGAGGCAAAATTTATATACAATGAAATTTACCTTATAACTTCATAAGTTTTTGTTTTTTGCTTTTTATGATGCTGGAGATCAAACCCAGGGCCTTGCATATGCTAGGCAACTACTCTACATGAATTACATCCCCAGGCCATTTAATGAGTTTTGATAAATGTATATGCTTATGTAACTGATCCCAGGATAACCAATACCCCCATCAAGATATAGAACATTCTCATGACTCCAGAAACTTTCCTTCCAGACCATCCCTACTTCCCTCAATTATTACTTTGACTTTTATCACCATGACCTATTCTGCAATGTATGTATGTGTATACACACATGTATATATACATACACACATACATATGTGTGTATATATACATATATATTCATATATATATGTAGTGCATTTTTTTTTTTTAACTGCTGGGGATTGAATCCAGGGATACTCTATCACTGAGCTACATACAGTCCTATTTTATTATTTGCTTACTTACTTATTTTGCATTACTGGCAACTGAACCCAGGAGAGTTTTACACTGAGTTACATCTCTAGTCCTTTATCTATCTATCTATCTATCTACCTATCTATCTATCTATCTATTTATAAGCCAGGTCTCACTAAGTTGCCAAGGCTGATCTTTTATTTTTTCTTTTCTTTTTTTTTTAATTTTTATTTTTTATTAGTTGCTCGAGACAATACAATGATCTTGACATATCATACATTTGACTCAAATGGGGTATGAATTCTCATGCCAAGGCTGATCTTGAACTTATGATCCTCCTGTCTCAGCCACCCAAGTCACTGTGATGACAAAAAATTGAGACAGGATCACACTAAATTGCTCAGGCTAGCCTGAACTTGCAATCCTCCTTACTCAGTTACCTAATAGCTGGGATTACAGGCATGTACTACCACACTTGACTTGTTCATTCTTTTGTTTGATATTTGGATTGCTTCCAGTTTTTTAATGTTATAATAAATAAAGCTACTATAAACATTCTTACACAAGTGTCTTTGTAGACAAAGTCATTACTAAGAGTGGCTTTGTAGGATGATAAGGTAGAGTTATATTTAACTTTATAAAAACTGCCAAATTTCCAAAGTGGTTGCACTATTATATACTCTTACCAGCAATGTTAAGAGAGTTCTACTTGCTCCACACCCTTTGTCAACATTTGCTGTTATCAGTCTTTTTAATTTAACCATTCTAGTAAATGTGAAATGGTCTCCTATTGTTTTAATTTGCATTTTCCTGATAACTATAATGCTAAGCCCCTTTTTCATGCATGTTAGTCACTCATCTATTTTCTTTTGTTAAGTGTCTCTTAAATATTTTGTCATATTTTTATGAAGCTGTTTGTATTTTTATTATATACCTGTAGCAGTCCTTTGGTATGTATGTGTGTGTGTGTGTATATATATATATATATATATATATTTTTTTTTTTTTTCCAAATGAATATTTTCTCCCAGTCCATGATTTGCCTTGTTTTTTTTTTCTTTTTCTTTTTGGTACCAAGGGTTTGATTCCAGGGGTACTTAATCATTGAGCCACATCCCTAGCCCTTTTTATTTTTTATTTTGAAACAGGGTCTTGCTAAGTAGCTTAGGACCTTGCTGAGTTGCAGAGACTGGCTTTGAACTTGTATCCTCCTTCCTCAGCCTGCCGAGTTGCTAGAATCACAGGCATGCAATGGCTTGCCTTTTCATCTTCTTAAGCATGGCTTTCAATAAGCAGAAATTTCATTACTGACAAAGTCCAGTTTTGTTACTTTTTTTCTTTCTTTCCTTCTTTATCTTTAAAAAATTTTTTTTTCTTTTGTATTTACATGTGGTGCTAGGGACCGAACCCAGTTTCTCATGCATGCTGAGCAAGCTCTCTACCACTGAGTTACATGACCAGCCCCATTTTTTAATTTTATGCTTAGTAATTTTTGTGTCATCCCCTTCCCAAAAGAAATATTTGTCTACTGCAATGTCGCAAAGTTCTTTCTTATGAGGTCCATGATCCATCCTGAATTAATTTTTGTGCTCAGTATAGGATAAGGGTCACAGTTTATTTTTATCTATGTTTACTCTGTTGCTCAAGCACCATTTGTTAAAAAGGCTTTCTTTTTCTTATTGGAACTTATAGTGTCTTTCTCCAAAATAAAACATATTCTGTCAAAAATATAACCTAAATAACCTGATGCTGTGGGTCTGTTTTGGGCTCTCTATTCTATTTCACTGGTCTAATATTATAAATATATTACACTGCTTTGATTATTGTGAATTGGTTATTCTATGTCCTGAAATCAGATAAAGTAAGTAAGTGCTTTAACTTTCTTCTTTTTCAAGATGATTTTGACTAGTCCAGGTCTTTGTATTTCCAGATATGTTTCAGAAAAAAATTTGTTAGTGTTTATGTAAAAGTATACCGAGATTTTTAATTTGGATTGTACAGATTCTACATTAATTTAGAAAAAAGCTGGCATTTTAACAATATTAAGTTTTCTAATTATGCACATAGTATATATTTTCATTTATTTAGCTCTTTATTATATTAAAAGTTTTGTCAACAATATCTTATAAACTTCATTGTGAAGGTCTTGTGTGTCTTATTAAATTTATTCTAAACTATTTTATGTTTTAAACGCTATTTTAAGTAGATTTTTTGGGAGGAGGGACGGGTACCAGGGATTGAACCAAGATTTATAAAATGATGTTTTAAAATAAAATTTAGGTAAATTCAATCCCAAATTAGAACTAATCCAGATATCTATCACTGACAAATGGATAAATAAAATCTGCTTTATCCATGCAATTGAATATTATTTGACAATAAAAAGAAATTGTTCTGAGATATGCTACCACATGGATGAAGCCTGAAAACATGAAAAGTGAAAGAAGCTAGTCAAAAGGCCATATATGTATGATTAAATTTATATGAAAAGTCTGAATCAGTAACATCTATAGAAATAAGGTAGATTAATAATGGTTACCTAGGGCTGGTGGGGATGGATAAATACAGGGTGACTGCTAATGAATGCAAGGCTTCTTCTGGGGGTGATGAAATGTTCTAACATGGATCGTGGAAATGGTTGCGTAACTCTGAATATGTGGGAAATACTAAATTGTAGACTCTAAATGGGTGAATTATACAGCATATGAATATATACATAAAGGGTATTTTTTGGGGGGGATACCAGGGATTGAACCCAGGGGTGCTTAACCACTGAGCCTCATCCCTAGCCCTTTTTTATATTTTATTTAGAGGCAGAATCTCATTAAGTTATTTAGGGTTTTGCTAAGTTGCTGAGGCTGGCTTTGAACTTGTGATCCTCCTGCCTCAGGCTCCCAGGGATTACAGACGTGCGCCACCATGCCTGGTATATGTCAATAAAGTTGTTACAAAAAAAGGGTTAGGTCTCCTATCTAATAATTCTGATTTTTAAATTCTATATTTAATAATTTATAATTTCCTTTTTACTTATAACTATATGGTTTAAAATTTTATCTATTTAAATAATTTAGTGAATTTAATTGTCCTAGTTTTTCCTTCAGTGCTTTCAATAAACATGACCAATATAATAATTCTACATATTATTATATAGATGCACTTGGACTTTAAAATGACATAATTGCATCCTCATAATTAGGTATAAGGAAATTGTCAAAGTAGTAGTTTTCTTTTTCTCTTTTCTTTTCCCAGCACCATGTATTGAACCCAGGGGCATTCAACCACTGAACCACATCTCCAGTCCCTGCTCCACACACGCCCCACCCTGTTTTTTTTTTTTTTAATTTTTTTTAGTTGTAGATGAACAAATAACTTTATTTTGTTTATTTATTTTTATGTGTGCCTCACTCATGCGAGGCAAGCACTCAACTGCTGAGCCACAACCTCACCCCCCTTTTTTTGGTATTTTATTTAGAGACAGGGTTTCACTGAGTTGCCTAGCACCTCACTTTTGCCAAGGCTGGCTTTGAACTCGCGATCCTCCCTCCTCAGCCTCCTGAGCCACTGAGATTACAGGCACGCGTGGGCCCTGCCTGGCAATAGTTTTCTGTTGAATAAGGATTGACTGCTAACAACTGTTTCACATCTATTATCTCATGTGATTTGTTGTTGTTGTTGTTGTTTTAATAACTCTGAGGAAGGCAGAAAAGGTGGTGTTATCTCTATTTTTTAGATTGGAAATGGAGGCCCAAAGGCTGAAATATATGTCATCCTTAAAAAAAAAAAGAGGGAGAGTAAAACACCAGATCTCTGAATGCCCCTTTCTTTTCCAAAGAACTTAGCCAAGTTAAGGGAACAATGACAGCAATCTGGGCTGGAATGTCCAGATAAATATTATCATGAAGGACACTGGCTTTCTCTGTTATATGCTTGGAATTAGGGCAAGTTAGTATTATGTATGGAAAGTTGCTTTCTTGCACACATGTCAGGATAGCTGCTCCTTGGGATGATGAGCATACAAGGAACAAACTAAACAATTTAATGATTGTCAATGTTTCTATAGCTTAATTTATAAAATTCTTCTCCCTACAGTAACTGGTATGGATCAGAGCACTGTCTAAAGGGAAGTGCTCATTTGCCACCTCCTGACAAAATACCATGACAGATAGGAGGCACTGTTCTCAGGCAAGGCACCAGAGGTACCGAGTGAAGCAGAGGTATACCTGTCCAGCCTGTCACCTCTGGATTCTCAGGCAAAGTTATCTGTCAATCATTGCTATTGGACTTCCCTGTAAGCATTTTTTTTTTTTTTTTTAGAGGAGGAAAAGTTTATTTTGGCTTATGATTTAAGAGGTTCAGACCATGGTCAGCGAGCTCCATTGCTCTGGGCTTAAGGTAAGGTAGACCATCACAGGAGAAGGGCATGGCGGAGGAAAATTCCTCAGCTCAAGGCCCAGGGTGATCAGGAAACAGAGAGAGAGGGAGGAGCCAGGGACAAAAATGTATAATCCTCAAACCACATCCCTAGTAACCTACCTCCTCTAGCCACACCACACCTGCCTTCAGCTAACCAGTAACTGAAGTTACCCAGTAAAGAAGTACTTTCAGATTAGTAATCCATCAAATGAATTAACCCACGGATTATGTTACAGTTCTTATAATCTAATCATTTCAACTCTTGTATTAACATACGAGTTTGGGGGATAGCTCATCCAAACCTCAACATTCCACCTCTGGGTCCCCAAAACTCATGTCCATTTCATAATGCAAAATGCATGTGGTCCATTTTCAAGAGTCCCCATAGTCTTAACAGCTCCAGTTTTGCCCAAAAGTCCAAGTCCAAAGTCTCATCTGAGGCCAAGGCAAACTTTTGATTATGAGCCCCTGTAAAGATCAAAGGCAAGTTGCATATATCTAATATATATTGTCACACAGTAAGCATTCCCATTCCAAAAGGAAGAAATGGGGGCATAGAAAAAAGTGATGGGCCCAACACAAGACCAAAATCCAGCTAGGAAAACAAGTCCTGTAGCTCTATGTTCTGTATTCAGTGCACATAACGGCAAAATATGATCTTCAAAGGGCTTGTGCAACTCCACCCCTATGGCCTTGCCAGTTGCAGTCCAAATGGCCTTTCTCTTAAGCTGGCTCTGTCCACAGCTAGCCTCTTTCCCCAGCAGATGTTCCATGTTGTTGGCATCTCTTAATCCAGAGTGTCTGCAGTGCATCTTTGGCTTCCTTCTCAGAGCCTCGTGCATTGATATTTCAGGGGCTGCCTGCAGGGATTCTGACCTGCTGCACTTTCCCTGGCCTTCCAGGCCTTTCTCTGAAATTTCAGTGTAAACTTCCGGTATCCCTTAATTCCAGTGTCCTGCATCCATGCAGAATTAGCACCATGTGAATGATGCTGAGGTCTGAAGTCAGCTCAAGCTGTAGCCTGGCCCCCTTAGTCCATTCCCTTAGATCATTACTGCTGTGACCTCTGAATGCCTGGACAATCAAACACAGTGAAATGAATCCCGGGGAAACTTCTTTCTAGGCAACCCTATGTAAGTCTCTCAAACAAGTTTTCACTTCTACACCCTTGAGCCTGCAATGGGTGTGGTTTTGAAGACTCCTGAGATGCCCTCAGGGTATCTTTCCTTTGTCTCAGCAAAGTACTTAACTTCTCTTTATTGATGACCATCTTTACAGTAAATTCCTTGGCCCCAATTTTACCTGCGCTTCTTTGACCAACAAAGTTTTCCAAATCTCTCTGCTTCCAATTTTCACAGTAAACCTAGCTAAAATCTGCCAGCAACACCCAGGCCACCCAGGCCTGAATGCTATGCTTCCTTGAAATTTCTTCCACCAGATTATTAGTCCATTACCTTTAAATTCACCTTCACAGAAGGTGTCAGGGCATGCGCAAAATGTAGACAACTTCTTTGCTGGAATGTAACATGAATATTCTCTAGTCTGATTCCCAATAGAGTCCCCATTCCCCTCTGAAAACTCATGAGTACAGTCTTTATTGGCCACATTTCTAACAGCATTCTGGTCTTCTGAGCTCCCACCAGAATTGCCCATTAAGCTCTGCTCACAACATTCTATGGCTTCTCTAGCCCATATCTGTAGGAACCACGGAAAAGCTCCGCGGAAACAATCGTTTACCTGTCTGAGATTTTATTAGCAGGACGAAGAGGTCAGTCGTAGAGGCCAGTCGCAGAAGAGAAGGGGGTGGAGAGGGAGAGAGGGAGACAGGGAGGGAGGGAGGGAGGGAGAGAGAGAGAGGGAGGGAGGGAGAGAGGGAGAGAGAGCAGGAGAGGGAGGAGAGGGAGGGGGAGAGGGAGAGAGAGGAGAGGGGGAAGAGAGAGAGCCCTGTAAGCATTTTTTTTTTTTTAAGAGAGAGAGAGTGAGAGAGAGAGAGAATTTTAATATTTATTATTTTTTAGTTATCGGGGACACAACATCTTTTGTTTGTATGTGGTGCTGAGGATTGAACCCCGGGCCACACGCATGCCAGGTGAGCGCGCTACAGCTTGAGCCACATCCCCAGCCCCTGTAAGCATTTTTCAATGAACTTTATATCTCATGTCCCACCTCCAGGTATATTCCTTGGTCTCTCTGATCTTATCTCACTGACCTAGCACAACTGGGCTTAAAACATTACATATAACCTTTGTCTAAGGTAAAATATGCAGTTCAATTCGACAAGAATTTTAATTCTAAATCTAGTATATTCCAACACTATGTAAAGTGAATCAGTTCTCCTAATTTTTTTCTTTTTTCTAGGGTAGAATTTTTTCTACTTTTTCACTGACATTTTAAATATAAAGGACAAAGGTAGGGTCAATGGGAAATAGAAACATAATCATTTTCTTTAACTCTTATTTTTGAAGAAACTGAAAGTTTGGAGCAGGGCCATAAACATTCTTCACTGTTGAATAGGGGTAAATTTATAGTATGTTTTCCCTAAATAATTCTATGATTACTTGCATTTAGGTATATCAATTTGTGAACAGAAATTTTTTAACATCTAATATATAAAGTCTAATTATATGTGCTAGAATTGCATATGAATTACAGTCAATGACATACTCCGTTCAGTCTGCAGGACAGTAACTACCTATATTCCATGTTATTCTGTACTAACAGTTTTTGTCTAATCTAAAAAAAATTAGGTCCTTAGACATTCCTTAATATAAACTTGACAGATCCTAAAATATTATCTGCTACATAATATAGCTAACCCTAATAATCTTTTTTTCTTTTGGTACCGGGGATTGAATTGCGGGCACTCAACCACTGAGCCACATCATCCCCAACCCTATTCTGTATTTTATTTAGAGATGGGGTATCACTGAGTTGCTCGGCATCTAGCTATTGCAGAGGCTAGCTTTAGACTCTTGATCCTCCTCTCTCAGCCTCCTGAGCTACTGGGATTACAAGCGTGCGCCATCATGCCCAGCTGATCCTAATAATCCATAAACATATTACCTTGAGAGAAAAGTCATCAAAAGGGTAGAAGGTAAACTGATCTTGCCTTAGAAAAATGATCTCTCTCCAATCAGAGATAAGGAATGTTTCTGGAAAGATCTCTATTCCTAGCAAACAACATTAAGGCAAATCTCTACAGTTCTGTATATTCTTTTTGGGGGGGGCGGGTATTGAGGATTGAACTCAGAGGCCCTCAACCACTGACCCACATCCCAACCCTATTGTGTATTTTATTTAGAGACAGGGTCTTACTGAGTTGCTTAGCACCTCACTTTTGCTGAAGCTGGCTTTGAACTTGCAATCCTCCTGCCTCAACCTACGGAGCTGCTGGGATTACAGGCATGTGCCACCATGCCTGGATCAGTTCTATGTATTCTTATAACAGTTCCCATGCTAATTTTTCTACTCCAAGTTAAGAGTGGGATAAGAAATATTACTTCACTTTCAGAAAGTAAAAAACTGACATGAACTAAGAGACACAGGCAAAGGCAGATATTAACTTTTTGATTCAATGTTGATTTGATTTGTTATAGTATAGGACAAAGAGCCCTTAACTAGCAGTTAGAAAATATGAGTGTTAGTTGATTTTGCCATCTGCTTCTCTGTATGATTTTAAGCAAGTCATTTTACATGTGATCATTTGTTTTCTCATCTTTACAGTAGGGTTGAAAATACTTCTTTGGGTTTCTTATTTCCCAATTGAATAACATAGTATATGAAATTATAAAGTCTTATACAAACATATAACATATGCATATACATGTATGTAGGTTTATGTATATGTGTGTATAAATATACACTCTAATACTTTTCAATATTAGCCAAGCTGAGAGCAGTGGTGCATGCCTGTAACTTCAGGTACTAGGGAGGCTAAGGCAGGAGGATCACAAGTTCAAGGCCAGCCTCAGCAAATTAGTGAGGCCCTGTCTCAAAAAATAAAAAGGATTGGTGATGTAACACAGTTGAAAGCCCCTTGGGTTCAATTCCTAGTATTTAAAAAAAAAAATTAGCCAAGTTTAACTAATATTTGATGTTCTAACTCTGTTAAACGTTTTTTTTTTTTTTTAATATTTATTTTTTAGTTCTCAGCGAACACAACATCTTTATTTTATTTATATGTGGTGCTGAGGACCAAACCCAGTGCCCCGCGCATGCCAGGCGAGTGCGCTACCACTTGAGCCACATCCCCAGCCCCTCTGTTAAACTTTTAAGGCTCTATGGAATAAAAGATGAACAAGATATAGATTTTGATTCCTAGGAATTCACAGTTGAGAGAGGAGAAAAACATTAAAAATAAACAATTACACAAAAAGGAATAAGAAAGATACTAGAGGTATATACCAAATGCTATTAGAGTCCACAAAGAGATAAACTGATCCTACCTGAGGGGAAAGGAGCAGAAAGGAGATGGCAACTAAAGTTGAAAGAAGAGGTCAATTTGCTAGCATTTTGTCTAGACATGTGGTCTTCATAATAGAACACAAAGAATCCAACATCTCTATCTTACAACCAGCTCTGCCTCCAATAATTAAAGCTGGTATTTAACATATTTACACCTCTCTTACCACAAGTTTAAATGAAGGGCTTAGACAAGATGAACTCATAAGTTCTTCCAGCTCTAAAATTACATGATTCTGTGAGTTAAACTCTGGTGATTATACACAAACCAAGGAAGAGAACTCAAGACAGTAAGGAAATAAGTAGAACTATTAAAAAAGGAGTTCTCCCATTTTATTTCTTGGAATTAAGACTCTGAGAATAGTATTTATCTCTACGGAGAATGATTCTAGACCTGTTAAAGAGTGGAAACTGGAATGATATCAAGAAGCTGAGAAACAAACAATGCAGGAGCAATAAATAGCATAAAGTGAAACATTCATTTCAGCAAAGATGTCACTTGGGCCAGTAAGGAAATAGGGAGCAGATAGGAAGCTATGTTTACATTTATATTTCCAAGAAAAATCTGGAATAAAAACAAACAAAACTAGACATAAAAATTTACACATTCATAAAATGAAGTTGTTGTTTGCCTTGGTAAACAAAATTATAAAAAAGTCCTATTGTTGGGGGTGTAGCTCAGTGGCAGAGCACTTGCCTACCATGCACAATGCCCTGGGTTCCATCCCTGGCACTAGAAAAATAATGAAAAATAATAATAGTAAAAATAATAAATTTAAACACCTCTTTGTATAAAAAGGTCCATTTAGGAATTATAAAGAAAAGGATCAAAAACTTAAATATCTACATATGAATTAGTTGCAGGAATGATGACAAAGGTGGATACTACCAGGAAATCTGGTTTATCAAACACTTATTAAACTATATTTAACAGCACTAATTGTACATAGTTCCAGTACCACAGGGGTTCACTAGCCCAATATAAAGACTTCAAGTGAGACAGTATAGTAACTCTTACCCATCAATGATATTTTCAGGTGGGTGTTTTTCATCACTTGATGTAGCTAAAACCACTTCAGATCCTTCAGAGCTCAAACAAAGATCAAATTGTCTCATCTTCAAGTGTTAAACCTGCAAATAATAAAATAAAAAATAAAAAAGCAACTCCATGATTCTCTTAGCTTCATCTAAAAAAGGAAAGAGAAGGAAAGCCTGTTGCCTAGCATACTGTTTAACCACCAAGCAATTCAACAAGTGGGAGGGACTCCAGTGTTTGTTTATATAAGTAAACTTCTGACCTCAACTCTGTTCTACAAAATGTCTTTTGACTACCTAAACTGACATCATTTCTCTGCTCCAATAATTACATGGAAACTGTTAACAAGTCAGGGAGACATAAATTAGTGGAAGTTGTTGATAGTTATACTTCTGAAATTAAAAAAAAAACCTGGAAGATAAAAACAGATTTTATAACTGTTTATCCATATACTTTTTTCTTTTTTGGGGGGGTGGGGTACCAGGGATTGAACTCAAGCACTCGACCACTGAGCCACATTTTGTATTTTTATTTAGAGACAGGGTCTCACTGAGTTATTTAGTGCCTCGCTTTTTGCTGAGGCTGTCTTTGAACTCACGATCCTCCTGCCTCAGCCTCCTGAGCCGCTATGATTACAGGCGTGCGCCACTGCGCCTGGCCATGTATTGTTTTTTGTTTGTTGGTTTGATTGGCTTGGTTTTGGTATAAGAGTTTACTACCCTGCTTAATTTTTTGTCATTGAACTATACCATACATACAGAAAAGTGCACACATCATAAACATATAGCTCAATAAAATTTCATGAATAAACGCAACTAGATAAAGAAATAGAACACTCGAGAAGCCTTTCTCACCCACCCCTTAAGAATTACCAACCCTCTTGCCTTCCCATAAGTAACCAATACTAAAGATTAACTTTGCCCAAAATATATGTACATGAAATCACACAGTTAATACTGGCTTTCCCCTCTCCCCTCATTATTGTTTGTGAGATGTATCAATGTCATATATAACAGAGAATAGCTACAGAGGCAACCCAGCCCCTACTCGGTACAACTCTGTATGAGATCAAAGAAACTAGCCCTTGTGGAGCTTCACAGGAAACTGGGTATGAGCTGAAAAGCAAAGACAGGTTTCTTTGGTCTCAGGTACTTAGACACCAAAGCCCTCAAGAAGGAGGGAATTAATCTCATTCTCAGTTGTATGAAATCAGAGTCAACTAAAAATATTTAAATCTGCAACTTGATCTACACCCAAAATAATTTATAGCTAGACTGAATTGGTTTACCCCTCATCCTCACTACTAGATTAAAGAAAGATTGGGTTTTCATTCTGGGGAAGAAAAGGAGTGGAGGGAAAACAATCCCCAAACATTATCTATTTCAGTCTCTACTATTATTTAACATGCAATATTAAACAAAGCTATTAGAAGCAAATCTATAGGTAACTAAGTGCTGGAATGACCCAGGTGCTAAATTTCATTAGCAAACATAAAGTAAAATATTATATATCTGTTAGAGAATTTAGAGAGAAGATAAACCAATGAGTGAACAGAAGCAGCACCTTAGCAGGAAATGGAGACTCAAAAATGGAAAACCTAGAGCTTAAAATACAGCATCTTGGGCTGGGGATGTGGCTCAAGCGGTAGCACGCTTGCCTGGCATTCGCGCGGCAATAAAGATGTTGTGTCTGCGGAAAACTAAAAAAAATAAATATTAAAAATATTTAATAGTTTATTTAAAAATAAAACTATTTTTTTTAGTTCTCTCTCTCTCTCAAAAAAATAAAATAAAATACAGCATCTAAAATAAAAAATTCATTAGTTGGGTGAAATAGTTGATAGGATCTAGCGTAAGAATGGGATAAGTGAACCTAAAGATGGATTCAGGGGCTGTAGGCCTTGCTCTCTAATAGAGCACTTGCCTAGTATCCTGTTGAGACCCTCTTACGACCAGCTCTGCCTCCAATAATTAAAGCTGGTATTTAACATATTTACATATTACACATATTAACATATATACACCTCTCTTACCACTCCTCTGTACAACCAAAAAAAAAAAAAGTCAATAGAAATGATCCAAAATAAAACAAAAAAAATTTTAAAAATTAAGATAACAGAATAGAATATTAGATATCCTTTAAACAGTATTAAACTATTAAAGATACTGTTTGGCCCTTTACAGATGCAGACTGAAATACACGTAATTGAATTCCCAAGAGAAGAGAAAGTGAATGGTGTAGAAGAAAATGATGAAGAGATATGCTTGAAAATTTCTCTAAATCTATAAAAGACATAAATCCACAAATCTAAGACTCAGGAACCCACGCTAAATAAATACAAAGATTCCATCTAGGCAAAACATAGTTAATTGCTGAAAGTTAAAGAGAAGAAATTAAAAGCAGTCAGATTTGGGGCTGGGCTTATAGCTCAGTGGCAGAGCACTTGCCTCATCCATTTGAGGCACTGGGTTCAATCCTCAGCACCACATAAAAATAAACAAAATAAAATAAAGATATTATGTCTGTCTTTAAAAAAAAAAAAAAGCAGTCAGATTTTGTAGAACAACAGTTAAGAATTAAAATTAGGGGTTGAGGCAGTAGCTCAGTGGCAGAGCACTTGCCTGGCCTGTGAGAGGCACTGGTTAGATCCTCAGCATTACATAAAAATATATATATATATTAATAAGCAAAGATATTGTGTGTCCATCTACAACTAAAACAATATTTAAAAAAAGAATTAAAATTAAAGGGCTGGGGTTGTAGCTCAGTTGTAGAGCACTTGCCTAGCATGTGTGAGGCCCTGGGTTCAATCCTCAAAGGGGAATTTTTTTTTTCCAATTTTTATCAGAAATAATGCAGACCAAAAGAAAATGGAATGGCATTTTTGAAGTGCTGAAAAAAACCCTACAGAATTCCATATCTAGCAAAAAATGTTCTAAAGGCAAATTAAAGGTATTTTTAGATAAAAGCTGAGTATATATCAGTAGACCTATACTATTAGAAAAGTTAAAGAAGTTCATTAGGCTAAAGGTAAATGATTCCATAGTTACATTCTGGGTCCAAGGGAAGGAATAAAGAGCATTATAAATGGAAAAAATATCGTTAATATAAGTGTATATTCTTAAAATATATTTACAAGGTACTGGGGCTGGCAGTATAGCTCAGTGGTAGGGTGCTTGCCTAGCATGTGCAAGGCCCTGGGTTTAATGATGTCCAGTACCAGAAAAAAGAACTGGACTACTGTCTGGGTCTAAAGAAGAAAAATTAAAAATATTATCAATGAATGGTGGGGATTTAACAGATGCAGAAGTAAAGGCAAGGGGGAAGGTAAGTGAAAGTACTTATAGAGTATTTTAGTAAAGTTCTTACACTGAACATGATGTCATAGAATATTAACTCAAAGTAGACTAGGATGTTAAAGATGCATGTTATAATCCTGGAACTAGAATAAAGTAACTGCTAAAAAAAAAAAAAAAAGTAATATAAGAGAACCATTATGGTTTGGATATGGTTTCTCCCTCAAAGATTCATGTGCTGGAAGCTTGGTTCTTAACAACATATCAACACAACTCTGAAAGGGGCAGGGGTTGGGGGTTGGGGTGGGTGGTCCATATGCTGTGGCACAAGCCTAAAATTTTACCCAGCAACTCAGAAGGTTAAGACAGAAGGATTACAAATTCATGGCCAACCTGAGAAACTTAAGTGAAACCCTGTCTCAAAATTTTAAAAAGGACTAGCGATGTAACTCAGTGGTAGAGCATCCCTGGGTCTGATGCCGGTGCTAAAAAAATAAAAATAAAAAAGTGGGACCTTTAAGAGATGGAGCCTATTGGGAGGTGATTGGGTCATAGCTGCCTTTCTAAAGGAATTAATGCTGGTCTTGTAGTAGAGTGGGTTAGGTCTCATAGGAGTCAATTAGTTTTCTGGGAACTCAAGTTATTATACAAGAATAGTCATGTCCTCCATCCTTGCTTCCTTTCTTGCCATGTGACCTCTCTTTCTCCCATATGCTATCCTCAAGGATGCCATCACCAGAGCCTGGCAGAAGCCAGTGCATGCTCTTGGTCCTCCAGAACTGTGAACTAAATAAAATTTTTCTTTACAAATTACTCAGCTTCATGTATTTTGTTACAGAAATATAAAATGGACTAAGATAAATGTCAACAGAAGAGAAAATCTGGAATACCATAAAAATAATTAATCTGGAAAAAAGTAGAAAGGAACAAAAGAACAAACAGGGCAAACAGGAAAAAAAACATATCAAGAACACAGAACTCAATTAAGTACAAATATACCAGTTTTCCTGCTAAATATTAATAAACTAAGCATTAGACTATTTTATTGTATTTAAAAAAAAAAAAAAAAACTGTTTTTGAGCACAGGAGCACCCTACCACTAATATACATCCCCAGTCCCTTTTATTTTGAGATATGGTCTCATTAAGTTGCCTAGGCTGGCTTCTGGGCAACTTGTGGTCCTCTGCCTCAGCCTTCTGAGTCACTGGGACTATAGACATGTACCACCATGTCCGGCTTAAGTTACACATTATGAATATAAAGATGTAGACTGAGGGCTGGGGTTGTGGCTCAGTGTAGAACACTTGCCTAGCATGTGCGAGGCCCTGGGTTCAATCCTCAGTACCACATAAAAATAAATAAATAAAATAAAGGTATTGTGTCCAACTACAACTGAAAAATAAATATTAAAAAAGATGCAGACTGAAAGCAAAAATTATCAAATTTAATATTTGACATGGTAAATTCCTCTACTTAATTATCAAAATTGGTTTGGTCCTATACTTTGTACCTAGCTTATTAGAAACAATTTTCTTAAACTACATGAAAATTTTGAGATTAGATAGCAATTCAATTAGATTATAATTTGGGGAGAAGAGACATGTTAATGATAATCAGTGCCCTGAATCTAGCATATCTCTTCATTATTAAAAAACTTTTAAAAAAATCCTTCTCCAAATATATGTCTCTTTTGTTAGATATACTCTTAGACATCTTATAGTTTCTCCTTCTATTGAAGTGGGATTTTTTTTTTCTTTTTTGGTACCGGGGATTGAACTCAGGGGAACATAACTATTGAGTTACATCCCAGCTCTTTTTTGTATTTTCATTTTGAGACAGGGTCTCACTGAATTGCTTAGTACCTCGCTAAGTTGCTGAGATTGGCTCACGATCCTCCTGCCTCAGCCACCCGAGCCACTGAGATTATAGGCATGTACCACCGTGCCCAGCTACATAAGTGGGATCTTTTTAAAAATAACATTTATTCTTGACTATACAATGGGTATTTCTTTTTTTTTTTTTTTTTCTTTGCAGTGTTATGGATGGAATCCAGGCCTTATTCATGGTAGGTAAGCACTTTCCCACTGAGCTATGTCCTCAGCTCTATAAGGAATATTTCTTAACATTTCACCATGAAATGTGTCATGTGTCATGTACACTGTGGTTTTTGTTAGATATTATTAAGTAAACAGAAATTTCCTTCTCCTTGTTTGTTGTTGTTTTTTTTCTATTAAATATGAATAAAAATTGAGTTTTACCAAATACTCCTCTATATCTATGAAAATAATAATAGATTTTTCTACAGATCGTTAATATAAATTAAGGAAATTTCTATCGTTATAGCATCCCCAGTTCCTGGCACAAATTCTATCTATGTGTCTATGGTGCATTATTATTTTTACGGTTAAATTCAGTTTCCTAGTATTATATTTCGAATTTTTGCAAATATATTGTTAAGATTATATTGGCCTATAATTTTTCCTTTAGTTCATATGTCTTTGGAATAAAGATTGTATTCCAAAGCAATCAGAGAGCTTTGCTTTCTTTTTCTAATTGTTGAACAATTTATATAAGGTAGGGATTATCTGATCGTGTATACCTGGTGAAGTGTTCATAGCGTAATTTTTGACAATTCAAATTCAATAGATCTCTTCAGGTTTTCTATACCTTGAGTCAATTTTAGTCAGTTGTATTAATTATTGATAATTTGTATTTCATAAGAGATCTAGTTCTTCTTAGTTTTTATTTTATTATAATAGAAAGTAAAGCCCACTTTTTATCTTAGTTTTAAAATCTAGTAGTAATAGTAATAAAAGCTGGGTCACACTGGTCAAGAAAAAAAGAGATTCTAAGCCAGGTGCAGTGGCACATGGCTGTAATCCCAGTGACTCAGGAGACTGAGGCAGGAGGATCTCCAGTTCAAAACCAGACTCAGCAATTTAGCAAGGCCCTAAGCAACTTGGTGAGACCCAGATTCTAAATAAAAAATAAAAATGGATGGGGATGTGACTCAGTGGTTGAGTGCCCCTGGGTCAAATCTCTTGTACAAAAAAAAAAAAAATACACATATATGTATAAATAGATATGAATATATGTATACCCATACACAGACACACACACAGACCAGACTGGGGTGGGAAATATGGATTGTAGGACAGGCTGCACTTTAGGTAGTTTCTTATAACTTTTTGAGTGGCTATACTCAAAATAATAATGACTATTAGAACAAAATAAACTTGTGGAAGACTTTTATCCTTTTAAGAATTTTAACTAAGGGTACAAAAATATGCTTATCAATTCTACAGACAATAACAAAGATGGGGTATCAGCTAATATAGCAGATGATGCAACTGACCCTCAAAGAGAAGTGATCAGGGTTTGGGGGGTGTATCTCAGTAGTAGAGCATATGTAAGTAATGTGTGAGTCACTGGGTTAAATCCCTAGAGCACGTCTGTGCATGCATACACATACACACACACACACACACACACACACAG
The DNA here is from genome assembly GCF_047511675.1 of Marmota flaviventris. NCBI lineage: Eukaryota > Metazoa > Chordata > Mammalia > Rodentia > Sciuridae > Marmota > Marmota flaviventris. The sequence continues at coordinate 42,785,051 of NC_092507.1, forward strand.
AATAAAGACACAAGAGCAAGCTAGAAAGATGTGTGCAATGAATTATAAGTTAAAGATAATCATAAAGGCTTATACTTAAGTCTTAAAAAATTAGTCCTACAAGATCAGGGGTTAGCAAACTACTGCTTTCAAGTCAAATCTAGCTTGCCACCTATTTTTTTTTATGATCATGAATAGTTTTATTAGAACATGGCAGTTCTCATTCTTTTACATATTGTCTATGATTACTTTTGTGCTATAGTACAGCTGAATACCTGTGACAGACTATAAGACCAATAAAGACTAAAATAATGTTTGGCCCTTTACAAAAAAGTTTGCTGATCCTTGATTAAGATGTATAAAACTTATTGGCTTCATTGATCATAAAGTCAATGACGATAACAGTGTACTATATCTATCTCTAAAGGTAAAGAAATGCTATCTTCAATTATTAAATAGGGCTTGAGGATGCAGCTCAGTGGTAGAGCCTTTGCCTAGCACATGAGCCCTTGGTTTGATCCTCAGCATCGTCAAAAAAAAAAGGTAAGGAAATACTATATTCTGTCAAAATTTCTGAATACAAACTAAGGCCCTTTTGAACCAAGGGCCAGGCACCATGCTAGTAATGAAAAGATGCATACAACCTAAGTTACTGAGACTTGTCTGTCTTCAAGCTGAGTCAAGGAAGATGGACAAATATGCAATTAATAATACAATGCCATGTTCTAATATAGTGTGACCCACACAGAATAATTATTCTATATGTGAGAAGAGTTTGTTTTTGTTTTTGTTTTGGTACTGGAGATTAAACACAGGACATTTTACCACTGAGCTCCTCAGCCCTTTCTTTTTTGAGATGGTCATGCTAAATTGTGGAAGCTGACCTTGATCCTGTCATCCTCCTGCCTCAGCCTCCTGACTCTCTGGGATTACCCTTGTGGTGGGCTTGTTTCCTTAAAAAAAAAACAACAACAAAAACTTAATTCAACTTTTACTATCTGAATTCATTTGAATGTGTTCAAACAAATGAACATAGTAAAGCGTGTATTCTTCATTTCTTATGTAGACCAAAATGTACAAGGAATTATATTTATGAATTAGAAAAGAGTTACATTTTAGGAAAATGCATCTGGAATTCACATGTATATTAAGTTAAGTAGATAAATGGGATAGGGTGTATTCTTCAAATGTTCAGTTCTTTGCTTACTGCACATTCTTAATTATCTAAGTTGTCTGAAGGAAGCAAACAATATCCTTTGATTCCCTGTTTTGGAAAAATTGCTTAAATAACAAGAAAGAAAGGGAGGGGGCTGAGTTCCCTTTAAGTTTCTTTTGTTACAATTCAGGAGAAAGGCAAACCAATTCCAAAAAACCCTCCAGGAACAACAATATGCTGTTCTCCCAACTCCAAGGTGCAGGTTTAAGATATAGTCTAATCCTCCATACTGAAATGCCTTGCTCTAAATAAACACGTATTTCTTCAGAGCCTCAGTTCACCGAATGTGGGAGGTGCACTCCAGGATGCCATCCTTCCCATTTTTATAATCGCTAACCTTGGACTTCCCTGCCTTACCCTAAGCCTTGGCCACTGGTTTCACCTGGAGTTCACACGCCCTTTCCGTGCATCCAGTCTCCCCAGAGGCCAGGACCTGTTGCTAGAAAGGCGGGAATCAGCCCTGGACACAAAGCTCACATCCATCCCAAGCCTTTGACTCAGTCCCGTCCCAGGTGACATAAAATACATTAACTGAGCCCGCCTTGATAGTAAATACAATTTATAACTACATGGGTTATGTTGCAGCTACATCTTAAGTTTAGGCAGATTCATTAACTTCGATTTGCAATCAGTTTTTCCTTTGGGAGCCAAAGCACTACTTCAAACCTCAAAAAGGTCCTCCCCGGGCCAAGCAGGGAGCACTGGCCGGCGTCAGACGCCTTCATGAGGCTACCTCTCAGCGCCGCCCGCCACACCCCCGCACCTTCCACGCCGCGACTCCGCACCAGCCCCCCGCGCTCGCTCCCTTCGCGCCAGCATCCCTTCCGTCAGCCTAGCCCGCCAGACTCCCACCTCCCCCGGTGCCGGCCTACTCCACCCCGCTGACTCGCTCGCCTGGGCCTCAAGGTAGATCCGGGCGTACTGATGGTCCCGCTTGGGATTTCCCCCGCGCCCAGCTCGAGGCGCCCCGGCGGAGTCCCGGCCAAGCGCACAGCACTACTCAAAGCGCCCCACCCGTCAGCTTCCCTGCAAACTCGCCGGCCCAGCTGCGTAATCCCGCCCGAGCGCCTTTTCCCAGGCCTAACCTCCCCCAGCTCAGCTCGGCTCAACCCAGCTGGCCCGCAGGACCGCAGGACCCAGGAGACCCGCCCTCCCGCGGGCACGCACGCGCAGTGCCCAGCCCTGCCGGCTCCTAGCCCCGAGCCCTCAGGTCGCTAGCCCGGCTTCCAGGCCCAGCCCCGCCTCCAGGCCGGCCCCGCCCTAGGCCCAGCCCCGCCCCTTATGCCGGCCCCGCGCACGCGCGCCTCCATGGCCCAGCCCTCCCCCCGCCCCGCCGGTCCCGCGGTCCCACGGCGCCAGGTCGCCCCCAGCCCCCTCCCTCCTGCCACCCTCTCTGTTTCCCACCCTCAACAGCGTTGTGCCCAGTGTGTCGAGCCGCCTTCCTCGTCAGCCGCGCCACAGAAGGAAGGAGCCGCCGCCGAGGTGCTGCCGCTCGCTGCCCCAGGCAGGGGCACAGGTAGGTGGTGGCCGCGGGCTTGGCCGCTGGCCGAACCCCGAGCTGCGTGTGGGGGCGGGGGCAGGGTGTGAGGGAGGGGCGGGTGGGGGAGGGGAGGGCGAGGGAGGGTGGGAGGATGAGGATGTAGGGGTGTGGGAGGTGGGTTTGAAGGTGGGGGCGGGGAGCCGGGGAGAGCTGTGGGGGCGTGTGAGACTCGGGGTCGGGGTGCGAGGGGAAGCAGCATTGGCTTGGGAGGAGTGGGAGAGAGGCATGCGTGGGAATTGAGAGGGGGGCGAAGGACTGCGGTACCGGGCGAGGCGAAGGGGAAGGTGGTTTGGGGGGGGTGCACGGAAGAAGGGAGCTAGGAGTGGAATGGGGGAAGGGGTGGGGTCTTGGAAGCAGGGAAGAAAGAAGAAGTTGGGGCTGCGGATTGTGAAGTTGGGGATGTTGAAGCGTGAAGGAATGGGATTTTGAGGGTTGAGGACACAAGACTGGAGAGGAATGGAGAGGTTGGGGTCCGAGGAGGGGAAAGCCCGAGGGAGAGGAAGGGAAGGATGGATGCTGAAAGACCCAAGGGATGTGGGTGGAATGGCGTAGAGACAGGAAGGGAAGCAGGTGGAGGTGGGATTGGGTTTTGGAGCCACGTTTTTGGAAGGGGTGCGGAAGGATTGAAAGGGTATGATCTCTGAAGAGGGGGCAGATGAGCTGTGAGTGTGTGAAGGGGAAGGTTTAGGATTTGGGGTGAGAAGCTGTAGAGTTGGTAAGAGTATCAAGATGTGGAAGAGATTAGTTTGCCCTTGAGGGAAAGTAGAGAGCTGGGTACGATGTGAGCCTTCAGAGTTTGTGGGAGGAACGGGTATGGGTGAGAAGGCAGGTAGGGAAGTGCAAGCTACAGGAAAAAAGAAGTAGTGGGGAGAACTGAAAATTGAATAATGGCGGTGACACAGAACAATGAGAGGGGGATTGTTTGTTGGTTATAGGTAGTTTAGAACTGCTTTCTTTTCGAGTTTTTAATGTTAGAAACTTTCTTAAAAATTCTAATAAGCCAAACGTGTCTGCAGTCTTGAAATGAAGGTCATGGGTTGACAGATGTTTTCCTGCTGTGGGATGTGGCTAATTTCTACACTGGCAAAAAAGAAGGGAGGCCTCATTGTAACTCTATTCTGGCTCTGTTCCCACCAATTCTCTCCTCAGAATTCCCCTGTTTTTTGGTTTTTGTTTTTAATCTCCTCTCTTTTCCCTACCACTCAGCCTAAGCCAGTGAGTACCAGAGGGATCAAACAGGTGGGTGAGATTAATTTTTAACATTTTTTTAATCCTTAAGATTGATGTCATGTTTTTATTCTTGAGAGAGAGCATCACGCAATGGAAAGAGCTTGAACTTTGGAGTAGTACAGCCTTGACATTGAATTTGGGCTCTGCCAATTACTAGCTCTGTTCCTTGAATAAGTTACCACCCCTTAGGATAAGTAATTACATGAGGTCATTTTATTTAGTACTTATTATAGTGCTTGACAACTGGTAAGCACTTAATAAATGGTAGCCTTTGCATCCAGTATTGACTAATATCAGTCATTATTATAACCTGTTATTCTTTTTTTTTTTTTTTTTTTTTTTTTGTACCAGGGATTGAAGCCAGGGGCACTTACCACTGAGCCACATTCCCAGCCCTTTTATTTTTTGAGACAGGGTCTCACTAAGTTGCTGAGTCTGGCCTTGAACTTGAGATCCTCCCGCCTCAGCCTCCTGAGTTGCTGGGATTATAGGTATACACCAGCACACCCAGTTTAACATGTTATTCTTAAGGGGTTGTTAATTATTTTACCTACTTAAGTTAGGTGCTTTCTTACTTTTCTTCTTCAAATTAGATAATCGAAGACTCATCTCACAATTTTAACCCTATTATCCTCTTCATCTTCCTCAGTTCACCTGACTGGGATAATTATGCTTTTTGCTTGGTAAACTGGTTTCATGGTCTGAAAAACTGTCATGTTTAGTTATTTATTTTTTCCTATTCAAAGAAGCTACAGAGAGCTGAATTTTGATTACTAAGGTCATATTTCATTTATTGGAAGAAATGATATGGCAACTTTGGCTCATTTGTGATGACCAGACCCTAGAATATGCACTACTGTATTGTTTTGTAAGATATTGTGTGTGACAAAGTTGCTTCTCTGGAGAGGACTGGGAGACCTATTAGAATGCCTGTCACTCTGGCCAGACATGGTGTTACATGTAATCAGGAAGCTAAGGTAGGAGGATCACAAGTTCAAGGGCAGCCTCAGCAACTTGGGAGAACCTGTCTCAAAATAAAAAGGGCTAGAGATATAGCTCAGTGGTAAAGCACCCCTGGGTTCAATCCCTAGTTCCCCCCCACCAAAAAAAAAGCAAGTACACCTGTCACTCTGTTGACCTAATATAGCTGCAACTGATCTACACTGGACATTGTTATTCTTGCAGATATCCACTATTTTAATTTTCCAATTTCAGATTTTTGCCATCCTATAGAATAGGCCCTGTCTCCTGAGAAGTCAGTTTGTAATAGATCACCATGTATAATAGCCAGGGGCAAGCAAAGTTGAATACAGGAGCTTTGTGTAGAATCATCTTGCCTTTGTGGTTCTTAACCTCAGAAGGTTCAAACATTAATTTAATTCTTAGATCATTTTATAGTACAATACAAACTCCAAGGAAGCACCTTATTGGGAGGATACAGGATATACAAATTTTAGTAGAAGAAATCAAAGGTCACTAGAATTTTCTGAACCAACTTCAGTTCCTTATGTATCAGTAGAAGAAAGAAAGGCTTTGAACAACTGGACAAATGATATAGTTCTACTCTTCAAGAAATACTGAGTTTTTTCATTATTTAGAAAGAGAAATAGCATTTGATGAGTAATTTAAAGATAAAATATAGTTATAACTGTGCCTTTATGCAAAATGATCCCTGGAAGCTCAAGCTGACAGGATTTGGGGCAGGGGTTAGCAGCATTCTTACTGTGGTCCCAAGCTGTTTGTGCCCTCTGCTGGATGAAGTCACACTTTCCTAGTTTTCATCAGAAATGGTCATCCATACAATTATTCTTGAATTTGTTTATTTTACTCCAAAGTTTGTGGAACGTTACTATTGGGACTGAGGATTATGAGCAGTGAATATGGGCAGACCCTATTTCGTTGCTCAGGGCTCATAATGTGCTGATTTATTCTAATGTTATCTTCCATAGAATTTGCCTTTCTACCATTAAAATTAAGTCATTTCTTTTTAGGGCCCTTGGTGTCTACTTCCTGATTGGCAGGTAGAGTAGGCTGTAAATACCATATGAATAAAGACTGAAGGAGATCTGCCTTTTCTCCTCATTAGGATTAATGTCTGTGAGGTTGAAGGGGCCAGATATTAACCTCTGCTGGATGAAGAGTTTAGAATAAGTGAGGCATCTCCTTAGCAGCAGACATTGAGTGCTGGCAAGGGAAGAGTGGGTTATGAGAGCTGGCACTATGACAAAATTTTCCCCTAGTTTTTAGTTAAGTTCTTTCTTTCTTTGTTTTTTCCTCCTGGTAGTACCAGTAGCAATATACTCCCTTCATTTGGTCTGCTTCAGCCACCTGCAGAAGGGTCTGGCAAGTGGGGGAGGAGCATGCAGCTGTTACTTGGAGGAGGAGCTGGCTCCTAGCAACAGTATCAGCAGGCCCTGTAACTCAGAGCACTAAATCTGTCCCTTTTTGAGGTCTCTCCCTTCCTCCTGTTTAGTTCAGCAAATATCTTTTGAGGGCTTACTCAGTACTAGGCACTTTGTTTGTCTTAGGAAAGAGAGATGAATCAAATTTTAAGTGCCTTGCCTTTAAATTGCTCTCAGCTCTTGGTACAGTAACAAGTAAACAGACTTAGACATAGTACATAGTACTAACTGCTAATGTAGAAGGAGACACTGGGTGCTCTGGGAAAACCAGACAGACATGTCCTGGTGCAGGGATTGGCACAGGATTCCCAGGAGGGGCATGATGTTGGAGCTCGGTGTTAATGAAAAGTAGGAATTAACTAGCTCAGGGAGGCAGAGAAGGATGCTCCAGCTGAAGGGAGTAGAATAGTTCAAGACCAGTGGAACAGAAGAGCACGACCAATTAACAAGTAGTACAGCATGGCCATGGAGCAGGGGATAAGGGGATGAGCAGGAGAGGGTGAGGCTCTAAGGCTAGACCGGGTCCTCTTTTCTGATGTGCTACATACACATAATTATCCTTAGGAGAATCATGTATAGTACTGATTTTCATAAACAGGATCATTGTTTGATCTCCAGAGACTCAGCATTTTTTATCACTGACTTAATTGTTTGCTGACACTTGTAAGTGGCTTCAGGGCTGCTTGTAGCCCTGCGTTAATGCAAAAGCTAAATTGTTCACTCAAAGGTCAGTCAATCTTAGGGATAATATCAGGCCTATTTATATTAAATTTTACCTCTTTTCTCTTTGAATTGTAGAAATGATTATCAAACACTTTCATTTTATTTCAGATAACAATTTTTCATGTGTTTAGATATCTCAGTTACTCAAGAAAACAAGTATTTATTCCAGTTAGTTGTTGGGCATATAATGTCACCCACATGATTGCAGAAAAACCCAACTGTGTTTTTATTTTTTTACTTACTTCAAAAGCGCCCTAACAAAACCTTAATATTCATGATGCTTTCAAGAGATTTTATTTAGATCTGGTGGTGAAGGCCTTTTTATAGATCCAGAAAATTTTGTTGCTCGTGGTTTATGTAAGGTTTAACAAGTAAGAATGCTTTAATTCCACAACTGTCTGCCGAAGGACTATAACATGCCAAAGTGCTGGTTAGGGAGCTTGGTTGAATTAAACATGGTTCCTCCTCTCAAGGGGCCCAAAGCAGTAGGGGGCAGGCCCAGAAACAAATCAGGAGGAGCCAAGTGCAACAGTGTGTGCAGGATACAAGACTAGCAAGGGAGTTATTTATTTACAGTCTTTTTTTGTGCCCCCCCCAATATATTTTTTAAAACTCTATAATTTTCATGACTTCATAATATGTCATGGTGTGGAATGGATAGTTTACTTAATAAAAATCCCAATTATTAGACATTTATGTTGTTTCCAATTGTTTTTCCAATATAAACTAGTACCATGAATTTACTTGTAAAAGAATTGTTGCAATTCTTCCAATTCTGGAAGAACTTTCATAAAATGGGCTCTAAAAGATGAGTACGTTACCCCAGGCAAAGGGTAGAAAAGGGTCTTCCAGGAAGAGACAGTAGTTGCACCTCAGGTGCCAGAGTTCCCAAGCAGCTGGTGAACTTCGCTTTCCTCACACCAGCCACAGGGCCTGCTGGGTAGGCTTATAAAGCTCTGGGCACAGCTAGATGAAGTTACATGTTACAGATGGCATTTTAATTGGATTTGCTTCCTTGTGTCTCACTTTTACAGTTGTAACCAAGGCAATGTCTTACTACCTCAACTCAGAAAATCACCTGGACCCAGGACCCATCTACGTACGAGAAAATGGGCAACTGCACATGGTGAATCTGGCTCTGGATGGTGTCAGGAGTGGTTTGCAAAAGCCAAGGCCATTCAGACTGTTTCCCAAAGGCTTTTCTGTGGAGCTTTGCATGAACAGGGAAGATGATACTGCACAGAAAGAGAAGACTGATCATTTCATCTTCACATATACCCGAGAGGGGAATCTTCGGTATTCCGCCAAATCCCTTTTCAGCCTCGTCCTGGGCTTCATCTCTGACAATGTTGATCACATTGATTCCCTTATTGGCTTTCCTGAGCAGATTGCTGAAAAGCTGTTCTCTGCTGCTGAAGCCAGGCAGAAATTCACAGAGCCAGGTGCAGGGCTGAGGGCTTTACAGAAATTCACTGAGGCCTATGGAAGTCTGGTGCTGTGCTCCCTGTGCTTGCGAAACAGGTGAGTGTTCTCATTAGGATGTTGAGTATTTTACTGGATGTGTTCATTCTGTCAAGCCCAGGGGCTTAGTGGAGAGGACTCAGGAACTTCCAACATATGTAGTACTTCAGTTTAAAACTTCCAAATATTGGGGCTGGGATTGTGGCTCAATGAAAGAGCGCTCGTCTAGCACGTGCAAGGCCCTGGGTTCAATCCTCAGCACCACATAAAAATAAATAAAATAAAGGTATTGTGTCCAACTACTTCTATAAAAATAAATGTGTTTTTTTTTTTTTTTTTTTGAAAAACCTTCCAAATATAAAATGACAGGGCATTTTGAGGAAAATAAAATACTCTGTCCTATTTCATCTCCCAGATGACATATAACTTTATTTTGAAAATATTTTATAAAGATTGTTCAGCTCCTCTATTAGGTAGAAAATACTTTGCAGCCAACTTTTCTCATAAAATGGGGAAGATAAGGTATGATCTGCCAAATATCTCTTAGTATGTTCTTGGAGGTGTGAAGATTACTACCCAGAATTCTTGGCCCTGTTTCAGTTTGAAGACCATTAAATATTGATTGTTAGATGAAAAAACAACCTTAAAAGAATGAGTGATTTAAATTTTAAATATTCTAAAAGTTGGGAAATTGTCCAATAAGGTCCCAATGCCAAGGCATGTCTTCTGACAAAGCAGATATTTCCTCTTGTGACTTCCTCTTCTGCTCATACTTTATGTATTTATTCAAAAGTTTTATTCTACCATTAAATAAAAACACTTTCAGAAAATCTACTAATTTAAAACTCTTACAAAAGAAAATAAAAACGGGGCTAGGGGTGTGCCTCAGTGGTAGAATTCTCGCCTTGTATGTGCGAGACCTTGGATTCAATCCTCAGCACCGCCTAAAAATAAATAAGTGAAATAAAGGTATTAAAAAAAAGAAAAGGAAAGGAAAATGATCAAACAATTCCAACAGGAACACAGAAAAGTATGAATTGAAAACGTAAGTCTTCCCTTCTGTCTCATCCGTTTCCTCTCGCCAGAGACCAACTAATATTATCCATGTCTTTTATGTCATTCTAGAGAGATTCTGTACATTCACATGCTTATATAGCTCTCCGTGTTATGACACAAATACTTACATACTGCACACAGAGCCTTGCACCTGGCTCTGAATTTCTGCCTGGCTTCAGCAGCAGAGAACAGCTTTTCAGCAATCTGCTCAAAATCTTGCTGTTTTTTTTTTTTTTTTTGCAGGGGTATGTGGGATTGAATTTATGGGCTTGACCACTCAGCCACGTCACCAGCCCTATTTTGTGATTTATTTAGAGACCAGGTCTCACTGAGTTGCTTAGCGCCTCGCTTTTTTTGGAGGCTGGCTTTGAATTCACAATCCTCCTGCCTCAGTCTCCTGAGCTGCTGGGATTACAGGTGTGCGCCATCGTGCCTGGCCTTGCTGTTTTTTGTTTGTTTGTTTGTTTTGTTTTGTTTTTTAAGAGAGAGAGAGAAAGAGAATTTTAATATTTTATTTTTTAGTTTTCGACGGACACAACATCTTTGTTTGTATGTGGTGCTGAGGATCGAACCTGGGCCGCACACATGCCAGGCGAGCGCGCTACCGCTTGAGCCACATCCCCAGCCCCTGGCCTTGCTGTTTTTGAAAATCATTGTTATTAATACTTGTAGACTTTTAAAATAGCTTCATATTTCACTACCATCTGAACTTTTTTTCTCTCTCTCTCTTTTTTTTTTTTTTCTGGCATCATATTTAGGGTTATGCACCCAGGACCTTGCACATGCTAGGCAAGCCATTTATCACTGAGTTGTATCCCCAGCTCATGATTAGAAACCCTGAGGGGCTGCTTATCATTAAGATGCACGATCACTGAATGGTAAAATGAGGTTCAACAAAAGGTGTGCAGAAGAGAAAAACATACCAGAAAATGGAAGAAAAACTCATGTACCTTAAAAATAAAAAAGAAATTATTTAACTGGCTCAGAATTTTACCCCAGGCTGAATATTGTACTTTAAAAAGAAAAGGCATATATACGTACGGAAAAGAATGGAATCTTGGACTCAAACTGAGCAAGCGCCTTTGAAACCTCTGCCTATGTGCCATGGTCTCAGTCTTGGCAGGACTTAGGTCTGCTGCCAGTGGGAAGGAGAAAAATTGCCTTGCCTAACCTAAGTGAAAAAGTCAAGCCATATTTCGTTGTAGCTTATATATTTAATATTCATTTTATTCCTTCATTTTTTTTAATTCCAAGTTATTTGTATTCATTGTAGAAAAATAAGATGTGGAAAATAGAATTATGTATATCTTGTTTTAAATTATCTTATAAAAACTACATATTATTTGGGAGTTATTACATACTATAAAACTATAATTAATATTAAGAAAATTTGTGCCAGGCACAGTGGAGAATGCCTTTAATCCCAGCAGCTCAGGAGGCTGAGGCAGGTGGATCACCCAGTTCAAAGCCAGCCTCAGCAACAGTGAGACACCAAGCAACTCAGTGAGACCCTGTCTCTAGATAAAATATAAAGTAGGGCTGGGGATGTGACTCAGTGGTTGAGTGCCCCCGAGTTCAATCCCCAGTACCAAAAAAAAAAAGAGAGAGAGAGAGAAAAGAAAATTTATAATCTCACCACAGTAATCATTTTTATGCATTTGAGAATGTATTCTCTACAATTTCCTCTTCTACCCTTACAGCTGAAGTACTTTCCATGCTTTTGAAAGTGCTGCTTATCCATTTGTTCCTATGGTCAGATTGGTGAGTCTGTGATGAGAAATGTACTTTCATTCACATTTGATGAGCATATAAATTAGTGTATCATTTCTGGAAAGCAGTTTGGCAGTTTGTGTCAAGAGACTGAAACGCATCAATACCATTTGTTAACCCATAATTTCACTTACCAAGAGTCTGTTCTAGTTTCTGATGTAATAATCAGAGGCGGGAACAAATATTTTTATATAATGGTGTTCCTTTTAGTAATATTTGTACTAGTGAGAATCAAAACTAAATATTCAACAATAGGGAATTTGTTAAGCAAAAATAAGTCATGGTGAAGTATTATATAACTACTTAAGAGAATAATCAAGTATCATTTTATGATATAATAAAATATTCATAGTGATGAGTGATCAGAAGAATGGGCATATACTGAAGAATCCTTTTTTTTTTTTTTTTTTTGGTGGTGGTATTGGGAATCAACCCCAACCCCAGGGCAGTTGGGGTGATATAATGGTTTTTTACTCCCCAGTTTTTCTTTTTTTTTTTTTTTTTTTAATATTTGTAGCCAGGAATGATGGCACCTGTCTATAATTCCAGCTACTTGGGAGACTGAGACAGAAGGATCCCAAGTTGGGAGGCCAGGCGAGCACTTGCTCAGTACATGTAAGCGTGTGAGGCCCTGAATCCCCAGAACAACCAAAATAGATAGATAGATTGCACATTTAGAAAGACAAGAGAAAATCTCACCAAAATATAGTCTAGACGGTGGGATTGCAGTTTTTTTTAATTTTCTCTATACTTTTCCATATTATTTTTTTCTCTCTCATGAGCATGTATTACATTTATAAAAGAAAATGTAGGAAATGTTTTTAAGGTAATATTTGGGATGTTATTTTGACACAATAATTTTAAACTTTACTATCATTCAGATCTGAGTAAAACTTTTCAAATAAGAGTTAAAAAAAAAAAAAAAACTCAAAAAACCCAAAACTCTCTTCTTTTGCCTCTTCAAAGGAAAATAGAGGGTAGAAAGTCTGTGGTTGTGTTTGCAATCCAGGGCTGAAGTTGCAGCTGCAGAGGTTTTACCAGCACAAAAGAGGTCAGGTCAAAGGGAATGAGCTTGAGAAAATAAGGTAAAAGGGTAGGTGCAGGCAGTTCTGTCTTGGGTGAGATCACAAAGCTGCCTGTCAGAAGGAGAGGCCAGTGTCTTTGCAACTGGGTTCCAACTCTACAAAAATTTTCTCTTTCCACTGTGTTGAAACTTTAGTGATTTTAATTCCACTGGTGGCTATAGGGATACAAGTATGTTTTCCTTAAAATAGATCCCTGTGTTACTGAAGTTATAATAATAGCTACCTTTTAATGAGGGGCCTATAAGATGTCATATACTTTTAAAATACTGTTTCTGATTTTCTTAGTTCTGAGAAGAAAATTAAAAGCCCCATTCTGTAGTTGGAGAAGCTGATGCTCAGAAAGCTAAAGTAACTTTCTCAAAATTGCAGAAGTAATTAAGGTTCTAGAATCCATACTCAGGTCTTCTGGCATTGAATATGTTTGTGTTTTTTTCTGTTGCTTCTCCACTATACTGTTCTGACCCTTTAAAGGTCAAATTGGAAGACCAGTTGCAAACAAGAACTGGGAGCTTTGAGTATGTACTAGATAAGCATCTGGTATTTTCTATGGTCTAGCATATAGTTTCCTCAGCCTTGATTTTGTAATGTTTTTAATCACGTTGCACAGTGTTATATCCTTTACAAATAACCCTTGTTTTAGAATTACTGAAAATCTTTTGGTTAATTGATCAAAGGATGTGTGTTTTCCTCTCTCTGATTGCCAGTAATCCCCTAAATCCCCATTAATACACTTCAACTCTGTGATTGGAAGGTGGAAAACAGCAGCTTTATTTACAGTGCAATTAAAATACATCTGAGTAAATAAGGCTCATTTGTGTACCCAGCTGAACTCAAGTCTTCATGCAGCTTAGGTTCCACAGTTTAAAAAGGTACCAGTGCCTTGAGTCATCTGTACCTAGCAGTCAGGCCATTGATTGGTTCCAGTACATCTGATTTTGGTTGGATGTAGAAAGAAAAGTGATCCAACTAGCCTCTTGCATTCTGATTATTCCATTCTGGTTTTGGCAGTTATACTGCCGATGGAAGAAAGATGTGAACTCTTAGGTATAACCCCACTGATCCTGGCACACCATCCTGCTGTGGAAATTTAGAGATCTCCAGGAAGAAAGTAGATGAGAATGGAGTGCTCTTGCCACCAGTCAGTTTCCCTGGTCCCTTAGGATCCTCTCCTCTCTGGTTCCTGTCACACCTAATCCCTTTCATTTTTTCTCACTGACCTCATCTGAAATAGACGAACAACTGGAAGGTGGGGTGAGGCCCAGCCTGGGCTGTGGAATGCTGTTTTGATCTCCTTTTCCTCTTCAGAGGCCTCCCTGATGCTTCCTGATAACTTTGGCAAGGTGCTCCAAATTGTAATTAAGTTGCTTGCACTTATGATTTGTCTTAATAAGCATCTAGTGGAGTGGTTAGTAGGGTGACAGAGTTACAGTGGAATGGATAGGTGTTCAGGCTTAGGTGTGAGGAGGAAAGGTAAAATGTGATCTGCCAAATATCTCATGGGATATTTTTTTTTTTTGAGAATATTTTTTAATATTTGTTTTTCAGTTTTCGGTGGACACAACACCTTTATTTTATTTTATGTGGTGCTGAGGATCGAACCCAGCGCTTCGCATATGCCAGGCGAGCGTGTTACCGCTTGAGCCACATCTCCAGCCCGCTTGGGCTATTCTTTAGGGATGTGCAGATTACAACTCAAGAGTTCCTGGCTTTTTTGAAATCACTGGATTTTGAAGATCAGATTAAAAAAAAAAAAAAAACAACTTTGAAAGAGTGAATACTTAAAACTTTGAATATTCTAAAGTTTGTAAGCTTTTAGAGAAGGTCCTAACACTAATGCCAAGATTTATCTTGTCTAATAAAACAGATGTTTCCTCTTGTGACTGGCCTTTGCTCATATACCTTTTTTTTAGGGAGGTACTGGGGATTGAATTCAGGGGCACTTGACCACTGAGCCACAAACCCAGCCCTATATTGTGTTTTATTTAGAGATAGGATCTCTAAAATAAGCCTGCTGGCTTTCACAACTTGTGATCCTCTTGCCTTGGCCTCCCAAGTTGCTGGGATTATAGGCATGTACCACCATGCCCAGCTCATATACTTTTATTTATTTGAAATGTTTATTCCACTACTGTATGCAAAACCTTTTGAGGCATTTACTAATTTAAAAATTCAAACTGTGGGCTGGGGTTGTGGCTCAGCAGTAGAGTGCTGGCCTAGCCTGTATGAGGCATTGGATTTGATCCTCAGCACCACATAAAAACAAATAAAATAAAGGTATTGTGTCCAACAATAAATAAATAAATAATTCAAACTGTGCCCAAGTGTCATCAGTGAAGAAGAGATGATGGGATGTTGACTAGCACAAAGCCACAAACTTCAATGTTCTAAAGGAAGGAAAAGAAAAGCTGTTGATTGCTCTCCACACTCCACAGGTATCTGGTGATTTCAGAAAAACTTGAAGAGATTAAGTCTTTCCGGGAGCTGACTCGCCTGGACCTTTCCTGTTGTAAGCTTGGAGATGAGCATGAACTTCTAGAACATCTCACTAACGAGGCCCTGTCCAGGTACAGACCTGCCACCGCTTGTGGAAGAAATGTTTTACATTTTTAACGATGTCCATTCCTGTAGTTATTTGCTAGTTGTTGATTTGGTTTTGATTTTTTTTTTTCCTAAAACAAATTAAAACCTCCACTTGCTTGGTACAAGCAATATCATTTGGGCAATCCTTAGGAAAGTCAGTCAGTTGGTTCTTTTTTCTAAATAACCTTTATTTCAACATGTACTTGAAGCTACCTGGGTTATAAATTTTTGCCTTTTGTTATCTTATTCTAACGAGAGATGAGAAGTTACACCATTTCCCATAAACATTATTATCTGCTGTTTTTAAGTGTTACTGAGCTGTAAACTATAAAGAAAATCAGCTTTTTAAAAATTTTTATTTATTTTAATTAGGTATATATGACAGCAGAATGCATTTTGATTGATTGTACACAGTTACAACACAACCCTACATTTCTGTGGTTGTACACAATGCAGTGTCACACCATATGTGCAGTCATATATGTACCTAGGGTAATGACGTCCATGTCATTCCACCATCTTTCTTGCCCCTGTGAACCTTCCCTTCTCTCCCTCCCCTTTACACAAAGTTCCTCCATTTTTCCCATGCCTCCCCCCCTCCCCATTATAGATCAGCATCCACTTGTCGGCTTACTTCACTTAACATGATATTCTCCAACTCCATCCATTTACCTGCAAATGCCATAATTTTACTTTCTTTTAATGCTGCGTAATATTCCATTGTGTATATATATACCACAGTTTCTTTATCCAATCATCTATTGAAGAACATTTAGGTTGCTTCCACAGTTATTGTGAATTGAGCTGCTGTGATGTGGCTGCATCACTATAGTATGTGATTTTAAGTCCTTTGGGTATAGACCAAGGAGTGGGATAGCTGGGTAAAATGGTGGTTCCATTCCAAGTTTTCTAAGGAATCTCCATACTGCTTTCCAGATTGGAAGCACCAATTTGCAGTCCCACCAGCAATGTATGAGTGTGCCTTTTCCCCACATCCTCACCGACATTTATTATTGTCTGTATTCTTGGTAACTGCCATGCTGGCTGGTGTGAGATGAAATCTTAAGGGTAGTGTTTTTGTTGTTGTTGTTTTTTTAATTTTCAATTGTAGTTGGACACAATACCTTTATTTTATTTATTTGTATGTGGTGCTGAGGATCAAACCCAGGGCCTCACACCTACTAGGTGAGCACTCTACCACTGAGCCACAACCCCAGCCCTGAAATCTTAGTTTTGATTTGCATTTCTCTAATTACTAGATATATTAAACATTTTTTCATATATTTGCTGACCATTTGTATTTCTTCTTCTGAGAAGTGTCTGTCATCTCCTTAGCCCATTTATTGATTGGGTTGTTTGGTTTTTTATTTTTTTGGTGTTAAGTTTTTTGAGTTCTTCATATATCCTGGAGAATCGTGCTCTATCTGATGTGTGGGGGGCAAAAATTTGCTCCCAACATGCAAGCTCTCTGTTCACCTCATTAAATTGTTTTTTTGCTGAGAAGAAGCTTTTTAATTTGAGTCCTCCCATTTATTAATTCTTGATTTTATTTCTTGTGCTTTAGGAGTCTTGTTAAGGAAGTCAGGGCCTAATCCAACATGATGAAGATATGGGCCTACTTTTTCCTCTTTTAGGCTCAGGATCTCTGGACTAATTCCTAGGTCCTAAATCAACTTTTAAAGACAACCTTTTCAAGAACCATAATTTAAAGAAATAGCTCAGTTCATACCATTCACAGATAACCTAGCTGATCTCAGATAACTCAGTTTGGCCAGAGGAGTGGAGGCCAGATGGGTTCCTGTATGGTTTCTTCAACACCATGGAATGAAACAGCTTTTTACATCTGCTATGTGGGGCTACCTTCTGAAAGTGATACCTACATAGTGCCCTGTACAGAGGTCATTTTATGTGAGGCAGCTAGCACCAAGGCTCATATATCTTAATGAAGGACAGTGTAGCATGTTACTACATCAGTTTCATGTTAACTAGTTGGATTAGATTATGGCTATAGCCTAATAAGCCCAATCTGAAAATCTGGATGCATAAAGCATAGAATTCTTACAGGAATTCTTTTGCAGGCTTTCTTGACCTGTTGAGAATGTTTTTGGTTTTTCACACAGTTGGTCCAAAAATGCAGTTTTTTATGTTAAAGGTATATTTGTCCCCTTAATGAAAGACCTTTTTTACCTAATACCCGTATTCCTTTGGTGCCCTCTGCCATCTGAGAGTAGTACTACATGACACTTTGACCCTTGAGTTCCTCACTTGATAACTGCAGTAGCACCAAAAAAGCCTTAACTGTTCAGTGCATTGGGTGTGACACAGCAGAGGGTAAGGTGGTTTTATATTTTTAAATGAAATGTTTGAAAGCATGTTTAAATAAATTATTTATGGGCTTTGTTTTCCCAGTGTAACTCAGCTCCACCTGAAGGATAATTGTTTATCTGATGCGGGGGTGCGGAAAATGACAGCGCCAGTTCGAGTGATGAAAAGAGGTCTTGAGAACCTAACACTGTTAGACTTATCTTGTAAGTTTTACTGGCAATTGTAGGTTATTAATGTTGGAAGAATGGCTTTAGATATTATCTAGTTCTCCTTGTTTTAGAAGTGCTCTTCCTAGGTGCCATAACAAGTGAGTGGCAGAATAAGACTAAAGCCAGAGGCCCTGATTCTGGGCCCAATGCCTTTTCCAGCATAGTGCCCCTTCTCAAGAGGGCAGGAAAAGCCCTTTCAGATTATCCATGCCACTTTGTGGATGGAAGGCACCAGGGCAGCCTTCCATCACATTCATAGCGTGCACAAAGGACATTTGGCACTACTTTCTTTGAGTCTCTTTATCTTGATAAAATGTTAGGTCTTTTTTGTCTTATAAGTCTACCTGATGAAAAGCTGCAAGACTCCACACTTGTGGTAGGTAACATACTCAGGATTAGCTGGATATTGATTCCAATGATAGGAAATCATCAGGTCATTTACAGTTTGACTGAGTATCCACTGAATTTGTAACAGGCTGGTGTGGTGCCAGAAGAGTAGGAGCCTGGGATGTGAGGTCAGAGGACTGGTCTTGCTCTGCTACTTTTACTAGCCGCTTACATACCTTTGGGTATATTATCTTAGCATTGGTTTGAACCTATGTGAAAATGAGAATAATAAGTGCTCTACCCTATCTTCCAGAGAAGTATATTCATTCAACAGGTGTTTTCTTTTCTTTTTTCTTTTTCTCTTTTTTTTTTTTTTGTGTGGTGCTGGTGATCGAACCCAGGACCTCGAGCATGCTAGGCAAGTGCTCTACCACTGAGCTACACCCCCAACAAGTATTTTTTGAGCATCTACGGTGTGCCAGGCACTGTGCTTGTGTCCGAGAGGACAATACTAAATGCAGTACTCTCTGATGTGATAAGGTAATAAGATTCTGGAAAAAAATACAATTTAGTAAGAGTAGTGAGTGATAGCTTCTGTGTTTAAAATACCCTTGCAGATCTTTTTAAGATAAATAAGTGCTTTTACTTTTGAGGTGAAATGGCTATGAATGATGAACCATTTTAACACATGTTTATTTGTGCTGTTTTCATATGGTTCCTAATTAAACCCTTTGGGATAACTACTTGGTTCATTTATTTTTCTGTTTCTCCCCAACTCCTAGGAGCCACCTAGTGTGGCTATTTCGTGTTACAAATAGAAAAGATAAGACCATTATGTTTAACTTACTCTGAAGAGTTTGCTCACTCAATATTTTATAGTTTATTATTGCCTGGACATTTTTTCTGAGGTTATAGTTTGCATTTTAGCAGCAGTTATATTATAACTGATGGTCACCTTGTTTTTGATATCTAGGTAACCCTGACATCACAGATGCAGGAATTGGATACCTCCTTTCTTTTAAAAAATTAAACTGCTTAGATATTTCTGGGACAGGGCTCAAGGTAAGTAAGACTTTAAGTTGCTTCTCTTGTTTTTCCCAAGTCTTGATTAATATTTTGTTCCTGCTAATTGGTGTTTAGAAAAGGCTGGTATTTATGATGATCTTCGTTTGCTACTTAAAACAAGTAAGAATTGACCAAATGTATATCCTTCTAGAGATAGTCTATGTAATCAGGTCACTGCTGGCTACAGTCGATAGCATACATATCATCATGATCCAGCACTTTGCTCTTGTCACTCAGCAACTCTCTTGGAGGTGTATTTACACAACTTTGTATAAAGCTACTTAGTAACAGCTTATATTTCTGGTTGGTCTCTCTTTCTCTAGGACATCAATGCTGTCAAACAGAAGCTCCAGACCCACATAGGCCTCATTCACTCTAAAGTGCCTTTGAAGGAATTTGATCACAGTAACTGTAAGACAGAGGGCTGGGCTGATCAGGTACTCCACATTTTTCTCCCCTACAATTAATATAGCTATTCATTTTAATACCACATGTCTTATACAACAAAACATTGAGGAAACATTAATCCTTTTGATATTTCTTGGCTGAATTGTCAATCTCATGTCAAATTGGAAACAGTAATGGGGTAACTGACTCATCTACTTAAGGAGTTAGTGTTGGATGCCAGACCTTCTATCTCAATACTCTGGTCCTTAGATTGTGCCAAATCTTTACTGAATATAGGAAAAAATGCCCCTTTACAAACGACTGAAAACAAATTCAAAAGTGAATTTTGGCTCACTGTGCAAAAAAGCAGTCTTACATAACTTCAGGAAAGATTCACTTAGCAGTATGTTTATGTTGGAAAGAGAATAAACTCTGGTATCACCTGGTATGGATTTAAATCCAATCTTCCCTTTCCTTTGGGCACATTTCTTACCTCCCAGAGCCTTAGTAAAGAAATGTCTTGGTCTTTCTTTCACTGAATCTTGCCAGTGAAAAAACTTAACTTTGACTTTTGTCTTTCCGATAGGTTTTCTCAACTTGGCAAAGTAGAGACTTAAGTAAGAAGTCAAATAATGAAGTAGGGCAGGCAGCATGAGCAAAATGCCAGCTTGCCTGTGGCTGGTGCCTTTTGCCTTCAAATGTTTTTGACAAATGTTTCCTGATAGAGGCTTAGAGGACCTATCAAACTCTTTTGTCCTGGTTCTCTCCTTAACTCCAAGACCTACTGCATGATGATGAATCTATCCAGCGGCCTTATGGTAGCATCACCTCCCTGTAGGTAGATAAGAAAGGAGACCAGTGAGTCAGCCTTTCAGAAACAAAGACTTTGAGTTTAATCTAAAACATGCATAATAAAATAATTGCCAGTTTAAAACTGGTTGAATTCTGGATGCATCCAATGAATTTGGAGTGGGTGTGGGATGGTCACATAAAGGCTTGATGAAGTTTGTTAGCAGGTGGCTTGGTGGAGTCAGAGAGCCCTGGGTTGGGGATCTTGGCTCAACAACCCCAGAGCTGTATGACCTAGGACAATTTTGAGTATTTTTTTCTCTATCCGTAAAATGAAAAACCAAACTTCTCTTACAAAGAGGGCTTGTAAGGATCAAGTAAAATACCTGTCAGTCTGTCCTGAAAGTAAGTTCAGGTGCAGGTAAGTAAGGCAGGTGCAGCTGCCCTGGGGCTTGGTAGCAGTGCTTTTCCTTTTCTCTGTTCCCTTACAGAAAGCACTTGAGCTTGACCCCATTCTCCTCCTACTGTCATTCTTAGCAGGTGCTAAAGAATGAGGCCATGTAACAGAAGTCTACTTTTTTTCTATCTCTGTCTCAAATTTTCTCCATTTCTTCAGTCATATTCTACTTCCCTCCTGTCTGAGGGAACCAGACACACTACTTTATTTCAGTGTCAAGCCCTTTATTTCTTCATTTTTTTTTTTTTTAGTCTATACCTGAATGTCTCCAGTTTCCTCTGTGATATTTACTAATAATTATTTCCTCCTACTTTTCTGCCACCACATAGACAATGTCACTCTTTGGTAGTTTGTTCCTTTTTTTGACATGTTCCCCATCTCCTCCCTGCCCCCCCCCCCCTGCCCCCACATGCAACTTTTTCCTCTGTCCAGTATTAGGGATTCAACCCAGGGGTGCTCTACAGCCAAGCTGCATCCCCAGCCCTTTTTATTTTTATATAGGTTCTTGCTAAATTGCCTTTGCTGGCTTTGAACTTGCAATCCTTCTGCCACAGCCTCCTGAGTTTTAGGGATTACAAGTGTGTGCCACTGTGCCTGGCTTCCCCAGCTTTCATTGTTTCCTGTTCTTTTTTTTTGTTGTTGTTGTTGTAGGTAGACGCAATACCTTTAGGTTATTTACTTATTTATTTTTATATGGTGCTGAGGATCAAACCCAGTGTCTCACACTTGCCAGGTGAGCACTCTATCACTGAGCCACAACCCCAGCCCTGTTTCCTGTTCTTATTCCTCTTTCCTGTTCACTGCCATCTCAGTTCCTAACCCCATGCAGTCAGTTCTGGCTTCCATTGAGTGTAGCAGATGACCTCCTTCTTCACCTTCCCTGACTTTTCTGCAGCATGTGATGTAAACATGGATGCCTTAGGGTTTTTCTCTCTTGGGTAATTCCTCCTTCCTCTCTCTTACGTCTTTACTCATTCCCACAGTGATCTTATCTTTTACTCAGGATCGTAACTATCCCTATGAGAATGACTCTACCATCTCAGGCCCATTCCCAAATACTTTCCATAAATCTCTGCCTGGCACTTCAAATTAGTCTTACCTAGAACAAAATCATTTTCTTCTCCTCTCTCCCCAGTTAGCTCTTCGTATTGACATTTTTGTTAGTGAAAGGAAAATTTTCCTATTTCCCACTAAATCAGCAGGTTCAGTTAGTCCATCGTAGCCTTCAATCTGTTCCCATTTTCTTTCTTTTTGTGGGGGGAGGCAGGGGGTACTAGGGATTGAATTCGGGGACATTCAACCACTGAGCCACATCCCCAGTCCTATTTTGTATTTTTTTTAAAGACAGGGTCTCACTGAGTTGCTTAGCACCTTGCTTTTGCTGAGGCTGGCTTTGGAACTCGTGATCCTCCTACCTCAGCCTCCCAAGCCACTGGGATTACAGGTATGCACTACTGCACCCGCCTGTTCCCATTTTCTATAGCCAGAAAAAATATAGGAGGGTCCGCAGTGAATATTTATGAAATACTTTCTTTAATAGGACATTGTGCTAAACTCTGTGTTATTAATCCTTGTAACAGCTCTATGGAATATATACAATTATTAATCCCAATTAGAAATTGGGACTCAGAAATTAAATCCCTTGTAATTCCAGCATCTCAGGAAGCTGAGGCAGGATGATCACAAGTTCAAAGCCAGCCTCAGCAACTTAGCAAGGCCCTAAGCAATTTAGCAAGACCCTGTCTCTAAATAAAATATAATGAAGGGGCTGGGGATGTTGCTCAGTGGTTAAGCACCCCTGGGTTTAATCCGTGGTACCAAAAATTAAAAAAAAAATAAAAAAGGAGGAGGAAATGAAATTTCTTGCCAAGACTTCTTTGGCTAGAAAGTGGTGTGAGTAACTCTAGAACCATTCTTATACTCTGTTGTACTGCTTTTGTGTTGTGAAAATGTTATTCTTTATGATCATTTGATTGCATGCCATAATGAGAACTATTAAATGCAAAGTTTTTGTTATTTTCTGTGTATTGAAATTATCATTTACTTTTCTTTCATTTATTTGTGTATAATTTATATTCATTCAAATTGCTTTAAGAATTTATAGTAGCTTATAGTAAAAAAAATTGTAACAGAAAAAAAAAAAAAGGAAACTGTAGGAATATGGAAACATATAAGAGGAGGTACATTTTAAGGCATTGGGGGGTCTAGAAATGTATGATTTACATATTGCCATACTAGTGTCTGTTGTGCTCCGCTGCCTTTCCCATCCTCCACCCTAGAAATGTATGAAAAGTATTATGACTAAGGTTTTATATTTTGGTATTTAAGGATGTGCAGTTTATTTCTAGCTTGGACTAAGAATGGAAATAGTCAGATTTATAGACTTGCCTGACTCCTACAAAAAAAAAAAAAAATATATATATATATATATATATATTCAACGTGTATTCTCATTCAACTTACATGAGAACAGAATATCTGGTTCTTATTCTTATTGTGAATTATCTGAAATAAAATTTTTTACAAGGGGTTTGTGTTGATGGAAAAGAAACAAATGGATTGGGAAGCATTTGAGATTAAAAACTGGAGATTTTGTGTGGATTTAAATTTTTCCAAAAACCTTTTAGATTGTTCTGCAGTGGGAACGTGTGACGGTGGAGGCCAAGAAACCCAGAAAAGTCCCCGAACCTCGAGAGGCAACTCAGTACTTTTGTGAGAAATTCCCCCCTTTTTTTTTTTTTAAATTTTTGCCCTTTGGGTTTTGTACCTTTCAAATCATCAGCCTGTCCTCACAGTGGGAAAATTAATAAATAGTATTGGCTTATTTACTGTCATCAAGACTTGTATTCCATCATCATAACTTGCAGTGTAAATTCACACTTAAGTTTTGATCGCCAGCACTCACCAGCAAGATAGTTTTTTAGAATTATTTATTTATATCATGTTTCAAAGAAGATTTGTGATGACACAAAAACAAATTAAACAGGAATTAAGAATAGCCAAAAGGTGAAAGAGGGGCTGGGGATGTAGCTCAGTGGCAGAGCACTCACCTAGCATGTGTGAGGAGTCCCCTGGATTTGATCTCAGCATCACTGGAAAAATAAAAAAAAAAGATCTTGGGTGAGGGGAGAGTAGGGAGTGACTATTTAATAGTTACAGGGTAAGTTTCAGTTTTCAAAATAAAGAGTTCTGGAGATAGCAGTGATTGCATGTTGTGAATGTGCTTAATACCACAGAACTTCATACTTTAAAAATGATTAAAATGGTTAATTTTATGTGTATTTTTACCACAATTTTAAAGGAGAAATTAGGTGATGAAATCAAAGTGAAGAAAACATAGGTATCAGACTTCGAATCCAGACATATTAAGAAAATATGAAGTAATATTTATTGTTGGCTGGAGTTGTACCACAGATTTGGCTCTTCAGATGCAGAGTCAAGTCCAGATTTTGAATAACAATTGTTAGTTTTAATGTGTGATAAGTCCAGATTTTAAGTAGTTGTTACTACTTATAATTTTTGAGCTTTTAGTGTGTGCCAGGCATTGTTCTAAGCACTTTATCTACATTATTTCATTTATCTTTATATTACCCTATGAAATAGGTCTTATATTCCTAGAAGGGAGAGAAAACTGAATCTTAGCCAACTTACTTGCTCAAACTCATTTATCCAGTCTGAGTCCATGTCTTCAACCTGTGCTGGACATACCACTGTTACTTCACAGGCACTCAACAAGATGTAGTTAACCAGACCTCTCCCTGTTTGGGCCTTTGTCATTTCCCTGGGGTCATTTCTGGATTCAAGCAGTCCTTAGCATTCCAGCTTAGTAGATTCATTACCCTGTCCTTTGTCACTCTTATAGATCGGAAGCGGGCTCTGATGGAAGCCTCAAGGAAGTGTCCCCTGGCAGACTCCCACAT
Source organism: Marmota flaviventris (assembly GCF_047511675.1). Classification (NCBI taxonomy): domain Eukaryota; kingdom Metazoa; phylum Chordata; class Mammalia; order Rodentia; family Sciuridae; genus Marmota; species Marmota flaviventris. The sequence continues at coordinate 42,809,572 of NC_092507.1, forward strand.
GAACTCTTCTGGAAAACTCCAGTTCTATAAAGAGAAAGCCCCAGACTGCCATGGGCCATTGTTAAAACGTGAAGCCACAGAGAGCCAAGAGTCAAAGAAGAGCAAGAAGAGAGCTTTTGAGGAGTCAGAGAAGGAACAGAATAATTCTTCACAGTCTTCAAAGCAAAAATATGTATGTCTTGCTGTGGAAGACTGGGACTTATTAAATTCCTACTGACTGGCAGATACAAGTTGACCTTGTCCTCTCAGCTCTAATGGATGAGAAAAGGAGACTGATGATGACTTACTTTTTGTTTGAATTTACCTACGGCATTAGCGTAGCAAGCAGATATTTCTACTTTTGTGGTGGGGGAGGGGAATGCTATGGAAGTATGTAATAATTTCTAATGTATATTTTCAATACATAGTAATTTTTTCAAATAAACCGTTTTGCTGTCCTTAAATTCTGCTTGTGAATGATGGACTGGAGCCACAGGAAATCACACTGGATAGAAGACCACGTGAGCTAACAAGGCTGCTTATCCTGGTTTGTTACTCCTACAATTGGCTTGGCTAATAGGCTACATATGTGAATGTAGCTATCAATTATTGAATGTCTCCTCTGTGCCATGTCCTGTCCTTGACACCAACCATGGAGGATAGGTACTAGCCCCAATTAGAGTTTAAAAAAAAAAAAAATCAGCTTCAAGTTAAATGACTTGTTTAAGTTCACCGAGTTTATAAGTGACAGAATTTATACTCCTTTCTAGCCAACTCCAAAGCCCATTCTGTTACATTGCCTTAAATGTAACCGTTTATTAGAATCCCATCCATTAAGTATGTTAAGTAAACCACCAGGAATCTTTACATTTGATCTCAAGCAAATAACTGAGTCCAGTGTCTTGCCTAAGAGGCAGAGGCTTCTTTTTTCCTTGAGACAAACTTTTGGAAAGGGATGGATAATAAATATTTTAGACTATATAAGCCATAAAATTCCAATTGTAACTACTTAGCTCTGCACAAAACCAGCCATATACAATAAATAATTGAATGGAGGTGTATTCCAATAAAATTTTATGTACAAAAACAGGTGATTGACTAGAGTTGGCCTGTGGGCCATAGTTTGCTTACCTCTGCCTTAGACCCATGTTTCTCAACCTTTTTTGTATATGCAAATCACCTGGGGCTTTTGTTCAAATGCAGATTCAATAGGACTTAAGATTCAGTTTCTAACAAGTGTCCAGGTAGTACCAGTTTGCTTGTGGACCGAACTGAGTAGCAAGGCTCTAGACCTCACTGTCCCAATTTGGTATTCCCTAGCTGCGTTGAGTATTGGCTGTAAGATGTCAGAGACTTAGTTAATACCTAAAAGTATGAATTACATCTTCAAGTACTGATAATGTTTTAAACTACAAATACTTGGACCCATTTTTACTTTTCTAATGTGACTACACAGGGCTTACATTTTATTTTGTCATGTTTTTGTGTATGTGGTGCTGGGGATTAAACCCATGGCCTGCTGCATGCAAGGCAAACACTCTACCAACTGAGCTATATCCCGAGCCCTAGACCATCTATCTTTAAAAAGCAAGCTAACAGCAGACTACAGGCAATTAAAAGGAAGGGGAAAAAATGCCTCAAGAACTGGAGTATATTGGTTTGATATTTGGAAATGCTCTGAAGGTCAATCTAGGATCAGATATGTGTTTTATTTGCTATCCCAAGCTATTCAAGGTTCTATCTTTGTAAAGGTAGCCTGTTGTCTAGGGTCATATCAGAAACTCTGATTTTTGAAATTTATGAAAAAATGCAAATGTGGTGCAGGTTTTTCATTTATTTGAAAACTATTGGGGCTGGGAATTTACCTCAGTGATAGAATTTACAAGGCCAAGGCCCCCGGATTCAATCCCAAAACCACACAAAAAAATAAAATTATCTATTGAAAGTATAACAGACCAGGTTTTAAGGATTCAACTCATAACAAGTATTTGCCTTTGAGGAGATTACAAGTCCTTTAAAGGAAATGAATGAGGGTGAAGGTACATTGAGGGATAAGAATGAAAAGAATTCATTTAGATTTTTAATCAATTTAGAAGGTTAAAGAAGAATTACATCTGGGAGAAGAGAGCCTCAGGGAAGGAAAGAAGTGTAGAAGCAAGGTGGAAAATGCTTAGCACATTGAAGGGACGGGGGAAAGGAATAGAAGGCCTAGGGCCTTCCCACTCTTAAGAAAGAGGAGTAGATGTTGAGGCTGGAGATAAAACCAGAAAAGGGCTCAATATAAGGCTAGAAATGAAAATATTTCAACAAAAAAGAATGAATCGTGGGCTGGGGTTATGTTTCAGGGGTGGAGTACTTGCCTCGAATGTGTGAGGAACTGGGTTCAGTCTTTAGCACCATATAAAAATAAATAAAGGTATCCTGTCCATCTATAAGTGAAAAAAAATATTTTTAAAAAAGTGAATTGTGTTGACGAGTCAAGTCAGATGAAGACAGAATTAGCTTTGTCAACGTGGAGTCAAACCTATGGTCTCGACTGAGTTCAGGGTAAAGGTGAATATTAAAGGCCTGATTGGAATAGGTTAGAGAAATGCAAGATGAGAAATTGAAAATACAGGAAATTTTCAAGAAATTATATAAAGGAGTATAAATTTCAAATTCAATGATAACTGAGGTCTTAGGGTTAAAAGTTTTCCTTCATAACTTCTATTCAAACATTCAAAAGTAGAATAAAACAAACCTCCATGTACATTGTACCCAACATGGAAAACTAAATAATGGCTCCCTACAGATGTCCACGTCATAATCCCCAGCACCTGTGAATTTGTTACACGGGAACAGTGATGATTATGATTAAGGAATTTGCAAAGGAGACTTTTTTTCAGGGCCTGGATTGAATCCAGGGCTAGGCAAGTGCTCTGTCACTGAGTTATATCCCCAGCTCTGAAGGAGATTATCCTGGATTGTCCCCATGGGCTCTACTTAATCACTAGGATCCTTACAAAAGAGAAGCAGCGCAGGATTACACCCCTGTAATCCCAGTTGCTCAGGAGGCTGAGGCAGGAGGATCCAAAGTTCAAAGCCAGCCTCAGCAACTTAGCAAATCCCTATCTCAAAATATAAAAAGGGCTGGAGATGTGGCTTAGTGGTTAAGCACCCCTGGGTTTAATCCCCATTATCAATAACAGAAAATTTTTAAAAAGAGGCAGGAGGGCCCAAGTCATAGCAGGAGACGTGATGATGGAAGCAAGAGGTTGGAGCGACACAATGAAGAGGCCAAGAACCAGATCAAATAGTGGCCTCTAGATCCTGAAAAGGGCAGGGAGTGACTGCTACCCTGCCGCCTCTGGACACAGGAAAATGCAAGGGACTAGGAAAGCCTCCGAAAGTGGAAGGATTGAGTGCTTAGCCTCCCCAGTCACTGGCAGTTTGGAGAATTTGGCTTCTTCACAAGTCTTGCAGAGGTGCCTTGCAGACTTTTTTCTCATCTTGGAATTCTCCCCACTGTCCTTTTCATTGTTAAATTAGCCATACACTTCTGGAGGATTATAAATAAACAAAGGTGACACCAAGTCAAAATAAATAGGACACCTCACCAGGAGGCCTTGCACCCTAGCTTGTAATGTGGGTCCAGGAGGAGCATGAAGCCCAAGCTTTGGAATACATCTGTAGGAGAATAATCTGGCAACTTTCAGAGCTGTGTGACTCCCAGCGAGCAAAGAGCAAGGGCCTCAACTTTTCCAGCCTTTAATATTCATCTTTTACTGCCTTTACTTTTTGAACATTGTAGTAAACCCTGAGTTGATAGTTTTTCATAATACATCAGGTGTGTACTCCTGACCATACCTGTGCTCTCTAGATCACAGAAGAGAAACTACATTCAGGAATTCCTGGGTTGGCCTTACCTGGCTCATTTGGACATCCTATTGTTGTGGTCTGAGTTTCCATAGTAGAGGCCCCTCTACTCCTTCCTCTGCTTCCTGCTCCTGGAGACTTCTGCCCTCTATCAACTCTCAAAGACAGTACTTCAAGCCCAGAAAGATCATCTCTAGATTGGGAATCAGGGAAACCAGGCTCTAGCCCATTTCTGCCACTTCTTGAAAAATCTCTTTCTTTGTCAACTGTATAAAGAAGACAGTAACAAACTTGCTTGATAGAATTGTAGGAATTAAATGACATTAGTGAAAGTACTTTAAACTATAAAGTCTAGCCGGGCATGGTGGCACACACCTATAATCCCAGCTACTTTGGAGGCAGGAAGACCATAAGCTTGAGGCCACCTCAGCAACTGAGAGAGATTCTAATAAATAAATAATAAATTAAAAATAAGGGATGAAGCTCAGTGGCAGAGCACTTGCCTAGTACACGCAAAGCCCTCAGTTCAATTGTTAGTACCAGAAAAAAAAATCTGTAAATTCTAATCCAGACATTATCCAATTAGAACATTATCATAGCTCTTTGTTTTACAGATGGGGAGGCTGAGATTCAGAGAGGAACATACTCATTTTGATAGTTAATCTTTCGTGACAAATTCGCTATGATATGGTGCCCAGCTATTTAGTCTGAGGCCAGTCTAGATGTTGCTGTGAAAGTATTTTTATTTTTGTGGTGATCGGGGTGAAACGCAGGGCCTCACATATATTAACAGGCATTCTGCCACTGAGCTATATCCCCAGCCCTGTGAAGGTATTTTCTATATGAGTTTACCTTTTAAATCAGTAGACTTTGAGTAAAGCAGATTGTCTTTCAAAATGTATGTGCCCAAGCTGGAGATGTGGCTCAAGCGGTAGCGCGCTCGCCTGGCATGCATGCGGCCCGGGCTCGATCCTCAGCACCACATACAAACAAAGATGTTGTGTCCGCCGAATACTAAAAAATAAATATTAAAAAAATTCTCTCTCTCTCTCTTTCTGTCTCTCTTTAAAAAAAAAAAAAAAAAAAGTATGTGCCTTCAGAGAAAAAGACCAAGATCACCCGAAGAAGAATGAATTCTGCCTCTAGACCACATTTGAATTCAAGACCGTACCATCAACTCTTGCTGGAATTTCTATCAAGTTAGCCTGCCCCTCAGATTTCAGACTTACCAGCCCCCACATTTGCATAGGTCAATTCCTTATATAAATCTTCGATTACAAATACAGATATGCACACAGAGAGAGACACACTGTGGTGCTGTTTCTCTGGAGAACTCTGACTAATACAGATATCTTTTCACTTACGTGGTAAATTATTGGGAACTACTGTGGGCCCAGTTAGACTCAGAAAATGAGACAGCGTTCCTGCCCTCAAGTAGGGAACAGGCAAGTGACTTCCCGTGTGACCAGTGCTGTGAATTGAGTTTGCCTTGGGACACAGCAGAATGTTCAAATGAATAACCAAGAACTGGAAGTCAGGAAATGTTTCCTAAAAGATGCGTGAGTTGAGTTTGAAGGATGAATATGAGGTAGCAATCACAGAAGAGAGGGGTCAGGCCTTCCAGGCTCTGTGGGGTATGGAAGAGAGTGGCAGCGTTTCCACATGAGACTCTCAGGAGTTCCTGGTGGCTGGGACCAGTGGGTGTTGGGGAGAGTTAAGTATTGAAGCCGGAATAAACAGCAGGGACCACTTTTAGGGAAGGCCTTTATCCTGAAAATCATAGGGAGTCATGCAAGGAATTCAAGCAGGGGACAGGTATCTGTGTTTCAGAAAGGTATCTTTGAAGATGACTTGGAGGGGAAGTCTCCTGAAGAGCCAGGTAGGGTGTGAGGAAAGCAGAAGGATAAGAAGACGTGACAGCGGTGAGATGTAATCCTTTACTCAACACATATTTGTGGAGCATCAGTTACCATTCAGTCATTCTGTTTAGTGATGGAGAGCCATAATAAACACTGCTGCTAGTGAGCTTAGTGGTGGAACTGAATGGATCTGGTATTCCCTATCAATTTATTAGTCCCTTGGGCCTGGGAGAGAGATTGGGAAGAAGCCAGGAGTGAGAATAAAATCAGGCAGGGAGGGGCTAGAGTTGTACCTCTGTGGTAAAGTGCTTGCCTAGCGGGGGTGAGGCACTGTGTTTGATCCTTAGCACTGCATAAATAAATAAATGTTAGATTCTTAAAAAAAAAAATCAGGCAGGAGAAACACTTTGGGTTAAGAACCTGGAGTCATAGGCAAAATGTTGTGGGTTGAGTTGTGAGCTCCCCCACCCCCGAATTCTGTGGAGAGGATCCATGGTCATTATCACATTCTCAAAGGGAAGAAAGGAACTCCTTCAAAATTAGAAATCATCAAGATAGAATTGGGTGAGGAGTTGGCTAAGGATGGAGTGCTAGGGAAGGGCAATGTTTAAAGGGAAGCAGAGGAAGAGAGAACTGAGAAGAAATGGCTAAAGAAAGAGAAAACCAGGACAGTGCACTATTATGGAAACCCAGAGGGGAGTGTTCCAAGATGGCGGGGAGCACTCTGGCTCTACCTCCTGGGCAGAGAGAGCAAAGAAGATAGACATAGGCAATTGGGCTTGAAGTTGAGAAGGTAGCCATGGAAGAACCTGTTAGAGAAGGAGGCGGTTTTAATATCAGAAAGATTGCAACATGGCACATGCTTACATGCTTCGAGGAACAAGTCCCTAGAAGGAGAATAGGCACTGGCCAACAGGCTGCACCAGTCCTTGTCCTTCAGGGTGGCAGTGACCATGCTGGCTTCCATGGAGCAAGACAAAGCCAAGTAATAGGTAAATGAAGGAGGCCCTGTACAGCTCTACATGTCTAGTTCAGGACTAAAAATTTTGGTCTGAATAGGAAAAGCCAAAGACTTCAGGACTGTGCAGCTTGAAAGGCCTCAAGGGAAAAGGACTGCTGCTTTCAGAGAAAGGCCTTTCCTGGGGCAGAGGGACCTGATGTGTTTTCTGGATCCAGGACTAATTAATGAAAGACCAAGTAGATACAGTTGCAGAAGGAAATTTCTAAAGTAAAGGAAATCAGCAGGAGTGGCAAGTTCCTTGTTGTTAGAAGCCTGCAGAGGCTGGGTGGCTATTTGTCAGGGTTTGTACATAGTCAATACCAACACTTAGATGGGGTTGGATTTGGTGAACTTAAGGTCCCCTCCCGGCATGAGAATCTCTAACCCATACCCCATTTCCCTGATCATCTCAAAGGGTTTTGTGGAATTATCAAAAAGACATTTTACTTGGTTTTATCCCATGCCACATAGTGCTCATGAAGTTAGACATAGAGAGGAATATTGTAGCTTACCAAAACAACACATTTAGTAAGTACTGTAGCTTTTTTTTTTTTTTTTTTTTTTGTACTGGGTTTTAAACCCAGGGGCGCTTTACTACTGAGCCACATTCCCAACCTTTTTAAATTTTTAAATTTTGAGACAGGGTCTCACTGAATTGCTGAGGCTGATCTCAAACTTGGAATCCTCCTGCCTCAGTCTCCCAAGTTGCTGTAATTATAGGCATATGCCATTGCATCTGGCTTGTTATTTGTGTTCTTGATGTCTGCCATTCTAATTAGAGTAAGATGAAGTCTCTATGTAGTTTTGATTTGCATTTCCCTAATTGTTAAAGATGGTGAACATTTTTTTCATACATTTGCTGGCAATTTGTATTTCTTTTGAGAAGTATCTGGTTCATTTATTGATCGAGTTATTGATTTTTGTATGTTAAATTTTTTGAGTTCTTGAAATAGTCTGGATATTAATCCTCTGTCAGAGAGCAGTTAGTGAAAATTTTCTCCCATTCTGTAAGTTCTATCATCATGTTCTCATTTCTTTTGCTGTGCAGAAGCTTCTTACATTGGTGCTATTGTGTTTATTAATTCTCAGTATTATTTCTTGACCTTTAGGAGTTCTACTGAGGAAGTGGTGACCTGTGCCTATTTATTGGAATCCTGACTCTACATTTTCTTCTAGCAGTTGCAAAGTTTCTGGTCCAATTCCTAGATTTTTGATCCTTTCTGTGTTGACTGTGTGAAATGTGAGAGATAGAGATCTAATTTCATTCTTCTACATATGGATATCCAGTTTTTCCAGCACAATTTGTTAAAAAATATATTTTTGGTGTCTTTGTCACATATCAGATGATTGTAGATGTGTGTGTGTTTGTCTGTGTCTTCTATTCTGCACCATAGGTCTATGTGTCTGTTTTCATGATAGTACCATACTGTTTTTGCTACTATACCTCTGTAGTATAATTTGAAGTCAGGTATTGTGATGCCTTTAGCATTTTTTTTGGTATAGAATGGCTTTGGATATTCTGGGTCTTTTATTCCTTGAAATGAATTTTTGAACATTTTTTTCTGGTTTTGTGAAGAATGTGCGGTATTTTGATGGAGATTGCATTGAATCTGATATTGCTTTTGAGAGTATTGCCATTTTAACAATATTAATTCTGCCTATCCATGAACATGGGAAGTCTTTCCACCTTTTGAGGTCTTCTTCAATTTCTTTATTCAGTATTCTATAATCGTGATTATAAAGGTCTTTCACTTCCTTGATTAGATTTATTTCTAGGTATTTTATTTTTAAAAAACTGTTGTGAATGGAATTACTTTCCTGATTTCTTCTTCAGCAAATTCATTATTGCTGTATAGGAAAGTATTGATTTTTGTATATTGATTTTGTATCCTGCCCACCAAATAAAATTTTAAACTAAAGCCTTAAAGTATCAAACTGTTCCAAGAAAATTAACTGTAGTCCCAGAATGAAGCTTAATAATATTTATTAGAAATAAAAATATTCAGCACTTGGGCTGGGGATGTGGCTCAAGCGGTAACGTGCTCGCTTGTCATGCGTGAGGCCCGGGTTCGATCCTCAGCACCACGTACAAACAAAGATGTTGTGTCTGCTGAAAACTAAAAAATAAACATTAAAAAAAAATTCTCTCTCTCTCTCTCTAAAAAAAAATATTCAGCACCAGACATTAAAATTCACATCTGGAATCTAATAAAAATTATTTGATATGATAGATCGACATGGATTAACTGAGGGGTAACTGTAGGAAGATAGGGTGTGGTTGGAGGAGATAGGTCAATAGTGGTATGCCTTTGGGGTTTATATTTTTTCTCTGGTGAGTGATGCTCTCTCTGCTTTCTGATTGCCATGTCTTGAGCTGCTTTTTATCCTCCTCAATCTTCTGCCATGATGTTCTGCCTCATCTTGGGCTCCGAGATGGAGTCAGCCATCTATGGCAATCTATGAACCTCTGAAACCATGATCTCCAAAATAAACTTCTTTTTCTAAGTTCTTGTTAGGTCTTTTGATATTAGTGATGAAAAAGCTGATTCAAACAGAAATTGATAGAAAGACTAGGGTCATTGCTGTTACTAATATAACCATGTGTTTCAGAAGCCTTTGGAGCTGGTTTGTGGAGAAGAATTTTTAAAAGTTTAGAGATGCAAGCCAGAAAAGCTTTAGAACTTTGTAAGGGAAGCTAATGTGGGAGTCTGGTGGTAGCTCAGGAGACTAAAATGCTAAATGGACTATGGATAGTAAAGACTGGGTTCATGGGATTTCAGAGGGAAAGGAGGACTCTTTTGGATATTGGACTAGAGGCCACTCATGTTATTCTGGCAAAAAAGTCATCTACATTTTGCCCATGTCCCGAGATTTTCTGTGAGAATGAATTTAAAGGTGATGGATTTCTTAATCTTGTGAAATAAATTTCTATGCAGCATAGAATTCAGGTGGTGGCATGGATGGATATTGCTGGTGGCTTTTAGTCAAGTTTAGTGTGATATTCAGGAGCAGAAAGCAGAGAAGATTTGAAAAACTTTAAATTCTGCCAGAAAAATAAGAGTAAAACTGAGGTTAAGAAAGTTGTGGTTGTTAAAGACATTGCAGCCACTAACAGGATGCTAAATACTTTACTCAGAGACAATAGGAAAGATGGTTTGAGGGCATCTCAGAAATTGGCAAGACTACACCCATTTCAGGTGAAGGGTATAAAGGCAAAAATTCCTGCTGGGTAAGGTGGTGATGCTGTAATCCCAGCTGCTCAGGAGGCTGCGACAGGAGAATCACAAGTTCAAAACCAGCCTCATCAATGGCGAGGTGCAAAAATTTTCAGAGTTGAAATGACCGAGTAATAAAAGCTTTAACCTGAATCAGTAGACAACTAATCAGTATAACTCCATCAGTATGGGCTGGGGTTGTGGCTCAAGCGGTAGCACGCTTGCCTGGCATGCGTGCAGCCCGGGTTCGATCCTCAGCACCACATACAAACAAAGATGTTGTGTCCGCCGAAAACTAAAAAATAAATAAATAGATATTAAAATAACTCCATCCATATGGATTACTGGGTGGTAACTATATGCAAATAGAGGAGGTATGTCACTGGGAGTGTGCCTGAGGGCTTTATATTTTGTCCCTGGTGAGTGGAGCTCTCTCTGCTTCCTGATTGCCATGTCCTGAGCTGCTTTCCTCCTCTGCAGCTTTCCACCATGATGTTCTACTTCACCTTGGGACCAGAGCATGATTTCAGACCTCTGGAATTCTGAGTGTCAAATAAACTTTTCCTCTTCTACACTGTTCTTATCAGGTATTTTGGTCACAGTGGCAAAAAAAAACAACAACCAAAAAACTGACTAATACAGTAATTCTACAGAAACAAAGTAATTGTCTAAGAATGGGTAGTTGGGGATGACTGTTAATAGTTACAAGGGTTGCTATTTGTTGTGATGAAAATGTTTTAATAGTGAATATGATGATGGCTGCACAACTCTGAATATACTAAAAAACATGGAATAGTACATTTTAAATGAATGGATTATATGGTATGTAAATTATAACACAATAAAGCTATTGTATTAAAATAAAACTACTAGGAGGCTGGGCTTGTGGCTCAGCAGTAGAGCACTCACCTAGTATGTGTAAGGCCCTGGGTTCGATCCTCAGCACCATATAACAATAAGTAAATAAAATAAAGGTATTGTGTCCAATTACAACTAAAAAATAAATATTTTTTAAATAAAACTACTAAGCATTAAAAGAAGCAAGAAAGTATACTTCACAATGAGGAGAAAACTCAGTTTATCTGAATCAACTCAAGACTGATACAGATACTAGAATCGGCAGAGAGAGAGAGAAAGAGATTAATAGCTATAATTGTGCTCCATGTGTTGAAGAGTTAAGTAGAGACATGGAGAATATCAAGGACCCAAATCAAACTTCGGAGTGAAAAATGCACCAATGGAATTAATGACAAATTAAATATTGAAGAAGAAAGAAACTGTGAATTTGAAGACAGATCAATAGAAACTATCCAAAATAAAATGCTGAGAGGAAAAACAATTTTTTAATATTTATTTTTTAGTTGTAGTTGAACACAGTATCTTTTATTTTATTTATTTATTTTTGTGTGGTGCTGAGAATCAAACCCAGGGCCTCGCATGTGCTAAGCAAAAGCTCTACCACTAAGCCACAATCCCAGCCCAGGAAAAACAATTTGTAAGACCATGAGCAGAATATTAGTGAACTGTGGACATATACTGCTCAGTATGTATGTAATTAGAGATTATGAGGAGAGGAGAAGAAGAGGGACAGAGAAAATACTTAAAGAAATAATGGTCAAAATTTTTGTAGATTGGGGGCTGGGGATGTGGCTCAAGCGGTAGCGCGCTCGCCTGGCATGCGTGCGGCCCGTGTTTGATCCTCAGCACCACATACAAATAAAGATGTTGTGTCCACCCAAAGCTGAAAAATAAATATTTAAAAAATTAAAAAAAAAATTTTTGTAGATTGGACCAAGAAGCCCACACCAAGGCACACATCATAATATAATTGTTCAAAAGCAATGATAAAGAAAATCTGAAAAGTAATCAGAGAAAAAAGACATCCTAGCATATCCACACTGTATATACTACCCTCCTGTTAGAAATTAATAGCCCTTGACTATTGAGACGTTGCAGTGTTGTATTAAAGTAACCCTTATTTTGCTTAATAATGCCCGAAAGCACAAGAGAACTGTTACTGGCAATTTTATTACAGTATATTGCTGTATTACAGTATATCGCTATTTTATTAGTAGTCATTGTCATTAATCTCCTATCATGCCCAATTTATAAATCAAACTTTTCTATGTATGTATAGAAAACAACATAATATATGTAGTTTTGATGCTATTTGCCCATCCTCTAGGAGTTTTGGAGTACATCCCCACAGACAAACAAGGACTATTGTGTGAATACATGTGTGCATGTGCCTTTTTAGGACTCAGGGAAATTGCTTCTACCTGGTCTGGAGTTGTGGATGGCCCTCAAAATCCCCAGCAATAACCACTAGGCAGTGCAGCTTTGGATTGGTGTTCTCTTTTGTCAAAAGCCTGGCTGATGGGGCTGGGGCTGGGGCTCAGAGGTACAGCGCTCACCTAGCATTTAAGATGCAGTGGGTGCGATCCTCAGCACCACATAAAAATAAAATGGGGATTTGTATCCATCTATAACTAAAAAATAAATGTTTAAAAAAAAAAAAAGCCTGGCGGCCTCTGAGGTCCCTACTAGCTCTAATGTCTGTGGCTCTGTGAGCCTAAGGATGAAAGGAGAGCCCGGGGCCAACAGTGACAGCAGACAGTTAAACCAGACCAGATTTCCAATCCAAACCCTGGGGCCAAGCCTGAGCCACTTTAAATTCCATTAATCTATCCCTGAGTGTTTGCACAGCAAAGAACCTGTTGTACTTAAAGTCCTGATCTTGTTGCTGGGGCCAGGGAGGATGAGAGAAGACAAATATTGACACGGGCTTCTGGGTTCTTGCTCCAGCCTACTCTGCCTCCTTGGTCTGGGGAGGGCCTGCCAGGCTGCCCTGCGTTGCTGTCTCTGGGGGCCTGCATAAGCAGCGCTGTTGGGATATTGCTATGGCACCTGCTCCTTTCTGAAAGGAAAAATCAATAAACAGAGGAATAAACACAGGTTCTGCCAACCTCAGCCACTTCCTGTTTGCAGGCTGTGGCTCCCTGGCTCCCCATTCCTGGCTGGGAAGACCAGGCTGACATAGAGTGAGCCATCAGGAGGGCTGTGATGGGCTGAGAATTTGGGCCTGTGTAAGTTTAGCTCCTGGCTCTATCCTGAAGGCTATGTGATGGTAAGCAAGCAGCTTCATCTCTCTGTGCCTCTGGAAGGGTGTGAGTAATAAACCAGGTTCTTGAGAATTGGAGGAAATGATATTCCAGAGACAAGGCTTGCAGCGGTGCCAAGCCTGGACTAAGTGCTCACTAAACACTGCAGCTAATACTCCCCAGAGCCTCTGGCACGGCTCTTGGCAACCCTTCTTCTGTTTTTTGATGGCATTTGCATTCTGGATCTCACTTTGCCCTCTTGGCAAGGCTGTGAGCTAACCTGGTGCTCAGTCATCCTTCCTGAGCCTTGGTTGCAGCTACTTCACCCTCTCAGTCAAGGTCCGTCTCTACAGCTTGTGCAGTCTGGGCACAGGGAACACTTCATGCTCCTTTAGTTACTGGTGCCCTCCCTGCGCCTGGCTGCCTGTCCCTGCCCAGCCCCTACTCCTGTCCCAAATCCATCTGTCCTCCATTTCCCGCTTTCCTCCTGGCTCAGTCCTCTTCGAGGTCAAGGCCCTGCTCAGCCATCCCCTCTGAGCAACTGGAACCAGCTCCTGAGACAGGGGACCCCTCTGAGCAAGCTTTTCCAGCCCTCCAGAGACAGCACAGAATACTGAGCTGTCACGGCACGCACCTAGGTTTCTGAGTCCATGCGTCTGGTTCTGGTCCCCACCAGAAACATGCCCTTCAACAAGCCGCCTGTCTACAAGTGAGAGGTCTTAAGTGCTCTAAAAGCAGTTCCGTTTTCCTGCTTCACGCCCCCCACCATGACACCTCACTGGCCTTGGGATGAAGTGCGACATGCTGTGCCCATCATGCTGGGTCCCTGCTCCCCCCTCTCCAGCTGTCTCCTCTGCCACCCTATGCTTTGGCCACTGGTTGGGTGGACATTCCCTGGCTGAGCTGTACCCTGTCACGTCTCAGTTCACATGGACCAACTCAGGAATGTCCTTTTCCTCTACCCCACCCTCTGAAAAGCCTCCCGGCCCCCTAAGGCCAGTTCGATGCCTGAGACCCCCCATAGCCCCTGCTTGGGCTGCAGTTGGAAAGAAACCCAGCCAATGGTGACAGAGCAGAAGGCTGACTGTCCCTCTGGCAGGAGCCCAGAGGTTCCCTGTCCCAGGAACTGGTTCCAGTTGCTCAGAGTCAGGGATGTAATTGTCCTGGCTCCTAGAGGTCCTTCCTTGGGGCCCAGAATTTCCTGCTGTCCCACTCATCCCTCCAGGGTGTGAGGTGTGATCTCCGTAAGACTCCATATTCCTCCTGTGCTGGGACCCAGTTCTCTTCTTGGGGGGACCAGCACCCTGCTCCTGGTTTGCCCAGAGAAAGCAGAGACTGATGCATGAACGAACAAATGAATGAAAGAGGGGAAGAGTGACCCGGGGCTCACCAGCCTCTCCAATGCTCATTTTCAGTTCAAAACATATGCAAGACTGCTATCTAAAACCAATTTCACTAATTTCCAATGGGGACACACCTGTCTCCTTTAACAAGAACCCTCCCCTTGGCCAGATTCCAAGACTCTCTTTCAGAATAAGTGTGGGACCATTTCTGCCCCTCAAGCTACCTCTTATAATACCCCTTAGAGACTGCCCCTGCCAAGGAAGGACCATATTGGTAGCTTTTAGAAAGGTCTTGAGGTTGAGGGCACATGGAACCTGTCTGGGTACGTGGAACAGTTTCAGCCTTGACTTTGCTGCAAGATCCTGGGCAAGCCATTTCCTGCTCTGGGCCTCAGTTTCCTCATTTGTCTAATGGAGACATCTATCCCTACCTGCCTGGGTGCTGTGAAGCTGGAAAAGTATGCAGAGAAATGGCTCAGTCCAGCTCTGGGACCAAAATAGAGCCCCTTCCTCAAGAGCCCAGGGCTGCTCAGCTAGCTAAAGTGGCCTCCAAACCCAGCACCATCTGCCTTAGATACCAAATAGGCAGGGAGTGGCATATACTTTACTTATGTACCCCCCTTGGGGGCTAAACTCCTAGCTTGACACTTAAGTCTCAAACATTTCTTCTAAAGGGGACATGATTGGGATCAGCAAGCCTGGCATGGAGCAGAGGACCACATTTCCTCCGCGTTGTCTCAGAGACAGGCCTAAAACCATAGGGGCAGATTCTCCTCGTCTTTGTTAGAAACTGACAACGTGTTAGTGAGCTCCCTGTCACTGGAGGCATTCAAGCAGTGGCTGAGCAACTGGAAAAGTGAAGAGGCAATTCCTATTGAGATACAGTGTGTAGATCCTGCTAGAAGATTTTGAAGCTCCTCTTGCCTTTTGGTCCAGGACTTGACGTTCTTGTGAAGAGTTACCAGTGCCATTCCAACCAGCCTCTCCCGCTGGCCTGGAAGGCCCTCTCAGGGTCCGGGACAGGAGTACTCATCGGACCAGTCAGAGCAGTGCTGCACGTGGTCCTGGCAGAGAGTCCTTGGGATACAGCTGCAGTATTTGAAGACAGTTGGAGAGCAGCGCCACCACCCAGCGTCACAGGGTGGGCATGCAGTCACTGAGGGGATAAAAGCAGGTAGAAGAACCACTGTGGTGTCCTGGAGCACTCCAGGCCCCAGGGCACTCCCTAGCTCTGAAACCTGCCATAGCTCCCCGTAACCCCACCCCATCTGACATGGGCTGACTGTGTTCTTGGTTTTCTTGCAGAGGAGAGAATTGAGACCCCACTACTCGGTGTTTCCTCCCTCACCCTGTCTGAGCCTCAGTTTCTGCATCTACTCAAGGTTGTTATTAAGGAAGACAGTAGTGCTCAAATATGAATGGCTGCTGATTCCCCCTCCCTATCACCTGCTCTACCTCCCAGCCTTACCCTAACTCCAGCTACACCAACCCCTGAAGGTTCCCCAATGGTGCCTCACAGACTTCTCTCCCTTGCCCCGTACCCTGTACCCTGTACCCTGTACCCTGGACTTCATGTCAGCCCCTGCCTGTTGAAACCCTATCTATTCCCCCCGCCCCTCGGTGTTGGGCAACACACCCAGGGCCTTGTGCATGCTAGACAAGTGCTCTGCCTCTGAGCTACATTTCCAGTCCCTTTTATTTTATTTTGAGACAGAGTCTCACTAAATTGCCCAGACTGGCCTCAAACTTGTGATCCTCCTGCCTCAGCCTCCAGAGTAGCTGGGATTACAGGCATGCACCAGCACGCCCAGCTGTTGAAACCCTGGAACGTCACCTCTCCTGACAAGCCTCCCTTGCCTCCTTCAGGGCCCAGCATTTCCTTTTGTCGTCGGCATGATGTGAGTCCTGGGGGCATCCTTCTCTGACCCCTGACTGTCCCCCACTGGAATCTTGTACCAGGCCCAGGCCCAACGGTGTTCTGGGCGTGATTGTTGATTGAACACCAGGGAAGGGATTTAAAGGAGCAAGACTCCAGACAGGGAGTCAGGAGACAGGTTTTCACCTGAGGTCCCTTTCTGTCACTTGCTGTCCCTTCTCCTCTTGGAGCTTCAGCTTACCTACATACAAGTCGGGTCCAGCCATTCTTGCCCTGCTTTCTTCATGGGGAAAACCCAGGTTCAAATCCCAGGTGGGCCATGCACGTCTCCTTACATGATGACCTCTGGGTCCCAGTGTCCTCATCTGTGCCCTCAAAGGTAAGTTGCCCCTCATAGGAGAAAGAACCGCCAGGAGGCCCCGAGGTAGTGAGCACCCCACCCTGAGGCATTCAAGCAGGAGTAGAAAGCTTCTTCCCGGGATGCAGGGAAGGCAGGTAGAGTGGAACCTCACAGATTCCCTGGTCAACCTCTGCCCTCTGGCCACGGCCTGGCCACCTGCCCCAGTCCCTCCTGTGCCAGTCCCCCACCTGGGCTCAGTTCATCTGAGCAGTCCCCGCAGTTGTTGATCCCATCACACTTTTGGTCTGAGTAGATCCAGGAGGCCAGGTCTCCACAGCGAGCCACAAGGAAGCTGGGGAGGTTCTGGGGCACATCTCCTGCAGAGGGACAGAGGAAGCAGGAAGAAGTTCACACCTAGCCACAGCTACCTTGGGGCCATCTGGAGGTGGATCATCCTGGCCACCCTGGCAGTTGTCAAACTCAGGGTCACCTCCTGCTCGTCCCAGGAAGGGCACAGGTCTCGTGGGAGAGGAGGTCAAGTCCACGGAGAGGAGTACTTTTTTGCCTGTGCATCCAGCAAGAGGCCCAGAGGGCTGCCTCGCCCTTCCTCACCCCCTGCCCAGCTCCGTCTCCCCACCACACCACTGCTTGCGCTATTTCTCCTTCCAGAAGAGTCTCCTTGACACCAATTTTAAATCATTCTGCCTTCAAGTCCAGGTTCAAACTCCTTCACCTCCAGGAAGCCTCCTCCAACTGGAATGTAACAGGTGCGATTCTTGCACTTGGGTCTCAGAACTAAGCAGGTGTGGCTTACACGCCTCATGAGAGGGACCCAGAGCACCTTTCTCAAAAGTGGGCTCTGTGTTAGGCAGCCGTGTGACAGGAAAATCCAAAGTTCACACAAACTTAGGCCACATCCATACTGGAGGGAAAAGATCCAGACTGGGGATCCTTGGACTGGACAGATTCAGGCAGGAGTGTGATGGATGTTTCTGGGGCCCGACCAGGGAGAGGGACATGGGCAGTTGGTATGTGTACACTGGTAGAATGGGAGGGAGCAGGAACCGGGTCCCCTGGAGGGTGACTGTGGGAGTTCAGGGTGTGACCTAAAGAAGCAGGCCAGAGAGGGAACCCCCAAATCCATGCAGAACCACCATCACAGGAGAAAGATTGAAAGATGGTCTATTGGGGCAGGGGTCGAGGAGAGAGCCGGGCGGGAACCAGTCTGGGAAAACACTGGAAATAGCAGTACTTGCAGGACAAGGCATGCCTTTCCTTGGGAAGAGCATTCAAAGCTGGGGGCGGCCACCCCAGGTGGCAAGTTCCCCATCCCAGGAATATGCAAGCAGAGGTTGGTGACTTGTCGGGGCTTCTGGCAGAGGGGGTGGATAGGAGCTGGGGCACCGACTAGAGGCTGTTCAGGGTTTGAGCGCCAGGCACTGTCCCTGCCGGCTTGACTCCACTCCACCTCATCAGGCTCTCTCCCCCCTGGGGCTTCAGGTACTGAATCTCCCCCCTGCTGGTTCTCCTTTCTCCTGAGATCTGTCTGGCCTCTGGGGTGTGGGTCCAGGTCTTCCCATCCATTCGTCCACTGGTTCATTTGGTGTCATTCCAGATACCCATCTGTGCCGAGCTCAAGCAGACCAGAACTGCCCCAGGGGAGCTGAGTCCGATGGGGCTGCAGAGATGACACCAATAAGCCTAGGGCTGGGTCCCAGGGAGGCACGGCAGTTGTGGACCCTCAACCTAGTGCAGGAATCAGGGGAGGCTTCCTGGAGGCTACTTCGCCCTTGAATTCTTTCTTGAAGGACGAATACAGGTCCTCTGGGAGTGGAGGTGCACAGTGAAGGCATGTACGCGTGTATACCTGACTGAGGCAGGGTGGGGACAGGGGTTTCCGGCCAGAGGCACTGTATCTTCAAAGGCCTGGGGCCTGACTTGCTCAGAGATGGTCAGGCTTCAGTGGAGCTGCAGGGAAAGATGAGGTGGGGGCCACCCTCAGGAGGGCTGATCTGGGCAGGGCATGACTAAGGGGCACTCACGGCACAAGCTCTCATCCTCGTCATCGCCGTGGGGACAGGTGCGAAGGCCATCACACACCTGGCTGGCGGAGATGCAGCTCCTCCGGTCCCCACACAAGAAGCCTGTCCTGTTAGTCAGCGTCACACAGGCCTGGGCCCCTGTGTGGGTAGGGGAGGCCCCAGAGAGTCAGGGTGGTGCTCACAAGGGCAGCACCTAGGCGGGCATTGAGCCCCACCCAAGCTCCACCCTGAGAGGCTGGGACAGTACACCGGCCCTGTTTACTCAATGGTAGGGATCCTTTAAATCCCAGTGTATAACCTTGAGCAGATGATCTGACCTCTCGACCCAGGGAGGGCTTCCCAGAGGAGAGCTAAGTCCGGCACAATGAGACCCAAAGCCCACCCCCGTAGGACTCATGTGGGTGCAGTAAACGCTTCTCTGTAGACACACCTAGAGCACAGAAGGCACACAATCAGCCTCGGTCCCGGCTCTTACTGAAGACTTATCTGCACTCTCACAGGAGGCTCTGGGGACAGTGCTCCACTCAGGGAAACCTCAGAAGCAATGTATTTGGGCTGTCATGAGGACTGTGGGTCATGATCCCTCACATCTGGGCTCAGCTTCATGGTCCACAGAACACGGTCTCAATTTCATCCCATTGTTCCCCAAGCATCCCTGAAATGTCATTGTCACCCCCCTCAGAGAGAAGAGATACCCACATATTCACCCCTAGGGCTGCTCCTAAGACTTAGGAAAGAAACTGGCAGATGAGATGTCCCCTGGACCCAGACTGTGCACGTGTATGTGTGTGCTCACTGGGGATGGCAGCAGGTTTGTGTGCGTGTGTGTGTGTGTGTGTGTGTGTGTATGTTCACGTGAGCCACATCTCAGCTCCTGGCACCCTCGGTTAGTGTGAGAAGGCCAGCGCTCAGGGACACCAGGCTGTCACAGACATACACACACAGACGCCCACACTGACACACGCATGCTCACACAGACATCTGCACCTACATGCACAGTCCCATGCAGACACCGACAACAGGCCCACACGTGGACACGCCCACACTGACACACATACCCGTGCGTCCAGGTGCATGCAAACACTACTGGCACACGCGGGCTCACAGACACGCATGTGCACACAGGCATGTGACTGCGACTCCTTGCGTATTCCCAGCTCTGCTCAGTCCCCTGTTCCTGCACAGGAATGCAGAGGACTGTGAATTTCACTCTCTCCCCATCTTGTCCCCTTACACCCACCCTGCCTGGCGGCAGAGCCATCTCTTGGGTGACCGGGATAGGGGAAGAGAAGTGTGGAGGCTGTGGGGGCTGACATGAGGCACCTAACCCAGCCTCGGAGTCAGGGAAGGCTTCCAGGAGGAGGCGACATCAGAGCTGGGTCTTCTCAACAACTCGTGTCATAGATGTGCAAACCAAGGCTCAGAGACATGTGTACAGTGTGTGTCTGCGTTTGCATCCTAAGGAATTATGCAAAAAGCACTTGCAGAAGCCAGGGAGGGCTGGGCTCCCCGTACCCTGCAGCAGGTCTGACCCATCCCCTCATGACCACCTGATGTGCGTGAAGGGAGTCCAACGATGGTGACCAGGGTGATGAGGGCCGCGAGCATTGCCAGCAGGAACAGCAGGAAGGCCGAGAGGCAGGCCCCACGTCGGGAGCAGCAGGGGCCGCAGGTTGCTGTGAGGGTTGGGACACATGTTGATGCTGCAGCCAGTGGCTAGCACTGGGCCCAGGGGTCCCCTGCACTGATCTGGCCCCAGCAAGCACCCCCACAGGGAAGGCCAGGGCAGGAGAACTTCCCAGAAAGAGGGCTCCTGCATCCTCCAAGGGGCTCTGGCTTCTCCCTGCCAACCCACTACCACCAAGTGCTACCCGGCTGGCCTCTGCTCCAGACCTCATCCTCCACAGTCCTCACCCGCCTATGCTCCAGGCAGCCTTCTCAGGATGCAGAGATGGAAACCTGTGCATTCAGTCCCTACTGTGGGGTGGAAGTGACATCAAGTCCTTCATGACCATTATTTCTATTTTTCAAAACCACCCTTTATTTATTTTTTGGTACCAGGGATTGAACTCAGGGGTGCTTAACCACTGAGCTATACCAGCCCTTTTTTTTTTTTTTTATCATTTTGAGACAGCATCTCACTAAGTTGCTGAGGCTGGCCTTGAACTTGTGATCCTCCTGCCTCAGCCTCCCAAGTCGCTGGGATTACAGGTGTGCACCACTATGCCCAGCAAAACCACCCTTTATTTTGATGGATGAAGAAACTAAGGTTCAGAGAAGCAAAGGTCCAGTTTACTCTATGAAAAGCTAGGATGTGCGTCCACACTGTCAAATGCCACAACTGGTATCCTTTCCAGGATTTTAGTTGCTTGTCCATTCTAAAGCCTGTCAGTACACTGGAGTCCCAGCTCCACCACTTCCTAGGGGAGCAACATTAAGTCACTTATTTTTTCTGTGCCTCAGTTTCCTCATATGGAAAATGGGGACCATCGTATGGGTCAGTTTGTTGAATTAGTATACCAGGACAGCATTTGCACATAGTAAGTGCTAGGTGTGAGCTATTCTTAGTGTTTATTGAGCATCTCTCTTGTGTATAGCAGTGCTCCTAGGACTACACTTTGCTCCTTTATCCTCTCTTTATCCTCTCTTGCTGGCAAAATAATGAAAGAAATCTTAATTGAGGACCTTCTGGGTATCTTGCTCTGAAGAGGACACAAAAGTAACTGTGGCTCTGATTTTGTTCCCCAAAATTTTATGGTTGCATTAGAAGGTGAAGCATGAACACAGGAATGAGTGTGGGCTACTGTCAGGTCCAGGTCACAGATACCTCCAAAAAAAAAAAGGGCAGGAGCAGGTTGATTCATATCTGTTACTACCTCTGAGGCAGGCACACAGTAGGTGCTTTGTGAATACTTTGGGAATATACTCAGCCAGAGATCCAGGGGAAGGCTATCAATTTGATGAGTTTGGGTCATTTCCACTCAATCCACTCACTTGCCCAGAGCCACCTGCCAGTTAGAAGTGGACCTGGGTGGCGTTAGGTGTAAAGGGTGCTAAGAAAGTGTGGGCCAGGTGCCCCGTGAGCTCCATGCAGCTTCAGAAGCATGGGCGCTACCCCTGCAGGGGAGGCCAGGGAGGCCTAAAGAGGGTGTTCCAGGAGAGGCCATGGAAACCTGGAAGCTGGTGGATGGCCTGCAGGACAGGATGTGGGCGTGCCCTGTGCTGGGAGAGGTGACAAAAGCAGGTCGACAGGAGGCTCTAAAGCCAATAATCCCTGCAGCCCTGGCAGGTAAACACAGGGCAGGTAACCCGGGAGACAGTGCAAAGCTGGGCAAGGGGAGGTGTCCTGCTCAGCCAAGCAGCCACTTCTCAAATATTTGTGCAGCATAGGCTACTTGCAAGGTGGGGTCCCTGGGGGAAGGGAGAGGGGGGACTCAGTGCTGAACCTGCTAAACTGAAGCTCACTCCCAGGAGAAGATGACATACTGCAAAGCCCCAAAATCTTTATGTGTCATTGCCTCCCTGGACAGATGGAGGAAAGGAACCTGCTGGTCCGGCAGCCACGCCCACCGTGAGCTAGGACTTGGAAACAGAAACACCAGTGCAGAGCAGCAAAGGCCCTGGGCCGGGCACAGTGGAGCGTGCCTGTGATCCCAGCACCAGGGGAGGCTGAGGCAGGAGGATCGCAAGTTCAAAACCAGTCTCAGCAGTTTAGAGACACCTTAGCAACTTAGTGAGATCCTGTATCAAAATAAAATATAAAAAAGGCTGGGGATATGGCTCAGTAGTAAGCGCCCATAACAACAACAACAAAAAAAGCACTGGGCTTTGCTACAAGAGGGACCTTGGTTAGAATTTCAACCTTGTCTTTCCCACCTTCCAGCTGGGTGATGGTGACCTGATTACCCAAACCTCCTAGCCTCAGCTGTCTCATCTGTTATTGCTCTTAATAACACCCAACCCTGCAAACAGCTGTTCTGAGGATTGAAAGAGATGGTGCAGAGCCAGACACATAGTAGGGTGGATTCTTTATAGCTGTTGCTGCCATCTTCCTCTTTGGGTCTGTTTTGTCATAGAGCAAACGTGGGTCAAGACAAGGCACATGGGAGACACTCAATAAATACATGCTCTTACTTCCCTTTACTTCATAAAGGCAAAGAGAATAAATAGCCCTGGTAGCACCGTGAGTCAGTGGCACATGATAAGTGCTAAATAATTGTGTGATCCTGGGGTGCTTGATCCCTTAGAGGTACAGAGAGTTGCCCATGTCACTCATCGAGTCAGGGATTTGACTCTGGGCTCCTTTCTCAACATTACATGGGGGCATTGTAAGCAGCGCAGCGCCTGTGAGGGACATAGCACACAGTAGGTGCCCCATAAATGCTTGTGCATGGAGATAATGAACAGTCCTATTAAGTAACTGACTGTCGGCATGACTGGCCAGGAAGCTGGGAACAGATGCCATCTATATGGGGGGCAGAAGGACAGTGGAGGCTTGGACCCTCTTTGTGCCTTTGCAGCCGGCTGCTGGGCTCCAAGGCATCCCCACCCGTGGGAGGAGGCCCACAGGCCTCAGGTCCTTTACCTTTCCCTCCAGGGCGGGCTTTGGTTCCAGCAGCAGCATTGCGGGTGACATCCCCCTGCCCAAAAGAACAGAGCCTTAGGAGAGGCAGTGCCCAGCCTCAGGGCGTCTTCAGAATGGGTGGCTGAGAGCCTCAGATAAGACTCCTGGTCCCACAGCTGTAACTGAGTGCTCCACACTCTTGCTACTGCCTCCCATTTCCACTCGCTGATGGGGCGGAATCCCTTTTCCTCTGTGGTCCACTTGGCAAACACTCATCCTGCAACTTGCTCCGGCCGCTCCTCCCTGGGGCCCCTCTGCCACAGTGCTGATCGCTTCCCGGTCTCTGTGCACCTGGCTCCCGGCTCCTGCCCAGCACTGGCCACTTGAACTCTGGCTGGTTCACCTGCTGGGACCCCTGCCATGTGGTAGGGTGGGTTCTGACTCACCTTGGTGGCCCAGCAGGGTGTCAAAGGACCCCCCTTTCTTCTCCACTCCTAGGAGCAGGGTTTACCATCCTGAGGGCAGGAGCCAGCTCAGGGCAGCTCTTACCTGGGGGAAGATCTTGTTCATGCCTCCAGCACCCAGACTTCAGGAACTGAGGTACAGAGCAGAGAACTCAACAGGTACCCTATCTTGTCACCAGGGGCTACCTGGAGGAGGGACAACAAGAGGCCGCACCCTCTTCTGTGGGTGGTCCCCTCCCAGCTGCCTCCCTGGCAGAGGACTGGGCAGGGAGGCAACGCTCAGTCTGACAGCAGCACAGTAGGTGAACTCCTCACTCCCACTGCACAGATGAAGAGCCTGACGTTCAGAGAGGGAGAAACCACCCTGGGCTCCAGGTCACACAGTGGGTGGAGGGGTGAGATTTAAACTCTGTAAACTTTTTAGCATGTGCTTTTTCCTCCACATCAAAGGTGAGACTGCAGCATCTCAAGGCACTGGCTGCACCAGGGTGCCGGGTACAGGCAGAAATATCCAGAGTTACATTCCAGTGCTAGAAAGCAGGGGTCATTTTCTCATGGATGTTCTCCTGTTCAATTAAGTAGGAAATATCAGCTGAAAGAATATGCATTTGCCACTAAAGTTACAAAGCAAATATAGTTTTGGATTATTGTCTTTTAAAACATGGCACTGTGGGTTCTTATTTTTCCTGAGATGGCATCTGAGGTGGGGGAAGTCAGGGAGCTCCTTCCACACACCAGCATGGTACGGTTTCCCCAGCAACCTACTCCACTGCTCAGGACACTGGGGCTCTAGAAGTTTATGGGCCTGGTCTAAGGACCAGCACCAAGAGAAAAGAGGTGTCACCTTCTGAAATAAGTCCGGGGGTTTCAGGCAGAGTCTCCCTGCACACTGTGTCTGGTGCCCCTGGGTTTTCTAACCTGTGATCATTGGGAAATAGAATCCCTGGGGGTGGAGTGGGATGGGCAGACCAGGGACAGCCCCCAAGAGGTAACAAATGACACTGGGAAGGAGTAAATCCTAGGCCTGGAGAATGGGGTTCTCATTAGGGCCCTGTCTCTGGCTCTGGCTTGGGAAAACCACTCTTTCCCTTCCATAAAATAAAGGGATATTTATTTTATGGAGGAAGGGGTGTTTGAGTTTAGGATTCCCCAGAATCAGACCCCAAGACAAGAACCAAGGGAAATGGATGTAAATGGGAATGAGCCCAAGAAACGTGGGCTGGGAAGTGAGGGGTAGGGGACAGGGACAAAGGGCTTCACCAAGAGCTCGTGGGCCAGCCAGCTCCCATTGTGCTAGTGGAACGGGGCCCTTCTGGGGCATTCAGGAACCCTGGTGGAGAAGACACCCCCGTGAGGTACCGGACCGGAGGCTGAGGGCACTGCAGCTTTAGTCCCCATCCCTGCTGGCCATTGATTGACAGTGGCTGGTGGCTGTTCATTCCTGGCCCTGCTGGCCTGAAGTAAGCAAAGAAAAGTCAGTGCTGGCAGCTGTAAGCCTGGCTGATGTGCCCTGAAGCAGAAGGGGCTGAGGGGGATGGGCTCCTGTCATTGACTGGTACAAGCTATGTGAAGCTTGGGTTCAGCAGGATTCTGAGGGCAGCTCGGTGATTGATTAGCAATGTCTGCCATGGGTGTGAGAGTGGAGCATGGCATCATCCGGGATGATTAGGTCATGCCCTCCGGACTCTGGTCTTTTTTGACTTCTTTGACTTTAGCCTCTGGCTTTTTTTTTTTTTTTTTTTTTTTTATTCTTTAGTGTTCCTTTAGAAGATGACTCTTCAGGCATGGGAAATGTCCCTTTGTTTGGGTTTCTGCTACAGTCCAGGTGGAGCCACCTCTGACTGTGCTCAGGCTGTCACCAAGAACCATGAGGGAAGGGCAGCAGGGACCTGGCAAGATGGAGGAGAGGCCATGTACCTTGATCCCTGAACTTCTTAATGTCACAGCTCCTGCCATCGACAACCCTGACCCTCCAGGGGAGGGGAAGAACGGAAGGGTTGTAGCTATTATTTATTGAGCAGCTACTAAGCTCTAGGCACTACACCATCCACATTACACACATCCTCACTTGACCCTCACAATAACTCTATGAGATTTGATTGATGATGCAACGGGTTCAGAGAGGTTAACTAACTTGCCCCAGGTCACACTGTGTGTAAATGCCAGAGCTGAGATTTGATCCCAGGCCAGCTTTGACTGCAAGCCTATGGACTTGCAGAGTTGTTTACATCCCCACTGTTGTGTATGAGAGTTTCTTTTTTATTCTTCACATTTTTTATTGGTGTATTATAGTTGAACATAATGATGGATTTGTTGTTACACATTTGTACATGTACACAATATAATGATATAATTCCTCCCTCCCTCCTCTCCTCTCACCTCCTGGTCCTTTCCTCTACTAATCTCCCTTTGATTTTCATGAGATCCCCCACCTCCCCACCTTTTTTTCCCTCTCTAGCTTCTATATATGAGAGAAAACATACAACCCTTGACCATCTGAGTTTGGCTTATTTTGCTTAACATAATGTTCTCCAGTTTCATCCATTTTCCTACAAATGATTATAATTTCTTTTTTCTTTATGGTTGAATAAAACTCCATTGTGTACATACACCATATTTTCTTCATCCATTCATCCATTGATGGACACCCAGGCTGGTTCCATAGTTGGGCTATTGTGAATTGTTCTGCTAAAAACATGGGTATGTGTGTATCACTACCATATGAGGACTTTAATTCTTCACAATAAAGATAAAGTAACTGAGATAGCTGGGTCATATGGTGGTTCCATGCCTAGCCTTTTCATTCTCATAGGGGTTTTATTAATTTACAGTCCCATCAACAGTGTAAAAGTGTTCCTTTTTCTCCAGATCCTTTATTATTATTTGTAATTTCTTTTTGTGGGGTTGAGGGTACTGGGGATTGAACTCAGGGGCACTCAAGGGCACTCAACCACTGAGCCACATCCTCAGGTCTATTTTGTATTTTATTTAGAGACAGGGTCTCACTGAGTTGTTTAGGGCCTCGCTAAGCTGCTGAGGCTGGCTTTGAACTCATGATCCTCCTGCCTCTGCCTCCCAAGCTGCTGGGATTACAGATGTGCGCTACCACACCCCTCTGTTATTTGTGTTCTTGATGACTGCCATTCTGACTATTGTGAGATGAAGTCTCAGTATAGTTTTGATTTGCATTCCCCTAATTGTTGATGATGTAGAGCATTTTTTCATATATTTGTTGGCTATTTGTATGTCTTCTTTTGAGAAGTGTCTGTTTAGTTCATCTGTCCATTTAGTAACTGGGTTCTTTTCGGTGTTAAGTTTTTTGAATTCTGTGTATATTCAGAAGAGAAGCTAGCCCAGGTTTCCTCCCATTCTGTAGGATCCCTTTTCACATTTCAAATTGTTTCCTTTGCTATGCGGAAGCTTTTTAATATGATGCCATCCCATTGATTAACTCTTGGCATTAGTTCCTGAGCTTCAGGGGTCCTAATGAGAAGGTCGTTGCCTGTACCCACATGCTGGCGTGTTGACCCTAATTTTCTCCCAGGAGTCTGTTCACCACCTGCCGCAGTCTGGCTGGGCACAAAATCACGAGCCACTCAAGCAGGAACAAACTTTATTTTTGAAACTGCCGCCAATGCCCCGGAAGCGCCCGGAAGACCGACCCACGCAGCGTTCTCCGGGACCCCAACAGGAAGTCCCTTCTCCGGAATTCCCTCCTACCACACTTCCCCAACCAATGGGAACTCTCCAGGAGTCCCGTAGCAGGCCGAGGTGGACAGCAGGAGTCCAATATCCATATGAATGCAGATCTTAACATAATCATATCATCTCAATGGCTTGCTGGTGTCACCTTTCAACCAAACATGCCATGCATCATATTACTTGGCTGTGGCTCTTAGCAACCACCAACCTGCTGACCCTTAGGGCTGTAAGACATTTGATTCCTGCCAGCCTAGGGGCTGCAGCTGGCGGGTGTCGGGGTCTGCAGTCCTCTTCCCACCCATTTTATGCTCTCAGGTGTCTCATTTCGAAGCAGGAAGAATGACCAGTGTAGGGTGGCGGGGACAGTTCTAGCAGCAGCTTAAGACAGAGGAAGAAGCTGGAAAGAATGGACACAGGTCCTCAGGTCCCCTCGAAGCATCCAGGACCTCAGGAAACTGGGACTCAGGGAGTGCCATGGCCTCATTTTACAGCAGTGGGAACTCAGGAGGGGTGAGGACTTGCCCCAGGCCACACAGCACTCAGTTTCCTGGCCTGCCCTGCACCAGCTCTGCATCAGGTGGCCCTGGGAACTTCCCAAGGGTTGCCAGCCCTGACTGCCCCAGCAATTGTGCCTCAAGGGCACCAGTCAGATGCTGGGCCCAAGTGGTCCCCTCCTCCCCTACTCTCTGCTCTCTTTCTGGGCAGTGAAACACTCAGGGGCTTTCATTGCAGTTATTGGGATGGTTCTCTTGCAGAGAAGGGAGAGCATGGGCTATATTGTACAATGCCTCCTCCTCCCTGCTGGGCATTAGCTGGGGCTCCAGGGCCAGAACTGAGAGAACATCTAGCAAGAGCACAAACTTTGGAGATGGTAGTCCAAATGGTCCCAGAACAGGTTACTTACCCTCTCTGAGCTTTAGCTTTCCTGTGGCGTTCCATGACTAAAACACTCAAAGTCACTCCAAGTGAACTAGGATGCACAAAATAATCACACAGAGACAGAGAAATACCTTTTTCTTTGAGTCCTGTGACGGCTCCTCTGACTTTAGGGGTCCGTGGAAAGAGAGAGAGCGAGCACATGCTGAATCCCTTTTATTGGGGAGAAGCCATTCAAATGAGGCAAGGGGTCAGGTTTCAGAGGGCTGAGGTTGACTGACATCTAGGGAGGCCACGCCCATCTCATGAGCTGTGTGGGGATCATGGCAGAGCAAGCAAAAAGACCAGAGCGAGGCCCGTCCAAACAGAGGGGCAACATCGATTCAGTCCACTTGGTGTGCTTGGTGTTCATAGTTCACACACACATACACAGCCTGTGGCTGGCTTGCCACATCTACACATTCTCACCGTTCAAGGCTAAGGGGCGCCCGGTTCCTATGTGACAGCTCCCAACACTTTCCCATCTTCTCTAAACTTCTTTTCCACTTGTCCCTCAAGCAACGTGGCACCCCAACAGGTAGATCTCTCTTTCCTCCCTTCCCGACCCAATACCACACCAAGCTCACTCTCTCCACCCCCTCTCCAGCTTGGCCTCACAAAAGAGGTTTCACAAATAAGAAAAATATATAAAAGTAGGAGGAGTCATGTAATAAATGATCACGTGTCTACCACTGAGTCAGTCCTCATTTCCAGTTAGTCGTTTTTGCTTCAGATTTTTTTTCTATCAGTATGGCAAAATTGAAAGCCTATTTTTTCCAATTGCATTCCTTCTCTCCCTCTCTGGACTGTTTCCTCAATATACTGTGGATGCTTTCACTCTGTGTGTTCATATACATAAACTTTATAGGACTGCCCTTATGGGAATTTTTTCTCTTTTCTTTTTTTTTTTTTTTTTGTACTGAGTTTTATTGAACCCAGGGGTGCAGCTTAACCACTGCTCACCTTTCCAGCCCTTTTTAAAATTTTATTTAGAGGCAGGGTCTCATTGAGTTGCTTCGGGCCTTGCTAAGTTGCTGACGCTGGCTTTGAACTCACTATCCTCCTGCCTCAGCCTCCTGAGCCACTGGGATTACAGGCATGTGTCGCCCTACCTGGCTCTTCCTTTCTTTCTTTTTAAAATATATATATATTTTTAGTTGCCGATGTACCTTTATTTTGTTTATTTATATGTGGAGCTGAGAATTGAACCCAGTGCCTCACACATGCTAGGCAAGTGCTCTACCAATGAGCTACAATCCCAGTCCCTTCCTTTTTTTTTTTTTTTTAATTCTTATTTTTTTTTTGCAGCACTGGGGATGGAACCCGGAGTCTATCACTGAGCTATACTTCCAGTCCTGTGATACATTTTTTAAAAACTTACATAAATATCACTAGTGTACTTATCTTTCTTGCTCTTTATCCACACAATACATGCAGAATCACACTGTAGTGGGGGGCAGCTCCAACTTTCCCAGATATTGTCAAACTGTGAAATTGGCAGTGCCAATTTGCCCTCTGTTAGTTGAGTGTTAGAGTTCTTGTCTCCCCAGGCTCATTAGCCCTTGCAAACATCATACTTCCTGACACTTGCCACTCTGTTAGGTGTGAAATGGGATGTGGTTTAACCTTCACTTCTTTAACTATTCCTGTGGCTGCCACCACTTGCTAACATTTATGAGTGCTTGCTGTGGCCACATGCTGTCCTGCATGCTTTCTGTATATATCACCATCCTAGGACACAAGACTATCATTATCTCCATTTTACAAGTGAGGAAACTGAGGCTTAAAGAAATACAGTTCCTTGTCCAAGGTTCACAGCTGAAAAGTGTCAACGCCAGGATTCAGGGTTGGCTGGCTGAAGAACCACACTCATCCCCACCTGCCACCTCACTGCTAGCAAGTGTGACCTGTGGACCAGCAGCATCCACAGCATCTGGATTCCAATTAGAGAGGCAGAATCTCTGGTCTCAAATTGGATCTCAAAACCAGAATCTGGATCTTACAAGATTCCCAGGAGATTTGAATGCATGATAAATTTGAAAAACCCCTCCCCGCCCACCCTGTGCTGCCAACCCCTTTACAAATACATTGGTCTTATGGATTTCCTCCCTGGCGAGTTGCTTTTTCTTATATGTCACCCTTTTTTAAAAAATATATATATATTTTTTAGTTGTCAATCGATCTTTTAATTAATTAATTAATTAATTAATATGCCGTGCTGAGGATCCAACCTGGGGCCACACACATGCCAGGCAAACGCTCTACCACTGAGCTACAGTCCCAGCCCCAATGTTGCCCATTTTTAAATGAATGTTTTCTTTTTATTCATTTATGGATTAGCTTTATTTTGAGGGAGGACCACAGGTTTATTGGGGCTCCAACACACACACTCTCTGTATCACAGGACAATGGCCTGCATGTGTCACCTTGGACAGCTGGGCCCAGAGGCAGTGGAGTATACTCTCCTCCCTGGTGGCCCAGACCCAACTGGGTCCTTTCCTCCTGGCAGCTGAGGGAGGGGGCCGCTAGGGTGGGCTGCAGGCCTGGAAAGGGGAACAGAGCAGATGAGTCCAGAAGGGACCGGGGCCACCAGGGGCTTGCTTGCCTCACCCCAGGAACCATGTCACAGCAGCTGAGGGAGAGCACCTTCACTGGGCCGGTCTCAAGGAACAAGTCATCCACAACAGTAAGCCTAAGAGAAGTTGAACACTTGGCCCAGTTTACACACATTGTAGAAATATTCCTTTAAGACCTCCATGAAGTTGTGTCTGTGTCCAGGTAGGCCAGGTAGTGGTTGTAAACAAGTAACCCAAACAGGGACAGACCTCACCGATCGGCAAGCTTTCTTTCTTAAGCAGTGGCAGAATGGCACAATTTCAGGGAAGGAATATGGCAACCATCACAGGAGGGGTCTATGTTTTATAGGTTTGAACTAAAGTCAATCATAGCAGAATGTTTAGTGTGACTTAATCATTAGAGACTTAGAGCGTGGGGGCTGGGCAGTCAGGAAACCAGTTGTGCAGGTTCAAAGCCTAAATCAGGAAACCAGGTTCAAAACCCATTGTTATTGGGATGAAAGTCTAGAGCCCAATGTTTGCCTTCTTTCTCCCTGGGGGTTGTTACTCTATATCCTTCATTCTCATCGGCATTCACACTTGATGCAGGAGTAGAGGCCAGTGTAGCATTGGTAGATGACAGTAAAGTCCCCTAACATGGCAACCCTGTCAGGACCTCAGTGGCCCTGTCCCTGAGGCAACTGGGCAGCTCTGGCTCTCCATGGATTTCTTTATGCTGGATGTGAATGATTTGTTATATGGGTTATAAATCCCAGTCTGTCACTTGCTTAGAGTGACTTTTGCTGACTCCCTCTACCTTTCTTTCTTGCCCAAACCAAGTAAAAGTCTCATCTCGTGAAGCCTCCTTTGACCCTCCTTCCTCCCCCTGGTTTTATCTTCCTGTCTCTGCTGCAGGCTCTGGCTCCATCCTAGCCTGGTTGCAGCCACTAGAAACCCCTGGACCCTGGGTGGGACAATCCCAGCTTGAGTTGGACCGACCTGGGAATTCACCCTGACTCTGCTGGGCTAATACCTACTTAGGGTGACAAGTCAAAGCCTCTCCAAGTGGCAGTTCCCTCATCTGAAGAACTGGGTGAGGGTATTATTTCCAGAGTGTGCGTAGGATGAAGAGCGTGCACCCTCTGATGGTGGGAGTTTCTTTCTGGATGCCTGGGTTTGTTTCCAGTTACAGAGATGTTCTGGAGGGTTGGAACTGCTTCTTAGCCCAGGGCCAGCACTGGACAAGGCTGAGTGGGCACCACAGAGGCCCAGTCCCTGCCTCAGCATCTGTCACTCCTGCCACCCATCACCCTGGAGTCCTGGATGAGACTGTTTCCTCAACCATCAAATGGAGACATTAACCCCATCTTTTCCTAGAGAGATGGTAATAGAATCCTTTTAAGTAGAGGGGTGAGACTGCTGTGAAGGGCTTAGCTGATATCAGTGGGGAATCAGTAAACCCCATTGTGAATTATCTAAGGCACTCTCGCAACATAGCATCATAATATTTTTTTAATGCAGATGATCCAATTTTTATTGAAGTTTATACATTTAAGTATCATGACATTTGCAGAGTTGGAGCTTCAATAATGACAGCTTGATGGTACTCATCTTAAGCAGGTAACATTACCAAGAGCTTTTGCTGGAACCTTTCATTTCCAATCAATTGCTGATTTCATTCCTTCAATTATTGCTATTCTAATTTTGCAAAAAAAAAAAAACAAAACCCCAAGTGGGCTGGGGCTGCAGTTCAGCAGTAGAGTGCTTGCCCCGAACACATGAGGCCCTGGGTTCGATCCTCAGCCCCACATTAAAAATAAATAAAAACAAAGATATTGTGTCCATCTACAACTAAAAATTAAAAACAACAACAAACAAGTAAGAAAAGCACATAAGAAGCAGGAAAAGGGGCTGGGGTTGTAGCTCAGCAGTAGATCGCTCGCCTAGCATGTGCGAGACTTTGGGTTTGATCCTCAGTACCACATAAAAATAAATAAATTAAATAAAGGCATTGTGTTCAACCACACTTAAAAAATAGATATTAAAAAAAGAAGCAGGAAAATAGCCCAAATAATTTAGAACTGATCAAGCAAACAAAAATAAATGACTCTTACAATGACAAAATAAAATCAGACAACCTCTAAACCAGGGGTTCAGTGAGTTTTGGGGGAAAAGAAAACCTTTATTTTTACCAACTTCTAGCTGAAGATAACATTTTTTTCAGTTATGAAGGTAGGCAGCAATCCACAGCAGTATCAGTAGTACCTGTGACTTCATCAATAGAAACCACAGACAGCTAAATTATAGTCATTGCACATATTTAAAGTCACTTTGAAACTATGTAAATTTTAGAACTGCCCCTTATTTTATTTTATATCAATAAAAAAATGCTTACACTACTCTATCACAAACTTTTGAAAATATTTTAATACAATTCGTTTCGTCTTAATGTCCCTCTGCCCCAGATTCTAGAACAAGTAGTCAAGGAAAGAGATTCAAAAGGTAACTCAAGCTGATGATACTCAAACATGACAACAGGACATGCTTAGAAACTGGACACCTGGAAGGCAGAGCTTAGCAGCATACTGAGTTCATAGAGGCTGGCTGGCAAACCTAGAATTAGAGGATGGTGGGACACTGACTAGTATTTTAGTTTAAAAATTTAGCCCAATAAGAAGCAGTCTGCTGAGAAGCAGGGCCCATAGAGCAAACTTCCCAATTTGCTTGGCACCACTGACTGTGACCAAGACACAGAGAACAGGCTTAGGGTTACCATCCAAACAACAACCTGAGGGGAAAAGTATCTTTATAGATAAGAACTTTAAAGTATTAGTAAAATAGCCAGTGCGTGTTAAAACTCAGGAGGCTGAGGCAGGAGGATTGCAAATTCAAGGTCGCCTCAGAAAATTAGTGAGGCTCGAAGCAACTCAGTGAGACACTGTGTCAAACAACAAAAAGGGCTGAGGAGTCAGTAAAATAAATGATATTAAAATAAAGGCATTTAAAAAAAAAAGGAGTACTATGGGACTAAAACATTGTTGATCTCCGGACTTGTCCCTTTGGTCTATCTTCCACAGTTTTTTTGTTTTTCTTTTTTTCAGTACTGGGGAATTTTTTTTTAATATTTGTTTTTTAGTTGTAGTTGAACACAATACCTTTTTTATTTTTTTTTTAATGTGGTGCTGAGGATCGAATCCAGAGCTTTGCACATGCTAGGCGAGTGCTCTACCGCTGAGCCACAACCCCAGCCCCAAGTACTGGGGAATTTTTATCACTGAGTCACTGAGCTACAACCCCAAAATTTTTATTATTTATTTTAAGACAGGGTTTCACTAAGTTGCACAGGCTGGCCTTAAACTTAGGATCCTGCCTCGGCCTCCCAAATTGCTAGGATTATATATGCGAGCTGCCATGCCCTATCTTCCACATTATGGTCCAAGTGAATTATTCTGAAACATTGTTACCCTCTTGTTTAATATACCAGAGATATGAAAAATTGTGCTCCATATGTGTGATAAGAATTGTAATGCATTCTGCTGTCATATACAAATAAAATTAAAAAAAAAATACCTTGCAATGACTCTCCACTGTGCTCAAGATCAAGACCAGGTTTAGAGAGATCCTTGATTATCTCATCTGTCTAGCTCAATCTATTGCTATGCTTTTTTATGCTGTATTTCAAGTCTACAATGCACAGTTCCCTACCTCCTTGCCTCTAGCCCTTTAGCCTACTGTTCCCATTGCCTAGGATACTGCTCCCTGTATTTCAACAGACTTTCCCTCTCCCTCCAGGTTCAAACTTGGCTTACTTTTTCCTGGAATTAGGGATTTATATTAATAACAATATTTCTCTCCTTAGACTCTGAGCTTCTGCAGTCAGGCACTGGGCCTTACTGCAACCCTATCACCTAGTGTAGGGCCTGGTACTCAGGCTCTCAACTTGTTGCTGCATGGTTAACTGTGGATCTATAATAGAATGTCTGGGCAAAATCACTGCCTTGATGTGGTAGTAAGGGTAACCAGAAACCTCTAGATCACTATCCCCAATGTGATCCCTGAAAACTCAAGTCCACATAAGTTAAAATGGAGTTATTTTATGAATTTTAAAAATCCAAACTAGGTGTGGTGGCACAGGCCTGTAATCTTGGTGACTAGGGAGGCTGAAGCAGGAGGATCTTAAGTTCAAGGCCAGCCTTAGCAACTTAGTGAGGCCTAAAGCAACTTAGTGAGACCCTGTCTCAAACAGTAAAAAGGGCTAGAAATGTGGTTCAGTGGTTAAGTACCCCTGGGTTCAATCCCTGTTCTGCTCCCCTGAAGAGAATAAAATAAAATCCTGATAGAAGCAGTTCACTTCTCTAAGATAAAGCCTGACAAGCAACAAAAGGTAAATTGCTGGTTTTTGGCTGAAATACCAAAGCAAATTTCTATGCTCAGATTCCCTGATGAAGGAGGCACTGCCAAGAATCTGAGATGAGACTGATAAACCTGATAATCTGGTAATTCCTGATTTACCAAAATGTATCATAAGAGTGCCCAGGAAGTTCTGTGAAAAGATGTGCAAGGGCTGGGGTTGTAGCTCAGTAGTAGAACGCTTGTCTCGCAGGCATGAGGCCCTGGGTTCGATCCTCAGCACCACATAAAAATAAATAAATAAAAATGAAGATATTGTGTTCATCCTCAACTTAAAAAAAAAAAAAAAAAGATGTGCAACCTGGGCCTACATCATTCTAGGTAATCACCTGAATTAGTATGTCTCTTGGATTACAGACCTGAACGTAGACTCAAGGGCCTGGAGAATTTGCTTAGGCCAGAGACAAGATTATCAGGAAGATGCTTCCTGTGTGGCAGAGAGAAGACAACGCCTCATAGGAAGAAGGAGCTGTGTAAAATTGCACCTGTCAAAGGACAAAACTGTTATCTCAGAAGGGGCCTGGAGTATATTGCTTCAGTTGAGACTCTCAAGATCAGAAACATTTTTATGCTGTATACATTTGGGGGCATTTGTTATTTTTTTGTGGTGCTGGGGACTGAACCCAGGGCCTTGTGCATGTGAGGCAAGCACTCTACCTACCAACTGAGCTATATCCCCAGCTCACAAATTTTTAAGTGAAACCAATTTTAAAAATGTCAGTTTTTTTGTTTTAAAAATTTTTATTGGTTATTTTTAGTTATATATGATAGTAGAGTCCATTTTTACATAATTATAAAAGCATGGAATATATCTTGTTCTAATCCAGACCCAGTGCCTCTCCTTCCCCTTTCTCTCCCCACTCCCTTCCTTCTATTGATCTTTCTGCCATTTACCCATAGGTGTTTTTTAATTACTAATTTTGTGTGGATATATACGATGGTGAGGATTCTCAGTCTGGTTTAATCATGCCAAAAGTAAAAGGAGACAAATATCTAAGTGGTTAATAATGATCAGGAATGTTTTCACACACAATGAATTATCTCTTACAAACGAGAGTAGAAATGGTTTGATTAAACTTGGATACTTTCTGCTGTGTTGGGGACTGAACCCAGGGCCTCAAGCATGCTGAGCAATCACTCTACCACTGAGCTACACCCCCAATCTTGGATCAACATTTTCAAGAGGGAAGTGGAAGAATATGGGACAATTGTATAGTGGTTTCTTCCTATGTAGCTATTTCTTTGTATTGCTTTGTTTTTATAAGGGAGGCCTTTCTTAACAGTGGGCTCTCTGACTTCTGTATGTTTTTCCCCTTAGTTTGCTTTACCGGGTGCTTTACAATTAAACCCGTGTCTGATTAAGAAATATAAGTATACACTATGGATGGGAGAGATGACAACTTGCCTACTTTAAAAAAAATTTTTTTAATAGTAACTCAAAAACTATTCCCTGTTTTCTCACAAAAATAAGGAATGTTTTCTTGGCAATGACAAGTTAGCAATCCCTCCTCTCTTCTTCATCTGGATGTATTCAAAACTTTCCAGCCCTCTATCTTCCAAATCTAGACAAACTATTTAAAAAATCAAGGCCTGCATTTTGTGACCAAAAGTCTTACTTCAGATTTGGATTCTGACATATTGTTATATCTGATAGCACTCCTACTTTTACATTTGTATTACTGTAGGTAAAGGAATGGTAATATTAATTTTTGTCAAGTGAAATTTATACCTAATTCTGTACTACAAGAGTGTAACTCTTAGTGTCAAAATGAAAATTTTTCTCTGAAAATATTGTTACCTTATACTTGACACTATCTGATGGAGAACAGATAGTTCTCTGGAAAGACTCACTAACAAAAACATACAGCCCGGGCAAAATGACGTTAAATGTACTGCTGAGAGGCTCATTTTTGCTTCAACCCTGGCTACCTATTTACACAGCAGTAGACATGGAACACCTAATAATTCTTTTCTGGGTTAGGTGAGGGCAGGAGGGAAGACCAAGCAAATCAGATACTCAAATTTCAGCATATAATTATTCAAATAAAATTTTAATAATTTCAGTTCAATACAACTGAAAATGTAGTGTCATTAAACAGTATTTTCTGCTAAATTTCAAATTACAGGTTTGTGGGCCATTTTTGAGCAGAAGCATCCTACTAGGTAGTCAGTTTATTAGCTAAGAGAACTGACAGTATTGTGGCAGGAGGTGGGGAAGAACAATGATCAGCTCGTAGAATTTGGCTAAGAAAGAAAAGAAAAATTCAATGCAGTTAACAAAGTAGCTACAGACATTAGTAAAATAAAAACACAACCCAAACATCCATGTCTTAAATTACTAGGAAAAAAATACAGGTAAAGTTACAGCAAATACAGTCTTCACAGATTTGGGTAACTTTATTTGCATTTATAGTGATTTCTTAAGGCTATGTCCAATGAAACCATTTTAAAAAGCTCTAGAAGAATGGAAATTTAAGTGTCTATGACACTTTTTAAAACAAAGCTTAAATTTCTGAATGAGCAAGATTCACTTTTGTAGGTAGAGGCCCTGCTTCTTCATGATCTTCAGTTTTAGATCTAACAACCACGAGAGAAGAAGCTGGATATCTGCTTAGCTTTTGTTCATTCACAAATTCCAAGTCACCATAGATACTCAGCTTCTGCAAGAGAAAAATCAGCACACATAAGGAATTTGATCACTGGGAACTTCTCCAAGTAAGTAATTTTGGCCATGAAAATCTAAGTAATTTCTCTAACATTACATAAAATGTAAAATTATTTTTATAATGAACAAAGGAGAAAATCCCCCAAAAGAGGTAGAGTATTTATACTACAATATTCTAAAACAGGAAATAAAAACAGTAATATGTATCAAAAATCACTTATACTAAAAAAAAGGGCAACACAAAATTCTAGATATGATGAGTGACTTTCCTGCTTTTTTAAATATGTAGTTTGTAAATTTCTAAACTATTACAATACTTTTATAATAAAAAATGTACTTAAAATTATTACCTAGGCCAAGTATGGTTTCACCTACAGAGTTAAAGTCTAAAAGTAATATATCCAAATGGATTTTTTCCACACATTTTTTGGAAAATATATCTTCTTAGAGAAGTACAGCCTCTTTTACAGTACAGCACATTCTCTGCTTTCCTTAACACTTTATACAACTATTATTGTGCCACTTAAACTAAACACCTTATCAGCCATAGTAAGATGGTATACAGTAAAAAATACAGGAGTTAATCTAAGGACATAAACTTCATTCCAGCATCAACACTTTCATAGTTATGCGATCTCAGAAAGGTCACCTAGACTCTGTAAGCCTGTTTATTCATCTATAAAATGGAATGATAAAACCTGCTGTAGAATACTGCTGGACACTGTACTGACATACAAAATATATGAAAATACTTTGCGAGTTATAAGAACTACTTAAATGTTAGTTATCAACACTATCCTAGTCTACTTTCTAGGTACCTGTGTCTACTCAACCATGCCAATGACTATTAGATTTTATTTTAATTTCCCTCGTTTCTTCTTTTCTCTCTTTCTATGGTGCTTTGGAGACAGAAGAAAACTCTAGTTTATTTCAGTTGGATCTGATGTCAAAAACCATTACCTTATAGTTATATAAATAACTTTCTTTCCTTGAATGCTAAGTTGAATCATCAAATTACAGCATTTTTTTATATTTAGATTTTTTAATGCAAATTTTTCTATTTATATATGACAGCAGAATGCATTACAATTCTTATTACATATATAGAGCACAATTTTTCATATCTCTGGTTATATACATAGTATAATCACACTAATTCGTATCTTCATACATGTACTTTGGATAGTAATGATCATCACATTCTACCAT
Source organism: Marmota flaviventris (assembly GCF_047511675.1). Taxonomy (NCBI): domain Eukaryota; kingdom Metazoa; phylum Chordata; class Mammalia; order Rodentia; family Sciuridae; genus Marmota; species Marmota flaviventris. Next base: position 42,848,666 of record NC_092507.1, read on the forward strand.
CGTTAATTACCCCATACCCCCTCCAACCCCTCTGCCCTATCTAGGGTTCATCTAATCCTCCCATGCTCCTGCTCCCTACCCCACTATAAATCAGCCTTATTTGTTTTTTGGGGATCAGCTTACTACACTTAGTATTATCTTCTCTAACTCCATCCATTTACCTGCAAATGCCATGATTTTATTCTCTTTTATTGCTGAGTAATATTCCATTGTGTATATAGGCCACACTTTTTTTTAATCCATTCATCTATTGAAGGGCATCTAGGTTGGTTCCATAGTTTAGCTACTGTAAATTGTGCTGCTATAAACACTGATGTGGCTGTGTCCCTGTAGTATGCTATTTTTAAGTCCTTAGGGTATAGACCGAGGAGAGGGACAGCTGGGTCAAATGGTGGTTCCATTCCCAATTTTCCAAGAAATCTCCATACTGCTTTCCATATTGGCTGCACCAATTTGCAGTCCCACTAGCAGTGTATGAGTGTTCCTTTTCCCCCACATCCTTGCCAACACTTATTGTTGTTTGTATGCATAATGGCTGCCATTCTGACTGGAGTGAGATGAAATCTTAAGAGTGGTTTTAATTTGCATTTCTCTAATTGCTATTGATGATGAATATTTTTTCATGTATTTGTTGACTGATTGTACATCATCTGAGAAGTGTCTCTTCAGGTCCTTGACCATTTTATTGATTGGGTTATTTGTTTTAAATTACAGCATTTTCTCCAAACAAAAATTCTTTACCTTGGCAGTTATATTTCCTGGGTCAGTTTAATTACCAAGGAAGTCACAATAGTATTTGCTCTCTAGGAGTTAGCTACAGAACACAACAACTCAGAATCAAACAGCCTAGTTTTACTGCTTCCCCTAAAGCAATAATTACTCCTTAACATTTGTGGCAATTAATTTAAAATTTTAAGTGGTTCTACAAGTCATCTCTATGCCACCTTAGAAACTGAATGCTAATAGTTCTTTTCAGTCTCAGAGAACTGGGAAGAGACACTTTGCTCAAGGCAATCAACATTAAAGTCACCACAGTAGTTACCATCATAGAAAACCAGGAACAATGATTCTTGTGTTGCAAACCTGTAATTTTCATATGTGCCAACCTTAACCAGATTAAAACCACCAAATCTTCTCTCATTCTGTTAGTAGAGAAGCCTTGTTTTTTTTTTTTTTTTTTTTTAGTTAAACAAATAAAGCACTTAAAATGGTTTCATATAGCTCAGTCTTAAAATGGCCCAAGGGTAAGAATTAAATTTACCTCAGAGGGAACATACTGCTCTACAGCTGTAGCAACAGCTGCACAACAAATCCAGAGCAACACCATCACCGAAAGGACAAGAGTCATGGTTAAAATCCACCCAGAGTTACTGGAAAAAAAAAAAAAAAATCAACAATTGGTCATATTAAAATTTGGTAAAATAAAAAACAAAAGAGTCTTCACATAATTAAAGGCAAGCAGCCTTATACTTACCTGATTAATATAATTAAGACTTTGTATACTATCTAAAAGTATTTTTAAAACATGCTAATAGAAGGAAACATTATAATAGCAACTAGTGCATTAGGGTGATATGATGTCCTTTCCTCCATTTCTAAAGTTTCTGTAGCATGGCTACATAACTTTCATAAATATAATAATGATGATAATAATAAAATCAAACACATTGACTTTTCACTAAATACATAAAATTAAACTACTTTATTGTTAATAATACTTTCTAGGGCAAATAAGTGTCCTATAAATTGAAAAATTAATTATATTAAGTGTCACATGTTATTTTTTGCAAGGCATTACATTATACTTTAGGAAAACTCAATATCTCAAAAAGTTATGAATTAGGTAAATTAAAAAATGATCGTTTGTTTTACAAACAGATTCACAACTGGCTTCCAAAATTCAGCTTACCTATAACAATTCAAATATTTAACTGCTACAATTTACTTATTCTTGAATTTAAAAGAACTCATCTGAGGCACCTTGTAACCATTATGATATACCATAATAAAGAGACAGTTGTATTTTCATTTTGATTAAAAAATCTTTAGGCAGAGATAAGTTATGAGAATCAGTTACTATAGAATTTTTTTTTTCATAATTGACTTAATTCAAAGAACCGGGCCTAGAGGTGCTGGCCTGTAATCCCAGCAGCTCAGAAGGCTAAGGCTCTATGCAACTCAGCAAGACCCTGTCTCAAAATAAAACAGAAAAAGGGCTGGGAATGTGGCCCAAAGGTTAAGTACCCTTGGGTTCAATCTCCAGTACCTAAAACAAAATAAAACAAAAAGATTCAAAGAACAGGAAAAAGTCAAGCTTTTTTTTTTTTTTTAAATGTTTAAGAATCTAATTCTGGGCCTGGGGTTATAGTTCCGTGGTACAGCACTTGCCTACTATGCATGAGGCCCCAGGTTTGATCCCAGCACTATGGAGGGGGAAAAAAAAGAAAGAAAGAAAAGAATCTCATTCTGAAAAACTGTATATTATTGGCTGCCAAGCTGTGCATCAGTCCACTGGTCCCTGCCAAGACGTAGCAGCAGAGTGGTGAAGCTGAAGAGCCAGGCCTAAGCACAGGTAGACAGCATGGGGTTGGGCCCACATGGTGGGCCTGAGGTACAGACCAACGCCCCAGGTGAGCCAAGGAGTACTGACCTGTCATCCCACCAGAGCTCAGCACTGCCCAGTGGACACCAGCTCCACACAGCACTGCAGCTCCAGACCCTACCCCCACCCCCACTGAGCATGTGTGACTTGTGAGAAAATGGAAGTAAGTCAACCCTGAATGGGATTCAGGGCTAACCAATATCATTAGTACTTTTCCAAACTCTTAAGTAGCATAATTTTGAATCAATAGTACTTTTCCAAACCCTGATTAGTATGAATTTGGACCAACAGTGTTGACCCAAGTGCTATATAAACCCCTAGACTAGTACACTTAGGTGGCAACTCTCTTCCGTCCCCTCTCAACTTGTGGGAGTTGTTCTTATTTCTATTCTTCAATAAATCCTACATGCCTAAATCTTACACTCATTCATCCTGGCCTATGGATTTCATTCTTCCATTCATAAGACAAGAACCCAGAAAGAAGAAACTGATGGTGAGCTGCTGGGGTCTGTTGCAACACTGGAAGGCATGGCCATTAAGAGATGCAACACTTCTCCACTGCAGAGACCTGTAGCTTGTGCAGACCTCACCTTCAAGAGGAAGTGGAGAAACTTGGGTATCAATATGGTAGTCTAATTTTTCACATTTCTGCTCATCAGATCCTACCTAATAAATATCTGTACTTACCAACATAACCCATTCACTTAATGGTTTGTCAACTCTTGGACATACCAAAGAAATAGTATACCCAGACACTGTCTCCCAGCAAAAGAGGTGGATTTTGGAGAATGTACTGTATTAAAAAGCAGGGAAATTTACTGTTATGCCTTAAAGCATTCCAATTTAAAAAGAGTAAGATATATTTTTAATGGAAAAAACACCTACTTTTCTCTATATGATCCAGCCCTACTCTGAGAACTACGGAATCTATTTCTATGAATGAGGATACACCTGATAACTGGATTGCACTAGCAACTTGTTAAAGACAGAAAACTGGGGCCCAGCCAGGCATGGTGGCACAAACCTAATAATCCCAGCTACTCGGGAGACTAGGGCAGGAGGATCCCAAGATTGAAGCCAGCCATGGCAACTTTGTGAGACCCTTTTTCAAAATAAAGTATAAAGGTTAGGGATGTAGATCAGTGGTAAAGTGCTTACATAGCACATGTGAGGCTCTAGGATCCATCTCTAATACTGGGGAAAAAAGAGAAGAAAAGAAAACCAGGGCTAATCTTAGAGTTCATCTTCTTCCTCAACCTCAGTAACAAAGAAATCCCTACATCATAAAGAGTCTCAACTATCTCTGTTATCTCCTGTTCTGCTTATCAGCAGACCTAGTTCAGGCCTTGTAATTTCTTGCTGACTTACCAAAGCTCTCCAGCCTGATCCTTTAATTTATCCTTCACATAGAGGCTTCTTCCTGAAAATTATATTTGATTATTTTGCCACTTCTGTCTGGTTCTTGTCTGCCTATTTTGGTCAAATCTGTGACAGTCCTGGACTTCCATAAACAGTAATATACTTCATACATTTAATAGGAAGACACTTTATCTGAAAAAAACTTAAGTTCAGGGCCAACCTCAGCAACTGAGTGAGATTCTGTCTCAAAATAAAAAAGAAAAAAGGTTGGGAAGGTAGCTCAGTAGAGTAAAGCACCCCAAAGATCAATCTCCATTACCCCCACCCCCCCCTGCAAAAATGCCAGGTAATGTACTATTGAGAATCAATTATAATTTTAGATTAGGCAATTATTTAAGTTTCTACAAATTTAAAACTGCAAAATAAATAATAAACCAAAAACCAAAAACCACCTAAATAAATGCAAGAGAAAAACTTGTCTTTTTCTTTTTTGCACAAGTCAAAAGCAGGTTTATAAATGAAAGGAAGAAGAAATTTAAAGTTAAACCCTCATTTCTTACATAGTCTTTAAACATTTTGTTTAGAAAAGGTATTAATTTAAAGTGCCATATAACATTATTAATGTGTGATAAAACCTGCTAAGAAACTGTAGGAAGCACACAGTTTGAACAACTGTAGCATTATATTTGAGACAGAACAGCCCATTAGAGTGTACACATTGTGAAACAGACCTGTTAAGACTTGTATAGAAGTGCTTGGTCTGGTATCTGACACAGGAGAAAACAATCAGTAAGTGACATAGCCCACTGTGACACAACCCCCCCCCTCCCCAACCTTTGTGGGGAAGGCAGCAGAGAAGATAAGAAGACTCATATTAGAATGCCTTGGAGGAATGCAAGCATGTACACTTGATAAAATCCTCTTCTTACCCTCAGAAAGCTCAACAGTCCTTCCTAAGAAAGAATAAGGTACCCTTTACTCCTGTCTCCTGTTTTCCTTGTCCTACTTAAAAATCCCTGGCTTAGAGATGACATTCCATAGTGTAGGATACAAAGCCTTTTTTTTTTTTTTTTTAAAGAGAGAGAGAGAGAATTTTTTAATATTTATTTTCTAGTTTTCGGCGGACACAACATCTTTGTTTGTATGTGGTGCTGAGGATCGAACCCGGGCCGCACGCATGCCAGGCGAGCGCGCTACCGCTTGAGCCACATCCCCAGCCCAAGCCTTTCTTATAGTCTTTATCTGTCTCCTCTAGCCTCATATCTGGCCATTCACATAAAAACAACAACAAAATCAGATCCCAAAACCATTCAGACATATTTTAAATTAGAACTTCATTTAAATATCTAGAGAAGCACATTTTTTAACATTAATCAAGGAATCCTAACAAGTAGAATGCTCTTACACTGTGGAAAACTAAACAATCTGCTTGGATTTCACTAAAGTAACATGGGAGAGGAGGAGCTAGGAAAAGGCTGGTCAAGGAGTACACAGTTATAGTAAGTACTGGCATTTTATTGCATAGAGTTAACGATAATGTATTATACATTTTAAAATTGCTAGAACAGAGGGTTTTGAATGTTTCACACAAAGAAATGATAAAGATTTGAGGTGGTATGGTAATTACTGATTTGATTATTATGCAATGTATACATACATCAAAATATCACTTTGTACCTCATAAATTTGTACAACTATGCATCAATTAAAAAAACAGAACATTTAATTTATCTTCTGTACACAAAAAGAGGCATACATACAGAGAGAGGCATCTTAAAAAGCCATCGCTTTCTCCATCCTCAAGATAGTTCCTGTGTGCTTGTGCACTTCTCATTTGTAGATCTGCTGAAATAATAATACAAATTTATTACATCCTATATTCTAAAAGCTAGTCTCATATGTTTACCTCTACATATACTCACTGCACAGATATTCAACAGTTTTTATATGTGTAATCTTAACACATTTTATATGCTTGCAAGTTCCTTTGGTACATCAAAAACCAAATGGATATTCTACCACATAAAAGGTTTTCTTATTTTCAAATTCTTATTGACATTGATGCTGTTTAATTACATGTAGGCTTGAATGACAGAATTTGGTTTATTCTAGCCTAATTAAAAGATGGTCTTGCGTATGTTATGTGCTATAATTGTCCACAGTTCCTATCTGCCAATATAATCAGAAGTTAATTAAATCAGCATTTAAAATAAGGTCATTTATTTATTTGTACTGGGGATTAAATCAAGGGGTGCTCTGCCACTGAGCTACATCCTCAACCCTTTTTATACTTTATTTTATAATAAAGAAAGATTCTCACTAAGTTGCTCAGGCTGGCTTGAATTTGTGATCCCCCTGCCTCAGACTCTTGAGTACCTGGAACTATAGGAATGTGCCTGGCTTGGTAGTCTGTAAAATTTAAAAAGGAAGCTGTGTTTTAACTTGATGTCTTATGATCCTATGAGTTAAAATTCACTTTTTTTTTTAAATTTATTTTTTAGTTTTAGTTGGACACAATACCTTTATTTTATTTATTTATTTTTATGTAGTGCTGAGGATCGAACCCAGGGCCTTGCATGTGTTAGGCAAGCACTCTACCACAATCCCAGCCCCAAAATTCACTTCTAATATGAAAATAAAATTAAAACTATATGGGCTGGGGTTGTAGCTCAGTGGTAGGGTGCTTGCCTAGCATGTGTGAGGCCCTGGGTTTGAGCCTTAGCACCACATAAAAATAAATAAATAAAATAAAGGTATTGTGTCCAATTACAACTAAAAAAAATTATATAAATAGAATAGAATAGAATAAGGAACTCATACTTTGGAGATAGTTAGTTTTAATATTTGGTTAATTTATTGGGAAATACCAGAATATTTCACTAGTGCATACTCAAAAAATGAAACAACCTAAATGTTTTAAAAACAGGGGTTCACAAGTGTGGTCCCCAAGATGACAGCATCAGCAAAATATAGAACTTGTAGAAACTCAAATTCTCTGATCCTCTCCCAGACCTAGTAAATTAGAAATATGCAGGTGGAAAATCAACCCTACTATAACCAGATTTGACTACTAATGTTTTTATCCAAGCCATTTAAAATAAAACTTACAGGACATTTTGCTTAGAGATGATTCTCTCAAATTTGTAGGTTCCTGCTCCAACTGTGGTGCATACTGAATTTCTGGCTTAGACTAAAATGATAATGAAAGCAGTTAAGTCATTTGTCTTTCTTAAACTTTTTTTCCACAGCAAGTTCTATAACATATTATCTCTATAAACACTTCAGCTGAGAAAATGTAACAGAAGTCTGGTATAAAAAATAAAACATATTAATTATAATATGTTTTAATTGCATTTCCTGACATTAGATCTAGTGCTTTGCAAAGAAACAGATTTCTGAAATCATCAACTATTTAGGCAGTTTAATTTTCTGACCAAATAAAGTGAGCCAGAGAGAGAGCAAGAGGCAAATTATGCATTAAACACTAGAACCTGTAAAAATAATTTCTAACTCTAGTTGATCAGGAATAACTCAGCTGACAAAAACTTTTGGCTAAACACATATTTATTTTTTTCTTTTCTAAGTATTAACAATTCATAAACTGTAGGCAAATACTCCATATTTTCCATCTTTTATATAGCTCTAATTCTGAAATGGGGTTCCTCTATCCTATTTACAGTCAAATTGACACAAATTCTACAGAGAACAGCTAATCTCACATCTAATGAGGAACAAGTGAGGGCTCCATTCTCAGTCAACTTAAGCTTTAATGGCATTACGTAGCTTAAGAACACAGAATTTGCTCATGAACTAATTATTTCAGTGCTGGGGATTGAAGCCAGGGCCTCACACATCCTGGGCGAATGCTCTACCACTGAGCCCCATCCTCAGCCCTATTAATTTTCTATTTTGAGACATAAGTCTCCCTAAATTGCCAAGGATGGCCTCAAATTTGCAATCTTCCTGCCTCAGCCTTTCAGGTTGCTGGGATTATAGGCATGTACCACCATGCCCATAAATATAAAGTCAGAAAATTTCTGTGTTTTACTTACCACCTTATTAGGTACAGGGGACCCAAGCTTAGGATAGTGCTCAAAACGACATACTAGCCATTCAGTAAACTGCTTAAATGGCAATAATTAAAAGGTATACCATATTATCTAAGAGGAAGACAGTGTCACAACATAATTTATTGACTGGCAAATTTGAGGAATTTACGGAATTAAATGGAAGACAGCATGGTAACGTGGTATACTTGCCTTGGAGCTAAAGTACCCTGTATTTGAAGCCTAATTCCGTCACTTAACTGGCAACATGACCTTAAAAACAAGCTAAACTCACAGTTGCCTCATCAATAAAATAGAGATAATATAACCTCATAAAGTTGTTTGAAGATGTGAGATAATATAGTTAACTTCCATATATCATCCATGGGTTTCACTTCTTTGGATTCTGCAATCATGGATTCAACCAATCATGGATCAAAAAATATTTGGTTGTCATTGAATGATGCAGTATAACAACTATTTACATTGTCTTACACTGTGTTAGATATTATAAGTAACCTAGAGATGATTTAAAATGTAGTAATGCACTGTTCAACAACAGCCTGCATATTTGATGGTGGTCCCATGACTGTAGCATGTAGTCATGTTTTAGCCATTCTAGTTTAAGTACTCACTGTGAGGTTTCCACAACAAAGAACTTGCCTGATCATGTATTTTTCAGACTGTGTCCCATTATTAAGTGACACATGACACATTATTAAGTACATGAGAGGGTTGTGTAGGCTACATGCAAATACTGCACCATTTTATATAAAGGTCTAGAGCATCTTAAAATTTTAGTATCCACAGAAGTTACTGGAACAAATCCCTCATAGACAACTCAGGAATAAACAAATCCCCCATAGTTAACTCAGGGATAACTGCATATATAAAGTGCCTAATGTAACTGAATTTTCTAGGAACAGCAGCTATTATCAAATCATATGGTACATGAGAGGAAAAGTTATCTCTAATAAGAAAAATGTTTTTCCACAAGTTCTCTTAAAAGAATTATGAGAAAAAGCATATTTTTAATTATAAACAACTAAATATTATGTCATATTACTTTCCTCTAATATCTGTATGCTATCTGCCACTGTTTACATGCAAAATATATTAATTATTCTTATTTCCAATATCTAAAGATTTCAATTTTATCAATTTAACTACCAAAAATTTTAGATGACTCAAAGTTCCAATTAGATAAGAACAAAAAGGCTTTAGATAGGGCTTCTAGGAGCACAAGAAAGGGCAAATTACACAGTGTTCTCATGTCCCCTATTTTTATGAAGGCCAAATAAGTATTATTTGATCACATGTATTTGTAAGTGACTGAGTATATGGTTATATGCCAAGACATTCTTTAAGAACAATACATTTACTGTTGTTATTTAGATGGATCTATGAAACATGGTTGTTACCTGGAATATAACTATTTTTCCATCATCAGCTTGAAGATAAAAAGTCCATGAAGAGGTTATGAAGCTCTGGGCAGAGTCCATCACGTCACTCCAGAATGACCTCACGAGAGTTAGAGGGAACAAGAGATGCATTTTTGGCATCAGGGACATGAGCTAAACAAACAAAAAATTTAAATAATGAGAAATACATTATATATGTATGTTCAAGATTCCTCAAATCCTTACTGGGATATGGAATAAATAATTACACGATTTCACCATTATCATTAGCATTAAACTTTTAGATACCTATGCAAATTAATTAATGGCAAAGCCTAAAATTCCAGGCTTCTTTAATTGCACCAAACACATAAGCTACTTGTCCCCTCTAACAGAATAGCAGGCTTTTGAGTCAGATTAAAAAATATGGACTTTTAAGATTTGATTAAATACAGACTAATAAGGTCTTCAGAGGTAGAATGAGAGGGGAGAAATCATACCATTCTCATCTTTAATGCTTTCATGTAGAATAAATCATGCTATTACGAACATTAATAAAAATAAGGAAAAAAATCAACTAAAAGAATATATGCATAACACATGAGATATCTGGTAACAGAATAAGGTGAGGAGATTATTTTAGGGTTAAGTATATGTAGTAGGTGCTACTGATAGATTTAACATAATTGGTATCACCTCCTATCTAATTCTGACTTATTTAGCAGCACTGGGCTCCTTAGTGTGAAATAACACTAAGGCATTATGGGATATTTAGAACAGTTTTTTAGAATCAGAAGATCTATATTCAGGATCCAATTTTCCCATTTAATAGTTGAGAACTCTTTCAATGATTCACTGAATAAGCATTTTATTGAGGTTATAAATTCAAACAGACTGGGGATCATGTGTGGTTTTAATCATCAATGAATATCTATGTTTTATCTGTATAATCTATATAAAACAGAGTTTCAACACAGGTTGATACGTACATACAGTGAGAGGGGTAGTTTGTATGTATAAACAGTGAGTATATATACATACACAACTGGGGTGAGGGGTAGATAAAAAGGTTTCGTAAAGAAATGACATTGTCTACAGTCAAGGATTCACCAGGCACATGGGAAGTAGAAGGAACAGACATGAAATAGCATGTCATAACTTGAGAACTGTTTAGTATGTACACAATAAGCAGAAAAGGAACTTAAAACACTTGAAATGTTTAATGGCTCTTAAACAGTTAAAAAAATGCTTAACGTTGGTTAAGAGAAATACAAATTAAAACTACAATAGATTGCCAAGGGTTGGGGAGAGGACGGAAGGAGAGTGACTGCTAATGGGTATGAGATTTCTTTTGAGAGTAATGAAATATTTTGGAATTAGATGATGATGATGTTTGCACAACTTTGTGAATATATTAAATATCACTGAATTATACACTTTAAAGGGTAGATTTTTCATAATATATTGCTCTTTTTCTCAAAATTAAAAATGCACATACCTCTTAACTCAGCAATTCTATACCTATGGTTTTAGTCTATAGGTATATTCACAAATGTGCACAATATAGAATATCATTTATAAAATAAAAAGATTTTAAAAAACCCCCACATTTACAAATAAGGGATTGCTTACATAAATGATACACCTATATGGAATATTATATAGTGGAAAAATGAGTACAAGCTCTTCATTTATACTTGTATCTATGTAAAATAAATATGTATATTCCTTTACATGCATAAAATTCCTCCATATTGATAACCTTGCCTACAAAATGGAGGAAAATTGAGTGCTTGACACAGAAAACTTTTCACAAATGGGGAGTAGAAGAATAGCAACATATATTTCCTATGTAAAAATTAATAAAATTAAGAATTATTCCTCTAGTATGTTTGGAGTATAGAGTATGAGGAGTAGGGAACTTTAAGAGATGACACTGGAGAGGTAATCAGGAGCTAGGCTGTGATAATCATTTGAAATTATACCTATATGTATTTGGGAACTACTGAATTATGTAAGACAGGAGAATGACATAATATTTGCATTTAGAAAAAACAAATATCTAGACCCGGTTAAAGTGGAAAAACTGTGAAAAATAATTTAGCCAATATTGATATAAAACAATGATTAGCTGACTTAAGGTAATGGCAACTGGGATGCAAAAAAAGGACTCAGATACTAATTTCTCTTATGCTCAGTTTTTTCACATGTAAAATTGGATATCTCTACCGAACATAAGAAACAAAATGAAAATATAGAAGTAAATGTAATTTTTAACAGAAAAGCATTGTTTAGAAGTCATTCAACTGACTTCCATTTGTAAATATAATTTGTTTGATGAAAACTAAATGTAAAATACAATACTTAAAATAGGATCAAGTGGGTAATAAGCACTTCAACCAATACAAGTCAGAACTATGGAGCAGGCAATTTTGAAAGGCAATATGGTTTCATACTTGTTCTTGTCTCAATTCAGCAAATGGCAGCTGATTCTGGCAACCAAGATGGCAAGCATATTGCTCATCAGATTGGGAATATGCTTCTGTACATGCTGAAAGAGAAAAACAGTCAAATTTAAAAAGAGACAGGGGATGAAAAGAGAATGGATAGGAAGAGAAAAAAAAAAGGATTTGGCATTTTATAAAGAAATTTCTTATACTTAAATAAGTATTTCATCAACATGAATTTCCAAATTTGATAATAGTAGGAAATGTAATATTTTAATAGAACTCCATATTATCTCCCTTCCACAAGTCAAATGTTTCATGTAATAATCTATTAATTACACATCCAGGTTCTGGCTATATGATGGCAATCATATAGGGGAAAAGCATGAACTGGTGTCCTGAGGATGTCATTCAAAGTCTTAGTTCCATCATTTGTTGTAACAAGATGAGGTGTTTAACCTCTGATCATTGATTTCTAAAAATCTAAAATAGAAATACCACTGCCTACCTCAGGTTGATGAAATAATAAGTGATTTATATAAGTATTTGAGATTACTGTTAATAAACGGATCACTTAGTTGAGAAACAAGGGCATCAGAATGGCAAGAGAAAAATAAAATAAATCAATTAGTTTAATGCCCTAAATTCTAAGAAAACTGAACTAGAAAATGTTGTCTAGTAGGTGACTCTAAAATTAAACTGGCCCTTTACCAGACATATTCTCTCCATTTTGTTCATTGAAGCCATTTTTTTCTTGTGATACAACATTTCATCAATATAATATTTGTGTTTTTCTTCTCAATTCAGTCATGAATTTGTAAACTCAGAGGTGCTAGATATTAAGCTGAACAGCATTAAGCAAATATAAAGATGGCCAATTAGAAGACTGAGCCATAAAAATGAGTTTACAATACAGAAGACTGGATATGAGCCTTGGTGTGGTGATAGGTGATATTCTGCACTGAATAAACTGTACTGATTAGGGAAATTCCATTACACTTATTTATAAATGTCCACTGAGCCCTGATTATAGATTTATTTTATTTATTTTTATTTTTTAAAAAATATTTATTTTTTAATTTTAGTTGGACACAATACCTTTATTTTATTTACTTATTTTTATGTGGTGCTGAGAGCCCCTATAGATTTATTTTATTAAAAACAACTCTTCTAGCAAAAGGAAAGAACAGTGATTCAACTGGTAACAAAGCCTCTGGTTACTTCTTTTACTAGCACTAGCATGACCAACAAAGAATATACTATTAAATACTGAGTCAGAAGCCTGACTCAGGGGCTGGGGTTGTGGCTCAAGTGGGAGTGCATTTGCCTAGCATGTGTGAGGCACTGGGTTCAATTCTTAGCACCACATATAAACAAATGAATAAAGGTCCATCAGTAACTAATAAAAAAAATTTTTAAAAAAGCCGGATTCAGTAAAAGCCTTCAAGTTAAGTCAACCAACCTGTGATTCAAAGGCTTAGGAAAATTATACTACCTCTGAAAAGGTAATGATGAATTACAGGTAGAGTAATTACTGCTGCATTTGTCTAAACAGAATATTTAAACAAAGGTGTTCGATCCATAGTACAAAATAAATAATGTCTCAACAAACAGATGAAATTTAAAGCCCATGAAATTTCTAGAAACACCCTAAAAACTCTAAATTCATAATAACTACAATATGTTGGATGACCAGTTTAAACAGTATGTCATTTTCTAAGGAAAATGCATAAAAACATAACACAACTCAAAGAAAACACCAATGTTCTATATAGCTTCTTACCAGATTCACATTCCAATTTGGTCCGATTTAAATCAATTCCATCATCCACAAACTGACAAATTGAAAACAGCCTGCAACCTCTTTGACAAGCATACAACTCCTCTTCCTAGGGAGATCAAGAACAGGGAGGATTACCAAAAAGTAAGATTTTTTTTTCTCAGGTAAAAAAAGGTCAAGAAGAAAGTAAAGTTAGTAGGATTTATTTTAAACCATCCAATGACTTTTATAACTGAAAGAAAAAAAAAAAAATGAAAGGAGCCAAGTAACACCCAACATTTGTACAACATAAAGAAGTTTAATTCTTAATTTTAAAAGGGATACCAAGAAAAACATCTAGTAGCTAAAACTATCATCCTTTTCCCATATTCTGTGGTCACAATTTGTGGGGGAAAAAATTGAAAATAAAAATGACAGTGACATAATCAGAAACCTAACAAAGAGAGAAAGAAGTAAGCAGTACCCTATGACCAAAGGTGTGCTTCTTCTAAAAAAAAAGGTGTGCTTCTGCCACATGGTGTTTAAATCTTAGGATTATAGTGACTAGCTTCAGGGGGCAAATGGGTCACAAAGGCCTATCAATAAAGTGAGGTATACATGTATAAAAATGCTATGTAAAAGAATTGCTTAAGTTTGGCTTACTTTAACTGCAAACACAAACAAGAGCAGAGTGACATACAGAAAAAGCTACTGCAATAGTTGGACCTAAATCAAACCATTTAAGGAAGTAACAGCACAAGTTACTTTACCTGTCAAAATCTCAGCTTTCTCATTACAAAAGGAGACAATAGCTATTATCTCCAAACTCCTCAATAATTCTAGAAGACAGCTATTCCTAGCACAGTGCCTGAGACATAGAGCGTACTTAACAAATGGTAATATTAAATATAATAGATTTTAAAAATAAGAAACAATAATTACAAGTATCACTGTACACGTGTGGGAGCTCAAAATAGGATGGACGTATGGTTCTTCATTACTGAAAAATAGTAATTGCTTAATAATACTAACAAGAGTGTTTTCAACAGTTTTTTTTTTCTATGATAAATACATATAGTTTTCAAAACAGACTAGTGCATACGGGGAAGCCCCTTCAACTTACTGTGTGGTCCACTGTGTACAAACTGGCAGGCACCTAATAAGGAAACAGCATGTGCATATACCAGTTAGCAACTAATGGAATACAATGGTATGCATTTCTTTCCAGCAGAAGAATTAGTAAAATTAATGCAGCAGAACAATACATAAGAGATGGCTGCAGATCTAGTATCAAATAAGTTTTATTATTAAACCTCAAAGGTTTTTGGACCTCAGTTCTAGTTGCATTTATTAAGCTCTTGTATGTGCCAGTTAAAAGTATCAGACCAGAAGAGGCTATGTGAGCTTATAAATTCATCTAATTTCCTATAACACTCACTGCTTTTTCTTGAATGGCAAAGCATTATAATTTGCTGAAAGGCCAATAGAAATCAGTGAAATAAATTATATATTATATAATATATTATATTGCATTATATATTATATAATATATTATATTGCATTACAATTATATACTTGTAATGCAATTTTATTAATAGGTGACAGCACAGGGCAACAGTTTGATGACTGAATTCTTATTCCACTACTTCTCTGTCATAGGACCTTCGGTAAGTCACTTAACCTTTCCTAGTTTTAATTTTAAAACACTACTTGTCAAACACTACTTTGCAGGACTGTTTTGAGAATTAGAGAATACAATAACATAAATTCCCCATCATACAGGTTAACAGATAGTAGAGAGTCAATACATTTTAAGTTCAGGATATTTAGGGAGCCATAAGATTTAGGGTTCCTGGTAAGAATTCTTTAATGAATGAATAAACATGACTTATCAATAAAACACTAACTGTTAGAAAACAGTGGCTATTTAAAAAACGGAAAGGTTCCCAGTATGTATATCCTTTCAAATTATTTATTTTCCCAGCATTCTGCCCCATACTACATATTTGCTAGGAAAATCTCAAAAAAGAAAACAAACATTAGAACAATACAAAGTAAGTCTTGACCTAATTCTAGGCCAAATCAATATTAATGAGTTTCTTCTTAGTAGCCTCTTAATGATGTGAAATTTGTTTGTAAGAAGATAATAGTGTAGTTAGGGGCAGTATTCATTGACTTAAGTCTGGAAGTCTTAATTTCTCATTTCTCTCAATTAATATCTTGCACTCTGAACGTTTTAGAATAATCTCATCTTCTATGCTTTTTTAAAAATTGATAATCCTCATGCAATTAAGTAAACAAAGTACAGAAAGTAACAACATTTGGAACTTTTTCAAAGACCTGAAAACACTTCCCAATATGGAACATGGTAAATGTCACTGGAATTGTCTTCATAGCCACTCTGTAGTTGAAGAGTGCAAAGAAGACAAGCCACATCGGTTAAGCAAATAGCATTCAAGAGATGAAGGGAAAACGAGGGAAAAGAGAGCCCAGCAACATCAGCAAAAGCACTTATAAAGTAAAGTGTGGGGGAGAATATACCCAAATTATATATGGGGAAGGTGTGGGGAGAGTTGTCAAGCAATTTAGAATGCTGAGTAAACAGACTTCTTAAGAGGCCGAAAAACAACTTGAGAAGTGGGATGAAATTAAAGGAAAGGCAGCAGCTAGGAGCTAGGGGCTAAGGACAAGGGGCAGGGGGCAGGAAGTGCGAGTAGGGTGGCCCTCTCTTAAACTGTGAACACCCTTCTGAGGACAGTCTAATCTTTACCACCCAACAGATTCCATCTTCCGCACACTGAGTAGTTTGTTGGTTTTTGTTTTCGAAGGCAGAAACCTAACTGGTGCTTCTCTAAGACATTCCAGGTCTTATCGGCAACATGCCAACACAGGCGGAAGCCCTTTCTGGACGTCTCACGACTCCTGGGGCTGCTTAATACTTTCCAGACTATAGTGTGTTGGTTTTTGTTTTCGAAGGCAGAAACCTAACTGGTGCTTCTCTAAGACATTCCAGGTCTTATCGGCAACATGCCAACACAGGCGGAAGCCCTTTCTGGACGTCTCACGACTCCTGGGGCTGCTTAATACTTTTCAGACTATAGTGAAATAAATTGTCTACTTGTCCGACTCCCCACTCTGCACTCCCGAACCACAGAGGCGCTCAATAAACATGGGTGTCAGTCTTCCGCGGCCTCGTGCATCGGCGCCTCCCTCCCCACCCCCCTTGCGCTCCTTGCAGGCGAGGACCCGCAGTCATCACCCGCATCCTCCTTCTCGCCAGTGTTCGACTCTGCTGCCGCTTGTCAAGCACCCACAGGAAAGCGACCGGTTCCTTCCCAGCGTGGGGGCCCCCAGCCTATCACCGAGTAGTGCAGCACAAACTTCCGGTAATCAAAAGCAGGAACGGGGTGCAGGCGGGGTTAAGGAGGAAAACAGGGGCTACATGGGCAGATCGCGGCTCTAGGGCGGATTCACCGCCAGGGTCCCAGAGCCGACACTGGTGTGGGGAGCCGAGATGGGCGGCCTGGGAAAGGTGGAAGCCCGGTTTGGACGGGCCCTACCTTGGGGTAGGTGTGCAAAGGGTAGGTCAACTGGCAGGCCCGGTGGCAGGACGCCGTATCACCCAAGACCGAGTCAAACGCTTCAGCCGCAGCGGTCCCCGAACCTCCGGCCAGGGCCATGGTCAGCAGCAGCAGCGGCGGGAGCCCCAGTTGAGCCCGAACCCAGAGGCTCGCCTTCGGCGCCGCCATTTTGTTCCCCTCTGTCAGAGCAGCTCCTCTTGTTGCTGTTTTCTTTTCAGGGTTTCTCCTCCTTCCGGGCCAGCCCCTTTCCCGCCCCGCCGGCCGCAGCTTCCGCCTCAGCCGCGGCCTCGGCTCCGCCTGAGCCTACCCGAAATTGCCGCCGCGGGCCCCACCTCCGGGATTAGGAACCTCTAGGCCGGCGTGGGGAGGTGGGCCCAAGCATCGCGAGTTTCGGCGCGGAGCGTCGCCGGCTCCGCCCCTCGCGGGGCAGGCTGGGGCTTGTAGTTCTTCGCGGTGTCGGGCGGCGTGCCGGAGGGGAGCGGCTCCCGGGGACGGCTACCGCCCTGGGCGCCCCGCCCGCCCCTCGCGGTGCATTCTGGGGAGTGTGGTTCGCAGCCTTCAGGGGACTGGGCGGCTGAGCAGGCGAGCGAGCTTATAGCTCCGACGCTCGCCGCTGGCGGGGTTTTCGCTGGGCGCTCTTTGGAGGTGCAGGTGCTGTCAGGGCTGCTTTTCGTGGTGGGTGTCCTTTCCCGCGCTCCTGAGTGCGGGGTAGGGGCAGAGAGGGTGGTTCCTTTCCTCCCTCGGGGTCCGGAGCCTGACAGTCGTGGTTGGACTCCTCTGACCATTGATCAGTCCTTCCTGGAGATGGCTGCTTACTGTGAGGACCCTGCCAGGCCTAGAGGAGGTCGTTGCTGGTCACTAAGTCAACCTTTGGGATCGGGGCTGCGGTGGGGTAGTTGTTTAACAACCCTGACCCTAACCCTGCCACGACCTTCCTAAGTTGGAAGATAGTTTCAGGCCGCTTGCCCCGAGATCGGGATCCCCTCTACTGGCTGCGCTTCTGGAAGCTAGGAACCTCCTAACCCAGGAAGTAGACTTTCTGTATAGTTTCAGGTCTTAGGCAGAGTCCCTCCCCCGCCCCCAAGAACTCTTACTTCCTGTTAATACCGTCCAAGAATCACCACGATTCAGGAGTGCTTCCAGAAAACCCAGTCGTTTTACTTTGGGGAACACACACATCATGGCAGCCTTGATGAAGTTTTAGAATCTGCTCTCTTTCTTAAGCAGAAAACGCTGCGAGCACAAGAAGGTAGTTGGAATCCCCTAACGATGGATAAATTCGTCATTCGAACGCCTAGAATCCAGAATAGCCCACAAAAGAAAGATCCTGGAGGAAAGATTTACAAGCAGGCCACGATTGAGTCTCTGAAGGTGAGAGGGGATCTGAGACTAGAGCAAATGTGCAAATACTGCGACAGCAGACAGTTCCAAAGAGGTTTATCCTGGGATTCCCATGAATCATTTTTTGCTATGCCCTTCCACAAAGTTTATGTGACTATTCCATTGCTGTTTCCCCAGTATGCTATCGCATTTCTGTTTATTGATTCCCACATCCCTGCTACATTCTTCTAATTATTCTGGCTTTTAGATATGTCTTCTAGCAGGTAGGACAAGCCCCCTTGTATTTTGTATGTTTGTTTGTTGTTGTTTTTCTTTTGGAAAAATTTCTGCTCAGGAATGTTAAACCACCAAATATAATTCTATGTGCCCTGTCCAGACTTACTAAGGAGTGACTGACAGTGCTTAGAGTACTGTCATAATTTACCTGCCACAACTATATCACATGGCCTCCACAGCTGTAGCTTGGCCTGAGAGACTTTTAATGGGCTTTGCTACCTGGAACTCAGTTTTATTTATATTATCAAGGAATAGTCAAGGAATATATACAAAAATCCAATGAACATAGGTATTTAATAAATACTAAAGTGATTATTATTTCACTAAAAACAAAACAGCTTGCTGTTAGCTCCTTTTGTCATCTTGAGCCTACGCCTGCATTTGACTTTTTCATTTTCATTTCCTTTGTAGGTTTTGTTCCTCCACTAGATTCCTAATGTTTTTGCTCTCAGAGTTCTGTCACATTTTATGTTATTTGGCCAGGGTGGCTCTAATCTGTCTCAAAATTTTCTATGCAGATAACTACCAAACCTGAACTTCCAGTCTGTGTCTCTTTGAAAGGGAGAGGGGGATTTGGGTTTAGAGACAGCATACAAAGAACTATGACAACAAAGCAGCAATTTGAGTGCTTGACTCAGATACTTAGTTGGACTCCTTTTCTATATGTCTCACAAGCTTCCCAGACCCATAAGAAAGCAGTGAAGGGGACATAGACAGAAGCATTGGGTCTGAGGCCCTGCTGTACATCTGGGTGATCTTTAGCAAGTCAGTCCCTTCTCTAAGACCTCAGATCCCTTATCTACAAAATGGGGAGGTTGAACACTATTGGTGTTTATTCAAGGGGCACAGTTGTTGTTTGGGGCAAGATAATCTTCATTACTTGAAACTACCTATGAGTTATGAGTTATAGGATGTTTAGCATTCCTGCCTCTGAAGCATTAAACACAAATAGGACCTCCCAGTGTGAAGACCACAAATACCCTATCTAACATATTTCCAAGCAGCAGGTGGTTGAGACCTGCTGAACTCTAGATGAGCTTTAAAGTCTCTTCTACTTTTGTAGTTCTATGACTTCATGGAACATAATCAAGTTTTCAGTTATCTCGTTTCATCAGAATATTAATAACAACTAAAGGAAGGCTCATGATGTCAGACCCTCTAGAGGAAAATGGGTGGTAGTGGTAATTAAACTACATGTATGCTTACCTACACACACTTTTTGTTTTTTTCCAGTACCCAGGGGTGCTCTACTACTGAGCTATAGCCCCAGCCCTTTTTATTTGTTATTTCAAAACAGGGTCTCTCTAAGTTGAACAGACTAGCCTCAAAGTTGCAATCTTCCTGCCTCAACCTCTTGGGCCCCTGGGATTCTAATCATATGACACCATGCCTAGCCCCTACTCATTATTTACACTCTGTTCGTTGTCAGCCTCTCACAGTTCCAAAGATGACATGCTCTTTTATACCTCTGTACCTTTGCAAATACACTATATTATCCTGTTTTCCTGAAATGCCTTACTTCATTGTCTTAGAGGCAATATAGTGTAGTAATTAGGAACACAGACTTTTGCCAGGCATGATGCCACATACCTGTAATCCCCAAAACTCAGCAGGCTAAAACAGGAGGATCACAATTCGAGGCCACCCTCAGCAACTTGGCAAGGCATGAAGCAACTGAGCGAGACCCTATTTCAAAATATAAAGTTAAAAAAAAAAAAGAGGGACTAGGGAGGTAGCTTAGTGGTAAAGCAACCTTGGGTTCAATCCCCAGTACCAAGAAAACAAATAAGCAAAAAAACACAGACTCTTGAGCCAAATTTTTTTAAATATTTATTTTATTTCTTAGTTTTAGGTGGACACAATATCCTTATTTTACATTTATGTGGAGCTGAGGATCGAACTCAGTGCCTCATGCATGCTAGGCAAGTACTCTACCACTGAGCAATAATCCCAGCCCCATTAGCCAAAATATTTATGTTAAAATCCCAGTTCTGCCTTTGTGACCTTGGGTAAGTTATTTAATGTCTTTGTGTCCTCGTCTAGGGATTAATGCCTATTTTATAAGATACTGTGAGATTCGAGTAAGTCCGTATATATAAAGTGTTTGGAACAGAGTCTGGCACATACTAAGTACTGTGCAAGTGTTTGCTGTTATTGTTATTATCATTACTTAATGAAGTCCTATTCATCCCTTATGACGTAGTTTAAGAGTTTTCTCTACTTTGAGGCCTTTCCTGACTACCCTTCTCTCCCCCAGATACAGAGCCAATCTAATCAGATGTGTCCCATGCTATGCCCTGAGCTTCTCCTAGATAACTGTATCCATAGTATTTTCCCTGTAGGTTAAACTTTGCGAAAGAGAGAGAGAGAGAGAGAGAGAGAAATATTTCTGAATCTCGAGCTGAGGAAGTATAATAATTTTGTGTCCTTAGTACCTTAGCACAGGACTTGTTAAGAATGAAAACATTGCAGTGTCTGTTTTAGTGGTCAGAGAAGGCTATGTGATAGGACCCCTTAAAGGGACAGGAAGGTGGAAGTATTGGCATGTAACTGTTCCACAAGTAGCAGTTGCTGTTTTCTTTCTTTCTTCAGTACTGGGGATTGAACCCAGGTCCTGCACATGCTAGGCAAGCACTCCACCACTGAGCTGCATCCCCAGCCCCCAGGGTTTCACAGAGTTGTCCAGGCTGGCCTTAAGCTTGCAATCTTCCTGCCTCAGCCTCCTAAGTAGTTGGGATTACAAGCATGCACCACAACAGCTGGCTGTTGTTTCTTTTATAAATGCATGGTGCTTACTTTCAGGTGTGTAGAATGGCAAATTGAAGGCAAGGTGAGCTAACTGAATTCTAGACTGTTAGCTAGGTCCACTGTCGGCTGAGGGACTTATTCCCACACACCAGCATCATGTTTTAATTCCAGGAATTTACTGAATATTGAAGTTTTTGGTTTCCTCATCAATCACATAAGGATAACACCTAATAGTACCTAACCTGCAGAATCACTGTGAGGACTAACTAAATGCATGTTCATAGGACTGAGCATTGTGCTGTCTATTAGTAGAAACTAATTGTTTGCTCTTCTTACGCATGAAATAGGAGCAACTTTTGTAAAGAGCTGAAGGTTCTATGAACCTTTCTTTCCTTTGTAGGACTGACTAACCAATATGTTGTCTGCTGCCCCCACCAGTGCCCAAGTTATTGCTTATGAGTAAATCATTTGCCCTACTGCTTTTGTCACACCTCATATTACACCCATCCCTAACTATAAAGACTAACAGTAATTGAGCCCATTTCTATGAGCCAAGTATTGTACTGGTGCTTTACATATATTAAAAGTCTTAGTAACAGTTCTGTGAAATGTATGCTTTAAAAAAAAAAAAAAGACATTTATTTTTCAGTTGTAGGTCGGCCCAGTACCTTTATTTTATTTTTATGTAGTGCTGAGGATTAAACCCAGTGCCTCATGTATGCTAGGCAAGTACTCTACCTCTGAGCCACAACCCAGATTGAAATGTATGCTTTTATCATTTACATTTTGCAGTTGAAGAATATACAGCACAAAGAGATTAAGTAGCTTGCCTAAGGTCATGCATCTGTTAGTGGCAGAGCTGGGGTTTGAACTAGATAATCTAGATCCATAGTGTGCCCCCGTAGGGTAAACTTAAAAAAAAAAACAAAGGCAGATTTCTGAATGCCAAGCTGAGGAAGTATAAAAATCTTGAGATATTAGGATCATTGTACTTTTGTTATCAGTATACTGCAAGTAATTTTGCTGTAGCCTTATCACATTCAATAAAAGTGATACTCAATAGAACTCATGTAGTGTTCATTTAAATGGTAAAGGTTAATTTGGTTAATCTCTTATTAGTCCCTTAAGGAGAAATGATTTCTGTTGATTTCAATAGCAGAATTTTTTAAAATTGAAAGTTCCTAGAATATGCTTTTTTTTTTTTTTTTTTGCGGGGGTTGGGTGGGCAGTTTTAGCATTTCAGAATGTTCTATGAACCTTTCTTTCCTTTGTAGGACTGACTAACCAATATGTTGTCTGCTGCCCCCACCAGTGCCCAAGTTACTGCTTATGAGTAAATCATTTGCCCTACTGCTTTTGTCACACCTCATATTACACCCATCCCTAACTATAAAGACCAGATGGAGAGCGTTATCTTCTTTCTGGCATAACTTTCCACTACTCATTGCAGCTTCCCCAATGATAGTTTTTGTCCCAAGTTTCCATGTCCTTTTGTATCCTACATAATTCAGGTAAGAATTTTCAGTCTCATATTTAGACAGATACAAGGAAACATTTTTTCAACATATATAGAATTCTTTTGCTCTGAAAACTGACTTTTTCTACCATTTCTTCCTAAAATTTCAGATCTGAAACACAGTACATAATTTTGTGCAGTTATATTTACTGTGCACTGAGGATAGAGAAATAAATAACATATTGTTGCTGCCCTGGAGTTATTCGTAGTCTAGTGGAGAAGACAGTCTCATTGAGCAATGTATGCAGAAACCATGGATTTGGTAATTGGAATCTATACAGTTTACAATGAGACCTAAAGGAAAATGTGGTCAAATGTGGTAGGAGAGAGGCAAGTAAAGCTTCATAGAAGAGATGATACTTGAGGAGAGTCTTAAGAAGTAAGTAGATTTTTCTTATCAGGCAAAGAAAGAGCATCCCTAGGTTAACAGTGTGAAATACTGTGATTCATTTAGGTAGCTGCCAATAATTTGATGTATCTGAAGGTAATGATAAGACCAAAAAGAATATCAGGAGCCAGGTTATGGGAGGCC
The DNA here is from genome assembly GCF_047511675.1 of Marmota flaviventris. Lineage (NCBI taxonomy): Eukaryota > Metazoa > Chordata > Mammalia > Rodentia > Sciuridae > Marmota > Marmota flaviventris. Next base: position 42,872,273 of record NC_092507.1, read on the forward strand.
TTTTTTATCATGCTAAAGAGTTTGGACTTCTATAGTTTCATATGGTGAAATGATCTGACAGGAACTCCTAACCCAATTCTAACCATGTAGAAACGCTATATATTAAAAAAAAAAAAAAAAAAAAAAAAAAATCTCCAGGAGCCAGGTGCAATGGTGCATTGCCTGTAATCTCTGTGGCTTGGGAGGATGAAGCAGGAGGATCATGAATTCAAAGCCAGCCTCAGCAACTTAGCAAGGCCCTAAGCAACACAATGAGACCTTGTCTCTAAATAAAATACAAAAAAGGGCTGGGGATGTGACTCAGTAAGCACCCCTGGGTTCAAACCCTTGTACCAAAAACAAAATAAAACAAAACTCCAATACAGAGCTAAATTTGAACACAAGAAAGGGAAGGGGCTGGGGTTGTGGCTCAGCAGTAGAGCGCTCGCCTAGTGTGTGCAAGGCCAAGGTGCTGGGTTCGATCCTCAGCACCACATAAAAATAAATAAATAAAATAAAGGTATTGTGTCCAACTATAACTAAGAAAAAAAAAAAAAAACAAGAAAGGGAAATCATTTCTGATGTGCAAGGAAGAGAGAAGAAATTAACACCCAAAGCTGTGATTGGGAGCTGAAGCTAAATATTTCCAGTGAATATTGAAATCAGATGCAATGCTTAGGCACTGGAGTTGTAAGAGGGGCCAGGAGATAAGGCCACAGGCTAATATGATAGGAGCTGGAACTGACCCCTCACATGAAAAAATGGCAGGGCTGCCATTTTTGTGAAAAATGAGCTAGAAAAATTCTATCCATTGGGTTGGGGTTGTGGCTCAGTGGTACAGCGCTTGCCTAGCACATGTGAAGCACTGGGTTCAATCCTCAGCACCACATAAAAATAAGTAAATAAAGTTAAAAAAGAAAACAGGGCCGGCAGTTAAAAAAACAAAAACAAAAATTCATCCATTAGTCCAAGAAAACAGCATGAAGACTATAATCTTTTCTCCAGGTCTTAGATGGAAAAAGAGTTGACTATATAATACATTAGAATCACACACTTACTGCTGTGCATGAATATATATATATATATATATATATATATATATATATATATATATAGTTTTAAGTTCACACTGTCTGCAAAGCTGAAAGAAATTCACGTAAAATCTGGTCTAGTACCAGGAGAATCCAAGGTCCTTGGCAGGGGCAAATGAGAGATTTCCCTGTTAAGTACTTCACATCCTAGGATATACAGAATGTCCATGGAAAATAATCCCCTTTAAAAAATGAACTCAAAGTCAAAAAATTATAAGCTTTATAGATTCTCCATCTCTAGAAGTGGAGGTAAGAGAACAATCTAAAAGAGATTTTAATTGAAATATGTTTAGAATGTTCATGGAAGTGGGAATAAGGACATGAATAGAAATCATAAGAACAGGATAGTATGAAAAGAACACAGGCAAGTTTGGAGGAAAGAACAGAACTTGTTCAATGAAAAAATATATTTGTTGGAGAAGAAACATATTGTTCTGTGTTTAAAAGTAGACAAACCATAGTTAAAGAGAGAATTGGTGAATTGGAAGTTAGATCTATCTGCATTACAAAGAAATAAAGAGATACAAACATGAAAGAAAATGAGATATTAATAAGAGTTTTTGAAATAAAGGCTTTTGGGAAGAAGATGTATAGATTTTGTTGAATAAACATTTTTAAAATGATAGAAGTAAACACTAAAATGAAAGAAATATGGTGTCTAACTTCCAAACCATAAAGAAAAAAACAAAACTAAACTTGGTCCATTACATAGAAGAGTAAGTGATGCCTAATTGTTAATCAGTAATCATAATAAATACAAATGATATTAAAAGGTAGAGATCATTGATTGGATAGCAATAATATCTATCTTTTAATAAAATATTTATAAACACATTTTTCTTTGTGAGGGAGCAAAATAAAGTAGCTTTAGGCTATTTAAAGTATATTGACCCTGAAAAGTGGAAAGTAAATGGGTGGAACACATACAAAAAGCTGTTACAGGCAGGAGTTCATTGAAGCAATGTTTGTAACAGAAAAAATACAGGGAAAGAAATCCTAAATATCCATTAGGGGAATAGATTTTAAAATTCCAGTCATTTGTATGAAAAATAATGGAATACCATCTGATATTAAAATGGATCAATTGGGATTGTATATATCAGTATCAATAAATCAAGAAAATTTGTTGAGTTAAAAATGCCTGATGTTGGGGCAGTGGTTGTAGGTCAGTGGTAGAGTGCTTGACTAGCACACGTGAGGCACTGGGTTCGATCCTCAGCACCATATAAAAATAAATAAATAAAGGTATTGTGTCCATTTACAACTAAAAATTTTTTTTCAAAGCCTAATATTTTCTCCTTTTCCTTTATTTATTTTTCATGTCACTTAACAATAATTATACTGTTTTATATTATAGAGATTATAGAAAGGGATTTTTTTCAACTTTGACCAAGGACCCTAAAGGCTGAGAACAAAGTAATAGGTAGCAAATGGTGTTCTCAAATGAGATTTTGGACCATCCATGCAGAACTTGGGAAGACAGAAACGTTTGACCAGTTTTAGAATCCTGAACCCATTACCCACCAGAGGCTCTAAAGAAAGTTGAAGTTAAATAAGAAGGAAGAGAGAATTCCTTCCGATGAAGTGAGAGTACTGTAGCAGTTTCACTTGGAGAACTGGGCTTCAAGGAGTTGGTAGACTCAGAAATTAGACCTGTGCCTGAGAAAATCCAAAGATGGAGTGACTAATGCCAGAGAGAGAAGCGACTGGGGAAGGCTGATACTCTTGGAAACTTTTAGGACAAAGATGTGGGCAATCATGGGAGAAAATGCTGGCTGGCATAGAATAGAATTAAAGTGGCTGGGTTTACAAGAATCCTTGAACCCCTACAGAGAGAGTCTGTGTGAAGTGGGTTGCCAAAAACTGGGAACTTAAGGGAGGACTTGTAAGTGGCTGGCTGGAAGAAGCAGTGCCCACATTATGGGTACCAAAAGTGAGATCTCAGCAATGGGAGCTCTCCAAGGAACTACAAAAGCCACCCTGAGAGAAAAAGAAAGAGTCAGCTTCAAATATCTGCCAATTCAAAGAGCACTAAAACCTGATTAGCATAGTATCACAACAAAGTAAAACTTTTCCTTTGCTCCCTTCCTTTTCCCAGCTTTGAACCTGGATGAATGGGGAACCAAAGCAAATAAACATATTGGGGAAGAGGAGAAACCAAGGCCGGGGAATAGAGGAGTCAAACATACCCTCCTCCCACCATGGCTTCTAGACTTGAAGCAGACCCCAGCCAAGGGAGGGAGATGGGACTTTTAGATAGTTGCTTTTTATTTAAGTTGCCATATTGAAAATGCATATAGCAAAGTACACAGATCCTAAGTGTACATCTTAAGAAATTTCCACAATGTGAACACATCAGCATTCAGATCAAGAAACATTACCAGGATCCCAGAAGCTATAACCCTTTCTAATTCCTAACTGCCCACCTTCCCAGGGTAGTAATGATCCAAGACAAGATTTTTTATTTTGCACTTATGAAAGCAACTTCATTTTTTAATTGTCTCTGTACTTAAAAAAGTTATTAGTTGAAATACTTTCAAAATTAAAGAAAAGTTAGAACACAGTACAAAGAACTTTCCCATTCCCTTTACCCATATTCCTTCATTGCTAATATTTTACACTTAATGGAAAAATGCATATCAACTTTAAGATGGTAGTTTTTTCCTGGGAATATAAGGGTGGAAATGAGTTTGGTGAAGAGTATAAAGGGACTTAAGTTTTAAAATGTTTTGTTATTTTATGAGGAATGGCAAAGTATTAACCTTTTTTTGTTATAAGTAGTGAGTTACTCTCCTGAAGTTTTAAAAAAATTCTTCCAAAAAGAAAGAGTTTTCTCCTCTACAAAGTAGGGAACTATTGAAGCATGCTTTTTATTGTTGAAATAAACATGCCTTTATGACCTCTGCTCTCTGTCCATGCTTGTGAATTAAGACACTCTTAAGTGATCTATAAGGTTGATTCACCTCAGCATCATTTTTCTTTTCTTCTCTTTCTTATTACCTCTCACAGCTAAGTGCCCAGTAGTGTCTGACATGGTAAGATTAAAACTTGCACTTTTCCTAATAGATGCAACTCTCTTCCTGATTTGCAGTAAGCAGGACCTGCTTTTAAGCAATTACCCATCATTTGGGGCCATCAGACACACTGTGCTTTGGTTCAGGTCATAATCAATAATTCATATGTCAATAGGAGCCCCATTAGCTCAGGTGAAGGCAGATGTCTTTCTAATGAAAATGTTCCATTTTCCAAATGACTTTTCTTTTTTTCAGAGAGTTGTGGTTGTAGAAGACATAAAAAGATGGAAAACTATGTTGGAGCTTCCTGATCAAAGCAAAGAGAATCTAGTTGAGGCCTTACGAGAATTAAAGAAGAAAATACCCTCCAGGGAAGTGTTAAAATCAACAAGGATAGGTATGTTCCTTCAGAATTTTATGAAAAGTCTTGTTTTTTGTCTCCTTTCTTCCTGCTTTCCTCTTTCCTTCAAATTTTAAGTTATCTGTCCTACTAGGGCTTTTCCAACTCTCTGGATAAGGACCATTGTTTAAAAACTTCTCCATTGGTTGCACCCAATACTTTTGTAATATATAATAACATTTATCAGAAAATGAAATTAAAATATACAAAACAAAGCCCCAATTTTTAAAATTAGGTCCAACACATATAGAATAGCTATAAAAGTTTCTAAATGCTTCCAGTTTCTATACTTACCTTATAGACCAGTAACACAGTGATCTATAGATATCATTTTGAGTGTGCAAAAATGAATAAGATATGGTTCGTGACCCCCAAGGAACTTAAGGTTTGCTAGATGGGACAAGCATTTAGACAAATAGAAGCAGTGAAATGCTGTAAGTTTTAAATGAACATATAATATTCTGGGTACCATTCTGACCTGGGCAATATATGCTGGCACAAAAGACAAAACAGTCACTTAAATCGGGGAATTAAAAAAAAAACTTCGAAAGGGAGATGACAGGTTTTAGTTAAATCTTGAAAGAAGCTTGGCTTTTCTGTATTGAGTAGAAATAATTTGCAAAGCCTATTTAAAAAAAAAAAAAAGACACCAACAGCAACAAACTATAGTAACATTTGTCACTGTGTCATTTATTGTAGCTTTGGAGATATATCAAAGGTAAGTGAGAGACTATGTTGAATTGCCATTTTAGTACAGTACGCAACTGTGGATAATATGCAAGGGAGGGCCAACATGTGTTCCTCAAGCTGCTCCCAGTTCCCTAGGGAGTCCAGGGCAGTCATTCACAGCTGCTGCTCTTGCCCTCATGAGTACAGCCATTGCCTTGTCTGCCTCCCCTTGACCTCTTGTTTCTGAGAAGCAGGAGAGAGAGCTGCTTCAGACTGGCACTAACAGCTGGGAAGAGCTGTTTTTAAATCCCCAGAGGGTCCCCCAAGAGTTTTAGAGTTGCACCCCTGTAATACAAACCGGAATCTGAGAAAATTAGATGCTTAAAGAACATAAAACCGTATCATTCTGGCCAAGAAGATTCTCCCATCTGCTGCTAGATTTTCTGTCTTTACAGGTTGTGGTCACTAGAGGGCAGTAAGACCATTCATATGAAAAGATAAGACATTTCCACCAGTAGAGGGTACTAGTGATTAATATTTTATGACATGTATATATGTACATGTGTGTATGTGCATGTTCATATTTAGACACCACGTGTGATCAGATTTAAATATCAGTGTGATAAACTGGAATTGTTCTACAAATGCAGAACAGATTATTTTTAAAAAATTATTTCTGTATGGCCTTTGAGTATAATTGTGCGAATGCTTTCAAGAGTGGGTGTGTCTGAGCTGGGTGTGGTGGCACATGCCCTGTAATCTCAGCTGCTTGAGATGTTGAGGCAGGAGGATCACAAGTTTGAGGCCAGCCTGGGCAACTTAGCAAGACTCTGTCTCAAGATAAAAAATAAAAAAGCTTAGGGATGTAGCTTAGCAATAGAGTGCCCCTGAATTCAATCCTCAGTACTTAAAAAAAAAAAAAAAAAGGTGGGTATGTCTGATGTTCAAAGATTTTAGCTCCAGGGTCATAGTGAAACTCAAGAGGGCTTGACTTATGAGAAGCTGGAAACCATCCAACTTTTGAACCTTGTTCCTTTTCTAAACCTTCCCTAAACTTGGAATATAGGGGTTTCATGGTTATGTCAGTTGAATGATGAAGATTCCATTTGAATCATTGCTTGAGAATGTTTATATTTTACACCTTTTAGCCTTTTTGCCTGTCACTATGCTGTAGGTTGTAAGGAACAAATACTTATTGAATATATTTTTTGTGCTAAGAATTATGCTTGCATAATAATGGAGAAAGGTATTGTTCCCTTCTTTTTGGAACAAAAAGGGAATAAGTCTAATGGAAAGACAGATATCTTAATGAGACTTTGTCATACAGTGTGATGAGCACTCTGATGATGGAGAGAAGTTAATCAAGTGCCTTAAGTATAAAGAGTAAAGCAGAAGGTGTTTGGTCTTAACAATGGATCAGTTGCTATCACTGTGTAAAAATTACCCATAATTTAACTGCTTAAAACATTATTTCACACAGTTTTTCTGAGGGTCAGCAATCTGGGAGCAGCTTCTCTGGGTGGTGTTGGCTCAGGGTGTCTTTTAAGAGGTTGTAATCAAACTGTTGACTGGGGCTGTAATCATCTGAGGCTTGATCAGGCCTTGAGGATCTGGTTTTAAAATGACTCCCTCACAGGATTGCATGGAGAAAGCCTCAGTTCCTCATCATGTGGGTTTTTCTTTAGGGCTGCTCATTGCATGGCAGCTGGCTTTCTCCAGAACAAGTTATCCAAGAGAGAACAAGAAATCTAGAGAAAACCAAGTGAGAAGACAGTTTCTTTTATAGCCTAATATCAGAAGTGACACACTGTCACTTCCCTCACATTCTCTTGGTTTGAAAGGCAACTACACAGTGTGTGAATAATAGGTGAGAATCATTTGGAGTGATCTTGTAGATTGGCTAGCACAGCAGGTACTCCTTTGTACTTATCCTAGATATATTATACTTCCTAGACCTGCAGATTCCTGTTCAGTTGTTGAAAATTTATAGCTATTATCTCTTTAAAAGTGTCTCTTTTGTTTTCTCTGTTCCCTTCTTCTGAGATTCTACAACCAGATTCCTTTTATTCATATTCTTTAGTTTGAGTGTCATCTTTTTAAATCTTGTTTGTTTCAGCTTTCTAGATAATTTCTTCAGATATATATCTTCCAACATCTAATTCTTTCTTCAGCTGATTCTAATGTACTATTTAACACATTCATTGAATTCTTTATTTCAAAAACTCTGTTTTTCATTTTTGAAAGTTTTTTCTTTCCCCTAAATTTGACTCTTGTCAGTGCTATTTACACATTCTTTTGATTATGTCTTTTATCCTTTGAAACGTTTAATACATAGCTCTTCTGTATTCTTCATCTGACTGTTCTTATATTTATAGTCCTTGAGGATTTATATTTGTTGTTTATTGTTACTGCTGTCATCATCTTTGCCTTCCCATGTGCTTGGTGGGTTTTAGCTGTAAGCTCATTATTTTATTTCAATCTATAGGAATTCTATGGGGTTAAATTGGAAAAGCTTCCCTCTAAAGAAGATTTGCTGCCTTGTTTGTTTCTGTCAATAGTCAGGAGTCAGCTCTGGCCTAGAACACTTTAGCATACCTTTCGAGGACCCTACTTCAGTATGTCAATACTAAGATTAGCTCTTGTACCTTATCACTGACCCATAGCTAAGTATTTCAGCAGCATTGCTATTGGTGTCAGCCCTGAGGATAGCCTCACCTCTCCCTGAGTCTACTCTTCTAGACTCTGCTAACTTTTTGGTGGGGATAAGGTAGCTTTTATCCAGGATCTAGTTGTGCTGTAGTGAAGGGGTACCTGTAGTCCACCATAAAGCCTAAGAGTTTGCTCTTTATCGTAAAGATAATAGTGTAATTGAAGAGTTTTGAAAAATCCTTCTGGTTGCCATGTGGGAAAGGTGTTGGGGAAAAGCAATCCTAGAGGTGGAAAGCCCAGTTAGGAATCTAATAAATTATCTGGATATGACATGAGGGTGACCTAGATGGTGTAGTCATGGGGATGCAGAAATGTTGTTGAAATCAAGAGATGCATATGTGATAAAATTCAGAGGACCTAGAGATTGATTGGATGTTGGGGATGAAGGTGAAGGAGTGAAAGTTAGGTCAGGTGGTTGGATGGTGCTACCACTCTGTAATAAAGAACAGGAGGTTTGGAGGTAGGGGAATGATAAGTTCGGTTTTAGACTTATTGTGTTTAACATACTATAGAACATCCCAGGGGAAATGTTCAACAGGATGTTGGATGTACAAGGCTGAAACTAAGATTATAATTATGTTCTTGAGAGTCATTATCAGCATATGGCTAGGAATTGAGGTGATCAAAATAGATAAGCTTGCCCAGGAGGAATATGTAAGAAAAGCAAGGAGCCAAGTCCAAAATCCTGAAGCACACTAATATTTAAAGGACTTGAGGAAGGAGACTGAGAAAGTGTGACCAGAGAAACAGAAGGGAAACAGATGAGAATGCTGTCATGGAAAGCGTGTTTCCAATGGGAAGTTGGTTAGCAGCGTCCATGGTTGTCAAGTGGCCAAATAGCAGTCTGAAAATTGCATGATGGATTTTACCAAAGAATCATTTAGTAATCTTGTTCAGGACAGGTTCAAAGGCCAGGTTAGAGGCAGGAGCTTGAGGAGCCAGGAGGAGGTACAAAAGTGAAACTGAAAATAGCTCAAGAAATTTGATATTGAAAGAAAAGAATGATGTGACAATATGAAAGGGAATGGAGAATGACCAAAGTTCTGATTTTTAAGATAGGAGGGAATCTTAGTATGATGAATGCTATTGAGAAGAATTCAGAGTGAAACAAGTTATTGTAGAAGAAAGATAACATAATGAAGTCACTAAGCTGTTAAGACTGGTGGATAATATGAGGCCTGGTAAGAAACTTGGATCCTGTTTTGATCTGTTTTATTTAGAATCTAGAATCATTTGCCCAGGGCTGGGGTGTGGCTCAGCGGTAGAGCGCTCACCTCGGATGTGTGAGGTCCTGGGTTTGATCCTCAGCACCACATTAAAATAAAGATTGTTTTCAACTACCACTAAAAAATAAATATTAAAAAAAAGCCAAATATTTGAAATTTTAAAAAAAAGAACCATTAGCTCATTCATTTGTTCAATACATATTGAGAACCTTGTGTGTAACATTGCTTATGCTGAGTGCTAGAGAGTAATGCCTGGTCCGTGTGTGTAAGGTACTCACATTCTCTCTGAACAAAGGAGCATATGGGGATGTAATTATTATTGACGTGTGAAAATACTAACATCAAGGGGTATACTAAGGTCTGTGGGAGTATACGATTTCTTTTGGGATTAACTGGGAAGGGTTTTTGAAGAAGAGGTGGAATTTTGCTAGGTCAAAGTGAGATCCAGGTCATTGCAGGCAGAAGCATGAGTAAAAGAATGAAGGCTTTAAAATCCTGAGAACAGCATTTCAGAATCTAGGATGCATGGCCAGGATAGGCAAGGGTGGAGAGAGGAACTTAAAAGCTGACCAGTTGAGTCTGGACTTTATGTCAGATGCCAGCATTCTCTAGAGTGCCTTTCTCAGAACTCTGATCCTATGAGGACTCTAAAGTTCAGATAAACTTGGGAAAGGCTGCATTACTATCTCTTCTGTCTTTGAGATTTTCAGTGGCCTGAGAAATTTCACAGTATAGAAATCTGGGCTGGGGGTGTGGCTCAGTTGTAGAATGGTCACCTAGCATGTGCAAGGCCCTATCCTCAGTCCCCAGCGGGAGGGAGGGAGGGAGGGAAGGAAGGAAGGAAGGAAGGAAGCTATTAAATTTTGTTTTACCTGGGTTTCCCCATGAACTCTCTTATTTTTATTTTTAATGGAACGTCTGTTAGCAACCTATAAACTTTGAAAAAAAAATAATACTGGAGCCATTTAGTGTTTTTAAGATATAGAATGATATGATTAGAGTTCTGGTGAGAGGGGAAGAATATGTAAGAAAGGAGTAATATGGAGAAAGGGAATTCAGGTCATCCCAATATCCATTCAACTGAGATTTGAATACTGAACGCCTACCCTGTGCGGGCACTGTTCTGGATGCCTGTGACCAAACCTGGTAAAAACCCATTCTTGCGAGGCTCATATTCTACTGAGGAGACAGGCAATAAAGAAGAAACAGAAGTAAATTGTCTAGTTATAAGATGATGATTATTGCTGTGGAAAAGTGAAATGGTAGAGCAGGGGCAGGAGGTCATGAATGTGGGTGGGGGTGGTCAATAGTGGGTCTTATGGAGAGAGTGACATTTGAGCAAACTCGAAAGCGATGAAGTACTAAGTCCTGGGACAAGGTGTGGCTGTGTGGCTGTGGTCATTGAGTTGAGACATGATGAAAACACTGAGGACTGAGAGAGTGGAGAAGAGAAGCAGCTTCTTCGTGAGACTTTCTCAGGGAGAGTAGATGGGCTTGGCAAGGATTAGCCATGGAGGTGAGGGAAATGCTGTGCCCCAGTTCCTCTCTTTGTTGCCATTTATTACCCTCTGGACTGGCTCTTTCTTTCTGCCTTCAAACATATACAAATCTTCCCTCCTTTTATAACCAAATTCCTTTTAAAATGATTGATACTCACAACTCCCATTTCCAGACCTTCTTACTCCTTTATTAGGACTTTTTCCAAGCTGGCATCTCCCACAGCCTCTCAGGACACACCCAAGTGGTTGCATTCTATGCAAATCCAATGGTCTTGTCTCACTTCTCATCCTCCCAGACTGTGAATTTGAAACCATTTTTTATTCTCTATTTTGGTGACACAAAGGCACTGAACTTGGTTGCCGATTCTCTTTTTTTTTTTTTTGGCAGGGGGCAAGGGGTGCAGTAAGCAGGGATTGAGCTCAGGGGTACTCAACCACTGAGCCATATCCCCAGCCCTATTTTATTTTTGCATTTTAAAAAAAAATATTTTTCTTCGTTGTAGATGGACACAATACCTTTATTTTTATTCATTTTTTATGTGGTGCTGAGGATCGAACAGTGCCTCACACATGCTAAGCAAATGCTCTACCACTGAGCCATAGCCACAACCCTTTATTTTTGCATTTAAAAAATTTTTTGTAGTTATAGATGGAAAGAATGCCTGTATTTTATTTGTTTATTTTTATGTGGTGCTGAGGATGGAACCCATGCTTCACATGTGCCAGGCAAGCACTCTGCCACTGAGCTACAGCTACAGCCCTTATTTTTGCATTTTATTTAGAGACAGGGTCTCACTGAGTTGCTTGGTGCCTCACTGTTGCTGAGGCTCCGAACTTGCGATCTTCCTGACTCAGCTTCCCAAGCCGCTGGAATTACAGGCATGTGCACCTCACCTGGCCCAATTCTCTATTTTTAAACTGTTTCCTTAGCCTTCATCTCAGTTTGTAATGACTTATTTAATTATTTATTTCTTTATTTCTTATTTGCTAGGCAGTACCCTCCATGCCAACAGGACCATGCTTTTTTATTCACCAATATATTTCAAGCTTTAATGTCACATATGACAGGAGCTATGGATGTGTTTAGCAAATTAGTGAAAAACAAAAGGTTTGACAGAATTTTAGTGACTCTTCTGGCTTTCCATCTCTGTTTCTTCGGTGTTCTGTCTCCCCTCATGAGTGAGGCCTGAGTTTCCCTGAGACTCAGCCCTTGGTCTCATGCTGCTTCTTTAGAGCATTTAGAGAGCGTGTCCTCTTCTCCAGCTTAATTTAGACCTTAATCCAGACACCTCTTGGATATGCATGTTCTGTCTTTATCCATTTTTGAATCTTTGATTTTTAGAAAGTTTGTTCCATTTCTGTCATTTTCCTAATTCTTACTAATCTAAAAGTCGCCTTCTTATTTTCAGTTACTGCATAAAATGAATTGTTTACCATGTGTTTCTTGGTACTTTGTTCTTTTTCTCTTTTTTTGTCAGTGTTCTTTGTCCATTTACTATGAAATCTTATAATTTTTCTTATCTATTTCTGTGAGCTCTATAAATCCATTTGGCTGTCTCAGTTTATTTTTTAATGCAATTTTTAAAAAATAACCTTTATTTTATTTTTATGTGGTTGTGAGGATTGAACCCAGTGCCTCAAACATGCTAGGCAAGCATTCTACTACTGAGCTACAAACCCCAACCCTGACTGCCTCGATTTAGAAACTAGGATCCAAGACCCAGAGAGTTGAAGTGACTCATCTAAGGCCCCAGGAGTGAGTTAGGACCAAAGATGTAATGAGAACCCATGTCTCTTGGGGCAGTTCCTTCCTAGTTAGCAGACTGCACTGTGCCCTGGACCCCGGCCATATGTCTTCATTTTATTGGACCTTCTCTGGGTGCTGCCATCTGCTCAAACTTAACCTCATTTAGATCAGAATTTAGTGCTTTTTCTTTTGTACCTCAAATGGGAATTTTCTCCTAGCATTTCCATTTTAGTCAATTTCTCTATATTTTTGCACTAACATGAACTCTTTTGGTGATAATGTCTAACAGGAAATTGGAAATATAGGATTGAAGCTCAGATGAGAAATTTACACTAAAAATTCATATTCCAGGAAGCTCTTGCTTAAAATCACCTAAGTGGGTGAATCCTCTAGTAAAAGGAAAGATTAAAGGGTTGAAGGACTGAAGCTGGGAGAAAATGCATATGGAGAAGTGGGAGGAAGAGGAGCAGCCAGCGGAAGAGACAGAGGCAGTGTAGGTAGGGGAGTATAGTCACTGCAGGCCAGGGAGGAGAGCATTTTTCAGAAGCAGGAGAAATGAGTGGACTAGTGTTCCTTGGTGGTCACCAGACCCAAACTTGAGGGTCAACTGCGAAAAAGCCTTTGGACCCAGCAGTTATAGAGCCTCTGTGAGTGGATGCCTGTATTATTAAGAAAGCCAATGGGTAAGGGGTGTCGAGCAAACAGCTGATGAGACAGTGAGGTTGGGCCTTGAACTCTCAGCCTGGTGAGCAAGCATGCACCACATTGCAATACTGAACATATCAATATTATGGGGAAAGGTTTATGTCAGTCATATGAATCTGATTCCAGAAATGCCTTATTTTCATTTATGATTGGTTAACAACAAAAACCCTTTTGTTTATAAATTGCTTTCACATCTCTGACCCATTTGATCCATATAACAATTCTGTAAAGTCAATGTCATTTTTTTCTCCATTTTAAAAATGAGAAAACTGAAGCTTGGAGAGTTTAAAGTGACTTGCTCCATGTTAGACAATCAAAATAAGTGCCAGTGCTAAGATGTTCTTATACTCTTTCTTGCTACCTCCTGAAACCTAATGATGCATAAAAGACTAAAGTCAAGGTGTTGGCAGCTCCATTTCCTTGCCTTTTCCAGTTACTAGAATTTGCCTGCATATCTTGGCTTGTGGTCCCCTTTGTCCATCGTCAGAACTAGCACTGATAAGTCAAATTCTTCTCACATCTAATCTCTCTGACTTACCCTTCTGCTTTTTTGGTTCCTTAACCTTGATCACATCTGCTAAGTCCCTTTTGCAACGTAAAGGAACATAGTCACAGATTTTGAGGATAGAGCAGGACATCTTCTGAGGTGATTATTTTGCCCAACAGGTCCTCAAGTTATGCCACACTATGTCAGTCTTTCATGCTCTTGTTTCTCCACTTTTTGTGCCATTCTGCCCCTTTCAGTCATTGTGAAGACTCAGGACAAACATTGCCACTTTGTCTTCTGTCCTTTTGATTCTCTTAGGAGTTCCCCAAACATTGTTATCTTAGGACCTGTAACACTTTTGTGCATTCTGTGTTTAGCTGTCTTCCCCTGTGCTCAAGGGGAAGCTCCTGCCTGAGCTCTTTAGTGTGGGGCCGTGTCTGGCTCAACATTCTAACCCAGTGCCTGGCACAGGGCCTGGTAAATGCCTAGTATTTGGTAATATTTGTTAAATGAGCAAAAAACTGCTTCCTGCTGGGAATTTGTCTTAACAATGTGCTAGGATGCAGAAACCCCTTAACCTTAAACCCAGGGGACTTGACCCAGGTCATAAGACTAGCCAGTGGCACTGCTCACTTTAAAACATAAACTTCATGGAGCAAATAATGACTTTTTGCAGATCATTAACTTCCTTGATGTAGCTACTGACCAACTTGTGACCTTGGGGAAAGGTCATGGAGCCTCATTTTTTTCATGTGAATCAGGAGGAGGTAGGACTGTCTGATCACAGAGGCAACAGTATAGGGTTAAAGTAGGCTCTGGAGCTAGACTGCCTATGTGTGCACTTGACACCTGGCCCTGCTTTTTGCCATGTTTCCTGAGTTACTTAGCCTCTCGGTACCCCAGGTTCTTTACCTGTAAGATGAGACACTATGATAGCACCTACTTCGTAGGGTTGTTCTGAGGATTACATTTGTTCAATATGTCAAGTGTTTAGCACAGTAGCAAACTCATTAATGTTATTTTGAAATCGCCTTTGGAATCTGAAATTTACAATTTGTTTTTTCTAGGAGGGGGGCCCCCAAACCTCCTCTTATCTCATTTCTCACCCCAGACTGGATTATCTTTCTCCATCTTATTCTTTGGACGGTCCTCCCTCTTGCTAACAAGTCTTGCATTTCCCCTGAGCTCCCTTATTAAAACTCTGCCCTTCCTGAGCTGGTTTCCCTAGCAGAGCCTCCAGACCAGTCTGGGCATGGCTCTGTGGGAGCATCTGTGGAATGTACAGGCCGAAAGCAGCAACTCTGCTGTCCTTGCATGAGAGTGGAAGCCTGGTATCCTTGGGCCATTTCTCAGGGTCTGTGCCATTCTGGTTTGAGAAAACCAAGAAGGTGCACAACATTATCTCAACAGAGCCGGTGCTCTATGTGTCAGTCCCTATTAGAGAATTCCAGGGTCTTAGGTGTTCAGTGTGAGGCTCTAGAGTGAAGCTGCTCTTTTCAGGACCTGGCTTCCATACAGACTAGCTGTGAGACCTTGAGCAAGTTACTTTGCCCAGCTTCAGCTTCTCATTTGTAAAAGGAGAAAAATAGTAGTGGTATTCAATGCATTATCTAGTTATAAGAATTAAATGAGATAATTTATACAAAGCAGGAAGAATTTTCAGCAATAGGTAAGAATCAGAAATTTTTTTCTGTTTCCCAATACTTTTGGATCCATTTCTTTATAATATAGTCTGTTATTTTGTCTGCAGTTGTGTGATTTTCCAATCAATAGAATCCATTTCCAAATGTTAGTACAATTTGAAAGCCAAAGATACAAGCTTTTTTTTTTTTAATATTTTTTATTGTAGACACACAGTACCTTTATTTATTTATTTTTATGTGGTGCTGAGGATGGAACCCAGAGCCTTACAAGTGTCAGGCAAGTGCTCTACCACTGAGCCACAACTCCAGCCCCTGGTACATGCTTTTTTTTTTTTTATTTAACTATTTTGATTGAGCTCGGCAAACATTTTATTAAATGTTTCTTCTGTACCTGGCCCTTTTCTGGGACTTGGGAGTATAACATGGAGTAAGGTACAGGTTCTGCCCTCAAGACATTTACACTTTTGAGGAGAAGGTGGGCATTTACATATTCTAGATAGGACTGGGGATGTAGTTCAGTGGTAGAGCATTTGTCTAGCCTGCACAAGGTCCTGAGTTCCATCCACAGCACTACAGAAGTTCATTAAATAAAAACAGTAAGTGCTAAGGTACAGAAATGTGAGAAGGCCAGACCGCATCACCCAAAACAGGAACCTACAAGCTACTCACTGTATCTAGAACTCAGTGCATGGAGAAAAAGGTGTGGAAGGACTAAAAGAGGACAGTATGGCATAAAGTAAGGCCAAAGAGGTTCTGGACATGCAGAATTTTAATGCTATACTTAGAAATAAACTTGAGAGCAGTAGAGAGCCACTGAAGGATTTTGGGGAGTGATATGATCAAATTGTCTTTTTTTCTTTTTTTTAACCACGGATCGAACCCAGGGACTCTCAACCACTGAACCATATCCCTAGCCCTTTTTATATTGTATTTAGAGACAGACTTGCTGCATTGCTGTGCTAAGTTGCTAAGTTGCTGAGGCTGGCTTTGAACTCACAATCCCCCTACCTCCATCTCCCAAGCCACTGGGATTACAGGTGCCCAGTTTGAATTGTCTTTAAAAGGTCATTTTGACTTCAGTGTAGAGGTTGAGTTAGAGAGGGCCAGATTGGGGCAGAGATGAACTTTTGTAGTAGACTAGTGGAGAGGTGGTGAAAACCTGAATTAGGGCCATGTAAATGGAAAGGAAGGTGAAAAGGAAGAGGAAAAGATACAGAGACTGGTAAGGAAGTGACTCTGTATGAGTTGGAGTGGTTGAATGAACATAAGGATGAGAGAAACAGTGGAGCATTAAGTGATGGATGGGTGGCAGTGCCATAATGTGACAAGAATGGTTGAGTTAGAGATGTTTAGAAGGGAACTGGTTAAATGTTTGGGTCTTATGCACAGTGGGAACCTTTAGCTAGAGATACATAGGTGGAAGTCATCTGCTTGCAGGTGGAGGTTGGGCCGTAGGAGTGGATAAGATTACTCAGAGAAGGAAAGAAGAGGCCAAGGATCGTGCCCAAGCTGGAGCTCAAATAATTAATGGGTAGGGAAAGGATAAGCAGCCAGCAAAGGAGATATGGAGAAGGAGGAAGAGACCCAGTAAACAGGTAGTTCAGAAAGCAGTGGAAGAGGACATTTCAGAAGGAAAAAGGCCAGTGTCTGAAGCCAAGCAGTGTCAGGATGGAGGGAGTCCACTGCATTTGATAAGTGGGACTCTGTTTGAGGGGCTTCTGCATCTTCAGTTTTCATATATAGAGCTGGATCAGCAGGGCCTTTCTAGGATAGAGAAAAAAGATAAGGTGAGGATCACATGATGGTAAGGACTCTGTTCCAAAGAAACCCGAATGTATCCCTTCTATAGCAAGCCCCGGCTGTCAAGATGTTTGTTTGTGTGTAAGCCAGTGCCTAGGTTGAGCCGAACTGTATAGTCCCCCTACTCAGAAGAGACCTCTGTTAATCATTTTATTGTAGGGCTGGGGCTGTAGCTCAGTGGCAGTGCACTTGCCTATCATTTGTGAGGCACTGGGTTCGATCCTCAGCACCACATAAAAATAAATAAAGATATTGAGTCCAACTACAACTAAAAAGTAAATATTTAAAAATAAATAAATAAAATAAATAAAAGCATGCTGTCCATCTATAACTTCAAAATTTATTTTAAATAAAAAATTAAAAAAATAATTTTATTATAAATGCTTAAGACTTTCTCTGCATATAAACAAATTAGACGTTTGTATGTATACACATGTGATTTTTAAAGTCCTTCATATGCTGTGCAACTGTGCATGCTTTTTTTTTTTTTTTTTTTTTGTGGTGCTGGGGATTGAACCCATGGCCTTGTGCATGTGAGGCAATCACTCTACCAACTGAACTATATCCCCAGCCCTGTGCATCCTCTTTTGAGAACTTTTTTTTTCATTTAACTGAATGCAGTGATCATCTTTCCATGTTACTACATGTAAAACTATTCCAGTTTTTAATGGTTATAAAGTGGTTTGTTTAAATGGACCATAAATTTTTTTAACAAATTGAACTCATAATTATGAGGTTGTTTGTATCTTTTCACTACCTGAAACTATATTGGGATGAATATTTTTGTAACATATGTCTTCCCTACAACACTTTGGCAGAGTGTTGTAGTCAGCTTTTTTGCTGCTGTGACTAAAGGACCAGACCAGTGTAACTGTAGAGGAAGAAAGGTTTATTTAGGGGCTCACGGTTTCAGAGAGGTCTCAATCCACAGATAGCAGACTCCATTCCTCAGGGCTCAAGGTAAGACAGGACATCAATAATGATCAGAAAGCAGAGAGAGACTCCACTTGTCAGATACAACTATATACCCCAAAGCCACGCCCCAATTCCCACCTCATCCAGCCACACCCTACCACTTCAGTTACCACTTAGTTAATCCCTATCAGGGATTAATTCACTGATTGTATTAAGACTCTTCTAACCCAATCATTTCTCCTCTGAACTTTCCTGCATTGTCTCACACATGAACTTTTGGGGGACACCTCACATCCAAACCATAACACAGGGTAAGTATAAGCCAATTCCAAGGATCGTGTCCTACTCATCTCTGTCCTCATCATCAGGCACAAAGTAGGTACTCAGTGGGAGTGTTACAATACCTTGAATATAGGTATCTTATGCATTTTTAAATGTTTTTATTTGATTAATTGAATGATTAAACCCAAGACCCTATGTGGTAAGCATGTGCTCTACCACAGAGCTACATCTCCAGCCCTGATCTTTGTGCTTTTAGCGATCTGTGTGTGTGTGTGTGTGTGTGTGTGTGTGTGTGTGAGTGAACAGCACACACACACACACACACACACAAAATTGCTGAGGGAAGAGTCTCAGCTATATCAAGAGCTGTACCCAGGAAAGGAAAATATCAGTAGTGATTTCTGCTTTGAAATGATGTGTGTTTCAAAAGCAGTCTCCTCAGCATTATCATTTAAGAAATACCTTTAGATGTCTCTAATGAATGCTCTGCATTCCTCTTCCTCATCTTCCTGTTTATGGTGAGTATTGATGTACTCCTTTCCTTGCTCAATAGAAAATCCAGATAAAAATCCTTTCCAAATAAATGGTTACAGTGAGAAGTTAAAGACTCTTAATATTCTGTTACCCCTATCTTTCCTTCAACATTACTTTTTTTTTTCTTTTTTTAACCTCCAGGATTCTCTTTAAACTTTTAAGCAGCGATAGTTACTTGTTCAAGCCCCCCATGACCAGTCCCTGGCTAGTACCCAGCACAAATGTCCTTCAGGAAGTGTGTGGAGAGTAAAGGAAGCGAATAGTGTTAGGCTATATAGTTGGCATAATTGGAGAAATTTTGTTTTGACCATTTTCCCAAATTAAATGTAAATGTCTGCCTTCCTTTTAATTATCATTGCTTTATATATGTTCAAATATCTTATAAGGCTATTTGTACCTGGGAAACTCCTCTCTTTCATACTCTTGCCCAGTTATCCTTCTAAAATAAGTCTAGAAACTTTGGGTTGTATCTAACAAAAATAATCATTGAGACATTTTCATTGAGATTACAAATTAATTTCTATTGTGGTATTTTTGTGCTTATCTTTCATCTAATTATATGGTATATTTTCCCCTTTATTAGATCTTGTTAGGTGCATCTAGTAAAACAACAAGCTACTTTTCTTCCTTCTCCTGCCACTGTGCTCACTGCTGGAGATACAAAGATAAATGTGTCACAGTTCTTTCCCTCAAGAAGCTCTCTTCAGTGATTATCTGATAACTGATCAGATAATTACAACTATTGTATTTATTGTAATTCTTGTGATAAGCAGAAGCAAAGGGGCCAAGGGAACACAGAGCAGGGGTCCCAACCAGGATGGGGGCTAGTAAGGTAGACTCCTGATAGGAGACCCCTGAGTGGCTCTGAAAGCCTGAATGGAAGTGAGCCAGATGCAGAGGGAAGAGAGTGTTCCAAACAGAATGTTCATTGGGATGTGAATTCAAAACTAAAGAGAAGAAAAAATATTTAAGTGATTTAGGAACTACTGAAGGATTTAAGTGCAGGTGTGAAATGGTCAAATTTGTGTTTTGGAAAAAAATGAGAAAGAAAATAATAAAATTAAATGAAGGCCTCTCTAGCTTCAGGAAGATGGCATTAACAGGTTCCAAACCTATCCAGAGAGGCCAGTCAGGAGGCCTTTGTGGTCACCTGGAGGCAGTGTGCCCCAAGGCAAGGGCACTGGTTCTAGGAATGGAGCAAAAGAAGCATCCAGAGCTGTTAAGGAGGTAGGCACCACTTTCATTAATGTGTTACTAATACGGTTTTTACTAGCTTAGGCAGGATTTTTTTGCCTATTGGATTCTAGCTGGTTATTGCTGCCTTAAGAAAGCTCATGATTTTTAAACATATATCTGTCTTGAATTCTTTCTTTTTCTGAAATTTTAATTCCTGTGTTTAGTTGATTTCTTTGGCTTTTTATGCATATTTATTCTTATAGATAATTTTGCATATTGATATGTTTGACCCTTCCCCCTTTCTTCCATTTTTATTATAACAATCTGAAACATACACAAAAATAAAGTAAAATATGAGAACAAAATTCCATATGCCCTTTGGCCTCTCTTCATCTTTCTCTGTTTTGCTTTTGTGGTGTTTGCCAGATCTTTTGTCATTTCAGCTCAGTGTACTTGAGTATGCATCTCTAAAAAAGTATGAATATTTTCTCAGGTAACAACAGTGCCACTTTCTTACTTAACAAAATTGGCAATAATTCCTGAATATAATTTAATTTCTGGTACACATTCATATTTTTATTTATCTCAAAGTAGTTGGTTTTTATGATGGAATCACATATCACATTTGGTAGTTCAGACTCAGTCCTTAAGCCACCTTTTTTTTTTTTTTTTTTTAGTTGTAGTTGGACACAATACCTTTATTTTTTTAAATGTTTTTTCAGTTATTGATGGACCTTTATTTTATTTATGTATATGTGTTACTGGGAATTGAACCCAGTGCCTCACACATGCTAGGCAAGCACTCTATTGCTGAGCTACAACCCCTGCCCACCTTTTATTTTATTTATTTATTTTTATGTGATGCTGAGGGTTGAACCCAGCGCCTTGCACGTGCTAGGCAAGCACTCTACCACTGAGCCATAACCGCAGCCCCCTACCCACCTTTTTAAATGTTGAAGAAACTGTGTCTGTTATCTTGTAGATTATCCCACATTCTGAATTTGTCTCTATTTCTTCATACTATAATTTAATTTAACTTTGTTTTAGGTACCAGGGATTGAACCCACAAGTATTTAACCACTGAGCCACATCCCCAGCCCTTTTATTTATTTATTTATTTATTTATTTATTTTTGAGACAGGGTCTTGCTAAGTGGCTTAAGGCCTCAGCCTCCTGAGTTGCTGGGGTCGAATAACTTGCACCACCACCCCTGGCTCTTATTCTTTTTAAGAATCTATTGATGATGCCTCTAGTTTATGACTTACTCTGTCAACAAGTCTGATTCTCTCCACTAATAAAACCAGCCTTTGTGAAAACCGTCTCATTTACACAAGACCCTTCACATCCTTAGGTATGTAAGTGACTGTCAGTGCCACACATCAGACCATCTAGTTCTGTGCTTTTCAGAAATAGATACAACTATCTCTCCTTTGTTTTTTCTCCTCCTTTTCCAGGTCACACTGTGAACAAGATGCGTAAACATGCAGATTCAGAGGTGGCTTCTCTTGCCAAAGAAGTTTACATTGAGTGGAAAACTTTCATTGAAAAACATTCGGATAGACCTTCTATTGAAGTTCGAAGTGATCCCAAAACTGAGTCACTTAGGAAAAATGCCCAGAAATTACTCTCAGAAGCCTTGGAATTAAAGGTAAAGTTCTAATTGGAATGTGATTGCTAGGAGCTCTTGCTTAAATAAGCCCTAAGTTTTTCATGAGCCTTCATAGACTTAATGCTGTGACCTTGTTCTAACAGGTAACTCTAAGGATTCTAGATTTATAAGCATTCTGGGAAATAGTGTTATAAGAATGTGGGCTTTGGAATTAGCAAGACCTAGGTTGAAACCCTGGGTGTCATGATGCCTTAGGCAAATTTCTTAACATTTCTGAAACTTGCTTTCTTTTTCTAAAAAAAGAGAATTACAATTCCTACCACAGACATGGTTATTGGGAAAGTTAAATGAACCATTTATACAAAGGAATTGTATCTAGTGCCTGCTGATTACAAGTCACTTAATGAATATTGGTTCCTTCCCATTTAAAATTCTTTCCCTTCCCAGTGAAGTAAAAATTCTGAGATGGCCTGTGTTTTGGAATATCAATGACAAAAGAAAGAGCTGTCTACTGAGTTGGGGGCGGGTGGCACACACTTGAATTCCATTGGCTCGGGAGACTGAGACAGGAGAATCATGAGTTCAAAGCAGCCTCAGCAATTTAGTGAGTCCCAAAGCAACTTAGCAAGACCCTGTCTTTAAATAGAATATAAAAAAAGCTGGGGATGTGGCTCAGTTTGGTTAAGTACCCCTGGTTCAATCCCTGAAACAAAACAAAACAACAAAACAAAAAAAGTTGTCTATTGAGAAAACTCTGCTCTCCCATTTTTGTTACCCCCCTACTTTTAATTCTTTTTTTAAAAATATTTATTTATTTATGTATTTATTTTAGTTTTTGGTGGACACAACATCTTTGTTTGTATGTGGTGCTGAGGATCGAACCTGGGGCGCATGCACGCCAGGCGAGCACACTACCGCTTGGTCCACATCTCCAGCCCCCCTACTTTTAATTCTAAGGCATAAAATCAATTGCATAAATATATTCCTTATCATCTTCATAGCCAGAAGTTGAGATGATATTAGTGGTTTGAAGTATACATGCTGGAATAATTTTTGCTCATTTATAATGGTATTAATCATCACCAAACAACAAATCTTGCAAGCTAATTAATACTCTGGAAAAATCAGATATATAACATTGTTATGATTTGAATCAGAAACATCTCTCAAATTCTGATGTGTTGAATTCAGGCTTGGGTGCCCAGTGCAGCAATGTTTAGAGGTGGAGTATTTGGGAAGTGGTTGGGTCATGAGGACTCTGATTTCTTCAATGGATTAATCCATTGATGGATTCATAATTGAAAAGAGTTCTAGGAGGTGGTAGAAACTGTAGAAGGTGGGGCCTAGTGGGAGGAAGTAGGTCACTAGAAGCATGCCCCGGAAAGGTATATCTTATCCCTGGCTTCTTCTTTGGACTTTGTTTCCTGGCTGCTATGAGGTGAGCTGCTTTGCTCTTCTCATCATTCTGCCCTGATGCTCTGCTTCATCCCAAGCCCAGAAACAGTGGAGCCAGCTATCCATGGACTGAAACCTTTGAAACTATAAGCCAAAATAAAGATTTCTCCTCCAAGTTGATTTTGTCAGGTATTTTGTCACAGTGACAGAAAGCTAAATAAGCGAAAACATCTATATTTTTCTTCTTCCCAGGATATCCCAGGCTCTCCTTATTAAAATATCCTTAAAGAATAATTTAATTATTTTTAATAAAGGAAGGAATTTAGAAGTCTTGCTGAAGTGTTAGATCTGTTACTACATTGTCAAATTTTTTTTTTCCTTTTTAACCTTACCACTTCTATCTGAATTTTTATCTACAAAAGAAGAGTAGGTGGACTTGTGATATATTATTTACTTTTTGAAAAGAAGATTTTAGTTTAAAAAAGAAAACTTAGAATAGAAAATGAGAAAACTGTAGAAAGCAGGGAAAAATCTCCACTGAACCTACCACCCAGGCATAATCTTAACATTTTGGTGCATTTCCTTTTTCAGTAAAAATTACTATAGCTTTTTAAATGAATGCTGGGCAAATTATTATTAGAGCAAATTATATGCCAAACATTCTGTAAGATTTTTATTGATTATTTAAATAACATTGCATAAAATTGACATGATTATTTACATTTGTGCTTTCTCTTCAATCTTGATCAATTTCAATTAACATCATTTTATATATCCTTTTCTATATATCTTCATTTTTTCATGTTTATAATTTTTAATGTCTATCTGATGGTGCAGGGAATTGCTATTTAGTAAGTTTGCTTAACTTCTTTTAAATGAAGCTTCAGTATGAATATTGGAAGAGAGAAAAACATACGTAGGTTATAAGTAACTTTCCAGAGTATTGATTAGCCAACAGACGTGCTATTTTAAATAAAATTCATTTTTTAAATAAGCCAAAATTATTGTAGAAACATACAGTGTGGGTATATAATATGTAGTTAATGTGGTGGTAAATACCAGTTCCCTGTGGTATCTTTTTAAGTAAATGATAATAACGAAGCTATGCTTGTAAGGATTAATGAGCAGTTTGCCTGCTATATTAAACTCCATAATAATTATCCTTTTAGTTTATCCATTAATTATCCTTTAAATGGCACATCAAGTGGTAAGCACTCAAGTGTTACAAAGCAAAGTTAAAAAAGTGATACATTCGTTAGTGCTTTCCATCGTAATTGGAAAAAATATCAGATTAAGCATAGCTGAATGGTTTTGTTCCCAAAGAGTAAATTTTAAAAATTAAAAGTATGCATCTTACTGCCTTCCTTGGCCAAAAGAAAAAAAAATCAATCTGTTTTTCTTGCATAAATAGCATTTGATGGTATTTTTGTTCGTTTGGGATGTAAGAAAATGTAAATACAAACACTTTTTCGTAGGGTTAACCCTAGCACCTATCATCATGAGACATTTCCATATTAGGGTAAATCAATGAACCATCTAATCCAGTATCTGGTCTTTGACAGTAATCAATGTGGAGTGCATTCAAATCAGACACCAGGCAATAGTAGTAAAACCGTTGGGTAAGTTATTGGCCCAGTGACTGAAAAGCTTTTACAATTTGATCCTAGCATGTGTTTTTGTAAATACCAAATCTACTCATTATATTCTTTGTAGAAAAAGATGTTTCCATGTTGTTTCAGTTATATCCTTTAATAGTGAAAGTCAGAAATGAAGAATATACACACAGCCAAAAGATTCATCTCTTTACTACCCTACAGATCTTGCTTTCTAGATTCATGGATTATTTTCTTGTTCTTGGAATAATGGAATAGATGAATAAAGACTCCATCGTTCAAATCCAAGCTCTATTCCCCTTTACTATCTCCCTTCCGGATCTTCTTTGTTCTTCTCCGTCTTTTAGATCTTTCCTCATATGAACATCCCCTGTGGTGTCATTCTCTTACTTCCCCTTCCTCATTATCCACTCTCCTTCCTACCTCATGTCCTGTGATCATTTTCCTATTATGTCATTAAAAAAAATGAACCTGATTCTCAAAGTGAGCCTGTATCATTAAGAGTTATGAAACACTGGCTGGTTGGCTCAGTTGGTTGTCAGATGGTGCTAATGAGATCCAGGTCAGGGGTACATTCTCATATGGGACTGTTAGTTTTTTTCTTTGTTTAATGGCCTCAGGCTGCACCCTTGGCTTTGACCAGCTCTCTCATAAATGTATTCAAGTGGTCAAAAAGAAGTGTGAGTTGATACGTACAAATCCAGTCATGCTATCAGAAAACCCACACAAAGTTTGCTTCTTGTGGATGTTCGATTCATTGAATGTTTAGTGGGATTCTACTAGGTGTCAGGGGAAAATACAAACATAAATGAGCTGCAGTCCCTCTCCTAGGAAAGCTTGGTATCTCCTGGGCTGGGGTTCCATCCCCAGTAACACAGAGAGAGAGAGAGAAGTGCTAGCTTACCATCTTTTGAATGAGAGCCTGTAAATAATAAACAGAAACATGAGGCAGTCTGAAGTAGTGGTGTAAGCCCAGCAAGGGGTATAGGCATACAAAGTATGGAAATGTTAACTCTGGTATAAGAATCTGGGAAGGATTTTGCTAACTAGAAAACACATAATAAAAAGACATTCATCTGCTATGCATGATGTTATTGAGAGGGCAGGAGAGGAGGTAGGTGTACATGGGGAAGAAGCACATTCATTTAACAAATATTTATTGAACACTTCCTATGGTTAACAAAAGAAGAAGACCTTATTTCCTTGCATTTATAGAGCTTACAGATGTGGCAAACATCATGATTGATGATGGCACCATTTCCCACCAGATCTATTCCCTGGTGAAGAAGAGCATGTTTTATATCTTTCCCAGCTAAAGCCAGTTTGCCCAGGATTAGACAAGTGAATTACACACGCTCCACACACAGACACAAATAGATAAGGAAGGCACGTCAGATTCTCTGTCTCCGAGAAACGGGAACTAGGAAATACCAAGAAAACATCAGTGCAAGTATTGAAACAGAAGGGATGTTGGAGGAGTTATGAGGAAGCAGAAGGTGTGGGTAGAGATGTGTAGCATAAGAGGAGAGAACCAGGCGGTTAAAATTGGTAGTGAGTAAGACCCAGGGAGAGGAGCAAAAATGTGTGAGAGAGACCAGGCAGAGGATGAGAGAGAGAAATATTGCTAAATACAGCAAATCGCTAGATCTCTTCTAGGGTTTCTGTTCCCATTCCCATTTCTACAGATGTATCTCATAGCAAAATCTCTTTTTCTCAGGGTCTCAGTGAAACTGATCCTTTTATCCAAAAGTGTTTACTTACCTAAAGCACCAAGTTAGGACCCATTGGAAAGGGCTTATCAACTTGGGCAAGTTTGGATTACCCAAGGCTGTTACAAGATAGGCCTTCTTCACTTTGTGCAATGAATTTCTTATACACAATGGTGCCGGATGAATTATTTTCCTTTATGACTTATATTTTAATATCACAAACATTTTTCTGCATTTCTTCATTTCATTGCCCCTCATTTAGCAAGAGGCATGTGTGAGAATTGTTAGATACTGCCTATTCCCATCACACCTCGGGCCTAGCTTCTGTCAAGCTGCGCCAGGCGCTCTCTATACATTCCATCTCCTTTCTAGGCTGTGGCTTCCTAGAGGGGAGGGGTCAGATCTTTTATGTGCTGTGTCTCCAAGAACCAGCCAGACTCAGAGTACCAACTCTATTTGCTGGATTAAGATATATGAGCAGCCATTTATATGAATTCCAAGGCACTCTCAGATTTGGGTTTGTTTTTTTATAATAGCACAATTTGATGGAATGGCTATGACTTTCTTTTATAAACACACAGACCCTTCTTCCTTTATAAGCATGCCCCTTTTTTAAAGAAAGATTTTCTTACCTGTTAAACTAAGTGAATCTCTAAATATTTGGTGAGTAACCAGCCTCATACTAGAACAGGAGCCTCTCTGGAAAATGCTATGGGTCAAATGCTGGGCAGCTAGGCAGCCACCTTGCCAGCCTCCGAACGTAGTCTGGTATCAGGGCTGCCTCAGGCCAGGGACTCACTAGTGCATCGTCTACTCAGGAACCCTTGACTTGAAAAACTTGAGCTCTGTGGGTTCTAGAGAGCTATGGTGGCAAGTCCACTCCCTCCAGCCCAGACCTAGAAGGTAATCAGCCAGCCACTGGGACCACAGGCTTTCATGAGCATCTTTTGCCTAGTAGACCTCGGCTTATGTCTGGGCCTGACAGCATTCATATTCTGTCTCACTCTCTTTCTCTCTCAGTCCTATTCTGCTCCCTGTTTGGTTCTTGTATCTTCAGAGTTTCTCTTTTTATTCCTTCTGTGTCTGTCTCACATGTTAGGACATGTTATCAAATATCAGATAAGACTTTTTATTTTTGGTGTCTCTTTCTTTGTTTTTCCTCTTGTGTGTATGATGTGTGTGTGTGTGCGTGTGTGTGTGTGTGTTTGTGTGTGTGTGTGTGTTTTACTGGGGATTGAACCCAGGACCTCACACATGTTAGGCAAGCACTCTACCACTGAGCTACACCTCCAGCCCTTAAAAAAAAAAAAAAAAAAAAAAAAAAAAAAATATATATATATATATATATATATATATATATATATATACACACACACACACACACACACACACATTTTAGTTGTAGGTGGACACAATACCTTTAGTTTGTTTATTTATTTTTATGTAATGCTGAGGATCAACCTCAGTGCCTCATACATGTGAGGCAAGTGCTCTGCCACTGAGCCACAACCCCTCCACCCCATTTTTTTAAAAATTATTTTAGTTGTAGTTGGACACAATACTTTTATTTATTTATTTTTATGTGGTGCTGAGGATTGAACCCAGGCCTCTCACGTGCTGGGTGAGTGCTCTACCACTACGCCACAACCCCAGCCCCTCAGCCCTTTTTATTTGATTTTGAGATAGGGTTGCACTAATTTGTCCAGGATGGCCTTAAGCTTGCAATCCTCCTGCCTGAGCCTCCTAAGTAGCTGGGATTACAGGTGTATACCACCACACCAGGGCTTTTTCCTTTTTATCCTTTTTACATAGAAGTATAGGATATACAGAACAGTGTGTGTCGGCTCACTGAACTGATCACAAAGCAAACACCCACTTCACCTGGCCAGATCCTAGAATCCTTCAGTTTAGGAAAGACATCATTTCCTCCTGAAGCCAGGTGCTGCCCTTCTGAGTGAGGTGACTTCCCTGTGGCTGTGCTCCTCGGCATTCATTCCCACCCCCTTCCTAGCACTCAGTGCCCTTATGATCCCCGTTCACCACCTGTTTCTCTTATTGCCTTTTCTCCTCATGGCCATAAAAGCTGTGCCTACCCCAGTCACTGCTGTTCCTCAACCCAAGCACAGAGCCTGGCACGTCATAGATGCTGAATAAATATTCAAATAAATGCCTAGCAGGAAGGGAAGGAATAAAGGGGAAAGAGGGAGTAAGAAAAATTTGTTCCTCTTTTCAAAGAACTTACTACCAGGGGAGACAAACTCAAAATATAGATTATTATGACATTATGATAATGACCAAGGGAAGCTCAGGACACAGTGGTAGCCTGAAGAACTTTCAGTCCTTTGTGCTAGGGTTTTTGTTGGTTTCTCCGTGGGGGTATGTTTGCCTAAGCTTTGACGTACAAACACCGAGTGTTTCCTGAGGAAAGGTGTGTCTTCTAAGGGAACGAGTGCTGGTGCCGTGGCGTAGAGGAGCATGAAAACAGCTAGAGCACTTAGGCCGGGGACGGTGGTGGGGGGAGATGGGCTGGGGGTCTCTGATCAGCAGCCTGACCTGGCCTGGATCCAGACCATGTGGACATAATTCCAGACCTGGTCTGCTTTGATTAGGTCTGTGACCTCAGGGTAGCCTGAGTATGAGCCAGACCACCCCAGAATTGCTCCAGGTCCCATCGCCTAGGCCTGTTCTGCTTAATTGAATCTGCATGGGTCTCAGAACGCTGAGGGGGCCGCTGGGTGCCAAAAGGGGAGGACCGTGAACTTTGCAGTCAAGGTCTAGGGCAGAGTTCCAGCTCTGTCTCTCAGTAGCTGTACAGTCTTGATCTTTTACCTTTGAACCTGTTTCCTTATCTATAGAATGTGATAATAAGAGTTATGAGCATTAGATGGGAAAAGTGATTTATAAACTGCCTCATGCACATTTTAGGATCCAGACCCAGTGTTTCTAAAATGCTGTAAGGGGTTAAAAGGCCCTTTAAAAACAAAAAGAAGCATGAACTGCTCCACTGATTTATTATCCTTGGACTTCGTTTCCTGGTTGGTGAAGTACAGGGCCTAGTACCCGTTGCTTAGTTCAAGCCAGTTTCCTGTTATAATGGCAAATATTACCACCCGGCAGGGGTTGTGAATGAGGTCCCTGTCACAAAGCACATGGCCTTGTTCCTTAATTGCCAGGGTGGAATTAATTTGCTCTTCCTGTTTCTCTTGTGACAGGAAGTAGATGTCCTTGAATTTCAGTTGATTAATGGAGGCCTCGAGCAGAGTGCTGCAGCCTCTCTTACTTTTAATCCTTATGCAATGCAAGGCCCTAATTTGATAATTTTGCTGTTTTTTAGATGGATCACCTACTGGTTGAAAATATTGAGCGGGAAACGTTTCATCTCTGCTCCCGCCTCATTAATGGGCCATACCGGCGGACGGTGAGAGCTCTGGTCTTCACATTAAAGCACCGAGCTGAAATACGGGAGCAGGTGAAGAACGGCTCGCTGCCCGTCGGCACGTTTGTACAGACCCACAAAAAGTGACCCGAGGACGGTTCCAACCCTGGGCTGGGCAGAGAGGAAAATGGGCCTCTCTCTGCCATTCAAAGACTCTTTTGAGTCTGGGTGATGGCTGGTGCTGGCTGTGCTAAATTTTCCCATGGTGCCATTCCTTCAGACAGAGGATGCGGGGAGCCCTGGGAGACAGGCCTGCGGGAACCTGCTTCATTAGCCACCACGCGCTGGTGCTGCCTAACAGGATGCACGCAGGCTGTCACTAGGAAGCGCCATACGATTGCCATCACCCAACACAGTGAAAGGGTGACGGATTTCACTGTGAGCATGCCAAGGACACCTCTAAACTTCCCCCATGTCAGGCAGATGAAGTTAACACTTTATTTCGCCACCCTGCAGGTAACTGAAACTCAATTACCGCTGCTGCTCACTCGGTTCCATCCCCCTGAGTTTAGACAGCTCCGGTGCCTCTCAGAACTCCCTGTCTGTTCTCTTTGCTCTACCCCAGGGGTGAGCCTGCCAGAGCCCGCCGACCAGCCCTGCTTTCCAGAGCTCACTTATCTGAACGGTTCAGCTCTCCCTGGAAGACCTTCTGTGTGGGTCTCCGGAGCCCCCATGCTGAGGCCTCTAATGAGCAACTGGCCCGAAGCCTCCCCACACCTCGGGGTTTATTTGAATACGCTGGCTCTGGTTTAGGGCTCTGTAGAACATACATAATGAAATTTCTTCTGCAATGAATTACTGTGGTAAGAAAAAAATGCATATTTTTTAAAAAGTGAAATACCTATGTACAGGCCTGCTCAAAGAATGATGTAAATGATATTTGCCTTTTTTAAAGTACTATTAAACTGAGACTTGTGTTCTAAAACAAAAGGTGTGGTTTCCTCACTGAAAAGTGTTCTGGGTTGCGAAGGGGTACAGTTGGTAAAATTAAAGAATGGCAGGATGAGAATTTGAGGGAAGGGATAAGACCCAAGGAAAGCTTTTCAGACTAGGGGAGACAGGTGCATGTCTGCAGTCTGAAAGGAAGGAGCCAATTACAAGGGGGAGATTTAAAATTAAAGAAAAAAGGGATGGGTTGGAAAGCGAGGACAGGAGGAAGGGCTAATGTCTACCCAAATGCCTGGTGCTTTTCCTAAGAGGATTTATTGACATGCATCTTTATATATATATAGTCTTTGAAAACCCTGTTAATTCCGTTGTGTTTGGTAAGTATTGTTCCAATCTTTTAGATTTGTTCACTACTGAGCAACGTTTACCGGGTGCCCATTCCATGGGGCATGCTGGATACCTAGCAGTGGCTGCAGTGAGACCTTGAGGCTCAGAGCACAATATGCTGTCCAGTTGCCACTGCTAGTCACTCCTGGAGCTAGAATAATAACTGAGTACTTACTGTGTGCCCAGGACTGTGGTAGCATTTTACAAAAAGAAAATACCCGATTAAAGATGAGAAAGGTGAGGCTCTGAAAAGGGCAGTAACTTACTCAGGGTCACAGACAATGATCTTGGTCTGCTTGATGGTATATAGTATATAGTCTCTAGTTGATTCCATCAGCTCTCATATTTTCAAGCTTCATTTAGATGCCGATGGGATTCCAGTTTGTATTTGCAGCCCACACCTGTGCCCTGTTTTCAGCAGTATCTCCTAGATATTCCGTGGACATCCGTGATGCTAAAACCCATCAGTGGATCGATCGCTGTTACCTTCTGGATAAAGTACAGCACCTTCGTGCTGGTGTACAAGGCCGCGTGTGATCTGGCCCCGCCTTCCTCTCCGTTCTCACTTCCTTCCATTTTCACCAGACTGCTTGTAGTTCTTCCACATCGTATTTCTTTTTTTTTTTTTAATATTTATTTTTTAGCTTTAGGTGGACACAATAT
This sequence comes from Marmota flaviventris, assembly GCF_047511675.1. Taxonomy (NCBI): domain Eukaryota; kingdom Metazoa; phylum Chordata; class Mammalia; order Rodentia; family Sciuridae; genus Marmota; species Marmota flaviventris. The sequence goes on from NC_092507.1 coordinate 42,903,849, forward strand.
CTTTATTTTATTTTTATGTGGTGCTGAGGATCGAACCCAGTGCCTCATGCATGCTAGGCGAGTGCGCTACCACTTGAGCCACATCCCCAGCCCCTCCACATCGTATTTCTTAAAGCAACTGAGCATTCCCTTCCTCGAGTGCTGCTCCCCTCCTAATTCCTTTCTTGCCCTCACCACAGTACCCTGTCTACTCTTCTAGACATATCCATGTGTTCTGTCATTATGTCAGTTCTGTCTCCCCACTAGATTGTAAATCCTCCCTGACTGATCAGAGATCCTGTCTCACTGGGTATCTTCAGTGCCTGGAACAGTGCATGGCCATAGTAGTAGCCAATAAATATTTGTGGATGTCCAGATGTCTGCACTCTGCATGGTTCCCCCTTCCTCTGTTATCCACAGAGTAGCCAAAACGAGTCTCTTAAAATGTAAGACAAATGATCTCTTCTTTGCTTAAAACCTCCCAGTGGCTTCCATTCTCTTGGTGTAAAATCCCTTACCATAGGGCTGGGGACATAGCTCAGTTGGTAGAGTGCTTGCCTTGCATGCATAAAGCCCTGGGTTCAATCCCCAGCACCACCAAAAAAAATCCTTACCATATCCTACAAGGCCCAGCATGATCTGGCCTCTGACTGCCTCTGACCTCATTTCCTGTTATGCTCTCCCTTATGCTTCTGTGGTCCCATTGGCTCCCTTGCTGCTTTGCACCTACTTACTAAGCATGCTTCTGTCTCAGGCCTTTGCACTCACTGTTCTGATAGCAGTACTTGTTCCTTAGATGTCTACATGTTCCTGCCCTTACTTGGATCAAGTCTTTTTCCCTTATCAGAAAAGCCTTCACTGACTTCCCTGAGTAATATTCCCTCCCAAATATTCTATAATACTCTACTCTGCTTTATTTTTCTGCAGAGCATTTCATATCCCTTGACACAATTCTTCATTTCTTTATTGTCTTTCTCCTACTTCAAGAATCTAAGCTTCAGGAAAGCAGAGGCTTTGTTCTGTTCCCTGCAGCATCTCCAGCACCTGGAACAGAGACTGGCACAAGCTAGATCTCCATAGCCATTATTGCCTAGTTGAGTGAGTGGCTGTGGATGGAGAGGAGAAGCATCTAATTCAACCAGGAAATACTTCCTGGAGGAGATGATACTTCTGTGCAGTTTTAAAGGGCAGAAATCAATTGGGTAGTTGAAGTGCATGCCTACAGAGAAGACAGTAAGGAAAGACCCAAAAATGGAGATTTCTGGAAGATGATTTGGGCTGGGTATGGTGGTACACACCTGTAATCTCAAGAGGCTGAGGCAGGAGGATCACAATTTCGAGGCTAGCCTCAGCAACTTAGTGAGGCTCTAGGCAAATTAGTGCTACCCTATCTCAAAAAGTAAAAAGGGCTGAGGAGGTGGCCCAATGGTTAAGTGCCCCTGGGTTCAATTGATACCCCACGCCCCCAAAAATGATTTGTATGGCTGGAGTGGGGGGACACATGCAGGAGAGTTGCTGGAGATGAGGCAGGAGAGAAAGGCAAGAATCAGGACCATATTTGGAGTGTCCTGAAAATCAGGTGAAGGCCTTTGACTGATTCCCAGCAGGAACTGGTCGTTTTTGTGTTAACAGAAGCTGGGGCAGGGAGAGTGAGTGGATGTAGGAAGCTTCATTTATAAACAACCAAAGAGTTCTGCTAACTTGGGAACCCAGAGTAAGTTGAAAACACTGCTTTCTGGCTGAAAGGCTTCAGTAGTGATAGTTGGAAAGTAAAATGATTGCAGACATGTGCTTTGGAGATTTGGAAAGCGGGCTGTGTTATTTGTGGCTGTTTTCTCCTTGATGCATGTGCAGAATTTCCATGAACGCTAATGGAGCTATTCTGAGCACTTGCAGAAGGGAAGGAGGCTTGCAGACACCCATCCACACTTGCCCGCCCACCAAGAAGCACTTCTGGGCTCTAGTCTGTTAAAAATGAAAGGGTTGCTCCTAGAATGGAGTGAGAAAAGTTCCTGGCACCTCTGAGTTACCTGTGAGTTTCGGTGCGCGTGTGCCTTACAGCCCTTTCAGTCACTTAAGGAAATTTGTAAGCAGCATCAGTCTACACCAGCGGCTTGTTGATCCTCTTCTCATGCTGGAGTCCTAAATTGGAGTCCTGGTTCTTTGGGTTAGGGACAGAGTCTTTGTATTTTCACTCATTCACTCCACAAACAAAAGTTGTTCCTCTCCTCTGTGCCAGGACTAGCCTGGCACTGGGGAAACAGCCGTAAATGAGATGTCATGTCCACCTTGAGGGGCTCTTAGTCTGGTGAGACAGACACAAGTAGATAATGATGGTAGAGCATATTGGGTGATTAGACATTTATTTCAAATATGGAGACAATAGAGAAAGGAGTGATTAATGACTCAGAGGAAGAACATCTTCAGAGAAGAGCTCATCTTTGAACCAAGGCTGTGCAGAAGCATAAAGGTGTGAAACATACGGTTGGCCTCTGAGGGCAGACAAGGGGCCGTGGTTGAAGTCTAAGGGCTCAGGAATGAATTGTGATGAGAAATGGGCGAAAACAGTAACAAGGGCCTTGGAGGCCTCACCAAAGACATTGGACCTTGGCCTCCAGACAGTGGAAGACCATGAGAAGTTTTTAAGGAGCTGAGCGACCTGATTAGATGTGTGTTTTAAAAAGATTTGTTTAAAAAAAAGTTCCTGCATAAACATATTTAAGAAAGATTTGAACATTTATTTTAAAAACTCAAATTTTTTTTAAAAAGGAAAGAACACAGTAAATGAGAGTTTTTTTTTTTTTTTTAATTGAAGTTTAGAGTTGCCCAAACAGATACCATTAGAGTCCCAGGCTTGAAAAATGGCAGGAGGCTCAGATAACACACTTACCGCGTCGGTGGGGAGAGAACAGGCAGCTGGCATTTTCTCATTTATACAATGTCGGGTTCTTAAACTTGTGCCTGTCAACCTTGGTTTTCTTTTGCAGCAGCCTCAGGCCTCACAGCCTCACTCTGAGCTTTGTAATGTGTTTTGGATGCGTTTATCACAGCCAGATGGGGCAAGGGCTCAGTTTGTTACTGCCCATTATTGCTATCAAAGGGAGTCCATCCAGAAAAACAAGGCTTTGGGAGCTTCCATTAGTTCAGTGACACTGCCTTGGTTTCAAAGGAGAGATGGTTTGATTGGATGACATTGTGTTTTCTTTTAAATTACCCAAAATGATACAATTGCTGTCAGGGATGGACTACCCATAACTTGGGTATGTTGGTTTCAAGATCCTAGAAGACCAAGATGTCCAATCAAATGCTGTTTTTCATCTTGTTGAAGTCACTCATTCAGTGCATATTTGTTGAATTCCGTGCCAGGTACAGGGATCACAGGGATAATTGAGACAGTGTCTGGCCTCAAGTTCATGGTCTAGCAGAGGAGAGAGAAAATAAATGGACCGTTTTTAAAAAAGCAAACAACTGTGACTTATGGGAATTCAAAGAAAAGGAAATAAAAATGTTAAAAGATGCTCAGCCTCCCTGGTGATCAGATGATGACAGAGATTAATGCCGTCCTTAGAGAACTAAAGGATACAGGGGTGGAGATCCCCATGCCTCTCTAGTTAACCCCCTAGATTGACCCCTACATAAAGCAGGTGGCTCCTAGAAGATGTCTGCAGCAAGACCAACCACGAGAGTTCTGCGGGCAGCTGCCGTGCCAGATGTGGTGTCTTTCCTCGAGCACGTTATCATGTTCTCAGGCTCTTGGTGTGTGGCTGTGGAGCTAGTGAGGGTTTTCTTTCTCTACCCTATCACAGGAAGATCAGGAGCAGTTCACATTCACTTGGAACAGATAAGAGTATACATTTACAGACTTGCCCCAGGGATGTTCAGGCTCTTACCCTCTCACAGCCTAGCCTGAAAAGACCTGTACAGCCTAGACATCTTACAGAACATCACGCTGAGCCCAGAGATTGAAGTCATCAGCTGATTGGTCCACAGGAGCAAAACCTGGCAAGTCTATCAGAAGCCTTAGACAGGCTTTGCAGAGAATGGTGGAGAGAAAACCCTATGATGATACAGGGGGCTGACAGATCAGTGAAATCTTTAGGGACCTGGGGTCTGGATATGCCAGGGACATCCCTTATAAAGTCGACCAATTGTTGCATCTGCCACTCCCACCATTAAGAAGGAAGCACGGGTTTGGCAGGCCTTTGGGCTGGGAAGGCAGCATACATTCACACCTGGGAATATTGCTCCACCCCTACACTAGATGGAACAGAAAGCTGCTGGGTTTTATAGGGGCTCAGAGAGTAAAGGGCTCGGCAGCAGGTCCAGGCTACTGTACAAGCGGCCATGCTGCTTGGGCCATATGAGCTGGCAGAACCTGGGGTGTTTGAGCTATCTATGGTGGGAAAAGACACCCATTGAGTTTATGACAAGGCCCAATAGGAGAGTCATCACAATGTTGACCCCTAGGAACCTGGAGCAGGGCCATGCCATCTGTAGCCAAGAATTGTACACTCCACAAAAAACAGCTTCTGACTTGCCACAGGGTTCTGGTATCTGACCGTGGGTCATCAAGTTGATCATGTAGCCAAAGCTGCTAGGATGAACTGATCTTACTGGATTCATCAAGTCACAAAGGTCAGAAAAGTCCAGCAACAACTCATAAGTTGGAAGTACAACTGGGATGGGCATAGCAAGGCCAGGGGACAAGCTGCGTCATGAGCAGGTGGCCCAGGCCTCTATGTTCTCCACCACCTTGGCACCAGCTCACACCCATGGATGCCTGGGGAGCACCTTATATTCAACTGATGGAGAAGAAAAATGAGCTAAGCTTTGTTCACAGGTGAATCAGGTCAGGATGTGTGAGCACGACAAAAATAGACCGTGGCTGCCCAGTGTGTGGCCTCAAGTTCACATAGGGATGTCCTTAAAAGACAGCAGAAGGGGAAATCCTTCCAACAGGCAGAACTTTAGGTAGTGCACCTAGTCATCCACTTTTTATGGAAAGAAATGGGGCCAGGTGAAGTGGACATCATGAACAGTGGAGAATGGCTTGGTTGCTTGGTACAAGGTCAGGAAGGAGTAAGATCGGAAAATTGAGGTCAAGGAAACTTTGCCAGACACATGTGGATAGACCTATGGGAGTGCTCACCAAGTGTGAGATCCTCGTATTCCATGTTAACTCCTATCAGAAAACATGGAAGAAGCACTAAACAACCATGTATATGCAGTGATGTCCCCCAGTCTCTCTCTGAGGCTACCCTACAGCCGGCACAACAGGTACATAAGTGGAGTAACCATCATGGCATGAGAGAAGACATGTAGAGGCCCAATAGCATGATGTTTAGTTCATTTTCTGTTGCTCTAACAAAATACTCAAGACCAGATGATTTATAAAGAATGTTTTATTTGGCTCACGGTTCTGGAGACTGGGAAGTCCGAGGGCATGGTGCCAGCATCTACTCGGCACCTAAGGAGGGCCTTTTTTTCTCACTGCACCACAGCACAGCAAAGGGCATTCCGTGGCGAGACAGAGCAAGTGTGATCTGGTCTTCCTCTTCTTGTAAAACCACTAATGCCATCATGGGTCCCCACGATCATTACCTCATCTCATCCTAATCACTTCCTAAAGGCTCTACCTCCAAATACCATTAACATATGAATTAAGGGAGGAAGTTTCCAATCCATGAGCTTTTGGGGGACACATTCAAATCAGCATATGAGCTCCCACTCACCAAGCTATTGCTGCTGCTGTGTGTCCAACCTGCCAGCAACAGAGACCAACGCTCAGCTTCAGATACATCTCCACCCTGCAAGGAAAAGGACCAGCCACTGGGCGAGTTGATTATATGAAACCCCTTTCCCTGGAAGGAGCTGTGATTCATTTCCCCTGGAACAGAGCTATCCCAGGGTTTGCCTCTGTTGCTTACAGGGCTTCATTCAGCACAACTCCTGAAGGGTTTACAGAGTTTTAAACCTGGAATAGGTTACAGGATCTATAGATGACAGGAGAGTCATATGGGATCCCATTTGGCTCTTCAGCACGGGAGCTGTAGTAGGGGACACATGGCCACGGGGCCCACTCATCGTTTCACATATGACACTCTTGAGCTGCCAGCTTGGAACAAACTTTTGAAGGCACCAGCTCAGATGTGACCCCCTGAAGGAACAGGATGTCATCTTCCAGGATGAAGCACACATTCTAATCAAAGACAATTACATGGCACTTTGTCTCCAATAGGGAAACTACACGAGTCCAGGAACCAAGCATGGGAAGCGGGATTGGCTCACTATTACCATGACTCCCAGCGACCCTCTAGGGCATTTGTCCTGGCAACTCTGGGCTCTGCAGGGGCAGAGGTCCTGGGTCTCAAAGGGAAAACAACACTTCCATTGGAAACATCAAGATGGCTACTTAACTTTTAGCTGTGACTCCATCCAGGCACTTTGAGCTCTTTGTGTCAAGGGACCAGCAGGCAAGAGAGTAGTAGCCATTTTCAGAGCTAATTATCCTTGATCATCAGGCTGCTGTTAAGCAACGGAGGCAGAAGTTAGATCTTTGGTAGCCAATTGATCCGCTTGGAGACCTCTTGATATTCCCTTGCCAGATATTTATAAAATAAGTACAGCAAAGGTGACGTGGCCTGGGCAGGATATGGCAGCCACAGGATCAGGCTTTTCAGGGCTGAGGGTCTCTAGGTCGTGCCTCCATGGAAGTCACTGAGGGAAACAGGAATCTAGACTGGATAGTGGAAGAGGGAGGTGGTGAGGAGCATGGAGCCGTCCCAGGGGTGGAAGTTGTAGTTTAACTCCCGCCCCCAGCTTTATGTTTCTCCCAGAAAAAGGGCCCACAGAAGTCAACCCAAGACCTGGAGCTGAGCAGAACAAGTGTGGACTGAGTGGATGCCATTCTGTACTCCCCGGGTCCCCCCACCATGCCTGATGGGCCTCTTCCCAACTTGCCAAGAGTGCTCTTTGCCAGCAGCCCTGCTGGGAATGTCCCTCCACTGAAGAGAGTTACCTCACCTGAGGATGTTCCCCTTTTGTGAGGCAGGTCGATTCAGGGTTGGAAAGGCCTGGCCCCACCGCCCCAATTCAGGACAACTGTGAAGGGCCCTGCCAGCTTCCGAGTTCCCCACAGGGCTGTCAAATGTCTTCATAATGAATTGCAACCAGTTTATCTCTACCACCTCACCAAGAGCAATCCCTAATAAAGTCACCACGTGCTAATCCCCATCTCAGAGTCTACCTTCCAGGACCTGGACCTGGTAAGACTCTGGAGCAGGAGTCAGCAAACTTTGAAAAATAGTGGGGGAGGGGAAGGTGGTAAAAATTTTAGCCTTTGTGGGCCACATGGTCTGTGTCACAGTATGCTACCCTGCCATGGTAATGCAAAAGTGACCATGGACAATAAGCAAATGAATTAGTGTGGCTGCGTTCCAATAAAACTTGAGGTACAAAAGCAGGCAGTGATATCCTAGTACAGTGGCGCATACCTATAATCCCAGCGGCTTGGGAGGCTGAGGCAGGAAGATCACGAGTTCAAAGCCAGCCTCAGCAATTTAGGAAGCCCTAAGCAATTTAGCAAGACCCTATCTCTAAATAAAATATAAAAATGGGCTGGGGATGTGACTCAGTGTTTAAACACCCTGGGTTCAATCCCTGGTACAAAAAAAAAAAAAAAAAAAAAAAGGCAGGCAGTGCACTGCATTTGGTGTGTGGGTCTTAGTTTGCCAACCTCTACTCTAGGAAAAAACTGTTATATGTACACAAAGCAGGCATGTACAAAGCGTTTAACAGCAACATACTTTGTAATAGCAAAAGTTTTAAAAACAATCTAAGCTGGGCATGGTGGTTCATGCCTGCAATCCCAGATGTTTGGGAGGCTGAGGCAGGAGGATCACAAGTTCAAAGCCAACCTCAGCAAGAGCAAGGAGCCAAGCAACTCAGTGAGAGCCTGTCTATAAATAAAATACAAAATAGGGCTGGGAATGTGGCTCAGTGATCAAGTATCCCTGAGTTCAATCCCTAGTACCAAAAAAATAAATAAATAAAATATAATAATAACAATCTAAATGCACATTAGAAAAAGAATGGTTAAATAAATACAACTAGATTTGGGAATACTATGCACAGATTTTTTAAAAAGTGTGTTTTAATCTATATAACAGCATTGTTCAATAAAAATGTATGTAACCTCTTGGGTGTGGTTAACAAGGGCAACTGCCAACATCTTATTAGGGGGTTCTTCTTCCTGCTCAGGAGGATGTAAGCCACCCTAAAACTTAAAGTCTCAAATCATTAGTGAATAACATAACAAAAATAGCCAGAAATATATTTACAAAAACAAAGTCCCTGATAGATATAGTCCACGTGGCACTGGAACCAGACAAAGAAAAGATGGCTCTGAAGGTTTTTTTTAAGGGGGACATCAAAGGCAGGGATAAGGTTTCAAGGGCGGAGTCTTGCTTTGAAATGTCCTGCAGTCGGCAGGTTGATTGGCATTTTCTCAGGTCACACTTATCTCAGGTGCTATGGGATCTTTGGCAGAGCTTGAGGGGGAAGTTCACTGCATCAGGCACTCAATCCCTGTGGGGGTGCCACAGAAAGTTCCCAATGCCAGACTTATCCCCTCATTAGGCTACAATGTGCAACATAGTCCACCCACAGCCCACGGATGGCTCATGACATGTGGAGGTACATATCTGTAATCCCAGTGATTCAGGAGGCTGAAGCAGGAGAATTGCAAGTTCCAGGCCAGCCTCAGCAACTTAGTGAGACCCTGTCCCAAAAGAAAATTTTAAATGGGCTAGAGATGTAGCTCAGGGGCAGAGCACTTAGCTAGCATGTGCAAGGCCCTGGGTTCAGTCTTCAGTATCAGGAAAAAAGAAAAAAACAAAAGAGAGAAATACAATGAAAATCACATATGTAATTTTAAAATTTTCAGTAGCCACATTAAAAATGTAAAAAGAAGAGATGAAGTTAATTTTAACAATATACTTTGAGCCCAATATTCCCAAAGCATTATCACTTCAACATTTAATCAACAAAAAATGACTAATGAGGCATTTTATGTTCCTCTTTGTACTGCATGTGGAATGTGGTGTACATTTTACTCTTAAAACATACCAAGTTAGGCTAACAGTATTTTCAAGTGCTTCTAGCCACATGTGGCCAGAGTTTACTGCTTTGGACAGCTCAGATCCATAAGGACAAACATGGGAACACCACGATACAGTGCTAGGTGAAAAGAAAAGAGTTGCAGCATCCTATGTACAGGATGAACCAATAGGAGAAACTATTTCCATAGGAGCATTTGGAGGGAAAAGAGATGGGGGAAAGGTGTATACAGATACATACTTAAATTAGAGAGAAGTTTTGGATGGGGGTATGGACTGGCAGCCCAGGGAGACTCTCTCTTTACCTGATTTTTTCTTTCTTTCTTTCTTTTTTTTTTTTTTTTTTTTTTTGTATCAGGGATTGAACCCAGGGGTGCTTAACCACTGAGCCACATCCCCAGCCCTTTTTTGTATTTTGTTAGAGACAGGGTCTCACTGAGGTGCTTAGGGCCTCATTAAGTTGCTAAGGCTGGCTTTGTTTACCAGATGTTTTAAAAATAATTTTTAAAGTTGCTGGAATAAGTATAGATTTACAAAAAGTATTAAAGATAATACAGAGAGTTTCTATATGTCCTTCACCCTGTTCCCTCTGTGGGCAGCACTTTACATTCATGGGTTACATTTGACAAAATTAAAAGTCCATTGTTGGTATATTTCCATCAACTAAGCCCCAGACTTCTTTCAGCATCACCATTAATGTCCCTTCTCTGTTCCAGGATTCAGTCCAGAATCCCACATTGCATTTAGTACCCCTGTCTCTCCAACCTCCTCTGCTCTGTGACAGTTTCCCAGGCATTTCTTGTTTCCTGTAACCTTGACAGTCTTGATCAGCACTGGCCAGGTGTTTGGTAGAATCCCCCTCATTTCCGGCTTGTCTGAGGATTCCCTTCTCACTAAATTGAGATTATGGGCTTTTGGCAAGAATACCACCCCGGGCGGGTGTCCCTTTTGGTCACATCTCATCACGGGGCACATGGCACCATGTGGCATTGCAGGTGACTTGAACCTTGGGTGTCTGGCCAGGTTCCTCTACTGTTGGGTTACCAGTTTTCCGTTTCTGTGTTTTCTTCTTTGGAGGCAAGGCATAAAATCCAGACAGCCCTCAAAGGTTGGAGGACGAGAGGTGGTGAATTCAGCCCCACCTCCCGGAATGCACAGGTTCTACCTATATTATTTAGAAGTCTTCCACAAGAAAGGGCATCCCTCTTTGCTCCGTTTTACTTACTTATTTTGATAATTTTTATATTGATATGGACACATTTATTTTGTACATTGGGTTATAACTTAGTGTGATTGGGTTCTTCTCACAGCGAAGATACTCATGTGTCATCTATATTTTTTGAACATGAAGAACCACACATAACAACTCTGTGTGAGAACAAGTCCAACCAGGGGCGAAGGTCCTTCCTCCGCAGTTCTTCATGATCGCCCTTGAGGAGGCTGATCATCCTTTACTGCGGTCTGACTAGCAACTGCAGACAGCTGCTCCCGCCCTCCAGGCCTCAGCTTCCCCATCTAAATAAGAGAGTGTTTCATAAAACGGTCTCAGAGATGAAGAAGGGGATGATGTTTGTATGTTCATAAGTGTTCCGGTATTTTGTTGCCTCAGAGAACTTAGGTCCTTAATGGTTATCTTCTTTTATTTATGTTGGAAAATAAACTCAGAGCTAATAGCCCTTGAGAACATCCCATAAACATAATCAATATTTATGTCCCCTCCCACAACCCCAGGGAGTACTCCTGCCCTGCTCTTTACCCCTCTGCCTGGGATCTGGTTCTCCTCTTCTTCCTTGGCTTTCTGTCCAGGGGCTATAGTCTAGCTGAGGCCCATCACTCTGCTAACCTCTCTGGCCTCATCCTGAGCTTCTCACACTCCTAGGCTGCGGCCACACTAACAACTGGTCACCCTCTTATGGGCTGATTTTGTCCCCCTGAAATCCCTGTGTTGAAGTCCTAACCCTCCAGACCTCAGGAGGTGACTGTTGGAGATGGAGACTTCTAAAGAAATAATGAAGGTAGAATGAGGTCGTGTGGGTGGGCACTGATCCAACACAGTGGTGTCCTTGTAAGAAGAGGACACAGACAACACGCAGACCGTGTGAGGACACAGCAAGAACATGGCCATCTGCAAGACAGGAAAGAGGCCTCAGGAGAAGCCAAACCTGCTGACACCTTGATCACAGACTTCCAGTCTCCAGAGCTGTGAGAAAACAAATGTCCTCTGTTTAAGCCACACTGTCTGTGGTATTTCCAGGTACGTGGAAGTGGTACGTCCAGGAAGGAATCAGCTTGCTGAATCCCTCCCTCCTCTATGCCAGGCCTCTGCTAGATCCAGGCACAACATGGACCAGAAGGGCTCTAGGTCCAATGCCGAACCAAGACACTGACCCACAACAATCCGACATTATCAGGGGATGACAGGAGGGCTGGGGGCCAGTGGAGGGACAGCTTCACTATGCCTGTGGGAACCTGGCTGCAGTGGACCCAGAAAGGTTTGGCAGAGGTGGATTTTCCAGCTGGGCCTTGATGGAAGGAGTTTGCAGGCAGGTAGTGAGAGGGACAAGTGGCATTTCAGGTTACAAAGAAAAGTATGTGCAAATGTGCAAGCTAAAAGAACATCAAAGGTCAGGGAACAGTACCAAGTGCAGGGTGGCTGGAGTCAAGGTGCAGGAAGAGAAGAATAGCTGGGAGACAGCCTGGACAGTGAGGGAGCCGGTGGATGAGCGGCCTGGGAGTTCCTGCTTAAGGGGAGGGTTTTAAAGACTGTGGAATTAGGAAACTCCTAAGCAAAATCCTAGCTACATGTGCCAGGAGCTTCCTACCTGGACAGCTGTTTGATAACCAAAAATCTGGAGCAGCTGGAGAACATTGGGTATTTTATTCGCACCCCCACCCCCACCCCAGCACCTGAATGTGAAATTAGGGCAGGGACTGTGTCTGATTCATTTCTGTGGCCCCAGCAGGTTCTGGTGCAGGTCAGGGACTCAATGCACATGCCAGGAACGAGCAAATTAGAAGACAAGCCGGATCAGGGGCCAAACCCTCCCTCTGCCATGGTTTCTCAGGGTTCTGCTGTTGGTGCTGTCTCTAAACGTGCAAGAGCCTGCGCCCGCCCTCCTGATGCAGACAGCAACGCACCCTGATAAAGCCAGAAGGGTTGGATTGCTTCAGAGCCAGAAAACACCTGGCCCGTGGCAGGCTTACTTCGGAGGCAGGCAGCCCACATGGCCATAGGGACACCACTTGAGGCCAGCTCACAAGGAAAGATGCATCCAGCATTGTCACAGGGGCCTCGGGACCAGGACTTGAACCAATCAAATATTAGTGTTTTCCAAAGGTATGATTTGGGGGAAGCCGTACGGTGGGGAGGGGGCGTCAAAATAATCCAAACCCTAATCAGCATTAATGAGCTCCTGCCGCACACCAGAGATGTGTGGTGTGTGCACAGTGACCCTCTTTATCTTAGTCTGTTCTCCCACTGAAACCCCCTCCTCAACCTTCCATCCCCTGTGTCATACCTGGCCTCTTACCTGGTCTCCTTGGCACGCCTGTCCTCCCTGTAATCCACTCTCTACCTGGCTGGCAGAGTGAGTGCCCATACTGCACCATGTCATGCTCCTGCCCAAAACCCTCCCACGGATCTCATCACACTGAAAACAAACTCAACTCCTTTCAGAGGCTGGCTTGGCCCTGCGAGTCCCGACCTCTGGCACCAGCTCCATCTTGTCTCTTACCCCTGGCTCCAGCTGCTCTGGCCTTTGTCCCCCAAACTCACACCGTGCCTTTTGGGCCATTGGCAGAGGCTCCTCCTCTGCTCGGCACACCCTGATCCTCCTTTGACTCCTTGTCCTGAAGGTCCTCCTCCAAGGGTCTTCCTGGCCTCGGTCTCTAATTAGGCCCACACCCCCGCGTCACTTGCTGCCACATGAGTGTCCTTCTTCACAAGACCGCATGCATCTGAACTTACCATATTCTCTTATTTATTCCTTGCTTCCCCCCACACACCAGAACACGCCTTCCTGGGGCAGTGACCTCGGGTGGCTCTGCTTCCTCCTTCTCGGTGCTGGTGTCCCCTAGCAGGGCCTCATGCAACGTGCTGAATGAGCGTGTGGCAAAAGACCAGAGGGCCCCCGCCCCACCTCCAGCCGGTGAGGGTCCCCCGCAGCCCGGCAGAGTGGATCCCCAGCGTGCGCACCGACAGATGGTGTGGAGCCCAGAGTGGGCGCAGCTTTTATTAGTCTGAGTTGCTTTTGCTCAGAATAGGATTAGCATAAGCACCGTCCTGGCAAGTGGATAAGGTAAAGCTCTGTTAGTTACATTCGGATTTTGCTTCTCTGCTGCAATCCAGAGCCCTCCCTCTGCTGGGTTAGCCTGGCTCATGGCTCAGGGTGCTGCACAGAGAAGTGGACGGAGTGGAGCGGCAGGGTGGCACTGGGAATCCTTGACCTCTCTGTCCCCTGCATCCTACCCTACCACCCCAGGCAGAAAGCCTGTCACTGGCCAGCCTGCCCCCATGTCCAGGAAGGTGCGATGACAACAGACAACTGTCTCTGGACTCCTGCGGAACCCTCCCAGCAGCCCAGCAGGAAGATGAGCAGCAGTGTCCTTATTTGACACTTGAGAAATTGATGGTTCAGGGAGGTTGAAGGACTTGCCCAGGGTGACTCAGCAGGTCGTCGCAGACAGGCTACAAAGCCAGGTTGTGAGCCTGGTCCTCGGCCTCCCAGCCCTTCCCAGCCTCACTCTGGGGAGCCGCATGCGCCTCCAGGGGTCAGGTGTCAGCTCACTGAGGCAGCGAGCAGCCGAGTCAGAGGCCAGAGTCTGCCCCAGGAGACCTCTTTTCTGGCTAAGAAGTAACCCTGGCCTCAGCCGTGGTCTCTGTGCTCCCCAAGAGTATTCAGCTTCAGTTCACAAAGAGAGTTCCGTAACATCACTTTGCAACCATGTGTACACCAAGAAGAAAGAGCTACTAACATTGTGGAGTGCTTCTTCAGGGCCAAGGCCGTGCTGGGGAAGGACTTTCCATGTCTTATCTCAGTATTTGAAATTCCATTAATTTCTCTAAGTAAGGAACCTCCTACACATGATTGAAAAAAACAGATTACCAAAAAGTATGTAGGGAAAAATAAATCTCTCTCCCTCCTGTGGACTCTGTACTCTTTCCCTCTCTAGATATCAATGACTAGTTCCTTCCATATCCTGCAAAGTCCATGAGTTATTACCATCTCATTCAATCATCTCAACAACCCTTCGAGGTGGGCATTATTATTTTTGCATTACAGAATCAGGAAACTTCAGAGACAGAAAGCTACTTACCCAAGGTTACACAGCTTGAAGTGGCAGAGCTGGGGTTTAACATGGGCTTACTCTAAAGCCCATGTGTTGATGACCACTCTGTCTCCTGCAAAGAGAAGAGAAACAGAAAGGTGAGTTTCGAAGCGTGGGCTGAGCTAGTAGCAAAGCCCCTTGCAAAGTCATGTTTTAATAATCATAAAAGAAAGTTGGAGCAAATCCGAAAGCCCCTTCAGAAAAGAGCTGGCTTAACTCACACCCACCATCTGGTCACGCTTTCCCATCCCACCTGCCATCCAAGCTGCATTTGTAACATTTTTCAAACCTTCTTCATCCATTATCTCATCAATCCTTGCTGAAGTCCTGCTTTTGCGAGGCAGGAGTGACCACTAGGGAAACTGAGGCTCCAAGAAGGAAGTGAGTGGACCAAGGCCACAGAGGTGATGAGAGGTGGTCTGGGGCCCAGACCGGCCGTGTCACAGCCTGCTGCAGTGGCTGCCCTAGCCAGCGGCTCCCATCCGAGCTCCTTAGCTTGATGTCCCCATGATCTGGCCTCCACCTTCCTCCTGGGTCACTCCCTTCCACACTCCAGTCTTTCCAAATGTGTCACCGTTCCCAAACATGCAACAGCCTTTCTCAACCCCTATTTTCACCTGCCATTTCCTCTGCCAGCTTGCTTGGTGGGCTCGTGCACATCATTTCTTAATTTCTCTCTGGTCCCTGGGACAGGTGCCTGACACGGTCTTTTCATTGTTGCTGTTATCACTAGTGTATGGGTCATTTCATAGGGTGGCCTGGAGCCCAGGCTCTGGAGCAAACTGCTTGGGTTGAAAGCCTGGCTCGGGCAGTTGCCAGCTGAGTGATCCTGGGCAAGTCATCTACTTGTCTGTTCTCGACATCTCTGCTGATATTTTCTCAACTCTATCACGAGGAGATGTTGTACGGAGAAAACACCACTTACAGAACATGAAACATGGAGCCTGGCGCAGAACAAGCCCTCAATGTAGCCTGGCTATCATAGCTTTATCTGCGCTCTGCGATGCCTGCCTGGGACCAGTCCCTGTGCTGGGCACCACAAGTGGACTCCGAGGCCGTCTCTGGCCTTAGAGCCCAGGAGGAGAGAGGTGTGTAGACAGCCCATGTTGGTGCACATTCTGACTATTCTACGCGAATCCACCCTGGTGCCTGGTTTCTGTGGATCCAACACTATTCTGCCACCACTCCTTCCCACCAGAGGAGCCTGGGGCCTCCTGCCCCCGCCCCCTGAGTGTCTCCTCCCTGGGGAATGGCTCTGTCAGCTCCCCCTTCTCTCCACGTGAACACCAGAGACGGCTGTCCTCGAGATTGAAAAAGCCAGCTGCACTTCAATTTATCTCCCCAGGCTGCTCCCCAGCTGAGACTTACTGGCTGTGCCTGTCACAGTGACCCCGCAGGCTCAATTACACATCTGCTTCCAGGAGAGACTGGGGAAGGAACCTGCCTAGATTTGCCGGGTGGCCCCAAGGGAGGGCCATGGGCCCTGTCAAACGTGGGACCTCAGACAGCATGGGGCCCCCTCAGCTGCCTCTCTTGGCATGCATGAGGAAACTGAGGCCAGGCCCAGGGAGATACATTGGAAGTTCCTGCCAGAGAAAACGGGCCCCGAATGAAGTCCAACGTGGGCCCTGAGTGCCATCTCAGGAGCTCCTCTCACTGTCCTCGAGGAGGTGACTTCATTATTCCCCAGGCAGCCTTCTTCCTGCATAATGAAATGTTTGCTATGGAACATGCTTTGAAACTTAAGCTGAAAGAAAACATTGCACTTCCAGAGACCAAGACCACAATCTGTCCCCAAAAACATGTTAGAAATGCAGCAGCGCAGGCTGACACGGGATCCCGGGTGTCACTGGTGTCACTGGTCTGTGGTGACAAAGCAGAGTCCCAACTTTGCCCCCAAACACAAGGACCCTGAGCCCCCTTATACATAAGCATGAACTTATTCTTCTCAAAGGGCCCCCCAATTATTCCTGGGAGTCCCCAAGAGTAGCTACAAACCAGCCCATCGGCTATAGTCACTGTGAGGTAGCCCCACGCTCTTCCTCTGGGGCTCAGGCTCCTTTCCCATCAATAGCCTCAAGGGTGAGGCCCTTGGAAGGCTGCCACTCCTGAAGGTGCCTGCCATGGGGACAGGGTCAGGGCCCAGGTGCTGTATTCTGTGTCCCATGCTGCCTTTTGTCCACTCAGGGGCCATGGGAATTGAGGGTGAGTCCCAAGAGGGGAGCCCAGGTTCCTCAACTCCCAGCTCTGCCAAGTGGAGTCTGACCGACATGGAACCCCTTATAGATTGAAAGCTTATCATCTGAGAGGCCCGGATCAGCCCACCCCACTCACCGTACCTGAGCAGCCTCCACAGTGAAACAAAGGTGAAAATGCTCACTTGGTAGGGCGGTGGAATGAGGTCATGTTACACAATGCCTGGCTTACACTAGGTGCTCAATGAATGATGGCTGCTGCTGCTGCTACTACTACTACTATTCTGTCTGAGACTGAGTTCCTGGGGATCAAAGGCAAGTGATTCGTTTGAGAGGTGATCAGAGGATTCTTCATTGAGGTGTTGGTATGAGGGGTGAGGGAGCTGAGGTCTGTACCCACTAGTCATTGGCTGGGATCTGCTGCAGGAGAATGGGCATGAGGTTCCTGGTGGCTTTCCTGCATGAACACAGGCCAGGCTAGGGGCCTCTGAGGCCAGAAAAAGTCCTCAGGCAGAGTGGTAGGGCCAGCCCTGAGAAGGTGCCAGGTTGGCAAGTGCAAGATGGTGTACCCCAAGAGACATAGACAGGAACTACCAGCATCTGGCACAAACACTATGTAGTGTCACTTCACATGAAAGATGAGATGCTACAAGTGTCTGTGTCAGGCTGGGGGACCCCAGAGGGGGCGGAGGCTTCTTGACTGTGTGACCTTGGCCTGTGCAGTCTTTGTCCTGTTTCCCTGCCCACCAAGCAGGGAGTTCAGCCAGCTCCCAGAGGTTCCTTATTCCCCAGCATTTAATTCAAGCGTCCCAGGGCCCTTGGGAAGAGGCAGGCAGCACCAGTGTGAGGCTCCATGTCAGAGGTAAGAACAGAGCAGAAAGGAAGCAACTAGGCCAGTAGATCCCACCTGCACCTGGGGATCACCTGGGCACTTGATAGAAATGCAAATTTTCAGGCCAAACTTCAGAAACTCTTGGGGTGCGACAAGCAATCTTTTGTCGTTTTTTTTTTTTTGGTACCAGGGATTGAACCCAGAGATGCTTAACCACTGAGCCACATCCCCAGCGCTCCCCCCCTTTTATAAAAAATATATATATATTTTTAGTTGTAGTTAGACATGATGCCTTTATTTTATTTATTTTTATGTGGTGCTGAGAATCGAACCCAGTGCCTCTCACATGCTAGGTGAGCGCTCTACCGCTGAGCCCCAGCCCCAGCCCATCCCCAGCCCTTCTTAATTTTTATTGTGAGATAGGGTCTCACTAGGTTGCTTACAGTCTTACTAAGTTGCTGAGGCTGGCTTCAAACCTTTCATCCTCCCACCTCAACTTCCCAAGCCGCTGGGATTATAGGCATGTGCTCAGCTAGCAATCTATCCTTAACAAGACCTCCATGGGGTGCTGGTCCTGTGCACGCTCAGGTTCCAGACCAAGGTCCAGCTGTGAGTCAAGGCCAAGCTGGGACTGGAATCTATCTCCTGTGTCCCAGACTGTCCCTTCAGTCATTTGGACGCAGGGCCCAGTGTCTCTCTGCTTCTCCCAGATACCTTCCCCCTCACATGTGATGTGCCTGGGGTTTATGAAAAATCTCAGTGTGAGGGGAAGAAAAGAAAACCATTTTGGAGTCCTGGAATCCGACAGATCTGGAGGCCTTTGTTATCCCTTCTCTGCCTACCTACTTTCTACAACCACTTAAAAACAGAGACGTCCATCAGTGCTTCCTGAGGTGGGAGCCCTTCCCCTTGCAGCGCCTGGGTCACAGCAAATAAGAGAGAGGGAGCAGCTGCAAAGGTATAAATTATGCAGGATCCCCCAAGAGCAGGTTGGCTTGTTCAATTGCCTGAGAGGAGGCTGAGCATGATGGCCTGTAATTCCAGGGATTCGGGAGGCTGAGTCAGGAGGATGGCAAGTTCCAGACTAGCTGCAGCAACTTTGGGAGACTCTGTCTCAAATAAACAAACAAACAAATAAAATGCTGGTGGTGTCACTCAGTGGTAGAGCATTGCTGGGTTAAATGCCTGAGAGGAGAAGGGGATCAGGCAAGGCCACTCAGCTAGACAAGGTTCTTGACCAGGCCACCTGCACAGAGGGGACCTTCTAGCTCACTTTCCGCTCCACTCCTCTCTCCTGCAAGGGCTCTTGGGATTGCTGGCTCTGCACCATTCTTCAAGTCTGACTCGATGCTCATCAGCACTGTGTTCCTGGGCCTCACTTGGGGCCCTCACCTCTTCCACCAGCTCTGGTCAGCCCACCATCCATGGCCTCCTCGGCACAACTCCAGGGTTCTCCCTTGCCTCGGCCCTCCATCCCACTATTGCCTCCTGGACTCCTAACAGACAGCCTTGACTCCATGAGAAAATAAAAGCAGCACACAGGGGCTGCCTCACCCTCCTCCCTGGCAGAACATGTGCCCGCACCACAGCGCTGGGTTCTGAGAGGCCAGATGTTGTCCCTGCCATGCCCGTCCCTCTCCGTACTCACACCTCTCCCACGCAGGGCAGCCCGCTCTGCTTCAGCATCCCCCTTTCTCCCTTTCTTAGCTTTTCCCATCAGTATGTAAATGCATTCAAATACCCCATCCAAGACAAACACAAGCAGCAGACCGAAACCTCCATCACCATCTACGAAATAACCCCCTCCATCACCTCTCCCCGCTCAGGCTGTTCCCTGCCTCTCTCCTGCTCTTCTCAGCAAGCCTGTCCAGAGGCTGGGACTCTGGCTGCCTCCATTCCTCACCTCTGCCCCCTCCCTGCCCTGGCTTCCCTTGCCTGGGGTCACCAACGCTGTTCCCATTCCCATATAAACCACAGCTGCGGACCATTTCATCCTTGAGCCCCATCCTTTCGCTCTTCCAAACACCCGCCTTGTTCCCAGGCTGCTGGGGGCTTCTCTTCATGTGTCCAACTGGGACTCAAGTGGCTACTTTTAGGTGTTGGTCACTGTGCTTGGGTCTAGTGACTCAGGGAGGAGCAAGATGGTTAGAACTTGTCTTCCAGACAGTACAGAATAATGACATCCTCAGGGGTCATGCTTTCCTCCCCCAGTCTCTCCTGGGAATCACACCTTGTGCAGTCTTTGAGCTCTTATCTTCTGCCCAGACCTCTCTCCCAAGTTCCACACCCACACCTCTAACTACTCTGAGGATAATTCCTCCAGAATGGTCCACAAGCAACTCAAATTTGCAAGATCCAAATCAGACTTGTACTCTTCCCCTTAAATTTCTCCTCTATTAAGAATCAGGCCATGCTCTTCCTCGGCGCTGCCTTTGGAGGTGGCCGCCATTCGTATTCGGCACCATGGCTGCCCTCAGACCTCTCGTGAAGCCCAAAATCGTCAAAAAGAGGACCAAGAAGTTCATCCGGCACCAGTCAGACCGATACGTCAAAATTAAGCGTAACTGGCGGAAACCCAGAGGGATGGACAACCGGGTGCGGAGGAGGTTCAAGGGCCAGATCTTGATGCCCAACATTGGTTACGGGAGCAACAAGAAAACCAAGCACATGCTGCCTAGTGGCTTCCGCAAGTTCCTGGTGCACAACGTCAAGGAGCTGGAGGTGCTGCTCATGTGTAACAAATCTTACTGTGCGGAGATTGCCCACAACGGTTGCTCCAAGAACGGCAAAGCCATCGTGGAAAGAGCGGCCCATCTGGCCATCAGAGTCACCAATCCCAACGCCAGGCTGAGCAGTGAAGAAAATGAATAGACAGTTCACGTGCACATTTTTTGTGTGCTTAAATAAAGCCACAAGCTGCCAAAAAAAAAAAAAAAAAAAGAATCAGGCCAGCTATGGAGGCTGTGATTGCGGCTCAGTGAGGGTTGTGGCTCAGTGGTGGAGCACTTGCCTAGCACGAACATTGGGTTCTATCCTCAGCACCATATAAACATAATAAATGAAGTAAAAAAAAAAAAGAATCGGGCCAGCTGGGCGAGATGGCACATGGCTATAATCCCAGCAGCTTCAGAGGCTGAGGCAGGAGGATTTTGAGTTCAAAGCCAGTCTCAGCAAAAAATCAAGGTGCTAAGCAACTCAGTGAGACCCTGTCTCTAAACAAAATACAAAATAGAGCTGGGGATGTGGCTCAGGGGTTAAGTAATCCTGGGTTCAATCCTTGGTACCAAAAACAAAAACAAAAATAGAATCAGGCCATCACAAACCACAAACTTGGAAAATATTTTTCATTCCTCCTTCCAGTACCACCTTATCTATCTTTTACACTGGCTTTTGTCCTTCCTATGGCCAATGCCCTGTGCCCTTTTCCCTGACACAGTCCCTAGACTACCCTCCTCTTGCCCCCTCTGAACCATGGCAGGGACACAGCTGGAGGGAGTAAAAGTAAATCTGAACAGACCAAATGTCCATCTGTGGTGAGTGGATGAACACTTGTGGTCTATCCATACAATGTGGTATAGACGGTCCCAACTTACAATGGCTTGACATGTTTTTTTTTCAATTTCATGATGATACACAAGTGATAGGCATTTAGCAAAAACTGTACTTTGACTTTTGAATTTCGATTTTTCCAGGCTAGTGATGTGCAATCCTATCTGTATTCTCTCACGATATTGGGCAGTGGCAGCAAACCTCAGCTTCCAGCCAGCCACATGGGTAAACCACCAACATGCTAAGCCATGGTATTCAGTAGCTTAGATATATTAAATTTTTTTTTTTTGGTACTAAGGATTGAACTCTGAGGCACTCAACCACTGAGTTACATCCCCAGTCCTAGTTTTAATTTTATTTAGAGACAGGGTCTTACTGAGTTGCTTGTGGTTGCTGATCCTCCTACCTCCACCTCCACCTGCCTAGCATGTGTGCACCACCAAGCCCAGTCTTAAATCCATTAAAAAAAAAATATATATATATATATATAGATAGATAGATAGAGAGAGAGAGAGAGAGAGAGAGAGAGAGAGAGAGTGTAGATAAGCACAATACCTTTATTTATTTATTTTTATGTGGTGCTGAAGATCGAGCCCAGTGCCTCACACATGCTAGACAAGTGCTCTACCCCTGAGCCACAACCCCAGCCCCTTAAGTCCATTTTTGACTTAAAATATTTCAGCTTACCCTAGGCTTATCAGGATGCTACCTTATGGTAAACTGAGGAGAATCAGAGCATCTATATCTCTCATCCATAAAGAAGAATGAAGTGGGGTTGTTTTTGTCATTTCTGGTGCTGCCGATTGAACCCAGGGCCTCACACACACTAGGCAAGCCCTCTCCCGAGCCACGAGAATGAAGTATTAGTACTCACTGCAATGCTGACGACCTCGAAAACACTGAGCTAAGTGAAATAAACCAGACACAAAGGTCACATTTCGTGCGATTCCTTTTACATAAAAGGTCCAGAAAAGAAACATCCATACATACAGAATGCAGATTTGTGATTGCCAGGGGCTGAGGAGGCAGAATGGGGAGAAATTGCTTAATGAGTAAGAGGTTTCACTTTGGCATGATGAAAATGCAACTACATAGAGGTGCTGTTCACACAATGTATGAAATGCCATTGAATTGACCACTTTAAAATGGTTAATTTTATATGAAATGAATTTATGTTAATTTTTATGTGAAATTAGCTTTTTTTTAAGTAAAACACACACACACACACACACACACACACACACACACACTGACCTTGTTAGTAGTCCCTTGTCGGTTCCCTGGTTCAGCTCTACAGTTTGGCTGCCCAGGCCTCCCCTGGTCTGGCTCCCTCCACCTCCTTGGCCTCACCTCCAGCTACTCCCTGGAGTGGCCTTTTTGCCACACAATCTCAGGGACTTCTAGTGCGCCATACCCACCCACCATCTTCTTCAATGCTTCTGGGCCTTTCTACATACTGTGGACACTTTTTTGTTTGTTTGTTTGTTTTTATATTTTTAATAATTCTATGCCATGTAAATAAAGTTTTTGTTTTTGTTTCCTAAATAATACCTATTCTTAATAGCAAAATTAGAAAATATCAATAAACACAAAGGAAAAAGAGTCATGCCATTTACAGGCAATTACCTGTGGACACTTTCCCCACTTGTCCAGGCTCATGCTGCATCTTTTAGATGTGCCTGGGGATTCTGATCCCTGGGAAGCCTCTGGGGCCTCTCCCACCCTGGTCAGGAGCCTCTGGACGTCCGCCCTCCCAGCACACTGCGCAGGTCCCTCAGCGTCCCTGTCATCCTCCGTCATTGAGTCTGTCTCCCTCCAGGCTGTGAGCCCTGACGAGGTTCTGGTCATCCCTGTACAAGAGTCCACAGGGTCGTGAGGAAGAGCATCAGTGTGGAGGTGACAGCATGAGGAAGATGGACCTGGGGGGCCCAGGGGAAGGGGCTACTTTGCCCCTGTCATCGAGCCCAGAGTCTCTTGGAGGTGGGGCATTGCCAAGGGCAACATCGCTACAGATGGAGGCACAGGGCATTGGAACAGGAGTGAAAATCACGTGGGCGCCAGGTCACAGAGGACAACCGAGTGGCAGCCTGTAGAGCAGAGGCCTGGGGGACTAAGTCAAGGGGAGGCCCTGAAAGCCCTGTTTGACCTGCCACCTGCCATAACCACACACATGATCACACCTGCACACATCATGACAACCCCCCACATACACCAGCCCAACCACCACACACCATCCCAACCACACACTATCACACCTATACACATCCTGACAACCTCCCACATACACCATCACAAAACCACACACCATCACAACCACACAAATACAACCACCACACACCATTACAACACAACCACAACCATACCATCACAACCACACATATTATCATACCAACACACCTTCACAACCACACACAATCACACCAATACATGACAACCATATACAACACACCCACACCCACACTATCACAACCACACTCCTTCACAAGCACACCATCACAACCATATACCTCACAACCACATACCATCACAACACATACCATCACAACCACACCATCACAACACAACACAACCATACCAACACCATCATGATCACATACCTTCACAACCACACACACACTATTACAACACAACACAACCACACCAGTACCATCCAACCACACACCTTCACAACCACACACAAGATCACATCTACACACACTATGATAACCCTCATACATACCTCCATCCCAACCACTACACACCATCCCAAACACACACAACACAACCACACTCGTACCATTACAACCACACACCTTCACAACCACACACTATCACACCTACATATATTATGACAACTCCCACACACAACACCACAGCACATGATCACCCACACCATTATAACACATAACTTCATGGCCATACACACCCCAACACAAGCACCACACACAAATACTACCACACCATGCCACCTCTACCACACACACCATCACCATTCTCCACTGAACAGAGACCAGCACACAGTGGGGAGGGGTAGAGCAGCAACCAGAGGTGTCACCCCAAGAGCAGAGGGGTCAGTTGCACAAGGCAGGAGAGTAAGCTCCGACTCTATCCTGAGGGCCTGGGAGGAAGTCCCCTTGGCTGTGTTACGGGTAGAGCACAGGGGCTGGCCCTGCTGGCCGAAGGCCCTCAGGACACTGGTTCCTGCAGTGTGGGGCAGGTGAGTTGGGTGTCCCCATGGCAAGGACTCGTAGAACCCAGATCAGCCCACGTCCTCACCCAACCTTCCCCCGGGGCCAGGCTGGTCTGTGCCCAGGGTGATGGCCAGCAGCAGTGAGGGTAGGGCTGGCTGGTGGGGGCCACGAGGACGGGGGAGAAAGCAGGTCGGAGAGACAGTGGCACATGGACGGGCAGATCTGGCCTTCCAGGTCCCCTGCGCCACTCTTGCCCTGGCCCCCATTCTCCTGAGGTGGCCGTCTGCTCCCTGGTGATGGCACTGATAACTCCTTGCAGCCCCACAAGGTGGTGCTGTGTCCAGCGCCGGCCCTGGCTTCTGCCAGGTGGGCAGAATGGCCTGCAGAGGTCTGGCTGGTCCTCTCAGCCCTGCTCCCCACCCCCCTGCTCCCGGGGCTCAGGAACTCCACAGCATAGCAGGCGCCCCCCTCCAGGCATAGACCCCATGCCCTCTCACACCCAAAACACCCAGCACTTGACCACACAGGCCACACCTGCCTCCTGTAGCCAGTCCCTGGGCGGCTCTGGCCAACTCCTAGCTCCATTGGCAGCTACCTTTCTCACGGCTCCTACCACCCCATGGTGGGCATCAAGTGAGACACCAGGGGAGGTGCATATGCATGAGTGTATAGAGGGGGTCACATTAGACACATGCACACATGCAGACACACCTAACACACCTGCACACTCGGCAATATGCAACTCCTCAGCCCATGCCCCAGCCCCACACAAGGGAACTCAGACATTCTTGCATATGCCCCAGAAGGACATGGGGACACAGGACCCAGAAATGCCCTGCTGCTCAGAGTGGCAGGTCTGGTTGTGATGCCTAACACCCAGAAGGCCTCCCTTCCAATGCCTCTTTTGCTATAAAATTGATCTGGGAAGGCGGCCAGGGTCCAGGCAGGGTTTCTCCAAGCCCCAGACCAGCCCCCATTCCAGCCTAAGTTCAGCTCCAGTAAGCAAAAAATCTCTTGCCCCCCACCTGCACCCAGCCCCGGTTTTGCTCCCTCTCCCCTGGCTGTGTGACCATGGGCAAAGCCTTCCCCTCCCTGGCCCCTCTTCTCTTCCCGAGGCTGGGTTGTCCTCTACCACTAAAGGGAACTTGGATCCTGGTGAGAGACATGGGCAGTGGGGACATGCTGTGCTGGAGGGTCTGGCACGCCTAGATCAGACCCCCCGACTTCTGGGTGACCTTGGCACCCTGAGGAAACTGAGTGATACCTATCTTATAAAGAGCCCAGCCCAGGGCCTGGTGCACTAGGCACAGGTGGGAGATCTTTGCTTCTTCAATGAGGTGGGGAATTTTTACCTTATGGCAGGGGTTGATGGAGAGGGGACGCTGTGTTTTTAAAAAATCCACAAGACTGACAGAGCTGGTGGTGCCTAAAGACAGGGAGCTACAGCGTTAGGAAGAGAGGTGACTTGGTCTCCTACCCCACTAAA
The DNA here is from genome assembly GCF_047511675.1 of Marmota flaviventris. NCBI lineage: Eukaryota > Metazoa > Chordata > Mammalia > Rodentia > Sciuridae > Marmota > Marmota flaviventris. Next base: position 42,929,504 of record NC_092507.1, read on the forward strand.
ATCCCTCCCCTCCATGCCCTCAGCCTGGCACCCAACTCTGCCAATGCCTTCACTCTGCAGGTCAGGGGAGGATGTACGTCCAGGGGCATGGGGCAGTGGCCTAGTGTCCATGCTGTGTGCACCTGTGCACATCTGTAATGTGTGTACACATAAATGACGGTATACCTGCCTGTGCAGGAGGACCCCTCTCCACCTGCCTGGCAGTGTGTGCAAAACCACTCAAAGGAGCCTGGTGGTTTGGGTTCGAATCCTTAAGTCACTTGAGGGATTTATGACCTTGTCCAAGTTACTTCACCTCTCTGTGCCTCAGTTTCCTCATTTATAAAATGGCATCACCCTTGCTTGGGACCGTCCACCTGCCTCCCGCCCTCAGGCCTCTGCCCACACTTTCTCCACCTTTCCCCTTTTCTGCCTGGTGATTGCTCTGTAGTCTTGGCCTCAGTAGCTCCTTCTCTGTCTCCTTTGGGCCAAATACCTCTTGTTACCACGCTGATCAGAGAGAAACCATTTAACTGATGGGTGACCCCAAGAGCAGCCTCCTGAGGCCACTTGTTTCTAACTCCACCATCAACTTGCTGTGTGGCCTTGGGCACCTGAATTCCCCTCTCAGGCCTCAGTGCCCCCTTTGTAAAATAGCCAGCCCCTCCTCCTCAGGACAGGCCAGAGGATCACAGGACAGAGGGTCTGGGAAGAGCACTTTGCAAACTGCAAGTTGCTTGGCACCTATACGGAGGAGTTTTTATACAAACAGGCCTCCTTCCTGCTCCTGGAGGTAAGCCCAAATGTGTGCACACCTGTTACCTGGCGCTCAGGTGTGGGGCCGTTTCTGTTTGGGTTTGCTTGGGTTTGTTTGGGTTTGATTTCAAAGAAGGGGCACTCCCTCACCCAGGTGACGTGGGAGGGATCTGATCAACAGTGTTGCCAGGGGAATCCCGATGGCAGGGGGCCCTGATCACCCCCCACGGTGATCAGGCAGAAACTCACCCCCCAGGAAGGAGAAAGGGCAGGGAGATGGCACTGCAGGGACGGGTATCCCTTGGAGTCATGTGATCTGGGAGTGTGTCCGGTCCTCTGGGCAACCTGAGGTCAGTAACTTTCTCTTTGGAGCGTCAGATATAAGCCAGGATTTATGGTTTGGGGAGCCCCTATGCCCCAGAGGGGCATCAAGTGAGGACCCAGGGAGGGGTGAGCATCCTAGACCCCCAGGCTGGGCCCTGCTCTGTGGGAAGGCTTCCTCATGCCCTGTCCCCACCGCCTAGTAGCCTCTGCCCTCTCCCTCCTGCTCAGGGCTGCAGCCTCCTAGTGAACTTGGAGCTCTGCTCTCCCACACCCCCTGCTGGGAACACCCTTCCTCCCTCCCTTTGCTCCCCTGTTCATGTCCTTTTTCAGGATCCTGCCCAGGCACCCCCTTTTCTTGGGGAGCTTCCCAGCCCCAGGGCAAAGCTGGGACTTCTGGTTGGTTTCCCCAGACCACTCATACTTGCCACTGGCTACTCATCATCTGCCCAGTTCAGGGCCTAGTACCCCAAGGCACAAATAAATACCCCTAAAGTGTCTTTCTGCTGGTGACAGTAGAACATCTCAGAGACTCCATGAGTTTTCGTGGGAAGAGCCCCCAGAAGGAACTGGACTCAGTCCCCACTCCATCTCTTACTCCACCACTACAGGGGGAGGGGGTAGTCTTTGGTGAGCCCCTTCAGCCCACCCTTGCTAAGCCTCAGCTTGCTTTCTTCCTTTTTGGACTGAGGATTGAACCCAGGGATGTTTTACCACTGAGTTATATTCCCGATCCTTTTTATTTTTTATTTTGAGACAGGGTCTCACTAAGTTGTTGAGGTTGACCTCAAACTTGCGATCTTCCTGCCTCAGCCTCCTGAGTCACTGGGATTATAGGCATATGCCACCATGCCTGGTGAGCCTCAGCTTTCTTACTTGCAAAGCCGGGAGGTTGCAAGATTAGAGTGGGTAAACTGTGCATGTGGCCCAGTGAGCAGGAGCCACTGAGATGTATCTCCATTTCTGCCAGCAAGTCTAGGGCTCTTTGCAGTGCACTCCCAGGAACTGCATCCAGGGATGGTCTGCTGCTGAGAGGTGTAGGCCTAGGTTGGGCCAGGGTGCTGAGGAAGCTGGAGCTGCCCTCCTAAATGTATCCCCTATCCCAAGTCTGGGTGAGCTAGGAGGAAGCCAGCAGAAGGTGGTGAGCTCTGTTGGTTGTTCACCAGATACCACTGACTTTGGGCAGAAGCATCAGATGCTTGGGAGGCCCTGAGGCTGTCTGGGGCAGCCGGGCCTGGCTTGGGCACTGTGTGTTCTGTGTTCTGGGCTTCACAGGCAGGCCAGTGCAGCCCTGGTTCGTGGAAGCCTTGACTGAGAACAGCCTTAAGCTCTGACAAGGCACATGCTGGGATCTCAGGAGCCCAGAACCCATTTTACCGCTTGGAGTGGGTCTATGGGTCTGTGTGCTTCTGGTCGGTACTTAAGAAGCTCATAGTTTGCATAGAGAATATACCAAGAAAAAGTTTGGTAGCTGGGGGTTAGGAGAAGGACTCTAACATCAGATGGCCGGTGTAAGTCCTGGCTGCACCCCTCACTAACCCAGTCTCTCCGTGCTGCACCTCTGTAGTGAGACCTAATAGTTAATATGAGAACAATGCCTGGAGCTCAGCACTGGCCCTTGCCTAGCGGAAGCTATTATCTGTGACCTCAAGCAAGTTACTCAGTTTCTCAGTGCCTCAGTTTCCTCATCTGTGAAATGGAACTTATAACAGTATTCACCTCACAACCTTATTATGAAGATTCAATGAACTAATTTTTAGAGTGTGCTTAGATTCTTAGAACACCACAAGCACAAAGTGCCGGATGTTAGCACCTGGCACATATTTTTATCCAGCTATGAGTGTGGGCAACAGCTGGCATCTGCTTTCCTCGTCAGCTCCCTGACATGCTCTACTGAAACAGCTGAGGTCCAGGCCCTGCTGACCTGTCCATCGGCCAGATTTGAATCCCCACTCTACCATTTCTTAAAACTTATAATAAGAGTTACTATTTGGAAAATTAAATGAGAAAATAAATGCAAAAGAATCTAGAAAGATGCCCAGCATAGAGTAAATTTCCGTAAATTCTCCTCTCTCTGTTCCCAATTCACAGATGAGGAAATTGAGGCTTCAGGAGGTTATGAAACCTGCCTGAGCCTCCACACATCACCAGTGGCAGAACCAAGACAGGAGCAGTTTCAACCTGATCTGCTGATGCCTTCCTGCCACCTTCCTGCCTGGACCCCAATGCCCTAGGGTCCTGGCTCCTGCGGGGTGCTGGGAAGAGCTGCTTGAAATTGGATGGACAGACCAAGATGACTCAGTCAGGAGGTGCCAGAGACAGCCTGGAACCTAGGGCTCAGCTCTGTGGGACAAGCGGTGCGTGATGCCATCAGATCAAGAGCCTTTGTACATGGCGGGCTGTGCCCCTCTTGGCCCAGTGGTTTCCTCCATTCTGAAGCCAGGACACAGGGACTTCCACCATCATTCCGAGAGAAGCTGTTGGTCCCACCTTGGTGCCTTATTTAATAACTCCTCTGCTGGCCTCTCCCACTTCCCCTCCAATATGCTGAGCCCCCACCCCAGCCCAGGCACCATGGGCTCTTCCATCCTCTACGCATTGCACATGCTGTTCCCAGTGGCTGGGATGCCACTCCAACTCCTCTGCCTGATGAGTGTCCTCTCAGCCTTAGACTCCCTCTGTCCTCCTCCAGCTCTTACACAATTGTCACTCATTTCAACCCCGTCTTGGTCCCTTCAGTGTCGAGAGGAGAGCACTCGTTTATCTCCACACACATCTCCGCTCACCCAGGAGATCCACTGTCACCCCCCCCCCCCCCGGGATGCTTGAGATCTACTTGTCACTCTTCTGTACCTGCTGTGTCCCAAGGAGGCTGACCCACATTCACTGTGCCCACCGCATCAGAGGGTGGAGGACAGGAAGACAGGTTCCCCGTCCTCTTGGCTGTGCCCCAGGAAACACCCGCCTCCTCTGTGTGACCCCCAGTGTCACAGCCCAGGGCTGCGTGCTCTCCTGGGGCCTCTCCACGTGCTGACACACCTTTGAGAAACATCCTTTTATTGAGCTTCTCCAGATCCCTGATTTCAGGGGACAGTCTCTTGGTTCTTGCCACCCTGACTGGTACCCGCGGCTTCAAGCATCCTGCACCTCACAGTAGTTTTCAGGCAAATCTCTCTCCCTGAGGCAGTGAGCTCCGCAGGGCAAGGCCAGCGTCTGGGCCAGTCTGCTTCTTCATGCAGAAAGAGGACACAGGGAGGACACTTGAGAAATGTCCTTGACTTGGATTGCACCAGAACATAATAATCGCACACACAAAGAATTGAGTGAATTTTGAATCCACTCATTCACCCACTCATTCAACTGCAAATGCTCCTTGAATGTCACATGTGTCTGTCAGGGGTGAACAAGTCAGAATGGATGGCTTCCTGGGGTTCGCGTTGTGATGAGGAGACACAGGCACAAAAAGCAAAAGCAAACAAACACCTGGAATCATTTCAGATGAATGCTCTGAAGAAAAGCAGGGCACAGGATACACAGTGACGGGGCCACTGGAGCAGGGAAGGCCGGGAGGAGGCCAGGTTGGGGGTGCTCTGGTGCAACACGCAGGCTGTGGGAGGAAGGGCCTTGTTCTATTGAAGGACAGCAGGGAAGAAGGAGGATGAAGGGATGATGCGGGGGATGGGTGGATACCACCTTATTGAAAGGCCCCTTCCACCTTCGAGATTTGAGGACTCCTGGCCCTGGCCCAGGTGAGACCTACTAGCCAACAACTTCCTGAATCCGTGCAGGTGAAATCCCCGTGTGAGATGCTGCTCTCCATGTTCTCCTAATTCATCCTCACAATCATCTACCTCCATTCCACCCATGAGGAAAATAAGGGTCAGAGAAGTTAAGCAATCTGCCCAAAGCCACACAGAGTCAGGGAAAGAACTGGAAAGAAACCCAGATCTGCCTGAACTGTGGCCCAGCAGGTGATTTCCTAATACTAGTGCACCCATTTGCCAGGGACCCCCTGGTCAGGGACATCAGCCTTACAGAAATAGTCTGGTAACAGGACCCAGAGCTTCTGTCCAGGGGTAGGTGCACCCTTTGGAAGCTGGGGTCCCCCCAAGCTCTCTCCACAGCTCTCCTCTGTCTGTAAAGGGAGCACTAGCAGGTGAGCAGGCAAGCTGCACCATGCCCACGTGCCCCGACACTCTTGCAGGGCCAGGCACGTTGGCTAATGGGTATCATTTCAGCCCTTTCAGTTCTAATAGACACTGTGCTGCCATAAAGACTGTCATTTCCTGCGGCTCACGCAGATAATCAACATGCTGGCCGCCTGGAGGGCTTGGAACAGCAGGCACATCTGCGAAGATAGAATCATCTTCTCATTCTCTGCCCTTCCAGGCCTTCCCCACCAGACACTGCCCTTGAGCCTGAGGGCATCGCCCTGGGTCCCAGAAGGCCCAGCTCACTGCAGAGCTCAGGGAAGAACCATCTTGTCTCAGTCTCACTTCAACACTTCAGAGTCATGTGACCCTGGACACAGCACTTTCCCACCCAGAGCCTCAGTTTTCTCACTGTAAAATGGGGGCAAGTGTGCCTAACTTGCAAGGTGGCTTAAGTGAGATGACACCTTTTAAACACCTGCCACATGGTGGGTGCTTGGGCATCAGCAGCTATGACATCAGTGGTTCTGGAGATGGTAATTATGTTTGTCACATTTTGCAAATAAGGAAAGTGAGGCCAGAGAAGGGAATAGGCTTCCCCAATGTCAAACATCAAATCAGTGGCAAATTTGAGCCTAGAACTTGGGTTTCCAGGTCAGGGATTTTGTATGACTTACAGATCCCCAGGAATGACTTACTGAATCCCTTTCTATGGAGTATGGTCACATTATCTCATTTAATTCTCAAAGAGCTGACGAAGTGGGCATTGTTATCTTCCTTACTTTGCAGGTAAGAAGGCAGGGCTCTGAGAGGTGGGGTGACTTGCCTAAGGTCACACAGCTAGCCAGAGGTAGCCCTGGTTTGACCCTAGGTGGTCTGGCTACAGAGCTCCCAGCCTCTGTGCAGTTGCCCATAAGGGTGGCCTTGGGGGGTGGAGATGGAGCCCCAGCTTTCCCACAGGTGCACACAGGCAGCTCTGAGATTTCCGCTTGGCCCAGTCTGGGCCATCATTTCCCCACCTGATACTACTCCCAAGGACAAGGCCTGGTGTGCGTCCTACAGCCCACACCTCACCAGCCTGCGCCCCAAGGTTCAGTCCACAATCCCAGAAGGCAGAACATCCTTGGAAATCTCCAGTGTGTTTCCAATTCCCCCAGACAGGGAAACTGAGGCCCAGGGAGTCTGTGAGGTGTTCACCAAGCAGCCTGGTGAAGAGAGGTGTGAGAGGAGGGGGAAGGGGCCTCCATACAACACCCTGGGGAGATTCAGGACTCTCCTGCAACACACCTACCAAGACAGAACCCCCCCAACTCACCATGTTGCTACAGCCTCACAGCAAGAGAGGATCTGCAGCACTACTTTGCAGATGGAGAAATCAAGGCTCCCAGAATCAAAGCGACTTGCCAGTTTCACACAAGTAAGTGGGAGAGCGTGGACGTCCACCTAGTTCAGGTCCCAATGTCCAGGCAGCTCTTTCTCCCTTGCTTCATTTCTTGCTTTATGGGTTCTTTCTCTCTTTTCTCTCTCATCTTTTCTTCAAGATTCTGCCCCCTCACTCCTCAATTCTGCTCTGCCAGAACCATCTTCTCATTCTCTGCCCTTCCAGACCTTCCCCACCAGACACTGCCCTTGAGTCTGAGGGCATTGCCATAAACCCTTCTTTTTCTGTACTGGCCTTTGAATCCAGGGGTGCTCTACCACTAAGCTACATCCTCAGCCATTTCTATTTTTTATTTTGAGATAGTATCTAGCCAAGTTGCCCAGTCTAGCCTTGAACTTGCGATCTCCTGCCTTGGGCTCCTGCATCCGACCACTCTAAATATCTTTTTTTTTTTTTTTTGGTATAGGGGATTGAACCCAGGGACCCTTAATCACTGAGCCACATTCCCAGCCCTTTTGTGTGTTTTATTTTGAGACAGGGTCTCACTGAGTTGCTTAGGACCTGGCTAAGTTGCTGAGGCTGGCTTTGAACTCGAAATCCTCCTGCCTCAGCCTCTTGTACCACTGGGATTACAGGCATGCGCCATTGCATCCAGTCACTCTAAACACCTCGAAGGCAGGAATGTCATTTGATTTGCACGCTGCTGTGTGTCTGGAGCTGTCACAACTACAGACACAAGTATGGAAACCAGTGGCTGCTTGTTGGCTTGTTAAATGTACTGTGATTGGGCTACCATTTTTTTTAAACCTGAGACGATGGTCAGCATCATCAGTTTGGAGATTTCTGTTATTGTGGAAGGACTGCTTGAGCAATCAGTATGCAAATACGAAAGTGAACAGGGGAAAGTAGTGTATTATAAAAATAGTTTTGTTTATTTCTCATTAATAAGATTGCTCTACTTCTTGGTATCTGGTAAATCCCTGGAAAAAGGTGGGTTGATTTGCATAATAATCCCAGAGGTCATCCCACTAGGAAGGGTTGGGATTCTGATCCCTGTGATATAAGTTGAGAAAGAAGTTTACATCTTCTTTCTAAGTTAGATATGAATGGTAGAGGCTCTGAGTGAAGAAGCCCAAAGAAGTTACAGGGGTCGACAAGAGAACTCATCTGAGGACGAGGATGGACTAGTGATCTGAGCTCAGGATTAGGGGCGAGGACAGACACACACCGGACTTCAGTGAGCTTTTTGGTGAAAGATCACAAGAAACACCTGTCCTCAACCTCTATCCTGCGCTCCTCCTGAGCACAGTGCTGGGTCTGCTGTGGTTTCCACTGGAACTGACCCAGCAGGCCACCACCACCTGGGTTGACCAGCATCCAGCAGGATGTGCAGGGCCCGTCTTTAACCCCACATCATATGGCAGGGCTGAAATACCAGTACTAGATGGGATTTTGGCTCCCCTTCCCTGTCCCTGGAGTTTGGAGGCAGAGCTGGCTTAGATGAGGTCTTGAGGTACCCGGGTCAATTTAGGAGGCTGGAAGCCTTGGAGAGACACTGGACTTCCTCCTAGTGAAGGCTTGGGGTGAGCAATGAATGGTGCCCCGAGTTAGTGAAGCACTTATACAAGTCACAGAATGTGTCCATGGTACCCACACTACCACCAGTGACGACAGCTGTCCAAGCCGACAAGTGACACACACAGGAGAGTCCTTTTCTGGAGCAGAATATTTTTAACCTTAATCATAACCACAATTGGGCCCACACTCGGCAGGCTGCAGTTTACAAAGCCCTTCTCCATTCATGTTCTGAGCCTCACGCCAGCACTGTGAGATAGCAAGGCAGGGGGGTGGTCCCTAGGAAATGGAGGCTCAGAGAAGGACCTGACTTGCTCTTGGTCACCAACAAGTCGACTGCCTTCTAGGGATGCCAGATACAAGCCCCTGTCCTGCCTGCTCACAGCAGCATCAGGACCACGATAGCAGTGATCATGAGGACTCCAGCCAGGATGCAAAAGCCCAGGAACACGATGTCACTGGTGTCCTGGGCCACCATGGTCACTGGGCCCTCCAGCGCCTCTACCTCCTCCCTGGGGGGTGCCTCCTGAAGGTGCTCAGCAGTGGCAGCATAAGGTCCAAGCCAGTCAGAGCCGGACAGCAGGTGCACAGAAGCCTCCTTGCGCCGCGGCTCACAGCGGACCTCGTACTCATGGATGTCCTCCAGCCCAGGGGCTGAGAAGTCGATGTATAGCACACTGACGATCACCGAGGTGTTGTTTCTCCTCTGTGGGGTCACAGGGCACTTGCTCTCACCTGATGGAGCACAGGCTGACCTGTTCCCTTAGGCATATGTAGACCTGGTTTGGTCCTCACTCAGCCACCCATTCCCTTTCACTCAGAGCCTTGGTTCCCCATCCAGAAAAGGGGCCCTATGGGCATGGGCTGTCTGGAAGGAGAGGATCAGATTTGATGAGGTAAGTTAATGAAAGGCGGTAGCAATAACCACGGCCAACAGTTGGGGGCTCATTTACCATGTTTCAGGCTCTGTAGCTTAAGTGCATTATCTCATAATTCTCATTAATATCCCTATTTTACACATGAGGAAACTGAGGCCCAGAGGTTAACTCTTATCTGGGATCACCTAGCATATAAGTGACAGAGACTGTATTCTCACACAGAACTGTTCAACTGTGCTACTCAAACCAAAAAGCATCAAGACAGTCCCCATCTGTGACAAATGTGGGTGACCACCAAGGCCAAGAGAGCAATGTTTTGCCCACAGTGAGGCTCAGGAGCAAGTCTCCTGCCTCTAAATTAGCAGCTTTGTCCCTGGGGTTGTGGGGCCTTCCTTCTGGAGGCTTCTCTCCCAGTTGTGTGTGCAGTATGAGTCCCTGCTCTCAAGTCACTGGACACCCAGAGACAGCACCCTAGGATAGGGAGGAAGCACTGTGGAATGAGATGTTGGGGAGCCTGCTGCCTCCCCACCCCAAGAATGACGGAGGCAGGGGTCAAGGTACCCTGAGTTGGTGGGGCACCAGGGCCTGTGGGGCAGAACTTTGGTGAACAGTCTGGGGGTCTGGAGGGTGGGGCTGCAGTGACCCAAGGCCACTCCTCACCATGTCACATATGTAGCAGACTCTTTGGGCCACCCAAACTGTCCCTTCTAAGGGGGCTGCTGCAGAGGCAGGGCTCCTAAAAACAGAAGCCACCTAAAATAGGTAGCAGCACAGGCAGAAGGAAGCTCCCATCTCCCAAGACTGGGCGACCCCTTGGGAAGGGTTGAAGGGTGTGACAATCTGGAGTTTTACAGACTAGGTGACTTCTGGGATCTCTTTGGGCTTCCAAAGGACCCTATTCCCATGTCCCCAAGGGAGCCTCTTACATTTGTTCCTCAGTCTGTCTGCCTCTATACCCTGAAAGGGACTTTTGTCTTGAGATTTGGGGACATGAGACGAAGTAAGACAGGAGCCAAGAGTAAAATGGGACCCAGTAAGAAGGCTGAAGCCAATCTACATAATGAAGAAAGGAGAGAAAAACCATATAAGATGAGGAGGGGGTTCAGCAGGGGGTGGGGGTCTTTCATGAGTAAGAGCCTTTAGAAGGACAAGAGGTTTTCTAGGTTGGGAAGTCAAGTCTCTATGGTTTTCAAATGAGCACAGAAAGATTGGGCTTTCATTTTTTATTGTTGCTTTTGGCCATTTGAGCCTCTTTGAAAGCAATTCTACGTAGAGACCGGCCTCAGGGGTCTGGGGCTGGTAAGGGTTACACTAAGCATCTATGATCCAAGGTTTTCAAGTTTTACATTTCCAAGCTACTGACTCCACGATTCTATGGGTCTGCGGCCCTGAGTTCTGAGGTGGTTCTGTTTCTATTAGTCCTTGGTTCTGGGAGTTTCTGGGATTCTTTGTCTCCATCTTTCCATGACTCTGGAATGTGATTCTGTTCCAAGAAAATCCCCAGGGGACTCAGGGCATGGAGCAAGGATGAGTGCAGAATGTCTTTGCAGCAAAGACCAGCCCCCCTGCACTTCTCCTCTCAGGACCAGGAGGCAGAGGAGCAGACTGGAGGGACCAGAGGCCTACAAGTGGCTCCTGCTGCAGGACAAACAGCATCTGCTGAAAGCCCGTGATTTCTGCCAAGTCAGCCCAGATTCCAAAACTGGGGAGTCTCTGCAACAGAGGGCACAGTTCCTTCTCTCACCACTGTCTTTCCTGACCTCTTCCTGGAGGGTGCTTAGGGTACTGGTCAGTGACTCTCTGAGGGCCCTATGCCTGGGTTCATGACCTTCAAAATCCAAGGATAGTAGAAAAGTTTCATTTGTGAGCCTCACAGCCTTTGGAGGGAAGTGGATCCTGTTATTTGAAAGATGCTTTTGTTTGTGGAGCCCAGGGATGGATTTGGATCCCAGGTTGGGGAGGATGGGCAGGAGTGAGCCTGACAGCCTTGTGTTCTAAAGAAGTAGAGATGTGGGTGCCTGGGGGGGTTCTGAGGGAGAAAGGGAGGAACAGCAAAGATCTTAAGTGGTGTTCATCAACAGGCTTTTATCATGTAGGGGGCGGGAGGTGGGGACTGGGGATTGAACCCAGGGGTGCTTAACCACTGAGCCACATCCCCAGCCCTATATTGTATTTTATTTAGAGACAGGGTCTCACTGAGTTGCTTAGGGCCTTGTGAAACTGCTGAGGCTGGCTTTGAACTCACAATCCTCCTGCCTCAGCTTCCTAAGCCACTAGGATTATAGGCATGTGCCACCATGCTGGGCTTTTGAGAGCAGCACCAGGGGAGGCTATAGGTTGTCACTGGGCTGTCCAGCAGGATCCCCTATTCAATCCCCCCACCTGAGTTCTTTGCTATGTCTACACTAAGCAAAGATGTTGGGATAAATGAAGCCAAGAAGGGGTGAGCTCTACATCCAGCCTTGTGTACCCCCTAGAGCCAGAGGAGAAGCTGGGGCAGGCAGGTGCCTTTCTGCAGGGCCAAAGCCCCTCCCCCAGACCCATGTTCCTCCTCTCCTCCCTCCCCATCTCACCCCTACCTGAGATTCAGTGCCACAGGTGTCAAAGCGGGCCTGGATCCGGAAGTTGTTGCCGACCTCCTGGGCAGCACAGTTTCGGCTACCTAGGTAGACCTTGGTCCGCTCCAGTGGGGCCAGCACTTGAGCCGAGATCAGGATCTGGAAGTCCGTGCGTGAGCAGCTCACGTTCATGGGCACCACTGGAAATGAGAGGGAAGAGCTGAAGGCCTTAGGGGCAGGAGGCTGACCCCTCCCTTCTCAACCCCTCTCAAAGGGTAGTGGATGGGGAGAGAGGCCTTGGAAGAGAAAGGCTCCTGTGGAGTCCTACAGGCGCAGCGTGGGGTGTTCATATGCACCACTCTATTAACGCCATCGGACTGGGAGCACTCGAGGACAGGCACCATGTCAGGGATTTATGCTTGCCTGGTGTCCCCAGAGTCCAGTGCAGACTGGACAGTCAGCAAATGCTGAATGAATGGTGGAGTGAGGAGTGAATGAAATTCTTAAGTGTAATAAAAGCACCTCATGCCAATCACTTTGCCATGTGCCCACCAATTCACTTAAACACTCATTCAATAAATAGCTGCACACCAGATTTACAGAAATGGATGGGGGGAGCATTAAATCCCTGTCCTCATGGAGCTTACATTCTAGTTGATGCAGAAGGCAATAAATAGGTAGAATACACATAGCATAGAGCAGAAAATCAAGCCAGGATGGAAGACAGGAAGGGCAGTGTGGGGAGGAGGAAGGAGAGTTGCAGGGGTTTTGGGTGCATCTGATACTGGGATTGAGCCAAGGCCTTTCGGATGGTAGGCGGTAGGTGAGTGCTCTGCCTCTGAGCTGCATCCACAGCCTAAGAATTTCAGTTTTGAAGAGGGTGGTAAGGGGACCCCCACTGTAGGTGGACCCCATGAGGTAGACACCACTAAACCTATTTTAGTTTTGGAAACTGAAATTCTGAGAGGTGAAGTTGTTTGCAGCGGCCCAGTTGGGATTTTAACCATTGAGTCTATAGAATTCCCAAGTCCGATGTCTCTCAGGGGGCTCTTGCTGCTTGACAGCTCCCCGAACACCTCCTAGTCAGCACTCTGTGTATGACTCTGAGCATCATACGTGTGTGTGTGTGTGTGTGTGTATGAGTGTGTGTTGTGTGTATTTGTGTGTGTGTATTTGTGTGTGTGTGTGTATACGGGGGCCAGGGGCAAATGTAGGGGAAAGGAAGATGGTGGCCGGTGGGAGGAAAAGAGACTGGCCTCTCAGGCCTCTGTGGGAAATGCCTCAGACACATTTCAGCCTCTGGTGTCTGGGCAGTCAGGGATTTATGGGCTGGCTGTCTCCCACAATGATCTTGGTGGCGCTGAACTGTGTGTCACCCCTGATTGATGCTGCGGCTGCCCTCCCAGTGGGGAGGCCGCCCGCAGTCTGGCCCCATCTGGAACCTGGCCCTGCACAAGTACCCCTGTCTGACCCTGGGCTCCCAAAGGGATCTGGGAGGGCGGGGAGGGGAGTCCCTGCACTGAAGTCCCTGGAACAGGAGCCAGGATTAGAGCTGCCCCAACCTTCAGTATCTGGAGGCACTGAAAGAAGTGGCTGGTCCTAAATCACACAGAGCTGGGAGAGGGCTCAGGACTGAGAACAAGACTATCACAGGCAAGAGGGACTCTAAAGATCTTTCAGTGAATGTTTTCATTTTGTAAGTGGAAAACTGAGATCCAAAGAGGAAGGCAGATGCCAGCTCCCTGGGGCAGAGCCCCAATGGCACCTGGCTTTCTGGAGCATGCCCTCCCCCCAGTGCAGAATCAGGAGAGGGGATCAGTCTGCAGAGCCACAGCTGTCCTGCCCGCGGGGATGGAGCCTACTGAGGCCCAGAGGGGTGGGTCTGCCCAAGGTCACTTCCCAACCACCGGCTTGCTGCAGCTCTGTTTCCTTCTCCATTGCCAGGGCCCCCAAATCCCCTGTTGTACAGGGTAAAGAGAAAGGAAAGAAGTTGGGGTTGTGCTCAGTGGTAGAGCACTTGCCTGGCATGGGTGAGGCACTGGGTTCGATTCTCAGCACCACATATAAATAAAATAAAGGTCCATTGACAACTAAAAAAAAAAAAAAAAAGAAAAGAAAAGAAAGAGGAAAGATCTTCTGAATGCTGAATAGGTCGAGACCCTTGAAGGAAAGATGCCCTCAGAGCCAGTCTTCTAGAGCATTCATCAACCCCTTTTACAGAGGAGCCCACTCGGGTGGTCAGCAAATGGCAGCTCTGGATGTGGTTCTGGTCTGTCCAGCCCTGGGATCCCCTCCCCATGTCCTGCTCAGGCACACACAAAGGCAGGAGAGTGGGTTCTAGTCCTGGCTGTGCCATGGACTGCCTGTGTGACCACAGTGAAAGTGAAGTCCCTTCCCTCCAACACCTCCATTTCCATATCTGCACAGCAAGGAGATTCGCCCGACTAGGCAGAGGACACGATAGGTCCAGAGTGCAGGCATTTCTAGGGCCATGAGCCAGAGAAGGGTGGTGGGAGGAGGGGAGAAGAAGTGGCCTCTCTTCACTGACAAAACTAACCAACACAAATACCGGCTTCCCCTGCAGTAGAGTATGGCCATCTGACTGAGTTCAAACCAATGAAAGACAAGAGAAAATCTTGTGAGAGCTTCTGGAAAAGCTTTTTGCTTTCCTGAGACATGTGGCTGGCACATCTACTACCCTCTTCCAAACCGGAACATGGACAGGATGTCTGGCATAATACTGGTGGCAGCCATGTTGCAACCATGAGACCGAGTCTGCCAGAAATAGCACTTGGAATCCTGTTGAGTCCCTGGATCAATAGGTTGCTGCCTAGCTCCAGACTTTTCTTTGTGTGAGGAAAAACTAGTGCCATTTGTTCAGTCAGTATTTCCAAATGATACGAGCAGGGCTGTAGGCATCTCCATGGCTCTGCCAGTTGCTTCCACAAACAATATTGCCACATTTTGGGTAGTACCCCTGGATCCAGGGGATCAACCACAGTAAGAGAGAGGCCAGGGCTCCATGAAAGAAGGGGCCAGGAGAAAGGAATTAGGATGGTGGAGTTCAAGCTGGAGAAGGAGGGTCCTGCCATAGTAGAAAGGAGCAAGGGCCATCCTTGTGTGGTCTCAAGGTCCCAGGAGTTGGCAGTGGGACCAACCAAACAAGGGCTGGCAGAGGCCATCCATGGGATCAGAACGAGCTGGCAGGATGGAGGGAGAAGACTGCACAGAGCTGGCTGCAGAGCCTCGCCTTCCCCCTACTCCAGTGCACCCACGCCCTTGACCCCAGCTGACCTCCAATGTAGGCCACAGAGAAGCCCCTGCCGGTGCTGCTGCGGTCCGTGTGCAGCAGAAGCAGGAGCTGGTTGTGGCTTGAGGTGATGGGTGGTGGCAGATGGTGGCCACACCAGTTTCCCAGCTGGGGTGCCTCCTCACTGGCCCCATCAAAGGCTGCGAGATGGTCGAAGTCACAGGTCCTGGTCAGGCTGTTGGGCTCCTCCAGGTCCAGATCCAGGAAGAACACCTTGACCCGGTAGCCAGGAGGCAGGCGGATGGTCCAGTGGCACCGGATATTGTTGGGGTAGGAACTGGGGTATTGAGGGCTGGAGAAGTTGCCTCGCACAGCCATGTACACCTCCTGGCATTCTCCTGGGTGGGGGAGAATGGGGGAGGAGGAGCATTGGGGAGGAGGGTAAAGAAGGCCCCCTCTGCTGCGCCAGCTCAGTCAGGGCACTGCGGGGGCCTCATAGTGACCACCCTGGCAGGTATGGACACCACAGCCAGCAAAACAGACAACCGATCCTGAAGTTTGCTTTAAATTGAAACTAAGCTGGGTACAGTGGCCCATGCCCATAATCCCAGCGGCTCAGGAGGCTGAGGCAGGAGGATCGAGAGTTCAAAGCCAGCCTCAGCAATGGCAAGGCACTTAGCAACTCAGTGAGACCCTGTCTCTAAATAAAACACAAAAATGGGCGGGGGATGTAGCTCAGTGGTTGAGTGCCCCTGAGTTCAATCCTTGGAACCAAAAAATAAAAATTAAAATAAATGTAAATAAATAAATAAACTGAAACTAGCTGAAAGCTGGGACTTTCGTTCCAAATACAACCCCTTCAAAAATGTTGGTCCTGTTAGGAATTCAGGAATAACACCTCAAATGTGTCCTCAAACTTAAGTCCGAGCTCCCTGGTAGACAGACAAGGCAGCTCAGACAAGGCAGCTCAAACGTGGCCTTGCCCTTTTCTCACAACCCGTTCCTGTGGACTGAGAAATTGTCCTCCACGTAGTCATAGGTACACTCCTCGTTGTCCTCCACTTCCTATTGGCTGTTAAAGCCAGGTCACCAGCCTGTGGTGCTCGTGGGCAGTGGTAGAATCTGTAAGTGACCCCTATGGGAGGAAGCTGGGCCCCTGGGAACAGAGCCTTAAAGAGCATATTGCCCCCCCCCCCCCTCTGTTTTGCTTCCTGGCTGCCATGAGTGATCAGCTTTGTTCTACCACACGCTCCTGCCACGCTGTTCTGCCTCGCCACAGTCCCAGAGACCACAGGCCAAGTGACCATGGGCAAAAGCCTCTGCAACTGTGACCCCAAATCAACCTTTCTTCCTTATACGTTACTTTGTCACAGTGACAGAAAGCTAACACACCCATGCACCCCCTACATTATTACAGCCTTACCAAACAACTTCCAGTACTGTGAGCACACCAGATACTGTCTTTCCTGCCTTTACACACCCTGTTCCTCCTGCTTGGAACCCTTCTGCCTCTGGTGAAGTCCTTCAAGGCACTGATCAATTCTCTCCTCCGCCAGGAAGTCCCCCACTATTCTTTCTGTTAGCACACGTCACAGTGGGCTATCATTGTCTTAGCCATCACCCCCACTGGACTGTGAACTCTCCAAGCATTCATTGTTCCTTTGTACACATATTAATTGAGTACCTACTATATGCTACATAAAAAAAAAAAAAGGCCCATGAGGAACTCACAGTGAGGCAGGAGGAGATTGATATATAAATGACACGTGCAAATGAAAAGCAGTAGATCACAGTGAAAAAAATTTTGCTAAGGAGTTGAGGAAGGGATTCATTCTTTCTGAGTGAATCCGGGAGTCTTCACAGAGGAAGTGACATGCTTATGCCTTGCTATTGGCCAGGAAGTGAGTACTAGAGCATTCCAGAAAATGCAGAAAGCCCAAGGCCCCAAGGGGACAGAAAAATGTGGCCTCTAGAGGCATACAGGGAGGCACAGCATCCGGGTGAAGCTCCTCCTACCTGAGAAGTAATGGGCCTTGAAGCCCCGGCCTCCAATGTTAAAGTCGGACTTGAAGACCACCTGCAGCTCGTGGCCCAATGACACGAGGGTGGGGGGCCTGGTGCCACCACAGAAATGGTGCCCATGGGCAGGACCAGGCCCCCCCAACACTGCCACGTAGTCATAGGTGCACTCCTCGTTGCCCTCCACCTGGAAGTCCACAAACTCCAGCTTGATGGTGGCAGGCCCTGCAGCCCGGATCACCCAGCGGCATTCCACGTTGTTGGGGTAGTTGTTGGGGTACTCAGGGCTGGTGAGGACCCCTGATAGACCAGTCAAGACGCCACCGCACACATCTGCAAGGGAGCCCACTAGAACTGAATTTCTCTCCCCATAGCTCCCAGCCTCCTCCCTCCCTGGGAACCAGATGCCCCCAAATGCTGCTCCCACAGGGATGTCATGGGAACCGCATCACCGTCCACTGAAAGCTTGGTACACCACAGGCAGAGGCCTAGCACTCAGCACCTACTCCACCTTTTAAAATCTCTACCCTAACCCTGGCGGGCATGTGTTGTTGTTTTCCAGGTTAAGTAAGAAGATCAAGGAGCAGAGCAGGTAAGTAACTCACCTGAGTTTGGGTTCACCAGCAAGACCCCGGGGGACAAAGATCAGAGTGCAAGGAGTTTATCTGAGAGATCTGGGAACATAGATGTGAGGGAGGGAGACAGGGACGGGAAGTATGGACAGGTAGCTGCTGAGCCTCATGAGGAGCTCTGAGTCAGGAGGGCACAGTTTATGTCACCCAGTGACATAATGTCACCGTTTATGAGGGCACTGGGCATTTACACACCAGTTCCCAGAGTCCAGGATGGGGGCTGCTGGGGTCGGGTGACCTTCTGAAACTTCAGAGAAAACAGGTTGGCGGGTTAACAGTCTAAGATTCTTGTGTTTTAGCATTCCATGGTTCTGTGCCTCTAAATTCAGCAGGACTGGGCATTCCACCCAAGTCCCCAGTGTTGCTGTGAGTGGACCCTGGGAACCAGGAGCCTCTGCTGTTGTCTGTTGCTTGGGCTGACCTGACTGAGCCTTTGGTCTTGACCTTGGGAGAAGGGAGAGCTTTGAGTCTGCACAGAAGCCTGAGGACACGAGGAAGGAGTCGAGGAGAAAGGCAAGAAGAACAAGGCCTTGGCTCCCTGCGCCATCCTACGCTGCAGGTGACATGCCTGCTTGAGGGAGTGAGGGTTAGAGACTCCACATAAGGGGCCAGTTCTAGGAAAGGTCCTGGGAGGGAGGGTCACCGCTGCATACAGACCTATATGCACCTGCCCCGGGCCCTGGGCCTCCCTGCACCAGGAAGGAGCAGGATGTGGCAAAGCATCAGCAGCAGGAGCAGCAGCAGGGTCCCCAGCAAGCTGGTGTCAGGACATGGAACAAGAAGGACAAGGCAGAGAGCACCCAGGCCTCATTCCTGCACGTGATGAGACCCTCTGGGGGCTCCAGGAGCAACAGAGAGAGGCACAGGACTACTGCCTGAGCGTGAGAGCCCACGGCCACCAGGTCAGTGAGGTCATGCTGCCCCAGCCTAGAGGTGGTGCCCAGGAGCAGGGTCAAAGGTCACAGCACAGCTTCCACGCTAAGGTACAGACCTCCCCTGACTCTGCTGCCCTCCTCCCACCTCCATTCTGGGGCCAGCCTCCCACCCGTAAGCCACCTTGACCTTTCTGGTAGCCTGCAGAAAAGCCACGGCTGGCCACATGCTTGTCAGAATGGAAGACGACAGCCATGACGTGCCAGGAGGAGGTGAAGGGAGGTGGGGGCACCTGGCCACAGAACCTCCCCAGTAGATTGCCCTTGTCTCCAGAGGCTCCGTTGTAGATTTCCAGGAAGTCAAAGCCACAGGTGTCATGGTACTCCAGGTCAAAGGTGTGGAAGGTGAGCAGCACAGAGGACCCCTCGGCCACCACAATCAGCCAGCTGCACTCCGTGTTGTAGGGGTACAGACTCGGGAAGTTGGGGCTGGAGAAGTTTCCAGAAGGTGCTGAGAGCACACCCCCACACTTGACACCTGGAGCAAGAAAGAAAGACGGCCCAGTATCAGTGCTGGGGAGGTTGATGTGTGCAGCAAGGGAGGCTGGGTCCTGGTGCAGGCCCTGTCCCAAGGCAGTCCGGGTATTCGTGTGTTTGTTCATGGATTTATATATTCTTTAAATTCTCGTGAAGCATTCTTTTTTATTTATTCGACAAATGTTGTCTGAGATTTCAGGGCATTGTTCTAGACATTAGGGTTACAACAGGGACAAAACAGAAAGTCCTGTCTGGTGGGGAAGACAGAAAATACACATGAGCCAACTGTGAAATAGTGGTAAGTGGAGAACAAAACAAGTGAGAAAGAAAGACAGTTGGCCTTCCAACCCTGGATAAAACTGCACTGTGTGCCAGGTCCTGGGTATGTGCTATCAGTGATTTAAAAATTATTCAACCTTAAAGAAGAATGAAATTATGGTATTTGCAGGTAAATTGATGGAGCTGGAGAATATCATGCTAATAAGTGAAATAAGTCAATCCTAAGGAACCAAAGGCCGAATGTTTTATCTGATATGCAGATGCGAATTCACAATAAGGGGGGCTAGGGAAGAATAAAGGTATTTTGGACTAGACAGAGCGGAGTGAAGGGAGAGGAGGGGCCATGGGGGTAAGAAGGACAGTAGAATGAATCAGACATTATTACCCCGTGTACATATATGACTACACAACCCGTGAGATTCTACATCATGTACAACCAGAAGAATGAGAAGTTATACTCCATTTATATACAATGTGTCAAAATGCAATGTACTGTCAGGTAAAACTAATTAGAACAAATTTTTTAAAAAGGAGAAAATTAATAACAACAACACCCTTCAGTGAAAACATGCAGTCTGTTAACAGCATTCAAGGGCATAGGTACATACACATATGCTTGTATTTTTAGAAGAGTACAAAAGGAAACTAATAAGAATGATTCTGTGTCAGGGGAAGGATACAAAATACAGGAAATATTGATGGCCAGTCCTTGTGACACTCACCTTGTTTCATCATTTTGACTTGTGATCCCAGAAAATAATTCATATAATTTTAAAAGATAAAAAAAAATTGATGAAACCCCTAAATATCCCACCTGGAAGCAAACCTAACTGTGTCAAGTTGGAGACATAATCTCATGGGAAAAAAATTATTACAAATGACTTAGAAATACTACACTTTAACTGCATATGCCTAGTAGAATATATCCTGAGGTCAAAATGAACCACGAAGAAATCTTAAACCATATTCAGCAGTCTTACTATTAGTAATAATATCAAATATTATTAAAAGTATTATAATATTGGAACAAAGAAAATAAGTATGCTGATGTCAATACAAAGCAAAATTTTCAGTGTAAGAGATGAGAGATCCAAATACTACAATAAAATAATAAAACTCTGTATCCTTAATATGAATTGAACATATCAATTTGAATTTAAAATTTATTCTTATTTCTAAAAAAATACTCTGTTCATTAAACAGGCCTAGAAGCAATGATATTTCAGTACCATTTTATACCACTAGACTTTAGATTAAGATTCTTATGCCCAATTGAACCAGGTCTCCTTAGAGAAATGGTTGATACTAGGTCTAGTACAAGAAATATATAAAACATACTTGAATAGCTTTGTGCTAAAGAGCAAAGAAGGTACCAAAGACTGCTGGGATTCTTATGTGAAAGGACAGAGGAGCTGTTATAAAAGAAGGTACAATTTGAGCATCAAAAAAAGAATAACTACTACAGTAGGTTGAAACATATCAAATATATTTTTAAGAACTCATGAATTCATAATGTGATGCAAAAGAAACTTATTGGTTTCTTTTAGAGATTGTTAAGATACTAATTTATTTTTGGAAAATTGATAAGTAGAAAGGAAAATAAATTAAACTTCTACTTTGTCAGTCCCACATGGACTAGATTTTCAAACAACCAAATAGCTAGTGAGGGAAAATTATTTTTATAGACAGCTGCAGAAAGAATAACAGCATTAGAAAAATCATAGTTTTGCAAGTCTTAAGGAAATACTGGATCTACAAACATCATCAATATCTACTCTCATCACTGAGTAAAAAATTGATGATAGGTAAGAACTAAATGGTTGGGTATATAGGTAGTCTCTATAAAGCTCTTTTAATTTGTTAAATGTTTGAAATTGTTTATAATTTAAAAATAACAAAAGTTGATAGGTATAGTGGCCTGTGCCTATAATTACAGACACACGGGAGGCTGAGGCAGGAGGACCACAAATTCAAAGGCAGCCTCAGTAATGTAGTGAGATCTTGTCTCAAAATAAAAAATTAAGAATGTAAAAGGGTTAGGGATGTAGCTCAGTGGGTTCAATCCCTAGTACTTAAGAAAAAGTTAAGTGGCTGGGGCTGGGGCTCAAAGGTAAAGAACTTGCTTTGCATGTGTGAGGCACTGGGTTCAAGCCTCAGCACCACACAAAAATAAATAAAGATACTGTGTTTTCATCTACAAGTAAATAAATATTTTTTAAAAAGAAAAAAAAGTTAATATGGAAATTTATAATGGATGAATCAGATTAATAATTCCTGAACCCACCAATAAATCTTATTGTCAAGGTGCAACCTTGGACAATATGTAATACATACCACCACCTATAAAGTCTTCTTGGAAAAATAAAATAAAGGAACTTGAATTTAATAAGGTCTCTGGATCTATCTATAAGTTAGAGTGAAATGGAGGGGGATTTGTGTGTGTGTATGAGGGTGTGCTGGGGACTGAATCCAGGGCCTCATACATGCTAAGCAAGTGAGCTGCATCCCCAGCTCTAGAAGAACTTTTTTTTTTTAAAGAGAGAGAGAGAGAATTTCAATATTTTATTTATTTATTTTTAGTTTCCGGCAGACATAACTTCTTTGTTTGTATGTGGTGCTGAGGATCGAACCCAGGCCGCACGCATGCCAGGTGAGCGCGCTACCACTTGAGCCACATCCCCAGCCCTAGAGGAACTTTTTTAAAAAATGAACTAAGTTAGGAGGTTTTTTCCCATGGGTTTCACTGTATTGCCCAGGCTGATCTTGAAAGCAATGCCCAGGCTCCCTGGCCCCCCAGCCTCCTGAGTAGCTAGGCCCCATGTGCACTTGGCCTAGACAAACATTTTTTTAGTCTTTTTTTTTTTTTTAGTTATAGATGGACACAATATCTTTATTTTTATCTATTTATTTTTTTAATGGGGTGTTAAGGACTGAACCCAGTACCTTATGCTTGCATGGCAAGCACTCTACCACTGAGCATCAACCCCAGCCCCTAAACAAACATTTTTAATGACACTTCAGGGATATGTTAAGCCAAGTCCAGAACATAGGATATTCTATAAGATTAAATATTCGGGATACTTTAACAACAAATGATGGGGGGGACACATTGTTATGTTGAAAGAGTCAAATACAAATATAATGTATGAACATTTTTGAATTCTGATTTGAACAAATGAACTATAAAAAAGACTTCTTCAGGCAATAATTAGGGAAAACTGGGCATGAACAGAATATTAGATAAAATTAAAGGAATTATTCCATTATAATGATATTGGGGTTAATATGGTTTTATGTCTTTCTAGGTTATAGGTATATCCTGACATATTTGTGTATGAAATATGAAATCAGCTTTAGATTCTTCTAGAACCATCAAAATGGGAAACAAGAAAGGTAGAATGTTAACTGTTGAAGCTGGTTGATGGAGATAAAGGGATTTATTATACAACTTTTCTCTACTTTGTATAGGTTCAAAATTTTTTGTAATTCAAATTTTATTATGACATTTTACCACCCTACTCACAATCAAGAGCCCCTCCCACTCCTTCCTCCACTCTTGATTTAGTGTTGTATTTTTCTCCTCACTATGCATCACTATCTAACACGCTTTTACTTGGGTAACTCAGTTCATTGCTAGTCTCCCTCCATGAAAATGGAAGCTCCATGAGAGCAAGGATTACGATCCCTTTTGTTCCCTGCTATATCCCAAGCCCTAGCACCAGTGCCTTCTTACCAAATGGATGAGTGAGTGAATGACCTCATATAATGTTCACAGCAGCCCCATGAAAGGCAGGGCAGGTGTCACTGACTCCATTTTACATATGAGAAAACAGCTGCAGAGGGAAGCTATTTGCCATCTATTGCTTTGCTCAGTACCCGCCCTCTACCTCCTGCTCCCCTTCCTTGCCCTGCAGGCAGACACATGAGCCTAGCAGGGCCATCCTTGGAGCCTGCCAATGCAGGACCAGCCTATTGGGTGTGCCTGTGCTCAGGTGGAGGCCAGAGCTCTGCTCAGAACATCTGGATGGGATTCCTTTCCTTTATAGTCTCTAGTCTAGGAGTGGGAGCCCTGGGTGGGACCAAGCATGGTGTCTATGAAAGACTCCTGGTGGGCAATTTGCAAGAACCATGTGAAGAGTGAAATTGGCCCTGGGACCAACAGGTCCTGGTTGCTGGCATCCCTGAGCCCACCTCAGCTACACCCCTGCCTCCCTGGTTCCATTCCCATGCTGCTTTGTTTTGCTTAAACTCATTCAGGTTGAGCTTCTGTCACTTGCACCCAAAGGTGTCCTGAAGAATACACTTGACTAAAGTCCTCAGAGGTGAGCACATGCAGCAAGTGCGTGCCCCAGCAAGAAAGAAACTAAGGCTAATGAGGGATGTGGGTGGCTTCCTGGGCAGCTCAGGGAGGGTGCAGAGGCGGGATGGGAGAGTCAGGCAAATGAGACAGAGTGCAGTGTGACTGTGCTGCGGCTACACAGGAACTTTGGAGTCCAGAGTGAGGGAAGCTGATCTGTCTGGAGACAACAGTATTAGGTGAAGGACAAGAGTTACAGAGAAGATGATATTGAGTTTGACCAAGAAAAATGAGAAAGTTTTGCTATTTGGGGAAGACTGGGGGAGAAAGGACACAATTGCTTGATCTCCGTGTGCCTCAGTCACATGCCTATAAAATGGAGATGCTGCTGCCTTCTTTGCTGGGTGGCTATGAGCTGGCTGCACAGATGTACACTGGGGTCACATTGTTGGCTCCCTGCCTGGTCCCTGGGTAAGGCCAGTGCCAGCAATAGTGTCTGGTTCACGCCTTTATGGCAAGAGGATAAAGAGACATTATGTCCAGTGCCTGTCCTTGTCCTTCCCCCAGTCTTGCCCATAGGCAGGAAAGGCCATGAGAGTATCAGAGCAGAACTCCTACAGCTCAGGTGGCCCAGGGCACCAGGACAAGTACAGACCTTGTCCACAAGGACCCAGCCAGGCATGCTGAACCCTAAGGTCACTCCAAAGCCATTGGAACCCCGGTGGCTGGAAAATGGGAATGACTAGCTCCTCCTGCTGCTCAGGCATGAGCTGAAACACGTGAGTGTCCATCCCATCTCTGCCAGCAATGAGGTGACTGAGCCCCCTTGAGCTTGAGGAAGATGGGGCACTGACAGCTGTTTGCTGAGCCCTCCATGCATCCCTTACAGAAGTGTGAAATTCTATCACCCCAGCCTACTGAATGGTACAACAAGGAACACTGACTCCGGCGCAGTTGGCAGTGGGATTCAGCCGGCCCTTAGGAGGACAAAGACTTGTTCCTGTGAGGAAACTTTAATAGTTCTCTGGTCCATTCCCTTTGTCCTTCATGATCCTGTGGCCTTGGATGAGTTCCTTAACATAGCTAGCCCTCAGTTTCCTGTAAAATGGGGACTGATACCACCTCGAAGCTGGTTGTGAAGATGAAATGTAATCATGTAGGTAAAGCCTCCGGCAGACACCGGCACTACAGAAATATTATCTTCCCCATCCCAGAAACAAATCCTCAATTCAGCCAGCCTCCACTAAAAGGGCCTCCTGCTTTCTGGTTTCTCACATGGAAACCTCAGGAGACCCTGGCTCTGCCTGCTCCCCACTCCTGGCTCTGACATCTCCAGGCGCTCCTACCTTTCATGGCCTGGGCCCTGGGGCCTAGGCCCAGCAGTGCCACAGCCAGCAGCAGACAAGACCCCAGCTCTGTCAGCATCTCCTCACCAGGGGACCCCACAGGGCTGCAGAGATCAGATGAGCCTGAATCTGAGGGT
The DNA here is from genome assembly GCF_047511675.1 of Marmota flaviventris. Lineage (NCBI taxonomy): Eukaryota > Metazoa > Chordata > Mammalia > Rodentia > Sciuridae > Marmota > Marmota flaviventris. The sequence continues at coordinate 42,954,472 of NC_092507.1, forward strand.
CTGGAGCAGGGGAAAGAGAGGTGAGGCTGAAGGGGCCTCCAAGTTAATGGTGGCGTGAATAATTCATAGGCCCCTCGAATTAGTAAGCTGATCCCCAGGTGCTTCCTTCACTCCACTCTAAGGTGACGGATCTAATGTCACCAGGTTGACACGTTCTGAGATCTGCACTGGCCAGACTCTGTCAGGAAGGCAAGCAGCTTGGACCTGGAAGGAAATTGGGTGGTAGAGAAAGGGCCTAAGTAGTGGGGCCAGGCAGATCTGGGATCAACCCCAGTTCAGCCTCTAACTTGAACAGGTGACTTAAACAAGTCATTTAACCTGTGTGGGTCTTGTGCTTCTCATAGTCCAGGGGGTCCATTCTAGGACCGTTGTGAAAACAGAATGAGAATGTGAGCTAAAGCATACAGTAGGAACTTACTGGTTTTTCCCATTCATTCTTCCCACAAGGGAACCAGAAGGAGCCTCAAATGCATGGAACAAATGGACAAGCTTCCTTCAGATGTGAGAATTAAACACAGAAGGAGAGTGAAGGAGGACAGCAGAAGGAGACAAGGAAAAGTCTTTCTGATGAAAAAATGCAGCAGGAAGAGCAGAACTGGCGCTTGAGTTATGTTGTGCAGCTCCTACCAGCTCTGGGCCACAGTGAGCATTCTGGCCAGAAATATTACATGTTGGTTCCTTTATTGATCCACAAGCCTTGCTTGAACATCACTATGCCCAGAGCCAGGCCCTGGGCAAGGAGCTGGGGCTGCAGAAATGCCCTCATGGCTCTGTGTCCAACAGGAAATAGGGCCTTTTTTTCCCCTCTGAGAGTCTGTCTCTGCGGTTCAGTTCAGTTTAACATGCATTTCCAAGCTCCACCTCTGCAGAGCCAGGGCCAGGCACAGGGGCTTTGGAGGGAAACTAGCCTGCCTTTCCAGGGAGGCCCTTGGGCTCTGGTTTCTGACAGACTGAGGTCTGAATCCTGGGTCTACAGCTGCCTCGCTGAGGGGGTGTGGGAAAGTGACCTGAGTTCTTGGAGGCCCAGCTTCTTTGCTGGGGGAGAAGTAGTGGCAGCAGCTGCCTGCAGTTTGTGGGAAGGATTGAATGAGATCACGTGAAGGATGTCTCAGCCATCCTGGCCTTGTGTGAGAACCAACAAGGATGTTTTTTCTTTACCTTAGAGGACCCAGATGTCCATTTTCCAGACCACATGTTGCCTCTGGCCCATCCTTCTGTCAGGAAGTCTCCAAGGAGCCCTTGGCTGCCAGCACAGGAGGCCACCTAGAAGGTGTTCAGCAAGGAGCATCAGGAGTGGTCAGCCTGAAGGGTTGGCTCACCTGTGGGCCTTGACTGATAGAAAAGAAAGGTTCTGGGCAGCCTAGCGCTTAGCTTCTATTAAACATACCTACCCACTGTGGTATGAGATAAGGGCAGCCAGGGGCCAGGCTGCAGACTTCTGACCTCCCCAGCACACGATGCACCCCTCATCAGACAGGCCCTGGGGTCTTGGAGTGAATTCCTCCATGGGAAGACCCTGTAACAGGAAGCCTGCGAAGTGATCCCAACAAGCACAGGGAAGGATGTGAGATGGCATGGGTTGGGGTGGGGGGGCAACTCAGGCTGTATGAGTGGGCAGGGCGCCACTGTGGGAGACAGGGCCCAACCCCAGGGGCATCTCCGAGACAGTGCTGACTGCCCTCAGGGACAGTAAGAAGCTGTGCTCATGTCCCAACTGCCAACTGCCACTGACCGTAGGCCATACAGTACGTTCTCTCCAAGGCATGTCCAATCCACCTGTCCAGGGCCCCAAAGTTGAGGCAAAATCCTAGGGATGTAAGTAGAGAGGGAATGGAGAATGCCCAGGGATGAGGGCAGGCCACGGCAGCATCTCTGAGCCACCCATAATAAAAGGCTGTCATCATCATTGTGACTACCCCCTGCGTTGAATATTCCCCAGTCATCCACCTCTGAAACATCTATCCCATCCCATAGAACAACTGCCTCTCATCCTGGCCTTATAAATTACACCCCATCCCCTAGTAACCACTACAGTGGCCCTTGGGTCCCCCAAGATCAATAGTTCCCAAACTGAACTCTCTAACACCCCAAGACCTAACTCATATCTCTGGAGCTTCCTCTTTCAGGTTACAGCTCAGCCAACAAAGACAGAAACATAGGGGTCTGTCTCACTCACCTGCCCCCATAAGCACACCTACTGGTCACATTTGGCCTTCATTCCTTCTTGTGCCTCAGAAAGGCTTCCAAAACGTAGTAACCTAAGCTTGCCATTTCCCCCGCAGTATTGCAACAGCCTCCTCACTGGCTTGGGTCCCCACCCTCATCTGCTCCCTGCCCACCCCCAAACCACTTTCTAATCTTTCTAGAAAACTAATAGGACCAAGTCATTCCTCTGTTCAGGATGAAATCCAAACTCCTTCAGGATGCCTTCCTAGCTCGTCTCCCCATACTGAGCCGCACAGCTGGCCACTGCCATTTCTCTCACCTCTCTGCAAATTCTGTACCCTGAGCCTGGATAGCTCTTCTTTCTGCACCATCCTCCCATGATGGACTCTTACTCAGCCTTTAAAAACATTTGTCATGGGGCTGGAGGTATAGCTCAGTTGGTAGAGTGCTTGCCTTGCATGCACAAGGCCCTGGGTTCGATTCCCAGCACAAAAAAAAAAAACAAAAAAATTGTCATCTCTTCCAGGGTTGTACTGACCGCTCAGCATCCCAGCGCAGACTGGAATTATAGGTATGTGCCACTGCACCTAGCTAAGGACACTAATCTTGACTGGTCTCCCCAAAGTTCTTAACTCCTAATATCATTGCCTTGGGGTCAGAATTTCAACACATGAATTTTGGGGGGATGCAAACATTCAGACCACAGCAGCTTCCTATTGGAATCCAGGATGGTCTGGTGCAGTGGTTAAGGAAGAAGGTCTCAAACAGAGACCACATGGGCTCAAATTAAAAATGTGGGGGCTAATAGCTGTGTGACCTTGGACAAGTCCTTTGACCTCTCCAGGCCTCTGTCCTCATCTGGGAAATGAGGAGAGTGGGCATCTACAGAAGGGGTCAAGGCATGGCGGTGCATGAGTTTGGAGGTGTGCTCTCCCTTATCCTACGTTCCATCTGTATGAAATCCAAATGCTACACAGACCTCAGGACCTCAGGACTTCTTGTATTTTTCATTTTAACCCATCTCTCCTTGAAGTGACCTCTGGGTGGGGCCTCCTGCTGCCTGGCTGCCTTTCCCTCCAATCAGCAGCCTGGTCATGGCTTTTCTCCTGGTCCCCAGGGGAGGTGGTAGAGAAGGAACAAAGGCTGCCACCTGCCAGGGTCATTAGGGTGTGTCCAAGCTACCCACAACAGTCAATCCTGGGCGCCTGGGTGTCTGTCTGGGCCCTGTTGTGCCTACTCCCGCAGGCTGAGCTCTGAGGACCCACTCTTAAACTTCTAGGGGGGTCTCTTGGCATAAGATGACCCTCCCCTCCATGGCTGGCTCTGCAGCACCCCGGAGCTAGGGGACACGGGATCTCTGAAGGAGTGTGAGCTCCACAAGGTTGTGAGTACACCATCCAAGCTCAGGGGACTGATGCTGTGTGTTTCTGTTGCTGTGCACACATGTGTATCCATCTCTGGGTGTACATTTGTCATCACCTGGGCACACTCTTTCCTGGGTATGTGAGTCACTTCAACATCTATGCAATGAACACCAAGTACACTAGTCTCTGGGTGTGGCTGTCCCTTTCTGAGTGTGAATATGCTCTCGTGTGACTACTCATTGCTGTGTATTCATATCTGTTTCTTTGCACACAAATCCATCTTTGCACACACCCATGGATCACACAGGCAGTGCTTCCGTCTCTGCACGTATCTACGGCTGTACTTCTAAATCTGTATGTACTCTGTTGTCAGTGTGTCTATTTCTTCCTCTGGATATATTCAAAGATTTCGGAATGAATGTCCTCATTGAGTATACATCCATGTCTCAGCACAAATCAGTACAAATGCCATAGCTGTGCATGTGCACAATTTTCCCACAGACAAAGTGCCTCTCCATAGGCACACGTAGTCCCACGGGGATGCAGCTTCTGCTGCTGTACAGATCTGTGTCTCTGGGTGTGCACATCTGTGCCTGGTGCATGTAGCTATGACAGCACACTCTTACACAGCTCAGGGCTGCACATCAGCACCCCTAGATGTCAGCATGGATCTCTGGGAGTGGATGTCTATAACAGGGGTTCCTCTCTGCATCAGTTCTGTCTTCATTTTGTATCTGTCACTGATTTCTGGGTACAAGGATGGTGCCTTCCCTGTTCCCTGGGCCAGTCGTGAGGACTTGGCAGAGGACAGGGCCAGGGAGGTGTGTCCACCCCTGGGGACTCCTGGCTGGGTCCCAAGAGCCACATCTCCCTCTTACTAAAGATCAGGGGAAACTTGGAGAATGTCCCCTGAGTGTGGCCCTGGGGCAGATGCCAGGAGGTAGGAACATGGAGCAGCTTCCACCTTCAGCTCCCTGAAGTCAGTGGGGTCCGGCCCTGCCTGGTGAGGGCATGTCACACCCCACACTTACACTGGAGCCTGTTAGGAAGTCACGGGGTCCACACCATGGGAAAGTGTATATGCAGGGCTTGGGGTGTCCCTGGACGACGGAGGAGGGGAAGGAGACGAGGAATGGAACACAGGAAAGAGAAGCGACAGATTCAAGAGAAAGGGGGAAGCTGGCAGCAAGGGAGGTGATGGGGTGGGCTGGGGTCCCCAGGTGATGGAAGGTGGCTTATGGGGTTTGGCTGGGTCCTTGTACCTCTGGGAGCCAACCCTCACCCCAGGGCTAAGAGGCCACATCCTCTCTCTCTATTTTTGTTCTCTGGCAGTCACTCTGTCCTGTTCCTGATCCCAGAGGCTGGGGTGTGGAAACCACATCAGGAATGACATCCCAGAAGTCCAGATGGGCCAAGGACAAGCGTTCCAAAGAGCCCCCGGACAAGGGCGTGACCTTCTTGGCCTCCAATTCCTGGGCAGTTGAGAAGAAAGTAAGGAGGGGGCTGGAATCGCTGCCATCTGCAGACCCCCACCCCAGCTCTGCACCCTTGTTCACTGAGACTCCACCCTGCAGGGAAGGAGGTCCTGTTTCCATGTCACAGATGAGAAAACTAAGGCCCAGCACCCGAAAAGACCAGCTCCTAGAGCTGGGGCTGGGCAGAGCTGGGTCCTGCAGTCCTGGGACTGGCAGGAGCTTGGGGAGTCAGGCAGAAAATAGGCCCCTTCAGAGGGAAGCTACCCCTCCAGCAAGGGGCCATTGCTCTCACCTATATTTGAGTAAAGGTTTGGGTTTGAATCTCCCCAGATTTGGATCCTCGTTCCACATCTGATATGCTGTGTAACCCTGGGCAAGTTGTTCCCCACTTTGAGCCTCAGTTTCTTCAATGTGTGAAGTGGGGTTCCTAGTCTTACCCTACCTCATTGGACTGCTGGGGATTAACGGCATGATCCTGGAGGAAAGGGGTGCACTGATGATGCAGCGCTGTCTCATGGCAGGGATCTGCTTTCGCAGGTGGCTGAGCACTGACAGCAGCTGAGATGATGACTCAAGTGGACATGTCCTGAGCTGGGATTCTGCCAGCTCACTGCACAGTTGCTTCATCTAAGGCTCACTGTGCCCTCTGAGGATGCAGCACTGTCCACCTCACATAATGGGAAGCTGGGGAGAAGTTGCTACCCAGGCTCCCACAGCCTGCAACAGGAGCTCTGGGCCACCAGATGGGGTCACCAGGGAAGCCTGAGAGAGAGGATTTGCAGAGGGCCAGAAGGCAGAGAGGGTGAGGAGACACACAAAGCAAGCCTCCGGCTGGCCCAGCCTCTCCCCTCCCCCTCCTTTGATGACTAATTAGCCTTACTTCTTTGGCCAGGCCAGCCGCTAACAAGCCAAGGTGCAGCAGAGGAAGTCCATGGTTACATAAGGGAAACTGCCCCGTGCCCTTCCCTGACCCACAGGAGCCCGCTGGGATGCCCGTTCCAGGACTGTGACCTCCAGACAGTCTGGAAGGTTTTGCTGTCCGCTCTCACCCCTTGGGGCTTCCTGTCCTCTCCCCTTCTCATCCTCCATTCCTCAGCTGCTCATTCACAACCAGGTCTCAGGGACAAGAGCAGCTCTGTGCAGAGCCTTTCAACATGCCTTGTACTGGACACCAAGCCTGGAAACTCCCTGCTCCACAATGAAGCTTTCAAACTTCAACATGTGGGGAAGCATATACCGGTACCAGCGGTATCAAAGCAACCATTGAGTTCCTACTGATTTCCAGGCACATTCTTATGCAGCCATATATCCAAGCTATGAGACCTTGGGCAAATTCTTTAAACTTCTCTCCATGCCTCTGTCTCCTCATCTGTAAAATGGGAATCATGAGTTAATATTTGTAAAGAATTTAGAAGAAGAGACATGTCCATGTGATAAGCTGTATTTACACATTCATTTAAATTAACTTTAAAGTCTTTATAACAACTTTACAGGGTAAGGAGTATCAGTTCCACTTCATTGTATGGTGAGTAGAGTTCAGAGATCATTGCTTTTAACAAACATTTATTGAGCACCTACTCTGCCAGGTTTGAAACTTTATGCACTTCATCTCATTTAATCCCCACAGCTGAGGAGGCTTAGTATCCCTCAATATTTGCAAACACCCACTTGTGGGCAGTCCTACCCTAGTTGACACCCCTGGCTGGTTATTATCTTCTAGCACATGGACACCAGGACAGCAGAGATCTAACAGGTCTGGGCCACCAGATGGGCCTAACAGGTTCAGTGCTATATTTCAGCCTGTGGTGCAGAGTTAAGAGGGCAACAAATAGCTAATGAGAAAAGGAATAAAAATATTCCCAGTTTTCAAATATGGGAACTAAAGTTCAGAGAAGTGAAGTGATTTGCCCCAGATAACACAGCTGCTCAGTGGCAGAGCTCAGGTTTGAACCTCCCATGTGACTAGCTTGAGAGCCTATATTCTTCTTCTTCTTTTTTTTTTTTTTTTAAAGAGAGAGAGAGGAGAGGAGAGGAGAGAAAGAGAGAGAGAGAGAGAGAGCGAGAGAGAGAATTTTTTTTAATATTTATTTTTCAGTTTTCGGTGGACACAACATCTTTGTTATATTTTATGTGGTGCTGAGGATTAAACCCAGCACCCCGCGCATGCCAGGTGAGCGCGTTACGGCTTGAGCCACATCCCCAGCCCCAAGAGCCTATATTCTTACCATGGTGCTGCTTCTACCCACATGGAGCCCCATTTGTGGAAAGGAAGAAGAGGTCTGAATTGGGGTGCAAACTCAGGGTGGTATAGATGTCTGCAGTGGCAGGTAACTGAGACCAAGACCCTGCAGACCCCTTCACCAACTGCCCTGGCTTCCTCCTTTCTCCACTTGGCCCACCCTTATCTCCCCAGGCTGCCCGTCAAACTGGTCAGGGGAGCAGTACTTCCTCATCAGATCTTCCATCAAGAAGGGGGGCCAGCCGAGCTCCCACAAGTCCAAAGGCCAAAGCTCCCACACTCAGCCTCAGGGGCATCCTGGCTGCACGAAGGCTCATACAGGAGCTCAAGGTGAGCGCAAGTATGCCCAGTGGAGAGAGGCCAGGGGGATGCAGAGGGCTTCAGAGAGCAAGCCCACCCCTCTGCCCATTTTCTGGGTGTGTAAGCTGAGGCCCAGAGGAAATAGAAAGAAAAGACAGATCCCTGCACTCACCTAGTGTCTGCTGTGCATCAGGGAGAGTGCAAGACTTTGCACGTTGCTGTAACAGCATTTGCAGAGCCCAGGAGGAGGTGCACACCACTGGAGTCAAGGCCCTTGAGAACCCAGCGGAAAACACAGCAGGTGTTTAGACATATTTGCTCCATACCCAAATGAATGAGTCGTGCAATCCTCAGAATCATCAGGGAAGGTAGGAATTACCATCTCACGGAGGAAACAGGCTCAGAAAGGAGGGAACTGACTACAGCTTCAAATGCTGCTGAGAATGACCTCTGGACACCAGGGACCTTATCGGGGGCAGCTGCGGTAGAAGAGGAGTGCATGCCAGATGGAAGTGGGGTGAAAAGTGGAGGGAGGTGAGAGTGGAGGCTGTACAGGTTATGGGCAGCTCTCCAAGGATAGGCTGAAAATATGAAGGTGAGAGAGAGAAAAATAGAAGGAACATACTGGAATAGCATGAAGGTAAGGTGGGCCACTGTGTGTTTTACTGCTTTAGCACGGGGGAAACCGGGACAGGCTTCAGTGCTAGTGGAAGGAGCCAATAGACAGATTCTGGAGAGTCCCTGGAGGAAAAGGTCCATTTACTCAGAGATTCAGAGAACCACTGAACTGGGCCTGAAGGCTTGCCTCTTTGTAAAGACCCCCAGTCTCCTCAGAGGGGCAGAGGAAGGCAGCTGAGCAACTTTACATACGCAATCTTCTGTACTCCTCCAAGCCACCTGGGAGGAAAGGAATTAGCACCCTCATTTTACAGAGGAGTGGTAGCTAATCCATGGTCTTGTGGATTCCATCAGCTTCTTTATTCATTCGTCAGTCAGTCACCACGGCAACACTTACTGTCCACTGTGCTGGATGGGGGGATACGTGGGGGGGGCTCACTGTATTGAGCCCAGCCTCGTGCAATAACACCATTTTCTCCTCTCACTATTTTACCTCTCCAACATCTATTTCTTTGCTACTGATCCCTAAAGACTAAGCATTAAGGGAGATCATGTACGGAATGCTGTTGATTTGCCACCTGTACCCCTGCCCACCCTGGAAGCACCTGCCAGAAGTTTCCATGTGCCTTGCTAGTTCCAGGTTTCTTACCTGAGGGTTTTTCAGGCTGCCAACACTGAGGCCACTCAGGAGAGGCCAAACATGCCTGTTCAGCCAGTAAGGGAGTAGGCTTGTGGTGGATAAATGCCCAGCTTCCTTGTCCCTCAGTGGCATGATTCTGAGGTGTGTTCCACTATCTTTTGCATGGACCACAGCAGGAGGATCTCCAGTTGCTGCCAGGGGTAACCTGCCCACCCACACCCTTTATCATCTCTCCTTCCCAACTGTCTCACCATGTTTCCCTGAGTCACCTCCCATATAAACTTCTTGTACCCAAATCCTTGCTCAGAGTCACCTTTAGGACAAACCCAGCAGTCGACATTCAGCAAATGTTCACCTCAATGCTTGTCCATATTTTTACAGAACCAGACATCTACGAGGACACAACTGGAACTGCATCACCGTCCACCAATCTGCACCATCCAGGAGCAAGTATGGGCCAGCAGCCTGTGGGTATAACAAGAGTGAGAGGGCCAGGTTGTGGGCCCCAAGGCACTTTTTTTTATAGACTGAAAACTGGATTAATCTCTGCCATCCACACAGCACTATGCAGTTTATAAAGCTGTTTTCTTGTGTTTCGATTCTGCATTGCATTTTCCATACCAGGGTTCCAAATCATATGCTCCAACTCAGGGGTCTATGTCCAGCATATTTGACCTCAAATTCTGTTTGTTGCAAATACACCCCCTCACCCCCTTCCTCTCCTCCTTCCAGGTTCCCTCATGGTCAGCCAGGCCAGAGGTGAAGTTCCCCTGTGTCCAGGCAGAGGAGCTGATGCAGGCCCACCTGCCCTCCAAGTTGGCTGGTGTGGCCTACCATCCAGGCCAGTGTGCCTACCTGGCTGCCATTCTGAGTGCTGAGATCAGGGACCTGGTCAAGGACATCACCCCACCCCGCTATAAGTAGTGTGTTCTGTCAGCATTGGGAGTAAGGGGCATGATGGTGTGGTGGTCGCCAGCCAGAGCCTGTGGGACCCACATGCAGACTGATTTGCCACCTCCCACTATGTGAACTCCACGCTCTTCTGCGTGGCATTGGTGCATGCCATTTATTTAGAATGAGCCTCGTGGGGTGAGGGCCTGGGATCCACATGGGGTCCCATAATAAGGCCTGGCATGGAAACTCAGTTCCTAGCCCACTAGTCAGTGACCACCTGTGTGTGTAGCAGCCACCTAGCAAGGACAGCAGCTTCCCTGATCCTTCGCCAACTAAAAAGAAAGGGAGCAAGGTGCATCTCCCCCGACCCCTCGGCAAGCTGCCAGACCACACACGCTGTTGCCGCCTCTGCCTCTGGCTGGGATCATGTCAGCCCCAGCTGGGTGTGCAGATCAGAAGCTCTGAGCCGCAGCTATCTATGTCTTTGATTAATAAAAAATGGGAGATAAATTAATAATGACTTAATACTTGCAATTTGGGATCAAAATCTTCCAAAGCATGGGGAAAATAATAAAAAGAGGAGTTTTTTCTTCATTTGAATCAGGGTCTTGTTATGTTTCCCAGGCTGACCTTGAACCCTTAGGTTCAAGTGATCCTCCTGCCTCAGCCTCCTGAACAGCTGGGACTACAGGCACGTGGCACCCTGCTGGGATGGGAAATTCTGGACAATAAAAAGTAGGAATAAATGCCATCAGTCATGAACCAAGTGCTGTTGGGTAAGGCCACTCAAGAGTAGCCTCACAGCAAGGTGCTGTGCTTAGGTGCACACATGTATCCCTCATCCTCACTGGGATGAAGGACAGATAACCTGGGAGAGGGTGCTACCTTCCACCATCTTATAGAGCAAACTCAGACTCAGAGAAGCCCAGTTAGTTCTTGTGGGTCACAGCACAGAATCAGTGAGAGGCTTGAACTTGGTCTGCTTCATTTAAATGGAAAAACAAAATACCCCCCACCCCCCGCCCAAAAAAAAAGGAGGAGAGGGAAAAGCCTACAACAGTGGTGTCTGGCAAATCATTATGGGTTAAGTTTATGGGAAAAAGAAGATGTCCAAGCAGAAGGAACACCCAGTCAGCAGGAGTGCTGGGAATGATTTATACTCCTTCTTGCTGGGTCCCTGACATCTAGAAGAGGGCCTGGCATGGTACAAGCTCACAGTCTTGAATGAATGACTGAAGCATAAAGGGAATAACCTGTGTGAGGTGGGAGAGAGGGAGTGGATGTTTGTAAGCCCATAGTTTGTGAAGAGCGTTGCAATTGGGGGTCAAAATCACATTTTGAGATTACACACACACACACACACACTTTAAACTGGGGATTGAACTCTGGTGCAGTTTACCACTGAGCTACATCCCCAGTCCATTTCATTTTTTGAAACAGGATCACTAAGTTGCTGAGCCTGGCCTGGAACTCATGATCCTCTTGCCTCAGTTTCAAGTTACCAGGATTATAGGCTTATGCCCCGCCACCATGCCTGGTTCACATTTGATTTTTTTTTAAATATTTTTTAGTTGTCAATGGATCTTTTATTTATTTATATGCAGTGCTAAGGATCGAACTCAGGGCCTCACACATGCCAGGCAAGCGCTCTACCACTGAGCCATGACTCCAGCCCACATTCGATATTTTTAAAAAGATCTTTAAGGGTCAGGGCAGTGGCTCAGTGGTAGAGCACTTGCCTGGCATGCTTGAGGCACTGGGTTCGATCCCTAGCACCACAAAAAATAAAAACAAATAAAGGTATTGTGTCCATCTACTACTAAAAAAAAATATTAAGAGATCTTTAATTATAGAATTATTTAAAACAAAACAAAATAGAAAATATTAGCAGATATCAGTGAACCCATTGCCCAGATTAACCAGTTCACATTTTGCAATGTTCATTTCAAATGTTTTTAATATAATACAAGTACAGATGCAGCCCGAGACCCCACCCAACTCCTCTGTCCATCACCAGAGCCAGCCTCATGCTTGCAGCTGGTTCCTCAACTCAAAAGGCAGCATTACTTTGGGTTTTAACAATTTCTAAGTACAGGTGTCTCACTGTACCTATCCTTTCACAACATGCAATTCACATCATTATGGTGTTTTTAGGATTTAGTCTATGTTGACAGATGTCTAGTTCATTCATTTTAACTGCTGTCTGATGTTCCACTGGATGAATAAGAACAATTTGTTGGGGCTGTGGTGTGGCTCAGTGACAGAGTGTGCTTAGCACACGTGAGGCTCTGGGGTCAATCCCCAGCACCAAATGAAAAAGAGGAACTGTTCATTTTTTCTCTTCTTCATGGACATACAATTTTTAGTTTTTGCTGTTTTGAACAGTGCAGCAATAAAAATCTTTATACACATCTCCAGGTGCATTCATGTGTCATATATAACCTTTACAACAATCACCACAGGTTGGAACTTGCGTTGCCTACATGACCTTGGAGAATTGCTCAATGACTTGGAAGCTTAGTTTCTTCATCTGTAAATTGGGGTAATAAAATAGCATAAATATTTGTTAAGATTCTGTGCTTCAATGAATATGAAAAGCATTCTGCCACCTGTCACTTGCTCCATGAATATTGCTTATCACTCAAGTATTTGACCTTCAGGATGTACTGCGCGCCCTCTCTGCTGGGGAAGCAGTGGACTGGGCTATGCAGGGCCCTTGCTGTGCTCAGTCTGATGGGTGTGGCAATGGAAGAACTCAAGAGTCTCTGCTCACTGCTCCAGACTGGGGTGGAAGAGGCAGCAAGGATTCCCAAAGAAGAGACACTGAACCAGGAGCTCAGAGGATAAGGAGGTAAAAAATGAGAGTGGGAGACTGGAATCAGGAGGCTGGCCAGGCAAAGGGAGCAGTAAGTGTGAAGGGAGCAATGATACCAGAGAACACGTATGGAGTATAAGAGGTGGGTACAGAGCAGGTGGCAGCACAGGACAGGTCTGGAGAGGTGAGCAAAGCTGAGATGCCATGTCCTGAAGGTAACAAGGAACCATGGAAAGACTTTAAGTAGGACAGTGATAGGCATGAATTTGCACGTTAGGAAAATCAGTCTGATTAGTGTAGAGCAGGGCCCAAAGGGGACAGCCTGGGCCTAGAATAAGTCCAAGACCTATCTGATCACAGAACTGTTGTCACTTTGTTGATTTCCTGATGCCTTTTGGTCATGTCCAGCTCCTAAGTCTCCTTCTACCACTGCAATATCACACAGTGGCCACCACCCACAGCACTTCCCCGATGGCCTACATAAGGCACCAGCAGGAGATGGGAGGGATGGACCAGCTGCCCAGAGTCTCATCCCAAATCCCAAGAGGTCTGTTTTCACACATCTTAACCACTCCTCCTCTTCTGGGGCTCACTAGGCACCCTGCAAGGCACAACACCCAGACACAAGCTCTCAAGTATCTGATGACAGGAGTCCTTCTGATCTTGGCACCAAAGGCATGGCTAGGTCCTCACCAATGTCCCTGACAAGTGATCCCGCCAGCAGCCAGACTACACAGACTCTATGTGGAGGGAGGGGAAGGATGACAACTCTAGGACAAGAGGGGCTGTTAACCATGAGGTGACCTTGTCTAATACCTAAATATCAAATCTCTAAAATGGCACAAAGAAAAATATGAAGAAACTGACCCAGACCTTTACTCTCTAAGTGAGGACCCCCACTCCACCCCTAGTTATGAGTGAGCGTACTCTCCATCCACAGGGGCACAGTGGCATGTCCCTGGCCTTCCCTAGGTTAGGTAAAGCCCTAGAACTAGCTTATTTCTAGTCCTACTCCACACTCCATTTTTTCAGATCTACAAGTTTAACCCCTACCTTCCTGGCTAGGCTGGAGCTCCTTGACAGGAAGGCAGCACTTGCCCACTGTTGTTTCCTAAGTATCTAGAACAGAGTCAGGCTCATAATTGCCTCCAAAAACCCTTCAAGTAGAGTCCACAGGATGTACTGGCAGAGGGCAGGACAAGGACACTGGCAAGAGGTTACAGGGGCCCTGAAGGAGGGAAAGTGTCTTGCCCCAGGCACAGGTCAAGCAGGAGATCAACAGTCCCTACTTGGGAGCTCTATCAGGGCCTTTTCCTTTCATTGCACTGTGCTGGAGGGAGCCTGGCCCTACAGAAGTGTTCTAGAGGAAAATGCCTGAGAAACTCTGGGTTAAACCAAATGAAACCCGTAGTCTTCTCAAAGCCTTTAATATGCTCACATGCGTATGGTCTTGGAGAAGGTCACATCCAGCAACCCTTCCTCCATCTAGCACAGAATCCCTTCCTGTGGAACAGTGTGAACCCTTTGCATGTCCTTCTGTTGCTTATCATGACTATTTGGTGAACATGGCACAGCACATTTGTTGTAACTTTTTTGGGGGGGGGAACAGGAAAATCCTTTCTGACAAAATTACTCCACACCCCAGTATACAAATAGGATAAAAATAGAACTCTTCTGGCTGAAGTGGGGCCTGGAGATCCCTCTGGCCATCTTTTCACTGCTGTCATCCATGCAAGAGCCCTGTGGAGCCCATTTTGAAAACCACTGGTGGAGAACTATGAGCACAGGGTTGAAATTAGGAAATGTGTGGTGCCAGCTCTCCTGTTAACTCTTTCGCCTTGGGCAAGTCATTTGGCCTTACTGGGCCTTGACTTCCCCATTTATATCACTCTGTTGGACTAGACGTTTTCTAGCATCCTATACTTTCAGCTTTGATATGAGGACCAGAAATTTATGACTGCAAAAACCTAGCTCTTAATGTCCCATGGCTAAGATTCCACTGCTTAGAATTCCAATTTTGGGGATGGCCCGTAGCCAGCCAGTGCTGATGCAGCACACTGGAACCCAGGCTGAAAAAAGCAGAATTATATTAAGTGCAGTGCACTGCCCAGGGGCACCAGGCTCCCTGGAGAGGGCACGCCCTCTGCAGGATGGAGGGAGTGGGATGGGGAGGGCTGGGGGAACTGGATCAGCAACCACTGTGGGCAGAGCTGAGAGAGGGACCCAGGTCTCCTGCTCTATCTTTAGATCTCCTTAGCAACCGTAACCAGGGCACCCAGCTGAAGGCACAGGCTGAGCCAGCCACCTGCGGGAAGAGGGAAGGTGTCTGCCTCTAGGCCTCTTCTTAAGCTACAGAAAGGGCTCTGGGCTGCCCAGACTCTAGAGCCAGAGAAAGGAGATTGAGTGCAAAGCTGCTTGCAGTGGGACATGTTTGGAGCCAATACAGAGGTCATCCAGGGTAATGCCTTGCTCCAAGAATGCTGGCAAGTCAGAATCCAAGGCCTTCAGTGCACAAGGTACATAAATTATGGTCCTTGTCCAGAGAGCATTTAGCTTCTGCTGGGGTCATTCTCTAAACACAGAAGGTTTAGAGGGTTTAAACCTAGGGTTCTGAGCTGGCATGAACACCACTGTTGGAGCTCCTAAAGGGCCTTCTAATTGGAAGAACCAGGGCAGCTCCCCACTTCTCCTGCCCAACTGCTACTTATCCTAGACTTGGCTTCCTTGGAGGAGTCCCCCTGACTCTAAGGCTGGATGCTTACCAATCAGGGCTCCCACAGCCCTTGTTCCACACAGCAGGATGCCAGGAAGAAATGCTTAACCCTATAGTGTAGAAACAGAAATCCTAAGAGATGAAGACATTTGCCTAAGGTTACATGGCAAGTGAGCAGCAGGGCCATGCCTGGATGCCATGACTTCTGATTCTAGTCTGAGATTCTTCCCGTGTCCCTGCAACAGGCCCCTGGTCAGGCTTTGGAAAGGAGATCCGGGCTAGAAGAGAAAGTAGGAGTCCTTAGTCAGGCCTGCACACAGCAAGCACTTGGCCATGTCCTCGGTAAACTTGGGGGAGCCACAGACCAAGGCAAATGGCTTTCTCCGACATCGACTAACCAGCTCTTCAATCAGGTCCTGGTCCAGGTGACCAAAGTGGGTCTTCTCTCGGTAACTCCAGGGAAGCTGCTCTGGAGAGTTCTCCTGGGAAGATCAGAAAGAGCGGGAGTGACTACCATGGGTTCCTCAGAGTTCACATTGCCAGCTCTTCTCTACCAAATGAGGAAAGAGACGCAGAGAGAATAGGAAGCAAACTTAGATCCTCATCACCCTTGCAGCAGTCTTGGGAGCTGTTACCTCCCAGAGCGGGGGAGGTATGGGGAGGAGAAGAGGCTTCCCTGGGAAAGAGCAGAACTACTCTTACCACTTCTCACTGCCTCTGTAGCTGACACTGGCAGGGAGCGGTTCTCCCCATAGATAAGGGGGTTTCCAGAATCCCTAATGCGATCCATTACTGTCACCTTAGGGCATACTTTTGTTCATTTGTTTTAAGGTTTCAATGAATTCCTTGTTTATTTTAAAGATGTTTGCCAGGTGCCCACTGATGCCAGGTATGATGGTAGGGGACATGGTGGCTGCTCAAACAGATGAGTCTCTAGGTCTTGTCCCAGCTGTGTGTAACACAGGTCCCAGGCAGCAGAGCCGCCATAACAAAAGGGGATCTATCCTTCACATAGAGGCCCAAGAGGCCCAGGCCCCTTCTCTTCCTGCCCTCCATCTCTGGCTCACAGCTGTCCTCCTCCCTTAGGTTCATGAAGTAATCAGTCCACCTCTAGCTGACTTAGAAGAATTTCGTTTTCTATTTTAAGTAAACATTTTATTGAAATATAACTTACACATGGAGAAGTGTACAAATCATTAGGTGTACACAGTTTGAAGAACTTTAATAAAGAGAAGAAACCATATCATCAGCACACAACTAAGCCCAGGGCAGGACTGACACTCTGGAGACCTATGAAGGCCAGCTGCTAGTTCCTGGGGCCAGAGAGGATGGAGAGAGGGGGTTCGAGTTGGAATCTTAGCTGCTCCGTCATTTCCTGTGTGACTGACCTCTCTGAGCTATGGATGAGGACACAGGCTGTGGAAAACCCTGGTCCAGCAAACCACAGAGGGTGAAACCTTGTAGAAGCCCTGGATGCTGAGGCTTCTAGCATCAAGTCTGCTCACAGGGCCTTGGAGCCCTACCTCACAGAGCTTATCTGACCCCAAAATCCCTCTTGCACTGGAGAGTGAAGGAGTCCTCCTGATGATGTGAATCCTCCCACACTCCCTTCACAGTCTGAGCCTATACTCCCTCCACGGTCTGACTCATCCTAAGGGGCCTCAAGGGCAGGGCCTGGTAGGGCCTGCTGGCTTCACTTGTCCTTCCCAATGCTCAGTTCCCTCAGGCCAGTTGGCTTTGCCTGCCGCCACCCTAACTGTGCACCCCAAAGTGCACTGGGTCTGGCTGCTGCTCAGGTCAGGAGGGGCCTGTAAGCAATGATGGTGTGGCAAGTAGAGGAGGAGAGTGGGGCTGTAACAGCAGAACACCAGCACCACCCAGGGGCTCTGGGCAAACATCCAGGATGAGCTCCCCTCAGCAGGATGCGAAGGGTAAGCAGGTGTTAAGAAAGGGAGGGGGACAGCTCCCCTGGCAGAGGACACAGCTTGAGCAAAGGCCTAGCAGCCAGGAAAGCAGAGCTCACTTGCACCACTGAGCAGACCAGTGACACCAGGACACAGCACACAGGGAGGCTGGGCCAGGAGGCAAAACTGTACATTCTGCCAGGGCTACTGAGTTTAGACACTGTCCTAACGGCAGTGGGGAGCCAGGAAAGAGCTAGAGCAAAGTGGTAGTCCATCAAATCTGTCATTTAGGCTGCAGAATAAACAACAAATTGGCAGGGAGTAACTGGAGTGGGAGACCCCGAAGGACACAATTTCCAGGGCCCAGTTAGGGGAGTAGGAGCCCTCGAGGGAGTATGAAGGGGCAGAGCCATCATCCTCAGCCCCTTTTACCTGCCCCGCCATCAATGGGCAGCCCACTTCCCTGCCCAACCCCAGGCCTCTGCAACATCAAAGCCCTAAGGTCAACTGCTCCACAAAGCCCTCCCAATTCTGCCTGCTGGCCATTAGCATCCTGACCATCCTTGCCTCTCAGCATCTTGTGCTGTGCTATCTTACAGTGATGAGCACAAAGAGAAAGGCCACTGAGCAGGACCACTTGGCCTGTCCCAGCATCCCAGCTCTCTACCAGCTGGCTGGGTTATTTTGTTCTTAATCATTTTTGCCTCAATTTCTATATCTTAAAAGGGGCATCATGGCAGTACAAGCCCCATGAGACTCTGTGGAGATTAAATTAGTTCCTACACACAGTGCTTCAAATGATACCAGGCAGAGAAAGTGCGCAAGGAGGGGGAACCCTTATCAGCTGTCCTGTCCTTGTGCCATCTCTCTGTGCACAGTTGAGCGCCTACAGGGCAGGGAGTGGGTCATCTTCACTTTTGTGTCCTGGAATTTTGTAGGCATGTGGGTGGGGGACAGAGGACAGGAGAGCTGGTCAGCATCCAAGGTGGCTACCACCCTCCTGCCCCACTCCCACTATCCTGGGCAGGGGCACCATGGCCTTCCTTCACCCACTCCCTCAGGCTGCACACTAGCCTCTGGCTTTGTGCCCTGCCTGGGTACTTCCTGCTGCTTCTAATGTTCACCAAGCATGACCCTCTTGATGTTCTTACCACTGAGCACTCTGCCCCATGGACAGGCCACAGACCCTGGCTCCTGGGGAGCTCAGAAACTCTGGTTTGAGGAAGGGAAATTCAGTTTCCTAATCCAACCCTCACCCACCTGACCACAGTGCTGAGGATCAGCTAAGTGACAGATGCCTCAAAGAGGAAATTAATGAGAGGGGTGTCCACAGTACAGGGCAAGAAGACTGACCATAAGCAAAAAGGAATGCTGGGAGGCCCCAGGAGGGACCCTCAAGCCAGCAGGTGCAAGGAGAATTAAATCTATAGACCAAGGAAGGCAGAAGAACAAAGGCAGCTGAGGACCTGGCTTGAGATAAAGCGCAAAGACGGTCCTCCTTCTATGGTGGGGAGGATCCAAGAAGGGTCACTAGAGTGAATGAAGGGTATAGGGAACCAGAGGGAGGCAGTATCAGAAGGCGGTGTGACTTACAGATAAAGAATCTGCAGCTTGGGGAGTCTCATGAGCAGATGAACTGAGGTGATGGGGAACCTTCTAAATGGAGGGAACCTGGATCCAGTTTGGACCATCAGTTGCTGACACAGTCTCTACTCTGTGCCTGGCACTACATTAATCCCTGAACAAACAGTGCTGACCCAAACATGTGGTCCTGGTCCCAAGGAACTGAATACATCGAGCCTGCCCTGACTCCACGGCTGGTCCCAGGTCACACAGCTGGTGATGCCAGAGGGTGGGGGAGGCAGCAAAGGATGGTGGGAGGAGCTAGAGCTTGGGAAGGAGTCGGTCCTGGGCTCAAATCCTGGCTCAATCCTGTCTACAGTGTGACACAACTGTCTTTCGCTGATGAGTTCTGTTTACATTCTGCATAAGAACATGGTGAGAGCTGGGCACAGGGGTACACACCTATAACTGCAACAACTCAGGAGGCAGAGGCAGGAGGATTATAAGTTTGAGGTCAGCCTCAGCAATTTAGCAAGACCTTCAGCAACTTAGTGAGACTGTCTCAAAATTTTAAAACTGTAAAGGACTGGGGATGTAGCTCAGTGGTAAAGTAATAAAAAGAACTGGGGATGTAGTTTAGTGGTGAAGTGTTCCTGGTTCAATCCCTAGTGCAAAAAAAAAAAGAGACCATAGTAATACCCGCCTTCTGTGCCAGGAGCCTGTGGGTATACTACCAGTGACAGGGATTATTAGTGCAACGTGGCGCAAAGAGGTTGGTCCTTGGGATGGATGCAAGGTGACTGCAGAGTCTCAGGGAGGGAAGTCACCTCCCTGGGCTTACCTGGCTGAGTATGAAGAAGGTGCGGACATTCCAGAAACAGGCCTGCTCCTGGAGGAAGGTTTTCAGATAGATGCTCTCAAAGGTCTTGAAGCAGCAGACCAGGGTGACGAAGGTCTCATCATCTTCATTGTCTGTGATGCTCTGCAGGATGGGCACCATGGGAGCCAGACCTGTGCCTGCAGCCAGCATGAGGAGCTCACCATACTGGGGAGTAGAATGGGCATGACAGGTGGATTGAGGGTCTCATCCCACCTGTCCTGCTTATGGGCCTTTTCTTGGTTTTGCTTGAACCAGAAGCAGTGCTCTTTCTGGGTTTCCACCCATCTATGCCCCCTCTCTTCTCCTTCAGGAAGTCATCCTGGCTTATGAAAGGCATATGAGGTATGTATAACAGAGATTAAGGAGTCTTGAGGCTGAAAGGGAACATAGCAGTGTAGTCCAACCTGAACCCGGGCTTGTTTGACTTCTAAAGCATTGCCACAAGGACTCTGCTCACAGCTTCTGCTGCCATGGAACTCACTGCCTCCCAAATCAGCTTGCTCCATCATAGGCCAACTGCCCCTGCTAGGGAGATCTCTCCACCTCACGCTGAGCTGAAACCTGCTCCCTCCAAAGCCTTGCCCACTCCCAACTCCATCACAGCACTATTCTCTGGGCTACTTCCTTTGTCCCTAGGCAGCCTTGAAGATATCTCTGGGCCCCATCTTGGACCCCAGAGCCTACCCTTCTCTAGACTAAATGCGACAATATACGCAAGTGTCTAACACAGCATTGGTCCAAAAGAGTCATGCAATCAAGGTAAGTTCCTGCTCAAGAGGCCTAGTTCCCTCAATTCCTCTCACTAAACTCATTTCCTGGCTCTAGATCTCTTAAAGAGGGGCAAGCCTTCTTAAGATGAGTGCATCAAAAGCTAGTGCCTGACCCCCATGCAGAGAAGTATTCACTTCCCTCATTCTAGAGATTAGGCCTCTGTGTAGAAATACCAAACCATATGATCTGGGCATTTTTTTTTTTTAAATCAATCTGGGCCTCAGTTTCTTAATTGGTAAAAAAAAAAAAATTTAAAAAAATAAGCCAGGGTGGTGGTGCATATCTATAATCACAGATACTCGGGAAACTCATGTAGGAGAATCATAAGTTTGAGGCCAGCCTCAACAACTTACTGAGACCCTGTGTCAAAATAAAAAATTAAAAGGGCTGGGGATGCAACTCAGTGGTAGAGCATACCTGGGCTCAATTCCCAATAACACACACACACACACACACACACACACACAATTGCACTTCCTCATAATGACACCTATCTCAAAAAGTGTTTTGAGGCTCATAAGAGATGACATAAAGTGCCTGGTGAGGAGCTGAGGTTTAATCCAATTAGACTGCTTCCCTTTGCTAGGCTCAGGATACCCTCCTACCTGCTGTTGTGGGGCCATGTCCTGCTGTCCTTGTTCATGCAACCTCCCATCTCCATGTCTTCAGCCTGCCTCAACCCACCCTGAACTTCTCCATGTTCAGGCTGTCTTCTGGGAAGCCTCTCCCAGCCAGGGCCAGGGAAGGGGGTCTTCCTTTGTGTTTTCATAGCTTGCTGTGCCTCCCTTGATATAACAGAGGCATACTGTTGTCATCTGTTTGTGTGCTTGTCTCCTCCATCAGACTAAGTGGGAGGACAGAGGCCTTGTCTGATTTACCTCTGGTCCCTGGAGTCCAGCATGGGCAGGAGCCTGGGTAAACAATTCTGTCTATTGCATGAGCACACTCATGCTTGGGTGTCAGCCTCAGGGCTGATATAATATCTGTCTGTAATGAGACAAGTGCAGAGAAGCAAAGCAGGCTGGCAAGAGGGGAGCAGCACCCAGGCATTCTCGTGGGAGAAAAACCAGCCCTGATCAAGGCTTCCAGTGGCCAATAGGAATGTTTGAGACAATATCGCCTTTCCCTCACTACTGGGCCCTATATCCTCACAGATGAGAAATGCAGGGGCTAGCACTGGAGGTGTAGCTCAGTGACAAGAGTGCTACTATGCACCAGGTCCTGGGTTCAACCATCAGTGCTGGGAAAAAAAAAAGATTAATAAATGCAGGGGGGCTGGGGATGTGGCTCAAGCGGTAGCGTGCTCGCCTGGCATGTGTGCGGCCCGGGTTCGATCCTCAGCACCACATACAAACAAAGATGTTGTGTCCGCCAAGAACTAAAAAATAAATATTAAATAAATAAATAAATGCAGGGGCTTTTGAGTGTTTGATGGATATAAAGGATAGCAACATTGCATCAGAAGGTTCCCTCCTGGAAAAAGTGGTCAAGACAAACTTTTTTATCTGGTGTCTACCCTAGGCAAGGAAGAAATAGGAACAATTTCCTTGCCCTGCTCTCAGGGACTGGGGGGCCGGGACACACTGAGCTAAAACACAGGGTTGAGTGCAGTTAGTACTGGGGAGTCCTGTGAAAGAGCACTAACGTGTACACATGCATGTGTAAACTGGAGACAGAAGTACCTGAAAACTGTTGTGGGAACTGAGTTAACATATATCAAGTGTTGGGCTGGGGATGTGGCTCAAGCGGTAGCGCGCTTGCCTGGCATGCATGCTGCCCGGGTTCCATCCTCAGCACCACATACAAACAAAGATGTTGTGTCTGCCGAAAACTAAAAAAATAAATATTAAAAATTCTCTCTCTCTAAAAAAAAAAAAAAAAAAAAAAAAAACATATATCAAGTGCTAAGGTCAGAGTATGTACACTGAAGGTGCCAAATATGTGTCTGATGGTATTATTTATTTATTTTCCTTTTTTTATGGTGCTGGGGATGGAATCCAGGGCCTCGTGGATGCTAGGCAAGTGCTCTCCCACTGAGCTACACCCTGTCCCTGATAGCATTATAATACATACATATGTGCAAGTGCTCAGTATGCATACCTGTGTATGTACCTATGCCAACATACCCACTCATGAAAGAGGATTTGGAAGAATACACATCAAGGTAGCAACCTGGTATCTAAAGAAATGGCCTGCAGGTGTTTGTTGTTTTCTTGTTTTTGCCTCTATATAGCTAAAGCTCTTTTTTCTGGATAATGAATATGTACTGCATTTATAATAAAGAAAAAAAAAACAATAAATGCTATTTTAAAATTAAACAAAAAGAAAGACGAGGTAAGCATGATTCATTCTTTTCCATTTGTTTTTGTTTTGCTTTGTTTTCCTAATTATAAAGGTAATAGGTGATCATCGCAGAAAATTTAGAATGTATAATTTTGGAACATATAATAAATGAAGAAAATAAAAATCACCCATAATTCTACCATTCAGAGTTTAGCATATTACATTGTATTTTCCTTTCATATTTTTTCTGTGCCTTTTCAGTTAGTTTCTCAACCTGGTATATATTCAGTTTTTTACCTAATGTTTATTACTTGATCTTGTAGCATAAGCATGCATTATTTATTTATTTATTTATTATTATTTTGTGGTGCTGGGGATTGAACCCAGGGCCTTGTGCATGCAAGGCAAGCACTCTACCAATTGAGCTATATCCCCAGCCCAGCATGTATCATTTATAAACAAATTATGTTTTAAAACCCAAGATAATACTCTATCAAGTGCCTGCATATTTGTATACTGGAACCCAGAATATTTAACTGTACCTCTAATGTTGGATATTCAATTATCTCCAATTTTTTGTTATTACACACACACACAAAAAAAACATGAATACATGCAAAGTAGTCAGCATTTTGGATTCTTTCCACACAAAAGACTTCTAGACATGAAATTACTGGGTCAAAGGATTTAAAGATTCTTAAGACTCTTGTTATATACTGCCAAACTGCTCTTCAAATATGCACCAACTGAAGAGGAATTGCTAAGTATTCCTGGGAAAATCAAGGAAGTAACATGCCATGAAGACGAGGGCAATAGCCTTCTGAGCTGGGAAGCAGTGGGCTCCTAAGCAGGGAGCCATGGCTATATTTGGCCCTATGAGTGGAATGCACAGAACAGCACCTGAGGGTTATGTGGCACGGACTCCTAAACACCAAGTAAATGAGTCTGGTTTTCTGAGCAATGGGCAGCCACAGATAGTCTTGGAGCACAGCAGGTGGTTTTGTTTATTAGTGTCTATTCCACTATTCTATCTCCTCCCTTTCTCAACTCCAAGGATACTCTCAGGATTGAGTTTAAGCTTATGAACAAAGGCACAGTGAGGTTCTATGGCCTAAAATATGAGAATCACAGCCCTGGAGGTAAGCCAGGGGCATCTCCTAAACACTTAGGGTGCTGGCACTGACCTGATTTGGTTTATAGAAGAAGTTTCCAAAAGGTCCTCGCCAAAAAGCTGTGTCTCCCACTCTCCAGGACTTGACACACCGGGACATCAGCCCTGTCTGATAGCACTGAAAGCAAACACAGGGAGAACTCAGTGGGAAAGGCATATGCTGCCAACACAAACCACATTTGTCATTAGTGTGGAGCTCTTCCTGCATGCTGAGGGCTTTACATATGTTCTCGCATCTAATCCACCTCTGCACCTACAGGTTGGTACTGTCATCCCTGATGTTCAGATGAGGCCCATAAGTTCCCACACAGGGAGATGGCAAGGCTGGGATACAAATCCACAGGACTGTAGCCTTCACCAAAGATCTCAACTCAAATGCCCACAGGGACCCACAACCAATTGTTAACAATTTCAGTTATAGGGAGCAGTAGGGAGTGGTGGGGACTGTGATATATTGGTGAGATCGTGTTCCTTCTAGGGAGGACCACTTTGCAGGTACCAAGCTATAGTTTGTGGAACTGATGATGCCAAATCTTCTGATTATCTAAAACAGGCAGCAAATCTGTATTTTTATTTATAGTCTCCCATTTTAAAATGACAGTAATTAATAAAAATTTAAAACACTATATAGGCCAAAATCAAATATATTTTGGGCTGGATCCGGTTTGCAGGCCATACATCTGCAATGTCTGAATTATCCTACACCATGTGCTGAATATATGAGAAAATGAAGGTTGTGGAAGGGATTCCTCCATGGGAAGTGGGCAGTCTATGTTGCCTGGGTGCCACCCACTCTGTGCCAGGCACCATGCTGGGATTGCAGGGGAGACAACTGGACCTTAAGCTCCATGAAGGCAACCAGTGTCTGAACCATAGAAAGGACTTAATATCTCAATGAATTAATTAATCAGTCAATCCAAATTCAGGCCCTCCCCTTAAGAGTAAACAATCTGGAGCTGGGGGTGTAGCTCAGTGGTAAAGCACTTGCCCAGCACACAGGAGGCCCTGGGTTCAATGACTAGCAATACACACACACACACACACACACACACACACACACACACAATCTAGAAGGAATGTACAGCTCAGATACACACCTAATTCCCATGAGAAGGATAAAATGCTAGGAGAGTACAGCCAGGCTTAAAGAAAAGACTGGGCTTTGGTCTCCAAACATGTTTTCCATCACCAGAACCACCTTGGATACCACCTTTGCTTCTGCAGCTATCATCTGCATAAGCAAAGGGAAAGTCCTGCCAGGTGAGGTGTCACGCTGGCTGGTAATCCCAGCAACTGGCTGGGAGGCTAAGGCAGGAAGATTGTGAGCTCAAAGCCAGCCTCAGCAACTTATTGAGGTTCTAAACAAGGGACCTATAATGTCTGAATTACCCTACACCATGTGCTGAATATGTGAGAAAATGAAGGTTGTGGAAGGGATTCCTCCATGGGAGGTGGGCAGTCTATGTTGCCTGGGTGACACCCACTCTGTGCCAGGCACCATGCTGGCACTGCAGGGGAGATGACTGTCTCTAAATAAAATATAAAAAAGGGCTGGGGATGTGGAACAGTGATTATGCACCCTTGGTTCAACCCCTAATACCCCCCCCAAAAAAAAGCAGGGGGTTCACCTGGAAGAGGTCTGAGAAGAAGAGTCCTTTTTTTTTTTGCAATGCTGGGGATGATCTTAGGGTGTTCCATGTTAGGGAAGGGCTCTACCTCTGAGCTCTACCACCAAGGAGGGCAAAGTTTTGCTCCTGCCTTTCTGGAGACTGGGTCTTAGAGCATACTTTGTTTTCTGACCCTAGTCTGGTGGGGAGACACAACCCCAACTGTGGCCTCAGAGGCCCTATGCCATAGACAGTACCAGGAAGAAGTGAAAGATTCTTTTGAGTCTCTACACGGACTGGTTTGGAGGAGATGCTCAAGATGCACTGCAAAACAAAATGGACACTGAGCTTCTATCCTTCTACTTGGGGTCATATTGCCTGAGGACCTTTGAGCTTCAGTTTCTTCATCTGTACAATGGGGCTAATATAATCTACTTGTCGTTATAAGGTTGAATTGAGAACAAAGAGCCAGAAGCAGTGTCCCGTACCCTGCAGGTGTCTCAGAAGTGCAGCCTCCCTCCTTTCTACAAGGGGAGGCAAACTGGAAAACCCCGCTGCCTTCCCAATTTGCAAAGACATTTCTGGCTTTTCCTAGCCAGCGGCTTAGGGATAATGAGGTGCCTCTCTAAAGAGAGGCTTTCCAGCAAACGAAGGAGAAAATCAGCCTTACAGCTGGGAGGGATCCAGCTGCTCTGGAGAACTGTCTCTAGGCTTATCCTCTCAGCAGAAACACACCCAGACAAGCAGCGCAGGGAAGCAGGCCATTTGGAGAGGATTTGCAGAATCTCCCAGACAAACATCAGCGTGCAGAAGGGATCCCATCCAGGATTATGTGTGAGGGAATAAACATTTGAGTTCTGAAGCAGGCAGGGCAGGCAGGGAAGTGGGAGGGAAGACAACACCGGCATCTTGGAGTCAGGGGCAGGGCTCATCCCCCACAGCACTGATTAGTTATGGACCTTGGGTTCCCCTGGGCTTCAGCTTGCTCATCAATGAAATAGGAATAATAATGCATGTTTTAAAGGGAGATTAGGATGGGAAAGCTATCCTTCTACATTGGTGTTCCCCAGGATTCCATCTGGGAATGATGGGCTAGAGCTCTACTGTGAAATGCTATTTCTAAGTAAAAAATGTCAGAGTATCAGCCATTTCGTGTAGTTCAATCTAATTATTTTTTCTGCATACTGGACCTCCATGACTCCTTGTACATTTGTTGCCCACTCCTTGGGTCTCCAGGGCACTTTGCATCTGACACACTTGCTCATCTCATCTCTACCAACTCCTCCACTTGCCCTGACTACGCTATGAGCACCCTCTCCTCCTGTCACTCGGACAGGGTACAGTTCCTAGAAGACCTACTCTGTGTCACCACCTCCCTACATTTGGTTATCCATCCATCAGCCTACAATGCCATTCCCCACAACCACCAATTCATACTACTTCAAGTGTATCAAAGGCCCTGCCTCTGCTCACCTCCTACGCAGAGGTGATGTCAGGTTAGTTCAGTTCACAAAGTCCTCCACATCCCACCTTTTTCCTGATTCTCTCAACTCATATCCTCCTCCCTTGGCACGCATTCTTCTGTTCCGGGATGAATGACTTACTTCCCTAAATCCTGCCTGCAGAGACTCCTTCACACATTTCCCCTCACTCCCTGCTCCTTAAACACAGTTTTTTCCAGGAAGCATGGCCTGCCTTCCCTGCACCCCCAGCTGCCCTGAGTTGGGCTGGGCCTCCTCGATAACAGCATCTGTCACTCATGTCTCAGGGTTGGTTCCTTGAGGGTGGTCACCGTGTCTGACATACCTTTGAACCCCAATGCCCAACACACAGTGAGTGTGGAGATTTGGTTCTCCTCTACTTCCCAGTTCTGTGCTCATTCTTCACTGATAGGAAAAGGTGAAAAAGAATAGTTCCTCCTAAAATCTATAGAGAATATGCCCTCAGTCAGTCGTCCAGCAGACCCCTTCCCAAGGAAAAGGAGAGGGGAGAAGGCTCCCTTTACCTGGCCTGCTGTTCCTGTAAGTCAGCCTCTTCCCACATGAACACTGGATGGAAACTGTTCGATCCCAACCAAGCTGGCAAGGGAGGTACCAATTCATGACATCTTAGGAGCATCCTCCAAAGAGTCATCTCACCTTGATTAAAACTTCAAAGTATCCTTTTGCATTGGCAGGGCTGATGGGCGTGTAGGCTCTCTGAATTTCCAAGTCATCTACTATCCCTCTAGGAAGGAGAAATACACAGTCAGGTGGTTTAGCCAGTCATTCAACAAACCCTTATCAAGAACTTTCTCTTGGGCTGGGGATGTGGCTCAAGCGGTAGCGCGCTCGCCTGGCATGCGTGCAGCCCGGGTTCGATCCTCAGCACCACATACAAACAAAGATGTTGTGTCTGCCGAAAACTGAAAAATAAATATTAAAAAAAAAAACTCTCTCTCTCTCTCTCTCTTTAAAAAAAAAAAAAAAAAGAACTTTCTCTGCCAGACTGATGAATCTGAAGATGGAATCCAGATATCCCCAGAGATTTCACTGAGAGGCAAGGTACAGCAAAACAAAGAGCACTGAACTTATCCTCTGCCATATGGTGGTTGTGACAGGCAAAGTAATTTAATATTCCAGCTGCCCCTTCTGCAAAATGGAGACAGCCATCTATGTCCTGACTATGGGGCCACTGGAATTACAGGTGGAAGAGTGCTTCAAAAAGCACTGATGATGGGGCTGAGATTGTGGCTCAGCAGTAGAGCACTCACCTAGGGTTTGATCCTCAGCACCACATAAAAATAAAGGCATAAAAAATGTGGTATGTCCATTCAATGGACTATTATTTGAAAAAAAAAAAAAGCACTCATGATGGGGCTAGTTTCATAGCTCAGTTGGTAGAGTGCTTGCTTTGCATGCACAAGGCCCTGGGTTTGATACACACACACACAAAAACAAACAAACAAACAAAAAAAAAAAAACACTGATGATGTAAGCAATTTTGGGGACACTGCTGTGGTTTTTCCTGACCTCGTCTCAACTATGTAGTGATAATAAAGATTAAAAAAATTGTTTAGATTTATGAAACACTATCATGCACCCAGAGTATCAAAACTGGAAGGATTCTCAAAGGAACACTAGTCCAAAGCCCTATCCCCTGCACGAGTCCTCTCTACAATGTTATCATGGGGTCAGGATAGCAATCATGAGTAACAATAATAGCCAGGTTGTATTAAATGCCTACTATGCACCAAGCATATTATACATGCTATTTCATTTCATTCAAATGATATCCACATGCAGAATCCTATGCTTAGAGAAGTCAATCGCACAGCTAGAATTCAACTGCAACTCAACTCCAAAGCCAGGTTCCCCACCACTACTCCTCACAGCTTTTAAAGAGCACCCAAGCACTCTTCTCCAGGCTTGTCATGTGCAAAATGTTCTTCTCTGAGGTATGCAAGGTTAAAAAGACCCTGTCTCGATGCATCAAAAGCAGGGCACTAAACAGAAATATTTAATAAATGCTTATGAAACAAATGAGGAAACAAGAACAGACATATGAGATGACATAGATGCAAAGAGCCAGCATGTCTGCTGCAACAGAGGTAAAGCTGACAGAGGGAGCAATCGCTCTCATCTGTAAAACCCCAAAAACCTCCTGGAGGACTAAGGGATAAGCAGGCCACTGACAGATCACAGTAGGGACAGGAAAAGAAGTAACTGCAGGCATATGGGGCAGCCCAGGCAAAAGCTTAGAGGCAGGACAATGTCGACAAGTCAGGAACTGGCGTGGGATGGCAAGGCTCAGACAAGGAACACATGTGGAGGGGGGGACAGGGAAGAATTTGGTGGGAAGGGAGGCTGGAGGCCTTGGCTTAGGATGTTATCATGGAAGTACTGAGGTGCATCAGAGAGTGAACAGGGAGTGACATGGTCAGTTGAATACGTTAGGAATGTCACTGGGATAGTGAGGAGGATGGAGGAGAGAAGCCAGTCTAGAGGTAGGGGTTCTGGGCATCCCTGGCTTACGGATTAAGGGTTGCATGAGGCTGTGACCTGCCTGGGGCTCTCCTGCCTCCTAGAACAGTGAGCCTCAAAGACTGCCAGCCAGGCCAAGTCCGAAGCACCTAGACACATACCTGGAGTCTGATCAGCAATAAGCTCTCTCCTGGTGCCCACCTTATCCTCTGATTGCACCTTATGTCTCCTTTGCCAGCTCCTCTTTCTCTTGCCAGTTCCATAAATTCCAGAATTTTCAGGGTTCAAATCTATCCTCTTTCCTCTTTTCATACAAACACATATGCTCCTAAATGCCATCCAGATATGGGCTGATGACTCCCAAATCCAGATCTCTCTGATGAACCCCAAACTCATAGAACTGACTGCCTGGCTGACACCAATCCCTGGATATCCCAAAGGATCTTGTCCCTGGAAAGGTGGGGGCAGGAATCCAAGTGGGTGTAGAGCACTAAAGCAGGTCAGGACAAACCTCAGAGAAGTGGCTAAGAGTATAACTCAGGAGCCAGGCTGTTTTGATTTGAATCCTGGCTCCATTGACTTCTCAGCTATGTGATATTGGGCAAGTTTATTTTCAGTGACAGTGTCATTTCTGTCAACTGGTGTTAACCATAATAGGTTAAAATCATAGGCCCTAGAGCCAGATTGCCTGTCTTCAAATCCTGGCTCCAACATTTCCTAACTGTGTGACCTGGACCAAGTTCCTAAATCTCTCTGAATTCAGGTTCCTGTGGGGGATTATAGTGGCAACTACTCACACAGGACTTTGTGAGGGTTATGTGAATTCACACATACGAATGCACACACTGTGCCTTGGATAATAAGTGCTGCTAAAGTGCTTGTATTATTATTTTTCATGATAATGCATTATCTAGTTCTAGTTCCATCTGAAGAACATCTGAGTCATATATTGCTATTTTGAAGAAGACAAATGAAGGCTTAAGGGCGGTCAGGCAAGTTGCCTAAGGCCACCAGTTAGGACAAGGTAGGCAGGCAGCAAGGCTCTGGTCCTCCCGTGACCTGAATGTACCGTAGGACGAGGTGCTGCCCAGGGTGCAGGCTGAGTTGGCTGTTCCCAGGTAGAGCAAATCGAACATGGTAGGTGTCCTTAGTGAGTTTGTCCAGGGCACAGATGCGGAAGGCCAGGAAAGTCTCTGGGCTCAGCTTGGAGGGGCAGCTCTGCAACAGGAAAAGACCTGACAGCTAGAGGCTAGGCCCAAGGGACACAAAAGCATCCTTCCCTTGTTCTCCAAGGAGAGCTGTGTTGGTAAGTTTTCTGTGTAACACAGAGTAGTGCCACCTTATTTCCCTCTTATCCAAAAATATGAGAGCATTTTATATTCAGCTCATCTTACTCTTAAACCTTCCATGGTTTCCGTCAGTCCCAGGATCAAATGAAAGTTCCTTAGCTTATACTTAAGGGTCCAGTGAATAACCTTCAAGCCTCAGTTTATCTCCCATGCATCAGATGCCAGACTTTTCTCCCTCTTCCAAAGAACACCTGCTGTCTCTAACCTCTGAGTCTTTAGCTACCCCAGTTGTGCCCTCTCTCCAAGACACCTTCAATGCATGAGACCTGCTCAGCATTCAAACCTGTCAAGTTCTAGATGTGCAAAGTTGAGAAGTTAAAGGCACTTTAAAGATGATTTAATCCAATATCCTTATATTATATATGGGTAAAATGAGACCTGAGAGGTAGTGGCTTACTTGCCCAAAGTCACACTATAAACAAAGACTCAAATTCATGTCTTCTAGGACTCAGCCTACTGCCATTACCATTCCAACCCCATTATCAACTCCTCCAGGAAGATTTCTTTGAATGCCATGACTCAGAATTTTCTCTTCTGGAAAATACCCACACCTTACTCAGCTGACCTGAGACTCCCTCTTGTCCAAATCAGAGTGCAGCACCAACTGTGGAACTCCCACTATTCATGGGAATGCTGACAGCATCACAGAACTAATGCTCTCAGGCTTGGTATCCAAGACTTTTCCTCCACTGTGCCCTCTCCCACCCTACTAGATCCCCCATGAGGCCACAGCTGCCTGGGGCTCTGGAAAGAGCACTGGACTGAGTCAGGAGCACTAGAGTTAGTTCCAGTTCTGCTGTTGCTCGTCTGTGGGGTCCCAGGGAAATCACTTGATCCTCTGGGTCTCAGTCTCCTGGTGTGTAAAAAGGGACCAACTCATCCCTGATAAACATATGGTTATCAGATGAGATAACAATATAAAAGCTTTTTTGTTGTTGTTGTACTGAGGACTGAACCGAGTAGCACCCTACCACTGAGTAAAGTCAGCCCTTTTAATTTTTTTTAATTTTTTAATTTTGAAACAAAATCTCACTAAGTTGCCTAGACTGGTCTTGAACCTGCAATCTTCCTGTCTCAGCCTCTGAAGTAGAAAGTATTACAGGCATATACTACCATGTCCATCACAATACAAAAATATCTTACACAATGTTAATTGTAAAGGAAATGAGAAATCTCTATTATTATGACTATTAAACTTTTTAAAATAAAACTTACGCCAGGCCTGGTGGCACATGTTTGTAACCCCAGCAGCTTGGGAGGCTAAGGCAAGAGGATTGCAAGTGAAAAGCCAGACTCTGCAACTTAGCGAGGCCCTGGGCAACTTAGCAAGACTCTGCCTTTAAATAAAAAATAAAAAAGGACTGGAGATGAGGCTCCATGGTTAAGCACCTCTGAGTTCAGTTTTTGATATAAAAAAAAAAATTTAAATAAATAAAATTTATTATTAGGTTGAAATATACTGTTTTACAAGATTGGCAAAATTAACTTTCTTTCATTTAACTTTCCATTTGTTATGATAGGTGATGACATCACTATTTACTGAGCATCTACCATGTGCCAGGTAGTTTATTTATTTATCCCATGAAATCCTCATAATAACCTCTGAAGTATTAATATTCCCATATTCAGATAAAACTAAAGTGACACACAATTAACTGGCCTAACCAGGTCTCAGCTCTTACTTTGTACATCCTTATGGTCCTTGGTCCCTTTTCTACAAGCTGAGTTTACTGAGGGCTGGTGTCCTGGAATCTTTACTTTATCAACAACTTCCTTGTGCCTAACACACAGGACACGGTACTCAGTAGACCTAGGATAAACTCACTCATTTGCTTAACAAATGTTTATTGACTATAATGCCAGGAATTGCTGGCAGAAGACAGAACAGTGAGCAAAACACAGCCCCACTCCTATGGAACTTACATTTTAGCAAAGAGACATGGACAATATGCTCATAAGCAAGTACATCTAGAAGGTGGCTGGTGGTACTGAGAATTAAGAAATGAAATTTGAGCAAACATCAGAAAAAAATGAAAGGGGGACTAGAATGGTAGCTCAGGGCTAGAGTCTTTGCCTAGCATGATTGAGGCCCTGGGTTTGATTCCCAGCACCAAAAAGAAAAAAAGAAAAACAACCCAAAAAGGAGTACAGAAATGATCCACGTGGAGATGAAGGGCAGAGAGAAGGAAGAAGCACAGCTGTCATGAACATTCCCCAGTCACTGGCAGAGACAGAGAGCTCGGGTCCCCACCACCACCTTCCAGGGGCAGAACTACAAGGGAACATTTAATAGGGATGGATATTAAGTCATGTTTTGGAGTTGAAAAAAAACCTGCATTTGTTTAGGATGTATGATCTATAGCTTAGGAACAACAAGCATAAAAATTACTGAAATTTGGTTCAGTTTGGAACCCAACAATGGGGAACAGTTGTCTGAAAAGTGATGGTGAGGCCCGATTACATTAAGACACAGAAATGGAAGATATCTCTCCTCCACAATGGACAACGGATATATATATATATATATATATATATATATATATATATATACACACACACACACACACACACACACACATTCATAAGTGTTACAAAAAGAAAAATTTTACTATTTAAAAAAAGCAAGGATGAAATAAGAAGAAAGAACAACATTCCCTATTTACTTCATATATATTGTAAACTATTTTGCTCTGTAAGGGCAAGGACTGTATCTGTTTAGTTCCCTCTTAAATCTTTCATGGCTCATAGGTCCTGATGTGTAACAAGCACTCAATAAATATTTGTTACATGAAATAAATGTCAGAGTCTGTGCTAAACATCACAAATGTTTATCCCCATTATACATACGGTGAAACTAAGGCTCAGAGGATGAAAACCCCACAGCTGCTAATAAGTTTGTTCCAGGCCTGGACTTTGACCCTGGCTCTGTCTGTTCTCTGTATGTGCACTCTTTTTTGCTGTCCAGTCACATCTTCCCAGAGCTGGTTTGCAGGGGTGAGGCCAAGTAAACTCCACCACCCTGGCCTAGTAGTCTGCACAGCCTCTCACCTGTGACTGCTTCCCACTCAAAAGGCTCCTGTCGTTGCTGGCTCGGGCTGCCTCCCACCTTGCCAGATCTCGGTGGTAGAGGTCAAACACACAGGGTGAGCAGCCACTGCCACAGCACTGGGAAGGCAAGGGCTCCACAGGCCGCAGCTGTAGCCAGGCTTCCTCAGTGTCCTCTTCTTTCTCACCCATTCTCAGTGGGGCTTGGGCAGCCTGGGAGGGACAACAAGGTGCTCTTCCCCCTCCCTTGCTGGCCTGGGAGAAGGAAAACATGGGGGTTATACTCTGGTCTCCTCTATTCCTCACATTCTCACCATTCTGCAGGTGCCAGGCTCTGTGCAAACCCTGAGGATGGGGACACAGAATCTGCTATCTGATGTGATAACATTCACTACCGGTTTTAAGGCACTTTTAATTTTATTTTTGCAATACTGGGGATTGAACCCAGGGCCTAGTGAATGCTAGCAGGTGCTCTACCTACCCACTGGGCTACAGCTACAGCCCTACCATTGCTTTTAGAAGAGCAGTCCCTCTGTGTAAAATAAATTTTTTAAATATTTCAGCCTCAGAAAACCTGTTCTACTGTGCATGAGCTCTACTTCAGGAAAGCTTTATGGGCTGGAACCCTCACCAGTACAAGAATAATGTCTTATTCCTTCTACATTCTCCCACCAAGCACAGCTGGCATATGGAAGGCTCCCAGTAACTTGTGAGAGGTTATTCACTTTACACATACAGATTGGGGGCTAGGCCCAGTGGTAGGTGCTGGGATGCAACATAGATGAGCAGAACATGGTCCTTATCTTTCTAAGACCTAGTATGGTGTTACATGAATCGAATCCATTTTTACTACATGCCATGTACCAGGTATGTATTATGAATAAATGAGGTGTGGTTTCTTCTTTGTGCTAATCTCCTATTCCCTACACTTTGGGGAGCTAAAATGAGGTAAGTAAGAGTTCTGTTGACTATAAACTGCTATTCAGTGTATGGGCTTATCATATTATCAGTTTCTGCCTTAAATCTACCCTCTTCATGTTTAACAGTTGTATTCTCTGCTTTTTGGAAACTGGTAGAAAAGTTGGCTGTGTTCATCGTGAACTCTAAAGACACCTTGCACGCCATTCCTTTCTGCTTCTACCTTTTTCGATCTAAAAGGCACCATCTTTAAGTCAGGCCTTGGCAGATGTTGTTGTCTCTTCTTGGATGCCTTTCCCCACCCTCAGGCCTTGGCTAAAAGGTCGTTGCCCCTAGGAGGTCCTCCCTGAACCTCTCCCCTTGTTACTTTCTATTATGCACCGTATTTGCGTCTTGTATGTCATTAAACATGCATTTACTATGTGCCAGGCACTACTCTAAACAAAACCAAAATGGAAACACGAAGAAAATAGTTAGAAAAATAACTAGGGAGAAGGGATAGGATGTTAAGTGTCGCTATACGTTATCTACCTGCCATGTGTCTCCTTCTAAACTGTAAACTCTTTTGACTCTCACGTTTTATTCACCAATGCCAAACTGGTGCTTAGCACGGCGCCTGCTGCGTCAGGCATTTGTAAATAACATAAATAGGGAGCAAAGAGCAAAGGAACATTTCCACCGCTGTGGCCCTGCCTCTAAGAGGCGAAAGAGAAAGCCCCAGAACGGAGGAAAGTTAACTCGCTTTCGGC
Source organism: Marmota flaviventris (assembly GCF_047511675.1). Lineage (NCBI taxonomy): Eukaryota > Metazoa > Chordata > Mammalia > Rodentia > Sciuridae > Marmota > Marmota flaviventris. The sequence continues at coordinate 42,989,898 of NC_092507.1, forward strand.
GGCGTATGGGAAGAGCTTCACTCCAGTCGTGGGATGTGGAGCGGGTGTGGTGGACCGGGCCACCCTCAGGCACAGGGGAGGGAGGATGGGGACTAAAGGTCCCGCAGCAGTGAGAAGTGGGCGGAAAGGAAAGGAAACTTTTCCAGGCACCCACTACGTGCCGGGCGCTAGCTCAGGCATTTCTATCCCCATTTTGACAGGGAGGGGTATAGGAGCTATGGCCAAGCTCCAGCTGCTCGTAATTAGTCAAGGAGGTTCTAATTCGGTTCTGAGGTCCTGGCGCTCTTCTCCTCCTGCCCCAGTCCCTTTACTACATCACCAGCACTCACCTACATTCCCGCAAGTCCCCTCACGTGAGGATGTACCAGATTCCCACCCCCGCCCAAAGGCGGGGAGCTCTTTTCAGGAACCACCTATGAGATAGTGAAAACGGCCTGTGGGGCGGGGCAAGACACGGATATTCCTGACTGTGATTGGTTGAAGTGGCTGCCGTTCACAAAATGAGTCTCGGCGTTCGCCCCCTGAGCTCCCGGCAGACCCTGCGCGGGGAAAGATGGCGGCGTCCAGGTGGAGGTCTTTAGGTGACCAGGGTATGGCGTTGGCGTCTGGGCCCGCAAAGCAGGTGCTTGCTGGTTCTGGGCGACTCGGCCTTGGAGGCTGCGGCGCTCCAAGACGTGGGGCCTACGAATGGGGCGTACGCTCCACGCGGAAGCCCCCGCCTCCTCCCCTGGACAGGGTATACGAGATCCCTGGACTGGAGCCCATCACCTACGCGGGGAAGATGCACTTCATGCCGGGGCTCGCGCGGCCGGTCTTCCCGCCCTGGGATCCTGGCTGGACGCACCCAAAGTTCCGCCCCTCGATCCCGCTTCACGAGCATGCACTGTACAAGGACCAGGCTTGCTACATATTCCACGAGCGTTGCCGTCTAGTCGAGGGTGAGGACCCAGGACAGGCGGGAGGGGGCCTAGTTCCTCTGTGCAGCTCTGACCCCCGAACTTCTGTGGCTTTGGATGAAACATTGAAGCCCTGCGGGTTTTGGTTTCTTCATCTGAAATATGGAACCATAATGATTCCCATCTTCTGGAAGTTTTCAGGATTAATAGAGCTATGCTTATGTGATGGAATAATGAGTTTTACTGTTAAAGTGAAAAGACATGGTTTCTAAACCAAGCTCTGTCTATAACTCTATGACCTCAGGCAAGTGGCTGGTCTTCCTGAGCCTCCAGTTCCTGTGAAATGAATGGTGACGACTAGACAGTCCACACTGACCCCTCTAGCTCTGACATTCTGAAGATAACTGTACTTTTAAGAAATAGCTGGAGGGAGTTTCTAGTGGAAAGAAATCAGAAAGTGTTTAATCTCCAGGCCTGTGACCTCATTTCACAGAATTACTAATTGTAACAGAAAGGAAGTGATTTTCTCACAGGTGCACTGTAGATTAATGGTGAAGGCAGATCCCCAGTTCCGCTTTCCTAGGTCAGTGTCCTTTGTCAAAAGTCAGAGGCAAAATGTTTTCAAGGAGAGAATCTGAACTTGAAAATCTTCTACCCATTTCAGCTCCTCTGTCACTTTCACTAAGAACAGATTTAAGGGCTGAAGATGTAGGTCAGAGGTTGAGCCCTTGCCTAGCATTCTGAATGTTCAGTCTCTAACACCACACAGAAACACCTAGAGTCCATTTGTGGGGTGAGGAGGTGACTGTTGGTTGAGAGTCCCTTTCTTCATTCCTAGTCTTCCCACTCAAATCAGTATAGGAATAGGACAGATCCTAAAAACAAAATGCTTGAGACAAGTGGGAGCAGTATTTTCCAAGAGGTAATTGGGAAAGAAAGAGCCCTGGCAGACATTGGGGCCTACATCAGTTTTAAAAAAAAAAAAAAAAAATCCTTAGATTAGAGCAAGTCAATGGGCCCGCCTCTTAAGCTGCCCCATCCTATTCCTGCAAGCTTATTTTCCAGCTATTAAACACTTCCAGTGTCCTTACAAAGTGCTATGAAGGGTATCACAAGACTTGGTACCCTTGAGTGACTCTGGTAATGAAACCCAGTGGATTAATGCATTAGCAGTACTTGAGAAGTTAAGATTATGCTCATCTGAGCCAGGCATGGTGGCACATGCGTGTAATCCCAGCTCCTTGGGAAACTGGGACAGGAAAATTACAAGTTCAAGACCAGTCTTGGCAATTTAGTGAGATCTTGTCTCAAAAAATAAAAAGGACTGGGGTGTAGCTCATGGTAAAGTGCTCCCAGGTTTCAGTCCCCAGTACTGGAAAAAAGAAAATAGCTCATTACAGAATATCAGGGTTAATTTAAACAAGATGTGAAAAGTTCTCTGCTTAAGTTATCCCAAATTCAGGGCTCCTTAAATTACTCATGAAAATCTAAAATTATTCTCATTTTTTCCAAAAGCTACTTTCCCTTGAAAGTCCACACTTTCCCTTGATAAGGTTGCATGGATTTATTCCTGGGGTCATACCTAATAAATAAGGTATGTTTGGTAGATATAGAATAAAATTATTTATTTTATTGACACCTGATATATGTGTCAGGGGTGGGGTATAAATTAACAGCAGGGATTTTTTTTTTTTTTTTTTTAAACCAGAGATTGAACCCAGAAGTTCAACCACTGAACTACACACCCAGCCTTTTTATTTTTTATTTTAGGACAGGATCTCACTAAGTTGTGGAGGCTGGCCTCACTAAGTTGTGGAAGCTGGCCTCAAGCTTGAGTCCTCCTCCCTCAGTCTCCTGAGCCACTGAGATTATTATAGGCATGTGCCACCATGACCGGCAACAGAGGGGTCTTAAGTGAAGGGTTGGCATGTGTTAATGTAGTACCATAGCCTTGGATCTCACTGCTGCTAACGGGATTCAGCCATATGACATCAGCTTTCTAGCCACTGTTTGAATTTCTCCCATGGCAAGTACTCAGTACTTCAGTCAGCTGTTGACCATCTTGAAGTAGATGGTCATTCCAGATGTTGAGGTGAAATCTGGCTCCCCTAGCTTCTACTCTTCACTTTCAATTCTTTCCCCTCGAGTTTCCCAAGACAAATCCATCCCTCTATTAAGGCAGCTTTTTCTCCATTATGCTGCCTAGCAGACATGATTAGCTCTTCCTGAACCCATTTCTCATTTCATTGTTTTGTGCTGATTACCCTAAAGGTGTGAAGCAGGCCCTCTGGCTGACCAAGAGCAAGTTAATAGAAGGACTTCCTGAGAAAGTGCTTAGGCTTGTGGACGATCCGAGGAACCACATAGAGAACCAAGATGAGCAGGTTCTAAACATCATCTCTCATGCCCGTCTCTGGCACTCCACTGAGGACATCCCCAAGAGAGAGACCTACTGGTATGTTTCCTTTGAGTAATTAAGATTTCCAAATGATGGATCATGGAGCCAACCTGTTGTTTTAAGTCTACAAATGTCTCTTCTTTTCTCCAAGCCCAGTCATTGTGGACAGTCTGATACAGCTGTGTAAATCCCAGATTCTCAAGCATCCTTCTCTGGCCAGGCGGATCCTTGCCAAAAACTACTCATTATCTGCCACCTGGAATCGAGGTTGGTCATCTTGTACACTAGAAAATTCTGGGCTGTTTTTATCTTTCTATCCTCAGTCCCACCATTAGTTTATCCCTCCCATTCCCACCCCACCCTACCCAAATACCTATCCTCACTCTCTTCATGGCCCAGGTTTGTAGGCTCAGACACATATTTAGTATTGTTAGGTATGACCTCACCACCTTTTTGTTTTGTTTTGTTTTTAGTACTGGAGATTGAACCCAGGGGTGCTCAATCACTGAGCCATGTCCCCAGTCCTTTTTTTTTTTTTTTTTAATTTTATTCTTTAGTTGTAGTTGGACACAATACCTTCATTTTATTCATCTATTATGTGGTGCTTAGGATCGGACTCAGGGTCTTGCACATGTGAGGCGAGCACTCCACTGCTGAGCCACAACCCCAGCGCCCCCAGTCCTTTTTTTATATTTAATTTAGAGACAGAGTCTCTCTGAGTTGCTAAATGCCTTGTTAATCTGCTGAGGCTCGCTTTGAACTCGTGATCCTTCTGCCTCAGTCTCCTGAGTTGCTGGGATTACAGGTATGTGCCACCATGCCTGGTGACCTTTTTGTTTTTAATCACTCCTGTCTAAGACCATTAATAGCCAACCATTATCTGTTAAGTGCCCACACTGTGCTTGGGAGTGCCTAAAAGCTGAAGATGAGCAGATAAAGCACATTGAGTCTGTCCTCACCACACTCACGTTCTATTGAAACAGCCTTACACCTTTCATACTTCTCTACTTTTCCAAATCTGGGTTCAACATAGCTGCTGGAGTGATCTTTCTACAGTAAAACTCCCCCACACTTCCTGGAGTTGGACCCAGGAGTGCTCTACCACTGAACTACATCCCCAGCCTTTTCTAATTATTATTTGGAGACAGAGTCTTGCTAAGTTATGGAGGCTGGACTTGAACTTGGAATCCTCCTGCCTAAGCCTCCTGAGCAGCTGGGATTATAGGTGTGCACAACTGTATCCGGTCAGTACAACTCTTTTTATGTCTCTCCCATATTTCAAATCCTGCCTCCCAGTAGCTTGAACTCTTTATTGTGATATTCAAGGCCCTCTATGCTTTGACCTTCACCTAGTCTTTCTAAATCTTATCTCTCCACTACTATTCTGTCCCTGTACCCCCATCCCTGAATTAGCCACTTGCAGCTCTTTAGTGTCAAGTGTTCCCACCTTGGAGCCCTTGAATTGCTATACATTCTGTCTGGAATGCTCTTTTCTACTTTCCTCATGTATCCATATTCTATCTGTAAGGCTCAGCCCAGGCCTCTTCTTTGTGAGTCCAGGCTGGTCTAGCTGTCCCTCCTCGGTGCTCCTTGTGCCATCATAGCACTTACTACATTATGTTGCAGCTATCAAACAGATATCAACTCTCAGGTGTTTGACGCAGGTATGTCAGAGGACACAGGTGTTCTAAATGGTGGGATCCTGGAGCAGGGAAACCAGCTAGGGAATAATTTGGCACTTTAGGACATCTGTTTGGTCAGGTTTCTCCAGCTTGCCCCTTTGCATATGGACTTCCTGGCAGGGAATCAACCTTGCAGAGGTAATGGCACCACTAAGGAAATTAGTGAGCCTCATTAATAGAGGAGTACTTGTTGGCCCATCATCAAGTATTACCTCTAATTAAACTGCCCCATTTGGAGCTGTCACTGGAGGAGGGATGTGGAGGGAATTGAATTAGAAACCACACTAGAGTGGTCTGTGGGGAGAATCTAAAACCCCGGGTTAGGAGAGGTCCAGGCACATTTATGTTCCTTGCAGATTATATGTGAGGAAACAGGAAATGTTTTAGGAAACTAATCTTGAGGTGTGATTATGATATACTTTAACAAACTGATCAGAGTTTATGCATCCACAGATGTAGTATCCATTTTTTACATACCCAGTAAGGAAGGCCACATATTCATTAAATGGCAGTGCTTTTGACCAAACAGATTGTTAGAAAACAAGTCTTTTTTTTTTTTTTTTTTTTTTTTGGTACTGGGGTTTGAACCCAGTGTTGCTTACCACTGAGCCACATCCCTTTTTTTTTTTGAGACAGGCTCTTGCTAAGTCCTTAGGACCTCACTAAATTGCTGAGGCTGGTCTTAAACTTGTGATCCTCCTTCCTTAGCCTCCTGAGTTGCTAGGATTATAGGAGTGCTCCACAGCACTGAGCAGAAAATCAGCTTTGATACATTATCTATATACTGTACTTTGACTATTTCTGAAGTCCAAGCACCTGCAGAAGTAGGTGTGCCTCCATGAAGTCCCCTCAGTTTCCCATGCTCAAGGAGCCTTTCCATGTGCACTTCTTCTGGTGGTGGCATGTGGTTGCTTGTGGGGACTACTATGAACTGCATCTGCACATGTTTATGCAGATCGCTGATCAATCTAATGTAGATCACCTGTGTTCCTCCCAGCAGATATGTAAGTCTGCCTTATGCAATTCTCTGACTGGCCTAGTGTTTCACTCTCAGTTGTTGAGGTCAACTGGCCCTGTTCTTGGGTTGATCAGTCATTTCATCTCTGGTCTCATTGCTTCTCACCCTTCATCCCTCTTCCTTACCATATTATACTTTAGTCATTGGATGTGTTTCTCTGTGGACTCACACTTCTATGACCTTGCACATGTTAGTCCTCCTTAACTGGACGATTTTCTCACACATTTTGCTTGGTAGTCTCCAACCCAGTGGTTTTCAGCTGAAGACAGTTTTGCCCTCTAGGGAACATTTGGCAATGTCTGGAGACATTTTTGATTGTGATGACTTGAGTGGGTGGGGATAGGATGGGAAGGGACTTCTAGTGTGTAGAGAAAGGGCTGCTTCTCCAATGCTCAGGACAGCCCTCTCACCAAAGAATAATCTGGTCCAAATGAGTATTGTGCTAAAATTGAGAAGTCCCGTTATTATCCATACTTTAGATGCCTAGTTTTTAAAAAAAATTTTAATTTGTTTTAATTAGTTATACATGACAGTAGAATATACTTTGATACATCATATATAATGGAGTATAATTTCTCATTCTAATAGTTATACATGATGTGGGATAACACTGGTCATATAGTTATATATGTACATAGAGTAATAATATCTGATTCATTCTACTATCCTTCCTACCCTCATTCCCCCTCTACCTAACCTAAAGTAACTCTGTTCTTCCCTAGCCTCATCCCACATTGTGAATTAGCATCCACATTATCAGAGAAAACATTCAGCTTTTGATTTGGGGGGATTGACTTATTTTGCTTAGCATGATATTCTCCAGCTACATCCATTTACCAGCAAATGCCATAATTTCATTCTTCTTTAAGCTTGAGTAATATTCCATCATATGTATGTATATATATATGTGTGTGTGTGTATGTGTATATATATATGTGTGTGTGTGTATATATATATGACGTGTATATATGCCACATTTTTTTTAATCCATTCATCTGTTGAAGGGCACCTAGGTTGGTTCCATAGTTTAGCTATTGTGAACTGAGCTGCTATAAATATTGATGTGGCTGCATCACTATAATGTGCTAATTTTAAGTCCTTTGGGTATAAACTGAGAAGTGAGATAGCTAGGTCAAATGGTGGTTCCATTCCAAGTTTTCTGAGGAATCTTCATACTGCTTTCTATAATGGTTGCACCAGTTTGCATTCCCACCAGCAATGTATGAGTAACCTTTTTCCCCACCTTCTCACCAACATTTACTGTTGTTTCTATTCTTGATAATTGCCATTCTGACTGGAGTGAGATGAAATTTTAGAGTAGTTTTGATTTGCATTTCTCTAATTGCTAAAGATGTTGAGCATTTTTTCATATATTTGTTGATCAGTTGTATTTCTTCTGTGAAGTGTCCATTAAGTTCCTTGGCCCATTTATTGATTAAGGCATTATTTTTCTAAGATGCTCTCCAGACCTCCCAGAGAAGTCACTTTCCCCTTCTGGGTTGTATCTGAGTCTGGTTCATACTTTTTGCTACAGCACTTCCTGTCTGGTGAGCTCCTTGAGCAGAGAGAGTATTTGTTTTTTCTTTTTGTTTGTTTGTTTTAAGAGAGAGATTTTTTTTTTTTAGAGAGAGAGAGAGAGAGAGAATTTTAATATTTATTTTTTAGTTTTCGGCGGACACAACATCTTTGTTTGTATGTGGTGCTGAGGATTGAACCCAGGCCACACGCATGCCAGGCGAGCGCGCTACCGCTTGAGCCACATCCCCAGCCCCAGAGAGAGTATTTGTAAGCTGAGTTCCCAGCTTAGAGTTGGTGCTCAAGAAGATCTGTATAGGGGCTAGGGCTATAGCTCAGTTGGTAAAGTGCTTGCTTAGCATACACAAGGCCCTGGGTTCAATCCCCAGCACCATGCCCACCCCCCACCCCCCAAAAAAAAAAGATCTGTGTGACATGCACTGGACCCCCAGGACCACCAGGTCTCTGGATCTATCAAGAAAGGAACACGGGAAGAAGAGTGCACTAGCTCATCTCTCTCTTGAGGACCCCAGGACTAACACCTTAATCCCAGGTTTTGTGTTTTGTGATTAGCCTATAGTGGACTTGAGATGCACAGGAAATAAAGGCTTTAGACTTTGCTGAGTGGATAAAAGTCTTTATACTAGTTTGGACTGAATATCTTTTTCTTCTTTTAGAATCTGTTCTCCTTCAGGTCCGTGGTACTAGTGGCACCCGACTGAGTGTAAAGGATCCTCTGCCCCCCATTGCCTCCAGAGAGGAGATTGAAGCTACCAAGAATCATGTTCTTGAGACCTTCTATCCTATATCTCCCACTATTGATCTCCAGGAATGCAACGTTTATAAAGTGAAAGATGATACAGGTGAGAAGCAAAGCCTTTGAGTTGTAGGCAATGCAAAGGTGAGAGATACGCTTTCTCCAAAGGAAAGGATATACTAAGAACTCATGTACATTTATCTCCTAGGATCCATGTAGCAGCCCATGCAGCAGGTACTGTTATTCCCATTTCATAGGCAAGGAAACTGTGGCCCAAGGAGGTTAAGTGATTTGTTTCAAGGCTGACTTTTCATTTTATCCCAAATAGTAACTTCTGACATCAGAGTGTTAATGGGTGGCTTCAGTGTTTTTTGTTGTTGCTCACCATACCTTGCTTAAGGGGCTTTTGACCAGACTTTTCCTTTATTCATGGATCCTTTTAAAGGCACCCTCTTTCTGCTCATCCTGTAGACTGCTAGTACCTTCAGCCTTCCTCCATGGGCCTTTAATGCAGCTATTTATCCAAATTCCATTCCACAAGGCATCAACTCAGACTCTGTCAGCCCCATCGGAAACTCGGCAGTCAGACTCAGCTTATGCCCAGAATGCCTTGCACTCTGCTCTCATAACTGGTCATTGTGACCCCAGGCTATTTTCTCACCATCTGTCTAGCTGATAGTTCCGGAGGAGACTTTCCTGAAACCCCTGTTTAGTCTCATCTCCCTTCATGCCGTCTCCCCACTGCCTCTGTAGAGTAGGTTCTCCTAGCTTTCTCCTGTGAGGGCCTTCACATTTGCTTCCTGCTGCCCTCCCTATTGTCACCCCCAACCCCCACTGTCCCTTCATTGTACCTGGACCTCATACATCATGCCCTGCTCACCACTGGGCTTTCTAATTCCTCTTCCCTCCACAGGAATATTGACCATTTGTCTGCAGCTCACAGTTTGTCTTAGGAATCATTTCCTCCCAGAGATCTCTGTCTCATCAGGGACCTTTCATCTCTCCTCCCTCATCCCTGAATCACTGTGGATTTTGACGTCCCTCCATGTGGACATGATTGGTTTTCCTGTATGTCTCCCCTTTAGACTGAGTTCCTCAAAGGCATTGGCAGGCTCCGTTTGGGCTCTGCTCCTGATTCATATCTTAGCACCTAGCATCACACATGTGCTGGGCACTTCCATGTGCAGGAAAGCCACTTCCCTCTGTTAGTGCTCTCCTCAGGGATTTTCAGAGCATTTTCCAGCCTGTTTCTCCCTCTTTTTCACCCATATTCACTGACTCAGATCACTTATTGTAGAAGCTTCCAGCCTTCCAAGGGTTTATTCATAGCTTTACAGGAGAACAGAATTCTTAACTTGACAGATTGTGGCTAAGATGAGCAAAAGCTGAATTTTGACCAGTTGTGAAATGAGACAAGTCATTTTCACTAATATGAAAGTAACAGATAACATAAAGCTACTGAATAATAGTAAAATGCTGAACTCTCCAATGATTTGCTTTGTTTTTAATAATTGCCAACAGCTTTCAGGTTAGTTCTCTCCTTGGACATCACTGTCATCTGTGGGCTTGAAGAAGAGAAAAAGGGTAGAGTCAGAACAACACACAAGAAGCACCTGGAACAGATTGGCAGGCGGTTTCCATGAAGAGCCAGATGATAGTAAACATTTTAGATTTTGCAACCCACATATGGTCTCAGTGTAACTACCCAGTAGACATACGTAAACGAGTGTGGTTGCAGCCCAGTAGAAAAGTTATTTATGGGAAGCAGGCAGGCTGTTTGTGACCACCTCTGAGCTGGTTTGTGCCTCCAGTGTCTTGGTCATGCCTGCCCTTGAGCCAAGGAGGTAGCTCTTCTAAGGCTCTGGCAGGCTGGCTAATCTTTTCCACCCCTCCATGTGATTACATATCTTGCAGGATTCCGGGAGGGATATCCTTACTGCTTTCCCCACACCCTGTATCTCCTGGAGACGGCCAAGTTACAACCACACCGCTTTCATCCAGATAAGCTGCGGGCCAAGATGATTCTGTTTGCTTTTGGCAATGCCCTGGCTCAGGCCCGGCGCCTCTATGGGGTATGTATGTGGAGAAGACCACTGAAGTGCTTTATGTGGTGTCATGTCCCTCTCTCTCTTAAGGACATTGTTCAAAGGAAGAAGTCAATGTGGGAACTCCTTGCTTGACTGAGAATCTTAGGGAGAAGCACTTCCACTCACCCTGTGGGGACAAACTGACCTCCACTGGGGACCAGCTGGGGGTTTGCACTTTACCCAGAGACAGTAGCCCATGAGGTTTCATTGAGATCTCTGTTTTCCAGAGTATTCCACAGGAACACAGGAGCTAACTAGCTTGTCCAGTAAGTGTAGAGTAGAACGAAGTGCTCCCAGCTCTGAAGCCTTCAGTTCTCTGTGCTCCAGCACACTGCCCTGCTCTGCAGCGTTAGAACTGAAGCTGGATCTCCACCAGGCAGGCAGAAGGAAGCAAGGCAGTGAGATGGCCCAGACCTGCTTGCCAGCTCACAGTGGATTCTAGGGACCCAAGATCCCACTTGGTGGCAATCCCTTGATCCTAAGAGGAGGTCCCAGGGACCTAAATGGTATGGAATGGGGGGTGAGAAGTTGAGTTGTCCCAAGATAAGGGGCCCCAGAGCAAACGCCTCCAGGGAGAAGAGAGCCACATGAAAGCGTAAGCAAGCCTGAGACACCAGGTCCCTGGTTTTGTGTATGTGCAGAAGAGGGATTCTGAGAGATGCTGCTGGGCTCCCAGGTCTTGGTTAGAGCCTGAGGTTAAAGGAGTGAAGAAATTCTGTAATTTCCTGTCCTGCTTGGTCTAGGCGCTAGGCAGGATTGTGGAAGCGTGACTAGATACATGAATTGGGAGTGGGCTGCATTGTGCCTGTATTGCGCACCTGCTACATTTCAGGCATTTATTAGGGCTCTTGTATTGGTTCTGAAAATACAGCCTAGATGAGCAGCAGAAGTCCCATCGGTGAGCTTGTTGGAAATGCATATTCCCAGACTGATACCAATGGAATCGGAAGCCCTGGTGTTGGGGCCAGCTGTCAGCATTGAACACACCTCCCAGGTGATTAAAGCCAGTACAAGCTTGAGTTTGAAAACCCTGCATGAAATTTTGAGGACCACTGCCAAGTTCACTCCTTATAGCAACCCCATTTGGCACAGGCTGTTAGTTTCACTTGACAAGTGACACTGAGGCTCAGGGAGGCTAAGTAACTTGCCCAAGGTCACCCAGATGAGAAATAAGCAAGTGAGCCAAGATGTAGCTCAGTGGTAGAGTACCTGCTTAGTGTGCACAAGGCCGTGGTTTCAATGTCCAACACCACAAAAAGCAAAAAAGAAAGAGAAGCTATTGTCACATCTTTATGTAACCTGTGTCTCTCCAGTCCTAGAAAGGCTAGCTTTACTCCCATTCTGACTGTATGCAGCGCGAAGGCTATGGAAAGTTAGGTAATTGTCTAAGATCCCACAGCTGATGACTAAAGAAGCAAGGACTGGATCCATAATCCCTCCACCTTTGAAGGATGGAAGGAGGCGGTCACATGCCGTGTCCTAGGCCTGCCAGCTCATGGTAGCAGCTGTGCCAGCTTTTGCCAGCAGTGCCTGGGTAGCAATGCTGCCACTAATTGCCACCCAGTTGGGCAGGAGGGGGGCCTCCCCCAACCCTTCCAGGTACAAATTATTCCTGAGGAAGTGAAGTTGAACAATTATGGGAAGATTCTCCAGGTAAAAGGTAAAATTGCTGAGAAATTTATGTAACTACCTACAGTTTTATTCATCTGTAGAGAGATAAGAGTACAGAATTCTCAGCTAATGCTTATAGACACTTTTTTTTTTTTTTAATGCAGCTCATAACAGGTAATTTCTAAAGCTAACAACCCCAGTGTGGCCCACACTGAGGTCTGCCATTAGCTATTCCTAATGTCAGACCAACCCTGATGGGTGAATGTCAGCAGAATTTTTGAATCAGGATGTCCTGCTTTGTGGAGCCTGCTCATTGGATCTTTGTCCGGCAAGTAGCAATCACCAAACTGGATTGCTGCAGTATCCACAGGTTGACTATATGATGTGTCATTCAAACAGGGACACTACTGAGAACAAAAGAGGTGCTATTGTCATATACACTGGGACACCAGGTGTAAACCAAAATAATAAATTTTTATATGACTTAACAGCCTGGGGTTTGATCCTGGCTCATACCTCATGAGTGACCTGGAACAAATTATACCAGTGTTCTCATCTCTTAAGTGGGACTGTACTTCTAGATTTATGAGCATGGAGGTGATTTTATAAAAAACTGGCAAGATGTCTGGCACCCAGGAGGCCTTCAGTAAGTGGTTTTAGTATTACTATGATTACCAAGTGGTGCCCACTGAAAAGGATCATCAGAGAATGAATTGACTGGTAAAGTCCTGGTGCGACAGAGCTGAAGTTGCAGTGACAGTGGGAAGCCAAGGTGACTGCTGGAACAGGATGCCAGGCCCTCGGGATCAAGGCAGGAGTGAACAGTGTGCATGGTCTCACATGAGCCACTTTGGGTTCTGGTGCCACCCTCTTTGTGACTTGATGTCAGACAAGTCAGTTTACCCTGTTGAATCTGTTTTCTTCTCTTTCAGATGGTGTGAGAACCAAATGACATCATATTTATTCACTCCTCCTCCAGGTTAAGGTTTGACAGCTGATTTCACTGTTAGCCCCATCAGGCAATGCCATGAGTTTGAGGGATTCCTCCCAGCTCACTTGCCTGAGCTTTGTGACTTGCCAAGTAATTGCCTCTCAGTGGTGGGAGCTGTTAGTTCAGTATGCTCAAGTTGAAGCACCAGACTCCCTGGGACATGAACCACGGGGGCCAGGCAGAGCCAGGAGAGGTGAGGGAAGGCCTGGCTCTGGACGGTGCCCTGAATTCCATTCTATTTTATTTTGGTTTTTTAGTACTAGATATTGAACACAGGGGCACTCAACCACTGAGCCACATCCCCAGCCCAATTTTGTATTAGGGGACAGGGTCTCACTGAGTTGCTTAGTGCCTCGCCATTGTTGAGGCTGGCTTAGAATTCGTGATCCTCCTGCCTCAGCCTCCCGAACTGCTGGGATTATAGGCGTGTGCCACTGCACCTGGCTCCATTCTATTTTAATTGCCCCAAGATGAAGCCATTAAATAGGAGGAGGTGGGTGTTCTGAAGGGCAGTGCTAGAAGCTGCTTGGTCTATGGTGTGCCTACATGTTACTTTCCTGGAGAGTCCACTCCAGCTGCGTCACTCCAGGATTTCACCAGTCAATGCACTTGCTGATGATCTTTTGATTGGCGTCTCTTGGTGATCACACTTCTACTAAAACCACTTTCTTCAGTGGCCTCGTGAGTGCCAGGATCTTTCCAGTTTTCATAAGCTCACCTCTACTCTCATGAATCTAGAGGTAGATTTGATTTGCCTCCTTTTCCTCTCAGAACGACAGCAAGGTCTTGGAGCATCCGATAGTTGTGCAGAGCGTGGGCACAGATGGACGTGTCTTCCAGTTCCTGGTGTTTCAGTTGAATACCACAGATCTGGTCTCTAACGAGGGGGTCAAGAATCTCGCCTGGGTGGATTCAGACCAGTTCCTCTATCAACACTTCTGGTGTCGCCCGGTAATCAAAAAGAAAGTAGTGGTGGTAAGTGTAGCCGTCTCCTGCTTAGTGATTGGAACTGGGCTGGGAGGAGGGCCCTGGCTCTAGGGACTGTGCACCCAGAATGTCTGACTGCCCCTCTCTTCAGCTCCTGTTTCCCTCTGAACCCACCTCCAGCCTCACCCAACTCCTTACAGCACCCAACGGGCCTGGGGCCTTGGATGCTGCTCCTTCTGTATAGGAGGCTTCTCCCTCCCTCCTCCCTCTCCCCTCCCCATTTCTCTCATCTGGTCATCCTTCACTTGTCCTTCTAGGTTTAGTGTGTTTCTTACATGGGAAACCTTCCCTTATCACCACTGTCCTTAACCCCTGCCTCACTTCTTCAGTGCCCCAGAGTACCTATCTGTTCCCATGTTTTTCTCCTCCACTAAACCAAGCTCCACACTTCTGGAGGGCAGGGCCTGTGGGCAACGTACTATTTGTTTCATTCCACTGACACACAGTTCCTCCCGTGGCACTGTTGCTGCTGCACCCAGGGATCAGCTGACAGAGTTCAGGCCTGCTCCCTGCAGTGGGCAGCAGTGATGTTTTAAGTCAGTTCACACTAAAACACCAAGCAGTAGAAAGTGCTCTAAAGAGACAGCAGGATCAAGGGATGAGAGCAGAGCAGGGTGCTGTTAGGTCTGTGACAACTGGTTCCTACCCAGGGCTTGCTGACAGATTGCCTTCTGTGACTGACTCCCAGCATGTCCACATTTCTGCCCTTGAAATGTCTTCTGGATCTGGGCCCTTCTCTTTGGCTCCAGACCCCCTCTTCTCACCTGCACAGTCACAGTAGCTACCTCCCATCTCTGTTCTTAGTCAATCTCTTTTGTGGCTCAGGTCCTCTTCCTTCAATCTCTTCCTTCCAGAACAGACTCAGTACTTCCTTCTAGTACTAGGCCCCTTGTCTTGGTGAGCCAGCTCCCACCACTTTACCCATCACCAGAAGCCTGGGCCTCAGCCTCACCCTGGCCCTTCCCGCCCTCATCTTGTACTCTGCTCTTCCATGTGCTGTTCTCTTTGAAGCCTCCTTCCTCTCCTTTTTATTTCTGGCCCATTCTACTTGTCCTTCTCTGCGTGGAAGTTGGTGAGTTAAGTCATTTCCCCTGCTTTCTTAGTACCTTTTTTCTTCTTCTGCAGTGAGATCTGTCACCTTTTATTAGTACTCCTTGAGGACAGGCACCACATTTACTTAACTGCTGGGTCTCTAGCCCTGGACACAACCTGATACAGTGAGAGCAGGTGCTTGATAAATGGATATGGAATGAGTGAGGGATTGTTGTCCCCGGATGAAAGGAGGCAGCAGACTGTTCCTGGTGGTTGAGGTGAGAGGAGTTAGTTAGGGAGCAAGCAGGGCAGTGTCAACAGAAGCTTCCTGACCTTCTCAATTTCACACCCTCAAGCATCTCTTACATTGCCAGCTCAGTGCCCCTTAGACCTGTTGAGAAGCAGTAGGGGAAGAAACAGCGATGACCCAGGTGCTCAAGATTTACAGAAGATGGACCTTTGTTTAATTGCTGCCTTTAAATCTAGTAGCAGGATCCTAATGGGCTGTGTTCTTTCCAGGAACCTGTTGGACCAACTAGTTTCCAGCCAGAGACATTCAGAAAGTTTTTGGCTCTGTATTTGCATGGAGCTGTGTGAGCCAAGGAGGTTCTGAGGCCTGAGCGCCCCTACCCCTTCCCTCTGAGGAGCCTGCATCCTGGGTGAAGCCAGGGCCTCTGCCCGTGTTCAGCCTGATGGTCTCACTGGCAATAAAGAGCCCTGAATCATACTGGAGCCTGTGTTGGTGTGATGGTGCTGTCAGCGGGCACTGCAGCCCCATGTCGTCATGCTACACAGGTGTGGGCTCTAGAGCCTGGCCAGCCTCAGCCTCCACCTCAACCAGCTGTGCCCCAGACTCAGGCTATGATGAGCATCTTCGTTTCAGTTTCTTCATCTGAAATCCAGGGCTAGTAGGTCCTTCCTTGTTTTGAAAACAATGTGTCTGTCTTATTGGCCTCATGGCAGATGCTCTGCTATGGGTGCTGGGTTCTTACAGAATGATTTACCTTGCACACACATTCCACAGTGACTACAGAAAAGCCTAATAGCGTATTTGCCGGGTTTCATTTGCTACTAAATCACTCAGGGGTCACTCCACTTGAATTGGGCTGACCGGGCTGCACGAAATAACCACACAAGAGACACAAATACCTTTTTCTTTGGGGTCCCTGTGACGGTTCCTCAGACCTTATGGGTCTGCAGGAAGAGAGTGAGAGAGCACCCACTGACCCATTTTATTGAGGAGAAGCTATTCAAATGAGGCAAGGGGTCAGGTTTCAGAGGGCTGAGTCTATCTTCATGATGTCTGTTGTCAGCGGGTTGACTGACATCTAGGTAGGCCATACCCAAGGGCACAGTAAGAGAAAGGGACACACACAAGGCACTTCCATGGAAGATTCTATCCTAAACAGGGCAAGGGGTTATAT
Source organism: Marmota flaviventris (assembly GCF_047511675.1). Classification (NCBI taxonomy): domain Eukaryota; kingdom Metazoa; phylum Chordata; class Mammalia; order Rodentia; family Sciuridae; genus Marmota; species Marmota flaviventris. Next base: position 43,006,296 of record NC_092507.1, read on the forward strand.
TACAAAGGAACAGGTGAGCATAGCTCCACCCATGGGGCTATAGCAAGACACCCCCATGCACGAGATACCACCCATCGAACCCAAGAAGGGTGGGGAAAGTCTTGGAGAATGCTGCCTGACGCTTCATCACCCATCTGGGGAGTGTGACTCCGTCACAAGCAAGGTTGGTCTCCCACATGTGTTCATTGTGGATTTCCCACTAGTTTCTTGGATGATGGGCCACACAATCCTGGGTCACCAGGCCTCTGTTGTTCAAGTCCTCTCCTGTGTCAGACAGTGCCACATGCCAGACACCATGTATTGCTGCACCTTGTCCGTCCTCACACAGCTCTGCTGGGCAGTTACTCTAGAAATGTCATTTCCAGAGTCAGGAGAAATGCTGAATGCCTAGTGTGTGAGACGCTGTTCTCTGCCCTGAAGATGAAGAAACATAATGTAAGGACTGCCCAAGGCCCCACACCTGGTGTTTTCAGTCTACTTCCCTAGGAAACCCCTGGAGAGGAGTTTTGGGAGCCACTTCAGGCCCAGCACCTTGAGGCCTCTGGGCAGCAGCACTAGGGAGAAAGGACTGAGCTAGTGTGCTGCCACATGAGGTCATTGCCAGGCACACAGACACCTTGGGGCCAGAGTTGACCCTTCTGATGCAAGAGGTTGAGTCTACAGACACCACAGGCCTGTTGCTGATTGTTGGATAACTGTTCCCCACCTCTGTGGGAATGGCCTCAGGAGAGGGCTGTGCTGGACTGAGCCACTGGGGCAGGCTGCCCTGGCTGGAGGGGCTCTGGAGAGACCTGGGAGCCTGAGTTCTACAGCTAGAGAATGACAAAGCCATCTCCAACCCATGTCCAACTCCTATGCTGTACACTTTCCACTTCACGTACAAATTTATTTTTTTAAGAGGGGGTCTCAGCGGCTGCAGTAGTGCACACCTGTAACCCTAACTCTGGTGGCTGAGGCAGGAACAACGCAAGTTTGAGGCCAGCGTCAGCAACTTAGTGAGACCCTGTCTCAGTATAAAAAAATAGAGCTGTGGATGTAGCTCAGTGGTAAGGCACCTCTGGGCTCAATTCCAGTGCCAGAAACAAAGGAGGGGGTCTTACTGTGTCACCCAGGCTGATCTCAAATTCCTGGGTTCAAGCAATCCTGAGCAGTTGAAACTACAGAAAGAAGAGCGTCACTGCACCGGCTCTTCCCACTTTATAGCTTATCTCAGGTGACCCGTGGGGTGGGGTGGAGGCAGCCTTTGGGAGTCCCAGGAAGAGCAAGGGGTGTGAAGCCGGTGAGTGTGAGGCTGGGGTGAGCAGCACATAGAGGACCCGGAACGTCAAGCACTGCAGTTCCCATAGGAGCTGATGTGGCCCAGGGGAGTTGGTGAGTCCTGTTGCCATTTTAGCGGATAAAACAAGTGACATGTAAACGGTGAGAACTCAGGGAGTTCAGAAAGGTCCAAAAGTTGGCACCCCCAGTTCTTTTCCCAAAGGATACCCATGACTCAGTTTCTCATGTGCGACTTGTTAGAACGTGTCTTAAGCGCATCTGTGCTTATTACTTGATGTCATCCCAGTCCGACTTTTTTTGTTTTTGTTTTTTTTTGGTGGTACTGGGAATCAAACCCAAGGGTGCTCTACCACTGAGCCACATCCCCAGCCCTTTCAATTTTAAGACAGGATCTCACTAAGTGGCTGTGGGTGACCTTGAACTTGCAATGCTCCTGCCTCAGCCTCCCTAGTAGCTGGGACCTCAGAGGGGCACCACCTCGCCGGCTGTGTTGATGAGCCCTTCTCCACCCCAGTCCGGGGATCACAGGGTCTCACGGCGTCAGCACATACATTCATACCTGTTCTTTCGAGTGCTGCCTTCATGTCTACTGATGTCGGTCGGGTTATTTCCAGTTAGTAATTATTGCAAATAATGCTGCAGCGTACGTTGTCATGCATCTTAGAGTACTTTTGCCAGCATAGCCATTGGGTAAATTCCTAGCCACCAGATTGCTGAGTCATGGAACTTTTTAAAGAACACTGGTGGGAATGCAGAGGATGAATTGGCAGGACAACAGTACGGAGTCCAGCTGGAGGCCGGTGCGGTCCTTCCAAGCAGGCTAAGTCCCTTATGAACAAGGAGTGAAAGGGTGAAGTGAACTGGGGCCCCAGGCCAGTGGGATGGAGGCTGATGAGCACAGTCCTAAGAACCTGCAGCTTGAGGAGTGTCCTGGGTGGGGCTGGTGTTGCAGGGCAGCCAGAGGCTCATAGACATCCCAACGCCACAAACTGGGACGGCCCTGCCTGCCGTCCTGGGTGGTAAATTGGGCTTGGAGACCATTATACTCAGCGCAAAGTGATCTGCGCAGTGAGGCAGGAGTAGCAGCCGTTGTTATTCTCCCTGTGTAGATGGGGAAATGGGCCCAGAACCCACACGATGTAGTGTATGTTAGTTGGGTTTTCATTGCTGTGACCAAAATGCCCAGCAAGAACAACTTGGAGGAGAAGTTTATTTGGGCTCAGATTCAGAGGTTCAGTCCATGGTTGGCTAACTCCATTGCTCTGAGCCTGAGGTGAGCGGAATATCGTGGCAGAAGGGCACAGCAGGGGACAGCTGCTCCGCTCCTGGCAGATGGGAAACAGAGCAGGCAGGATACAACGCGAGCCACACAAGTACACTCTCAGGGACCCAGCTTCCTCCAACACCTCGCCTGCTTACAGTCACCACTCCACAGTAGTCCTTCCAAATTATTAACCCATCAAAGGGATTAATCCACTTATTAGGTTTAGCTCTTTAATCACCTCACCTCTGAACAGAGGGACACCTCATGTCCAAACACAACATAGTGGGAAGAGCTGGAAAGTCCATATGTGGTGACACCTGCTCCCATCACTCCAAGATGTACCCCTGAGGCCCACCTTCCTTAACCCACCACCTTGCTTTCCTGAGGGAATGCAGTTAAGGTCTGTCTGGATGAAAACCTGAGAACAAGGCGTCCAGCCAGCCAGCCTGCAACAAGAAGGAGCAGGAGCACTGTGGGGAGGGGGAGGGGAGGGGCGCAGGGTCACCTGGTACGGAAATCTCACTATAGGGACTTGTAAGCAACACACTTTTGGAACCAAAATGTTTCCCATTGTAAACTTGTACCTGAACACATTTCTCATTGTGTTATAGATTTAAGTGTCTGGTTGATTCATTGTTCATTTCCTAGATTTCAGGGCAAGAGAATTATAAATTTGGCCTAAAGGAAGCCATTCCCTTGAAACTCATATATCCACCTGCCCTCAGATCTCAACTCCTCCTTTACAAAATGGGGATAAAGCCTCTCCATTTCTGATTTTCCCCACCTTCAGATCAAAGGTTGCACTTGACCCAACAAGTCTTAAGTAGCCGGACTTGGAGTTTTCAGAAACCTCGTGAAAAGGGCTCATGTGGTGGCCTCCCTTTAGCCTGCTCTGTCTTCTCCCAACGCCAGCTCAGGATGGACCTGTAACTGGATCTTCAGGGCCCTGTCCCTCACTTGCTGCAGGCCCACAGCTGGAAAAGAGCTGGGCAGGGTCATCTCAGGCATTTTAGCATCTCCCTGTTTTCTCTCTGAGCAAATGAAAGTCCCAGGAAGCATGCATGTGACCTGAGTGTCTCAGATGGTGTGACTGCTGGAAGACCACTCTGGTGCAGGCACCCTCCTGATAGGTCTGGAAACCAGTCAATCCTAGCGCCTGCTCCTCATCTCAGGACAAATTCTCAGTCAGTACTCCTGAGTTTTCACTGAGCATCTAGTATGTGTCAGACTCCATGCAAGGCCTTGCGTACAGAGCAGTGAACCAGATGTCCCCGCGCTTGTGGCATTTACTTTCTAATGTGGAGAGAGACTGTGAGTGAAGAAATACATGACAGAGGGATAGGAAGAAAAGTGAAGCAGGTGTCAACGGTGGGTTCCCTGAAAATGGGCTGAGTGTGAGGAAGAGCCACAAGGGGCATTATTTTGGAGTGCTCTCCAGAGACACCTGCAAGGAGGTCCGGAGGGCACAACCAAGTGGAAGGAGAAGCCGAGGCCTCAGCTGATCTTGCAGAGAACTCTGGAACTAGGATAGCTCTTCAGGGCTGCCCCAAATTGAGGCAAGTTGGCAGGACCTTGAAGCACACCAGCAACTGGGCACTGGGCACTGGGCACTGCCTGGAGGAGGTGAAGCCCTTGAAGGAGGCAGTTCCCAGAAGGGGCACAGCTCTGAGCCATCGGCAGCTGGGAAGAGCATGCTGGCCCCTCCCCTGCAGGACAAGGGACGTTGCACTGGGTAACCAAGGTCGGGGTGAGGGCCTCTGTGAGCCACCGACATTCAGGTACTAATCTATAGGAAGGGAGCAGGCTGGGAAGGTAACTCAGACAGTGTTATGGCTCTGAGACATACATGGTTTTGGGACAGTGGAGGGACCAGAGAGGCCACCACTGGAGCTCAGCCTGCACCATGGGAACCCTTGTCCCCTTGCCTTACTACACCTACAGAGATACCGGCCCTCTGTTCTCTGTGTTATATGCAGAGCTGCCTCCAGGGTGGTCTTGGGCAAAAGGAAGAATTCATCTATGGGGACCTCTTTTAGAAGTGGCAGTTCACCCAAGCAGGGAGAGGCCTGTCTGAGGTCAGAGTGAGCTGGTTCTAATTCCAGTCCTGTCCCCAATTCCTGCTTTTCTTTCCCTCTGTCATTGACCTGGGATCCCAGGAACCAACACCCCACCCAACACATGCAACTCTCTCTCCTCCACTCCAGCTGGCTTACACACTTCCAGAGCTGGGGAACTCACTACCTCTCACTCTTGGACAGCTTTGGCTGCTAAGTGTTCTCACATCTCAGGAAGAATGCCCTCGCAGCATCAACTCCAGGACCCCAGCTCTGCATCCTCCCAGTCAGGAGACTTCCTTATAAGACTGGAGGCTGGGGATTATGTGACTTAGAATCAAATAACCCAGTGTCTACTTCCCGTTGACCTCCATCCCACTTCTCTATCCATGGCTTGCCTCAGCCACCTGATCCAGGCTACATCACATAAGCAGGGCCCAGGGGACCCATTTTTTAATGGGCCAAGAATGGCAGGTGGAGCAAAGCTAGCTCCTTTCCTGAACACTCCACCAGGTTATTGCCCCCTGATACCCTCTGTCCCATGCCAGACACCTCAGGCCACATCTCCCCATACCCAGTGCCTTCATCCAGGGGAGTGGGCTTGCAGCCCAAGGCAGGACCTCCATCCCTTGAAGTCCAAGTCCAGCCTGTCAACAACTTCAGAGCCCCACCCCCAACAGCTGCTACATCCCTTCACCTCCAACACACACAGACATATGACCCAGGGTTCTCCTCACTTCCAGCTAGGCTAATGATGGAACCTAAGAATAGGTCACTACTGAGGACCCAGCCCTGTAGGTCTGTAGGTCTCTACTACAGACCTCCTGGAGGCAGCTGGACCATTCAGATCATTTTAGAAGTACCTACTGTCTGCCAGGTGTTGTGCTCGGGATCTAGGGATGAGTATCTAAAGAATGAGAGAGACATGCTCTCTTCCCCCAGAAGACCCCAGTCTCTTTGGGTCTGTGGTAGCAGGTACCAATGAAGGCTCTTCCCACACCTGAGCACCGGCCCATGACAGTGTGCAATGCGGGGGGTGTGCCACTGAGCACCAGGGTGAGTACCCAGCAATCATTATTCCACAAACACTCACTAAGTACCTACCAGGAGCCAGGCCCTGTGCTGAGTGATTCCGAGGACAAATGACAGGCAGTCCCCGGCTTGGAGGAGGCAAGCACAGATAAACCATTACTGCACAGGGACCCTGGATCCAGAGAGCTGGCCAGCCCAGGAGGCTTCCTGGCAGAGGGGCCGTTTGAGTGAGGTTCTCCAGGGTAAGTTGAAGAGGTCCATGCAGGGAGGGCACGGTGAGGATGAAGGCCCCGAGTGGGCAAAACCTCTATGTAACTGGGGGATGACATGCAGAGGGCTGTGAAGGGCAGGAGAGCCTGTGGAGCTGTCCCTGCAGGGGCCAAAAGATAGGAAGTGTGCCAGGCTCCAAGGCCCTGGTGGGTGTCACATCAGGGCCTCCCACAGCCTGAGACATGTGCCCTGGCACCATTTTCCTTCACTTGGCCCTGGGGCACCTCACTCCTGCTCTCCTCCTCACGTCTCTGCCTCCTTAGCTGGTCCCTGTGGTTTTCCCAGATTTCCGATCATGGACACATGATACACCAGGGCCCAGGCTTGCTTCTCCATTCACTGCTCAGATAATCTCAGCCTGACTCCTACTACCAGTTTCATTCAGATGCCAATGGCTCCCGAGCGTCTCCCCGAGCCCTGCCCACCTGCCCTCTTCACTGGATGTTGTATCAGCACCTCAGTTTAACTCACCCAAACAGCTCTTCCTGCTGCCTGACCCCCTCTGCGAAGGGCACTGCCAGCCCTCCAGGTCTGCGCTACTGTTTCCCTAGCGCTAGAACCGTCTCTGCTTCAGGAAACGTGATGAATGGATGAAAGAAGAGCCTGCGCAGACTCAGAGCCACCAGAACTCCATGGCATCAGAAGGGCTGGGATGGAGGCAAGGAAGCCAGGCCTAGATACCAGCTGCCAGGACCGGGACTCCATCGCATTCTGGAAATGGACAGGAGGAAGCAACAGCAGAGGACAGAATGGACCCCCTTCCTTCAGCACCCTGCCGGCCCCACCCTCGATGTCTGTTTTTTTCTCCAACCCCAACACTAAGCCCCCAGTGCCTGTATCCAGTGAGCCCAGGGCTGCGCAGAGTAGGGTTCAGTGCCTCTAGTCCTTTATCCTTCCCTGCCCAGCTCCTACACCCCAGCCCTGGGGGAGCCCCAGCTCGGCAGACAGGTCTGGAGCCAGGCCTAAGCCCCACAAGGCCCAACTCCATTGATTCAGGGCCAGAACCTGCACCACCCAGGGGTGCTTTGGGCTCTATCTCCTGGAGTCTGTGGGATCTTGGGAGTTTCCTGCCCCCCCCCACACACACTTCAAGGACACCAGAGGCTGGGTGGGGTTCCTCAGGCTGACGGCCACAGCCCCAGTGGAAGTCCTGCTCTGGCTGTCCCCTCTGATTTGCCTCTGGGCTGCTTTTCTGGCATGAAGGCTGGTGGTGCTGCTGTTTTGGGGGAGGGGTATCCAGCAGGGAGAGGGAAGGAATGCATTGTGGGCCTCCAGCCTGGCCAGTCTGACTGCCCACTAGAATTGGGTGCCTGTGGGTAGCGAGAGCTAGCAGGAAGGCAGTGGCTGTGCCAACCAGAGCCTCAGTCCTGGCTCATTTCCTGCCCTTCCCATGATGAGCTGGAGCCTCCTGGGGGGGTCGGATCAGCTCCTCACTGCCTTCCTTCAGGATCCTCAGTGGCTCGGTGCAAAGCTCTGGCCTGGGCTGGGCAGGGCAGGGCAGTGAAGCACTGGTGAACAAGGACCAGTCCTTTCTTCGAGGACTGGGCCCTGAGGTAGCCACCCTGAACTGACCCTCACAGGGTGGTTTGTGTTATGACATGGACTATGGGGACTGCTTGGGGAGGGGGCAGGCCGTGAGATGGTGGGAAGTGTGTTGTCATCTCCCTCCCCCAGGCAGAGGTGGGCGGTGGGTTCTTGTCTCCTTAGTGCCCCCACCATGGCGCCTGTCTGCAGAACACTGCTCCAGGGTACACAGGTGGCAGCAAAACCCTGTTCAGGCCAGTCACAGCCCAAATCTCATGTGTCCACAGGAAAGTCTCTCTCCCCAACAGCAGCAAGGTGTCTGCCGAGGAAAAGCCGGGGAAACCTTGTTTCAAGGTGAGGAGGCAAGGGCCAAATGGAATCGTCTAGGTCCCCCCCGCTTTTCCCCATCCCACCATTTGGAGCCTCCCCAGTACAACCGTGGCCAACACATCCTGCTCCTATTACCCAGGAGGCACTGTTGTGCTTTTTGTAGGCACTTTTTGTTTACAATGTTGACTACTCTCACAACCCTGTTAGGAAGGTAAACCATTATCCCCATTTTATGACACCGGGCACAGAGGCCTGCCTATGGTCACACAGCGAGTAGTGCAAAGACAAGATTTGTGCCTGGCTATTTGCAGTGTGGTCCCATGAGATCCCAGTAAATGTGGACTCAGCCTACGCTTTGCTTGGGCACCGCCTCCCCTGCCACCGCGCTGCAGGCCTGGGTAGAAGCCCCCAGAGCTCCAGCTTTCTCAAATCAGCGTCCCCTGCTGCCTGCTGCTCTCCCCCCAGCCCTCGGCATGTCTTAACTACGTAATGGCTGGCCCCACATCCCGTTCAGATCGATCTGGTAAGTCCTCTAAAATTCTGGACAGTTTATGCTATTTATGCTACTCTAAAAATCCTTCAAGGTCTCCTTATCGCCTTGGAGGGTTAAAAAAAAAAAAAAGTCAACCTCTCAGTAGCCCTACACCTAAGGATCCCCAGGTCAACTCTGCAGTCCTGAACACATGAGGCCTGGGAGCCTTTGGCAGAGCAAGGTCGGCTACTGGAGGGGAGAAGGCAGGTGTGGCTGCAGTCACAGGGCCCTCCTGGCTGCTGACCTACAGACATACAGGGATAAGGGCCTTTCTCTACCTTCAGAAGCAGGAAGACATTATAGTGACCTGCAGTGTCTGCAGCAGGAGGCCCTGACGCTAGCTCTCCACAGTTCCCCAGATATTTGAAGGGAGATGCTTTTCTCCCAGGCTTCTTTCCCAAAGGCCACTGCAACTCTCCTCAAAAACCCAGAACAGAGCCGCAGAGCCGCATGTGATGGTGCATGCCCATAATCCCAGCAACGTGGGAGGCTGAGGCAGGAGGATCACAAGTTCAAAGCCAGCCTCAGCAATTTAATAAGGCCCTATGCAACTTAGTGAGACCCTGTCTCAAAACAAACAAAAAACAATAACAAAGAAGGGATGGGGATGTGGCTCAGGGGTTAAGTATCCTTGGGTTCCATCCTCACTGCAAAAAACCCCCCAAAAACAAAAATGCAGAACAAAGTTGCCACTGAAAGAGAAGGTAGAGGCCTTCGACACAAAACAATTATGTTCCGGAACAAAAACTCTGCGCCCAAGGAGTCACCTTGCATTTTGTAATCAGTGTAATAAACTCCAACCCACGTTCCCCCAAACATGTCAGGAAGGGCTGCTGCGGAAAAAAGATGTCCCTTTAATAAAACGTTATCAACATATATCGTACACAAACTACAATGTATCATAATTACTTTTTTTTTTTTCCTCTCGTAATTCAGAACCAGACTACAAGGTAAGAAAAAACACAGCAACAGCTACAATGTTCCCAATAATCCGCACAAGGTCTTTTTTCAGGCAGATGGTATCTCACATAATATGATATACATGGATCAGAAAGGGGGGTAATAAAACAAAGACCAGCTACGGGGGAGGGAGGGGGCAGGAGAAGGGAGTGTAAATGTACAAAGAATTGGGTGTCTTCCAGGGCAAGACACAAAGGTTTCCATGGGGGTGAGGTGAGGGAGGCCATGAGTCACCCCTCCTAGGAGGGGACAGGCTCCACATCGGGTTTGTCGGTTTTTGAAAATAAAAACAGGACCGGAAACAGCGCGTCTGTTTGGTTGTTGGTTCTCCCCCCACCCCCCAGCAATGCCAAAGTCTTTCCATCCAGTTCCAAGCACATACAGAGCAATTCTGGTCAATATTCCATCTTTGAAAACGAAGGATGAATAGAGAAAAAGAAAACCAAAACTCCAGCCACCCTGCCCGTGCACGGGACATGGGACGAGGACGTGAGGATCTCGGGCGGAACACGAGGTCAGTTTCCACGCCCCAGGTCATAGCCATCCTGGCAGCGGTGGCCTCCCCTACGCTGCTGCAGGCCGCCACCCAGTGGGCAGGACTCTCGCTGGGAGGACGGGTGGGGGCTGAGGAGGGGCTGGAGAGGTCCAGGAGAGGAAGCAGTCCTGGGAACACAGTGCAGGCGCCGGGTCACAGCGACGGTCTCGGCCATGGGGAATCCTGGAAGGGGGTCGGATGGTCTGGCCCCTCTGGCCACGCGATGGGTGGGTTTGGGGGTCTAGGAGTGCTGCTGTTGCCAACCATGCCCAAAACAAAGCAGGTCCCCCCCTCCCCAAACAAACCCCCAGTGGTAAAGGGTGACTTCTTTTCTTCTTTCCAAAAACGGCTTTTTGAAAGAAACCACCGATTGTAAACTGTCCAGTTTATTATTATTATTTTTAGATGGCTACAGAGACAGTGTGACATGTCACACCTAGACTAGCTTTCCTGGTAAAAGGGCTTGGGGACAGACAGACTGCAGGGCTTGTGGTTTTTTCTTTTTCTTGTTTTTTTTTTTTAAACTTTTTTTCATTTTCATTTTTTTTAAGAAGAAAGCAAAGAGGTTGATTGGGGTGGGGCTGGGGGCTTGCTAGAAGCTTCCATTAAAAAAAAAAAAAGCCCCCAACCCCTGAAAACAAATTTTAAAAAATCCCAGCAATGATGAAATCTCAAACAAACAAACAAAAACAAAAGACAAAAAAAAAAAAAAAAAAAAAGTGTCATGTACAGAAAAGGTCCTTTTGGGAAGTAGCAAGGAGTAGAATTTTTCTGGTCACTGATTTGAAATATATTTTTACTTTTGAGTTTTGTCCTTCATGTTTTATGGAATAAAAAGTTCGGCCTTTTTATTGCATGAAACTAAAAATGGGAAAAGGTGGGGGTAGGTTTATGGGGAGCGGGGAGACCCCCGCCAGCTCCTGGTAACGACACCTCACTTCTTCTTGCATAATGTCTGGCATCTTCCTGCCTGCAATGCCGGCTCTCTCAGCGTCTTGGAGAAGGGGGGGGATCACACACTCATCGTCATGCTTGGAGAATACTGCAAGGGCAGAGCAGAGGGGACGCTGTCAGGGCTGAGGTACGGGGAGGTGGTGGACAACACCAGGAGACCATAGCTGTGGAGGTTGGGTGGCTCAGAGCTGAACAGGGCCAGGCCAGGGGCGACAGGGCTGGGAGCTAGCAGAGCCAGGTGAGGGCAAGGAAGTGGAGCTGAGGGCCACCTCTCGGACCAGCCGGCATCTCTGTGAGGGCAGCCTTCCTGTTCCTTCCCCTCTGTGAATCGCCCCGTTTTGGAAATTGGGACTGCTGGGAATTTAGAGAGCCAGAGCTCTGTGAGGGTGCCCTGGGGTGGGGGCCAGTCTGGGCTTCTCAAAAGTTGCTTTCTTCAAATGGAAGCGTAGACGGACGTCCACTAGGGAGAGTGGAAGGCTGGCCCTGACGGCTGCAAGAACCCTCTCCCGGGGGCAGTGCTGCCTCTCGATCTGTGCCCAGGGCTTTCTCAGCTGAATCAGCTGATCAGTGCCACAGGTGTCCAGCCTGCATATGGCCTGTACAGACCCCACAGCTAGCTAGAGAGTTCCCAGGCATAGGGTCAAGAGAAGGGCCCTGGGGTTAGAGGAGTGGAGCTTACATTGTCATTCTGGAAGGAGTGGAGGAAGTTCCCTCCCAGCTCGCCATCGTCTCGCGGGGTGCCTGGAGGGTTGCTAATGCCACTTATGTTGTTAGGAGAATTCTGTGGAGAGAGGAGAGGAGGTGAGCCTATCCCCAACAACCTGCCCTCAGGGATGGGTACCATCAGGGAGGACACAATGAACGCACACTCACTTTTGGAAGTCCATCTATGTCGCCTGACCCTGGAAGGAAAAAAGAATGCAATTCAGTTTCCTGCTCACATGGTGGTGGGGGAGGGGGCTCCACTACCTGAGACCTCCCTCCCTGAGCTCTGAAGCCCATCCACCCCAACCCCAAGCTACTTTCATGCAGAGAATTTTCTGGGTCCCCAGACATGGCCTAGGCTGTGTACCAGGCCAAGCTGAGCCAGCTGAGGAAAAGGGTAAGCTGTCCAGGGAAGGGAGGGCAGGCCAGGGAGCGGGTGCCAGCTTACCTAAGGATCCATTCATGTGGTGTGGCTCCATCCCGCCCATGCCTCCCATCGGGCCATCTGAGCCAGGACCCATGGGGAACTGAAGGAGAAGCACAGACAACAGTTCAGTGGGCCTAGGGCCCTCTGCTCCCCTCAGGGGGCCCTGTGACCAGCCAGTTGGTCAACAAAGTTAGCCAACAACTCCAAAGGCCCATAGCTGCACAGGCTCCTGCCTTGGGGAACCTCTATTCTGGTGGGCTCTCCTTGTTGCCATGTACCAGGTAAGGGAATGAACCCAGAGAGGGAAAAGAGACCTGCTTATGGCTACACAGAGCCAGCAATCACGGGCTCCTGGGTCCCATCATAGGGACTATTCTATCCCTGGGGTATAGTGCCAGCCTTACCAGTCACAGCTGCACCTAGAAGACTGACCACATCGGCCCAAGAATCAAAACTATTTGTGCTTTTCATATGTAGTCTACAGATTAAAACAAACAAACAAAAAAAAACACTGAAGTAGAGCACAGGAAGTGCTTTGCCTGGGGTCTCCAAGGCCAGAGGTTAAGAATGGAGCCTGGCAGCCTGCCCCTGGGCTGTCACATAAGCCTTCTCCAAGCCCCTGCTCAGATGTGGGCTCCTCAGGCAGCGGAGGAGACTGGTCTGCTGAGTGGCTACACAGGAAGCAGGGCACATGTGAGGCTTCCACACAGCTGATGGTGCAGGCAGATCCAGCATCAGAGGGAATCACTTTGACCCCATCCTTAGGGTAGTCTGGAACCACCAAAACCATCTCAGAAAGAAGGCAAAGTCCAGGGAGGTCACACCCATGGCCACAATTCACAAGTCTGGGGAGGGATGGCTGAGCCCAGTCTGGAGGGCCAAGGTCCCGTGAGGCAGACTGGATGTCGGGTAGAAGAGGTGGACGTGTGGAAGAGGGCTGCTGGACCTGGCCTGAGCAAGTGCTGAGGACGCAAAGCTGAGTCACACCTGCACCTTGGCTGGGAGGAGGAGCCCACAGGGCAGAGGGCAGAGTTCCAAAGACAGCTGCAGATACAGTGCAGTTACAGACAAAGGCAGTGACACGAGAACAGGCTGTGTGGGGGACACAGAAATAATGAAAAGGTAGAAATTTGGGCAAGAGAGCAGGCATAGAAGCTGCTGTAGGGGTCCTGTGTGAGCGAAAGTCCACGTAGAGGATAGCAGGGCGGAGTGCCAGAGCAGAGCCGGTGGGAGAACGGCCCACTCACTGCGGGTGGGCCGAGCCACTCTTCCTGGGCCACACAGTCCCTGCCTTTAACCCGGCTCCTGCGCATATTTTGCCTTCTGACAAAAAACTCATCCTGATCAGCAAAACTGATAGGAGGATGAGGGCAACCGACTTTCAGGAAGCTAACCAGGGCAAACACTGCCCCCCAAAACATGCTAACAATGTGTCCTCATTCATACGTGGTCTTACTTTAATGTAAATATACAAAAATTAGGTTTTGACTTGAAAATTTATGTCACTGTGTATTTTTCGTGTATTACTTAACAGCTTCACTGAGATATTCAGATGCATACAACTGACCCATTTAAAGAGGACAGTTCAGTGGTTTTTATTCTGTTCACAGGGTTATGCAACTATCACAACCAACTTTACCACCTTTCTTTCACCCAGAAAGAAATTCTATACCTATTAGCAGTCACTCCTTGGTCCTTTCTGGTCCCCAGCCTTGGGCAACCATTTATTTATTTTGTCTCTATTCTGGATGCTGTATACAGATTGTTATGACCTTTCATGGCCGATTTTTTTTTTTTGACTTATCATGTTTTCATGATTCATCCGTGTTGCTGCGTGAACCAGTACTTTATTCCATCTTACGGAAAATAAATGTCCATTGTATGCCTATGCCACATTTTACCTATCCATTCACCAGCTGATGGTTCATTCAGGCTGTTTCTACTTTTGGCTACTAACACTAGTGCTACTACATTTATCTCTGTGAAAATTATCATGTGGATACATGTTTTCACCTCTTAGATACACAGGAGTAGGACTGCTGGCTCAGGTAACTACAGGTAACTATGTCTAAGTGTTCTAGGGACAGTCAGACTACTCCTCAGCGGCCACACCACTCGACATTCCCACCAGCAGCAGTGCAGGAGATCTTCAGATCCTCCCAAGCACCAGTCTCTACCTTTTTAACTACAGAGACCCTCGTGGGTCTGAAGAGTAACTTGTGTCTTAACTCGCATTTCCTAATGACTAATGATGTTAGGATCTTTTCCTGTGCTTATGGCTACTTGTACTTCTCTGAAGAAAATGTCTATTTACATCTTTGTCCCATTTTTAATTCAGTTGTCTTTTTATTATTGAGCTGCAAGAGTTCTTCATATAAATTTCATTCAAGTCTCTTATAGATGTACGAGCTGCAAATTCTCTATCCTGGGAGTTGTCTAAAACTTTTCTTTTTCTTTTGAAACAGGGTTTCACCATGTTTCCAGGATAGCTTCAAACTCCTGTGCTCAAGTGATCCTGCTTCAGCTTCCGGAGTAACTGGTACTACAGGCATGTGCCACAGTGTCCCATTTAACTTTCTTGATGGTTTCCTTTGAAGAAAAAACAAAACAAAAAAACCCCAAAAACCAAAAACAACAACAACAAAAGAACCTGAATTTATCCATTTGTTTTTGTCTTATTGCTTGTGCTTTAGTGTTGTATCCAAGAAGGCTTTACTTCACTCAGGTCACTGGATTTACTCCTGTATTTTCTTCTAAATGTTTTAGCTCACTGATATTCAGTATGTGATCAACTCTGAGCTTATTTTTGTGCACATGTGTAAGGAAATAATCCAGCCTCACTGGTCTTCATCTTCAGTTCTCCCATTTATTTATTCTGCACTATTTGCTTTTCTATTACATAAATGCTACCAACACAGAACAATAAGACTAGTTAACAGTAGCCATCAGCGCAGAGAACTGGTTCACCAATGAGAAATGTGAGAAGCATAACATTTTTGTTTCTGTCCTCAGACACAGTCAATAATGTAACTGCTCCTTCTGGCCCTTGACAGGGTAGGGCGTTTTTGCTCTGCTTCCTTTCCCAGCGTTTCTTGTCTGAAAGTTAGGATTTTTGTTGTTGTTTGCAGTACTGTGGGTTGAACCAAGTGGCACTTTACCACTGAGCTATATCCCCAGCCCTATTTATTTACTTTTTAGAAATTTGAGACAGTGACTCGCTAAATTGCTGATGTTGGCCTTAAACTCAAATTTCCCCCACCTCAGCCGCAGTGTTGCGGGGTTGCAGGTGTGCGCCATCGTGCCCAGCATGTTCTTCTTTTCTTCCCTTTTTTATGGGTACCAGGGATTGAACCCAGGGGCGCTTAACCACTGAGCCACGGCCCCAGTCCTCTATATTTTTTATGTTGAGACAGGATCTCACTAATTTGCTTAGGGCCTCAGTAAGTTCCTGAGGCTGGTCTTGAACTTGTGATTCTCCTGCCTCAGCCTCCAAAGTTGTTGGGATTACAGGCATGGGCCACCGTGTTGTGTTTTTTTTTAATGTAGTGGTAAAACTGAATATAGTAAGACAAAATTCACTGGCTTTGCCATTGTGCTCTTATCAAGACCATGTTACACTGATCCCGTATCAGTCCAGCACGACACTGAACTATCTCCTCCACAAACTCACTCACATACCAAGCACTTATGACTTCACTATTAGCACAGGTCTGTGGACTTGTAGGAGCAACCTCTAGCTCCTCAAGATGAACACCACTTCGTGTCTGCAGGCTGGCTTTGGATCAGCTGCTAATTCAGAAGATGGGCTATCCCCAGCGGCAATGTCCAGCATTTGCAAACACCATGAA
Organism: Marmota flaviventris; assembly: GCF_047511675.1. Taxonomy (NCBI): domain Eukaryota; kingdom Metazoa; phylum Chordata; class Mammalia; order Rodentia; family Sciuridae; genus Marmota; species Marmota flaviventris. The sequence continues at coordinate 43,022,009 of NC_092507.1, forward strand.
GCACACATGAGGTGGACGTCATTGTGAATGAAAGCTCTTTTTCTGAGGAAAAAAGGTCTCTGAAGCCGAGAGGTGATTTGAACTTGTAAGATACAAGTTGTATTTCAAGTAAGTTTTAATAAGCTGAAAAAGTCCTGTTTAACTTGGTTGCTCTTTCTCGTGACACTTTTTGACTGTTCTCAAGCAGCTCATTTTTGAAAAAATGAGTCATTGTTTCTGTGGCATGAGGTTTTGCTGCAACCTCCACATGACACGAAACAATCCAGGTATGCTTGGCTCAGACCCCTGGGTTCCTCATGGCCTCTTTTTGAGATGATCGCATGGTCCTGGAGGAACAGCGCACCCCTCTCTTGGTGCAATTCCTGTTTCCATTTTCAACTCAATGGATTTCCACATTAGAGATGCACATCCTTCTCGTTTCGTGGCTTAAAAATTGAGTTTTGGGCAATGCCCTTTCTATGGCCGTGAACAGTTACTGTCACCTTGTGGGCATGTGTTTGAGGCATTTTCCGTTTCTACAAGTTGAACATCTGCATGCTTTGAAGAAATTAAAAAGTGACCAAGAGCTTTCATTATGAAAGCCCGTATCCCCGGTGGGCAAAGCATACCCCTCTGCGGCAGTGGTGGGGGCCAGGTGTGCAGGACGGTCTCCAGGTAAGATATTCACTTCTTTGGTGAAAAGCTTATAGACGGAATAAAATTTGCCAACATTAATTGTGTATTCTTTGCTGAATATGCAGACAAAGAAGCCAAGTCTAGTTTGTATATGGACAAGAGAACAATAATCTTCTTTTTTCTGCATATTCATTAAAATCAAGTCATTTTAAAACTCTAGTTTTCAAATTAACACATGTAAGAACTAGCAGGAACTTGGGGTTTTTTGTTTGTTTTTAGAGCTGGGGACCAAACTCAGGGCCTGGAGTGCTAGCGAGTGCTCACCACTGGGCCACATGCCCACTCAGTCAGGAAGTGATTTTTGTTGCTATGATTTAAGGAATCACTTGATACGCTGCAAAGAGCCGCAGCTGTTAGTAAGCCCAGACAGAATCAGCTCCACTCAAGGGGCCAGTGCTCTGTTGTCAAAATTCCCCCTCCCTGTTGTTCACAGATATAACTTTTAGTTGCAACCTCTGAATCAGGAACCGTAACCTCCTTGGTTCACAGTGCAATCAAGGGAATGAGATGATAATGGTGTTCATTCCAGGGTATGCCCAAGCTAATTCAGCAACCGCTATTTTTGACTATGTATTGGTGTCTCTTTGGAGGATAAAAGAAACTTTTGATTTAGAAGGATGTGCCTTCATCCCACACCGGGGGGATCCAGCCTCCACTGTGCTTCCACATCCCTCTCCCTGCCACGCCCAAGCCCAAATTCTTTTCTGTACATTGTGCAGTGGGTCCCATTTGCATTCCTCACACCTGATCCAGCTGTGTGAACTTTGACCTATTATTAAAAAAACATAGTCATCCAGCTGTCCTTAGTGCTGTCTGGGTCACGCTGCTGCTGGCATTGTCACCGTGCTCACTTCAATGATCTCTTAGAAACATGGTCACAACATTCACAATGGCAAATGAAACCAGCACCGTAGACACAGAGCACAGGAGCAAACCTGCAGCAGCCAGAGGCACTCTCTGTGAGGCCCATGACGGTGGCACCCTGCAGCCACAGCCCAACAAGTCATGACTGCCAGCATCCATGGTCAGGAGAAACACAGGACAGTGACCCTGGTTCTATGCCATGTCCACCTAACTTTAAAAACAGCACTCTATCTTGTCTCCTGGCCTCTGGAGAGTTCCGTACTCTCCCACTCTCTCCAGTGTTCTGCATCCAATGCCAAAACCCAGGACTTTTCATGCCCTGGGGTTTCTCGGGTGCAGAGCTCTTAGTGCTAAAATTTGTATGACTGGTCACTCTAGAGAGGAGGTGGCAGTGAAGCTGGGATAGTGGAAGGTGCTGGCTGCCCAGGAGAGAAGGGAGACCAGTCACTCTGGGCAAAGGGGGCCAGCCAAAAAGCCTGACCTAGAGGGCTGCAGCAGAGATTAAACACGTGACATATCCAGGGCTGGGGTGGGGCTTGGTCGAAGAGCACGCACTTGTGCCCTCAGAGCTCCATCCACTCGGCCAGGTGAAGATAAATGTGACCCAAGCCCACTGGCAGGCAGTGCAGGCCCCAGGTTGCTCTCCAGACAGGAGAGTCCTAGTCAGTGGGCTAGGAACACAGGAGGGAGGCTGTGAGATGGAATCAGAACAGGTAGGATCAGAGCTGTGCCATCGTTCAAAGGTGGAAACTTTAAGGAAGGAGGAAGGGAGTGGCTTCCAGGAGCACAGCCTGAGCCAAGGTGAAGGAACTGCAGGCCCAGGGATCAGAGCTCAGGGGAGGAAGGTCAGGCAGACAGGACCCCACACAAGCCACAGGCTCCTGCAGGGTCTCGATCCTTGACTCCACAGCTAAGGACAGAGGCCTGACAGCAGGGGGGATTGTCCAGATGGCTCTGCCAGTCAGCAGAGCAGGGACCTGATCAGACCCCTGTAGCCTCGTGCTTTTCCTTGCCGGCACCCCACACAGCTCTGGTCCTCCAAGAGGGTCTGGTGCCCCGACACTGACCAGAGGTAGAAACTGCCCCGCCCCTTCTCTCCCACCCTTGCCAGCTAGAATGGGAGCTGAGTGCCCAGGAGTTAATCACTTTTCTGACAGTTTATTTTATTCATCTTCGGTAACAAATGGCTGAAATCAATTAAACTGGCTTTCCCCTCAGCTGATGAAGTTAATTATGATTTGTTATGGTATCTGATATGTAAATTATTAGAAAGCAGACTTACGTTGGACCGGCTGCCTCCAGGCGGCACCGGATTAATCATTGTGTAGATGTTGTCACTGGAATTTGTTGAATCTGTAGAACAGTGGAAACCCACAAGTCGAGGTGATTAATTCATTTCTTAATTAAAACAAACTCATGGCACTTGAACTCATTCTTTTGTATTTTATCACCTAAAATTTCCTCTAAGTACCACCATTTTCTGGCTAATTTGTATTTAATGAAGATTCACAAAGTTTTTAATCACAGAAAATTCAACTGTGAAAACCACTCAACCACAAAACCAAGAATTTCAGAATGTCTGGACAGTAGCATGGACATGGCATTTGAGTTACAGTCTCCACCCTAATCTCCCCACTGCCCGGGACAAGGTGGGGACGCCAGCAAGGTAACCCCTGTGTCCCCCAACCCTGCCCAGCGGCTTCAATTCAAATCAGGGAAAGGGAGACATTGCAAATTACCCAGGGGCCGCCCTCCAGAGCCAAGGGCGCAGGCGGGAGGGAGAGGCGGGGATGGGGCTGGAGACACATGAACACACGGAGTGGGTTAACGTGACCCAGCGGAATGTAGGTCACGCAGCTCATCAAGATGCAGCAGCGGAGGAGGGAGCAGAGCGGAGCAGGCCGCCACCAGCGCCACCCCTGCAGCTGAGCAGCTTCCCTGTTTGGGAAGCTAAGGAGCAGGTGGGGGAGGGTCGCCTCAGTCCCCCCACTTAGCCACAAACGTCTCCTTAGAAAATTAACTAATGTATTTCTACAGGAGTGGGCATCATTTCTCGGGCACATGTCCTCATCACCTTTCTCACTTTTTGTTTTGTGGCAGGTAGGGACTGTGTTGGTGGCTGGTATTCTATTCTTAGCTGAGAAAAAGCTGTGACACTTGTGTGTATGCATGTGTGCACTTATCCATGTGTGTGCAAGCATGCCCTCTTCTGATTAAAGCAAAACAGAGAAGAAATTTCCTACACAGAGGACCAGAAACCTAGAGCTCTGGAAACTCTGGAGGGGTCATGCTCAGTACCCTGGTCCTGAGGATGCCAGAGTGCTAAAACCCCTTTTCTTCATTTTTTTCTTTTCTTTTTTTAATTTTTAATTTTTTTTAAGTTGTAGATGGACACAATACCTTTATTTTATTTATTTTTACGTGGTGCTGAGGATTGAACCCAGTAACTCACATGTGCTAGGCAAGTGTTCTACCGCTGAGTCATAACCCCAGTCTTTTTTTTTTTGGGGGGGGGGTGGTTCTGGGGATTGAACCCAGGGCCTTGTGCATGCTAAGCAAGCACTCTGCCACTCTACACTGAGCTACACCTCCAGGCCCCAAAGCCCTTTTTGAGTCATCCAGAACAATGCCTACCCAGGACAGGGTTCTCCCTCACAAGAGAGAACCAGGGCAATGAGACCCTATTTCCTGACCTCTGTGCTTGGCCTTGTTCTTTACTAAGCAGCATCAGAGAAAAGGAATAGATGTCATGTACAGGCATACAGTGGGTTGGTGGTCTTAATGTCTTATAGTCCCGCAGGTCCCCAGGTGTCACAATGCCCAGTGGAAGATACACTGCTCAGGAAGGAGTGGCTGTTCAGATGGGCTCTGTACCAAGCCTTCTATGACTCCCTAGTAACCACCAGCCTCACCAGGACCCCATCCCTTCAAGCCCTCTTACCTGCAGGACTAGGCATGATGGGTGTTCCTGGAGGGCCACCACCACCAGGGGGTCCCTGAGATGAAATAAAAACTATATCAGTTACCCACAGTGGGGACAGCTGTGGGAAAAGGCTACCATGCTCTCCTAGTGAGCAGCTCAGCATTCATTGGCTAACCCTCCAGTGTTCACCTGGAGCCACAGCCTTAAGCCCAAGGGGAGCTGGGTTTGGACACTCCGCTTCCTCTTGGCAAGTCAAGAGCACCTGTGGCATACACACGTGTGCACACCTGCTCACATGTAGGCCGGCTGATGACAGCAGAGGCCCACGGGGAAGCTCAACAGCAAGCAGGCAGCTCCCCAGAAGGAAACTATTCCAGGTCTTGATGAAGGGTTTTGAGACCACCCCAGGCTTGCACAGGTGCCTGAATACTGACAGCAAGTTCTAGCAGTATGGAACTGGTGCTCAGAACACAAGTGGACAGGGACTCTGGAGTAGCTTTCCTACACACACAGCCACATTGACTAGACATGCAAGGGCCCAAGCCCACACACACTTACCACGTAGGTGCCGGGCGATGAGGAGGAATATGGAATCTGGAAACAAGATGTGGAGGAGTCATGTGATGGAGTCACCTCCTCAGACAGGCAATGCCCCTTTCCTTCCAAACCCACTAGGGGACATTCCCCACTCTTCTGAAGAAAGGTTTCAGGACCCAGTGAATTAGCTGCCTGGTCAGTTTCCCTGGGAGGCCTGGGGATGGGAGTGGAACCTGCTTCTCTGCCACACTGAGCCAGTCCCCAGAGCCTGATCTCCTACTCCCCAGTTTAGGAAGGAGTTGGGGACAGGGGCCTAGGAGGCCTGTAGTGTAGGAGGGAGGAGAGACAGCTCCTTTCCTCTCCTCTGGACTATCTGCAATGAGCTTCTTACCCACTCTCTCCTCTGAACACCGGAAGCCCACCCTCCTGGAGATGGGCAGGGGCCTCCTTCTGAACAATGCTCTCTGGGCCCAGGTTCTCAGCTTAGACCTGGGAGCTTCTGCAGAGGGCTGGGAAGGGCAGGGCAGGGCAGGGCAGGAGCCAGTCTGTGATAACCCAGCATGTTTCTACTGGACTTCCACATAACTTTCTCCTTGGAGGTATCAGGTGGGATTCTACTGTGTTTTCCCCTCCTCTGACACTTCCACTTGGGGACTGGAGCCATTCTGCTCCCAGAACCTCTTCTGTGGCAAACACCACCCTTCCCGACCTGGATACTCACTGAGTTAGCACTGTTGGGATTGGGCCAGGGTCTGCCAGCTCCCGGGCCCCTGAGAGGGAGAGAGAGACAGAGACAATGAAAATAGTGCAGTGCTGTGGACTCTAGGGGTAGAGCCAGCAGGGGCAGGAGAGGGCTGACATTAGTAATGGGAAATCCTTCATAAAGTCGTCCTAGGGTCCTCAAAGGCTATCTGGCTCTGGGGTAGGAATGGGTAATTCCATAGGTGGAAATCCATGAACTCCTTTAAATTATGATATTTGTAAAATATATTACATTTATAAACTCACATATAAAATACATGAAATTTTCTTTGCATGTGTATTTTCCCAGGTAGATCATCCACAGATTCTCACACAAAAGTTAAAAATCTCTGAAGCATCAGAGAACAGTGGCTACTTGTACAAGGGTTCCAATTTTGACTCAGCCAATAGAAGTTGTGTGAGCCTGGGCAAGTCACTTTACCTCTCTGTGCCTCAGTGACCTCATCGCAAATGATAATAACAACTGCCTTGCAGGGTTGTCATGAAGACTAGGTGAGCCGATCCCTGGAGCATGCCCAGAACTGTGCCTGCTGCCTGAGGCTGGACTCTCATTCCAGGGTCATCAGCATCCTCATTCTACTGACAAGGAGGCTGAGGCCCAGAGAGGTACCAGCAATGATTTATGAACAAGAGTCTTCCAGGGTGCCTGCAGAGGGTGGGAAGAGCCCCGCTCTGAGCCCTGGCCAAGTCCCTTTTGCCTTACATGTTAATCCCGGGCATGGCGGGGCCGAGGGAGTTGGGTGGTGGTCTCATGCCGCTGCCGTAATTCTGCAATGATAACCAAGGGTCAGTCTATGAGAAGGAGAAGGGGAACCAGAGAGAGAAGGAGGGAGGGGAAACAGACAGAACATAAGTGAGAGGGTTAGTCTGTGAAAAGGATCTGATGAGAAAAATAATACATTCTTTCAAAAAAGGTGGGACAGGGTGAGGACCAAGTAGTGGGGACAATGACAAGCCAGCACAGAGGGACAGTCCACAACAGTAAATGTGTTTTCAGGGCCTTAACAATGTTTTCAAAAACGCGGCTGTCAAGCAAGTTGCTCGCCTGCAACTCCCCCCACCACTCGGTGTGAGAAGAGTCTATGCGAAACTCAGACGTTCTCAGGATCCAGATTCGGCACAGGATAAGCCAGTGAGGCAGACCAGGTGCCACCCAGGCCTCTCGCCTGTTCCCCTCTTCGTGACTTGTGCTGCCTGACATCCTCTCTGAGAGCTATTTTCTTTGCAGAAATAACTGCCCTGCCTCCCATCTCCACTTGGAGGCTTCCTGGGTCGAGCAGCAGTGTTTCTGTGAAGCCTTCCCACCAGCCCCCTGAGGGTCCTGCTCCGTCCTGGTTACTCCCTGAATGCCTTAGAATCGCCACCCCCCCAAAGGCCACACCACCTTGAGTTATGGCCATGGCTATGCATCCGTCCCTCTCTCACTGGACCCTGAACGCCTTCTCACTGGACAGTGACCACAGCCCTCACTCCATGCTGTAGCTGGCCAACACTGAAGGGATGGATGGGTGAGGGAGCGAAGGAGTGACTGTGTGGGAGTAAAGTGTGCCCTGCAGCAGCTTAGGCTCTGCCCTCCAGGGGAATCTGGAAGAAGCAGGCTGGTGGAACTCCAATGGCCAAGGAGCAGCCAGCGTGAGCAGCCCGCGCTAAGCACATATACACTTCATTCTCCGTCCCTGGTTTGGTCCTGGTAACCCCATGAGACTGGTATTAGTCCCATGTACAGATGAGAAGGTCTGAGAGAGAAAGAGTCAGTAAACGGCAGAGGCGGGTTTCAACCTGGGCCTTCAGTCTGCATTCCTAGCCACATTCCTGGTGGGAAGGGGACTGAACAGGAGGTTGAGCTGGAGCTGACAAGCTTGGAAGCAACATCAGGCTGACGATGGGGTCTTCAGCCAGGGACCGCCTCCCCAAATCTCTCTGCCTCTGGGACATCTGCTGTCTAGTCACCTGCAAAAGCCTGGACCTAGAAGAATCCCAGATGAGATGCAGACAATGACAGGGACAGTACCCAGTACCAGGCTGGCTGGCAGAGCAAGGCCTAGAGTCAGTGGGGGTAGGTTGCAGCTAGAAATTTGAGGTCAGCACACAAGAGAGCTGGCCTCAAGCTTGGCCACTTGCTGGTGACTTTAGCACCAAATATGCTTTCCCGGAGTCAGACCGTGCTTTGCACTTTATGTGTATCATCTACATTTAATGGTCATGCCAACTCCTTTACTACCCTACTTTAGAGGTTAAAAAACTGAGGTCTGAGGCACAGGAAGCCCTTTGCTCGACTGTGCCTGGCTGAGCTAGGTTGAAGCCCCATAGCTTGGCCATGACTCAGCTGTGATGCCTCATCTGTAAAATGGGGACAGAGTCCACGATGCTGCAACCTTATGGGGCCCTAGGAAGATCATGAAGTGACAGCTCTCAAGTGCTTTGTGAACCCCGGAGATGCATGACAATTTGGGATGGCAGCCACAGAACACACACCACAGGCCTCAATGCTGCCGTGACATCACTGAGCACCGGCCTTGCTGGCCCTTCTCAGGGCCCATGACTGCTGCTGACCCCCTTCCACAAAGCTCAACCCCTGCTCTGCACAGGAAGCTCACTGTGTGTCAGGCGGCCTACTGTTCACTGCACAGAGCCAGCTCACTGCAAAGGTTTTCCAGGTCAAGTGACAACCCCAGGGACTGTGGCTACAGCCCACCCCTCTCCTAGCCATGGGAAAGGCCTCAGACAGGCACTCCCTCCAGAAAAATGGCTGGAAACGCAGCACGGCTTCTGGCTGGAGGGCTCCAGGAGCAACCCTTCTGCTCCCAATCCTGCCCAGCCTGTAGGAGCCTCGCTGGGCCAGCAAGGCGGCCCCATGGAGCTTCCCCCTGCAGACCCTTGGGGGGGCCCCTCATACCTCTCACTTCACAGAAGACAACTGGGAGGCCCAGAGAGGCCAGAGACTTGATCAAGGTCACTAAGTAAGTCAATAGTGAAAGTGGGCTGGAAGCTTAGCAGCCTGGTTGCAGAGACTTGGGAGAAATGGGCTGCCTCCTGGCTCCTGCCTGCCCACAGCACGTGGGTTGCTGGAGGTAGGGGGGCCTGGTTACTAACCAGAGACACCCCTCATCTGCTGTCAGCACTGCTCTGCAGGGATGGGGAGGCCATGTTCATGGGGGCCTGTCTTCCCTCACTCCTTGCCCTCCACCCACTCAGGTGTCCCTGGGCAGAAGGGTCTGGTCCACAGTCATAAAGAAAGCGAAACCTCTCCCACCCTTTGGGTCTCAGCCTCTGAGGTCTGATGGTCCGTAATGACACAGGAAGGCACCGAGCAGCAGGCAGGGGCCCACAGAGGGGGGCTGCCTCTGCCTCTTGCAGGTCCTCACGGGAGCTCTACCTCAGTGCTTCCCGTGGCTGTCTTCACCTTACACAGGGAAAGCCATCTAGCCATGAGGCTCATCTGCCGGAGGGGCCAGAAGCTGTCTAGGCAGAGGGAGACCACCCCACACTGGGAGGTTCATCAAGGGTCCCACTCCCTTTTCACTCAGCCCTGGTGCCCTGAGCCTGGATTATTAATCTTTGCACTGCTTTCTGTGGCTCCTACTTAGAGGCACTGAGCTTGGACTGGCCCTGGGTCAGCAGGGGCCAAGAGATGCAGTTTCTCCAGGTGCCACAGTATTATCCCTAAATATCATGGATTATCCTTCATCTGAATTTTCTCAAATGCAGAAAAGCCAGGATAGTAAGTAATCTGATTCTAGCCTCAACCTGAATATCAGAATCACTGCGGGAGCAGTGGCTCTGGGAATCACATCTGCAGGGTCTGCTGTGGGGTCTTGTTACACTCTGTACCCGAGTCTGACCGGGAGCTCTGCCTGGAATTTTAGCCTCATCTAAGAGAATTCAATTTTGAAGCACTGGGACAAAAGGTTACTGCCTGACACTGACACATAATTTTTTAGAGAAAAATGGATTAGGTGGAAGTATTGCCTTCTTTTTGGCACTGGTCATTTTACAAAAGTAGAGTAAAATTTGTCTGAATCCTAAGCGCAATGGGCAGGGCAACACCTGGACAGCTGGCCTCTTTGGGATGTTTAGGTGAAACATGATGCAGCTCAAAACAAGGACTGTCACTCTGCTTAGTTCTGAAATTTACAAAGGAGCTCCATGACCACGCTCTACCTGTTTTCTGCTCAGAAACTTCTGGAGGGGTCACTGGCTAAATACATTCCAATTTCCTACTAGGAATTATAGACCAGTGGTGTCCCACCTGTGTCTGGCATGGCACTGTGCATGCAGTGGGTGCATACTCAGGGCTGCCTGAAGGGGCTGGCTGCCCATTCTAATAGCCTGGGCTGTGGCAGAAGGCAGAGCTCAGTTCTTACAGGAAGGGGAAGGATCCAAAAACCCCATAGGGGTGTTCATAACCACTGTCTCACCCCGCCCCACAAGAGGCCCTGGGAGGTCATCGCCTGGCTGCCTGTTTTGCAGACAAAAAGGGCTATAAGTTCAACCCAGGTAAGCTACAGTCAGAACTGCTTTCTAGTACCAAGTTCTGAGCTTGCCTCTCTCCTGTCCACAGGGAATGCCCAGGCAATACTCTCAGGAGACAGACAGACAGAAAGGGCTGGGGGTGGGGGGAAGCCTTCTACTCTCAGCCTTAGAGTCCAAAGCTTCCAGGTTCTGCTGTGCTCAGGTGAGCTCTGATGCTCACTTTCTAGCTGTCCCTAGACCCTTTAATCCATCCAACACACCATCCTTGCCCAGGCCTAGAGCCTGAACTTCCTGCTCCCAGTGATGTGGTGCAGATGTTCCAGGCTGAGTGAGGGATTTAATACTGCACCCTACCAGAGGGGGGGTGGGAGATAAGAGCAGAGTGCTTTAGGGTCTCCACTGTCTTTTCCCCCTCCCTCCCTTCCTTTCTTTTTTATTCTGCATTGGAGACTGAATTCAGGGCCTCTAAGCTACATCCCCAGCCCTTTTTATTTTGACACAGTGTCTTACTAAGTTGCCCAAGCTGGCCTTGAACTTGTGATCCTCCTGCCCCAGCCTCCCAGGGTATGGTCCTCAGAGCTTGGGGAGCTCCAACCCTTGCACAATGTTGCACACTGCCTGGTGAGGCCAGGAAAGCCTCCCCAGCAAAATCTCAGCCTCTAGGACCCTCACCTCTTTGGGGCGTGCCCAAAGAAGTGTGTTGGACTGACATGATGACACAATCACCAAGCGAGAAGGAAGTCCTATGCTTCCGGAACACTGCCTCAGACACTCTCGATACATACATTTCCAGCTTCTAGAACCTCCATCTTAACTACAGGCTTAACAAACTGTTGGAGATTTCACCAGGAAAAAGATAAAATAAAATAGAAGCTAATTGTAATCACCACACCCAAACATTGGTTTTAAGTCCCCAAATTTGGAAAACAAATTACTTACTCAGGTGGGGGGTGCTACCGAGTTCCATGCATCATACAAGACCCTGACCCTCTTCCTTTCAGCAACCCCATAGGCAGATACTAGGTTCATGCCCATTTTATAGATGCAGCTGCAGAGCCTCTCAGAACCCACACAGGTGGGTGGTGGGATTACCTTTCCCTCCTCAGACTCCACCCTCCTGAATTGACTAGATCTCCCATGGCATTCTGAAAATCTGAGCCCACTGCGGATACCACACCAAGAGGAAGTGACTGCTACGTGGCTCAAGCCAAGGGGATCGAGAACCATGTCTTACTCTGGAGACATGGCTTTTAGCCTCTACCCTCTGACCCCTCCCATAGATGGCCCTGCAGAGGTCAGCTCCACACAGTGGCCAGACAGGATGGGGCCACCCTGGGAGCTTAAAAGGAGCTGCTGAGAACATGAAGTTTGGATAATGTGAGAAAGAACTAAACGAGAACACTGGGGCTGCAATTGTGGTGGGCTTGCTTCCTTTTAGGATTACAGGACCAGCAGAAGATAAGAACCTCCCTAAAATCTTTCCACACCACAGATGTTCCCCTACCACGGAGAGGGCTGCGGCCTCTGCTGCATGTGTGATTCCAGGACGGAACAGACATCTCCCCATGAAAGGGAGCATGGGTGTGTGTGTGGGGGGGGGGGGGGGCACTGCTCTACCTGCCAGAGAGGCAGAAACCTGGAGGGGGCCCAGGGAACCCCAAACACCTCAATCAAGGGAGGGAGAGACAAGGCAAGCAGACTTCCAGGCAGGGCAGAAAAGCAGGGAAGGAATGCCCTAGAACCAAACCTCCTGCTCTCACTTCTCACTCAGATTTCCAGTTCCTGTGGGCAATCAGAGAATGCCCAGGGAGGGTGGAACACGGCAAACTCTGTCACAGCCAAGTGCTCAGAGGAGTGGAACAACTGTGAGAAGGTTCCAAGCAGGAATGGCCTGTCACACCATCGCGCATGTGGGATGTGGGGCTGTCAGAGGGATAACAATTGTGAAGAGGTGCACTGGGCACTTGAAATTATTTCTTACAGGAATTTCTAAACTGCCATTTTTGGTAATAGAGCCCCCTGGTCAAAAGGAATCTTGGGCAGAAACTGATGTATGAAGCTGGCTGAGGTCTGGGGTTAACGTGGTTGTTAGGCACAACTTGGCCTCCTCCTATGGCAGAGAACACGGATAAAAACTCACTCCTCATTTGATAGGGTGGGGACGCTGAGGCCTACAAATGATTCACCCAAGGACAGACAAATGGTGAGTGGCAGCCAGAAGTAGGAGAGCCACTCACATGCTCACCTGTGGGTCAGCACACTGAGACCCCTGGAGCCATCAAGTCTACCCCACTCAGGGAAAGAGGTGGCTTTGGGATTCCTGGAGGCCCCCATCACAGCTAAGGCCACCATACCCTCTGCCATTCAAATCCCTCAATCCCATGCTAGGATACCCCACCTTAGAGGAGTCTGGGGTCACTTCTCAGATGTCCCCCACCCCCAGGTTCCCTAGACGTACCTTAACTCAGCCACCCAGGGGCTGTTCTGGCTGTGTGCAGGGCCAGCCCACTACAGGCAGGGATGGGAGCTTAGGGACCCAGACACACCTTCCCTCTTACCCCTGTGAGCCACAGACATGGAAGACTGACAGACTGGAAAGAGGAGAGAAGGCGGGTGCACACAGATGGCCGGGGAGATGGATGGACAGAAAGATGGCTAGTTACCTGTGGCCCAGGACCCATAGGCCCCATGCCTCGGGGAGGGTTCATTCTCTGCATTGATCCTCCCATGTTGGGGTGGCCTGCAAGAGAAAATAGGTAAGCCAGGGATTGGTAGGACAGAGCAAGGAGGAGCCCTCGTGGTGCCACAGGCTGCTTGCCCCACCCTGCCCTCTCTACCTTGTTGTCGGGTGGGATCCATGGAATTGGGCAGCAATGGCTGTGTCCCAGGAACTCCTCCTGGAGGCTGAAAGACATGTGAGACAGAAGCTAAGGAGCTGCTCCCTGGAGCTGATGAATGCTGGGGATGCATCTGCCTGCCCCACCTGCCGCCTGGGGTCATTCACAGCCTCCCTGAGACTATTTCTGCTGCCTGTCAACTGGGAAGGGTCCCCCAGCACAAAGCAGTCGCTCCAGCGAGCCTTAGTTCCAGTTTTGACACCAGGTGGGGGGATGGAGGGAGGGAGGAATGGGGCTAGGCAGTAGGCAAGGAACCACTGCCCTGCTGTCAGGACCTATGCTGCCTGCCAGATCCCTGAAATGAGGCAGAACATTCTCCAGGTCATGCCAGAGAATGCAATGCTCACCACCTGCCCCGGGGCAGCAGAGTTCCCTCCTTTCTAGTTGCCTGTACCTGAGCTGCCGTGTTAAGTCTTCCCACAGAGCTGCAACTCATTTCATCCCCAGCTTCAAGTTACAGGGACTGAGACCCACTGGCTAAAACCATATCACCACGGGAAGCCCTTCTATAGGTGAACAGGGGTAAACACCTTAGAGATTTAGATGGGAAAGCTGAGGCCCAGAGGCCCTCAGCCACGTATTCATCAGCAGAGCCAGGACAAGTGCCCAGGTCTCCCAGCCCCAAGATGACAAGGGGACTGTGGGCACAGAAGCGAGGCATGCTAAAGCAGAGCCCGCTTGCCAAAGTTTGTGGAGTGGCAGGTGGCACTGATGGAGCTGCTATCAAGGAGGTGAGACAGGGTGCCCAGAATTCCTGGGGGAGTGCTCGGCACACCTGCTGTGACAACCTATTCAAAATAATTTGCTGGGGACAAAAGTTATTTCAGCTACAATTTGAAAAAAGAGCCATGGGAAGCATGTTTCTAGCACCCTCTCTAGAACACACTCTTGACTTTGGGAGGAAGTCTTTGGTGATGGCACCTTGTTTCCCAGCTACAGGCCCAGAGCTTCTGAAGGGTGAGACACCTGTGACAAGGGGTCTGCCCCTGGTGGCCGCAGTGGGGCCAGCCAAGTTTGAAGCTCATCTATCTTTGGCCCAACAGTGAACGCCAGTGGTTTGGTAAAAGGTGGTCGGAAACAAAGAAATAGACCTTCACTGCTTTCTCTAGCTTCAGACGGAAGGGGTGTGGCTGGGGGCAGGGCAGCCACACAAGCCCTTGAACCTGGGTATGACCTCCTGCTCAGAAGGTGGCTTTTTGGACCTGTAACTCCCACCTGCTGGGGACCCTTGGAGGCTCTCCTGGTCCTGGGTTTTAACTGTGCCACCCCTGGCTTTCGCCCGGCTTCCTCACCTCCAGTTCCCCAGCTCTGGATTACTTGGCTGGCTTGGGTCTGCTCACCTGGGCTGAGGGTTTATACCGCCTGGTTGTAGGACTCTGTGAGGACTCAGGAAGGCCTGTCTCTAAGGCTGTCTGGATTTGGGGAGCCTAGGAGGTTCAGGTGGGATCCTTCAGGGTCCTGAGTTACCCAGTGCAGAAACACCATACCCACCCTGATAGAGCAGCTGCAGGGGACAGTACTCACTCCCTCTCCAGGTAGGCCCACACTGACCACCAGTTCTTACAGAAAGCTCTTCCTGGCATGTGTCAGGACACCAGGAGCAGAGCTGGGCTATCCAGGGGCTCAGAGAGCCAGGAGACTCACTTCCCTCACTAGGTAACCCTGTGATAGGGAGAGGAAAGTCTGGGCTTCCTCTGTAAGAGAAGGAAGGAGTACAATGACTGAAGAAAACGGGTCTCACACTGAGAAGGCGGAGGCCCTCAAACAGAAAACCATCAGCTGCTAGATGGGACTATGGTCATGCTGTGCACACCCCCTCAGTCCCAGAGAAAAGAGGTGCTCTGGGACTGTCACACAGGCTACTGAAGGTAGGCCAGCTCTTCTGTGGCACTGGAGGGTGAGGCACAGGCAGCATCTGTCCAGAAAATGGACGAATGGTCAGCTGCCCCTGTAGTTCACTCACCTGCCCACCAGGACACCAGCAGAGTCTGGGGGTTTTGTGAAGGTCTAATATGAAAGGGCAATCTGACAACTCAGATTCTAGCCCCTCCTTTACTAAACCTAACTGAACCCCTCTGTTTACCACCTACCCAAGCCACCCTGGCTTGCAAAACAGCAGCACTCTAAATAGAGACCCAAACCTCTAACCAGGGAAGCAGGTGGGAGGCTGGCCTTGCAAAGCTTCAAGGCCAAGTGAGCGACCACTGGCTTCTTGTTCCCCTGATCACCCTGCCTACCACCCTTGAGCCCAAGCAAGTCCCCCTGCCTCTGTTTCCGCCACTGGCTGCAGGAGAGGGGAGTAACTGAGGTACTCTCCAAGAAATGCCCAGGGGCCATACCTGTGGAAAGGGCACATTCCTCTTTAAGAACAAAGATTTCTGGAGTTCACAGGATATTGGAAAATTTGAGAATTTCCTATGAAATGGCAGGAAGACTGGGAAAATTGTTTGCAATGCAAGGTGCAGATCACTCATGCTTAATTGCTAAATAGACACACGTGCCCTTCTCCATCACTTAGTGGCTGGAGGAAGGGCCACAATCACAATTACCATCAGGAAGTATTTGATCTCTCCCTAGGGTGATGGCCAGTTTTGGCCAAGGAGAGCCACCAAGCGGGCAAGCGGGAAAGCTGCTCTGGGGTCCATGTGTGCAATGATAAAGGAGCTCACTTGGTGACACTGGGTCAAAACAGAGGCAGGGGAAGCCACTTTCACCTATGAAAGTCAAGTGAGTGGGTGGGGCAGAGTAGAACCAACAAGGCTGGAAGTTGAGGACATACTGGAGCCCAGCTCACTGTGAGCCCGAACTCTGCAATGTGTCTAAGGATCCCTTCTTTGGAGCTAGGTCACCAATTCCTTATGTGCAAATTTGTTCCCTTTATGTTGGAAAAAAACAGGACACAAAGGACATTGTGAAAGGAAATATAAAGGTGGAAACCTGACAGACAGTCTCACATTAAAACCAGAGGCCCCTGTGTATTTGAGTCTCTCTCCACCCTGAATCATCTCACTTGGGCTTTTCTGCAGGGCCTCAAGAATGGAAAGAATCCCACTCAGATACGCTAATGTAACTGGTGACTAAACTCCCAGCTCCGATGGCAACAAGCGCTGGATGTGCTGGAGCTGTTGTCCGATTTTTTTTGAAGGACTTTTGCAAAGTCACTGAAAAAATATTCTGTTAAAAAATATTTTGGCACAAAAGATATCTATCTCCCTGATAGACAAAAACAACTTTAAAGAAACTATGTTCAAAAGAGGCATCATCTATTCGCCTTTACCTCTTCAGCTCACCTCCCGCCCTGAAGGGCTCAACCAGGGAGGGGGCTTTCCCCAGAACATCTAGAACTGACAACCCGCATTGGCCAGAGTAAGGCAAATGACCCAGGTTTTTGGTTGAAAAACCTCTTTGTTAGCAGACCACTTTTCCAATTAAATGAACAAATCCTTCCTTGTTTTGAGTCTAGGAAGTAAGCAGACATTTCTTAAAAACTCCCAAATACCCTGCTTTGCTATACCCAGGCTCCTGATCTAAGCATTCCTATGGGCCATTTCTCCCCCTAATAGCAGGATTATATTTACCAGCCTTGGCAATTCTCAAAAGCTTCCAGGAAAAAAATGCACGTTGTCAATTAACTTCATTAAGGAGGAAGACCCTCTTCCAAGAAAGGGCTGGAAGGGAGGGGCACGGGCATTACCACCTTCTCTAGAAGAGCCAAGACCCTGCAATCCCTCCCAGGTTGCCAACGCTGTTGCCCTCTGAACCCTAGGACACGATGCCGCCAGGATAGGCAGGTCAAATGCTGCATCACGGGCCTAGAGAAGATTTGTTGGTAAGCAACCCACCCCACACCCCCAATCTTAAAACCTGTCCCTCTACCCCTCAATCCTCCTCCCAAATACTGATTTGCGTCAGAGTCCACCTAAGGCCAATGATGGCTGAGTGAGAGGAGAGAGAACATGAAAAGGTACAGTACCTGGTTTCCCATTCTGATCGGGGGCCTGGGGCCGCCTGCGTATCGCGGTGACATAAAAGGCTGCAATTACAGGGAATTAGTTCAATGATAGCCTGCACTACTGTACAGCAACAGACACAAATGCTCTCCAATCCACAAAGTCCAGTTTGTTACAACTAGTGATCTTCTAAACTCTTCCTCCCCGTAGCCTCTTCCCTCTGGGCAAAACTTCCCACGGGCAGAGGAAACAACAGATCCACCAACAAATGTCTCCCACACTGCACTGGTCCACGGAGATCTACTTTGGGTGAAGGGGCAGCGGCTGGGACTTTGCGCAGGATGCAGAACAGTTAAATCAACGAGGGGCAAGGGAGGACACCTCTGCTCTCCGTAAGGGCAAATAAAAGAGTAAGGAAAAGGTCTCATACATAACGTCTTCAGGGTCTGCAGACAGAGCTGGACGCCACGCACGCGTGCGCACACATGTGCATACACAGAGAAACTACTGACAGGGAGCCATGGGAAGGGAGCGAGGGTTTAGGGGGAAACGCAATGGAAAACGATAAGGGGACAGCGCGGGCGCCCTAACTCAGTGCAGGGGGATGGGCGAGAAAGCTTTCTCAGCAGCGAGAGCACACAAAGAAAGGCTAGGGATGCAGCTTTGGCTACAAACGAATGGTTAACCAAACTCAAAAACCAAACCAAAAGTGAGAGAGGAAAAAACAAAAACGCAAAGGCCACTGACAAGGTCACAGAATATTTTTTCTTTTCTCTTGGTTTCATATCCAAGCTGGGTGTGATGTCCATGGAATGAAGACTATCTTTAGCAGAAAAAAAAAAAAAATTTTTTTTTTTTTAAATTCAATTTGTCCATAAAGACTCGAAGGCAATGGCTGGAGCACGTTTTGATTTTTGTTTTTCCTCTGTGGGCTCTCTCCTTCCTCCTGCCCCGCGCCCCCCGGCGGGCGGGCGAGCCACAGTGCGTTTACCTGACTGTGGGGTCCCATCATGCTGCTGGGATTGTGAGGTGGAGGCTGTGCGTGCGGCGAGGGCTGTGACCCCGGAGGACCCTGTGAGGCCAGACAGTAGAGGCAGGTTATAGATCACAGCACATGGAGAAGCGCAGAAGAAGCTTAAAAGAACAAAAATTCAACCAAAACGCAGGGTGGCGGCGGGCGTGCAGGTGGGGGCTCTGGCTGACGGGAGGTGGTGGAGCTGCTGCTTAGGTCGCCAGCTCAATGGTGTAAAACGGCGGGCGGGCGGGAGGGAGGGAGGGAAGCTGGTCAATACATTCACAGGGGATTCAGAAGAAAAGAAAAATAAAATGAAGCACCTCTGTCAAAGCACACAGGAGCAAGGTCCAGACACAGTCTACCATCTGAGCATAGTTTGCCATGTTAAATACGTTGGTTGAGATGGGCTCAGAGGGTACAATGATGTGCAGACAAAAGCCACCTGGACCCAAATGCAAAGCGTGCACGTGCCGCTTGCAAGGGATGTGGGAAAGAATCAGGGAAGGTCCCTGCCCTTGAGGAGCTCACAGTCTGGGGGATCAGGACAAGGTAACTGGGTGACTTGAAGCAGGAATAATCATGGGTTAGGGAAAGGTCCAGGCCACGCCCACTGGGGGGGAGTGCCACAGGGGCACTGTTAGACAAGGACAGAGGCAGAAGGAACAAAGTGGCCCCATAGACTGAAACAATGGGGGTAATGCAATAACAAACAAGTGCCCACTCAGTGGTAAGCAGTGCTGGGTTCTTTTGTTTGTAAAATGGTCCTGTAAAGTGGAGTCTCTCATTCTAATTTTTACAGGTGAGGAAACAGTCTCAAGGGATAAAGGCACTTGGCCGTGGCCACACAACTGGTAAGTGGCAGCACCACAATGAGAAGCTCAATGATCTAAGGCCTACCTTTATCCCTGCAGCCCAGGGTCAAGGGGATTGTGAGGGAGGGCTTGGAGACTCCTGACCACTGGGTAGGTCAGTGGATTGAGGGTCTTTCCATACCAGTTGGTGGTGAGCCACCTGCAGCTTCAAGCTGACCCAGAGCCCTGGCTATGCTGACCTCCCTATACAGAAGAGATAGGGAGATAAATGCTCTTAAACAATGGGGTTGGTCAAATTGCAGGTTGCACCAATCATTGGACGGTGAAATCGATTTAGTGGGTTGCAACCATTATTTTTTAAAAAACTGAAACTGGGCGGGGGGGGGTGGGGTATTTTAAGGCAGGTATCTTAAGTGGGTGCCTGTAATCCCAGCTTCGGTGGGAGGATCGCAAATTCAAAGCCAGTCTCAGCAAATTTGCAAGACTGTCTAAAAATAATTTAAGGGGGGTGGGGCGCTGGGGATGTGGCTCAGTGGTTAAGCGCCCATGGGTTCAACCCCTGGTACTGGGGATTGAACTATTTCTCTATTTATGTGTATATGTAAGTATGTAAGTGAGTGAGTGTGTGTGTGTGTGTGTGTGTGAGAGAGAGAGAGAGAGAGAGAGAGAGAGAGTGTGTGTGTGTGTGTGTGTGTGAGAGAGAGAGAGAGAGAGAGAGAGAGAGAGAGAAAGAGTTGTGAGAGAGTGTTTTAGACTAGGACACAATCCCAAGGAGTTTCCTACTATGAGGAAACTGATAGTGGGTCACAGTCTAAAAGTGTGAAGGACTTTCTGGCCCACCCAGGCGGCTCAGAGCTGGACTCTGGTGCTGGGACAAGGAGCTACACCCCAATGTACTTATCTCCACCCAGATATTGCCGTTAGCTTTGGAAGTTTTTTGAGAAAAGTTCAAATTCTGCATGGGGATGCAAGGGTAGTTTTAACTCCCAGTCTTCTTCCTCAAAGCTGGGCCACCAGGCTCTGCTTGCTAGGGGGACTCAGCCCAGTCCCAAGGAGGAGCAAAGCGCAGGCCAGAGGGTGGGTGTGGAGGCAGAAGAGGTGCGCAGAGCAAGATGCAGAGAATTGCACAGGAACCTGAGGGCACCACTGGCAACAGGCCTGGGAGCTTCTTGGCTGATCCAGGGGCTGCTCACTTCCGGAAAGCTCCGAGGAGCAGATGTTCCCCTACCTGCCACGCTACTAATTTCAACAAGTGTGTGTCTTTCTAGCGGCTGCCAGCAACGGCATGGTTTGTTACCATGAGCAATTTTCTTAATTAACAGACATTAATTAGCCATTTAGCAATTTTGCAAGCATTTGTTTAGCGGCTTTCCTAAACATGAATACCACTGTGATAATGGCACTGATTAGAGGGTCCCCTAATTAACAGTACAGGGAAGGAAAATTGAAATCACATAAATTAAAAAGGGAGGGGAAGTTAATGAAGGCGGGACATATTTGCACCTGCAAGTCTTTTGTACCATGAAACTTGGGTGTAATGTAAACAAAACAAGATAATTTGAAGCCAACACCCAAAAAAAAGAAAAATAAAAAGAACGGAGGAGGATGGTTCAAGGGTGAGGTCCGGTTGCCAAGAGGGGGCAAAAGGCCTTCTGTCAGTTCCTCGGCTCTTGGCAATGTGGGAATGCCTCCTCCTTCACCATCCTCGCCTCTCTCTGGACACAGGGAGCGCTTTCACAAAGTGAGCAGCATGGCTCTGGGCAAGTCCCTTACAACCATGTGCCACTCATCAAGGAAGGTCAGTAATGGTCGACTCCCTCATCTGACGTGCCCAAGAGCAGCTGGCACTCACCTGGGGTCTGCACAACAGCAGTCATCACACCAAGCCAATGCATAAACCTGGGTCTGCTTCACTGCTGAGGAGGTCTGGGGACCCCCACCCTCACCCGCACCCCAAGAGGCCCCTGAGGTGCCTCCCTCAGAAGCTCCCTGTTGGACTTCTGACTGGTCCCCAAATGAGCTGGGGTGATAAGTCTGATCAATAAAAACCTAAGCAGCAAGCTGTTCAGTGAGGCCCTGGGCTGTTGAACCTGGGGAGGAAGAGCAGCTCAGAAGCTGGAGTTTGGAACACCTAAGACCAGGGAATCCAGCCTAGGCCAACAGGTCACCAGACAGAAAATCACACCACAACCTTGACCAGGCTAATATGAATCTCAGTACTTCCCTCCCCAGGACAAGAAGCTTCCCTCCCACCTCCTGTCAGGTGCTGGCCAGGCTCTGGCCAGTTCAGCCACTGGCACTCCTGGGAGCTTGCAACAGACCAGGAGCCAGCAACCTACAACTTCCCAAAGGGCCACCCACATCTTCTGTGTCCCTACTATGTGCATTCGGCTTGTAGCTTTCTGTCACTACATTCTCTGTGCCTGGCCTGTGCCCTTGAGATTGTCTGCAGCATTGTAGCAGGACCCTGGCACAGCCAGGCACATCCTCAGGAGCAAACAGAGCTGCGCTCAGGGAAACATCTGCTTCTGTAAAGAAAATGATAGGCTTATAGCCTATCTCCACCAGGAGGCAAGGGCTCTGCTGCCTTGAGTTTGATAGGCCGCAAACAGGCAGACTTGTCTGGCTTCCCAGCCAGCATTCTTGACCAGAGACCTATAGGTAAGTTTCGAGAAAAAGGACTTCACGGTCTTTTTGACCTGTTACCCATGTAGGCAAAATACTACATAGGAAATAGACCAAAACAAACAAACCAGATCATGCTGGAGGATTCTGATCTCTGTGCGGATAGGAACCTTTCACCCCTAACGTCTGGACAGATGGGGCTGGCAGGTGGAGAGGACTGTGGCAGAGGTGAGAGAAGGAGGGAGTCCCAAAGCTGCTCACACTGATCAGTTTTCCTATGTAGGATAACTTCCCCATAGGTCTTTTGGGAATGCAGTTACTGAAAGCTTTTGAGGGTCCCAAATATGTGTGTCTGGAAGCCAGCTTGGCTGGAACAAGCCTCTGGGCCCAGCTCCACTTTGATGGTCTCTCCACATGGACCTTGGGGGTTTTCTGTCATAGGTACTACATAATTTTGGGCCAGGTCATGGCCAAGCAGCCCTACTAGATAGAAGCTTAGGAGGGAACCACATCAGTCCAACAGCCATCTGTTTGCTGGGTGGCTCTGACAGGTTGTTTTACCATCCTCCAATGTCCTTTATAGAAAAGAGGCCCAGGACAGAGGTGGGACTTGTCTAAGGCCAGAGAACTAGCTGGCAGCCAAGCTACATCTCCTAACTGTGAGTGTGGACTTTGCCTGTACAAGTTCACTTAATTCTGAGCTCCTCACAGTAAGGTCCACCAATCTGATAGTCAAGGAATTGGATATGTAAGTGTTAGGACAGCACAGTCACTAAATGATGGGGCCAGGACTGGGTGGAGGGGAAGGTCCTAGAGTAACCCAGATTCTGCTAGCCTAGGAGAGGCACCTCCGTGTCCTGTGTCAGGGCAGAGAGCAGACAGGAAGGACTCCTAGAGCCCCAGAGACTGGCAGGTACATGGAGACAGTAGGTTCTACCTAGAACCTCCAGTACACGCAGTGAGTCCATTTCCCTAATGGTCCTGAGTCTTGGGCCTCTTAAGAGAAACAGGTCTGTTTTACAAATACTGTGGAGGTGTGATCCAATTAGCATTGTGGGGTGAACAGAGGGCCTCAGTCTCCTAAGGTGTCCTAGCCTCCAGCTCCTGGAGCCACTTACATGAAGGTAGGAGCTCAACCTGCCAGCCCCTGGCTTGGCTCAGGCTGCTGGGAGGCTGCAGGGTCTGCGAACATTCTCAGCCTTTCAAAGTCACACACCATCCTGTGAGTCTCCTCCTGATACCCTGCATTATCAAGGAGTGCTATGTGGGCCCTTCAAGGACAACAACTGTTCACCCCATCCAGGGGTACATCCAAGGCAGGGCCTAGACACAGCAGCAAGGCTCAGCTAGAGGTGGACCACACAGCCATGACAAGGGGCACATGGCCCAGTAAGTCGTGGGTAGGCCCCTTTAATATTTGTGGGTTCAAGGAACCAGAAAGATAAGTTAATACCAACAGGCTGGCCAAGCTGGCCCTCTAAGCTAAAGACTCACCAGGCTGTGCATACCTATAATCCCAGTGACTAGGGAGGATGAATCAGGAGGGTTGCCAAGTTCAAGGTCAACTTCAGCAACTTAGGGTCTCACTAAGTTGCTTAGGGCCTTGCTATCTCAAAATAAAAAATGAAAAGGGATAGGGGTGTGGTCCAGTGGTAAAATGTCTCTAGGTTAAATCCCCAGTACTGGAAAAATGAAAGATAAAAAAGGTCTAGGGGGTATCACTCAGTGGAAGAACACTCTGGGTTCAACCTAAACCCGAGAGAGAGAGAGAGAGAGAGAGAGAGAGAGAGAGAGAGAGAGAGAGAGAGAGAGAAAACTAAAGATAAGGAACTATCTCACCCCCAGAGTCTTTAAGATTAAAAAAAAGAGAGAGAGAGAACGAACCTATGTGCTAAATTAAATATTCCCCAAACTCACTGCTCCTTCATCAAACTCTGCCCAGCATTCCTCAAGACCACCTGCACCTGTCTGGAAATCACAGACTCACAGAGAAACAGCAGAGACTTAATTCCAGGCCTCCTGGGTAGGGAGGTGGGCCTGGGGGGAGCAGGCATGAAAATAGGCTGTGGCCTGAGGGGAGAGCCGGAAGCACTAGAGCTAGAGTCCTGGCCTTGGGCAGCTCATCCATAAAGAGGCAAGAAGTCCAGCTATACATTCCTCATAGTCCCAAGAGTCAGGAGAGTGCTTTGTAAACTGCAGAGCCTGTGCCATTACCATCTAGGTCAAAGCTGCCTCTTGTCCTCACGGAAGGCTACTGGGAAAAGGAGACTTGAAGTTTTAGGTTGCTAAGAGATAAAACACTCCACACATTCCCAACCCCCAGACTCCAGCAACTTAGGGTCTCACTAAACTGACAAGGCTGAAGAGGTGGGTTTGGGTTTAGATGGCCAGCAGCAGAATACAGTGGGTGTGTAGTATTGGTGGCTGGTATAATCTGCATACTGGGTGTGTCACTTTAATTGAGTGAATATAAAATTGCAATGATTATACACATGGCAAAAAGCATTTTATAGATAATCAAATGCTGACAGAAAAAGCTACAAGCCCACTCTGGAGAGGATTAAGGTATGCCTGTGAGCCACGGACATCCAATATCTGTTGGCATGACTCACCCACAGCCTCCTTGCGTGGGAGAATGACCACTAGCGGGTGGTGTAGCTCACTGGAGGAAAGGTTATTTTCCCATTTCAACTTGCATAAATGAACTTGGCATGGCTTAGAGAGGGGTCTTCCTACCCTGATTGAATGTGTCCCCTGGGAAGAGACATCGTTATATATGGACACGTCTTGAGGGTACAGGCCAAAGTTGGGCCTGATGCTGCCAGCTCCAAGTCAGAGGAGGCCTGAATGTGTATACAGCCAGCATGGGTTTGGCACATGCATGGTCAGTCCTGAGGGGGCTGAGCTGGACACAGTCCTCAGACAGCTCACCATCAGGCAGGGCTCCCTGGGATTCAGGAGAAGTCATCACTTAGAGGAAGCAGGACATATCATGTCTCCCCTCTGGGGTCACCTCTGTGCAAATATTAGGAGTCCCCTTGCCACTGAGACCATTTCATGTAAGAACAGTGAGCAGCAGCTCACTGATCTACCGGAATTAAACTCCAGCTGAACTCCCTCCTCCTGCCCACCTCTAAGAAGCCAGAACAGCACTGGACAAATGACCAGGACACAAGGTCCCTCATTGTGAATCTGGCTTCCTTC
The DNA here is from genome assembly GCF_047511675.1 of Marmota flaviventris. Lineage (NCBI taxonomy): Eukaryota > Metazoa > Chordata > Mammalia > Rodentia > Sciuridae > Marmota > Marmota flaviventris. The sequence goes on from NC_092507.1 coordinate 43,046,746, forward strand.
CCTAGGTAGCCCTGTGAAGACACCCCCAGGGGGCACTCAATAAAGGTTTTTCTCAATAGGTATGAAGCAGATCCTTGCCCCACAGAAGCACAGGATCAGTAGGCTAGATGGTTTTCCAAACAAAGGGAGGAAATAACAAATGAAAATACCAGCAGTATCCAAGATCGACTACACGCAGCTGCTGCCTCTTCCTCCAGCCCTTGACCTGTGCCTGTGCCATGACAGAGGGGGGACTGAGCCTCAGGAATATGTGCTCACTGCTTTAGACACAGAAGAGCCAGATCTCCCTAGCTTTGCAAGGCAGAGGGTCAGGCTCAGTAGCAGCACAAGGACCCCCAAGGCATGGCCATCATGCTGAGATACAGTAAACAAGGGGTAAAACCAGTCTGCCAGCAATTCTTATAAATAAAGTTTTATTTGGATACAGTCTCACTCATTTATGTACAGCTGCCTTCATGCTCCAATGGCAGAGCTGAGCAGTTACAATGGAGATCAGGCATCTCATACAACCTGAAAGACCTACTAGTGACCATTCACTGAAAGTTCTTGCAGAACCCTGAGCCAGATAATGCTCTCGAGACTGAGAGGGGAAACACCGGGGTCTTTTCTAATTCTCAAGGAAAAATCTAACAGTACTATACCTACTTTCTGATTTTAACCATGTGTCTCTCATAAGACAAAAGAAGTAAAAATTAACCTCATTTTACAAAATAAAAAACTGAAGTCCAGGGGCACTAAGGTATTACAAGAGCCAAGGTTTATCCCATTGAGGACAAACAGAATGAGCTCTGGCCCAGGGGTCAGCAAATCTGCATTTGGATTCTCCCCACAACATGCCACATGACCACTCATGAACCTGATTTACTTGTCCACTACTGTTGAACAAATGGTAGTTGATCATCTCAGCTGAACACTAGCATTCAGGTACAGCCCACTCGCCCAAGTTAGCTAACAATCAACCCAATTTCATCCTTGCCACCAGGCTGGGGAACAAGCCCTTCCTTCACTTGTCAACATAAATATTCAAGGGGCCTGACTCCCAGGTGGTGGTTGGGATGGGTCTGGGGAGAAGAAAGGTTGACTCTGGGGGACGGACCACTAAACCCCGGAGACCTCGCTGCTAAAGACTGCGTGGACATGCACAAACTGGATGCCCTTTTCAAGGACAAAGGAAAATGCACCAGTACCTAGAACAAGTGGGCAGAACCCACTTCTACCTGGCAGTCAGGACATCTGACCACTAAGTATCAGACCCTTGAGCTAATTATGTGCAAAGCTAAGACAGGACTAAGCAGCATTCTGCCTTCCCCTAGAGTCCCAGCCTGGTGGGCGAGATCCAGGTGTAAAGAACACTGCAGCAGCACTACAACAGAGGCAGATACCAGGTGTACTGGGCATCTGGGTGGGCAGGACTAATCATCACATGTGAGAATAATCACATTTTCTGCAGGACCATGAAGGAATGGAGAGGTGTCTAATCACAGAGGCATGGACAGAGATCCTGGGCCCAGAGGATGGAATCTAGGTAGCCAGGAGAGGGTGATTCTGGAGGATCTTGTGTACAAGACGGTAATCTTGGGCTGGGACAGTCAGGCTGAGGAGGGAATATTAATTCTAAGGAAGCAGCCATCAAACACATGTCTCAGGAATAATACCCCTTTTGTTTCTTCCCCAGTATGTTTCTATACTTTCTCAGAAGTCAGAAATCAAGACTTATCATGGAAAACAGTGAATGGACAGCTGACTGGGGCGCTAATTTCCATCTCTCCCACTGTACGTGGGATGAGGAAAGCCGTTAAAATTCATTTACAGGTGGCTCCTTCTATCCCACTTGAACACCATTAAGCCCATCCCAGCCCTTGCCGGTTTGGCCAAAGGCCAGGGTTCATTTGCTCACTCACTGCTTCATCTCCCATGTCCACTCTCTCTAACGCTGCTGGGGATTGAGACCCAGACGGTAAGTCCACTTCCCTAGACAGACTGCAGTGTCAAGATCATTTCTATAACTCCAGAGCAAGATTTGTGGCATGAGGATTCTCGGGAATCCTAGAGTCACATCATCACATCAAATGATGCTTAGGCGAAATTCACTAATGACAGAACCCAGGGTAGGAGTTCATACAGGCAAAACCCACCCCACCATCAGAGAGCCATTCTCTTAACCTAAGAGGAACTTATTAATCAGATCCATAGGTTGGGCATATCTTTTTTGAACTTGGGGCAAGATTTTCCCAGTCTTTTGAATAAAAATGACCTAAGAACTTAAGAGGCATCAAGAAAGGGAGGGGAGAATTCTGCAGCACATTAAAGAATCTACATTGTGGACTGACGGATGGACAAAGGCCTGGTCTGAGAGCAATAGCGCTGGCTCTTGCCCTGGGGACAAAGAGCTTGCCCAACATATGGGATGAGAACAGTAGGGCTAGACCACAATGAGGTCTCAATGCCTTACCAAGACTGTAGGCTTTATTCCTGTAATGAAGGGACAGTACAGATAGTAAGAGTACTTGGTGACGGAGCACATGCCATCCACTGACCTGGAGTTAGCCCTGGCTGGAGTCTGAGCTGTGGACTATAAACACCTGAGGCTAGGGACTATTCTGCCTGCCAACCTTGGGGGCCCAGCGGGGCTAGGCAGAAGGCTGGTGGTCATACATGTGTGCTGAATAGATGAACGATTGAATGCCGGCCTTGGGGAAGGAGCCTTTGTGCAGAATTCAAAATTGCCTCCCCTTCTGACCACATTCCCAAATATTGGTACAACTCATAGCTGGTGAAGCAGGTGGAGCTGCTCCTATTTTACTGGCTGAGAAAAATGAAACCCAAATGATGTGTAAATAAGCCAGGCGCGGTGGCCCTCTCCCGTAATCCCAACTACTCCCAAGGCTGAGGCAGAAAGATTTCAAGTTCACGGTCAGCCTGGGCAACTTAGTGAGATTCCCATTTTAAAACAAAACCAAACCACATCAAATGATACTTATGTACAATTCACCAGTGAGAGAACTCCAGTGTAGGAGTTCATAGAGGCAAAGACCCAGCCACCCAGATAGAGAGCAGTTCTCTATCAAGCTCACTGGGCCTGCTAGAAACAGAGCCCAAGGCTCCTGGACATGCAAACTGCTTCCTGCCTCCATCTCCCCACAAGGGCCCCTATTGGGTGGACCAGGAAACTAGAAGTCAGGGTAGCAAGGTCCAAGTAGGCAAGTCAGGGGGCCAGGATTAAGTGAAGTAGCATGTTAACAGGCCAAATGAAGTCTGGTGTTAAGTACGTGCTAAGTTTGTCAAACTGAAGGATTAAGCACTAAAAAGTCAACAGATCTGGAGAATCCCCCAAACCTCTCCCATATCCATGCCATTAAAGGCTGTGCTAAGCCCCTAAAACTCCCTTCTGGGAAGGGGAGAAAACAATGTGGTCCTTGCTCTTGGATAAGCTGTAAGACCTAGCTTCACCCTGGTTTCTAGTTCTAAAGGAAGGGAAGAAAGAAGGTAAACAAACAAACAACAACAACAACAACAACAACCCCCCCCCCCACCAAACCAAAACAAAAACAGTCTTAGGGCACACAGCAATGACGCAAAAGATCCGGAAGCTAACAGGTACTGAGTGTTCAGCGGGCACCAGGCAGGACTTTATATGCATCATTTCACAGTATCCTTACAAGTGCCCTAAGGGGTCATAACTTTTGTCACCCCCAATTATTAGATGAAGCAACTGAAGTTCAGAGAGGTTAACTGAATTTCTCAGGGAAACCCATGTGCCCACCTGGGCTGTGTGACCCCTGAGCTGTCAGGAAGGATGGACTGACTGCCTTCACAGAGAGTGAGGGAGGGGCAACCCAGACAGAGGAAGGAGACAAGTCAACAAATGTGTTGGGAGTGCCAGGTCCAGCTGCTGGGCTTCTGCCCACTGGTCGGCATGATCCTGAAGCCAACCAGTCATCTTTCAGCAGCAGTAATAACCCATCACAGAACATGAATACACACTCATGCCTCCAGTCAGTCCTCCCACCATGCCATAAGAGAGCAGCAAGACAGACTCCTACCTACAGCACTGCTGAGGACACAGTGCCTCAGGAGCTGGGCAGCTGACCAGGTCACTCCGCCAGGTAATGGTGGGCGTCCATCTTGTTCCAAAGCCCCTGTTCATGGCCACTCATGGTATTCCTGACCCCAGCTGGACACTGCCTCCCTTTTGGTACTGTGCAAAGCTGATGTGGTACCTCCTGGGGTAGGGAGCTCTTGGGAGCCTAGCACCACGCACAAAGCTGGCATTTCATGAAGGATGTGCTTGTCGTCAGTATTTCCAGCATCTTTCCCATCCATTGAGGTTTTAGCAAGAAAGAGGAGCTTTTTCTGGGAGGGAGCTCAAAGGAACGTGGATGAGCCTGGCCCAGAGGCTCTATTTACTCTAAGGCCTTCATTTGGAGAGGGAGCTTTTCGTGGAGAAGTTGCTTGGGGAGTGAATTTAGGCAAATAGGATATGAGCCTGACACTCACAGGGTGGACCCCTGCCATGTCCCCAGCACTCAGAACTGAATGCCTCACACCACTCTAGATGCATGAGCAGCCTCTGATCCCTGTCCAGGGCTCCTGGCCCAGATTCTCCCAAAGGACAGTTTCCTTTGGCATGATCTGATTCAGGGGGTCCATCCTGATCTGGGTACTGCTGAGGCATGTTATTATAGGATTGTGCTGGAATTCTCCTCCCAGAACCTCTTCTGCTACAAGGGTTAAGGAATTTGACCTTTCTTTCTTTCTTTTTTTTTAAAGGAGAAAAACCTCAGCATAATTTGCTGAGATGGGATGGGGCAGAAGCAGGAGAGTCTACCCTGCCCTCCCGGCAGACACAAAACAAAACAAAAACAGAACAGCAGCCCCCCACCCCAACACACACCTCCTCACAGGCACCAACCTCTCCAAAGAGGAAGGGGGAGCAGTGGCACAGCGCTGGGTGAACTGGCAGCAAGGCAGGGTGGCTCCCAGGCTCAGGGAGAAAACAATGTTAAAAGAAACCCAAGAGCATAAGCAGGTCCAGAGGGGAGAGGATAAAACAGTCCAAGCTCTTAATAAACGAAGAGGTGAGGCCACTGCTGACAGCAATCCTTCCAGAATCAGATCCATAAACGCCAGACTTGGCAATCGGTTTACAGTTGGAAGGGGAGGCCCAGAGAGCAGCAAGCAGCAGCAGCAGCGAGACTCCCCCACCCCCACCCAGGGAGGAGAGAGACCTGGGGGAAGGAGGGCGCGTGGGAGAGTCATGCTGGTGGAGCTGGTGCACAGCCCGCAGGGCTCCACGGTGTGGGCTGGCTCCGCATTAGGGGGCAGTCGAGGCTCACAGAGCCGCTGGGGGCTTTGTTACCGAGCAAATCTCCCAGGCACTGGCTGCTGAGGCATAGCTAACTGGGCGGCAGACATTGATTTATGTTCAACTTTCCATTTCATCAGTGAGAGCTAGGGCGCTACATGTGGAGTGCACGTTTTTGGAGGAGGGAGAGGCAGCTCGAGTGTGCAGACACAAACATGTCCACACGCGTGCACACTGACACATGCACCCGTCAAGGCCACAACTTATTTTTCCTCTTTGAGAGGGGAGGGTGGGGGCTGAGCCAGCCTGGCACATCAGGAATAACCTTTTGTCCACTGTTGCTAGGAGCCCTGGTGCTGGTCATCTGCCGCTGGGCAGACACTAGGCACCAGGCTGGCTGCGGGCGGGAGCACAGCCTGACCTTTGTGGAGGTGGTGCTGGCAAGGAAAGAAGGCTCTCTTCCCTCTCCTGCCGCAGGGCTCTGTGCACAGGCCAGGCGACTGTGGGGGCAGGGGTTGGTGTGTCAGGCCCAGTGTTTAGGAGTGGACAACATTCCTCGGTGAACAGGGGGGCCAACTAAGGCCAGAGAGGGGAGGATGACTTCTCAAGGGCACGGTTCTTTGGCATCAGGGATAGACTCAAACAGGGTGTCCAGCTCCCCTGGGCTGGGCTTTGGGATCTGAACCTCTAGCTGTCTTCCCTCCCAGTAATCAGAGGGGGGCCCGCCCTTCTCAGAGCCAAATTGGTTTGAACAGGTGGGGGCTGGGGGTAAGCATTATTCCCCCACTTCCAACTGTGGCCTGGAGCCCAGCAGTTGGGGTGCTCCATCTCCTATCTAATCCTTCTCAGCAGGGTGACCCTACCTTCGGTCAGTCTGTAGGCAGGCAGGGAGAGGGGCTGGGAGTGTTTCTGTGCCCCGGAGGAACCTGACCCAGCATCTTTGGTCTCTCTCACACAGGAAGACCCCCTCCATTCACAAACACATATTGGGCAAGGGCTGGGCCCAGAAAGGAGGTGTGGGTGCTTCCTGAAAGACACACATTTCATAGAGAAGATGCGGATCTCACTGCCCCATCCAAATTTGAGTCTGGTTTCCTTTTCTAACAGACTTACTGGCTCCTGGGTCTACCTTCCAAGTCACATGAAATAACAGAAGACACATGTGGACACCTTTCCTATATGAAGAGTACTTCCAGCCCAATTCCAAAAAGGATTAGACATTCCACTTGGGGTCTGAAGGAATGACAGAGGTGGGCAGGAGGACCACACTGGATTACCCCAGGACCGCACCCAGAGGCCTCACTGCTCTGCCTTACAGGGAAGGGTCTGAAGGGGCAGAGGCACTCAGTTGCAGCTCCTCAGCCCACCTGCCTCCTGCTCTCCTCACTTACCCCCATGACCACAAGTTTCCCAGTACTACCTGACCAGGCCAGAGGCCTAGGCCTCCTCTGGGCTTGTCTCCTGCTCAGCTCCAACCTCCACCAAGGGGCCACCACCAGTCACAAGTCATGGGCAGGGAAGCACCAGTCATGGCTCACAGTCTCACCCCATCACCACAGGCCAAGGCCACCTCCTGAGGAGATATGACCAGGACTCCACACTGACCAATTGGCTAACAGTTGGCCTCTCTAGTCACTGGGGCCCTTTCTGGGACACCCCAGCCCCGTCTCGTCTTTAAATTTAAATCCTTCCTATATCTACTCTTGGCCTACCTTGGGCCAGCCCTGCTCACCTCCTGGACCACCCCCCCACACTCCAGCCCAGCTCTCCAGGCCTTCTGCCTTCCCAAACTTGCCCTTCCACACCCGCATTCTGGCACACTAGCCCTCCTGCCCTTCCCCTCTCCCTGACAGGCCTCAGTTCAAATGTCAGCCCCTTTCCCTAGGCAGTCTTCAGGCCAAGCAGGCTGCGCCCCACCCTCACCCAGGGCACTCTGCCTGTAAACCCTGCCCCCAGGTGGCATCTCCCACCACAAAGTCACCCCTGCCGCCTCTACTATATCAAGGGCCCTGGAGGGCAGGGCTGCCTCTTCCAGTCTATGGTGCTTATCAAATGTCCCTGAACCCCAGGGACCACTGCTGACCCATGGCTAAGGGAGAAGCAACAAGCCTGGCCAGGTCTCACACGGTTTAGGTCCCAGCTCCCTCACCTGCACTGCCTCACCATCTGTCAGATGAAGATCCCAGCCCCAAGTCCTCCCTCGTAGCAGGCTTTGAAAACCATAAGAACACACTCTTTCCAAGTCTCCCGCCCCTGATCTGTCCTAATCTGCATGGAGAAGCCTTTCTTGCTGCAGCACTTTCTTGGCAGCACTTGCTGCTGGCCCTCTGCTCCCCTCTTTTTCCTGCTGCAACACCCAAATCTTCGGGGCTGCCCCAGGTGTGCTACCAACGCATGCTATCATTTACTGGACCTTGGCCTTCCTGGAAACATACTACCCACCCAAAGGTTTGCTCACAGACCGTAAGGCTCCCTGCGGGTCATCACCTCTATGCTGGGTTACCATCACTGTCAAGCAGCTCACTACTTCACTACAAAATGGGCAGATGGTAGAAATGTCTTCTATACAAAGACACAAATAGGCCTCCCTCTTTTCTCCCCAAGACCTGGGATCGGAGGCTGAAGCCTCACAGAGGCAGGGCTCAATCATTTCCACTTGGCATAACGTCAGACACTTCAGACAGCCGTCAGAGCTCTCTGGAGGCTGCCTCTCTCCTGGGAAACCCCAGCCACGTCTGCCACAGGAAGGAGAGGAGCTGTCCCTATAATCACAGTAGGAAAGGGCTGGGGTCATGTGTGCTGCTCTCCTCTTATTTGCTGGATCATTTCTCTGGTTTCTGGGCTGCACGCATCGTTTGCTCCTTCTGGTCTTCTCTCCCAGAACTGATGGGGAGGGTACTCTGGGGACAGACCTCAACCTCTTTTCAAGGCGGGTGGGATTGGTTGGCAGGAACATGGACTCACTGACAGGGGACAAGTCAATCACTTTTTACCCTTCCCACCACAGTAGAAACTATCTGGGGAGGTTCAGATCAGGGAAGGCTAAGTTTTGGGGAGAGAGCTAGGCCCCTTTGATGCCTCGGGACTGTCTTTTCTGGAGAAGCACATCTTTAACTCTGTGATCTCTGTAAGGCCAGCATCCACCATTCATGTGGTCAGGTACTTCCTGAGCACCAGCTGCAGCACCCAGGTTCTGAACCTGGAAATCCTTATTGGATGGTGCCCACAGAGCCACTGGGGCAACTGCAGGGTAACTGTTCAGGAATTCAGAGCTAGCCCAGGTACTATCACCGAGCTTAGAGTGCTTCAGTGGTTCTTTGCTGCCCACCAGACGAAGCCCACACTCTTCAGCAAGGGCTGTCAACAACTGCCTGGAAACCTTTGCAACCTTCCACCAAGCAGCTCTCACCCACCTCACTGTAGACATGGTCTCAGCCAGGCCTGCACTGCTACCAAAAGCCCTCCCTGGTCTCTCGTCTTGGCATGCAGGCTTCTCCGTCCTGCTACAGGGCATGGTTCACGTGTCAAGTCTCTCTGGGAGGCTAGTGGGCAGGCTATTTCAGTTCCATCCTAAACCCCAGCCATGTGTACGTGAGAGGTGGCTGATGACTATCACTAACTCCATGCCTTCTCCCTCTGGAATTCCACTTCCACATCTATGAAGAAGAAATCTAGGCTACACTGGGATGGCAAATAAACAGGGTCAACATGTACTTCCATTACATGTCCACCCATGGCAGACATGGCCAATCAGCACCTGTTGAGCCTGGACATAGCTTCAGAATCATTCTCAACACAGTGTTCCTAGCAGCGACCACTAGTCAAGCCCAACCTGCATCTGAATGGAAATCTGTTACTTTTGAGAGAAAATGGCCATTGTTGCTTTCTTTCCTTCCGTTAGACACTTAGACCTGTATCTATACTTGGACTTCTAAATGCTATCGAAGACCAGCAGCTTGGGAACTGGGAATCCTGGGATTAGACTCCCATTATAGTTCTGGCTTGATAATTTTGGGGAAGGTCATTCACCTTTCCAAGTCTCACTTTCCCAATCAGTCTTGCCTCCTCTGCACAAACACTGTGATCAAAATGAAAACTAGCTGCACGTTTTAAAGCTACATAACTAAAAACAATTATTGGAATTTAAAAGCAAAACAAGACAAAAACAATCTGTACCAAATGCTCTGTTCCCCATGACCCCTGTTCTCTTATCATTCCCCAGTTCTAGACCTAGAAATCCTTATTGGATGGTGCCCTCTTGGGGCCAAGAACTAAGAGACCTACCCAGACCAGTGGGCCTGGTTGAGGCCACACTGGGTTTGCCAGATGTGCAGCCAGAGTTAAGCTGCATGAAAGGGGGAAAATGCCACTGCTTGATTAAGTAAAATCCATCTGGATCCAAAGCAGAAAATCAGAGTTGGAAGGGCCCTCAAAGACCATCTGGTCCAGCCTGTTCCATTGACTAGTGAGAAAACTGGGGCCCAGATATAGGGAGCAACTTGACCAAGGTCACTCAGCAAGTGCACGGTCAAGTCTTCTGTGTTCTATTTCATTCCAGAACACCAGTTCTGGATTCCCAAGGTGGCTTCCTATTAGATCCTCTCCATGGTCAGAATGCCAGATCTAGTGCTTTGGGGCTGGCTAGGTTCCTCTCCTGTAACATGAGCAACAAAAATAAACTCAATTTAAACATATACTGTCTTCCTAGTAGATGCTAAGTGCTGGGGATGTCAAGATTAGGACCTTTTTTTTTTTTTGTTTGTTTGTTTGTTTGTTTTTAAATAAAAAGAAACAGAATCAGAGTGCCCTTGTTAAATTCTACTAAGCCCCCAAGAGTCCCACACTATTCCCCTATTCCCCAACCAGGAAGTATGGTCAGGTCAGTTCTCACCCATCCCTTAACTTGCTACCATACACATCTCATCATATTGTATCACAGGACATTGCCCATCTCAGAAACCTGGATATCAAAGGAGAAAAAGAAAACAAGCCAGGTGCAGTAGTGCAGGCTGGTAATCCCAGCAACCTGGGAGGCTGAGGCAGGGGGATTGCAAGTCAGCCTCAGCAACTTAGCAAGGCCCCGTCTCAAAACACATAATAAAAAGAGTTGAGGATGTAGCTTAGTGGTAAAGTGCTCCTGGATTCAATCCCCAGTATGGAAAACAAAACAACACAACACAGTCTAATGTGTGAATGGCCCAACCCCTGCCTCTAGGAGTGGACCTGAAGCCTGGTAGTCAAAGGCCTGAAGAAGGAAGTCCCGTGTGTTTCTCTCTAAGGATTTGGGACCGGGAGTAGACAGATGCTCCTTCCCACCCACCCTGAGGCCCCTCTGGCTTCCAGATTTAGGCTTCTCACCCCAAGCCAACGTCTATACCAACTGGCGGTATGGACCTGACTTGAAAATTTGGCTGGCCACTGTGGACAGAGTCTGGCCAGAGCTGGGTCCAGTCACCCCAGGCTGGCTCCCTGCAAAAGTGTTCTTATAGCACAGCCACCACCCAGGCTGCAGCTAAAGGAGGGAAGAACTGCAATTGTCCACAGGAGATAAAAACTCTCGATACCATCTCTATTTCCCTTCTAATATCAGAATGGCCGCATACAAGATGAGTGAGGGGCAGGGCTGGCAATCAATAGCTAATATTCCTGTTGTGGGCTGGCCTGCTCCGGAAATGGGCTGCCACTACCTCCTTCCACAGAGATACCCTTTCCCCTCCGCAGGGACCCAGCTCAAATGGTCAGTACCTTGGCAAGGAAGGACCATGCCAAGTACTTGGCCTACCCAATTCCCATTTCATCTGACTGATGGAGAGGTGATACTAGAGAATCAAAGAAAAGAATCACCCAGAGAGACCCAGGAAACAGAGAGGCTAGGGCTTATGGCTTCCTACTGGATGTCCCAGCCAGTCTGTACAGTTCACCCTGGATAAGGGAACAGAAATGACCTCAAGACAAGAGGGCTACCTCTGTACAATGGTGACTAGTGGTGGCTAAATAAGGACAGGAATCAGACTGGGTTTTCTGACCACACACCCCCAAGCGTCACAGGGGAGGATCTGAGAAGTATGTCTGGAATTAGGCCTTAACCCTGAACAAGTATACCAAAGCAGGAAGTTGGAAACTGCTCACAAGTCAGGCAGACTTGTTCCTTGTCCTAGACTCGGGCCAAAAGAGAAGTTGATGGCCTAGATAAAAAACAAAAAACACAATTGGCTTCTGTCCACTTCTTCCCACAGCACTGACCCACAGCACACCCCAGATACCAGCAAGCAGTCTCTAAAAGGATGCACAGGGGTGGAATGTGGTGCCTGGATGGGCTCCGTGCACTAGGCTGGAAGTCACACCTGCCCTGAATGAAAGGTATCCCTGGTATCAAGGGTGAGGACATGCAAGCTGGGAGAGAAGACCGGTGGGAAAGGCTACCAGGTGGGTGCGGAATACCCATCTGTAGTGGCAAGGAAGATGGCTGCCCTTGGTGTGGGTCAACCCACTGACAGCAACCCCTTGGGTTTCCTTCTGGGGAAGAGCAGCAGCTGATCTTGCTCCTGCCTTTCTTGGGACCATGGTTTTCCAGGGGATTTAAGGTCTTTCTCTTGGCCTTTTGTCTACATTATCTAAAGCCGCACTCCAAGCCAAGAGCCTAGCAAGTCCTGGTCTAACCTGGAGCCTTACACACCTTGAGACTGCTAGGGCGGAGCCCGTCTCCAAGAGTCAGATATAGTCTTAGTTCTGGCAGAATGCTGGGAATGCATACGGGTAGGTATATGGCCATCTGATGCCCTGAGTTGCCAACCCTGCATCCCTTTCTTTCCTCTCACCACCATTTTGATGGTGGACCTGCTGTTTCTATTTTAGGGCAACACCCACATTTCACTGATGTAATTCTTGACTAGTGAGCAATGTGTCCTGATCACCCTATCCTGGGAGTTAAAATCAAACACAATGTGAAATCTTTCAGTGCAGAAGCGCCTTCCAGGGTCTCCCTCACATGGGAGAAGCCCCTGAAACCCCCAAAGGCATTTGTCACTCCTGTGCCGGGGAGGCCCTTGCCTCTCAGGGCAGCCTCTCTTGCTGCTGGATGTCCATGGGCACAAATTCTGGATTAAACCAGGCACAAGACTCCCGGGACTTTGCTTCTCTGGCTCTAGTTTTGAATCCCTTGGCTTCACAGAAAAAAATCTTGGCCCTCTTCTCTACACAACTGCTCTTTCTGTATTCTTCCTCTTCTTCTTTTAATTGTGAGGCAAGGTTTTACTAAATTGCCCAGGTTGAGCTAAAACTTCAAATTCTCCTGCCTCAACCCTCCGAGCTACTTTGGATAACGTGCTTGCACCACTGAGCCTGGTGGCTTTCTGTGTTCTTCCTTGGGAACACCAACCCTTCAGAAGGTGTGGAGAGTCAGGTGCATTCTCTAAACTCTGTCCCGGATAGTCTTGAACAAACGAGCGATGTCCCAATCAAGAGGTTCATCATCAAGTTCCTCACAGCCCTGCACACTGATACCTCTCCCAGTCTCAAATGTGGCTTAAGTGGAATGAGCTGCCAGTAGGGAAGGGAGGGATGGAGGGGGGGTGTAGCCACACCCAACCTCAACAAAACAGAAAGCCTGATTTCACACACACACCCTGCCAAAAAGCCCAACAAGGTGTCATGGAGAAAGCCAGCTCCTGCCCCACATGGGATCTGTTCCTGCCTGTGGCGGGCAGAGCGCTGGCACAGATGCTCACGGGGCGCCGTCTGTGATCACACTCGGAAAGAATCAAGCGGTTAACCAGAGGGAAGGGATTCTGAGACCTGCCAGGATGGTGGGATTTTTTTTCTTTTTTTTAAGATTACGCCTAAGGTTTGTAGTTTGGACAGGCAAAGTAAACAATGACAATGACAGCAGCAACAAAACAGAAACAAAGAACAGTTTACTCTTAAAAAAAAAAAAAAAAAGAAAGAAAGAAAGAAAAAGAAAAAAAGCCTTTTGTTACAAGAAAGCTCCACACTGGCTTGGAAGCAGCCTTGCGGCGTTGTCTGCCAAGCCAGAGTGAAGAAGCGCATACGATGCAGGAGGTGTCCGGTCGCCACCCCTTTCCCCCCTTCTCAGCTTTTGGAAGGGGTAGAGAAAGCAATGGAAAGGGAAGGATTTCAACCAGCACAGAGCAACTGTATTTAGACCATGGCAAACTGAGCTGTGCTTATTTTCTCCTCTCCCCGAAGCCCTGCCCACCTACCCCAGAACAGTGTGACAGGACACAAGACCCGCAGCCCAGCACATACCTGAAAGAAACCCGGTGGGATGGGGCCTCCAGGCATCCCATCATTGGGAGGAATGTTGCCAAGCACAGGGCTCGGGGCAGCTGCTGCACTCTGTGGAGAGACGAGGTAGCGGTCAGTGGCCAAACCTCCAACCAGATAGGGCTCCAGCCCCCACCCCACCCACAATCTTCCCCCACAGACCCTCCCCAAAGGCCACCTTCCTCATTAAGCCTTTCTAGCCCTGCCCCAGCTAAGCAGCATCCCACCAGTGATACGGCACGGGTATAGGATTGATGATCAGACCTCGCCCCACTTCCCAGCTGTTACTCATTGGGCAGGCAATGAACTCTTCAGTCTCCACTGCCTCATCTTTAAAATGGAAGCACAGTGCCCACCACTTTGGGATGCCCCAATCAAGAGGTTCATCATCAAGTTCCTCACAGCCCTGCACACTGATACCTCTCAAGAGATGAAGCCAAAGGTACATCCTGTAGTGTCTGGCAGAGCAGTTTTAAGTGACCAACATGTCATGACTTTTATTGACATTATGAGATCGGTGCCTTATCCACCTGCTGTTCTAAAAAGCTCTCTGAGGGTAGGTGAAGTGATTTATAAATTTTGGTGTGTTCTTGGCCCCTGCAGGGTCCTGGGTGTCATTACTTTTCTCTTTAAATGCTGCTATTCTGGCATCCACCTGGTACATCTGCCTCAACAAATGCCTCCCAGGGGTGAGCAGACGTCACTCTCCCTGCTTGGCCTCTTTCCAACAATCTGTATCCAACCTGTTCGTGCAGCCAGCATGTCTGTGCCTGGCTCTGCTCACACAGGCAGGGCTGAGGCTGCAACGCCCAAGCCCCGGCCTCAAGGAAGTCACAGGCCTGGTTGTACTGCCTGGCCCATTCCCTGCTCCTCCCATTGATTCCAAACCTCCAGCTGCTCCTCTTGTAGAAGTCCACCTCCAAATAACCTTGGTGGTCCCCAAACTCCATCATGACTGAGAATGTAGACTTACTCACTGATCATCTCCCAGGGTCCAGACTACTCTCTGGGGTAGAAGTGAGCACCTCATGGGTAAAGAAACAGGGGGCCTCTTTCCGCCTCATAAATACAACCTCCTTCTCATCACTACCTTGAAGCAATCACTTTTCCTTCCCTTTTCTCATCCATAAAAGGAACCAGAGCCCTTAGCTTTCGGAAGGGAGGAAATGAAGGCTCCTATTAAAACGGAGCATGCAAACAAACAATTTCACCAAGAACTGACACCTGGTCTCCAATACTGTCATCTGGACTATGAAAGTGGACCACAGGCAAGTCACTCGGTCTTTCTGAATCTCTCTTCTGCAAAAAGTAGGGTAGCCGCTGGGCACCATGGTGAGCAACTATAATCTCAGAGGCTTGGGAGACTGAGGCTGGAGGATCATGAGTTCAAAGGCAACTTCAGCAACTCAGTGAGGCGTTAAGCAATTCATGAGATCCTATCTCTAAATAAAATATAAAAAAAAAAGGGCTGGGGATGCGGCTCAGCAGTTAAGTACCCCTGGGTTCAATCCCTGGTACAAAAAAAAAAAAAAAGTGGGGTAGCTATTGTTCTACCTTTGCAACAGGGTTGCAAAAGACTGAGAGAGGGGGCTGGCTGTGTTCTATAAGCTGGGAAGCTCTGACTATGGGAAGGAGGGACCCAGTATGGGTATGCAGTCGTGCTAGAGATCTAGGTCTCCTTCCCTAGATCTACACCCACATGGGGAGTCTGCTGGGTTATCCATTAGATACATTATTGTCTGAGGTTAATGGTTCCGTAAAAATATAACTTGGTGATTAGCACCAAAAATTAGTCCTCTGTAGCAGAAACAAATTTTTTTTTAAAATAAGGGTGAGATAAACATTCATCTGTTTTCTTTCAGAGACTGATGTTAACATTTAGCTCTTTAATCCTTCATAGAGGTATCATTATTTAACCAATTTAATAAGAGACACTAAATCATTCTTTTTTTTTTTTAAAGAAAGAGAGAGAGAGAGAGAATTTTTTTAATATTTATTTTTTAGTTTTCGGCAGACACAACATCTTTGTTTGTATGTGGTGCTGAGGATTGAACCTGGGCCGCACGCATGCCAGGCGAGCACGCTATCGCTTGAGCCACATCCCCAGCCCCTAAATCATTCTTTTCTAGCTTGGTAGTTAGTATCTACTTGTATTTGGTAATCTAACTCATCTTTTTAATTGTTACCCTTCACTCACTTTTTTTTTTTTTTTTTTTTGGAGGTACTGAGGATTGAACTCAGGGCCTCCCACATGCTAGACAAGCCCTCTAGCACTGTACTACATCCCCAACCCTTTTTAAAAATTTTGAGTCAGGGTCTCACTGAATTGCCCAGGCTGGCTTCAAGCTTGTGATCCTTCTGACTCAGCCTCCTGAGTAGCCGCGATCACATGCACGAGTGAGCCACCACACTCGAGTGAGCCACCACACTCGCCGACCACTGCTTCTTACACTAGACATTTGTAGATCTACTTTTACGGTGAGACAGTCATGTCCTTTGTTACTTAGGAATTTGACCATTTACGTATCAAAGTACAGGATAAGAGCATGTTACAAATTTAAAAACAACGACCTAAATGAAGCGTGAGCCCATTCAAGCACTGATGCATTACTTATGAGGATCCTTCACTCTAAGAGGTGGTTTTCCTATGCAATTAGCAGTAGGAACTGTGGGTGAGTGGGAGGGAGGTCTTTGTTTCTTTGAACGTAATGATCAAGGTAACCATGGTCTTAGTAAAGAGATGGAGTAATTCTCTGAAACCTAGGATGGAGGATAAGTTTTGCTACCCTTCAGTTACACTAGTAACGTCTAAGGGGGCAGAAGCCGAGGAGATGACTTTTATCATTTAACACCTTCTCAGGCAGCAAAACCTAAGCAGACCTCTGTGGACTCTAACTTTGTGCCCTGGGTTATGGATTATTGCTGTTCCCCTCTGACTATGAAGCAAACATACTACCAAAAGAAAACTTCCAAAAGGCCAGAAAAGCAGCAACTGGTATGTTGGGAGACAAAATCCAATCTCAGGGACACCACCCTCTTGTGGTTTAACAGCAGGGGCTGTTTTACCCATCTGCAAGACCCACCAATATATGAAGCATACAGCAAGTGTTCAATAAATGATTACTACTTGTATTATTCAAAGACCTGCTCACGCCTGACCATCTGGAGCCAGGCCTTCCTGGATTGCTAGGAATCAGCCTCTCCCTGCGGTTTCCAGCTTTGGGTTAGAGCTCCATTAAGGCACTCAGCAAAGCGCCTCGTGAGTTTTCTTTAAAAACACAAAACCCAAGCCCAAACCCAAACCCCTTGACATTCACAGAGGTCTATGGCATGCCAGGGCTGCGGTAGGTGCACAGAATGGAACTTCCCCACTGAAGTTAGAAGAAAGAACACTAGATTCAGAGGCTAGACACCTCACGCATGGGCTCAGGTCTTGGGTGAGAACATGCAGAAAAGTCCCTTCTCACATGGGGACAGTTTCCCCATGTGTGCAGTGATGGATTAGAAAAGGGGACCATTAAGGACCTTCATCCAGGGGCCCAGGCTCTGCCCAGCCCAACCCACACACGCAGGGAATGGGGACTGGAAAGAGCAGTTCTTGCAGGAACAGAAAGGCAGTCCTCTTTCCACAGGACCCTGAATTCCAACTCATCCCTGTTCTTTACAAAACATTTAACGAAAAAAAGATTAAAAAGCACACAGAGCCTGCAGGTACCAGTGGCTGACATTTGGGCCCCAACTACAGGCCTTTCACCCCAACAGTTATCCATATATGTGTACACACATGGACTTAAAAAGAAAGCAGAATCAAACCAGGTGTGTAGTTAGGTAATGTGTCGTCTTTCTCCCCAGGGTCTGGGATCGAACCTAGGGCCTCATCCATGTCAGGCGAGAGCTTTACCACAAGGCGACATCCCCAGCGTGACTTGCACGGCTTTTATAAAAATGATGTAAAGGTCTTTCACAGGGTGATGTGGCCCTGTGGGGCCAGCTGCTTCCTTTAAGCCTGGGGTATCCAGTCTAAAAAGCTGGAGGAACCCTCCAAGGACTGCCTGAGGCTCTCTCTACAAGGAAGTTTTGTTCCTGGCCAGGGAGGCTTCAGAGGAGAGCTTATCCTGTAAGTTTCCCTTAAAAGACTGGGTGTCATCAGGCACAGTGGGGCATCCCTGTAATCCCAGCAACTCAGGAGGCTAAGGCAGAAGGATCACAAGTTCAAGGGCAGCCTCAGCAACTTAGTGACACCCTGTCTCAAAATATGAATAAAAAGGGTTGGGGACGTAGCTTAGTGGTAAAGCACCACTGGGTTCAGTCCATAGTACCCAAAAGAAAAAAAGACTGGGTGTCACAGGGTGGGATCACAACCATTGGGACTAGGGGTTCCCTCGAGTCCTTCCCCTCCACCTCTGTGCCCAACGAAACCCACACCACTGTCACTTCAGGCATCCTCTGCTATCGACAGCTGTTGGGCTTTCCACAGGCAGGAGACCCTGGAACACCACACCATAGACCTACCCAAGGAGAAGGATGTTCACCCCCTACCTGCCCTGTTCACGTAGAGGAGCAGAATTCAAACCTGGGGCCAAGTGACTAGAAGGGGCTGTGAAGTCAGGCTAAGAAAGGACTTTTAGTTTTAACAGTAGGAATGATTTCTAAGTAGAAGGACCTTGGACCTAGGAGAACCCCACCTTGTCCCACCTCACTTTGTGCCAAGCACATTGACACCCTGATGACACAACCTACCCAACACCACCAGAACATGGACCCGACAGTCATGTGCCCAGGAGCCTCTCTGCATCCTAGGAGGAACTCCTTGCAGCGGTGGCTACATTCGTATCTCAAGGGCTGGGGACGTTCCCTACAAGATTATTTTCTGACCGCACCCCAGGAGCCCCAGTTATCTTCATTACAAATTACCATAGATCTCCCCATCCCTTTTTTACTCTTTCAAAAATAGTTCTAAGTCAGGCATGGTGGCGTAAGCCTGTAATCCCAGCAACTCTAGAGGCTGAGGCAGGAGGATCAGCCTCTAGAGGCCAGCTTGGTAAAGTGCCTCTGGGTTTAATCCCCAGTGCTGCAAAAACAAACAAACAAACAAATATAGATTAAAATAAAAATAGTTCTGCATATGAATAAAAACAAATGCTCAAAAGTCAACTGTGGGATTCCTTCCAGGTCAATCAACTCCTCCTGATCACCTTATAAGGCTACAAAAACTATATACTTAATTCTGCAAATCCCCTCCTTCCCTGCTCTGCCCCAATCCTCGGGCCTCAGTGTATAGCAGCACTGGTCACGAGCAAACCCACCAAGTGTGGCCTTTCTTGACTGAAACTCAGCTGAGGCTACGTGGCCAGAGCTAAAGGTGCCAGGAGTGAGAAGCATTGGTTGTGGTATGGTCACGTGCTTGTGGCTGGGAAATGGAGGCTGCCCTCCAGCGTGAGGCCTTCCTATGATGACTACATGAGGAGGGCAAAGATGTGGGTCTGATGTCCCAGGGAGGGAGGGACGGTTGCACCACTCTCAGTAAGACAGGCTTCCGGACTTGATGCAGATTCCTGGAGTACTCTAGTCCCTCAGGGGCCAAGTTTCCTAGAGAGAATTTTAGCAGCATCAACATGCTGAGGGTGCAGATGCAGGAATGAAAAGAAGGTAGAGAATGTCATCACCCAGACAGAAGGGCCAAGACTAGAGTAGTGGGGTCCACACAAGGAAAAGAAAGGTCTTCTGGCCTTACACACAGACCTTAGGAGAGGATATATTTGGGAGAAAGGAGATTATGATTCTGCAGTTGGGAGAAAACACTGCTATTGCTATATGAAGACACAGACCAGCTGGCATTAAAAAATAGGTTCCAATGATACTAGGGAGTGACACAGGATCCCTGCCTTCAAATAGCCGGGGAGTTGTCACGTGGGAGGAGGGTTGGGTGAGCATCCCCAGTGCATAAGAATGGCTCTGAGTACAACAGTATATGTCCTAAGATACACAAAATTTCCCTGATCTTAATCTCAGAACCATCTGCCTTGGAGGAGGCGGGCTCTAATAATTGGTGGTGCTCACAGCAGAGACATGACAAAAGCCACATTAAAAGAAGACTGCCAAACCAGGTCCGTTGGCACATGCCTGTAACCCTAGCAGCTCAGGAGGCTGAGGCGGGAGGATCGCGAGTTAAAGACCAGCCTCAGCAACTTAGCAAGGCACTAAGCAACTCAGTGAGACCCTGTCTCTAAATAAAATACTAAAAAAAGGGCTGAGGATGTGGCTCAGTGGTTAAGTGCCCCTGAGTTCAATTGCCAGTACTCCAAAAGAAGAAGACTGCCACATTACCTACTGTCTCCCAGTGTTTCCTGGGGATTCTTATGAGAAGAGCCCTGCACCTAGGGTCCCAAGATCAGGTTTGGCTCTGGCTGCAAACCACCACTGTGTTTCTCGGACAGACTTCCCCAGTCTCAGGTATCTGGCAAGCAAGGCTGCTGAGTTTCCGCTTCCAGTGACACTGAGGGTGTCATGGAGCTCTTCAACCAAGCCGCCTGAAAAAAGGCCACACGTAGACAACAAAGCCCCAACCTGCCACAGTCAGGAGGTCCATCCTGGCACCTGCACTTCTTTCACAAAGTGCCGTTTCACTTCTGCCCCGTGGGTGACAGAATCACCTCGGAACACTGGAGAATCAATGATTTTTTCATTCTGCTCTCATAAACCAGGAGAGGGGAACATTTATACCCCAATATTCCAGGGAAGATGTCATTTTTGTTCAACTATAAGGAAACTGAGGCACAAAGAAGTGTGTTATGTGAAGGTCCTGGGGCTAATGGGCTCTAAGTTCAGTTTACTGTCCTTCTACCTGACCCTCATCTTGGGTTCAAGAGGTCCAAGTATCAGTCCCTTCTCAATAATACCTGCAATTCTCAAGAAAAGTTCTGTGTACTTTTCAAATCATGTAAAGAAACAGCAGATCATTCAACACATGTGATGATCCTAATTCCTTCTCTGTGTGTGAGATTGCCTGCATGTTTTGCTCTTCCCTGAGTAAGCTGACCTTCTAACTTGGCTCCTTCTGACAAATATTTCAGTGAGTTGGCATTCACCAAAGGGTAGGGCGTCAGTGTGTCTGTGTGTACGTGTGTGTCAAGGAATGTGAGATACCACTGACCAGTCTGTTGCACCTAACTGGCAAATTATCCTGGGAAGAAAAGGAGGAACGAAGTAGGTGGGAAACTACTAGGAGAAAGGTTACGAGTGCTTGATACGCATCAGAAGCATGCAGCAAACACTTGCTCCTAGGGACGCTGGATGGCGCTGTGCCTGTTGGGACAGGAGATGACAGGGCACAACTCTGCCCTGATGGTCTGGAGGATGGAATGACTCGTGGTGACAGAGAACTGGGGGATGTGGGAAGGTGCTCCAGCAGGCGTTGTGAGACAGGATTAGGGGATCAGGGAGGCTTTATGACGAGGTGGCACTCAAGCCAAGGCCGTAGAGGACGCAGGACTGGAAGATGCAGGAGGAGATATGGGCTGAGAGATTACTGCTGTCATCTCAACCCTCCTGGCTCAGGGCCTCCCGACAGCCTCTTTCAGAACGCAAAGCCCTGCAGCCTTCCATCACCCCTGCCTATTCCATCTCAGGGGTGGGCCGGGCTGGGAGGTTGGGAGTATGGGGCGTCCTTCCCTCCACAGGAGGGGAGCAAGCTGCCCACGACCAGAGTGTTCCATCCCAAGGGCTGTCACTCTGACCAAGCTCACCCTTCCATTTCCTCTCTCAGTCTTCCCCCCAAACCCACACGAGAAAACAGAGGCCCCACAAAGTGAGGGACTTTGAGCAAGGTTACACAGCTCAGAGTGGGCAGAGCTAGGAGTCAACCTGATCTGCTAAAACCACATCCCCAGTCCTTGGCATGTTCCAGCTTCTCTGGTCCAAGTTTTGGGATGAACGTTTATAGACAGCAGTCACCTGAGAACAGAAAGGTCTGGGTCAAGCCTCAGTCTTTCCATTTACCAGGAGTTTGGGCACCTCACTTGACCTTTCAGAGCCTGCCTGTGCAGCTGTGGGGAACACAGCTGTCAGATGATGTGCCCTGCCAGGCTCAGACAAAGCAGGTGCTCAGAAAATGGCAGTCTGAGCCATTGACATAGCATTAGGTGGCACCAGACATGCTTAGTTTAGCACCCACTAATAGTACTGGGTATTGAACCCAAGAGCACTCTACCACGGAACACCCCCAGTCCTTTTAATTTTATTTTGAGACAGGATCTCACTAAGTTAAGACTGGCCTCAAACTTGTGATCCTCCTGCTCAGTCTCCCAAGGTGATGGCATTACAGGTGTGTTCCACTGTACTTAGCTAGACAGGCTTACTTTTTATGATTCTGAGAACACAGAGCAGGCTGGAGTGGGGAAGCGGGTCAAAGGGGTATCAGAGCTGTAAGAGCAGAAGCCACTCTTCTGAGAAGCAGCCTCTCTCTTCTCAGTAGCCAACACAGAGAAATACTAATAAAAGAGGGGGCCCCAGTCACACACTTTCAAAAGAAAGAGGAACTGGTTTCCCTGGGCTGGAGAGGGGAGGCCACCACACTCCTGGGACCTGCCCATCCATCCCAGGCAGCACCAGGCTTCTTCTGGGAATTGGATCAAAGGGCACATTTGGGTAAGAAGTGGAGGTGGAGTCCTGTGTAATTAATACCTCGCTTGTACCATGGATCCTGGCCAGGGCGTCCTCCTCCATGTGCACACACCTCCCTGGCTGGGCTACCCGGCATGGGTCCTGGGTCCTAGGCATGCACACGCAAGATAAGAGAGATTAAGGGCGAGTGGCCCCTCACGGATGAACACCGAGGAGTCCAGCAGGCTATCTGTACAACACTGATTTTCTTCGTAAAGAGAGATGAGCTTCATGTCCTGGTTTACACCATTAGCAAAACACCACACACGCACACGCACGAATCCCACTGTCTTAAGAAGCTACTTACAACCACAACATGTCATAGTAGGCCAGTGACAGCTCTTTAACAAGAACACTGGCAGTTGCTTCTGCACAGTGGAAAATTCCCTGGCGTGGACCGGCACACACGCTCAGTTCCAATGACAACTTAATCCTGCCAGGACGGAGGTGTGCAAAGAACCGAAAGTCATCGCTTCTAGAAACTGTAGAGTTTAAAAGAAATCATAAGGACCAAGGATGGGAACCCATACCTCCTCAGCTGGCATCCAATTTAGGGGGGACAGTCACTTTCCCTCACCTCATCCTCTGCTGTGACAGGACGAATGTGCAGTCTGAAAAGCTCACCAGGGTCCCCTGTTATCAAAGCCAGGGAAGTTTACACTTGGCAGGGAAGGGGCACATAATTCAAACCCGACATCCTCCTCTGAGTAAAGGAATGGGCTGGGAGTCCTTGAGTTCTCTTGACAAGCCAGGAGGGAAGCCAGCGAGCAGCCGCCCACCGCGGTTCCCACTGCCATCCCCAGCACACACCCGACACGCCGGCTCAGAGCGGAGCAGATGCCGCCTAAGCCTTTAAAGCACGCACTAATTGCACTAATTTAGCTAACAGTCTCTGTTTCGTCCCCCACCCGAGTCAACCAGCATCCTCTGGTACTGCTGGAGAGACGCAAGCTGTTGGCTTTAGTGTTATTTTGTCAGCCATTAAACGATTCATCGGAGTCATTAATTGATTTATTACTGCTGCCTGCTCAGAGGGTTTAGCAAATAAAGAATGATGTAGGTCACAATGCAAAGGAAATTGGACCAAACAACGCCACAAGGAGCTGGGCACTTACAGTATCTGCCGCTGTCCATTCCAGCAGCCCGCCACTCCCCACCGTCAGGCAAGGGACAGCATAGATGGCTCTCCTGCCTGAAATCCAGGTGCCAACTTGCCTCCTGAGCAGGCACTGGTATTGCCAAAGATGTAGGAGGTGGGGGACATTGTCTGGAGCCTCTCAGAGCTGGCTTCTGGACACCTGCCAGACACTGTCACTAGCAACTGAATAAAGGACAGAGAAGTCTACACTGCTCCCAACCCCCAGGTGGGTGCTGAGCTGCAATGGCTGGAGCTGGGCCCACTAGGGATCTGGGGAGCCAGGGACAGTGCCTCCCCTGGAGGGGACACACTCCAGCCATGGCCTGTCTCTCTTGCACTGCCATGGGAGCAATGAGACAGCAACAGTTGATGTGTTAACAGGTGCCGCCTAACGCCTGGCCTTTTATGTACTTATCTCTGATCCTCTCAACAGTCCTACGGGGTAGTGGCATTATCTTCCCTGTGTAGAGAGAAGAACACTGAAGCTCAGAGAGCTGACCTGCCCCAGGCTGCGCGGCAGGCCAGGAAGTAGCAATCCTGGGACTCAAACACAGGCTACCTGGCTTCAAAGCCCACATTTCTTCCCCTCTACTTCTTCAGACTTACACAAAAGGGCCCAATACCTAGAGCTTGGCCCCATTAGAACCCTGACACAAACAGGCAGGAGATGAAGGGTACAGCCAACCCACCCCTTCCCTCCTCAGAGCTCCGACTCCTTCATTTACAAAGGACAGGGTCAAGGTAGGTGATCCCTGAGGCC
Source organism: Marmota flaviventris (assembly GCF_047511675.1). Taxonomy (NCBI): domain Eukaryota; kingdom Metazoa; phylum Chordata; class Mammalia; order Rodentia; family Sciuridae; genus Marmota; species Marmota flaviventris. The sequence goes on from NC_092507.1 coordinate 43,070,893, forward strand.
ACAGTGGGGAATGAGACTCAGAGCTCAGCACCTTCTTCCTCCTACTGCAACGCCACACCATGAGCGTGTGTCACTTGAAGCCCATTCCCTGTGAACGCTTCTAGAGGTGCGAGTGGGCCCTTCTGGGACCCTCCAGCAGTTCCACCAGTTTCCCTGCTGCCCGACCAGCTCCATGAGCCCAGCCACATGGCAGCAGACCTGGGGACAACGCAAGAGGGCATGGTGCTGAGCTGAGCTGAGCTGAGCGGAATATTAACATTTCCAGTTACTGGGTCACAGATTGTGTGTGTGTCCCTGTCTGTCTCTTTGTCTGTCTAAACAGCTCTGGTACCTGGTTTCCTAAGAACCAAACAGCCATTCTGCTATTCTGAATTGTTATCAGCTTGACAACGAGGACTCACAGCGCTGTCCAGCAGCTCTGTAGAATCACCAGTCCTGGCAGGTTTTCAGAGGATGTCCTCTCAGGGGTTCTGTTGTTGTTCTCAAGGGTGCTGCTTGGTTTGCTCCCAAAGTGATGCAGAGGAGGGTCAAGGGAAGGTCAAGCACCTAGCATCAGTCTGCTTTTTGCTTCTTCTATCCTTGGCATCATCCTGGCCTATAACCCACGTTGGGGAAGGAGGGGGGCCTGTCGCTTTAAATTCACCAAGGAGAGTTCCCAGGTATCTGTTGGGGTCTACCAGGCACACAGGATAGGGCTTTCTTCTTGGTAGTCCCCAAGAATGAGTCAGGAGCATCCAAGTGCACACATCTTTTAGGGGTCAGATTGAGAGTCTGCTACAGAGGTGGGTCAGGGGCCCAGCCTGGGACCAGAGGTGGCCAGTCCGAGGCTTTCTGAAGTAGTGTGAAGTGCACCAGCTGAGAATTCTGACCTGAACCTGTCTTGTGACACACACACAGGATTTTCCAAGGAGCCACCCCTGCTCCTCCCCTCACTGATACAGATGGTACCAACACTACAGGAAGGTCTTCTTCAGACCGAACTCAGGCTCCAATAAATGAGAAGCAGCAGCCTGTCGTTACTCACAAGTACTTAGCACCGAGCACCAGTGGCAGAGGCCTTTCTTTCACATATTTACTTATCTGTCCAGCTACCTTTTGCACAGGCTGCTCCCTCTCTCTGGAATGCTCTCCTCCTCTCAGGCCTGGGTGATACTTCTTTGTCCTTTCTATGTTCCTCATCACAGCACTTGTCACACCTGACTGTTAATTCCTTATTAAATTAGCCAGCCGTCTTCCCAGAAATGGGGCAGGAGCAGTGTGCAAAGCAGAAGATGCTGACTCAGTAAGTATTCTTTGGATGAATACAATTCTTGCAGAAATCCTGTCTTTCAATAGTAGTCACCATGTCTACAAGGTCAAATTCCAAGACTAGCTAACCCAGTGACCTTCCACTAACTTACCATTCAGCTACACTCAGACAACTAGTCCCTCCCCACCAAGCCACCCCCAAAACCACACATACACCCTGCCTGTGCATCCCTCAGGACATGCTGTTCCCTCCTCCTAGAAACTCCAGTTTGGGGCACAGAAGAAGCCTATGTGCCGAGTGGCCAAATGACGTGGGCAGGCTATATTCCCTAGTGTCATTTGTCATATCAGTTCAGTACAGTACAGTGGGTAGGGATCATCATGGACCTCCTCCCCCAAGTCAGCGGTGATAACAGCTGCTGTCCGGGGAAACACCTGACAGGTAACGCACCGAGTGGAAGGCCTCAGGAACTCCTGCTGTCGGCCCCCTCTGGGAGAATCAAGGCCAGGCCTCAGGGACAGGAAGGGAACCGGGTGGTCTCAAAGCCTGCTGCTTATTCTCAGATAGGGTCCATGCCCTATGAAGAAAGCTGTCTGTTCCACTAGCCCACGAAGCTACTTTTTCCATAGGACTTGGAAAGGGGCCCAGAGAACTGCGTGTTACACATGGGGCCAGGAGATGGCAGAGGGGCGGGGGTCACTCCTGGGCCTGGGTGGAATCTGAGGGGGATGGCCAGGCACAGGTCCCATCCTGAGACATTTTTCTTCCTCATCCCAAAAGAGGCACCCCACTGACAAAGTACTCTCCTGCCAAGCTGGGGACTGCCATCCACGGCTGGACCCTCCAAGCCACAGATTTATGAGACGTGGTTCTTGGAAGCAGAGACAAGCCACAGAGCAAGCCCTGAGCTCACTGGGGAGGAATGCATCATCCTGGCTGGAGTGCCCCGCCCTCAATTCCTCACCCACAACCGGCAAGCTTCAGAGGGGCAGAGGGAAGGGGAGTCTGGGAGACCAGGCTCCCTGCAGCCCACAAGGGCCTCTGGATGTACCTGGTCCTGTCCCTTCCTTGTGTTGACCATGTCCTTGAAATGACACCAGTCCCTCATCAGTCAGGTCTCAGGTTCCCTCCCTGAGAAACACCACATGCTACTTTTACTTTCTCTGCTCAGCAAGTTCCCCTGTCCCCTTCCATTTATCTATCCACAGAACTCCTTGTCATCCATCAATGCCCCGCTTAAATGTCCTGCTTTCCTGGGCAGAACAGGCAAAAAAGGCCTTGAGTAGGTTCATAAGCCAGAACTCAACACTAGAAGATGCTGGTTTCCACCTGGTCCCTTCTGTGAACCTCCAATGTGTCACAGAGTGAGCAGACAGAGCACTGGACTCAGGACAGGAGCTTCAGCTCCCAGCTCCCTGGCTAACTCAGAAAGGCAGGCAATGTGCCCCTGACATGAGACGTGCCCTGGTAACACAGGATGACCTTTCTTGGAGTTGGCATGAGAATTAATTCTAGAAACAAGAAGATAAGGAAGGGCTGTAGTCTCATCTCAACCTCTTCATTCTATTCCATCCTCACTCTTTTCTCACAGTCACAAGAAACACTGGGTGGTCCCCGGCCTTGGCATTGGCTCCCTGCCAGCTTCTGTCATTGCAGTGCATCCCCTCAGGCCACCACGGGCACCAGGCAGGATGATCTGTTCACCCTCCAACTGCACGTGAGCCTCTACCTGTAACTCTTCAGCAGTTCCTACACCTGGCGTTATCGGGTGGACAAAGGCTACCTTCCCACAAAATTGCTGGTTCTGGAAAAAATAGAGCCCAAATGTTTGCTGAGTCTAATAATAAATATAGAATGGCTAGGGACTACGAAAGAGCTTTTTGGACAGAGCTAGGCCTGCCCTTCTAGGAAACTGCCCCCTTCCTCCTCATTCTTCTCTTTTATAAAGATGGGACCACAGGGGCAGGGGATGTAGCCAGTGGTGGAGCACTTGCCTTGCATGCTTGAGGTCCTGAGTTCAATCTTACACCACATATACACACAAAAAAATACTTGAGATGGAAGTCAAAGGACAGAATAGATTTGCATAAGCCTAAATGTTAAAAGGGGTGAAATGGGGCCTTAACTCCCACAGGCTCAATGTTTTTCTCTTCACACTGTTGATAGTTGGAGGACAGAAACACAGCAGCCTCTGGAGAGATTCAAATTTGCAGAACTGTCTTTGACAGGTGACTGACCAGTCTCTTGCTCTGTGACAAATCTAGTCTAAAGTAGTCTGTTTTTTTCCCTCCCTAATTCCACCAAAGGCCATAGCCTAGGTCTTCTCCACCCTAGACAGAAACTTCAGGCAATGCTGGGCCCTCAGAACTTTGAGACTCTTCGAACAGGAAGAATCCCACAGTTCCTCTGGCCCACAAAGGAGAATCAATGGCAAGAAAGGTCTGGGATCTGGGTTTCCCAAGACGTTCTGTGCTCCAGTTGGCTTGTCTAGAAAACAGGAATGACGAACCCGCCTGGCACATACCAGTCAGGTGCTCCATAAATACTTGTTGAATGGACATGTCTAGGCGCTCCAAAGAAGGACAGGTGTTGCCTTATCCGGTGGGGACCAGCCAGGCACTGCTTCCCTATAGAGTAGAGCCTCAACACTCCTATCCTTGACCCAAAGTTTCCCGGCTCTGTGTCCCAAGAATGGCATAAGCTACCATATCCTAAGACTCACTCTATGCCGGCAGCAAGGGAGGCTGATCTCACTTCCCCAACAACTTCCTGAGGTGGGTAAACTGCTCCTTTATTATAGGACCCAGTGAGGACCAGAACTTCTTACATGTCTTACATGAGGTCACAGTTATCTAGGGCTAAGATTTTCTTCCTGGCTGGGTCCAGATATATGACCCCCCCCACCCCACCCTGCCACCAACACACCCTCCAGTGGGAACCAGAAGAAGATTCAAATCATAGAAAGAAAGGACCTTAGCCTGAGGATCGTCCCTCTGGTTCTGGCACCAATTTGGGGCAGGTCTCCTCAACCTTAATTTGCCCATTTGTACCCTGCTTAGCCTATCCCACTTAGTGGTGTGAAAGACAAAATGAAGAAATAAACATAAAAACAGTCTGTGACAGAGGGCAACACCCACCCCCACCCGTACAATCCATGGAGCTGGGAAAGAAAAGAAGGTGCTGCAGTGACCAGGGTGCAAGGCAAGGAGTCAGGCCTGGCTGGCTGCCCCTCCCCTATAAAATGAAGGGAGTGTATTCAGTTTCTGGCTTCCAAGTCTGGCTACACATCAAAATCATCAAGGAACTTTGAAACTACTTGCTGCCTGTGCTCCTTGGGCTACAGGGAAGGTGTGGGAATGCAGCTGTTGGAAATTGCTAGACCAAAAGTCCCATCAGAGATTCACCCACCGAGATTCTGCCTCTGACCTGACCCCAGCAGGGAAACAGACCCCAGGTCTGAGGACGGCTGGACCAGCTGGGCAGGCTCTTTCACCCGCCTCAAGCTCCCTAGCTAGGCTCCCAGGAGGCCTGCAGGATGCCTCCGGGTACAGGTCAGGGCTTAGACAGCCGCCCAAACAGGTACAGGCCTAGATTTAATTGGCCTCTCAGTTAAGCTTTCTAATCTCATTAAAGCTGCCTCCATCATGCAGACCTAGGACCTGAATTTAATAACAGAAGAGCACGGCTGTGCCCCACCGTAAACTGATTAAGTCTGGGAGGCCCAAGTGGGACCCCTCTCTGCCTCAGCACACAGTGCTGCCACATGGATGGCATGAACTCAGACTCAAGAAAAGGGGCACATCAACAGGGGTCGGGGAGGTACAGGTGTTCCCAGCAGGGGTGCAGGGCCACATCTGCCTACCCCACCATGCTGCTGTCCTCAAAGACTTTCAAGAAAAAAATGACAAAGTAATTTTACTTCCTATCTTATCAGGCATAATACCAGAGTTCACCCACCCCAGGACTACCTCCCTTCCTGCCCATTCCTTCTGTAGCTTTAGTGCTTACTTCACTCAGGCTGGGAAGGTGGCAGCAGAGGGTATGGTGTGGGCTCCAACAGCTGCCTTTCATCTTTGCAGGAGAAGGTTCCTCCTGCCACTCACCCTCTCCCCAAGCCCCTTTGCCCCTCCAAGAGGAGGTAAGCCATAAGGTACAACTCTCCCACAAGTGTACCAGGAGAGTCGAGGAAGGACCCAGCTCCTGACAAGGCTCTGATAATACCACAGTCCACGTGTGCAAACATCCCTGTGCAAACACACGTCACCTACTCCTCCATCATCTCGCTTTGTCTAAATATAATACCAAGAAAATAACTTGGCAGCAGTGAGAAACTCTGCAGTGGGTTCAAAATAACAAAAGCATCACACACACACACACACACACACACACACACACACGCACGCACGCACTTCTGATGAAGGTGCCAAGTTGGGCCTAGGACCTGAGACACTCCAACACCCAAGGTGCACTGGGGACTCGGGGCTGCTGAGGGCTCAAGCATGTTATTATGGATATTAACAGAGAAGACAACATTTTAGAAGGGAAGAGACTTGATGCAGGTTCCAAGCTAGGCCAACACAGATGCCCTGTCCAAGGGAGCCTTTAGAGGGCACGCCCAGCAGAGTACACACACACACCCATTCCCACACCCTCTAAGACTCACTGCAAGATACTGACATTTTCCACTCCACTTGCCAAGAATGGAGCCACCCTGCCCTGAGTGCTTGAGCCTCCAACCCCTGGAAACAAAGGCAGCAGTCACGGGGAAGGGGGGTGGCATACCTTAGCACTGGCCTGATATCCTCCCACTGGCTGCCACTGTCACCAAAAGGGAAACTAAGGCCCAATGCAGGAGACAAACATACCCACAATCTGGCCAGGATGACTCTAATTCAACCATGCTGTCACCCTTTAGATCTGGACAGAGACAACCCCTGCCCCACTTCAATGCACTCAGCAAATCTAGGCGGTTTACGATCACCACTAAGCTTACCCTCTTAGGCCAAGGGCATCAGATTATCAGGAAAATATTTAAGGGTCAAAAAGGCCACGGGCAATCCTCCCAATCATGCCAGCTCTCCATGGGCTGGCCCGACTTCCCAGATTCCACATAATCACCCTGTGCCATCTGGGCATAGACCTGAAGCCTGGACCACTGTGTCAGCCTCCTTGTTGGTTTATTCACCTCAGTCCTTCCCCTCATCCCCATTCCTTCTCCAGGCCACTTACAGGCTGCTCCCATCTCAGAGGATTCTCTGCTCCCTGCTGCATAGCAGCTTGGCCAGACCCTCATAACCTGGCCTGAACCGAGCTTCAGTTCCAGCTCGCCGCCAAACCCGGCGTGTCTTTTCAAGCTTCTGTGCATCTGGACAGACTCTTCCCTACCCTGGAATGCCCTCTCAGTCACCAACTTGTATTTCTTTTTTAAGTCCACACAGAGTGTTACCTGGCCAGGAGGCCCTCTGAGTAGAGCAAGTGAGGTCCTCACCTAGGATGCCCAGCAACTAGGTCCCTAGTAGATCACCAACATCTGCTCACATCTGTCTCTCCTACCAGACTGTAAGATACCTCCCAGAAGGCAGGAGTTGTCTTAAACATCTATAGTATCTAGCAGAGAGTTTGGCACATCGAAGCCACTTCTAGGCCAATGTCATTTCTGAAAGTAACTTAAAAGTTTCAGTACCAATGCCAGAGACATCATTTAATCCAATCCTAGTTTTCTGAAGTTGAAGAAAATGAAGGACCAGAGAGGACAAGGGAATGTCAGACACATGGTTAGCAGTGAGGCACCAGAGGCTGGCTCAAGTCTTCACAGACTGCTCCTGGCTCAGCTCAGGAGAGCACTGACCTGAGGGAGGTCTAGAGGCAGCCTGGGAGGAGCTGGCTTGGGGGGCTCGCAAGACCAGCAGAAATAAAAGCATTGCCAGGCTGGAAGTCCCGAGAGCATAGAGTCCCAGGTCCACTCAGCTCAGGGCCAGCATGACTTCTCAATGAGGACACAAGGGAAGGAAAGACCTAAGGATGGCTCATGATATGCAGAGGCACTCGATGAACGAGTGCTGTTGCACAGGTCAGTGGCACAGGTAACCAAGTACAAACCTATGCAGTGCACAGTACTGCACAGGCCCATCAGCTCCAGGATACCAGAGACAGGAAGGACTATTTCTACCCAAGGGTGGGGTAGTCTGGGACAGCTTCACAGAGCGGTGACATCGGATCAGACACCATCTGTTATTTTTCTCTAATTGTTCCACATGTGTGAAATTTTGATTCTCAAGCTAGAATGTAGGTTCCGAGAGGGTCAAGACCGTGGCTACTTTCCCAGCCCCCTCTCCACAGTGCCCAGTCCCAGCAGATACTGAGGGAACATTATTAAGAGTAAGAGACCACACGTTTTTATTTCAAAGAAGAGTTCAAGGCAAAGCTGCTTTCCTAAATGTCTGCCTTACCCACCTGAATCTGCCTGAATCCCTTCAGGAAATCCAACAGTGCCCCATGGGCCTAGCGTGGCATTTTCTGAGATGGGCACTCTCAGATTCCACTGAATACATTCCGGTGCTCATCACTTGGTACTGGGTCTTTCACCACCTCATCTCCTTCCCCACAACAACACTGCAAGAGGAATGACTAGCCGCATGTGACAGGCTGGGGGAACTGAAGCTTGTCAAGGTCGGGGCAGACCTACACCCAATTTTCTGCAACATCACATGGCCCTCACATCAGTTCTTCCGTAACAGAAGCCTCACCAGGACCATTTGGCAGGAAAGAATCAGTATCCATTCAGAAATCCCATCTGCAAGAAAGTATGATTTGTTTAGCAGCACAAAACCAACCAAGGGACACACCATACCAGACGGTCCTCACTCACACAGACCATACAACACCCCCAGCTTCTACAGAGTGGACCCCACCTTCTCCCTCCTGTGAGTTCTCAACGTCCCCATGACCCCCCGGGTCACACTGGAGTTTCTCCAGAGGCACCGAAGAATGCAAACTTCAATGATTCCTTTTCTTGTTTGGATAATGGCCACTTCACAATTCTCCCTCCCATACTGGGACTGTCTCTGCTCCTAAGGTACCTAGCCCTGAGCAGGCGCTCAGCCAGAGAGAGAACCACCACCAGGACGGGTGAAAAACACACACAACAGTCAGCTCCAACCCAAACAGACTACTCAGAGCCGAGTAGGGCTGAGCAGATGAAAGCTGGGCATCCCTTGGCTGCCGCCAGCCTGCCCACCATCCTACCCTGGGTGCTGGGGCCTTCACCACAGTGTTATAATTATAAGGAGTGACCCAGCCGCACGCTCCCAGGGCTGCCCCTGCTCCCGGTCATCTGTGGGCACCACCTTCATCTGGTTTGGGTTTAGAATCCTTCCCAAGCCTCCCCCAAATCATATATGCAAAGGCAGGAATGCTGACTTGGAGGCGGGGTTATGGTACTCCTCTCTGGAGTCTCTTAGGACTTTGGGGGAGGAGGTCTCTCCTTTCTTCGCAGCCTGGTACCTGGTGCTCTCCCTCAGAGCATCCCTCACATATGCGATGACATCGTCCCATCGTGGGTGTCCACTTGACTTTCCTCCAGCCCACGAGAGAGGGGACAGGGCAACCTCTGCGGTGCACACTGAGGTACCCTGAACTTGGCATGGGAAAAACGTACCCTAATGTCCACTGAATGGACGCAGCTCAAGACTGAGCACAATACTGTCCCGTTAACTCCTCTAGTGTCTGCTCCCTTCTCTAATCCTTAGGTATCGTGAGGGCAGAAACCCCATGTGTCCCGCTTGCTGCTGCCTCCCACTGTCCAGCACTTAGTGGGCACCTAATCAATACCTGCTAAGCAAAGGAGTGACCACGGGCCTCTCCAAGAATAATAAAGATCCACCAACAGAAAGATATACACCACACTAGAGAGCATGATGGCTGAACCTCTGTGCTCTGCCGTGTGTATGTGTATGCCTTATTTATGGCCACAAACAAAGTCCACTTGGTCAATGCAGGACTTGCATCTGGGTCCCAAGGCCAGGCTCCTGACCCCCATCCATGCCCCAGCAGTGCTGGGCCCCAAGGGGGAGATGAGGGACACAGAAGACAGTGCCTGCTGCTCAGAAGGAGTGGGTAATCTGCCGGGGCAGCCAAGACAGACACAGGAAACAATTAGTGAACAAGATAACTGCCAAGCTAACAGTATTATATCCTGATATAATAAAGTACATGCTGTACAACACAATTAGAGACAAGAGTAAGGCACACCGCACTAATTACACAGGACAAAGAGGGAGCTGATGGGAGCCATGGGGCACTGGTGCTATCACAGAAGGCTTTAGGGGCCAAGAGACCAGAGGTAAGCTTGGGGTAGGGCAGCCCTGCCAGGAAGTTCACCTGACTACCAACCACTCCCCTCTTTGGTGCTCCTGCTGCACCTGGTCCCCATGCTAGATAGGCTGCAGAGTATCAGCAGAGGGACTAATACTGACCACACTGGACTGCCAGGCTCAGGGACAGAGGCCAGGTCCTGGCATGAAGCCAGGCTCTGGGTCAGTATTTCAACATACACCATCATCAGCATTGCTCAACACTGCAGCTCCCACTCCCACTGTGCGGAGCCCCTGCACATACCCTCTCATTCCGCCCTATGTCAACCTGAGGATGTGCAGACAATAAGGTCAGTAAGTGGAAGTCGCCCACCCAAGGCCACAAAGCAAACAACAGCACAACAGACAGCATAAAACAGGTCTACCACCCTGCAAACCTTGCCCTCTTAATCTCTGCGCTCACACTGTCTTGCATGGCAACCCTAGCCACAGGTGGCACCAAGTACTAAAAAGTGTGGGTGGTTCAAACAGAGATGTGCTTTAAGTGAAAAATATATACTCACAGAGGAAGAGGCACTGGCCAGGTGGGGCTAAGGGAGCGGGGGTGGGTGAAGGAGGCAATGAGCAGGTGCGGCTATTCTAAGCAGAGCACCCACTGCTTGCAGAGTCCATGCGCACAGGGAGTGGTGGTGAGAGGGCAGCCGCGGGAGAGGCAGAAGAGTGTAGTTCAAACATTACCAGAGCCAGAACCTGGGATGTGCTGCTAGACAGGGAATCCTGTTGGAGCCAGGCTGGAGGCTGACTATAGGAAAGCTGTTGGAGAATGGAACAGAATGGTCCTCACAGGGGAAACACGGCTGGGGGCTAGGACACAGGTATCTCAGCTGTCCTATGCTGAGGAGAGTACCAGCCCAGCAGGGCAGCTGCTGAGAAGGCAATCAAAGATAAATGCATTCACAAAGCCCAGGAAAATGCTGCTGCCACCACCATCACAAAGAAGCAAGGCTGCACAGGCCTGCTTTATAACTAAAAGGGAGCCCCCATCTTCCTCCCCAGGAGCCCGTGGGAGGAATACAGCGATTGATATCTGCGAGTTACCCAGCACAAACACAGACCCTTCCCTTCTAATGTCTCTGGTCCTCTAAATGCTTCCTTTCCCTAATCATGGGCACACAAAATCTGCCTCGTACAATTGGGTAGCACATTGCAGAAGGTCAATAAATAGTAAATTTTCTATTTTCAGATGTCATAGCTGAGGAAACAGCAACTTAGATCCATCTCTGGCTGGAGATGGAATTTAGGACAGCAGAAAGTCACTGTACTGAGTGACCTCTGCCAGGGGACATTCTTAAAATGGAAGAAAGCTCCAAGCTGGATGCCACTGGCTTCCTTTGTCAGGCTGAGGGACTGGAAGCTATGGAGCTGTAGCAAGGGTACTCAAGTCTGGACACTCTCCTAAAAGATGTCCTACAGGGAGAAAGCAGCCCTTACTGAGTTTGGGGGCTCAGAGATGAACATCACTGTCTGGTTCTAAGAGACCTTCTCCTACGCTGCCAGTTTCGTCCCAAGCCCAGTCACTCTTGCCTGCACGCTGCTTCCCATTACTGTCATCTACCATGACACCCTCCACCATACCTCCTGTGTGCAGATACCACCTACCTTCAGAGTCCTGGAGAATGCCATCTTCCTTAGTAACCCTTCCCAGTGCCCCCAAACTGAAGGTGATATCCCTTCTACCACACCACCAAAACTGGCAGCCTCTGGCCAAACTGGTAACATGGGTTCTTTTCCTATTCCCCCTGAGCCATGAGCCCTCTCAGAACAAGACCCAATCGTACCTGCATAGAGCCACAGGATGCCTCCCAAGGACCGAGTGGGGAGATACACTGTGGCTGAGTGAGAGAACGGGAGAAATATGATAACCTACACCCTGGTGTGATAAGCCCCAGGCTGGTGTCGGCCATGTGTCAAGGAGCTCATCCACTGCAGGACGGGAAGGCTACAAGGCCAAACAGGCATAGGGTTTCAGGCGGGGACACCAGGCTCGTTACTGGCAACCACTGAGTTATTTGAAACCAGTCTGTGTAGAGGAGCTAAAAAGCCAGTGCTACAGCACAGCCTCACCTAACCTTCCCTCTCACCTGGCCATCCCTGAGATGAGTGGGGAAGTTGTGGACAGAAGCGAGAGCCAGAACCATGGCGTTTCTCAGGAGTTGCCACTGACTGGTGTTATGAGCATAGCCTACACTTCTTGAGTACTTCCTGTGATCACCTCTCCACCTTCCTTCACACCAACCCAAGGCATGACTGCTTTCTAAGAACCAGCTCACAGAACAGGAAACTGAGGCTTAGAATGCTGAAAGCCTTAGGAGGTAGCTAGCACCACAAGGCTCTCTTTTGATTACAACTGTTCTACCAGGGCCAAAAGTTATTCCTTACCTTGGCATTCAACCTTGGGGGTTCTAAAGGACAAACGATAAATACTCAAAGAGCATTCCAGCCCCACAGCTCCCAGATAAAACCTGGGCTTCAAGATGCCACATAGGTCTTGCTGCATCGGCCCCCTACACTCCCACTTCAGGGTTACACTGTGTTCCTTATCATTCTGCTTTTCTGGCCCTAGAGCTTAGAGGCCCACTGCCTATTTTGAAGGCAATGGATTCCCCACCATTCTGGCTGCCCAGCAAGCACCCAATCTCTGCTACCAAAGCAACTCCAAGTCACCTTTTATACCAACTCCCACTCCAGCTCCTCTGGTCCAGAGAGACCCACCTCTCCCTGTCCTTTGTACCTGGGCCTTGTAGAGAACCTATGCCACTTTACTGCATCTGATGCTTCATCTACCGCTTTTAGACTTGGGCTCCTGGAGGGCAGCAATCCTGTCTTCCCTTACCTTTGTATCCCCAGTGTTTGCAGAATACACTGTCATGCTTTAAAGCACACCTTCCCCAAAACAAGCAACCTCCACACCCTTCATCAGGGATGCTCTTTAATAATTAAAATCTAAAAAAAAAAAGAGTAGGAGAGGCTGTCATCACCAGGAAACCAGGGATTCATTATGAGGACAGTTCTGAAAACTAAGGCTCTTTAAGAATACTTAAGGGGGTTGGGGATGTAGTTCAGTGGTAGGGTGCTTGCCAAGCATGTACCAGGCCCTGGGTTTAATCCCTGTGCTGCCCCCCCCCCAAAAAAAAAAATCTAACTAACTTAAGAAAAGACAATCTCTGCTGGTGGCATGTACAAGAAAAAAACCTCACTGGTTTGGAATAATTAGCAACAGGAGATGAAATGCTGATCTGATCTGTCACTGTAACTAAATCACAATGCTCTTCTGATGGACCACATGAGGCACACAGAGAATGCAGCTCTGGTGACTAAATGGGGGAAATCTGTCATCAGTGCACCTAGTGCAGGTAAGCAAATGGAACACTGTGAATTGGAGGAGTTTAAAATCATCAAATTGGCTATAATCTTCCTGCATCTTATGAGTACCATTTCTTTTGCCTGGCAAACCTGTCTTCTGGTCTTGGCCTACAGGGGTGGGGCAAGAACTCTGCCCCGAGGAAGGTTCTAAATTTCTATCAGATCCCATCAAACCGAACCCTCCCTCAAACAACATGCAACTTTCCAAGTATCCTAATGAGAGTGATGATACGAGATCTAGCCAGAGCAAGGTGACACTGGTCAGTGTAGACTTCAGCCAAGCTGCAGTGAGAGGCACCACCAGTCCCTTTTCCCACACAGCACAGAAGGAAATAAGATGGATCACCAACAGCCAGCTTTGCCTTCCACTGATATTTTAGCCAAAGTTCCTGTTAGGATTTGAGGCTGACTGCACTGTAAGAAATGATCCGTCCTTTCCACACACACACAATGAGCTGAGAAACTGCTGGGCAGTTGGGAAGTTGGCTTCTTTGCCACTCACTGTTTCTGACACCACTTGGTTAACTCAAAAACCCTGTAGTGGTCCTGAATCCCTAACTCCCCAATTGCCCTGTACTCAGAAAGAACCAAAAGCATTAGCCACAGCCAAAAAAAGGAAAAAGAAAACCCCCGGGAACACACCAAATCCATGTCTAACTCCTTTGCCCCTTAGAACAAAACCCATTGCAGGCACACACAAAGAGGGGGAGGCAGGACAAAGGAGAGGCCAGGTCACACTCAACAAGGCGCTTTCTTGTCGTTTCCAAAACAGAACTGTCTTCTATTAAAATGTTCTTGTTGCTCGGATGTTGGTGGGGGTGGGGATGCACAAATCTCAAAACAAAAGGCCAGACGTGGCGGGTGGGGAGGCCTGAGCAGGCTCCTGCTCCCTGCACACTTCCAAGCCTTTGAATGGCTGCGGATCTGGGTCCAGAGCTGGCAGCTGTCTGTTATTATCCAAACAACTCCAAGGGCCCCAGCACCAGGGAGCGTGTCCCAAGCAGGTGAACGCCATCTGCCTGGCTCTGACAAGATGCCCGTCTTCGTGCCTGCTGCTGCCAGCAGGCCGTGTGGACCTGGGGCGGCTCAGCTAGCCTCCCCACCCTCCCTGGATGGCTCTTCGGTGCTCATCCGGCTTTCTTCTCTCTACTGGGGACCACAGGCTCAGTCACTACCTGGCATTTATCACAGAGGGAGAGCTCTTTTTAAAAACACTTGGTCATCTTTCACAGAAATTTCTAAAGGCACTGAAAGCTTAGCTTTTCTACTTGGGAGGAGCACAGAGTTAGGTATACATAAAAAAATTAAAAAAGAAAAGAAAACGGCCCAGTGACACACCTTCCCAGGGGTTAATTTTAAGAAGGGTTTTTAATTGATCTATAAAGGAAAAAAAAAGTTTCTACCTACCTTTCAAAAAGCACTCCCTGCATTAGCTAAAACACTTCCAACACACCCCAGCCATTTCCTCCCTCCCAGACCCTCCCTGTTTTAATTGGGGTAAGTGGCTCCCTGATGCAATCTGAAAAGTATACTAGTGTAGACCACAGGAGAGCCAGAACTAAGTGGGAAAGTGGGACTGGGTGGGCAGAACTCTGGGACAGACTTGGAAGGTCTGCAGTTCCACTCCTGGAAGAGAGAGATCTCCCCCCCACACACCCCAATTTCACAGTTTCCACTTTTTTCACTTGGTGGTCTGCCACGTGTGCTTTAGAAGACCAAGTGACAGGCCTCGCCCAGAACACTGGTTTGTCAATGGAACCTGCCTACCTTTGGGTCTGGATCTCCATGGGAGCCTGATGGAACCTGGAAGGACCATGTGTTCCCATGCACATCTCTCTGGGACTCTCAGACAATAAGAGATCTGAGGTTTAGTGTCTTCCAGGCCACATTTTCTTGGGTCTATTTCACTGATACCAATTGATAACAGACTTCTTCCTGGCATGAGCCTATTTGATGTGACAGGTGGGGATGATGCATGGGGAGAAACCTGGCCATCCCAGAAGGGGGCAGCAGAGCTAAGGTCTAGTGCTAGGCAGCCTCTGGGCTCAACAGCCTTGAGTGGGGACCAGGGTCCTCATATGCTTAAATATGGCAGCTAAAAATACTCTAGGGAAGGGCTCTTTGCTTCCAAACAAAAGCCAGAGAGGAGCCAGGCATGTGGACAGCCTGCAAAGTCAAAGCTGAGCCCAACCCCTACTAGACCCCCAGGCTCTGCAGGAGCTCTCTAGGCCCACCTAACTTACAGGACCTGTGTGGGGCTCATAGGGACAGTGGTAAGAGGGCTTGGAAAACAACTAAAGAACCATTCTGACAAGATGCCCAAATTCAGTCAAGCAGCATCTCATAGGGCTCTCAGAAGCAAGTGAGCTGGCCATGCAGCCCACGAGGCTGAGCCATCCCTGGCTGCGCTCTCACACCATCACTCAGGGAAGGAGCCAGCAGGCAGAGAGCAGCTGACTACAGCAAAGCAGCAGCCCCTCCTGTCCCACCCCAGTACCCTGCTCATTCAGCTGGAGGATGAGCCAAATGACTGACACAATAAAAAGCAAGAAGGTGCATATAAAAATAGTCCTTGTATTACTCTACCCAAAGTAAGATGTGTTGTGTCCCCAGGTCCATGACATCTACAGCAGCCAGTCCAGTCCCTGCCCAGGGCACCCATGGCTGATGAAGGCTCTCATACAGACACCTTTGTCCAAACCCTTCTCTGCCTCTCTGGACATCCTCAGGATGGCTTGCCTTCTCTTGTTCTTGAGCAACAATGCAGCAGCCCAGTAGAGAAAGGGCTCTGGTACATAGCACCAGCTCTGAGCACTACAGTATTTCAAAGGACAGGGAGACTAAAGGACAGGGAGACCGGGCAAGTGATCAGAGTGGGCTTCCTTTCACAAGGAGGGCGTCATTTGCAATAAAATATGTAGGGGGTTGCAGAGGACCAGGGAGGATGTTCCCGGCACTCCTTCACAGCCCTATTCTGGATCTAAAGGAAAGAGCCAACCCTTTCCATGCCCTTAAGGCAGTCTTGTCCTGTTATCGCAGGTCCCCAAGCCTCATGTTTAGACTAGACCTCCTTGGCCATGCTGGGGACTTCCAGGCCTCAGGGTCTGCCGGGTTTCGTTCTCTGAGGCCTCTGCCTGGGAAGCATAGCACACAGCACAGTGTCCTGCCTGTTGAAGCCTCTGGGTTCTCCCTCCCCACTAAGCTCCCCCTTCAGTAGGGGGTGAGGGGGTCCAGTTTCCTGGAACTTTGAATCCACTTCAGAAAGGCAGGCCCAGGCGGGACGCCAGGGAGGGGTTAGGATGGGAAGGAACATCCTGTCTGCACCAGAGCACGGGAGGTGGCTCTAGAGCTACCCATGTGTGCTTCAGGCTCTTTTTTTTTTTTTCATTGTACAGGAAGTGTTCATTCTACCAACAAACAAGTATCTGGGGTCGAGGTGGGGTTAAGGCAGTGGAAGTGAGTGATACAAGACAATGGGTGTACAAGGTGGAGAAAACGGCTCCAGACACAAGCCCGAGCCAGCTGCCCAGGGACCAATCGCGATCATCAATCCTGCTGATGCGTTTATTCTCCAAAGGATGACCTGGGGGAGAGGGCTTCAGCCTCTGGCTCCCCAGACAATGGGAAGCAGGCAGGTGGGAGCACTGTCCCTGAGATTCCCCTCTGACAGTCTGGAGATCCTGGCTGTCAAGGGAGTTGGGGTTGGTGGGGGGGGGGGGGGAGGTTCTCTGCCCCCAGCTATGCACCTGGTACCTTTTGACATTAATAGTCAAGGTCTTGCACAAAACCTGGGGACCAAACGTGCTCTTCCCCACTGTGGGTGCAATATAGCAGCCTTAAGCGATACTGTTTAGGATCAAGAGAGCAGAACCTTCCCAAACCTCAGGGCAGCTGGGAATCGGGAAACCTGGGATTTCATTTTTCAGGCCTTAGAAGTACCAGAGTGGCTGAGATAGAAAATGGGAGCCAAGAGGGACCAGCCAGGAAGTTAACAAGGAAGAGAGCTGGGGCCAGCACCCAGGTTGCCCTTCTCATCTTGGGGCTCCTCAACCCAGAACCTTAGACCCAGTCCCCAGGGAAGACATGATTACTTGGTTGTCTGGGGGGTCTGGGGGAGGGTGACCACACAAAGACAAGCCAGACCAACCAAGTATATATGAGGACACATTCAGAAAAGCAATGTTAGGGATGAGGATGTAGCTCAGTGGCAGAGCACTGGCTAGCATGTGTGTGGCCCTGGGTTCGATCCCTAGTACCACCAAATAAATGAAGAAAGCTGTTTTGAGGACCAATCCATGTAGCACAAACTCCAAAAAATGAATCCTCTGCCACTTCACAGAGGTCTCAGGTCCACAAGAAGGGCATAAGAACCTTTCTGGATCACACAAATGTGACCAAGAGCTCTGGCTGGGAAGCTAGGCTGGATCTGGCAAGCGCAGTTTTAACAGGACCAGAGGGACCACACTGGCACACACAAGTCAGTCCTCGTGAAATTAAAAAAAGATGTATTAAATACGTTATGAAGTAGATGAGAAGGTGAGCCCGACAATGCAGTATCACTTCCCAAGACAAAACCTCCACAAAATTAAGTTTTTCTGCTTTAAAAGGACCTCCAAAGGCACTTAAGGAAAAGTCTGTGGAGCTGGTTTCACCAGGTCAGGAGACGGAGCTGTCCCTTCCTGGCATGAAAAGCCCATGAAGACAAAAGCCACCTGGGTATGAGCACTGGACAAGGAGGGAATACTTGCTGATGTGCCCAACTCTCCTTGATGAGCAGGAAAGGGGAAGGGAGCTAAAAATTCCAAGAACAAAAGAATGGCAGAGCTTGTCACTCTGGCCCTGATCATCCATGGCACCCTATCCAGCCATCTGTCACATCATATAGAAATTCCCTGCGTGTGATTCTGTCTGTCTAGAGAGACTGTTGGCTCCTATCCATCTCCCAATCCCCACTGAGCCTGGTGCCCAGGAGGCCCCGATAAACACTGCTGAACAAAGTGATGCATATCACGGTTACTTCCAGAGCCTTCGAGTACATGCCCTGGCTGTACTGGTCCTCAAGGCCAAGGCTCTCTCAGTCACATGGTTTCCTTTCCTCATCTTCTTTTTGGGGGCGGGGTGGGGGTGTGTGCTGGGAATTGAACTCAGGGGCACTGACCACTGAGCCACATCCCCAGCCCTATTTTGTATTTTATTTAGAGACAGGGTCTCACCGAGTTGCTGAGCACTTCAGTTTGCTGAGGCTGCCTTTGAACTCGTGATCCTCCTGCCTCAGCCTCCCAAGCCACTGTGATTAAGAGCGCCTGGCCCTTTGCTCAATTTCCTATGAGAACACAGGAAGCCTATGCTGCATGCTGGAGCACAAGGTCACACCTGTCTCTCTTTTAGACTCTGGACGTCAGGGAGCTCAACACACACCACTCAGTGATAAGGGAAGCACCCAATGGTGGGACTTGGAGGTTGGTTCACAAAGTAGAAAAGTCATAGCATTTTTCATCTAGAACACATGAAGAACTTCCTCAAAGATGTGTTGAATAACCCCCAGTGCAAGTAAAAGTGTAGTTAGAATACTCATTTATCTATTGCCCGTATCCACATAAATCAAGTTAACCCACTTAAAAATAATTTGGCAAAGTGATTCAAGGGTCTTGAAAAAAGCCCATACTTTCTGGTGCAATAATTTCACTTCTGGGAATTTATTCCAAGAAAATGATCCAAAATGAAAAGCAAAGATGTTCACTGCAGTGTTGTGTATAACGGTGGGGTGGGAGGTGAAGACAGGAAAGAAGAGCTTATAATAAGGGAATGGTTCGATGAAATCTGTGCAGCCATTAAAGCATAATTACAAGTAACTGGAAACGTGCATCAAAAGAAAAAGCATCAGACCAAAAACACGTGCAAACTTGGACAGCATTTTGTCCACGGCTGGAAATATGATAGGACAATAACACAAGGAATGTTTTCCTTTCACTTTCCAAACTTTATTTAGGGTTCATAAAGAAAGTTTGAGAGACAGGGGCACCTTACTTCAGGCAGGACAGCAACACCTGCATCTCCATCTGCTTTCCAAACCACTTACCTTTTCTCCAGGCCAAACCCTTAACAAGGACAGGTTGGGGGATACCCCAAATCAAGACAAATGAACACGGCTTCAAGCAGCATTAACACGACGCCTCCAAGAATGACATTTCACCAAAAGGAAATCTTCTGGGCGTGTTTAAATACCCTCCAAAAAACCAAACTGGGCAAGCAGGCTTCATATATCATGTGCATGTGTGTATAGAGAGCCATAATTTTCAACACAGAGATAGATATACCATTCCATTCCTTAACAGCAGCAGTGGCCAACTTTCTACCCCAACCAGCCATCTGGGGCTCAAAGAGAAGGTGTCAGATTGATCACCAGGATAGGATTAAATTTTTTTCTTCTTAAATCCCCTTAACTGAGAAAGCAGCTTGAGCCAATTCTGCTTTTCTCACAGACACCAAAACACCAAGCTATAGTTACACCAGTTCATCTTCACACCCCCAGAGTTTGGGGGGCTGGGACAGGATAAAGCTCTCCAAGCAGCTCTCTGCTAAGTCTCACCTCCCAGCGGAGGAGCTAGAAACACAGGCTTTAAGGAACAGGGCTGCCAGGAGAGGAGGAGAGTGCCCCCGCCGGCTCTCCAGGCTTCCTTCAGATAAGGAGACGGCAGCTCTCTCAGCAGCCTCCACATTCCCACCCCAAGCCAGGAATCTCCCCCCACTGCAAAGATTTTCTGCACTAGAATATACTACCTGTATCAGCCTACCCATCAGACAAAATATCCTTAAAACTTATGACAGACAGATGGAAGAGAGGACACACCAGGCATCTTGCCCCATGATTCATGGTCTCCCCTCAGCAACCCAGTAAGTGGGTATTTATTCCCATTCTATAGATAAGCAAGTTGAGACCTAGAAACACCACAGTCCTGTGGATGAATCCTAGCGTTCCAGGCTCATCATACACTCAGCGCACACTCAGCAGAGGAAAGGGGCAAGGAACCAACCCCTAGGGCTGAGCATGAGCATGTGCAAGGCACATCTGTATGCATTCTTTCTGAGCCTTGAAACAACCTACAGAAGTAGGACTGCTCCTCACCCCATCCAACAGATGAGAATGGCGAGGCCTGGAGTCCCACCCCACCACTCGGTAGTCTTCTCCCACTGCCGCTACTTGATGGGCAGATCCTGCAAGAACAGAACTGTAAACCACCTCTGCAGCTCCAGCCAGGTCTCCAGCTGCAACTGCACAGGTTTTCAAGGCATCTGCTTTTGCTGGGGAAAGGGAGGCAGAAGCCAAGGCAAACCCTCCAGGATTTCCCTCTAATGGGGGAAATATCCAAATATACAAGACAGAGTAGCCAAAGGAATGAGGTTCTCCTGGGAGGAGGGTGCTGTTTTGTGGCTCAGCTCTTTGCTAAGCTTCATAATTAGCATAAGCCCCCCAACCCCAACACAAGCCCACCACCTGTACTACTGCTTCCCCACAAGACCCTCCCAGGATTGGTTAATGATCATCTCTCTGGCAGGTGCCAGCTTTCAAGGAGACAATGAACACCTCCAGGAAAATGGCCAGAAGTAGGTTCAGCATCAATTTATTAGGTCATAAAGGGCGGGGGACAGCTAAAATGTAGTGTTTCTGGTATTTTTATTGTTCTTTTGTTGGCCCCTTCCCTTTGAAGGAGCCAGGTGACCTGGGTGGGGTCTAAGGAGTGAGCCAACCACAAAGACCAGTGCTGGGGAAAATGGCTTGAAAGTCACTATCTAGACAGTCTAAGTCACCATTTTTCGGGTTTGGACAGGAGAAGGGGGTCCCCCCAAGCCTCCAGCTGCCTCTGAAATGCAGCAACAGGGGGCACCCACTTCATATCTGGGGGTGGGGGAAGGACTTCAGGGGTGAGTCAGAGTGTCCCTGCCCTCCAGGGCCTCCCAGTTTAGTGGAGGTGATTCTCCACAAATGGCAGTGACTTCCAGGAGCAGAAAAGTACTGAATAAAAGTTACATGAAAGAAAAACTTGTTTCTGAAATGAGAAATGTTGATGCTGAAAGGAAAAAAGACCAAGGGGAGGAGGCGGCCCAACTTCAAAGAAGCCAAGACAGGTGAGGCTAAATGGGCTTCAGGTTAAAACCAAAGTCGTGAGACAGGCAGGCAGGAAGTCAGCACTGAGCACCCTCCAGGGGCTAGGAACCCAGGACAGACAGGAACAAGTCCTGACTTCAGAAAAACTGGGGAGGGGGAAAGAGAACATATGGATCACTTGAACCCACTCTACGATCAGCACAGTGCCTGGCAGACAGTGGATACTGACCAATGAATTTGTGGAATGGATGAAGGGAGCACCAAAAAGGGAACAGTATGTTCTACTTGGGGGGGCAGGAAAGATTTTTCTGGGAGAAGAACCTAGTGACCAGTTGTAAAAGGGAAGGGAAAGGAAACCTGCCTTTCCAACAAAAGGAACAAGGGGCATGGCAGGCAGAAGAACTGCACATGGACAGGCATAGGGGGCTGGGGGAACAGGGTACATCCCAGGAAGCACTCAATTCACCAGAAGACACCAAGGGAAAGAACTCTGGCCCCATAACATGCCCAGCGAGCGAGTGTGGACTTCATTCTGGAGAAGAGGAGATACCCTCAAGACTGCAAACACTGCACTTGAAAGCACAAGCTCTGGCTGCAGTTTCTATTCGTCTCAGTGCCCCAATTCTCAGATAAGGAAACTGAGGACTGGAGTAAAGCCATTGCTCTCCGGCTATATGGTGTCCATCCCTGGATTCTGTCCCAGGGCTCTTTCTGCCACACCCTGCTACCATACTGAAAGTGCTCATTGCATTACCTAAAATTTCTGCAAATGCTACAAAACCTCTTCCCAAATGAATCTGCACAAACAAGTAGTGTGACTCTCAGGCATGGGGAGGCCTTAACCTGCCTGAGCTGCCATTTCCTCCTTTGTGAAGTGGGAGAATTGATGCTGAAACCAGAAAGTCTTTGTGCAAATCAACTGAAGAATGTACCTTGACTGGTAAGACCTCCAAGGATGGTGGGCTAGTGTCATTCATTCAAACATACTTGAGTGTCTACTGTGGGTTGTTCTGGTAATCTAGGGCAGGATGAAGAAAAGAAAGCTGAAGTTTACCAGGGCCAAAATGGATAAAACATCCTAGGAGGTCTGAGCTACTGTCCTATAAAGAAAGGGGGTTGAATAGGCAAAGAAAAGAGTAAAGCCACGATGGTCCACACATTGTTTGATTACTTGTAGATTAAAAACAAGAAGTTGGTTGGGAAAGAGACTGGAAAAACCAAATACGTGTTGTTCTACCTTGCCCTTCCCAAAACTTCAGTACTGGAAAATGACATCCAGCTGGATACAGTGGCGCATGCTCCAAATCCCAATAACTTGGGAGGCTGCAACAGGAGGATTTCAAGTTTGAGGCCAGTCTCAGCAAATTAAGTGAGACCCTGTCTGAAAATAAAAAGGCTGGGGATGTATCTCAGCGATAAAGTGCTCCTGAGTACAATCCCCAGTACCAAAAAGAAAAAAAGGAGGAAAAAAAAGAACACCCAAGGCAGCAGGTCCGGGAGGGGAAAGGGCCTTTCAAAGTGAGGCCCTGGTTCCAGCCTTTCAAGGTCTAGTTGTTAAGATCACTATTCATGAAGATTCTGGTTGGTCTGAAGTCTCTCCTATTCCTCTTGTCCCTATCTAGCTGATGGGTCAGGCAACCAGGCAGGAGAAAGTAATACACAGTTTCAGGCAGTAAACAGCACTGATGGATCCCATGGATCTCAGATACCTGAAGCCCACCAGCAATGCAGATCAAGTTCTGTGGCATGGGGAAGCGAAAGGCTTCTGAGGGGGGAGGTGAATCTGAGTCGACCAACCAGGCTAGTAGGGAGCTACCAGTGTGAGTGACAGCCAGACTTCTCTTATTTGTGCCCATCGCTAAGTTTCTGCCCTTGGTCAAGGAGACAATCCCCTCTAATAATGGCAAGGATAGCAGGCTGCCATCAAATAATACCGCTGACACATATGGACCAAGTCAACCAGGAACACAGGGTGTGAGCTACAGAGATGCAGAAAGCAAGCACCCCTCCAAAAGTGGAAAGAAGGAACAAGAGGACCAGCCACAGTCAACCAGGCCAGGCTCAGGCAAACTAAGAACCCACTTATGCCCCAGGGGTTAAGTCAACTGGCATGATCAGGCGATCTTTCAAAGTACAACACAGCATCTGACAGAGGAGGCACCCACACAATCACTGTTCCCCCTAAACTGCAACACATACCTCACTAGCGGGGTGGGGATAAAAAGCCAGAATCCTTGCCTTCTGGGACAACACTCATAATGATTTCACTCCATGGGTCCATTCATAAAACCCCTACCTATGATTTTTCAAAGAACTCAGGAGAAGCCTCCAAGCTTCCAGGACAAAGCAAAGACAGATATAATTTTGAATTATTAAGATCTTCCTGGGGTAAGTGGAACAGAAAGTTCCACTGGGAGGGAAAGGACCCCTCCCAGCTTAAAGAACCAATGGTCAGGGGGCTGGGGATGTGGCTCAAGCGGTAGCGCACTCGCCTGGTGTGCGTGTGGCCCGGGTTCGATCCTCAGCACCACATACAAACAAAGATATTGTGTCCGCCGAAAACTAAAAATATTTAAAAAAAAAAATCTCTTTCTCTCTCTCATCTCATCTCTCTCTCTCTCTTTTTTTAAAAAAAAGAACCAATGGTCATCCCCCAACTAAGAGCACTTAAAAGTATTTGTCAGTTGGGGAAATTTTTTTTTCTTTTTCTTTCGGCTCCAAACTCTGTCTTAAAGAGTTTGATTAACGTTTGTAAAAGGCCAAAAGATGCACAGATATTGGGCAGTTTTGCCAAAGAGGGGAAAGTGAACTCCAAGAAACAGACCAATCCATGCCCCAGCCCCAAGCCTCAGGGATCCCAGGACCTCTCCAGCAAGTTGGGCTGGGAGTCAGACCTTGAAAACCAGTTCCTCCAGCAGGGCAGGAGGCATCCTGCTGAGGGGTGGCTCCCATCTGCCCAGCCTCCTGTCCCAGCCTGTTTGCCAGACCCTGTCCCAACAGGCAAGTGAGGCTGCTCCTGGCCTCACCTCGCATGCGATCTGCCTTCAGGCAAGCAAAGGGCAAGGAGAGGGCATGGGGGTGGAGGACGCTTGGGGGGAAAGCTGGTCTTAGATTGCAAAAGTCTGAACTTTAATGACAGCTGAATTCCCACCAGTTCCAGAGGTGAGTAAGACTGACCCCAGAAAGAACAGGGGAGACTCAGAACCACAGAGACTCCCTGACTCTAACAAAGTGGCTCTGCTTCTATCCTAAAGTGAAGCTCAAAAGCTTGGGGGAGGGAGGTGGTAAACTAGGAAAGGGGGCGGGGAGTATTCCCCCTTTGGGCTAGCATGGGCCCATCCGAGCAGGATGTACTAGTGGGTGCAACAGGTATCCTGTATGTGTCCCATTCCAGTAAGATTTACCGAGTATCATTTATAGAAAGCCAGCATTGCACTAATGCATTATCCTAAGCATTTTACAAGGATTATCTCATTTAATCCTCAAGCATCCTTGGAGAATGTTTTATCCCCATTGTATAGACGTGAGATGCGGAGCCAGGAGGCGAGCCCATTGCCTGAGTTCCTGAGGTCAGTGACTAAGAAAATGGGCATCTCACATTCAGTCCCAATCATGGACAGCATCTTCTTCCAAAAGGAAGAAGCCTTCTGGTGATAGAAACCAGAAGGAAGAATGAACTCTTCTGAGAGTCTTTGAGGCTTTGGACAAAGTTCCTTCATCACAAAATCCCCTGATGGCAAATAGAAGAATCAGGGGGCAGGTTCAGAACCTCACATAGTCCTCAGCACAACCCAGCACTCAGCTCAGCCTCTGTGATATGGAAAGGCCTGTGGCAGTGTCTGTCTCTAGTCATTCCTGGTGACAGCTCCAATTTCCACCTCTAGAGAACACTGTTCACCTGGGGATCCCTCAGGTCAGAGCAGGATGAAGAGCAGCTAGCTACCCCTTGAGACTGATGTCCACCCCTGAGATACCCCTTTGCAAGGCCACAGCTTTTCCTGCCCACCTGGCATCCATCACCAAGGTCCTAGTGCTGGGAATAAGCAGAGGAGAAACCAGCCTGATTTACAGAATTTACCAAATGGGTCTTTTTTTTTTTTTTTTAACCATGTCCTGCTCCTTTTGGGAAAACTCCAAGATTTTAGGAGTAGTAGATTAATGGCAGGGAGTTAATGGGGCAGTGATATATCCTGCCTGAAATTTTTAAAAAAGTTCTGCGTACAAGTTCAGTGGTCCTGCTGTGATTTAGTGTGCCAGCCCCCGAGAACAGGCAGGTCCAAGACGTCGGTAAATCTGTTAAACGAGGTGGTTTCTGGAGGGCGCTTTTCAAGATATATGGCCTGACTTGTTGCCAAACTTCCCAGCTAGCTGAGCCCCAAATGCGAAGGCAATGGGGGAGCGGCACTGTGCCCAGCTCTGCTGAGAGGGGAAGGCATGGCCCCAGACAGCCAGCGCCAGAACAGAGCCAAACTTATGGTGCCCCGGTTTTCTGCTTGGCTGGGAAAAGGGGTTCAGAATCAAGAAACTTAGGAACAGTCCAAAGAAAACTCTTGTATTGTCTACTGTGTTTCCACTTTATAAAGAGGAAAAATGAAGGAGTCAAGTGCTTGGGACCAGAACCTGGTACCAGCCACTCGTGGAGAGCCACTCGGCACTAAGCACTCCAGTGCCCTTCGACATTTTCACAGATCCCTTCCCGCCCGTCAAGTCCCAGGCAGGCCTGTGCATTTCTGTGAGAGTCATGTTTACCAAGTAAACAGCTCCGAATCTCACAGGGAAAAGGCTGGAATGAAAATCCACAGAGACTGCCTAAATGGCAAGTCAGGAGTGGAGGGTAAAAAGCCTCCGCTGGAACACACCCTGCGGGCAAAGGCCACACCAAAACTTGTTGAAGCCCAGGTGTCAGAAGTACTGCATGCCCGGTCACAATCAGGCTTCCAGAAAGAAATGTTCCCTTATTCTGTAGCTCCCACTGATGTAAAAACCTGTATCAGATCAATTCTGTGTTACCTTTGCTGATGGATTCAAATATTGGATTAATTTATAATCAGCCTTCCTGGTTGTTTTTGGTCTACTATGCTCTTTGTGCTAAAATCAACATGTTAAGAAGAACTTAATCAAACAGTCCAAAAAAGCATCTGAATTTGTCTTGATGGCTGACGTCAATTCATTAGAGGTGTTGCTGTTTTTTCTCTGTTTCCTGCACTCTCCTCTCCTCATTTTGAAATCCCTAGAATCAAACCTCTTATCTGTGGACTTAACACAGTGGGGCAAAAATAATCAAAGGAAAACCCTGCTTGCTATCAGGGGATTGTGCTCTTGGGTGGAATTCACTGGCAGCCTGTGGCACCTTTGTACAATGGCTTAGTGAGTACCAGCCAAATGGGGCACCGTGGGCTAGATGCGGGTCCTTTCAGCAGGGATGATTGCTAGTGGTAGTGGTACCAGTGATGGCAGTGGCAGCAGCAGCAGCAGCAGCAGCATCCCCAACTCTCAAATCTCCCTCCTGGAGCTCAGGGTAATCTGATGATCGCAGTGGATAATTAGAGTCTCTTATCAAAACAATTAGCAGATGAATGAACAGCCAGTCCCATCTCTACACAACTGCACATGGCACAGCAGTAAGAGGTGAAGGCAAGGGAAACGACAAATCCCAGTCCCAGCCATCATGTCCTGCCCATTCCAGGGGACAACACAGCTCCAGCCTCACCCCTTGCTCTTCTAGCACACCTGTGGCACCAGCGCTGACCTGGAATGCCCTCCCACCTCCCTGCAGGGTTTCAGCCAGGTCTGCCTCCTTTTCCTCTCAGCTTCCAACTCTGCAGGTACCAGACTCGCCTCCTCCCCACAGCACCAGATCACTCAGCGCTTCTGACTCTGAGTTTACTCAACTCTGCCAGGCTGGGACGCCCTAGGCAGGCTCAAAGCTCTTGCTTTCTGTATAGCTCCTGGCAACAGGAAAAGGTTCCCTAAACCCTTTGCTGTGGAACATACAAGCAAGCTGGGCCTGCCTGTGCCCCTGACAAGCAACTCCTCGCGCTCTGCCTCTAATATGTGTTTCATGGGAATACCCAGGCCGTTCCACCCAGTGCCCTCGTCTGCAATTTCATTAGCTAATGTTTAAAATTCAAAGCTCTTCCACCATTTCCGTGTCTTCCCATCTGTAAACAGGCCTGTGAGTACGATATCATTTGTTTCCACCACCGAAAATACACAAGGATTAGTCAGAAAGCCCTTTGGAAACATAATCCTAAGTAGCCCAGTCCATGAGGTAGGGACAATTTGTGAGGAAAGCCCATAAGTTGGTGGACCTTGCTTGGTTTGCAGACCTAGGAAATGGGGCTGAGGAGAGGGATGGGGGTACCCAAAATGTCTCTGGGGTTTTTGAGGCTAGGCAACTCAGGGGAAGGACCCACCCTCCTGGATTTCTAAGTTGAGATTTTGGACACTTTTGGCTGGGGGTGTGTCACCTTGGGTCCAGGGTCTCTAGGATTTTGCCCCAGGATACCTAAAAGTGATATTTTCCACGAGGCTCTGAAGGCATGGATGCCCCTCCTTTATACTTATTGCTCAACAGAAAAAGGAGGGAAAAGGAAGAAAGAGAAGAGAAAATGGAAAAGGTTCCATAAACCTTTTGCTGTGGAGCATACGAGCAGGGGCCAAAGGAGAGTTCTCCATCTGCCTTTGTTTTCCATCATGTTCCTTTCAAGGCCCAGGGTCTGCTAAGCCCCTGAAAGCCACAGCATCATCTGTCCACTTCCCCTTTGCAATCTGCCACCCTGCCTGCCCCTGACAGCCATCAATCACTCTGCAATGTGCTGACCTCAAGGCTCAAGGGACAGAATTTTCAAGTCAAATATAACCGTTAACATAAATAAAGCACTGCCCTGGATTTCTTTCTTCCTTTCTTTCCTTCCCCTCCCTCCCTCCCTCCCTCCCTCCCTCTCTCTCTCTCTCTCTCTCTCATGATTCTGCAGCTGCTGCTGGGGACTCGGTAGGCAACAAAAGCGGGGGCAGAGAGGCGGAGGGGAAGGGCAATTCTACTTTTCTGACTCACAACAATTATGACGTTGTGATAAGAAACATTTTCTGTGAATGTTTAAGTACCAGTTATCCTGTTTTGTCGTTGTCCCTGTGGAAAAGGATGACAGATCCAACAGGACTGAAGGCTACAACTCTACTGTCCCAAGAAGGCACTCCCTGAACCCTTCTCCTCCCCACCCTCGACCCCTAGAGCTAGGGCTCCCTCTGCGTGTGAAATAAAGCAGTTGTCCTTTAAGCACATTTACATGCAAACGACTTCCATATACCAAATATAGTTCTGTAAGCCAGCATTTATTTTTAAACATGAAGAAGTCTCCCATAATAAAGCTCATGATAAATGTTATGATCCTCAAAATGGTTTTTAGGTGAAAAGAAAGGATGACTAGAGGGAGTGGGAGGAAGAATGGGGGCTTTTTCTTGACCCCATACCCAAGCAGATCACATTCAGAGATGTTCCCACTTCCCATCTTCTCCTGCACCCTGGTCATGGGGACCAGCAAGGGAATATGAGCACATACGAAACCCTGTCATTCAGAGTGTTCACAACGCCAAAGGGACGGTCCCCATAGACAAAAACCCCTGGATTCAGAATAGGACAGGGGGTCCTGCATAACCCAACTGAATGGCAGAGCCTTGTTCACAAGCTAAATCCAAGATCCTCGGGTCACCAGCCCAGCCCACGCAAGGCAGTAGGTAGAGGAGACAACCATCGACTCCCTAGGGGAAGGGCCCTGGCTCTGTGGTTGATCTTCTGTGTGACTTTGGCCAAGTCCCTGCCCTCTCTAGGCCTCCATTTCCTCACGACAGTAGCAGAAGCTGGCTGGGGCTGCCCTCTCTCCAGCAGCTCTCCCCCAAGGCTGCTCTGTCCACAGGCTTTCTGAGGTCTGCCATCTTCACTCACATTTTGAAAAACCCTCCAGTTCGTTTGGGGAGAAAAATCAAAAGCCAGGTTGCCAGAGCATCTTCATAAAAGCCACATGCAATGACAAGACATAAACCCCAGGCTGACTCGCCCTGCAGTGGCATCTCCATCACCTCTCGTCCAACACCTACCTGATCTTAACTCAGCAGAGGCCACTTTCCCAACCCTGGGGACAGGAATGGCCAAAGGCACCCCAACAAGAGCAGGGCCCTCCTGGCCTCAGGCCACTGCATCATTCCTGTCTCATTGGAAACAGGGAGCCAGTGCTCGTGGCTAAAGAGAGTGCCTTCCTTCTTCTGATGCTCTAGTTGGTGAGGGGTTTTCATGGGCAGTGGGAAGAGTATATGGATGGAAGTTACTAGAAGCCAAGTGCTTGTTTCATAGGTCCAACAGCAGAGCTCCAAAATGCATCCTAGGAACTCTCTGCAGGGCTTTACCAACCTCAGAACCAGGGAAACAAAGGAAGGCAGTTTGCCTTTTCCAGTCCCCACCAAATCTCTGCTCCGGAGGAGGAGGCCAGACCATGAACAGCAGGGGGAGGCAGCAAGGGAGCTGAACAGCCTGTGACCCTGAGGATGAATGATACACTTTTTTTAAAGGGCTGCTCAAGGCAGACACATTAAGAAGGCTGCATATTTATCTTTTTGACATTTTAAAATATGCTGCAAAAAGCTGAATCTTAAATCAAGGTGCATTTTTAAAGGCATGCTAGATCAGGGACAAAACCACTTCCTTTCTTACTTCAAGGAGCATGCCTTCCGTGGAGTAGGGATTACTGTGTGTGACAGTCTCAGCCTCCTGTACAATCAATACTGAGTTACATTTTAGGAGGTATAGAAAGGCCAGACAGACTGGAATTCATACCCACATGTGACCCGTGGTGAGGGCCTCTGCCTCCTTCCCCAGACCGAGGCTCAGCCCAGGGTCCCAGGATACAGGGGAGCTAAATAAACCTCAGGAGACTCCAGGCTCTGGACAGGTCACCAAAAAAGGACAATTTTCCATCTAACTCAGAGATTCAAATCCCAGTCAACTGTTCCAAGACACATAATTCCAGGCAAGGGAGACCCTGCTTCCTGGGACTCTGGGTGCCATGGCAGCAAGTGCTTGACACAAGACAGCTGCTCTGCTGTACCCCTCCCTGAGAATGAGGGGGAGATGGTCACTGGTTGGCTGTCCTCCTCACCCCACAATCCATGTTAAGACTGCTAGGACTGGCGGGGGACAACACTGGACTGCTTCTGGGGTGGATTTCAGTCACTGTCCCACAGCCAGAGGGAGAGCCCTTGATGTATACTAATGAGACCCCACATCCTGGGACAATCCAGGTATACACCTGCTGCCCAGCACACTGACCACAAGTCAGTAAATATAACCACCGTGGAGGGGCACTGGTTTCAGGCCAACAAGGATTGGTGGGGACTGAGAGGGACTGCGATCAGCCGCCCCCTCCCACCCCGTAACAGGGGCCTGCAGTTGAGAAAGGAACAGAAAAGGTGTCCATGCAGTCCCCCAGCCTCCCACACCTCCACACGCCTCCTCTGAGGCGCTATCCATTCCTGTTTTACCTAACCTCATGGCTACCAAATTCTTCCTGGCCCCAAGTCTAAAATGGTATGAAATCAGCCAACCAGCCATCTCCTGGGGCAAACAGGATCAAGGGTGACCCCTCTGCTCATGCTGGTTCCTCTTGCCATCATCAGTCACCTCTTCCCTAAGTTACTCACTATATTCCTCTGACCATTCTCCATGAGATGTGAATGGGACACTCCTGTTCTGCCTGTCGCCCCCAGGGTGAGGCCATAGGCTCTACCTGCTGATGCAGGCCAAATTGCAGCATGACCAACAGCTCCAACCTGTGCAATCGAAAAATTCCCTTCAGAGCCTAACTCTCAAGGACACGGCTGCCTGAACTGCCTCAAGCAGCACCCCCCACCCCCAATGGCACACCTGGCCACCTTGGAAAGGATCTGCCTCTCCTGGGCCCCAGGGGCGGGTAGGTCACTAGGATCTCTCCTAGTGGTCCTCTATGCCTGATATGGCAGAGCCTGGAAATAGTGAAGAAATGGTTAATTACAGTCACTGCAGGTACTATTAAATGGTTTATTAAAACTTTGTAAAGAAAACTATAATAACGTCCATCCTTACAAATACTTTCATATCTATAACACTCTTGAAAATTTCCTTATTCCAAGTAGAAATAAGAGTTTATATATGTGTACACCACATCAACATATGCCCCGACATAATAACCCCCACTTAAGATCATCCACACAGAAAGACACACAGCGACATGCCCGGCTGGAGAGACAAAAGGCGTAGGATCTCGACTCAGGCTCGTTATATTACAGAAGTGTGTGCACACACTCATACTCCCTCAAACCAGATGCCCAATCACTTCCAGATGCTTTGGTCTAGGGTATTCTTTGTTAAGAAAGAGGAGAAAAAAGCTGGCCCTTCATGTCAAGATACTTAGGTTCAGGTTACACAAAACAGGATTAGTTCAGAAAACAGTGCAACTTCACAGCCAAGGCAAAAACCAAAGAACAAAAACCATGTAAACAGCTAACATAATAGCGAGACTGAAGACACTGACAAAAAGCCAAGGCTTCTGGTTTTGCTCTGAAGCCACTTCCATCCCATACCTGTGATCTAACGTGGCATGTGGTCTCCTAGGCCTAATAACATGGATGGCACTCAACCTAGAGGAGATAACACAGGATTTGGCACTTGTCTATGCCCAGCTGTCATCCTGGCCAAAGGCCATGCCAATCAGCTGGCCGAGCATGTCTTCTCACACACCCACCAGCGACCTCTCAACCCTGGCAGTCACCACTAAGGAAGAGCAAGGCCTGGGCGGTCAGTGCAGAGGAAGACAGGGCAGAGGAAGAATCAAAGACATTGGAGTCCCTTGCCCACCAACTGGAAGCCAAGGCCACTATTCTCTGGTGAAGCCAGAGCAGTAAACCTGCATCTGTGCCTCCCAATGTGGGGCTTTTCCTGAGTCCATGCCCCCTGGCCTTCCTAACAGCCTCCAACCACAGGTCAGCATGGCTCTCACCCATTTTTATGGAACTCACCAGCCAGAGGCCCGCAGGGTAGGAGGGCCACTGGAGGTCACTGAGTCCAATCATTATCTCCCCAATGAGAAACCAGGGTTCAGAAAGGTTAAACAACTGACCCAAGGCTGCACGGCTCTTAAGTGGAAGAGGTGGCCCTGGATTCCAGGCTGCCTGGCCAAGCCTATGCCTCTTCTGCTCAGTTCCAATCACTGCTACCAGCTCATGGGGGGCAAAGGAAGTGACAACTGGGATAATCAGATATTGGCAACCATGGAAGGTGGCAGGAGCAGCAGGTGAAAGGACACCTGTGTGGCAGTCACAGTTGCTTGCATCAACCCAGCAGGAGAAATAGCAGCAGAAATGAGACACAAGAGAACTAAAAGTGGAGGGCAGAGTAGGGAAAACACAGTTCTGGAGCCAGGAGACCTCAGGGTCTAGTCCTGCCCAGCTCTGCCATGGATGACCTCAGATGCCTTGGTTGGGTAAGCTGCCAATCTGGGCCTCATTTCCTCATCTGTAAAATGAAAGGGCCAAAGAGGATAATCTCCAAACTTGCCCCATGTCAAGTCACCAGGACCTGAATATAGCTTTGGCCTGTACTTGGTGCGGTGGCCTCTAGTAAATCACTTAACCTCTCCACACACAACCTAAGACAAGAGGTGCCAGGATCCCAGTGCTCCTTGGCAAGAGCTTCAAGAAGGCCATTTAAAGCCAGGCATGGTGGTGGATGCCTGAAATCTCAGCTACCTGGGAGGCTGAGGCAGGAGGATCACAAGTTCAAGACCAGCCTGAGCAATTTAGTGAGACTTTGTCTCAAAATTAAAAAAAATGGAAATGGCTGGGGATTCAATCCCAATCCCAATCCCAATGCCAAAAAAGAAGGGGGTGAGGGCAGTAACACTTAAAATTAAGTGGTCTCCCCACCTGCCCTGGCATCAGGAGAAAGACCAAAACTGGCTAACTTGCTGGCCTGCCCCACAGCCAAAGCTGCAGCTCTTTCAGTGGGAATCAATCGCATTAAGAGTCAGGCTGAGCACCCACAGGGGACCAAAAGGGACAAATAAAGTGTGTCACTGCTGGCACTCAGGTCAGGAGGCGAGCAAACACACACACATGCCTCCTCCTACACAGCATTGTTCCCTGGTGCAGCCGTCAGCAGTTCTTCAGGGCCTGACAACCAGGGCTTCCTAATAGGGCTAGGCTGGACCTGGCAGATAGCTGGTCACTTCCCCTACAACGGTCCACAGGGACCATCACCGCTGAACACACCACTGTGTGGAGGTGGGGGAGGTCCAGGAAAGTTGTCCTTGTCTGCAACAAAGCCCTGGGAGCCAGCCAGCTACAGGGTGGGCCCTGGAGACCTCTCATCCCCCACACAGAAGGAACTGTCATAACATCAGGCTCTTAGGGTCTTTCACCCTCACACCTCCGTGGGCAGTCACCTGGCAATGGGGAGCCTCACTGCCCCCCTCAAGGAGACTACTCCATGGCCATCTGGTGTCCACAGAGGTTAAAGAGCCTTTTACACATCTGTGCTCAGGCTATGGTTCTGCCCTGGATCCAAAGAGGTCAGTCATCATTCTGTCAAAGAGTGCAGTCGGAACTCTGTCTACCCCGCCAGTCTGATCCTCTTTCAGGCTGCAGAGCCTGGTAATTAAGAACCCCGAGCAGCTCTCTCCAGGTTTGACTCCTAGCTCTGCCACTTATACGCTGTATCATCTTGGGCAACTCTCCGTGCCTCAGTGTCCTCATCTCTAAAAATGGGGATAGTAATGGAGTTGGCTAAACTGATAAGAACAGTTGTATAAAAGACAGGTACTGGGTGGGGTGATGACTAGTGGTAGAGCACTTGCTAGTAGTCCAAGACCCTAGATTCAACCCCCAGCGGCAGGGGAGGGGGGGGGGTGGGGGGGAGGGGGGGGGTGGGTGGGAGGGGCACTGCAGAGTTATTAAAATTTCCTCCAGGCTACTCAGGCATAGTGATGCATGCCCATAATACTCGGGAAGCTGAGAAAGGAGGGTAGCGATTTTGAGACCAGCCTCAACAACTGAGACCCTATCTCAAAATAAAAAAGACTGGGAACTAGCTCATGCTAGAGCACCCCTGGGCTCAATCCCTGGTACCACTCCCCTGGGGGAAAAAAATGGCCTTCAGGCTAAATGCTGCCATTTCCTTCAGCATTTCATCTCCTCATCTAGGACCTCCACCATCCACAACCCTCTAGTTCATTCCAGATGGCACAGACTCTGAGTCCGACCCGGGTTTCAGCTGACACTGCCACTTTCCTATACTGTAACGTTGGGCAAGTCCTCTTCCAAAGGAGGAGGACTGAAAGATCCACCTAGACCTCAAAGATGTTTTAAGGGTGGAGGGACAGTGCATGTTGAATGCCTAGCTATTATTATCCATCATGAGGAGGATGGCATCAGACTTCTCCTTGTGGGTGTGACACTTACGCAGCAAGCCTGAGCTACTTCCTGTCAGTGATGGCCGACTGCTGGCACAGAGCCGAACGTCAGGTGAATCTGCGGGCTGGTGTTCTCACTTGCCGTTAGCATGCATCCTCCTCACCCTACGCCTATGAAGTTGATTATCTGAACCCACACACTGGACTTTACATTGATGCCTATTAAATTTCGTCCTGTTGTTTTGGATCTGAAATGGGAATGGGAGGATCTGTTACTCAGCTCTGACTCAACATACACAGAGGCTGTCCTGGAAGTGTGGCCATCACCCAAAATGACAGGGGTCTAGTGCAGCTGGGTTCTCAGAACTAAGGCGGTGACAGCCACAGTGATGAGGGCCTCAGCCAGCTCTGCCCTTTGTTTGCACAACACCCAGACCCAAGAGACAATTTTGTTACCAGAGGCCTGCAGAGATGGAGAAAGCACCTCACTTTCAAAAATAAAGCCACATGCGCAAACTGCTGCCATAAACACGGCCCCATTGGAGGCCTCCACTGTACTCCCCGTGCAGCATGTGCTTCTCTTCAACATAAACACAATCATATTTATTGCATTCTGCCACGGTTTCTAAGACATGAATTCAGAAAGCATTTTATGGGTACAAAATGCATTTGTGCATAAGTATACAAAGAAAGGGGAGAAGCTGGGCATGGTAGCACACACCTATAATCCCAACAACCTGCGAGGCTGAAGCATAAGGCCAGTCTCAGCAACTTTGTGAGATCTTGTCTCAATATGAAAAATAAAACGGGCTAGGGATGCAGTTCAGTGGTTAAGTGCCCCTGGGCTCCCTCCCTAGTACTGAGAGAGGGAAAGGGAAGACAAGACCAAACCACCTTCCAGTCTCCGGGCCCCAGAGACCCCAGAACATGACAAGAGGCTTTGGGCAACCTGGTCCACCACGGCTGTCCGAGACAAGAGGATCTAGTGTTGGACTTGCAACTTGATGGCCACTGGCTGCGTAGTTTCACACACCATCTAAAATGTATCCCCCCAGAGCCCAGACTTGTCATCTCATGAACTCTTTCCTAGAACCCAAAAGGGGCTACAAGGTCTGAGGCGTGTCTGTGCCTGCCCTCAGGAATGCACACACAACCCTGTGAGACGGGCACTCAGTTCCCTGGACCTGGAAAGTATTGCAGAAGCAGCCACGGGGCTGGGTTCTCACTCAGACATTCAGCTCTTCCTGCTTCTCCGGGGCTTCTGAGGCAGCACCCACTGAGGGATTCCAGGGGAATCCAGGCAGGAAAAGGAAGCAGTTGGGGGAAGGGCCGGAGAAATGAGTCTTACAAGAAAAGAGGACTAAGAGCAGGAGCCAGTGTGATGTCATGGGACAAGTATGGGCACTGGAGCCAGAGAGACCGGCTGGAATTCCAACTTCATCGCTTCCTGTGTGGCTTAGGAACATTAATTAGCCTCTCTGAGCTTCAGCTACTACGTCTGTAGAAAGAGGGGAATAAACAGGACTATCCCTAAGGTTCTCTTAGCACTGACACTCAGGTTTTCATCCAAGACCTCTGTGCCTTTGGTGACCCCTAACCTTTTATGCCTTTCACAATCTGTTCCAGAGAGCCTATGATATCTTGTTTCCTTTTATCTACTGGGTCTTTGCAGTAAGCAGGGCAAGTATGAGACTAGATTAAACAGGTACTGACTGACATGGCCCCTTCCTTGGGGAACCCACTTGAACCCCTCCTAAAGTCTTCAGGAGGACACCATCTCCTCTGTTCCTGCCCACTCCTGGGCTTGCACATGATCAACTGAAGGTTTATTTCTCCATTACCCCAACTAGACTACAAGACTATTGCAGAGGAACTGGGCTCAATTCCTGCCCATGCTCAGGGGCACGCTGGCTCCCGTGCATGTGGAGTTGGAGAAGAAAGAGCCAGCATTGTCCAGAACATCTCAAGACCACAGAGCTGCCAGGCATCCCCACCTCTGTGGAGATGGGTATGGTTCTGCAGCTTTTCAAAGTCAACAGGGGAAGGTTTCCAAGTCCTAAAAGGCTTCTCAAGCCTCTTCTAATCTGTCTGCCATTTTATTTCGTCTGCTCAGCTTAAGCAAGGGGAACTTGACATTTGGAATACTCACTACCAATAATCCCATGCCAAGGACAGGCCTGTTGTGCTGCAGCATCTGCATGCAGCTCACAAGGCAGTGGGGACACTCCAGTCCCAAAAGACAACCTGTGTAGTGATCACCCTGGACGGTCACCCACCCCAAGGGCAGGGTTATGCCTAACTCACAAGATTCCTTAACACCTTGTCCAGGGCGTGGCTGAGAAAAAAACAAAGCAGAATATACTCAGGATGACAGCAAGTGAACAGAAGTAGAAGTGGAAGGAACACTGGATGACTTTTTTGATAACAGTGCCCCCCGGAAGCAGCCATGCATTCCCTGTGCTGTCTCAGGAAAAATGCTGGGTTTCTCTGTGCTTCTGTTGTCCTCTCTGCCTTCTGGTTTGTTACAGTCCCCAAGTCTACTCTTGGTCTTAACAGGTTCTATGGGGCATGCAGGCAAGCCCCGCACTGTCCCCACCTCTAACACACTTAAGCAGTATG
This sequence comes from Marmota flaviventris, assembly GCF_047511675.1. Lineage (NCBI taxonomy): Eukaryota > Metazoa > Chordata > Mammalia > Rodentia > Sciuridae > Marmota > Marmota flaviventris. The sequence goes on from NC_092507.1 coordinate 43,108,039, forward strand.
GTGCAAGCTGGGCCGGGACCCACAGTGAGAGCAGATGGTCTCCTTCCCCCTTGCTTTGCAATAACCCACCATGCTCTGGCCTCTCAAAAGGAAGGAGCACACGGCCTTCACAGGCAGGCTTTGTGTGGCCAAGGCCACGGCAGCACCCATCTCTGATCTCGGAGGCATCCGGTGTAGACTGGCACAAAGTAATTTTTTGTCAAAATTTTCAAATATAGTGAGCTCTTTGGGTAAAAACATGAAATCCTAGGACATCAACTGAGTAATTAAATAAGATGTAATGACTATAGAACCATTTGTATACAGATACTGCTCAATAGCAAATAACCCTAAAGTATACACTTGAAGCTTTTTTTGGTGGTACTAAGGCTTGAACCCAGGGGGCCTTGCACATGCTAGGCAAGTGCTCTACCACTGAGCTACATCCAAGCCCATATTTGAAACTTCTTATTCCCATTCTTTTAAGTTCAGCTCCTGCCACTCAGCACCTCTCATCATCCCACATGACCCTGGCCCCTCTTGTGCGTTCCCAAAGCCCCTATGCCACTGCCCCACCAGAACTTCCCAGAGCCTGGCACATGGGCCTGGCTTGCACGTGATCAACTGAAGGTTTATTTATCCATTACCCCAACTAGACTACAAAATCCTTGAGGGACAATACCTTATTCGACTTTACTCTGCAAATACCTAGGGAAAAAAAAATAACATGTTCAAACTGAAAAAAACTATCTAAGCGCATGGATGAGTATGTGACCTCCTGCTTATGCCTCCTGCACTCACACCTACCCCCAGAATCAGAAGCAGCTCTGGAAAAAGCTAAGCCCTAAGTCAACTCCAAACTATCCAGGTGACTGCACAGTCACTTTGGGTTCCTCCACCTTTACAGCAGTATATATATTTCCCCTCCAAGGGGGTGAGCTCAAGTTTCCACACTGACCAGGCAACATAGGGAGTCCTTTCTTCCCAGCTGAGGCCAAAAAGGGACCCAACCACAAACATCCAGTAATTCTGAACATGACGTGAACAATGTAAAAATAGCTCCTCTATCTCTTTGCCCCCACCCTTCGCCCCAGCAACACAAAGGGCAGAACAAAGTGACACCCCTAACAAGCCTCAGCTTGTTCCGGCATGGACAGCCCTAGCCTCCTACATCTGGACCAGCTGTTATAAGCCAACAGGGAATTCCAAATTACATTTTAATTACCATAATTTTTCACAGGTACCTGAAACCAGATCGTGACACCATTGCATGAAATCTCCAAATAGGATGCATGAGGTCCAAGTTACAAGCTAGTCTTTTAAATACACCCTTTCTCTCACATGTCTTTCATTTTGTGCAGCACTTTATAGTTTGCAGGATGTTTTCATGGGCCTTCCCTCTCCCACAAGCTCTGAGTTAAGACAACATGTTTAGGGGCTGGGGTTGTGGCTCAGTGATAGAGCACTTGCCTGGCATGTGTGAGGCACTGGGTTCAATCCTCAGCACCACATAATGAATTTATTTATTTATTTATTTATTTATGAATGGGTGAATGAGTGTATAGTGTCCATCTACAACTAAAAAGGAAATATTTAAAAAAATGACAAGCTCAGCATGGTGGTATGTACCTATAGTGCCAACTATAGGAGGCTGAGGCAGGAGGGTCACTTTAGCTCAGGAGTTCAAGATCAGCCTGGGCAACAAAGCAAGATGCTGTCTTTCCTGCCTCCCCCCCGCCCACCCACACACACACACACAAAAAAAACATGGTTCAATTCCATCTCCCAAAGTATACTGACCTCTACAGAGATCTTGGATAAGCTACTTCACCTATCACCATCCGGTTCGGTTTATTGAAAAAAAAGGAAATGGGGGAGGAGAGAGGATTCTTATCCCTAAGCTTAACTAGGAATATTAAAGTAATTTAAATGGAAAGCATAGTGAAGTTTTGTTTTAAGGAGAAAGCACCTATTCAGGATAATTTACACTGGGCAGACAATGAATTCTTAGCAGACACACATTCTTAGTGTGGCTGTGTCTACACAGCATGAGGTTAGGAGTGTGAACTCTGGAATTAATCTGCATGGATTTGAATCCAGACTGCAACATTTTAGCCGTGTGGTTTTGAGCAAGTTAATTAACCTTTTTGGGTCTCAGTTTCATCAACTGGAAACAGGGATGGTGGCAGTTACTTCATAGGCTCATGCAGGGTTCACAGAATCAATGCAAGTAAATTAGCCCCAGCCTAGTATATAGTAAGAACTAAGGGGGAAAAAAGCAGAAATAAAATACTGCTGGGGAGAGGAACTTCAAGTGCCTTACCAAAGGGGAAAAGAACACACATGGCTGGGTCTCGTCAGATGATCTGGGAGGGATGGGTGGTGTGGGCACAAGACCCCGTGGCTCTGCACTCCACCTCTGTCTTAACCCTTAAATCCTCCCTCCACCTCTAGGATAAGAACCTTCAAGAAGGGACACAGCCTCATTGCTCTAGGGTAAGCACTCTTGTCTTGTCACATGACTTGGCATAAAACTTCTGCTCAGCCAATATTTACAAAATTAAATGAACAAGCTAATTTTATCTCTCCTACCTCTGCGCATTCTAGATATCAAAAAGAAACAGCCCGCACACCAAGTCCTCTCAAGGTGGCCTGTCTTTTTTCAGCAGCAGTCATATTTGCAAAGGGAGTTGGTGACCCACGTGTGCCAAAGCCACCACCACAGCACTTTGTTGCTGCAGAGAACCAGAAGTACCATGTAGAGGCCCAGGGTTCTACACGCCAGGGAGCTGAGCAGCATAAAGCCCACCCATGTCCCCAAGTCCCAGGAGTCCCGACACCTGCAGATGGAGAGTGGAGTGGGGAAACGGCTCCCATGAAACCCCCCAAAAGAGCCCATGCACAGTGAGAAGCAAGTACACAATTTATTTTTAGCTCCAAACGAAGGACAGTCACTCTCAGAAGGGTGCAATTTTTGCTTCATCACCCTTCATACCTTTCCAGGATCCCCAGTGGCTTCCAGGGAAACGGCAATGGCAAGTAGAGAGAGGAATTTCCAAGGCTCTCTCAGACGTAGGTAGGGAAGAGACAGAGGAGGGAAAACCAGATGTGAGATGAAAGGTGGTCTCCATGAACCCCAGCCCAGATGGCCTAGAAGCAATGGAGGTTTCCACGAGTGGCTACAGTTCCTCTGCCTTCAGTTAGAAGGCAGAGCGTCCCCACCACAGCCAACCAAGAAATGAACTGTCACTCAACCCCACCTTACTAGGAGACGGGGCAGAACCAGTCTATGGAATCAGAAAGATCCCAATTCGCCTCTGCTGTGCTCTCAGGAAGCAACCCAAGTCCCCAGGCTCCCTCCTCTCCTCCCTAAATATGTGTTGCACTATGAGCAAATGCAACCATGCCTGCAGAGGAAGCTGGCTGGCACCTGGCTCTTGATGAATCATCTTTTCACAATTAAGCTGGGTCCCAACTAAATGCCTTGTGGCGCACACCAGTAGTTTCAGTGGCTCAGGAGGCTGAGGCAGGAGGATCACAAGTTCAAAGCCAACCTCGGCAACATAGCAAGGCCCTAAGCAACTCAATGTGGCCCAGTTTCAAAATATATAACAGGGTAGGGAAGTGGCTCAGTGGTTAAGGGCCCAGGGTTCAATCCCCAGTACCAAAACAATCAAAAAGCCTTCAAAGGATCTGCTCTGTGGTCTTGGCTAAGTCCCTTCTATTCTAGAGGCTTCAAGTCTTCCCCGCAAAAAAGCTCAGGCTGAGGCAGACACCTTTGAAGCAGGAGCCTGTTTTCTAGGATGCACCAAGCACCCCGGCCTACTGGATGTTGGCAGAAACCTTCCTTTAGTGTATCGAAGACTCTATTCTGCAAACATTCTGACCTCAGTGTGCCCACATCTCAAGACACTTTAGGAAATCACAGTGAATTCTGATTTTGGCATCTACACCTTCACCCATACCACACCTATGGTCCAAACTCGCCATCCCTGCCATCTACAAGGATTTCCCAAGATAATGCGAAAGCAGAGGCTGGGCTTGGCAATGGTTATTTAGCCAACAGTAGTCAATACAAAGGCACACAGGACAGAGGAGAGGACAAAAACTCCTGGAGTTTAACTGCTGCCTATGTAAAATGTGAGCTGATTCTTTTATTATACCCATGGAGGAGTCACAAAAGAGAAGTCCTGGGAGCCATGGTGATATATGGCAGGAGGCTTGACCCAGATAGAGCCAGATGAACAAGCTCCCCAGGAAGCACCCTTTAGGCCGAGACCCGAGAGGTAAACAGGTACTAACCTGGAAAGCAGGGAAAGGAAGGGAGGCAAGTGCCTTCCAGGAGAGGAACAGCATGGATGAAGGCTGGCACCTGGCACTTCTGAGGACCAAGAGAAGGCCAGTGTGGCTGGAGGGCAAAGAGCGAGACCGAAGTTGGGCCCAGCCAGGCAGGCTTTCAAACATGAACTGTTCCTGCATCTATATAAGGCCAATCCCATGCCAAGTTTTTTTCCCCAAATTCTCTGTATTTGGGTTTCTCTGCACAGACCAAACCAGGAGAAGTACAAATGGCCCAGGGTGCAAGAGAGGAGCAGAGCTGCCGGGAGGCTCAAGAACCCAGGCTCAGCCTCCAGTTCTGGAGTTCAAAGGTGCTCTGAGAAGCGAGAAAGACCCTCCCCATGGGATTTTTCAATTGCCAAAGATTTTGCTCCATACATGCCCCCCACTGCCACTACTTTGCTTGTCTTATTTTTTTAACTAGGGCCTGCTTACAGTCAGGTTAATACATTTTTTTTATTTTTAAAGACAGCCTTGAAAGTTCAATGGCCTCCATCCCTGAGAGGAGGCAGTGGATCAAAAGTCCTCTTAGCTTCTTCCTGGGCCACTAGCAGCAGCTGGAGGGGCGGGGTGGGGGCCAGGGCTGGAGAACAGGCTTACAGCTGGACTCTACCCACTCCTGACTTCAGGCAACGTCTCACCACCACCACCACCACCACCACCCCCCGATGTCACAGTGAAGGCCAGACACAGGAGGAACAGAATGGATAGGGAAAGAGCCCTGAACAGCACGTAGGCAACCTTGAAACCCTACATGAGAAGAAATGTAATCTCTTTGCATCTCAGTTTTCCTGACTAAAAAGTAGGAGTCTGTCTACACATTGAGTGAAGTAATGGGAAAAGGGCCTGGGTGGGAACCTAGCCCATGTCTCCTACATTCCAGCCCCCTAGATCACCCTGTCAAAGACCCCTCCCATCCACCTCCCCTTCCCTACACCCCACCCCCATGAGCTGGCATGCTTTGAGCCCCCTCAGGGAAAACCCTCCCCAGTGCTGACAGATGGGGAGTCCTAAAATACAGCGTATGGATCATGTTTCGTGACTAACAAAACACACCAGCCGGGACACTCTGAGAACCCGGCCGGTTTTCAGGAACAGGATTTTACACATTTCCCAGGAGTGGCGGATCTATGCTTGCCTCCACCCACCTGCATGCTCCTCCAGAGCCAGGATCCGCACCAGGAGGACACTTAGGACAGGTGCTGTCCTGTGGGGGAAGGGCAGCCATATCCTAACCTTCTGTGGCTTTTAATATTGCTACTATTATTTCCTTGCTGAAGACAGGTGTCTGGCACACGCCCTGAAACCACACTGCCTGAGTCCCAATCCTGGCTCTTACTGTATGACCCTGGGCATGTTATTTCAACTCTCTGAGCTGCAGGTTACTGGTCTGCAAAGGGGATGGTAGCATCTTCCCTTCACTGGGTTATGGTGAGGACTGAGTGAACCCCAGAGCTCAGGAGACCTGAACCACCATTATAACCATCCTTGTCCTCACAGCAGTACAATTATGGGGTAATTTTCATTGCAGCTGTCCTAAAGAAGCCAAAATGGATACTTTAGAAGCCACACCAGCTGTCTGGGCCACCCAGTGGCCAGGAGCATGTCTGCCTTTAAAGGGCCTCAGGGACAAATTTCAGAAGGCCTGCAAACCCAAACCCCTGGGTTTCTACAGTTGTTTGCACATGTGAATGTGCAATGTTTGGAGAAGGGGGCAAGGGATTTATTTACATCTACAGTCCCATCAAGGTTAAGAGCCAGAGCTTCATATGACCTTGTCTGCTGCACACGCACACGCACACACCCCTTCATGCCTCCCCCGAAAATAGCAGTCCTGGACTCTAGAACTTGGGAGTGAGAACTACATTCTACCTCCTAACCCCAAAGGGAAGAAACCGGCAACATCTATTTCACAAGGAGCTTCCAACTGGGGAGGGGCTGGACAGCCAGTGGCAGGGAAGCATGTGGACAAGCCTCCCACGAGGGAGCCCTGTGTCAACAGCAAGCTTTCATGTTTCAGAAGAGGACATGCAAGCCAGCAAACTGAGAAAGGGCTGCTGGCCTCTCCAAAGGCTCTAGGCAGACTGCAAGGCTAAGGAGAGCGGGGCGGGGAGCAGCGGGTCCAGAAGCAGAGCAAGCACAGCGGGGAAGGGCACAGCGGCTTTAGGTGCCTCTGCTTGGACCACGTGGACTGAAGTGCTCCCTGGACTTGACCCTGAGGGCAGGGACATATGTAGAAAAAAGGCCACACCAACAAGATGTAAATCGGGTGGTGGAGTTACCAGAGGTTCTGTTTATGTTTGTCTAACTTCCTTCACGATGAACACATATTCACACACTTTTGAAATAAGTCAAGAAACTAAGCTACTTACAAAAATACCTATGTAGTGCACATAGTCAGTCCTTAGGCTACTGAAGCCATTCCCAAGAAAGGTATCTTTGGAGGACAGAGGAAAGGGAAAGTATGTACAAGACATTCATCGTATCCTCTGTGGCTGGTTTCTTAGGGGCATCAAAATGTGCTCTGCCTCTGTGGTGGCTGTTTCAGAAAGGGAGGCTACTCTGAAGCCTTTGGTCTGTTTTGATGAGGGGAAAGAACTTCCGGGCACCACTGGGAACTACTACAATCCCAGCAACTCAGGAGGCTGAGGCAAGAGGATCATGATTGAGGCCAGCTAGGGCATTTTAGTGAGACCCTGTCTCAAAAAAAAAGAGCTGGGGGGAATTTAAGGAAACACACAATTAATTTTCTTCTCTTTGTTTTGGGTTAGGGGGAGAAGAGAGAAGAGAAGAGGGATGAAGATATGAAATAAGGTCCCTCCAGTGCCTAAGCCCCTGCTGCCTGCAGAGAGCACTCTGAAGTCCACGCACACATGGTGGTAGATTTCATTTGGCATGCTTGGTTTTCAGTAGCAGCTTTTTGAGACTATGTATAATCCAGGCTTCCTATTTACATTACATTGGTTTTCACTAACACAATAGCTACAAATACTTTCTACTCCACTCCCGTCATCTGTGAGGAAGCTCTTCTCAGAGCAGGGAGCCTGCAAAGTTACAAGAACCAGTCTTGTGTGGCAGGTGGACTTGTTCTCCACTCTTTCTGCTCAGATAGGAAACTTCTGGAATAAGACAGAAGGCTGGCCCCATCAGACACCACCAAACCACACTTGGTTTCCTCATGTTTACCCACAGCAAAAACACAGAAGCCCCTATAAAAAACATCCTTATTGACATTACACAGTATTTGCCCTTCCAATAAAACAGTTATTAGCTACCAAGGCTGCCTGAAACAGATAACACCAAGAACCACATCTTTGAAACCACCTAATCCACCTTCACTGGTAGGGAGAAGACAGGCACTTTTAAAAGCCTCCAAATCCAGGGGTTCCAGGCTTTTCCCATCAACATCTTTTAGAAAGAAGGAAGAACACCTTCTGGCTTGAGCCAGTTGAACTCACAGGACAGAAATGAAAAAAAAAAAAAAAAAAAAGTCCATATTTCCAAGGCCATGCCTAATAACCTGCATAAACATTTCTTTTACATTCTTTAAGAATCCCTGGTACTGCTGGCATGATATTACATGCCTATAATCCCAGTGGCTCAGGGGGCTGAGACAGGAGGATCACAGGTTCAAAGCCAGCTTCAGCAACTTAGTGAGGCCTTGAGCAATTTAGCAAAACCCTATTTTTTTGTGTGTGTCAAATAAATAAATAAAGGGGGGCTGAGGTTTTGGCTCAGTGGTAGAGCACTTGCCTAGCATGTGTGAGGCACTGAGTTCGATTCTTAGCACCACATATAAAAACAAACAAATGAAATAAAGGTCCATCAACAACTAAAAAAAAATTTTTTTTTAAATTACTTCAAAAAATAAAAAGGGCTGGGGAGTGACTCGGTGGTTAAGTGTCCCAGAGTTCAATCCCTGGTATGGGGTGGGGGTGGAGGGATCCGTGGTTTCCACAGAAGTAGCAGTTTCTCACCTCAATGCCAAGCTGGGTCTCACCTCTTGTGACTAGCCAAGCCCAGATTCTGGCACACAGCAGATTCCTAGCGTAAGTTTACTGACCTGACCAACAGGACAGTGAGACCCCTTATAATAGGAATTTAAACTATCACCCTATTACCCTATGTTTTGGGTTGACCCATGCCCCCCCACCCCCGCAAGAAAAAGACATGCTCAAGTCCTAATGCCCAGTACCTATTGACAGGAACTTATTTAGAAGTAGGTTCTTTGAAGATGTAATCAAGCTAAAATGGGTCACATTAGATTACAGTGAGCCCTAATCCAACAACTGTTGTCCTTATAAAATGAGGAAACTTGGGCACAGAGACACACAGGGAGAATGCCATGTGGTGGCAGACGTAGAGACTGGAGTAACGCAAGCCAAGGAATACTAAAAATTGCCAGCCACACTAGAAGACAAGAGAAAGGCAAGAACATGCTCCTCTGTAAACTTCAGAGACTGAGTGCCTGGCCCTGCTGACCCTTTATCCTGGACTTCCAGCCTCCAGATCTGGGAGACAACAAATTTCTATTGTTTAAGCCGCTTGTTTGTGGTACTTTGTCACTGCAGCCTTGCCGACCCTCCAAACCCAGCAGCCGGCCCCTTTCCTCCCCCTCTGCACCGTCCTGACCCAAAGACACGTAGCTGCACCTCAGCATTCATGCAGCCAACCTTGACCTTCCACCAACACCAGAGTTCCCATCGTCATCTTGATCACAGCAACTCACAGTCATCTTTATTGGTTAACTTTGTCCCTTAGCCTGCCAACTGAGAATAGCCAGAGAGTCTCAGGCAACGCATGGAATATCAGGAAACAGAGATGTGGGAGGAATCGGGGAAGATGGGTGGAAATTAGGAGAATTGGCAGAAAGAGACAAGAAGGTACACAATGGAGCTTGAGGGTCAAGGGGACAGGCAGAAAAGGCAGAGGCAGTGAGCCTCCCTGGCCCTACCCACATGGTCAGTCACTGAGCTCGCAACTCCTTCCCCCACTAGCTTTGGAACTTTACTACAACAGCCTGCCACACAGATTAGTGCCTGGAGCCGTCTACCCACACAGCTGTTGCACTTTGAGCCTCCACAAAGAGAAAGTAAACCTACTTCCCGTCCAGGGGTTGGGCTTTGTTTGTTTTCGATTTCCAATACCTGGAACTTGGTGGGGCCAAGTCAACACTGGAAGGCCGAGCTGCTTGCCAGGCAGATGGATGGGGCCTGAGGTTCTATACGGTGCTCCGCCTGTGCCAGCTTAGGTCACCAGGGGTCCTGGGGCAGTGAGCCGGTGAGCTCCATTTTCAACCCCCACCACCCTCACAGCTCAGAGGGCAGCAATAAAGCCAGAGACACACTGAAGCGAGCGGCCTTTAAATCTCTCCCCTCCTACAGCCAGCAAAATAAAGGAAACCTCCCACCGTGGCAATGCTGGTCAACAAAGACCAAGGTGGTTATGGACCAGATCAGGAACTTGTACCACAGTCTTCCTAAGCTGGGCACTCACCCGCAGCCAAGGCAAGTGCCCAAAATTTAGCTGGCCCCAAAGTGCCAGGTACAGCACTGGAGAGCACCCAATGCCCTGCTGAGAACCTGAGCTACACTAGAAACCCAGCTGCTGCCATGTTTGCCATCCTTGTCCATTCAACAAGGATCCACTGAGCACCTACTGTATGCCCTCATCTGCAAAAATCGTGTGACAATACCTGCCTTGATGAAGCTGTTCTGAGGACGAAACATGGTGACACATACAAAATGCCCAGCACAATGCAGGCACATGAGGAAGGGCCAACCCAGAGCTGGAGACTCAAAGAGAGCCCACCTTTCCCCCAGTACGGCGTCAGCGCCACGAGGGCAGGTGGGTTGTTGTCTGTTCTGTGCCGTTCCCAGTTGCAGTGCCAGTACCTACTGCAGTTCCAGGCACACAACAGGCACTCGAATGTGTGTTACGTGAAAAAAATAATCGCCAACTATGGCTGGATGTAGAAACACCGAACGTGCAGGGGCAGGACACACCTGACCATCTTGGGGACAAAAACAACAGAATCTGGGGTGATAAAACAAGCAGTGTTGTCCCCACTGGGGAAGGGGGCCAGGGGCCGGTAGTTCCCCTGTACAAAACCAAATTAAATGAAGAGACCAGCAAATAGCTGCCTCAGGCTTCAGCCTCAGAGAAGCTGAGAAAAGAGGCAAAGACTTAGGCTTGGCCTCCCTGTAAAAGGAGGACCAGAATCCAATGACAAAACAGGTGTGGAAGAGCCAGAAAAGCATACTAAATCATTATTTTGCAGATGTCTTTTCAAGAGTTAGCTTCCACCTCAGTTGGGATTCATGGCAATTTCATCTTTTTTACCCTCCCTCCTCTACCCATTCCCATTTTAGGTTCAAACACACCTGGCAAGTGTCCTGGAATGCACAACACAGACTGACGGCCATCTGCAGCCCCCTGGTACTTCACCTACTCAGGGTCCCTTCAGCCTCAGCTGTTGGCTATCACTCCAAGACCTCTGCCCCAGAGTGCACAGAACCCCAACTCTGAGTACTTACCCGGAAATGCCTTTACCATCTCTCCATCTCCACCTGCTGTGCTCCCCCTACCACTCCCAACCTGGGACTATGAAAACCCACTAAAAATAGCGAGGGGGCTTCCACTTAGAAAGGCGACATAGCAGGGTGACAGCTTGAAGACCTGGGGATCTGAGGCTCCAGCACTGCTCTCCTTGCGTGGTGACCTCAGGATAGGCTGCTTATGCTTTCTGAGCCCCAGTTCTGCCACCCATAAAAATGGACCTCATTGTAACAGTACTGCCTAACAGGGCTGTTGCAGGGATGAAAAGAATGAGGGGAATGCCTCTAAATGATGTCTCTGTGAAGTGCAGCACAAATGCTGTTACTAAGAACCCCAGCCTCCTTTCTTTGCTGCACAGGAACCAAGGCGTAAGCTAGAAAACCATGCCAAACACAAGGCAGCCCTGCAAAGCAGAAGTAGTCCTGCTTTTCTCAAGTGATTAACAGGTCCAAGAAAGGCTGTGGTGCGATTTACAAGGGCCACAGCCAAGAGAGATTTATCCGCGTATGGCCATCGGATGGTTTGCTAAGACGCGTGCACAACCCTGGTTTGGCTGAGGATCTCAGCAGCAAGTAATTTTCTAATTGATTCATTAGCACTCCAATCAACGACACTTTAGACACAAAGGGCCCTGCCTGGGTCTGAATGCCTGAGCCCAGGATGCTGAGCTGAAAGGACCATTCCTACAGCAGCCCAGGGGTGGGCAGAGAGAAACCCAGATGGAGACCCTCCAAAAATCACACCAACAGGAAAAAAACAGCCTGGAAACAGAGTCTACACAGCTTCTTAAATGCTGTTTTGAATCATGAGAATGTTCTGACGGGAACATGGTAGGTGAAAAGATGGAAAAGAGGGAACACAGTCTGGAAATACCCAAAAGAGTTGGTACAAAGTTAGTGGTGGGACGATGGACAACTTTCTCTCTTCCTGCTACTTTTCAAAATGAACTTGTACAGAACACATAAGTTCTTCAGTTTTCTCAGGTGTAGAACGGCAGCAATTACACTCAATTCCCAGCATTACCGAAAAGTCGAAAAGAAATCACGTATGAAACGGCACAGCCTGAGAGCTGTGGGCACCAGACAGAGAGAGTGCCAGGTAGGCTCAGTGGCTCATCGGCCTACCTTGCCTCTCAGGCAGGGTTCAAAGTTATGCTCAGGAAGGTTATAAATTACTCCGGTCACTTGCGACCTACTGAGGCCACAAAGGCTAAAATTCACAGACCTCAAGGGTATGCTGGAATCATCTAAATATAAATTAAACCTTAGAAACAATCTTCCTTCATCACACCATATTCCTTTGGCGGGAAGAATAATCACACAGACAGGGTTCCTCATCAGATCAAGCTAACAGGAAGGAGCCCCAGGCGGATTTTCTAAAGGAAGTATCAGAAACTTGGCTGGGTCCTCAGAGTCCCCTTGGGGATCTGCTTGTTGTCTGGAAACTCAGCTGTGGAGATGTCCTCAAATGCCAGCACACATGGCCCACCTGGATCACTTTCCTCTACCTACCTGTTCAGCCACCTGCCCACACCTCCTAAGTTCACAGCCCAGAAGGAAATGGTGAGCCAAGCAGCAGTGTGCGCACCCAGTAGAACAAAAGGTTCTTACACAACTAAAGGCAGACTTATCAAGTGCCCCGAGCCTACGAGCCCTGCGCTAGATGGGGCTTGGGGTATATAACAATCACCTGAAACTGGCAGGCCATGCCTTAGGAACCCTGAAAGACACTGATCCAAGCCCTGCTTCACCTAGCAGGGAACTAACTGGTCACCCAGGAAGTGGCACTCTTCAGAAAAGCTAAATGGGTCCAAACTTCTTGGCTGATAAAGTGGCTTCTTCAAGTGAAATCATGGAAGTCAGTCAAATTTCTCCACAAAGTAGCTCTGGGGAACCTTTGTCAGAAACCATACTCACTGGGTCACCCCATCTCCTATGAGGCTTCACACCTTCTCCAACCCCTCCCTCCCTCACTGTCACCACCCACCCTCCGAGTAGAAAGCAATCCATTTCATGTCCTACTACATACAGTGATTTGAACACAGGCAAAGAGAAAAGCATGCTGGTTGCCATCCCTTGGGTCTCACGCATCTTTCCAACCATCAGAGCATCTAACATGTTTGGCACTGTCCTCGCTACTCTTACTGCTGTCAGAAATGTGGGACGAGGCAAGATTTGAGAATACCCTCAGTCAACTGCTCTGAAATATCAATACAGGGGTAGTAAATTTTTTTGCTACTTTCCCCTACTCCAAACCAGAGGATGACTAAACGACAAAAGAATCTCAACAAGACCTATGGAGCTCAACTAAGGTGCCCCATGAAAGAGCACAAACCCACCAGCGCCCACAAGACATCAGCCGACACTGGGCCTCAGCAGGCCTGGAGTGGCAAACCCGATAAACCACAGGAGAAAAGCAAGGAAGAGAGGAAGCTGGCCTCAGAACCACGGGTCCCGATGCTGGACCTGCCTACAGCATGTACCCGGGCAGTCACTCCATCCCCCACATGGCCCATGGTTCCCTCGTCTGAACGGGAGCTCTGGTAGCAGGTGCTCAGCAGACCATTCCCCATACACCCCTGCCAGAAGGAGGGTGGTCCTCAGAGGCCACAGACAACTTCAGGGCTGGACACACAGCTGTGTTTGTTTCGGGAACTGGGGATTAAACCCGGTATTTATTCTACCTCTATGCTACATCCCCAGCCCCTTTTCAAATATTCTTTTGAGACAGGGTCTTGACAAGTTGCCCAGGCTGGCCTTGAACTTACTATCCTCCTGCCTCAGCCTCCCCAGCAGCTGGAATTTTATTGTGCATGAAGGTCCCTGTTTAGAACAAGGCCGGCCCATCCTTCCCATAGAAATCAGGCCTACTATGAGAAGAGAACTAAATCCAAGCTAACGGGGGGGCGGGGGGGAGGTCATCTCTATTTTAGCATCCTAGAGGTCCCAGAAGTCCTCAGTTCAACACCCCCATTCAACACCCCCATTCTGACCTCATTCTGTGACTTCCATACGCCTGGGCCCTTGATGCTTTTACCTTGAACAAATTCACTTTTTTTTTTTTTTAAACTTTTTTATTTTTATTTTTTAGAGAGAGAGAGAGAGAGAGGGAGAGAGAGAGAGAGAGAGAGAGAGAGAGAGAGAGAGAGAGAGAGAGAATTTCAATATTTATTTTTCAGTTTTTGGCGTACACAACATCTTTGTTTGTATGTGGTGCTGAGGATCGAACCCGGGTCACACGCATGCCAGGCGAGCGCGCTACCGCTTGAGCCACATCCCCAGCCCCACAAATTCACTTTTGAAGACCCTGTGTACCCTCCACACCCATCCTGCCTCCAGATGTTCTGAGTATCCAAGTGAACTCTAGGCACACTTGGAACCCATTCTGACCATCTCTCAGAGCTTCAGGGAGGGCAGACCAAAGCAAGGCCCTTGGCCTACCTGGGGCGTGTGGCCTGACCCCATTTCACTCACATGGCAAGGGAGGTGCATTCCACAAACCTTTGCAGAACTGCATTGAAATGGGCAGAACTGCTCCCAAGCCAAATAAACCTAAAGTCCACATTGTCCTGAGAAGGTAGAGGTGCATAGACACATCTTTCCATCCATGGACGTGGACTGAGGGGCCTGAGAGGGACCATGGATGATCAGTCAATTCCTACATTTTACCATTTTCACAATTTTTCAGAAGACTGCACTGCAGAGGGAACTGACACCCCCAAATTACTAGGGGTCTAGAACCTGAGCTGAATGGATACAGACGCTGGGTTGCAGGTGGCTGACCACACCTCCTCCCAAGAGCAGTCCCACGTCCCAGTGCTGCTGCATGGGGCTGCCCAGCAAAGGATGAAGTCCCACACTACTGCCCCCAATGGATCCTCTGGACCCGGAAGCCTACAGTCAGCCCATCTTACTTTCCAGGGGCCCTCAGGTCTCCCAAGCACACACGTTCTACTTTCTGCAGTGCCAGTGTGCCTTCCCACCCCCAGAAACCACCTTCTAGCCCCACCTTTCCCAGGTACCTGCCACACGCAGCAGGTGGACAGCCAACAACAACGTGGTGGGGTAAGGCCCTGCCTGGGATCCCAGAGTGTACACACTGTCGCCTTTGCCAAGCTTTTGTCTCTCTGCTCCTCAGCATTAGCACCTATCAAATGGGAGCAAAGAACCTCTGTAGCTACCTGCTGGCCCTGTGACATCAGAACTCTCCTCCAAGAGTATGCAATGGAGAAAGGGAGTAAGCCCTCTAAACTCCCAGTGAGCCCTACCAACGATTCTCCAACTCACACCCTTCTTCCCTCACAGACCCCAGGAACACCAACCTCTCCAGAGGGAAGAAATCCAGAAAGATAAGAAAGCCAGGAAGCCAACCAACTGAAAAGGTCTTTGAAGCTGGGCCTGACCTAACACAGAACTCTGCAGAGGGCACAGCGCTCAGGGAGGGCGGGCTCCAGAGCACACCACCCAGACGTGCTATCTACCCGCCTGCGGCTTCCCAGGGATCGTATCCAAGAGGAACAGGTTTGGAGCAAAGAGAAAGATGGGATGAAAATCAAATGCCTCGTGCCTTCCTAAGATTACTGGCTGCCCTGCTATAAGATCCCTCTAAAGGCAAGGGGAAGGTTAAGCGAGGCTACTCCTTCCCTCCCTAACTTGCTTCAAAGGGTAGGAGGTTCTCACACCAGGACAGTGTGTGACCTGCCTTCTTCCCTGCACCAGCCAACAAACATCAGCAGATGTTTGTTGTGACCAGGCACACTGTCCTGCACCTCTGCCGGACACACAGCAGACACAAGGCAGATGTGCTCAACTGGACCAAAGGTCTAGACAAGAGTCACCTGACAGTAAATAACAGAGGGGGGCACCAACCACAGGCATCACAATCAGAGTCTCCCCCAGCTCTAAACAAACCCCCCCAATTTAAAGAGGATTCTTGGCAAATTAAAGAAGGCCTTATAAAGTCCTCCTAAAAAGCTCCCTTTAAGGATGGTGAAAAAAAGCAGGATTCTGTTTATTTGAGGTGTCATTTCAAGAAGGTGGCTCCCGTGCGCAGGAGAGCAAACCCAAGAGCACCTTCTACTCACAACTCCCATTTCCGTGCCAGAGGACAGTCCCCCCGTGAGGGCCATGGGTCCCAGCTCCTCTCTGCCCACCCTGCCTGGCCAGGCCCCCATGAACGCAGTGCTCGTGCCATCCACACTGTTGTTTTGGAATGTGCCAGTAATTCTAGTGGCAGGAACAGCAAGCTTTAGCTCAGCAGAGAAACCAGCTGGAGAGGCAGCCTCATGAAATAATGAAATGCCAAGCCAACCCCTACATCTTCTCCAGTCTCTCAGGTCACCTACCAGATTAGAAGGCCTGTTGCTACGGCAACCATATCTTGCAAGTGCCGGCTGAACTTCCCCATAATTTTTAACCCTTTAACTAGCTGGGAGAGGGTGGCGTGCAGCCGAACCCAAATCCTGGAGAGTTGGTCTGCTCTGGCTGTGTCTTTACAAATTAAGGCAAGAAAAAGGAAAAACAGCACCTGGGGAGGGGTGAGAGGCCACAGCTGGGCAAACACACAGTGAAAGGCAACAAGCTGCTGGCTCGCCCCCTTTCCTTCCCACCAGCCCCACTCAAAACCACCACCGTGGCCAGGCCTGCAAACTTCCCACAGTCCCGACAACTCCAGAGCGCAGGAGCTGCAGAGGAGATGGGAATAAACAAAGGCGAAGTGGAACTCTGCCCGCCCCTCCCGGCCAGGCTCCGTGCCCTTGTGCTGTGGAACAGCGCCGGGCCCTTCTGTGGTAAGCAGAAGGCGGCCGGGAGCGAGGCGCAGGGGACAGATGGCCACGCAAGCACTGGCACTTTCCAGTTGTCTGATAGGCGCGTGCTGCCAAACAGGCCCCCCACCTCCTCGCAGGCACTCCCACCCCAAACAGAGCCCGGCAGCAGGGGCTCCGGCAGGAAGCGAGCCCACGTTGCGGGCGGGCGGGCGGCTTCTCCCTCACCCACATCTGCAAGTCATCCCCAGGGTCCGCTCCCTGGCCACTGCAGCCAGGCCCTCCCTGTGTGTCAGGGCTCACCTTCCTAGACCCACCCCAACCCACGTTGCCTTCAGCCACTGGGGTTCACAGGATCCTGGAGAACAGTGCTCCCCAGACCTGACAGAGAGACTTCATAAAATCATGCCGTGGCAGGGAAAGGCCCTCCGTGGTCTCACCAGCCGGGGGCAGGGGCTCAGCCCCCCACTGCACATTCTCTGGGCTCACCAGGGGAAACAGAGTTCCTGGTCCCCTCAGGGAGTGACCACCCAGAGGCCTGTGTGGTTTCCCTGGAGGACCAAGAAAACACGCAAGGAAAGAGGACTGAGCCATCAGTGAGAGGACACCAAGCTGAAGGGGTCAGAAGGAGAAAAGAGCGGGGGAAGCAAGGAAGGGGGCTGGCAACTGAGACTCACTATACCACAGGTCTGCAGCGGGCAGGCAATGCCTGGTGCAGCGGCCTGTGGCGGGCACTGAACGAGTGAGGCCGCTGCGCTATACACAGGTCAACACTCCCCCTGACAGAAAGCTAAAGACTCGCTTTCGAAGTGTGGGGGGAAGGGCAATACACAGGGGGCCATGCTTCAGCAAGTCTGCTTTTTTCTTGAAGTAGGTGCACCATTAGGATGCTTGGCATCTACTAGTGAAGGAGAAGAAAAATTCCATCCTGCACGTCCCTGCCACCTCACCCTCCTGGCTCCCCAGCCGGCCTCTCCTTGTTACAGAAGGGATAGCTGGGAGGAAACCCAGTCCAGTGAATTAGAGTGCTGATGTCTTCTTTTCTAGTAAATGACCAGACCGACCACAAACAACCCAGTGCCCTGAGAGGGTGACGAGGTTTATTAGTGTGCTGGCCCAGTACCCAGCCCTTCCCCATGAAGAGGGTTAAAGAGCTGAAATGAGGCTATCCCCTGGGACAGCTGTCCCCTGGGACAGGGAGCTAGTCACTTCTGCTGGGATTTTATCATGTGCAGCCTGTACGCTTACAAGGTCTTTGGACACTGGTTGGTGGGATGCCCATGAGACCATGACAGAGGCAGCTTTGGAGAAGCCCCTCAGGGAGGATCCCAAAGCCAAGGCCAACAGGCAATCAGCACTCACAGAGCACCTGCCACGCCATCCAGGCACAGGGGCAGAGTATTCTTACAGCAAGGTCTCCTTCCTTAAGTCACTCGAGGGCAAGGCTGTGACTACACAGACACATCCCTCTGCCGGTGTCCAGGACAAGGCAGGAACTCCAGGAACAAATCCAAGATGAAAAGGAATGAGCTTTTTCCATTTTAACCAACCAGATGGGCAAGCTGCCACCAAGACGATCCATTATTTGGTCTCATTTATAATCAAATCCTTTGGCTCCTTCAGCAAGTATCTTTATTGGGCATTTACTATGTGCCAGGCACTGCACACACCAAAGCTAACACTGACACACCTGGCTGCCCTCAGGGAGTACCTCTCACCTTGGCAACCAAATGCTGCTCTCTGAGCAGTTTTCCATTTCTGTCCTGAGGACACAGACTCTCAGCATCTGGATATAATGGACTCTTAGATTCCCTTAAGGTGTGCCCTCATCCTGCTCAGGTGAACAGGAAGGCAAAGGCACAGCCTCGGGGCTTCCTAAAAATCCCTGTGGACCAGACGCCCAACTGGAAGCTCCATAAGCAAGTCCGCACCTGCTAATAAGCTGACGACCATTTCTCAGGGCCTGTGGCTCATGTCTCACTCCAAGTTGGAGAGAACACCAGGACAGGGGACAAGAAGCCTGGCTTCGGCTGTGACACAGGAGAAGGGGAGGCAGGCTGACCTCCAAACCTGGGCCGGCTGCCCCTTCTGGTAAGACGAGGGGGTTGTCCAGCCTGACCTCTAAAGACAGCCTGATGACCATCAGGAGAGGAACCATCCTGGCGGGCTGGGTCTCAGGGAACAAAGGAGGAGGCGACGGGATCCCAGGCAGAGCAGCCCTCCACCGATGTCTCCCCGCCTCCGCTCTCCTCATCACAGGGAAATCCTGCCCACAGTTCTGAATAATAATAGAAGTAACATTTAGGTAAGGTTGGGGATTAAGCTAAACCTCACTTAAGAGGCAGGGATGTTGGCATTTGGGAGCAGGAAACAGGCCTGGGAACGCAGTTAATACCTACCACAGAGCAAAGCGGATCGCCGCCAGCTCCCGACTCGAGCGTCTTCCGCCCGGCCACTCTTCTCCCTCTTGCCAACGGCAGACACTTCAAGGGTGCCAGGCCAGAGAGTGGGGGCTGGAGGTCAGTGTTGGAAGCCACTGGCAAACCAGAAGCCAGGAAGATGACTTCATGGGTTCAGGATACCAAAACCGAGGCAACGCAGAACGGAAACGTAGGGGTGGGTGGAGGTAGAGGAGTTCCATGGGGAGAACAGACATGTACGGATTGTGAGAATCACCTCTCCCTAAAACCTGTCACAGCAAGAAGTTTCTTCAGCCTGGTGTGGTGGCACATGCCTGTAATCCCAGCAGCTTGGGAGGCTGAGGCAGGAGGGATCACAAGGTCAAAGCCAATCTCAGCAATTTAGCGAGACCCTAAGCAACTTAGTGAGACCCTGTCTCTGAATAAAAAGGGCTAAGGATGTGGCTCAGTGGTTAAGTGCCCCTGGGTTCAATCCCTGGTACAAAAAAAAAAAGGCAACAGCTTTTTCAGTTGTTGGTAGTAATTCCTAGGACATACACAGACTTTAAACCATCATAAAACAGAAACAGACTACGGGTATTTTCAGGTGGCAAGTTCCCTATCACTAGAGGTAAGGCAAAGGCTGTAGCAGGAACCCGAGCCAGAGAGTCTCTGAGAGCCAAAAAGGACTTGAGAGGTTATCAGCTGATAACATACTGATGGGGCAGGGGGATACAAAGGGAACATTCAGGCCCTTTATGTTTTAAAATAGCCTTTCCTTTAAAAAAAAAAAAAAAAAAAAGTCTAGGATTCCTAAGGCAAGCATAGAAAGGTTCTGCCTGCCTCTCACCGACCTACAGAGAGCTTTTTATAAACATCAGGTTTCCCTGGCATCCTTGGCCAAACTCCACCCACCTTCTTCCTGGCTGTAGAGGTCACTGTGTTTTTGTGGCAAAAGCTGCAGGTGGTCACTGAAATGCTGGGTAAATAAGTTCCATTATGTAAAATACTCAAATGTTTAAGGTAATTCTGTGGAGCAGAGAATCAGAAATAAATTTCAGGGAGTAGACCCTGTACAAGAAATGTAGGTGGGGCGGCCAAGGTTGTGGCTCAGTGGTAGAGCACTTGCCTAACATGTGAGGCACTGGGTTCGATCTCCAGCACCATATAAAAATAAAATAAAGGTAATGTGTCCACCTACAACTTAAATGTATGTATATAAATATATATATGAAGAAATGCAGGTGGGCATTATGATTTTAGGAGGATGTGCTGCCATCTTGGTAGACCTCACCCAGTCACCCAGACTAGCAGGCTGAGGTTGAAATGAGAAAAACCATGATTTGGTAACACTCCCCAGCTACCCTGGAGAAACGTTCAGAACAGAGATCAGTGATCATCAGGGAGTCAAATGTGAATTTCCTGTCTCAACCAACTGGGTGTCAGTGGAACTCAAACTACACCCTAACTCCTTCAGAGTTTTGCTCATATGCTGAATTCTGAGAACCTCCACAGCACCCACACACCATACACACTCAAGAAATACTTGTACAGTGGCACACACCTGTAATCCCAGCGTCTTGGGAGGCTGAGGCAGGAGGATCGCAAGTTCAAGGCCAGCCTCAGGGACTTAATGAAGCCCTAAACAGCTTAGCGAGACCTGTCTCAACATCAAAAATAAAAAGGGCTCGGGATGTAATTCAGTGGTAAAGCATCCCTGGGTTCAATTCCCAGTATTAAAAAAGCGAGCAAGAAAGAAAAAAATATTTGCATGGCTGGGTACAACACATCCACTGACAGAAAGCTTAAGATTCACTTTCCAAGTGTTGGGGGAAGGGCAATACACAGGGGGGCTATACTTCAGCAAGTTTGCTTTTTTCTTCAAGTAGGTGTACCATGAGGATGCTTGGCATCTACTAGTGAAGAAGAAGGAGAAACCTATAATCCCAGCTACTCTGGAGCTAAGGAGAAAGAATAGCTAGTTTCAAGTTTCAAGCCAATCTGGGCACCTGTACGAGACCCTGTCTCAAAATAAAAAAATAAAAAGGGCTGGGGTTGTACTCAGTGGTAGAGCACCTGCCTCGCATTTACTAGGTCCTGGTTCAATCCCTGAAGAGAAAAAGGGGAATGGGGAGGAGGCATACTTTTCAAATGGATCTTTAAAACAAATAAGCAAACCAAGTATCTTTTCTGTTTTGGACTCAAGTGCATAACTTCTTTCCCCAACTGATATCCTTGCAGTCAACTCAAAATATTACATTATTTCGCATTCCCTGAATTCACAGAGGGATAAAAGAACTGTCAAGCCAGCGTGGTGGCACATGCCTGTAATCTCAGCGGCTCAGGAGGCAGAGGCAGGAGGATTGCAAGTTCAAAGCCAGCCTCCACAATTTAGTGAGGCACTAAGCAACTCAGTAAGACCTTGTCTCTAATAAAATAAAAATAGGGCAGGGGATGTGGCTCAGTGGTTGAGTGCCCCTGAGTTCAATCCCTGATACAAAAAAAAAAAAGAATTTTTATGGTGTGCCCATCATTTTATCCCTAACCTGTGGTTAGAATATGCATTCAACAAACACCTAATAAGAATTAGCAAATTCACTGCATCATGTTAGCCAAGTCACTTCTCTCTCCAGGTCGTCTTTTTTAAGTATAAAATGACGATGCTGCGGAATTCAGGTGTTCTTGTCCAGTTCCAATGTGTTGGGAAATACAAGACATGGGTAAGCTGGCTTAGGAATGGCTTTGACCAAAGAAAGCCTGTGCACGGCCCACCCGTGTTCCACAGGGAGGAAGCTAGGAGGCAGTGTGGTGCCACAGACAGCAAAGGCTTCAGAGCCCAGGACTGAGACCCAGCTCTGCTGGGGACACATGACTTCGAAGTCACTGAACCTCTTTCTTTAAGCCCCAACTTTCTGGTCTGCAAATGGGGGGTCACATCTAGCTAACTGGCCAGGATACATCAACCTGTATGACAAGCTAACGCGTGGAAAAGCACTCTGCAACAGCAACCCTCAGGTTCCAACTCAGGACAATGGGTACTCAAGACCACTCTCCAACTTGGCCTAACTATAAAGAGGCAAATTTTTTAGGAGGCTGAGGCAGGAGGATCATAAGTTAGTTCAAGGCCAGCGTGAACAATTCAGTGAGAACCCATCCCCCCCAAAAAAATCAAATAAAAATGGCCGGGGTTGTAATTCAGTGGTAGAGCACTTACCTACCATGCATGAGGTCCTGGGTTTGATCCCTAGTACCACCAAAAAAGAAAAAAAAGGATAAATTTGATACAGCTCAATTTACTTCTTCCTCCCTTCTAAGGAAATCAAAGGGAGACAAGTTTAAAGGAAAGAAGGGGAAATGTTTGGAAAATTGAACAACCAACCATAAAAAAAAAGATGAGTCCTTCCAAAGCTGCAACCCCGCTCCCACATGGGCATGAGATAAGCCGAGTAATGCTGCCCCCAGTAGAGCAGCCCCTGCCAGGCTGAAGGAAAACCTAACTGTGGTCCTGAGCTTGCAGCCTGAGAGAGGAGGTACAAAGGCTATTGTTTTCAAGGAAGGGGGACACCCCTCTTCCCCACAGCCTGGTGGCCAGCTAAGCCAGCAAGGTAGCAATCAGTGTGTATCAACAAAAGTGATGGCCAAAAAATCAAGACAAGTGACCTTCGGGACAGGCCAGATAACACAGGCCCATAATGACGCTGCTGGGCAACACGCACTGTCACAAGCAGGTAAGAGCCACATTCTGGTCTCTGGACACCTTGGCACTCTCCTTCCCTCAGGGGTTCAGTTCTCATTGCTGAAGAGGGTCCAGATGGAAAGTCCTCCAGAGAGACACTCCATATCGCTCTCTAAAAAGAAGACCTGGCAAAGGTTCTTGGGCAGCTGAAGGCAAAATTCAGAATGTACACCTTCTCATCTACAGTATGGCATCTTGATTATCTTCATCCTCATCTCCTATTAGCATAGGAGACCACAACAAGCACACCCACACAACCCTCTAGCAAGAAGATGCCCTTCCTTTTCTCACCATGCATGCATCTCCTCTCTCCAGACTGGGAGCTCCCATGGGCATGCTAGATGGTCACTGCCAGCACTATATTCAGACTGCCCCAGAACCAAGTAGGTGCTCAATTAAGAACAACTGGCTCACTAGGCATGGTGACACACACCTGTAACCTCAGAAGACTCAGGAGGCTGAGGCAGGAGGATTGCAAGTTAGAGACCAGCAACTTAGCAAGACCCGCCTCAAAATAAAAATTAAGGGGACTGGGAATGTAGCTCAGTGTTAGAACAACCCCGCATTCAATCCTCAGTACCAATTTTTTTTTTTTTAATTTTAAACAAAGAACAATTCATGGCACTAATCTGACCCTCCAAGGCAAAGCAGTCCCCTTGTCCCAGGTCATTCCTTCCACAACAGTCCTCTTTCCCCCAAAAAATAGCCTGGCAAAGAGTGGGGACCAGTGGGGCTTGCCCCACAGACTGAGGGGGGATGAATAGGGGCAAGGCATCTGGCTCAAGCCCCCTGGAAAGCCACAGACAGTGGCAGTCTACTTGATGAGTGAGGACCCCAACAGGCTCCTGCAGTGGCCACTACACAGGTGGGGGCTCCTGCAGGCCAGGGAAGGAAGCATCCAGGGAGGAAAACCCAATTAGAACTCAGAATTAGCACAGACAGTACAGAGGTGAATGAGTGTGGCTGTGTCTCAGAGACTCTATTTACAAATAAATCCTATAGGTCTTAGTTTGCTCTGAGGACTGCTATAATGTTGTTTTGTGCACCAGGCTCGTATGGCGCCAGACTACAAGGCCCTGAAAGCTTCAGGAAAAAGCAGGTCTCAATCTGACTTTCTTCCTAGACCAGGTAGTTGGTTTATTTCTGTAAGTTCTAGTTTACCTTCTTAAGCTGTCCAAACATCTGTCTGAGCCTCTGAGCCACATGGCAGGCTGCCCTGGGAGCTAGTTCTGTTTTCAGCAGTGGGTCCTCTTTCTCCCCCAGGTAAGAGCCACGCTGTAAAAGCCTTCCAGGAGGGCATCCTGGGGGAAAACGGTCTCCAGGCCAGTGCACTGCACACTGCTGTCTCACTCAGACTACATATTTACATGAGGGAGGAGGGTCTTGGAAAGAGGGCTGCCATCCCCCCCAGCCTCCATGGTCTGGGGCACCACTGTCTGGAGGGTGTTCCGGGGGGGTGCACCAGGCTTGGGAAGCTCGCCCCAGCACAGCACTCGGATGGGCCCAGGTACTGTTTGCTGAGCCACATCTCAGTGTGCACATGGTGCAAGCACATGAGCTTTTCAATCCATAACTGCAAACCTCTAACTACAAAGTGGCTTGTTTTGCCAATCTGGGAAACGGGAACAAATGTTTCCTCTCCCTACCAACCAGTTCAAAGGAGGATCGGCTAAGTAACCTTCTGTATGAATAATGAAAATTTCTTTACCCAAAGGGAAGGTATTAGCACAATTCCAAGAAATGAGAGCTGATTCTGCTACCAAATCAACAATCTGATGTCTCAACAGAAAATACAAGAGAGGGCTTCAAACCCACCCTTCATTTTATACTCTATTCCTCTACCCTGAAAGAAACAACCTCTTAGAAACCAAAATGTTCTGTGTGCAGGAGAACAGTACTATTAGCCCTGAAACCAACTACTGCACCACCCATTCTTTCTAATGTGAAAACAGAAAACAAGGAAATCCCTAAGTTGATAAAAGCAACCAAGGTTTAAATATCTTTTTCTTCCACTATAAAGGTATAATGGAGGGAAAGGGTATTGTTTTGTGGTAGAGTGTTTCTTTAATCAGACTTTAAATGGGATGCACCAAATCTTAACAACTCTCTAGGGCTATCTGCACTGAGCTAGGCACACCTGCTCCTTAGAGAAGCCTGGATGGTCCACCTCCCCAGCAACTAGGGGAAGCTCAGAATAGACCCGATTTGTGGCAAGGCCAGGCTTCAGGACAGTCCAGGTGTTGGCTCCTAATTCAAATAAGAATTCTTCCTTGCATACCAGCATAGTGCACAAAACAACATTATAGCAGTCCTTAGAGCAAACTAAGACCTATAGGATTTATTTGTAAATAAAGTCTTTGAGACACAGCCAAACTCATTCACCTCTGTACTGTCTGTGCTAATTTTGAGTTCTAATGGCACAGCTGAGTAGTTACCAGAGAGTCCATGCAGTCCCCAAAGCCTAGTAGATACTATCCAGCCCTTTCCAGAAAAAGGTAGTGACCTGCTCAGCAAACCACCTCCTATGGCCCCATTTTAAAAGCTATAGTGACAAGGTGGTTTTGAAGAATAAGGACAGCTAATTCTGCATGCACCTCCATTTTACAGAGAAACTGAGGCACAGAGCAGGAGAGAAGACCTAGCAGGGTGAGAAAGCTAGAAAGCTTAGCCTATCACTTTTTTTTTTTTGGGGGGGGGGGTGGTGGTGGTGGTGCTGGGATTGAACCCAGGGCCTTGTGTATGCAAGGCAAGCACTCTACCAACTGAGCTGTATCACCAGCCCCCTATCACTTTTTTGTTTTTTAATATTTTTTAGTTTTAGGTGGACACAGGATATTTACTTTTATGTGGTGCTGAAGATCAAACCCAGTGCCTCATGCATGCTAGGTAAGCACTCTACACTGAGCCACAACCCCAGCCCCTAACCCATCACTCTTTAACACAAAGTAAGGATGAGGTTCTCAGAACAAAATACCACTAGTAGAAGAAATGCAAATAGAAAAGCAAACCCTACACATAAAACCCCAGTGCTGGGCCCAGGTTTAACATCACAAATGTGAAAAATGAGAGGGAGACAGGGGGTGGCCATGGGATGGTCTAAGCAAACAAATACCCAAAAGGACAGACTATTTTATTACCTCTACAAATACCCCTTTTACACACCCCAAAACACAATCGCTCATTACAAGTCCTGCCACCCTCCCTGCCAGAGGTCACTCCCCCTTTCAGCAGCAAGGTGAACTTGGCAGTACTGAACCCAAACGGCTTCTCTTCACCAGTTGTCTGCAATGTCAGCTTTTCAGGTGCTCGTGCAACTCTGCCCTTGAGTCGTCCAAATTAGCAAGGCTTGTGCTAAACTTTAATACTCCAGTGATTAAGTCCTCTCCCAAAAGAAGTGGCCCAGCACTTCCCTCAAAGCAGCCACAGAATACCAGTTGAGGGGGACATGCAGATGGAAAGAACCCCTGCCTTTACAGAAGGGACAGGAGGGATGGACAAAAAGCCCAGGAGAAGGACCAGAATCCAATTTCTCTGTTTCTAACATGACAAAGGCATAGAAGAGCTTCCCTCAGACATGCACCAGGAAAACAGCAGACGTCTTGAACAGTGCATGGAGATGAAGCAACATTACAAAGTTAAAATTAATTAGCTGGCATGTTGACAGAGGCTCCATTGTGCTGTGGAGTGAAGCAATCAGAGTGCGAGGGCATCACACACAATGTCGAAAGGCCCTTGGCAGCCCAGGTACAAGAAAAAGGTGAGGACGTGCTCTGTGGTGTCACCAGCATGGCTCCCTGCTGGGGAGTTATGCATGCTTTTGTGTGCCTGTGTGTATCAATGAGATGACTCGTGTTCAGATTTTCTTAATTTCGAAAAAAAAGCAACAACCAAAATACTGATAATAGTAACTCTGCCATCAACTGGGGAACTGAGTGCAAAGATCACCTCTGAGCTTCTGAGCAGCCTAGGAGAGGAAGGCAGGAGGTGATGTGGGCATGCAAGTGCTGGATACTGGTGGGGGCAGGTGCTCTCCTGATCCAAAGACAGAAGTGGGGTGGGAGGAGGTCCACTTATCAGAAATATTAGTGATTCCAGAAGGCCCCTTATCTGCCATCAACCACCTCTCCTGCTGTGATGAACTCCCGCTCCCCTTCCGCTGGACAACCTGCCATCTCCCAGGCCTGCCCAGCCTCGCTCACACACTCGGCTTCTCTGCTTCCTCTGCCTCCTCTGGCAGAGCCGTACAACCCAACTGTTCAGAGCACCAACTCCAGAATCAGGCTGCCTATGCCCAAATCCTAGCTCAGACACTTACCAAGCTGCAGGGATCCTGGGCTGGTTATCTGGCCTCTCTGCCTCGGGCTCCTCACTTGGGGAACTACTCACAGTTCTGACCTCACAGTTATTAGGGTAAATGAAACGAGTTAGTTTACACAGAGCACCTAGAACACTGGAAGAACAAAACCAGGGCCTCAGTTGGTTTCATTAAGGTCTCCACCTGTCCTTGGAGAGTACTTCTTCCTTAAAGTCTTCCCTAATTCCTTGTATGGGTTAACTGCCCCCCTGCACCCCCAGCCCAACCCCGGAGTTCCAACTGCTGCTAACACCTCTCTGGTGGCACTACAGCTGATTTGTGCTCACAGCTATTTTTATCATTGTTGCCCACACAACTCCACTGGCAGAGTACTAATGATCCCCGTTCCCATCTGCAACATGGGGCAGAGTCTCAGGCAACTTGGCCAAACCACAGGCTGGGCCATAACACCTTGGTATTATAGTTACCTTGGTAAAAACCTGCTTCCAGTCTCAGGAAGCTCCCCCTCCCCTTTGCAACTGAGTGACACAGTTCATGTCGATAACCCTCTCAGAGAGCCTCAAGTTTCTCACGCTGGAAGGGAACCATGACATTGTTTACCTTGTGGGTTTTCCCGAGGATCACCTACAGCAGCCCACAAGGTTCCGATACGGTGCTCTGCACATATACCAGAAGCAGGGCCGCCACCCTCTGCTGCCAGAGCCCAAGCAGGTTCTAAGGGTTAGTCCCAGTCTATATCCTTGAGTCAGTCCTTTAAAATGATCTACTTAGATAAGAGAAAGGAAGGAAAAAAAAAAAAAAAAAAAACGCCACCTACCACTCTTGCCCATAAAGCCTGCCCCTGGAGCCGCCTCTGAGGCACCAGCAGCCACTGAGGAGTCAGGAGGGGCCTAGGCAATAAAAGCAGAGACACAACCCTCCTTGTGAGCAAGGTCCCTGATGCCCCATCATTGCTCTAGTCCAATCTGTGCCTCTCGTGCAAGGTTTAAGGGACATAAAAAGCATCCAGATAAATGGGTCTCCACTACTAAGCTTGTACACAGGGAAAAACATCCGAATCTAAATCAATTAAAATGTATTAAGTCCCCACAGAGCCCACTGCTCAGAGCATTCCAAGAGTAAATGGAGAAGAGAGGAGGAGCAGGGTTCCAGCCCTCCAGAACCAGACTGGCCAAACAAGGCAGCACAACAAATTGCAGGTTTTTCTCGAATTTCCCAGGTACCAGTTAGCTGGGCCTCCCAACACTGCCTATTAGTACTTTGACCAGGAACAACACGGTGAAGCAAAACTTGGATCATTCCCCTACACGATGTGCTGGAAGTTCTGATGGACTTTTACTTCCAAAGTGTGCTCTGGGTACCATGTGACCCAACGATCTAAGAATACCATCATGTCTGCATGTGCAAACGTGAGCCACAAGGGTGTCCATCACAGTGTTATTTACAATATGAGAAAACTGTGAAATAACTGAATTGAATGTGAGACAATCTGAATGGAAGATTAGAAACAATCAATAGTAAGGGATGTATGGCACATCCAGCAGGCTAACTGGATCACTAAAAAAGATGGAAAATGCTGGACGACATAAAAGGACCCACGGAAGCCTTCACCGGACACCAGAAGTAGGTGCTCAGTGAAGGAAGACAGCGGGCTCTGAAGGATGGTGATGCTGTGCTGCAGCCCAAAGGACTGAAACAGTTCAGGATTCGATTCCTCAACCAGAGGAGGACGACAGTCAAACAGGTTTGAGAATCATTCTCTCTCCTGCTGTTTCCCTACCCCACACCTCACCTGGCTCCCCTGCCGAGATCTACTGTGCACTCCAAGGCACTAAAGCTCTTGAGAAGGCCACCAGGAAAGAAGCCGCTTTGCCCAGCATTTCCCAGAGATCTGGCTTCAGACTTGCCACTGAAATGTACTGAACATCTCACTGAAAAAACAGTCAGTTAGAAATAACTGAAGCCCACACCCTCTAGGGTCCCTCCTCACTGTTAGAGCAGAGTTAAGTCTGTATTTCAAGTGGGAAAGGTCCTCTTAAGTAGGGGGGCGGGCCAGGATTCCTGGAGAAGATGAGGGTTTGAGCTGAACTTGTTCCAAAAAAGGCTTCTTGGGCTCAGGACTGGGAGTGAACCAGGAAGGCCTGCCTGTGGGCAGGGGGGCCAGAAAGCCAGAGTGACCATGGCTGGAGAAATGAGAAGACTGTGAAGCTAGGTGAACAGATGAAAAGGCACCTTGAAATCCAAGGTCAAGAATATCCACGTGGAGGCTGACAGCAAGAAATCGGCTGATGTTTGAAGAGCTTCGTGATCAAAAAAGAGAGAGTCACTAGTTAGGTAAGTGTGACAGACGGTTCCTGTGTGGGTTTCCGTGTAGAGGAAAGACTACAGGAAAAGACCTGCGGTCCTCTGTTCTTGTGTTCTGCCGATCCATAGAGGTGGAGAACTCCAGGTTCCACTTGAATGAGGACTTCCAACCTCCAGCTCAAACCTGGTGTGTGAAGATGCCCAGGACAGAATCAGACGCTCAGACTCCCCACCAGCCCAAGAATCTGACTTTATCCTTTTGGCCAAGAAGGGATTCCCAAGGATGATACCCTCAACAGAGTCCTGGGCATAAGACTTCTCAATTCCTTCTACCCTGCCATCTCTTGGGATCCCTGCATCCCATGGAGGTCTTGTATGATATGAGAGAAGCCATTCTCGGAACATCCAAAGAGAAACCAAAATACGGAGTAGACTCAAGGTGTCTGGAAGAGAAGGGTGTCCATGTTTCCCCCTCTGTGCTTCCCTCGACTAAGAGAGTTCAATCATGTCTCCGCATAGCTCGTCCCACCTTCCATGCCCTTCTGGATCACCATCTGGCGCTCCAATATGAGTGGCCCTTCTTCTGTCAAACATCACATATTTTACTCAAGATTCTCCGGAGGCCTTTCTGGAAGATGGCAGTTGCTTTGTCAGATGGGTATAAGGCTTCCAACTGGAATTCATTTATAATATGCACCCAACTTTCACCTACCTGGAAATTCAAACAACCAAGAAACTCATACAGTGTCACTGGCCAGCTTCCACCCTGATATGTGACACTGGTGACAACAAACTCATCTTGCATGCTAATGTTACTTGACTGATAAAGTCTGAATGGAATGCTATGCTGAAAATAATTCTGTTCGGCAGGAAAAGAGTTACTTTGATCAACTTGCAATGTCTAATGAGAGCAAGGGAGGAATGTCGGAGTATGTGCCAAGCAGTTACCATCTGTCCTGTACACCATGACTAGCCTTCAGATTGGAGTCTAAGTTTTATCATATACTGACTGGACATGTGACTTCAGCAAGTCACTAAAGCCACCTGCCTTTTCATCAAAAAAATAAAGAGGGTAATAAGCCTTGTCTGTCATTCCCCCAGGATTGCTGGAGGGTGCCAAGGAGCCAGTAGTATACAGGAGACCACTCTATGAAGTGTCCAGAGCAGGGGGTTATTATATTTACAGGATTATAGTCCTTCTCCACAAGAGGGGCCCTGAGGCACTACACAATCCTGAAGAGGCTTCCAAATCAACAAAGAATTAGCAAGAGCGTGGTGGTTGTTAGTGGTGGCAGCCCTCAGTGCGGCTCAGCTCAATTCTAAACCTGGAAACAGACTTGGCCTGATTTTCTGATCCCTTGTCAAACAGGATAAAGAGACCCCTGCATCTCAGTGGTTCTTTCCAGTGCTACTTGGCATAGTGCCATGGGTAGACATAGTCCAGAGACCTAGATGCTCAAATGCCACCAAACGGGCCCTGAAAGTGAGATGACAGGGCCAACCACCTTCTTATGGCTACTAGGTGGGAGAAAAGCAGTGATACTGCTGCCAGGAAACCGCCCAAAGGGATGTTGCTGAAGGGCCACAGAGAAGGGTCTCCAGGCAACCCCACGGCAAAGGATGCTTCCTGCACTGAATCACTGCTCTATACAGCAGGTCACTATCCATATTCTTTGCATAGGGTATGATCTTGCCAAATTGAGTTCAGAGTTGAGAGTTGGTTTCAAGTGTGTTAATGCACCAGAGCACTGAGGAAAACTGCACTGCTGGCGGAATACTCTCCAGTCCAAAGCCCAAGTGGGAGAAAGAACACGTGTGGACTCCACCTGTGCAAGAGCATGCTTCTGCTACACAACCACTGCACAACCAGTGTGCCCTGCAAGGCTGTCCTGAAGGACGCCTGGGGCAATTTTAGACCCTGTTTTATGATGCACGGGGAAAGCCTGCTGGAGTCTTCCTGTGATGCCACGCAGAAGCATGGGATTTGGAGACACACCCAATTTGGTGTTTCAATGTATCTACCAATGATTATGACTTTGGACTTTTGCACTATCTACCCTCCAAGCTGTTTCCACTTCTGTAAAGTACGGCTAAAATCGCCTGTAAGAATGTTGAAGAAGACCATCAATAATAATTACTAATATCAAGAGATAAGACACAATAATGAAAATGACTAATGTTTATAGGGGCTGTGCACGTGCCAGTGCTATGCCGGGCACTCTGCCCACATTTTATCTAATCCTACCAAGCCCGACATGCTCCTGGCCTCTAAAATAAAGACAGTAGGCAGCCAGGTGCTGTGGCACAGGCCTGTAATCCCAGAGGCTCAGGAGGCTGAGGCAGGAGGATCGGGCATTCAAAGGCAGCCTCAGCAACTTAGTGAGACCCTGTCTCTGACTAAAATACTTTAAAAAGGGCAGGGGATGTGACTCAGTAGTTAAGCATCCCTGGGTTCAATCCCTCTTGTTTAAAAAAAAAGACAGTAAGGCAGGTAGGGGTAGTTGCTGCCTTAAAGTCCAATACCCTTCTACCTGCAACTACCACCTGTTAAAGGAACTAGGGGTGTGACAGTTCTCCATATCATAAAGAACTCTCTCAGCACACCCCATGGAGCAAACTCCATCTAAGAACTTCACTTTCTTTTATGGATTGGGTTATATTCACTTTGCAGGTAAGAAAACTGAGGCAAGGAGAACTCATCTACTCACCCAACCCACTAGTCAATGAACATCTCCCAACAACCAGACCTGGGCTTCTGTCAGGCAAGATAGTGATTCAAGTGGTTATGCACGTGCCTGATCCCTGGGAGGGTTGAAGGCTGGGTCCACTGCACTGCATGTGAGCCGGGATGAATTACCTCCCTTCTCTGTGGCTCAGTTTTCCAACTGCAAAACAGGGTAAGAGCTGTCTCACAGGGTTAGTTATGTGGATAAAACTGCTTCATATATGCAAAAAGCACTCAGAACAGGACCTGGCACATTTAAAGACCAAGAACCCTTTAAATGTCAGCCACTATCAATGCACATGGGTCAAATGCTCCAAAATCAGGATCGGCACCTGCCTGGATGCCCTTCATTTTCTCTTCCCCACTCCTTCTTGCAGCCTAGCTGCAATGCTCCCTCCAAGAAGGCCTCCCAGTTCCTGACTCAGCCAGCAACTCCCCTCAGTGGGCTCCCTTCTAATTCTGTTCCCTCCCAGCACTGACCATAACCTGCCTTGTCAATTAGTCTGTCTATGCTTCCAAAAAACTGTCAACATAATCCTCACTCGACTTTTCATCCTCTTGGAGTCAAGCCTCCAGCAGGACTTGTTTAACATTTGGCACCTGGTATCCAAGGGCCTGGGAACCCACCGGCCATAGATTCCCAAGTTTTCCTGTACCAGCAGTCTTTGCCTGAGCCTAAGGAGTGTCAGGCACAGTGCAGAGCACTGCTCAGTTGTACTACTAGTGGCCTCCTCTCCCTTCACCTCTCTTGTAGGGGTGAGAAAACTGAGGCCCAGAGGGGCCTAGTGATTAAGCCAAGGCCACACAGCTAGAGAACAACGAAGCCAGGACAAAATAAAGTCTACCTGACTCCAACAGACCTTACTGCCCCTTCATTCTTTTTTTTTCCTTTGTTCTTCTCTCTTTTCTATTCTTTTGTAAGGTGAACAGAGCAGGTTTTTGCGCAAAGTGTGATGTCCCTGCAATATAATCTCCCCATGACTGGGGAGAATTAATGGCAAACCAACAGGCATGGATGGCTCTGATGTGCCCACACCCTTCTCCCACTGTCACCAACTGACACAGGCACTCAACTGTCACCTGACAGCCTAGCTTTCACCTTCTTCCTTCTTCCCCTCAAGGGCCCCCAGAACCAACAGGGGAAGTAGGTTGCTACTAGCAACAGCCTTGGGCACAAGGTGAGACCTACCAGTCCACTACTGAGGCTGATGAGAAACTTTTAACAGCATCTGGAGCCCCTTTCTGTCAATCAGGGTGGCTCTTCCCAGTCTGGGACTCAGTTTTCTTGTTTATAAAAGGAGATTTGCCAGGTACAACAGCACAGGCCTACAATCCCAGCTTTTTGGGAGACTGAGGCAGTAGAATCACAACTTCAAGGCCAGCCTGGGAAACTTAGTTAGACCCTGTCTCAAAATTTAGAAAATAAATAAATAAAAGGACTAGGCAGGAGGATCACAAGTTCAAAGCCAGCCTTAACAACTTGTCAAGGCCCTAAGCAACTTAAGAAGTTAAGAGAAAATGAAGGTCAGAGGGCATTTTTATTTAAAATAAAAAATTAAAAAAGAGCTAGGGATGTGGCTCAGTGGTTAAGTAACCCTGGGTTCAATCCCTGGTATCATACCCTTCCCCAAAAAAGGGACTAGGGATGTAGCTCAGTGGCACAGTGCCCCTGGGTTCAATCTTCAGTATCTCTCTCTCTCTCTCTCTCTCTCTCTCTCTCACACACACACACACACACACACACACACACACACAAAAGTACAAAGACAGCGAGGTGGCACAGGACTATAATTCTAGCTTTAGGGAAAATAAAGCAGGAGAAGATCACGAATTTGAGGCCAGGCCCCAGCAACTCAGCAGAGTTTTGTCTGAAAACAAAAATAGAAAGGACTGGGGATGTAGCTCATAGTACATTTGCCTAACATGTATGAGACCCTGGATTCAATCCCTAGCAGCACCAAAAACCAAAACAAACAAACAAACAAAAACCCTTGGGTGCTGCCCTCTCTTCATTATAGTTGAAGGACTAATCCAGACAATTGGAGCCTCTAGTGGTGCCCTGGATGGACTTGGACGGGTCAGCAAAGGGTTATTTGTGTTTTGCTCTCCTACCTGCACATGCTGCTGTGGACGGCATCCTAGGCCTCACAACATGCTAAACATATGCACATTCACAGCCTTTTTTATTTGAGATAAAGTCTTTCTATATTGCCTAGGCTGGCCTTGAACTGTGATCCTTCTGCCTCAGCCTCTCCAGAACTTGGGATTACAGGTGTGTGCCTTACAGCCCCGGCAAAGAGTTGATTCTGAAAAATAGGCATGCCTCTCGGACCCTAGCTCAGCAGAATCCCCCACTGTTCCCTACTTTCACCCAGGGCTGCACACGAGTGTGTATGAGCAGAGGGCCCAGGCTGACCCTGGGAGCTATGGGTTCTGACCACTTCAGTTGTGTGTTTCTGAACCACTGGGGCTGCAGTGGCTGATTTTCATCCCACCATCCTGCTCCACAGGAAAGGCAGGCTGTTCCAATGCTTCCCGGACTCTGAACACAGGAAGCTGATGAGGGCTCAGAGTGAGCACTGGCTGGAAGTGGGCTCATACAGGAGAAGCAGGATGAAGGAGCAGTACTGACACTGGCTTTGGAAGGTAGTTGTGCTGATAAGATGCTGGTGGACCATGAAAAATCCATGCAGAGGCCAGGTGGTGGGTAGCACATGATGTGTCTGGAGCTAGACGACAGACCAGCCAGGTAGATGGGAGGCATGGCTCCCTCAGCTACTCAAAAGGGGGCACAGGATCCAAGATGGCTACACTGGGAAACACCTTGGGAAGCCTGTCTTCGTTATTAATCTCTCCGGCAAGCCACCAAAGGACATCATCAATTTCTTCAGGCACACTGGCCCTGCTCCTCCTATCCACAAGCCCAATATCTAATTAAGCTTTTTTGGATTTACCAATACCAAACACCTAAGGTTTTCCAGAGTGAAATTTGTTCACAAACTACCAATCTTGTTCCCATTTCACAGACGAAGAAGTTGAATCTCAGAAGTGAGGCAATGAATACAGCATACAGCATGTGGTAGAGGCTTTCCCTTCCTCCCTCTGTTCCCACCCCACCTGGCAGGGGAAGAAATGCAAAGCAAATCTACCTCACCCTGACCCTGAACCCTAGGAATCAAAAAGCAACTGAAAATTTTAAAATGTCAACCACACTTAATCCAACCTGAGGTATCAAGGAACTAACTGATCAGGAGGGAATGAACTTGCTTAAAAGTACTTTCTACTTTTCATTTTATGAACCGACCACAGCTTACTCACATGCACAACTTGGGTAGATGGGAAGCCAGAGACCAGAGACAGATCTCGGCAATGAGGGCCTCTCTGGGAAGACATGAACAGCAGCATTACAACCCATTCCTCCCTGTAGGATGTATCTCCAAACGGATGAACTTGTCCTGCTGCAAACCAAACAGCAGCAGAGCAGCCTCTGCACACTCTCCACCCACCTTCTCCACCAGGCGGCAGAAGACTCCAGAGCCTCCTCAATCGCTGGGTCCCCAGGTATTGGGCAGGACCCTCCAGTAAAACTTTCACACACTCAGCATAATGGCAATGACCAAGACAGCCTGACCAAGGAAGTTGACCATCATTTTACCAAGGAAAAAAATGAGGACAGACAGAAATGCCCAGAGGAGGATGATAAACCACTTAAAGACTATTCATTCCTGTTTGGGGCCACACAGCATACATGCAACTATGCATTCATTTATTTAGCAGATACATGACGGGCCCACCAGATGGGACTGTTTAGGTCTGTGTGATGACAAGATACTCTTGCCCCCCTGCCAGCCTAACAACACCTCTGCCTCCCTCCTAGCAAGAACCAGCTGATGGTATGGCAGACACCTTGTTTCCTGCTGCTGCCCTTGGCACCTGACTTCCAAGAGCATCAAGCTGTGGCCCAGGGAAACAGGCCCTGGAAAACTACCTCAAGAGGGCCACCAGCCGGACTTGTAATTTTAGCAACTCAAGAGGTGAAGGCAGGAAGTTTGCAAGTTCAAAGCCAGCCTGGGAAACTTAACAAGACCCTGTCTCAAAATTTAAAAAAAAAAAAAAAAAGTGGGGGGGGGGGGGGGACGCATGGGCCAAGGATGTAACTCAGTAGTAAAGTGCCACAGGTTCAATCCCAGTATCAAAAAAAAGCGGGGGACCACCAGTCACAGTCTCCCTCCAGGAGCCTCCAGTCTCCATGTGGAAGAGATGGTCAGAAGCAAATACCTGGGAACACACACAGAAACCATTTTTTTTTTTTTAAGAGAGTAAGAGGGAGAATTTTTGAATATTTATTTTTCAGTTTTCGGTGGACACAACATCTTTATTTTTATTTTTATGTGGTGCTGAGGATTGAACCCAGTGCCCCGCTCATGCCAGGCGAGCGCGCTACCGCTTGAGCCACATCCCCAGCCCAGAAACCATTTTTATAAAGTACCAGATTTTGAAAAAAAAAAACATAGCCAGAGCCTTCCTCTGGACTTGATCTTGACGGGACAGGCTGCCAGCTACTGGGCCAGAAGGTAGACTGTCTACAGGGAGGCAAAGAGAAGGCCACTGAGAGCCAGCAGTGGGCCAGAGGGTCAGGAGGCACTGCTGACCAGGCTGGGGGAGCGGGGATAGGCAGGCAAAGGAAGGACGGGAAGGGAAGGGAAAAGGACAGAAGTCAGGGCAGGGAGGGGAGGGGGAGGAAGAGGAAAGAGCCTTGTGCCAACCTCCCCTTACCCCTCAGAGTAACAACCAGTTAAGCATGTGGTGACCCCTTTCCCTCCCTCAGTCTTCCCCATGGTGCGTCTGGGTGTCTGTCTGCCTACTCTCCTTCTCTTGCATCACACACACACACACACACACTCCCTCACACACACAGAGCTACTATGGGATTTTGACCATTCAGAAAAGAAACCTGCCCCTGTCCCTAGCCCCTTCCTAAAGTTCTTGGGCCATACAGTTCCACTTTTTTTTTTTTTTTTTTTTTGGCCTAGTACTGGGGCTTGAACCCAGGGGAACTCCACCACTGAGCTACACCCCAGTCCAATTTATTTTGAGACAAGGTCTCGTGAAATTGTGCAGACTGACCTCCAACCTGTGATACTCCTGCCTCAGCCTTCCAGGCAGCTGGGATTTCCGGCCCGAGGCATGCTGCAACCATCCCACTTTTGAAATGCATCTGACCTAGTTTTACCACTGCCGCTTCTCAACCCACCGCACAACCCACTGTGCAGTGCTCACTGTGGGCTAAGCAACCAAGCAATGGTTAATCGGGGGATGAAGTTCACAGCCAAAAGGAGGAGGCAGCACTTAAGGCTTCAGAAAGCAAATGAACATACCTACCGCATGTTTCAACCTCATTTCACTAATTCTCTCAATGCAATACAACAACCTGAAGGAAAAACCAGCTTTGAGGCCACACCCTCGACATGTGGTCAGTCTGGACTCCCGAAAACCACATGGAAAGTCTCAGCCAGGTGACAACTTCCGGGAAGGGGACTCTTATGCCCCTTACTCTTCTTTTCTCATGAGATACACTTTTGATTGTTTCAGTTTCAAATTACATCAAACATCTAAATTGGGAATCCCAGCTCCTCCACCACAGGCACATCAAAGGTGGATATTCAAAGTAGCACTTATTTACAAACGGTGATGCAAATTTGTCCTGTCAGTTCTGGACACCTTTGACACACACCTCTGCCACTGTCCATCCCAGGAGTTTCCATCCCATTTGAGGACCAGTCATGTGAGCCATCTGAGACTCTGCAGCCAAAAAATAATTATCATGACAATGATGACCACCACACAGAACCTGGCACCTCTGATGCCGCTCTGAAGGACCACCATCATAAGACAAAGCCTAAATGTTTTCTTATGAGGCCTTTCCAGAGACTGGTAAAGTCTTCTCTCACCCCCTGGGCACACATCCCCAAAGCAAGAGCATTTAACACATTCAGCCCAGAAGCCAGCAGGCAGGTCCTAACTGCTGCAAGTAAAAGGCAGGCAATCAATAAATGGCTGGGGCCGCAGGCATCGACTCATCCCATTACTGGGTGCTCATCAGCTGAAAGTATGCACCCCTCTCCCCTGCAACGTTTCCCCACTCCAACACCCACACCAAGACCCACTGGGGTCCTGAATTCCCACACGAGATCAGCCTCCAGGCCTTGCCTGACAAGCCCTCAAGATTACTCCATAAACCAGAAGAGCAGGAGTCCTCCAACCAGCCACCCCCCAACAGAGAAGGTGTCCTACAGTCTTCACAGGCTCAACCCTGAGAAGTGGGCCTGAGCGCCGCTGTCTGCTTTTAACAGATGGGAATACAAGGCTTGGAAAAGTATCCCTATCACTCAGGAGAGAATCGGGGACTCCAGCACCAAGGCTGCTGACACTCAATGTCCCCACTTTCCAAAATCAGGAAAGGGGATCAGATTTGCTGGAGCATTTCCAGCAGTGGTCACCTGCAAGACAGATTTTTTTCAAAGCCAACTGTCTAAAAGTTAATGACATAGTCCCTGTGGCTGGGGACAAAATTCCTACAGACAGCAACATACACAAAATTGAAAAGCAATACATCAAAAACAGCTTAGGTAGAGTAGTGGCTTTCTATGTGCTAGGAAGGTGGCAAAGAAAAGAAAAGTGGCTTTTGTGATAGCATTTTAGACACTGATGCCAAAAATGCATATGAAGTCCCAGAATAAAATTTTTTATGTAAATTGAGGGTGGAACATAATATTTCCAGAATTACATGTTATCCTCTGTAACATATGATTTTGAACATGTACAGTTAAATTAATAAGTCAGATATGGTAAGCGGGGGAAAATGCTCTGGCAATAAGGAAGCCACACCAACTGACCACAGTTCTGCAGGCCTCGGCCCAGTGCAGAACCCCTACAGGGCTGGGGCTCGCAGCCTCACACCACGTGCCTGGTCACAGGATCCCTGCAGACCTCTGCCCATCAGGCAGGTTAGACACTAAGCCCCTGAGTTCCCACTTTCATCATGAAGAACTGAGTCAAACCCTGCTCTCCCATATTCTCAGCAACTTAAGTTCATGACAGATTTCCCCCAACTTTCAGTTTTTCTCCTCTGATTTTTTTCTTAACCCCCCCAGTGATTGCTGACCCTTGCTTAGAGGATTAAGATAATATCTTACAACCAGTATGAGCTGGGTTCTGCTAAGAGTTTAGCACGGCTATATTTCCAGGTGTTGCATAAAGATGAGGAAACCAAAAAGGCCCCGGCATCACTCAGGGAAACAGGCTTTAAACCAAGGAAGGGGTACAAGACTATGTCCCCCACCTCAGCTGCAACCTTGAAGCAGAAACCCCCAATAATATTGTTCCCTCTGTAGGGGCTACCAACAGCCAAGCACCTAATATCAAAACCGACCAACGCCTTTGGAGGCCAGGTCCATTTAAGTCCAAGCTCTGACAAGAAAGCCTGGACCTAGGAGCCACTTGTGTCCCACCTTCCGTCTCACTGGGAGCCTTGGCTGAGTTAAGTTTCGCTTGTGAGTGGCCAGCGGGGCACAAAGGAAGGAACTGCTGGGGGAGGGGAGGCCACAGAGCTGGAGGGCTGGGACAAAGGGGACGAGAGACAAAGGGACAGGAAAAGAGAGCCCGCTTTCTCTTCTGAGGAAGGAATTCCTCGTCCAGTCTAATATTTCACTTGCACATCACTGGGCAAGAAATGCGCCACCACA
Source organism: Marmota flaviventris (assembly GCF_047511675.1). Classification (NCBI taxonomy): domain Eukaryota; kingdom Metazoa; phylum Chordata; class Mammalia; order Rodentia; family Sciuridae; genus Marmota; species Marmota flaviventris. The sequence continues at coordinate 43,147,902 of NC_092507.1, forward strand.
CATGTGAAGAGGTGGTTCCAGGTGTCTCTACACCCCTCCCCCGGGGGCTGGACACTGGCTCTCCTAGACCCCTCCTGCCTGTCCAGGACCCTCCTCACCCACTGGTTCAAAGTCAGCCTGGCTGCCTTTGATGGCTGCCTCCAGCCCTGATCTGCTACCCTGAAAAGAAACAAAGAATTATTTATTTGAAGAAAAGAAAGCCCCTCAAAGTGTCAGCCAGTGACAGACAGGACACTTGCCACACAAGGGTGAAGTGCAGGTTTTCTGGTCTGGGGGTGTTAAGGGTAGCCAGCAACACACTTGGCCATTCTCAAAAATCCTGGCTGCTGGGCCCTTTGTTTTGTTTTTCTTAAGGCCACTGCCTTCCTCGCTGGAGGCTGTGACAACTGATGTCTAGGAAGGAGAGAGTGCCGGGTCCCTGCCCAGCTCACAAAATCCAAAATGTGGGTGAGGTAAGCCAAGACACCTCTGGCCCGCAGCCCGTCCATCTGGGGCAGGGTACCCATGGCTGTCTCCACTGGGGTGGTTAATGCGTTGTACCGTGGACTGGGGCTGACTTTGATTTTAGTAAGGGAGAGATATGTTCCTATTACATTTTACACTAACAAAGCAAAACTCAGTATCAGTTCCAAGACCATGCCAAGGAAGGGGCAGTTTAAGGGGTAAGGCTGACTATCACCACGAGCAGAAGAGCAGGAGAAAGCCAAGAGCCACCAGTGCCTCCTCAACAGACCACAGCCCTCTCTCCTGCCACCCACCCTCTCCTTGCTCAATAAAACCCTGCTTTTTCTGGACACCGCTTCACTCAGCCCCATATCTGAGCCCCTACAACATGCCAGGCATAGCACGGGGCAGAGTGCTCCTGCGAAAGCACAGGTCCTAATGCACCACGTCCTTCCCACCCACCCACCCATGTAAATAAAGCACAGGACTTTCACTGAGCACCCTCTTGTGTCCAACACTGGGGCTCACCTGTGCGGGGCTGGGAAGGGGCCCTGCTGGTCCCAACTAGCAGTGGAAGCTTGAGGAAGGAGGGGGTAAAAGTGCCAGTAAACCCCCAGGGAAGGGGGTCTCGGGAAAAAGAGAGGAAAATGGAAGGTGGCCAATCGAACCAAGCGCCTGCTCCAGCCCCTCCCTCCCAGGCTGGGCCTGGTTCTACGCAGCCCAGCTGGTGGTAGCCTCAGCTCCCACTTCAGGTCACTGCGGTTCCTCCCTCAGGGCAGCAGTTCCAGAGGGGACAGGCTAAGTCACATCACACCTCCTCCTTCCCTCCCCCCCCCCAGGGCTCCTCCTCACCCCTAGGCCCAAATGCCTGGGCCTTGATTATACCCTGCAACCACCACCAGCCAGCCAAATTATTAGACCTAGGATCAGGCCATAGTCGGCTCTGGATCCGAACAGTCTCTCAACCCGTGCAGCGACAGCTTCTATCCTCATGAAAAGAATGCAGCGGCAACACATGCTCCACATTAAAAACACTTTCAAAGAGAAAGCGGTGGGGAAGGAGCCATCTGCATATCTCAAGTCTGTGGGGCAGCTCTAGATGGGAGCACCAGCTTCCTGAGAAGCCACAGCCCGCAGGGGCCCAGCCTGTGACCCTGGCCATCACCCCACTGGGAGGGATATTCCAGGACAAACTCGCTGACTCACCGGAAAGGGTGGCGCTGTGGCCAGCACCTGTGCCTCAGAGGTGGCCCCATGGGCCTGGCTGCAGTGCCCAATCCCCAACCACTGCGGGGTGGGGGGATTGTGTTTTTGGTAAAGCCTAGAAAAATTAACTGAAGTCTGCAAAAATGTGGGCCCCTGAAAGCTTCCTTTGGAACAGTATACCTATTGTCCTTTTCATTTAGGCTTTTGTGAATCTGAGTTTCCAATAACCAATTTTTAAAAAATCTCACTGTAATGAAAGCCTTACCAGGTCATGTCTGTTCCACAAGCATCTCCGGCCTGGGCTCTTCAAGGCTAGGTCATCACTTTCTCCAAACTCCCACCCCTCTCTCTCAGCTCTCACCTGTACGTGCCACACCACCCTGAACGCAAATGGTCTAGTCTACACTCCCACTTGTACCTGGTCTGGCCCTCCAGAGGTTTAGCTCTGCAGCCCACACCTTCCCTGCGACCAGAGGCATCACCGCCACTCTCACGAAAAGGAAGTAAACGTTGAGTTACTGAGTCTCAGCAAGTAGCCCAAAATCACAGAGCTGGCCCTCAGTGGAGCCAGGGGGCCAGGAGAGGCTGAGAGAAGGGTGACCTTGCAGGCTCCTCCCAGGCGTGGGCAGTGGTCACATGGGATGGGAAGGCAAGGAAGCATTCCTGTGCCTTCCTGGGGACAGCCAATCTGAACCTGCACGTTATATTTAAAGACGTGCTGCTAGAATTTTAAAAAACACAAACCCCTGATAAAGAGGAAGAACGGTCTGTAAGTTTTGTGAGGGCGAAGGATTTGCCAGTGTCCTCCACGTCTGTAGCCACATGGTACAGGCATCAAATATTTGAAGACAGACAGACTAGACAGGCTAGATGAATATCTGAGAAAAAACAAATATCTGCAATGACCCACAGGTGCATTTTTGGATACAATGTCTCCCTGAGCTGATACCACTGGGACAGTCTTAACAGAAAGTGGGTGTTTAAAGGAACTAAGCATTTCAGGCACTTGGAAAAGCCTGAATGGCCAGCCTAGAAATAAAGAAGCTCCTCCAACAGGGTGTGGTTGGACCCTCCCTAAGAACAGATAAGAGCCACTCACAATTAGAAGCAACGGCTGCACACAAAGACCCAGGACCCAAGCCCTGAGCCACCCCCTGGAATCTTGTTTTATCCGAGGCTAAGCAAACAGGAGTCTTCTCAGATAATGCAAAGGTCAACTGTACATTTGTAAGGTCTGATAAAATCGCCAACAACCCTGAATTACAGGGGCCAAATAATAAAATATTTCTACACAGATATGCAGGAGAGTTAGATGAATCAGAACTGGGCTATTTTCCATCAACCTAGGTTAGCACTTCACCAAAGGACAGGGTCTCAGTGATGGTGTTCTGGACTCCAGACCACATAAGTTCTGCCCACCCACTCCCCAGCCCCCTCTACAAAAAGCAAAAAACTAGGCAGGGGAATGATCACAGGGCTTCCACCCTGAGAGGCCTTAGAAGTTGGCAAGGACTGGTTAACTGAAGACTGAGCCTTTTCCTACACATCTCTGAGAACACTTCACATCTGAAGCTGCATCGATATGTCAAAGACCCACTTCAGAAAAGAAAGGCAAACACCAAGGCCAGGGCTCAAAATGAGCAGCCAAACTCAGACTTGCTCTGAGGGCAGCTAGACCTTAGGGAGCTGTTCAAAGACACACAACTGCACACACATGGGCCCTGGGAGGAGGGCAGCCTCCAGACACCTCTGACCACTCTTTCAGTCAAGAAATGTGAGCCGGGTATCCATCACATGTCAGGCCCTGAGTTTCCGGAACCCACCAAGAGACCCACCAGGAGTCCTACTGGCCCAGGAGCTCAAAGATGATTATAAGAAGGTTCTTAAAATTAAGTGATGTCTAAATTGAGACACAAAAACTTAATAGAGACCCTCCAGGGAAGAAAGGGTAAGGAAAACTGCTCCAAGAGAATGGCCTATACAAAGGCCCTGAGGCAGGGAGCTTTGCTACCTAAGAGTTCACACTGCACCCCAACCACCAAAATACATAGCCGTATTTTTATTTCCCCAAACATTTCAAAAGTCCCTCAATTTGTTTTCCCCCAACATACAAGTGCATCGTGTCATCTCTCCCTGTTGACCACCTTTCTGTTTCTGCAGTGGTCTTCTCAGAGCAGGAGCTTCAACTCCTTAACAGCTCGCAAAGCCTCCTGTTTAGGACACACCCTCGCTCCTCATTGGACACTGGTCACCCCAGTTGCCTTTACGTGTCTCCAGAGCAGGCTGGGCAGGGATAAGGGAAGACATGTTTCCTAATCAAAAGAAAAGGACAAACTACAGGCCAGGAAGGAAACAGGAAGTCATCCTGAGTGAACAAATCCTCAGTCGTCCCTATATGAGATGAGCATAGGCCCAGCAACCAGCCAGGGGCACTCCCTGGACGGGACAGAGCAGCTGGCACTTTGGTAAAGAAAAACTGCTTGGGGGCAGGAGCACAGTGAAACACTGCCCTGGCCCTTCTTGAAGGACACAGCATGTGCTGGGGACATGCAAACACTTCCAACCTGAAAGTACTGGCTCCTTGGCTGTCTCCATCCCACGCTACTCTCCACCAAAAACAGACTTCAGGAAGAAAATGAATCAAGTTTTTACAAGCTTCCCTATTTACCCAGGGCTACAAATCTATCAGTGGGGAAGCTTTTAAAACAAACTCTCTCCTACCGCTGTCACTTCCTTTCTTCTATTTACCACCCACACCCCCTCCCCACAACACACACACACACACACACACACACGTACGCACACATGCAACTTCTTATGAGTTTCTTTAACCTTGGCTATGGATCCTGGGTCTGAAACAGGAATCCCGAATTCAGCACACAAACCAATCCACCCCTTCCTTGTAAACACTCCCATCATTTCTAAACATACCCTGGAATAGCTCTCTAGGTGGGGATACCTTCCAAGATCACTGGTTACCTTTCAGTCTCTGATTCTTTCATTCTGGGTTATTTTTTTTTGGGGGGGAGGGGTGCTAGGGATTGAACGCTGGTGCACTTTACACTAACCTACATTCCCCAACCCTTTTTACTTTTCATTTTGAGACAGGGTCTCACTTAGTTGTCCTTGCTGGCCTTAAACTTGCGGTCCCCCTGCCTCAGTCTCCCAGGTCGCTGGGATTACAGACATATTGCACTGTGCTCAGTTCACTCTGGAAATATTTCCTAAACATCTTCTAAGGTTCTTCACATCATTATCTCAAAACAGCACGGCAAGTTGAGCACAGTCACCATTTTACAGATGAGGGTACCGAGGCTCAGAAGTTATGCAACTAGCACAGATTATACCATGAACAGAGGCCCTGGTGGGGATGAGAACCCAGGATGCTCCCTTTCAAAAGCCTCTGTTGTTTGTGCCTTAGCTTCCCAGAATCCCATCTCTATCAGACACAAAAAGCAAAGGAAAATGACTCATTCTGGATCAGCAACAGCTGTTAAGTATGAAATACTGAAAGCTAAAGGCCATTTTAACTGGTGTTTCAAAAAGCATCATGAAGACACAGTCATGAGAAAACCATCCAGAAAGAAAGTCCAGCCTGTGCTTCCGCCCCGTAGGCATGGTGCGACATGGCTCCAGAGGCACCTGCATTCATTCAGTGTGTTTCCCAAGGCAGAGAGGCTGCCCAGGGGGCAGTCAGAGGCCTGGTACTCATTCCTCTCCATCCTTAGCTTCCCATGGGACTTGGGGCAAGGAGAAGCGAGGACTGCAGGCAGAGTGGCACTTGCCTGTAATCTCATTTACTCAGGAAGCTGAGGCAGGAGGATGGCCAGCCTGGAAAACTTAGTAAGACTCTGTCTCAAAATGAATGATAAAACAGGGCCAGGGATGTAGCTCAGTGGTAGAGTTCCTCCTGGTTTCAACCCTCAGGACCCACTCCCACACCAAAAAAGAGAAGAGAGAGAAAAAAGGGAGAGAAGCAGGGGTGGGGGAGTGAGGCTGGGTGCAGTCCTGCCCAGCCTCTTCTAAGGCTTGAGGTCCTTCAGATAAAGTTACCCTTGTGCATAGCACCCCGCAGCTTCTCCAGCTGGTCACTTCATGGCTCTCAGGAGCTGAGAAGGAGGGAAAGGGGGACATGATGACTCCCCTGGATAATGAGGGGGTCTGGGCTGTGCTGGGGTCTGAGAGCTCAGGTCTTCTCATCCCCAGTTTCAAGGCGGCTTTCACCCCACATTCTAGAGCTTCAAGGAAGGCTCAGGTGTAGCCTCCCCCAGCACCAGTGAGAAGAAGGACATGCTCTACTTGCAAATGGACCACATTTATCCTCAATTTCCTGATTAGCTTCCTATGCCTCTAAATCCCACTTCTCATCTCATCTTCCTCCCAGGCAAGAAAACCCCCTCCAACCTTTTCCTCTCCCCACCCAGCCCCTGACCGCCATTCCTGAGCACTTCAGTGTCCCCAGTCCTCAACTCTCCTCAGCCAGAAAGCAAAACTTCCATTCTACAAAGAACTTTCCATGAAGAAAAGAATACTCCACAAAATTAGAACTTTCCCTCCATCCGTCCTCTCACTGGGACACTCAGTGTAGGAAAACAGACTGTAGAGACTCAGGTGTCATTTCCACCTGCGTCTCTGCCATGCCCTCACTGGACAGTCTGCTACTGCTATGGTTTCAGGGTGTTGGTAAGAGAACCCCCTGAAGGGGCAACCGGGCACGAGACCTTACAGGAGAGCTCCGTGACTCCACTGCTCCAAGCTGAAATCCAACCTCTCACCGGCAGCGGGAGCCGCGCTGCCCAACGCCAGCTGCCCAACGCCAGGCCTCCCTGAAGAGGACGCCCACTCGACTGGCTCCAGCGCGGCCTCCACTCGAGTCCCTCCAACTCTACAAGAAGGCCTTCTCCCAGTATCTTCCTTCAAAAAAACGCAATTTACACATTGAGTGTCTTTACTTTCCAAACCATTCAGAATTCGGGAAAGGGGGGAAAACCACGTCTGTTTCCATTTGAAACTGTCAAAATTAGCATTCAGTAATTAAAAATCACACCCTTTCTCTTAATAACCTAACCAGCATGATACAATCAGGTTGTGCCAACTCTTTAATCTAATTGACTAATTACAGATTTTAATTTAGTCAGTTACTGAACAACTGTTGACAATTTGTTTTCATTAGGGACAGAACAGAATAAATATTTAGGCTTCCAGTCACAAAGACTCCGGTGATGGGCTCTCCACCATGACCCCAACTTCAGAGCAGCAAGCTCTGGCTCCTTCAATCCTAAGACACAGGTACCCACCCGACTCTCGGGCCTCTTCCGGGCTCCCACACGCCCCATCAAACCTTCCTGCCATCCCCTCCTAAGACAAAACCTTGAGTGCAAGCAGCAGCCTCCACTCCCAAAGAATAGGCAATTCCCAAATTCACACACGTCACTCAAGAAGTGGCAAACACTTAAACGTTGTGAAGAAAAATAAATTCAATGCTACATGTCACTGGCTTTTAAACAACAAAATAAGTTAACAGTCAAAATAGGTTTATCTACATTCATCTCACTGGGAAGCAAACTGTCACTGACATCTTTTTTTTTTTTTCTTCAAGACACACAATTTACAGGTTTCCATAATGAACGATCCCATTCTTTTCAAAGTACAATTTTCCCCCAAGGTTCCATCTCCCAAAGGCATCCCAAAGTTTGTGCAGCAATGCTGCTCCAGGTTGGGAGTGGGTCCTGGGCTCAAAAATCCCAGCTCCCTTATTTAATGATTTCTAATCATGGTTAATAATCATGAGCTCCTGACTTCATGTCTCTGAGCCTCAGTCTTCTCATCCAAGAACTGGGATCCTAACAGCCCCTGCCTCATATTATATTACAAGGACCGAGTCTTATTTCCTGAGCACAGTGCCTGGCCCAACAAACGCTAATCACTATAGTTTCAGAAATGACTCTTGTATCCCTCTCTGTCCCTGTGCTACAAATTAGGAAACTGGGCCCAGAAAGAAGACAATGATTTGTCAAAGGGCTGTAGATTCCTGGGTTTGTTATCTAGTGATCCCTGTATCCCAGCAGATGCCAACTCAGAACAGCAGGGAACAAGGGACTTTTACCTTTGCAATTCTATAGGGAGCAGGAGACCCTGCAGCATCCTCTGCAGATAAGAGCACATCATGGTCTCTTGGCTGATCTCGCCTCCCAAGGCAGTGTTTTCCCTAACAGCAAAGCCCTGTTTGCACTGCCTAGACAGCAGTGGAGGCTGACCTGCCCAGGGAGCAGTGGTGACCTTGACCAAGGGGCTCAGGTATCCCCACCAGAGACAACTCTGTCTTCTGACTTCCTGGCTCTGGTGGAACATGAGGGATTTCATTCCCCAGAGGCCAACACTGGCCATGCAAATAAAGCTATACACCACCACCAACATGGCCAAGTAGCTAGGGGAAGCACACCTACAAGCCAAGGTCCCCAAACTAAGGATTCTAATGGTGCCTCTGGAAAACTTAGGGATCATTGATATTTTTAAGTTCAGCAAGAATCAGGTCTACCTCAATGGAAATGGAGCCAAAATTCCCAATGTTTTCTGTTCTCTGAAATTCTACCAAATGGTGAGCTCACACTGGTTCCCCTGAGGAACTAAGAATCTCTAATCAGCAACTACATCATTCTTATTTTTCATATTTCTTCATTAAAATTAATGGTGACTCGATGCATACAACCTCTTCATAAATAAAATATTTTTGAGCACGGAGTCCACAGAGGGTGGTACCAATCAAAGGAGGCCCTGTGAGTGAAGAGATGGGAATCCTTTCTGTAAGTTACACAGGCCCAAAGCAAGACGCTTTCTTCCCGGATGAAGTCATTATAAAACGAATCCATCCCCTGATCTGCAGAGAAGTGGAGAAGCCGAGAAGCCCAGCACCATAAGGAACCTTCTGGCCCCCAGACAGGGCTTCAGCCTGCCCTCTCGCTCAGGACCTGCTCCCATCCCAGGCTGGCAGTTGGCTACCGCTTAATTAGGTAGAAAAGATGGCTAACTTGAAAGCAGCATGTAGTGAAGGGCACACTAGGAAAACACAAACTTGGGTTAGGTCTACCTTCCACATTACTGAATTTCTTCAAGTACCTCCATTTCCTCATCTACCAAAAATAGAAATAAAAACAAAACTTAATCCACAGGGCTATTTGGTATGACATGTGATAAAACCTAAAACACTTAGAACAATGCCTGAGGTGGGTAAGGTGGCTCACACCTATTATCCCAGCTACTCAGAAGGCTGAGGCAGGAGGATCACAAATCAAGGCCAGCCTGGACAACCTAGCAAGATCTGTGTCAAAACAAAAGATCTAGCAATGTAGCTCAGATCTAGGGATGTAGCTCATACTAGGCAGAGCACTTGCCTAGTATGCACAAGGCTCTAGGTTCAGTCCCTAGTACCCCCCACACACACACGTATCTAGAATACAGTAAGCACTCAGTAATTGCTCACTATTATTACTACTTCTTCCTTCATAAAATGGAAAGAATGTACAATCCCCCATCCCCTCCAGAAGAGAGAGACGTGGATAAGAACACTTTTGTAAGAACCTGGGTCCACAGTATACGTTCAATAAACATTAGTTTCCTTCATTAAACAAGAGATTAATTACTATTGAACCATAATGCTGTCGTTTAGAAATTTATCCCTCAACAAGAAACCACCAGCCTGACTCCCCACTCCCACGCCACCAGCTCACGCCACCCCATGGAAGGTGGCCACTCTCGAGTCGTGGGGATTGGAGGCGAGCATTCTCGTTTCCACCTGGTCTCCCCCTCCAGGTTCCCTTTGATGAAAATGCTGCTAGCAAAATAATGCCAAAGAAAGTATGTGGCGACAGTCAACTAGATTTAAGTTCATTTTCTGTAGCTTGGGGTCAGAATCGACTGAAGCACTCTGGTGATCAAGTTTTCTGCAATTCCCTATTCCACGCATTAGCTCGCTGACAGAAATTCACTGCGGTATTTAAAGTGGCAGCCATCACAACTAACTCAAATTGTATTGGCTTCCCCGATGCTGAAATGCTCTGCTGAAACCATCAATTGGCCAATTCGGAGATAACGTGGTGGCTGAAATTCCCTGTCATGCTGTAAAATCCCCTTTTGAAGCGGCTCACCAGCTCGCAGATCCGCAGCGAAACCTGCGCCCAGAGCTGCGGGCCAGAACTGCCTGTGTAACCCAAGCGGGCTGGCGGAGCGGGATCTGGCGGGCGGGCGGCCGGCGCTGCCAAGAGGAAGGGCCTCCAGAGAGAGGATAACATTTTCTACTGGAAGCTTTCTAAAAGACAGCGAGAAAAGACCGGCAGTGCGCACACGCCCCACACCAGGCCTGCCCACTGGGCCGGCTGCCCCTCTGCACAGGCCGGGTGGCCAAAGCCACAGGCAGTGCTCAGCCTCTCCCAAAGAAAGCTGCAAAATTCCTGAAGGACAGCACGGACACAGGCAAGGCACAGACGCCAACCTCTTAGGTGAGGTTTTCTCCAGCTGGTGGCTGCCACAAGATCAAGAGCCCTGAGACCACAGGCAAGCCATGTCACCACCCGACTCTATCTGGAAACTGAGAGGCTCCTTCTTGAAATACATCCCCTGATTTGATGGTCGGTCCAAACTCAACACAGACTTCTCAAAAGGTGACTGCGACTTGCAAAGCACTCACAAACTCTCGGCTGACTCCCAACAACCCGGAAACACAAGGAAGGCCTGGGTTCACATCACTGCATAGCACAGAAGATCAAACCCAGGCTTGCTCAGAGAGGCCAAATGACTTTCCAAGGTCACCTGAAAGAATCAGAACTGAACCCTGGTCATCTGGTCCAAATCCTGTGTACTGTCTACCTATGACACCACATTAAGTCTGCAGCACTCAACAGCACAGAGCCCAGCAGGCAGCAGGCACCCAAGAAATACTATCCACCAACCTACAACCATTCCCATCCAGTCTGCAAGGCTGCAGCCAACATCCCAGCATGGGGAGGCTGCCACCCTACAGCCTCTGCTCCTGAGCAGCCTTCAATGACTGGGAAAGGAGGAGCAGGGGAAAGCCTGTGACAGCCACCCCAGGGAGCAGCGTGCCTCTTAAGGTCAGGGGACTGTGAAACACAAGTGAAATGTCAGCACTTCACCCAAACACACAAAGAACAGGGACACAAAGCCTGCCCCAGGAACCATGCACACAGCTGTCATCAGGAGGGGACAGGGAATTGGGGAGGTTGGGCCAATTTCACTCAGAGAGGATGCCCCACAACCTATTTTGAGGATTCTCGCTGCAGCCACTGCCTGAGCCTTATTCAGACAATACCCAGCACAGGGTGGAGATGGGGAGTCAATCACAGGCAGGAGGGATGTCCCCTGCCCCACATCCCATGGGCAGCCAGGAAGACAACTTGCATCCTTTTGGGGTCTTGCCTAGTGCCCTCTCTGCCCTCTCCTCCCACTCTGGCTCTGCAGTGTGACCCAGATGTGATGCTACCCCTCCAAGTGGGAACTACAACTTGCTCAGCATTCAACAAGCATATTAAGCATATGGCAGCAAACCACTAGTACGAAGGTCCCGCATGCCCACCAGCATCACCCAGGAAACGATTCCCCCAACGACTCTCCAAGTGGCAATCATTTACTTCTTTTTCTTTTTTTTTTTTTTTAAATATTTTTTTTAGTTGTAGATGGACACAATACCTTTATTTTATTTATTTTTATGTAGTGTGGGGGATCAAACCCAGTGCCTCACGCATGCTAGGCAGGCGCTCTACCACTACCACTAAGCCACAACCCCAGCCCCATCATTTCCTTCTTATTAAGGACGTGCAAACTGAGTTTCAGCAATTGCTTTTTCACTTGACTAAGCCATCCAATCTACAGAACCAAGATTCAACCTCTTGGTTGAATCTCTCTGGGCCAGTGGCTTTCAAACTTTGACTGAGACCCATAGTGAGAAAAATTTTACATGGCAAACCCAGAGCACGCATACAATTACTTGCACTCATATATCGCTGAAAACAAATATTTTTGGAAACAATACTTATGATTATTCTGTGCAATACAGTTTTTTTTTTCTTTTTTTGTAATTGCCAGTCATGACCCACTAGGTTAATTTCATGATGCACTAATGGGTCACAAATCACAAGTTTGCAAAACAATGCTTCGCCATTTACCACTTGTCCATCTTCATTAAAACATGTCTTTAACACGCTTGATGCCTGGGCAGGGATCAAATGCTTCTCACTTCTCAGGGCGCAGAGTCTTACTCATTGACCTCAGGGATTATTCATGACTTTGCAATAGGCCCCAGGAATAGGGGGTGCAGAGAGGATAAAGATGAAGCTTCTGCCCTCAAGAAGCTTTGGGTCCAGAAGGGGAAAGGGAAGATACCCAACCTTGATTCAAATAACTCTCCCTCTAGGAAGCAAATAACAAGAGCAAGAGAGTTATGGAGTTCCTATGGGGAGAAGAAGGAAGATATCTCCTTAGCAGGCCAGGGAGAGGCAGCCTCCTTCCAGGCTGGTATCTGCTCAGGGACCAGTTGGCAGGGAAGCAAAAATGACCCTCTCAGGTGGTACAGTTTCAAAGGCACCCAATGGGAAGGACCAGAAGCAGCTGAGCAAAGAGCCCGAATCTGATCTCTAGAACAAGAAAAATGGCTTGAAGGGGGGAAATGGGCACTGGTGGAACACACACAGGCCTGACACAGGCCAGGGGCATCCATGCACCATCTCATTTCATCCTCACAAGAAGTGGGCTGGTGTGAAGGCTGTGTATATGACATTTCCACCTCCATTGCTTGGGGCTGCCTGAAACCCAGGCACCCAGATAGCTAATCAACGGGGAGGCAAGCTAGCAGTGGGTCATGCTTCACTGGTGCACACTCTCGCATGGAGATCCTTCCACTACTGCCCGCCTTGTGTCAGTTACTATGACACTGGCCATCAGAAAGCACAACTTCCAAACTCCTGGGTTCAATTCCCAGTACTTCAGGGAGAACAAAAAACTGACAGCACACATTTATATAGCACTTACAGTGACTGGACACCACTATGTACATACTCGTGTGTGTGTGTGTGTGTGTGTGTAAACGTACACACAAGCTCATTTAATTCTCATGACAACCCTGTGAGATAAATAAGCAAATTTTATTAACCCCCCTTTCCATCTGAGGACACTAAGGCACAGAGGTTAAGTAAGGTGTCCATGGTCACTAGAAAGTACAGCAAGGCAGAGGGTCCTGAACCCTGACTGGGTTTGCAGGTTTGAGTCTTTCTGGTTACCTCAAGCAGAGCATCGTCCCGCTGGGCCTCAGTTTACCTACCTGTAAGATGACTAGGAAACCACCAGTTCCACCACCTGCACCCCTACTATTTGTATCTACATTGAAAACATCCAGCACCACACAGAGGTGGGACTGCTAGCCTCTCCCCTCATCCTATCCCTACATGCTGGTCTCCCAGAAGATGATCTTCCACACAACTATCTGTAAGCACTTTTCACATCCAAGGCTGTATCTGGCTCTTAAATAGACAGTGATCAGAACAGGTGGTGGGTAACCTGATTGGGCAGAATCCTGGACTCCTGGGTCTGAGGGCCCACTACCCACGGCCTCGTGCTCACCCCCAGGAAACCCCAGAGAAAGAGGCTGATGCCAGAACCAGTTTCCTAAGGGCCTGTAAGGGTCAATGATGCCCTTCACCAGCTCATCTTCTTAAGGCTCCATTTTGGGACTCCCTCTCACAAGCAAAATAATCAGGTGAGGCCTGAGCACCTGCCACGGCAAGGTACACAAAGAAGGTGACACAGAACCCCTAATCTAAGGACCTTCGATCTGCTCTCCTTGTTAACATTTACACGGCACCTCATAGCCCAACCAACTCTCCCAGGGCAGATCCCTGCCATTCTCCCAGCATCCCCACAGAAGGCAGCACAAGGTCACCCCTGTGCATACGTACAGTGGAGAGATGGATCTTGAATGGTGAAGGTCCCACAACCAACAAGGGCTAGGAAGCTGAAATTCAAATCCAGGTCCCTGCTGACACCAAGGCACAGCCCTCACTGCTTGCTGTCCAGCCACGCAGCCACACACGCAAGCACGGCACAGGACCACTCTGTCCAACACAGATAAGGGGCAAAGACATCCCGGGGGAGTATTTATCAGTGCCAGCCTGTGGCAGGACCACCAGCTCTGCCCCTTGTGAGGGTGCAGGGTGAGGCAAGACTGCCAGGACAGAAGGAGGGCACCCCATGACACACCAGGGAAGCCCAATACAGGAGGGCATCAGTGGCAAAGTCAAGTGTCCTTCCCCTAGGTTCAACCTGCTTTCCCAGAAAAAATATGCTTTTAAAAGAGTTTTCCAGGAAAACATTAGGGCTGTAAAGAGCAAAGGACAAACTTACCAAGCACCAGCCCCCAGAGACAGCGATTTACAGGTATTCTATTACTTAACCCTCACAACAGCCACGCAACGGAATCAGCATTCCCCTTCTATAAATGGAGAAAAAAGATCCAAAGTCTACCCAGCCAGGAAATGGCAAGAATAATGATGAACTCAGGAGCAAGTCAGAGCCCAAACCCTTCAAAATTCAGAGGATTCAAGGCACAGGAAAAGAAAAAGCATAGCATCAACAGACACAGTCCTAAAACTCATCTCACAAGGCCACAGAAAAGCCCACTACTCTAGTGAATCAAAAACAAACAATGGTGATTATCTATTTGCTGTAAGCTCCCAGCAATGTGTATTAAAGAAGTTTATGTGAATCGTCTAATGCACTTGTGCCGTGGTCAGAATTATTACCAAGCTAAAAAAGATTAATTTTTCTAAACACTCTAAACCCTCAGACACTATTATGAAGGCTACCACTAGTGTAACATTTCTGTTATCTTGGCTGACAGGCCTCAAGCACACACCCCTGCCCCAGCACTCCTCCCCCTCTTAAGACTTACACACACACACACACACACACACACACTCACTCACTCTCTCTCTCTCTCTCTCAGAGTCAGGAGGGACCAGCGATGGGGCCCAGACACCTTGGCCTGAGGTCCCCACTGGAGAGTCCACCTCCCTTACAAAACAGAGCTGACCAAAGGGACAGGGAGAGCTGGGTGTCTCCCAGCTCCCTCCAAGTGCTGGCTGGCACAGAGCTAACTCTCAGTCCAAGTTTGCAAATGCTTAGCTAACAAAGATGGCATTATGCAAAAGGCTGGTGCACACTGCTGGTCTGGGAGTTCAAATGAAGTGACCACTGCCAAAAACTTTGTTTGGGTCCCCATGGCTCCCCCCGCCCCACCTCCCTCCTTGAAATAAAGGGCAAGGATTTGCAATTTGGGGTCTTGCTGCCACTTGAAACCCATTAAGGTGGCTGCATTGCCTAGATTCTGGCAAAATGCAATTCCAGTTCTTCATTTAATGTTTAATTAGCTACCGATGGAGGAGTCTGGCAGCCTCTGGGGTTAAGAGGAATTGCAGAAAAGAGGGTGGTAGCCCAAACAGGGGACTCAATACAAGTCTAAGCTCCAAGGAGAATGGGGGGAGGGAAAAAAAAGTGTGTTATGTTTTGTTTTTTTAATCTGCCACACAAGGGTGCCAAGGGTCATAGCCAAAGGCAAGTGGTGAACTTGCCAGGACCTTGGGGCAGATAGCTAGCATGGCTTATCGCGGGGGACCACACTCCCCCAAGCGGCTTGGAGCCCAGTGGCTCTCCTATTCCTGCTTCCACTGCCACCCTCTGGTCCCCCTCCTCCCAAAGGGCTCTCACAGGCGCAGACACTCCCTGCCTGGCAGGAACCTCAGCTCAGCACATCCAAGGAGAGCCCTCTCAAATATCACTTTGCTATTTCAAACCCACCAAGGACGCTGGACCCCTGCCACAGAGCCACAAATACCTCAGCTCCCGCCCACGCCCATGACTCTTGGGCACTTTCCTATGTTAACCAATCCTCCTGGAGACAAAGTCTCTCAGCTGGGGGTGGAGAGAGGGATCAGCAGAGTCCTGCTGGGTGAAAGCAGGGGGCTAAAAGAGCAAGTCAGAAGAAAGGGGCTTCAGGCCTTCAGAGCAGGGAAACTGAGGCAAGCAGGAAAAATTCAGAGGCCACAGGACCCATGGGCATTATACCCCCCAAATCTTCACTGAGGATCATAGGAGGGCCTGGGGTTTGGAGCGGTCATCCGTGAACCCACTGAAATCATGCACAAAGTCTCCTTTATGAGTACACATGCATTTTCTGAAAAGAAGGTCCGCAGCTTTTATCACATTTTCCCTGCCAAAAGTGAACAGCCACTGCACCAAAACTCCCTCCCCAGAGGTCAGGTAGCACCTCTGCCAGCGACTGCAGTTTGCCTCACAGGGGCTTCATTTAATTCTGTTAAATTCATGTCTTCAGTGAACACATGGGGACACCAAGCAGGTACCAGGCACCTTCTGGGCCCAAAGCAAACACCCTCCCTATGCTCTGCAGGGATTCACTGTAATTGAGTGTTGTCAAACAGTGAAAGGCGGAAAGTAAAAGATGGGTATGATGGCGCAGGCATGTAATCCCAGTGATCCGGGAGCCTGAGACAGGAGGATCCCAAGTTCAAGGCCCTGTCTCAAAAACAACAATGACAAAAAGGACGGGAAACTTTTAGTCTCAGCTCTGCTACTACTTCCTAGACTTCCCATCTGCTCTTGGACTAGCCACAGAAACTCCAGGCCTCAGTTTCTTCATCTGTAAAGCGGAGATGAAACTTAATAATAAAATCCAACCATCAGGGCAGCTGGGAGGCCACAACCACCATCAAGTGTGTCACAGTGGGTCATGAAAAGTACAGCAGACAGAGCCCGTCAGTGCTCTCCAGTGCCTTCAGCTCAAAGACCACGACCCGGCTAACCTACGCCAATCATCTTTTGCCTCCCAAAGGAAAACACAAAACTAGGTACCACAAGGAGGAGAAGAACTGCTGGAAGTGGGAGACACTAACCCCACAGACCCACCCTGGAGGAGGGACAAGTGGAAAAGGCGGCTAGGACAGCCCTGGGCCCACATGAGACACTCATGCAGCTTCTTCAGAAGCACAGGGCCAGATGAGTGTGGAAGGGAGCCCCAGAGGGAACCCCCTCTGGGACCCCAAGAGCTCTCCTCAACAGGATGGGAAGTGTTACTCCAGCCTGAGGGGAGCTGCAAAGAAACCACACCAGGGGGCTGGTGACCCTCCTGCTGCAGCCACAGGTACGCGCTTCATTTCAGACAAGCCAATTCTCAGAAAAGTCCACTTTGGATCCTGAGTCCCCAGAGCTCCACATAATTTGTGGTCAACATCAAGACTCTTGGGCTTAAAAAGAACGAATCAAGAGAAGCAAGTGACCAGGTGTGAGGGAGAAAATAGTGACTAAAAAACTCACAAAGTTGCCAGGCGTGGTGCGCCCGTAATCCCAGTGGCTTGGGAAGCTGAGACAGGAGAATCACAAGTTCAAAGCCAGCCTCAGCAACTGTGAGGCGCTAAGCAACTCAGTGAGACCCTATTTCTAAATAAAATACAAAATAGGGCTGGGATGTGGCTCGGTGGTTAAGGGCCCCTGAGTTCAATCCCCAGTACCAAAAAAAAAAAAACAAACAAACACAAATTTAAGGATAGTTTGAATTCCCTCCCTAGTCCCTGGTTCGTTCCAGGCCTGGCAGCCTGGGCGGGGCTCTGAGATCAAAAACCCCTGACCCAAATTTCAGGAAGGAAGACAA
Source organism: Marmota flaviventris (assembly GCF_047511675.1). Lineage (NCBI taxonomy): Eukaryota > Metazoa > Chordata > Mammalia > Rodentia > Sciuridae > Marmota > Marmota flaviventris. The sequence goes on from NC_092507.1 coordinate 43,165,279, forward strand.
CTTGCCCAGATCATGGTATCATTTCTATATAAGAGCCAGGACCAGGACCCCCCCCTCCTCCCTACACTTGTAAGCACCCACTACCCACCAGAGACAGGGTCTGGTATCTAGCTGCACAGACTCCCTACCCTGTGAAAATCCTGACAGAAAACACAAGGCCAGTTAACACTCTTGTTCACACTCCCCTTGATTTCCAGACTTAAGACAACTAGTTAACCAACATTAAGATCATCTTGTTCAAGACTGCCCACAAAATTTAAGCCACTGAAAGAACATCTTCCAATATTCTATTGGCTGCTCCAGGTCAGGTTACTCCCTGACCCAAATTATTTGTGTTTTTACCCTTAACTCCTTCACTCCATCAACACATGAACCTACTATGTGGAAGGTATTATGGAAGCTACAAAGATGAATAGCTCATAGTCTCTGCCATGGAAAAAATTAATAAGCTGGAGCCAGAAAGACCAACCCAAAGGAGAAGTTGGCCAGAAGAGTGCGAACAAATGACCCCTGCTGGGAGGCCTGAAGGGCAGGGCCCGGCAGTACCCCAGAATCTAACTCTGTCCCTAGGATTCACCTCTCTGTGCCTCAGTTAAATATACAAAATGGAGCGGGGAACAAAGTTTTTTCTCCCAGAGTCTCCAGCCAGGTGAAATGAGGGACTGAACCTGCAGCAGAGAGCACCTAGCCCAGCACGTGGACAGCTGCCAACAGAGGCTTGGTAGAGGTGGCTTTGACCAACACCGAGATGGAGTGGTTTGCATGTGCAGAAAACTATCATAAAAGTCCTCCAAGAAGAAGAACTTAGAAGATGGATAGGATTTGAGTGGACAGAGAGAAATGCATTCCAGGTAAGAAGAAGGGAATCCAGAAGCTATCATAATAATTTTAGCAGAAGGAACAATGGCTAACTAGATGACAGGAATGGAAAGAGAGACTACATGAAGATTTGAGAAAGACAAAGAGAAACAGAGGATTCCTTTTCTTCTTCTTCTTTTTTTTTTTGGCACTGGGGATTGAATGCAGGGGCACTTATCACTGAACTATATCCCCAACCCTTTCTATTTTTTTATAGGACCTTGAACTTGGGATCCTCCTGCCTTAGCCTCCAGAGCTGCTGGGATTATAAGTGTGTGCCTCGGCACCCAGCTCCTTTTCTTAAATATTTCTTTCTTTTTTGTGTGGTGCTAGAGATTGAACCAGGGCTCCACACACGCTGGGCAAGTGCTCTATCTCTGAGATACATCCCCAGCTCAAGTATTTATTTCTTCATTTTCCAGTTGCATCTCTGTTGCTGCCCTCCCAACTCCATGCCACCTCTTCATTCCTTCAAAATCTCCATTCATCACTCACTGATTTCCTGATCTGACTCTTGGGTCGTAGGACACCAGAGGATCCCAATCTAGGAAAAAACGTTTTGCTCCTCAAAGTTATGAACCATGGACCTCAATCAATGTGACTTCATCTCTTAGTCGCATCATCTCAATGTCAGCGCCAACCTCAGCAGTTTCACACAACGCTTCTGCCACTCTACTCAACAAGTTACTGGCGGCACACCCACGGGCAAGTTTTCCCAGCCACCACGTTGCTTCAAGAGGGCAGACCATGACAAATTGTCAAAGAGAGTCTCACATTATTTACTAGAGCACCAAACTTGGTTGAAAAATCATTAACTTCTCTAAAAAGTACCCTATAAAAGAGAGCATAGAACTCTTATATCAAGAGACTGGCTTGAAATGGGTCCTCCCATTCATCCACCCACTCCAAAATGAAGCCATCTGCAAAGCAGTCAAAGACAAGCAACACAGGGTGGCTGTCCACAGACTAAATAAATAAATAAATAAAAGCCAGGCACAGTGGCGCACACCTGTAACCTCAGCAACCCGGGAGGCTGAGACAGAAGGATCACAAATGAGGGAAGCCCTCAGCAAATTAGTGAGACCCTATCTCAAAACAAAAACATAAACAAGGTCTGGGGATATACCTCAGTGGTAAAATGCTCCTAGGTTAAATACCCAGCAGCCCCCCTGCCTAAAACAAAAGCACTGGGGATATAAGCTGAGTAAGAGAATGCTTGCCTAGCAAGCACAGTCTCTGGGTTCCATCCCCAGTACCTCGAAAAAAACAACAAAAAAGAGCAAGATTTTCTTTACCAGGTAGAAAAGTCAAACTCACCAACTATTTTTATATGGCTACTCTACCTCTTATCCTCCCCTAAGCTCCAGTTCAGGAAACCCTATGATCATCACCACGGGATTTTTTCCCAGAAGAACCACATCACAAGTGAAACAGTCACCTCTCTTTTTTACTACTGAAAGTTTACCAGGCCAGAAGTACCACTCACTTGTTTCTCTTTCTCAACCCTGAAGAGGGCACAAGAACCAGTCAATTTCCTCAGCATTCCACTCCATAGGCATTAACTTTTCAGTCATAACAAAATTCCATCACATTGAATATGCTAAAAACCAGCAAGCCTCCAGCTCAGTCCCTAACTCCTACTACAGGAGAAATTTCCACCATGACAATATTTATGACATTGGGATTTGACCACCTGTGAAACTCATCCAGATGGGATCTGTCCTCTTATGCCAATTTCAAACTGCATACAGGGGATACAGATGGTCTGGACAAGCAGATGGGACCTGACGACCTTCAAGAAACCAGCTTCCATGCTCAGAGCATAGGGACCATTCCTATCCATCTCATACCAAAGTGCAAAGATCCAACAGATCCCCTACCATGTGCACACACATGCACACAAACATTCAACCATGTACATCCAGCGAGAAGTAAGAACTGAAAGGAGGCCAAGGAAGACCTTCAGACACTTCTTTTTCTGTTTTCTAACAGATCCTAACTTATTTCATGAGATCGCAAAACATGACACCAACCCTACCCAGATCTGAAGTCTTTTTTTTTTGAAGGAGATTACCATGGGAGATGGACAAAAGGCAGACATCTCTCATATAATAAGTTCACAAATCTAAAGAAACTCATCCAAGGGTAAAATGTGAATGTTAGGGTAGAAGGTACCACAACCTGATCAAATTAACTAGTTCACAAGAACATTTTGGGCACAGGATTATGGAATAGTTGAGTGCCCCAGACTACACATCATCTTAGTATATACAACCTGAGCCTCACCCACCACACACATACCTGCACCCTCCAAAATTTGAAAGATCACTCTCTGGAAAATAGAGTACCCATTCAACCAACCTTTCCATTCCAAGTTTCATATTTGCTTTTTATTTTTTGGTTGTGCTGATTTTTCTCTTAGGCCAACATCAAACCTGCTCAGTTTCCTCCTGGCTAACTGTCTACTCTTCACACAAACCTCACACGATCTGAGCCCTGCTAAGCCCTGCACAACATCGTTCAATTCTCCAGATAGGTATCTACATTCTTTTGCATAATTACAACATAATGAAATACCACTCACCAAGTTAGAACACGGCGGGAGGGGGGTACGAGGGGAGGGCAGCAGGGAGGTGGGTGGGCAGGAGAAGGAAAAGAAAGGCAAGGAGAAAATAAAGACCACTGCCAATTGGCTGTATATTTGCTTTTGGTACTGAAGAAGTTAGAGCTATCCAACCCTGTAATTATTGCCAGGATTAAAGATTTGTTACTCACGTAATCATGAAAGGCTTTTGCTTCACTCGAATGTTCACAAGTGTCTCTCCTTTCAGGAGCTGCACAGTAAAGGTCCCAAAATACGCTGCAAGTCGAAAAATAAAATAAGATCAGGTTACTAATTGTTACTTCTGTATACAACAGAAAGTGCACAATGCTCAATGCTAACAGCTCCAGGTCTCCTCCAGGCTCTACTCCACCTTCCCACTTTCGCTGGGCAAACTCAAGCCTAGAAAACAGAACAGACCCGAGCTCTCTGGCAAGACAGACATTTGTAATAAGAATAATAGTTCCCACTACCACGCGCCTACTATGAACGGCACGCCTCATGCTGATGATACTGCCCATGGCTACCATGTACTATAAACGAAGTGATCCTCTCCCTACTGGAACCACTAAAGCTTGGAGGATTAGCCCAACCCACCCATGGTATATCACAAGGTAGGAATCTGGGGAATCCATGCCTGTCCCATCTGTGTCCCTTTTACCATCCCAAAACAAAATGGCCACATACTATAAAAAGGCTAAATTGCCAAAACATACAACTATGATTCACATGCATAGCAATCTGCAATTATGTCAACTTAGGGAACCTCACAGATTCTTAATCCCAGAGCCCACACCCCTACTTCTCCCACCCACCAAAAAACACATGTCAGACCAAGGGGAGGCTGTGGACAGCCAAGCATCTCCATGAAACTCGGGGCCCTCTTCAGAGAGCGTCCATTCAGTAAGGACTGTGGAGGGGAGAGCAGACCCAGAACGGCCACCCCAACCTTGTGATTCTATATGATCCCTCCAACACTTGGTATGAACTGTGAACACACACAAGTCCTCTGCAAACCAAGAGAATGCTATATGAACACAGCATAGTCACTGGTATTAACAAAGGGCCTTAGAAACATTCTAGACCAGGAGCCAAGGCCTGGGACAGAACCAGCTTGAAGGGTACAGTGGACAACAGAATCAAGGTCTGACTCACAATTCAGTGCTCCTGCGCCCCTCAGAGCCAGCTCCAATCACCAGACAAGCATCTCACTTAAGGTGTGTGAATACTGATGCAGCCTGCCCCCATCAGACCAGCTCCACTGCTTCCTCTGGCTCCAGAAAGCCGTGGTCTTTTGCTCAGTGTCAAATCGCAGGAGGCGACTTTTAACAAACCAGACCACAGCCACTCAGAGCTACCACAACCTGAGCCCAGCACAACAGACTCCACATTCCTGCGGCTGAGACAAGGATGGAGAAGCTTCAGGGATTCTGGATATAACAGAAAACTGGGGACTTCTACAGCTACAGGGCAGGAGTGGCGGCTATAGAAAGCCCTTTCCAGCCTTCTGGAACTGCACCTTGGATTAAACTCCTCCAAACATAAAAGGTCTTCAAGACTCCAAATTTCCAGACCCTTTAAGTTAACTTTCACTCAAAAGCTTAAGTTTCTACAAGATCCAGGCAGCCAGACCCACCAACCCCATCCACACACTCCCCTCGAAAAACAACCGCAGCCAACCTATCACCCGCTCCTACAGGTGGAATCCTTACGCCACATCAGACGCCTTCAACACCGGCAGTTGGGAGGTTGGCAGAAGTAATTAAAAACTCATTTTCTCTGCACAAGTTAGAACAGACACTTCATCCTCCCACTGTTCAAAGAGACTTGAAACAGTAACCCGAGCCGGCGGTCAGGTAAATGTGCTAAGATCCCAACCAGGAGACATTCCGTTTTCCTGAACTCCACCAAAATATCAAAAGCCACTCTGCTTTCTTTTCCTTTTCAAAAGGATGTCAAAGACTCCACCAATCAGTCCCACAAAACACACAGGTCACACACACATGACAACTTGCTACTTTTGACCCTTAAGCCTCCCTCCTGCCTGCCACGAATCCCATGCTGAGACCAGACTGCTGTGGTCTCAGAGCAGTAAGACCCACAAGCCTGAAGAGAGGGTCACAGATAAGGAGAGAGCACCAGGTCACCTCTAGGCAGTTAAAGTTCTTGGTAAAATAAAGCTTTGTGGGTTCAGGGATGCTGGGGGTGGGGGATGGCACAGAGGACAGGAAGGTCCAGTCAGTCTGAATCAGTATCATTACAGGAAGTGGCAACTCTTTCTTGCTTTTTCTCAGAGTGTGTGGAAAAGACCAGGAGATGTCCCTCTTATGGTTTGGAGCTTATAGAAGAAAAAGAAAGGACAGACCAGTTGTAGAACAGACCTGGTGTCCCCACTCAGCCCTGCCCCCACTCCTCTCTAATTAAAGCAGCATGCAGGACTGACAAAAACCCTTCAAGGATTTTTCAAGCCCCTGCCTAGTGCCCCAGAGTGGGATGGAAAAGCAAGAAGTTTCTACCCCAGTCCATAAGATTAGTTGGTTTTCTAGAGGAGGGGAAACACCAGGAAAAAACTTTTAGGCAGCAGCTTCTTCGGCCCTTTCCTCTTTGGCCAGACCTGGTCCAGGCACCCAGAAGTGCCCTGCTCTGTGTAAAGTAAAGGTGGAGGGCCTGTTTCAAGCCTCTGGTCTTTGTTTGCTTGGACCCAGGGCTCAGAACAAAACACACACACTCAAAACTATCACACAAACTTACCACCACCAGGAGTGCAAAAACCCAGGCGGTTCTCCCAGCGTGATGTTTTTTTCCCATCGAATCTGGAAAAGAGGAAGCAGAGGCAGCTTAGAGAAGCAGAGAGGAGGGCAGGCGGGGGGCTTCCCAGAGCCAAAAGGCTGTGAAGACCCACCAACAATAAATGCCAAAAGGTGATAAAAATTCAAAATGGTGGCCACAGTGGCTGCTCCTGAAAACAAAGGCTCTAAGAATAGTGGGGAGGAGGGGGTGTCAAGAAACTGGATGCTGGGGGAGTCCCACTCACCTCTGATAAGAAGGTCTGTGCAGATTTCTGTGCTCCTACGTGCAGTAAATATTCGTAGACGTATAAAGCTAACCTGGAAGGGGGCAAAGTGAGAGGAATGGGTCAAAACACACCGGGTACTCTCCGGACCTTGCCAGTAGGCTCTGAGTCCCGACTGTGCTGTCCCCATGTGGCCCCCACCAAAGGTGAGCAGCTAACACCCCAGGCAGGGCCGCCAGGCTAACAGTTAGGGGGAGGGTACCAGGGACCGGCTGCCTCAAACCACAGGGGCTGGAGAGCGGCCCCCAAACTTGAACTTCCAAGTGGTGTCGGGGCCAAACCCATCTAAGTCTCAAACTCGCAGGTCACCCGACCCAACCTCCTTTTCCTTATCCACTCCTGTTAGCACCCTCACCCCAGTTTGGGGGTCCGAGCGAACTCAGCCCTAGTCCGGGTGCTCCGCGCGCTCTGGAGAGGGCAGCAAAGGGCCGCCCTCATCACCTCCCCGCAAACAACTGTCCCCCCAAGCCTGGGGCCAAACCGGCGCCGCTGTCCCTGCCCAGTCCGCGCCCCGGAGGGCACGGAGCCGGCGGCAAGGCCGCGGGCTGGGAAGGGAGAGCGCTCCCGGCCGAACAAAGCCCCCGGCACGCACTCCTCACGCCGCGGGCGGACAAAAGGAGTCTTCGGGGCTGCAGAAGCCACGCGCCCCCTGCCCGATCCGGATGGGCTAAGTGCAGCCTCCGCGACAAGCGCCTGGGCTGGGGCGAGCGCGCCGACTCGCTGCGGGACCTCGCCCACCCCGCACCGCGGGCGCCCCGACGGCCGCGAGGCCACCAAGTACCCCTGGCCAGCGGCTAGCCCCGCCGCCCCTTCCCGGGTGCCCCAACCTCCGCCGGCTCCCAACAATGGGCTCTCCCTCGCTGCGACCAGGGGAAGGGGCCGGGCAGGCAAGCGGAGCCCCGCGGCCGGAGGACTAGCAGCCCCCAGACCCCCGCCCGCCCACCTGCCTCCCACCACCCGCCCGCCCGCAGCCTGGGGGCGCGCGGCCGCCACTCGCAAGGGGGCTTACTTTTCCCGAGCCTGCCCGTCCGAGGGCACCGCCGAGCCTTTGCCTTTGGCAAACATGGTTTGCAGAGAAGAGGGCGCCGAGCCCCGCCGCCGCCGCCGCTACCGTCCGGTTCTGCCGAGCTGCCCTGCTCCTGGCCCCCTCCCGGCGCTCGCTCGCTCGCGCTCCGCTCGCCGCGCTCCCTCCCTCCCCCCCGGCGCTGGCTCCGCGCTCTTTCCAGCTGTCAAAGCGTCAGCCCCGGCCGCGGCCCCATCGCCCTGGAACTCCTCCCGCGCCGGCTCGGCCTGCGCTGTGCCGCCGCCGCCCGGCTGCCCGCCGCTCGCTCGCTTGCTCGCCCAACCGCCCGCGCGCCCGCCGCCCGGCTCCGCCTGCGCCGCCCTCTGCGCCTCCGGCACCGCTGCCGCTGCCGCCGCTGGTCTACTTGGAGCTCAACCGAACGTGGCTGCCCGGGCAGGGAGCGCGGCGGGCGGCAACGCCCCGCGACGGACGGCCGCCTCGGCCAATCGGCGCGCGGGGGTGGGCCCGGGCGGCCGGCAGGGACGCCCTGTCAGCGCCGGCCGCGGCAGTCCCGCTGCGCCGCCTCCACGAGCTGCGGCCGCTCCTGCGCCCGGCCGGGGGTGTACGGGGGCGAGCCTCGGCTCTGTGGACCAGCGGGGGCTGTGCGGGCCGGGCGGGGGCGCTGGGGCTCCCGGCGCTGGGAGTCTGGCCAGCGCTCCCCCCGCACACCCCGGGGGCAGGGGGCGCTACGACGGCGTCCGAGGGGAGGGGGCGCGGACCCCAACGGAGCGCGCTCGCCCCTCCTGCGCGGCCCTCCGCTTATCGGCCTTGCCACCCCGCCGCGGCCGGCGCCCGCCCTACCCTTATCTCGTGCCCCCCCCACCAGGTCCGACCCCGACCCCTCCCCAGACCCAGCCCGGCCCGCCGCCCCGCCCCCCTGGCCCCTAGCGCCTAGCCTGGCTTTCGAGCGCCGGGCCGGGCTCCACGCTGGGAGCTGGGCGCTGGAGCCGGCGCCGAGACGCGCGGCTGCTCCTTTACTAGATCATTAAAATACTTTGGAAAACCCCAAAGTGGAGCCGCGCGAAAATGGCCCTTGGCGTGCTTTGGGGATCCTGGGGGGAGGGGACGGGAGACTTAGTCTAAAGGGAGGCTGAGTGATTTCTCCCAAATTTCCAAGATTTGCCAGCCCAGGCAAGTTAGCCCCTCGGCTTCTCCACCAGGAAAGGTGCCGTTCGGGGCTGGGGGGACGAGGGGACGTCACCTGGGCGCCCCGCGACTCCGAATGCGTACCGCAGAGATCTGCAAACTTCAAATAAATGAAGCTAAATTGGGGAGTGGGGGGGGTGAGAGTCGGGCGTGGGGGGAGGGGAAGCTTCCATTGTCAGTGACCCAGGTGTACAATGGGAAATTGAGACGGGGGCTGGCAGAGTGACCCAGCTCTTTGCTACAGACTCCTTTCTGCCCACGAGAATACGTTAAGTGACCCTCATTAGAGACCCTTAAAACGAGAAACCGGCGAAATAGGGGAAGGCTCCCCAATTTTCGGGGCTGTTTTTAGAGCGCTGTTCTCTTTAAATGTGATAAAACACTATCGGCACTGTCTCTTTAAAAGAGTCAAGCAGAAAAAGCTGTGTAAGCGCTGATTGGCTGCCTGTTTGGATACATCTTTAGGGGAGCCTTGAAACTGTTAGCCTAGGTTGATTTTTTTTTTTAACTGCGCTGTTCCAATAAACAACTAACGCCCCTCCCCCTAACATGCCTCGCACCAAACAATTAAAGGATAGGTCAGTGTCCTGGGGAAAACACGTTTCAAGTAGAAAAACTCAGAACTAGATTTCAACAAAATAAACAATAATTCCCTACCATTAAAGTTTGCTTATTTTGCTCTGTAGAAGAGAGAAAAGGGGCTTTTATAAGAAATGCCCCGCAGCAAACTGATCTGCATTGGTTCAGGAAGGAGACTCTGGGTACATTTTTGGAATAATGTTCTGCTCAGTCTAACAGCCTCCCTAAATTAAAATAGAGCCAGGCCCTATGGACACCTCTGGATTCACTCCGCTCAGCCAAAGACCCAGAGCTCACGGAGGGGAAGAGGGAAGAAAAAGGGAAACATTGAACCCTAGTTTTGGGTTGTCTCTGTTCTAGCCCCTAGTTTAAGGTTATTTTATCAATGAGGGAAGAAGCATGGAGATTGGGAGTTGAAATACCATGATAGGGGAGAGAAGGAAATAATTACAGTTATTTTTTCCCTTAGGCGGTTTAATTTAATAGAGCCAACTTAAGGTGCCTGAGAGCCCACACTAATGAAATCGGCCTGCTTATGCCCTTTCCCTGGACTTCCTTCTGTTTTTGATGGACTAGGAATGGCCAGGGATGGCTTGTCAACACACTGACTCACAAGATGCCTGACTCATCTTGTGTCTGCAAGGCCCACAGACGATTGAGGATCTGCTGGGTTCTGACTGAGGGAAAGCACTGCCCTCCCTCTGGAGCCCACTTACAGAGGCAGTGTCTCCCAGGTTGGCCATACCTTATCCGGGAGGGGCCATCTGCACTGTCAGTTTCCTTGCCTGTCCAATGACAAAGTAGGGTAGAAGATGGAGGTTCTGAGGGCTAAGATTTCCCTTCTTTCTTTTTCTCTTGGCCCTGTCCAAAAGAACTAGCCCCTTTTTTGAGAGTATGAGGGGAGGAAGGGTGGATATTGGGGAACCCTGTGCCAGGCACTTAATTCCTGTGGTCTGCCCTTTGCTGGGGCTTGACACAGAATGAGGCCCCATGTGGGTTCTTGGTGGAGCTAAAACAGGATGGGGGGGTGGGGGCTCAAGCAGGAAGGTGTCTTAACCTCCCTGCATATTGACCAGAGAAAGCTGATGGGTTCCCTGGAAGCAGGACCACCATGCAGCCCCAACAAGGTGTGTGGCTGCTGGCATAGTAATCCATTGTGGTGAGATCAGAAGCAAGTCCAAGCACCCAAGTCCAGACCCCAGTCTACCTTATCCTGCTAGAACCCCCAGTCCCCACTTCCCCTGAACTAAATCTTTGGCCTGATGTCCTTAGTCCCCAACCCCTTCCCTCGCCATTTCACCATTTTCTTTTCCAAGGTACTGGGGATTGAATGCAGGAGTACTTTATTACTGAGATACATCCCCAAACCCTTTTTTCATCTTGAAATAGAGTCTCACTAAGATACCAAGCTGGCCTCAAACCTGCAATCCTCCGGCCTCAGCCTCCTAGGATTGCAGGCGTGTGCCCCCCAGGTCCAGCTCTACATCATTCTTTAAGGCTAACATCCCCTCCAAAGCCATCTTCTGAAATCTTCCCTGCTTCTCCTGGAGCAAAACTCATCCCTCTGTCACCTTCGCTTTTGATTCATTTTGTTTGAACTTGCATAGTAGCTGTCCATCCATTCTGCCAATTATGTAGCCAGCTGTTTACTGTCTGTCTCCCCCACCACAGAGGACAGCAGGATCCAAGTCTGAGTCATCTGTGTATCTCCCAAACCCAGCAAGAGTTTGATACCTGTGTGCATATTGACACTCATAGGTACTAGGAGTCCCAGGGAGGGGCTTTGGGGGTGGAGGTGGGAATCAGCCCATCCCCCAAGTAGCTCTGGTCTTTGTGGGGAGATAAGAAACAGACACCACCCACAATAGGATTAGATAGTGTCACTACCTCCACTCAGCCCCACCCATCTGAGCCACAGCCACCTGGAACGACTGTATTTTCTTTTTTATTTTATTTATTTTTTCATTACATTCCTTATTACACATAGAGAGCACTATTTTTTTATTTTTTGTATCTCTTTACATACACTATGTTCACGCCAACTTATGCCACTATACATGTACTCTTGGTTTTTTTTTTTTGCATTACAACTCTTAATACACATATATACCACCATTTTTCATATCTCTATTTGTATTTTCAATTCCCAGAATGACCAAGTCATTTCACACATCCACTCTAGACTCATATTCCCTGTCTTCCTGTTTCTCCCTTTCTCCTCCTTCCCTCTCTGTGTGTGTTTCTCTCTTCCGTTCTTGTTCTTTTTCTCTTTCTTTTAGGACCTGTTTAATGAACAACTACTATGTGCCAAGCCCTCTCCTAGGCCCTGAGTAATAAACCAGACAGAAGTCCTTAGCCCTTTGCGCTTACACTGGTGAATCCTCCACCCAAGGCCTCTTCCTGTGAAATATTCCTAATACCTCCAAAATCCAGCTGGGCAAGTAGCATCATCTCCACTTTCAGAGGGTCTTCCCAGGATCCCTTCTGGGCTCCCAGTCTGGGGTCAGGCTTGCCTCCCCTGACCAGGGCAGATTGCCCTGGCCATACTGCATGAATATGGTCCACTATGCATTTCCTCCAAAGAAATGTGACTCCTCAGGGTCAGGGAATGATTGTCATTCCTTGAGGGACCTCTGGTATTCAGCAATATGGTAAAAGGGACAGAAAGACAAAATGGAGGGAGCAGCAGACAAGGTGGGAGCTGGGGGGGAGGAGAGAAGATGCCAGGCCTAGGCTGAGATGGGCACTCCTTCCTCTCCCAGCCGCCAGAAACTGGGGCAGCAGAAATCCTGGGCCCTGGGGCCAGGTTGGTGGAGGCCAGGCTTCTAGAAGGTAGCTGTTAAAGGAGAGGGACTTCAGGCTCTTGGGCTCAACCCCGGAGGCTGTGCCTGCCAGTGCTGTTGGGGATCTGGTTTCCTCTGCCTGATTCCAGAGTTCCTCCCAGCTGCTGGGAGGCTTGGGCTTCCCCTCACCCCTCCCTGGGCTTTATCCATGGAAGCTAAGCATCCAGCCCCTCCCCCTCCTCCCTGCAGCAGGCTCCTTCTCCTAATTGCAGAAAATTTCTGACCAAAATCTTGGGCTTCTCCTCAACGAGGCTCAGGCCAGGCTGGTCAGCCCTGGTTTTAGCAGAAGTTTCCCCCAAAGGATCAGGGGACTCTCTGGGAAGAGTGCAAAGCCTAGAAGCCAGTGACCTGGCTTTGAGGCCTGGCTTCACTGCTTTGCTGGCAGGTTTTGGCAGGGTGATGTTGCCCCTCTGAGCCTCAGTGCCCTGTCTGTGTAAGGAGGATGTTAGTACCCCACTGAGGGCAGGCAGGAAGGGCGAGATGGGATCTGATGGGGAATCCTGGGCAGGCCAGTCAGTCTGGCTGAGCCCACATTCCTGCTGACCTCTGGACATTGGAAAGTAACCACTTTAGGAGGTGGTTTGGGGCTTAGCAGAGATCATGTTTGGGGAAATGTTCCATAAATTGAAAAAGATTCCTGGTGTGGTTAGCACAGAAAGCCAGAAAATAGAGGTGCTGAGAGCAAGCAGGTGGACTTAGGTTTAAGACCAAAGGTGTTCAGGAACCTGGTGCAGTGGTACATGCCTGTGATCTCAGCCACTGAGGAGGCTGAGGCATGGGGGTCACATATTTGAGACCAGCCTGGGCAACTTAGTGAAACTCTGTCTCAAAAAAAAAAAAAAAAAAAAAAGAGAGAGAGAGAGTGAGAGAGAGCAAGAGGCTGGAGATGTGGCTCAGTGGTTAAGCATCCCTAGGTTCAGTCCCTGGTACCAAATCAAATAAATTAATAAAATAAGAGAAAGGGCTGGGGATGCAGTTCAGTCGTAGAGCACCCCTGGGTTCAACCCCAAGTAGCAAAATAAAAAGTCTTCTGATGGACACTTGTGCATTCTAAGCCGGTGTCATAGCAAAACAGGTTTTAGACAATGGATAAAATGGGTTTAGTTTGGTCTAGAAACACCTAATATGTGTCAGCCCTGAGCCAGGGGTCTGGGAAAGTGCCAGAAGTACAAGGCCAGGCCATGTCCTGATGGCTGGGGAGGAGATGCTGCCTCTGGCTGCTGCGCCCCACCTCGCCTCCCATGTCCAGTCTTTTGACTTCACTGCGTACCCCTCCAGGAGGCCATCTGGAGTGTCTTAGCACCCGGTGCTGTTCCTTCTGCCAGTCCCTTAGTAACTATGCCCTTCACAAGGCAAGTCCTGAGCCTGATTTGGGCCAGCGGGCCAGGTACGCTCACTGGCCTACACCTTTGGTGCTGCTGGCCTCTCCGCTTGAACACATCTCTTTCCCCTCCCTGCCTTCCTCCAGGTCAGCATCCCCACAGCCCCTGCCAAAGGAACCTCTAGAGAAAGACACCTGCCCCCATTCTGTTCTGCTTTTCTCCATAGCAACCATCACCACCTGACATAGTATGTATTTATTTTTTCTTACCTATTTCCCTCATTAGGGTTTAAACACTCTGGGGTTTTTATCTTCACCTTTTAAACAGGTATTCATTTTAAAAAAATTGTTACATGTTGATAGAACAATCTGTTTAGCAAGGGCTTTCTGAACATCTGGTTTGGGCTGGGCATCATGGTGGGTGCTGAGGATTCAATGGTGAACAAGACAAGCAAGGCCTCCTTCTGTGTGGCTCCGACTGCCCAGCAAAAGGGTTTTTGTTGTTGTTGTTGTTGGTACTGAACCCAGGCTTGCTTAACCACTGAGCCACATCCCCAGTCCTTTCTAAGTTTTATTTTGAGACAGGATCTCACTAAGTTGCTTAAGACCTCACTGAGTTGCTAAGGCTGGCTGTGAACTTGTGATCCTCCTGCCTTGACCTCTCGAGTTGCTGGGATTACAGGTGTATGCCACCATGCCTGGCAAAGTGGTTAATTCTCCAGGCACATAGCTTATGAGCAGTACAGACTGCCCAGTGCTCAGAATAATTAGTAGAGGAGATCTCTCCCAATTACAGAGAGGCTTCCCATCTGCAGTGCACAAAAGCAGGTAACACAGTGCTGATCTGGTGGGGGAGGTCTGGCGGGGGAGGGCTTCTCTGAGGAGGTAACATTTGAGCTGTAAAGGAAGGAAGTGGAATAAACCTTGCCTAGAGGAGGGGAAATGTTCCAGGCACAGGAGAGGTCGGTAGGGAGGAGCCCTGCTTGGTGGAGTTACTGACAGTTGATTCTTATGACAGGAGCAGAATGTCTATGGGTTCTGAAAATATCCCTTGCCATGGCATCAGAGAAACCTCAAGGCAAAAGTTCATGGGGGAGAGGCTGCCAGGTAACACTGCAGGAAGCAGATCACTACAGCAATGGCTGGAGTCAGCTACACTGATCTCTTCACACCCATTAGGATGGCTATTACCCAAAAGCAAGACAAAACAAGCAAAAATGGAAAATAACAAGTGCTGGTGAGGATGTGGAGAAATTGGAATCCTTTTACACTGTTGGTGGGAACATAAGATGGTAAAGTCACTGTGAAAGAGTTTCCTGAAAAAAAATCATAAAATGACCATATGATCCATCATTTCTACTTTTAGGCATATACCCAAAAGAATTGAAAGAAGGGACCCAAACAGATATTTGCAAGTAACATTCATAGCAACATTATTCACAACAGCCAAAAGATGGAAACATCCCCAGTGTCCATTGACAAATAGGTGGATTAAAAAAAAAAATGTGGTATGCATACCATGAAATATTATTCAGCCCTAAAAAGGGATGCAATTTTGACATTTGCTACAATATGGATGAACATTGAATTATGGAAAATGAATAAGCCAAACTCAAAAGGACAAATACTATATACTTCTAGTCATCTGAGACCCCTAGAGTAGTCAAATTCAGAGACAGAAAGTAGAATGATGGCTGGGTGTAGTGGTGCATGCCTGTAATCCCAGCACTTAGGAGGCTGAGGCAGGAGGATCATGTTCAAAGCCAGCCTCAGCAACTTAATGAAGCCCTAAGCAACTCATTGAGATCCTATTTTTAAAATATAAAAAGGGCTGGGGATGTGGTTCAGTGGTTGAGGGCCCCTGGGTTCAATCCCTGCTACCAAAATAGAGAAAAAAAATAGAATGAAGAATGGTGATTGCCAGGAGTTGAGGGGAGAAGGGAATCTGGAGCTATTGTTTAATGGATACAGAGTTTCATTTTGGGAAGATGGAATGTTCTGCGGAGGGGAAGGGATGATTCCACAACAATGTGAATGTACTCAATGCCATTGAGCTGTACACTTAAAATGGTTACAAATGTAATTTTATCTTATGTATGTTTTTACCAGAAACTTTTTCTTTTTTTCCAGCACTAAGGCTCTGTCCCAAGACCTCTCCACATACTAGACAAGAGCTCCACCACAGAGCCTCCCCAGCCCTTTTTATTTCTTATTTCTTGGTAAGTTGTTGAGGCTGGCCTAGAACTTGTGATCCTCCAGCTAGAGTTTGCCCCATGGATCTCCCTGCTCGGGGACAGAGGCTGCCTGGCATGTTCCTTTCAGACTAAAAGGAGCACCAAGGAAAGCTGTCTGGAAGAGGCCAAGTCTAGACCCAGCTCTGAGCAGGAACTGGGGGGAGGAGAGAGTAGACTATGTGCCAAACAGAAGAGACTATGTTAATTAGTGGAGGCTGGGCTCTTCAGGGCCAGCTAAAAAGATTGGTCTTTGTCCTGCAGCAATTCAGGAGGCTGAAGCAGGAAGATCGCAAGTTCAAAACCAGCCTCAGCGTCTTAGTGAGGCACTTAGCAATACAGCAAGACCCTGTCTCTAAATAAAGTATAAAAAAGGGCTAGGGGGGCTGGGGATGTGACTCAAGTGGTAGCGCGCTCGCCTGGCATGCGTGCGGCCCGAGTTCAATCCTCAGCACCACATACAAAGATGTTGTGTCCGCCGATAACTGAAAAATAAATATTAAAATTTTCTCTCTCTCTCTTTAAAAAAAAAGCCATTTAAAAAAAAAAGAAAGAAAAGAAATAAAGGCTTATTAAAAAAAATAAAAATAAAAAAGGGCTAGGGATGTGGCTCAGTGATTAAGTGCCCCTGGGTTCAAAGCCCCGGTCCCCCCCAAAAAAAGACCCTCTCCTCCCACAGCAGGAGTGGTACCACCTGTCTCAGTTTTTGAACCCAGGTGTGCTTAACCACAGAGCCATGTCCCCAGCCCTTTTTGTTTTGAGACAGTGTCTCACTAAGTCCTTAGAACCTGGCTAAATTACTCAGGTTGGTCTTGAACTTGGAATCCTCCTGCCTCAGCCTCCCGAGTTGCTGGGATTACAGGCGTGAATCATTATGCCTGGCTAAAGGATTCTTTTTCTCCAGCTTCCTCTTAAAATTTTATTAATCAGGCTATTTCTGATACAGTGTTATGTAACATACAGCCCCCAAATCTCAGAGGCTTATAATAAAAGCCTTTAACTTCTCCTTGGTCTGCAGTCAACTGAGCAGCTCCTGCCTCAGGGTGCAGCTGGCGTTTGCCCCAGGGTTCTCCCTGCCCAAGGGCAGAGGCTGCCTGGCAGGTTCCTTTCAGGTTAAAAGGAGCACCAGGCCAGGCACAGTGGCACATGCCTGTAATTCCAGTGGCTCAAGAGGTTGAAGCAGGAGGATGGCAAGTTTGAGACCAGCCTCAGCAACTTAGGGAGGCCCTCACCAACTTAGTGAGACTCTATCTTAAAATAAAAAGGGCTGGGGATGTAGCTCAGTGGAAAACACACCTCTGAGTTCTTTCTTCTGTAGCTCCCACCCCCAAAAGGATTAAAAGAAGCACCAGAGGCTGAATCAATCCAGCTAAGCCTCACACCCACTTCCACGTAACACGGCCAAGTCCAGCATCAACGGGGCAGGAAGGGGGCCAAAGATTTGCAGAATAGCAAGTGCAACCCACCACACGTGGGCTTCTCCCAGGCTCTACCTTGCCCCTCTGTCTCTCTCTGGGCATGTTCCCCATGGGCATGACCCCTGAAGTCAACGACAGGGACTCCTGGCTCCACTCCTCTGGCACCAGAACCACATCTGATTCGTTACAGGGCATTTCCATGGGGTGTCCCTCCAGAGTCCCAAAGTCCTCGTGTCTGGAAGTGAATTGATTATTTCTCCCCATCCAGTTCTTATCTCATCTCTGCACATGGCACCAACCCCTTCTCAGCCACCTGCCAGAAACCTGGGAGTCAGTCCCTGCTCCTCCTCTTCCGCACCCCAGCCAGCGTCCAGGGAAGTCAGCTGGACCTAGTGAGCGGGCCACGTTCTCTCCCCTCTCCTCTCGCTGCTCTGGTTCAGCCCTGGGTTGTCACAGAGCCCCCCATGGCTCTTCAGAACACAGCTGCTCTCCTCCACGCTCCCTTGCCAGACAGAGGGATGTGTTTAAGGCACAGATTTCACCTGGGCGTGTTATTGCTCAAAACTCTTCAGTGGTGGCTCCCCATTTCACATAGGATGAAGTCCAAGCTCCTCAGCATAGAAGTTCAAGGTCCTTCCTGGTCTGGCTTCTGCCTCCTTCCACAGTCCATTGCTTTCCAGGGATTGTTCTGGATGATGGGGATGGATGTGTGAATAAGAGGGTGGTCCCTACTCCCTGATCTGCAGATTATAGGAGAAGCAGACCGCTCCACCAGGGCTTCTGATCTAATGTGACAGGGTCATGATGGAGCCACAGGCCCCTGTGGGCACAGTGTGGGGGTGCCAAGATGGACCCAGGGGTCAGGAGAAGGGAACTGGAAGAGGTGGCCTTCCCTAGACTGTAATGGGAGAAGCTGGAGACAGGTCTGGGAGGAGCACCAACAAGTCTGGTGGAAGAGGAGCCAGGGAAGGAGAAGGAGAAGGAGGAGGAGGAGAAGGAGAAGGATCAAGACTGCCCAGAAGGGTACGTGGAGAGGAACCCGGGGAGAAGCAGCCCAGGAAAGAGTGCTGTGGGAAGAGAGGGGCTGAGCAGCAGTTTTCATGAGATGGCTCTATGGAAAGAACTCTGTGAAGGGCATAGTTGGCCTGGTGGAAGCAGTTTTGGGAGAGCCACTGTGGCAGAAGCCAGGTCATGAAGGTGGGGGAGTGGGAGGGTTGGCAAAAGGGGACAGCAAGTGCAGGCAAGTCCTCCAAGAGTGCGGCTGTGAGGGGGTGAGAGACAGGCCAGCACTAGTGACAAGAGCTTCGCTGTGCCATGGCTGAAGACAGGAGAGACTGGGACCTGCCTCTAGGCTGATTGGAAGGAGCCAGTAGAGAGGGAGAGGCTGGGGGTATGGGATGCAGGCAGAGGACAACCTTGACATGAAGTCCCTAAGAAGATGAGAAGGGAAGAGACCCAGAAGAAGAGACTCAGTCTGTGCCTTGGGGCTGCAACATTGAAGGAGGAGCACCAGGCAGAGCAGCCAGGCAGAGGAAGAGCATGGGCAAAGGCCCAGGGGCATGAGATGGCCCACATGTCAGTGGGTCCAGGGAGTGGCACGTGGGTGCAAGAGGCACCAGGGCACAGGGAGGCTGGAGATGGGGCTGGAAGGCACCTTGCAGCTTCTTTTTTTTTTTTTTTAAATATTTAGTTTTTAGTTTTCGGCGGACACAACATCTCCGTTCGTATGTGGTGCTGAGAATCGAACCCGGGCCGCACGCATGCCAAGTCGAGCGTGCTGCCGCTTGAGCCACATCCCCAGCCCACCTTGCAGCTTCTATATTTGAATTGAGCAGCCTCCTGGCTCTGCCTGGCCACCTGTGGATGCTGAGAAAAGCCACAGATTGCTTCCTGTTCACCTCTGATGCCCTGGACCTGGCTTCCACATCTGCAGAAGAAATGAAGGATCCAGGTTTTGTAACAAAACCCGACCAAATAATTCCAGAGGAAAAATATTCTGGAAATGACAAGGTTTCTTCAACTGAGTCACTCCTTCCACTCCATCTGCGTGCTGCAGGGGTGGGGACACCAAGATCAGCACCACTCACCCCAGTGAGTGCTCTGTAAAGGTTGAGTATGACCCTGGGGGGCCCATGTTCAAAACCTCCTTTCAGGCTCTGCCTCTGGCAGGGGCTCCAGCCCCTCCCTCCCCATCAGACCACGGTGGGCCTGAGGACTCCAGAGACGACCGCTGGAGGAGAATGCCAGCCGGTGGCCCTCTCACCCTCTCTATCTGGGGCACCCAGAGCACAGCTCACAGACTCATTCTCTGATTCCGATTCCTGTTTCCACGGAAACAGACACCGGCAACCGTCAAAGTCCCAGCTTTCAAACACAGGTCTCTTCCAAAACTTAACTCTCACGTGATCCTTTAGGCTACACAATTGTTGAGGCTGCAGGGCCTTAGAGAAGGTCCCCTCCTCCACCTAGCTGATGGGTCCCAGCTTCCACCTTCATGCCATGCCCTTTTTCAAGGCTGTCCCCAACCTGGAAGGCCCAGGCAGCCATCCTCACTCGTTAGCTTGGGCCTCGGCTTACTCTCCATCTAATGAGGCCATAGCACCCGAAGTCATCAAATGCTGCGTGAGTCCCTCGGGATCCTGCCAGCTTAGGACCAGGAGCCCAGAACAGCGTGTCCCTGGAGAGGTGAGGGGTCATATTGGGAACATGACTAACACAGCCCACAGTTTTGAAGGCCACCTCCTCCAAAGGTGATGTCCCTGGAACCCAAGACCTACTTCTTCATCATTGAGAACGGGGTCTTGCCTCAGAAGACGCTGATAGGGGAGGATGAAAAGCCATAGTCACCCCCGGGCACTTGTCTGGCTCAGAGGAAAAGAGGTTCCACAGGTTGACAGTGGCTGAGCTGTGCCTCTCCCCACCTCCAGAACACTGACCCTGTGCTTCTGCTCCTGGGCCTCCGCCTTTTGTCACTCTGTGTCTTGCTCTCTTTATCTCTTCACCCTGTCTCTGCCTGGGTCCCTCCTCTGGCTCTTTCTGCGCACCTCTCTCTGCGATTTTACCTGCTTCGGGGTTTCTCTCTTCTTCTACCTGAAAGACCCTTGAGGGCAGAGGTTGTCCATTGTTGCTCCCTGGTGCCTGGGGTGCACCAACCCACTGCACATGCTCAAAAAGCATTTGTGGAGCAAATTCCCTTTTTTTCTGTTTCTCTCCTTCTCCCCCCCACCTTTCCCCTTCTGCAAACCGCGCCTCTCTCCTCTCCTCTGCGGCTCTCTGTGTCCTCTGACTGTGCTTCTCTCTCTCCTTCTTTGCCTCTTACCTCTTCTGCTCCATCTCTCCTCCTCACTGCTCTCCCTCTCTGCAGGCCTCTCTTACACTTGCCTGCACACGTGATACCGTCTGTGGCATTCTTTTTCATAATGTGTCCCCAGCTGACATGGGTTTAGGAGACCTACCTTCCGGCCTTCATCTCCTGCCCTCAGACAGCCACCCTGCCACCCCATCATCCCGGCAGCCGGGCCGGGCACTAGGAATCCCCAGCGAAACTGGGAAGTCAGCAGCTTTTTCTGTGTCTCTAGCTGGCTCCAGGGTCACCACCTTCCTCTGCCCAGTGCCCTTCCACGAAGAGCAGAGCTCACAGCCGAAGGACTGACTGCCCCTTCCAATAACCTGCCCTGGGAAAAGGTCCTGAGGCCAGCCACTCATTGCCTGGTGTGACCCTAGTCACCACTGGACTTCTGCAGCCTCCGATTATTCTGGTGTGGGGGAGGGAGTGACCGGCTTTGCCTCAGGCAGAGGAGTTTCACGTTCCTAGATGAGGTGGGCTGGGTGCGAGGGTCACATGCCTTTAATTCCAGCTACTCTGGAGGCTGAGGGCAGAAGGATCACAAATTCTAGGCCAACTTCAGCAACTTAGTGAGACTGTGACTCAGAATAAAAATAAATGGGCCAGAGGTGTAGCTCAGTGGTAGAGCATCCCTGGGTTTACTTGCCAGTACTGGGGGAAAAAATGAGGTAGTAATATTTGGGAAGTTCAGAGAAAGAGAATAGGGGCTGGGGATATCGCTCAGTTGGTAGAGTGTTTGCCTTGCATGCACAAGGCCCTGGGTTCAATCCCCAGCACCACAGAAAGAAGAGAGAAAGAGAAAGAGGTCAAGAGGTGCCACAGTCCCAGCTACCAACCTGTGGACAGCCATCTAACACAGAGACGGTGTAGTAGGGTGGTGGGAACACAGATACCGAGTCCAGCAGAAGACCTGCTTCAACCCCAGCTCTACCCCTTATTCACCGTGTGGCCTTGGGCAAGTTATTCACCTTCTCTGAGCCTCAGTTTCCTCATCCTCCTGGGTGAAAGATGTGGAGCAGTGAATGATCATCTCAAGTTCTTGGTCAGTGCACAGGATTTACCAGGGGAAAATGGAGCACAGATCATTAAATAGCTGTAATGTGCCAAGCTCTGTACATGCATCAAAGGTGGGTTTTGCATGGGAGTTGACCACTCTTAACTTTGGGATTGGATAAGCCTGAGTGCGTGAGGACTGGTGCTGTCACTTACTGCAACAACCTTGTTCTGTGGACCTTTGCTTCCTCATCTATAAAATGAGGGTCATTCCACCAATTTTTTCAGGCTTATTGGATTAAATGAGATAACAGCTGTCAATTGCACTTAGTTAAGTGCTAAAGATTTTTTTTTTTTTTAGTACCAGAAATTGAACTCAGGAGCACTTGACCACTGAGCCACATCCCCAGCCCTATTTTGTATTTTATTTAGAGACAGGTTCTCACTGAGTTACTTAGGGCCTCACTTTTGCTGAAGCTGGCTTTGAACTCTTGATCCTCCTGCCTCAGCCTCCCCAGCTGCTGGGATTACAGGCATGTGCCACCGCACTTGGCAGTTAAGTGCTTAAGTGTGATGAGGAAATGGTAGACGGTGGTAGTTTTCCCAATGCTATCTCATGACAATCCTAAAAGTGGGCACTAGTTCACCCATTTCCCAGGGAGGATACTGAAGCTCAAAGAGGATGAGTGCATGACTTACCAGGTCACCAGCTGGGGTGGCAGGGTTTGGATGGAGACAGACTCTGGTCTCCTACTTGGCACCAGCACTATTTCAAACTTATCCTTCCCTCTCAGAGCCCCCTGAAGCCCAGGAGCCAAGTCCCAGGTAACAGTCTTCCCTGAAGACAAGCACGCATTGGGCGATGACGTGTTGAGCGGAAAGCAGTCTGTGGGAGCAGGATGTCGCCCAGACAGCTACATTCCCAGGCTCATCCAAGACATCCCAATCCCTCTTGTCCCTTGAACTTGATGTGGAACCACAAATAGAAGAAGGATGGAGAGAGCCTTGAGCCACAAATAATGGGACAGTTGAAACCCTTCAACAAGTGTCTGCTAACATATTGCCCAGGAAGTGTTGTCCATGAGCAAGGAGCATATTTACACCATTGACACCACCCCAGAAACAGGAGTAGTGGGCGCAGCAGCCCATTGGCCCTCAGGGGCCTCCTGTGGAGGGAGGGAGGAGATGGAAGGGGAAACTCATAGGATTGTCCTGTAGGATGTGAAGGAATCTCCAGGCAGAGAAGCCAACCCAGCCCACCTGGACCCCATGACTGAGTCTTCCAGATGTCCTGGGGTAGGAGCCAAATTCGATGGGCAGCCTGCAGTGGGGGGAACCTGCTCATCCATAGCATCTGGACCACAATGTCTGTTCTGTTCCCTAAAAGGCCCCATTCCAATAGCAGGGTGGGACTGCCAATAGCCATCTGGAGTGGGTAGGTAGAGGGCTAGGAGTCTTCTGGAAAGAGGCAGGAATAAGATCACTGGCCAATGGCAGTGTCCTAACCACGCGCCACTTCACTACCTGCGTGGTATTTCACCAGCTGGTCAGAGCAGTGAGTCATCCTCCCAACAGAGGGATTCCTGTGCCCCATGCCAGCTGGTTGGTTAGTGCCCAAACAAATCAAGACCCAGAGTCAAGTGCTTGGTGAAGTTGAGCAGGCGCCAGGGCTGAATATCAGGCGAGGCTCTGCTGCTTCTCAGAAAATTAGTTGTCTTCAGTGCAGCAAGTTTCTTGTTATGCATTTACTTACCCCTGCCACTCCGCAAACGTGACTCCAGGTCAAAACACCAGAAACAAGGGAACAGTACTGAGGGCTATTGAAAGAAAGAAGAGGGGCTGCAGTTGTGGCTCAGTGGTAGAGCTCTTGCCTAGCACATGTGAGGCACTGTGTTTAATCCTCAGCACCACATAAAAATAAATCAATAAAATAAAGGTATGGTGTCCATCTACAACTAAAAAATATTTTAAAACAAGAAAGAAAGAAAGAGGCCAGGCATGGTGGCGCACGCCTGTAATCCCAGCTGCTTGGGAGGCAGAGGCAGGAGGATAGTGAGTTCAAAGTCAGCCTCGGCAATTTAGTGAGGCACTAAGCAACTCAGTGAGATCCTGTCGAGTGCCCCTGAGTTCAATTCCAAGTATCACAAAATAAGTAAATAAAAGAAAGGGAATTAGGCAAAATAAGTAAATAAAAGAAAGGGAATTAGGAAGAGCCCAGAAGAGTGGAACTTGCCTCTTGTGATCCCAGCATCTGAGGAGGCTGAGGCAGGAGAATTGCAAGTTCAAACCAGCCTCAGCAAGTAAGCAAGGCCCTCAAACAATTTAGCAACTTAGCAAGACTCTGTCTCAAAATTTAAAAAATAAAAAGGGCTGGGGAAGTAGCTCAGTAGTAAAATACCTCTGGGTTCAATCCCTGGTACCAAGAAGGAGAAGGAGAGAATGACAAAGAGAAAGAGACAAGGAGGATAAAGGAAAAAAGAAGAGAATAAAAATGAATAATGTGTCTGCAGTAAATGAGCAACCAGATGAAGCTATAAGCTCCCTGCTGGCCAAGGCAAAAAGGGAAATGTGATCATGTATAGAGTTCTTTTTTTTTAAAATTTTTTAATATTTATTTTTTTTAGTTTTCAGTGGCACAACATCTTTTTATGTGGTGCTGAGGATTGAACCCTGCGCGCCCCGCGCATGCCAGGCGAGCGTGCTACCTCTTGAGCCACATCCCCAGCCCATGTATAGAGTTCTTGACATAAAGGAAATGTGTATGTTGAGTACAATTTTAGGAATTTTTTTTTTTTTTTTTTTGGTACTGGGGATTGAACCCAGGAGAGATTTATCACTGAGCCACATCCCCAGCCCTTTGTATTTTTTATTTTGAGACAGGATTTTAGTGAGTTGCTTAGGATTTTGCTAAGTTGCTGAGGCTGGCTTTGAACTTACGATCCTCCTGCCTTAGCCTCCCGAGTCGCTGGGATTACAGGTATGTGCCACAGTGCCCAGCTTCTTTTCAGGATTCTTAAGATCCACTTTCATTTCCTTCCCATATCCATGCCAGGAAGCCATCGTTATTCCCATTGTATGGAAGGAAATTGAGTCTCAGATTTTGCAGTGGACATGGTAGTGGTACTTCATCATGATGCTAACATACCCATGAGCTTCTAGGAATCTTGTCTCCTGACAGTTCACAGAGGTACTTTACCATGGAACTGCATCCCTAGTCCTTTTAATTTTTATTTCGCAACAGTCTTGCCAAGTAGCCTGTCCTTTTTACTTTTATTTTGCAAAAGTCTCACCAAGTTGCTGAGGCTGGCCTTGAACTTGCAATGTTCAATTGTTCCTGTCTCAGCCTCCAAAGTCTCTGAGATTACAGGTGTGCATTACCATGCCCAGCTGGCCCTGGGACTCAGATCCTTGCCCACTCTGCCTCCCCTGGGAGGTCATGGCCAATGGCTAGCTAATGTGGAGGTATAACATCCTGTTGCTAACTTACCCCAACTGAGGACACCCTGAGGGGCTATGCCAGCTCCTGGGCTCTCCGGCTGAGACCTTGGTTACAGTCACTGAGATAAGCCTCTGTTGCTATCCAACGTTACCTCCCTATATTCATTAGGACACATCTTCCAATAAACCTTGGACTGCAACTCTCAAAATCAGGGTCCTTTCCAGGGCACTTGAACTGAAGCAAATTTGTTAGTAGCTTTTTTTTTTTTTTTTTTTTTTTTTTTTAAGAGAGAGAGAGAGAAGAGAGAGAGAGAATTTTAATATTTATTTTTCAGTTATTGGCAGACACAACATCTTTGTTTGTATGTGGTGCTGAGGATCAAACCCGGGCCGCACGCATGCCAGGCGAGCGCACTACTGCTTGAGCCACATCCCCAGCCCCTGTTAGTAGCTTGTTCAAGGTAATAGCCCAGGGTGTGGTGGCGCATGCTTGCAATCCCTGGGACTCAGGAGGCTGAGGCAGGAGGATCACAAGTTCAAGGTGAGACCCTGCCTCAAGGGTAAAATAAAAAGGTCTAGGGATGTAATTCAGTGCTAGAGTACCCCTAAGTTCAATCCCCAATACTTAAAAAAAAAAAAAGATAAAAAACAGGTTCCTAGGTTCAATTGCCAGTCCCACAAAAAAAAAGTCAAGGTAACCGTCCAGACCCACATTTCCCCACTGTGCTCTGGGGGTAATTTCTCAAAGTTGACAAATATTTTCTTGCTTTAAGCTATAACATTTTAATTTAGCATTTGTTAAAGAGACAAAAGGCTTAAAATGTATATAGTTTCCATAAAATAAATTCCTTTTATTCTACATAAAAAAGAAGTTTACTTTGACATTGTTACAGATACTATTATTACATGACCAAGCACCTCAAATTTAGTGGTGTAAACAACAACTATTTGATTATGCTTAGAGATTCCATGATCTTGAACAAGGTGTGGCAGGGAGGGATGGCAGTTCTCTGATACATGCTATCTGGGGCCTCAGCTAGGAAGACCCCAAGAGCTCAGAGCCAGAATCTTCTGGAGGTTTCTGTTCTCACATATCTAGTGCCTGGTCTGGGGATGATTTGAAAGTCACATTCAGCTGGGATTGTGTCTTCTGCAGGTGGCTGGAGTAATTCCAAAGGAAGAATCCAGTCGAGCATGCAGCATCACACACATGTAATCCCAATGATTTGGGACGCTGAGGCAGGAGGATCACAAGTTTGAGGCCAACCTCAGAAATGTAGTGAGACCCTGTCTCAAAATAAAAAGTTGTCAGGATGGAGCTGAGTGCTACAATGGAACTTGGGTGGAAAAAAAGGAAGAGTTCTGAAACCAAGGTGATGGAAGTATTCCAAGAAACCAACTGGCCTGGCCTCAGAAATCACATGTTGCCACCTCTGCCATACTTTAGTGGACAAAGCAGCACCACTTCACCCAGATTTCAGGGAAGGGGACACAAATACCTTTAACATCCTTTTTTGCTTTTTGTTTGTTTGTTTGTTTGTTTGGAACTAAGGGTTTAACCCAGGGACACTCAATCACTGAGCCACATCCCTGGCCCTTTTTAATTTTTATTTTGTGACAGGATGTTGCTGCATTGCTTAGAGCCTTGCTAACTTGCTGAAACTGTCCGAGAACTTGCAAACCTCCTGCCTCAGCCTCCTAATTGAATTGCTGGGATTACAGGTGTGTGCCATTGTACCTGGCCTTTCTTTCTTTCATTTTTTTGGGGGGGGAGGGGCGGGGTACCAGGGATTGAACTCAGGGGAAATGGACCACAGAGCCACATCCCTAGCCCTATTTTGTATTTTATTTAGAGACAGGGTCTCACTGAGTTCCTAAGCACCTCACTGTTGCTGAGTACTCACAATCCTCCTGTCTAAGCCTCCTGAATTGCTGGGATTACAGGCGTGCGCCACTGTGCCTGGCTTCCTTCTTTCTTTTTAAGGTGATGGGGATTGAACCTAGGGCTTCACATATGCTAGCAATGAGCTCTACCACTGAGCTACACACCCAGCCTGTGGACTACACCTCTTGGGGGGAAGTGCATCAAAGAATTTGCAGCCATCTGCTTTTTTAAAAGTTTATTTATTAATTTTGAGATGGTACCTCCTTTTGTTGCCCAGGCTGGCCCCAAACCAAGTAATGGTCCTGCCTACCAGCCCACCCCCATCCCCAGCTTGGACTATAGGTGAACGCTACTGTTACATTGTTTACAATGCTTAAAACAAAAAATAATCTAAAAGCCCAGCAATCATGAAGGGTTGAATGATTTTGGGCACAATGTGTCTATATACATAGAGTATATCTGTATATATACTATGTCTGGGTTGTTTTCTGTTTTTGTTCTAATTAGGTAGACATGGCAGTAGTATGCATTGACACTTCATACATAAATTGAGTATAATTTCTCATTCTTGTGGTTGTACATGATGTAGAATCATACTGGTCGTGTAGTCATATATGTACATAGGGTAATAATGTCAGATTTATTCTACTAACCTTCCTACCCCCATATCCCTCCCTTCCCTTCACTCCCTCTACCAAATCCAGAGAACCTCTATTCTTCCCTAGCCCTGCCCCTATTGTGAATAAGCATCTATATATCAGAGAAAACATTCGACCTTTGGTTTTGGGGATTGGCTTATTTTGCTTAGCATAATATTCTCCAGCTCCATCCATTTACCAGCAAATGCCATAATTAAATTCTTCTTTAAGGCTGAGTGATATTCCATTGTGTATATATACCACATTTTCTTTATCCATTTGTCTGTTGAAGGGCACCTAGGTTCCATAGTTTAGCTATTGTGAATTGAGCTGCTATAAATATCAATATGCCCATGTCACTGTAGTATGCTGATTTTAAGTCCTTTAAACCAAGGAGTGGGATAGCTGGGTCAAATTGTGGTTCCATTCCAAGTTTTCTAAGGAATCTCCATACCCCTTTTCATAATGATTGCATCAATTTGCAGTCCCACCAGCAATGTATGAGTGTACATTTTTCCCCACATCCTCATCAACATTTATTGTTGATTGTATTTTTGATAATTACCATTCTGACTGGAGTCAGATGAAATATTAGAGTAGTTTTGATTTGCATTTCTCTAATTGCTAGAGATGTTGAACATTTTTTCTTATATTTGTCAATCAATTGTATTTCTTCTTCTGTGAAATATCTGTTCAGTTCCTTGGCCCATTTATTGATTGGTTATTTGTTTTTTTGGTGTTAAGTTTTTTGAATTCTTTATATATCCTGGATATTAATTCTGTATCTGAGGTACGTGTGGTAAAGATTTTCTGTTCATCCCAGGGATGCAAGTTTGGTCAAATATATGGAAATCAATAAATGCAATTTATCACATCACATCAGTAGATTTAAAGACAAGAATCATATGATCATATCAATAGATGCAGAAAAAAGTATTTAACAAAATACAGTACTTGTTTATGTTCAAAACACTAGAAAAACTAGGGATAGTAGGAACATACCTCAACATTTTGAAAGCTATATATGCTAAACCCAAGGCCAGCATCATTCTAAATGGAGAAAAATTGAAAGCATTCCCTCTAAGAACTGGAATAAATTCTTAGAGGATGCTCTCTTTTACCACTTCTATCCAACATCATCTTTGAAACTTTAGCCAGAACAATTAGGAAAAAGAAATTAAAGGGATATGAATAGGAAAAGAAGAACTCAAATTATCACTATTTGCTGATGACATGATTGTATATTTAGAAGATCCAAAAAGTTCCTCTGGAAAACTTCTAGAACTAATAAATGAATACAGTAAAATTGGAAGGAAATAAAATCAACACCCAGGGGCTGGGGATGTGGCTCAAGCGGTAGTGCGCTTGCCTGGCATGCGTGCGGCCCGGGTTCGATCCTCAGCACCACATACAGACAAAGATGTTGTGTCCGCCAAATACTAAAAAAATAAATATTAAAATTCTCTCTCTCCCTCTCTCTCACTCTTTCTTTAAAAAAAAAAAAATCAACACCCATAAATCAAATGTGTTCCCATACATCAGTGATAAATCTACTGAAAGAGAAATTAGAAAAATTAACCTGTTTACAATAGCCTGCAAAAAAAAAAAAAAAAACTTGGGAAGCAATCTAACAAAAGAGGTGAAAGACCTCTACGATAAAAACTACAGAACACTAAAGAAAGAAATTGAAGAAGACCTTAGAAGATGGAAAGACCTCCCATGCTCCTGGATAGGCAGAATTAATATTGTCAAAATGGTTATACGACCAAAAATGTTACACAGATTTAATGCAATTTCTATTAAAAATCCCAATGACAGTCTTCACAGAACTAGAAAGAGCAATCATGAAATTCATTTGGAAAAAATAAGAGACCCAGAATAGCCAAAGCAATCTTTAGCAAGAAGAGTGAAGCAGAAGGCATCACAGTACTAGACTTTAAACTATACTACAGAGCCATAGTAACAAAAACAGCATGGTATAGGCACCAAAACAGACACATAGACCAATGGAACAGAATAGAAGACACAGAGACAAACCCACATAAATACAGTTATCTCATAATGGACAAAGGCACCAAAAACATTCATTGGAGAAAGTGTAGCCTATTCAACAAATGGTACTGGGAAAAATGGAAAGCCACATGTAATAAAATGAAATGAAATCCTTATCTCTCACCATGCACAAAACTCAACTCAAAGTGAATTAAAGACTAGAAAAGAGACTCTGTATCTTCTATTGAAGAAAAAGTAGGCCCAAATCTCTGACGTGTTGGCCTAGGATCTGACTTCCTTGTTTCGTTTTGTTTTTCGATACTGGGGATTGAACCTAGGGGCACTTTACCACTGAGTTACAGTCCCCTTTTTTCTTCGACTCAGGGTCAGGCTAAATTCCTGAGGCTGGCCTCAAACTTGTAATTCTTCTGCCTCAGCCGCGCAAGTGGCTCAAGCAGTAGTGCGCTTGCACTACCAAGGGATTATAGTCATGTACCACTGCACCCAGCTGCCATGTAGTTTTTATTTGTATTTTTTTGGTACCTGGGATTGAACCCGGGGCACTTAACCACTGAGTCACATCCCCAGCCCTTTATTAAAATATTTTA
This sequence comes from Marmota flaviventris, assembly GCF_047511675.1. Lineage (NCBI taxonomy): Eukaryota > Metazoa > Chordata > Mammalia > Rodentia > Sciuridae > Marmota > Marmota flaviventris. Next base: position 43,195,313 of record NC_092507.1, read on the forward strand.
TTTAGATACAAGGTCTTGCTGAGTTGCTTAGAGCCTTGCTAAATTGCTAAGACTGACCTTGAACTTGTGACCCTCCTACCTCAGCCAATCAAGCCACTGGGATCACAGGTGTGCGCCACCATGCCCAGTTTATCATATAGTCTTTTAAAAGATGGTGTGATGTCATAAAGGTTTTTTTGTCTGGTTTTTTTTTTTTTGTCAGTACCATGAATTGTTCCCAGGGTCTCCCACAAGCTTGGTAAGTGCTCTGCCACTGAGCCACACTCCCAGCCAGGCCCCAGAGTTGTCAAGGTTTTTTTTTTTTTCCTGAACCTGTGGCTGGGCTAGTTAGGCCACACTGAAATTGTATACGACTTAATTTATTTTATTTTTTGCAATGCTGGGAATTGAACCCAGGTCCCAGCACATGCTAGGTAAATGCTCTACCACTGAGTTATATCCCCAGTTCCCCCAAGTTTTTATTTTTTTTGGTTGTTTTTGGGGTTTGGTACCAGGATTGAACTCAGGGGCACTCAACCACTGAGCCACATCCCCAGCCCTATTTTGTATTTTATTTAGAGACAGGGTCTCTCTGAGTTGCTTAGCACCCCACTGTTGCTGAGGCTGGCTTTGAACTCTCGATCCTCCTGCCTCAGCATCCTGAGCCTCTGTGATCGCACCACGCCCAGTTCCCCCAAGTTTTTTTTTTTTTAATAGTTGGACACAATACCTTTATTTTACTTATTTTTATATGGTGCCGAGGATCGAACCTAGGGCCTGGAACGTGCTAGGTAAGCACCCTACCACTGAACCACAACCCCAGCCCCTCCCCCAAGTTGTTTTTTAAATTGCAAATATATTCAATAAATTAGGCTGGGAGTGTAGCTCAGTGGTAAAGCATACCACTATACTAAGTAAGGCCTGCATGTCAGACCTGCTTGAGGTCCTGGTGTTCAATCCCCAATGCTAAAAAATAAAAATAAAAATAAAAAAAATCAGTAAGCTGGCCTCTCCTTTGTGCCAGCCCTGAACTTGCCTTAGGGATACAGAATCAGTATGAACCAGCCCCTTGCTGACATTCTAGTGGGACAGACACGTGAGAGGAGGGATGTTCCTCTTTGGCAACTTTTCAAAGGAGATAGCACTTGAGTTTAAAAAAAAAAAAAAAATTAGCCAGACAATAAAGAAGGCAAGTGTTGTCATGGTGGTCGACCCAGCAACCCTTCCACCAATTGTAATCTAATTTCTGCTGTTTTGCGTTGGTTTAGCAATGGGCATGTGACCAGTCCTGGCCCATGTGAGGCGAGGGGAAGTTGTAGGGGTTTCTGAGAAAAGTTTCAGAGCATCTAATAGACGTCAGACAAGGTCCATTTTTCTTCCTGTGGCCTTTGTCAAGTTGGGGTGAAGTTTGAATCTCCTGCCATATTCTTTCAACTCAGAGAGGGATCAACTTTAGATTCAATCTGCTCCCAAGGATGGTGGAGAAAAGGGACAAGAAAGAGCTGGCTCCTCAACATTTTTGAGCTGCTGATTGTCTAGTGCCTGGGGCCCATCTAGTTGCCTCTCTGAGCAAGATAATTGTTTTCCTGATTATTTTAACCGGTTTGAGTCAGGCAGGTCTGTTTTCTTGCAACTGAAAGCATCCCAACTACTGCAGAAGATCATTCCAAGCCCAGCAAGGGATGAAAGAGGGTCCCTGTGCATAGCAAGGTGAGGAAGAAGCTGGGCAGGGGAGGAGGGACATAGAGAGCTGCTAGCAGAGAGGCCAGCAGGGCTAGGGCACAAGATTATGCCATTAGGTGCCAGGGCTTTACCTGGTGGGCAATAGGAAGATGGTCAAGAGTTCTAAGCAGCAACATGATTTGTTGAAATTTGTCTCTTAGGAAAATCACCCTGCTAGCTGGGAACAATTTGAAGGAGAGAGTGAGCGATCGAGTTCAAGGAGGCCAGCTAGAAGATTGATGCTCATGGGGAGAGAGGATGGGGCAAGGGCAGTGAAATGGACAGCAGCAGAGAGTTGAGAAATATTAAGTTGGCAGGTTGCCAAACCGAGAAATCATCTGGCTATGGTGGAGAAGAGAGGAGGTGAAGTTCCTTCCTGAGTTTCAGGCTTGGGCTTCTGGAGGACAGAGGCACCATGAACTGCGAAGTGAATGCCATGGAATTTTGTAGGAAGCAGAGTTTAGTCTGGGCGTGGTGTGTGGAGATGTCCCAATCCCTCATTAGTACAGAGAAGCCCTACTGATGGGCATCTGTGGCCATTCTTCTGGTAACCATCTCGATTGGTTTGGGGGAACTATCCCCCACCCACTGGGTAGGGTCTTGGACTGCCATTAGTCTGGCCAAAGGGTGGATCACGCTCTAAACTAGGTCGATGAAATGCTTTCCCTGGGGCTCTGAATCTTCCAAGATAATCAATTCATACCCAAGGTGGGGTTTTGTCTTAATCTTGGCTCCCCAAACTTTACAGCCTGAGCAAGGAATCCTGTGCAGGTAATGCATCTGGCAAGTGATTCCAGGAAGCCAGAGAAAGAAATCGGAAAAGAGAGGAAAGAGAACTGTCACACAACTTCATGAAGTCGGCTGCTCCAGCCCCCTGGAACCTCCTGCAGAGAAGAGCTTGAGTTTCAGAACAGCACTGTGGGGGCAGGTGGAAGGGAGAGGCTTGGTCACTTGGCTCTTGCCCCCCTGGGTGAGGGTGCACACTCCATTCTCTGGGTTGCCCACAAGTGAGCGCCCAGTAGGTACCCACAGGCACCTTGGATGGCAGCATCAGAAAGGCCTGGGGCAGGGAGAGGGGGCCACATCCCTCATTTTGAGATGCAGTGCTATTCGTACACATCACAGCAAACCCAAACTAAAAGAAAAGACCACGGTAAAGCAGGGGGTGGTGGTGAGAGGATGTGAGGCAAAGCCTGGGAGCTTCTGATGGTCAGCCTTATAAAAGGCGACTGCCTTATCTCCAGAGCTGTTCTCTGACGTCCTGTCCAAGCCCTGATTGTTCAGCCTTTCTCTCAGTTCTGTAGGAGCAAGCTAGACTATCCCCTTCCAGTGGACTCCTTTTGGGGTCAAAATAGCCATGGGCAGTTTCTGTTGCTGATGAAGGAAACCCCTATTGGATGCAGTTCATGACATTATAGAGACAACCCAAAAATTGTTGGGGTAGCTGTGGGGGGTAGCTCAGGGTTAAAGTGTGCGTTTGGCACGTTTGGGGCCGTGGGTTCTATCTTCAGCACCATCAAATAAGCAGCTGGGGATCAAATCAAATAGAACATTTTCTTGTAATATTACTTCTTACATTTTTGTTTGTTTTGAAGCTTTATTTATTCTTTTTTTTTTTGGTCTGGGGATTGAACCCAGGGATGCTTTACCACTGAGCCACATCCCCAGCCCTTTTTATATTTTATTTAGAGACAAGTTCTCACTGAATTACTTAAGGCTTCACTCATTTGCTGAGGCTGGCTTTAAACTTGTGATCCTCCTGCCTCAGCCTCCTAAGCTGCTGTACCACCACACCTGGCATAAAGCTTTACTTATTTATTTAAATTTCTTTTTAGAGTTTCATTGGCTGGTCTCAAACTCCAGGGTTCAAGTGATCCTCCTGCCTCAGTCTCCTGAGTCTCAGCTGGGCCTATAGGCATATGCCCTGTAGGCCCCATGCCTGGGTCTGTGGATAGTCTTTCCTTTCTTCCTTCCTTTTTTCCTCCCTCCCTCCCTCCCTCCTTCTTTCTCTCTTTCTTCCTTCCTTTCTGTTTTTGTCTCTACAGAGGATTGAACCCAGGACCTTCTCTGAAGGGAAGCACTTTACCACTGAGCTACATCCCAGCCCTTTCTATTTTATTTTGACACAGCTTCTTGCTAAACTGTCCATGCTCAAGCTTCAATCCCCCTGTGTCAGTCTCCTGAGTCACTGGGATGACATGCTTGTGCCACCGTGCTCTACTGGAACACTTGGAACCTGAAGTGAAGTGTGTCCACCTACTACTGGCTTCATCACCAGGTTGTCTAACAGCAAAGACATACCCGTATTCTCATTAAAGCCCAGGACAAGTGTCCTCCACCAAGCCAAAAGAGGGTCTCGAATATATAGCATCTAAAAGTGCGTCTGTAGATCAGGGTATGCTCTTGACCCTGAGCGATGGGGCACGTGTTCATGAGTTTATGGGCCCAGGTAGCATCACACTGTGAAACTTAGAACCATCTGAGCGAGCATGTGTGTGCTCGTGTGTGCGCGTAGCATGCATGACGCCTGGCCAGCTTACTTCCACAGAGATGTCCACAGTCATTTATCAGGTGTCATTTTTAGGGACCATGAAGAAAAGTCAGGGGGAAAAGATGACTTGGGTAGTAAAGACAAATTAGGAGAGTGGAGACAGGCCACATGTGTCCATTTTTTCATTCCATGAGCGTTAACTGAGCGTGGATATTAGATATCTGTGTCCTCCAGGAGATCCAAGTCTAACGAAGCTTTTAGGCACAAACGGAGAGTTCACTAGGAATCAGGCACAGTGGTGCACACCTGTAATCCCAGCTACTCAGAAGGCTGAGGCAGGAGAGTCACAAATTCAAGGTCAGGCTCTGCAACTTAGTGAGACTCTGTCTCAAAATAAAAAGGGCTAGGAATGTAGCTCAGCGGTAGACCACCTAAGGGTTCAATCCCCAGTACCCCCCAAAAAAATGTTTGATAGGAAATTATGAGAACAAAGACAAAAAATCCACAATGTGACATAAAGGATTGAGAATTTTACTTTAGTCCTTCCTAGGAGAAGGACTATAGTAAAATTGTGTGTTCAATCCTCAGTACCAAAATAATAATAATTTATTGTTACTATTTAATATTTATTATTATTAAATTAATTAATTTTTAAAATACCAGAGATGTGAAGCAACAGGGAACATTAGGAGGCCTGGTGATAAGTTAATGGGGGAGTTAGAGTTTAGGTTGGATCCTATAGTTTACAGTTGACAATGAACAGTTTTTGGTGTTTCCCTCCAAATATTTTCTATATCTCTCCAAACACATTATGAATATATCCTATTTCTAACAAATGAATCCACTATATATCTATATGTGTATGTGCAAGTCTCGCTATTCTGTAGCTTGCTTTTTTTTTTACTTAATAGATTCTAGGTTTCTTTTCATGTTACATATAGATACATATCATTCTTTTTAACAGCTTCATAATGTCCCATAGTATAGGTGAACAAATTACCTTCCAAAATAAGAATGTGTGAATGTTCCAGTGAGCCGGTCTCCTCGCTGCTGCCGCTGCCGCCTCCTCCCCCTCCTCCTCCTCCCCCTCCTCCCACTCCCCCTCCTCCTCCTCCTCCCCCTCCTCCCACTCCCCCTCCTCCTCCTCCTCCCCCTCCTCCCACTCCCCCTCCTCCCCCTCCTCCTCTGTTTGTCTGTTCATTTGATTAATTTATGAAGATTATTTGTTCATTTGATTAATTTATGAAGATTATTTCTACTTTTTAAAAAATTTTTTGCGGGCTGGGGATGTGACTCAAGCGGTAACGTGCTCGCCTGGCATGCGATGGCGCTGGGTTCGAACCTCAGCACCACATAAAATAAAATAGAGATGTTGTGTCCACCGAAAACTGAAAAATAAATATTAAATCTCTCTCTCTCTCTCTCTCCTCTTCTCTTCTCTCTCTTAAAAAAAAATTTGCAGTTTTGGGGATGGAATCCCCAAAATCCACTCTACCACTGAGCTCCATCTCCAGTCCAAGTTTATTTCTACTTTAATGAAATCAAACTTATGTTTATAAAATAAATCAGACTAGGTCTTATGCATAAATTAATTGTCATCTGCCTTTGTTTATAGTGTTTTTGTCATATGGAAATTTAAGTGTTTATTTATTTATTTATTGCAGCACTGGGAATGTAACCCAGGGCTTTGTCTATGCTATGCAAGTATCCTGAGCTAAATCTCCAGCCTCTGCCACCCACTTTTTTTTATCATGAGGCAGGGTTTTCCTAAATTACCCAGGCTGACCTCGAACTTTCATTTCTCCTGTCTCAGGTTCCCAAGTAACTGGGAATATAGGTGTGCACCACTACACTCAACTTTAAGTTTTTATTTATAATTTTTTTGGGGGGAATACCGGGGATTGAACCCAAGGCCACTCAACCACTGAGCCACATCCCCAGACCTATTTTGTATTTTATTTAGAGACAGGGTCTCACTGAGTTGCTCAGCGCCTTACTGTTGCTGAGGCTGGCTTTGAACTCTCCATCCTCCTGTCTCAGCCTCCTGAGCTGCTGGGATTACAGGTGTGTGTCATTGTGCCCGTCTATTATTATTTTCTATCATAGCTTCCAGTTTAATGTTATGCCTAAAAGTTTTCACCGCTTCCCAGGTTTAGGAAACAATTTACTGATGTTTTCCTCTAACACTTTTATGGTTTCCTCATGTATGTTAAAATCTTGATTCTGGGGCTGGGGTTGTAACTCAGTGGCAGAGCGTTTGCCTCGCACATGTGAAGTACTGGGTTCGATCCTCAGCACCACATAAAAATAAGCAAGCAAAATAATAAAGATAAAAGAAGAAAGAAAACTTAAAAAAAAAACAAACTTGAATTTCATTTAGGTCCCCAGGTTCTGAGCACTTGCTTTGCTAGCACCTTGCTCTCTTCACTGCCCCCTATATTCTCAATTACTTCTTCCATCTGTTCATTCATGTTCGCATTTTCCTTCATTCCTAACCTGTGGATGAGGCTTATTATGAGGACTCAAGCCCAAATTCCAAGTAATAAGACAAAAGAAAGAGGAAATTGGGAAGTTTAATGCCACGTCCACATCTGGACCTTTCACCTTCTGTGCAAGAGGCATAAGTAAGTGCGGGTGAAGGTACCCGTTACCTTACAGAAAGGGAGTAGAACCCGGGCCAGTGCTGGTGATGCTGTGGTGGCTTGGGAACACTTGTGAATACTGCTGAGACTAGACTGGTTCTTCTAAAGGGCAGAGTGGCAACCTGTGTCAGGTGGGATCATTTTTGACCTATAGATACACTGCTGGAAATTAAATTTAAACATATAACGAAATAATATTTACAAGCTAGAGAGTTTACCACAGAAAAAATCAAATATCAAAAAGAAAGACATTGAGGTGTGGCTCAGTGGTAGAGCACTCACTTAGCACGTGTAAGGCACTGGGTTCGATCCTCAGAACCACAAAAAATAAATAAATTAATAATAATAATAATAAAAGTAATGATAAAATAATAAATAAATAAATAAACAAAAAGGTATTGTCCATCTATAACTAAATATGTGTGTGTGTGTATATGTATGAAAAAAAAGACATTGAAACAGTTTTAACAGCAATAGGTTACAAAGAGATAGATTAATAATTCATGGGTCATATCAAAAATATTTTATAGTTATTAACAATCATGTTTTAAGGAATGAGTCAATGTCAAATTATGTTTATGACATAATTTGAAGTAAAAACATAGGAAAACAAATATTGTTTAGTATAGGACAATTTTTATCCAAATTATATATGTATGATGTTTATGTGTGCTGTACACATTAGTTAGCAGCTCTGAAATCAAGCAAGTCACTTTTCCTAGCTGTTGGTTTTCTCCTCTGTAAAATAGGAAAGTGGTGGTATTAATCTCATAGAGTTGCTGTAGGAATTACATAAGACTGAATTAGAAAAACATGAAAAACAAGTGAAGAAAGTCCAAAAAGAAATATCTTAAAATGCCAACACTCATGGGGCTACTGATACTTCTAACTTTTTTTTTTTTTATAATATTTTGGTATTTTTCAAATTTTCTAAAATGACGTAACTAGGAAATAAATATATTTATTGAGGTGAATAAGAGCGTTGTTTCTATTATTCTTTAAATAATAAAGTACATGGTTTGAATGTAAGCGATAGATTTTTTTTAATGAAATATAAATTTTCATGGCCAAAATTTTTTTTTTTTTTTTTTAAATATTTATTTATTTTTTTAGTTCTCGGCGGACACAACATCTTTGTTTGTATGTGGTGCTGAGGATCGAACCCGGGCCGCACGCATGACAGGCGAGCGCGCTACCACTTGAGCCACAGCCCCAGCCCTCATGGCCAAAATTTAAAAAGGCATAAAACTATGTTGAAGTTAGAGAGGAAAAAGGAAAAGAAAGGTGGTGTGTGGGGACGTCTCATGAAAATGGAAGGGAGACCAGTGGAGCAAAGGAACCAGGGCAAGGAAGAGGGAAGGGAAAAGAGAAATACAGGGAATGATATGAACCCAATCATATTGTTATTCCATGTGCTGGAATAAATATGTAACAACAAGTCCTACTATGATGTATAATTATAATGCATCATAAAAATATGAGAAAAATACAAATAAAAAGGTATAAAACTGTATACCAGCCCCTGTTTACAAGCTCTGGGGTACCACTACTATCAGTTGGTTAAGTTGCTCTTTCTTAACAGGATCTTTTTTTCTTTTTTAGTACTGGGCATTGTACTCAGGGGTGCTTAACCACTGAGCCACATGCCCAGTGCCTTATTGTATTTTATTTACAGACAGGGTCTCACTGAGTTACTTAGGGCCTTGTGAAATTGCTGAGGCTGGCTTTGAACTCGCCATCCTCTTGCCTTAGATTCCCGAGCTGCTGGGATTACAGGAGTGCTGCACCATGCCCAGCTTCCTAATATGATCTTTGAAACAGAAAAAAAAAAAAAAAAAATCCCACACCTAACAATTTAATCTGAATTTAACAGAAATCTAACTCAAGTTAGCTTCAGCAAACAGGGAATTTTATGGCTGGTGTAGCCAAACAGTCAAGGGGTGGCACTGATTTTAGTCCTGCCTGGGCCCAGGGCCTCCAATACCACCCCTAGTTGTGAGTTTCTAACTCTTCTCTGTGCCTCCTTGGTGTCGGCTTCACTCTCAGGCTCTGCCCAGAACACCCCAAAGACACCCAGTGATGGTTCCAGGCTTATGTTCTTTGGTTTGTGTGGTACTGGGGATGGAGCCCGAGGGCTCTCTACCACTGAGCTGTATCCCCAAACCCTCCCTGCCCATTCCTGCTTCTTTTTGAAATAGGCTCTTGGCTGAGTTGCCCAGGCTGGACTTGAACTTGCCATCCTTACCAGCTCAATGGTAAAATGCCATTTGGTTCAACCTTTCATTTACCACTCTGCTGATTCTTACATTCCACTTTTTGTTTTTTATTCTAGTTTGTTTTATATGACAGCAGAATGCATTACAATTCATATTACACATATAGAGCACAAATTTTCATATTCTGGTCAAATATAAAGTGTATTCATACCAATTGTGTCTTCATACATGTACATTCCACTTTTAAAGGATCTGTGTGAAAGAGAGGGCCACCGCGGTCCCCCCTGTGGCTTTGCACGTGTGTGGTGTGAACTTCCCCAGCAGGCTGAGTGTGGCTGAGCCTCTGCCCTGGTTACTCATGTTAATGTCACCTCACACGTGTGAGTTAGTTTCTTAAGTTACTTTTTTAGTTTCAGTGAATTAAATAAGCACTTTAAACAGCACACACACATTTGCTATAAGTCATAAAAGGGAAGGCTGGGCCTCAGCGGTACAGCGCTCCTATAGTACATATGAGGCCCTGGGTTCCATCCTCAGCACCACACAAAAATAAATAAATAAATATCCAACTACAACTAAAAATATATATTAAAAATTTTTTAAATGGAAGGAGGAGTGGACGGGGCAGAGTACTGGTGGAAAGTAAAGAAAACATGGACTCCTGGCTGAGGGCAGGATGAGACCCATTTTCTGAAGGCCATTCATATGCCAGACTCTTCCACAAAGTCACTTCTATACTCCTTATACATACTCAGGAGATATGAAGCATTGTTGTCCCCACTTTATGGATGAGGAAACTGAGGTTCAGGCAATACAAAATATTTGCCAAGCTGGGCGTGGTGGCGCATGCCTGTAATCCCAGCTGCTTGGGAGGCTGAGGCAGGAGGATCACGAGTTCAAAGCCAGCCTCAGCAACTTTGCCTAGCGAGGCCCTAACTCAGTGACTCAGTGAGACCCTGACTCTAAATAAAATATGAAAAAGGGATGGGGATTTGGCTCAGTGTTTAAGTGCCCCTGAATTCTATCCCTGGTACCAAAAAAAAAAAAAAATTTTGCCAAAGCCACTCCAAACCAGTCATAGAAAAAGGATTCAAAGGCAGGTCAATCTGACTTTTTGCCAGGGGAGGGGTTGGGGGGAGGGTAGTGGAGATTGACCCAGGGGTGGCTGGGATCAAGTTCAAAGGGGAAGATCATGAGTTCAAAGCCAGCCTCAGCAATGGCGAGGCGCTAAACAACTCAGTGAGACCCTGTCTCTAAATAAAATACAAAATAGGGCTGGGAATGTGACTCAGTGATGGTATGCCCCTGAGTTCAATCGCGGTACCAAGAAAGACAGAAAGAAAGAAAAGAAACTCACAGATGATCCTATTATGCTCCAATGGACCCCAAGTTACTACTTTTAGTCTCGGACCTCTCCAAATATCTTTCTACAACAGAGACAACCAATCAGTAGGCAGTACAGTTGAAGTAATGTCAACAGCCCTGTTTGTTATATCCAGTCTGGTAACTAGTTTCTTCTCTCCCTTGCTCTCTTTGGTTTGCCAGCTACCACTCCTGCAACTATATCCCTTCTTCTGTGCCTCAGTTTTCTGGGGAAGAACTCTGGTGTTTGCCAAAGTCCGGGTAGAGGAGAAGTGACTTTCATCCATCTGTTCATTCATTCATGGGTTTATTTAGGCAATACTCACTAAACATCTGGTGATGTCAGGCCTATGACAGGAACTTAGTGAAACAAGTCCTGTGTACAGGAAGCTCATAATCCAGTGGGGGAGGGGGAGCCAACCACAGCAGATTTGCAAGTTGTAGTCAACACCATGAAATCTATGGGGCACTAGGGTGGCATCTCGGCAGAGTGGGGACAGGGTGGCTGGAAGGCCTCCTGGAAGAGATGACACTTGAGGATGCTTTAGAAAATGACTTATAGTTTAATAGATACTACAAAGGACATATCAGGCTGAAGGGACAATGTGTGTGTAGGACATGTGTCATATTCCTAGCTTTCCATCTTTGGAATAGTCTATCTGAATTTGAGGTGACGCTCTCTAATGAGTCCCATTTTCTCAAAGTAGAAGACAGAACTCCTCTTCTGGCCTCCTCTACATCTAGGAAGCAGAATTGTGTCCAAGGCTCTGCCAATCAGATGTGCACACCCAAAGTTTGAGTTTTGGGGGAATTTTTTTTGGTACCAGAAATTGAGCCCAGGGGCACTTAACCACTGAGCCACATCCCCAGCCCTTTTTATCTTTTATTTTAAGACAGGGTCTCACTAAGTTGCTTAGGGCCTCGCTAAGTTGCTGAGGCTGGTTTGAATTTCAATTCTCCTGTCTCACCAAGCTTGAGCTTTAACTCCAGAGGGAGCAAAATGAGTTTCCCTGTTTTTCTTTTTGCAGTGTGGGAAGAAACCCAGGGCCTCATACAAGCCAGGCAGGTGCTCCACCACTGAGCTGCATTCCCAACCCAAAGGAACCACAGGAAGACACTGGCCCTGGAAGAGATTTGCTCCCCTGGTGTGGGTATTACACCCTTATCTGGCTCGGAGGGCGGCGCAGGTTGCAAGGTTGATTCCCTGGACACGATGGAGCATTGGCATGTGGGCAGTGGCAGTGGTCACTGAAGTTGAGGTCTTCCTTCAATGCTTCATCTTAGCCTTTGGTTTCGGTTATGATAGTGGCAAAGATAGTAGGTCCCCCAGAGGCCAGTTCTGCAGTTGGAGTGGGACCTTGTTCCTAGAAGGGATGTTTATTTAAAATTTATTTTATTACTTTTTATTTTTATATTTTGTAGTATTGGGGATTGAACCCAAGGGTGCTCTGCTATTGAGCTACATCCCCGGTCTTTTTTTTTTTTTTTTAAATATTGAAATGGGGTTTCCCTAAATTGCCCAGGCTGGACTTGAACTTGTGATCCTCCTGCCTCAATCTTCTGAGTTGCTGGGGTTACAGGTGCTCACCTAGCTAGAAGTGATGTTCATTATTGACTCTGTGACTCTCCTCCTGATGATCATGATTCTCTGGATGATTTAACAACTTGAAACAAACCCACTTCTCTTTGTTTTGTAATCTTTTTAAAATTTGTTCTTTTTAGATATACATAACGGTAGAGTATATTTTTGACATATTATACATACATGGAGTATAACTTCCATTCTTGTGGTTGTACATGATATGGAGTTACATTGGTCTTGTATTCATATATGCACATAGGAAAATTATGTCTGATTCACTCAACTGTCTTTCCTATTCCCATCAACCCTTCCTTCCTTTCATTCCCCTTTGAAACAGACTCATTACTTGAACATGCCTCAGTGGCTTCTGTTGCTGGCAAGCAAACCCCTGACTGAGGGAGAGGTGATTGGGTGAGGGAGCAGGCTGGGAAGACCATGGAGAGTCAAAGGGTCAGGTTAGAGGCTGGGGTATCAGCAGTGGGGAGCCACAAAAGGAGGAAAGCAGAGGAGTGGCAATGCCTGGAGAGCACTGTGTGAAGGCCAAGAGAAATGGCTACAGACTCAGAAACCATGGGGCTGGAGAATAGGATGCTTATTTTCATATTCATGTAGGGACAGCTTTTAAAGTTGGAAAGAGGGAATAGAAAAATCATTAAGAATTTTTGGGGGCTCAGTGGCAGAGCGCTTGCCTAACATGTGTGAGGCACTGGGTTCGACTCTTAGCACGGCATAAAGATAAATAAATAAAGGTATTGTGTCCATCTACAACTAAAAAGTATTTTTAAAAATGAAGATATATTGACAACAAAAAATATTTTAAAAAATAATAATTTTAGCTGGGCATGATGGGGCATGCTTGTAATCCCAGTGGCTCAGGAGGCTGAGGCAGGAAGATCAAAAGTTCAAGGCCAGCCTGAGCAACTTAACGAGGCTCTAAGCAACTTAATGAGACTCTGTCTCAAAATAAAAAGGGCTGGGGATGTGGGATGTGGCTCAGTGGTTATGCGCCCCAGGGTTCAATACCGGGTACCATTAAAAAAAAAAAGTTAAGAATTTTGCTCTTGTATGTGCTTCTGCTTTCTCATATGTAAAATGAAAAAATAGTAGTACTTACCTTATGTTTTGAGGATTGAATTAGTTAATATATGTAAGATGCTTAGGGCAGTGTCTGGCACTTAGTAAGAACTTTGTAAATGCTATCTATTATTATTGGGAGCAACACTGAAAAAACTAGGTCCTGAAGTTCAGAGTGCAGTTTTCTACTCCTTGTTTTGCCATGGGTGTTCAAGGTGACATGTGACCTTGGTGCTTCCTCTGTCCTATAGGAGACCTGGAACTAAATCCAACTTGGGTCCTTTCATCACTTTCCCTCTTGCTGGCAACAGATAACCACTCCTTTCTTGGAACATGATCTTCTTTGCCTCCATAACACCTGGGCTCTGAATTTCCTTCATCCTTTCTGTCTGCTCTTTCTCCATCTTTTTTTTTTTTTTTTTTTTTGGTACTGGGGATTGAACTCAGGGGCACTCGACCACTGAGCCACACCCCCAGCCCTATTTTGTATTTTATTTAGAGACAGGGTCTCACTGAGTTGCTTAGTGCCTCGCCATTACTGAGGCTAACTTTGAACTCGTGATTCTCCTGTCTCAGCCTCCTGATTACTGGCGTGTGCCACCGCACCTGGCTACTGCTCTTCTCCATCTTCTTTGGCTTCTCATCTTCAATCTACCTTTTAAATGTGGGCCTACCTTGGGCTTCTCCTCTCTTCATTCTGCCCTCTATCTCCAGGCCATACCCTTTGTTCTCCAGACTTCGATCACCCCTTCTAAGCAGAAGACATCACAGAGGCATCTCTATCTGGACCTCTTCCCTGAATTCTGGTCCTGCATGGCCATCTACCTCCTGCTATCTCTACTTACATATCCACCATACATCCCAAAGAGAGCTCCTCATTGCTGCCAGCCCTTCCCTGAGGCTGAAACCATGATCCTTCACTTAAAGCTGTGTTAGCTTTCTGTCACTGTGACAAAATACTTGAGATAATCAATTTACAAGGTGGAAAGACTTATTTTGGCTCATAATTTCAGAGGTTTTGGTCCATGGTCTGTTGGCTGGGTTGCTTTTGACCTGTGGCAAGGCAGAGCATCATGGCAGGGGGCTTATGGTGGAGCAGAGCTGCTCAACTCGTGGCAGCTGGGAAGCAAAGAGACAGGCAAGAAGGGGCTGGAGTCCCAAGATCCTCCTCAAAGTTATGTCCAGCTTCTTTCCACTAGGCCCCCCAGTCCTAAGGTCCCACCAGCTGCCAATAGTTCCATCAGCTGAGGACCAAGTCTTTAACACACAAGACTTTAGGGTACATTTAAAATTCAAACCATAACAGATGTCCAGATTGGAAGCTCTTATTCTCTATGAGACTCAAATCTAATTCATCACAGAGTCCTGCCCACTCCACCTTCCCAGAGTGTCTTCCTCATCCACCACAGTCTTCACAGTAACCCAGGTCCTCCTCCTTGCTTCTTGGACACTGCATCAGCCTCCACACTGGTCTCACTGACTGTGGTCTTACTCCAGATCCTGCTGTACACTGGCATATGGGAATGATCAAGTAGGACTTATTCCAGAAGTGCAAGTTTGGTTCATATCAAAATAGATCAATATAGCTGGGTATGGTGGCGCATGCCCATAATCCCAGTGGCTCCAGAGGCTGAGGCAGGAGGATCGTGAGTTCAAAGCCAGGCTCAGCAAAAGCGAGGTGCTAAGCAACTCAGTGAGATCCTGTCTCTAAATAAAATATAAAATAGGGGTGGGGATGTGACACAGTGGCCCAGTGCCCCTGAGTTCAATCCCCAGTACAAAAAAAAAAAAAAAAGAAAAAAGAAAAAAGAAAAAAACCCAGCTTCAGCAACTTAGCAAGAACCTGTCTCAAAATAAAACATTTTTTGAAAAGGGGCTCAGAATGTGGCTCAGTGGTTAAGTGAGATGGAGAAAAAGGTACTTGGTAAAAGTGAATACCAGTTCATAATAAAAACTCTCAGCAAATTAGGAATAGAACAAAATATAGAAAAAAATATTCATGAAAATCCCATAGATAAAATCATATTTAACATAAAATACTGACAACTTTCCCTCTGATATCAGGAACAGGGCAAAAATCTTCAATCACACTTTCTCCCCACTAGTACTGGGAAATGAACCCAGGGTTTTGCACATTGAGCTGCATCTCCTGCCCTTTCTTCATTTTTGAGTCAGGGTCTTATTAAGTTTCCCAGACTGGCCTTGAATTTTGTGATCCTCTTGCCCCAGCCTCAAGAGTTGCTAGGATTACAGGGTGTGTGCCACTGTGCCCAGTTCAATAAACATTTTTGTTCAATCATTATACGAGTAGTCTTAGCTAGGATGATAAGAGAAAAAAAAAAATAACCAAAATGTAATAAAAAGAATAAATATTTTAAAAAGTAAAACAATTATTATTTTCCGATAATTTGATTGTGTACATAACACAGGAATTCCAAAAATATATAACAAATGAAGTATTAGGGTTCAATTGTCAAGGTTGCTAGATATGAAGACACTATGCAAAAATAATTTATATTTCTATATACTGGCAACAATTAGAAGATCTGATTTAAAAAATAATAGCATTTATAATAGTATCAAAAAGTACCAATGCCTAGGATTAAATGTAATGAAATATAGGACCCTTCTACTGAACTTACTGAAATTTTATAAATTACAACTGCAAGTGGAAAAATATATCACATTCATTGATTGCAAAATTCAGTATTCTTAAGACGCCTTGTCTTCTCAAATTGGTGTAAAGACTCATTGGGATTTAATCAAAATTCCAGTATTTTTAAGTTAACAAACTGATGCTAAATATATATATGAAAATGGAAGGAAAAAAAAAAAGAAATGGGGCTGGGACTGTGGCTCAGCAGTAGTGCACTTGCCTGGCATGTGTGAGACACTGGGTTCAGTTCTCAGCCCCCATATAAATAAATAAATAAATAAATAAATAAATAAATAAATAAATGTCTATGAATAACTTTAAAAACATTAAAAAAAAAAAAAAGAAATGGAAGGAAACTAATAATGCAATGTTGGAGAAGTACAAAGCTTGAGTACTTACACTACCACATAGAAAACTTCTGTCATATAAGACAATATAGCATTGGCACAGGGTAGACAAGTAGATCAATGATACCAAGCAGAGAATCCAGAAATAGGCTCATATATATGTGATCATTTGATTTATGAGAAAAGGACCATTCACTGAAGGGAAAAAAGTCTTAATAATAAAAAAAAAAATTTAGAGTGCTAAGGACTGGGGATATAGCCAGCATGTGCAAAACCCTGGGTTCAATCCCTAGCACCTAAAAAAAAAAAAAAAAAAGAAAGAAAAAGAAAAAGAAAATTGTGTTTATAGGGGATATTGCTGGAAGAAGACATAGGAGCATCTTCTGAGCATTGGGATGTTCTGAATTTTGCTCTTCGTGGTGGTTTTAATTCATCAAATGGTACTCTTAAGATTTGAAAAATCGAATGTTTATAAGCTATACCTCAGTTTTTAAAAATGAACATTAAGTTGGTGCAGTGGTGCACTCCTGTAATTCCAGCGACTTGGGAGGCTAAGAAAGGAGGATTGTGAGTTCAAAGTCAGCTTCAGCAATTTAGTGAGACCCTGTCTCAAAATAAAAAAAATAACTTCCTCCAGAAAACAGAAATGAAAATTAAGCAATTTGAAGTACTGATGTCCATCAATGTCTCCTCATTGCTTAGAGGAGAAAATCCGGATTTTTCTTTCACAGCACTGATTCCAGATGTTACTAGTTTATCATTTGTCTTCTGCCCTTTCCCTGACTAGACTGCAAGTTCCATGAGTTCAGACTATGCTGCACTTTTAACCACTGTAATAACCAATTTTGGAACAGCACATTCCCCACCAGTACACATTTAAAAAAATTTTTTTAGTTGTAGATGTACACAATAACTTTGTTTATTTATTTATTTATTTAAAAAGAGAGAGAGAGAATTTTTAATATTTATCGGCGGACACAACATCTTTGTTTGTATGTGGTGCTGAGGATCGAACCCGGGCTGCACACATGCCAGGCGAGCACGTTACCGCTTGAGCCACATCCCCAGCCTTGTTTATTTATTTTTTATGTGGTGCTGAGGATTGAACCCAGTACCTCATATGTGTTGGCAAGTGCTCTACCACTGAGCCACCCAGCCCACCGGTACACATTTTTAATAAATTAATGATGGAGTAGTGGCTTTATTTTGTTCCAAAAACAATACTTCTAAGCCCCATCTCTAGTCTCCTTCCATAGGTTTCTGGAATCTTCCCACCACTTGCCAGCCCCTTAGAACTGCTCATTCTTGCCCAAGAGGCTGTTTTCTTGCCCATTTTGCCTTTTGTGTGTGTGTGGTGCTGGAGATTGAACCCAGGGCTGTAGTAGCCTTGTGCATGTGAGGCAAGCACTCCACCAACTGAGCTATATCCCCAGCCCCCATCTCTAGCTTTTGTCTGGAATGTTTTTTTTTTTTTTTTTTTTCCCCACATTCTGACAAACTCCTGCCTATTCTCTGGGTCTTTTCCTGTGAGTTCTTCCCCAAAGCCTTCAGCAACTCAATCTTTCATGTTCTTAAAACTTAAATACACACAATGGGCGTGGTTGTGCACGACAGTAATCCTAGTGACTGGGGAGGCTGAGGTAAGAGAATTGGGAATTTGAGGACAGTCTGAGCAACTTTGTGAGGCCCTGTCTTAAATTAAAAAAAAAAAAAAAAAAAAAGCTTGGAGAGGCTGGGGCTGTAGTTCAGTGGCAGAGTGTTTGCCTAGCATGTATGAGGCCCTAGGCTTGATCCTTAGCACCACATAAAAATAAACAAATAAAGACATTCTGTCCATCTACAGCTACAAAAAAAAAAAAAGTAAAAACAACAAACAAACAAAACAAAAAACAGCTAGGAATGAAGCTCAGTAGTAGAGTGCCCTGAGTTCAGTTCCCAGTGTCACAAAACTTGAATACCATGCTTACCGTTTTGACTTTACCTCTATGACTCCACAACTCCCTGATTTGGAAAGCTTAGACACACTTGCCTAAGTCTCTGGCCACCCACCCCACCCAAGACCTAGTCTTTATCTTTCTCCCCCTGCTCTAAGCCCTGGGAGGCTGATCTTTATCTTTCTGCCCCTTCTAAATGCTCTGGGAGGCTGACCTCTATGGACTAGATCACCTAGGAAGCCTGGCCTCTGGTTTCCTGTGGATTCCACTACTGGGAGGCCCCAGAAGTAGAGAGAGGAAGGAGCATTAACTCCTCACCTCTCACCTCCATTTTATGTCAGGTGGCCCCAGTTCCACAACTCCAGTGCTCACTTGGTTCTGGCGACAATCTCCCGACCCCTTCACCCTTCAGACCTGGAGGCCCTAAGGCCTTGCTGTTGCTAACTCCATGGCATCTCACCTTCCCTCAGCTAAGTGCAGCTGTCCTCTGGTATGCATGGGGGATTGCAACCAGGATCCCACACAGATAACAAGGTCCACCAATGCTCAAGTCCCATACGTTAAACCATCTTAAGATTACTTTTTTTTTTTTTTAAACAGAGAGAGAGAGAGAGAGAGAGAGAGAGAGAATTTTTTAATATTTATTTTTTAGTTTCCGGCGGACACAACATCTTTGTTGGTATATGGTGCTGAGGATCGAACCTGGGCTGCACGCGTGCCAGGCGAGCGCGCTACCGCTTGAGCCACATCCCCAGCCCTTAAGATTACTTATAAAGGAGATGGGGATACAGTTCAGTTGGTAGAGTGCTTGCCTTGCATGGCACAGGGCCCTGGGTTCAATCCCCAGCACCACAAAAAAAAAAAAATTACTTATAAAGCCAGGCATGGTGGTACACACCTATAATTCCAGTGCCTTGCGAGGCTGAGGCAAGAGGATCACAAGTCTGAGACCAATCTCAACAAGTTAGAGAGGCCCTGTCCCCAAATGAAAAATAAAAAGAAGTGGGGATGTAGCTCAGTGATAAAATACACTTAGTATTTCAATCCCCAGTAAACCCTCCCCCCCAAAAAAAAGATTACTTATAATACCTCATTTTTTTAAAATATTTTTTTTAGTTGTAGATGGACACACAATATCTTTATTTATTTTTATGTGGTGCTGAGGATTGAAGCTAGTGCCTCACACATGCGAGGCAAACTCTCTCCCACTGAGCTACAGCCCCAGCCCCAATACCTCATTTTTATACTGTTTTGTCTAGGTAATGCTGACAAGAAAAAGGTCTGTACATGTTCAGTACAGAGACGATTTATTACTGGGTTGAATCTGCACATGCCGAACCCAAGGATATAGCAGGTCGACTATAGTTCATTTATTAAACTGTCTTCAAGAACCCCTTTCAGGAACTAGGAATGTGGCTCAGTGGTAAAGCACTTGCCTAGCATGCTTATGGGCCTGGGTTTGATCCCCAGCATGGAAGGAAGAAGGGAAGAAAGAATCCTTTTAGCACTGCTGTATGCCTGTAATCTCAGAAGGCTGAGACAGGAGGATCTCAAGTTGGAGGCCTAAGCAACTTAACAAGACCCTGTCTCAAAATAAAAAAAAAAAAAAAAAAGAAAAGAAAAAAGTTGGAGGTGTAGCTCCGTGGTAGAGCTCCCCCAGGTTCAATCCCCAGTACAAAGGTGGGGTGAGAGGGAACCTTTCAGTTTCCTCCCATTTCCTACCTAGGGCCTCATACATACCAGGCGAATAAGTACTCTATCATGAAGCTACCTTCCCAGCTTTTAGAGGCATTTCCAGCTCCAAGAGTCTAGCTCAGATTTTATTTTTTTTTCTTTTTCATACCAGTGATTGAACCCAGAGGCACTCCATTGAGTCACATCCTCAGCCCATTTTTATTTTTTATTTTGAGACAGGGTCTTGCTAAGATGCATAAGATCTCCGTAAGTTGCTGAGGCTGGCTTTGAACTTTCGATCCTTCTCCCTCAGCCTCTCGAGCTGCTAGGATTACAAGAGTATGCTACAGTACCCAGCTCGGCTCAGATTTTTAAGAAGAGCCAGGACAAATCTACACAGGGACTCATGATATTTCGGTACTCGACAGATCTTAAATACCATCAAGTTGGTCAGCCAGCCTTATTTACAGAGGACTAAATGAATCCCTGAGAGAAGGTATGGTTCAGGTAAAGTTAGACAAACCCCTAAGTTTCCTGACTCTCAACCTGGCTATACCTCCATATCAGTCAGCTCTCCATCTCTACAATAAAATACCTGAGGTAATTAACTTATAAAGAGAAAAGATTGATTTTTAGCAACTGTTTTGGAATTTCCAGTACAAGATTAAGTGGACCCATGGGTTGGGCTTTTGGAGGGTCTAGTGGATGACAATGTAGTGCACTGGCAGAACAAACTGGTTATCTCCTAGCTAGGAAGAAAAAGAGAAAGACGGTGGGGCTGGGGCCCTACTGTGCCCTTCATGAGTACACCCCCCAATGACCTAAGGACCTCCCTCCCACAAGTCACCTCCTCCTAAAGGTCTATAGCACCTTCCAGTAGCACCACCCTGGAAACCAAGTCTTTAATACATGAACTTCTGGGGGGTCATTCAACATGCAGACTAAAGCAGCTTCCATATGCATTAGGCCTGGGAAGAAAATGTGTTTATTTTCCAAATCCACAGAATGACCACTTCCCATACCTTTCAGATACAAATGACAGCAATGAGTCGGTGGGTAGCAAGGCACCAGGGTGGGACAGCGGGGGAGCACCATCTGAGGTCCTTCCCGGGATAACTCACAAGGCAAGAAGATGGGGGAGACAGGAACCATGTCCTTATCTTTTAGGGACTGTTGGGACAGAGGGAACAAATGTGGTCAGTGTGACCCAAAGCAGAGCAAGGGATCCTGGGAACAGCTATAAGGAGGCAGCTCTCAGAACTTTCCAGCAGAGTGATTGATGGGCACTCATCCCTATGGGCACAGCAGGGGCTGCTTGCTTACAAGTCATCAATTTCTGGAAAGGGAATTTCTGTCAGGTTGGGAGGAAGAACTAGGAGTGTCTGAGTTTAATTCCTTAATCCTCAAAATACCAGAATCTTAAGGTTGAGAAAAATCACATTTTTCTGGTTCATCTCCAGAGGAGGTCCAAAGCATCTCCCCCACATTCCTTGGTAGCCCAAGATGTGTCAGAGCCTCCTCCCTGGGCCCACATACGTCCAGGCCCCCATAGCATCCAGGCCCTGCGTTCTCAGTACTCATCCTCTAGGCCCCTACCCTCCTCAACCCCCCTAGGGGCCTCCCACAGCCTCCCAACTGCTCTTCCCTTCCCACTGCACATCCCCCATCCATTCTCTACCCAGAAGCCAGGGTCACTTGTCATGAGGTAATTATCATATCGCTGTCTGCTCAGCACTTAGCATCAAGTCCCACGGCTCACGGGCCCTGTGGACTGCCTTTGCCCACCTCTCTGATTGCTGTCCTACAGAATCCCCCCACTTAGCCACTCTGGCCTTCTTTCTAAGACGAAGCTCAGTTCTGCCTCAGGGATTTTGCGATTGCTATTCCTCCTGATTGGAATGTTCTTCCTCCAGATCTTAGCATGTGTGGTGGATGCTGTTGTGTGCCATCCAAATCCCCCTGGGGCTGAGGGACTTGCTCATCCCCCAGTGCCTGAGAGCGTTGGCAGCGACAGGTATCTGTTGAGACTGTAGAAGTGAGTGTCCTCAGTTTGCCTAAAGTCTTCCCCATCCTGTGGCAACCACATCCAGTGGCTAGTCAGTGAGGTAGAAAGCCCTGGCCCTGTTGCCTTGTGCTGGGACAATTCAAAGAGGTGATCCTTGCTCCAGAGTTCCTTAGGAGTCTGCTGAGGCTTTTGCTGTGACCGTAGTATAACCGACTCTTCTCTTGACCCACAGAGCCTAGCCTTAAGAGTGCTCCCCAATAAACTTCTTGCACACAGATCTGACTGGAACCAGCCTGGCGGTGTCTCCCCAACTATTGAGTCTCAGCTCTGATGTTATCCTCCCTGCTTCTGTGTGCCTCCTCACTCTGTCACTCTGCCCAATTTTGAAACTACTTTTTTGTGTTGTTTGTTTGTTCATCTTTTTTTGTGTGTGTGATGCTGGGGATTGAACCCAGGGCTTTGTGCATAGGAGGCTAAGCACTGTTCGTTCATCTTATTCATCTGTTGTCTCTTTCCCTCACTGAAACCTAAGTTCTCTAAGAGCTGCTGCCTTGTCTTCCTCTGTGTCCCTAGTGCTGATGACGGCACCTGGTGCGTAGCTGATGTTCACGAAATATGTGTGGACCGAACAGATGCATGTGGAGGGGTGAGCAGGTGAAGGAGTGAATGACTGTGAGTGACACTTGCCTTTCCAGCCCCGCCTCCAGCCCCTGAGCTAGGCGTTGGCCCCTCCCCCATGTGACCCCGGCTGAGCTGGGGCCTCCTGGGAGGATGGAGCCTGCAGCCTTCTTGGCTGCTTGCCCTGTATTGATCAAAGCTGGGAGGCCTGCTGGCTGAGGTCTGTCCCAGCCCGTGGGGGCAGGGAGTGGAGAGGGATTCTGGCTGAGATTTGTCCAGGGCTTGCCCGGGGCAGAGTAATGCTGCTAAAGATCCATCTGCTCCAGGAGCTGACTACACCCCTTCTCTGAACCTCCCAGGGGAGGCCAGACTAGTCTCAGGAGGGTGGCTGGCCAGGAGGCTGCAGGGGACAGAGGCAGGGCTTCCCAGGGGCCTGGGTAGCAAGGAGCCCTGGCCTCCTGCAAAGCCATGCAGTGACCACACTGTGGTCTGTGGAGGTCTACTGCGCCCCCTCCTTAGGTGTGAGGGTGTTGGTGGTCTCTATCAAGCCTGTGGAGCAGCTCTCCACGCAGACCATTGTGCAAGACCCGGGGGTGCTGCCATGGTGAGATGAGCTCTGCTGGAATCACATTTAGCAGCTCATTCTTGTGTTCCTGGGACATAGAAAAGGGAATGCTGAGCCGAGGTGCTGTGGAAGATGCCCAAAGATGATCCCTAGTCCTGACCCAAGAATGAATAGTAGGTATCATTCCTATGTGGACCTAAGAAACCCTCCAGAGGAGAAAAGTGACTTGCCCCGGTCACACAGCTATTAGCAGTTAAACTTCCCTGTGGATGGACTCAAAAGTACACAGTTTCTGAGCATCTCTTCTGGACAGGGCCAGGTGATGGGTGCCAGAGATGATGTGGGGAGCAGGGAAACCCAGGCATGGGGCACAGAACGAGCAAAAGTGTGGAGGCTAGCTGGGCAAAGGTAACAGCCCCTTCCAGATCTCTAGACTTCAGGCTTTGTACCCTTGAATCACTAACCACACGGCTGCCGCAGAAGGTCCTCTGAAACAGGACTCTGGTCTTGCCATCCTGCTGCTCACAGCCCATCAGGGTCTCCCCGACGTGTCCTGTCACACTAGAACCTAAATACTATAGGTCACTTCAGGTCTCCTGTGTCCTCCCATCCTCCTTTTACAGACAGGGAAACTGAGGCCCAGAGATAACACAGCAAGTCAGAGCCACCCAAGAACTAAAATAATGGCCCAACACACACCCTATGCCTGTCCCTACTGCTAAACTGGCATTTAAAGGACTGAGGGAAATCTGGGCACGCTCAGCTCTGGCCGGAGACTCAGAAGATCAAATGAGGAGTGCATACTGGCTGCACGCAACTCCTAACTCTGGACAATAAACTGGGTCCAAGTATCATGCCCATTTGACAGATGAAGAAACTGAACCCAAGAGCAGAATGAAGGTTCAGGGTCACATGGTAGATTCATTTGTTCCTCTTTCTTCCTTCCTTTTTTTTTTCTTTTCTGCTTTTGGTGCTGGGGATTGCACCCAGGGCCTTATGCATGCAAGGCAAGCACTTTACCAACTGAGCTATACCCCCAGCCCCTCATTTGTTCCTTTTTCATATGTACACTGTGCATTTGCTCTGTGGCAGACCTGGGGATGTGGCGCTGGGGTAAGGGACACCTCAGGGGACTGTATACCAGCACAGGAAGCCCAGAAGCTGGCAATTCACCACGGGGGTGGGGTGGGAGAGGTATTTCAGGGGAGTTGGGGGTGGGCGGGGTGGGGGGGCGCTGGAGGCCAAGGGAGCTCCAGGCAAGGCCCTGGCCAGCTTCATGCTTCCCGCCTGCCAACCCAACCCCAGCGCCTTCCTGGAGGATTTAAGACTGTGTTGAGCAGTTGTTTTAAATTTCCGGGCAGGGGGCTGCAGAGGGGGGAGGGGAGGGGTGCTGCAGTCTGTCTGGGGTGTGGGCTGCTATTCACCAGGGCCCTTTGTGGGATGCAGCTCCAGGCTGGGGGCTCCCGCAATTGCTTCCAGCTGGGCTGTCAGCCAGACAGAGGGGGAGTTGGGGGTAGGTGAAGGAGGTGGCAAAAGAGGACCACAGGGGCATAAAGGGTCCCTTCCAACCCAGGGTCCCCTCCGCCTCCCTGAGTGGCTGTCCTTGCTGGTCTATCAGGACGGGCAGCATCCTTGAACATAAATGTATCTATAAACCGGGAATCCATCCGGTCTGGCCTGCCGGTTCTGAGCTTCATGGCCTTTATGCACTTAATCTTTCATTTCCTCTCCCTGCTTCATCTCCCTGCTCACTTCCCCTCTTTCCCGGGAGGAATTGCTGGCTCCACCTCAGGTCCCCTCTCTCCCCCTCCCCCCAGCCCCTTTGTCAGAAGGTACCTGCATGTACAGCTGTCCCAGCTTCTGTGGTCTCTGCCTGGGCCCCATTATTCCTTCCAGGCATAGCAAGGGCAGAGAATAAATGCCTGGCATGAAGTCCTCAGGCTCCTCAGCACCCACAGTATGACTTTTTTTTTGGTACCAGGGATTGAACCCAGGGGCACTTAACCACTGAGCCACATCCCCAGCCCTTTTTTTTTTTCATTTTGAGACAAGACCTCACTAGGTTTCTTAACAGCCTCTCTAAGTTGCTAAGGCTGGCATCAAACCTGCGATCCTCCTGTCTCTGCCTCCTGAGGCACTGGGATTAAAGGTGGATGCCACCATGCCAGGCTCCATGGATGGCTCTTGAGTCAGGCAGCCTCCTCTCTCTCTCTTCTCTCTCCACTCTGCAGGTATAACCTGGGCAACAGCCCAGTAGAGCTGCAGCAAGGTGCTCCCCTGCTATCTGGGACAGCTGTCCTGGGCCAGAGCATCAAGGCCCATTTAGTGCTGGCACAAAGGTGACCATCTTTCTCCAATGGGCTCAGACATCACTTTCCAGATCCCCTTCTCAGAGCAGGGTGGGGCCTGTTTTCTGACTGTAGCCTTATTTTCTGCAAAAAGAGGACAACATTTGGTCTTGTTTGTCACGGTGTGTTGCTAGATAAGCAGAGTAGAAGCTTCGTGGGTTATACAATACTGCATTTTTGAGGGGAGGGAGGGCTATTCTCCTCCACCATCTTGAGGCAGGTCCTATTTTAATGGAAATATGATTTTTACCTTAAGTAACTCTGTGTGCTCTCCTGATGGACTTCCTGGTACTAGATCCTGGAACTGTGGCTTGTCTCTGGTATCCCACACCAGGTCAGGGTCTGGCTCAGAAAATCTCTCTTGTGAGATGCTCTAGTTCTTCCCCTTCACTTTACACAAAGGACATCAGTCCTAAAGAGGGAAAGGAACTCACAAAGGGTCACAGAGAATCAGGGCAGAGTTGGACTAGTTCCATTAAGATATATTGAGAGTAAAGTATGGTGGTGCATACCTGTGATCCTAGAAACTTTGGAAGTTAAGGCAGAAGGGTTTCAAGTTCAAGGCCAGGGTCAAAAGTTGACCAGGGTCAGCAACTTAGGGAGACCATTTCTCAAAATAAAAAATAAAAAATGGTTGACAATGTAGCTTGGTGGAAAAGTGCCCCTGGGTTCAATCCCCAGTACTGCAAAGTATTATAATAATAATAATAATAATAATAATAATAATAATAATAATAATAATAATTTTAAAAATTAAATTAAAAAATAAATAATAAAATATGTCAGAGCTAGATGTGATGACCCACACTTGTAATAACAGCCACTCAGGAGGCTGAAGCAGGAGAATCACAAGTTTGAGGCCAGCTTAGGCAATTTAGGGTAACCCTGTCTCAAAAACACAAAGGGCTGGGGATGTAGCTCAGTGGTACAGTGCCCCTAGGTTTAAGCCCCAGTACTGCAAAAATTAAATTTTAAAATTAAAAAAAAATTCTATTTATCATATATCCTGACAAAGCAGTAATTGGGATGGGAGCCAGGGGAATGGGTATTAGCTCCAGCTTAGCCCACAGTCCACGCTCAGACAAAGTCACATGACTGCAATCCCCTCAGACTCCTTTCTTGTCTCCCCTGCCCACCTCCACCCCATCCCCATTGGATTTCCTTCCTGCTGATTCTGATCTTGGAAGAGGGGATCTTCTCTGAAAGAAGGCTCTGCTCCTTTAAGGTCCCTCCCTCTTTCTTGTGCAAAGTCTCCCTGGAGAGCTGGGCCAGGACTGGGGGGAAGGTGGCAGGTCCCAGCTGCAGGGCTTGGTGGGTACTAGACTCAGAATGAGTCTGCACAGGACAAAGAATGTCAAAATGCCCCTTTTGTTCTGGGAGTGGGAAAATTGGACTGGGGTGGGGATGGGAGATCTGGGCCAGGGTGGGAAGGAATGGAGCAGGATGGAGCTGCCTGAACCAGGATGTGTGTGTGTGTGTGTGTGTGTGTGTGTGTGTGTGTGTGTGTGTGTGGTC
This sequence comes from Marmota flaviventris, assembly GCF_047511675.1. NCBI lineage: Eukaryota > Metazoa > Chordata > Mammalia > Rodentia > Sciuridae > Marmota > Marmota flaviventris. The sequence goes on from NC_092507.1 coordinate 43,222,043, forward strand.
TGCCCTCTCCCAGGCCTGAGAGTGCTTCTGGTCTCCTGGGGCTGGGGTGGAGGTGGAGTCATTTGTCTGGTCCAGGTGGGAACTTTGCAGGCCTGGGTCCCAGGGCTCTGGCAGTCAGTCACGCCTTCCCACGCGGTTTCTTTCCACCCCTCACTCACTATCTGTGGAACGCACTGCTGTACTCTCCTCTCCCAGCCCTCAGAAATGAGGACGGCTTATCACCCTCATTTCACAGAGAGGACAAGTGACATTTGGAGAGGGGAATGGGAAGAGCAGAAGGAGAATTTGCAATCAAACCCAGATCTAAGCTCAGGCACTTATCACCTTGTCCTGTAAGCCAAGGTCACCCCATGCCAGATTTCACCTGGACAGAGGGATCCTCAAAAGTTCTCTAGCCTCAAGCCACCTGAATATCTGGGATAGGCTCTGGTCAGCCCAGCTTTCTTGCCTGCTCTGAATGGCCAAATGGACTCACTGCCTTAGGACAAGGTAGACTCTTGTCCTCAGCTCAGTTTAAGCTCCTAGATTTGCTTTGGAGCCCTGGAGTAAAGAGGAGAAGCAGGAGGGCTGGCTCCCTATTAACTGTGTGACTTTGTTCAGAAGGTCCACCCTCTTGGAGACTGCTTCCTCCTCTGTAAGACAGGTTCCGCCTTGCAGGGAGCTGGGGAGACTGGATGAGATAATGGAGGCAAAGGAGTGGCCAGTACCAGGGGTTCAGTGAAGGCAAATTCCCTCCCCCTTCCTCCTCCCTTCCTCCCAACCTCTGCTCTTCCTGGAGGTCAGGCAGGCCTGATGCCTGTGCTGGCAGGAAGCTAGTTCAGTCAGGCCCTGCGAGACAGGCAAAGGGGAACAGGAGGAAGGAGGAGGAGCAGAGGGAAGAGAGTTTGTCTTAAGATTCCTGTTCAGAGGCAAGAATCCACTCTTGGGAGCTCATGGCCCTAGAGTTGCACATTCGGGCTAACCTTCCAGTCCTGGTAGGGAGTATCCCCCTCACCCCAAACTGTCCAAGGGAGTGGACTAAACAGATTTGGAAAGACCTTGTGGGGGCACTGGGAGAACAGCTGCAGAGGGCCTGCCTACACTCCCTCCTCCTCAGTGGGCAGCCCCTGGATTAAGGTGATGGGGATGGGGTGGGGAAGAGCCCATCTTGAAGCTAGTGAGCACTTTCCTTCCTGTCTCTTAAGCTGCACATTTATTTGGTGCAGCCTGAGATGGCTGGAGGGTCTAAGACTGGACAAAGTCCCCACCTCAGGGTTTCTCTGGACACAAATCTCCAGAGTCTCATCCACCTGCACCCATATGTTCCCTGCCTTCTACTGAGGCTGAAAAATGAAAACGCTTCAAATGAGGGGGTGGTTTGCTAGGCTGCCTCTCTGACTATAAGGACCTTATAGTCCTTGCTTAGGACCTTATAGTCAGATGGATGGCCATCTTAAGTGACAGATGCCATTTTAAGAAAAAAGTTTGGCTTTCCTGCCCAAGGGCATTTCTGAGAAAGGCTCACCACTCCCTCACACCAACCCAACCCTGAAATACCCACATTAGGACCTGTCTAGCTCTGATTCCTGAGCCTCCCCTATAAAAGTCCCAGAGCCCAAGCCTGTTTTGCCTCTCTCTCCGCTATAGAGAAATGGCCTTTATTTGTCAGCTCTGACAAACTTTTTTTTTTAAATATATATCTTTATTTTATTTTTATGTGGTGCTGAGGATCGAACCAAGTACCTCATGCAGGCTAGGCGAGCGCTTTACCTCTGAGCCACAACCCCAGTCCTCTGACAAACTCTGGTGTGTATCTCTGCCTGGTCTCCGTCTTTCATTTGTCACTTACCCATCTCTCATTCCCCACTTTCCCTTCATTTTGGTGCTAAAACCCAGAATCGGGTTCTCCAATGTGGCTGCTCTTCTCTTCGAGGGTCACTGAGTGTCCTCGAGTGTCCCCAGACCCAGATCTGGATTCCATCATGGGACCAGGCCCTCCTTTCTGCCGAACACCCTCTCTGCACCCACCACCAATCATTTTAGATAAGACTCCCGTCTCTGGTCGACCTAAACGACCTACGGGTCCCAGGAAGTGACTCAGGAAGTGACTGTTGATTGTCCAGCACTCTCAGGATTACAGCTATGGCTGATCCCTACCGATGACCGTGTCTATAGGTGGTCTTTTATTTGGGTCTTGGGTTTTGAGAAAAACTGCTGAGGGTGATTGGGAGTTGTTCCTGATGAGACCTCCCAGCCTTGAGTTAATCTCTATGGACTCCTGCCCTGATGCTTACCCAGCAGTGGTGATGACCCGCTGAGTGTAACTGTCCTCTCGACTAAGTGATACTAGAGACTGGGGGACACCTCACCTCTGTACTCACCTCCTACATCTCACCATGGACGGGCTCTTCATCCATTCCCTCCCATAGTCCCCTAAGCTGTCTCCTGGCTAACCTAGGGTCTCTCTCTCTCTCTCTCTCACCCCGGACCAAAACACCCCAAAACTTATCCGCTTGTGCAATCAGATCTGGCCTCAATATCCTTTGGATAACCTCTCAATGGCCGCTTACTGGCACTCTAGATCTCAATATTATCAGGGATTTTTTTTTTTTTTTTAGAAAACTATCTTTTTTTTTTTTTTTTATGGACCTTTATTTGTTTATATGTGGTGCTGAGAATTCCCAAACCCAGTACCTCACACATGCTAGGCAGGTGCTCTACCACTGAGCTACAACCCCAGCCCCATCAGGGATCTTTTCTACTATTGTGAACATTCGGGAAAATGGAAAGAGATATCATACATTCAGGCCTTTTCCTCTCTATATTCTAAGCCCTCTCTCTGCAACTCTTGCTCTCCCGCACAAGTCCTCTTAGCTCTCATCTCCCCTACACATGCTTCCAAAGGGACAGAAAATCCTACCCAGGACTCTTTCTCCTTCAACCCAGTGGATGAACCCCCACCATACCACAATTCTCTTTCTAAGACTGTCCCTGCAACAACTGTCCCCTGAGCTCCCCCTCCCTTCTCTCCTCCTGCCACATGCTCACAGGCTGCCGGTGCCCAAACCGCATCTCTGTGTCCTCTACATGAGGTGGCTGGGGTAGATGGTGTAATCCGGGTTCATGTGCCTTTCTCTTTGTCAGAACTTTCACAGAAAAGCAGCTTGGGTCCTATACTTCAAGTCCCACCACATATATCAAAGAGTTTCAATATCTGATTCAACCTCCCCCTGCCCATTCGATTGGCACTTAAAGCAGTCCCTGATCAAGACCCCAATTGGGATTATAATTCACCTGGAGGAGTAACTAGAAGAAACTAATTCATTACTTGCCTCATGGCAGAACTTAGAAAGGCAGCCCGTAAGACCATCAATTATGAAAAGCTCCAAGACATCTTCCAAGATAAGAATGAAAACCCTTCAACACTTTTAGACCGCCTGACCAAGGCTTTATTACAATATACTAATCTGGACCCTGAGACTCCAGATGGGAGACAACTACTAATGACCTACTTTTTCTCCCAGAGTTTCCCTGATATTAAGGCCAAACTAAGGTGCCTCAAGAGGGGGCCCCTAATACCCTAAGCTGAGGTTCTGGAAGTGGCCTTTAGGATGTATAACGGGAGAGAGAAGAAGGCCCAGAAGCAGAGATATCAGATGCTCCCTCAAGCCATCTGTCTGGCCTTAGCATCTGTCCTTGGTTCCGCTGGCTCGCAGAAGGGTCCCTCAGGACTGTCTGGACCCTGTTTTAAATGTGGTCAGATGGGTCACTGGGCTCGTACATGTCCCAAGCCTCACAGCCTCTGGGGGCCCTTGTCCTAAATGCCATCAGGAGGGACACTGGGCCATAGACTGTCCCTGAGCTCATAGAAGCCCCCAGCCATCCAGCCCTACTGGTTCCCCTTTCCAACTCTTAGGACTGGCTGCAGAGACTGACGAGGCCCAGGTCCTCATCCACTACATCACTCCGCAGGAACCCAGGGTAACTCTGTGTATTTCAGGTAAGCTTGTCTCCCTCCTCCTAGACACCTGGCTACATATTCAGTCCTCAAGGACTTCTGGGGGCCTACTACTCGTTCTATGACCTCTATTGTAGAGGGTAAACCTTACCAATCCTCAGAGACACCTAGATTTGTTTGTGCTTTGGGCTCTCTAATTTTACCCACTCCTTTTTGGTCATTCCACAGTGCTCTGTTCCCCTTATGGGAAGGGACATCCTCACAGTTAGGGGCTATGCTTTCCTTCTCCCCTCATATATGCTTCCATCCAGACTTGCCTGCCTCTCCCCTGATCCTCACCCTTACCTTAGGGCCATCCCCTATTCCTTCTGCCAGTGCCTTCCCATTACCCACTTCCGAGGTGGGCCCTACTGTCTGGGATGTTTCAAGTCCTTCTATCACCTCACAACACACGAGCCCATTCACATCCATCTCAAAAACCCCCTCCATTTTCTGGCCCAATCACAATACCTGCTCTTCCGACAAAACTCTTAGGCTTAAAGCCCATCATTCAAGACGTCTTGTGAAAGGGATTCCTTAGACTTACTAATTCCCCTTATAACACCCCCATCTTGGCAGCAAAAAAAGCCTAGTGGTTCCTACTGCTTTGTCCAAGATCTCCATTCCCTCAACTCTGTGGTCGTCCCAGTCCATCCCATAGTAACCAATCCTTACACACTTCTCTCCACCATTCCTTCCGGGATCTCTTACTTCTCAGTGCTAGACATGAAAGATGCCCTCTTCTCTCTTCCCCTGCATTCTGACTCTCAAGACATTTTCACCTTCACATGGACAGACCCTGAGTCTTATAACTCCACTCAGCTGACATGGACAGTTATCCCCAAAGGGTACCAAGACAGCCCTCATATCTTCGGATAGGCTTTGGCTAAGGACTTAGCGTCCATACATCTCACTCAGTCTGTGGTGCGGCAGTATGTTGATGACCTCCTTCTTTGCAGTCCCTCCTTTGAGGTCAGTCATCAGGACACCTGTAAACTTCTTAACTTCCTTTTTGCCCATGGCTATAAGGGTTTCTCCATCCAAGGTACAGCTTTCCTTGGCAATGGTAACATACCTAGGCCTCTCCTGACACAAAGCCATTACGGTTGATAGAAAGGGCCTTATTGCCCTCTACTAAGGAAGACATTCTCTTCTTTCTAGGTATAGCAGGATTCCTCAGAGCTTGGATTCCTAGCTGCTCTACATGGGCTAAGCCTCTATTTGATGCGGCCTGGGGCCCACTCTCTGAACCCCTATTGCACTCTCTTACAAAGCCCTTCACCAGGCTCCAGCAGGCCCTCCTCCAGGCCCCTGCTCTCTATCTCCCTGATCTCCCATGCCCATTTCACCTTTCCTTGGCTGAAAAGCAGGGATTTGCTCTAGGGGTCCTTGGACACATGCTGGGGCCAACCTTTGCCCTTGTGGCTTAGATGGAAGGGTCTTGACTCCACTATTTGGGGATGGGCCCCTTGCTTATCAATGGTGGCCGCACCCTCTCATTAACAAGTCAAAGAAATTCACCTTTGGGGCCCTGCTCACCATCCTGGCTCCCCATCACCTAAAGGAACTCCTCACCCACAGGGGCTTACATTCTTTACCCCCCTGTCGCCTTTTCTCTCTACAGGTTTCCCTGGTGGAAGATCCCAGCCTTACTTTCCACAGTGCTCACCTTTAAACCCTGCTACTCTCCTCCCTGGTCCTCAGGACTCTTCCTCCTCTTCTCCTCTTACCCATTCATGCATTGAAACTGGAGGAGTTTCTTTCACATCCCTCCCACGTACAGGAAGGCTCCTTGCTCCCGGCAACATACACATGGTTCACAGATGGCTCCTCCTTCCTTCGGGAGGGGGTTTGTGGGGCAGGGTGTGCTATGGTTTCTCTAACCCCAGTTGTGGAAGCAGCTCCCCTCCACAATAACACATCCAATCAGCAGCTGAGCTTGTTGTCCTCATCAGAACTTGTTCCCCTCTCTTTGCTCACTTTGGCAGGGGGAGCCTCCCTCAATGTCTACACTGACTCTAAATACGCTTCCCACAGACTTCTCTCCCACTCTGCTATTTGGAAGGAACGGGATTCCTTACCACCGAGGAAACTTCAATTACTAATGCCCCCTTTATCTCTGGTCTCCTTCAAGCCTCCAGGCTTCCCACTGCCGTTGGAATCTCACATTGTAAATCCCATCAGACGACACCTCCTTTGCCACACACAACAACAAGGCAGACTCTGAGGTGAGGGCTGCCCTGACAGCCTACTCCACCTGCAGTCCTCTGCCTTGCTAGTCCCCTGATGAACTCTTCCCCACCTGACACTCAACGGATGCTTACCTTCCTTCACAACCTCTTTCACCTTAACACCACATCTTTAAAACCATTTCTCACTTCCCACCTTAAACTCTCTCCAGAGGACTTACAATTTCTCTCTACCCTCTCTGCCTCCTGTGAAATTGGCCAAAAAAAACCAATCCCACCTCCAATCTCTGCCCACCTGCCTTCCCTTTACACCAGGCAAAAGGACATCTCCCTTGCTGTGATTGGCAGCTGAATTTCACCCATATGCTCCGGTCAAGAGGTACCAATTTCTCCTGGTATTTGTCAACATCTTCTCAGGATGGGTCAAGGCTTTTCCTACCACCAATAAATGTGCCCCCAGGGTGGCCAACATCCTCGATGAACATATTCTTCCCTGATTCGGCCTCCCCTCCTCGCTCCAGTCTGATAATGGTCCTGAATTTACTTCCCATGTTTCACGGTCTGTAGCTAAGGCACTCAGCATCTTCTGGCATTTTCATATTCCCTACCATCCCCAGTCCTCTGGCAAGGTGGGATGTACCAACCGGACCCTGAAGAACATTCTCACTAAACTATCCCTTGAATTACATTTAGATTGGACTAAACTCCTTCCCTTGGTTCTTCTTCTTAGGTTACGTGCACTTCCAAAGAAGCCACTCAACATATCTCCCCTTTTGAGCTTCTATATGGACGGCCTATCTCCCTGCTCAGCTCAACACCCTCTGATTCTTCATTACCTCTTGCTCCTCATCTTTTCTGGCCCCTTCTTGCATACATTAGGAACCTTCTTTGGCAATACAGTAATGCTATTCTGACAAAGCCTAGTTCTGCTTCTTCCTCTTCTCCCACTCTGTCACCTGGTGACCTGGTACTTTTTAACCTCCCCAACAGGTCCCCCTCTTCCTCTCAACTCTCCACAAAATAGACTGGACCCTATGGGGTCATTCTTACCACTCTCTTGGTAGCTCGCCTTGAAGGCATCCCGTATTGGGTTCATAACTCCCATTTTAAATGGTTTTCTCTGCCCTTCTATACAGTGACATCCACAGGTGTGTTTCTCTAAGACCAGAACCCCCAATCTTCCTTTGGTCTCTGAAGACCATGAGGCCACTGCAGAACCACGAGTACCATCCTCCCCTTTTTCATTTTTGCCCTCCTCCCTCATTCTGCACACACCTCCCAGGGGTACCATTACCAGGAATTACCATTCCAATTTCTAGGAGACTTACAGCAACTTGCTCAAACCATACTAACCATACAATCCCAGCTTGATCCTTTAGCTGCTGTGGTTTTGCAGAATTGAAGGGACCTTGATCTTTTTACGGCTGAAAAAGGAGGACTTTGTCTGTACCTACAGGAGGAATGCTATTTTTATGTCAATCAATCTGGTATAGTAAAGGACAAGATAAAACAACTCCAACAGGACCTTGAACATCGGAAACAACAGCTCTCCTGTACTGAAGGATGGCAGCTAAGTAACCCCCTTCTCCAGTGGGCACTTCCCTTCCTGACCCCTCCCCTTGTCACAGGCCTTCTGTTAATGCTTGCCCCCTGTGTCATTAGATTGGTTCAAGACCAGATCCAAAAAATCTCTAACCAAACTATAAACCAGCCCTCACCAAAAATTGGGTTGCAGGGATAGCATTACACCATCACTCCACCTCTGTCATCATTCCAATGACATCTGTGCCCCTTCCTAGCAGGAAGCAGTTATAGAAGATAACTGTCCCTGTTCCTTAAGGGGCCCAATAAAAACAAAAAGGGGAGAAATATAAGGTTCTTGCTTAACATCTGGATGACCATCTTAAATGACAGCTGCCATTTTAAGGAAGAAGTTTTGCTTTCCCGCCCAAGGACATTTCTGAGAAAGGCTCACCACTCCCTCATCCCAACCCAACCCAATCCTTAACCAACCGAATTAGGACCTGCCCAGCTCTGACTCCTGAGCCTCCCCAACAAAAGTCTCAGAACTTAAGCCTGTTTTGCCTCCCTCTCCTACAGAGAGATAGCCTTGATTTTTCAGCTCTGACAAATAAACTTTTGTGTGTATCTCTCTGCCTGGTATCCATCTTTCATTTCTCGCTTACCATCTCTTGTTCCTCGCTTTCCCTTCACTGACCACATGGACCAATCCCTGAGTCAATTTTTAAAAAATAAATAAATAGGCTCCTTTAATATTTAGTCCCAGTGACCGAGGCTGGAGAATCATGAGTTCAAGGCCAACCTCAGCTTAGTAAAGCCCTAAGGAACTTAATGAGACTCTGTCTCAGAATGAAAAATAAAAAAGGGCTGGGGGGTAACTCAGTGGTTAAGTGTTCCAGGGTTCAATCCCCAGTACCCAAAAAAAAAAAAAAAAAAAGAAAGAAAAGAAAAAAAAATAATGATAACAAATTGGTAGATAAATAAATTGAAGACCCCATTAAAAATATTGTCTGAGGGCTGGGGATGTGGCTCAAGCGGTAGCGTGATAGCCTGCCATGTGTGCGGCCCGGGTTCGATCCTCAGCACCACATACAAAACAAAGATGTTGTGTCCACCGAAAACTAAAAAATAAATATTAAAATTCTCTCTCTTCAAAAAAAAAAAAAGGCTTTCAGTAAGACTTAAACTTAAAAAAAAAAAAAATATTGTCTGAATGCTCCAGCCCAGCTTTAGCCTCCTACTACCTGAGCCCCCCAGGGCACTGAGAAATCTCTTGTTATTTGAGGGCCTCTATGCACTGCCCCCAGGCTCTCCCTCTTGTCATTTCAACCTTCCAAAGGCAGGTTTGGGATTCTCATTTCTACAGAACCTGGCAGAGGAGACCACCAGTCTGGTTGAGAAAGGGCTAGTCCTCAGGTCTAACAAGATGTACTTGGGTTCTTTTCTAGGTTCAGTCTTGCCCAGATGTCCAGGGTAAAATGGGCAGGTCTCAGCTGGAAAGGGGCTGCGTGAACCATTTCCGATGACCCTTTTTCATATGGACAGAGAAACTGAGGCCCAGAGAGGCAATGAGCTTATCTGGGATTCTATAGCAAGTTATTCTAAAGGCCATGCAAGGTCCTAGGGGGGTGAGGACCACAGAAAACAAAAAGATAAGATTCTGGACTCATGGAGTTCTTACTGAGAGGGTGACCAGCAGGATACTTAGGGGCTCTAATTAGGGAAATATGGTGAACTCTTCGAGAAACAGACTCTAACCCAGCCAAAGGCTGTTATGGAAGAATTGAAGGGTACAAAGAGATAGGCAGAGACCACCAGTGGGGAAAGAATGCTCCAGGCAATGGAGCTTTCTCCATCCTCTGCACCCCCAGGGAACCAATGGAGACTTTTAAGTGGTAAAGACCAGTGGCTTAGGGTTGCCAGGTAAAATACAAGATACAGTAAATTTAAATTTCAGCTAGGTGTACTGGCACACACCTATGATCCCAGCTCCCAGGGAGGCTGAGACAGGAGGGTCGCAAGTTCTTGGCCAGGGCTATCGCTCAGTGAGTGGATTCAAAATAAATAAATAAATAAATAAATAAATTTAAGATGTATAATAACAAATATATTCTTAGCTTAACTATATCTATGGTAATATTTGGGATATACTCACATTAAGAATTACTCATGGTTTATCTGAATTTCAAATTTAACTGATATGAAATTTTATAAATTTAATTTAAAATTGGATTCTGGGGGCTGAGGATATAGCTCAGTTGGTAGAGTGCTTGCCTTGCATGCACAAGGTCCTGGGTTTGATCCCCAGCACCAAAAAACAAAACAAACAAACAAAATTGGATTCTCCCTCCCGCCAACTGGGTGATCCTTGGGTAAGTTACCTCTCTTTCCTGAGCTCCATGTCCTTACCTGTAATTGGGGGAATATTCTGCCAGCGGCAGGAAGAGGCTACCTGGGCGAAAAAGAGGAGCCAGAGGGCTGGGGATATAGCTCAGTTGATAGGGTCCTTGCCTTGCATGCACAAGGCCCTGGGTTCAATCCCCAGGACTACAAAAAAAAAAAAAAAAAAAAAAAAAAAAAAGAGATGGAGCAGGGTGCTGGGCCAGAGGGAGGATCCTAGAGGTTTCAGGACACATGGGGTAACAGGGAGAAGGAAGGGGTGAGGTCAGCACCTTGCTTTTGGAGTGGACAAGTGGTCATTTGTGGGAACGCGGTGAGTTTAGTGTGGATGGCTTATAGCTGAGGCTCTCCAGGGAGAAGCATTCAGGGCAGGGTTAGAGGGACAGCAGCTGACATGGCATTGGCAGTGCAGGGGAAGTCTGCAGTGACAAGAAGAGCAGAGGCAGCATATTCTCCTCCTATCACTTCTAATGTGTGCCCCAATTTTAACTAGTGGTTTGGGAAAGAGCCTGGGGAGCAGGTCCTTAGTTGCTGCTGGTCCCCTGGTCCCCGTCCCTGGCAGTACCACCCCAGGCTGCCTCTGCTGGCCTCTTATGATTGGAATTCGACTTTATCTCCCCAAAGGTCACCTTGCTCAAGGCCCAACCCTGGGGATGGACATTCCTCGCATTCCATGGCCCTGGCTGGAGATGGCAGGCCCAGGTTTCCAGCTATCCTCAGCTCCTCTTGGCACAACTTACTAAAAGCCTACTATGGGACCCTGAGGTCTGAGGTAGGGTTCTAATTAGCTGGAGTTTAAATTCCCACCTGCCTCCTATTGGCCCAGATGATTTGGGCAAATTACTCCTCCTTCCAGAGCTCCCATGTCCTCACCTCTAAACTGACAGTTGTTAGGGAGGCTGTAGGGTCCTGCCTTTAAAAGCACCTGCCTCAGCGCTTGGCGTTTAGTAGGTGCTCTGTAATGCTAGCTCCTCCTTTGCTTTCTCTGAGCCTCTGTTCCCAATTTTTTATTTTATTTTTAAAACCTTTTTTTGGTACTGAGGGATTGAACCCAGGGCCCCTTAACCAAGGAGCAACATCCCCAGCCCTTTGTATCTTTTATTTTAAGACAAAGTCTCTCTAAGTTGCATAAGGCCTCATGAAGGTGCTTAGGCTGGCTTAAACTTTCGATCCTCCTCCTTCAGCCTCCTGAGTTGCTGGGATTACAGGTGTGCACCATGGTGCCAGGCTTGTTTCTTCAATTTTAAAGGAGAATAATAACAGTACCTCCCATGACAAGTGAGGGACTGGACACACACTGGTGTGATGGCTCATGAGGTGGTGAGTGGGAAGCCTCAAAATTCCACTCTCCCCAGGGTCAGCAGAGGCTAGCTATGGCTGGAGGCAAAGTTTGAAGTGACCTCATCTGGTCAGGGAGCAGACAGATGCACAAATGGCTGCAGCCTCCATAATACAGCTGCCGGGAAACGGTGACTGGGCAAAGGCCTTGCTGGGAAAGGCTGATGGGAAAAGAGGCAGGTGACCCATAGCCCTGAGCAGTTCGAGCCCTATTATGTAGGGTTCCCCTATTTTTCCTCCAGTCCTACCATTCCCTACAAGGTGTGTGCAGGGCAAGGGAATGTGTACACTTGGGGCCTAAGAGCACCATTCTAGATTACACTCCAGGTACCTGGCATCTGGAATTCCCTGCTGAGCCCACTCCCAGGACAGGTGTGCGCCTAGGAGGTGGACAAGGGGAGCTGGGATGAGGGGCCATGGTCTACATATGCGTAAGTGACTGCAAGTGAGGGTGAAGGAGGTGGAAAAGAATAAGCTGGCAGGAGGGCTGCCTGTGATCTCTCGCCTCAGGCTGCAGTGTGGGGGTGGGCACCTGGTGGAGGGGCCATACTAACCAATCTATGGCAGTTGGAGGCCTTTGATCCAATGCTGACCAGCTCACCTACACATCCCCAGACCAATCTCTGGAAGTTAACATTCCCTGCTCTTAAAGAAGATCCTGAAACAGGCACATTTAACAAGAATGCCTTCCTTGTGCCAGACCCCAAGCTGAGAGCTTTGTGTTCAACATCCTGTTTCATTCTTAAAATGACCCTGCAAGGCAGGTAGCAGGGAGGAAACTGGGGCTTGGTGAAAAGACTTGCCTAAGACCCAGAGCTGGAGAACAACAGAGCCTGGCCAGGCACAGTGGTACACGCCTGTAATCCCAGCCACTTGAATGTCTGTGAAAGAGGATCACAAATTTGAGGGCATTCTGGAGAATTTAGCAAGGCCTTATCTGATAATAATAATAATAAAATAACAATAACAATAATGAATTGGGGCTGGCCATGGTGACACTTGTCTGTAATCCAGCAGCTCAGGAGGCTGAAGCAGGAGGATCCAGAGTTCAAAGCCAGCCTCAGTGACTTAGTGAGGCGCTAAGCAACTTTAGTGAGATCATGTCTCTAAATAAAATTCAAAAAAGGACTGGGGATGTGGCTCAGTGGTTAGGTGCCCCTGAGTTCAATCCCTGGTACCAAAAACAAAAGTAATAATAATAATAATGATGATGATGGGTTGGGGATATAGGTCATTGGCAGAGCATCCCTGGATTCAATTCTCAATAACACACACACACACACACACACACACACACACACCACACATGAGACTGCGACAAATCAGCATAACAGACTAGCTCCTTGTATTCCTCTTCCCCCTGTCTCATCCCCAAACAACTTTGTAAGCCCCCAAAAAGCTCAGAAAGAAATTAGAGTACAAATAGAGTTTGTCAGAACTCCAAAATTCCTTTTGGACAGATCCCACTTGGACCCAAGAGAAAAGGTGCTAAGAATTAAATCATGAAGGACAATCTGTCCTCTTCTCTGTGGCCTGGTGAAGGCACTCCACAGCCTGCTGATTCTGGGCAGCTCTCAGGCCCCGACAGGGCTTGTCTATCACCATGTCCACTCCATAGGCACAACTCTGCTACATTTACTTCTTACCAGCTTTTGATTCTATTCACACCTTCCATGGACTTTGCTTCTCCTCTTATTCAGGTCTTATCATGTTTCAGAAAGACCACTGGCCCCTCCAAGCCATTCCACCCAGGGCAGTCAGAGTGACCTCCAGGAAAACAAGAGGCATGTGACACCGCTATTCAAAACCCATTAGTAGTGAGTATCCTAGAGGCCTCCCACTGCAAGCGAAGGTCTTCTACACTCTCCTGGAACCCTCCTCCCTACGGTCCCATCCTATTTTTCACCTCCATGTCCTTGCCCATACTGACCCCTTTCCCTCCTAGGCTTCTGACCTCTGCTTCCTGGGAGTCCAACAGGAATTACCTCCTCTAGGAAGCCTCCCCCTGCCGCCCCCAGTCTGGGCCAGGACCCCTCCCCTCTCCCTCTCCTGCGGTGCGTGCTTGTGGCCTGCAGAAAGATGTTTACTGAGTGCTACTTCCACACACTTTTCTTTATTGACCCATTTACTCCTCAGGACCATTCTAGGAGGCAGGTTCTCATCGTCTCCATTTTTCAGATGGGTAGTAGTTAACTCAGAATGCCGTCTCAGGCCTGGAACCCAGGCTAGCTGTATCCAGAAAACTGGCCACAAATTCTGAAATGCTGCCACCTGGACAGTTAGGGGGGGTCTCTCTCCGCCTCAGCCATTAGAGAGAATTTGAGACCCCCGAGGGCAGGGTGGCTTCTGAACCATCTCGTGCTCCCAGCCGCCAGCCATCTCCATGGCACCGGGAGGTGCCCAGCGCTTGAGCTGCCCGCGCTGGTCTCCGGCCGCTGCGGGGCTGCGAGGCCCCTGGCGAGCTGGGCCTCGGGCGGCCCAGCTGGGGCGGGCTGGGGGCCAGATGGACTGCGCCGCGGCAGGGAGGCCCGGGCGGCCGGGGCGCGCGTTGCCATGGGGACCGGGGGCGGCGGCCCCGCCCCGGCGGGCGGGGGAGCAGGTGGCGGGACGGTGCGCAGGCTGGGGGAGGGGCCGGAAGGGGCCCTCGGGGTCGGGCGGCCGGCGGCCCGGGCTGCGCCTCCTCCTGCTGCTCCTTCCGCGACCCCGGCGCTGGCGCGGAGATGGGGCTGGGACCAGGACCAGACCCGGCTTCTCGAGCATCTTGAGCAACTTAGCACTTCCACCTTCCTTTCCAGCCTCAGTTTCTCCAACGTGAATGGAGGGGCCAGCCTAGCAGGTTTCCATGGACGCTTCCAGAGCACGCTACTTTTTCTAATTCTGGGATGGCCTGGAGGATGGAAGGCTAGGGAATTTCTCATCGTAGATGAGAGGCGTTTTCTCACCCTCCTAGACCTAGAACCTGGGAATGTGTGCTGGAAGAGCTAAGTCTCCACACCCAAATTCTCCATCGCTCAGAGAGGGCAGAAGTAACCCAGAGAGGGTGAAGGACCTGTCCACAGCCATACAGAAGAGGATGGGAAAGCAGGCCTGAGCCTCCCAGTGTCCCTCACCTCCGGCCCTGGAGCCAGCACCAGAGTGAGGATCCAGGAGGCTGGGAAAGGAAACAAAACACCCAGGTTCTCTGTTCTGCAGCTCCAGTGGCTAAAATCGGCAGGTAGACCTGCCTGAGCGAGGTCGCAAAACCTAGGCAAGGGTTTCCTGCCTGCAATAGAGACTCTCACGGCTGTCTTGCCACCACGTGCCCTACAAGGTCTCCTGTGGTGCCTCCTATGCAGCTCTGTGCCTTGTCAGCCTTGTAAAGAGGTGTGGAGGTTGGAGGCTCACCGTGCAGCCCTAGTCAGTGAAGAGCTAGAGCGCCCTCCTCCTTGCTGTCTTGTCCCTGGCAGGCCCTCGTTCTAGAGGGAGACCACCCTTTCTCAGCAATAAAGCTGCTTTCTTCTTCCTCCTGGAGGACCCATTCCTGAGCTCTCAAAAGCCTGTGGTGGGGCTGGGATGTAGCTCAGTGGCAAAGCATCTGCATTGCATTCACAAAGCCCTGGGTTCGACGCCCCCCCAATTAAAAAAAAAAAAAAAAGCCCTATGGTGGAGGGCTGGTTCTGAGAGTAGTGGGCTTGCTTTTTTTGCCCCTCAAGCTGGAGTCACTGGGGACACCCCACCCTGGTGCAGCTGATGGTATGGGGAAGCTGCAGTTCTAGCTAGAGATGGAGGTAGAGGTAGAGGGGCGCAGGAGGAGGCAGGGTCTGCGCCTTTAAGGTACAGCTTGCTGCTGGAGCGCCACACACACACACACACACACACACACACACCAGACTCTCCTGCACACAGTCACGCAGTCACACAGCCACACAGCCACACACATACACTCCCAACCTCTGTTCTGTCTCCCCCTCCCTCTCTCCACACACATACTCCCAGGCTCTGTTCTTTCCCTCCCTCTCCACAGACATCCATACTCAGCCCCACACACAGAGGCACCCCTCCCTCCCTCTCCCTCTCTCCCCAAGGTCTAGTTTTGAACCATAAGAGCAAGGGGAGGAATGGCAGGGGCAAGGAGCTCTGACCTAGAAAATGGCCCCGCCTCCTTCTACCCATCCTGGGCCCAGGAAAGGGGGCTTCTTTTTCAGTTTGGCATCTCTGCCTGGGTCAAGGCTGCAGGAAAGAATGAGTCCTACGCAGAAGGCAGGTCAGGCTCTTGGACAGGGAGGGAAGAGGGCTGCTTGGCCAGGTGCCCAGCCTGTTGGACACAAACCCAAGAATCAGAGGGGAGCCTTCCCCACCCACAGCAAGGTGGGGCTCACTTTCAGCACAAAGGAAGCAGGCTTAGGGAAAAAAGGAACTGTAATTGGGCAGCTTAGCCATATAAGGATGGAACAGTGACCTTTTGATTTATGATGAAGGGGCCCTTGACCCTTCTTAGGTTACTTTATACCTTTAAAGACTAGAATTTTTTTTTTTTTCTTTTGAGTGCTGGGGATTGAACCCAGGGCTGCCTGTGTGCTGGGCAAGGGCTCTACCACTGAGGTCCCCCCTAGCTCCCTTACTAGAATTCTTCCCAAAGCTCTGGGACAAGTCCTTCCTTATTCATCAAAATTTTTTTCTTCCTGAAGTTCCAAGTATAGACTGGGAGTGCTCTCTCTGGGGGACTTTTAGCCTCTTCATTGAAATTTCTTAAGTCTTGTGGCTTATTCAATGGGGGAACTCCTGTTTATACTTCAAAGCCCAACTCAAAAGTGCCCTCATAACTATAGCCCTTTCCCTGCCTCACTCCTTTAGGTAGAATGAGTTCCTGTTTTCCATAGGCATCAAGGCTTCCTGCACTTTCTATAGTTGGAACATGTGTAATTAATAAGGAAGTGTGTACCTGACCTGTGCAAGTTGCTTTTCTCACATTATCTCATTTATTTATCACACCCTGTCCGCCTCTATGGAGGGAGTTGGGATCACCATTTAATACACAGGAAAAACCAGGTTCAGCTAAATCAACTCTGGTTGAATAGCTAAACAGGATTTGAACCCCAGCCACCTGGTGTCTACTCTCTGGGCCTTTCCGTTATCTCTCACAACTCTTCATAGGACCTTCCATCTCCTACAGGAAGGCGAGGCCCAAGAGATTTCCTGGAAGATCAGAGCTGATGTAGCCACAGTGAGCTCTGAAGTAGACCTTCTTCAATTCAGCCAAACTTCATTGAACACTTCCTTGTGCCAGCCCCTGTGCTGGGTGCTGGGATCTAGAAAATAGACACTGCCTCCCATCTGTGGGGCGGGATGACAGAACACAGGAAGCCCGGGGCTGGGATGCTAGGAAGCAAGAACCCTGCAGGAAGCACTGACTCGGATTGGGCAGGGGGGTGAGAGATGGAGTTAGGACTCCCGGAAGTGTCAACTCAGGAGCTTGAAGGGCGAGTAGAATCTGCCAAGTAGACTGGGACTGACTGGAAGGCCCAGTCTTCTAGGGGGAACCCTGAAGAAGCTTGAGAACCACACATAGGGTGGGAGGGTCCTCACCAGTCTTTGTCTTCATCAGCCCTACTCCCCAAATGGTTGCAAGGTCATTCTGCTTAGGGGCCTCCTGCCGGCTGCTCTGAACTGACTGGAATGTAAAATTTCCAGAGCTTCCTACCTAGGGTCTACCCCAGAATCAGAAGAATGAGGTTGGCAGGATTGGGGATGGTAGAGTGCTTGCCTAGCATGTGAGAAGTTTTGGGTTCCACTCCTAGCCAACCTCAGAGACTTAGCGAGGTGCTAAGCAACTCAGTGAAACCCTGTCTCTAAATAAAATACAGACACACAAAAAAGGGCTGGGGATGTGGCTCAGTGGTTGAGTACCCCTGAGTTCATTTTTAATTTTTTTAATATTTATTTTTTAGCTTCCAGCGGATACAACATCTTTGTTTGTATGTGGTGCTGAGAATCCAACCCGGGCTGCACGCATGCCAGGTGAGCGCGCTACCGCTTGAGCCACATCCCCAGCTCGAGTACCCCTGAGTTCAATCCTTGGAACCCCTACCCCCCAAAAGAAAAAAAAAATACTGAGGGGAATTTCTGGGAAATAGTTTGATTTCACCATGAAATGCCCAGTGAAATGCTCACCTTCTCCCCCCCGCCCATTCTAACTCTAAGTTGCTTAGGAATAACTGAAGATTTAGAGGGGGACCACACCCAGGATTTCCCCAAATCTAGTCATTTATAACTCCTCCATGATTTCCCCCCCCATAGTTGCTTACCTTATCTACTTAGTGTTTTTCTGTAAATTAATCCAGTTTTGCAAAAAATTATTTAACAAGAAAACTGTATCGGTACTCTAAATGGAAAACCAGTACAGCTTTCCAAAAAACAGAAGGTAAAGATAAAAATAGAGTTGGGGATGTCCTCAGTGGTAGAGCACTTGCCTAGCAAGTTCCATCCGCAGCACCAAAAAAGAAAAAAAAAAAAGATAAAAATAAATTCAGGGAAAATGAACCAGTTCTACAGTCCTAGCTGATACCCTTGCTCGCCGGGAGGCCTTCCTCTTTGTGATAAAGGTAGATTCATAAGTGTTAGAAAGGCGTTAAAGACATTAGCCCCTAAGGAGCCTTTTTCCTTCTCCCTGATTTAATCAGAGGAAGGAACCAAAAATGAAGAACTTTCATTAAGATGAGGTAGATGTTCTGGTTTGAGTGGCCAGGCCCACGGACTCCCGCACCTTCTCCCCAGTCTGGCTGCACGTGCCTGTCCCACACCTTGGGGAATTCTGCCTTTCTCAGTCCAAGTCTTCTGTTCCAGGGAGAGGAGGAGACAGACCCAAGGTCATTCGGCAAGGGAGTAGCCAACCCAGGAATCCAGGATTTCTGGCCAAGGCAGATGTTGGTTGGAGAGAAGCTGAACACTTGGACAACAGAAAGACCTGGCACAGGGGTGCAAGTACCTGCTGAGTCACAGAAGCCTATCCCTATCCTAGATGTCTTTTGAGCAAGACCCAGCATTGCTCCTAGCCACAGGCCCCTCCTCTATATGGTGACATGGGTCATTCCTGAGGTCATTCGACTCCCACACGCTGGCTCTCTATGGCCATATACTTCCTAGGAGATATGGACCCTCAGGGTCTCCCACAGCTTGCAGGCAGACCTGACTAACTTGCAAGACATAAGGCCTCCCCTACCCGACTTCTCACTGCGGTGGCCCTGCCACTGTTTACTCCCCAGCTCACCCTCTTCCAATCCAGCGTAGCAATTTGCTGAGTGAAGTGCCTGGGACATCACAGGAGTGCCATCAATATTTGTTGAATGCATGAATCAATGAATTCTCTGCCCTGCGCTCCAGGCTGCCTGGTCTCTGCGTCCGCTGTTCCCTTTGCTTAGAATGCCCTTTCCTCCTTGCTTGGTCTCTAAGCTTTTAGTCATCATTTTTAAAAACTGTGCTTAGATGCACCCCTTTGCTGCAAAGCCTTCCCTGAAACTACTAATTCAACAAGTGTCCACTGAGCACTTGCTGTATGCCATGCACCATGTTGGATGCTGGGGAGACCAGGGTAAGGAGGATAGGCAAGGTTCCTTCCCTCCTAGCGGTCCATTCTTTCATCTGGGCTTCCCAGGACCCAGGTCCTGTGCTGCCCTTGAGCTGGCCACCCTGCTTAGAGCTCCTGGGCTGTGCACAAGGTCTGAGCTCCAGGCATCTCATTATGCCATGAGTTGCACTGTCAACCACCAGGCAGCCCTCCCTACCCCCAGAGCATGAGCTGGCCATCACTCAGTGAGCCCAGAGAGCCCAGCGGGTGCTGGGCACCTGACCACATCTCTACAAACGTCACGGTACTCACTGTACATTGGTAACCATGACCCAGGACTCTAACCCAACCTTGCAGGCCATACATCTTCCCCAGCGGCCCCTCAGCCCTAGGGGAGCCTCTTTCAGAGGCTAGATTCCAGGAGCCTCCTGTTTTCTGAGCCCTGCTCTGCACACCCCCATCCCCCCAGCACTGGCCTGGCTTCCTGGAATTTGTCCTCCTAATTGAAACCAAACACCGGGGCTCCTCAAGGGCTGTGCCCCAGAGGCCCTGGTGGGTTTCTCTTTTCCTCCCTCCTCCCTTCCCAGGCTGGGGGTGGGGTGCTTAGCCCTAGGCAGCATGGTGGTGGTGGTGAGGCTCTTCCCCTGCACAGAGTGTGGGGTAAGGAGCCCTCCCTGCTGCTGGGATGTGACTTAAACTGTGCTGTCTCACAGGCTGGAGAGATAGAGGAGAAGAAAGGACAGAGAGCATGTAGAGTGGCTTGGTTAACTCAGTCCTAAGGAAACCCTGTCTCAGGCTGAAGGCCTGGAGACTGGAGCATGGATTTGTGAGGGTCAACTCCATCCAGACTTACTGTGTGACCGTGGGCAAGTCTTTTCCCCTTTGTGGTTCCTGTGGGTCTTCCTGTTACAAAAATGGGAATATCTGAAACCTTTCTCGCAGGTTTTGGAGAAGTTTAAACAAGATAATCTGCGTAAGTATCAAGTGGCCTATGGTTGGTGCTCAATGAAGGAAACCAGGCACCATTACTATTACTGGCTGTAAATGGGTCTGTAGGGTTGGTGGGAGGTGTGCCTGACCCTCCTCAATGCAGTTACTTCAAGCAGCATTTGTCGTTGTGTGCCACCTGGCTCTGGGTACTGTGGGAGGCCATGACCATGCTGGAAAGTCTAAGTTGACCTTTGCCCACAGGGTTCTGCCCTCCCCACGCCATTCTCACCATCCTTGCTCCCACCACATTATCACCATAACTTCTTGTTTCCGTGTCCAGACCCCTCACAGTGCTGTCCTTCTGACATAGAATACAAGTCACCAATATGGACCACTTCTGTTATTTCAAATTCTCTAGTAGCCACGTTTTAAACAGAAAAAAGAAACAGGTGAAATTACTTTGTATAATATATTTTATTAAATACTATATATCCAACATATTATTTTTTTAATATTTATTTTTTAGTTGTATTTGGACACATTACCTTTATTTTATTTATTTTTGTGTGGTTCTGAGGATCGAACCCAGGGCCTCGCACATGCTAGGCGAGTGCTATACTGCTGAGCCACAACCCCAGCCCAATATATCATAAACATGTAATCAATACAAGGAAATTATTAACAAGTTATGTTACCACTCTTTTGGTACTAAGTCTTTGCACCTGTAGCACACCCTCATTTTAACTGGCCATACTTCATGGCCTCAGTAGCTCTGTGTGGTAAGCACTTGCCATATTGGTTGGTAGAGCTCTAGAACGGGTTCTTCCAAGGCAGGAACCCTGGACTATTCATCTTTCTTTAGTGGTGAAAGGGTGTCCTAGGAGAGGGCAGAGTATGTACAAAGATCCAGAAGCATGAAAGAGCAAAGAATATTCATGTGACAGTGAGTGGCTGGAATGTAAAGTAAGTCACCTGGGAAGAGTGAGCCATGTGGAGTGGCCTTGAATGATGTGCTAAGGAATTGAGACTTTGGTTATGTGGGCCACTCAGGTGGGATTTTATCCTAAGCAGAGGAATGTCACATTCAGGTTAAGGCTTCCAAAGAGCCTCCTGGAAGGCCACCTGGAGGACAGTTTGGAAGGAACCAGTCATTCATCAAGAAGACCAGCTAGAAAGCTGACACAACTATGTCTTAGGATGATGAGAAGGTTGAGGTGGGGACCGACTGCAGAGATGATGAGCAGTCAGGCCTCAGGATGTGCAGGCTGCCCGTGGAGTGGGAAGTCAAGGGTAATTCCCAAGCTTCTAGCTCAGTGACATATAGCCCAGCTTTCTAAGCCAGACACAGGAGAAAGGGGAGGAAGAGAAGGACTTGAGAACACTAAGATTTCAATCTTGGTACATGCTAGTTTTGAGATATTGACAGGACATCTTGGTGAACACAGTATGCCGTGTTAGAGTTCATAGATAGTAGTTGGGCATGTTGATGCACATTTGTAATCACAACAACTCTGGAGCCTGAGGCAGGAGGATTGCAAGTTCAAGGCCAACTTGGGTGACTTAGGGAGACCCTCAGCAATTTAGCAAAACGCTGTCTCAAAATACAAAATAAACAGGGCTGGGGATGTAGCTCGGTGATAGAGCATCCCTGGATTCAATCTCCAGTACTGGCCTGGAGGTTGTTCATAGATGGTAGAGAGCTCCCTGTCACTTGTGGTATCCAAATAAGGGCTGGACAAATACTAACATGGGGTGTAGAAGAGGGCCTGTGTGCATCCCAGGTGAGGTGGGCCTCCTGACCTCTCAGCTTGGACAGTCTCTGACTCCAGGGTTTTGCTGTGTGTTTGTATGGGGTTGGTGGGGCTGACACTATCAGAGCTTGAGTATATCTGTAATTTGAGGACCTCTGCAGTCTAGAGGTGGTTTGTTTATTTGTACCTTGGGCCCACAGTCAGAATTGGGGGCAGGATATAGGGATGACCGCTACGTGGGGACAGAGGCTGCTTTTCAACAGACCATAAGGGAAGAACCCCAAGGTCCTACTGGACCTCTATCTTATAACCACAGAAGGATCCTGGGAGATGCCCTCCTGTAACCCCAGACTCAGGAGGATGGCAAATTTAAGGCCAGCCTGGGCAATTGCATGAGACCCTGTTTCAAAACAAAAAAATACAAAAGGCACCTCAATTATGGAGCACTCCTGGGTTCAACCCCCAGTACTGCTGCCCCCCAAAAGGTCCTCGATCCTCAACTAACCTCCCCTTCTCCCCTTACCCTAATTTAATTTGTGGACCGAAAAAAGGACCTTTCTCAGGTCGCACCTCAGGGCGTAACTGACAGGTGGACCCATCCCTAAACCATCTCCCACAAATAAGAGCTGAACAAATACCCAGGGCCTTTAGATCCCCTTACCTTTCCTTGGTGCTAGAGAAGTTCTGTAATGCATGGGGAAAAAAGGATCTTGGTTCTTTTTAATTAAGAGGATACAAAGGCAGAAGGCAGACAGCCGCCCCCACCCACGGATGGGAGACTAAGTGCCCCCCAAATTACACAGCAGATGCCTGGGCTCCAGCAACAAGACCCAGCTTGATAGCTCTGTGGTAACCACGGCCAGCACAATTTTATTTTTACGTTTTAACTCCTCAGTGACATATAGCCCTCTCACAGGCAGGAGGCATGGCATCCAAAACTTCTCCCTTTAAAAAAATACATATTTTTTGGACTTGTGTAACACATGCCCAGTTTAATTAACCCTTTTGTCAGGAAGCTTGGTCTAACCCAGGCTGGGTGAGACGACTTTTTGTCCCCTGTGAGCTGGAGCTTAGTGAGAAACACTCCGGGGGCATGCCAGCTCTACCACTGCCTGGCTGTGTAGGACCCTGGTCTGGCTGCAACCAACCCTCTGCTGCCTCTGGATCTCTGTTGGACAAATTACCCTTTGGGCAATTTTATGCTCCTCCTTTGGGGGTCTCTTATTTTCTCTGTTTAAACAATTTCATAGCTGGGGCATAGCTCAGCGGTAGAGTCCTTGCCTAGCATGGGCAAGGCCCTGGCACTCCCCAAACAAAACAACACCAAGGAAGTAGCCTAAGGTACAGTGTGCTCTGGGAGTCCCCAGTTCACCTCATTACACCTCACCAAATTCCTATTTTCGTGCAGACTTGGGACTCAGAACTGGAGCCTGAATGTTTTGGATCTAAGCTCAGCTCTGGATCATACTCTGGTTCCAGGGTACTGGGGCTTGCCACTCCCGCCCTGCACTTCTCCACTGGGTCTTTTTTTCCCTAGCCACACAGACTCTGCTTATTGTCCCTTGTATTTATTTCTGCACCTCTTTCTGGTCTTTCTTAGCTTTTAAACACTCAGCTCTGCTCTGTGGCTTCGTTGGTCAGACAACTTCAGTAACCCCCCCCCCTTCATTGTCTGAGGAATGAAGCCCTAACTCTTGCACCTCCTGTACCCCCAAACCTAGGCCCTGGCCACTTTTGCAGCCATTCCTGCAGCCCTTTATATTTTCCATACTCCATTCATTTACCCTGTAAATATTTGTTGGGCTCTTACTTTGTGCCAGGAATTGTGTGGGTACTCAGGAAACAGTACCGAAATGCTCAAAAAACTAAGTGTATTTTGAGAGCTTGGGGTCCAGGGGCTCATAGGAGGGGCACCAAATTGACACAGGGACTGGGCTGCGGCCAACTCCCTTCTCGCCGGTTTCCTGTTTACTGCTGACAGCTGCCCATCCCGCCTAGCACACAGATGCCCCAGCGAACCTTGGTGTGTTTTCAGACCGCAGTTCAATCACAAACGTGAAGCAGGCAACTTGAAATCTGCCTTCAGCTGCCCTGGAAATCTGTAAGGGAGCCCCCTCTAATCCCTCCCTCCCTGTGCACTCCCCAACTTCTGCCTTCCTCTCCCCCCTTAGAGGACATATGGCCCCTTGAAGTTTTTGTTTGCTTGCAGGGGGAAAAAAAAAAAACACCCAGTCAGTGTGGAGGGTTTTTCCCTTTTATTTTTTATTAAGCATCAAGAGACAGCAATCTGCTTGCAGATTCTGTACGTGCATAATTAATAAAATCTCATTATTTATTTATAAAGAGACACACGAGGAACTGGAGAATTAGGGTTATCCCCATTATGTGGGAAGAGAGGGGGAGAGAGTGGGAGAGAGGCGAAATACTTTTTGAACGTTGGATCCTTCCAGAGAAGTGAATCTCTTAATATGCAATGAATAAAAAGACATGTACTCTTCATCGGAGTGGTACTCTGTGCCCAGGAGGCATCAGACAGCGGAAACCTGGTTCAGGAGCTTAAAAAAGGAACGGACGGATTCGGTGCTCTCAGCGCCCAGCATGTTGGCAGGGGAGAAGAGCCCGACGAGGCACCGTGGAGGGCCTGGCCACGGGGACAGGGGCTTGGGAGGCAGTCCGGGTCTTCTCAAGGAGGGGTACTTGGGGCACCGAATCCTTGGCAGGTGTGGGAGACGGGGCAATGACCCAGCTGCCCACCACATAAATAACGCTGTCCCCTTAGAAGGCGGCTAAAGGGAGCCCTTGGTTTCTCTGGCTAGTCACAAGGCAGGTCACTTTAACTTGGTGGTGGTGGTGGTGGGCTTCTCAATGGCAGCTCTGCCCTTGGAATCTCGCATCCCGGATGCCAGGGCAAGACCGCCAATATCAGTAACCCAACTTATTACATAAGAGCCCCTGAGATCAGGGACTCAGGGGTCAGATCCTCCCAGGCTTCTAGAGTTGAGGGTGGACCTTCTCTGTTTTCTCTCCCTCTCATTTTTTTTTTTTTTCTTGAGACATGCTTTAAAATAGAAAACAGGCTTGTGCAGGAACCAACCCCATAGAAAGGGGGTGGTTTGTAAGGATTTTTTCCTCCACCTCCCTCGAGTGCAAGCAACTCCTGCAGCGGAACGCTCAGCCCTCCCCGGGCGGCGGGCTCCGGGAGGGGTGTGGGGGCGTGTTGGGGGGGGTGTCGGCTTGGGCAGCAGCCCCCGCAGGGTTACCGGGGCGCGTGCAGGGAAACGTCTCAGCAATTCCAGCGCCCGAGCGGAGCGCGCGGGGGGGTGGGGGCGCGCGGCGCGGGGCACCTTGAAACCGCCGGCGGCCGCGAGCTGATTGGCCGAGCCGCCGCCTCAGCGTTCCAGCCAGGCGCCCCTCCCCCCGCGCCGTCCACCCCGGAAGGAATTTCCTCCTCTGGCGGCCGCTATTGTTGTCCGCCTTCGCTGTTTGGGTCGGATCGCGTAACCATAGTATCCAAACTGTGTCCGCGCGGGGCCCCAGCCTGGGGCCCCTGTGCCCCCCAACCCCCCAGCCCACCCCCACTTTTTCTTCTTTTTGCAGCCTACTTATCATGACTTCATCGGACTCCGGGGAGCAGGGGAGGGGGATGGGGAGGGGGGCGGGGAGCTGGCCCGTTCCTGGCGGCCCTTACTTCGAGATGTTTTCAATTATAATTTTTTTAAAAGTCGGCATTGTGGGTTCGGGGCTTTTACGTTCTTCCTATCTCCCCCCGCCCCACCATTCAACCGTTGGACAAAACTTGAATGGGGTTTTTCCCTCGGTTTCCCCTTTACCACCCTCACTGCAGCCCCTGACTTTACGCTCACAGCCGGGGGTGGGGGGAATTCGCAGCAGGAGTCACCCCCAAACCATAGCCGGTCAGGTCCTGGCTGTATCCGGACTCTGGGCCTGGGCTTGAGCTGGGGAAGTGAAGGCTGGTGGCGGGGTCGGAAAGCGGGGACACTGCAGTCCCGGGGCTCTTCCCGGCGGGGTTTGGAGATCCCTTGGAGATGGATCTGGGGTGGGTGGTGCGGGATGGATGCCTGTCAGACGTTGGGGAGGGATAAAGGGACCACGGCGAAGCAGCTGACAGGTTCTTGGAAGAACAAGCCCCTTTGCCCCTCCAATTTCTCCCACAGATCTCTGAGCACAGACATCCTACTCCGCACTAGCAGCCTGAGCCGAATGCCTGCCCCCCACCTCTGCAAAGAAACAAAAACAAAAACCCGTCCCTGCGAAGTGCATTCTGCTGGGAGAGGTGGGGAGCCAGCAGCTAGTCCGCACCGAGCGGGCGGCGCGGGAGCCCCAGGGCTGGGGCCGACGGCGGGGGGCGGTGTGTGCCGGGGGTGTCCAACATTCCCAGAACTCTAGTATTCTCCCGGCGCTCGGCGGGGCGGGGGCAGTGGCGGCAGTCGCCCAAATTCGGGGCAACACTGCCCCCTAGGGGCTGCCGCCCGAGGCTTGCAGGCGGGGCGGCGAGGGGTTTTGAGATCTGGGTCTAGTCCTGGGACAAGGTCCTCTGCCTGCAACATTGCTGAGAAAGGCCGAGGCAGGGAATATCTGGGCAGGGGCTGCAGTGATCCCTTACAGACCCAGGCCACAGAATAGGGTAGTAGTAGATTTGTATTTTTCCTCTAGGGCTCAGGGAATAGGGTAGTAGATTTGTATTTTTCCTCTAGTATTTGAACTTTGGTGGACAGTTGGGTGCATCCTACACAGCCTTTCTCTGATGGTCTGGACACTCCAGATTACTGGATCAAGTCCTTTCGCTGTGCAGTTAGGGAAACTGGCCCCAAGAGAGGGTAATGCTGGCTTAGGGACATGGGGTTTGAACCCAGACCTCTTGTTTTCAGTTGGGTTTTTGAGTTCATCCCTGATGATGGCTCCTTGTCAGAGAGGCGTTGGACACATTTTATAAATGAGAAATCAGAGAGGCTCCACTTGGCTCTGACGGATGAGTGAGAACTCAGTCCCCTGTCCTTTAGTCCAGCTCTCTCTGCCACGGGGACTCTGGGGCTAGGGTCAGTGAGCAGGCCTGCTCTCTGTTCCGGAGCCTACATAGTGTTCCACACCCATCCCTGACAGACCAGGGGAGGTGGCTGCTGCAGGCTGGAGTCAGGGAGGGAGGGCACCCCACAGAAGGGTGTGAGTTTGCCAAAACCTGGGTTCTAGGCCTCTAGCCAGCTGCCATCTCGGGGCCTCAATGACCCTGTCTCTAAAATGGGGGATAGCAGGAGGACCTGGAAGGCATCTAGCCTCTCTGTGGTTGGGGACAAGGTCCTCCTCTTGTGTCGGCCACGCCCCCTCTTCTCTCTCCGCCCTAGGTTGGGGTCTGCCTGGCTGGCTTCCTCCGCCCTCCCTTCTCCCGCCCTGCAGAGCTCCTGCGGCCGCCCCTCCCTCCCCGCCTGGCAGGCGCAGAGCTGGCTGCGGGAGGGAGCGGTGGGCTGGGAGCCAGCAGAGCGTCGAGTCAACCCCTGGGGAACACTGGGTGGGAGACCGCTGTTGGAGGCTGCAGCTCGGCGCTGGCGGGGGGCAGGGGCCCCGAGGGTTATTTGTGGCCTAGGTAACTGGTGTCCGAGCTGGCTACTAGCCTCTTCCCTCTCCCCCTGGGCAATCACCCTTACTGCCCTTGGGCAATCAGGCACCAAGTCTGGGCCTTTCTCCCCTGAAGTATCCTCCCTGCTCCCTTCACTCCATCCTCTCAGCTGCTGCCCAAATCCAAAGGCTGTGGCCTGCTGGTCTCCTGAGGGCTGTAAGTGGCCTCTCTGAGCCTTCTTGCGCAGGCTCTAACCTGCTTCACACCCTGCCAAACCTTCCATTGCCCTCAGGATCAGCCCCCGTTCCCTTGGTGATACCTCTGTGCCTGGGGCTTGCCCACCTCTCCAGCCTCATCTTGGATCCCTCTCTGGCACATACTTTGTGTCCTAGTGACACTGTATGTGACTTCTAAAGCTTCCCATACTGCCTGGCTCCTACAGGTTGTTGGTCAGTCAGGACCTGCCAGTCCTTGGGGGATTCTAAAGTAAACAGCACCTGCTTTTCCTTAACTGTGACTTTAGAGTCACAGGTGTTGGGTGGGTCAACCAGCATAGTCACAGAATGACTGTTGGCAGAGGTCCTAAGTGGCCTCTTACCTTGCTGGGGAATCAAGGAGGGCTCCCTGAAGGAGGTGATGCTTGGCCCAAGTCCCATGAGTGGTGCAGTTGGTGTGATATACAGAGGTAAAAGGAGAGGACAGTCCAGGGAGAGGAAGTGTCCAGGGCAGGCACAAGTTATGAGAGAGAGTGACTCAAGGAAATGCTAAGACTATGGCTGAGGTGTAAGAGGTGACAGGAAGCTGGAGAGATGCAGATCGGTTGTCCTTGTGTGCTGTCCCCTGGAGCGACTTCCATGTACAGGTCCTGGGGAGTCACAGAGGTTCTGAGCCTTGGGTTGGGTCCTATGGATCTTGGGAAGGCAGAAATTCCTACTTTTGTCTGCCCAGTCTACCTTCTTATTCCTGCTTCAGTTCCATGAAGGACAAAAGGGCACTCAACAAGAATCAGGCTTGGCTCTTGCCTGGGAGCTGGCAAACTGCAGTAGGAAAGAATAAACGGCCAGATACCGTGGTGCACGCTTGTAACCCCAGTGCTCGGGAGGCTGAGGCAGGAGGATCACGAGTTCAAAGCCAGCCTCAGCAACTTATGAGGCCCTAAGCAACTCAGAGAGACCCTGTCTCTAAATAAAATAAAAAAAAAAAGGGATGGGGATGTGGCTCAGTGGTTGAGTGCCCCTGAATTCAATTCCTGGTACCAAAACAACAACAACAACAAAACAAACAAAAAAACAAAACAACAACAACAACAAAAAAAACTGAGTCAAGGAAGTGGGAGGAGAGTGCAGAAGAAACTTTCTGGAACACATACCTATTGGCCCTGTTCCCTTCTGTTTCACACCTGTTTGCTGGCTCTTGGGATCCTCAGGGGTCAGCCCCCCATCCCCAGTTTGTGTGGCACTCAAGGCTCTTGTGGGCTGCTCTGGTGGTCCTCCAACTCCTTTCAGCCACACCCCTCCTCACTCCCTTTGCTTCTGCCAATCAAGTTGTATTAGTTCCCCCAGTTCACCAGATCCCTGCACCCATCAGTCTGTGGCCCCTCCTGTTTGCTCTGCCCGGGGTCCTGCTCCTCAGCATCTGTACTTCTTGCCCTTTCTTCATTCAGCTAGCACGTGAGGCATTTTTCAAGATGTCACTTCCTCCAGAAGCCCTCCTTGATCCCCAAAGCTAGGATTGCGTCCTCTTCTGAACTCTTACGGTTCCTTGTGCTCCCTTTGATCACAGCGTCCAGTCCATTCCCACATAGTTTCACAGTCCACAGGAGACTGGCGACTCCAGCTCTGCCTCACCCCGGGGTTTTCTGCATGCTCATTCTGAGCACAGAGTAGATGCTCAGTGCTTTGTTGAACGAGAGCTTGTTATGTCCTTCACGTGTGTTTCTGCTGGGTTTCCTGGTCTCTTCTCACGTTGGGTGCTTCACGATCAATGACCATCAAGGGCAGTCTGTGGCAACCCCAACTTGTGGAAATTCCAGGTCAGTTTGACCAGGTATCACTTGACATCCCCCTTGACATCTGGTATCACTGCTATTTGAATCAATGTCTTTTCATAAACCTTTCCTGAATGCCTGTATTGGGCCCTGTGTGGTCCCTGTATTGGGCCTGTATGGTCCCCAACGACCCAAAAGGACTCAGGCTACTCCTGCTTCTAAGAACTCACCAGGCAATGAGGGACACAGAAGAGACAGAATAGAATTATTCCAAATATTAAATGAGATGTTATGTACACACGTTATATTTCCCACCACTGGTCCTGGCTTGGAGAATAGACGAAAATATCCATTGCTGCATCAATAAAATCTGCATCAACCTTCTAAGGAAGGCATTTCCCAACTGGAAGGCCCCATTGTGTGCTGAGCACCCTGAAGGGTGCCTGGGACTGGATTTAACTAAGCCATTGACAAATTTAGGATTGAGGTTGGAGTTGGGAGGAAAGGAGGGGGAAGAGAAAGGAGAAAAAAAGATAGGGCAAGGTGTGTGTAAAGAGGCCCTCCTAGTTAGCTTTGTGTTGCTGAGACCAAAATACCTCACCAGAATGACTTAGAGGAGGAAAAGTTTAATTTTGGTTTGTGATATATATCAGAGGTTTAGTCTATGGTGAGGCAACTGTGTTGCTCTGGCCCAAGGTGAGGCAGAACGTCATGGTGAAAGAGGGTGATGGAGAAATGATGCTCAGTTCAGGGCAGCCAGGAAGCACAGACAGATAGCAAGGTTCAGGGACAAAATATAAACCCTAAGCATGCCCGCCTTCCACTGCCCACCATTCAGTTCAGTAACTCTTTCAAATTATTCACCAAATGGCTTAATACATGGATAACTGCATAATCTAATAATTTCACCTCTGAAAATTTGAGCTTTGGGGATGCCTTATATCTAAACCATACATTTCCCCCCTGGCTCTCCCCATCTCACAATGAAAAATACATTTAGCCCACCAGACACGGTGGTGCATGCCTATAGTCCTAGTGGCTCAGGAGGCTGAAGCAGGATGATTGTGAGTTCAAAGCCAGCCTCAGCAATTTAGCAAGGCCCTAAGCAATTCAGTGAGACCCTGTCTCTAAATAAAATACAAAAAAGGGCTGGGGATGTAGCTCAGTGGCTAAGTGCCTCTGGGTTTAATCCCTAGTACCAAAAAAAAAAAAAAAAAGAAAGAAAAAAGAAAAAGAAAGAAAGCAAGCATTTAGTCCATTTCTAAGAGTCCCCACAGTCTTGTCAGTTTCAGCAATACCTAAAAGTCGAAGTCCAAAGACTCATTTGAGACTCAAGGCAAATTCTTGGCTGCGAGCCCCTGTAAAAATCAAAAGCAAGTTACATATATGCAATATATAATGGCACAGGGTAAACGTTTCCATTCCAAAATGGAGAAATAGGGGCATAGGAAGAAGGGACGGACCATAGCAAGACTGAAATGCAGCTTGGCTAACAAACCCTCGAAGCTCCATGTCTGGCATCTGGAGCATATGGTGGTGAGGTGTGATCTCCAAAGGGCCATGGAACCCTGCCTCTATGAACTTGCTGGTTGTAGCCCTGATGGCCTCTCTCTTAGGTTGTCTGTAGTCAGCAGCTTTTCTCCACAGATGTTTCATATTATTGGCGTCTCAATCCTGGGATTCTCCACTGCAGCTTTGGCTTTATTTTCACAGCTTCATGCAGTACCCTCTCAGGGACTGCCCAGAGGGACTCTGACCCTGAGACACTTTGCCTGGCCTCCCAGGCCTTCCTTTTGAAAATGTGGTAGAATCCTCCTCCATGACCCTCCCCCCCTAACTCTAGCATCCTGCATTTCGTAGAACCAGCACCACATGGTCAATGCCAAGATATACTGTCAGCTCAAGCAGTAGCCATCCCACCTGAGGCCACAGCTGCAGCAGCCTCTGAGTACTTGGGCAGCTTAGCATGGTGAAATGAGTGCCAGGGAAACAACTTTTTAGGCCCCCCTCTATGAGCAGGGCACCCTCAAATTTTCCTAAATGGGTTTCTTTTTGCTTTCATTTTTATACCTTAAGCCTGACATGCATGTGGTCTTGCTCATTCCGGAGATGCCCTCAAAGCATCTTTCCTGCCATTTCTGTGCAAAGTACTTAGTTTCTCTTTAGTGGTGTAATCCCTTCAACAACCACACCTTCCTTGGCCCCATCATTACATGTACTTTTCTAGATAAACTGCAAGTTTTAAAAATATTTCTTCTCTGCCTTCTACTCCCAATTATCACAGTAAACCTGGCGAAAAGTCACCAGCAATACCAATGCTGCTGCCTGAATACTGTGCTGTCGGGAGATTTCTTTCTTTCTTTTTTTTTTTTATAGATTTTGATGGACCTTTATTTTATTTACTTATTTATATGTGGTGCTGAGAATTGAACCCAGTGCCTCATGCATGCTAGGCAAGCGCTCTACCACTGAGCCACAACTGCAGCCTGGGAGATTTCCTCCACCAGATTAATTATTCCATCATCTTTAAATTTAGCCTCACGCAGTCTCAGGACATGGGCAAAATATAGATAAGTTCTTTTCCAGAATGTAATATGAATAGCCTCTGGTTCAATCCTTGTTCCCCTCTGAAACCTCAAGAGCAATCTTTAATGTCTACATTCCTATCTGCAGTCTGGTCTTCTGAGCTCCTACCAGAATCACCCATTAAACTCCACTTATGACGTTCTAAGTCTTCTTAGAATGCATCTCCAAACTTTTCCAAACTCCTCCCACAAACCAGTTCCAAAGGCTTTTGAACCACATGGACAGGTTAGGCATAGCAACAACCCCACTCCCGGTACCAACTTCTGTATTAGTCAGTTTTGGATTGCCGTGACCAAATTACTTGACCAGAACAACTTAGAGGAGGAAAAGTTAAATTTTGGCTCATGGTTTCATAGGTCTCAGTCCATGATCAGCCAATGCAATGCTCTGGGACACGGTGAGGAAGAACGTCATGGCAAAAGGGCAGAGGAAAGCTGCTTGGCTCAGGGCATCCAGCAAGCAGAGAGACAGGGAGAGCAAGGTGCCAGAGACAACATACGAATGCCAAAGGTGTGCCCTAGAGACCCACCTCCTCCAGCCACACCTGACCTGCCTACAGTTACCACCCAGTTCAGTAGTCCTTTCAAATTATTAATCCATCAAATGGTTAATTCAAAAGGGACTAATCCACTGATTAGGTTGCAGTTCTCATTATCACTTCACCTCTGAACATCCTGCATTTTGTCTCACACATGAGCTTTCTGGGGATACCCCATATCAAACCAAGCCAGAGGCGCTGGCATAAATCCAAGCCATGAACAGGGATGTCCTAATATTCAATTTCAAGTCACTCTTGATCTCCTCAAGTCCTCAGCAAAGCCCACTGTAGCTTCATTTGCCTTAGCTGAGTTTATGTGGAAATGGGAAAAGACTCAAGTTTCTGTGGAGGTCTCTTGGCTGTGACAGACTTGGCACCTACAGGTCAACGAGAGAGTCCAAAAATTGGTCAAATACAGTAGAAGGAGGAGTTTGAAGTCAGAGGTGACTGTGGAAATTTAAGCAAGTCCCTGGGGGAATTTACAAAAACACAGAGGAGTCTACTTGGGAGGTCAAGGCGGGAAGATGGCAAGTTTAAGGCCAGTCCCGGCAACTTAGCAAGACAGTAAGCAACTTAGTGAGATCCTGCCTCAAAAAAAAAAAAAAAAAAAAAAAAAAAAAAAAAAAAATATATATATATATATATATATATATATATATATATATATATATATATAAAGTACTAGAGATGTATCTCAGTGGTAAGACACCCCTGGGTTTCATCACCAGTACAAAAAGAAAAGAAGAAAGATTGAAAGTTAGCTGACTATGTTAGCATGCTATTTTGGAACCAAGGCGCTGTGGGGGCCAGAGGGGATCCCTACCTCAGCCTGGGAGGTCCTGGAAGGCTTCGTGCAGGAAGTGATGCTGCTTGGAGTCCCTGGGTAGGGCTAGGCTCACAGGCAATGTCTGCTCCTCCTCTCTGGGTGCTGCTTGCTCATTCTTGCCCCCAGTGAAGCTTCCTGGCTTGGTGTGTGTCCTACAGGTGCATCTTCATGTCCGAGGCCCCTCCACATCCCTCTTCCCACCCCTTTCTCCCTCCTCTGGAGCTGAGGCTCACTCTTGCTGTCTCCTCTGACTCTGTGTCTGGCTGGAGAAAATTAAGTCAATGGGGAGGGAGGAGTTGACAAATAGACGGTCTGGTAATTGAATTTTTTCCTCTCACCCTCCCTCGGCCCCCCAGAGAGCAGGAGGAATAGCTCTGGAGACAGTGGCTTTTCCTGCTTACAGAGCCCTGGTAATTGCATCCCGTCCCCTGCCTAGGCTAGCCAGCGAGTGCTGAGCAGCAAGTGAGCCGCCTTTGGATCCATGGGGCTAAGCCTTATGGAGCGGAGAACTGAGGCACGTGGGTAGAGATTGGCCACAACTGCTCAGTCCTTAGAACCTGAGCCAGGGCTGCAAGAGAAAGGCCACCCAGGCCAACTCCCACGCGTCCCAGGAAGGCAGGGAACAGGACTGGGAAAGGGTTAGTGCTTGGCAGGGGCACAGGCTCCAGCTAGTTGCAGAAAACCTGGTGGCTCACGGGTCCCACGCAGCAAGCAGCACCATTCCCACGACACTGATTGGGGTTTCTTTGGCTGGGAGCAGGTGGACTTGGTAGAGTGGCACCCAGGAGGTAAGCCTGTTGCTTTGCAGGTCTAGCCACCCTACAGGACCTGGCTACTTAGCAAGCCTTTCTTCACCTAGAGCACCCTCTAGGGGCGAAGGTGGGGGCCACCAACTCGGTACTGACTGGGCAGAGGGAAGGCAGGACTGGAAATAGTCATAGGCGTCAAGGCTGCGGTGCTTTGGGGATGGCACCGGCTCTTAGCTGGCACTCAATCAATAATATCCGTTCTTGACTCATGGCAGGGATGAAGATACTGAAGCTCCGAGGAGACTCCAGTTCTGAGTCTCAGGCCTCAAGTGCCAGAGCCAGGATTCAATCCCGGGGCCTGTCCTTGCACAGGTTTCTGGGCTGGTGCGGAGGCGGCCGGGGCGGGGTGCGGCGCCTGGCTCCGCAGGGCAGGAGGGGGTTGGCGGCCTGCGCCTGCCCCCAGCCCAGCCCAGCGGGCGTGGGCGCCGCGGCCCCGCCTCGCGGAGCGGCGGAGGCTGGCGGCTGCGGGAGCGTTTGATTTATTAAGCTAATGTTCTAGCACATTTTCCTCGTCCCGTAATGAGCTGTTTCCACCAGGGGGTGTCTGCAGAGCGACTGCGGCTTCCGGCCGCTCCGGGGGAGGCAGGGCCGGCGGGCGTCTGCGGGAGGCTGGGGAGTCTGGTCGCCCGGGGAGGGTGAGGCTGCACAGTCTGGGTTGAAGAGTCGCCCCACAGTCGGGGCCTGGGAAGGGAGGCGGGAGGCCGGCCCGCCTGCCTGTGCCGCCTGGGAGCTAACCCACGTTTCTCCCGCCGACTTCAGGTGGCCTGACAGGGACCCCCTACCCACACCCTGGCCCTCTTCCTCTGCCTTCCTCCTCCTCCTCAATGGGGATCTAACCCAGGGCCTCACATGTGCCAGGCAGGCGCTTTACCACGGGGCCACATCCCCAAACCTTTCTGAGTTGGGATCTCCCTAAATTGCCAAGGCTGGTTCCAAGCTTGCAATCCTCCTGCCTCAGCCTCCAGAGCAGCTGGGATTACAGGCCTGTGTCACCTTCTTGCCACTCACACTTCTGCAGATTTCGAGCTCAGACTGCCTGCCACCTCCCCATAGTTAGGACATCTATGGCTTGATGCGACAGTTATGTCCTTTGCAACCAGACAGCCCAACCACCTTCTAACTGTGACCTTTGGGGAATCCCTGACTTTTCTGGGCCTCAATTTCCCTTTTTAAAATGGAGAGGAGGAGCTGATTTTTGTGGGTTTGTTGTGAAAATCAACAATAATGCTGCGGGGCTCTGATAACCTCTGTAGACCTCCTGGGCAAGACCTGTCCATCATGTGCAGGGGGGAGGCACCTGGACACCTTAATCCAGAGAGGGCACCAGTAACTGCAGCCTTATCACCTGGGGCCAGAGCTGACCTGCCCACCCAGAGGCTTTGCCCAGCATAGTCAGATCTTGGCATTTTTTTTTTTTTTTTTCAATACTGGGGATAGAACTCAAGGGTCCTCTGCCGCTGAGCTACATCCCCAGCCCTTTAAAAAAAAAAAAAAGAATTGAGACGGGTCCTTACTAAGTTGCTCAGGCTAGCCTTGAATTTGCAGCCTTCCTGCCTTAGCCTTAGTCTCTTAAATCATGGGGGTGACAGGCGTGGGCCACCACTCCTATCAGTTCTTGGTATTTTGGTTTTAAGAGACACCCTTCATTTTTCCTCACCAAGCCCCCACTCTGCCTAACCTTTGCTGGACTGGTGGTAAGCTGGCAGGATGCCATTCTGATCGGTGTGCACTCTTTAGTATTTTATCTTCGTTGCTCGTTTCCTTTCGCACACGCCTGGCACCCAGAAGGTGCTCATGGAGTGAGTGACTGTCGGTGCTCTGGGTGTTGCAGAAAATGCTGTCTCACTGATTCCTTTGAGGCAACCAAGGGGGATTAACATGGTCCTCTCGAGAGCTGTCAGTCTGTGTTCTGTTGCCAATAACACGGTGCTCCAGACTGGGTAAGTTACCAGGATAAGAGGTTGATTTTGGCTCATGGTTCTGGACCAGGGTCGAAGGGCTGCGTCTGGTGTTGGTCTTCTTCCTGGCAGAGTCCTGAGGTGGCGCAGGGCCTCATATGGTAAGAGACAGGGAGTGAGCCTGCATTTTCTGTTCCGTCTTATAAAGCCACCAGGAAGGGTCAGGGGTGGAGCTCAGTGACAGAGCACTTGCCCAGCATGTGCAAGGCCCTGAGTGCCATCCGTAGTACTTGTAAAAATAAGCAAGTAAATAAATAAAGACATCAGTATTCAGTTGTGGGGACTCTGATGACCTTATCTAATCTAATTGCCCCCCAAACCTCCCCTATCCACACCATTGTCAAATTAAGTTTGTACCCTAATTTCTCACAATGGGAATTAGATGACAATGATGATGATGATGATGATGATGATGATGATGATTTTTGGTAAGACTGGGGACTGAACTCAGGGGTGCTCTACCACTGAGCTACTTCTCCAACCCATTTTAAAATTTTATTTTGAGGCGGGGGTCTCACTAAATTGCTGAGATCGGCCTCAAATTTGGAATCCTTCTTTTTTTAAAAATTTTTTTTTAGTTTTTGGTGGACACAACATCTTTGTTTGTATGTGGTGCTGAGGATCGAACCCGGGCCGCACGCATGCCAGGCAAGCACGCTACCGCTTGAGCCACATCCCCAGCCCCCGAAACTTGCAATCCTTCTGCCTCATCCTCCTAAGCAGCACTAACTACAGATGTGTGCCACCATATCTGGTTGGGGATTAAATTTGGAGGAGACAAATAATGACAAGAGTGGCTCCCTATCACATAGTGCCGAGGGCTGCTTGCCCTCCCTGGGAGATGTTACCCCATTGCGTAGGTCAGGTTGAGGTGGTTGAGTGACCTGTCTGGATACTTAGGATATAAATGACAGAGCAAAGACGGAAAGCAGTCTGCTCAACTGACCTCAGACTAATGTTCCTCCCTCTCTTCCCTGGAGATTACTGGGGACACCTCTGGGTCTTTAGCAGGACCTTGTGGCCCTCAGGACAAAGGTGAGTTCCCACCATCCTTCTGCAAGGACAGCCTTGCAGACCCTGGCTCCAGGTGGACATGAACAGGTAGGTGGCATCTTTTCAGTAAAGGCAAAGTGTGGAGTAGAAGAGGTGGGGGACTGCTTAGGACCCCCCTGGCCCCCTGTACCTGCTGTCTTGGTTTTTGTTCCCTATCAAATTCAGAATCTCCCAGCATCCACTTGCCTCCCCAAGAGAACTGAGCCTCCCCAAAGCACCAATGAGCAGGTGGGATGAGTGAAGATCCAAGCAAAGGAGGCAGAGGCCATTTTGACGCTGGCCTTCCGCAAAGAACCTGGGAGAACCACGTCAGATGTGCTGTTCTCCTAAGCCCCTGCCTGCTCCGGGGGCTTTGCCCATCACTGCCTACCTTGGTGGCCTCGTCCCTCCCAGCCTCTGCTTGTGCTGTTCCCTCCCTGGTGGCGTCCCTCTGCCAGCTGGTTCCTGTGAGCAGTAGACCTCAGTCACTTCTTCAGTGAAGCCTTGCCTGGCCTCCTGAGCCAGAGAAATCCTATAGCCAGTCCCTGTCACATGTCACATTGCTGGCATTTGGGTGTCTTTGTAGAAGTCATCTAAAAGTTCCCTGTTGCTAGGTGTGGAGGCAGGAGGATACCAAGTCCAAAGCTAGTCTCAGCAAAAGTGAGGTGCTAAGCAACTCAGTGAGACCCTGTCTCTAAATCAAATACAAAGTAGGGCTGGGGACGTGGCTTGTGGTTGAGTGCCCCTGAGTTCAATTCCTGGTACCAATAAATAAATAAATAGAATAAAACAATAAAATAAAATATAAGAGGGCCCGGGAATGTGACTCAGTGGTTACACACCCTTGGGTTCAATGCCGAATATTAAAAAAAAAAAAAAAAAAAAAACATCCTTTTTACAGTGGCAAGTGTTTGTAGTCCCAGACAGTTGGGAAACTGAGGTAGGAAGATCAACTGAGCTTGGGAGTTCAAGGCCAGCCTAGGCAACACAATGAGACCCAGTCTAAAAAAAAAAAAAAAAAAAAAGCGGGGGCGTTGTTGGTGGTGGTAGTGGATTTCTTTCTTTTCAGATTTGCCTGGGCCTCAGTACCTGGCTCCAAATGTGCACACCTGTATTTCCCTTAGGATTGCAGCTGCCAGGGGTGTGTGTCCCCACTCGCCAGCCTTTGCTAACACACATCTGTGTTTGCTAGTCCCCAGCACCATGAGTGCCTTCCTGGTACTAACTCTCAGTGCTTGGAGCCCCTTGGAGGATGTACTGTCCTCATCATCCCCACTTTACAGAAGCTCAGGCTGGAAATAACTGGCCCAGTCTTCTAGCCAATACTTGGCAGGGCTGGGGTTAAACCCACATGTTGGTTCTTGGCCTGCTACCCCACCCAGACTCCTAGGAGCAGCATGGGTGCCTGCCTGATGCTCAGAGGGCAGCTTCCTACCACCTTGTGGAATGAGGACTTGGAACTTGTTCCTGACATCCACCCTGCACCCCAAAGGACTTTTTTTTTTTTTCAGCATTAGAGATCAAACCCAGGGCCTCATGGAAGCTAGGCAAGAGCTCCATCCCTAGCCCCTCCAAAGAGCTTTTTTTCCACACGATTGGAAGAAAACAATTTCCTCCATTGTGTTAATCATTTAACAGAAGGCAGCGTGAGAAAGCGCTGTGTGTGCAGCCAGGAGCTGTCCTGGGCCTGGTGGGACTGGGTTTGCTAAGGGGTGGCCAAGCTTGCAAAGCTGCCTGGGATCTTCTGTCTTCATACTCCTTTCTTCCCTTTGTCCTCTCTGCAGCCCAGTTTTCTCGATATTTTCTGGGCTCCAAGTACATGATAATGGGCATTTATACACTTCCAACATCTGGGAACCTGCGTTCACGGGGTAAGAAAGACAATCTTCTGCGACTGGGAAGAGTGTGTAGGATAGTTATGGATGTGGCCTCTGTGTGGGGTGTGGCCTTTGGAGAAGTGGTGACAGTGAGTTGAGCCAATGAAGACCCTGAACACCAAACTAATGGACTTATCCTTGGGCTTCTCCTCGGGGTGAGGAGGGTTTCAAGCAGCAGGGTAGCAGAATCTCATTTGCAATTTTCATGGCTGGCAGTTTTTAATTTTTTAAATTTTATTTATTTTTATTTTTTGGGGAGGACTGGGGATTAAACTCAGGGGCACTGGACTATTGAACCACATCCTCAGCCCTATTTTGTATTTTATTTAGAGACCAGGTCACTGAGTTGCTTAGTGTCTAGCTTTTGCTGAGGCTGGCTTTGAACTCATAATCTTCCTATCTTAGCCTCTTGAGCCACCAGTTTTTATTTTTATACTGGGGATTGAACCCAGGGGTACTTTACCACCGAGCTACATCCTCAGCCTCTTTATTTTTCACTCGGAGACAGGGTTTTGCTAAATTGCTAAGGGTCTCCCTGAGTCACCCACACTGTCCTTGAATTTGCAGTCCTCCTGCCTCAGCCTCTCTGGCCCAGTGGCTGGCAGTTTTGATGGCTTGCTCAGGGTGGAGGTCAGCTGGAGGGGCCAGAGAGGACCCAGGATGTTGTAGGGACAAACGAGGCAAGACACCGAAGATAGCAGGAAATAGTTTTATTTGGCTGCAGCCAGGTTCAGAGAGCACAGCTTTTGCTGTAATCAATCAATCCCCTGAACCCCGAGTTCAGGGAGTTTCATTATACCCAGCATTTAAGGGGAGAGGCTCAGAAGTTCAGAGTCTGCACAAGTTCACATAAAGCAGCTTTTTCTTTCACTGTTTTGGGTAAGTTAACCCTTCAAGGACAACACTTGAGAAGGGGAGAGCTTCATCTCCCCTTTCTTTCCTCCCCCTGCCAGCTGTTACCATGGAGCCCAGTTGATAACTCATCTTAAAAATGTAGACATCTCTGTGAAGCCCAGCTCAAGGCCAGAGGCCTTGTTTGCACATTTCTACAAACTACTAGATACGTTTGTGAAAACTAGTAAGGGGTGTCCAGCACCTGGAGTGCTGGTATCTTCCTGGCCAGTGGCCAAGTAAAACAGGGCGACACGGAAAGAGGAAGTTTATCTACATTGGACTCTTTTGCAGAGATTCTTTTGCTGACAGTCCTAAAATCAGCCATGGTGAAGAGGGCTTTTCTGTGGAGAAAGGGGGTGCCACTTCAAGGAGACTAGCGAGGAGGAGTTACTCCTGTGTAAGGTGCTAAGGACCTGGACTTAGGAGCAGAATTTCCCGAGGAGGACGCACTGGCCCCCTCTGCCCTCTGCTCTGGCCATTTTTGTTTCCTGCCTCCTAGACCTTCTTCTTAGTCGTCCATTCCTGCAGCGCATTCACTCCCTCCTCTGAAGCTCTCTGCGGTGCAGACAGGACCCATAAGCTTCAGCTACTCTTGGAGTCGGAGTGTGAGGAGGATCAGAAAGTGCCACAGGAGATCCAGGGGGCCCCCATTATGGAGCCACAGTGAGCACCCTGGGCCATATTCTGCAGAGTTTTAATGCCAGCTTGGAAGAACCAGTAGCAGTTAAAGGCATGGAGCTATGGGTGAAGGGCTTTCCAGGCAGAGGGGACAGCAGTGGCAAAGGCGTGGAGCTAGGAAAGCACAGACATGGCTGGGGATAACGGGGGAAACAGTTAGGCCTTCAGGGTCCTAGGGTCTGAGGGAGGTGCTGGTGCCTTGAACTCCCACCGAAATGCCATGTCCTATCCTTGGGAATTTGGAAGCACAGCAGGATGGACCATGAGGCCAGGTGTAATATGCACAGGCCAGGATGGTGTCCGCTGCAAGGCTGAAGGCCCACAGAAGCAGCTGATGGCTGGGAGGTAATTAACAACATTATTAAACATTATCACGACATTATTAAACTCTGATTGCACTGGCTGGGAGGCTGACGGATGGGCCCTGGAGTCACAGCTCAGAGGGAAAATCAGCATCCTTCCTCGGCAGGCGGAAGACAGCAGTGGGGACCCAGGTGTCATAGGTGAGGGCCTCGTGGGCCTTGAGAAGTTGCTGCCATCCTGGGCCTGGTCGGGGCAAGTGAGGCTGGGACCACACCTTGTACAGGTACAGACTCTGCAGCACAGGACAATAAATCTAGCTGGAAGTCTTTTTTTTTTTTAATATTTATTTTTTAGTTTTTTGGCGGACACAACATCTTTGTTTGTATGTGGTGCTGAGGATCGAACCCGGGCTGCACGCATGCCAGGCGAGCGCTGCGCTACCGCTTGAGCCACATCCCCAGCCCTAGAAGTCTTAAGAAATTATCCTGGGGAGGTGGCCTGGGGCTCTGGGGAGGGGGCAAAGGGGAAGCAGGGCAGTGAGGTTCCCTGTGTTTCCCACACGCTCCAAACTGCTTTTCTCTCTCTAAATAGAAATGTCATATTGTTGATTATAATTGATTATGGAGATGGAAATCCAAATATGGAGGAAGCATAGTCCTTCACAATTTCATTGCCTGGCCATGATCATTGTTAAAAGTTTGCTAATGTTCTACTTCCAAGGGCCCCATAGCTACCCTCCAGTTCCTGCTAAAGACTTCTGTTCTGTGACTATCCTAGTGGCCTCCCAAGAAGTCCCCCTTTTTATTTAAAAATAAGGGGAAGCTTTCCCTCCGGATGCAGTCGTATTCGAAGAAAAGAAACCAGTGCTTGATATCCCCCCAGAAATGCCCTCCCCTGTCCCAGGGCATTGGGAAACACAGCCCAGTGGTGGATGAGGCTGGAGTCTCCTGTTCCCTGCCCCAGGCTTGGTTCTGGGGCTGCAACCTGCTCTTCTCATTTAAGAAGCTATAAGTTTTCATCTCCTGCTGGTTCTTCCCGTTGCCAGAAGCCAGTTGTGCTAGAAAGCTCTGTGTTTAGCTGGGGCCCTGTGTTCTTAGAGATGCTGACCTGAGGCCTGGGGGTCAGGGAAAGGAGGAAGAAGAGCTAAAGGGCATGCAAGAGCATCAGGACCTAGGACAAGAACACAGGACTGTGTGGGGGTTACGGGGCTGTCTCCTCCTGCCTCTGTTTCCCCTTCTTGGCCCTAGTTGAAGATGTGTGGGGTGAACACTTCTGTCCTCTCTCTCCACTTCTCTGCTTTATTCCACCTGAGAGGAGGAGGGGTGATCCATTGGGTAAAATCACGGGGAGCCTGGTAAGCCTGGTGTAGAATCACTGCTTTAAAAATGCAGTATATTTGGAGACAGTGGGTGTCCATCTATTTTGTGTGTGTATCAAATTAACCCAAAACTTAGTGGCATAAGCAATATGCACTCTGCTCACAAATTATGTGGAGCTGCTGGCTTGGGCCCTCTCTGCACTGCATCCCTTGGGTGAGCTGCAGGTAGAGTTGGGGCTGGTCTTCCTTTCTTGCCATCTATCTATCTATCTATCTATCTATCTATCTATCTATCTATCTAATCTATTTACACTAGTAGGAATTGAACCCAGGGCCTCACGTTTGGCAGGCAAGTGCTTTACCATCCCTGAGCTATATCCCCAGCCTCCCCCTCACCTTATTTTTGGTACCAGGAATTGAACCCAGAGGTGCTTGACTACTGAGTCACATCCTCAGCCCTTTTAATTTTTGATTTTGAGACAGGGTCTCACTAAGTTGCTGATGCTGGTCTTGAACTTGTACTCCTCTTGCCTCAGCCTCCTGGGTAGCTGAAATTACAGGTGTGTGTTCTGCTGTGCCTGGCTCTGGTTTTTGATTGTTGTTGTTGGGGTCAGAGGCCTATCATCATACAGGGTCTGCCAGCAGCTGTGGTGGGTAGAAGCCCTCCTTTTCCCTGCCAATTGAGCCTGACCAGTAATAAAGCCGATTTTTCACTCTGATGCTCCCAGAATTTTTGAGGTTCCTACCAATAATGGAGGAGAGATAGGAGTTAGAGCCCTGTGGGCTTTTGAGAGGAGTATGACCTGAAAGGGGGACACCATGAAGCCAGAAGAGGATGAGTGTTCATGACAGTAATATTGGACAAGAGGTTGGCGGGTATTTCCTGCTCTGGGCCCCACACCTCTGGTGCCCTGGATTCCTGGTGCACACTACTATACGCAACTGTCTTGTGTGAGTGGG
This sequence comes from Marmota flaviventris, assembly GCF_047511675.1. NCBI lineage: Eukaryota > Metazoa > Chordata > Mammalia > Rodentia > Sciuridae > Marmota > Marmota flaviventris. The sequence goes on from NC_092507.1 coordinate 43,265,029, forward strand.
GACTTGGAGGTGGTGTGGAGGGAGAGAGGTGCTCCAGGGCGGGGCCAGGGCTGAGGAAGCAGGCAGTGTAGACTGCATCCTGTGTACACCAAGCTCCCCAAGCTAGCCAGCCTCCAAGATGGCCCCAGTGATTAGCCTCCTGGCTCTCTCTGACACTGAATTGGAGCTGGCCTCCTGTGGCCAAGATAGCAAGGAAAGTGAGGACGAGTGACTCTTGTGACTGGATGGTAAAGGGAATTGCAGCTCCTGCTTTGGGTTTTTGCTCTTTTGCTCTGGGGACGCCAGCTTCCAGGCTGTGAGAACACCCCAGCAGCCCCCCGGAGAAGGAATGTGAACAGGGGCTGAAGTCCTTGGTGGAAGCCAGCCCTAGCCTGCCTGCCAGGAGAGTGACTCACAGAGGTCTCCTAATCCCTATCCTGCTCACCTTGAAAGCTTAGAAGTGCACCTTTGACAGGGCGCAGTGTCACATGCTTATAATCTCAGTGACTTGGGAGCCTGAGGCAGGAGGATCACAACTTAGTGAGACCTTGTCTCAAAATAAAAAATGAAAAGGGCTGGGGATGTAGCTCAGTGGTAGAGCATGCCTGGATTCAGTCCCTAGTACTGCAAAAATAAGTAAGTAAGTAAGTAAGTAAGTAAATAGGGCTGGGAATGCAGCTCAGTGGGTTCAATTCCCAGTACTGTGGGGAAAAAAAAGTGCTTGACCTTGGGCCAGATCAAGACTTCAGATACTTGCAGCCCCAGTAGGCACTTGACTATAGCCACAGGAGAGACCCCAAATGAGGACCACCCAGTTCCCTGAAGTTCCTGACTGTTATGGTTTGGATATGAGGTGTCCCCCCATCCCCGAAGCTCCTGTGTTTCTGGGGTAATATTCAGAGGTGACATGGTTGAATTGTGAGAGATGGGCCCTTCCCCCATGATGGGCTTCCTCATTTTAGGCTCAGAGCAATGGAGCTGACCATCTATGGACTGAGCCCTCTAAAACTATGTGCCCCAAATAAACTTTACCTCCTTTAAATTGTTCTTATTGGTTATTTTAGTCACAGCAATGAAAAAGCTAAACACTGACTCACACAATTTGTAAGCATAATAAATAGCTCAGCTTCATGGCTAAGTTTTGGCATAATTTCTGGCACAAACTTTGGTAACTGGATCCCTCCTTGTCTTAGTCTGTTTGGGTTGTTAGAATGAAATATCTGAGGCTGGGTAATTTATAAACAACAGGGACTTATTGCTTACAGTTCTAGAGGTTGGAAAGCCCAAGATCAAGATGCCAGCAAGGTCAGTGTATGGTGAGGGCTTTCTGCTTCACAGACGGTGCCTTCTTGCTGCATCCTCACATGGTGGAAGGGTCAGACAGGCCCCTCAGACTTCTTTTATCCCATGAATGGTACTAATCCTGTTAATGAGAGCCCCTCATGATCCCAAAGGCCCCCCCTCTCAACACTACCCATTGGGGTTAGGTTACTATACATGAATGGGGGAGCACAAACATTCAGATATGGCACCCCTATCTCCACATCCTCCAGATTGGGTTGGGAAGATGATCTGGAAAGGGAGACAGATGAAAGCAGTTGGAGAGATAGATAGCCCTCCGACATCCTCCCAGAGAAGGGGAGACACCCAGGGCTCAGGCAGCCCTTAAGCCCTTCAACCGGCTCCCGTTCAAGGGCTCTTGCAGGAGAGCTCTGCAGAACTTCCCAGAGAGAGCAGGGTGGGCCCTGCTGCACTAAGAGGCCCACGGTAGGTTACCAGTGTGTGAACAGTGAGGCTTCCACAGGAACCCAGTTCTGGAGGTGTGGGACGTGCCTTACTGTTTAGATGCATGGGAAGAGAACAAACCACACACCATGATCTCTCCCTCCCCTGTAGGACCCAGAGCCTCCACCTCCCCTCACACTACCTGGTGGAGAAGAGAATGCCTTGACTTACAAGATGTTGTGATTGTGGAATTCATAAGACTCTAAGGTGACTGGGGACATCTGGGACTTGAGGGGGACAAGGAAAAGGGCTGGATGTCAGGAGAGGGAAGCAGTGATGAGCAAAACTGCCCACCTCCTCCATTTTATAGCAGACTGGGGGCACCTCAAATTCTATTTTCCCATCAGCAGATCCCAAAGGACTGGTATGCAGGCTGTTTGGAAGGTGGTCCAGCAAGAACAGAAGGAGGCAGGGGAGGGGGAGGGAAGGTCAGAGGGTGTGCTGTCAGGCTGGTTCTCATGGACATGGGGCAGGGAACAGGCTCCATTTTGCAACCCCACCAAGAGGCAAGGAAGCCAGGGTCTTCACACTCCACCTCCCACTGGTCATTCGTGGTTGCCGGGTCTGTCTTGCATTTCACAGCCCAGACCCTTCCAAGTACAAGGGAGAAAGAGGCTCATGGCCAAGGGAGGAGCCTGGGCTTGCCATCTGGCTGCCTATTCCAAGTTTTGCTCTTCTGGTGACGCAGCCCATGTCAGTCTGCAGGAAGCTCCGATCTGAATCACCCCATGTCCCGAGTCCATGCCTGGTGCAAGGCAGGGTCAGAGCTGACTCAGGATGAAGCCACTGCTGACTGGGAGACTCCTTTCCCAGTGACATTGACATTTGCGTTAGAGTCCCACTGCATATCTCCTCCTACCAATCCTCTTTCTCATCAGTGTTCTTCTCATCTCAGTGGAGTGAAGCCTGTGAAGCAGGTGGTCCCCCCAAGAGGAGATTTTCCTCCAAGTCTACTAACTGCAAGGAGATGACAACCCCCCTTCCCTTCCATGCCATGCAGGTGAGGGAATGAGTCCCAGCTCTGCCAATGAACATCTGGGTGAGGCAAATATCTTAGCTTCTCTGGGCCTCAGTTTCCTCATCTGGAAAGTGAGGATAGTTTACTTTCTGGGGTTGTCTGAAGATTAAATGATACTATAAGTGGTGGGGCTGATCACAGAGCACAGCACAAAGTGCAATGAAAGATTCGCCTTGGCTGGGGTGTGGCTCAGAGGAGGGCACCTCCTTAGCCCTGGATTCCATCCCCAGCACATCTAAAAAAAAAAAAAAAAAAAAATATATATATATATATATATATATATATATATATATATATATATATATATGAATTGCCTTCCTCCAACCTCCACCAATGTATCCCTGGTTTAAGGACATTTCTGTGGATTGAGGATTGATCTCACAGGACCCCATGTGTCTACATATGTGTGTGCACATGTGTGCACACTGTGCACATGGGTGTGTGCGTGCTCTGTTTGTGTGCACCTGAGGGTGGATGTGTGTAAACAAATGCGTGTGTGCACACGCATGCTTGTCTGTACATGATGGCATGTGTGCACGCGTCTTCTTGGCAGTGTCAGTGAAAGCTGTAATTACGTTTTATGGCAGGGGCAGCACAGCAGCGCTGTTCCCCCAGCCATTAGGTCGCCTCCCTCCACTCAAGTGGGATGGGAGGGCTGGAGCCGCCGCCACCCTCCCCGTCCCTGCATGCTGCATGAGCATCCCCTCTCTCACCATATGCCTGTCTTTTACAGTTCTTTGGTGCGTGGTGCTCATCGAGTGGCTAATTAGCTAAATGAATTAATTGACATCCATACGTGTAATTAGCAAATGGTTATAAGCAGCTATTCTCCTTGGGATGTCTAAAATTTCTGAGGGTCAGATGCCGGAGGGGGGACCGTAGGGGGTAAATAAGAGATAAGAGCAGCTAGTGTGAGTGCCAGGACCAGCCTGGGGGGCTCTGTGAGCTTGATGGCCTGTCTGTGGGGGGAGTGGGCCAAGAAGGAGGGGTCCCTGGGAGCCTGGGAGGGGAAAACTGATTTCATGCACTGGGAGTCAAGAGGCCTGGGTTCTGGTGCCGTGGCTGTGACTTCCTCTGTGACCTTAGGTAGGGCCCTTTCCCTCTCTGGGTCACAGTTTTTGCTTTCAGTGGGGATGGATGGGACCAGCTGGTCTCTGGGGACTCTCCTCCCTCTGACATCCTTCCTTGCCTCAAGCCGAATTTGCTGATGACAAACAGGATCGTGCAAAGATGGGTGATGTACCCGGGTGCTACATGCCATGCCTCGTCTCCAAATGCCTGTGTTCACCTAAGATCATCCAGAGCCATACCCAACAAAACCTTCTGGAATGAGGGATATGCTCCATATCTGTGTCCCCTGTGGTATCCACAGGCCACCTGTAGCCATTGAGTGTGAATGTGACTGCTACAATGAGAAGCAGAATTTTAAATGTATTTACTTTTAATTCATTTAAATTTGAAAAGGCACATGTAGCTAGTGACTATTATATTGGACAGCACAGCTCACTGGAGATTCTTTAAGATTCAATTAATTAGCTCATTTAATCGTCCAACAACAACAAAATTTATTTTGGTACCAGTGATTGAACCCAGAGGGTCTTAATCACTGAGCCATTTTTATTTTTTATTTTGAGACAGTCTCCCTAAATTGCATAGGGCCTTGCTAAGTTGCTGAGGCTGGCCTTGAATGTGAGATCCTTCTGCCTCAGTCTTCCCAGTCACTAGGATTACAGACGTGTGCCACTGTGCCAGGCCAGTAAATATTTATCGAATGCCTGCTGTGGGTAGCCACTGAGGACACTGTTGAGAATAAATAGGTGTGACTCAGTCCCCAGGAGGTGTTTATACTGGAAGGGAAAGGAGGGAGAAAAAGAAATAGAAAAAACAATTGAAAGTTAGAATAAAAGCTAAGAAAGCAGTTAACAAGGAGCTGAGACGGGGAACAGAAGGCCTGGGGAGATCGTCTTTAGATGGGCAATTGGGAAGGGCAACTCTAGGCGGAGCTGTTGGAGCTGAGCCCTAAGGGGTGAGAAGGAGCACTCAGGGAGAGAGCAGGGCAAGGGCTTAGCACAGCAGCTGAGGTACTGAGGCGCAGGGAAGGCAGCAGAGCAAGTTGGAGGAGTGAGGAAACCGTGGGGAGATGATGGATTTATTTTTTATTTTTGTACTGGGGATTAAACCTAGTATGTGCTCTACCACCGAGCACATCCCAGCCCCTTTTATTTTTTATTTGGAGACAGGATCTTGCTAAGTTGCTTAGGGCCTCAATAAATTGGTGAGGCTGGTCTCAAACTTGCGATCCTCCTACCTCAGCCCCCTTTCAAATCACTGGGATTACAGGTGTTTGCTACCGCACTTGACAGGATTTTTTTTCTTCTGTTTTTTTTTTTTTTTCCTGTGGTATTTGAGATGGAACTTAGGGGTGCACTATCACTGAGGTACATCTTCACTCCTTTTTATTTTTTATTTTGAGAGGATCCAAATAAGTTGCGCAGGCTGACCTTGAACTTGTGGTCCTGCCTCAGCCTCCCAAGTAGCGGGGATTTCAGGCGTGTGCCACTGTGCTTGGCAAGACTGTAGATTTTGTTGTAAGCCCTATAGAGGTTTCTCAGGGCTTCTAGACAGGAGGGTGGCACAGCAGATGAGTGTCTTCAGAAGCTGTCCTGTCACTCCCTGGGGTGCTGGAGGAGTCCCCAGGGAGGCCGGGAGATGGTTGTCTAGGGCACGGCCTGGCCAGGCTAGTAAGAAGTGCTCAGAGGTCACCTCTACCAGGATGCTATCCCAGCATCTCAGGCTGTCCCGGGCTTTTCTGTGCTGCCACCCCCAGGCCTGACTCTGCCATGGCACCTCGCCTCTTGCTGGCATGGCCTGTCAAGGTCACCCACTGGATAGGGTCCTTCCCTCTTGTGGCCATTTCTGATTCTATGTCTGATTCTATGAGTTGCTCAGCAGGGGCTGGTGCAGAATGGGGCTGAGGGAGGACGACCCTCCCGACCTTCCCGGTTCAGCCTGGGTGTCCCCCAGCTCAGCCTGGGTGTCCGTCACTGCCCAGGAATGGGCAGGCTGGGTCTCCGCCTGCTCTGCTCCCCAGGCTGCCTCAGGTGGTGCACTTCACCGTTTACAGAAACTCTTTTCCATGCCTGTCTGTACCACCCTCCAACAGCCCTGGGGGGAGGCAGAACAGGAATCCTCATTTTCCTGCTGGAGAGGCCAAGTGCCAGACCTGGAGCAGGGCCCCTTGAACCCTATGGGTGGCTATAGAGCACAGAGGTTAAATGTACTGTTTTGAGATCAGCCAACCGGGGTTTGAATGCTGGCTATTAATTTCCTGTGTAACTTTGGACAAAACACTTAACCTCTCTGAGCACCTGTGTCCTTATCAGAAAGATGGGGAGTATAATTGCATCTACTTTTCAGGTGATTGTGGGTCTTGTAGAGTGCTCAGGGGAATGCCTGTCCCACGAGGCATTTAGTACTTTTGGCAATTGTTATTTGAGAATCTGACAGAAGTACAGAACTCCTTTACAGAACACACAGTTTCTGAAGGTTCACAGAACCCCAGAGCCCGGTCATGGATGTACTGGAAACTGTGGGCCCTGGGTAAAGAAATGGAATGAGAAAGACCTTGTTTATAGTAGAAGAAGTACATAAAGGAATAAAGTGTCTAAGAGTAAAAGATGTGCAAAACCAGCATGTAAAAAAAAATTAACACTTAACTGAGGGAGATTTATAAAGACAAATAACACAGCACACACCTGTAGCTCCTGCAACTCAGGAGGCTGAGGCAGGAGGAACACTAGTTTGAGACCAGCATAGGCAACTTAGTGAGGCCCTGTCTCAAAATTAAAAAAAAAAGAAAAGAGAAAAGGAAGCATTCAGGATGTGGCTTGGTGGTAGAGCATCCAATGTTCAATCCCAAGTCCTGGAAAAAAAATTAAATAAATGGAGAAAAAGACTTAGCATTGATAAGAGTATTGATTTTTTTCCCCAAATGAATACGTTAATGTATAAATATATTTTAATGAAACTCCAATTTAATATTTCAACTGGGTTTTTCTGTGAAACTTGACATACTGATTCTGAAATATATGTACAAGAATAAAGATCCAGGGCCAGGAATATAGCTCAGTTGGTAGACTGCTTGCCTTGCATGCGCAAGGCCCCTGGGTTCAATCCCTAGCATAAAAAAAAAAAAAAAAAAGTCCATTTTAGCTAGGTGGAGTTCAAAGCCAGCCTCAGCAACAGCAAGGTGCTAAGCAACTCAGTGAGACCTTGTCTCTAAATAAAATAAAATACAAAATAGGGCTGGGGATGTGGCTCAGTGGTCGGGTGCCCCTGAGTTCAATCCCTGATACCAAAAAAAAAAAAGTCCATTTCAAATTAGTTAAATACTTACATGCCTAAAGCAACACTTGGAAATGTTAAGAAGAAAGTATAAGTGAAGGTCTTTTTGACTATGGGTAGTTCTTAAAAAACATTAAAATTGCTAACCATGAGGTGGGCTTGGAGATGCACACCTGTAATCCCAGTGACTGGGGAGGCTGAGGCAGGAGGATCACAAGTTCAAAGCCAACCTCAGCAGTTTAGTGAGGCCCTAAGCAACTTAGTGAGATTCTGTCTCAAAATAAAAAATAAAAAGGACTTGGGATGTGGCTCAGTGATAAAGTGCCTCTGGGTTCAATCCCTAGCAATTTTCAAGTGCATAATACATTTTTTTTTTGGTCAACTCTAATCATTATATTGCACAATAGATCTCAATCTAATTAGAAATTTGTAGCCTTTGACCCAAGTCTCCTGGGCCTCAGCCCCTGGTAACCTCCATTCTGCTGAGTTTGACTTTTTAAATTCCATATATAAGTGAGCTCATGCAGTGTTTGTCTTTCTGTGCTTGGTTTATTTCATTTAACAAATATTATGGGGTTATCTGTTTGTTGCAAATGATAATATTCCTTTCTTTTTGAAGGCTGAATAGCATTCCATCCATCTCTCTCTCTCTCTCTCTCTCTGTTTATATTTCTATCTTTCTCCATCCTTCTGTTCATGGACAATTTGATTGGTTCTGTATCTTAGCTGAAGTGAACAGGAAAGTTTACACATCTCTTTGACCTGCTGATTTCATCTCTGTTGGATATATACCCAGTAGTGAAATTGCTGAATCATATCATAGTTCTATTTTTAATTTTTTGAGGAACTTTCATACTGTCTTCCCTAATGCTGTACTAATTTGTATCCCACCTCCCCACCAACAGTCTACAAGAGCTCCCTCTTCTCATTCTTACCAACACACACACACACACACACACACACACACACACATATATATATATATTTTTTTTAAAAAAAATAATGTTGGAGCTTATGTGTATGCTAGGCAGGCCACATTCCCAGCCCCCGTATTTTCTTTTTTTAAACATATTACACAGGAAAGAACAGGATTAGGTTTTTAATTCCTGGTTCTTTTTTTTTTTTTAAATATTTATTTATTTATTTATTTTAGTTTTCGGCGGACACAACATCTTTGTTTGTATGTGGTGCTGAGGGTCGAACCCGGGCCGCACGCATGCCAGGCGAGCACGCTACCACTTGAGCCACATCCCCGGCCCCTTGAACCACATCCCCAGCCCCCCGTATTTTCTCTCTTTCTTTTTTCTTTGGGTGGGGGAGTACTGAGAGTTGAACCCAGGGGTGCTCTACCACTGAGCTATACCACAAGTCCTTTTTCTTTTGAGACAGAGTCTCACTAAGTTGCTGAAGCTGGCCTTGAACTTGTGATCTTTTTCTCTCAGCCTCCTGAGTTATATCTTTCATCTTCTTGATAATAGCCATTCTAAGAGGTGTGAGATGATCTTCCTTGTGGGTTTGTTTGGGTGCTGGGGCTTGAACTCTAGGACTTGTGCATGCTAAGCAAGCATTCTACCAGTTAGCTACACTCTGGTCCCTCACTGTGGTTTTAAATAATCCATGAGGATTAATAATGGTGAATATATTTATATAAGTATGGGCCATTTTCATGTTTTTTTTTTATGTGTGTGTGTGTGTGTGAAATGTCTATTCAAGTCCTTGCCCATTTAAAAATCGTATTATTGGTTTTCTTGCTATTGAGTTGTTGGAATCATATATTTTGCTCACTAACCCCTTATGAGACACATAGTTTACAAATATTTTTCCATCTTCCATAGGTTGTCTCTGAGAAACTAATGTGACTCCATTTTTAAAGATAAATAAATAACAGCAGCTTCTACCTCAAAGCCTGTCCTAAGGAAGGGGGCGTGACCCTTGTCCTTGGAAAAACCCACAGAGCACTCCAAGTACATACCCACCCTGCTGAGTTGTTTGTCTGTAAATAACAGGAGAGGTCTGCAGCGCCAGGTGTCCCTGACTCAGTTAGGCTAGGTGAGGACTCATAGCAACCCCCTTAGCAACCTCCAATCAGCATGAGACAGGGAAAATACCTGGAATGCCAGATGACCCCCAAGTAGGTTAGGGTGGTTGATAACATGTTGGGAAACCACGTAGTTTAGCACGTACACCCCTCCTGGCTTAATCCAATCAGTTCAAAGGAATCCCCCTCTTTACTAACCAATCACCCCTACCCAACTTGTTCTCGCCATTGAATGTGCTAATCAATGTTAAGAGTTGTTGTTTGATTTTCTCACGGTATGGAATGATTTGCTGTGTGATGTTGTGACGCATAGAGTATCCCCCCAAAACCTATAACATCTCACTGAACAAAGGACCAGGACTCACTTCCTGGGACCACTGCATCGGGAATGGTTGTGGGTCCAGGCTCGAGCTTGCAATAAAGACTCTTGTGTGATTGCATCGGATTCGGCTCCTGGAGGTCTATTCGGGTCCCACGAATCTGGCATAAGAGTTTCTTCACTTTCTTGGTTGTTTCCTTTGCTGTGAAGAAGCTTTTCAGTTTGATGTAATTCTGTTTGTCTATTTTTGTTTTTCTGTCATCTGTGTTTTTGAGTTATCTCTCAAGAAGTCATTGCCCAGACCAGTGTTGTGGGGCGTTTCCGTTATGCTCTCTCCTGGTAGTTTTACGGTCTCAGTTCTTATGTTTAAGTCTTTACTGCGTTTTGGACTGATCTTCTGTATACAGTGTGAGACGCGGTCTACTGCAATTCCTCTGCATGTGGATATCCACTTTCCCACCATCATTTCTTTTTTCTTTTGGGTACCAAGGATTGAACCTAGGGACACTTAACCACCAAGCCACATCCCCAGCCCCTTTTATATTTTATTTAAAGACAAGTTCCCACAAAATTTCTTAGGGCCTCGTTAAGTTGCTGAGGCTGGCTTTGAACATGTGATCCTCCTGCCTCAGCTTCCCCAAGTGCTGGGATTATAGGCATGTGCCACTGTGCTCGGCTCCCAGTGCCATTTCTTAAAGAGACTGTCTGCAAAGTCAGTTTCCCCACTGTGTATTCTCGGCATCTTTGCTGAAAGCCAGTTGAATGTAAACATGTGGGTTTATTTCTGGGCTGTTCATTCTGTTCCATTGGTCTATGTGTCAATTTTTTTAAGTTAAAAAAAAAATTGTAGTTGCAGATAGCATGCCTTTATTTATTTTTATGTGGTGCTAAAGATGGAACTCAGTGCCTCGCACATGCTAGGCAAGTGCTTTGCCACTGAGCTACAGCCCCAGACCCATATGTGTCAATATTAATGCCAGCACCATACTATTTGATTACTATCACTTTGTAATATATTTTAAATCAGATTGTGTGAAGCCTCTGGATTTTTTTCCTTTTCTTTTTATGGTATTGGGATTGAACCCAGGTGTGCTCTACCTATATATCCCCAGATTTTAATTTTGCTATTTTTTTGGGTTACTGGGTATTGAACCTATGGGTGCTTTACCACTGAGCTACATTCCCCCCACCCTTTTGTTTGAGACAGGATTGCATTAAGTTGCTGAGGAACTTGCTAAGTTGTTGAGATTGGCTTTGAACTTGTCTTCATCCTGTATCAGCCTCTGGAGTCTCTGGAATTACAGAGTGTGCCACTGAGCCCAGCTTTATGTTATTTTATTTAAAAAAAAATTTTTTAGTTGTTGGACACAATATCTTTATTTTATTTATTCATTTATTTTTAAATGCAGTGCTGAGGTTCGAACCCAGTGCCTCATGCCTGGGAGGCAAGCGCTCACCCACTGAGCTGCAACCCCAGCACCACCTTTATTTTTTATTTTGAGACAAGGTTTTGCAAAATTACTGAGGCTGGTCTTAAACTTGCAATCTTCCTACTTCAGCCTCCCAAGTAGTTGGTGTTGCCAGACACAGTGGTGTAGGCCTGTAATCCCAGCGGCTCAGGAGGCTGAGACAGGAGGATTGTGAATCCAAAGCCAGATTCAGCAATTTAGTGAGGCACTAAGCAACTCAGTGAGACCCTGTCTCTAAATAAAATACAAAATAGGGCTGGAGATGTGGCTCAGTGGTCGAGTGCCCCTGAGTTCGATCCACGGTACACAAAACAAACCAAACCCAAGTAGCTGGTGTTAACAGGCACAATGTGCTACTGTGCCTGGCTTTTTGCTCAAAATGGCCTTGGCTGTTTGGGATCTTTTGTGGTTCCACACAAAATTTAGGATTGTTTTTTCTATTTTTGTGAATAATGTCATTGGAATTTTGATAGGAATTGCATGGAGTCTGAAAACTGCTTTGGGTAGTATGAATATTTTAACGTTCCAACTCATGAATACGAGATATCTCTCTATTCTTTTGTATATTCTTCAGTTTCTTTTATCTATGTTTTGGATTTTTTAGTGGATAGCTCTTTTATATCCTCAGTTAAATTTGTACCTAATATAAAATAGTACACTTTGAATAACCTATGGGTCAAGAAGAAGTCACAGAGAGATTAGAAATGATTCCAATTTGAATGAAAATGAAAACATAATATTAAGTTTCTTTTTTTTTGGGGGGGGCAGGTATCGAGGATTGAACTCAGAGGCACTCAGCCACTGAGCCACATCCCCAGCCCTATTTTAAAAAAATTTTTATTAGTTATTGATGGACCTTTATTCATTTATCAGTTTATATGGGTGCTGAGAATTGAACCCAGTGCTTCATACATGCTAGGCAAGCGCTCTACCACTGAGCTACAACTCCAGCCCCCCAGCCCTATTTTGTATTTTATTTAGAGTCAGGATCTCACTGTGTTGCTTAGTGCCTCTTGTTGAGGCTGGCTTTGAACTTGCAATCCTCCTACCTCAGCCTCCCAAGCAGCTGGGATTATAGGTGTGTGCCACTATGCATGGCAATATTAAGTTTTTTGATGCAACTAAAGCAGTGTTTGAAGAAAATATATAGCATTAAGCACTTGTATTAGAAAGCAAGAAGCTCTTTCGTAAATCACCTAAGCTTCCACCTTTACGAAACTAGAGAGTGAAGAGCAAACTGAACTGAAGTAAGGAGGAGACAGGACATAATAAACATAACAGTGGAAATTAATAAACATAAAACAGAGGAACAGCAAGAAAAATCAATGAAACAAAAAATCTGGTACTTGAGAAGTTTAATGAAATTGATCAACTTCCAGCCAGTCTGATCCGGAAAATGAAAGGGAGACATAAACCACCAATATCAGAAATGATAGAGGGGAGAGCGCTGCCAGTTTGATAGACATTAACTAGATAATAAGGGAATGTTATGAATAATTTCAGGCCAATAAATCTGAACTTTTTGATGAAACAGAAATACAATGTGGGGCTGGGGCTGTAGCTCAGTGGCAAAGCACTTGCCTGGCATGTGTGAGGCACTGGGTTTGAGCCGTAGCACCGCATAAAAATAAATAAATAAAGGTGGTTTGTTCATCTATATCTACCAAAAAAAAAAAAAAGAAAAAGAAAAAAAATAGAGTGCACCCAAATTCAATTAAGATGAAATAGACAGGTCTGGGATTGTGGCTCAGTGGTAGAGCACTTGCCTGGCTGGGTTCGATTCTCAGCACCACATATCAATCAATAAAATAAAGGTCCATTGACAACTAAAAAAAATATTTAAAAAAGATGAAATAGACAACTTAATCAGCTCTATATCTATTAAAGAAATTGAAGCTGGGCATGGAGGCACATCCTGTAATCCCAGCAGCTAGGGAGCCTGAGGCAGGAGGATCATGAGTTCAAAGCCAACCTCAGCAGAGGTTAGGGATGTGGCTCAGTGGTTAAGCACATTGGCTTCAACAAGAAAGAAAGAAAGAAAGAAAGAAAGAAAGGAAGGAAGGAAAGAGAAAGAAATTAATTGAATATGTAGATATGTAGTTTAAAAACATCTTACACAGCCTACGTCATATAACAACTTCATTGGTGAATTCTACCATTTAAGAAATAAAAAATATTTGACCAGATCCAACGTTATTCATGATGAATACTGGTAGCAGCCAGGCATGGTGGGGTACCCCATAATCCCAGAGACTTGGGAGCTGAGGCAGGAGGATGGCAAGTTCAAGGCCAACCTGGACAACTTAGTGAGAACCTGTCTTAAGATATAAATAAATAAATAAATAAATAAACAAAAGGGTTGAGAATGTAGCTGAGAGGTAGGATGATCCTGGGCTCAGTCCCCAGTACTGAAACAAGCAAACAAAACAACAGTGACCAAAACAAGAACGACAACAACAACAAATCTCACAGCAACTAGAAATAGAAGGATAGGAACTCCTTCAGTCAGATAAAGAAAGGGCATCTGCAAAAACTCAGGTCTAATGTCATACTTAGCCCAGCAGAGAGATAGACTGAATGTCAGGAACGTGAAGGCAAGGATGTCCTGCCTCTACCACACCTACTCAGTGTGTGCTGGAGAGTGTCATCAGTGCAATAAGACAAGATGGATGGAAGGCACATGCCTATCCAACCAAGAAGTCCTCTGAGTCTTTCTCTGTAAGCACGGCCCACCAGGGCATCACAGAGACCCTGCTCAGTGCTGGGGAGTAACAAAGTCCTCTGAGTCTCCAGCCAGGGTCTCTAGTTTTCCTTTACTGGGAGTTGTGGGATTTTCTTGGGTTCAGGTGAGAGAGAGCCTCCAGAGAGCATAAGGTTTTTTGGAATTGTGATTTGTAATCCAGAAGAAGGTGCGGTGGGGGTGAGGTGGGAGCATTAAATTGGGAGAAATCTAAGAACAAATAAAGGCATGCAGATCAGAAACTGAAAACTGCCTTTATTTGCAGACACCATGCTGATCATTACAAAGAAAATTCTAAGGAACATACAAAATGCCACTAAAACTGAGTAAATTTCAAGACATACACTTAATATTAAAAATCATTCTTTCTTTCTTTTTTTTTTTTTTGGTACTGGGGATTGAACCCAAGGGCACTTTATCACTGAGCTACATCCCCAATATCTCCTTGGTCTTTTTTAAAATTAGAGATAGGGTCTTTCAAAGTTGCTGAGGGTCTTGCTAAGTTGCTGAGACTGGCCTCAAACTTGAGATCCTCCCTCTTCAACCTCCCGAGCTGCTGGGATTACAGGCATGTGCCACCGTGCCTGGCTAAGGATAGTCTTAAAACAAATGGCACTGGAACAACTGGTGAACTATGTTTAAAAAAATGAAAGTCAGCTGTGCCGGGCATGGTGGTGCGCACCTGTAATCCCAGCAACTCAGGAGGCTAAGGCAGAAAAGTTCAAGTTTGAGGCCAGGCTCAGCAATGAAGCAAAGCTCTTAGGGAGACTCTGTCTCAAAATAAAAAAAGAAAAAAGGCTGGGGACTTAGTTCAGTGGCGGAGTATCCCTGGGTTTAATCTCTAGTACTGCAAAGCAAAACCAAAACCCAAATGCCTCTAAATACACTTCTCACAAAACAAAAAGAAAACACTAAAAAGATGATAATATAAATATAAGGGCCAAAACTATAATACCTCTAGAAGAAAGCATAAGAGAAAATCTCAGTGGCCTTGGATTTGGTAGATGTCTTAAATTGGACACAAAAAGCCTATACTATGAAATTAAAAATCAATAAATTGGATTTTATCAGAATTAAATAATTTTGCTTTTCAAAAGATACTATTATGAAAAGGAAAACATGAGCCATGGGCTTGGAGAAAATATCTGCAAAACAGATATACAAAGAATAACTTGTATATAGAATGTATAAAGAACTCTTATTTAAAATTCTTTTCATTGTGATAAATTGTACATAACATAAAAATTGCCATCTAAGCTTTTTTTTTTTTTGGCGGGTACTAGAGATTGAACCCAGGTGTGCTTTGTGCTTTACTACTGAGCTATATTCACAGCCTTTTAACTTTTTTTTTAATTAAAAAGAAAAAAAATTTTTTGAGACAGGGTCTTGCAAAGTTACTCAAGGCCTCACTAAGTTGCTAAGATTGGCCTTAAACTTGAAATCTTCCTGCGTCAGCCTCCTGAGGATTAAACAATTTTTTAAAAATATATATTTTTTAGTTGTAGATGGACATAATACCTTTATTTTATTTTATTAAGAGAGAGGGAGAGAGAGAGAGAGAGAGAATTTTAATATTTATTTTTTAGTTTTCAGCGGACACAACATCTCTGTTTGTATGTGGTGCTGAGGATCGAACCCAGGCCGCACGCATGCCAGGCGAGCGCGCTACCGCTTGAGCCACATCCCCAGCCCCCTTTATTTTATTTTTATGTGGCACTGAGGATGGAACCCAGTGCCTCCCATGTGCGAGGCGAGCACTCTACCACTGAGCTCAAGCCCAGCCCAGCCCAGATTAAACCATTTTTAAGTGTAACAGTTCTGTAGTGTAAAATCTATTCAAATTCTCTAGAACTTTTTCTTGCAAAACTTGAACTCTGGGGCTGGGGTTGTGGCTCAGTGGGAGAACACTTGCCTAGCATGTTTGAGGCACTGGGTTCAATCCTCAGCACCACATTTTTATAAAAATAAATGAATAAAATAAAGGCATTGTGAAAAAAAATCCTAAAAAAAAAAAAGAAAAGAAAAGAAAAAGGAAACACCACCACCACCAACAACAACAACAAAACACTTGAACTCTGAACCCATTAAACAATCTCTCTTTTTCCCTCTTTCTCCTGCTCTGGCAACTACGATTCAACTTTCTTTGTCCATGAATTTGACTGCTCTAGATTACTCATTTAGTGAAATCATATAGTATTTCTTTTTGTGATTGGCTTATTTCCTGAGCAAAATGCCCTCAAAATTTATTCATGTTTAAACAGGGCATGGTGATACATGTAATCCCAGCAACTTAGGAGGTGGAGGCAGGAGGATTGCAAGTTCAAGTTCAACCTTGGAAATTTAGCAAGAAGCTGTCTTAAAATAAAAAATAAAAAGGACTGGGGCTGTAGCTTATTGGTGAGCACCTCCAGGTTCAATCCTGGAGGTGCTCCAAATTCAATTTGTTGTAATGCCAAAACAAACAAAGGGACCATCATGGTTCGTGCCACCCCAACTATCCTTCCTGTCACTGTGGGAATTCCTCTTCTTTGCAAAGTCCACCAATCCCTTAGGTTTTATGTGTCCTCAGATGTGACTCACCAGCACTTAGAAAGTGGTCTTGGAGGTCATTTGCTGTTGCTGACACCCAGAGACCCTGCTGAGCTGAGGTTCAGCATCAATGTTGCCTGCTGAGCCAGAAATGGCCTGTGTTGGCACCCAGGCTGCGGCTCAGGCCCACCCATGAGATGCTTATGATTCTGGCCCTGAGGGTCTCACCCTTTGGGTGCTCTGAGAACATGGCTGAAGCCAGTGGCAAGGGGAAGACCCTCATGTGTTACCACGGCAGGTCCCCGAAGGAGGCTGCATGGGCCTCAGGTATGACTTGTTGCACAGCAGCTCTGTTTCCACCAACTGTCCCTTTCTCCCCACAGTGACTGGGCAGGATGAGTTCCTGCATCAGCCTCTGTGGGTGCCTGGAATGCCCAGCCCCTTACAGCCCCTGGTCCTGGTGTGGAATATACTCCCAGTGCCACACTCCTCCTCCTTGTGTTGAGAGCCACAACTGAAGGGGCCCCAGCAAACTTCCAGCTGCCAGCTGATGATTGGCTCACAGCGGCCCCAGCAAACTTCTAGCTGCCAACTGATTGGCTCCTCTGCAGTGATGCTCATTGGGCTGTTTCCCCGCCCTTTCAGACCACAGAGCTACTCATTGGGGGACTTTTTTTGGCTCCGCCCACAGGACCCAGCCAATTGGGCCTCAAGAGCAGGAGGAGTGGGGGAGGTTGAGAGGCTTGTGGGAAGCCAGTGGTGGCAGTTGGGCTCTGAGGGTTTTCCTGAGGAGCTGTATGGTGTAGTGTGTGTGTGTGTGTTCTAAAAATAAAGTTCGTTTCTTTTGACAAGTGGCTCCTGAATTGTGCCCAGCCAGACTGCGGCATCCTTGGAAGCATCTTCTTTTGGGGATTGCTGCCGTACTTTGTTAAGTCTCTTCTCAGTTTATCAGATGAGCATGTGTCCCAACACTGGCTCTTCCATCTATCTATCTAGCTGGTCCCTCCAAGCAATGACCGCAGGTGTCCTAGGCCAGATGACTGACTCCCAGGGTTCCACCAAACCAGATATAGCCATTCACCCCAAAGACCAAACAGAAAAAGTAATGGCAAAAAGCAGGAAAGGAACTTTAATTAATATGGCTGTATTGGGAAGGTAAAGTGAGACCCAGCGTCTCAGCCCTGCCTTTGGGGGATTCATATGAACTTTAGTTTTAGATGAAGAATTGGGGTAGGGGCAAGAGGTAGGCAGAATTGAAGAGTTTTGGTCAAATTGTGGTCTGGTTGATCATGGTCTTTGTTGTAGTTCTGCAGAGAGAGAGGTGGCTCTGGAGAAGTCCTAGTACTTGAGGGGCATTTCAGTTACCATGGGACGACTGCTTCTGTTTAAGGGGACAGTCTCACGGGTGATTTGCCTGCAACATTTACTGTTCCTGAAAGGTTTTAGGCAACAACTGAAGACTTCTAGGTGCTACCCCAGGGGTCTGAGACAGGATGATGTGGAGGCTGACAGTCGAATGTCCTTGTGTCATAGGAAATGAGGTACCTCCAGAGAAGGGTCCAAGAAGTTCCCAGAGAGAAGGGGTAACTCAGCTCAGGATGAGCAGGGTCCTTGGCTTACATAAGAAAAAAAAAAATAATTTCAGCATGTACCAGAGGCATAGACAGGGGTTTATTTAGGAAAGTAGATACATGTTCAAGAAAGAATGTGGGCAATTTCAAGACAGAGATGAGTTTTTGTCTGGCTCTTTTTTTTTTTGGATCAAGAATTGAACCCAGGGATGCTTTACCATCAAGCTACATCTCCAGCCCTTTTATTTTTTGAGATTGTCTCAGTAAGTTGCCCAGGCTGGCTTTAAACTTGTGATCTTTCTCCTGACTTAGTCTCTGAGTTGTTGGGATTACAGGCACATAGACCACTGTGCCTGGCCTGGTGCTTCTTTGAAAAGGGAATTTGGGCCTGGTTCAGTAGTGTTCACCTGTAATCCCATGTTCTCAGGAGGTTGAGGCAGGAGGATTGAAAATTCATAGCTAGCCTGGGCCACATAGTGAGAGTTTGTCTCAAAATAAAAAGGGCTAGGGATGTAGCTCAGTGGTATAGCACCCCTGGGTACAATCCCAGCACCACAAAAAAGTAAACAAAATAAATAAGTTCAGCCAAGTGTCGTGGCGCACACCTGTAACCCAATCGGCTTGGGAGGCTGAGGCAGGAGGATCACGAGTTCAAAGCCAGCCTCAGCAACTGTGAGGCACTAAGTAACTCAGTGAGACCCTGTCTCTAAATAAAATACAAAAAAGCGCTGGGGATGTGGCTCAGTGGTCGAGTCCCCCTGAGTACAATTCCTGGTATAAAAAAAAAAAAGTAAATCAATAAAGAGAGGCAACTTGGAGAGGGATGTGTGTGAGAAAGTATGTAGGGATGATATCAGTCTAGTGATCACAAGGCAGTTTATGGTGGTCAGGTCAATCTCGGATCTTTAGGCTAACGTGCTCTTTCTTCATTATATAATCAATATATGGTGGTGGAAATCTCCCTAAATTATAGGTTTTTCAAAATATGGCAATTCTCTTAATCTATTTACTTTGAGGGTTAATTACAGTGCTCAAGGTAATTATCATAAGTGAATAGATTTCCCAGGAATTTGGAAGTGACTACCTTAGGAGAGAGACTGGTTTTGGGAATGACAGGCCTGGAAGTGTATGAGGAACTTCTGAATCAAAATTTCATTTCCTTGTCCTTCTTTCTTTCTGTCCCCTATTTCCTCCTCCTCCTCCTCCTATTCCTCCTCCTCCTCCTCCTCCTCCCCACCCCCCACTGTTACTGGGAATTTAACCCAGAGGCACTTTACCTCTGAGCTTCATCCCCAATCCTTTTTTTATTTTGAAGCAGGGTCTCACTAAATTGCTGAGGCTCTCCTGGAACTTGCAATCCTCCTGCCTCAGCCTCCTGAGTCACTGGTCTTATAGACTTGTGCCACCTCATCTGGCTTTTTTCTATTTTTTATTTTTTGTATTCTACCTCATTTGCAAATCTTGGCTAAGTCTGAAAGGGAATGAGATGGGTCAAAGGTAAAGTTAGAGCTAATAAAACTGAGTTACCAGTTTTTAGATGAACACCCCTTGGATGATTAACATACCTATGTGTGGAGCTGAGTAGGTCACAGCATTTAAGATAATAAAGGAGATAGACACAAAATGAAGGCAGAGATGCCAAGCAGTATTCTGCTTTCAGTTACCCATAAGACATCTGCAGGTGTAGGCAAAGTCACTGCTTTTAGCAAAAGTAGTGTCTCTGAGTCCATTATCCTAGGAGCATATCCTATATCAGATAGTTCATATCATATATAATACAACATACAGACATAGGGTTGGAGAGATGCCTACATCTCTCAGCTCTAGCCTGACTGGAAGCACATGTCCCCAGATGTCAACAGTGGTTCGCTCTGGGTGAAGAGATCCTGGGTGGCATTGATTATCTTTGCACTGTTTGGAACCATCCATTTTTGTCCCTTTTTTTCCCTCTCAATACCCATAAGGGCAAGGACAGTATGTCCTACTCAGAACCTCATCCCAGCACAGGGCTGGGCCCATAGAAAGCGTTCTATAAAGGTGAGGTCGGTTAGCAGATAGTCCTGTTGAAGACTATAAGGGGTTGGCTTAGCGATAACGGAGGCAATTTTCCCGCCCCAGCGCCAGCTGCACTCGGCCTGGACCTGGTGCCAGCATTTCCGCCCCCGTCCAGTGCCCGGGAACTGACGCCTTGGGTGGGCTGGAGAGCCTGGCGCCGGCCAGGGGGCCTGGACTTTTGTGATCTGCTGGCCCAGCAGCCCGGGGCCGCCCCACCCGCTCCTGGCAGGGGAGGGACCGAGCCTTCTTGTCCAGGAACTCGCCCCGACTGCTCCCTCCTTCGCCCCTGCCTGGCGCCGCTTCCGCGCCTCCCTCCAGCCTCCGCGGTCAGCCTCTGCTCTGGCACCTCCGACGCTCCCCCAACTTCTGCCCAGCAAGCAAGACCGTGGCTCCGGAGTGTCCCAGCACTTGGGTAAGCTCCCCTCCACTCGCCAGCCCATCCCCCACGCCCCCGGAAGGGCCATGTCCCTCCCTCCAGGCTCCTCCTCCCCGCAGGTCTCTCTGGAGGCAGGTGAACCTCTTTCCCGAACTGGCCTCCGGACGGCCAGGTGGTGCCGGATGACCTCTTGCTTGGGCATGCTGTGGCCTGAAGCATCCCGGGATGGGAAGCTGGGGTGGGCGGGCCTCTCGCTAGGACGCGGGAGGACTTCAGAGGCTGCCTGGGGAGGACTTGGGGACCTGAGATTCCGAATCCAGAGGGTGCAGCCAGTGCTGACTCACTTGGGGACATGCTGGGCCCGGGAGGACAGCCCTCTTGCTAAACAGTTCCTGTGCAAGGAAGTCGGGCCCAGTAGGGGATTCCAGCTGGTGAGACCCCAGAGGTAGGATGGAGTGCGGGGCTGGTGACACTCGCTCCTCCATCCTGGATCTGCCTTCATCATCTGCTGACCGTGCCGTTCTCCATCCGCACCTTGCTGTCTTCTCTTCCTGGACCATTTAGCCTGCTTCTCACTGCTCTACTTGTCCTTGCTTCTTCTCCACAAAGGGCTGGGCATCCGAGGGGCATGGCTTTGAACCACCTCCACTTCCTCTTCCCCTGGTATCACTACCCCCTTCCTCCACCTCTTCCTCCTTCTTGGGCCCCTGCCCACCCCTTCATTCATCCCACAGCTTCCTGTGTTCTGCCATGCCCGAGGGGGCCCCTAAGAAGCAACTGGAGTTTTCAGCCTGGGGAACAGGAGGGGACTGAGGCCTTCATTGGATCATGTGTTCATGCATGCATGTGCTTCCACTTGCTCACACAGCCCGTGTTCTTTCCCATTCACTCATTCATTCATTCTGGGGACACTTATTGAACATCTACTATGTTTAAGGCTCTGAGTGAGCCAGAGGTGGTGGTGCATCCTGTAATCCCAATAGCTCAGTAGGCTGAGGCAGGAGGATTGTGAGTTCAAAGCCAGCCTTCACAACTTAGCATGGCCCTAAGCAACTCGGCAAGACTCTGTCTCTAAAATATGAATAATATATGGAAATAAAATATAAATAAAATGTGAAAAAGAGCTGGGGAAGTGGCTCAATGGTTAAGTGTCCTTTTGGGTTCAGTCCCCTATATCGCCCCAAATAAGACTGAGTGTTCACGGGTGTGTGTGGGTGTGTGAGTATGTGGGTGGGTGAGGATACTCTGTGTTCCATCTCTGCTGCTAGCTTGCTTAAGGTCAAAAAGAGGATATTAGCACCAATTTTCTGAATTTAAGAGAAGAAGCATTGTGAGATATAAAGGGCTATAAAGTGTGTGTGCTGTGCGTGCCACTTAGGATGGGAAAGGAAGGCTTCCTGGAGGTGGTGGCATTTCAGTTGTGCCTGAGTGGTAAGATCTGGATGTAGACTCTTCATTACTCTTGGACCATGGGGTGGAGGCAACGTGAGAGGATTAGAAGAAAGCCTGAACAGGGAGGCCTCGCATGGGACCAGACATGTGCTCCCATGTCTCGGCTGGCTGTCTCAGGCCCCTGAGTGGCTGTTAAACTCTCTAATTGTCTAGGCAGCCTTGAGGGAGTTCACCCTTAATCCAGGGGGTATACAAGTGGAGACTGGGCTCCTAGGAATGGGCATGGAGCTGTAGGTTCTGGGCCACGGAGGGTACTGAAAAGTGGAAGTTGGAGTGGATGATGTTGGAGGTCCTCCTGCCCAGGGAATCTGTAGTCCTCTATGGAAGGCTAATGGCCCAACAGAAGGAATTTCTCGGGGTTTGGTTATTTATTCTCTCATTCATTTCCTCACTCACTCTTATACCTATTCATTCATTCAATTAATCTATCCATTCATCTATCGCTTTGTAATATCAGGGCCTGTACTGGGGACTCAAATGACACCGATGAGGTCCCTGTGCTTGTGAGTCAAATGGGAAAGACGGACCCAGGCCTGACAGTGACAACTCAGTGGCACTGTGATTTGTCACTGGGTGGGGAGAAAGGGTATGGACCTGCAAAATGAATGTAGACATTTGTGCTCCATCTAGGAAGGCCCAACTGTGGGGTCAGAGAAGAAGGATGCAGTGTGGGAAAAGGGATGCTTGGAGGAGAAAATACTCTGGGCTCACAGAGCTTCCAGAGCAGGCTTTCTGCAGACAAGGAATGTCCCAGAGGCTCACTGGAAGACTGGGCCTTTGGGCTGAGGACATCACAAGCTCTTTCCACATTAAAAACAAACCTGTTGCTGGGCATAGTGATGCACACTTGTAATCCTAGCAACTTGGGAGGCTGAGGCAGGAGGATCCAGAGTTTAAAACCAGCCTCAGCAGGGTAAGGCCCTAAGAAACTCAGTGAGACCCTGTCTCTAAATAAAAATACAAAATAGGGCTGGGGATGTGGCTCAGTGGTCAAGTGCCCCTGCATTCAATCCCTGGTATCCATCAAACCAAAACAAATACAAAAACAAACCTGTCATAATCCCCGGTAACAAACAAACAAATAAACAAAAACAAACCTGCCATGTCATCAGCTCAAGAGTCTGAGGCAGGAGAATCACAAGTTCAAAGCCAGCCTCAGCAACTCAGAGAGGCTATAAGCAACTCAAGTGAGATCCTATCTCAAAATAAAATAAAATGTAAAAAAGGGCTGGGTATATGACTCAGTGGTTAAGTACTCCTGGATTCAATTCCTGGCCCCAAAATAAATAAATAAATAAATAAACAAACAAACAAATAAATAAAATCTGGGCTTCATTCTCTCCAGTGGTAACGTGGGAGGACTGACTTAGGTCCCTGGTTCTCAAAGTGAGGTTCCTGGTGATCAGCATGAGCATCACTGGGGGGATTATTTCAGTTCTTGGGCCCTTCTTTGGCCCTGTTGAACCAAAAACTCTGGATATGGGCCCAGCAATCTGTTTTAACAAGCCTTCCAGGTGGTCCTGACTCAGGCTGAAGTCAGGCTTCTCTGGACTATGTATGATTCATGCACATGTTTCATGCCTCCTGTATTTGGGGCCCTGGTCTGGGTGCTGGTGGGCAGGGAGAACAGAGATGAGTAAGATGTGGTTTCAGCCCTCAGGGGGCTGCCGGGTGAGTTGGAAAGGGGATGCAGATACCCATGGGAATATTCTCTACAGGAACGGACGGTTCAGAGCTGCTGAGGCGATGAGACAGGAGCTAATTCTTTAATAAAATAACATGGGAAAGAGGAGACCTTTGTGAGCTGGATGGGTCTCTGCAGAAAGATCTAGCTCTCCATTGCTTGTTTCTGGAAGTCCTCTTATAAGTCTAACCGAAGCCTTTTACCTTATACCTTGTTGTGGGGTTGTGCAGACAGGGCTTTGGACTTGAGGTCAGGAGTGGTCAGGAGTGGTGATTCTAGACAATGTCCTCACTTTGGGTGGCTCCCTGTCCATCCTTGGGCCTCAATTTGTCCATTTCTAAGATAGGGTCGCTGGGCTAAATCCAGTGAGGCCGAGACATGGTGTTCCTTTGGAGAGAGGGTGGCTGGGGTCCAGAAGCTCTCTGGGTTTCCATTCCTTCCTTTATATAGTTGAGGGCCCTGAAAATTGCCCTGGCTGCCTGCCTATCAAGTTAGCTCAGGGACTGAGTGAGATGAGCTGTCCCTCTTGGGGCTTGTTTCTTTCCCAGTCCAGGCAGGTTGCATGAGACCTCTTCAACTCATGCGGCCCTCATCATGTTGGGTGTGTTCATCATTCCCAGAGGCACCTGGCATCAGAGGCCCTGCAAGATGAGGCTCCTCAGAGCCCTGCATCTTCTTCTGTTCCTGTTAGCCCGTCCACCTCACTCCTCTTCTCAGTCTATCCAGAGCCATTCAAACTTCAGGCCAGCTCTGGCACTGCCAGGAAGCAACCTGGATTTTCCCAGTTTTCAGTGCCGGTGCTATCTGTGGGCCATCTTGCTGTTTTTAAGGTCTTGCTGATTTTAATTTCTCATTTGTAGACACAGAAATGCTGACAGATACAAGCTCTTTGAGGGCAAGGCCTGAGCTCACAGGGAAGGACATTATAGTCCTTGATTCCCAGAGCAGGGAGGCCTAGAGAGGAGGGGACTTGCCTGGAGTCACACAGCACATTAGTGAAAGAACCAGACCCTGAATCCAGGTCTCATAAACATGCCCAGAAGAGACAGTATTGAGCTTATAGTGAATGAACTAGAAGCATGAGGGCCAGAGGAGAGGGCAGAGGGCTGGGAGCTGGCCTGATCGGTTTGCAGGTGCTTTGTAGTTATTGGCTGTACCACCTGGGGCACCTTCCTGTTGGGTGCCTGGCTCACAACAGGGGCCTGGTTGTTATGGGGTGATTGTTATCTCCCCCATCCACTTGTCTTCCGCAGCTCTCTTGCCTGGATCCCTTCCCCCACCCTTTTATTTTCTACCTTCCAGGCTCTTTACTGTCCCAACTTCAACTTGAGTGTCAAGGTCTCCTGGTCAAGCTTCTTGCAGGAGTCAGGGGGAGAAGGGGAAAATCCTGGTGGTGACTACAGGGGGCTGAATCCTGCATGGCCATCAGGTGGAATTTGGCAGGTGCCACTTTTAGAAGAATCTCACTGCCCATGTTAAAGAAGTGAGTGGTGCGCCCTGCCTCTGGCCAGCAGCTGCTGGGCTTGACAGCCTGGATGGGTGGAGCAGGCAAGCGGCTCTCTCCAGGGTGAAGAGTCCTAGCAGGTGGGTCCGCTGTCTCTGCAAGGTGGCTGGCAGCGCCCTGGCCTCCCGCTATGCTGCAGCCTGACCCCTTGTGGACGGATGGAAATCTGGACCTGGAGCTGAATCTCCGGCCCCTGGGGACCATCCTGGAGCCTAGGGTCCCCGTGGGGAGGATGACGGAGCCGGCATGGGGGCTGGAAATGGGGGTGATTGGAGTTTGGCTGGGGTTGGAAGCCGAGTGAGCTTCCGGCTGGGTGTCCAGTAGGTGGGGACTGGCTCCCGAAGCGGCGGTGCCCAGTTGGCCGCCCCTGAGAACCCTTCTGGGCAGGGGTTCCAGGAGGAGGGGGGGCAGGAGCGGCTGCGGAGAGGCCGGGAGGCGGCTAGAAGCTCTGGCTGCGGAGGGCGGGAGCTCGGGAGGAGGAGCCCGAGGCCGCTGGCTGCATTTGGAGCCCCAGCCGGAGCCGGCTGTGGCTCAGGTGACCTGAGGCTGTCTCTGGGAGCGCGCTGATCCCCACCGCCTGGTCCACACTGCTAGAGGCCGCAATGATCCAGAATGTCGGCAATCACCTGAGAAGGGTATGACCAGTGGGCTGGGGCGCGGGAGGCTGGGGACCCAGAAAGATTAACGTTTGCTTTGGAAGTCAGAAGTTCTGCTGCTTCTTTTTTTTCACTTTCCACGGACCATTTTCTAGCTCTCTTTGGAAAGAAATTGCAGAAGCCCGGGGCTGTTTAATTATAAGCAGCAATTTCCAAACAAGCCCTAGGGACCACTAGATCCCCAAGGGCTGGCTGTTTGACTGGAATCACTCGAAGAGAGTTCTGGAATTCTTGTGGGGTTGTGCATTTCTGCAGGCGCAGTTGTGTGTGTGTTTCTGCTGGCCATCTGAGCTGGCTCTGTGGTGTTCCAGCTCCCCGCTCAAAGCCCTTTGAGCGATGGAAGTTACAGGATGAAGGTGTGTACAACCTCTAATGACGGAGCGTGACCGGGTAAGGACGGGAGAGCAGTCGCAGGACCATGTGAGGGAAAGGCCATGTGGAAAAGTGTTCCTTGAGGTGACCTTGAAGAGCACTTTCCCCTAGAACCTCCTAACAGGGACTTTGGAGCTGAAATTTCATGTTGAGGCCCCAGGCAGACTCAAGTGCCTCTCAGTGTCTGGCAGGGATCTTTGACCTGGTGCATGGAGAAGAGCTCAGGACAGACTGGCAGAGCTTTGCTGGGTGTACAGTGGCTGTCTATTGGGGACATTTTCAGCAAAAAAACTTTTAAAAAGGGACCGGAGCGAATAAAGAAATATCTTATTTGTCCCCCACCTCCACCTGCACAGCCACCTTTCAACTTGGTCTCCTGCCCCTCCCAGTGCACCTGTCTTCCCACAGCCAACCCCCTTCACACTGATTACCTGACGCTGGGGATCTTGGTGACCTGGCTTGTCCATGCCTCCCTCGAATCCCCCCATCCTGCCCCTCTGCATTCTCAGCAGCAGCCCACTGTCCTGCTTTCCATGGTCTTAGTGTCTCCGTGGTCTCTCTTTCAGGCTGGTGTCCATGCTGTGCCTTCTCCCAGTCACCCCAGCCTTCCTGTGCCTCCCCTAAGCTGCCTCTGTGGCAAGTTCCTCCTGAGCCATCAGATTTAGCTCAGATGCTGCCTCCTCTGGAAAGCCCTCCCAGATTTCTCACATCACTGTGCACCGCTATGTGAGCTCCTTCTCATACTGGAATGTGTGCTTGACTCGCGCGTCCACCTCTCGCACAAGCCAGTGAGCTCCATGCAGCTGCTCCTGGTGAACCCAGCACAGAGCTGGGCCTGGCCAGAGTCCAGGGAATGATTAGTGAATGAATGAGAACAGGCGACTTCTCAGCCAGGGCAGGTAGGATCTGGACAGCAGGGCCCAGGGGGCAGAGAGAGGGTCTTCCAGGTGGGTGGGCTGCCTGTGTCTTTTCTTGGTCCCTGTCATATTTAACCCTTCAGGACTATTTTCCCATTAATCCTCATCTGTAACTGGGGACAAGCGGGTGGGTAAGAGTAGTGTCATTTTATAGTAGCAGATCCCCATAAGTGCTGCCCACGCCAGGCACCAAGCCAAAGTCAGGCACATGTTACTTCAATCAGTTCTCTGAGGGAGGTACACTCACCACCCCCAAATTGCAGATAAAGAATCTGAGGCTCTGAGAGGTGAAGTGATTTGTCCCAGATCACACTGGTAGGAAGTGGCAGAGCTGGAATTTGAATTCAGTGGTCCTGGCTCCATAGTTTGAGCTTTTAAGAAACCTGAGACAGGGCTGGGGATGTGGCTCAAGTGGTAGTGTGCTCACCTAGCATGCGTGAGGCACTGGGTTCAATTCTCAGCACCACATAAAAATAAAATAAAGATATTGTGTCCACCTAAAACTAAAAAATAAATACTAAAAAAGAAAGAAAGAAAGAAAGAAACCTGAGACAGAGTTGGGCATGGTGGTGCACTCTTGTAATCCCAGTTCAAAGCCAGCCTTAGCAATCTATTGAGGCTCTGAGCCACTTAGCAAGACCCTGTCTTAAAATAAAAAATAAAATATAAAGGATTGAGGATGTATCTCAGTGGTTAAGTGCCTCTGAGTCCAATGCCTGGTACAAAAAAAAAAAAAAAAAAAAAAAGGAGAAACCTGAGACAGCCAGTTGAAGGTCTAGAAATGACATTCAACCCACATGTCCTGAGCCCATCCGCCATTTGGTTCCCCGTACTACCTCCATTGATTCTTGGAATGGAGCAGGGTGTAGATGTGGAAATTTGGCTCATGAGAACACAAGGGACCTCACATCAGCTAAAAGCACTGTGACCTTGATTGCTACCTTTGAACTTGTGCCTGATTGACAGAGATTCTTGGATTTCCCTTGCCTCTTCCCTTAGCTCTTCTTGAATTCGGGAGATTTGGGAGGGATGTTTTCTGGTTTGGTATCAAAGCTGTTTTTAATGAAAAGCAAGCAAACCCAAAAACCCCACCAAACTATTTTCACTAGGTACGAAGAAGCCAGATTAAACTGGGAACAGAAGTAAGGGGTTGTTTCACAAGTCCCACTTTGCATGGTTTGGGGACAATTTCCAGTACCCTAAGGCACTGCAGACAGAGTGAGTGTTGAAGTCTGGTAATTCTGGCTCCTACTCATGACTGGGTACCAAGCAAACACTTGGTGTATATAAGTGACTGAGTGAGTGACTGAAGCTGTGAGTGCCACCAAGCCTGGTGGCAGGCAGGGTGCTGTGTGTGGATCTGGGGATGCTGGAAAGTTCTTCCTGTCCTGTCTCATAAATGTCTCTTCTTTCCCCATCCAAGATGTCAGTCTGTACTGAGAACTGAGTCTTGCACTCCTGGCGGTCAAGGGACCACAGGCACCCTAGTAAAAGGCTGGCCAGACTCTTGAGAGGCCTGGGAACCTATATCCAGTCTCAGGTCTGGCCTGGGCCAGGTCAGTTCCCTGTACAACCTTTTTACTCCAGAAATGGTGACAGAGATATTTGACCCAGTTCTCCCCAAAACAGCTGGGGGCATCTGTGCTTGTGTTCATAGACCTATATGCTGGCTATACCTCTAGCATGATTGTGCTACCTCACTATGAACCTGAGGGCAGCTGGAGGAACTTCTATCCCAACTCATCCTACCCAGCCTTGTTAGGGGTCTGGCCCTTGTTAGGGGTCTGGTGGGGAGGTTTAGGACATGGCATTTGGATTAGAATCTTAGGTTCACTCCATATTCACTGTGTGACCTGGGCCAGGTGTTCCTCTGTCTGGGTCTCAGCATGTTGGGTGATCATAGAGGTCCCCTAACCCTGACATCTGGAAACCTGAACATTTGTGACAGATCTGTGTATCACCTTGAGGGTGGTCTTGACAGAGAAAGGCAGGGGCTGGTCTCCCTGGAGGAGAAGGAGGAGGAGTGGTGGAGAAGTAGAGACCTGTAGACATAGAATGATGTGCCTGTCACATAGCAAGGGTTCAGAAATGACTAAATGAAGTCATGACCACGGAAGTGGGCTGAGGTGATCCCAGAGGAAGAGGTGAGACTTGAACAATCATTATCAATCTCTTCAGGAGCGGTGTGTGAAATCCAGTCTGGTCATGGGCAGATGCCCTTAGTGTTCTTAATCTGTCTGGAGGACTCTTCCTATCCTTCAAAGTCCAGCCATCGCTTCCCATTTGAATCCCCATCCTACCTGGCCCCAGAGTAAATGAAGTCTGCTCAGGATGTGCTACCCACTTCGCTTGTTCCCTCCACAGGTACTTAACTCCGAGGATTAACTTGCGACGGGTGCTGACAGCTAATAGGGGACAGATGGTAAAATGGTAGTCAAATCAATACCAACGAAAATCTGTATTAAGTACTGTGACTAAAGAGTCATTGCCCTGTGCGAGCTATGCATCAAGCATGCAATAACTTATTTATTCCTTGTAACAACTCTGTGAAGTGGATAATGTTATTGTGTTCATATTAAAGGTGAAACTGAGACAGAGAGATTAAGTAATATCCCCCATATCACACAGCTAGTAGGTGGCATTGCAGGGCTTACCAGGCTGTCTGGAGCACTGAGATCTGAGAGGAAAGAGAGGGAGGTCAGGGGAGAGCTCTTTGAGCAGGTGACAGTTGAGCAGAGATCTAGTGGCTGAGCAAAGGCAGCTGTGGGAAGACCTGGGGAGGAGCATTCCGGGCAGAGGGAGCAGTGTTCATTTGTAGGCTCTGAGTGTGGGAGCTTGGTGTGTCTGACAGCTGAATGGAGCCCAGGTGGCTTGAAGTGGGGAGAACCAGGGGCAGAACAGCTGGAAGAGGCAGAGATGAGGCTCTGAGATGCTGCAGCTGTGCATCTGGGCCTTGTAGGTGAGGGGGTTTGGTGTGCTGTGAGCTCCTTGAGACTCTCTGGTCCCCAGGCTTAGTACAAGATGCACAGCCCCTGCAAGCTGGACTCGGGGACCCAGGGAAACAATCTTCCTGACTCCACTTCTCTGTGTGGCTAGCACTCTGATGGTCCCAACTGCCTTCCCAATGACTCCAACTCCTCATAGCAGGGAGGCAGGGATAGGATCAGCCCCCTGCACAGATGAGGTACAAAGAAGTGAGATGAGGTGCCTGGGTTCCTGAAGCTGGCCAGAGAGACTCAGGACCCACCTGCTACCTTGGGACCCTTCTCCAGGTCTTCTTTGGCAGGAAAGCATCTGGAACCTCTGTGCACCCAGTGGGTGGTTTCCATCACCCTTGGACCTACCCCATCCAGCCTCCTCTGCCCACACTTGCACACTGAAAATGTGGGCTTGGAGTCCCAGGCTGTCTGAGCTGATCCTCCCATGCATATATCAGGGTCTAGGGAAGGTTGTACCACCACCCCGGCCTGTGCCTGGGCTGGTAGTGGGACTGTGCTGGCATCTTGGAACTTTTGGAGAGCTATTCACTGCTCTGCCAGACAGCGAAAGGGTCCAGAGAGACCTGCCTACTTACTTTGCCTTTGTAGGCTCCAGTTTTTTGATCTGTGAAGCAAACTTGCCAGGTTGTTGATAGAATTAGCCATTGGAGGACTGTAGAACTTGGCATGGGATTGGCCTTGGTTAGTACTCGTTCCTTTTTTTCCCCCATCTCATCTGGACTTGAGTTTCCTCAATGGCCCAGTGGCAGGGCTGGTTGGTCTACTGAGATGGTAAGAGTTAACTTTTCTGTTGAGGACCTACTAAGTGTTAGGCATATTTAAATGTCCTAACAGCTCTGCAAGGCTGCTGGCATTCAACTGGCTTTCTTTCCCCCTCTTTTGGTATTGGGGATTGAACTCAGGGGTGCTTTACTACTAAGCTACATCCCAGCCCTTTTTATTTTTATTTTGAAACAGGGTCTCACTAAGTTGCAGAGGCTGACCTCGTATTTTTGATCCTTCCAGCTTCCTGAGTCACTGGAATTATAGGTATGCACCACCATGCCTGGCTCAACTGGCTTCTCAGATCAAGGCTCTGGCATTAAGTCACTTTGAGCTAGTTAGACAATTCGAAGTCTTGCCTGATCCTAGGCTCCAGCTGGGCGGGGATCCTGGGTACCAAGGCTCTTTACCTTGTCCTGGTCCGACCTGGCTGAGCCAAGAAACTGACATATTTGCCTTGTACCTGCTCTGTCCTGTGGTTCCAGGCACAAGTGGTACTGCTAGCTGGGTCCTTGGCCAGCTCCCTGGCTACAAGCCTGTGCCCTTGTCATTCCCAGGAGCAGCCTCATTGCAGGTCAGAGGTGGCATCAGGACAGCAATAGGCCCAGAGTTTGGCACTTTGGGGATGCAGGAATGAGTCAGACTGGACCTGTCCTCAGGTGCCCCACGTGATAGAGAGAGGATCACGTGATGATGGTAGCACAATGTGGCCAAGCTGTGGCAGATGAAAACCTTGAGGTGGCCTTTAGCAGCTCAGGGAGGGGTCAGGACAGGCTCCGTGGAGGAGGTGATGGATTGGCTTCCCTGAGAGCTTTTCTGGGTTAGGAAGTGCAGTCTAGGAGAGGCACCTGTATGTGAGAGGTGGGAAAGAAGCCAGTTCCACAAGGAAATGAAGGAATTTAGCAGGGACCCCTGAGGACACTCTTTCTGCCCCCCTTGACTATGTAATATGTGTGTGTATGGGGTGGGCAGGAGATATACATATACATCTCCTGCCTGGGTCTTCCTCAGTGGTAATAATTTGCCCTCAGCCAATTACACATTAACTCATTAATGTCAGTAGACACAAACTGGTAAGCCTTTTTGGAGAGTCTGCCCAGTGGGCAGAACCAGCTCCAGCAGGGAGAAAACAGAATCTCAGCTCTACCACTCAGTGGCACAGAGCCTCAGCTTCTCTGATAACCAGGCTTCATTTGGCTCCCTCTCGTGTGCCAGAGGCACGGCTCCTTGTCCCTCGAAGGCCTAGGTGAGGAGTAAATGTAATCATGCAGAGCCACTGTAGAATGTCACAGCCAGATGCCAGACTTCAGAGAGACACGTGCACCAGCCCCTGCTCTGGGGCTTTTCCTGGCTCCTCGTGTGCACTTTGCCATCTAGAATGTGCTGTCTGTGCTTTATCAAATCAGGCTGTTCAGAGCCAGTGAGTCAGCAGCTGGGCTGGGCTCGGGCTGAATCCGGGCTCTGGGGGCTCGCTGAGGGGCAGCAGTGCCAATTCTAAGGTCTCTCCACTCCTAAGCTATGTCCTATTTGTGATCCTAGAACAGGCTGTGATCCGCCCCGGGGTGTGGCCTGGCCCAGGTGTGGTCCTGGTCCCCAGTCAGAGGTTGTTAAAGGCCCTTTGGCCTCTCTTAAAGCACCTCTGGTTTCCAGGAGCCTCCAGGCCTCTGCACCAGGTAGGTCCATGTTTTCTTTTGATCCCTTGAGAAGGTTGTGGAGAGACCTAGTACCTCTATTTTCTCCGGGGATCCAGCCCCAGTGAGCTGTGACAGGGACAGAGGGGAGGTCTGGAGCCAGAAGACCCTGGTGTGATCTTGATGAGCTGTTTCTCAGCTTCAGCTTCATCTCCGCATGGCAGGGCTACAGGGTGATGATGGACCCTGTCACTTGAGCAGGTTCACACCGTGAGCTTGACCAAGAAATTAATGTTAGATCGGTCTGCTTGCCTACAGGCTTTGCAAGCAATGGGGTTCATGGAAATGGTGGGCCCGGAGAGAGGAAGGGGCCAAGGATTAAATGACTTTAGGGTAGGGGTGGGGTGGAGGGATGGTCTATCCACGAAGAGAGTCAGAAGGGGAAGAGCCCAGCACTGCTTCCCACCCCACCCTGAGGGCCTCCTGGGACTCTGAGCTGCTCCGGTCCTACCCTCCCCTTGATTTTGAAGATAAAAGCAGAGCTTCTAGGCAGCAAGTCTAAGAAAGGTGTGTCTCTTGGGGAAACTGGTTCTTAGCTAGGCAAACAGGTGAGTGGGAGGGACTTCTGAGCTGGCCAGGCTGGCCCTGTGGACAGGGAGTGGTGGTGGGGTGGTGACAGCCAGGGTCTTTACCTCAGAGATCCCTCCACAGCCCAGGTAAGATCCACTCTTCAGAGACCACCTCCCCAGTCAGTGGTGTTCCCCTATTGCCTGGAGGGCAAGGGAGGGGGCGGGCAAGAGAGGAGAGTCTGAAGTGCTGGGGGTAGGGGCCTGGAGATGTGGCTTGGTGGTGGAGCATTAGCCAGGCTTTGCAGGAGGCCTTGGGACTGATCCCTAGCACCTGTAAAAATCCAGAGGAAAGGAGTGCCATGGACTGGTGACCTGACCTCCTTCTGGGGGTGTTCCTTCTGCAGAGAGCCCTTGCTGGGTTCTGGAGTCAGAGAACCTCAGTTCAACCTCTCCTTTGCCTTTTACTGGTCAAGAGTCCTTGGAGGGATCTTTTATTGATGAATTTTTTGTTTTCCTCATCTGCGAAGTGAGGATTTCTGCTTCTATTCTTTGTTTTGAGACAAGGTCTCACTAAGTTGCCAAGGCTGACTTTGAATTTGCAATCCTCCTGCCTCAGCCTCCTGGGTTGCTGGGATTACAGTGGAGTTGAGAATTTAAGGATCCCCAAGGACTGGACCTGGCACACAGTGGCTGCATGACAAGTGGTAGCCTTGGATTTCTAAAAGCGATCTTTTTTTTTGTGGGGGGGGGGGCGGTGTGCCAGGGATTAAACTCAGGGGCACTGAGCCACATCCCCAGCCCTATTTTGTATCTTATTTAGAGATAGGGTCTCATTAAGTTGCTTAGTGCCTCACCATTGCTGAGGATGGCTTTGAACTTGTGATCCTCTAGCCTCAGCTTCCTGAGCCGCTGCAATTACAGGCATGTGCCACCAAACTGTGGCTCTTAAAAGCAGTCTTTGAGGTTCTGCTAGGTCACTTCTTGGGCAGCTCCTGACCTGTGGGCAGCACTCTGGCTCCGTGGGACCCCTCCTATAGGCTCTATTCCTTAGCATGGAAGGAGCTCTAACATCTAACATCTAGGACCTTCCTGTCCCCATGTCCCCTTCCAACTACTACCATGTTTCTTTGCTCCATTTCCCCTTAAAAATTGCTGAGTTTTCTGTGATCCCATTTCCACTTGGTTACCTCTCATCCTCTCCCTAAGTCATTCTGACGGAATCCTCCCTTTCCCTCCCCACTCCCTTCCTGTGGTTAAATTGGGGAGAACTTCTCTCCCCATGTGCTTCAGCTCTGCTTGTGGCTCCTGGAGAGCCACCCTCCCCAGGGCCTGCTCCTACCTGGCTCCCTCTAGGCTCCTCCTTCCTACTGGCCTGTGTCAAGTGTGGGTGTCTCTGGCTACCTTCTCTCCTTGGGTCTTGTTTATACTGGTCCTAAGACTGCAAAACAAACCACCTCAGACTTAGTGGCTTAAAACAACTCTTTATGACATCTTGATGCCCAGGAGCTCGATCAGGGTTCTACTGGGTGATTCTTCTGCCCTGTGGGGCACTGGTGGAGGTAACTTGGTGGATTTTAGCTGGCAGATGAGCTAACTGACTTTGTTGGCACCTCAGTAGGGATGGCTTCAAGGTTGGGCTTAGCTGGGACTGTCATTCAGAATACCCACAGATGACCTCTGTAGTGTGACAGTCTCAGGGGAGTCAGATTTCCTACCTGGCAGAGGGCTACAGAGTAGGAGGTCCCAAAGGCCTGGGTGGAAGCAGCAAGGCTTCGCATGATCTGGTCTTAGAGGTACTGGTTGAAATGTCACCAAAGGTGACTCAGATCCAGGGGTGGGGATTCGATTCTACCTCTCAGTAGGAGTAGCAAAAAATCAGCTGCATTTTGACCACAAAGTTGCAGATACTCACATGCCTTTTTTTTTGGTACCAGGTATTGAACCCAGGGCGCTTAGCCACTAAGCCACATCCCCGTCCCTTTTTTATGTTTAATTTAGAGTCAGGGCCTTGCTGAGTTACTTTAGGCCTCACTAAATTGCTGAGGCTGGTTCTGAACTTATGATTCTCCTGCCTCAGCCTCCCAAACTTCTGGGATTAACAGATGTGCGCCCAGTTCTGTTTTATTTTTTGTTTTGAGACAAGTTCTCACTGAATTGACAAGGCTGAATTTGAATTTATAATTCTCCTGCCTCAGCCTCCTGGGTTGCTGGGATTACAGACATGTGCCACCGTGCCTGCCCTGGAACTCCTTGACACCTCTCTGAATGTCTAATTCTTGCCAGGTGTGGTGTCACATACCTATAATCCCAGTGGCTCTGGAGACTGAGACAGGAATATTGAAAATTCAAATACAGCCTCAGCAATTCGGCAAAGCCCTAAGCAACCAAGTGAGAACCCTGTCTCAAAAAAAAAAAAAAAAAAAAAAAAAGTCTAGGAACGTAGGAATGTGTCTTAGTGGTTAAGCACCCCTGGGTTCAATCCCTGGTACCAAATAGATAAATAAATTTCCCAGTCACTCATTCCAAGCCTGAGCCTTCCCTTTCTCTCACCCTCCTGCCTGGGAGCCACCAGCAAGTGGTGCTGGAGGGAAATCCAGCCCCTGTGGGGACCTACGTGGCGTTGGGCAACCTGGCCCCGTCTGCCCTCCTGACTTCTCCCCTTCCACCTTCTTCCCCACGGACAGCCAAACCCCTCTGTTTTCCGCCTGCCACCCTGCAGCCCCAGGGCCTTGTGCAATTGCTCCTTGCCATTTACCTTAGGCAGGAGCTCTCCATTTCCCACCCCAGGTCACCTTTTCCCACCCACCACCTTCTCTCTTGATGACATCCCTGTTTTTCTCTCTTCTGGCACGGTCCATTTTCTAAGATGACCTTGTTTCTTTTTGCTTACTATCTGTCCATGAGGCTGTTGTGTGCCATCCTGTGTTCCCAGCTCCTGCAAGTAAGGAATAGGAGTTTAACAGAGAGAAACACCTGCTAGAGCCTCTTTCTAACCTTGTTTATCCTTGTGTCATCTTGATTTTATACCTTATTAGGTCTTCTGCTCTCTGACCCAGCGGGCCGCCCGCTCTGCAGCCAGAGTCCCCCATGCAGCCTGGCTCCCCCTCACCCCACAGTTCCTCCTGCAGCCTGGCTGTCCTTCCTGGTCCTGGCCCCTCTGTTCCCCCCTCACAGTGCTGGGCCTCATGCTGCTGCAAAACCCCAGCTGTCTCCTCCCCGCACTGAGTCACTCTTTCCCTAAATGGGACCCCTCACCACCTACCCCCACCGCAGCGGTAAGTCTTCAGCAGCCACAGGGCCAGGGTTTGGGTTACAGCAGGATTGTCACTGTTGAGTTTGTGGACAGACTAAATCATGAGGCTGTTTTCACATAAACAGCTATTAAGCTAGAGCCACCCTTGCACGCAAACTATCCCTTAAGAAAAGGGATAGTGGCCGGAAACACTTCAAGGGAGACCAGCAAAGTGAGCCTTTTCCATTTTCATCTCCTGGGTCTGTTTGGTCTTTTTTTCCCTTTCAGTACTGGGGTTGGGACTTGGGGGTGCTCTACCACTGAGCTATATCCCCTTAATTTTTTTTTTTTTTATTTTGAGGGAGGGTCTTGCTAAATTGCCCAGGCTGATTTTGAACTTTTGATCCTCTGCCTAGGCCTCCCAAGGCTCTGCGATTACAGGCATGAGCCACTGTATTTGGCTTCTTTTTTTAAAAAAAAATTAATTTATTTATTTTAATTAGGTATATAAGACAGTAGAATGCATTTTGATTCATTGTACATAATTGCAGCACAACTTTTCATTTCTCTGATTGGACATGATGTAGCATCACACCCTATGTGCAGTCATACAGGTACCTAGGGTAATGATGTCCATCTCATTCCACCATCTTTCCTGCCCCCATTCCCCCGCACCCCACTTGGCTTCTTCTGCTTGGTCTTGTATGTTACAGACTTTCAGGTGGCCTTCCATGACTGGGTGATTCATTCAAGCCATCTGACCTGGTATTGAATGGAGCAGGCAAATAGGGTACTCCTTTGGAGATGCCTTTCAGTTTCAATTTAATATGTTTTTTTTTTTTTATATTTATTTTTTAGTTATCGGCGGACACAACATCTTTGTTTTGTATGTGGTGCTGAGGATCGAACCCGGGCGGCACGCATGCCAGGCAAGCATGCTACCGCTTGAGCCACATCCCCAGCCCCTCAATTTAATATGTTTTTACTGAGCATTTAAAATGTTTGGGGTCTATGCAAATGCAAGATTTGCAGATATGTCTATTCTTGCCCCAATGGGCCCCTCTCTGTGCCTGGCATATCTTATTCTTTGTTACCCCAAGCTGGATTCTAGTGATTGTCACATTTGATTCTAAGCATTTATTTCCCCCCTGAGGGTCTTGAGCCTTCTAGGGGCCTGGGAAGTAGGAAGGGTCAAGCAACCGAGTGTTGGACTGTGTGGACATCTGTGGGAGGCCTCATGAAGGGCCATGGACTCCATCTTGTTCAAACCTGATTCTTCATTGAAATGAAGCCTTGGTGGAAGAAAGATTTTGTGTTCAACAGGCAGTACTGGGAGGAAAAGTGAATATCGTTGTCACAGGATGGGGCTAGGAGGCCCCAGCTGACCCATGCTCTGCAAAGGTCACTTTACCAGTCTCATCAGATGTCCCTTATCCAGGGCCCTGCTCAGGCCTTTCCTCTCTAGACAGTTTCCTGTGTCTTTCAACCATACCTGGCTTTTTTATGTGTATGTGTGTGGGGAAACCCAGAATTGAACTCAGGGGCACTTGACCAGTGACCACATCCCCAGCCCTATCTTGTATTCTGTTTAGAGACAGGGTCCACTGACTTGCTTATCATCTTGCTTTTGCTGAGGTTTTGAACTTGCAATCCTCCTGCCTCAGCCTCCTGAGCGGCTGGGATTACAGACAGGTGCCGCTGTGCCAGGCCCATGCCCAGCTTTTTAACAACATAAAGATCTGCAGTGTTGGGAGCCCTTCCTGTGGGTCAGCTCCTATTCTTTCCACATGTAATCTCATTGAGTCCTCTTTATGACAGTCCTGTTCCCATTTTAGAGATGTGGAAACTGAGTGGTTTAGGTAAATGGCTTAGGGTTATCAGCCAGCCAGGCAGGGCAGGAGCCAGCACAGTCTGAGCCTGCTGAGCCAGGCCTCCACCTCTGCTCACCCGGTGCCTTTCTGTGCTTTTCTTTCTTCTCTCCCTCCACTTTTTTTTTTTTTTTTTTTTTCAGTAAGCCTTTCTGGTGGGCTCTTATTCCTCTGAGAGTGTGGAAAACAGTGGGATGTCGTGGGGCTAGGACAGGTTAAAGCTGTGTTGCAGGCCAAGAGTGGGAGGCTGAGGGAAGAGGGCCATGTGCAGCCTGCGCCTGGAAAGAACCGTGGCGCCCTGTCTGCTCCGCAGCCTCCGCCTCTCAACCCTCAGGTTTACCAACGTGAGGCCTTTGAAGCAGCCCCACGGGGTTGGTGTCCCTCTGCTAAGTCTCCTTCTGAGGCCTGCTCCACCTGCACTGCTTAATAAGGGAATGTCTTCAGTGATGAGTCACACCCCCTGCCCACCCTGCTCTGCCCTGCTTCCTGAACATTTTAGAGAGGAATGAGTTGTTGTGTGGTGCTGGGGAAGGGGGTAAGGTGGGTAAGGTGGGAAGGAGGAGGCTGAGTGGTAGGAGAGTTCTGAGGCCAGCACCTTGAGGGCCTGCGGGGTGCCCAGTGGGGAGGTATGGCCTGAGGGGCTGGGAGAGGAGCCCCACTTGCTGGGGAAGGCAAGACACAGCCCTCAGCAAGAGGGGCCCACCAGGCTGCCCGCTTCCTGGGGCAGGAAGTCCCAGCGGCTGCCAGAATCCCCAGGCTGAGAGCAGCTCAAGCCAGAGGAATGTGTGGTGTGTGGTGTGTGGGGGGAGGCGGGAGGGGCCCTTCATGTCTCCCTGGCTTCTCCCTCTGCTGTGTGTGTGTACGTGTGAGCGTGTGTGTGCGCATGTCCATTCTGCTGGCCGGGCTCCCTGTCAGCCTCTTTTGTTTTTTCTCTCTCCCTGACCTCATCCCTTTTCTATTCTTCCTTTCCCTCCTCTCCCTTTGTTCCATTCTCTCTCTACAACTGTTTTTCCCCTCTGTCTATAGCTGCTCTCTTTTCTTCTCCCTTCCTGCTTGTGCTCTCTCTCTCTCTCTCTCTCCTTCCCTCCCTCTCTCTCCTGGAGGGGAGTTGTGATGCCAGGAGCTGCAGTGCCCAGTTCCAGGGTAAATGAGGCAGCTTTCAGGATGGCAGGGCCTGAGCCTATTGCCTGGTTGCCTGTTGCCATGGTGACCTAGAGGCGGTGGCAGGCAGCAGCCTTGGCTGTCTGGCAGGGAAGACATGTAAGGCTCTGATGAGGTGAGGCCAGGTCTGTCCTTCACAGCCTCTGAATGGCCACCTAGCTGCCAGGGCTCATGAGGTGACTGCCTGTGAATGTGGGTGCTAGGTTGGGTGCTGTCCTGGTGAGTCCCCTGAGGTGCACACGGCAGAGATCAGTCGCGTTTGGGGTCAGCACCCTCCTGGCCTCTTTCTGGGGCATGCTGGAGTAGGGAGTGGGAGGTGGCAGAGGGTCCAAAGGGAGAAAGCCACAGGGAGGTAGCAGGGGTGGAGGTGAGGTGGGTGCTGGGAGACCTGGACGGGCAGATGTGCTTCTCATTAGAAGGGTTTGTGTCGGAGAGAGTGAGCCCGTGGTCCAAGGGAGCAAGCGAGCTCATACTGGACAGTCAGTGGATGGGGTATGGCAGGTGGCATTGCTGTTCTGGAGAGAGGCCCATCTGGCATGTGGTGTCTTCTCCTCAGAGCAGAGGGTTTTCAAGGTACAACCTTCAGCTCACAAAGAGCGCACAGTCTCCTCAATGGTGGTGGCTCAGACAGTGTTCCAGAAAGTGCCTTGACTCTGGACTGTAGGGTACTGACACTACAGGTCTTTCTGCAGGGGACATGAGAGTAGATGGGGAGCTTCTAGGGAGTCTTGTCTCCAAGGCTGTCACAAGTGCCTGGGAGGCAGCGGTGACTACTCTGCCTGCCAGGCAGTTACAACAGAGTGGCCAAGCAGCCTCAGCCTTGGAGTTAAACAGACTTGGGTCCAAGTCCCACCTCTGCCCTTTGCTGGCTGAATGATTTTGTGTGTGCATATCCAAGGCACCCACCCTCCCTGGGCCTTTGTTCCCCCATCTGTAAAATGGGACTAATAACAGCAGGGTTGTGTGAAGATTAAAAGATAAAAGTGCGAAGATTAAAACTGCATGTGAAATCCTCAGTACTCAGTAAATCCTCAAGGGAGAGCCGTTGTTCTCCATCTTACTCTGCGTGCATACCCTCTTCAATTTTATGAACAAAAGAAGCTTGTGAAAAAAGCCCAGACAGGTTAAAACACTTGCTCACGTCCCACAGGCCGTTAGTTCTGGGCACCTTGCAGGCATAGTGCCCAACAGTACAGAGAAGAGACCAGTACAGTGAGAATCCTAAATATTCAGAGTGGTCCTGAGGCACAAAGGTGAGAACACAGGCAAAGGCAGAGGCTGTCCTCCATGTCTTCATGCTCTTATCCAAAGGCTAGGTCAGGCTAGCTGAGGTTAAGCAGAACCCCAGCCCCCACAGACTATGCCCCGTCCTGCAGGTCTCGGCCGCCAGCCCCCACGCAGGCTCAGGCCGCACACACTCCTGCAGCCCCTGCCCCTGGGTTACCAGTATCTCCCAGGATGCCTCTGGTTCCATGCCTAGCTTCCCATCTGGACCCTGTGAAGGTGGCCCCCAATTCAGGTTTGCTCACCAGGGTAGGCCTGACCTAGCCTTTGGATAAGAGCATGAAGACATGGAGGACAGCCTCTGCCTTTGCCTGTGTTCTCACCTTTGTGCCTCAGGACCACTCTGAGTATTTAAGATTCTCATTTTACAGGTGAGGAAACTGACCCCGGCGGGGGGGGGGGGTTGCCCATTGGTTGTTGAATGAATGAATGAATAGCTGAGTGGACAGAGGGGAAGCCGTTGCCTGGGGCCCCCCTGCTGCTGAGGGTAGGGTTGGGATTCCAGAACTCCAGGACCCCCTGTTCCATGCTGCATCCCTTCTCCATGTTTCCATTTCCCCAAGTGAGAAACAAAGGCTGCTGTCTCTTTGATGGTTGAGAAACGTGAGCCCCATCTAGCCGACTGCCCCGTGCTCTGCAGTCTCCTTGAGTGATGCTCCCGCACATGTGTACAGCACCTCACCGTTAGCTACTGACTTGAGTTTTGGGGATCTGCTTTTAGTAGTAGTAGTCCCTACTACTTTATCACTGAGCTGCATCCCCAGCCCTTTTCATTTTACATTTGGAGACAGGGTCTCACTAAGTTGCTGAGGGCCTTGCTAAGTCGCTGATTTGCAACCATCCTATCTCGGCCTCTGGAGTCCCTGGGATTATGGCTGTGTCCCGCTGTGCCTGTAGGAATCTGCTTTGATCCTTGTCCTACCCTTGAATGGAGGTGGGCTGCTTGTCCCGTTTTTCCCAAAGAGGAAACAACTCAATGACATGCCCAAGGACTGCCTGACTCTCAGCCCATTTGCTTAAGACCTTGGACAGAGCCTTGGGCCTCAGTTTCCCCATCCATGCAACCATCCAGGTGTAATCAGTCTCCAAGCCCTTCTCACTCATGATGCCAAGGAAAGGTCTGCAGGGTAGACAGAGGCCAGAGACCTGTGCTCAAGCCAGAGCTGGGCAGCTTAGGTGGGATCTGGGACTTCACTGAGCGAGGGTCCCTGAATACTTTGTCAGTGGTAGGGCCTCAAATATTTGCTCCTGGGTCAGATGAGATGTGCATGGAGTGGCATTCAGGAAACACCTTCTCCATTTGCTCTGGCTCCTGGCCAGTTTCTCAGTGGACCCTGGCAGTTCTGATGACCTTGACCTGGCTGAGGGTAGGCATCAGATTTCAGACAAGGATATTTTTACCCTTGGGGGTGGAGGAAGGCAGGTGATGTTCTGGCTCTCTGTTCTAGAATGGGTTGAGGGGACAGGATAGGAATGGGGCCTCATGATGTGTGTGCTCCCTGCCTATGTGAGGTGACACTAGTGAACCCACTGAATAAATGCATATAGTTGGACCACAACAAGCCACACTCTGTGCTCCTGGGCCCTATAGGCACCAGGAGTGGAGAGAGGGTTCCTGCTTGGTGGATCTTCTGTTCTGGTGTCAATCAAATACCCCACGATTAAGTGGGCATTGTCACAATGGAGAGCACGACAGAGGTGAGGCACATGGTGGGTGCCAGAGTGCTGAAGTGGGGAGGAGATAATGCAGCCAGGGAGAGCAGGAGTATAGGAGTGGAGATACCATCTGATGTTTTGTCCATTTATTTTTGTACTGGAGATTGAACTCAGGAGCACACAACCACTCAGCCACATCCCCAGCCCTTTTTATTTACTTATTTTTGAGACAGGGTCTCATTAAGTTGCTTAGGGCCTCACTAAATTGCTGAGACAGGCTTGGAGCCTGTAATTCCCCTGCCTCAGCCTCCTGAGCCATCTGGATTACAGGTCTATGCCACTGTGCCTGGCACAATCTGATGTTTTGGGTAATCAGAAGCCTGTGGTATTTCCCTTCCAGGCTCAGGATGGCTTCATGGATGAGTGCTCCCTGTTTTACCTAAGAGTTTGATACCCTCTGCTACCCTTTGTTGCCTTGTCTGCTCGGAACCTCAAGTCCAAATGCGGTTCTCTGTGGTAGGATCTGGATTCCTACCATAATCTTTTCCTCCCTTATTTGGTTCTTTAACTGGAATTGTTTGCATTTCTGGCCCAGTGAATGTGTATCCTGTGTGTGTCCCCTGTGTGTGTGTAGAGTCCACCTCAGAGCCTTTTTTGGGAAGAAGGTAGGGAGTAGGCCTGAGGGGGAGCTTTGGAATGTGGACAGTACTCCTTCTGGCCTGTGAGTAAATGGCTCGGAGGCTGCCCTTGATTGCACTGGTCTCTCAAAGAGGCTGGAAAAGGGCTGAGCCTCCCTGGTGGGGACAGGCATCCAGTTTAGGAATCTGGCTCACACTGTTCAGCCTGACCTGGCTAGGACAATGAGGACTTTCATGGGGCCTTGCCCATGGCTCCAAGGGTGGGCCAGAGGCCTTCTCTCCCTGCCCCCTCAAGGGACTGCCTCAGGGCCCCACCCCATGCCCTTGGGAGAGATGGGGTGGGGGTGGGGGAACACTGGCTTCGTGGTATTTGGCTGGGATTAAGTCCTGCCCCGGGATCACTGGCTTTATAAATTGTCCCAGAACCACTTAAAGGAGCTCATAATCTGGCCCTCACAGGGCTGTGGCTGGGTTCTGGTGAGTTTATGGGTAGAAAGTACTATTAAACAGACCAGCGTCAACTATGTTTGGGTCTTTATTTCTATAGGAAACTCAAATTCAGCTTTCTAAAGTTAACAGTAAGTGATCAGTAAGAGCTAGCCATAGGGTAGGAGTTTTATACACTCACTCTCCTTTCATTTCATCCCACAGTGACACGTGGAGGTAGGTATTATAATCCCATATTTACCGGTAAGGGAATTGAGGCCCATAGGTGTTGAACAGTGTGCCTGAGGTTTCATGGGGAGGTAGTAGAACTGGACTTGAACCCAAGCCGGGCCAACCCCAATGCCTGTGCCCAGCTGGTGTCGCGGTGGGCATCTTCAGAGGCTGTTCAAGCCTCTGACTCCTGCCAGGGCAAGTGCTGTCCTTTGCACTAGACCTGCTATTCTGAACGGGTCCCGCAGGCACTGTGATCTCTGCCCTGACTGATCACTGTGGGCCATCCCCTTCTCCAGGAGTCTTCCATGGTTTCTGGGCACTCTGGGTCTGCTCACCAGGTCCCTGACTGCCCACTCCTATTTCCACCCCAGCAGGTGTGCCTGGCATTTCCCCACCAGCGTGCTGTGCCCTGATGTCCACACTACCAGAGCTGCTGCTGTTCCCTGCCCCTCTGTTCCCCACAGCCTCTCCGCAGCTCACACAGACGCCTCTTGTCCTGAGTCTCAGCCCTAAGGCTGCCTTGTCATTCGTCTTTTCCTTCTTCTCTTCCACTGGCAGTCATTTGGCGTCTGCTCTGTGCTGGGCCTGGGTCTTGTCCTGTGGGGGTGATGGGAGTGGCAGGGCTTGGTCAGTGCTGTGAGGGAGACAGGAGGCTGCAGGA
Source organism: Marmota flaviventris (assembly GCF_047511675.1). Classification (NCBI taxonomy): domain Eukaryota; kingdom Metazoa; phylum Chordata; class Mammalia; order Rodentia; family Sciuridae; genus Marmota; species Marmota flaviventris. Next base: position 43,308,958 of record NC_092507.1, read on the forward strand.
GTCTGGGAGGCCCTGGCTCTCCCTGTGGATGAGGGGTGTGGATAGAGGATGAAAGTGGCAGAGGAGAAGGTGGACAGGGTGGACAGGGGCAAATGAAGGGGCTCTGGCAGAAGCAGTATTCCTGTGGTGGGGGAGAAGAGCAGGAGTGGGAGCAGTGCTCTGAGGAAGGCACATGGTTGGGAGCTGTGGGACTGGGGCTAGTGTAGAGCTGCAGTGGCTGGGCCTTGCTCCTGACAACCATGGGAGCCATCAAAGAGTCTTGAGCAGGTAGTGCCTGGTGAGAACTGTTCTTTAAAAAGGTCATTGTAAGCTGAGCACAGGGTTGCACTCCTGCAATCCCAGCAGCTCAGGAGGCTGAGGCAGGAGGATTGCAAATTCAAGGCCAGCCTTAGGCAGCCCTAAGCAACTTCGAGAGACGCTGTCTCAATAAATAAGTAAATAAATAAATAAATAAATAAAAAGGGCTGGGGATGTGGCTCAGTGGCCCGGGTTCAATCCCTGGTACCAAAAAAAAAAAAAAAAAAAAAAAAGAGAAAGGTCATTGTGGTCCTAAGGTCAGAGGGAAGCGTGAAGTCCGTTGTAGGAGTTCTGAGGATTTGACCAGATCTTCCTGCAAGGCAGGTCATAGTAAGTAGCCTTGGTCGAGTCTCTGGGTCTTCTTTGGGGACAGATCCCCCTGGTGCTGTGTAGAGGCTGGAGGGAGATGGGGTGGCTGGAGCCTGTGGACAGGCTGTGGGACTAGTCAGGACACAGGGAGGCTGAGTGTTTAAGAAGGTGAAATTATTGGGACTTAGACACTCCGGGGAGAGAGGAAATCACGGTTAAGCCTGTTGTCGAATTGCCCAGCAGGCCCAGGAGGGCCAGTCTCTGCCCTTTCAGCTGGGTGACACTGGACTAGTCTTTCCCTCCATGCCTTAGTCCCCCCAGCTGAGCAAGGTGGTCTCTCCTGCTCTGACTCAACAGGTCTGTGATGTGACTGATCAGGAGGAGAGACACAGAGCCCACGGTGTGACTAGCCAGGGCCTACTCTAGGATCATCAAATCTGGCCAGGTCGGCTATGGCCTGGGGCCAGCGCTTGGCATGGCTACTATCGGAGAGGGCACATCTCTGACCTCTGAGTGCCCTCCCCTTCACAGCAGCTGGGCCCTGTCTGCTGCGTTGGCCTGGCCTGCCTGGCTATTCCAGGTCCTGACTCCAGCCAGGGCCTCTGCTCTCTGGAGAGGAGTGGCTCCAGTCTGGGGTCCCATTGGCTAAACCGTGCCTGGCTGCACACACCCCTGCTTCCCGGGCTGGCTGGCTGCCCACCTGAGAGGGAGGCCTGGCCTGCCCCATGTGGGCAGACTGCCTCAGAGCCCAAGGGAGGAGGTGGGGGTCTGAGAGACTGTGCCTGGGGCCGCCTGGGCTGCTCTGTCCCCACCTCCTTTGCTCTCACCCCATCTCTGCACCCCTCCTGTGAGAGGAGTCTCATGTCAGCAGCAATGAGGTCCTCAGCTTGCTTCAGGGTGGAGGGCTCAGCTCTGATTGGAGGAGCGTAGTGTTTCTGTTTGAAGGGGTGACGGTGCTCTGCAGCTTCCTGATTGGGAATCCCACTGAGTGTGCCAGGCCCCAGGCGGGCTTAGACCCTAGAATCCTGGAGCCAGTGCTATGTACCTTAGGGAGTGACAGTTCTCTTCTTTGCTGGGGAGGGCAGGCGTGACTCAGGAAGAAAGGGGCCTTGCTCATGATCTCATAGTGCCTGAGGGACAGGCTAGAGTTTGCACTTAAGTCTGTCTCTGGTTGTCCTTCTGAAAACCTCTAATGAGGTCCTACTGTGTGCTAGGCCCCTCTAGGCTCAAGTTGTCATTGTATTCGTGGTGCTTGGCCCAGGGTCCAGGACAGAGAAGGTGCTTGGTGAATGAATGAATGAGGCAAAGATCCTGTCTCTATGCAGCAGAGTCTAGTGGAAGGCAGGGTTCCTGTTTCACAGAACAGGAAGCAGGACAGTCAGGGATAGGGACCACTCCGCTGAGAAGTAGGGAGAAAACTGGAGTTCAGCAGTCTGACTCCTGGCCCAGGGCTTTGTCCAGCTTCAGTTTCCTCATCTGTAAGATGGGTTGACAGTCCTGGCTTTCTGCCTGCCTTGTGAGGGCCGGGCGAGGCGGTGGGTGGGATAGAGCAGGGCCCTGTGTGGGGCTTCCCTCTGTGCCTGTCCAGACTGCCTAGGAACCTCAGATGGTTGACTCCCTTTATTCTGCCCACCAGTCCTCTGCCTCTTGCCTTCCACATTTCCTCAGTTCTCTCCGGGCTTCTTTCTGGACTGTTCTTCCCAGAACACCTGGCAGTGAGAGGGGTTTGGAAAGAGTGTGGGTAAATGGACCCTGCCTGCCTCCTCCCTCTCTCCCTGCCCCTGCTCCCAGAAAGCCAGCTACTCGCATCCATGTAGGCTTCCAGTGCATGGCCAGACTGGAGATGCCTTGGCAATGGTTACCATGGCAACGGGTCCTGCTGCGTGGACCACAGTGCCTTCAAGCCAACTGTGAGGACTAGAAAGCTGGTCAGCCTGGCACTCCATGGGCCTCCGCCCAGGCTGAGAGGTCTCAGGGCTGTGGCTCTCTTTTTTCCCAGCCCTGTGCTTACTACCCAGTGGCTCTTGGGAATGAGCTGCATCTCTGGGAACCACGAGCAGTTCTGGGTCAGACAGGCCTGGTTCAAATCCTGGTTCTATCACTTGAGGGGTCAAAGTCATGTTCAACGTGGCTTGAACAAGTCATGTTGGTAGGTTTTGAATTTATGGAATTAGCTTAGGGTTGCCTGTGGGGGGACTTATCCGGGACACACAGACCCCCAACACAGGAGCCAGCACTGCTCCCTCCTGCAGCTTAGGGGCCCGCCATCTGATCAGGACACTTTTTGCTGCTACATCCGAGGCCCAGGACCCTGACTCCTCATCTTGGCCTAGGAAACCTTGCAAGGGTCTTGGTGTGGTGGGAAGGAGCTCAGACCGCTCCAGATCTCAGGGATGGGAGCCGGGCTCTGCTATTTCCTTGACCCTCAGTTTCCTTATCTCCAAGATGAGGATAATAACGTACCTGTCCCACAGGTTTGTTGTACAAATGGAATTGAATTAATACACGTAAAATTGAATTAATACACGTAAAATAATCTGCTAAGGCAGACTATGTGGACACTTAAATACCATATAAATGTTAGCTGTGACTGTTGTCACTCCCCTAGAGTTGGCATTGGCTGTGACAATTGGCACCACGTGCCTGCCTCTCATTTTTCTCACACACAGGGTTGCCCAGATCCTGAGTTCACAGACTGACCAGGAGGGTATCCCAGAGAGAAGGGACAGCAGGTTGCCTCCCTAGCCCCCATCAGAGGGGCTGATGGGCATGGCCCCCTGTCCTGCCTGGAGAGTAAGACAGGATGGGCTTCAAGCTTGAGACTCCATCTCTCCTGAGTGCATTTGAAGACCTTCCCTCCTTATTCTCCAGTTGGCAGCTGCTGCGGTCCTGCCCTGGATCAGACAGCTGCTCAGTGACTGCCCAGAGCCCTCCCAGTCAGTAGATCCGAGTGCCGGAAGGCATTAGCACCCACTGGAGGCTCCTGATGCCAACTGAAGAGCCCAGGAGCTCAAGAAAGGGCCTGTGGGGACGAAATCAGAGCTGCTTCCTGAAGCACTTTTATGGGAACAATTTTCAGTTGGACTACTGCAGGTTCACTAGCTCCCTAGGCCTCCCTGCATAGAGTGGTCAGTCCCCTCCCTCCCTCTCTCCCTTTTCTTTTTCTTCATTATTGGTTCTTGCTTTATTGACCTCCTTTTAATTGGAGTGTTTGCATTATTTACATTTTTAAAATGTACCATTAAAATATATTTTTTAGTTGTAGATGGACATAATACCTTTATTTTTTATCTTTATGTGGTGTCGAGGACCGAACCCAGGGCCTCACACATGCCACAACCCCAGCCCCTAATTTTTTTTGGTACCAGGGATTGAACTCAGGGGCACTCAATCACTGAACCACATCCCTAGCTCTATTTTGTATTTTATTTAGAGACAGGGTCTCACTGAGTTGTTTAGCGTCTTGTTGTTGCTGAGGCTGGTTTTGAACTCACAGTCCTCCTGTCTCAGCCTCCTGAGCCACTGAGATTACAGGCATGTGCCACCGTACCCGGCCGTTTTAAATATTTTTAAGTGTACAGTTTAGAGGCATTAAGCACATTTTCAATCAGGCAACTATTCTTACTAACCGTCTCTAGATCTTTTTCAACTTCCCAAACTGAAACTCTATACTTAATAAACAGTAACTCCCTATTTCTTCCTCCCTAGCCCCTGGTAACCACTGTCCGTCCTTCATTCTTTTGTTCCTTCCTTCCCTCTTTCTTCTTTCTTTTTACAGTACTAGGGATGAAACTTGGGGTGCTCTACCACTGAGCTACATTCCCAGCCCTTTTTATTTTGAAACAGTCTCACTAAGTTGCCCAGGCTTGCCTTGAACTTGCAATCATCCTGCATCAGCGTCCCAAGTTGCTAGAACTATAGGTGTGTGACAACACACCTGACTGCTGTCATTCTTTTGTCTCTCTGAATTTGACTACTCTACGGACCTCCTGTGAATGAAATCACAGTATTTGTCCCTTTGTGACTAGCGTGTCTTCCAGGTTCATCCATTGTGAAGCATGTATAAGAATTTTCTTTCTTAGGCTGGTGCCAAGGCCCATGCCTATAATCCCCGCAGCTCGGGAGGCTGAGACAGGAAGATCACAAGTTCAAAGCTAGCCTTAGCAATTTAGCAAGGTCCTAAGCAACTTAGGGAGGCCCTGTCTCAAAATAAAAAATAAAAACAGCTGGGGATGTGGCTCAGTGGTTGAGTGCTCCTGGGTCAATTTCTCGCACCAAAAAAAGCAAAACTTTTCAAAAGTTATCCCACAGGCAGAAGTGAGGAAGTGAAGTATCTATATTCTTCTTCTCTCCCCCTTTCTCAGGTCCAAAGTTGTGTTAGGTCAGATTTGTTGGCCAAAAGGAAACAGCACAGGTGGCTTCCAAGGAGCCTTTGGGGTCTGAGACCATGGGCTGGAGGGTTCTCCCCTCTCTCCTGGTGGGGCTGGTGGGAGGTGGCCCTGGGCTGCTTCTCCTCTCCCTGGGGCCATAAGGTCTCAGGGCTTGGCAGACCCAAGAACCCTGGGGAGAGCTGATCTCTCTGCCTCCGTGTTCTCCAGGGCCTCGCCTCTGTGTTCTCCAGCCGCACGTCCCGCAAGTCAGTCTCACGTGCTGGAGACGACGACGACATGGCAGAGGGTGAGGGATACCGGAACCCCACGGAGGTGCAGATGAGCCAGCTGGTGCTGCCCTGCCACACCAACCATCGTGGGGAACTGAGCGTCGGGCAGCTGCTCAAGTGGATCGACACCATGGCCTGTCTGTCCGGTGAGGCTGCGTTTGGCCTGGCCATCTCCAGCCACAGGCCCCACAGACCCAGAGCAGGGGCCTCTATTCAGAGATGGTTACTGTCCCCTGAGTGTCTCCTTTGCCCATGCTGGTCCATGTGCCTGAAGTGCTCTCCTAGTTTCCCAGTGCTCAGGGCAGCCCTCCCACTCCCCCAGGGCCCACAGCCCTGGGTACTGGTGTCGTGCCCTGAGGTCCCTGCTTCCACCCAGTGCAGCCATATACAGGGCTGCTTCACCACGGGTTTGAAAATGCCCTGAGCACCGATGGCGACAGGCTGCTGATGGTGGTCCCTATGTTGAGTGGAGCTGCAGAGCTTGCTTCATTCTCTTTGCTGTGATGGTGTCTCCAGCCCACTGGGAGCTCCCAGCCTGGTGGAGCAGTTCGGGGGGGGGGGCATGCAGGAGGACCCCACTGCCTGTTTGAGAGACCCTGACCCAGCTCTGGGGACAGGGAGGGGTTTCTGAGGGGTTAGGGCACCTGAACAGGTCTTTGTTTATTTTGATGTGGTTCCAAGGATTGAACCTAGTGCCTTACACATGCCAGGCAGGTGAGCAAGTCTTGAGGGTGAGAAGGCTCAGGGAAGGGAACAGGTGGGTGAGGTGTGGGTGCTCAGGAAGTCAGGCTAGACAGTGTGGCATGATCACCCATTCATCCAGCAGCTGCTGGCCTGAGAATCTATGCTGGGTTCTGCTCTGGGAGCCTCGTGCAGCGATGAGCAGGACAGGTAGAAATCCTTGCCCTCAGGTACTTCCCAGTCTAGCAGGTCACTAGACACAGGGAACCAGATTTATAAAATAGGGTTAAAATGTGGTAATGGTGGGAAGGGACTGGGAGAAGGCTGGGGTGGCCTCGGCTTGGGCAGATGGAGAAGCCTCTTGGGGAGAGGTGACATTTGATCAGAGGCCAGTGACGTGGGAAGCCTGTTAACATCTGGCTTTCTTCTTCTGATGCCAGCGGAGAGGCACGCTGGCTGCCCCTGTGTCACAGCCTCCATGGACGATATCTATTTTGAGCACACCATCAGGTAAGCAGCTCCTGCTTCAAGGTCCTTCCAGTCTCCCTGCCACAAACCCATGGCCACTCCCCCATGACCCTGCCTGGAGTCTATCAGGCTTTTGAATATGGAAGAAGGGCAGCTTCTGGGGGCAAGGACCTGTCTGCTGGGTCTCTGGGCAGCAGTGGGCTGGGTCCCTCTGCCAGGGTGGGGCTCAGGAAGTGGTTTGGAGTTGGGCGTTGCTGAGATGTCATTGTGGTCCTTCAAGGACTATGTCATTCTGGGGAGGTCAGTCTTTCCCTCTGGGCCTTGGTTTTCTTATCAGAACATCGAAGGCATTAGGCTTGACCAGTGAATGCCTTTCTGAGCTTGGAAATTGTCTGTGGTCACTGGTTACTGCACTGTAGGGAGGCCCCTAGGCAAACTTCCTTGGCAAAGCCTGAGCTTGAAACTTCGCCCATCTCCCTGTGTTCACACACGCCCAGGTTGATAAGGTGCTCATTACCCGAGGGAGACCTTTTTCTCTTTCTAATGACTGTCCTGGTTACATCGAGCTGAGCTTGACATTGCCTGTTGGTCCCTGCCTGCTTCTGGGACTCCAGAAGCATCCTGAGTCCTCCACTGGGACAGGCTGCAGGGGCTGCCCGCACAGCTCTGTCTCCAGCCCGTTCCTAGCTTGCCATCAGTACCTAGGGAGTCAAGTGCCAAGTGCCAAGGGCTTATTTGGGACTGCCTGGTGCCCTGTGTGTCCCAGTTAAGGAGACGTTTGGCCATTCCAGTGCTCATTAGTCATTCACTACATACTTAATGTTAGTTGGACTGGGGCCATGCTGGGTTTGGGGACACAGAGTCCATTAGAGCATGATCTCTGTTCCCAGGAGCTCCCAGACTGCAGGGGAGGCAGATGCAGGAACAATTTCCATTCCAAGTGGGTGTGGAGCTCAGTGGCAGATCATGTGCCCATTGTGCACAGGGCCCTGGGTTTGAGCCCCAGCTCCACAAAGACATTGTGAAAAATAGAAAGTTCCACACTAATAATGTGAATTTTGATATTTAGATGCTTGTCATACATTTCAAAATACTTTAAATTTCAAAATAGTTTTACATTTACCATAAGGTTATATCTCTGAATATAGTACAGAACTCCTATATATCCCACACCCAGTTCCCTGATTATTAACATATTTATAGGGCACCTTTGTCATAATTAATGAACCCATATCATCAATACCTTATTTGGAATGCCTTTTTTTTTTTTTGGTACCAGGAATTGAACCCGGGGCACTTAACTACAGAGCCACATCCCCATCCCTTTTTATTTTTTATTTTGAGGAAGGGTCTCAATAAGTTGCTTAGGGCCTCCTTAAGTTGTTGAGTCTGGCCTTGAATTGTGATTCTCCTGCCTTAGCCTCCTGAGTTAGTGGGATTATAGGCACTGTGTCCAGCTTGGCATGCCTTTTTAATATGATAATTTATTTAATCCTCAGAACAACACTATGAGGTCATGGCTATTAGTACCCTCATTTTTCAAAGGAGGAAACTAAGGCACAGGGAAGTAAGGTAACTTGTTTAAGGTTATACAGCTGGTGGAAGACCCAGGAAATACTACCAGGCTGCTGGTCTGACCCAAGTCCCTGTTCCAACCAATGGGCTACATTTCCCATGTCTGTGGGTGAGGGTGGTGCCATGGAGGGTAGTCAAGGGGTCTTCCTGGAGGAGGTCTGAGCTGGCTGCAGTACTGTCAGCTCTGTATAGAGCAATGCTTTGGAGGCCTGTGACCATGTCTGGCCTACTCTGGGTCCCTGCTGCTGATATAGGTTGTCTTCTCTGGAGGGGCTGGGGGTAGAGAGCACAAAGGATGGATTTGCTATGGGCCCAACCAGTGAAGGTGAGTCTGGTGGAGGGGGTTGTGGGTGGCAGGGAAAGTGGGGAAGGACTAGGGGAGGGGTCTGGAGCATTGCTGGTGGCCTGGAAAGGCGTGGATACACCTGAGGAAAGCTGGAGAAGGTTTTGGTTTGTTTCTGCTTTTGCCATTTAAAAATATTTCCAAATGTAGCTCTAAGGACTAAGTATTCTTTTAAAACATAACTTCAACACCTAAAAAAATTAACAGTAATATCCCACTAAAATCAATGTTGTCAGTATTCAGATGCCCGCACTGTCTCAGGAGTTTGTTTATTTATTTATTTATTTGGTGGTGCTGGGGATTGAACCTAGGGCCTTGTTTGTGCATGCGAGGCAAGCACTCTAGCAACTGAGCTGTATCCCCAGCCCCACCTTGTTTTAATTTTTTTTGCTTTATCTTTATTTTTGTCATTCAAGTCAGAATGCAAATAAGTTTGAAAGTCAACCAGTTGCTATGTATAAGTTTTTAAAAATACTTTAATTAATTTATTTTTATGTGGTGCTGAGAATCGAACACAGTGCCTCACACATGCTAGGCAAGTGCTCTACTGCTAAGCTAAGCCCCAGTCCAAGTTATTTCACCACCCCCCCCCCCCCCGTTTCTTTTCTTTTTCAGTATTAAGGATTGAACCTAGGGCCTTGAATGTTCTGCCGCTGAGCTACATCTCCATCTTTTTTTCAAATTTTATTTTGAAACAGTCTTAATAAGTTGCTGAGGTTGGCTTTGAACCTGCAATCTTCCTGCCTCCTGAGTAGCACACCTGATCACTTTTTAAAAACATCTTTAGATAATACTTGCTCATCCCTAACACCGGGCCTCCTTAAGTTGTTGAGTCTGGCCTTGAATTGTGATTCTCCTCTCTCCATCCCTCTCTCTCTCTCTGTTTTTTTCCCTTGACATTTGTTTGTTGAGGAACCTGGTATTTTCCCCCTAGAGTTCTCCGTTTTCTGGGTTTTGCTGTTAGCATCACCATGGAATATATACTTTAACATTTTCCTCTGTCTGCTGAGAGTAATTGGTCTTGCAGAAGGGCTTACAGGGTTCAGGTTAGTTTATGGGGAGCCACCCTTCAGCATTGTGAAGACTACCTGGAGGGTGTCAGGGAGCTGGAGGCTTGTGGGGGCCCCTGAAGGAGCCAGCGTGGTCTGAGTGCTGGGATACAGGACAGTTGGGAGGAAAACAAGCTCCAAAGTCTAAGTGGCATCTGCTTGGCTTTGGGTGAGCTGGGGAGGAGGACAGGGCGGAGTGGAGAGAATCACAAATCTCTTTCTTTGAGTACAATTATCCTGGTGCCTGTGAGATTCATGAGATTCATCTCATGAATGTTAGGCAAGTCCTCTACACTGAGCTACATCCCCAGTCCTCTTACACAGAAAACAGACTTTTTTAAAAAAAAAATATTTTTTTTTAGTTGTAGTTGGACACAATACCTTTATTTTATTTACTTCTTCTTATGTGCTGCTGAGGATCGAACCAAGGGCCTCGCACCTGCTAGGTGAGCGCTCTACTGCTGAGCCCCAGCCCCAGCCCCAGACTTTTTTTTCTTACAGCAGCCCTGCCTTATCTGTGGGAATATGTTCCAAGAGCCCCTGTGGATGCCTGGAACAGTGGCCAGTACCAAACCCTTTGTAAACTGTGTTTTTTTCTATACACACATATGATAAAGTTTAGTTCATAAGTTAGCCACAGTAAGATATTAACCACAATAGCTAATAATAAAATAGAACTATTATAAAAATATACTTTAATAAAAGTTATTAATAATAATAACATCTGGAATTTTCCATTTACCATTTTTAGAGTGCAGTTGACTGTAGATATCAAGCTGTGGACATGAGGGGAACTGCTGTACTTTGGGGACCAGAGGAAATTGAATTTTTTTCTTTTTCTTTCTTTTTTTTTGGGGGGTGAGGGCATGTGGGATTGAACCCAGGGCCTTGTACATGCTAGGCAAGCACTCTACCAACTGAGCTGTATCCCCACCTCTTTTCTAATTTTTGATCATGAAAACTTCCAAACATGTAGAAATCTGAGTAGTGAAATGGTCACCATTACGAGATCCATTACTTAACATTTGCTACATTTGCTTTAACTAGACATGGATAAATAAAACATAAAACATTTTCTCTCTTTCTCTCTCTTAATTTTATTTTTTTTTTGGTTCTGAGCCATTTGAAATGAGTTGCAGACATCATGCCACTTTATTCACTTTATTTCCCACCTTGTTAGCATGTGTCACTTAACATGGCCCTCCCCCACGTGACAACATGAACAGAAGTCAAACATGCAGCACCTGAGCACATGCAGTGCTCAGTGGCCGGTCAGGCCCACTCTTCATCTCTCCTGACCCTTAGAAGCACAGGCAGTAGGCACACACTCCCCTACTTCAAACACGAGGAAGTGGAATCAGAGAGGTGAAGTGATTTTCCCAAGGTCACATAGCTTGGCAGTGTGACAGTCAGCCTCTCATTGTGCTCACTGTGGGCCCTTGGCCAGCAGGTGTCTTGGAGTGAGCTCGTCCCAGGCTTGGGCAGGAGGCAGTGTAATCTGAAGTTAGCACTGTGTTTCCATGTTCATGAGCCGAGGTGCAGAAAGATAAAAAGAACTTCTCAAAGTCACACTGTGATTGAATAGGGCCAGCTCTCCAGCCTCCTGTCCTCTCACCCCCATAGCCCACCAGCTGGTCTCTCACTGCTGTCTCCAGTTAGGCAGAGGGCAGGCTGGGTGGCTCCCCTGAGGATTTACCTGGACATGGGAAACATTCCAGAAGGATAGGCTCCATTTGGAAAAAGTGGGGTTGGGCAGCCAACACAATCACCTAGAATACTGGCCCTGTCACTTTTTAGCTGCGTGATCTTGAACAAATGGCTTAACCTCTCTGATGCTCAGTTGCTCCCAAACCTACCTGCAAGGCTTATTTTTGAGGTTCAAACCAGGTAATGCACAGTGCCTGGCACATGGCACTCATTCTTTAAATGTTTCCATTTCCCTATCCACCCTCTCTGGATATCCCCTTGCACTTAGTAGGCATTCAATAAATGTGGAATTCATCAATTCAGGTGGCCTCTATTTACTGAGGACCCACCCTATGCATTGTGCCGGGCCTTGGAGAGCCAATGGCGAGCAAAACACAGGCCCCTGGGGCTGGGGGTGTGGCTTGGTGGTAGAGGGCTTGCTCCTTCAACCAAGCCCAAACGAAACAGAAGTACTGGTTCTTTCCGCAGTGGAGCTTCAGGGCTGTGGGAGGCTAGTCAGTCCACTGGGAGGGGTTGGAGGATGACCCTCATGGGGACTGGAAGACAGGGAGGGCTGCCCCATAGAGCAAACCGTGGAGCTAAGAGTAGAAAGAAGCTCAGCTCTAACTGAACAAGGGATTGGGGGAAGAAGGGAGACAGTGACCCCAGGCCACTTCTCCTGGCCTCAGCTTGCCTACCTGCAAAGTGGGTGCCCACACTGCCTCCCTGGCCTGCTTTGAGGACTCTGTGATGTCACAGATGGGAATACCTCCTGCGATCCCTGAAGTCCCTTTTGCCAGTTCCCCCAGCAGAGCTACTGTGGTTCCCTCCCCTGTCCCCTCTGGAAGGCTCACCTCCTGCTTTCCTCTCCCCAGTGTTGGACAAGTGGTGAATATCAAGGCCAAGGTGAACCGGGCCTTCAACTCCAGCATGGAGGTGTGTGGGTGGGCACTGCCTGGGGTTAGGGTGGGCCTTCCTCCTTCCCGTTCTTCTTAGCTCCAGCCCAGGCACACTTAGCTGCAGAGACCTGGTTGGGGCAGCAGAGTTCTGAACTGTTTGGCAGGGATAGGAGGGTCCTAAGAGCTTCCTGTCCAACATCCCATAGCACAGACAGTAAAACTGAGGCCCGGCAGAGGGAAGGGCCTTGCCTTAGATCACTGAGCCACATGGTTTACAGTGTGGCCCAGGCCCTCTTTGGCAGCTGGGTGGTTGTGGGGATCAAGGGAAGACAGCTGTTGTGTCTGATCCCAGAGGCACAGGGGCCACAGTGGAAGAGTGCTGGGCTTCCACCCATTAGCTTACCTCCCCTGGCCTCTGTCTCCTCATCTGTAAAATGGGAACATGGTTCCTGTGTTGCAGGGGTGGTGGTCAGGGGTGTTGTGTGGTGATGCACAGGGCCCTGTGCTCTGTGGGGGACTCCGCTTCCTCCCTGTGGACTGCAGGCCCAGGCAACCTCGTCCAGCTGAGCCACCAAAGCTAGGACAGCAGATCCCTGACTATGCCCCTGGGCACTTCAAATGCCCAGGTCCTGCCCAGGAACCCCCAGGTGTCCATCCTTTGAATTTGGCCAACATTTTACCTTTTGTGGACACAGTCTCATTTTAGTCTTCTCAGTAGTCCTGAGAGCGTAGCTCTGATCACTCGCATTCTACAGATGAGGAAACTGAGACTCAGAGAAGAGCAGTGACTTGCCCAAGATTCTCCAGGGAGCCAGGAGCAGAGTCAGAACCAGCCACAGGCCTCTGGCTTAGGCCTGGTGGGGGCTATGGGAATCCCAGAAGCCCAGCTTGGAGTGGCTCTTCCTGTCTTGTCCAGATGAGGGCCTCCAGTTGATGGGCTATTTCTTCCCTCCTACTCTTCCTCTCCAGGTGGGCATCCAGGTGGCCTCTGAGGATCTGTGCTCTGAGAAGCAGTGGAATGTGTGCAAGGCCTTGGCCACCTTTGTGGCCCATAGGGAACTTACCAAGGTAGGTGCCTGCTGCCTGCCTTCGTGCTGCCTGTCATGGCGGGTCCGGGCCACAGCCCCGGGAGGAAGGCTCATTGCCATCCAACCCTTACCTCCTCCTCCTCCCCTCACCCCTCTCTGCACGTCTCATGCAAAGAAGTTTCATCAGCGTTCCTCATGTTCACAATGACCCCTCTATAACCTGGGACTTTGCCCAAGAGGGGAGCTGGGGGGACATCAAGGTGGAGGCAGGAAGGTGAGCCCCAGGAGAGGAGACTGGCTCGGGACCCACCAGCATCCCAGCCTAGTCGGTGCCAGCCTCAGGCATGCCGTGGTCTGGGAGACAGACCTTGTCCTGAGCACCTGCCCGCTGTGCCCTGGCCAACAGGTGAAGCTGAAGCAGATCACGCCACGGACGGAGGAGGAGAAAACCGAGCACAGTGTGGCAGCTGAGCGCCGGCGCATGCGCCTGGTCTATGCAGACACCATCAAGGGCCTCCTGGCCAACTATGCCATCCAGGAAGGTGAGCAGCCCACGTAGAGGGATGGCGGCCCATGTCCTGCATATCAATAAATGTGGGCCCTGTGCTGGGCCCCACTGGGCAGAGAGGAAGGGATCCTCCTAGGGACTTCTGCCCCTGTGGCCTCAGGCCTGTCTAGCCTTCTTGGCCTCCTGGGCTCCCCCAGAGAAAGGAAATTCTTGAGCCTCTTACCCAGTGCCCAGGACCCCAGTACACAGAAGCCCAGAGCCTGGGAGCCCAGTCCCCAAGAGCCATGGATATGGTGATAGGATACATAGAGATCCCTTTGTTGGCCACAAAATGCATTTTGAATCTCTAGGAACCAAGGTGTTTAGGAAGGTAGTGTTGAGCTAGGACTCAAAGACTGTAGGATTTTAAAGAAGCACCTGTGTGTGTGTGTATTTTTTTTAATCTCCCAAAGGATATAGATAAAAAACCAAGACTCCCTCCTAACCCAAAACCTAGGCTACTTTCCCAGAGGTATTTTTTTTTCTTGAGGCACTGGAAATTGAACCCAGGGGTGCTCTACCATTTAGCTATATTCCCCAGCCCTTTTATTTTGAAATAGGCTCTCACTAAGTTGCTGAGGCTGGCCTTGAACTTGTGGTCCTCCTGCCTCAGTCTCCCCAAGTTGCTGGGATAATAATAGGTGTGCACCACTCTGCCTAGATGTTATCTTTTTTTTTTTTTTGGTACTAGGGATTGAACTCAGGGTCACTCAACCACTGAGCTACATCCCCAGCCTTATTTTGTATTTTATTTAGAGACAGGGTCTCACTGAGTTGCTGAGCGCCTTGCTGTTGCTGAGGCTGGCTTTGAACTCTCGATCCTCCTGTCTCAGCCTCCTGAGCCCAGCCTGTTACCTGGTTTTCAATCCCTTTCCAGAAGTATTCCCTGCATATTTAAGCATAGTGTGCATTATTTAGCACCATGCTTTCACCAAAAAGGGAACATGTAGGACACATTGTGCTGTGTGTTGATTCCCCCCACTCCATGTCTCTAAAATCTCTGGAGGTCAGTCTACATCGGCACAAGAAGACCTTCTTCGGAGAGATGAAGGAAGGTGTTCCTGACAGAGCACATAGTCTGGCAAAGGCCTGGAGGCAACATTGAATTTCTTACCCAATCTCTAGAATGTTCAAGTGCAAGGTCTTTAAGGGATTTGAGGACAAATAAAAGGTGATTCAGCTGCCCATGTAGAGGGAAAGCAGGTAGAAGTCGCTAACCCCAGCGAAAGCAGGACACTGAGCTTGGGATTCCCAGCTCTTCCCATTGGCCTCCTTACATCCATCCATCCCACTTCAGCCTCCTGGACCCCTCCTGTCCTGACAGCCTTCTCCCCACGGGCCAGTCCAGGTGCCTTTGTCTGACATCCGGGCCTTTGGGCTGATTGCAGCCCCATCTGGTGCAGTCGCTTTACTCACTCCAGCTCCAGCTAAGCAAGTCCTCTTTGCATCCTGCCAGTGCCTTGCCTATCCCACCTCCAGATCTGGGCCAGGGTCATCCTCAGCTCCTGCTCCCCCTGCCCCCCAGCCCGCCGGTGGCATTTTGGAGAACCTGTCAGCACAGTGAAATGCCACTCCTCTTATGGGCCCTCCCTGCAGAGGGCTGTCTCCATAGGACACAGGAGACAAATGGCACCACCTTGGGCTGGGAGGGGCGTGTCAAGCTCAGAAGCCCAAGGCCCCCCCCCCCTCACACTCTGGCCCCTGCTACTCAGGGCATCCTAAGGCTGTGGCTGCAAGGGACAGGGAATGATCAGGACAGAGGTGGGAAGAGCTTCTCTTTCTCAGGTATATCCACTGAGTCTGGAGCCGAGCCCTTTATAACCACCATCACAGTTCACCTTCAGACGGTGGGGTGGGTTGACACCTGCCCTTCACAGATGGAGCAGCTGAGGTCCATGCGGGTCCTTGATTTGCCCAAGGTCATACAGCCTGTGTGAGGTGTGGGGTTCAGACCAGGTGTTCCGGTCTCTTCCCTGAGACAGGCTCATATCAGTGACCTCAGTGACCTTCCACCTCTCACCCAGGAACGCCTGCACCCATTTCCCTGTTGCTTAACAGATTAAAGATCCTGGGTGGCTGCAGCAGGGTAGGGTGGGATCCCGGGGCTGCAGGGGTGCGTCTTCCCTGGTGGCCTCCTCACCTCCCTGCCTCTTTCCCCCTGTCCCCTCCCTGGCCAGATCTGGACAGCAGGGACTGCAGCTGCATGGTGCCGGCTGAGAAGACCCGCGTGGAGAGCGTGGAGCTGGTTCTGCCCCCCCATGCCAACCACCAGGGCAACACCTTTGGGGGTCAGATCATGGCCTGGATGGAGAACGTGGCTACCATTGCAGCCAGGTGGGGGCCTGGGCTCTGCTTGCCTCCCTGCTCCTCCTCCCCTTGGTGCTCCCTTGGCTGGGGACACTTGCTGGCCCTGCCAAGCAAGGCCTCAGAAGCTTGGCTCTTCATTAGGGTAACCCAGGGTTTTTGGAGAACCAGAGAAAAAGGGTTTCCTGTGAGCTGACCATTCTTTCCTCCACTCATAGAGTCCACCTTGTTCCCCCTGAACTCCTGGGAAACACCAAGCCCTGGCCAGGCCCTGCAGCCTCCCCTTGGTCTGGCCCTGCCCGCTTTCCCCAACAATTTCCACTCTCTTTAAATCAAGCCATCGCTGTCACTGTTCCCATGCTCTGCGTTCCTGGCCCCTGGCTCCAATCCTGGTGTGGCCTCCTGCCACACAGCCCCCATGGTGCTTTGTTAACCTGCCACCTCGCCCTCAAAGCCACCCCTGCCCGTTTCCTTCTTCCTGGTGGTGATAACAATTGCTGTTCTCCTGTAACCCCTGTACCTTCCGGGGCTTGTTCTACTCTAAATATCAGGGTTTTTTTTTTTTAATAGTTTTGGTTACTGACATTCACTAGTGGACACTCTCATATCTCCCTGAACATACTTGCTGTCCCTTCTTCCAGGAATGTCCTCCCAGCCCATGCCCTCCCCCAGGCCGATTCTTCCTCATCCTTAGAACCTGGCTCAGGCGGCCCTTCTCCGTGTTAACCTGGGGGAGAGGTACTTAAGCAGTGCTATTTGGGACAGTCCTTGACTATGAGTGCAATGAGGTCTCAGACGAGAGGGAGAGTCTGGATGGTCAGGGAGGGCTTCTTGGAGGAGGAGTGCTTCAGTAGCCCTTGAATGACAACTCTGGGAGAGAGGGGCTTAGCAGGTACTAAGGTATTTACTAAGGTATTGGGAGGAAGATGGGGAAGAGGCTTTCTTCTGTCTCCTAAACTCAGCTCCTTCTAGCCACTCACATGGACCTCAGTATTCTAAGCTGGGAAATGGGACTCAGTGCAGAACTGTCTCTGGGTTGGGTTAGAGGGTGGTACTCTGGTCCCAGGATGAGTCTGGGTGTGGGGGCATGCTCAGGCTGGTGCAGGTCAGTGGCTGAAGCCCTGGGGGACACATCTCCTGTCTCCTCACTCCCTGCCCCTCAGCCGGCTCTGCCGTGGGCACCCCACACTGAAGGCTATAGAGATGTTCCACTTCCGAGGTCCGTCCCAGGTTGGAGACCGTCTGGTGCTCAAGGCCATCGTGAACAACGCCTTCAAGCATAGGTGAGGAGCTGGGCTGGGTGGGGCTTAGGGTGCTCCCTGACCCCACAGAGGAGCTTCATGCAAACCTGCCAAGACCTTCACCCTGTCAACTGGATCTAGACCCTGCCTGGCTGCTGGTCCCTCCACCTCACCCAAGTGCAGCGCCAGTGTTCCCTCCTCTGGAAGCTCCCCTGACTCCCCTGCTACCCACCCTGCAGGGTCAAGGGTCCTGGACAGCACGAGTGTAGCAGCGACTGAGCTGGTAGCGCCTGGCTGTGAGGGCGCCTGGGAAATCTGTAGAATGGGCATTTCCTCCAGCGAGGTGGTCCATCTCCACCTCTCACAATGACCCTTGAGGTCCGACGTGACCTTTTAGGACTTCTTCTGTGTTTGTAGGCTCATCCCCTGCTGTGAGCCCACGAGGCATTGACTGGACAGGACTATCCATTTCTGTGTCTCACAGGCTGGGCCCTGTGCTCTGTGTCCTGTAAACACTCTGTAATCAGTGATGGAAGGGGACACTTCTAGGTTCCTGCCAGTGGGACTCTGTGCACCGTGTGTGTGTGTGTGTGTGTGTGTGTGTGTGTGTGTGTGTGTATGCTCACTAGCTGGGGAGGGGCATGGCTGGGAAGTTCTGTCCAGCATGGCAGCCATCCCTTCCCCCTCAGCATGGAGGTGGGCGTGTGCGTGGAGGCCTATCGCCAGGAGGCTGAGACCCACCGGCGGCACATCAACAGTGCCTTCATGACCTTTGTGGTCCTGGACGCAGATGACCAGCCCCAGAAGCTGCCCTGGATTCGGCCTCAGCCTGGGGTAAGCTGGGCAGCACCATGCCCCCCATGAGCTCCCTACCCCTCTTCTCTGCCTCTGATAGGCCTGGGGACTGAGGGGTCTGGCCCTGGTTCTCTGCTGGGGCCCAGCCAGCTCTGAGCGTCCTGGCCATGACCCCGGGGTGCCCCTGGGGTGAAGGCACACTGGGCAGGACTTGGATTGGGTGTATGGGTCTGGCTGGTGTCGGGTGTTCATGGTCCTGCAAGCACCTGTAGAATTGGGAAGAGGCCTGGCATTTGGGTCAGAACCTCACCTCGTCACATTCTCATGGGTGGCCTTCTGAGCTTTCAGCCCCATCTATAAAATGGGTGTGTCTGTGTTCCCTGCCTCCCAAGGCTGTGGGGCTCACGGGGTGCCTGGCTAAGCCTGGAGGCACTCAGAGAGTGGTGGCTGTCAGGATGAGGGGACGGGAGTGAGAGGCACAGGGTGAGGGCCAGGGGCCTGGGCTCAAAGGCTGTCCAAAAATGCTGCTTGTGCTTCTCATGGACCAGGTAGTGACCTTGTAGTGGCCACCCGGTCTTTCCAGGAAAGTCCCCTGCCGCAGGGAGCAGGCAGGCAGGAGTAGCTGGGGGTGGGGGTCCAGCCTGAGGTGGGGGCTGCAGCCTTTGGTGCTCACGAGTAGGGACTTAGGTGGGCTCCAGGCCAGGCCATCTGAGCTCTGATCTCCCTGGACCCTGAGACTGTGGGCAGCCACACAGCTCTGAGCATCAGTTTCCTCCTATGTAAAATGGGTGGACTTGGGGCTGCTCTAAGAGTGGATGGCATTGCAGGGG
Source organism: Marmota flaviventris (assembly GCF_047511675.1). Lineage (NCBI taxonomy): Eukaryota > Metazoa > Chordata > Mammalia > Rodentia > Sciuridae > Marmota > Marmota flaviventris. Next base: position 43,327,670 of record NC_092507.1, read on the forward strand.
GAGTCCGTGGGCCAGCGGCTGGTTCACAGCAAGTACCCAGTAAACGTGACCACTGCAGGTGCCCTCTAAGGATCCATATCTCCCAGAGGAGGAAACAGGCCCAGTGATGGGGGGATGGCGTCCCCAAGGCCATTCACGGAGGCCTGGTGCTGCAGCCCAGTGCCCTTGCACTTTCCTGGCTGGGATCTTTTAATTCTGGCTGCCCCCATGAGACATGAGCTCCACTTGAGGCTCCAAGGCCTCTCCTGGCCCTGGGGACAGTTAGGGGCAGAGTTGGGGTTAGCTGGTTGTGTCACCCACCCCACACCTGTCCCTGCTTCCTTCCCAGGAGGGCGAGCGACGGTACAGAGAGGCCAGTGCCAGGAAGAAGATCCGCCTGGACAGGTGAGTGGGGGCTCCCGGCAAGTTTCAGGGTTCTGTGCTGCTCCACTGACCCCAGGACACTTGACTTCCCTCAAGGCTGCTCATGGGCTAAGGCTTTTATTTTGGCCTCATTTATATAGTGGTCTTATGACTCATTTTTGTAGGGGTAAGGACATTGAGGACATAGGGGTTAGGTGGCTTGATCCCAGGGACAGAGATAGGTGCCACTATAGTCTGCATTTGAACCTAGCCAGGCCTGAGGTAATTTTTAAAAAATATTAAAATAAAAATTTAAAAAAAAAATTAGATTTTTAGTTGTTGATAGACCTTTATTTTATTTACCTATTTTTATGTGGTGCTGAGAATCTAACCAGGTGCCTCACACATGCTGAGCTACAACTCCAGCCCCAGGCCTGGGTGATTTTAAATCCTGTATTTATCCCATCAACCCTGAGGCCTGTGTGTCAGATGAAGAAAGAAAGACTTAGCTGAGCACGGTGGCACACGCCTGTAATCCCAGTGACTAGGAGGCTGGGGATCTCAAATTTGAGCCTAACATGGGCAGCTTAGCAAGACCCTGTCTCAAAAAAAAAAAAAAAAAAAACAAAACACAAAAAACATAAAGGGGCTAGGGATGTGGCTCAGTGGTAGAGAGCCCCAGGGTTCAATTACCAAAAAAAACCCAACAACCTGCTGGGCACAGTGGCACTCACCTATAAACCCAATGGCTTGGGAGGCTGAGGCAGGAGGATCACAAGTTCAAAACCAGCCTCAGCAACAGCAAGGTGCTAAGCAAGTGGGTGAGACCCTGTCTCTAAGTAAAATACAAAATAGGGCTGGGGATGTGGCTCAGTGGCTGAGTGCCCCTGAGTTCAATCCCCAGCATCTCCCCTAAATAAATAAATAAATAAATAAACAAACAAAATAAAAAGGGGTATGGATGTGGCTCAGTGGTAGAGAGCTCCGGGATTCAATCACCAGTACTGAAAAAAGAAAGAAAGAAAGAAAAAAAGTTTCTGAGAGGGGGCATCATTGCTAGTGACCAGACCCTGGTGTGACTGCCTGCACAGCAGCACTTTATACACTGAGTGCTGTAAGGCCAGGGGGTCACAAGGGGTCACAGGCCATGGCTAGTAAGAAAGTGGCCCTTGGTGGCATGCTCGCCATATGCCAATGTTCTTCTGTAAAGTCCCACAAGGCAGGTGTGACTATTGATCCCATTTCACAGAGGAGTACACGGAGGCCTAGGGTGGAGTTGCTCAGCAGAGACATGGGGACAGAGCCTTAAACCCTGCTCTCCCTCACAGCCTGGTCCCCTCTGGCTCTTTGGGGCCTGGCTGAGGTCCTGAGCTCTCAGGTGTCGCACAGTCCAGTCTCCCTAGCCAGACAGGACAGGAGTGCCTGACCCCACTGGGCTCTGCACAGGGCCTGGCAAACAGCTATGAAGTCTGTGGAGGGTAATGGCCTCTTCTTCCCTCCTCCCAGGAAGTACATTGTGTCCTGCAAGCAGGCGGAGATGCCCCTCTCTGTTCCCTGGGACCCTAGCAACCAGGTAAGGCTCTCTGCTCCAAGGGGACAGCCCTCAGGCCCATCAGGGTCCCCTCATCCTCCCTATTGGAAGGAACCTGAAGGGAACAGGGACTAGGGAGGCCTACGCCTTGCTCAGAGGGTTAGTCTTCGAGGGGCTTGCCTACGTGCCCTGCTTGGCGGAAGGGTGCTGAGGCCTGAGAGCAGCTTGTCTGGATCAGAACCAGCCTGCACTTCCTTCCCCAAGGCCTCAGGCTCTCCTCAGGCTCTCCCATGCCAGTGTGGCCTTGACCCAGGAACCCTCAGGAGGGGAGGGCAGCCTCTGTGTGCTCTTCCTAGGTGTACCTGAGCTACAACAACGTGTCCTCCCTGAAGATGCTCATGGCCAAGGACGACTGGGTGCTGTCCTCGGAGATCAGTCAGGTAGCTGACCCTGCCCACCCATGTTTTCTCTCCCTTCTGAGTGGCCAAAGGAGGCTGGTGGCCGGTGACAGGACCTCTCAGGCCACTTATGGCAGAAGGGGATCTCTTCAAAGCAATTTAGTGAGACCATGAAACCAACCCAGTTCTAGAAACAGGCCTGTCCCCAGGACCTGGAGCCCAGCCCTTCCCTCCTGCCTGCATATCTGCTGCTCCCTACCCAACACCCCTCCCTCCCTCTGCCCCTTCTATAGTGAGTCACCGCGGGGATGAGGGAAGTGGAGTAGCATCTGAGCTCTGCCACGCTTACCTGCACCTTGGACAAATCAATTGCCCACCAATGATGCAAGGAGTCACAGGGACACCTGGCTCTGAGGAGCCCCTGCGTTGCTGCCTCAGGCACTGCTTAAGATTCCTTCCGGTCGGTCCCTTTGTGCTGACTTTGATCAGGGATCCATTCTGTGGGATGCAGCTGAGGCTGAGAGAGGTTTAAGCGCCAGTTCACAGTCACACAGCGAGTCAGTGGCCACCCTGAGCTTTCAGCCCCTGCCCCTAGCATCCCAGGCAGCACCCCACCACCCAGCACAGTCTGGGGAGGAGGTGCAGGGCTGCGGCTGCCCTTGGTCCATGCAGGTCCGCCTGTACAGCCTGGAGGAAGACAAGTTTTTCTCCTTCCATCTGGAGATGGTGGTGCACGTGGATGCAGCCCAGGCCTTCCTGCTGCTCTCAGACCTGCAGCGCAGGCCGGAGTGGGACAAGCACTACCGGTGAGGGCCTGGGGGCTAGCCAGGCTGGGTCCCTTCTCAGGACTGGGGTGGCATATGGTATCTCCTGTGGAGCTGTCCCACCTCATGCTCACCCCTGCTGGCCTTCAGTGGGAACTAGGAGTGTGGTGGGAGATTGTAGTCAGGGTCATAGGCATTTTTAGCTCTCAGGGAAGAGACTGAGCCTGGGATTGGACTTGGAGGCCCGGATTTAAGTCCTGTTTCTGCCTTAACTAGCTGTGTGACTTGGGGCCCCACTTCCTTTCTGGGCCTCAGTTTCCTCCCTCTTAATATGGGTACTTGGAATGGGAATCATGGATTTATACTCAGAGGATATTCAAACCACATTCTGTGGAGTTTTGCTCCAAGGGGGCCCAGGGATTGCTTGGAATGAGGTTGGGAGGCTGAGGGGTGGGTGGGGCTCCCATGGGGCTCCCTCCCATGTTTAGACCATCTAAGTAAAGTAGCCAACTTGCAGAATTTAGTTTGTCAATTTTTTAAAGTATGTATGTGAATGTTACTTTTATTTATTGACACCAGGGATTGAACTCAGGGGCACTCACTCCCAGCCCTTTTTTTTTGTATTTTATTTGGAGACAGGGTCTCACTGAGTTGCTTAAGGCTTCACTAAGTTGCTGAGGCTGGCTTTGAACTCACGATCCTCCTGCCTCAGCCCCGCAAGCCATTGGGATTACAGGTGTGCACCACCACGCCTGGCCAATGTTACTTTTAAATATAGTGATTGACTATGAATGTTATTCCTTTGAATACATTTGTTCTCCAAATTTACTGATTCTTCATATATCTTTTTTTTTTCCCCTGAAGCAAGCAGGAATCTTTTTGAAAAAGGAAGGTGAGAAAAAGACTTAGAACTCCTAGTGCAGGGCTCCTGGGAGAGGCAAGAGTGCCTGATTTTTTATATATCTTCTTGAATTTAGTCAGGGAAGATAAATATTTTTTAGGAAAATAGCCAAAATGTCAGTGCTCAATATAGGAAAGTTAATGTTTAAACTTGTGTTTTCTTCAAGACCCTCAAAGCATTTTCTGTTATGCGAACACCCTAGGTCTGGGGTCTTTGGTCACCTCTCCAATGGCTTATGTGAGGAGCCTCCATAAGGAGGGTCTGTGTGTCTGGCAATACAGGGTACTGTCATTTGGCAAGTTGATTTTTTGTTTTCTTGATGCTGGGGGCCAAACCCAGGGCCTCATGCATGCTAGGCAAATGCTTTACCACTGAGCCATACATATCACAGTTGACTTAAGACAAGTTTGCTTTCCCCTTCCTACCTGGTCTGCCTGCCCCGGTCTGGCCTGCTTGGCAGCATCGAACCTACTGAAGATCTCTTCACAGGAAGGGTAGTGCTGCTCTAAAGAGCCCAGGCCTGTGGGGTGCACTCTGGGAGACTGAGAGTTGGTGGGTGGTGGATGTGGGGAGGTGGGGTGTTGGAGGAGGTGGGCTAGTGATCATATGGAATCTTGATACTTGATGGCCTCTGGCATCCCTTGAAGGTAAAGAGAATCTCCAGCCTGTTTCCCTTTCCCCTGACCACAGCTACCCCACTCCCAAGACAGCCTCCCAGTGTAGGGGGAGAGCCAGGGAGGTGGCTGGTCTGGACATGGCTGTACATATCTGTGTGGTTCTCCTCGTGTGCTGATGTGAGCCTGCGTGCATGTACCTGGGTATGTGTGTGCCGTGTGTGTCTGGGATTACGGTTCTCTGTCTGGAGGCTGAAATCCCAGCCCTGTGTCCCTCTTAGCTCTACAGTTAGGGACAGGTGATTGCCCTGTCTCAGCCCCTCGTCTATAACGTGGGGATTCTGAGGGTGCCCACTGCACAGGGCTGTGCCAGAGACATAATATGCATGTAGCCCTGAAAATAGTACCTGGCACACAGTGGGTACACACTAAAAATAAACCACAACTACCAAGCCTTCACACCTCTGTGGGACATACAGATGTACACAGATGCGTGTTCAGTTATCTACCCGTGTCTGTCACGTGTGAATGGGTTTATACGTGGCTTTGTCCCTGTGTATTTGCTTGTGTGTCTGTGTGAATGTGCCTGTGCCTGCATGTGTCCTTGGCTGGGCCTTCAGGCCCTCTGTCTGGGTCCTGCTGACTAGTGCAGGGAAAGAAGTCTCCATCACAGACGGTGCTGAGGGTGGCTGTGGCATGTGGGGCCCAGCAGACCCACTGTCCCATGGGAGCGGGTGTGGCTCCCTGGGCCCTGAGCTCTGGCCTCCCCCCAGGAGCGTGGAACTAGTGCAACAGGTGGACGAGGATGATGCCATCTACCACATCATCAGCCCTGCCCTTGGTCGTGATGCCAAGCCCCAGGACTTTGTGATCCTGGCCTCACGGCGCAAGCCTTGTGACAATGGGTAGGTGCCTACCTTCTGGGGATGCAATAAGGTGGCCAGCTGGGGAGGCCTCATCCCCCTCCCTGGGGAGGGAGCCTCATCCTGGAGTTAGACTCTGCTTCCCATTGGTTGTGGGATCCCAGGCCCCACTAGATTTTTCTGGGCTGCCATGGTTTTACTGTGGGGACGGTGGGAAATGGAAGCTCACACTTCATCTTGAGTCACCTGTGCCCTAAAGCAGGGCCCTCTGTGGCCTGGGTGGCCAAGGCTGCCACACTCAAGGCCCTGGACAAGGCACTTCTCACACGTACTCCTTGGACCCTCCTCTTTGTGACTGGAGGGCCATGAGCCTGTCAGCTCTGCCACTGGTGGGGAGGCCAAGATAGTGGTGTCCCTTCTGTCTAGACAGGGACAGGAGGATGAATAAAATCACATGCGGCTCTCCCCCTGCCTGTCCACAGTGGAGGGACTTTTCCAGGCGACCCCCCAGCGGGTGGTGTAGCTGCCTCTTCTCCCCAGCCTGGCCTGGAGCCAAAGCTCAGGCTTGGGGGATGGGGTGGACCCTCCCTTCTGTGGCTGATCTCTGCCCCCTCCGCTTCCCTCCACTCCAGGGACCCCTACGTCATTGCGATGAGGTCAGTCACGCTGCCCACGCACTGCGAGACACCAGAGTACCGTCGTGCCGAGACCCTCTGCTCAGGCTTCTGCCTCTGGCGCGAGGGGGACCAGTTGACCAAGGTGAGGCCTGGCGTCCAACAGCATTTTTTTGAACTCTACTGAGCTCAGTGCTGCTGGGCTAGGACAAGTCCAGACCTGGGTCCCCTTCCAGCATCCTCCCTCTCCCAACCTGGGGGAGCCTCAGAGTATCGGAGGCTGAAAAGGAGGCTGCATTAAGATCTGATGGGTGCGACTAAATGAGAGCCTGGAGAAAGCTCAGGATGCCGACAGCAGAAGGCTGGGTTCTGATCTAAAAATTCATCTCATTATTTATTTACTTGTATACTTCTTGTCTGGGAAGGCTTTATATGGCTCTGAGGCCCATAAAACTCAGCAAGGCAGTCCGCGTTAATTGAAAAGGTGGGGAGGAGGCTGAGAAAGGGGGGACTTGAGCTCCCACACCAGCTTCCAGCTCCTGTGGGGCCCTGCAGCTCCAGTCTGGTGAGCCTCAGCCAGTGTTGGCTACATCAGCACACTTGAGCCAACAGGCTGGGGGTGGGGGCCATGTTCCAGGCCAAAGTCCAACGTTTCTCTGCAGCCCCAGAGCACCTTTATTTAAGGGGGATTCTGTAGGAGGTTCTGGAGACCTAGCCCCTTCCCTGAACGCCACATAACTGAGGGAAAAGATGCCCAATGACAGTACAGTGTGTGGTGACTGGCAGCCAGGGTTGTCAGCACCCTGAGGAGGGTTAGGGGAAACCGGCTGGAGAAGGTCACGCCTATCAACTGACCTTCAAGACTCCACGGAGCTGGGCTGTATCTGCTGCTCTCCCAGAAGGCGACTCTCCCCACCCCTGCCTCATGCCCAGGGGTGGGCCATGCCCCTCACCCTTCTCTGCTTCCCTGAGCATGGCTTCCTGCTCTGCAGGTGTCCTACTACAACCAGGTCAGCCCGGACTTCCTCAACTACGTGACCACCAACGTGTCCGGCCTCTCCTCGGAGTTCTACACCACCTTCAAGGCTTGCGAACGTTTCCTCCTGGACAATCGCAATGACCTGGCCCCCAGCCTCCAGACCCTCTAGGCTCCCCTCCAGCTGCCCCCAAGGACTCTCGTGCCGTGCGAGGAGGAAGGCAGAGGCATTTATTCCTCCTGCCTCCTGCAGGGAAGCTTGGACCTAGGAGTTGGCTGGCCCGGCACCACTGGGCGGTCAGTTTCTGCCAACATCTGCCCACGAGTCCTTGTGGTACCCCTGGGGGGGCCTGCAGTAGACTCTGGTCCTGTCCACCCCGCTGGCTGCCAGCAGCCCTGCCCACACAGCTGTACAGCTGCTCCCAGTGGGGCTGTGCTGCACTGTGACGGTGGCCCCGGGGGAGGCTGCCAGCAGCCTGGCCACAGCTCCCACCATGCTCTGGTCCAGTGGCCCGGCTTGCAGCTGGAAGGACACAGGTTGCCAGAGTCCCTGGCAGAGCTCCAGCATATCCATGAGCAGCCGCTCCCCATAGCCACTGCCTAGCACCTCCTCGGGCCAGCTGGGTGCCACGGTCACATGGGGGAATACCTCAGCCACAGCCTTAAGGAACTCTTTGCCAGCCGTGTGGCCAGGGACCACAAAACTCCCATATGAGATTGTGGCCCCGACCCACACAGGCCGAGGCAGGTGGCCAAGGGCTGAGAGGTGTGCCAGGATGGCCAGGGACGGACGGAGGGCTGCGGGCTCTACTATGTGCACGTGGAGGCCCCAGCGCCCAGGGCGCGTGGCCAGCTGCAGCAGGCATGACTCCAGTGTCAGGGCAGCGCTGCCTGGGGCACGGACGATGGGCACAGGGTCCCCGGCTGCAGTTCCCTGGAGACCAACGTCCAGCAGGATCACGCCTTCTCTGTCTGGAAGAGGCAACCATGGCTGGTCTCAGGTTCCCAAGGGAGCCAGAATCTCTTGTTAAAAGGGCACGGGGTGGGGTGGGGGTGTGGCTATGGGGACGGCCTTGCCTCTCTGGAATCCTCTAACCTTGTTCTGGGTTTCAGTTGTGGTGCCTGGTACTTGTCAAGACTAAAGTGATAAGCTGCCAGCTCAGCTCTTGGCCTTTACTTGTGACATAGACCTGGGGCAGATGCCGGCTCCTCCTATAGCATCATGTGACTGAGGACTCAAGAGTGCTGGTCTGAAGGCCAGGAAGCCAGTGCTCTTGAGACTACCCCACTCCCCCGGCCCCACCCTACTTTGTATACAGTGTGTGGCTTACATGGGCCCATGTTGCCATGGTAACCGAGGTCCAAGGTCCACTGGCAAAGGACACCCTTGCAGGTCAGCTAGGGGTACCAGGGCTGTAGACAGACTTACCAGGGAGCGTGATCACTGCTGTTCTGCCATTGCCTTGCACTTCTGGAAGCAGCCACTCCACGCCCAGACCATCACCCGCGGGTGGCTGGAGAACAGGGATCAGGCTACTGCCGGTGTAGTACATTCGCTTCCTTGTGGCATTCACTGTGGGGTCCAAAATTGTTGAGATGAAGTGGCGACCATTCAGAGTGCCTTCTATATGCTCCGATTCTACCTTATTCCAAGACTCTTGCTGTCATCTCCCCGCTTTGATAGACTAGGAGAAGTGATTTGCCCAAGGTCCTTCAGCAGTTACTGGATTGGAACTGGATGGAACCAGAGCTAGCTGTACCCACAGCTAGTATCCTCCCCCTCACTTAGGTAGCTCCCACAGTGGGGATGTGGACTCTGATGGGACCCCCTGTGACCACTCAGCTGCAGGGTCAAGGGAGCAAATATGCACAGTAGCATCTGGATTATTAAGTCTCACCCACAGAGAGACTGTGCTACATGGAAAGTCTACAGGGTTGGAATTTGCTGAGTTCTGATAAGAGCTCTGCCTTGTTAAGATCTGATGACATATAAACTCTGTAACTGTTTACACCTGTTTCCCTACCTATAAATTGGAACTCCAGCTTCATGAATATGACACTTAAATAGAATGCCATCCCGGGCGGGGCTAAGTTGCAATAGCAGAATCTCTCCTCCTATTCCACCCAGGATCTTCCCCTTCTGATGTTCCTTCCCCCCAGCTCTGCTCCAGGGCCCACCCAGGGGCTGCCCTATGCAGAATCCAACCCACACCACCCTCCCCAGGCTCCTTCCTTACAGGCCTGCTGCTTGAACTGTGACAGGACAGGCTCAAAGAGGTCATAGTAGACTTGGTGGGTGGCGGTGTTGTCCCGGATGTAGAGGAGATCATCCACTGACACGGGGTCGGAGGCGCCCTGCCACAGTGTCAGGCTGTACCTGGGCCCAGACAGCTGGCTCAGTGCCAGTCTGGGCCCAGCAAGACCCTCGGCCCCCCTCCTGTGCTCAGAACCAGAGGCTGGCTGGGCCCAAGGGTGGGGCATCAGTCCTCCAGTGTCACACAGCCCCTCCTCCCTGAGCACTGCCCATTCCTGGGGGTAACTGCAAGCCAAAGTCTGGAAGGACAGAGGAGCTGTCCACTCAGAGTACCTATTTTCAAGCTCTGCCTTAGGAAAGGGACAAGGACAGAGGGCAAGGTGTGGGGAGGTCAAGTGTGAAGAGGGAAGTGGGCCACCTTGGGATTTTTGTGGGGAAGGGCTGAGAAAGGGAGGGTTGGGCGGCTGAGAGCTGGTTGCAGGGTAGGGTGGGGGGGGTCCCTTAAGCCCTATAGGGCTATTCTGGGCAGAGGTTGTAGGTATAATCTCTGCAGCCGCAGGGGCATAGGTGGCCTATGGGAGGAAGCTGCCGGGAGATGGATTCTGTCTCATCTCAGAATAAACATTTGTTAACAGGCAGACAGTTACCCACCAATGGAAACCTGCCCTCCCCACCCCCAGGAAGTAGTGAGCAGCCCGTCACCAGAGGTATACAAATAAAAGACAGGGACATTGTAGGTGTGAGCACCAGTAGGGTTGGACAAGATGATCTTTAGGACTTTCTAGCCTAAAGGTCGGGATCAGGGATCTTCCCCCGGCACCTAATCCCAGAGGTGGGTTTGAAACCAGCAGGGGCGTGAGAGCAGCTGTGGGGTTTCACCTTTCTGACTGGCCCAGCAGCCAGCTGAAGTGGGGCCAGGCAGCCCGCACCATGACAGCCCGCACAGGGAAGGTGACCCTCTGTGGCAGCGCTCCCACCAGCTCCTGCATCTTCTCCACCATGGCTTGAGTGTAGGTGCTGTTTGGGAACAGGGGCATATAGAGGGTGGTCCAGCCTGGAGACAAGGTGGCTTGAGGATACTTCTCCTGGACCAGTGCCAGGAACCTGCAGAGAAGGGAGACACTGGTCTTTCAGAGCCACGCTGGTCCTGTCCTCTTCTCTTGTGTCCTCATCGCAGCGAGAGGAAGTGGCGGGGCCTGTTGAGTCTGTGACAGGAGGGCGGCTGCAGAGCCTGAAGAACAGAGTGACTTGTTCACAGACCCACAAGTGGGGCACGCACTCTGGGGCCAGGGAAGTCTGGGTTCAGGCCCTGACTCTGACCTGGGGCTGGTCAACCTCTGATTCTCAAATAACAGCATCACTTCCGAAAAGGAAGGGCTTCTTCTTCTCTGTACTCGGGATTGAACCCAGGGGCTCTCCATCAATCATCTACATCTCCTTTCCTTTTTAATTTAATTTTGTATTTTCAGCTAGGGTCTCACTAAGTTGCCAAGGCTGGCCTCGAGTTTGTGATACTCCTGGCTTAGCTTCCTGAGCTTCTGGGATTATAGGCATATGTCACCACACCTGGCAAATTTCAGACTTAATTTTTTTTTCAAATTTTGCTTTTAAGCCAGGTGTGGTGACACACGCCTGTAATCTCAGAGACTGGGAGGTTGAGGCAGGAAGATCGTGAGTTCAAAGCCAGCCTCAGGGGGCTGGGGTTGTGGCTCAGCGGTAGAGTGCTGGCCTAGTATGTGTAGAACGCTGGGTTCGATCCTCAGCGCCACATAAAAATAAAATGAAAGTACTGTGTTGAACTACAACTAAAAAAAAAAAAATATATTAAAAAAAATCCCAGCCTCAGAAACTTAGTGAGGCCTCAGGAATTTAATTATACCCTGTCTCCAAATAAAATATAAAAAGGACTGGGATGTGGCTCAGTGGTGAAGTGTCCCTGGGTTCAATCCCTGGTACAAAAAAAAAAAAAAAAAATGCTCTTATGCAAATTTTAACATGCAAACAATCCTTCCCCCCCACATCATGAGTAAAATCAACACTCCAAGAAGACTAACCATATTTCTCTTGGTCCATTGACTACATTTTCAAACTGCTACTTTCCAAGTGTCCCAGTTGGAGACACACATGAACGTTGGATGGATGGTCTGATGAACAGATGGGGTGAGAAAGAAATGGAAGGTAAAGAGCATGGAGCTTAGAACGACAAAGGCCTAGGTTTGAATCTCTGCTCTGCTACTAATAGATGTAGGCAGATCATTTAACTTCCATAAGATAGTTCCTATATTTGTAAACCCAAGGCAATAGCACCTACCTCATTCTCATTACAAGCGTTAAGTGGTATTCTTCAAGTAAAGTGCTTAAAACAGTGCCTGGGAAGCACAATAAACATTCAACAAGCTGAGCCTCAATTTCTGTGATTTTTTTTCACATCTGTAGAATGGGGAGGAAAACCCACTCCTCACCTAGCAGTGCTGCCTGCTTAAGGACCAAGTTAAGGACATCCCTTCCTTCCATACAAACCTCCTTTGCAACCCACTGCACACTCTGCAGCTGGTGTCCCAGGGCTGTTAGTGGAAGGATGTGCAGGGGGACTGGGATGGAGCCAATGTTTTAGACTTTTCTTGCAGCCAAGTCCTGAGCTTGGCCCTGTCTGCCCCCCGGGAGTCCACAGTGGGGGTGAAAACCTGTGAACAGTGATCACCCAATGAGATTGGGGCTGTGTTAGGAAGAAATTTGGGAACTGTGGGCCCCAGAGGAAGCCTCTTAGCAGCCTGGGAAGTCAGGTATGTTTCTGGAGATGTTAGTAACTGGGCAGAAGTTCTTCCAAAAAGGGGGAAAGGCACTCAAGACAAAAGGAACAGCATATGCAAAGACTCAGGTGAGATTACATGGTGGACTGAAGGCAGACTCAAGGAAGGTTCGCTAAGTTCTCCTTCCATGCTAGGTGTTGATGGAAGAGGGCTGGGTGCAGCTGGGGCAGAGAAGTGAACACTTACTGGGTGGCATTGACCTCAATTGGGAGGGGCACATTGGGGCCCCTTAGAATGTCAGCATTGAGCCACACGGGCCTCTGGACTTTTCCGGCTTCTGTCAGCTGTTGCAGGAGGTCCAGGGAGGGGCCCACGGCCTTGAGGCTCTTGAAGTCCAGTTTGATACCTGTGGGGAGGAGGCAAGGGCTTGGGGAACTGGAAGATGTGACTCTAGTGGCTGAGCCAGCAGGTAGGGTGTGTGTGATGGAGGTTCGGGAAGGTGGGAAGACAGGGCAGATGGTGGCTGGGTGTGAGGACTGAACAGAGCCAACCCAGAGAAGCGCTCGCCTCGAGAGCAGTGAGTCCCACCCGCTGTGGGGCGGAAGCAGAGGCCAGCTAAGGGCCTGGGCATGGGGATTCCTGGACAGGCTCAGAGGCTCCTGAACTACCAGGGCCTGCAGGGAAGTGGTGTGGCCGCCAGGAGGGGGTGTTTGAGGGAGCATCTAGGCACAGTCAGGCAATGCAAATGGAAGCCCATCTCATTCAGGGTGGTGCGGAGGTGGGGCTGGAAAATTAGAAAAGATATTGAAAGCCAGGCCAAGACAATGGGGAGCCATTGAGGGTCAAAGCAGGAAATGTTATGAAAATACTGGCCTTTTGGAATGGTCACAGTGTATGTGTGTGTGTGTGTGTGTGTGTGTGTGAGAGAGAGAGAGAGAGAGAGAGAGAGAGAGAGAGAGAGAGAGCACGTGCACATGAGCACTCAGTAGGCAAGGGAAGGCCAGAGGGGCTGAGTTTGGGACAGGAGCCAGTGAGGAAGGAGGTCCAGGAGAGGGATGACGGGGCTGGGGCTGGAGATCGAATTCGCAGATGCAGCAGCTGAGTGGAGGGTGGGGGAGAGGGAGACACTAGGAGGGTGCCTGGGTTCTGAGGGTACCTGATACTGTGACATGGGGGCAGGTGTGAAGTTTAGCTCTGAACATCTTGCATCCAGTATTGTGGATACAGGAGGGGACGCCCTGAACACAAGGGGCACTTTGTAGTTTGCTCTGCACTGCTCTGGCACCTCATCTCACCCGTGTGTCCAGGAGAGGACACCTGGACATGCACCTTTACTTCCCCACCTCACCCGGTCTTCACTGAGCCTGCGTGTCTGGCACACTGGGAAGGAAGTCAGGGTGGTGAGCAACTGGTGAGGACCTCTCCCCAGGACCAGAGAGCTGGGGTGCTGAAGCGGGGTCCAGGGTGCACATACCCTTCAGGGAAGAGGCTAGCACCGTCTCCAGCCACTGCTGCAGGGTGTTGTCACTGTAGATGGCAGGGGGATGGGCCATGATGGGGACCCCTGTCTCATTCGCGGTATTGAGCCCATGGACAGTAACATCTGCCTCCAAGACCATGGCGTTGCCTGTTTCAGGGTCAGAACACAATTCAGTTTTTAAAAACATTTTTTCTCATCATAAGGGCATTATACATTTGTTATAGAACATTTGAAAATACAGAAAAACAGCAGAGGGAAATAGCCACATTTCCATCATAGTTCATGTTTTAATGGATTTTCTTTCATTTTTGCCTATGGGTAATTTTTGCAAAGTTGAAAACTACCTTGCATTTATAATTTTTTTTCTTGCAACATTATGAGACATTTTCACAATCTTCTTTACATCTCATTAAAACAAAACTGGATACAGTGGTGCACACCTGTAATTCCAGAGCCTCGTGAGGTTGAGGCAAGAGCATTACAAGTTGGAGGTCAGCCTGAGCAACTTAGAAAGCTCAGAAACTTAGAGAGGCCCTAAGCAACTTGGTGAGACTGTTTCAAAATAAAAATGAACAAATAGAAAGGGCTGTGGATGTAGCTCAGTAGGAAAACACCACTGGGTTAATCCCTAGTTCCAAAAAAAAAAAAAAAAAAGTAACAACAAAACTAGTCAAAATACCTTGTTGAGGGTATTCACTATGATATGATTTACCATCCCCCCACCCTTGAATCATTTTGATTGTTTCTAATTTTTTGCCAAGATTTTCTGATCCCTCCTAATAGGATCTGAGTGCAGGCCAAAACAGGATAAAACAGGATATATATATATCTGGTATAAACACACACACACACACCTATGTACAAACACACACATATATATAAATACCAGATACTTAAATATATATGATTGAACCTGGGTCCTCAAAAATGCTAGGCAAGCACCAGTGAGCTACAGCCCAATAAAGGATCATTTACAAGACCATATTATCAAGTTACGTTCCAGAGAGGCTGTTCTGCTTCATATTTCCACCTAGTGAACAGGGATGGCCTCCCTCACCTACATACCTATCAGCACTGAGCATTGTTATTTTTATCTTTTAATTTCACAAGATAAACTCCATCAGGAGAATGTCCCTGTCTTTGAGAGTTCATCTAGTAGGGGCTCAGGCCTTTCTAAAAGTCTCTGAAGACCATGCAAGGGGTGCTTGAGTTTGGGAAGTGTAGTGGACTGAGGGGGGATTCAAGTCCAGCTTCCACAATATCACAGGCAACTAATGTTGGCAGGGGCCTTTCTCCAGTGTACTGAGCCTGACTGCTTTTGATCCCTCTAGCATGGCTCCAAGCCTCTTCTCTCTCTCTTTTTTAATATTTATTTTTTTCCTTAGTTGTAGTTGGACACAATACTTTTATTTAATTTATTGTATGTGGTGCTGAGGATTAAAACCAGGGCCTTGCACATGCTCTGCAAGCACTCTACCACTGAGCCACAACCCCAGCCCTCCAAGCCTCTTCTCTACAGAGTGTTCTAAACACCTACCTGACCACATCATCATCCTGATAAAAAACAAATTAAAAAACTCACTAAAAATCCACCCATATTCCTGAGATTCAGATCCAAATTCTGTAAGGTCATCTTTACAGCCTTCATGACCAGACCCTGACAACATTTTCCAGTTTCATCTCAGTTCTCTTTCCCTCCCTCTTGCCTTGGGTTCCAGCCACTCCACTTTTTCCAACTTTAACGTGCACAGAAATCATCCAGGAACTGTTAAAATGTAGGTTCTGATCAGTGGATGTGGGGCAGCACCAAGATTCTGCATCTCTAATGTGCTCCCCAAAGAGGTCCATGCTGCTGGTCCCTGGACCACACTTTGAGTGGCAAGACTCTAGCTTGTCTTGTCTTTCCCATCTCTGGGTTCTTAGGTGTGGCTGCTACCTTGCAACCCTCTTCCCTCCACACCTCTCACCCAGGGTGGGGAGAAAACATCACTTCCTCAGGGAGCCCCAGTCTGCTTCATGCTGTCAGGAAAGCCACCTTCTCCTTTGCGTGCTCAGCCAGGGCGGTGCTCTTGCTCACCTGGTGCCAGCCATCCTGAGTATCACTTCTGTGACAACAGGGTCTGGGTGGGAACTGACCATCCCTCGAATTCCTGGTGCCTAGAGGGAACCAGGACTAAGAAAGTGCTTCAAAGATGGGTGTTGAATGATGGGCTGAGTCATTAATGGCAAAGTCAAGAACAGCCTTGCCAGGCCCAGGCTGATGCTAGAGGTCACCCAACGCCCTGGAGAATTTCAGCAGATTTGTCTAAACCAGGTGTCTAGGTTTCTAGGATGGAGGTCACTGACCATGGGCTGCTGCCAGCACTTCTTACATCAGCCCATTCCATCCTTGAGTTATACCTCGTGCTTCGAGGTGGCTGGGACCCTGCTGCTCTCATTAGTGAGAGGGGACGAGCTTCCCTGCTCCAGAACACAAGATATGGCCACAGAGCTGATTAGGATCCGTGAAGGGCTTTGTGAGTGTTGTGAAGATGGACTTTGTGACTGAAACACAAAGTCCTTTTGTATCTTAACTTTTGGCCACTTGGGAATGCAGTGAGACGGGTCAAAGGTTTTGGGGCTCCATGAGGCCTAGGGAAGCCAGGCCCAAGGTGCACCTGGTAGATAAGAGGGTAGCTTCAGAGGTGAGCACCGAGGTCCCTCCCCTATTTCACTGGGGCTAGTTCTGGCCTGGTGAAAGTAGAGGTGGGGGAGCCATGTTTCTGCATCCCAGTGACCTTCCCTTGAGACCCCAGGAGCATCTTAAAGACAGCCCATGGCTGACTCATTTCTCGTTCTTCTTCCTGGGTCGGGTCCACACAAATACTCAGCAGATGGGACAAAGTACTGGTGGAAATTCCACTCTGAACCTAATTGGCCTCCTCGTAATCACTACCTGGACCAGCTTCTTCCTGAGA